>NW_026535785.1:15705000-18105000 GCF_028551555.1 Melozone crissalis | reverse complement strand
TTCAGAAAGTGGTTTTTACACACATGACCTCTGTTGGAGTAAATATTGTATACAGGGAAGAAAAATATTATTGCAGAATTTTATCTAAAAGTTTTTTGTCCCAAAACAAAGCACACCCTTTCGAGCCCATGTTTATAAGACACGAAACAAAAGTACTGATGGAAAGAACTTCAAGATTTATTAGCTTAACTTGGTCCAACTAATTTCCTTTTTGTTCCCTTTGTTCAGCTATCAAACTAAAGAGGAGTCTTCATTCAGCTCTGGAAACTACTGTGTTTTGACAAAGTCCAAAAATTTTCTTTTATTCTTCAGATTGACTACAGTTTCTTCTTTTGCAACAGCTGGAAGTAATTATGTTTTATCATTTAGCTGGATAAATTGTTATTGTTCAAGCAGTCTCTAAAGGAAGTAAACTTTTAATGGAACAAAGTAAAAAACCCAACAATATATGAATATATATTAGGTTTAACTTCTTCCCAGTGTTTGCATAGTCAAGGAAGGAAGTAGAAAAAATTGAGGATATCTCATTTCCATGATACAATACAGTTTGATGCTCCCTTTCCTTTGAGCTTGGAGAAGGCTGATCCTTAATTGCTTCAAATTTAAGTCAGTGTTTGAGGATTAAGGAACACACCAAGAAAGGGAGCACAAAGCCCATCCAGTGCCACCCCATCCATGGCAGGGACACCTCCCACTGTCCCAGGCTGCTCCAGCCCCAGTGTCCAGCCTGGCCTTGGGCACTGCCAGGGATCCAGGGGCAGCCCCAGCTGCTCTGGGCACCCTGTGCCAGGGCCTGCCCACCCTGCCAGGGAACAATTCCTCATTGCCAAGATCCCACCTAAATGTACTTTGAGGCCATCACTCCTTGTCCTGTCCCTGAGGAATTGTCCCTCTCTGGTTTCCCTGCAGCCCCTGGAAGGTGCTGTGAGGTCTCCACACAACTTCTCCTCTCCAGGCTGAGCTGTCCCAGCTCTCACCAACTCCAGCAGAAGGCCACTACATGAAGTAGCATAGAAAAGTGAGTCATTTACCTTTTTCTCCTAATGAGATGAATCATGAGGAAAAAGCCAGGTTAATGTTCCAAGGAGCTTAATTAGAATCAGGTGAGAGCTTGAAAAGGCAACTAAGGTGCTTTCAGGCAGTGCTTATAGGAAAAGGCTTAATTAAGAAGACTGATGGCCTTTTACTTAAGTCTCTTCAAGAGTGTAGAGAGTCTTGTTTAACTCCTCCAGATTCAGCAGCAAACAGATTTGAAATTCCAGCACTTTTCTAAGTAAAAGAAAACAACATTTTTGTGGCTGCAGTGGGCTGTGCTGCAGTCTCCTTTCTCTGGGGTACTGACAGGAGTGCAGTGTCATGAGGGGCACAGGGGAAAGTACAATTAAATAGGAATTAAATAAAAAGTTTACTGGTAATTGAAGCATTCATAAAATTTCAAATATTTCAGTGCAACTGCAGTGCAAACAATTGAATGGTAGATTAAAAAAGTATTTTATAGCTAAGACTGCTGTGATTTTTTTTTTTAAATTTGTTTGCAATACACAAATCTCACACGGAATTCATTTAGTCATCTTAAAATCCACACAAGCTTTAAATTTATCACTTTATTCAAGGGGTTTTTTCCTTCCTTTTTTTTTTACCCTGCAAGAACAATAAGGTATATGAGGTATTTTAGCTGCAGGGTGCATATTTGGAGAAAGTGCTTCCTGCAGAGTTCCTCTGCCTTTCTTGTAAATTAGCTGCAGAAACCCCGGTCATGTTACAGTATGACATTTAGTTTTCTAATCTGTTTAATGCCATGGTTTGCACATGATGTGTTCTGATGTGCTTTTATGTTTTTGATAGTAAAAAACCACATTAGAGTTGCAGTAGGGATTCTTTCCACAGACAATATAACTTGTAACAAATTGCATATTTCAGAAGAAATATAACAAAAGGCCTAACCTTTTATCATGTTCATTATTCTAGAAATACAGCCCACATCTTATCTCTCTGTTCCTTGGTATAATTTACGGGCACCATGTTGGACACATATCAATGCTGCATCCATATCAGTTCCATTCATGCATATTTCAGTGACTTCAGACTGAAAAAACCCCAAACTTAGCATTTGGCTGGGCTTAAATAGTCACTTGAGATATTTTGTAATCAATAATTACACGCATTTGTGTACCTGTGAATTTATACACAAACACACACACCCTGCAACTCTTCCAGGGTGGAAGAATTCTCTTATATTTCAGCTGCACTGAGTTACAAGTTAATGATCATCTTTTTGCAGTTATTCCTACAAAAGAGTTTGTAAAAGGAAAATAATGACTTGTTGTGCTCATTCAAGCCTTCACACTGCTCTTACTCCAGTTTGGTTGAAGCTGCACCAGCTTTGCATAAGCAGTATTTCAGAATAGTGTTAAAGATTATTTTTCCAAAGGAAATAGGCATTTTTCCTGCAAAGATTGTTATCTTATTTCTCCTTACTTAGCAGAATTTCAAAATATAAATATATGCAATGGGAAAGAGTCTGGGGTTAAGAAGGGAGCAAGATAGGAGAACTGAAAGACTTGAAATTATTCAGAACAAAAGCTAAAGGCTTTTTCTTTTAACGTGACCTTCACCTTTTCTGTTTTCTCCCTCCCCCTCACTTTTGGTTTCAATCTATTTCTGTAATCACAGCCTTGGAAATTCTCCTTTCTTTAACTTCGGTGAGTCCTGTAAGCATGAGGAAAAAAATAATCCAGATCAATGTGCAGGAGGATCCAATCCCAGCTATTTGTCTGGAAAATGAGTTACAACAGTACTGTCATCATCAAATGAATTATTCACTGAAGAATACTCAGCTGGAAGTTCTACTTTTGTGTTCCTATCCACAACAAAAGATTTCAGATCGTTATCCCAGTTCCCAAAATCTCCATGCACAACAAACCACCATCATCTTGACACCTACTAATTACTCTGCACAACAGTTGCACCTAATTGTGTGTTCACCAGCAGATGATGAAGAGCTGAACCTAAATTCCAAGGTTTGTTTGTCTGCTTGAGGCTCTGTAAATTAAAATGTTCTGCATGAGGTGGATGGCGTTTGTCAAAAAGCTGCAGGAAGCTCCAGATGTGGACTGTTCATTTTTACATCCTGTGTTGAGCAAAATAGACAGTGGAAGGAGACTCCTACAGATCAGTCTTAGAAAAACTCTTGATTTCTAAGGGAAGAATGGTAAGGAAAAATGCTTTTATTCCTTAGCTCACAAGAGTCTATCATGTCTGAAAGATTTTGGCATTTGGGGAAGGTGCCTAATGACTGGAAAATTGCAAATATACCAGGCAAGGATGGGGATGTGGGAAATACAGGCTGGGTAGACTGGAAAGATAACCTAGAGAGGGTCAAAGCCTTGGGACAGAATGAACCCAGGTGTAGGCACACAGTTTGGGGTCATTGGGATGGGGCTGTGTGTGGCACACAGTTTGGGGTCATTGGGATGGGGCTGTGTTGCAGGCACACAGTTTGGGATGGGGCTGTGCTGTAGGGGCACAGTTTGGGGTCATTGGGATGGGGCTGTGTTGCAGGCACACAGTTTGGGGTCATTGGGATGGGGCTGTGTTGCAGGCACACACAGTTTGGGGTCACTGGGATGGGGCTGTGTTGCGGGCACACAGTTTATGGTAATTGGGATGGGGCTGTGCTGCAGGCACACACAGTTTGGGGTCACTGGGATGGAGCTGTGCTGCAGGCACACACAGTTTGGGGTCATTGGGATGGAGCTGTGCTGTAGGCACACACAGTTTGGGGTCACTGGGATGGAGCTGTGCTGCAGGCACACACAGTTTGGGGTCACTGGGATGGAGCTGTGCTGTAGGCACACACAGTTTGTGATAATTGGGATGGAGCTGTCCCATCCCCAATGGGTTGCAGCTGTGAGCAGCAGGTGAGCAGCACTGACAGCAATGAGCCATGGAGTGCCCAGGTGTGCAATCACTGACCAACCACAGAGGGAACAGAGGGCACACAGGTGCAGTGCATCAGCATGAGGTGATAAAAGGTTGGGGTAAGAACTAGAAGGGAGATGCTTGCAGCCTTCTGCAGTGACCTGGTGTTACTCTGTGTGGGCAGACTCCTGAAGCCTCCTGATGAGGTAAGGTGTTACTCTGTGTGGGGGGATACTCTGTGTATTGTGGCTGTTTTAGCTGTGACATGTGCTGGATACCCAGGGACCTGAGCTGCTCCTGCCTGGTGAGGGGTTCACCACCCAAAGGGATCAATGGGTGAAGGGTCAGCAGTGAAGACTTCTCTCTCCTAGGCACTTCATGGACAGGAGCTCTAGAGCAAAGGGGGTTCCCCTGTTCCCATCAGTTTTGGGAACCCTCTTGAGTTCTAGTTTTGGGCTCATGTGAGTACAAGCAACCCCCAAGGTGTGAAGGGGCTGAGGGGAGAAGGAGCTGCTGAGAAGGGAATCTCATTGCAGTATTCCAGGTCAACAGACATGCAGGGGACATGTTTATTGTATTACTTTTACTATTGTTTTATGAAGTTATTTGGGACTTATTTGTTGCATAAATACTGGACTTTATTTACAGTATAAGCTATATATTCATATTCTCCTTACAGTATAAGTTTGGGATTAAAACCAAAAAACCTTTAGGTTTTCTTAATATTTTGTCTACTGCACTCTCTTTTCATTCCTGCCAGTTGCTTTTCATGTGCCTGGAGTATTCAAGGTAAATTCTGTGTTGTCTTTGCAATCTACCTTTTCAAGATAAAAATAGTATCTCTTAATATATAACTTCCACAATTGTAATTGGAGTCAGTGTGGGACAATTCCAAGAGAGAAGCTTAAATTAGAAGCAGTGGGTTATATTTAGAGGTGTTAGGCAGCAGAAGTCCTGGTTTAAGGAAAAGTGACGCTCTGGGTTTGTACCTCAGGTGCTGAGCCCTGCACAGACTCCCTCAGGCACTGCTGGGTTGCAGAGTCCTTTCCCGGGGCCTCTGGCAGCTCAACCAGGTGTCAAGAGCACCTTCACAGCATTTCCTCTGGAAGTTTCTCTACATTGATTTGTCCTATGGTGTTTCAAAGAAATGCAAAAAATGTAGCACATTGTCTGGGGAAAGAAAATGTCCGTTCTGATGCTTTTTTTGTGTTATGATAAAAAATTTGGAATTCTGTGGAAACAGAATAGACAATAGAAATAAACAAATTCTGAACTGTTGAGGGGAAGCACTGTATGTGCAAGCTCTCCCAAAATTCCTGATAGGAAAAAGAATTAAAATCCAGCAGTTCCTACTGGGATGCACAGACCCCTTCTAATGAGCAGAACTGCAACATAAGGAGCCCAATTCTTAAAAGCAAGAAGCATTTTGAGGCAGCCAAGGTTTAACTTAATTATTATTTACTGACCTTAGTATGACTGATCATGTAGGACAATGTGGATTAAAGCCATTACTATGTGAAATGGTCACTTTGCAGATATTTTTTCCTATTTGTAAAGAATTTTCCATAACTTTTCAGTTCCTAAATCACTACTCAGCAAAACTCTTTTTCCAACAGACCCCCTAAATCAAGATAAATATTAGTCAGCCCTCACTTAGTGTTAAAACCCTATTCTGCTTGTGCCTTTTGAAATTTGTCATGGCTGTGTCTTACCTTGGCACTGCCCTTTTCCAAGGAGCTGGCCAAAGTGCTGTTTGTGCCAGAGGCACTGCCTCATCCAGACTAATTCTGGATAACTGAAAGGTCAGAGCCACAAAGAAACAGCAGGTGCAATTACTGCCACCAAAGAAGGGTGCAGCAAACACAGAGTTCACTATTGTCTCTTGCACTGGTGTGCACAGAGTCCTGATCTTGGGAACAGAATGGAAAGCAATAATTAGGGCCTTTAATTTATCCCTGAAATGTTAAAAGAAGTCTGACAGAGTAAACATCAGTTGTGACAAAAAGAGCAGGAGTCCTGTGTTTATGGAAAAGATGAAGGTTTACAGGGAGTTGTTCTTTCTCTGCTGGGCAGGAGGCCCCTTGACAACTCCAAGGGATATTATTATTTCCTCCTTTTTTGTCTCAGACTTGTGGGAGAAATAAACACACGTTCTTTGGGTGACTGATTCTGGTAATTAGCAGAGAACCTGAGTCTGCTAATAAAGCATTAGCAGAATGTGATATTTTTTCCAGCAGTTTCACTTTTAATTCTCTATGAAGAGGCATAACTGGCTGTACTAATTTAATTCAGATAGCTTTTTTCTTTTCCTGACCTTTTACATAGGGTGTAAAAATGTGCCTAAAGAAAATGTAATGCTGGGTTGCAGAACAAGGTTTTTCTTCAAACATAAAGTTTCAAAGCCTCAGAAGTGGAAAAATTTGTGCTTGTACCATTAATGTATTTTTTCTTTATTTTTTTTTTTGAAAATACCTCATCACTATCTTGTTAGAGTAAAAATAACCTCCTCTCCTTTACCAGCAGAGTTCAGAGAACATTTTAGTTTAGGAGAAGCTTTTGAAATTTTGCCATTGTTTCTTTTTCCATGTAAGACAAAGAACTGGATTGGTTTTGCAAAAATTATTTGGATTATTTTTGCAAAAAAAAAATTGCCAAAGTGTCAGTGTTCTGCTTAAAGCCTGATTTTTGATTTGAGAAGATTTGTCATGTTGGAAAATGGTGACAGTAGGACACAGTATGTCCATACTCGGACTTAGGCTGGTTGTGAGTAATTGCTCATCTGTGGGAAACTGAAGAATTGGATCCAGGTTTTTCCATCCATTCCAGTGGGACACTCCTACCTTCTGCACAGAACTTCCTCTGGGATGTTCGTTCTGCATTCTGTTGACTCTGTTCACCTTTCTAAAGGATAAATCAGATTCCTTAATTTCTTTGCACATTAAGCACAACGACATTGAGAAAGTCAATTATCTCTGTTGTGTGTTTCCTTATCAAGGGTTTGCTCTTGTCTCCTTGATCAGGACAGGCTGCAGCTTTCTACTGTGTCTGGGGAGTTTGGGTTAATTTTGGCTGCCCCCAGATCAGCATGGGGGCCGCTCAGGAGGGGCCAGGATGGGATTTCTGTGACCTTTTCACTCCTGGGAGAGATCTTGAGGGGCTGGAGCCACAGGAGGGGCTGAGGGAGCTGGATCTGGCCAGGCTGGATGCATGGGCTGAGGGACAGCAGGGCCAAGTGCCAGCTCCTGCCCTGGGGTCACCCCAACCCCATGGAGCTGGGCTGGCAAAGAGGGGCTGCAAAGCTGCTGGTGGCAAAGGCCCTGGCGGTGCTGGTGCCAGGGCTGGGCACAAAGGCAGTAGTGCCAGAGGCCAGCGGCACCTGGGCTGTGCCAGCCCTGGGGTGGCAGCAGGCCCAGGGCAGGGCCCGGCCCCTGGGCTGGCCCTGCTGAGGGACCCCGAGGGCTGCGGCCACTGCTGGGCCTGTCATGGCCACCAGAGCCCTGCAGGGGCTGCAGCGTGCCCAGGGCAGGGAACGGAGCTGGGCAAGGGGCTGGAGCCCCAGCAGCGGCTGAGGGAGCTGGGAAGGGGCTGAGCCTGGAGCAAAGGAGGCTCAGGGGGCCCTTGTGGCTCTGCACAACTCCCTGCCAGGAGGGGACAGCCGGGGGGCCGGGCTGTGCTCCCAGGAACAGGGACAGGAGCAGAGGGAACGGCCTCAGGCTGGGCTCAGGGTGGGCACCAGCAGGAATTTGCCCATGGAAAGGCTGCTCAGGCCTTGGTAGGGGCTGCCCAGGGAGCTTTGGAGTGCCCATCCCTTCAGGTGTCCCAGGAAGGGCTGGAGGTGGCACTCAGGGCTCTGGGCTGGGGACAAGGTGGGCATTGGGCACAGCTGGGACTCCATGGCCTGGCAGGGATTTTCCAACCTTAATGATTGTGGGATTTTGTGGACCCAGCTCTGGATCCATAGTAATTTTGGACAAGACCCCAGGGTAGGACCTGGCACTTGGCCCTGCTGTCCCTCAACTCATGAATCCAGCTCTGGATCCTCCAGATCCAGCTCCCTCAGCCCTCCTGGGGCTCCAGCCCCTCAAGATATTAATATTGTTATAGTCAGTGTCTCAGTCATCATAAAGTCTTCCTTAGAAAACAGAACATTCTTATGGGAGCTATAAGGAACCAAATGAAAATCCAAGGGAAGATGAACTTGTAAAACAAAATTTCACTGCTTTTCCTTGCTTTTCATTCTAAGTGTACAGCATTTCTTTAATTAAAATATGAGGAAATCAACATTCCTAAAAATTTTAAGTTGCCTTTTTTTTTTTTCCCAAGGTGCATGACTGAAAAGTTACCATAACAATTTATGATTTTTTTTTTCTTTCCTTCACCTCTGTGTAAGAGGGAAGAAGGAGCTGAATGAATCCTTTGAAGATCAGGTTTTTGTTGTTTTGTTGTTGAAAATTTAAAGAGCAAACAAAAAATGATCAGAGCTACTCCTTGACAAATCCTCTTAAATTAAATGGTAGTTTGGATCTTCTTAATGTTGGTTTTTTGTTCTAATTGGCTTACAAAAAACAAAAACAAAACAACTAAAAAAAAAAACCTGAAGAACCCAAATCAAAACCACCTTTCCATTATTAACTTGAGAAAAAGGAAAAATTTTACCTCTTCTTGTCTATAGCAACTTGGTGGAAATGACAGAATAATTAGAATTAATTAGTTTAAACTGATGTACCAAACAATATATAATCCCTAATTGTGTGATAAAAGTGGCTACTTGTGACACTTAATGTATTCCAGGAACCTAAAGTGGAGCTATAATGGTTCTTTTTAATGTTGCTGTGTTTTCACTATGCTGGATATGTCACTTTATAGCCTCCTTGCAGCTTTTAGACAATAAAAGCCCCAGTGTTAATGTAGCCAGCAGCCCTTGCAGACTAGTTAAGCTCAATATGCAATTGTTGGTCTTAATGTGACCTAAGAGAAGGTGCCTATTGAGACCTGCCCCAGCTGCAGTGCCAGTCAAAGGAAAACACTGCAATTTACACATTTTGCATGCCCACACCTTCCAAACTTGGTACAGTGGCTTTCCTAGGTGGAAAATAACAAAATGCTGCAAGTTAAAGCCTTGTTTAGAAATCAGGTCACTAAAAATGGAATGTAAACCAGCCAGGAGATTGGTGCTGTCTCTAAACTCGTGCCCTGTGGGATGGATTCCACTGCCAGCAGTGTATTTGTAATTGCTGCTGTTGTGATCCAAGAAGCTTCTCAGAGCTTGACACTAATATTGAACATCTAAATTAAATTCCCTCTTGATGATGCAAAGGTACCTCAGAGCAGCTTTCAGCATTACCTCATGGAAATTTTCTGTTCCGAAGGTCTGCAGCCAATTTTCTCCTCCTGCCATTAATCTCTCTGCAATGTACTGTCTATCCAACTAGCAATAACATTTTACTAACTATCAAACTGCTTTCCAAATTAATTTGTCATTATTAGAACATGGTGGTTTATAAATTTGTGTGTTAGTGTAGAGTTAGTCAATTTTTATTCACTTAAAAATAGCAAGTTGAATGTTAAGATATACTTTGGTTATCAATAAGTTAACATCCACGGTTTTATTTCAGCCAAATGAGATAATATTTTCCTTTAATATTTAATTGTGTTAGCTATGTGAAAACTCACTAGATCTCTCTGGACATTGCTTAATAAATCACACAAGCCTGAGAGTAATGAACTACAAACATGACCCAGCTGAGCTTGCTTAGAGTCACAGCACCTACTTCTCCCGCACTGTGTTAATGTGTGTTTATTACTGTGTTTGAGGTCGTGAGGTGAAGGTAAAACATCTAGAGAGGGGTCCAGATTGAATTTCTGCCAGATAGATAAGCTTTACAACAGAGAGAAATCTGCCTTTTCTGTTCCACATCTGTTTGCAGGGCGTTGAGCAGGGTCAGCCTCGGCTGACAGCAGTCAAGTTCAATGTCACTCTGTGCCTGGAGAGGAAATACCTGGAGTTGGTGTCACCTAGACTTTGTAGGAACATCCTAAACTTGAGTTGCAGTGTTGTATGCCTCAAGCACAAATGAGGTGTGCTGGTAGAGTTGATAAGAAATGTCTCTCAGATATTTTTGGGAGCTCCAGGTGTCAAGATGACATGGACACATGGCAATGGCTCACATTTGCTCACACAAAAGGCAGCACAAATCCAAGCTTTCATCCTGGCATTGCTGGATTTGCCTCCAACCATTCACCAGTGTGATTTTATACTTTAGGAAGAAAATTTAGGAAGAATCTCCTCTTTATTTAGGAGGAGATTCCTGTCTGTGAGGGTGGTGAGAAGCCTTGGCTGCCCCTCAGCTCAGAGGAATGAGCAGGGCACTGGGATCAGCTGTGCTCCCCCAGCAGGGTTTTGCAGCTTTTCCTCACACAGCCTCCCTTTGCCCACAACTCCAATCCAGGATTAGGAGCAGCACTGCCCCAGAGCCGGTTCTGGAGACAGGCAGTGAAAATTCTCCTGGGGGAGGAGGTGCTGCAGAATCCCCACACCTTGTTCAGAGCCCTGACAGCAATGGCTGTGGACACTAATGAGGATTCAGTTGTAATTAGTATAATGTGATCAGAACATTTTTTGTGTAATTGAGACTATTGGCTTCAGATGTAGTAATTTTCAAGCTTTTATGAGAGAGGCTATCACCTTGTCTGGCCGAAGGTAGTTTTAGTTTCCTACTTTTCAGAGATAAAATAATTCATTCCTGAAAAGTTGTTATTTTAACCTTTTAATTTCAAACTACTGCTTTTGAAGTAATGAATGCTAGGAATCTTGTGAGGCCTCAGTGTCTATTGCTCAATAATAAATGCAATTAGTTTTTTTAAGGTTTTTCAACTGCTATATAAAATGTAGGAGTTTTTTCTAGAGAAATGAAGTTTACTACTATAAAAGGCTTTCACAAAAAAAAAAGAGCAATATCTGGTGGGCTCCTGTGCCTATCATACTGAAAGAGTTTCTCTAACATGGCTGATGGGGGAGAAAGTACATTTTTAAAATCCTGTTCTTTCCTTATTTATATACATTTTCTCCTCTTTATATCAGGTTTTCCATTCCGATCTGAGTATTTAAGACAAGTATTTAACTACAACTTGTTGTGTTGTGTATGATTCTCAACTTTTACCATACCAAGTAAATTTATTATTTATGCAAATTATTTAAATGTGTGACTGGACTTTGTCATCATGAATCAGTTCTCTCATGTGAGAACTGAAATTCTTTGTTTTCTGAACATCATGATTTTTAAAATTTGCTTCTATCTCTGGCTTAGTTCCACTTCTGCACCTTCATGTGTTTTAGCCATGCTGTTCCCATTCTGTTCCTGCTGTAAACTGGTAGAGGACAAAGGGGAATGGCTGCCAGTGCCAGAGGACAGGGCTGGGTGGGATATTGGGAATGAGGAATTGTTGAGTAGAAATTGAATCCAGAGAAGCTGGGGCTGCCCTTGGATCCCTGGCAGTGCCCAAGGCCAGGCTGGACACTGGGGCTGGAGCAGCCTGGGATATGGAAGGTGTCCCTGCCATGGCAGGGGTGGCACTGGATGGGCTTTAAGGTCCCTCCAACCCATTCTGGGATTCCACGATTAATTTTGAATGATACTTAATCCTGTAACTTTTTTTATTTTCCATGCAATAATCTTTTCTTTCCTTCCCTGTATATTTTCCCAGTTTCACACCACCTTACAAACAAGCCAGGAAATTCTGTTAATTCAAGGAGACTTCCACACTGCCCCACACTTACTGCCGGTACCCAGGGCTCCCAGAGCTTGAGTCCTTGGACAGAACATTTCAGGAATTCTCCCTTTGCAGATCCTAGTGGAGTTTGTAGAACCATGGAGTTGTTTAGGTTGGAAAAGGGCTTTCAGATCATTGAGTACAACCATTAGCTCAGCACTGCCAACCCCACCACTCACCAAGGTCTCCAGTGCCACATCTACAAGTCTTTAAATCCCTCTAGGAATGGTGACTCCACCGTGTCCCTGTGCCAAGCCTGGGCTGTGATGGTGTAATCACCCAATACACTGGTAAACCTGGAGATTACTTCAACTGGAACCCTCCTGCGTCTTGAGGATTCATTTAAGAGAGCACTCAAACTAGACTTAGGAATGTCTTCAGATAGGTAGGAGTAGTAGTGAGAAAAATAATTATCTTATCCATCAAAATTACGTGGGAAACTTATGTTACTTTCCCTTATTTTCACTGTCATTCCAAATGCCAAATTTTCTGTGAAATTTGGAAATTACTTTCTTGAACAAGTCACAGAGAACTCCAACATCACAAGTCAAATAAATAGGAAAATCAATTCTTATAACTCAGGCAAATGCTATGAACAAGTAATTGTAATAGCATTTTTTTCTTGCAGCCTCACATCAACATATTGTACACTGACATAAAAATAGATTACACTATCTCTGAAATTAAAAATGGATCTGTATATCTATATTCCCCAAGACATTCTCATATTGTACAGTATTTGATCAATTCTCACCCTCTTTCATAACTATTGATGGAACAACAAATTATTCAGAAATAACTGATCAGTGTTAGAATCCATTCCTGGACTTATTGTATCCATATATTATTTTCTAATTTATGATTGTGTTTTCTTATTTATTGTTTCAAAGCATAGGCATATTTATATCTCACACTCATCAAGAAGTTCTGCAGACACAATTATTCTGTAAAACCCTGCAGTGAACTTCTGTCAACAGGTTATTTTTACTGAAGGTGTTTGGTATGGAATTTGTAGAGCAAGGCTCTGTTGGAAAACATTCTGTGTAATCTGTAAAAGTATGCCCTGGTGGATCTTTGTGTTTATCAAAGAGTTAGTTTTGTTCTTTTTAAGTAAATAAAAATTCTTTTTCTCATTATACCATAGATGTTTTTTGCAGATTTAATAAATTTTACCATAGAATATCAGTAATTGCTAGATGGACCTAAGTCAGCTAGTTTAAGCTTCTGCTAACTGGTCTGGGGAGAAAAATAGACAAGATATTGGCCATTATTCCAATCACTGAGATTTGTTCAGAATTGCAGATGTTTTTTGACAAATGTGCCCTGCCATGAGTGTTTGCAGTATAGAAAATATTTGCAACTTTGAGTTCTACAGGCTGGGCTGCATTAATATTGCCTCTGAATTTCTGGTTACTATCCCCAAACAGTTTCCCGGCTGGTGAATTTACATGCATTAAATCCTAGTTAAAATTCTGCCTTGGTGTTCATCCCCATGTAGATTCACTTGCCTGATTTTTGATAGTCCTGCAACAGTTTAAATCCAGAATATTTATGAAAGCAACAATGACTGTTGAACAGAAAAGCTATATCTGTCTTAGGATAAGTTAAGCTGAGACTTTAAATTTACAGTTTATTATGTCAGTTTATGAGGCCAGAACAAGGGGCAAGGCCATAATGAAATTGCTCCAAAAGAAATAAAATAAAGAATAAAAGAAGTAGGTGATGAAAGAACCACAAAGCACAGCAGAAAAATTAGCAAAAACACGAAACCAAGTCTTTGTGATAAGAAAATATCACTACAAGTATTACATTATCAGTCAGAGAGTGGGATAAAATTTACTTAGCCATTCAGGACCTCCTGCATTGAAAATGTCAGTCAGAGTAACTAATTCTGTGCTTTACAGGAAGCTTCCTGAAGAACTGACAAAGGTGTCTGAACAGTACAGCAGAAAGAATAGGAGCAGATGAAAAACTGCAATACAGATGGCTCTCTTTAGCAAGAGCAGAAAAATCACAGTAATCCATATTAAGATAGCATAATATGTGTTCTTCAGAGGCCTGGAAAGCACTGGGGAAATTGGATTCAAGTCCTTTTTGCTTTAGTAGAGAAATAATAGTGATTCATTCTAATAATTCTAATGGCAGGTTTAGGGAGTGAGATCCAATATCTGCAGGTACTGCCAGGAGGGTTGTTGGTGCTGCCTGTTCTGGTCTGGGTTGGTGGATGCCAGGCACTGATCCCACTCCCAGTGGGGTGCCCGAGCATTTCTTCAGAGCCACAGGCTTCAGGGCTCTTGGAGACCAGAGAACAAACAATATTTAACCACAGGAATACAGTGAAGTACAACTTTACATGAGGATTGCAAGCACTACAGACAGACATGCTAAACTCATTAAGTGATCAAGGAGCAAAGCATGCTAAATTACCATGGCTTATTACCAAATATTTAGAGGTAAATACATTAATTCATACAAATTTTAAACTGGGCAAGACTGTCAGCTTTAAATTACACAACAGTTTCAGAAATAGAGCAGTCAGTTGTTTACACAAGCACTTTGGAAGACAAAGCTGAGCTTTTTAATTACCTTCAGAGATGTTTTCTAGTATGCTTATTAAAATTTTAATCTATACCTTGCTAAATCATCATATTAATTGATTTAATTAATTATGAGTGCATGGTATTTATATAGAGTCCACAAAAATGTTACAATCATACCTATGGTTATTTTTTATCTGTGTTATTGTAGAAGAGGACATTAAAGATTACTCACTTGAAACTTTGAGATCCTTTTGCCACAATGTCATGCTCAGCCTCACAGAAGGTTTTCTAGTAAAAAAAATGCAGAACCATCATTGGTGGTCTTGAGTCACCATTCACGGTTGAGGCTTGTCTTGGGTAGAAACCATCTCTTTGTTCTTTTAAATAATTCTCAGCTCTGGTTTATGATCTCTGGCTTTAATTCTGTGTCAGGCAGAAGAACTTTTGTCATAGGGAGGAAAGATAAACCTTTCCAAGACTTTTCTCTGTGATCTACACCAACAAAGATATTCTATCACTTGAACTGTGCTAAGATTGTTTTCCTTACTCAGCAGTAGAGCTCTGGCTAATTTTGCCTACCTTGTCTCAGGATTTTTGGAAATGCAGCAATGAGTGGAGCATCATAAATGTTAAAAGATATTGTTCATAAACATTTATCCATTTCCAAGTGGAGTTTAATTCAAACCAGATTGTTGATATTAACATTAATGCTTTCCTTGGATTTATACTAAAGAAAGTCCATTAATTTGAATATTGACCAAAACAGGCTTTTGCTGTAATTACAGCAGAGTCATGAAAAAAAATGCTTTTGGCATCATAAAAATGAATTGGGCTAAATTTTTAAAACTAATAAGTAATTTATTAAGTCCCAAGATAAAAGAATGCAGTGTGACTCAGCTGCTTATACAGCTCAATTTGAATTGTGAATATTCTCAGTGAAGAAATTGGAGTCAGCTGGGATGGAAATTATGTCTACAAAAGATTCCTCACATGATAAACAGAATATTTCAGTGAAGACCTGGAATATGTCTACAGACAGAACTCTAAAAGGCATCCTCTGCTGAATACACTTTTCCCATCAGTATTTAGTCCATATCTGCCTGTGAGCAGCTTGAGCTTATATATTCCAATGAAGTCATTATTCTATAGGGGTAGAAGTTATGTTTGACCAGCCCAATTTGGATATTCTGCACTGAAATCAATTTGACCCAGGCTTGTAAGTGCCTCATATTTTGTATTATTTTCTGCTGTCTTAGTTACATGGTGAGGGGGAAGAGCAAAAGGACAAATAAACATGCCAATAAAAGGAGACAAGTAAGCTATTATCCATCCTTTGACTGTTTACACTGAATAAAATGGGAATTAGTATTCCAGGCTTGTGGCTCTACCTCTTGGCTCTTAGACTGTTAAATGCAGTT
Source organism: Melozone crissalis (assembly GCF_028551555.1). NCBI lineage: Eukaryota > Metazoa > Chordata > Aves > Passeriformes > Passerellidae > Melozone > Melozone crissalis. The sequence continues at coordinate 18,089,351 of NW_026535785.1, read as the reverse complement.
GCTAATAATCCCCATGCATTCCTGCTGCTGACAGATATGCCACAATACTTTAATCAGCACTGGCTACAAGGCTAATAAAGGTTACTAATAAAATAAAATTCTGTAGGGGCTTTCTCTTTACAGGCAATATCAAGCCCTATGAACTTTTAATGCCTCTTCTCTCCATTTAGATAGTCATGGCTCAAAGCCCATATTAAAAATAGCAAGGAATGCTTATTCTGAAGTGTTTGAAAATATTGCAAATTACACTGTAGGACTGGCTTACTCCAAACTAATCTTATCCCTTACTGACCTTTGCAGAAACACTTCTCTTTCATTTGGCAGCTTCATTTCCCTCCTTTCCTTCTGTCTTATTCCCCTGTCCTCTTACCTGTGGTTTATTTAGTCATCAGGAATTGGGGAGATGGGGCTGCTGATTTTAACTGTGTAGCTGATAGGTTTGTTGCGCTCACCCAGAAGCAAATACCTATTTCTCATTCCATTTCCATTGCAGCTTCATTTTCATCTCAATATTGTATTCCACAGCAGCTGCACAATACATTTCTTCTGAGGAAAGCAATGAATGTATTTACTCTTTTCTTTGCCTCTGAATGGGGTACTGTGGATTTTTCCATCCTTTACATCACTGTTCATTTTATTAAAAAAATTTAAATCCATCAGGAAGCTAAAAAATGCAGCAGAAATGAACATTTGGAATAAAGGTTTTGTTTTTAGCATTATTTATAAAATAATAGGGTAGAATACGATATAAAAAGTGGAAAAATTAATAAGCCCAGTGGAAAGCTAAAATCTTCTTACAATGAAAAATGGTTATATCTTATACTTTTTAAGATCACCAAGCTTCTATCAGGTCTAATTCTACCCTGATAGTTGATATAATTTTCCAGACTTCATAGTGGAAATTGGATCTTTTTACAGTCATGACGGAAAAATTGAAGCTGGAGTAGTCTTGACAGAATGAGTACATTTAACTATGGAGCCCCTATTTCATTTCAAACCACATAAAGTAAAATACCCAGACACTGATCTGCACCATGGAGTTGTTTCAGTTCAGTCTCTGCTCACAGCATGGGGAGATATTGGATTTTTGTTTCCAGGCTCCATCCTAATCCAGCAGTCAATGGGCTTCCCACAAATAATACATCCCATAAATCTGTGGCAAAAGCAGTCTGGCACTGATGTGCCCATCACAGCCACTGCTGCTGAGGTGGCCTGTGAGCTTGTAGATCATCAGTTATTGTATTTGTGAGGTGCCTTGTGGTGAAGGAAGGAATGATGCATCTGACTCCATGTTCTCAGAAGGCTAATTTATTATTTTATGATACTGTATTATATTAAGGATTACTATACTAAAGAACACAGGGATACTTACAGAATGCTAAAAAGATAATAATGAAAACTCCTGACTCTTTCCAGAGTCCTGACACAGCTTGGCCCTGATTGGCCAAGGAGTGAAAACAACTCACAGCAGAATGCAATGGAACAATCACCTGTGGGTAAACAATCTCCAAACACATTGAGCACAACACAGGAGAAGCAAATGAGATAATTATTTTTATTTTTCTCTGAGGCTTCTCAGCTTCCCAAGAGAAAAATTCTGGGTGAAAGGATTTTTCCAGGGAATGTGAATGTTACAATCAGTAGTGGCATCATCCTTGTGTTCTGAATGTGAGACATTCCAGTTGGGCCAGAGCCATTGCCAGGACATCTTATCCCAATGCTCTTCAACAGGAATCTCGCAATCCTGTAGTGTTGCAACCCTGATTATTGAAAATTTCAGACTTTCTGTGCTGACAGGTACTGACCCCCAGGAGAGCATTGCCTTTGACCTGAGGCTGTGGAGAAGGCTTCCAAAATTGAGTGATAGAACTGGGATTGTGGGTGTAGGGTTTGAATAGAAGTGTGTGATATCACAGTGTGGGAAACTTGAGTTTAAGGGTTTAGAATATAGTAATATATATAAAGCAAGATGGATGTTTCAGGGAAGAGGCTTGTCCTTCTTCTTTACCTTCTTCTCCATGGGTTTGTGTTGTTTTGTGTAATTGGATAAAAAAGTCCACATTGTGGTGCACAGGTGGTTGGTTGTCGGGTTAAAAGTAAAAATAATTCAGGTGTCATTTCTTAATTTGACAGTTTATTCTTGAAAGGCCTTGTAGAGAGAGAGGGAGATAGGGCTCCATTTTTAGTTTGTTGCAGTGAAGTGCTGTAGAACTCGGGGTTTGTGAGACTGTAACACAGATAAGAACTAATAAGCATCTGAGTCCCAACAAGAAATACTATCTCAGGATTTAATCCTAACCCTGGAAAAAAGAAGCAAAGACTCCATCACTGTAGCACATCATTCCTTTGTGCTCCAGGCACATCCAGTCTCCAGGGATGAGCTCTCCATGCTGCCAGAGTCCTGGCTGTATTGACTACCAGTGTGTTCTGGGATCTCCTCCTTTGCCTAGACTGTGCTCTGCAATGTGTTTTAGGGGGCTGAGGCTCACTGATCATCTCATCCGTACTCACAGCTTGCCTGGATCACCCTCCATCCTCAAGGGTAACATTCAAGGTGCCTGGGAATGGAGTTCCCAAGTGGCTCTGTGGCACAGGTACCCCCAGGAGTTGGGGGGGACCCATAAAGAGATGATTGATCTGTTCCTGCTTGTGAGGTGAGGATGGAGAGGGGCCCAGAGTCACCCCAGGAGCACAGAACCAAGGAAGGCACTCCTGATTCATTTTCAGGAGCCCATAGCTCTCAGATAAGGTTTTAGACCTTGCTGGGAGATTTCACTCAGGCTCAAAGAGGATTCTGTATCCACCTGAAATGTCTGACCAAGCCTCTTCTCTTTCTGATGAGCTCTCTCTTACCTCACATGACACAAAATACAGTGCAGGAGAGTGCTGCTCCACCGGAACCTTCTTCAGACCGTTCTCAGATCCATTAGATTCCCCCTTGGCATTTCAGTCAGGGTTTTCTCAAGTTGTACCAGAGATGCTCTTGGGGTCAGGGAGCCCAGAGCACCCTGGGCTGACCATCCTGCAGGGCTGGGCATCCTGCCTTGGCAGCCAGAGAGACCTGTGCCTTTGCCATGCTGATAAGGACCAAACAGTCCCAGGAGAGTCAGCACTATAAGCTGAAAGGCTAGACGCTAAAAAACAAAACAAACCAAACTAAAAAAACCTAACCAAACAAAGCCAGCAGTAAAAAAATACAAATCAGATCTTAATTTGTTATGAATTTGGGATCTACTTCTTGCTCTTACTGCGTGCATCTTAATTTTCACTCCTTCAGCCCCTTTCCTGTAGGCCAGAGGTAATGGATAATCACATTTAAGCAATACATCTCAAAATTCTAAAGCCAAAACAAGACTAACAAGCCATAAACCAAATACATATGTTTAGTATGTCATCAAGATGCTTTAAAGTTTAAATCTATGCTCTAATCAAAGGTTTCTGAGAGAAAAACAAGACCACATTTCAATCAAAGGTTTCTGAGAGAAAAACAAGACCACATTTCTTGATTACAGTATTTGTTCAGACTTTGTGTAAGTTAAGAACTAATTCTCTTCCTTTTATTTAAGATTAGAGAAAAAAAATAGATTAAATGATTTTTTGTGAGGAGGACCAGCGAAGTGACTATTCTGCTTCTGTCCTATTTTCAGGGCTAAAGAAGGAATAAAATGATGTTTAATTTTTTTTGTGAAATTCATTAGCAGAGGTATGAGGTTTGTTTTGGCAGAATAGGACAATTAAAAAAAGTTATTTCCATATCCATGTGTTACAGATATTTAAAGATATTTCTAGAAGGACTACTTGCAAAAAAAGAGGTTGTATGCTTTTTTCCCTTTCTGGCTGTTTTTAAAATGCTTCATTTTTATTTCTAATAGCTTTTACACCCTTCATAAAAGAGAGTCACATACAATCAGTTAGCTGTACAGAGAAAGCCTTATATTTTGTAATAATATGCCCAATTTGCTGTACTATTTTTGTAATCCTGCCAGTGTTTAAGACGTCAGTATTCATCACAAAGTCAAACCCATTTTTTTCACTGCTTGATTTCTTCACTAGTACTACACTTAGCACGTCCTCAGTCCTGTCCTTCCTTTTTATCAACAACTGGCAAGCCTACAGTGTTTGTGGTACTACAGTGCTGCAAATGTTTACAGCAAAGGATTTTAGGAACGTCCAGGTGAAAATTCTGGGTGCAGAAATAGAACAATTCCTCCTTACTGCAACACTGGCCTTTTGTTCTTACTTGACTTCAACACAGGTTTTTCCACTGAGGAATCTTGTTTGGAATTCCTGCTTTCCCATCTGCTGGTGCAAAAGTGATGAGCAGTGCCAGAGTTCTGCTTGGGCCTCTTCTGAAGTGGCCTGTGAGGTTTGCAGAGTAAATATAAAACTAGATTATATCAGTCCTGGAATGCAATATTTGTTGAAAAACAAAGCTATCCTTTTTCCTTGCTTGTATTATAAAAAGCAGCATTTTCACCATCTAGTTACCAATGATTTTCTATTCTGGATCCAATGGCATCATTCTCAGCGAGCTCTATGATTAAAATTTGGTCACAGTTCAACCACAACTGCATCTTTTCTCTGAGAAGGGCAATGTTGAGGTGTGGACTGACCTACATACCCTACTTTTCCATTTAGGACCTGTCTGTGGCCCTTCAGTCCCAGAGCCCCATGTGAATGCAGATTTGGGATTTGCAATGGGTTGACCTGGAACTCTCTGCTGCTGATTACCCTGTGGCATGGGGGTTGTGTGGTGTTTCTAAAATAGTCTTGTATCTTCTTTTTTTATGGTCTCTAGGCACTAGTGAGCTACAGCTAAATAACAAAAACAAAGCAGTTACAGTTCTAGGTCTGCAAAAACTTGGCCATATTTTAGCTGTCAGGAAGCTCATGGGTAGTTTCTGTGCAGCACCTGTGTGGTTGCTCAAACACTAAAAAAATCAATGTTTTGCATGTTTCTAAAAGTTAATATAGTTTCAAAGTCATAGATGATCCTACTCATGTAAGTTAGTCATTAAGAAAAGTGCTAAAGTCCTTGACTGTTATGTTAAAAAATATTTAGTAATTTATTTCTCATCTTTTTTTCCCTTAGTGTCCATTGCTTGAAAATTATTTTGATGCAACATAACAGTACATCTTTTATTACAACCATTTTATTTTTTCTGTACTTTTACTCCTGCTTTCAGATTTTCTTTCCCTTTTTGATGCACAGCAGTAGCCACACATTTTCTATACCTACAATATCAAGTGGTATGATACAAGACCATGTCTGCAAAGCCAAATGGTTGGTACTAAAATGGTTGGTGCTAAGAGCTTACCCACCTTAGGGGAACTTCAAGGTTTATTTCAGACAGGTTTCATTTGATCCCATGGACTAAATATTCATTAGTGGTTGCATCTAGTGCAGTGCAGTGATGCCTCAGGTTTCAGCTTTTATATTTTTCAGACTCGGTGCTGCTTTGGTGTGTGGGTCTGGGCTTCATATTAGGGATGGTGCACAGAATAGGGAGACAAAACAATTCCTTCTCTAGCTGGGCACCAAGGACAAATGGTCACTGTCATATTTTCTGGAAAAATCCCTTTGCTGGGATTTCTTCTCCTGGGAAGCTGAGGAGCCTCAGAGAAAAAGAAAAACAATATTATCATTTGCTTCTCTTGTGTTTTGCTGGTTTGGAATGTGGTTGGAAATTGTTTATCCAACATGTGAATTGTTTTTACTTAATGACCAATCACGGTCAGGCTGTGTTGGGGCTCTGGAGAGAATCAGAAGTTTTTACTTAGTATTTTGTAAAGCCTTCTGTAAGGATCCTTTCTCTATTCTTTAGTATAGCAGAATAGAATAGAATAGAAGCCTTCTAAGAATATGGAGTCAGATTCATAATTTCCTTCATGCCATGGGGGACCCCAAAAATACCACAACAAATGATCCAAATCTTAGGCTCAAGAGTAAAAACTCCATGGGCCGAAGAGAAAAAAACAAGCAGGATGGGACTGCATGGGCTAAAGCTGGAATGGGACAGTGAACTGCAAGATGCAAATGGAGCAGAACTGATCACAGTGACAGACCCCGTGCCCGGTCGTGCATTTTGGGACCATTTTGGTTCATCTTGGGTGGAGCCCTGGCTGGGCTCTTGTGCTGCCCAAGGTGGATCCATTGAGGCCTTTTAATAAGTCCCTGCTTTATTCTGTAACTCTGTCCAGCCTCTCAAGGCAACAGCAGGAGCACAGCTCCAAGGAATCCAGTGTGTCCTGTCCAAGAGTGGGTGGCAGAGCCAGAGCTGGGTTTGGCAGTGCTGCTGTGATGCAAATCAGAGCAGTAGGGCAGTGACACGAAGCACTGAGCACACATGGTGGTGCTTAGGGGTTGCTGGGCAGGTTTGGATTGCAGTTTGAGCTTTGTGTGCCTCTACAAATTAACCCCTTTGCACTCTAAGGCACTGACATGAGGCAGGTCTCCAGCCAGGCTCTGGGGTAGCAGAGGAGCACCCGGGAGTGCTGGAAGAGAAGGAACATATCCCTAGATGTTTTTAATTCCATTACCCTGAGCAGATGCCGCCAAGTCCATGCCTTCAGTGCTCCCCTGAGCCTGGCAGGGAGGGTGGTCAGGCTCTGTCAGGCTGTGCTACCAGGGCAGGGGCTCCAAGCTCTGCCTCGTGCAGAGAAGCTCAAAAGAGGCAGAAGAAAAGGCAGCAGCAATCATGTCAGCCTGTCAGAGCCCAGCCTTCACACAAAACAACAAGATCCAAGATGGTCAAAGCTGAGTGACCCAAAAAACTCTGCCTGAAATTGTTGTACAGAGCCTGACAGTTATGGGCAAGGCCTGCTTTAATGGAATAAAGCCACTGCAGAGGGGAGAATGGAATGAAGAGAAAATTACCATGTGAGGAACTTATATCTGATTCTGACACTTCCTTTTTCCATGTAGTTATTAACGTGTTTTTTAAAAGTCCATTAAAATTCCATTCGGATTAAGATGAAGGATAAGAACAGGAATAAGGGTAATGCATTGAAGGATCCTGTGTTGACAATCAGTTTTAGGCAGTAACCTTAATCAAGGTTAATGCCATTCCAGTGCCTCATCTCAGCACCTCATTTTGTGTCTTAGGCAAGCCTGGCATTTTTTTGACTTTGTGTTTTTAGGTTTTTTTTTCCCCCAAGTAATCTGTTTATTTGTGATATGTGCTGCAGACTAATTATTCAGGCTTATCCAATGTTTAAATAACTTCTCTGGTGAAACTTCATAAAATATTTATTGATAAATGTAAAGTACCCAAGATCTAAAAATATTTTTGCATGCTTTTATTTCAAAGCAACAACTTTTTATGTGGGCCTTCATACCAAGTTGTCAGTAATTTAAGTACTTGATTGTTTTCTTCTTGCTATTGAAAAAATCTATGGGAAGTTAATTCTATTTCTAGGAATCACAACAATTGTTCATTTTAAGTTTTTTTTAAATCTCTACAAGATCCCATTATGCTGTGCATGTGTACATTACCCTGTATTAATTCTGGCTCATTAAATGGCGTTTATTACAGCATGGTTTCCACCATAAGCCCCCTGGTTCAGCTGCATAATACATCCTGCTTAGATAATCTATTTGTCTGTACCACTGCTGTGTCCTCCTGGCATTATTTAGCCTCATATCTTTAGTACTTTTAGCTGGCCACTGATACTCCCCCAAATGCAGACATAACCCCAATATTTGTGGTTTAATCTTGTGGAGCAGGAGGAAGGAAGGAGAGGGTGAATGGGAGAGTTCTCAAAGTTTTCAGTTGTCAAAGATCAGGGTGTGAAATCTGCAGAGTCCTTCCTTTTCTGGCAAAAATTCAAATCCTGCCTTCAAAATGCTGATCTGACAAACTTTGTTAGATGATTCATCCTAATTAGGTAAGTGACCTCACTGGCTGTGTTACATTGCTTTGCAATTTAAGGAAAGATTAAAAGATTTGGTCATTAGGAGGGGGGATAAAAATTGCTGCACTCAATTGAAAATGCAGAGAACACCAGAATGACAGAATGGTGTAGCTTTTGTACCTAAAGCACACCCTGAGAAAATGGATGTGTTATTCACCATATTTTCCATGAGTAAAGTTGTGGATTTCATGTACTTGTGTTCACAATGTTGTTTGTATTTTGGTAACAGCACCATCAATTGGATGGAAAGACAGAGTTAGGTCACTTTTAACTCCATTTCCAGAGCTAGACAAAATAAAATAAACATTGTCTTTGCTTTAATATAGGCAAAAGTTTATTCTCAACCAGAAGAAAAACCAATGAATCTTCTCTACCAATACAATTAACATTAACATATATATAATTAGCATTATTCTTCCATGTCACTCTAATTGCACAGCAATTTCTCAGGTTCTGTGTTGGACAGGAAAGCCTGGGGAGTGGGCAAGAGTTCCCAGCTGTGTTGGACCTGGCCAGGGCAGTGAGTTACAGGGGGACTGTCAGGGAAGTTTCTCCTGTGTAAAAGGGGATTTTCCCAGGTGATGTGCTGAGGGAAAGGCACCTTCCATCTCCCTCTAATAATTCCCTTTTTGACTAGCTGTTAATCCTGACCAGCCTCCTTGGAGCTGCCTGTTCTATGCAATGGAAGTCACCCCTCCAGGCTGACAGGGGATGTGGTCCTAGGCAAATATGTTGGGAATGAGATTTTTTGGGGGCCTCAAGCCAGTGTGGGAGTGATGTGTGAGGCAAAAATATACAGATGGTCATAATCTCCTATATCCATCTGATTTATTCTTTTTTTAATCACAGTACATTCTGATTATAGCTTTGACTTTGCTCTGCCTTTGCTACTGTTTTCCACTGCATATAAAAAAAAACTTTTGTCTGTTCTAAAAAATATTAAGCAATGGTCTAAGCTGCTCATCTGCTAAAAGCTACCCATATTTATCCACCTCTGTTGTTTACTGTCATTAATAGCAATTGCATTTCACAACCTGACCTTGAAATGACAGTTTATGTGCATAAATTCTCTCTCCCTCTAACACACATAAACACATAGTATTCATGAACACAAACATTACATCAAAAATCTCTAATTTCACGCTAGAAAAATGCAAGTGTGAAGAAAGAATGCCTAACAGTATTTGAAACATTAATATAAAAATATTTTTCATTAAATATATATTTTTAATTTTATTTTTTTCAAAATAATATCTGCCTCCTTTCACTTCTCCCCAGCAGAAAAAACATCAAAAGCAACTGCATGGTTAGAACAGAGGTTGTGGTGCTGGTCCAGAAAAGAATACTAGCATAAACACCAGAAATTCTGTTTTCTAATAAAAGTGAATATGCAGTTGGCTCACTGTAAAGAATTATTTGATGTACCTATAGGAAGTATCTGGAGACCATTCGATGCAAAACTGTTGTGCCTGCCACTTGGTAGTGAAGTTCAGGAATATGTTCTCTGTGTTCAGCTGAGAACCTGCTTTCTGTTTGCCTTCTCCCCTGTCAGCACAGAGAGAGACACAGCCCAGAGGGTGGAAAAAGGAAGCTTTGTCCATCCTGCAGGTAGCTCTGATTTTTGGGATGAGTGAGTGTTGCCCAGGGACACTTCATTAAAACACCTTGGAATCCTTCAAGGGAAAAGCCACCATAATTAACTTGTGTTAGAATTCTGTCCCACACCTAAGTGTTCATTTTCTGGGGAGGATTGATAGTGTTTCTCATTACAGTAATCACATTAGATCTCCTGGCCTTATATCCAGCACTGATGGAAAGGAAACTCAGCTGAGAACTGCTTAGAACCTCTTTTGGCAGCTCTCTCTAGGGGCACATGTATTTTCCTTACCATAATGAGGACCATAAAGAAGAGAAATGGTGTGGCCTGGTATAGATCGGGAGTCACGTTACAGTAACTTTTCACCAGAATTACAGTAGTTAGACACTACTATATTACAGCAGTGCTTGGTAACTCTTCTACTCTTAAGAGCCAACTGTCAACATTTCTGCTATAAACCCCATTTTTCAGGAGTTTATAACTCCTCTGGAAATTCCACTCATGGTGAAGCTTACTTTAGAAAGACTAAGTAAAGGATTGATCCTTTGAAAATGAAATAGAAAGGAAAATGAAACCTGAAATCCATGCATTTCCCATTCTGTTTCCTTTACCTTAGTACAGTTGCTTTGGGTTTAGTAGAAGGGACTTACAAATAGAGTTTTCAAAAGCAGTTCAGTGCTGACACAGAAGTTATTACTGTACAGTCAGAACCCATGAATCCATCCAATGAACAGCTTTCAAAGAGCCTCTAAATGTGTGCAGAAAGGGCTGGCTCCTCTGGGACAGTCTGGTAACAAGAAAAAAATCAAAATACAGCCAAAGCAGTGCAAAATGAGATGATGGATTGTTCCTGACAGGGTGGGCAGGCCCCTGGATCCCTGGCAGTGCCCAAGGCCAGGCTGGACACTGGGGCTGGAGCAGCCTGGGACAGTGGGAAGTGTCCCTGCCATGGCAGGGGGTTGGAATGAGATGATCCTTCAGGTCCCTTCAAACCCAAAGCAGTCTTTTGGGATTCAGTGATTTTTAAGTCTGATTCAGTGATTTTTAAGTCTGAAGAGAGTCTCACCCTGGCATTAGAGGGAAATGAAGGTGCAGCTTTTCCAACAGGATGTTAAACTAATAACCTCCTTTAGGCCCTGGAGTTTTTGTGGAACTCTTCCAAGGCCCTGAAGTAGCCTCAGTGGCACAGACAAATTTCCCAAGTTGTTAGTACGTAGAGTGAGTGAACAGTGCAAAAATAAAGCTGTGAGTTTTCATCCCAATTTCCGAGCAAATTTCTGGCTCTTTTTCATGACCTTTTTGAATGCATCTCTAGAATCATCCTTGTATTCAAACTTTATTAGAATGCCCCTTAAATATCGAACTTTGATGTTTTGCAAGATTTAATTTCTATTTGCAGTGCATCTTCTGGTGTAATTTCCAGAATCTCAGAATGGTTTGGGCTGCAAAGGACCTTAAAGATCATCTAGTTCCAACCTTGTGCCAAGGGCAGTGAAAATGATCCATTATTGATGGGAACTCCATGATCTTAGAGATCTTTTCCAACCATAATGATTCTATGGTTCTGTGATCCAAGGGTGTTGTAATGCAGTATGACACATATAAGTAATTAACAGGATAATTATAGAAGAAATATAGAAATAAAGAAATGTAGGAGAAAAGGCTACATATCTAATTCCTGTGTAAAATTAAAATGATGGGAAGGTATCTCCAAGCTCTTTGGCTTTCTTGTGCTGTTTCTCTCAGTGTATAAAACCCATATCTACAACACCTTCCTTTCCAAACATTTCTCTGCCATTCCTGCAGCTGAACTTTCCTCATTCCCCTGTATCAAGCAGAAAAAATTTCTGCATTTTATATTCAATTAAATTGCAGGGAAAATTAATGCAAGGTAAAAAAGAACATGCACCAACAAGAAGAGCAATAATTCTCCTTGTGCAGTTTTACTCATATTTTATATTGTTGCCTAGCACTCATTGATTGTGCCTTGAGTCAAGAAACAGATGAATCCTCATCTCACATTTTCCCTCTCCTTATTTTTTATGATTCTCTGTTCTTTCCAGGACAGTAAGTAGGAATAATTAATTGCTCAATTTCTTTGCTGGATGTTCATATAATTACTCACTGTATATGTGGCAGAACAAATACCTCATCATTGGTACATTTTTTAAACTTGTTTTTTTGAGGTGTGTGTGTTTATTGTCAAGATAGACATGAAAGGTCAAAGAGTTTATTTTGTTTTAGTTTTTACCCCCATCTTGACTTTGATACAAAAAAAAAAGATTGTAAAACACAGGGGCAGATTATTTTCTCTGAGAGTTAGGGAGCTAATGACATTTTATGATTTCAAAATCAAATTTTCTTGCTTCCACAGTGTTATGACAACGCAAGATAATTGTGACTTGTTATTCAAGGGCCAGAATGCACTTACGGTCCCCTCCCTGCATTTCCTCCATAAACTAAAACTCTTCTTTACTGAAGCAGCCACTCAAGAATTTTGATTATTGCTGATACCTTACCAATTGAACAAGGATAAAAATTGAAATTGCCATTAGTACAGTAATTTCAGCCTCTTTTACAATAAGCATTTTTAGTGTTCCAGTTCTGACAAATGAAATCAGCAGCACAGGTGGATAAAAGCTTTTGCTGCAACTCTTCTTAAAAAGAGAGATGTTTTTGAACATACTTTTAATCAAATCAGAATCAACAATAATTTTTCTAAGGACTTTGTGGTTTGAGTGATATATCAAAGTATGTAAAACAATACTAATCTCTGACATGAGTAATAACAATCACTTTAGGGAGGATAATTTACATTCTTTTGGGGAATGTGTAAATCCAGGTGGAAAAATCTACAGAAAAATTAGCCAAACAGGTTGTTCTAGCATGTCAGGTAGTCTGTATGAATGAAGTGCCTGCTTTCAAAGATAATTGTGTCTATAAAGAAAAAAAAATCTTTTTTTTTGATTTATAATAGAATTATACTCCTTGTTGAATGCTAAGAGCAGACTTAGGTCTGTGAGAACACGTTTAAATGCATACTACAATTCTAGGCTGAAACCTTTTCTGTTGGGGGCCTGAGAGACTGGCAAACAAAAGGATTGAAATAAGTTTTATTTTCCCATTTCTGCTGCTCCTGGATGGTGCTAATGTTGTCAGCAGAGATAATAGCACCTTTAAATGAGTTGGAATTTATTTGTTTCACAAAATCATATGGGAAGATTGGCAGCATCTCTAAGAGCAGCAGTCAGGGAGGATGTGGCTGCAGTATTGACAGAAGTGATTTTTCAAGTAATGACTTCTGTGATTAGGTTCCCTGAAGCACACCCTGCCTGCCGTGGGCACTTACTGGATATTGTCACCCTTCTGTGGCACACAAGAGATTCCCTTTTTCCAGAAGCAGGATCAATAGGATTAGGGGATTTGTGCTCAAAGCTTGCCTGTGGCTCCTTGTTAAGCAGGTCGTGTGCTTTATAGCTGCCTTTGACTGGCTCCCTGCACTGTGCCATGGTATTAATCACCTAAATAATATTCCTCCAGCCTGCTGGCTTGGGCAGGGTTTTTAGTAGTCTAAAAAATTTTGTATTTAAAAAAGAGTCAGAAGTCAGACTCTGAAACTCATGTTTAGAATTTTAAATAGCCTGCTCCTCAGGATTTCTGAGTCCTCTTCAACTTTCCTAGAAGCTGGAGATGCTCACAATTACTTATGTTTTTATTACAAATAAATTGACTGTCAGGGTTCTGCAGAGGAGCTGCTGCCTCTGTGTGTGAGTCAGGGTGGGAGTGCACATCCAGAACCCTCCTGTGTGTCAGTCAGGGTGGGTGTGCACAGCCAGAACCCTCCAGGAGTGCTCCTGCAGCACCCATCCCACCCAACACCCCTTAGCAAGCCAGGTCTGCTTTGCAAGACACGATTTGCATGAGCTGGTACAGCCTGACTTGTGTGCTCCAGTTTAATGGGCTTCCACTGAAGTGTGGAGCTTGGAATTTTATCCCTGCTCGCTGTTCTTGCTGGTCCTATGGGTTGGGATAAAGGCACAACAAAAAAAAAAAAAGGTGATTTTGTGTGATGGTGTTCACAGAGGTCTTAGGATGAGGGAAGAGATGAGGGTCTGACTCCATGTTTCAGAAGGCTGATTTATTATTTTATGATATATATTACATTAAAACTATACTAAAAGAATAGAAGAAAGGATTTCATCAGAAGGCTGGCTAAGAATAGAATAGGAAAGGAATGATAACAAAGGTTTGTGGCTTGGCTCTCTGTCCGAGCCAGCTGATTGTGATTGGCCATTAATTAGAAACAACCACATGAGACCAATCCCAGATGCACCTGTTGCATTCCACAGCAGCAGATAACCATTGCTTACATTTTGTTTCTGAGGCCTCCCAGCTTCTCAGGAGAAAATATCCTAAGGAAAGGATTTTTCATAAAAGATGTCTGCCACAATTTTGGAGGGAGCTGCGGAGTCAAGTCCTTTGCAGAGCCCTCCATGAGGCACATCAAATGCCAGCTCTGAATTATGGCACATAACATTTCACTGCCCCATTCAACAGCTAGCAAATAATACTGCTGTTTATTCTGTCCATTTTAATCTAATTTATCATTCACACATAGCTCCATCATCCTGCACATGGAGGGGCAGGGGGGCAGCTAAACTTGGGTCTGCACACACTAGGACACCCCCATCCCTATGGAAAGGAAAATAAGAGGGAAAAGGTAATTTTGTTACTTGTGAGGTAATTTTTTCAAAGGTTTCCTATTGAGGAGTTACGAAAAAAAAAAAAAAGAAAAAAGCAGCTTACCTGTAGCTTTGCAATTGAGTAGTTCATTACAGAGCTAATTAGATTAAGTGCTTGATCAGTGATGGGTAAAATATGTCAGAACTTATCTGAGCACTGGTTTAAGAATAGGCTTATCCTTCTCCTCCAATGGAACAGAAATAGACTCCAAAGCAGAATGACCTGTTTCTCAGGAGAATTTGGCTTCAGAAGTTCACTGTTAAGGAAAGAAATTGAACTCAAGTTTGTTTTGGAGCTGCATTAGTGGACGCGAATTAAGCTTTGCCATGGAAAGGAAAAGGCACATAAAGGAGGACAAGGACTGCATAGGACAGTTCTGTTGAAACTCACTGTGTGTGGATTTGAATAGTTGAGACTTGAGCAGAGTCAGGTAATAGTGGCTGAAATTGCAATAGGAATGGACATTGGTGCTAGCTCAGTGAAAATAAATGTACTGGAAAAACTGGGCATGAGAAAAATCCTGGGTATATATACATCCTCAGCTATTTTATAGAGGACAAAAGGACAGAGGAGCCATTGAGAGGAGTGAGTTATCTGTCTGCTAAAGGATTAAACTTTCCCTGATGTTCCTTGTCCAGCAAACTGCAATGACTTTTGCAATGATACTGTTCAACTGCAAAAATGGTCAGCTGAAGAGAGGAAAAAACATTTTTCCTAAAATTGTCATAGAGATATTTAATGACAATTTTTAAAGCTACATTTTAAAGGACTTTTTTTTCTTACATTTTTTTCTGCTTTGGAAAAAAATTAAAGAATTTTATATTCACAGTATTCATCCAGGGAATTACACAGAATAGATTACAGATTGCAAACACTTTTCTAATTAATTCTCTGTTAACTACCTGGTGCCCAAGTTGACTGGATTACTTCAGTTGTGCTACAATACCAGCAGTGATGGTCAAATTAAAATTTAGCACCATGAAAGAAATAGTATTGATTGGAAAGTGTAAACAGGCAGTAACAGCGATAATAATAAGATATTTTTCAAGTGATTATTAGCTTTGATTGGGGAAAAAAATTTGTATAAATACAGGAGAAAAAGCAGAACTGGTGGAGCATATGTATGGCTTGACCTGATTCAAAACATATTCCTAGGTCCAAATGTGAATAAATAGAGGTATAAAATTTCAGTGTATAAATTAGGAGGAAAAATAAGGAGAATTTTCATTTTTTATATATAAGAGTATTAGCTAAGAAAGTTTAAGCTTGGATGCAGCAAAGAAAGTTTGACTTTGGATACAAAAATTCATAGCCATGTTTATCAGCTATTGTAGTAAGAAAACCTGTGGAACTTATTATTTAATTATGGGTCATCTGGATCCTTTTATTAAAGAGAAATTGCTGCAAAATATTTTATAAATTCTTCTTTAGAGCATTAAATGGGAAATCTCTCACTGAAATTTACCAAAGCATTTATGAAATCACTTTCTATATACAATGAAAATATTCCAAAGATTTCTCCTTTGTATTTTGGGTTGAATTAGGGTAATCACTAAGTTATAAATTGTGAGCAGCTCTGGATCCCAGTGAACAGGAAGACTTTGGGAATTAAAGGTGTAAATGCAGGTGCAGAGAAGATCAGGTTCCCTGCTTTCCATTAGGAACTATTTGAAAGCAGAAAAATGTTGTAAGGCAAAGAAATATGGTGAGAAAACAAATCCCAGGCAGGGTGGTCAATGCCAAGGGCAGGACAGGAACAACAACCTACCAGAGGAAAGCTCATGTCCCACTTTATTCATGAATAATGTTGAAAAAAAATCAATGTTTTAATTGAGGGAAGCCTGGGAAAGTTCAGGTGATAGGGCAAAAAGGAACCTAAATATGAATGTCTGCAAAACTTCTCTGGAAATGTAAAACGGCAAACCTTCCTGTGAATTTAATGGGCATTTTTATTTTCTGCCATAAAGGGTTTTTTAGCTCATAATCAGAAAATAACTCTTCTTTTTGAATTATAGTATCCATCTAAAATAGGGAAATGTTTGAAGGGTGTGAATCAAAAGCAGGAATTTTTATTCTTTAAACTTGAAAACCCATTCTCTGAGTTATGGTTGCTGCATTACAGTATAAGTAACAAAACTAATTCACAAAAGAAAAATAGATCTCATCTGAGTATAGATTTTTGCCTATCATTAATCTTGATTTAGTTTATTAATATATTTTTACAGAAATAAACATCATTACACTTCTGAGAAATACTATTTATGTTATCGTGGAAAGGGAGTTAAAAGTAATAAATTTATAGAAGTTAAACTAAAGTAAAAAATGAAAAATCCTTCTGGAAGTGGAGGCAAAAGGTAGTAGCACCAATCTTCTTTACTCTTAGATTTTTTCTGTGAGTTGAAGTCACTGATCATTGCACACATGTAACAAAAGGGAGAGATGTGGTTCAAATGCCTGTTTGAAGCCAATAATTTATTCTGTGCCACTTTCTTGGTAGATCCAAACACAAAGAGCATGAGGGAAGGTTAATATTGATTTGCCATTCATTTTTCTTAGATTAAGTTCCTCTCTCTTTCCTTGGACTGTCCCATTCCTGTGAAGTTTGCTTTTTCTTAACTGGAATTTTTTCTCCATAGTGTCCCGACAGATGTGAAAGAGAGCAAAAAAGAAATTTCATCTGAGACCCTTCTGTTCTTGTATGGAGGAGCAGAAATACAGCCCTGAAAAGGTTTTTTCCCCAATTTTTGGACCATTTATTGAGAAATTTTGATATATAAACAGAGAGATTAGAAGAAAACTCAAAAAACCTTGTGATTAGTCTTCTTAGAGTAATAATTTTCTGAGTTTCCATTTGAGCAGGGACACTCCAAACTGCTTTTTTGTTACTTCTCTACATTTTGGTATTTATTTTCCATAGCTGTCACCACTTTTTCCACTAATTCTACTACATTCTCACATTTGTTAATGCTTGTGTCCATGGAAATGACTGTAAAATATTAGATAAAAGGTCGTTTTCTCCTAAAAGAATAAGATGATTTTTTTTCTTAGAAGAATATTATCATCTCTCTATCAATTTAATTTACTTATCTTAATGACTCCAGAATGTTCTAAAATCTCAGGCACCATTTCACATGGCAAAAGCAATTTGTGTTCCTAAGAGAGCATCCTGGAGGAGCATGAGGCATGGAAAACAACCAACTTAAACATTAATTCAGTTCCTTCAAAATCCAGCCTTGAAATTCCAGATATTTTTCTCCATCCCTTGATTAGCAAACAGAGAGTTCAGTCTCAGCAGTTGAGTAGGCAGCTTTTGCCTATAGACATTTTACAGCTTTAAATGTGCATGTTACTAAAAGCTCCTTCAATTAATTAATGTATGAATTAATTAATTAATAGGATGTTCAAGCTAGATTTCAGTACCCGAGTAATTTAAGAACCTTTTCATCCACTTCCACTTAAATGTTTTAAAACCTAGGACTTGTCAGCTTTGTCCCCAGTCATTTTACTGAAGCTCCTTATCTAAATCTTATTATTAATATTTCTGCAGGGTTGTTTTCTGTCATCCTAACTGCATTTTCTCTCCACAGCCATCACTTTTTTCAGCATTCCTGGGACACATCTTAAGCACTGAGGATGTACCACTGTGAAGGTTTTGCTCACATTTTCACTTGAAATTGTGTTCAACATCAAACAGAAAAAGCCCTCTCTAATTACCAAGGAAAAGCTGTAGGTACTTCACTTATAAATTGCATTTCCATGCTTTTAAGGACTTCTGGTTCTAGGTGAGGACATGAGCCTTAGAACTTTTAAAATCATAATTATACTAGAAATTCTGAAAGTAATTTCTCTTTGATAAGACTCCCTTATATTGGGTTTGAAGTGCTTTTTGTGAAGGTTAGTACTAAAAATATGCAAACAAGCAATATCTCCTACTCTTTCATTTCATTTTGTAATTATTTTTGGAGCAACAACAAATAACAGGCTTTTTTTCCCCCCCCCTCATAAAAAAATCATTGCATTAATCATGGTGTAGAAATTCCTACAAGGTGTGGCACCTGTGAGGAAGATGGGAAATACAGCAGCAGCTGTGCACAACCCCCAAAGCCTGTAGGAATTATGCTCTGTTATAAAATACATAAATCTGTGAGTACACAAACACCATTTTTTTCTCAGAAAAAAGCATTTCTGTGATCCTGCATTTGCCATACACCTGAGTTTCAGAGTAGCAGTGGAAGAGGAGAAATAAATCACCACAACAACCTTTTGCTGAGACAATTAGCAGGCTGGGCATGACTCATTGAATAGGGTGAGATAATTAATTTTTATTAGAGGCAGGGGACTTCATGCAAAATAAGAATAACATTGCAGCTGAATGGATGGACTCAGGGTGTTTCTATAATTTGTACAGAAGGGTATGCAGTGATTTTTAAATACTTTTTTGAAAATGTATATAAGGAAAAGGAGCACAGGCAGAGGGAAGAACATGGAATGGTGAGGGTATATATATAAATATACATATATATTTATACATATATACACATATATACACATATGTATATATATAAATATATATATTTATACATATACATATATACACATATATACATATACACACATATATACATATACACGCACACACACACACATATATATATATATATATATATAGTAGAACTTAAAAGAAACTTAGTTTGAAGCAGGCTTCATTAATGTTACCTACTTGTTTGAAATATAAGCTTATCATCAAGAGCTGTACTCAACTGGTTTTGTATTTCTACCAGGGAAAATGTGATTGTCATAGTAATTATGGCATAAAACCTTTAAAATTTATGTACTTTTACAACTTTTATAATCATCTAAAAGGGCATTTCCTTCAAGCCAAAGCAGAGTCAAATTTTACCATGCAAACATTCTGAGATACACCTTTATGTTCCAGGGTTGTTTTTGCTTTTGTTACGTAGTTACATTTATATTTAAAAAATAAAATTATGCTCTTTGGGATGTGTCCACCTCAATCCCAGAAGCTCCAAACAAATTAGATTCACATTAAAAAAAAAAACAACTTTAAAAGCCCTACTGGAATCTAACAGAGTTATAGAATAATTTATGGGAAAGGGAGTAGTTACCAGGCTGTTATGCATTTGAGTAGCTAATTATGAGTTATCTGTAAAATTGGGAAACACTTTTTTATATTTGAAATTATTTAACTTTATGAAGTTATGTTCTTAAATAACATCAAAAGTAGAACTTGTCCATTTTTTGTCACAGTATTTAATATCTGCATATCTGTGCAGTGGTCAGAGCTACAGATAAGACTTTCCTGTAGGGAATTAATGCATCTTCACTAACAGACATTTATCTATACCATATGTCAGACAAACAGGAAAATACTGCTATATTTCCATTTCTTTCCCTAGGGTAGCCATTTTAAAGATTTATTCCCCACCACCTACTTCATTTATTGTGTTCATGCTAAAAAAAACCTTCTTACTTCTGACTGTGTTCAACCCAATCAGTGTCAGTACACCCACACCAGAAAATCTCAAAAACTGTATAGGATGGACAGAATATCAATTATATCTTAGTTAAGATAATAGAAAAACTTGAATATTCAAACATTAATATCGAGCGTTAATTATTTAGAGGGAGAAGTTAGAAAAAGTACATCTTTACTTCCATCTAAATATTCCCCCTTGAAGAAGACAAGGGCTTCTGAAAGCTTTATAAATAATAACAAAGGAAATGGCATACACAGGGCTTGTGCATGGTTTCCACATAGTAATTGCTACAGCTAATTAATCAAATCACATTAGCAGAACAGTTGCAGAACAGTTGCTTACTTGCTCCTGAGGTTGTGGTGAGTGTTCCCCTGGCTCCAGGAGTGCATTTGGCATGGCACTCAGCAGCCAGGGAATGAATGCTGCTCCTGTGCCACAGCTCATCCCTCCTGTGATGCTGTGCTGGGAGACCTGGGGAAGCTGCTCTGAGTTTCCCCAAGGAGAACAGGGAAACACCCCCAGAAAAACTAAAGCCAGAGAGATCCTGTCACAGACATCTTTTATGAAAAATCCTTTCCTTAGGATTTTTTCTCCTGAGAAGCTGGGAGGCCTCAGGAATAAAATGTAAACAATGATTATCTGCTGCTGTGGAATGCAACAGGTGCATCTGTGACTGGTCTCATGTGGTTGTTTCTAATTAATGGCCAATCACAGTCAGCTGGCTCAGACTCTCTTCCCAAGCCACAAACTTTTGTTATCATTCTTTCTTTTGCTATTCTTAGCCAGCCTTCTGATAAAATATTTTCTTCTATTCTTTTAGTATAGTTTTAATATAATATATATTATAAAATAATAAATCAAACCTTCTAAAACATAGAGTCAGATCCTCCCTCTTCCCTCATCCTTGGACCCCTGTGAACACAGTCACGAGATCCCTCACCATTATCTTCACAGGCAAAGCAGCCTCATGGACTATAATTTTATTATTAATTAAAGGAGATTTAGGTGGTGAGAAAGAGAGGCAAACCCAAAACTAGCTCCCCCCACCTCCTTTTCCCAGGCTCTATTCCAGTCCTTCATTCCCAGCTCCTTCAGGCCATTGCCTCACAGGGGCTGTGGTCTCTCCAGGGCTGCTGCTGCCTTCCCCAGCCCAGCACAGATCCTTCTGTGTGCTGCACTCCTCCAGGACAAACCTGCTGGGATTTGGGGAGCAGCTCCTCCAGGACACAACCCTTCCCTGGGATGCACTGTGGGTGTTATCACCAGCTGGGGTCTGTGTACAAATCACAAACAGGACAGGACTGCTGGAAATGTCCCTTGACCTCTTTTATTTTCCAGCATCAATCTCATTACATGGTTATGACAATGGGAAGATGCCACCAGCTCACATCCCAGGCAGCAGACCAAGAACTCAATGTTACAACTTACTTTAAATTTTTTTTGACCGATCACACAAAGCAAAAGCACATTGACAGTAGTTCTATCCAACCACTATAAGCACACATCCCTTTGGTTAAACAATGCTTGCTTATTTCAAATACAATACCTGCTTGTGAGCCTTAAAACACAATGCACAGAGCTCCATTATTAAGCTTAGAACTTCCTAATATCTTGGTAGATAATCTTTTCTGCAGCTTAGGGAGTTATTCTATCCAAGGACTAATACACTGACCATTGCTGTCTTTGTCATTGCTTTTCTACATTTTACATAATTTTTCTGCTGACCAATCTCATGGCTGCTCCTTATCTCTACTCACAGTTCTGCTGTCTCTGGGGCCTGCCTTCTGCAGCTTTCCCAAAACCCTCTGATTTTATAGATTCTCACAGGTGTGTCTCCTGTGACCCTTTCCACAGGCAGCAGGTAAATGTTGTGCCAGGACAATCCTCTGCCCAGGCTGCAGCAATGTCCACTCCAGCACTGGGAGCATTCCCTCCTGCACCTTATTCCCACCTCAGTGCCCACAAGATTATTTCCTTGCTTTTCAAGTGCTTTTTCACTTTTCGTAGCTGGTTTTTCCCAGAGACATCACTGCCTTTGTTACTGTCCCATCTGTGAGACCCTGATGTTGTCATCAGATGGATGCCGTGGATGGTGTTATTTCTCCTGAGAATACTGGGGAGGGGGGTTTAAATAATTTGGGGAAGTTTAAAATTCCTCTGGTACATCACATCCAATCATCTGTAGCTTTGAGGTTTTTGAAGGCTGTAACTTGTGGTTTAAAAAGGAAACGTTATCTTTGATTCTTGAGTAATTGTAGTGATTTGAGTCTGTGTTGGTGCTGGTCTTTCCTGCTGCAGATTTGATTAACAGGAAGAAGTAGGGTTTATTTTATAAGTGGCACTTCATGATTTTTATCAATTCACATCTTTTCAATTTCAAAAGGCTTGAAAGCAACATTGCATTGTAGCATTTTATTAAACTGTAGTCCCTTAGCAATGCTTTTACATGAACGCTGATTTCTCCTAAGAGCTAAAGGCAGGACTGGTAGCCAGGAGTCAGGAATGAGTAGATTCATGTGTGGGAAAGCTTTGTTGCACAATTTCTCACCTGAGGAGGGGCCTGGGCTGCCAAGTAACATCATGGTTGAAGCATTTGCTTATCTGGTTTTAGGAAAGAATATGCTTTTTTGGGACCAAAATTATCTTTTTTCCTTTTTTTTTTTATTCTCACCATTGGTTGTTTTAGTAATAATGCTGTTTTCCATGTAACATTTGCCTTGTTACTCTCTTGCCCCATCACAAAATTTCCCAGCAGTGTCCCTAATTGCCTCCTGACTTTCCTGGTGTGGCCCTTCACACACTCCTATAGACAGCATGGCTCATGGAGCTTAATGAGACTAAGTTCATTAAATTAATCCTAGTAATTAACAAACTTGCTGCTTACTTCTCACTTGTCTAATTTGTGACACTCCTGGCAATTGGTTTTCACTGGAAGCAGAATTGCATCCAAAAAAACCTATAAAAGTGAAAAATAAATTCATCTTCATTAGAATTATAGTATTGAATTTAAAGCCTTTTGCTGATGCCTATTGAATTAGAAATGTGGGGATTTTTTCCCCAAGGAAAAGAAGCCAATAAGGAGAGTTCACTTACAGGAGCTTTTCTTCCTATACACCTGTGTCTGGGATAGGTTTGGGATACTCCCAGCTCCCTGAGTCCTTCTGAGCTGTTAGAATTCACCTTGGGCTCTATGGGAAGCCCAAGTAGAGAGGGTGGGGGGCAATCCATAACTCCATCAGCAACCTGGTCACTTCTGGAGGCAGCAGTGAATCTCAGCCCTGTCACATCTGGAGCTGAGACTAAGCTTGTACCAGACTGGCAGCTTCCTCCTCAAAGCAAATGCTGAAAAACACCTGAAAAAATTCCCCATTTTCTTTCTCTTCTCACACCCCACATGTAATATTGCAGTGGTGGAGCTGGCTGTTGCTAAAGCCAATTTCTTGCTGCTAAACTGCAACTCCTGACCCTGAAATATCCAAATGTTTGTTCTGTGAGCTGTGGAGTCACCTGGGGTGCCCTGAGCAGCTGCTTCTGAAAAGCTGGGCCTGTGCAGCAGGGATGAATCCATGGAATAGGAGAGCAGTGGGGACCAGGAGTGCACTGCTGAAGGAGCTGGTGATGCAGAGACAGGATGGACTGGCCAGGGCACCAGGCAGGATCAGCAGTTGTGATAATTGCACTTTCTATGGACACCTGGCACTAAACGCCCCCCCCCCAAAAAAAAAAAGAAAAAAAAAACCCAAAAACCCAATACCACAAAAAACCCCCACCAAAAAACAAAAAAAAAACCAAACAAAAAACCCAACAACCCAACAAAAACAACAACAAAAAACCCACCAAACAACAACAAAAAAACAAACAAAAAAACCCCCACCAAAAATAAACCCCCAACCCCCTATGTTGTCAAATGAAGTTCAGCTTAAAATAACTTCTCTAAAGTTTAGGTTGCACAGTGTAAGGTGATTTTGTCCAATGTCCTGCTCCCAAAATAAAATACAGCTTTAACTGCAGAATGAGCAAGGCTAAGGAGATTTATCTGATTATACAATGGCAGAGAAGTTAGGGTGATATCTACTCTTGCAGATGTGAATTTAGTTTTAATTTTCCTGTCGGGTGAATGATTAACCATTTTGACTGTCCTATCATTATTACAATTAGTGTTTGTCAATGGAAGAGATTGATGGTGCTTTTAGGCAGGTGGTCTAAATCACCTGATCTAAAACCTTTAGAAGTGGCCAAATCTGCCTCAATTTTCAGCTTTATGGGTTTGCAAATCACTGGCCTGCATGTGAAGGGAGAGAGTTGTTTTGTTTTTTTGGTGTTTTTTTTTGAACCTGATTTAATTCAGCTTTCCCAAGGGGATTCTGCTAATGATGATCTAATTCAAGCCAGGATGCCTGGCTCTAAGTCAGGCTGTATTTCTGCTTAAAAACCAACAGGAGGGAATGCTCTGAGAGAGGCTGAAAGCAGCATAGATCAAACTAAAAACAGAAAACTTCTAAAAGGAAACATTTCTTTCTAAGATCACTGAAAAATTATATTTAATCCCAGAATCATTTGGGCTGAAGAGACCTCCAAGGTCACCCAGCCTGATGTCCAGAGCCCTGAGTGCCACCTCCAGCCCTTCCTGGGACACCTGTAGGGATGGGCACTCCAAAGGTCCCTGGACAAGGCCTGAGCAGCCTTTCCATGGAGAAATTTTTCCTGAAATAAAAAAAAAAACCTAAAAAATTTCTAAAAAATTAAAAAAAAATCTGAAACGTGTAACCAACTGCCTCTTTTTTCCCCCCAAAGTTTAAGCCCCTCAGCCCGATTTGTTCGTGCTGCCTGGAGCTGCTGGTCTGTGACAATTCAAAATATGTTTCAGACTGTTGTTTTATGAGATCTTCTGCTTCCATCTGGTTTTTATGGCTTTTGATTTCTCTAGTTGAGAGGCATCACACTTTTCCAATTTCCTTGATTAGCTGCAGTTAGAAGGTTCTGAATGTGTGTCTATTTGTAATCTTCTATGATTGACTTCAGGCAAAATGTTTATTTTTAGTGTGTGAGTAACTGAGATCAAAATTATTCTTCCATTGTTTGCACTCATCCAGGTGCTTTCTTTCATTTAAAATAATGAAGTGGTTCAAAAAAAAGAACTCAAACCCTTTGTGTGTGAACATGTGCTGCATTTCTGATTTCCTACTTGAGAAAAGTCCAGAAGCAGCCCTCACGTTTAAAGACTTTGAAACCCTTGTAGAAATCTTGCAGCTAAGATTTACCTCAGTGGTTTTGAGTATGTTCCTGGGCATTAAACTTTGCTAATTTGCAATTTCTAAGATTCACAATTATTTTTTTATTATTTTTTTCTTTTTAAATTTATAAGTGCTGAAGAAAAGCAGTAAGTACAGTGGTAAATGTAAGGAAAATTGAGAAGCAATGGTAATGGAAACATTTCAGACCCAACTTGGAGTAGAAATTAATAAAAGTTTGTGTAAGTTTTCTAGGCAACTTTGCAATGAAGAGTTGTAATTTAAATGTTCTGGATATAAACTCTGCTTATGAATCAAAATTCAGATTTTATATGCAAAGTAATCACTGCAGGGACAATAGAAAACCTAGTACTTAATGGTACTTGGTGAAATGTGGTGCCAGTTTAGAGTGGTATTGGGAAGCAAATAAATGAAAATAAAATTACAAATAAAGGGAATTGTAACATTATTTGAAAACTGTGGAGTAGCTATTCCAGGTGGATGAATGCCTTTCTGAAGGGTGGCTGGATGGGGATACCAAGGGTGGGAAGTGCGGTGTCTGTGCTCTCTGAGAGCCTGGTGTGCAGCCGAGGGACGGGATCAGCTCTGCACAATGGGAATGCAAAGCCAGGGAAGGTATCAGCTTGAAATGCTCTTAATTGGAATGCAACAATTAATTTGCCAGTAGAGGGGCCAGTGGAATTTTGCTGTGATCACTGTGTAAGAAGGAAAGAATAGCTGAGGGAGTTCCTGTTTAGGAAAGCAGAGCAGTGTTGGATCTGCTCTGAGAAATGAAGTGTCTGTGTTTCCTTTTACCCTATTTTTGTGTCTGTTATGTTTTGATAGGACTGATATCTTAATAACTGGTGAAAAACTGTGATAACTGTTAAATAGAAGAGTGAAATTACCATCAGCCTTTTAATCTGGATGATTGGTTTAAGACTAAGTCATTAAAATCATAGTTGGTAAAAGTAATTTATTCTGTAATGGATTATGTAATCAATAGCAATAAGGGATTTTGTGAAGTTGTTATTTTCCTGAGTAAAATGTGTTTAAATCCACTTTTAAAATTATTATTTAAGATCTATTTATTGCTATTCATGTTCCTTATCCTTGCACCAACTCCCTACTTTGCGCAATCTCACAAACAAGAATCCAGCCCTCAGTTAAGTGGCAGATTTAGTAGTCAGGGGAATAAAACTTGTGACTCCAGAATCACCTTTCCTCTAAAAATTTACTCATAATTCTGAACAATTTATTAAAACAAAAAAAAAGGCAACAAAAAAAATCCCCAAAACACCATCTCTTATATTGTAATTCATTTGCCTGCTGTGAAGCAAAAATATATGAATTGTTGCGCGAGGGCGTACACGGCCCTAAGTCCGGCTAGCTGAAGGGGTAAAGCGGCCGACGCCCCTGCGCATCTGAGGCCAGCCCCCCTTGGCGTCCTGGCCTCGGGCTGGGCTGGATCGCGGACTTGGGTTCGCGCTGGACGAGACGAGAGAGGAGGCGACCACTTGCTGGGGGTAAAACGTCGGTTTATTGAAGAGCCCACAGGCAGCACAGGGCAAACCAACAGGTGGAAAAACCCACAGCAAAATGGCCCCGAACACGGGGGGAGACAGAGTTTTACAGGGAAGGGGTGGAGACGGGAGGGGAAGCCCAGCTAACCAATAGGGGAACATGTGGGGAGGTACATAAGAAAACTGACACAAGAACTTATCCAATAAACATAGAACAAAGGAGGGACCCTGGGACGCCAGCCAATTACGACCCCCAGAGAGAAGAATGTTCTCGAAAGCAGGGAGGAGTGGGGGGTGATTGACTGGGCCCAGGGAGGAGGAAAACTTTACTTATATGGTGGGATAAGGGAGGAGCAGTTATGTAACTTGGGAGATTGACAAATAACGGGGGCAGGGGTAACCGTGGTAACATAACTGCCAAAGGCTCTGTGGCGGGAAAACTGGAGGGGGAAGAACCATCTTACAAAGAGCAGGGGGGGAATAATACATAAAATGGGGGAACAAAACAAGAAACTTAAAAACACACTACAACAAATTGTGTTTTCAAGATGAAAGGATTACTTACTGAAATAATTGGGCATATTACTCTCAATTTAAAATAACTATGTGTTCAATAAGCCTGAAATGCAACAGGTTTTTGTTCTAGAGAATATGGAACAGAGCCAGGAATTTCCTGAAGGCTGTGTTGGAATATGATTGGGTAATGATGATCAGTATTGATCTAAAAGCCTGAAACATCTTTATGTATTTTTTTCAATGACATGAAGACAATTTTTGATACTGAGGAGAAGGAAGAATTTAAACTGTACAGGTGATATGGGGTTTCCTCATTAAATTAACAGAGAATTTTGAGTTTTCTATTGGCAAAGCCATACATATCCTGAAAGCCCTTTGAGGTGGGATGAAAAGAATTCAGCAGTCTCTTTCTTGTTATGTGTTTGTCCCACAAGACCTTTGGCTTTATGAGAAATGAGAGCTGCAGGTCATGCACAGAGGTGCATGCTGACCTAAGATATCTGTCCCTGACATGCTTGATACTTGACTGCCAATATCAAATGCAAAAAAACCCAAAAATACTTGGTGTAGACAGAGTAGTTCACTTCAGACCAAACTGAGCTGATTTCATGTTTGCTTGGTATAGGTCAAGAGCAGAGACACAGCTGTCCTGGCTGGGGTGGTAAGGAGCAGCTCATCCATGTTCCTGGAGCAGTATTGACGCTGAAAACATCAATTTTTTCAGTGCGGTATTATTTGGCACTTTTTGAACTGCAGAGTTCCACAGATCTTGGCATTTTCAAGTCGTTGCTTTGATGGCCAAGCAAAAAGAAATAGTGAAAGATGGGTGTTGGTTTTTTGTGGTAAAGTTCTGATAGCGGCTTCTGCGCTGCAGCGGTGCAAGGGGTGATGAGGAGCAGAGAACCAAAAAGCAACAATTGCTGACCCATTCACTTTGGATAGAATGGTTTGGGTTGAAAAGGACCTTAAAGCCCATCCCATCCCACCCCTGCCATGGCAGGGACACCTCCCACTGTCCCAGGCTGCTCCCAGTGTCCAGCCTGGCCTTGGGCACTGCCAGGGATCCAGGGGCAGCCCCAGCTGCTCTGGGCACCCTGTGCCAGGGCCTGCCCACCCTGCCAGGGAACAATTCCTCATTGCCAAGATCCCAACCAGCCCTGCCCTCTGGCACTGGCAGCCATCCCCTGGCTCCTGTCCCTCCAGCCCTTGTCCCCAGCCCCTCTCCAGCTCTCTTGGAGCCCCTTTAGGCCCTGGAGGCAACTCTGAGGTCATCCAGGAGCCTTCTCTTGTCCAGATTGTCTTCTCCAGTTGTAAATTTGGAGTAATGCATGAAGTTCTCACACAGTTTGTTAGTAGTTGAGAAGCAGGAATTTATTTCCTATCTCATATATATTTAACCACTTTCTAAGATACCCCTTTATACTATGTGTGGTTTTTCAGTGCCACAATTCCTAAATCCTGATATTTTCTTGTACAGTGACCAAGTCACAATATCTACAGGGAGTTCCACTTCTCTCAAGTTAGTAGTACAAAACCAAATCTGTCTTATGCTTTAAAGCAGCAGAACACAGAAACTGGTTCTTTGTATTTCAAATTTTCCTTGCTTATTTAAAGAAAAGAAATATTGGTCACATTACTGTAATGTCTTGGTAGCCTTTGTATTTTCTGTTGTATCTTGAAACCTCACAGGCTCAGCTCTTCCTAGGAAAATGTAATGATTCTGCAAAGTTCCCCAGCTGTCAAACCCAGCCATTTTTTCATGATTCAGATTATGTGCATGTGTGGACATTGAAAATGTGATCTATCATTCAACACCTTTTTTTGTGCTGGTCCTGTCTTGAAACATATGTTAAGTCTTGTTGGTTTAATCCTGTGTTCCTGTTCTCCAATGGACTTAAATAAAACGTGAAAGGCAAAACAGTGATGAGGAGAAGTGACAAAAAGCCCAAATTTCTCCTGATTTCTATATTTGTGCTTTTTTCTGTGCCAAATTTCAGGTTAAGGCATGTTGTACCAGCCTTTCATCCCTCTGAGTGTTAAAAGGAAGATCTCCATTATGTGCTGTCATAAAACCTTTTTTAAAGGCAAATCTTTCAACATATTTGAGATAGGGGAAGAGGATAAAACAGTACAGAAAACTCTCCAAGTTGTAAATGAACCTACCTGCCAAAGCAAAGCTGATTACAAAATTGAAGCATTTAAAGAGACAAGGAGCATTGAAAACAACATAAAACTTCCTTAGAAGTGGAGATATTTTTAGTTTGGGGTGGTGGGGTAGACACAGCCTTTGGAAAAAGTTTCCAATCAGTGGAAAATATTCTACTGAGTTTTTTCCATATTAAACAGCTGCTCACAGAAAGTGGACAATATGAGCATGTGCTTTTCTTTTCTGCTTGTGGATATTTTCAGGCTTTGTTGGGATTTTTGGGTTTTATGGTCGCTTGGGAGTGATTGAGTTCATGGTTTGATTTCCACCTTCTGCCAGCAGACTAGTTTGTACAGGTTTTGAATCTCCAAACAACTTTCTGTAGCTACTCCATGGGGCTCAGAGTAATTTACCTCATGGCTCAGCCTTGACATAAGAATGCTCATGTGATTTGCTGACCTTTATCTCATACCTCAATGCCAGACCCTTTTTTCCCCCCTTATCTTGCTTCATGTCTCTGTGGAGTTAATATTTTTTTGGCTCTGAATAAGGTGAATAAGGCTCTGTAGTGCTAAAACACACTAAGATTGCAGTGTGTTCTCTTTTCCCAGTAATTTCTCTTTGTATATTTTTGTATTTTTATATGAAAAAGGCACATAGAGAAAGTATCTTTTATTTCTTGCATTAAAGGATGAACAAAGCAAACAAGTGGAAAAGAAAGTGAGATATAGCCAAGTGTTATGTTACTCCTTTCTCTTGTTTACTGAATTGGTGTTTGCTCTGAGAGAAGATGTTTCCCTGCAGAGTCCAGTGCCTTTCTCCAAGTTTGAATTGTTTGAGGAAAACCAGTGGGTTTTGATTTTGCTTTTGCTTCTTACACAAAGGCAATCACTAATTCAGTTAATCAATGTGTGCTATCCTTTCAGAAGGGCTTGGAGATGAAATTTTTAGATGCATTTTGATGTAAAGCCTTGCACAATTCCTTCTTTTTTAAAATTTTTAATAATAAACATAGTGTAGGTGAGTTTAAGCAGACTTCATAAGCGCATGGTGAGGCCAGAGGTGTTCCAGGTAGATCTCAGGTTTTGGAGATACTCCTCAAAATCAGCCTTCACATACTTGAAATCTTTGATTGTGAGCATTTAATAGTGGTACCATTATTTCAGAATGAGGTTCACATGGTTCTTGTACATAAACTTCACTTTGAAAGATGACCTGGCAATATGACATAAGAACAGAATTATCTCAGTTCTGTGCTCTGAAATTCAGAAGACTGCAGATACTTTAGGTGGTTATTGCTTAATGATAGCTGCTGACTTACAGGAACAATAGAATTACAGTCAGCTGTAGAATTAAATATAAATTCCTGCATCCTGGACTGCTGTAACTTGTACACTCAGGAGTTGTTGCCTCTGTAGTTTTTAGCTGCTCATTTGTTTGAATGGTCTCTCACTGGTCTGTAACCAATTTCTCCATCTCTTAATGCAGAATGGAAGCAGTAACAGTAATGTTCATGTGATACTTGGGGATAAATTGAAAGAGTAGAGCCAGCAGGAGCTACTCTCTAATCCACTGATACTCTTTTAGATGCAGAATGTGACAATTTCTTTGTCCTAGATTGCATTTCCAGCAGGAGAGAATACTCCAACTCTGTGGCATCGTTTCCTCTCTCTGAAGAATGCATGTCCTACCCTGTTTGTGTCTGAGGGGGGAATGTGATTTATGCAACCAGCAGTTGCTTTCAGCACCACAGAACAACTCTTTTAGAGTGAGGCAGATTATTTACGTGCTGTGGTAGCATTGCTTATATCTCTGCCTGGTGACTTCTGCTTCGATTTATGTCACTGCAGAAAGCATCTGGTTGTTCTTTCAGTTCCCTGACAGTTCAGGTTTGGGTTTCACACTCTGCTTGCACTGTTTTCACATTTCTGCCTTCTCTGGCTGACTGTTGTTATAAATCAACGTTTGATCAATTTGTCTCCCACTCTGTCTCAGGGCTCCCCTAGATGCATGCTGACAGTCCAAAATGGTTTCTTCAGGCTGACCCGAATGGCTGCTGCTTGCATGTAAAACAAATTAACTTCTGCCTCCCCAGGATGACAAAGGGTTGAATGGACAAATTAAACCCAGGCTATATTTATCAAATAAGTGCTGCAGGAATTTCCTGCATTTCTTGCAGTGCTTTAGTAGCTCCCTGTGTTCACTGAACCCCCAAGTCCCTGGTGGCTGTCACAGTGGAAAGTGTTACCACTGTGGTTCTGCCAAAGGAATGGTTGCTTCATTTAAGAGTTTTTGATTGGGAAACAGATTCAGCTCACTGGAGAAGAAAGAATAAGATACAAATGTCAGAATGACCATTTCTTAGAGAATATCATGTTGTGAAACTCCAGTAGTACTTGGGAATTTGAGACCTCTCCTATGGAGCCAGGCTGGGAGAACTGGGGATGCTCAGCCTGGAGAGGAGAAGTTGTGTGGAGATCCCACAGCTCCTTCCAGTCTCTGAGGGGCTGCAGAGAACCCAAAGAGGGACAAACCCTCAGGAACTGCAGTGCCAGGAGCCAGGGAATGGCTGCCAGTGCCAGAGGGCAGGGCTGGGTGGGGTTTTGGGAATGAGGAATTGTTCCCTGGCAGGGTGGGCAGGCCCTGGCACAGGGTGCCCAGAGCAGCTGGGGCTGCCCCTGGATCCCTGGCAGTGCCCAAGGCCAGGCTGGACACTGGGGCTGGAGCAGCCTGGGACAGTGGGAGGCGACCCTGCCATGGCAGGGGTGGCACTGGATGATCTCTGAGGTCCCCTCCAACCCACACCATTCCATGATTCTATGACAGATTTTCAATAATGGTGAAATGGTTTGTGGGTGACATGGTTCTTACTTCAAGGAAAAAGGTGCAGAAACACCTTTGAACCCTATAAACTCTCATTAAATGAATGAAGCCTATGAATGCAATTTACAAACAAGTGAATTCCCTGCTTTGCCAAAAGATGAGCTCTGAGTCAAGTGTTGTGTATTTACTCTCAGTAATACCAATGCTTTCGTCTGGCATGTTGAGCCTATTTTAGTTGCTCTGGCTGTACAAACTCTGTAAGCTGTTTTTAAGTCTGCATAGGGAAAAGGTGGGAAAAATTCACCACAGTTTTGATGAAATCAAATTAAAAATTCATGGAAGTAAAGCACTGTTCTGCCTGATCCAGTAAGAGGCAAGTTTGGGAAATAAAAAAGCATTAGGAGATGCAGAAGCCTCTGGTGCATTATTTTATTTAATTTTAAATGTAACTTGTCTATTTTGTGATGATATTATCACTTGCCTCTTGAATACAGTAATTCTCAGAGGAATAATCTTCCCTCCTACGCTGCTGATGTAGGAATGTGCTGTATTTGATGATCAACAAGAGTATATTCCATAAAGGGCTTTATGCCAGTGGTGCTTGGGGGAAAGAGAGCTTGTATCAGTAGCAAATCAATACTTTCTTTTTATATTTGTGGAACATACGTATTTGTGCTAGATAAATACAGCACTGCCTAGCTGTGCTTAGTTTGCTTACCTGCACAAATTCCAGAGAACACATCTGCATTTTTGTCATTATCATCTCACAAGTCTGTTCACAATAGACAGCTACTGTCTGTCATGAATGGGGTGGGGTTTTTTAACATTCACTTTTGTATATTGGAAGAAGGCATGGCCTGGAAAAGAATTGAGAACTAATAGTAAACCTTTGTTAAATTAGCTGTTGCAGTGGAATTAGCAAGGAAAGTTAAATATCCCTCACAGGAAGAATTTAGCTTTTTCAGTGATACCTCATGGATGTCTGCTTTAAGCCAGAACAAGGCAGGAGCACTATGAGACTAATTTGCAGCATAGGAACTCAATTAAAATGAGAAAAAATACAACAGTATGAAAATGGAATGGTGTGATGAACAAGTGCAAATTGTATCTCCAGTTTCATGCATTTTGATAATTACAGATTCTTGACAAAGTCTCTGTACTTCCAGCAGTGTGTCAGGCAATTTACAGCAGGAGAGAAGGTCAAGTTCACTCAAAGTCCAAGCGTGGTCTCACATCATTCCAGCAGAAATAAATCAAGTTCCCAAGAAGTTTGGTGCTGCCCAAACACATACTGAAGTTTGTAAAAGAGAACTGCTCGTTGGATGGGCAATATTTTGGGAACTGGGCACCTTGGTATGAGATTTGCCAGCAGCAGATGCCCCAAGCAGGGAGATGGAGGGGCAGGAATGTGACCAGGAGTGCTGGGCATGGAGATCTGGAGAGCAGGTTCAGTTCAGGGCCCCT
This sequence comes from Melozone crissalis, assembly GCF_028551555.1. Classification (NCBI taxonomy): domain Eukaryota; kingdom Metazoa; phylum Chordata; class Aves; order Passeriformes; family Passerellidae; genus Melozone; species Melozone crissalis. Next base: position 18,055,896 of record NW_026535785.1, on the reverse strand, counting down.
GGGCTGCAGGGAGGAGAGGTCTGGTCACACAGCACAGGGGTTCAGGGCTGGTGCTTTGCTCTGTCTGTGCTCAGCAGTGCCAACATTTTCATAAAACACACCTGGCATCCAGGACCCCTCTCTTGGATGGCTGTGTGAGCAACAGGAGACTTCCAAACTGTTAATGAAAACAGTAACCACCACTCCAAAGAGCCATCAGTGGGCAGAGGGATGCACTGATGCTGCCATTGAAGGAGGGTCCTGTGCCTCCCTATGAGTGCAGATGTTTTTCAGTTGCTCAAGTTCTATGTCCCACTTTAAATATTAATGATCTCCATGCAAATGCTTGGTATGGCTGTAATTCCTAGGATGTAAATGGCAGCCTAAAGGAATAGATTTTATAAAGTACTGGAAATTGCTCTGCATTATGTTCAGAGGAGCATTGTGTAATGGAAGCAGTACTTTAAAAATTGTGCTTTCCTCTCAAGATGGAGAAATGCTGGGGAACCTTTCTTGTCTAAAGTGTTTAGTGCCTGAGAATTCCATAGAATATCCATTCTGGATCTTGTAATAAATATTGTCCTAGTCTGCCATGGGAATGTGGCAACTTCAGCTCTAGGAAATGAAGAGCATTGTCTGAGTGCTGTAAGTGGATTGGATTTAAAATGGTTAGATTGTGGCTTTGTCAGGGAGAGAAAAAGGACAGCTTCTCACTGAGATAACTGTTGAACTGAATAGTCCTTTGGAGATAAGGCATCAATAACTTTCTCCTAATCTTAGTTGAGCTTAATCAAACACCTCACTTATCAGACTTAGCTGCTCTCAGGTAAAAGCCTCCTTATCTGGCATTCACAGGGTTTTATAGGAAGTTAGTTAACATCAAAAAGCCCAGATTTTGAGCATGACAAAGTCACCTCTACTCCCCAGAATACAAGCAATCACACTGCTCCCCACCAGGAAAAGCAGCTCAATCTGAAATCTTAAAAGGTTCCAGTCACAATTGGAAAAATTTTCTTTATTAATAATGATAATGGCTGGGAGTTTTGTTCTTTGGAACTGTTGTTCTCCTGAACAGAATAGCACCAGGTTATATGAGCAAAGAGGGTTGTAATCCTTTTTGCATAGGAAAATAAAAAATCTACAGGACAGGGAAAAAGATGTAAAATTACATTGTTGAAGATGTAAATGTACATATTACATTACATTTATAATAATTCAGTACACCAGTGGGTGAAACTAGAGGGTCTCCATTGCCAAGTTAAGTTCTGTGTGGCAAACAAACTGTTAATTTTATTTGTTTGATGCAATTAATCCTATCTCTGAGTTTTTATTTATTGCACATGCCAGCCCATGAAGCAGAGGAGGGCTGCCTTTGTTCTGATTCTGCTAATTTTAGTTAGAACAGTGTCCTTTTTTTGTGAGTAAATACACTGAGAAGATCCAGAGACAGGATGTTGTTTGCTAAATGGCAAAAGAGATATGAGAGGAAAGATGAAATCCAGAAAGGGAATTGACTTGGCACCGATGTAAAGTAATAGGGGTGATATGAAAGTCTAAGGGAAATGTTTCATTTCAAAAGATAAAAAGCATTATGAAGATTTCAAAGACCTAGACTGCTACTGAACTCTATCTGGTGAAAGAAGAGTGTGAAATATTAAGCATTTGAAATGTTTTGTTCATATGGGAATTCATTTGAAATTGTTGTTGATTTTATTATGCAGTTCATGTTAATGGATATTTGACTGTAAGGTTGATTATTAATGAAGGACAAATGAAATCTATGCTTAATGTTATGCCATGGTATGTCACCTTGAAACTTCAATTGTAAAAATTCAGTAGGGCCAGACTTGATCAGTATTTCAATTGGGAGCCACGAGACAGATGCAGCAGTGCTGTGACAGGGTCCTGAACAGCTCATTGCAATGCCTGCCACCTTCAGAGACAGGGCCAGAAAGGCTGCAGCCTTTCAGGAGAGTATATTATATTAAGGTGGAGAAGAAAGTAACCAAACCAACCCACAAACCACTTTGGAAGGCTTTGCTTGGCCACCAATCAACAAAACCTGTGTAGCACTTTGTATAATAAACAGGTTTTTTGCAGTCTTGCTGGCTGCAATATTCATTTCAGACTATTCTGAGAACGCTGAATGGTTGTTTTGTTTCATTCCACGATCTACGAGTACAAATTCTTCAGGATTCTAAGGGTCCCTTAGAAAATATTTTGCAATGGTACAGAAATACTCATTGGAGTGGGCTAGGACTTGGTGTATGTCCATGGGGCTGTTGAGGGTGGAGCTCTTTGATAATTTGGTTGGGGTTTTTTTGTGTTTTTTTGGGGGGAGGGGGGTTTGGTGTTTGTTTTTTTTTGTTGTTGTTATTGTTGATTTTGGTTTTTTTTTTTTTTTTTCTTCTGATGGAAAGTATTGGTTTGTCAGAAGGGTTTCACTGAATATAAAATGTTAGCTCTAGGACAGGGTTATTTTGAGAGCTAAGGGATTGTTCCCCCAGGCATTCCTGCAAAGTGGAAGCCTCTGGAATGGGATCCACCCTTGGAGGCGATGGGGAATGGGGGAGCAGAGCTGCAGAACGCCCCAGGTGCTTTAGGGGCTCTGTCCCCAGCCCAGGCGCTGTCTGGGGGCTGTGTCCGGAGCCTGGCTGCAGGGAAATAAACCCAAGTTTGCAGCTGGAATGTCACAGTGCCACGCTGTGGTGGATTGCAAGATCGATCACAGGCAGCAAACTCAGCTGAGGACCCCTAAAAGCAGGGGACGGGGCTCTGGACCTGCTGATCGCTGCTGTGACAGCTCCCTGCACAGGGCTGATACCTGGGAATTTTGCCAGCATGGCTGCGAGCCTCCTGCTTTGCTTCTGCATTTCACTGAAACCAGCACTTGGCTTTGGGAGGGTTTTATTTCCTTGTGAGTAACTTGCTCTGAAGTCAGCAGAGGGGAATATCAAGAGAAACAACATAAACTCAGTATTCTTCAGTTTGGTTTTGTTTTCATTTTTTTTCTAAAGAAAAATAAGTGTCAGTACCCTGTTGCTTTAATCATACTTTAGATGTAACCTGTATATTTAATATAATCTAATATTCATTGAACAATTCTTCAGGTTGATTGTTCAAAAATGTGTCTGTCATTAGGGCATCAGATGGATTTTCCCAGGTGATCCCTGTGGAACTGTTCATCCTCAGAAATCCCTTTCTGATCTCATCTGTCCCTCCACTCAATGTGCTCGTGAAATTAAAACCCTGCACAAAACCAAAGAAACAAGCAGAGAGGGAAGGACAAACCACTCCCTTAAAGCTTCTGCTTTCCTTGTCTGTGCCCCAGAACAGCCCAGGACTCACCCTGGAAAAAGCAAGACAAGTCAAACTAAAGCAAAATATCAGTCTGTTTAAACTTCTGTACCTCCAGTCTGATTTCTTCAGCTGCAAGGAGAGAGCAGCAGAAAGCAAGTGCAGCCACTTGCATTTTATGTTGTTTGTGCAGCAGGTCCTTGGATGCTGGGCACACAAATTTCAAATCTTTTGAAATATGGCAGTTTGCAGAGTTCTAAAAGGTGGAAAGTAAAAGAAACATAGTCAGGAGTACACAGTGGCTAAAGCAAAGCTAGAATGAGAATTAAGAGTTCACTCTTCTACACGTGAGAAGAGATTTCTTTAGTGGTGTCAGGCTTCAACATTTTTCCATGAGTTGAGGAAAACAATTTAAATTGATTGAAATTTTAAATAAGATTTTTAATGAACAAATCAATGTTCTTTTGTCACACAGGCTACTACTGCATCCTTCAGAATTGACACATATGGCCTTAAGGTTAGGCAACCTGCTTAGAACTGAGATTATAGAAGCCTTCTCAAGTTATAATTGCAGTGCAGAGTTTCAGGCACTGTTGTTCGGTTTTTTTGCATTCCCTGCTACCAGCAGCACATATGTGAGTTGCCATTTGACCATGAGCATTGTTCACATTATATCACATTAGTAAGGTCAGTGCACCTGAGGTGGAAGGAGCTCTTGCACAGCTTTCCCCTCTCTGCTCCTGCCCATGACACAGCAGAGGCTCCACAGGTCTCTGTGCTGGCATCTCTGGCCTTTCTTCTGCCACATGGTTGGGTTCTAAGTGTGAGGTCTCATTTCTCATTCTTCTTTTATATTTTTTTTCCCCTACTTTGGTACATCTTTAATTCTGGAGAGTTTGTTAAATCTGAGTGCAGCAGGTATAATTTTCTCATTAAATCAAAGGACAAGGTCATTATATGTTAAAAGGAGGAAATAACTAGTTCACACATGTTATCTTCACAAAAATATGAGCTGAGCAATTCTGTATTGACCTTTCAATATCATTCAAAATTAAACTCCATATGCACTCTGCTACTTTCTTCTGTTCTGCTGCTATGATGCTAGAATGGATTTTAGAAAAAATATAAATGGGAACTGTTTCTTTGTAACTATTCCATTGCAGGCACTTGGCCTTGATTTTTATTTGATTTTTTATTTTTCCATATTTAACATTTTAATGTAACTCACACATGGTCTCACTGTATTGATCATAGCAACATCAGGTATTTTCTAACTGCAATAAAAACCACTGTGATCTTTTGCATGCACTGCTGTCTCCAGAAATACAGGCCTTGATATGCTTAAGAGTAACAAGTGGAAGGACTTGCATCATTAAATACTGTAGAAAAGACATTAATATAGATTTGTAGTCATAAAATGAATTGGTCTGTCTCGGTGGCAGGAAGCAATTTCTGCAGGGTGTAATTCCAAACACAAAAGAACATTGCTACAAAGGTGCTGTGAAGACACAGAGCAGTAACAGATAAGCCCCCAGAGTACACATTTACCAGAGGAATATTAGAGTGATTTGGGAAGAAATGGAATAGTAACACTCAGGGCTGCAGTGTTCACATCTGGGAATATCCTTAATTGTTTTATTGCAGCGCTTTAAATGTGGTGGCTGACAAATAGGGCTCTGTAAGATGCCTCCTCATCCTGAGGCCTTAGGATGGAGGGGTTTCTGTTTGCTAGCAGTGTCCTGTGTGAGCCAATAATTTAATTTGGAAATTGCTAAGGGAGGCAGGTACTTTGTGAGGAAAGCTTTGTCTGGCTCTGCTTTCAGAACCCCGCACAGCTGGCTTGTAATTGCTCCTGTGGTCCTGGAAAACAGCAGGACATTGATAAGTATTTGGGATTTGGGTAGGGATAATGATGACTGTAAACTTAAAATGGAAGCATTGAGGCCACAGAGTGTGTTGGATAAGTGGGTAATATTCTATTGAAGCCTCTTGACTTGCTCTGATGGTGATGAAATTAGAGATGGATAAGAAAATGTTTCATCTTAATGTGGGTTGGCTTTGGAAACTCCAAACAAAAGGTCTTTACAGGAGGAGAACAAACTTTGCTAAGGTTGAGGGCAAAATATTAAACAGCAACAGGAATGCCATGTTCAGATGGTTCTGCTCTGTTCCAGATTAATGTCCTGACCTTTGTATTTTATTAGTCTGGGCTATCTCCATATCTTTCTGGGCTTGACCAGAGACCTTTTCCAGCACAGTGCTGTAGTTGATCTATTCTCAGCCTTTTGTCTATTGTGGCTAAGAATAGTTGATTTGAGCTAGTCTGGAGTTTGGCTGTTTCAAATACAGACAGAGAGGGTGACTTGCCAAACTGGAGGGAGCACAATGAAATGGTTTCAGTTTGAAGTTGAGTTCATCCCTTTGCTTTAAGATAAGAAATTCCTGAACTGAGAAGGCAGATACAACTTCCACTTTAAGAAAGGACACAAGGAAAGGTCAAAACAATTTAGAAGAGATTTGTCTCTTCAAATAAGGCAAGTAGTTATGTTGTTTTAAAAAAGGAAATGAAACTGTCATTGTGGAGGACTTATTCATGTAAAACAGATTAAAATATGCATTCATAATATGTAAATATAGAGTCAATTAATATGAAGCTTTTTTACAGTATAAGTGATTGTAACCTGCCAGTGTCCTCTGGGACGACTTTGAAACTGAAACGCTTCTTCTCTATAGTCCCAGTTAACAACAATCAATAAACAGTAAACATAAAGCAGTCTGTTGCCAAGTGAGCAGTGTCTGAGTAGGACAGTTTAATTTTCAACAGATAAGCAGAATTCACCAGGAGCAGATAGGCTCAGGAGCCTGGTATGCATTCCAGGACCAATTCCAGTAGGCAGCAGAAAGAGTCAAATTCAGAAAGGATTAAAATCTGTGGGTTTGGGCTGACTTCTGTCTGGTTTCCCTCAGATTTCATCACTTACACTCCTGTGAAGTCAAGATGAAGGGGGCATAAAAACTCTGAAGCATTTATTTCCCACTTCCAGTTTGATCTTTTCTTTGATCCTTGAAAGATTCTGTCAGAGCCAGGCTGCTGGAATCTGTCAGGAGGCCTATTGGTGAAGGAGGTCATGGTGTGTCAATTTAGCAAAGGTGACATCTCTCCCCTGCAAAAGATGGTTCTGCTCACAGCCTGGGAAAGAGGTGCCGGGGAAGAGGCCAAACTCATTGCAGCTCTCACTGTTGCCACAACTCCCTGTAAGCCTGGTGCTGTCAGGAATGCTCAAGTCATAGTAAAGAGATAACATTATTTATACTTCAAATTGTACAAGGAGATGTCTGAATATTTTTCCCTTGAACAGGTACAGTGTTACTTGAGAATTAAATGGTGCCATGTGACACAGTGTTTTAAGTGGTTGTGCTCTGCTCCCCTTTCTAAAATTTAGCCTTTTGGAAGTCATAGAATCATAGAATATCCTCAGTTTGGAGGCACCACAGGGATCATTGACCCAACTCCTGTCCCTGCAGGGCCCCCAGCAATCCCCCCTGTGCATCCCTGGGAGCCTGGGCAGTGCCAGCACCTCTGGGGAAGCAGAGCCTTCCCCTGATCTCAGCCTCAGCCTACCCTGCCTAGCTCCAGCTGTTCCCTCTGGTCCTGTTTCCAGTGGCAGGATCCAAGGGAACAGCACAAGGCTGTGTCTCCCATGAACTCTCCTCATAGGAACACAGGTAAGAAGGTATTTGGCCATTTTTACCTGATCTGCCTGTGTGCAACGTTCTGTTCATTTCTCTCATTTTCACTTGGCACATGATCCTTATGGTATTCATCACTGTGTCGCAGACATCTTTTTATGAAAATCCTTTCCTTAGGATTTTTTCCTCCTGAGAAGCTGGGAGGCCTCAGGAACAAAGTGTAAACATTGATTATCTGCTGCTGTGGAATGCAACAGGTGCATCTGGGATTGGTCTCATGTGGTTGTTTCTAATTAATGGCCAATCACAGTCAGCTGGCTCGGACAGAGAGTCTGAGGCAGCTGCCTTTGTTCTCATTCTTTTCCTTTCTATTCTTAGCTTAGCTAGCCTTCTGAGATGAAACCTTTTATTCTATTCTTTTAGTATAGTTTTAATGTAATATATATCATAAAATAATAAATGAGGCCTTCTGAAACATGGAGTCAGATCCTCATCTCTTCCCTCATCCAAGAACCCCTGTGAACACCATCACAATCACGGCATCTTTAATTGCATTAATCCAAGTTGCAAATAGATGCACATTTCTGGTGGTGCAGAGGTTACTTCAACTAAGTACAAAACTCTTAATTTTAAGAGGGTTTTGCACATTTGGTATGTTCAGCTTTTGAAAGCGGTTTCTGCTGAAAGTCTGGCTACTTAAAATTCAAGCACTCTGCAACTAAGGAACTCCAAAAAGAGGTAATGAACCATAAATTATTGCCGTTAGATATTTAATACTCAATCAGTATGTGCTCTCTCATGCATATCCCACTGGCATTGCATTTATTCTGACAGTGTGGTACTGGTTCAATTACTTTGCTCATTTACAATAAAAGATTAATGAAAAGAGGTATATTTTAGTTCACAGAGATTAATTGCATCCCTTACTTTCCCTACTCTAGAAATATTCAACCCATAATCCTGATAGCTTTTTCGTCAACAAGTACATGGAAAATTAATAGACTTCCTTCTGCTGGAATCCTCAGTAGGCTTGCAGATACAAACATCCAGGGAAAAGCTGACTGAAAGTTGGCTTTCTGGTGTGGAGGAATTAATTTACCTCCTCTCCCTCATTCTTTCTCTTTCCTTTGCTCTTTAATCCATTCTGATGACACTTTGAATTAGCCAGAAGAAAAACAGGTTTGTGCAGTAAGTGTTGAAACCTGCATGTCCTTTGTCTTATGTCATCCAACCAGAACTTGTGCTGTCTTTCACTGCTGATGTGTGCCCAAAGACAATTGTGATGGGGGATGGATGTTCCAAGAGCTTACTAGGGTGGTAATGCCTTATCAAATTTAACAGCATTTATATTTGCAGAGTACCTGCCAAGGTTACTGATAAAACTGATTTTTAATATTGCTGCAAATGTAGTTGGTACTTGTTTAAAAAAAGTGTGCTGTTGGCATGTAGGAAGAGAAAAATATTTTGCTTTATTTTAGAGGACTTGGGTTTACATTAAGAAGAAAGTCAATCTAAGAAAAGATTCACTTAATAACTGCAATATCGCAAGAAAACACACCAGTGTCTATAATTTATAACAATACAAACTGAGATTTACATGCAAGATGCAAAAAAAGGTAGATCTTTAGCACTAAAATTATAGCAGGGAAATTTAAAATTTTAGAAGGGATTGCTTTGAGTTCAGCTTAGATAAGCATCCAGAAGTTCAGAACTTATCACAAATTTCTAAACCCACTAACCGTACAAAATTAAAAGGGAAATCTGATTAAAGGAACCATTCTTGCAATGTTATGGATCTGTCCATTACTGGAAACTATTAGTGGGGGGAAAAGGGATAAAATATTTAAATATTTTAAACATTAGACCCTGGTATAAAAATAGATGTACACTTTGAATATGTATCTAGCACATGCACATATTTGTCTCTCCATGGCCATATAGAAAAGGCTCTTGGAACTACTTTTGAAAATGCTTCCTGGAAATCCTTCTCTAAAGCTACAGTAAAATATGTAAGAGCCAGCTAAAAATTACATCCAGCTCAACCTCAAAATGCAGTTTTATGCATTATGATCCTTTTTAATCTGTACTATTTTCCATCTTATTAAAGCTCAGCATTAATTCAGAGAGAGCCCCACAGACTTAGGGAGTAGAACAGAAGCTGAACTGGTTTTTGGTGGGATAGCACAACTTCTGGGGCAGTTTGGGCTGAGGGGAATGGAGAAGCACAACTTGATGGAGTCCACATCCTCTGTGGTCACTGCACAGCCAGATCTGCCTCTTCCAAGGGCTGAACAAAGACATGGATAAAATATTTGGCTTTGGATTGTTCCTATCTTACTAATGAGGACTCAGAGGCCTGTGGAATCCATCTGGAGTGGGGCCTGTGCCTCCCTCTTCCACCTTGTCTCACTAGCACTGGGCAGGATCAGGAATTCTGAGTCCTGAGCTGGAAAAGGAGGGTTAAACCACACATGTGTGCAAGTTCTGAAAAACTGAGTGGAGAGAATATTGCTTAATGCACTGTGCTCTCATTTTATGACACTGTTGTTCATTTTCCTCCTATTGCTAGGCATGGGGATCTTTCTGGAAATGCCTTCACTGGGGGATAAATGTGCTTTGCCTGCTCTCCAGGACAGGCTGGGTTTATTTCTTAGATTGTTTTAATAACAGCTGAATAGTTTGCTGGTAGCTACATCTGATTTAGAAAACTGCAGCAAAACACTGCTGCTGTATATAATTCTTCCTGTGTGAAAACTGTTTTAAATCTGAATAATTTAGCTTATTTCATGTCTGTCTATGCACACTTTTTCTTTGAATGTTGGATGATTCTATATTTAATTTCTGATCTTTCTACTAGCAGATTTTTTAATTTAATAATACAATAATATGCTTTAGAGCTGCCTGTAATTACTTGGAAGATATGACTTCTCTTTGTGTAAGTTATATGTCTGTAATTAAAAGAAGATCTGGCACATATATCTCCAGTTAATAATACTCATGATAATAGAAAACTTGTGTCGATTTTAATAGGAAACAACTTTTTAATTTGCTTTTATTGAATCCTGTGTAAATTGACACAAAACTATTTCCCTCCCATGGCACAGTATTTCTTAAGGAGAAAATTTGATCAAAAAGACAGTTTTAAGTTCTGCACAGTCCTACTTTAAGCCCCTTTGCAGAATGTCCCAGGGAGCTGTGCCCAGCCATTGGGTTTCTCTGCAGGAAGATAATGCAGCATCTGAAATCAGAATCTGGTTGAGCGTTCCTGCTCCAGTCAAAACTTGTAATGCTGAAGAATCACTTGTTGCTTAACCTTGTAGACACCAGAGCTGCCCATCCAGCTCAAATTTTGGCCTTCAACCTTTTGCACAGAGGTGGAATTTCAGATGTTTGTTATCAGTGTGTCCCTCTCCACAGCCTGAGCAATGAGCCAGGAGCCTGAGAGTGAGAGCTGGTGGGTTTAAATCCCCTGTGGCACAGAACAGACCTGAGATAAGGACAGAGTTCTGAGTCCAGTGTGACAGCAGAAACTGCAAGAGGGAAAGCAGATTGTAGAGGCTTTTCTACAGCATCACTCATTTTCCTGACAAATATCATAAAATCATAGAATGGCCTGCCTTGGAAGGGACTATATAAATCAACTTCCAATCCCCTGCCATGGCTGGGACACCTTCTACTGTCCCAGGTGTTCCCAGCCCCAGTGTCCAACCTGGCCTTGGGCACTGCCAGGGATCCAGGGGCAGCCCCAGCTGCTCTGGGCACCCTGTGCCAGGGCTGTGCAGTGCTCCCATTTCAAACAGGCACAAATTTGATTTTACCCTCCTTGTGTTGCTAATAACCCATTCCCTGACCCAAACCCTAAACTCCACCCCTGTGATAACCAATAAAAGCCCCATGACCCTGCCTTTACCCAGTCTTTTGTCTTCATCCCTCTCCTTGTACTCAGAGATAATAAATGGATCCTTGAGCTTTATAAAATGAAGACTCATTTTGTTCCCATGCCCAGCACCAGCAGCTGCACTCTCCCTGGACATGATGGACTCTGTTGCAATGTGACACAACACAGGGCCTGCCCACCCTGCCAGGGAACAATTCCTAACTCCCAATATCCCACCCAGCCCTGCCCTCTGGCACTGGGAGCCATTCCCTGGCTCCTGTCCCTCCAGCCCTTGGCAATTGTCCCAGCACTCGGCCGTGTCAGACCTCAGTAGATTCCCAGGGAATTCCCACTTCTGCAGCTTGGCCAGGTCCCTCTGGAGGGTCCCTGTCCCCCCAGCTCTGTGTCACCTGCAAACCTACTGAGGGTGCCCTTGATCCCCTCATCTTTTCCTGCCTTCGAGCCTGCAGGACCATGTGAGGAGAATATTTTGATGGAAATTCTTTTTGCGGCTCCTGCACAATCTGACAGTGAGGAGTTCCCCCCCAGCAGTGTCTTCCAGTGAAACACCAGCTCCTTTGGCTGTAGTGGCCCTTTCCACACTGGTGGAGAGTGGAATGACTGCACCTTGGATAAGTCACACAGAATAATAAGGTTGGAAGAGACCTCTAAGATCATCGAGTCCAACCCATGCCCTAACAGCTCAACTGGACTATAGCACAAAGTGCCATGTCCAGTCTTTCTTTAAACACATCCAGTGATTCTACCACCTCCCTGAGAAGAGCATTCCAGTACTTTATTATTCTTTCAGTGAAAAATTTCTTCCTAATATCCAACCTGTACCTTCCCTGACGTAGCTTGAGACTGTGTCCTCTGGTTCTAACTCTGCACTTCTGCTGCCCCCGTCTGACCCCCAGCTGTTGTTAATATTCCACAGGAATATTTATATCTCTGTGCCTCTGTTTCATACCAGAGAAGGACCTGGCGGTCTCTAATTTGAAAATGTAATTATTCTTCAAGCAGTGCTTTTGCAGAGACACCCCTTAAACTAAATTTCACAATTTATCAAGTCTTACCCACTTGTACAGTTGCACCCCAAGTCCTGAATCAATTAATTCAGTGTGGTATTAAAAGATAAGAGCAAAGGATATTTGAGGGAGACAAGACACATTTTTTTAACTGGGTTTGGTGATCTTGTCTCACTTTTCCTCTACTCTGTCTTTTGCCTTCTATCAGAGACCACATCTTAAATTGTAGTATTTTAAATCTCCTTGAAATTCTTCCAAAACTGCTGCAAAACTGTGTATTTTTCTTCATCATAAATCTAAACTAAGTCTTTATCTAAAATTTTAGACAGATAATTTTCCACAGTCCTCACTGAATAAATCAAAGCACCTGTTTCTTTAGCATTTGATTTTCTTTCTGTTGCAATCAGGGATGGACCAACCAAGGGAGAATAGAATAGCATTGATCTCTTTTCTTCCACTTGGCTGAGTAAGATCTCTGGTGATGTTTGTTTCTAGGACATAATTCAAAAGTTCAGGAAAATCAAGTCTTCCCATTTGCTTCAGAAAGCTTTGAATATGGCTTATAAAAGATAATTACACATTTATTTTTTGTGCACGTATATAAATATTACAGCCAGGATAATATCTGTATAGAACCACCTTGCTTAATTAAAAATTGGCTTATACAGATATTGATTCTTTAGCTCAGCAAAAGCAAAAACAATATCAAGAGTGAAATAATGACAGGTCTTGGGGGTGGAATATTCTAGCAGAGCACGTTATATCAAGCAAGTAAAAAGTAATGTGGAATAAGAAACACGGCCTGATGTGCTGAGTTCTTTTAATGAACTAGAATGCTGACTCAGATTATACAGAATCTTAATTATTTTTTAGAGGGGGAGGAAGATCAGCTTAGTACTACAAAGTGTAATCATATGTGGCTCTGCTCTACCTTTAAGAAAGTAAGACAAGATAAATTTTAGTCATTTTACTTAAAATTAAATTCTGTTGATACTTAATGTATTACCTTTATTAGTGCAATATTTTAAGTCAGAGCCACTCTCTAAATGACTTTGTGAGGCAGAATAAGCAGAAATCAATCACTGAATTAATAGTTGTGTATAAGAGTGGTTCTTGGTGTCTTCTCAGACCTGTTCTCCTTCAGCAATGTCTTTTTTTCCCCTGGAGTCAATAGGGAAGGACTTGCTTGCATGCATCTGCATCAGATGTTTTTTAACATTTTCCTAAATCTATCAGATCTTCATCCTGCTCCCTCCATACCTTGACACTGCCCAGCTCTGTGACAATAAATGAGCTAGGTAAGGTTATAGAAGGGTTTTATGATGGAGGCTGTTGGATCCTCGGGAAATTCTGTCCTGAGAGGGAAGGGCAGGCACAGTCTGAGCTGTAAAGCCTAAAATTACTTATCATTATAAATCATACAGGAGTGAGGAAAAGGTCTAGAAGCTTAAAAGGTAATGTAGGTCAAGCTTAGGTATCTTGTTCCAAAATCAGGCTGGAGTGCTTCCATGATCAGCCTTTCCATGGGTGAGATCCTGGAGTTCTCAAAATTGGTCTTACTTGGATTTTGCCCAATTTCTTAACTTTTTACTATTGTTTTTTATCTTCCAAAAGTAATAGCTAAGGATGGTAAAATTGATTACCATTGGGGAAATTCACAGATGCTTCATTAACTGGATTCTCTTTTACACACAAACAATGCATCTGAATCTTCATATCTTCAGAGGTTTTCTTGTGTTCTATTTCAACTCCTTAGTGCTCTATTTCAATGTCGGGAAAAGATGGATTTTTTTTGTCTGAAATTTCTGTATAAAAATGTTACTAGAAAAGCAGCATATACTGGCTGTTCCACTACCTGTTGTGTATTGGTTTTTATTACCAAAAGTGTAGGAAATCATGAGTTTAAAAAGCTTACATGAGAAAAAATCCCAAAAATATCCCCAAAACAAACCCAAAGACTCAGAATTTTTGGTAGAAAGTGTTTATTAGTTGAAGAGTAAGCATTGTTACCAAAATACGAAGCAAGTTGTTATAGGTCACTATCTTAACAAAAATATAATCAGGTGATAAAGATTATCAGGAATCAATATCTTTTGCCTTTTATCACAAATGATTTAGTATTCAATTTTATTTGATTATGTGAAAAAAGCTTAACATCTTTTATTAGCTGAAATTTCTGGAAAGAAAGCCAAACCCAACAATATTGTTTGGATAACTTGTTCTACATAGCAGCAATTCTTTGTGGATAAATTTAATTATATCTAAAGAGCTGTCATTAACTAGGTGATGATTTCAAGGAAAAGTACATAGCCATCCTCACCAGGGGAGTTATATCTGTTTGTTTTTCTTGCAGCAATAAGAAAAACCAAAATATATTAAATTAAGCTCTAAAAGCAGTTCTTTGTGGCATGCTTTACCCTGCTATTGCTCTTAAGCTCTGGCATGTCTGAGACCCCACACACTGACTCAAATGCTCATTTGGGAGCATTTTCCTCATGAAGGTAACACGATGTGATCAGCAGTTCAGCCGGACCCCCTAGTTTGTTGTTCAAATAAGGACAAAGCAGTGTGTGTTTGAGGGGGACTCTTTTATAAAAGCTGTATTTTGTGTATCCCACTACAGCTAAGGCCAACACTAGTGCTACAAAGCTGACTTGAATGGAACTTAGTTTGCAAGTAATAAGGACTAAACAAATCAATAAACCCAGGGCATTTGGTAAGACTGCTGGTCCTATTGGGTGAACAGAAGAAAAACAAAGGTCATGGCGCCCCTTTTTTTGCTTAGTCTTTGTCAGAATATTATTTTACTCAATGTACATTAAATAGCCATTAAATAGCCATCAGACTTTGGACTTAGCTGCTCAGATGTCTTGCTGTTAACCTCTGTCATGTCTGAGAGCCCAAACACTGACTCAAATTTTGGAACATTTTCCTCGTGAAGGTAACATAGATGTGAGCAGCGGTTCAGCTGGACCCCTAGTTTGTTGTTCAAATAAAGGACAAAGCAGTGTGTTTGAGGGAGACTCTTTTGTAAAAGCTGTATTTTGTGTATCCCACTACAGCTAAGGCCAACGTTGGTGCTACAAAGCTGACTTGAGTGGAACTTAGTTTGCAAGTAATAAGGACTAAACAAAACAATTTACTGTAAACCCAGACATTTGGTAAAAGTGCTGGTCCTATTGGGTGAACAGGAGAAAAACAAAGATCATGGAGCCCCTTTTTTTGTTTAGACTTTGTCAGAATATTATTTTTCTCAATATATGTTAAATGGCCATTAAATAGCCATCAGGTTTTGCACTTAGCAGCTCAGATGTCCTACTCAGTCTCTGTCTCCAGTGACTCTCCTCTTGATCTCTTCCAAGCGTGGAAGGCAATGCTTTAGAAGGCTTTTTGTGCCTTCCTCTAAAGGAGTTCTGCACTGTAATTTATAGTCATTAGGATTACATTTAGAGGGTGAAACCCCCCAAAGTTCCTGAAGTAACCCTCACATTTAATTTGTTTTGTGGCTCTGAGGAGAAGTTAAGTGCCAAAGACTAGCTTGTTCTGCTCTGAAGGACAAGAATAAAAGCAGCCAGGAGGTGTAGAGTGTAGGGGGATAGAATATAAGAATATAAAGGTAGTATAGAAAGTAAACTTACCCTAAGAAGTTGCAGCTGGGCTAATTATTAAAGATTAGGAGCAGGCCTGACTTTAACAGGCCACAGCCAATAAGAAGAAGAGTGCTATAAAAGATTGGGGTTGCTGGTTGAGGGGATTCTTGAGTCATTTGGCTGCTTTGTGAAGAAGGAAGAGTCAGTGCTTTGAGGAGTTGACCACGAGAAACACCGAGGAGGTATGGAACTCTTGCAATAAGGAAACAACGATATGGAACCTTTGGAATATAATGACAACAGAAGGGGTTTTCTCCTAAAAAATAAAAAGAAAAAAAAGGTCTGGGGAGTACACGAGAGTGAGGGGTCTGGGGAGAGAAGAGTCAGGTCATTGTAAATGGGGGATGTGCTTCTGGGCAGAGTGGTCAGAGTCACACCTGGAGAGAGGCAAAACAATTCTTTGAAAGCTAATGACACTATTGACAGTTACTAAATGTATTTCAGCATAGGACTTGGTGTGAATATAGCTGAAATGACCAGCTGGTGCATTTATAATCCCTGAACCTTTTGGGTTTATCCTCTTCCAAACTCTAGTGATTTCCCTTCTCTGAATTGTTTTTTCTTTGCAATCTCTATCTCACTCTGGGGTTCTCTATTCAAAGCATAAAATGAAAGAGTGGAAAAAAGGAAACTGAACCATTTCACAAGAAATTTATTGCAGATAGCAATTTAGTAGACTCATTATCCCAGTGTGAGGAAAATATAGTAGAATCCTAAGAAAACCAACACAATAGAAATGCAGTGAATATACCCAGGGATTGAATAGACAATTTCATAATTTCTCAGTTCAGGTTAATAAAGATCGTAGTTCATTTTGCTCTAACAGAATGTATTAAGTAAATGTTAAGTGCTAATTAGTATCCTGCTATTGAAAAAGCAAGAAATATATCACAAGAGATAAGTTCAAACTGGTAGAAATTGTTAAGTTTCTGGGTAATTGGGAATGGTATAATGAAGGTCTTGGCAGAAGCTTCAGTTGCAAAAAGGTTAAAAATGCTTGGAAGAATTTTTCAAGCAAGTCTAGTTACAAAATACATCCAGTGCTGAGAGAAAGATGGAGAAAAGATGGTTTTACAGTTTCAATATATATTTTAAGAATGCAGCAAACAGACGTGAAAGGCAGTTTCATCACTGCCAGTGCTATTAACACAGCTTTCTTGATTGCAGCAGTTTAATGTATGCTGTTTCCTGATGGGTCCCTCCCTATAGCCCCACTAAACTCTTGTTTTGAAATGCAAAGACACTCTTGTAAGTGGAGTCAGCAGAGCTGGTCAAAACCAGTGAAAAGAGAGTGATTTTGTTGGACATAGTCTGAGGCTATGAAATCAATAACACTTCTGACAGTGCATTTAGATATATGCTTATCTCTGTGGTATATCTCAGGTTTTGGCTCAATGGGAGGGATTTCTGCGATGGATGTGCAGGTCATGCAGGAAACTCTGGTGTCCTGAAGTGGTTTGTGTTTGTCAGGCAGCTTTGACAGCCTAAACTGTGCTCTCCCCCCATTGTAGAAGCAGTAATTCTTATTTAGCGGGTGAAGGGGGGGATCAGTAGTGCATCAATTTATTCTTAAAGGACACATTTCACAGAATCATAGAATGGGTTGGTTTGAAATGGATTTTAAAATAAGCTCATTTCAGAGAATCATAGTATGGTTTGGTCTGAAAGGGATCTTAAGATCATTCCACCCCCTGCCATGGCCAGGGACAGCTTCCACTGTCCCAGGCTGCTCCAGCCCCAGTGTCCAGCCTGGCCTTGGGCACTGCCAGGGATCCAGGGGCAGCCCCAGCTGCTCTGGGCACCCTGTGCCAGGGCCTGCCCACCCTGACAGGGAACAGTTCCTCATTGCCAAGATCCCACCCAGCCCTGCCCTCTGGCACTGGCAGCCATTCCCTGGCTCCTGTCCCTCCAGCCCTTGGCAATTGTCTCTCTCCATCTTTCCTGCAGCTCCTTCAGGCCCTGCAAGGCCACCCTGAGCTCAGCCAAAGCTTCTCCTGTGCAGGTGAGCAATGGCAGCTGTGCCAGCCTTTCCTCCCAGCAGAGCTGCTCCATCCCTCTGATCACCATTTCAAGTTGCTATCCATGCTATAGCAGTTATGAACTGATATGTGCTTTTAAGTTTGCCTTTTACTTTGGGAGTTTCTATTCAGCAAAGTAAAATATCTTCATTTCTAGTTCCCCAGCTCCTCTGCCAATATTCCATGTTCATGTGATCAGTGCCCTAAACCCTTTCCTGTCACTTTTTCTGACTTATAGCCCAAAACTTGGAGGTCTGATGCTTCCTGAGGGGTACCACCTGCAAATCTAATTTCAGGCTTCTGGTGAACAAGGGACTGTTCCTGCTCCTGTTCCTTCAAGGATTTCACTTTAGTGCTTGACAGGCTACATCCATGCAATTGTTTGCTTAAACTCTGGGTTTCACTGACCTTTTTCAGCCTGTGGATGGTCTGGAAAGTGTTGAAGAGATAACTTAGTGACACAGAAAGCAAACTGCAGGAGTGCAATCTGATGTCTCATAAAACTGACAAAGTAGGCAAAAAGTGGATGCTCTTCCTCAGCTCATTATTAAAAAAAAAAAAAAAAAAAAAAGATGACCTTAATCCTTCTTCTGTCTAGAAGAAAAATCGGTTCTCATAGTTAGTTATGTTAACTACTTGCCAGAGTCACTTTGTACCTTACAAAGACCTTGTAAACCTTTTCTAAACTGAGCTATTGAAATACACTTTGAGATGGACTTCCTGTAATGGATTTGTATTTGTCCTGCTGATGCATTCAAGGGAAGTTACTGAGTCCTTCTGTGCCTCTTTACCCATTCACTCAAATGGTGCCACAGAAAGGGTTTTCCAGGGCTAATGCTTTGTTTTCTGTGAATAATTTTTTATCAACTCATTAAAATTGCTTTTTATGTAAAGAGTGCTCCTCTTTGGGGATGAGGTTTTATAAAGTCTTCTGCTTGAGAACAGCAGGGAGAAAAATTAAGATCATTTAACAATGCACCAGATTTGGCTCTTTTCTGTAAAATTAAGCATTTCAGCAATGAGGAAAACTTGAACCAAATCAGGTGCTTCAGCATGTGAGATGGGATTCTGTATGTGACACAAATGTGGGGAAACTTACTGTTGTTGCTGTGCTGCTGCAGAATTAAGGATCTCATTTTAATTGAGTTTCCATGTAATGATGACTTCAAGAGTAATTTACTAACTTTAATTAAAATACTTTCCAGCTAATCTTTGGACATTATCCCTTTAATTATAAAAGGCATCTGTTATATTATAGCCTTGGAGACTGCCTTATTTGCTTTAAAATGTAGGTGCATGTACAATTAAACTTTTGCCATGTTTCACTGTGTTCTGGGCAGGATCAGTGACCATTATGCATTACAAGGTTTACAGAGCTGTGATAATGAAGCAAATTTGTGCTGAAAACCTGCACTTCAAGGGAGTATTAAAGCTCATTAATTTCATTAGCTGAATGTATCTTTTTCAACATAATTTTAAAGAAATCTTGCAACCCATGTGAGAATACTCTGGCACTGCAGAATGGACCAATTTGTTTAATAGCTCTGACTTCATGGCAAATAAACATTTTCACATGATTAGTCTCATAGTGTGCTAAGACGGGATTTTCTTTCAAAGTTTGGCATTTTCTCTTTTGCATATTTCTTAACTGCATTCAGCAGTGGCATGTTATATTCCACATCATTAGGAACCAGTAGAATCTCAAGAAATTATATTGCTTGGTACAGAACAAATGAAGCTCAGAGTTGCACAGAGCAGGCTGGAGCAAAGCTGTAATCTAAGAAGGGAGGACAAATCAAACTGATGGCTGAGGAGCCTGGAGTTGGCTGCTTTCAGCTCAGCTCTTGTGCTGCTCCTGCAGCTCTTTCAAGCTTCAGTTGTTGCATTTACCATAAATATGAATTGAGAAACTCCAGTCTTGTGGAACTGCTGTTCTAGTCCAACATCTTTCTTCTGAGCTCTTGTGTTTCCTGAAGTAGAAGACCACAGCTCTTTACACATATTCTGTTTTTTCTTTTTTTTTCAGTAGCAGGGAAGGATGCACAGCATGGAGGAAAGAAGGCAAAGCTGGTTTTTTTTTTGCAGAGTGTTGGTTGAAGAGAGCTTGAAGGTGCACAGTCATAGGACAGGGGACATTGAGGGTGTCAGAGGAGTTTGTGATCAGGGAGGGGAATTTCAGGAGTGAAGTGGACTGAGCAAGGATGGCCTGAGGTGCCTCTGTTCAGTGTGAGGTGATGCGAACATGACCCGGAGTTCTTGGAGGGAGAAGGAGCCTCCCTTCCCCTGTTGGGGTGGGCACAGGACAGGGTCACTCATACCTCTTTGGGTCAGCTCCAAGTACCTTCCTGAACATTGTTTTGGGAGACCTTCTACGAGGCACCCACTCAAAAGATAAATTTGCCTTTTTCTAATGAACCCATTTCTACACTGGTACAATGGCAATCCTAGAATGCCAGGCTAGAAGGGACTTCAAGGGTCATCTGGTCCAACCTTTCCTGGCAAAAGTTGCTTTGTGTTTTTGAGGGTGCTGTTTTCCATGCTATGGGGTGGCTCTGTCCAGCTGCCACACTGGGGGATAGCAGAGCTGACTCCTCTTGAAGGCTGTCTCCAGATTTAGGTGGGTGTCTGTTAGGCTTTGGTTTATCTTCTCAAGAATGCTGTGTCAACAATGAAAGGTGGTCCTCTAAAGCATGAGGTTGTGGCTCAGGAAGGAGCAGCAGCCCAGGCTCCAACACTGGGTTCAGCATCCCACTGAAGGTGCTGGGATTATCAGGAAGCTGAGAAAAGATATCAGAATTTAACCGGAGTCAGTCTCCTAGAGATTGTACAGCCTCAGCCACTTAAGCAGTTCTGCTGCTTTACTGTTATCCCAAGAAATACTTGTTTTACTAAAACAACCTTCTATTGATGATATTAAGTGCTGCAATTAAGGACTGAAAGTGTCTAAATATCCTTCCTTTGACAATGCACTATTACATAAATATTTTCCCTTTTCTCTTTAATGCAAGTGAGATCTAAATGTTTGGTGCTGTAAATTTAAAAAAAATCTCTATAACCCAGCTGTGTAGCTGAAAGTACTTATTAGAAATTGTTGCCTTCATATCTTTCACATCTTAATTGTTTATTTACATTAAGAACTAAACCCAAAGAAACCTCTCCTGTTAGAATCATGACAGATTAGCCTGAAAGAGATGAATCTTGCAGTGATAATATAGTCCAAATAAGAAGTGCTTTGCTGTGAGCTGAAGAACTCTATCTACTCAGTCACTAAAAATGTACTCCCCACAAATAAACACAACTCTTTACTTTTAGACAAATCCCATATTTGTTTCTGTATTTGAGGAAGTAATTTAAATAACAACTTGATCATTATAATGATCATAATTCATCCTAAGATTGGCTTAGCTAATATTAACTCTAAGCCTCCTTCTGTAGCTGTTGTTCATCTGGAGTAAGACCCTTCTGTACTGAATTCTGTCTGAATTCTGGTTCAGTTTCTGACAGGTCATTCTTCCTGCTGGCTCTGAGGTTTGGTACTTTGGATTGCCAGAGATGTCCTTTTCTTTTCTGCATAGTCACTATTCTTTCTCAATAGGCAGAAGATACAACAAAAAATTCAGGAGAGCTTAAAAGTTTCATCTGTTTCTAAAGCAGGGTAAAAGTTTGGTTTTCAATTATGAAAAATAAGTTTAAACATGATCCCATATTTAAGCCTATCAAATAATGGTGGCATATTTTCTCATAAAAATTATAAAACTTTTATATCAAGAGGACAACTGAAGGAGTTAAGATAGGGAAACTGCAACCCATATGATTTTCCTTAGTGTTGATTATTTCCAGGCTCTCTGCATTCATTCACATGCAGCAGAGCACCAGTTACCAGTAAGGACAAATATCTTGCCATGTGGTGTAAGGAGCAGCCAAAACTGAGATGAATGAGGAAAGCCTTCACTGGCAACTCCTGGTGCTCACCCACAAGACCATTCTGAAATTTTGCTTCTTTCCTTAATGGGTATCTTGTGACCCAAGGGATTTGTGTAAATCTTGTATCCTGGCTGAGAAGGGTTTGCATTCCAACACTTTTCCCCTGAACTGCATTGTTTACCTGTTTTTGGTTGGAATGTAGGTGTCGTTGGAGTTTTTTCCCTTCTTTTCCAAATTTGTAAACTTTGTAGAGTAACATTTGTTACTCTGCTGTAAACTACAACACAGCATTTCCCCTGATTTACACAGCCAGGAGAAACCCTCAACCAGAAAGCAATTGTTGTTAATTAGTATCACACTGCCTTAAAGAAGAGTTGTTGAGTCTTTTAATTTTGCATAGTTGATTTTATTTTAACGTCCCTGCAGACTGCTTTCTCCATGAAGTTTAATGATGTTAATGATAGTGAAGTCATTTGCAATTACTGTGATACAACTTTGGTTAAGACAAGCTAAAAGGAGAATTGAAACTGGAATTGAAACTAGAAACTGGTGATCCTCTCCTTATTCAGTAGCTGCTTTTATTAACTAATTTAGTTGGAGGGTATTTATGAATGACTTGGGGTAGTAAGTTTGGATGTTTACCTAAAATTAATCAATCATCTGAACTTTCTGACACAGACAATATTTCACAGTGCTAAAACTGTGGGCCAGGCTCTCTGTTTCACTTAACTTGATTTGACCTCACTAGAGTCCATTAGTTCTGCTGCTTCAAAGTGACTTCAAGTCCCATTATCTTCCATGGAAATATTCATCCACGTCCTGATCTGTTTTGAATAGAAACCCACTTGGCAGAAGAAAGATCATGTGCCACCCTCTCCCTCATGTTTTCTTAATTTTGCTTTTGAAGATCATAATGCTGCTTCTATTGAAGTATTTCAAAATTTTTGTTATGAATAGTCTATACTTTGAAGGGGGGTAAAGGTGAAAATATGAGGCAGCATATGTTACATTTGCATTTTTTTAATATTCAGACTTTTTCTGGCTACAAAATGAAATGACAGGGTTTCAGCACACTGTGGATAGCAGTAATGTTGTCTCCACTTACTGTGATAGAAAACCAGAGAGAAACAGCTCTCTGGAGTTGTTGGAGACAAAAATAGAATTTTTTTTTCAGTCTAACTGCAAGGTCTTGCTGATGTCCTTACCCATGATTATACAGTTTCTTCTACAATGCTGATATTAAACTTAGAGTTGTGTGGTATCTCACTAACTTCTAATTGCTGTATCTTTAATGGAGTGTTACTTATTAGGTCTTGCTCTTGATCTTTTCAAAATTATCTGTTTAAACCATCTCAAATGCAGTTCTTTTCAAGACTGAAATAGAAGAGGACAGATTTATCCTATTAATGCTTAACTCTTCCACACTACCTCCAGTTGGTGACACGGCTGATTAAACATCATGCATTATCTAGTGGGAATGACTCCTCACTCTCTCTGAATGTCTTGTTCTCCCTGTCACCACCTCCAACTTGCTGATACTCAGCATTGTGAGGCTGCTTTTTTCCTGCCTGTTTTTAATTTAAGCCATAGTCTAACCTGAGGTAACAGATAAAGCAGTGCTATTTGTGTAAAAGGGCTCATGCCTTTAGGAATTAAGAAATTCTGACTGTTTCTGATATTTTACAGTGTTCTGTGATAGTCATCCTGCCTTTAGGATTTGTAGAGGTTTTGGTTTTGTAAAAATCAATAATGTAGTAGATATTTTTATATCAGACTTAGCTGAATAATCATTCATTGCTTCAAAAATTATAGAATCATGGAATCATAGGGGGATTTGGGTTGGAAGGATCCTTAAAATCATCAAATTTCATTCCCCTGCCTTAGGCAGGGACACATTCCACTATCCCAGGCTACTCCAAACCCCATCTAACCTGGCCTTGGACATTTTGCAAGTATGGAGCAACCACAGAGCCCTTCCTGTGAATTTGGTGTGATCTGGCCTGGAGCAAGGGTTCATAGAAAGGCCCATTCATTCAACAGCTGTCTGAATAAAGTATGGAATTTATATTAACTTTTTTTTCAGCCTGCCTATATCTTCACTTGAAAATCTTTCTGGTCCTTGCAGCCTTGGCAAGGTTAAAGGCACTGCTTCATGTCTCTTTAAAAAACAAAACTGGGACAAATTTCTTTTGAGTTCCAATGTTATAGAGTTTTGAACAAACTGCATTGCTATCTTTCTAATTTAGAACTCTGGGTTTTGATAAGCAATTTTGCAGTGGCGTTTAATACAAAAAAAACCCCTTTTCTTTTGTCACTGGGGGCTACGTTGATAATCCATTAGATTATCAAATGGGATCAGCTGGACAGCACAGCACTGCTGTGTTCTGCTGCAGGTATATGTGGGATGGAGGCCTAAAGCAGAAAAAACAAATGCTGGATACTCAAGAAACAGGTCATAGCATGGGAAGTGAGAAAGGGACACTGGACACTTAAAATTAGGTGGGCTTTTAGGAGAAATAAACTCGGAAGCTAAAGGCCCTTGATTAAAAACAAGAAGCGTGAAGAGATTTCAAGATTATTCCAAGACAAATACCTCTTGAATATTCTCTGACAATGCTATATGGTGCTTTTCCTTTGAATTAGCTTCCTGATCCAACCACTTTTTCCTTCCAAAGGTCCAGCAAGGCATCTCAAATCATTTGCACTCAACTATTCTGAGTTGTATAAATATTTGATGACATGAACTCCTGTGGGCGCTGCAATAATTATACAAATTGTAATGCTAATCCGTGGTATCAATAATGCCTTTGGAGAAAATAGCATTATATACTTCAGTCCCAGAGAATAATAGCAATATTAACGCAGCACTGACACTTGGCAGCACTGCCTCTTCAGCCTGTGTTTACTTGGCAATTGGAATTGCAAAGAAGCAGGGAAAGCAGACATTTCTGGCTGCAGTTCTGCTTCCAGAGTGGCAGAAAGAATTTGGCATTTAATGATATGCAAACTGTTGTTCCTGTTTTATTGTAGTGTACTATACATGCCTTGGAGCATGACTTAGAGTAATTTAACAACTGGAATAACAGGCATTTGGGAAGAAACTAATTTCATAGGAAGGCAGATCACAGACACTAGGCTTGTTCATTAAAATGTTGCCTTGTCATGCTTTGTGACGTTGCACCTCAAGCTAGCAAGAGGATGTGGGGGGCAGCATCCCTCAGTTCAGACTGGATGATCCACGTGAGAAAACACCATCATTAGTGGATGTAAACATGATCCTTAACATTTACAGACCCACATCAAAGATCAAAAGGTTGCATTTTTTCTTAATTTTTCTTTGGCTGTCAGTTTGGACTCCTGCACAGGCTTCTCTGTGGCTGCCCCATCCCTGGGAGTGCCTGAGGCCAGGCTGGATGGGCTCTGAGTGACCTGAGCTAGGGGAAAGTGTCCCTGCACATGGCAGGGGCTGGAATGGGGTGGCCTTTAAGGAGGTTCCTTCCAACCCAAACCCTTCTGTGAGATCCCTACAGGGCTGCTGTGGAGAGCAGAGCCAGGGAAGAGCTGACGCTTTTCTGCTGGGCGCTGTAGAAGCGTTGAGAGGTAGCACGGTCGGGATGGACTGAGATGAGAGATCTCTGCAGCCAGGTTGGGGAAATTGTGGTTTATTGCAAAGGGCCTGGGGGCAGGGTCCTGCTGGGAGCTGCCAGCCACAGCTCAGAGCAGGCCTGAGAGAAAAGAAGGGGAAAGAGGGAAAGAACGTAAGAGAGGCAAAAGAGCAAAAGCGTAAGAGAGCGAGGTTCCTGTTACAATACAATAAATCTTCTTCTGTGTTGAATATTCTAATTCTCACTAACCAATCTAGTACAATATACAAATTCTATAGCATTTACATACAGCCTACAAGAATCACTACATCACCATACTGTGTTACATTTTAAACCCTAAAAACTCCTCTTTGGGCCCCTTCTGCCAAGCTGTAGGGTCTGCTCTGACCCTTGGACCTGTCTGCAGGCAGAGGGAATTGTTTCATCAAAAGGGGATTACCTTCAGCTGGCCATGTCATTATTTTCCCATTGTTCAGTAACTAAGGGATCTCAAAGCTTGCTTTCATTTCAATCTCGCTTATAGTTTCTATATTCTCAAAATCTTTTACTAGGCAATCATATTGATAAGGCTTTGCTGTTTCATCTTCCCCAACATAGCACAAATGAAGCATCACAGCAGAACCCTGTCTGCTCCTGCAGCCCATGGACAAGAGAGGACATTGCAGCAAGTCCAGGAGAAAGCCACAGCGTGGGTTGGGGACTGAGGCACCTGGCATTTAAGGAGAGGCTCAATCACAAATCCCAGGGTGGGAGAGGCTGGAGGGGCTGCTCTGGTGGCACCTCCCTGCTCCAGCAGGGCCATCCCAGAGCCCAGGGCACAGCAGTGTGTCCGTGTGGCTCTGCAGTGTCCCCAGGCAGGAGCCTGCACAGCCTCTGTGCCCCATCTGCTCAGGGCTGGGCACTGCCAGGGCAGGAGCTCTGGGCATGGGCAGGGGCAGCTCCTGGGCTCAGGCCCTGCCCGTGGCTCTGGGGCCGTGGCTGGGCCTGGAGCAGAGCCTGGGCCTGCTCTGCCCTCTGCACACAGGGACAGACAGGGGGACACAGGGACAGACAGACAGGGACAGACACAGGGACAGAGAGGGACACACAGGGACAGACAGACAGGGACAGACTGGGCTGGGCTCAGGCCCTGCCTGTGGCTCTGGGGCCATTGCTGGGCCCGCAGCAGAGCCTGGGCCTGCTCTGCCCTCCCTGCAGGATGGGCACTGCCAGGTCAATCCCATCTGGCCTTGTGGGTGTCTAACTGGTCATTAGCCATTGTCCTCTGGGTTATGGGGGCTGGAACAAGATGATTTTTAAGGTCCCTTCCAACCCAGCGTGTTCTGTGATTCCATGGGGGCTTCACACATCACCAAGTTCCAGCTCTGGGATCCTGAGCTTTGGTGAGGGAAGCAAGGCATGAAGGATCTCAGCCTTTCCCTCATCCCATAACACTGTCCCGCCCTCTGCATCCAGCAAGGGATGGAGTCTCTCCAGAGCCTTCCTTTTGTTGCCAATGCCTTTATACAAGCTTTTGTTCATTGTTTTTACCTGCAGTGGCCAAGTTTAGTTCCAGTTTGGCTTTAACCCTTTCTTTTTTTCTCCTCCATAACCTCTCAACATCCTTTTAATCCCTCCGAGGTACTTGTCCCTCCTCCAAAGATGATAGACCTTCCTTTCTTTCCTCTGAGCTCCAGCTTGAGTTCTCTATTTAAGGAGTTTTCAGCCCTGCAATTACAGGCAGTCTTTTTCCTTGACAAAATATATGTTGTGGAGCTGTAAATGATTATATAAATACCTTTCAGTGAGATGTTTATGTATCCTTACTTAATGAATAGGATAACCATATAAAAGAGGGGGGAAAATTATTTGGAAAAGTCAATACAACCAGCCTTCAATCATTGGACTTTATAATGCCTTGATATGAATATCTTGCTTTAAAAAACCCTACATATTTCCTAAATCAAGTAAGAAATCAAGACTGAAAGTAGTATATTCTCTCCATTTCTGTGTTACTATGAAGATTTCAGGGTGTCTGACGATGTAATAGAATAAATGGAGTAGGAGATGGGCGTTATGTCCTATCCTGAGTTTTGTTACAGTTGCCATTTTTGGTGAATATTAATTCGGTTCTATGTGACACCTCTCCTGAAACATTAGAATTCAATGATAAAATGAAATTCAGAATAGAACATGCCAATGCTCATTTGAGGCCTGTTTATCATATTCCAGTCAGTTGAATAAAAGAGATCACTTAGGAAATGTTTTAGGTGAAATTATAGATTAGTTTTCTATGTGTTCATGCTAAAAGCTGGGTTCAATTTCAGCTGTGGTGGCCTACACATTTGGTAGTTCAGAGGCTTTTTTCCACTTTAGTTCTTAAATTTCCTTGTGTATTATCAAGTGATCCTTTTTGCGGCATTTTTAGCAACTAATCTCTGATCAAAGGAATATAAAAACCTAAACATCAAAAGTGCTTCTTAAGGATTTACAAATCTCTGCATTCTTCTATATCACAGAATGTGCTGGCTACTTTGGAGCATTCTGCATATTATTTTGGGAGTGGAAGCTTTCAATCACTTAAAGAGTAAGAGATCTACTCGTAGTTTATATTATTCTATATTGTATTAGCTTTTCCATTTTTTCATCAGTGCCATCTGGAAGGTAGATGGCAATAAAGACATTGAGTATAATTATAGTAATTCAGACCTAAAAAAAGGGGAAAAAATGTTAAAAATTTTACTATACTAGAAAAAATTCTAGAAACTTTCAGTTTTGGAAAAAGGAAAGCAGCACAACTGACTGAAGGAATAGCAATGGAGCAGAGAAGTCAAATAAACATCATTGCTGAATGCTGGGCATCTCCCTGGTCCTAGCAGTAACTGAACATGTCCGTGGAGGAAAATTTTACAGGATTTATTATTTAATAAATCACACAAAGGTCTTTTATGTTCATTAGTGTTCCTCTCTTCAGGAGAGTGAGAAAATCTGAACATCCCTAAATGATGGAGCATTTATCAAAGCTGTAGGTGGGAAGGAGCATGGCAGCAGTGTGGGGATGTGTTTGTAGGTGTGGCTTGATGGGGTCCTCAGGAGGGGTGGAGGAATGAGGAAGTGAAGTGTTAGTCAGGACAAAGCCTGGCTAAATCATAGACTGGTGGAATCTCAGAATGGTTGGGTTGGAAGGAGCCTTAAAGCCCATCCAGTGCCACCCCTGCCATGGCAGGGACACCTCCCACTGTCCCAGGCTGCTCCCAGTGTCCAGCCTGGCCTTGGGCACTGCCAGGGATCCAGGGGCAGCCCCAGCTGCTCTGGGCACCCTGTGCCAGGGCCTGCCCACCCTGCCAGGGAACAATTCACACAGAATTCAAAGAATCACTGGGTTGGAAGAGACCTTCAATATCATCGAGTTCAACCCAGCCCAAACACCTCAACTAAACCCTGGCACCCAGTGCCACATCCAGGCTTTGTTAAACACATCCAGGGATGGGGACTGCACCACCTCCCCAGGCAGCCATTCCAGAACTTTATCACCCTTTCTGTAAAAAACTTTTTTCTAATATCCAACCTATATTTCCCTTGATACAGCTTGAGGCTGTGCCCTCCTGTTCTGTAAGTTCCTGGAGAAAGAGACCAACCCACCCTACTCCAATCACATTTCAGGAAGTTGCAGACAGTGATAAAGGAGTTGTAGAGCATGATAAGGATTCGAGTTCCTTCCCAATATCCTATGTAACCCTGCCCTCTGGCAGTGGGGACCCATTCCCCATTGTCCTGGCACTCCATCCCTTGCAAACTGCTTCTGACCATCTTTCCTGTAGCTCCTTCAGGTAAATCCTAGGGTCAGTTGTTTGTTGTATATGTGCAGCTTTCACTGTTATGATCTCCAACTGATCTCAAAAGAGTTTTTGGTCAGCTCTGCTTTCTGAGTTTTTTTCAATGAAAATCCCCTAAAATCCTACATTTGCTGCCAAACTCACTGTATTGTGATTATTTCTCATGTTCTTTGCTATGACACTGCTTCTCTGAAAACATATCTAATCAAAAAGCTACCATTCATGGAAAAGAGCACCTATTTCACAAGCCAGCTGAGATCTCAAGGTCTGTAAGACCCTCTGATCTCCTCTCCCTTTTGACAAAGTTCAGGTGTGGTCTCTGCACTGATTCCTTTGACTTTTCTGCTCTTTTTAACTCTTTCCTTGCTTGCTTCCCACAGGACACAATCCAGCATGTCATCAGCTCCTGTTATTAACCACTCCTGGTCCTTTCAGGTTGTCATAAAATCAGAGTATCCTGAGTTGGAAGGGACCCACAAGTATTATCAAGTACAACTCCTGGCCCTGCACAGGATTTCCACTTTTTTCCCCCTTCCTGCTAGAGATTCATCCTAGTGTTGTGGTTATTGGGTTTTTAATTTACTCTATATTTGCCAATTTTAAGTTTTGGATGCTTTTTGTTCCCCTTGCTCTCCTGCCGTAGTGACACAAGCATAGGGAAGAGTGAGCTACACCCCTGGGGGTTTGCAGAGCTTTGATGTTTCTGTGTGTAGGTGGTGGGACAGCTGTGTTTTCTCCACTTGGAGTAACATTTCATTCAGGAGAAACATGGTTTAAACCAAATTGTGACAGGCCATCACTTCACACTCATGGAAAAAAGGAGATAATAATGATGTCTGGGGAGAGGATCTGCTGTCAAGCCCTTCTGATGAGGGTTTGTGACCACCTGCCAACAGCTCCTGTAAAGCACAGGGGTCCCACACTGTGTGGGGTGGCCCAGGTGTACAAGGTGCAGCTTTTTAGGAGGTCTGTGGTTTCCCCATAATTATCCAAGGTCATGGCATGGAATTCTGCATAAAGTAACTACATGGCTTTTCCCTTCCTCTTGCTCCTGTCCTGGAAAGTGATGTTAAACTCCTCATTGATCTGTGTGGGAGCTCAGCTGGACTAGCTCCAAAATGCTTCTGAAAGTCCTCCTGGTTCTCCCCACACTTTGATTTATCCAGTCTATTCTAAAGGGCAATTTCAATCCCTAATGGAAACCATCAGTATTTTCAAATGAGGCACCTTTTAAAATGTGGAAATAGCTTGGAGAATAATTCCTGGGAAAGTAAATGTTGAGTGTTAGCTTTTTGTTGTTGCTGTGCAGAAAAATACAGTTTTTCTTGGGGTCGATAAGAGATTGAAAAGTGTGGGTAATAATAAAAGCTGAAGTGGGAGTTACTTTAATAATGGGATGTCATGTGTAAGCCTATAAAATAAACAGTAATTATCACATTTGAGAAACGACTCTGTTAGAATTCACATTGCTCTTGACAGCTTCATCTGTACATCAAACCTTTCTGGAATATGCACTTTCTTGTTCCTAATGAGCAAACAAATGAAACAGGAATTCTTACCCTGATAGAAGGTGTTGATTTCAACAAAACCTAAACAAAAAACTAGATAAAAGAGAGCCAGAGCAGCAGACTGGAGGATTAGTTCTTGCTAACACATTTTGCTTTTACAGAGCAAGATAAAAAACAGAGCTGTAGTTTTATTATTTATGGTTTTCCTCCATCTTTTATATGGCACATGTTGAAGGAAATGGGCTTTATGTATTGCAGCAGAAAATCAGACATTTAAAGAGCACTAGTGGATTCAACATAAACTTTGTAGATTTTGCAAAGGCACGGTAACATCTCTTGATTGTGAATCATAAACTTGGGT
This sequence comes from Melozone crissalis, assembly GCF_028551555.1. Taxonomy (NCBI): domain Eukaryota; kingdom Metazoa; phylum Chordata; class Aves; order Passeriformes; family Passerellidae; genus Melozone; species Melozone crissalis. Next base: position 18,025,144 of record NW_026535785.1, on the reverse strand, counting down.
GTTGCAGACAGGTAAAAGAATTATTAAAGAAAGTTAAATTTATTATTTTAGCTCCCCTCTGTCTTTTCCTTGCCCTTCATCTGTACTTGTCTTTTTGTCTGCTACATGTGTAATCTCTCTCCTAAGAATGACTGCGGCTCTGTGTCTTCCTTCTCACTCTTGGTGCTGTCCCTGCAGCATTCTTCATGCTTTTGGTCAGAATCCTTAGATGTTTTGGTCCTTTTGTCATCATCTTCATCTTCAGAGTGGTAGTGGTTTTTCTTCTGTTTTTTAGCCAAGTGCAACTGACTTGCGTGAGACTCTTCTACATCCTCATCCAGCACAAGATTGTACTTGGCATCTTGCTTTGTTTTTACCTTTCTTTTCAAAGTAAATTTTGAAGCTTTGTCACGTTCCTTCTCATGGTCCTTGAAATCTTCCTTGGTAGATTTCCTTCCATCCACCTTTTCCCTTCCATTTAATCTTTGCAACAGACTGGCTAAAATCCACATAATCCATCTGTCATCTACCAGCACATTGCCCATTTTGAGGTAGACTTTCTCACAGTCTTCCTCCTTTTCAAACTCAATGAAAGCATAACAAAGAGATTCACCAGTCTTCCAGTCTTAGATCACTTCACAACTTTTAATGGCACCAAATTGTGAAAGTATTATCTCCAGGTCTTCACAGGATTCAGTTTACATACAAACAGCACATTTTCTGGTGGCTTGATGTCTGCCTCTGGTAAGTCTCCCACCATTTCTAGAAGAATGACACAAGTTTTTGTTGCTTTTTCTGTCTGAACTTCTGTCTCATCTGCAGACTGTCCTTTCATGTCATCAATTTCTTCATCTGCTCCTATTCTGCCACTGTTGAGCTGTTCCTTTGTAGGATCCGGTGAGCCATCAGGAACACACAAGGCTTGTGGATCATCAAAGGGATCATGTAAAATTACTGTATGATTTATCCTGATATGGGATAAAATCCTTATCTACAAAGGTTTCATTAATTGTCTTCAGTACATCCATGCCTTCTGTCACTGCTCCAAATTGTATGTACACCATCAGGGTAATTCAGGTTTTCCCCTGTGGTAATGAGGAACTGTGATCCATGCTGATCACTGTCATTATTCACCACTGACACAGTTCCCTCCTTCTTGTGCTTGATTCTGGGCACCTTTCCTGCCTCAAAAAAGCTGGCTTGATCACCATACAGTTGACAAAATATTCCCCTCCATGGCCAGTTCCCATGGGGTTTGTATAATAAAATCCCTCTGTACATTATAAATAAGACAATAATTGTAGTGCTTGACTTTGCAGAGCTTCAGGAAATTCAGACAATGCAGGGGTGCCAGTCCATGTTCAGGTTGCCCACCATGGTGTCCACACAGGCCCAGCCCATGGCTCTCCCCTTCTTCCAAGAGTCTTTGATTATTATCGATTTTGAGTTCTTAGCTAAGTCCTATAACCTTGAATTTTATCTGCAGCAGTTCTTTAAAGTTGAGAAATAATTAGCTCATGAGAAAAAATATTACTGCTCAAGCAGACAAAGTTGATTTAATCATGCACCTGTTTTATTGCCACAGCTCTAGAAATTTATGTATCTAAAAGTGGTTGCAGCAAGTAATCTTTAATCTTTTGTTATACCTGAATCTACATTACATAAACTTATAACAGATTTGTCACAGCCTTTTTAATCCCTCCAGAAAAATAATTCTGTTCACAGATTGTCTGCAGATTTATTGTTAATAAGATTAAGCAAAGTTAAGGTCCAACATTGTCAGATTTGAGTAATACTAAGATATGTTCTTGTCATTTGATTAAGGATGAGTTCTCTTCAGTTGATTTTGTTAAGTTAACCTCTGTTAAGTTTGAGTGTTACTGAGTTAATTGTTCTTCATTTTAAGATATTTCCTGTTCTATTCCAGCTTTATTGAGATTTATTTTCAATTCTGTTATGTTTTTATTTAGTGCAAATTAAATGTTGGTAAACTTATGAAAAGTTAAGCTCCAGTATTGTTAAATTTTGAGTAATGTTAAGTTACATTCCATTCATTTGATATCCTTTTAGGGCTGAGTCCTATTAAGTACATTTTGTTCTGTCAAAATTAATTTCTACCAAGTTTGAGTGTTGTTTAATTTGAGTTAGTGTAGATTTTGTTGATGTCTTGGTTGGAAATACAGATGTTTGCTAAGGAAGAGCAGGTAGGGCACACACCACATGGGTGGATTCACTACACTAGGTGTTTGTTAATTTTTTTTGTTTGTTGAGGAAATATGAATTCAGTTTGCTGACTTCACTCACAGGGATGTTAGTGGCAAAGCCATTGATTTGGACATCAGCAGGATTCCAGACCTCTCTACAGTGTATCTGAATTCAGCCATGTGTCCGTGGGCACGCTCTGGTGCCAAGGCAAAGGGGAGATGTGGTGTCTAACAGGGCAGGGAAGGGGCTCAGTGCTCAGAGAGCAGCAAAGGGAGGAGCAGCCCTGGCTGAGCCCTGCACGGTGCTGTGGGCAGAGGGAGCCCCTTGGCTGGGCAGGGCAGCCCCTGGCACACCCCGAGTGCCACCCATGGCAGGGCTGATACCAACGTCCTGCCTGCCCACAGTACCTGGGGAAGTGGCAGAAACACACCTTGGTTCCCTGTTTGTCACCCTGGTCAGCACAAATGGATGTTAAATTAGTCCCAGTGACAGCCTGACAATGACAGGCTGGGCTGTCACTGGTGTCACCCCAGGGCAGGGGTCTCAGAGCCTCCAGCCACCTCTGGCAGCACTGAGGGAGCAGCACTATTGCAAAGACTCTTCAATTCCGTGGCAATTACAGACCAAAGCCTTGCCACAGCAGAGATCCTTTTTGGGTAAGGATAATGTTTGAGCTAAATGTCTGATGTGGAGCTGACACACAGAGAGTTGTTTGCTTGAAGCAGCAGGGCACGGGTGCCAACAGGGCAGGCTGCAGCTCCATCAGCACCTCAGCCATTCATTGCTCCCCATGGGTCTGGGCCCCAGTTCCAGAGAGGGAGGTGCAGTCAGATGTTCCCACTCTTGGAATGTGGCCCTGAGTGCTGAGGGAGGGGACCAAGCAGTGCAGATGGCACGAGGGGCTGTAAAACCCCAGAGGCATCATCCTGGGCAGGGTTTGAGCAGTAGGTCTCTGGAGGGAAGAGCTATATTTGAAATGTGAGGAATCTGGGGAGTTTACCTTCAGCTGTGCTTGGCTATTCAGCGAGCAGTCAGGGAATGTGCAGCGGGAGCACTGTGGCAGGTGAGTGGTTTGGGTTTCCTACTGGTGCTGACACAGCTCCCAGGCACTGGAACATGGTCTGCAGCTCCCTGAGTGTGTTTCTCCCAGTGGAGTGTTTGAACCTATTTGATGGTGCCTTCATACAGCATCATTTTTGTTGTGGAGGTTTCCTTTGGGGTGGTGATGCAAAAGAAAAACACCTTTAAGCTAGGGCAGGTCCACACAAGGAGTACATGGCTGTAGGAGATTGATGTGCTGTGGAAGTCTGGAAGGAACAACCACGGGACTAAAACACTCTCCTGAATATATTGATCTCATGGATTGATTTTTTTTTTTGGTGGTTTTTGTCAACCCCCATCCCTACTCAAGGCTTTTAAATGTTTGAAAGAGCCAAATACAAAGGCAGAAAGGAGAAGAAAATCAAGGGGACAAATTAGCTGTGGTTTTGAAAGGATGAAATGAGGAAACAGAATGAATGCTAGGCCACTATTTCTAGTATGATATACCAGGAGTTGTGTCCAATTCTTTTGTCCAAGTTCAACTCTCTTAGCTTCGAAAATCCTCATAAATGTAGAAATCTGCATTTATGAATGCAGATTCCCTGACTGTGGGCTGGGAGGAGCCTGTAATTTGTGTTCAGTTTGTGCTGGTTCATTGTTGCACATAACTACTTGCACTTTAGCCATGGAACAAAATCTCTTCAAAAATAGTTGTGATAAATCAGTAGTAGAAGACAGGACAGCACTAAACCCTAAGGATTAGGAATATCTTGGCCATTCCACACCATGTCAGGCAGTCAGGCCTGGGCTCTGGTTGTGCTTTCTTTTCACGAATTCCATTCTCACTCCAGTCTAGAGCCAACTGGATCACAAAATGGGCAAACTCTGATATTTTCTGTTGCAAATATCAAAGGCACATCCACAGGTGGAGTGGAGAAGGGATTGAGAACAGCCCTGGGGAGAAGAAAACAGGAAGGATGGGATGTTGGGAATGAGGAATTGTTCCCTGGCAGGGTGGGCAGGCCCTGGCACAGGGTGCCCAGAGCAGCTGGGGCTGCCCCTGGATCCCTGGCAGTGCCCAAGGCCAGGCTGGACACTGGGGCTGGAGCAGCCTGGGACAGTGGAAGGTGTCCCTGCCATGGCAGGATCTCTTCCAAACCATTCTGAGGTTCTGTGATTCTAATTCCAGTGGAAGACTTTTTTTTCCCAAAAATCTTCTTTTCAGCTGTTCACAGATAATGAAAGCAACTGTCTCTCCTCTTCTTTGCTTCCTCCTTTTTTAAAGCAAGGATCATCCCATCTGTGGTGGTGCTATAGCTCTGCAGTAAATTTTACCTGAATTCACAAACCCATGGGAGTTAGTTTGCATTTGAAGGAGAGGTGCTAGTTTTTCCTTTTAAAAATTAACATTCAGAGCTGTAAATCTTATTTACCAATGTCCTGCTGTGTTGAGAATAACATTAATATATGACACAGCTTTAACTAAGCCAAGATTTCTATCTGGTAATTATTTTTTTCCCACCTGAATTTTTCTGTCCCTCACAGAGAAAATGCTTTGTATTATACAATGGAGTTTAAAAAGCCACAAACCAATTTAGATTTGTGGCACATAATTTCTAGTCATTTTTATGTATATTAATGTTAAATCATGTTCTTGATTTCCATAAATGACCCACATAACATGCCAAATTTCTTCCACGTTTTAAACAGCCCTGGGTTTTGATGAACAAAAATTGATAGGTATGAGATGAACAAAAGAATACTGATGACACATAATATAAGCCTTGATCTGAAGTTGTGAACTTGTCAGATGATCTGCCAAAAATGGATTATTTTCTAAAAGTTTGAAATATGGCTGAGAAGCCTGCTGGCCATTATTCAAAGCCTTTAATTTATTACATTGATGCTGTTAGACAAGTGATAATCATAGGCTTTAATTTCCTGCAGAATTGGGCATAGGTGTAGAATGCTTTATATCATTTAATATGCAAAAAACCCCTCAGATCAGAGAATGGAATTTCTATCTGTGTCACTACAGGTTGTCTAATCTGACAGAGATTGGTATTAGTATGCTGCATAAAACTGGAATTTTCCTAGACCTCTGGTATTTCTTTGCTTTCTTGACGCTCACATTTTCCAAAAATGTGCAAGTTCATGTCCATCTTCAGTATTATACAAACTGCAGTAATTTGCTTCATTAAATGCCCTATAATTTTCCTCTGCATTCAAAATACTCTTGTTCTTTACTCAAGCTGGATTGTTGAGATGCATAGTGGGTTGCACCAATCATGAACTTGTTGATTCCCTTGTCTCTTTCTGCAGTTAAAAGTAACCCACAGCACTGCTCCCAACGTGACACTCATCCAACACAGATAATTGTTTTTTTTTTTTTTTTGCTATAGGATTTTAGATTCTGTTTGTGCAGTTTTGTTTTCTTTTGCAAGAGATAAAAAGACACTTGGTCCCCAGGGCATGGCTCCCCTGGCCCTGCTGAGTGCCTGAGCAGCTGAATGGAACTGATAATCTTTGGCATTTACCAACAGGTTAATTTTACTCAGCTACATATGGGGCTCTGAGAACAATATGTTTCCAGAGATTTTAATTTTTTTGAAGGCTTTTGTGAAAAATATTTCATGCAAATTGTTTTAAGCTTAGCAGCTTACTTCAAAGCAGCTTTTTCCCTCTGCAGGTTTACAGAAAACTTTCCATTTCCTTCCTGTGTGTTCTTTTCTCTTTTTAAAATTTATTGTTTTTATAAAATATTCTTCACAACCTGGAGAACAAACCAACAATATTTAACAAAAAGTGTCAATTCAGAATAGGTGATTTCTTAATTGTGAGAATAGGAGAAAATTGGAGAATAGGTGGTTTCTTAATTGTGGTCCCTGATGAACCTACAGGAAAGATGGAGAGACAATTGACAAGGGATGGAGTGCCAGGACAAGGGGGAATGGCCCCCATTGCCAGAGGGCAGGGATATGTTGGATTTTGGGGAGGAATTCCTCCCTGTGAGGAAGGGGAGGGATTCCATGATTGAAACAATTTCATTGTCTTTGATTTATATTACTCAAGAATCTAACACAGTATCCTAGCAAGTGAAACATTTTTCTATCTAATGTGGTTTTTGGTGGACTAAGAGTATAAAAGGATCTGACTTCACGCTGTAGACTAGAATAGGCTATGTCTGTTTGTAAGTAAAAGCTAATGTTTTGCATTTTAACAGGGAAGGAAATGAACAGTGGCACTAAAACCACATCTGCCAGAGCAGAGCCTAGTGGCAAAAGTTACCTCTTGTTACAGTGATGACAGTATCCAGATGTCACCCAGTTAGGGGCATTTGCTAAAATCTTTTTGAAGTAGGAACACCTGTGACCGTCAAAAGCGATAAATATTAGATAATAAAATGCATTCCTGGTTGTGCACAGTGTAACCAACACAGTCAGGGACAGAGCAATCACATTTCCTCAACCTCCCTTCAAAACACTGGCTTGCCTCTGTTTATTCCTGTTTCCATAGGGCTGAATCTTTGAGGGCCTCCTACTCTGCTTTTTTGCAGCTATTTTATGTATAACATGTACTATTGCATGGTTTTCCATGGGCTTTCCTGGGGGGTTTTGGGGGGAATTTTGCATGTGGTTTTTTTGTTGCTTGTTTGTTTTTGTTGTTTTTAGATTGATATTCCACAGGAAAAAAGTTCAAATGTCTGGAGTTTCAGGTTGGGGTAATCACTGGGAACTGAGGATGTGTTTTTCTGTGCATGTTTGCTTAGGGCCTGCTAGGTGTTTCCCCATTAAAAGTAATGAAATGGGATGCACACATTGCCATGAGCTACATTTAAGCACAAACACTTGAAATGTCATTCTGTGGGCTTTGCTCTCCTCACTTTCAGTGAATCTGAAGCAGAGTTTGAGGCTATTTTGGAAACAGAGCCTACAGCATACCTGAGTTCTTTATTCATTTGAAGATGGCCTCACCTAAAGCAAAAAAGTCCCCAAACAACACAACAAATCCCTTTGTTTTGCAGTGGCCCATAAAAGCTTGCCCTGTTGCAATCCCTCCTTCTGGGGAGTTAACTGGAGCCATTCCTAGCTCAGATTTGCTTTGCTGCCTCCTTACAGCTTTGAAGCTGCTGGTAACTTCCTCTGTTCTCCAAAGCAACAAAGAGGGCAGTACAGCACCATCCTCTTGCATGGAGGAGAATGCTGTGTTCTATAACTGCACTGCTTTCAAATGTGCATGTTCAGTTCCAAGAGAATATTTAAGGTATCCTCTGAGTATCTGTGTTTACATGGAAATGGATGCAATTCTGCATTTCAGGGGGGAAAAAAAAATCAGGGGAAAAAAAAATGATTACACTTTCAGTTTTTGAATAAAAATGAAATTACTCAAGTCCTTGCAGTATCAAAATCCACTGTTTGTGTTTGACGCATCGATAGTGACCTCTGGGGTTGCTGTTCTGCTTCTCAAGGGGATTTTGTCTCTGCTCTTTTGGCTGGACTCCAGGTTTGGATGACAATTTCAAGGTTACAGTTTGTTTATTTTTTTATCCAGAGACAGGGGAGATCAATCCTAATCTATAGAGAGACTGAATCTCAAATGCCATGGTGCGGGAGGCCTGACCCTCAGAACGCTGAGCACTCGGAGCTCGTGGGCTGTCGTGTGGCACCTCGGGGTCACTCCTGCCCCGGCCACCCTCTGCTGTGCCCTGGGAACTGAATTAGTCTCACTTTGCTCTCAGAGCAGAGGATTTTCTTCCAATGGACTCAGCTGAATCCTTTCTTTCCAAGTAAAATGGATATGGCATTCGTGAGTTTCTCTTCATTCTCAAAGGTAATGTTTGAGATTTGCTGGTTGTTTTTCTTTTATTCTTAGACTGTTTTCCAATAGTCTGTTCTGCTCTTGCGTGCTGTGATCCTTTGTTTTCTATGTTAGCTCTGAAATATAAGAAAAGCAGGCTGCTGGTTCAGGCAGCAGCTCCTTTTTTAGGAAGTAACCTTTGGTCTTTGGTGGACTTGAGGCAGTGCTGAAGAGCAGAAGGCACTGCTGTTCTGGGTGTTGTCAGCACCAGTAAAGAGAAACACAGACAAACTGATTCATTTCTTTCTACCTCAGATTAATCCTGAAAACATTTTCCTGTGGTCACCCAAGTGGAGGTCTCCCTCCACCTCCCTGGTGCTCGGTGACCTTTAGCAGTCCCAAAAGGAGGCTCAGTGCTGGTGACAGTTGGGAGATGTCAGCAGAACCTGAGTGAAAATATCCCAGCACAGCACTTCTCCAGGATGACTGAAATCCTATTTTTGGAGACGATAACATCATAACCTTTTAATTTTCCTTTCTATTTTTTTTCCTGGGTGACAGATTGACAAGCCTAGAGGATGAGGCTGTCTATTCTTAGAGCAGGTTTGGCGTGGGCAGCAGCCCCAGTTGTTCCCCACGCTGTCCTGCTGGTGTCAGCCCTGACCTCGGGAGCTGCAGCCCTTCCAGAGCCCTTCTCCTGCCGAGCCTGCCCAGGTGACTGATGTCAGTGCCAGAGCACAAGTGGCTCTGCAGGGCCAACAGCTCCTCCCAGACATTGCATTGAGCTGCTCTGAGCTTGCACCTCCAAACAACCAGCTGAATTCCTGCCCCAGCCAATCTTTTTCATTCTGTCTCCATTCTCTCGTGCTCTTAACCACTGCTCGCTTCAGATGGCATACTTAAAATCTAGGAGCAGAATGTGGGTCTTCTCTCATGCAAAATTATTTTAAGTATTACTAGTAGAGTTAAGGAAATAAGAAAATATAATTTTACAAGTTATTGTTTATTTAATGTTTCCTTAATATAGACAGCATGTTATAACACAGGTTAAGAAAGAGCTGTGCCATAAGTTAACCTTTGCAGTTTATTTTTCTCTTTGATCAGTAGTTCCCCTTGTCTAGTCCTTATTTTCAGTGCTGATGTTAGCACCATCTCCATTTGTTGTATGTGAAAGATAACGCTCCCTGATAATGAAGATATTAGTCAGACAATTACCAGGATTGCTGCTTCTGAGTGTTTTATAATAGAAGAAGTGTCAGGGAGGGGGGCTTGCAGCAGAGATTGTGCTCAAGGAGAGTGATTCTGCTGTCCCTGCTCTTGCTGGTGGGGATTCTCATCCACTGCCTCTGAGGATGAACAGCAATAAAGAACATACAGAACCAAGATGGGATAATATCTAATCATTTCCTGAATGGACAAAGAAAGTTTTAGGGTGAATTCAAAAGGGTATTACTATCTCAGCTTTAATGATACAATACTTTATATTAATTTAAGATTTCTCAACTTCAAAATATTCTTGTGGCCTCCACTCTCAGCCCACACAAAGCTGCTAAGACAAGGTACTTTTCCAGGCTAGAAAGAGCCATCAGTCAGCAGCACACAATAGATATCAAAGACATCCCACTTCTGAAGGTATCATTAATACCAGTGCAGAACAAAGTGCACTGCAGCTTTTCATACCTCATCTGAAAGAAAACCACAGTCAATCCCACCTTGCCTAGCTGAGAAGGAGGAAGGGATGTATGCTCTCTAAGGGTTCTCGAGGATGAGCACAAATTATGTCTGTTCAGGCAGTGTTACTTGGCTTTCTATTTGCTTATGGATCACTCCAGTTATTCCTTTAGGAAATCAAGCATTATACTGTCAGTCTTCAAAAATATGTATTGTTAACATGAGCTTCACTTTACATTAAACATTTAAATTATAAATGAGACAGCTGAGGGTAAGGGTGTGCAGTGAGCTGTTGTGTGGAGACTGGAAGTCTGTGTGAAGGCACTTTCAGGGAGCTCTGTGTGAGAGCCCTACACCTGGCTGAGCACAGAGGAAATGATAAACCCTGCCTTAGTCCCAGTGACAGCAGAATGAAGGTTTGCAAAGCCCTCTGTGGGTATGGTTGGGAGGACAGAGCCTGGATGGTGCTGGGAGCCACCTTGAAGTGAGAAGGAAAGGCAGAGCTGCCCTGGGAAATCTCCCTCAGCTGGGTGGCTCCAGCCCTCCTGTCTCTGCTGGCAGCATCTCCACATTTTTCCCTGGCAGCCCAAACACCCAGACAGGATAAGGCAGGGGCCCTTCAGAACTGGCTGAGGTAGGTCCCTGAAGCACCCCCACGTGAAATCTTGGTGGGGGCGCAGCTGGAAGTGGTTGCCACAGAATTTTCCACATTCCCTTCCCCTTGCTCTGCCTACTCAGACTGCTTTTCTCCACATTTCAGTGGTGAGCCATTTGGCCCCACAGTGTGTATTTTATTCCTCATTTGTTCTGCAGATTAAGCTTTTTATTTGTGAGCACAGTGTCACTTTTCACTATTCTGTAGCCTGCCTGCCAGGCAGAAACAGGTGCCTTATTTGTGGAAACTTTAAAGCACAGTAATACATAACACTAGTGGAAGCTCTCATGTTATTCCTACAGCCTCTTGAGCCTGAGTTAAGTGAAGTGATAGGATATGACACTGCTTTATGGTTGTTTTTTGGTAACTTTTCCAAATAAATTTCCTGGAAATAAGGTGTGACATTATTAGGCAGGTACTGAAGTGAAAGCTCAGTGCTTGTTTGCTTTGTAGCATTGTCTTACTTGTGCAGAGAAAAGAATACTCTGGCAATGTGAGTGGCAGCTACACATAATGGAATATGTGTTTATCCCTGTTTATGTTTGCAGCATCAGGAGTGTTAATTAGAAGACTCTATCTCCTGTGCAGTCCTAGCTGTCATGTGTAAATAAATGTTACATAGTTTGAGGTGAGTTATCCCATGTGTAAACAAGCAAACCAGACTTAGTTGAAACTTTTTGATAATTCACAAGATTATTCTTTCACTAAGACTTGATTTGTATGATTCTTTAATATTCTGCACAATATTTGGACTGCATAATGGCAGTACTCCTGCCAGCAACCCTATGCATCTGTCTATCAAAAAATAACATTTCTGTAATTACAGGATGGGTGATGATGGGTACAGAGGAGGGAAATGCTGAGGGACAGCAGGAAGACAAACATAGCAACAAACCACACAATCTACAGAAGTCAGAGGAATATTACAAAAATAAACAAAAACTTGTGGGAATTAGATCAGAGTAAGTGTTACTGTGGTAAACAGAAAGAATGGTTTAACTGCAAAAAGCACAGTAACTAAACAGAGAGGGCCTCAGAATTTTGTGTGCTTGCAAATGAAGAGAATTTCCACTAAAGCATCATTAAACTGTAGCCTCTGATAAATCTGAAACGCTGATGAATTAGATTTGATTTGTCACTGTTTGCCATTTGATTTTAATCAGTGTTTCTGCAAGTGCATGCAAAACCTGGCTTTTCAGGGGAAAGCTGAGACAGGCAGGCTCCCTGGCTGAGGGGTTTTTGTGCACAGCCAAGGCAGAAATGGGGGCTGAAACACACTGAAGAAACAGAAATTACTTTGAAGTGCCTTATCTAGAGGGGAATATTAAAAGTTTTGGAGGTGTGCTAGGAAAAGAAATTTCTTTTTGGTAGGAGTGTAATGTTGTGGGCTCAATTTGGGTTGATTCAGAAGCTTTTTACTTTAACTCTTCTGCTGTTTGTAGAATAATTGGAAAACCCTAGAGACATGAGGTGAGCCAAATTAGTGTTGAGAAAAGAATCTGTACCCCCAATCCTTTGCTATCCAATTGTCCCTTTCTGTTTGCAAGGTGTGGATTTCCTGAGGATTTTCTGGGAGTTCCCAAGTGCTGCTCTCACCCCTGTGCCCTGTCAGGGATGAATTAGATGCTCAGTGGAACAAACATGGACAGAGACAAGGTTTATTTGTGCTGGATTAACTCAAATTCATCAGCATAGAGAGAGCCAAGCTAGACCTAAAGAAGAGAATAAATGAAGAAAAGTGATTAGCAAAGACACAGCCTCTTACCAACCCATTCAAGCAGAGAGCTGAGGCTTCTAGAAGTTCTCTTGTTCTCTCCTGAGAGTTGACCTTGTCACCATGTCTCCTTTCTCACTTTCTCTGTATTGCATGGCTATAAAGAAAAAAATAAAAAAGCCCATCTTTTTATTTTTTTTCTGTATCTTAAAGGCATTTTACTAATGTAATAGATAGAAAAGAAATATGTTAAATAAAAACATTTATTAGAGGACATAATTTTAAATATTTAATGACATAATTAAGTCTTATTAATGTAATGGTCTTTATTCTTCAGTTTAAAAATTCACAAGGTTAATTTCCCTTTCATCTTTATTATGCAATGTTTGCCACAATTATTTGTTATATATTCTTATAAATATTTGATGAATATTAGAGATTTTAATTTAAATAAAAATATAGGTCATGTTTTACCATGGTGTTACTCTGATGTTAAGCTGGAATTAGTGAAATTAGCACAAGACTGAGTCAGGCCTTGATATTCCTCCTGTTATTCCAGAGTGGGCTTCTTTGACTTGAGTAATCCATGGAAAACACACCTTTTACCACTCTCTCTTCACTTTTAAGTCTTGCAAAGAAGCTGAGGGTCACCAAGCTGTGAATCAGTCACATCATTCCCATGTTGTCTCCTCTGGGGGACATTATTTGCATAATCTCAGTCTCAGGCACTTATTCACTTGATTTTACTGCATTTGACAATAAAAGCCACCTGTCAGCATTGGTAAATAAATTTAGAATATATTTCAGGAGATATTTACTTGATTCATTAAATTACTGGCAGTAAAACCAGTTGTTTTGAGTAACATGATTCTCCTTCTATATGCTCTGCCTGTTTAGCAGAGCATATAGAGGGAGAATCATGTTACTGATTAAGAAGGAAGGTCCTTCAGCATGGAGTCCTGTGCATTTAAATGATTGATATTCTCCTTTATTAGCAGTATTTCTTCCATATGCACCAGAAATATTTTTAGGGGAAATGGATGCTTTATTTTACCACAGCATTATGACTTTTTTTAAGATCAGCCTGCCAAACTACAATGTCAGCAGCTGCTGAAAAAATCACTTTATGGGCAATATGTTGACTTACCTTCTTAATTAAATAAAAAACCAAAGCAGAAATCTCTGGAGAAAAGTACTTTGAAATAAGCATCTACTCCTAATCTGTCACTGCATTCAGAATGGAAAAACACCATTTGAGCTGGCAGCCAAATTTCAGCTTTTGCTGCTGTTAGATTTGGGTTATGAGGTGTGCAAAATTACCTTTTGGAGAGTTTCTTCAGGTGTCCTGTGCTTGAAACCTGGGCTTGTGTTACTTTAGTGTTTGTGCTTGTGCTGCTTTCCCTTGTGTCAGTAACCACAGCTCCCTTTGGATGGCTTGCCTTCTGTAATTATCACCTCTCAGGGACCCAGCATCTGCTGCTCTCCTCCAGATAGGGAAGGCACTTCATGGAGAGCTGGGCTAAACTGAAGGGATTAATTGTCTTTAGGACAGGGGTGGCAGAGTGCTGTCCATTTTTAAGGTAACCATTTTACAGCCAACCACTGACTGGCTTTTGCCCTCCCTGCTGCTCTCCAGGTGTATTTGCTGCTGCTGTTCACTCTTATCCCTGCAGTGATGAGGGCTGAACACACCTGGGGAAGCTGACTCAAATCTGATGGAAATGAAGGCAGTTTATTTGCCCAGATCCCTGCCAAGACCTGTCTAACCTTGCTGTACTTTAGCTTTCAGTTATGAGAGCATCTATTCCAGCATTGTTTCTGGAATAACTCTTGTTGTGTTGCTGGCAGCACAGTGCCTGGGTGCAGAGTGGTTGTTAAAATAGGGCATTTTGTGTTAGAAAACCTTGTATTGGCCAAGTGTGGTGCTCTGCTCTGTCCTGTCTGCCTCCCATGGATGCTAAACTGCACCAGAACTGTGTGTTCTCTGCAGAATGCAACAGTCAAGGTACAGAAATTAACCTTCAGCAGAGCCAAGCTGGCAAACGGGAAACAATGCTGTGGGCTTCTCTCAGCACCTCACTTGGAAACCACAACTCTGCCACCACAGCCCAGCTCAGGGGTTGTGATGATGACTCTTTCCACTTATAGGAAGTCCTACTGATTTTACAACTCATAAAAGATTCAATTCTCTCACCCTGTGTAGCATATCCCTATTATAGGCAACCATTTCATCTCTCCCGGGATCCACCCATCCCTCTTACCTCAGCTTTCAGAAGTCCATTAAAAAATCTGTTTTGTTTAGAGTATGCTTAGGCTTGCTATTATCTTGGAATTTTATGGTAAATCCTGCCTGAAAGTGAATACTTGGCTTTGAGGTCAGGGCACAGTGAAATGAGGAATGGGAGAAAACTCTTCAATGGTTTTCCCCAAAATGAACTAATTTGTGCAGTGGAGAAAGTTATGTGGGGAACTCAAGTGTTAAGCCTGCTTTTTAAATGCAGGGGAGCCCTTAGAAATAAGCCTAAATAAGCTAAACTTATTTAAAGTTATTATTTAAATTTATTTATAGGTTAAATAGCTCTTGCTTCCTCAGAGTTTTTAATTCTTTCTTCTTGGAGCTGCAGCTGGTAATTTTACATCTCCACACTTTTATTTTCCAACACGTCCTCATTTCTCCTCCTGTCAATGTTCTTTGGTGTCAGGAGCTGCTGCACAGAGCCTGCTCTCACTGACAGACACCACTGGGTTTGTCCAGCCAGGTGATGTCAGAATTTTGAGGGGGAACCTCAGCATCACAGGACAGGTGAGAACACACACAACTTGTTACATGTGTGCCCCACTCATTATTCTGTTTATATTCATGTAGGCTTGCCTGTTTTCTAAACTGCAGACAGAGTACTTTTAAAACACTCTAAAAGCATAATTAGGGATTTTATTGTTAATCTTGTTCTAGGGTCATGCTTTGTTGATGAATATGGTAATTTCCTTTTGCAGAGAGAAAACTGTTGTTTTAGATCTGATAACACCAAAAACTGTTTGTACTTTAACATTTTCCCAACACCCAAAAGAATTATTGTGCTTTATTTAACTTATACCTCTGAGAATAAAAATCTGACAGCAACAGGAGTGATTTGATTTTGCATGGAGGAGATAATTCATTTATAGCCACACAATTAATGCAGTGAACATTGAATTTCTCTTTCCTCTCAAAGAAAATCAGTGTTACATATTACTTTGGGATTTAGGAGAGTAACTGTTAGGGAAAAAAGGGAGAAAAAACTTATTTTAACCTGCTTAATTACTGCACACTAGAGGGCACTTGAGGTAGAGCAAACAATATTTGCACAGCTTCTGTGACTGAGCCAGCTCCTGACGCTCACAAGGCAGAGTGAAAACCCTCAGCGAAAGATTAACTCCCCAAATTGCATCCTGTACAACTTGCACTAATGTACAACCAAAAAATAATGGTTGAATGCCTTGCTGAATATAATTTCCTTTTGTCTTTCTCCTAGTGTTTGATGTACTAAAGGAATAATTGTTTTTCCAACAGCCAACCTGACAGCAACTAGTCAAAATTGCAAACAGTGCCCGAGGAATAATAAAACCTGATAATGCAGTGTTATTTTTATGCACTCCCTAATATCACTGGTGCAAAAGGTACACAAATTAGTAGTTGGGGGGATTGTATTTTATAATCTCTGGAGAGTGAAGTGGCTCAGGGCTGGTTGTGTTTTACAGTGCTAAATGAAGTGTTTGGGGATGGCAAAGGATGTGCTAAGGGCCCACCAGCCCAGGGCTGCTGCTGGGTTAAACTTTTGTTTCTGTCTGACAAAACAGACTTTTCCTTGGGCTGGAGGAGGAATTTGAATGGTTATTGGATTATGTTTGTCCAGTCAAAGCATAACTAACTTCAAAATCAATGCATGTTTCTCCTCACATCTCAAGTAACAAGGGAATGGAGTTGGATTGGATTCTCAGAAGGCCCAGACTCAAAAGCAAAGGGTTTTGGGTGGTTGAGAATAATTTCTGTCACTTACAGCTTCTGCTGCTCTTCTTCTGAGGGGCTTCCCAAGCTTTCTGTTCCAGTGCTGGATATTGAATTTTAATCATGTGTGATCCCTGAAGGAGTCTGGCATTCCTTTGCAAATCCTTCACTTCAGTCTCTCAGGGTTTCTAGCCTTGCCTGTTAAAGTGTAAACACAAATTTCTTACAGAGGGAAAAAAATTGAAGCCAAACCTATCCCAACCAATCCTGTACCTTTATCTCAGAGGCTGCTTGTATCATTTCCCTTGTTTTAATCTATAGGATCACTTGTAAGCATTATATAATGGATTTTTTTTCCAAGTTACAGATGTCTTCAGTGACTTCCCAAACACAGGAGATCATTATTTTTCCTGATAACCAACTTGTGATAACTGTATGCAAGCAGGTTTTAAAGGTTGCAAGACAGTGATAAGAGCCTATGTTCTAAAGGTAATTATATTTGTGTGCTGGCACAGAGAGCTGATAAAAGTGCATATTTTATTCAGAAATGTGCTGAACTTAAGATAACTTCTTGTTTCTTCTTATTTCATGTCATGAAATGTCAATTCTAGTATGCAAAGCAAATGTCAATTCTAGCATACAATTCTAATGTCAATTCTAGCATACAAAGCAATTTAAATTAAGGAATAATCCTTAATGTAATTTGAGCAAAAGGTGCCAACGATGTAGAGTGGGTATTGCCTAAGAAAACAGCATTTAATGTGTTTAAAGCTTTATTGCAGCAATGGCAGGTGATGCCACTAGTCCATAAACTTGCTTTAGTAACTTTCATATCAGTTATTAATTTCTTATTACTTTGAAGTGGCATTTTAGTGGCAATCCCTGTAAGCAAAAGTAGCTTGCAGTAAAGTCATTTATCTTGATCAAGCAATTCACTCTGGACTCATTAATTGCATGTAATTTTGGATCAGGCTCCATTTTACATATTAAAAACTGAAATCAGCTACTGATGCTTTGAGGGAAATATCTCACTGGTGGGTGATCTGATGGGAATAAAATGTGAATATGAGGAATTAGCACAGTAGTTTCTTTTCCCCTCTTAAGCCCTGAACTTTGGCATTGTCATTTAAATGAGATGACCCCAAACAGTGACTCCAGCAGTAACCCTGGCAAGGCTGTGCTGTGACTGAGTTGCCCCTGAAGGGCTCATTTCAAGCCACTTCTACTGGATATTTGTAAGCAGTAAGGTCTAAACTCTCTTGTCTTCAGGAAACAGCTGATTGCACTGCTGAGCAACAAAGAATTAAATGATAATCAACAACTGTTCTCACAAAACCAAGAAAGTGAGAGAAGATGGTGGATTTCCATTATGCTACATATTTTAGGTGACAGATACTTCCTGTCTGTATATGTGTGGGAACTCACATTGGGGTTTTAATCCTTCTTACTCATAAAAGCAAAGCAATATAGAAGTAAATTTCTCAGTTCTCTTCCAAGCTGAGGTGAATTTTTTTCCCAATTCTCCATCACAACCAGTCAAAAAACCAAACAAAAAACCCCCAAGAAACTAAAATCCACCTAAAAGAAAAAACAAACACCACCACCCCCCCCCCCAAAAAAAAGACCAAGCAAAAAAAAGTAACCAAAAGATACCACAAATCCAAGATGAAAAATAACCCCACAATAACAAAGCCAAAAACCAACCCATACCAGAAGCCAATATATTTTGTAAATAGTCTGGTTTGTTAGGTTTTTTTTTTCCCGCTGATCCCAAAATTTAATATGAAAAATTGCATTCCAGTTTGATCCAGGGTGAGATTTAATCATATGCATTTTGCAGATGACTTCATTCTTCAGTACAGTCATTAAACTAAAAATCTTCATCCCATTGCAATTGGAGTCAGAGCTGCTTTTTGCTTAAAAAATGAAATGGCCATTTAGAAGATAGAGGAATAATCTTCCTTATAATATTTATTTAAGAGGAAACAATTTCTAGCCAGCATATTCATCAGTGTAATGCAGTAGCGTGTATATATATATCTCTCACTATGATAAATATCATTAAATCATTTCATCTGGATAGGATGCAGAAAGCTGCAAATGTTCCTCTGCTATTCCAAGCTTATTTTTACATTAATTTTCGTCTATAGACTTCTTCCTGTCAAGATTTACTCCATCATCTGCAAGGCTTTCCAGCAGGGGAATCCATGGATGGCATAATCCATTTTAACAAGACACTTACCATCCTCTCCCACAACCTGAAGATGAAAGAGTGCAGCTTTTGCCCTGATAATTTCCAATTGCAAGAAAGGTCACGTAGAACAAATGGCACAAGTCAAAGGTTGAAATCAAAACAAAAAACTCAACTTTAAAGCTGCACTTGGAGGTACAACCTCTACCATTAGCTTTCTTCCCACACACTGCTGTGCTGCCTATTTAAAGCAAGGACATGAGGGCTCTTTTTAGGAAGAGCTTTTATTCTTGGTTGCTTCCTTTAGGTGTTTTAAATGGAAATTAAAACAAGGTGTGCAACCACTCTTAATGAAACCTACAAGAATTTTGAAAAGTGGCATTAATTCCTAGGAGTAAAGCCAGGTTGAGCATCCTCACACCTCCCTTGTGACAAGATCTGTATTTTCACTGCGTTGTTCAGTTGGTGGAAAGATGGGGGAGAAAAACGCTCCTTGCCTCAACAGAACCCCAGGTAAAAGGAAACCACATTTCTGATCTTATCTATTGCACTGCCAAGTGTTTTGTATTTCCCTCAAGGCTCTGCCTGCTTCAGGTATTGGGCATTTTCATATCCATCCTGCTCCAAGCAATCCTCCCAGGCTCACAGCTCTGAAGGTAAGCGCCTGGGCTGAGGGAAACAAAGCGATAGTTAGATGTTTCTTCATTGACCTTGAAAAATGGCACATTCTGGGTGCATTTTGCTACATTCCCATGAGTCTGGGACTTTTCAGAAGGAGGATTTGTGCAAGCAGAAATGCACCTGTTATCTGCACTAGCTTGCATTTAGTCAAGATAAAGTCGAGCAGGTAAGAGCTACACAGGGAGGGTCTCACACAATGTCATGCACTCATAGGATCAGCATGGAAAATAAGATTAACAATCATGGAACTCAATTATATGGTATTCTTACTGTATAGCAGAGTATTAGGCTCCACTTTCTGCAATCCAAGGTAGATTGCAGAAAGATTGTAGATCTTCAACAGAACAGTCATCTTTGGGTTAAGGTGGAGAGGTTTGCAGGTGATCTGAAGGAGGTTCAGGTGACCAGCCCTTTAAAAATAAAGTTGAGCAATGAACCTGGTTCGTTAATGTAGAACCACACAGCACGTTCATTTCAACCACACCATCATACTGGTCACAGACAGTTGGAGAAGGATGGAATTGAGGGCGATTCAACTTCCCCAACAGCACCAGCTCAGTGTGGAGCCAGCCCTCCATTTTTAGAGTCCCTGCCTGCACCTGACCTTGTGCTCTTACCCCTTCCCTTCTGGCAAACATCAGAGCTAGGATGTATTATAAAAAATAATACATTTAATCTGCTAACAGATAATCCATGCAGCACGACAAGGAGAAAAGCCCGATGGATGAGGAAGGCGGGCAGGGGCTGGCAGAGGCCTGTCCCTCACGGGGTGCTGCCCGTGCTGTTTGTGTGCCCCGGACGGGACGGGCCCGCTCCAGCTCCGCACAGCCCAGGGCAGGTGGCGATGCCGAGTGCTCCAGCAGCGGGGCCGTGCGGGATCCCGGCGCTGTCGGTCACAAAGAGCATTTGGGGACGGGCCGAGGGTCAAGGACTTACTGCGCGCTGCTGCTCCATCCTCGCCTGGCGCTGCCCCGGGGCCGCCGAGGCTGCGAGAGCCCCGAGCCGCCCGCAGCTCCCGGGGGCGTATTGGGAAGAGCGTTTTTCAGGGCTGCCCTCCCTGTCCCCAGGGCGCCTGCCCGCAGCGCTGTCGCACGGAGACGAGCGGCTGCCCGCGGCCCATCCATCGGGGTGCTGCCGCATCCTCCCCGCATCCCTCTCCCGGCGGGCAGCACCCCAAAGGACGGGGTCAGGAGAAGGGGGGCTGCTCTTTGCCATCGCTTCGGGCACATCCCAGCCCCGGCGGGCGCGTCCCCGGTGGCCCCGCTCCGCGCCCGGCCCCCCGCCCCGGGTCCGCCCGGTGCCCACCCCCGCTCTCCCGCATCCCTCCCTCCGTCCCTGCCCGCATCCCTCGGTCTCTCCCGGGCGGCCGGAGGAGATGCCCCGGCGCGGAGTTGGCGGCCCGGGCTCCCGGCAGGAGCGAGCGGCGCCGCCGCCCCTGGAAAAGTTGTGTGCCTGCCGGCGGGAAGGCGGGCAGCGGAGGGAGGGGGAAAACCACCTCCCCAAAGTGCTTACACGAATTTCCCAGCGCTAGACCTGCCTCCGAGATCAGCCCAATAAGAGCTGTCAGGGGAGGCTCCCGGCTCACTTTTCCACATCGCTTCACAGTTACGTTTGGCAGGCAGGCGGGCACGGCAGCGCGCTCAGCCCCGGAATTAGCGGATTTATTTGGAATATCCCTGCTCTCCTGGAGACGTGCGGCTGCCGCCGGCTCGTGCGAAGGGAGAAATTAATAACTGCACTCCGGCATGCAGGCACAGAGACCCGGGAAGCCCGGCAAGCAGCGGCTCCGCCAGCATCGGCAGCCTCGGGAAGCATGAGAAGAAAATCTGGAGCACCCTGCCTGTTCCCAGGGACCGGCTGATGGCTTTTTACCTCACCCTTTCCATCCGTGCGTGAAGTGGCTGTGGGCGAGCGGCTCCCCTGCTCCTTGAAAGAGTGAGTATTCATTTTATTCAGACAATTTTTGGCCGGCTGGCTGGCAGAGGGCTCTCGCCCCGTGGGTTTCTGCCTGACTTGGGCTCTGTGTGCGTGCAAGGTGCGCTGGGCGAGCGCCTTCCTCGCCCGTAGGTGCGGTATTAGACCCAACTGGGGCCCCTCATTAGGTCGGATGTTTTCAAATTGCCGATAATGAAAATGTCGTGGGATGCTTGTTAGTATTTTTTTATTATCATTATTATTCTCTCGGGAGAAGAAGTAGTGGTGATTGTATTTGTCTTCCCGCTTGTTGGTGGTTTTTTTTTTGGGGAGGTTTATTTTTTCCTTCCGTTCTACAACCCTCCTTTAAAGAATCGGGAGGACTTTGGATCACAGAGGGTTGCTTCTAAGGCTGGCGAACCCGTTTCTTCTCCTTGTTTTCTTATTTAGTACAATAAGTCTCTGGGCTATTTCACTGTGTTGAATAGATGCAGGGCTGCATTCATGCATTGAAATAGATTGCAGTTTTCGTGCTGAGAATAAAAATCACCCACCAGCCAGATATGTAAATGAGGGAGGAGGAGGCTGGAAGAACCTTGAGGGGGGGAAATCCCCCCGATTTATTATCACCTTCCCTCACCGCAAAGCTTTGCACCCCTTAAGTAAGTAAATAAATAGGAATGGCTTCATAGCTTCCTTTCCTACTTTGAGAGAGGCAAGAATCGCAGAAATACTGCTCTTGAAAGCTGCGATGGCAATGCATCTATAGCCATAACTAGCCAGGAGTCATCCCTGTCCCACAAGTTGTTTTCCTTCCCATCCTTTGCCTGACTAAACAGAGGATGCACCCAGCTAAAACTTGGGAGAAGGAGAAATCCCCTTAGAGCCCCAGCCGCTCGTTCGCTGCCAGGGCTCCCAGAGCAGGAACACAGGAGGCTGCAGCCCCCTGGAGCTGCTGTGCCACCAAGCGCTTGGCGTTCTCTTTGAGGAAGGCAGAGGAGGAGCACATCCCTCTGTTCTGCTGGGCAGCAGCAGCATCCCTGCTCGGCAGCACAGCCTGCTCGGCACCGCAAGGCTCCAGCACAGAGCCTCCGGCAGCCCCTGGCTGGGTAATAGAAAAGAGATTAATCCCAATCCTTATTTAGGCTCTGCCTACCGCCATGAAGGTGACACTACTTAACACAGGCAGGAATTCCTTTGCGGTTCGCTGCCGTTCGCTCGTGTCTTGAATTTGTCTCGATTCGAGCAGTTTGCGTTTAGGAGCAGACTAAATAGAGTGGAATCAATCCAAGCTGGCGTTTAGCGGCGCTACACAGAGCCGCTGGCGCTGCCAACAGGTATCAAACTGCACCCTGGCTCTCCTCCCTTTCACACAGGCACAAACACTCGCTGCTCCACGCAAACCAGTCTGTCTCTTCCCTCTGAGAGGGGAGGAAACGCTCATGCAACTTTTATAAAGGCTGGCACCTCGGAACAGCCAACTCGAGCACATAGACGGCTCGCACAGGTGTTTTTTGGGAGGTGCTGATGGCAAGAGCTCAAATAGCAACAACTGTTTATTGTTCCAAATGTAACGTGTTAGCTCCTAATGGCAGGGAAGCTAACAGCTGCTCACTTCAGTTTCAATTAAAGAATAGAGCTGATAACCACCAAAGCTATAGATAAAAATCCTCTTAACTTCACTCATCCTCTTTTGGAAATTCTTCCAGAGTTTCTCTGCAACAAGGATAAGGAGAAATATGCAGTGAGTGATATTTTCCCTCTATGTTCAATATTAGACTGCTGTGAACAAGTAGAGACTTCACAATAGGCTTCTCAGTATACATAACTAAATAATAAATAAATTCAGAAGAGTGGGAAATTAGTCTCGTGAACATTTTACCTGTCTTAAACGAGATGATGAATCTTCTAGAGGAAGTTAGTATTTGGCATACCCGCGAAATTAGCAGATTTCACACCCATAAAATCTGCTACCATCAGAACCCAAAAGCTCTCTGTGGCATTACCTCCCAGCCCAATTGTAAGGATGGTTGTGGCAGAAGAACCTTAGGAAGGGAAGTGATTATTACATGACATTTTCATCTTTTAAGCCTTGTTGTTTCCCCTCACTGCTTACAGAACGAGCACAGCTTTCTGGTAGCTTCCTCCTCAGCTATTTATTAACTCCCTTCTTTTTCCAAACTTGCATCCTGGCTGTGGAGGACTTTGATTTCCATGCTCAGTTGTAAGCTGAGGGCCTTCAGTGCCCTTGGAGATTGAAGCATTTCATGTAAGTTGGTTCTTAAATTATCCAGGTGAGCAATTTGTTAACTGGGTAGGCTGCTAGCCAAGAAACTAACTTTGGACATTTTCTTCAATATTAAAAAATCAATAACACTCCGTGCGCCTGCTTAACAAATGCAGCAGGTTTTAATAAGAAGTATGGCTGTGTATGACAGCCACTCCTTTTATGCCTTTCCTTAAAAATAAACCAAGTTTTAATCTATGTGTTATATATATTACATATGTGAGGTGAGGTAGAATCCTCCTTAGATAAAGTCCTTCAGTGCTTTTTGAATGTTTAGTCATTCCCTTCAGCTCCTACTACTGAGGTCGAAAAAGAATTGTAAAGGGGGAAGTAGTCCCACAATCAGATTTAAATTCACTTTTTTGTGAAAATATTTCTTATATTTTGAATTTTTGTCATTTGCGATCTTCAGGATTTTTCCAATAACATTGCACCTTTATCAAATCAATTTAATCGATCCCTGGGCACTTTATTTTCATCACTCTTAACATATGAGTCATTGTCTACTCTGAAAAAAATATCCTTCTCCCTTCTTCAGGATGTATAACCATTTCAAGTGAGAACTCACAGTCAGCCATGGACATAAATTTAGGTCTGTTAGCCCCTGAAGCTCTTCTTGAATTTTCTTTCTATTTCCTCTCATAGAGTTGCAGATTTCATCTTTTTAAATCTTGGCTTAGGAAGACCATTCCCACCGACTTTAGCTGGGACTTTTTTGGACGTTTATTGAAAATAGGGGCCTGAGCCCTCCCACCTGGATGTTGGTACACACAGATGATTTGATTTCCAAAACCTGAGGGATGTTAAAGAGAGAGAAATACTGATCTCTGAGATTATGGACAAGTAGGGATGTGAACGTGCCCTGTAATTTCTTGGAGCTCTGTATTTCCAAGTGATGATTGTGCATGTTTTGTGGCAGAAAGTGACTGCTCATGCGGGTATTTTTATAAATCCATCATACCTATCAGATACCCCATATCTCAGTAATATTCCCTTTCCATCTCAATATTATTAAAGCCTGACCTACTATTAATACAATTGTATGCTTGTAGCATACACTAAAGTGGTATCATAAGAGTCTTTCATCTATGAGTATAAAATAATAAAACCTAAATTCTTTCAGTGGGAGGCAAATGCTACGGCAATTTGAGCTTGGAGCATTTTAAGCATCATTGCTACCATAAGATCACATCAATAGAATTAAATTAGATCATGGAAACTCAACATTTTTCTTAGTGTTGTTGCCATAGAAAATGTGGCTCACTTCAGAGCTTTTTGAACATAACTATTTGAGCAGTAGACAGACAGAGAACAAAATAAAGTCCAATTTGAGATCACAAATGTGTGTCTATATATACACACACATTTATTTTCCTCTCCTTTGTTCTAGAATCTGTCCAGCATGTTTATCATTTTCTCAACCATACAAATAACATCAACTCAGTGGCATTTCAACTGCATTAATAAAATTTTGTTCCCAAAATACATTGGGTACTAATGGTAGCTGGAGTAGTAAGCACAAGCTGAAAAGAAAAAAAAAATAAAATCTGTGAACCAGTTCAGTTACCAACAGATAGTCTTTTACCTGGAGTCAGATGCTATAAAATCTGATTTCCACTTGCCTTAGCCATGAGAGCAGCCTTTATCCATGGGTTGGTTGCAGTGATAGCTCTCCAGAATTGATTTGCCAAGGTGTTGATCGTCATGTGTCTTGTGGAAATCATTTGAAATTGAGAATGATGAGCAGCCTGGCTCAGGTTTGAGATTGGCAATGTCTCCCAGTCCCAGATCTGGGAGGGGAAGCTCCCATGGGAAGTGTCTCCTGCATCCTCTGTGCCCAAGCCCTAGACAAGCTCACGGAGGCGTTTCTCAGTGTGTCTTTGCAGCAGATAGGGAAGTTCAAAACATTATGAAAACAGTCTTGGCAGTCCCTAGTTCACAGTTTCAGCTTTCGTGTACATTCACCCAAAGTGGCTTTTCCAGGGAAGCAATGCTCAGCCTCGTTTGACAACTCCCATTTACACCCATTTCCTTTGCAGTGGCTGATGATCAGAACCATATGCACATATTTTATGTTTTATAAAAATATAAATATAAAACTTATACATTTTATACATTTATTTTATTTCAAAGCCCTAAATACTGCAGCAAACTGAGAGCTGGCACTCAAGAGGAAGTGCAATTCTCTAATTGAGTTTTGCAACACTTCAGATGTGAATCTCTCTTATGGATTAAATGTAACAACTATGATTGCCCTTTAAGTAACACAGTATCAAAACTTAATGTCACTGAAGTTTAGACTGTGTCCTGCATTTTGGTCTCTGACCTTTAGTTTTGTGTGTTTCCCAAAGTTAGATGCAAATGAATGAATGGGGGGGAAAACCCCACAAAATCTCAGTTTGGCAACTCCAGAAGAAATAAGTTTAACATTGGAGAGTCCTAATTCTTTCCAAACAACTCATCTAAATTGATCGTAGAGGCGCCGTCAAATTCAGTGATGCAAAATTAGAAACCTTCACTTCTAATTTCACATATCTTAGCAGAGATTTTAAGTTTCTTGAAGCTGTACTGTATACAGTTAGAAAAGTCCAGGTATGCTCAGAATTTTCCTCTTTAAAGATTTTTTAATGCACACACACGCTCATGCGTATGGCTGGAGAGTTTATGTAGCTTTCACCAAGTCATGATGTCCAGTCATAATTTATAATCTTAGTTTAATGGGAATACATGTCAGGAAATCATGTGGGTTTTTCCTTAAGTATTATATTTTGTTTCATTCTGTAGAGAATACGCAATATTCGTTAAACAAAGATATGAAAGTTCTATTGTTCATATTTATATATTAAAAAAAAAAAGGCTGAAAAAGAAGTCCAGAAAGCAAGATATTTATGTCCCCCATTAATATTTAAAGATTTTTTTTTCAGGATGTGCAGGATAAGCACATCCCAGCTGCTGAAAGTCTCCTGATAAACAGTGCCCCAGGCAGAGAACGTTAACACCTCATTCTCAGTCTCAGGCCAATCTGTTTGCCTTTTTATGAGCTCTTCTTGTTGAGCACAATTTGCCTTTTTCCCTTCTCTCGTGGCGGTGCCAGAGGTGCCCAATGATGGAATTCTGGAATTCTGGAATTCTGGAATTCACCTTCCGAGGAGGGAGCGAGGCTCTGCCAAGGTGCTCTGCACTTCTGCTTGGGTCATGGGAAAACCGCTTTAATTGCTGGATTAGAGAGAATAAAAATTACTTCAGATCTCTTCTTCCTCTTGCCATAGCATGAAAACAGCCCTGGTGCAACTGTTTTTCTTCTCTTTAAGTTTTTGGACTGCTCTGGAAGCCTTGTCTATCTCTTGTCTCCGTTTGGAACCTGCATCACGAGATGATGTTCGGACACACAGCAGTGGAGTGTCTGCCTCCCAGAGACACAAGCCTTTCTTTTTGCCTAAGTATAAGAAATTGAAAGGGAAGGCTGCAATTTCCTTTTGTTCCTCTGTAGAGCTGAAACAGCTGTATTGCTATTTTAATACCTATGGCTTTAGTGTCAGCTGCCATGGAAAAATAAATCCACACCAAAAAAAACCTCAAGCCAATCAAACAAAAACCTATCCAACCAACCACAACCAAAATGACTTAAAATAGTTTAAATACTTATTTCATTAGAGAGGAAATTTCACCTTCAGCTGCAAACTTTGTAGCATTTGCTATCTCTTTGTCCTGCACCTGAGCATATGTAGCACACTGGAAGTCCAGAGCACTGCACAGAGCAAGGAATAATAAAGAATAAAAATAGTTTGAAGGTTCTGACGACACCCTCGGTGGGTTTCTTTAAAAGCATTCTGGTTCCATAAAGTAGTGGCTGCTTCTGGAAAGACTGACAGCTTTATATACAAAAAGTCTGAGTCTTGACAGCTTTAAAGTTGTACCATATTGATTTTACTATCTAAGAGAAAGAAAAATAAGAAATTCTATTGATACCACGAGAAGTTTTACAAAAAACATATCACTGCGTCAAGATACTCTTATGTGGTTTGGGTTTTTTTAAGAAAGAGTTATCTGATAGTAAATATTTGTCAAAAATTATAAAAAAAATATTTAGCTGGTCACATAAAACAGACTTTGTAGATATGATAAAGTACCATGGTAAGCACACATAATAGCAAATAATTTATTATTATAATATTGAGATATATTTCAGTGTGATGAATGTTGTAATTTTCTCTCTATCCCAAAGCCTCAGTGAAGCTGTGACAGATAAACACCTATATCCTAAAATAGCCTTATCTCCACTCCAGAACACCAGGTTATGATGTTTCCCAGTTAAAGCACCAAACTAAGGGAAAGAAGGCAGAGGAATTTATCTTAGAAAAGCTTTTCTAAACCTTCCTTCTGTCTTCCTGTGAAACAATGAAGAAACCTGCTTTTGGTAATGCTAATCTTTGAGATAGATTAATAAATCCTTCAGTAATTATTAGAGCCCTAAATGTTGAAGAAGCTGTTGCATTTCTGCAGCTGCATGTCCATATTTTCCCTCATGGGTGCATGGATTCCCTCAGCTACATCTGTTGCAGAGGTTAACACTCTGCCTAAATCAGTCCTTTAGCATTTGACACAAGCTCAGGAACTCACTTAATAACCTACAGAACTGTGCAGAAGTCTTTAAAGAGTAGCAGAGCATGACTAAGCTTAAAAAGATAAAGTGTCATATCTTTGCTCACTGAATTACTCCACGTGTGGGTAGGGCAGAACACCTAAGACAAAAGCAGGAGAAAGGTGGTGCCTGTTGCCAGTGCTGCTGCAATAAATAATGCTTTAGGAAGCTGCTTTTGATTTCCCAGGCAGCCATAAGCAAATTGCCAGGAGTTGTACATCAAAATGAACTCAGACAGTGGATTTGCACTTGGATTGGCAGGGAGCTCTGACAGCACCAAGGATTTCCTGCAGCATTTCCCAGCTCATTTCCCTCCCTGTGCGATTTCAGGTGTATGGCTGAGGGAAAGGATGTGTGGATAATGCTTTAATGCTTTTCTGTGTTACAGTTAACTCCAGGTGACGTACCAGTCCCTTAAAATCACTGTTAGTGAAATCTGCTGCCGCTACCTGGGGTAATTCTGCTTTGCAGCAGTGCCTGGGCCATGCCTGCCTGGAGTGTGGCTGCTGGCTCTGTGCTGTATTCACAGCAGTTCCCTCCTGATGGAGCCTGCTCTCACACCACCACATCTGGGGAGAGTTTTCTGTCCCTAAAACCTGCCAGCATCAATGAATAAAACCATGGCAGGTTACCATGACTGGATTGCAGGAGTCCACCAGACGCTTATTTAAGTAGTTTTCTGTCCCTAATTGCCTGTTTCTCCTCTTCTCCAGAAGTTTTCCTCCACTCAATTTTGTTGATTCAACTATTTTTCTGCTGTCTGAAGCATATAGCGAAACTTCACATGCTTTTTGTCAGCACAGTTGTTCTCAAAAGTTCTTGTTGTTGTCCTATAGTTGATGGGTTCTTTAGTTCTGCAATGATCTGGGTTAGAGTCTTGAAGGAAAAGACTTTTTGGAACAAGATTTTGTTGCAAATTGTGTTTGTTAACCCACATTTCCCTGGCCTGTCCTACAGTGTTGTTTGCAGATAGCACAGCTGCAGGGACAGTGCACTGCAGTGGAGAAGGAATGGGAATGGAGACCAATTATTGGGAATGTGTAGCTTGCATGTCGTGGGGGCTGATGGGGGGTAAGAGCCTCTTAAATGAAAATTGCTCTTGGTGGAATTATAGCATGAGCAATGGGCTAGCCCAGCTCTGTCAGAATGATTTGGGTTTAAAAACACCTTACTATTAAAGGCGTTTAAGTTAACAAGATCATTTTGACAGAACTGGGTTAGGGAGTGCCTGCACACAGCTCTGCTGGCAGAGAGAGGCAGGAGAGCCCAGCCAGGGCAGGCAAGTGGCACTTTGCAGTGGGCACTGAGAGCAGCATCTGAGCCACTGCCATGGCAGCATGGCTGATTACAGCCTCATCCCTCTTCATCTTGCTCTTGGGTGCAGAACTGCCTCTTAATTTGACTGCTTTGTGAGTAAGTGAGTAATCTTTACACAAACGAATAATCCTCTGAGGAATAAGCATTATTATTTATGGCAAGAAGTATTCATTCCTTTGTAGAGGAAAACATGAGCCTGCTGCCTTATCCAAGGTGATTTAAATCAGGCCCAGGTACAATTTAATAGATATGTACTGGAAACAGGATGGGTATGGAGCTAAGTTATGCAGGGAAGGATGACATCCTTATTTGTTGGATATGGTGGTTTGATAGCTGTTTCTGATGGAATTTAGTCTTGTTCTGCTTTAATGGCAAATTAAAAACCACAGTTCTCTTTTAAGTGAGAGGGATGGAGCAGCTCTGCTGGGAGGAAAGGCTGGCACAGCTGCCATTGTTCACCTGCACAGGAGAAGCTTTGGCTGAGCTCAGGGTGGCCTTGCAGGGCCTGAAGGAGCTGCAGGAAAGGTGGAGAGAGACAATTGCCAAGGGCTGGAGGGACAGGAGCCAGGGAATGGCTGCCAGTGCCAGAGGGCAGGGCTGGGTGGGATCTTGGTGTGAGAGATGAGTAATGTGATGATTGACTCTCACAATTAACAGACAAATAGCATGTATGTAGGTTCAGAAAAGTTTTATAGGTTCATAGTTCTGTTGTACCCCCTTGTGTGGTTATCAAGGGACAGCTGGGAGGGCTGGCTTGTCACTGTGGTGACATCTGAGCTCCAATCAGGATTTGAGGATGAGATCTCCACCACTGGACAGTGAAGAAGGGGTCATGGACAGAACTTTGGGAGGGGTTAAAGGGTTAAAAGGTGAAATCTCCATTGTGTGGGTGAGCACAGGGTGGGGAAATCCTCTGCTCCCAGAGCCAGAACCTTTTTCTGTATTCATTCTTCTGTTGTATTTTTGATAAGGTTTAATAAACCTTTCTAAATTATGAAAATTGAGTGACCATTTCTCACATTGGGAATGAGGAATTGTTCCCTGGCAGGGTGGGCAGGCCCTGGCACAGGGTGCCCAGAGCAGCTGGGGCTGCCCCTGCACCCCTGGCAGTGCCCAAGGCCAGGCTGGACACTGGGGCTGGAGCAGCCTGGGACAGTGGGAGGTGTCCCTGCCATGGCAGGGGTTTGTCACTATAGGACACGAAACAACACAAGCGCACACCGCTGCTCTCAGGGGATGAAAAAAAGGGAAGTTTATTTTCTGACTCCAACATTTATAGTTTTCTAAAAGTGACAGCGGATTGGAGGGTGACAGTGCCACCTCTCCAATGACACTGGACAAACCAACAGTCCATCAAATTTCTCCTCCTCCATAAAAGAATGCAAAACAAGGAGTTATTTACAGAAAGTGTGTGAGAAAGTTCGCTACAAGAATGTCAACATCAGAAGGCTTAGAAAATCTTAAAAAATCAGGGTGACAAGGGGTGGCACTGGATGGGTTTAAAGGTCCAACCGAAGCCACTCTGGGATTCTATGAAGAAGAGTAAGAAGAATTCCTACAAGTGTGACTGGAGCATTAAGGCCTTTCATTTCTGTTACTGAAAACATAAGGCTCTGTTGGGCTGCCAAGCGGGGATGAGAGAGGCAAAGATAATCACTCTGCCCACTGTGGGAAGGCTTTGCCTCATTTTGCTGTTTTTTGGTAGGAAAGAACCTTCTCTGAGTCCTTGGGAAAGGGGACAAGGAAGCAAAAGTTGTAGTGTAGCCAATACCTAGAGAGGTAAGAACAAACCTAAAAAGTGTAAGAAACAAGAACAGTGTGTAGAAAAAAAAAAAAAAATCAACAGATGTTCTCCACCTGTGAGGGCAAAGAAAAAAAAGGTAAGAAATAGCACTGGCTGGCACTCTCTAGGTGGTCATTAAATGAAGGCATCTCATCAATTATTTGAGGTTGCTTGTATTGTAATGAGGATTTGCTTATATTAAATTAGCATCTAAGACAGAAATTACATATTTAATGTATAAAATATAGTGGATCCTGAAAATTCTACCAAAAAAAAACCCTTTTGGGCAAAACCCATCAGGTTTTCTTTTGGTATCTCTGGTGAAACTCATTTAAAGAAAGCAGTGCCCAAGGGTTTTATTTTACCTTAATAACAGTTATTTAGTAACTCATAAAATCCATCACAATGAAATAGTGAGGTCAAAGGGCTGAGATGCTGCATATCATCACTGCAAATGAAATAATGAAAAAAATATTCCTGCAATTCTTAAAACAAACCTCCATGTCTCTAGTGTGGAGAACCACTAGAGTAGCTCTAAAATCTTTTAAACTGAGATCATGGTGTAAATCAATGCACTGGCATTGTAATAAAGTGGTTTATTTAACCAGATGAATATTCTGTGCTTTGAAAATTAAAAAAATATTTTTTGTTGTTTTTTATGATCTTACTTTGCTTCTTTCTCAATGGGAAGTTTATACCTTCAACTACTTTTATTAACTTTATTAATCTTTTTAACAAATTACTGCATGCCAGTGGTCACCTTTTAAAGCTACAAGATGATTTTAAAATTATTGTAGTGAAATAAACTCTGTTTATTAAAGAAGTGCTTCCCTCCACTCATGCACAAAATGAGCTTTATATCTCTGTAAGTGTCCAGTGCCACACCTGGCTCTCTCTCTGTGCAAGGGATGAGCTCCCAGCTGTGACCTGCACAGATCTGAGCTCCAGAACAGGTCCCAGTGTGCATGACAGTGTTTTCCGAAGCTGTGTGCTTGTTCTGTCCTCCTGTTAGCTTATAAACCTCTTGGTAATCACTTTGTGTTGTACTTGTACAAGACTTACATGTTCCATGGCTGAGTTTTATGAGTAGAGTTCCAACATGCAAGTTCCTGTGAACAGAATAATATTTTTCTAAAACTCCATCAGCACACAGAGTGGAAAACAAACCACTCAGCTTTATCTGTGCTTCTCTATAGCCTGTGCATGGAGAACAGCATTTATGAATACAGTTTTAAGTTTTTGAGGACATGAGGCAGTTGTTTGAATCTGTGCTCCATGACATAGTGGAGCATTTGCTTTCATCTATTTGCTACATTAAAGACATTCTTTATATTTTAAATATCACTTTCCCCTCTCAGGCATGAATGGAGAACTAAAGCTGTTTTGTAAACAGCTTTGCTGGATTAGAGTTTAATCTGGAGCTGTATCTACCCAACAGTGTGCAGGGGAACCACTCAGAACCTCACTGAAGTTTTGTTTAAGGCAACAGCCCAAGGCCATCTGAAAAATGTGGAGATTAAAAGCAAAAATTATACTTTTATACACAAGCAAAATCTTGATGAAGGTGGAGCATTGCCTCCAGCCTGGGCCAGCCCAGGAGGGACCTGGAGCTGCTCAGAGAGCCCAGAGGAGGCTCCAGGGTGAGCAGAGGGATGGAGCAGCTCTGCTGGGAGGAAAGGCTGGCACAGCTGCCATTGCTCACCTGCACAGGAGAAGCTTTGGCTGAGCTCAGGGTGGCCTTGCAGGGCCTGAAGGAGCTGCAGGAAAGATGGAGCGAGACAATTGCCAAGGGCTGGAGGGACAGGAGCCAGGGAATGGCTGCCAGTGCCAGAGGGCAGGGCTGGGTGGGATCTTGGGAATGAGGAATTGTTCCCTGGCAGGCTGGGCAGGCCCTGGCACAGGGTGCCCAGAGCAGCTGGGGCTGCCCCTGCATCCCTGGCAGTGCCCAAGGCCAGGCTGGACACTGGGGCTGGAGCAGCCTGGGACAGTGGGAGGTGTCCCTGCCATGGCAGGGGTGGCACTGGATGGGCTTTAAGTTCCTCTCAACCCAACCCATTCTATGATTCTGTGAAATACACTCACAGAAGGGCCTCCTGCTTCTCTTCTTTTTGTTGCTAAGAAAAAGGTAATTTTGGCTTCACTGGAATAATTTTGCTGTCATTCCACACTCACCACTGCTTTAGACCATGGCATAACATGAGAAGGGAAAGTGCTACTGTGCCTCACCTTCTGCTGTTCCTTGATTTCCAAGTCTGCTTTTATATATTGCTTTTTAATATGTTATCATAGCCTGGTTCAAGAGCCCTCTCATCCCCTCCTACACATCTAATCCAGAGGATTACAGTTTAACTGCTTGGCACTTCTCTATTTTCCTATTAGCCAATGTGTAAATTGCTGAGCCACCTATTAAAAATGCCTCCCATCAGCTCCCAGCCACATACATGGTGTTCTGCTCCCAGGAATTGGGCAGAAAAGTAATTTCCATTTGGTAAAGAAATCTGGGGACAATCCCACCTCCATGCATTGCATAAAGTGTGTGCCCTCATTCACTGACAGAGCCTGAATGAGAGTCTGTTTCTCAAATAACTCATACAAGGCTCCTGCAGTCCAGGTTGAGCTGTGGAGTACAGAATTCAGGGAGCCCCTGATGCAGAGAATGATTGGCATCTGAGTCCATGATTCAGAATGCTGAACAATTGCTGTATTAAACTATATTATATTACATTGATACTATATTATAACTATATAAAGAGATACCATACTACAATGAATACTAAAGAAAAACCCATGACTGTCTGAGACAGCCAGGACACAGCTTTGATCCAACTGGCCAAGGAAACCAAACAATCCTCACCAGAATCAAACTGCCAAATCCCTTCACAGGTAAACAATCTCCATAACACATTCCACATGTACAAAAACAACAGGAGCAGCAAGTAGAGATAAGAATTGTTTTCTCTTCTTCTCTCTGTGCTTCTCCAGGAAAAAACCTGGGAGAGAGAATGCTCTCTCTCTGTTCAGAGAATGTGAGTACTGCAGTGAATTTTATCCAGCTCAATAGTTCCACACTGATCACATCCCTCTGCAGGACTGGGAGTTGCCAAAGCCCCTTTGGGTTTTTTCCTTTTCCCTGCACTGCCCAACTTTGCTGCCAGTGATCAGAATCTCCCAGCTTTGTGTATAGAATCTCTGAGCTTGTGTAACTGTGCTCCTCACGGGGCTGCTTCACTCACGGGTTTAATGGCACAGGGTGTGCATTGCTGATATTCCTGATGTGCCTTGGACTCGTTTGCCTTAAGGTATTGCTGAACACACAGCTACCGTGAGGACAGCCCAGTCACAGTGAATCTTCTGTATCAGTGTGAGTGGATAGGACCTAAATTTGATTGGATAAATGAAGAGTAACAAGCAGGAAGTCTGGGGGAGGAACCGAGGAGGGATGCACTGAAATGAACTTAGTGCTTTCTAAGGATTGACAGTGGCAGTGTGAAAGCCAAATATCCTGTTCTTTCTTCAACCAAAAACGGTTCTGGAAGCTTCATATTGTTTTATGTCATTTATTTCATTTCTTTTAGAAAGCAGGCTGTGGAGATTAATTAGAATTGTTTTCAAAAAGCTTCTTGAATATGAAGGGAAGTGCTTTATTATTATTTGGTCCTGTTGATAAGAATAACTATACCAACTTGTGCTGGAAGTGTGAGGAAGTCAGTCATGCCCATTTGGGTCCTTTTCGCTGAGGTGTTTTTTTAAGGTTTATATACAAATTGGTTTTCCACCCAGAAACAGTCACTCTAAAAAGAGAACAGTACATTACATCTTGCTCTGTTCAAGTCCTAAAAAGGACCCTTAAATTGTGTTTTCAGTTTCTGCTCTCCATTTTGAATTTAATCCTGGGTATTGGTGAAGATGCTGTCTCTTGCTCTGTTTTACTGTGGTTCTATTTCTCCTGTGTTTTGATTCTTGCTCCATTGAAGAAACCAGGAAAATCTGTCTCCTGGCAGGCACAGGCACCAACTCATGCAGTCAGATATAAAGAGGATCCCATCTGAGCAAAACCAATCACTTTGACGGAAATTTGGCTGTTTCTCTCTTTTAATACCTTCTACCCCCAAACATGCCCTGGAAATCTCTGTTTAACATGTGCCAGAAAGCAGCAGCAGTAAACTCCATTTAATTCCCTGCACTGAAGAGGCTTTTCAGAGGGTGACTGATGCATCCCATCATTAGACTGTTTGTTCCTCTTCCTTTTCTGGGATTAAGAGAATGTCAAGACATTTAAAGCCTCTCACTTCTCTCACATTTTCCCCAAAACTTGCTCTCAAGAGCTTGCTGTATTCTCTGATTCCTTTATTTCCACCCCAGTTGGCAGTGAGGCCTATAGAGCTCCAGGTTCTCCTGTAATGGATATTCCCTCATTCTGGATGCATTGTCAAAGCACTGCACTATTAGCTCACCATTCTTCCATGCTGCTTGAGAGATTGAGTTTCACTTTGGTAGCAGCTTCTCTCCCCTTCTAACAAGACAAGTTTCTCACAGTTTCGGGTTTTCATGCAACAAATTTCACAGTTGCTTTGGCAATTACTGAAGTTTAAAAAAAATACTTTCTACATTGTTTGCTTTTAAAAGAACAGCTGACTTTTACCGGTCGTGTAAAAGGTGTTCTGCATGTTTCATGTAGGGGGATAGAATATAAGAAAATAATGATAGTGTGGAAAGTAATCTCACCCCTAAGGAGTTGCAGCTGGGCCAATTATCAAAGATTGGGAAAAGGCCTGACTTTACCAGGCCACAGCTGTAAGCAATGAGAAGAAGGTGCTATAAAAGAGTGGGGGTGGCTGGGTGAGAAGGGAATTGGAGTCAGTTGGCTGCTTTGTGAAGAGGAAAGAGTCAGTGCTCTGAGGAGTTGTCCACGAGAAACACCAAGAAGGTATGGAACCTTTGTGATAAGGAGCAACAGTATGGAACCCCTGCAATAAGATTATGACTGCTTTATGCCATAAGTGTGTATGAACCTTAAAAAAGAACAACAAACCACCCCATCCTTCCTCCCCTCCAAAGAAAAAAAAAATAAATCAAAGCTCTCAGGGTTTTCATAAACATGCAATACTAGGAATTAATCTTAAAGTAGAAGAAAACCAGCCTAAATCACAGTGTAAGTTTAAGAATAGGCATTGCTATTCTCTTGTATGTAGTGGTTTCTCCTGAATCTTTTTACCAAAGATTGTATGAATCAAAGAAAATGGATCAAGACCCTTTTCAGGTAACTCCATAACCCTGTAATGCAGCCCTTCTGTCTGAGCCACATCCCATCTAGTTTTCCATTTCTGGGTTTGCCCATCCCTCTGGCATCAGCCCTGCTATGTTAACTTGCCTTTCCATTTCAAGGAATATTTACTCTGAGATGAAATGTGGTGTGACCTTTTAGTACATCAAAGGGTGGGCAAGGGAAGAAAGACAAAATGCTCCCAAGTGTCCATCTAGGAAAATGTCTTTGAAATGAAACATGACTGTGTGCTTTCTCTGAAAGCGAAGGAGAGACAGCGAGACCTGTAGTGCAAATGTGCATAAATGAGTGTCCTTAGTGGTCTGGTTTGAGAATCATGGGTTTCACAGAGGATTTAGCAGTGCTGTTTCTGCTGGGCTGTGCAGGATTTGCTGGGCAGTGGTGCTGCTGCAGAGAGGTGGCTAAACTGACAATGGGCTGCTGGAGCCTTGTACACTCAGGAGAAGTTTTGGGTTTTTTCCTTGTGGAGAAAAGGAGAATAAGAATGCAAGAGCATGATTTAAATTTACTTATATGACAGAATACGTCTTTGTAATTGACCACATTAACAGTGCAGGGTAGTGGGAAGGTTGGCAGCTTCTTCAGACCCTCAGATGGACTGCAAGATCCCAGAATGGTCTGGGTTGGGAGGGACCTTCAAGATCTTCCATTTCCACCTCCCAGCTGTGGGCAGGGACACCTTCCACTAGCCCAGGTTGCTGCAAGCCCCGTCCAATTCTTAGGCCTGAATATTTTCCTAAGTGTGTGTAATCATTTATCTGTGTCTTCTCTCGGTGTTTCAGGCAATGAAAGAATACACAGAATCAATTTAGCTATGCAATAACGTTATGAACTACAAATTTAAAACCTAACATGGCTTATTTATGATATAAAAATAAATAAGATGTTTCAGAATGCTTTCCTAAGCTCTTTAGTCACTGATTTGAACTTTCTTTTTTTCTTTCCCCCACCAGGAATCTTTAATGACTGGAAAACTCAATGGATCATGTTTTTCTCATCTAAGCTATTTTTACATTGACTGTGCTGTAAACACATGGAGGAGCTGTAAGTAAATGTTCTGTACTGCGTGATGAATTGGATTGCTACAGTCTGGAGGAAAGCAAAATAATAATAATTTCATTTTTGTGGTGATTTGCATAGCGTGTGGTACAATGCCAGAAAGACTAACGGAAATGCTCATGGATACATGGACTCCATTAATAATATTATGGATTACTGTCCTTCCTTCCATTTATATGGCTCCGATGAATCAATCTCAAGTACTACCAAGTGGATCCAGTACAGGACTAAAAAGGCTAAATGAAGAACAAAGAGTTTTGCACCGTTCCAAGAGAGGCTGGGTTTGGAATCAAATGTTTGTATTGGAAGAATTTTCTGGACCTGAACCAATCCTAGTTGGCCGGGTAAGGCAAGATTTGGTTTTCTTCTCTGAATGTATAAATGTGTGACATGAGAAGGTCCTCAGTCATTCAAGCTCTTCGAAGGAATTTCAGACTGAGGTGCTTTGGTATCCATAGATTTGTGCTTTAAATGTACCTGACTGTAAGGACATGATTTCCTAGTTAGCTAATTTGCTATTTCTAACAAAAATATGCATTTTCCATTTGTCAAAAAACCTCACAAGCATGCTCACTTCCTTTCTTTTGTATCATTAGTCACCACTCCTCACCCCTGTCAGCTGAAGATTTTTTACCAAACCAGCTCTTTGCAATATGTTCCTGTGCATTCCTAAAGGTTGTTACACCTATAGGTCATGTTCTATCTCCAGTCTGATGAATCAGGTTGTTTATGCTCTGAAGATTTTTAGAAAACAAGAATCAAAAAGCAAAGTGTGGACTGTACAGCAAATTATGAGGTCCTATTTTATGTGGAGGTCTATGCAGGCATATGAAATAACATTATTGCCATGGATATTTTAATTTATTTTCAACGTTAGGAAGATAACACAGGGCAGAATATCATATTTTTCAGTGTCACAGCTTTTCTGCTGCCCTAAAGCTTTGCTTGTTGCCATGCATTAGTTTATTGTGTAGCTCAGGGTGTTACCTCCAGTCAGTGAATCAGCCTTGCACTTGTGTGAGCCATCTGTATCCATCAGGGATGAATTATCCTCAGAATTATTCTTAGAAAAGAATGATCTGTTTATAAAGGCACGTTTGGCAGTGAGCAGGTATAAATACCTTAATTGTTTATCACTAAAGTTTAATTCCCTCTGCACAACAAAGTGCATTATTGTCTTACTAGCTGGCTACTGAGGTTGAGTAAAGAAAAATCTAGACAAAATGATGGATAACAGTTAATTTCATGGTAATCTTGGAATTTCCATGGATAAATGAATAGCATATAGTATAATACAGGGACTGTCAATAGCTCTATTCTATTATTGAAGAGAACAGAGATCAAGTGCATTCCCAAATCTTCCCTAGGGTAGCCACTTTCCAGGTGAGACAGGGTCAGAAGGTGTAATGAGCTTTCTATGCAGTGGCTTTTGGTGCTGTGTCAATTTACATTTATATCAGCTATTTGGTATCTGTTCTCATTTGTTTCTCTGAGGTTAGTAAGGTATCTCAATTTCACAGAGACAGCAATGTGCATATTTCACATCTTAAAATGTTTTATTCAACCTATTCTTTCTGGAATATTTTAGTCGAGCTTTTAAAATTATTTTGAGTAGCTGGGGAGAATCCTGGGTTTGTACTTTGTGGTATTTTGATTTTCAGGATATATTCAGATCTAAATATTTCTACTATTTTAAGGGTTTTTTAGGTGGTTATAATATTGTTTTTTATAATAATTGTTTGAGTCATTGGTGAATAGAAGTGGGTAGGTTAAATTAAGCCAAACCAAGGAAGACATTATCCCCTCTTCTGCTGGCATCTTAAATAGAATTAGCTAAAATGCTGTGACACTCTATTTGTTGAGACTGCTGCATAATTAAAACACTGCATGTTATAGACGGAAATGAGCAAGAGGCAAAGTTTGTTCCCATAGGGAGGAATTTTTGGTTTATTCATTAGAACATAGACATAGAATATTTTTGGAATTCTTCTCTCTATTTTTTCCTCCCTCTCCAGAAAAATCATCCATATTTCTGACTTATTTTTCTTTCCTAAGGCCTGTGAGTATTGAGAGTGCTTTCAGGCTGGTGGGAGCAGAGGTACTCCACAGCTTTCACAGCTGCTCTTAATCCTTCCTGACTGGAAAGCACAGACTCCCTCAATTATACTTCTTGGCAATCCTTCCCAAAACTTAAGGGTGTACAGAATGTCACAAGCAAAATACTTTCCTTCTCTGTGAAGTTGGGCTGTGGTTTGTCCTCTGTCACCCTCATTGGTTTCTTATCCACTGCAATTTAAAAATGATGTCCTTTTCAGAACTTGCAGTGGATTTGCACTTTCCTGGTTCCTCCTCCTGACTTTTCCACTTGCACTCTTCCTCCAGCCTCCTGAGCTTTTCCCCTGCCAAAGGATTTGCACACCTGGGGTATCTCCTGCATTCCAGGACTTTATTAACTATTTTTTCTGCCCTATCACTTACCTTGATTTT
Organism: Melozone crissalis; assembly: GCF_028551555.1. Lineage (NCBI taxonomy): Eukaryota > Metazoa > Chordata > Aves > Passeriformes > Passerellidae > Melozone > Melozone crissalis. The sequence goes on along the minus strand of NW_026535785.1, from coordinate 17,985,452 downwards.
ATTTTTTCTTTTTCTGGCCAGACTTTGAATGAAGGACACTCAGTAAAACAGGATATAGTGAGTGCAGAGGCTTAACATTGTGGAGAGAGTGGTATCAAATATCTGCCCCATTTTTGCTACATTTTCTGGATATAAATGTGCTTTTGTCCTGTAACAGAGTCAGTATTGCTTGCCATGTGCTTTTTACATGTTGAAAGTTCTAGTATAATCTTCAAACAAATCTTTTATTTTGTGGTTAATTGCTTCAAAGGAAACATTCTAGAAGCAAGCCTAATTATGTAGATCTTTGTTGCAATTTTTGTCTCTACACTGTTGTAGAGTGTACCTGGTGCTTTTCATAGTCATGTATGTTTTGAACAAACATTTAATCAGGTGCTTTGGAGAATGAATACAAAAATAAGTTTTGCACAAACAGAAACAATACACACACAAGCAGAATTTGTTTTATGTTCTCACATGTACCTTCAAAACCCACTGAAAATTCAGCTCTTAAGAGCTGCTCAGAATAGAACTGATATTTAAAAAATGGTTTTCATGTTAGTGGGTGGAAAGGCACTGAATAGAAGCATTTGGTCCTAATGGAATTGATGGAATTTATCAGCAAAGTAAAACTGAAAACTGAGATTAATTTTATAGGATACAAACAGAACACAAATCACTTTGCAAATCAAAGCTTGAATGCAGAGACTGTGAGTTCCTCCTGTTGGTTAAAAAGGTCTCATACTGAAGTTTGTGAAGTGCAGGGAAATTTAGCAGGACAGGATTACAGAGGTCTCTAGTATCTTTTATTAAACTGCTCAGTTTTTCCAGGGGAAACAGCTTCCAGACATAAAGACTTTTCTCTGGAATTTTAAGGGTTGCAATGCAACTGCACACACTTCAAAGGGGCTTGTTCATTGCTGTTCTGCATGGATATAGAGTAATAAATGCATTCCCAGTGTATTTGCTCTAATAAATGAAGTAAACTGGGGTGAGACTAATAGGAGGAATTAATGTGAACACCTTTTAAAGCGTGGTGTCTTTCTTCAATGGCTCGAGTAAAGGACCGGAGCAAATCTTTTGCTTTCATTCTTGAACCTCTTAGAATGAATTTGAGTAATATGCACTTTTAATGCCAATTTTTGTCATTATTTTTGGTAGGATCAAGCTCAAAATGAGCAACTCTACTCGAGTTCACACATCTATAAAGAAGTGCTTTCTGAATTTATTTCCTATAATTTCCTGAAATTTCCTATAAAAAGCAACAAATATTCTAGGTTTTAACTTACTTTTTTTGGGCTATATTCATGTGGCATTTATTTTGCCACATGGTATTTTCATAGAATCAAGGAATAGAATATCCTGTGTTGGAAAGGATCCCCAAGGATCATCCAGTCCAGCTCATGTCCCTGCCCAGACCCCCAGCCATCCCCCCTGTGCATCCCTGATGTCCAAAGGCTCCTGGATCTCTGGCAGCCTCAGGGCTGTGCCCATTCCCTGGAGCCTGGGCAGTGCCAGCACCTCTAGGGCAGCAGAACCTTTCTCTGATATTCAGCATAACCATCCCCTGGCACAGCTTCATGCTCTGCATCCCCCCTTTGGACATTCTCTTTGTGATTTATATAATTCTTATTAACTTCTATATCTTCTGATTCATTCTATATCATTCTGATTCATATAATTCTTATTAAAATAAGTCCCATATTATTTTGATCGGCACATATATAAAAATGTATATGTGCGTTTTGAGAAACCTGCAAAATAACCTTTTTTGTGTTCATGCAACACACGTCAGATGAGTTTGGGTTTATTCCCAGCAACAGAACACCAAGTGACAGATTTGCAAATACCCTTTTGTACCTCATCTCTTTTTTCCCCCTTCACCCACAGAAGCAGGTACATACTTTACAAAGCTTGTGTGTCTCCTTTAGAAGCCTCCCCATCCTGCACAGCGCTGTCAGCAGCTTGCAGCCTCCCCGTGGCTGACAACCTCATTCAAGTGTAGAGTGATATGTCTTGTGACACTGCATGCTGTCCCTGAGGACTTGATTAGTTGGGTAGAACTTCCACTTGCTATACACTGCTGCATCTTCTCCATCTCCTCTGCATGCTCTTCCAGCACCACGGCAGATGTGCTGTGAAATCTGGGCTCTAGCAAATGCCACTGTTCTTTCACAGGAGACAGCCTCTGAATCCACAATGACATAGGTAATAAAGTGAAAAAGTATTAGGAGGCTGCACTTGGGGTACTGCAGCTCCTGTTTTATGGAGCATGTGTTGTTCGTGATGCTCTAAACGGGTTAGGACTTGGTTTAAGAGATGTTTTTTAAGCAAAAATCTGGGATAGTTACTGTAATAACAGTTACAAACAAATAGCAGTTGTTTGTAATTAGAATTATAGAATGTCCTCAGGTAGAAGGGATGCACAAGGATCATCCAGTCCAGGGGGTCCCTGCAGACCCTCCAGCAATCCCCTCTGTGCATCCCTGGTGTCCAAACCCTCCTGGAGCTCTGGCAGCCTCCAGTGCCCATTCCTGGGAGCCTGGGCAGTGCCAGCACCCTTCCTGTGTCATCTCTCCAGCTCCTTGTTCCAGCCTGTCTGTACACCCAGGCTGCTCCATCCATGGTGCAGAATCTGGCACTTGTTTGTCTTTGCTAAACCTCGCCAAGCATGGAGAGAATGAAAGAGGCAATGAAGGTCATAAAAGTTGTTTGTGTTTATTTTCTCTGGATTACTGATAAATGAATCCAAATTTAGGTCCAGGCACAAAAATTCACCAGCAAGTATTACCAAGTGGATCCAGTACAGGATCCACCAGTCACTCAGGTTGATGTTGTGTCACACCACTTCACTGACAATAATTCCCAAGTTGTCCCAGAACATCTCCCAGACTTATTTGATTTCCCTGTTTCCAGTCCCCCAAAAATAGATTGCCTGTTTTGTCTGTGGGGAGAGATTTGGGAAGTGAACAATGCAGGGAAGAGCAGGCCCTGTGGCACACCTGTGCCTGCTCCAGAGCTCTGGAGAAGGTGCTCTGAGAACCCTGGATGGGATCAAACCAGTAAGACTGTTGGTGAGGCTCAGAACCAGCATGGCCAGGTTGTGGTGAGCTCAGGGAGGTTTTCCATCTGTGACTGCTTTTTAATTTCCTGGTTTGTGTCTTTTCTCTCCATTCAATGCAGATTTTCTTGTATGGCTTGTGGGATGAGGGATCTGGGCCACTTTTGCTGTTTGGAGCAACAGATTTTTCCCTTGATGAGTGGGGTTTGGGTTCAGGGCTGTAGAGGAGAAACAATTTTCCTGTAGGAGGAGCAGTGGAGAGGGATCCTGTTTGCACATTGAGTGCTTCAGGCTGTGCTACTGTAAAACCCAGACCTGGAGATGCAGAGAGCACTTATAAATAGCTTGGAGCTGTATGTTCTACATTATCCATGCTCTGTGCAATCCTTGATTTCTTTGGCAACATGCATTTTCTACCTTTACCAGGAAATGGTAAAATGTTACTTGTTTAAAATCATGATTAGCTCTGTTTGAAGCACAAGTGGTGCAAACAGACAAAATAAATAAGGTTTTAATTAAACAAGTTCCTTCCTCACATTTTGCTTTGCATTCCTGCTCTGAGCTTGTGATTATGATGGCTGCCTAAAAATGCTGTTGTACTCAAGTGGTGTGTATAACTAAGAAATGTGTATAACTAAGGCTAGCAGCATTTTGAGGGATCAATTACACACTATTTCCCTGAGTGAAAAAAGTCCTTGGGACATGTAGGAGTAGCAAAGTCCTGGTATAAGTTTCATAGGATATAACATAATTCTACATTAATTTCATTAATTACATTGTAGCATAATCCTACATTGGTGAAATTTTCACAGAGCAGCAATCACAACCCCATTTAAAATAGATTCTACTCTTTTTTTTCTAATACACACTTGTATGTTTTTCTATGATTTAAATGCATGCCATAAAATATTCAGTATCTGAAATGTTGCAAAGTCAACATTGCCTTCTAAGCCTTAGATTTTTGTTGTTATTTTGCAACCATAATTACACACTAATTTTCCTGCTTAAGTTTATTAAATTCCCAGAAGCTGAAATGTATCAATTATTTTGTTACTGAATTCTTTATGAAAAATACAAATTCCCCCTTCCTTTTGTGTGCTTGAAAGGAAAGAGGTGACTGTGTACTGCACAGAATGCTCCAGCTTGCATAGTCTCAATCAGCTTAGTAAGCAGGAGTATAACTAGGTAAGAAAAACTCTCTGTAATTAAATGTTTCTGCAAAGAAAATAAATATAGCAGGTAACATTTTACAGAAGTCTGATAAAAGTATTGCTTTTTTAAAAAAATATTCCTGAGCCTGCACAAATTTCATTTGTTTCTTTTTAAACCAAAAACAAGTTCCAAGAAGAAATTTCAATATAAAGCATAAATTTAAGTAAGAACAGCTTAATTAACCCAACAGTGTCTACATTTCTACTACAGCGTAAAAAATATTTTACTGATTTCTCTAAGATTTAAGAAACAAGACATATCTCCAGACACTGAAAATCTCATTTCTGTATATTTCTGGGAGCATTACTGAATGCGGTTGAACACTTTCATGCTCCTTCATCTCCAGCCTGGGGCATGATATAACCACAATTTAAGCAGAGACACAACTTAAACCCCTTGAACATCAGCTGTAGAACAGGACTGGTAATAACTTCAAAGAGGCATTTTATCAGTTACTTATGAATCCAGCATCTTAAAGGGTCAAACTGCAAAACACCAGGCCCCTCCTCAGCTGCCTTTATTTTCTTTCATGGAGTAGGAAAATGTCTATGATGTGAAGAATAACTTAAAAGTTGGGCAGGGGTTTTGCTGCTTTTTGTTTGTTTGTTTTGGTTTGGTTTTTCCTGTTTGGTTTTTAAAATTTCCTTTTCTAAAATAAAAAGGGATGGTATATATTGGTTTAGAATAATTGACTTTAATTTCTTGGTCATGTTTTTCTAGAGCCACAAAAATCTGATATTCTGAAAAAAGAGCAGCTAATATTGAGCATTTTGTTTGTGTGTAAAGAATTAAAATCTTGTGTGCTTTTCAATATATTGATCTGAAAACTTTATCTTCCTCTCAGTGAAATGTTGTCCAAGTATGCATGCAAAATGCTGAAGTGACACTATGAAAAATTGAGTTGAGCTTTCCCCATGATATTCTGAGATGCCCTATGATTGTTTAGTCTTTCCAGCATTGCTTCAGTAAATGGTTTTCAATTTCTACCTGTAGGGCCCACCCCTCGTGCTGTCAGGATGCTTCGGTTCCAGTTGTCAATTTAACTACCAATTAGTGCCAATTGTGGGGGGAGTTTTTTGCTAAAAGTTTGTCCTTGCTGAACTTGACGAGCATATTTCCCATCCATCCATGAGCTCTCAGGTAGCTGTGATTTCCCAAAAGTGCCAGGATGTGTCTTTCAACCTGTAAAGTGAAAGGGAAGTTTTGTTGTTCTCAGGTCCAGACAGGATATTCCTCAATGTGCCATGGATTTGTGTGACAAAAACTTTAATTTCGAATTAAAATGAGAAATGCTTTGGGACCAATTCCTTTGGTGGCTGTGGGTTTCCAGTAAGGGCTGTGGGTGATACCTCATGAGCTGAGCCACACCTGAGAAAGGCTTTGTAGGTGCTGGGCAGCACTGTATTTTTAGGATGTAATAAATATACAATCACAGGAATCACAAGAAAAATGGCCTTTCAAGTGAAAATAATCAGAATGAATTTGCATAAGTCTTGTTTCTTGAAAGTTCTGTTTTAAAAGTTGGGCTTTCTTCCTATTCTGGTAAAGTCAAAGAAGAAAAAGAGTGCAACAGACCAAGGAATTCACAGCTGAGGGTCTTTTGTTTGGTGTTTGGCTTTTGGTTTTGGTTTTGGGGTATTTTTGACAAAGCCAGGGATGTTGATGTTGGGCAATTCACAGTGTCAGTTTCATGACAGAAATAATTTGCTGCAATAAGTATTTTAGGCAGTGTTTAAAGGTAACTATTATTTGCAAGCAATGCGTGAGGCATGTAGAACTGTAAAATAAATGCAGATAATTTTCCTAAAGATATTTAAGCAAAATATTAATATGTTTGAATAGCCTCTCAGTGATCCCTGAGGAACACCTGTAGTGATACAGAGTACTTCATAACTTTTCTTTTTCCTGAGGACTCCTTGTTAGTGTAAAAATTCCCCTGCAAGGATTTCTTTTAAAGCCTTTATTTTACAGCAGTCATGCCAGCAGCTAAGCAAAAGTAAGTGTAGCTCTCCCTGGAGACTGTCAGTGGCATTCCTGAATTAACCGCAGGAATCATTAGGAGCCACAGAAGACATCCCCTTCCTTGCTCTGGGCTCTGAGCTCTGTAACTGCTTCCCACCCAGCCCCTGGTGAGCAGAGGCAAAGCTGAGGTTTGTTCCAGCCTGGGAATGTGCTGGAATAAAAGGCTGGCTCACAGAGCATCACTGGAGGTGAGCAGCAGCGCTGCGGGCACAGTGGCAAAGGCGATTTCAGAGCGGTTCAGGAGCCCTGGGCGTTTGCTGGTTCCCATCCAGAAGCCACATTAGCTAATTCTGCTTTCCCTGGCTGAGGGAACTGCCTGTGTGCAGTAGGGTACTGCTGCCAGGGAGAAAAGGGGATTTTGGTATGGGCAGAACCAGTGGTGGGCACCCAGCTGTGCAGCACAGAGGAGTTGAACCAAAGCAATACCACACTGTGGTGTTTTCTGGGGTCCCTTGTGGCAGGAAGGAATGATGAATCTGACTCCATGTTCTTAGAAGGCTAATTTATTATTTTATGATATTATATTATATTAAAGAATGCTATACTAAACTATACTAAAGAATAGAGAATCTTGTTAAGTCTTCTGTAAGGATCCTAATGAAAAATCCATGACTCTCTCCAGAGTTCAACACAGCCTGACCATGATTGGTCATTAAGTCAAAACAATTCACATGTTGGATAAACAATCTCCAAATCACATTCCAAAACAGCAAAACACAGGAGAAGCAAATATGATAAGAATTGTTTTCCTTTTTCTCTGAGGCTTTTCAGCTTCCCAGGAGCGAATTCCTGGTGAAGGGACTTTTCCAGAAAACGTGACAGTGACACCACACCTCTTCCATCCCGATGTTTTCTAAGATCATCATGCCACAAACATTATCAGGATCTATTTAACATTTTATTTTGACATCTTGTGCACCCAACTCAAGCAAATGGGATTTTAAAGCAAATGGGCAAAACCACAGTATGATTTTTTTCAATTAGTTTGGAATAATTGGTGCAGAATTGGTGCAGCATGAACCTGTGTATTAAAGCATGATGCAAAAGGCTCAGAATCTCCTAGTGCTCACCTCAGAGAGCTTATTAAAAATCTGCCATATCTTTGCAGAATAAAGTAGTTAAAGAATACAGAATGCAGAATAAAGATCTAAATGGAATTACTGATGTACTTGCCATCTTGCTGTTCCCTTTTCAGTCTTATTTCCTTTTTTTTAAATTTTAAATTGCCTGTTTTTCAGGCCACCTGTTCTCTAATTATTATGCAGTCTAAAGCATTTCACATAGACCACTGGCACACTTTGCAATTCCTGGTGTTGTCCTGCCATACTGACAAGAAAATACAACGTCCACAGGCAAAGGGAAAATGCTTGTACTTCTTTCTTCACATAAAATCATCTGAAACAAGACTTAGTGCCAAGACAGTATTTCCAACTTGTTCATTTATTTCTGCTAATTAATGGGTCTTGATTATGCTGTTGGCCATCCCACATGAACTGAAATCAAGTCCTCTAAATGTACAAGGACTTTTCATTGAGTTTTCATATGAACAAATGGAAATTATTTTAATAATTTAAATTATACACGGAGATTTAACTTGGTCTGTAAGGCCAAATTGATATTTAAATTATGGGATTTTTTTAAAAGAAATCTCAATGTAAAATTGTTTGTTGGGCAAATTTTTAAAATATTGTTACATATCCTCAAAGCACCCTCAGCATGAGGACTGGTGCATGATGTAGCAGGAAATGTGAAAGCTGTTAATGCTGCCATTTATACCAAGAAACCTCGGCTAAAATTTTGATCCGTTTTGCTGAGTAGGAGACAATTCCTACCTCAAAGTTGTTGCTGTCTAATTGAGCTATGTAATTTATTAATAACTGAAATGAGATATAGTAGGAAATGTATATACTTCAAGATGTTGAACATACTGGCCTCATGGAGTTATCATAACTCAAAAATAAAGGAAGAAAATGGACAACAATAAATTGTCAGGCAACATTAGGTTTCTCTTTCTGTGTAGAAAGCAATGGCACTGATCCTTCCATTAAAACATTATTTTGTAATTGATCTAAATTCTGCCCTTATAAAAGACCACCTGCTTGTTCCTGCCTATTACTGATAAGCCAAGGACTGCATGGAACTAGGCAGTCTGTGTGCAAACACAAATATTTGGGTTTTTAAGGGAATTTTTCAGTAAATGTTTCTGTCTAAATGCATTCTGCACAAATCCTGTAGCAGACAATTCTCTGTGGGGGACAGACCGATGGATAGTAAAGCAAAACTTTTCTCTGTCAGGCTGGAGGTCACCCCTGAGAGAGGAGGTTCATTGCAGTGCTTTGAATGGGGGATGAAATGCATGTTTTATACTCATAGAGTGAGAAAAACCATAGCATGGCTGAGGCAGTGTTTATGCCACAGACAACATCTATTCAGAATCAGGGATACATCTGTAATTCTTGCTGAATAACTGGATAAGACAGGAGATACTTTTCCAACTCTAAACAGGCTCTGCTTTCCAGTTTCACTAGGCATCCAGTCCATCCTAATGTATTTATTGTAAAGTCTGAAATGCAGTTTGTGCAGGGTCTGGTGGAGCCAGGGAGGTGAAACAAAGAGCAGTGACTGCACTGAGATGAAAACTGGTGTGTGTGTGATGTATGAACAGGTTGGTACGTATGTAAGGGAATATTGAAGGAATTTCTGTTAAGGGGGACCACAATAACCAGTAGGGCAGGGGTTAATTAGGGAAACTGTTGCTCTTTCTGGCATGAAGTAAGTGTAGGAGCACAAGAAAACCACAGTGCTTGGGTGGCTTCCTTGTCAGGTAGAAAGGTCACACTGAGCTCAGCCAAAGCTTCTCCTGTGCAGGTGAGCAATGGCAGCTGTGCCAGCCTTTCCTCCCAGCAGAGCTGCTCCATCCCTCTGCTCATCCTGGAGCCTCCTCTGGCCTCTCTGAGCAGCTCCAGGTCCCTCCTGGGCTGGCCCAGGCTGGGGCAGCTCTGCAGGTGGGAAATCACTGAGGGGCAGAGGGGCAGAATCCCCTCCCTTGCTGCCCACACTGGGACATCAGCCCAGGGTGACGTTTCATAGAATGGTTGGATTGGAAGGAACCTTAAAACCCATCCAGTGCCACCCCTGCCATGGCAGGGACACCTCCCACTGTCCCAGGCTGCTCCAGCCCCAGCGTCCACTGTGCCTGGCCTTGGGCACTGCCAGGGATCCAGGGGCAGCCCCAGCTGCTCTGGGCACCCTGTGCCAGGGCCTGCCCACCCTCTCAGGGAATAATTTTTTTCCTAATATGCAATCTAAACATAAATCTGTCCATTTGAAGCCATGCCCCTTTGTCCTGTCTCTCCAGGCTCCTGTAAATAGTCTCTCCCCATCCTTCTTGTGGGCTTCCTTCAGGCACTGCAAGTCCTCATAGACTGACCCTCGTAATGTTCGTGACCTTTCCCATTCTTTTAGAAATGCTGCTGAACTTTTCTCTAGTGTCTGTGCCTTCATCCTCAATGCAGCAGGGCTGGGAGCTGAAAGGGAAAGAGGAAAAATAAAACAAGAGAATGCACTGAAGGTAATTTTGCACGTGGTACCATGTTCTGCTTTGCAATAAGAAAAGATTTGCAGCCACTCAGAAATCCTTTATTTTATAATCTCCCCTATTGATCACACCTGTATTGAAATCCTGAACGTGGGAGCTCAAAGATTCTTTGCTGTGTTTCTCAGAAATAATTGGGTTATCATTTATTTCATCAGAGTATCAAAAAGGGGTAATGAGACATCCTTTAATCTTTCAAAATGTTTTGTCATTCTGTGCCTTACCAACAGAGCACTGGTGTGGCTCCTTTGGAAGTGCAGATTGCTCATTAGGAATGCGTACAATGAAACCGTTTAAGAGAGGGAACGTTCATCCTGTGTATTTCTAAATCTCCACTATTTTCAATTGACTCTTCATATGAAACATTTCTTGTTAAGGATGTTTGGAGAGGTGTAAAGTGTATTGTGTGCTAAATCAAAGCTGCTATGGTTTCACTTATAGGAATTAATGATGGCTTATGTAAGTGAAAAAGGTATTGTTGTGTATAACCTGTCACAGCCAAACCGGGGAAAGGTTTGTCCTTGCTGCTGTTCTGGCCTTTTATTACAAAGAGCAGCAAGAACAGTCAATAACCACTTATTAATGATTTTCTCTGTCCTTTATTGTAGCTTTAGGTACATTAGGCTCTCAGTAATTATCTCATTCATAATCCTCCACAACAAGTAATACTTTCTGCATCTTGTGAAGCATAATTGGAAAATATTTTCTCTGGATGTACACTATTTCTATCCTCTCTTTAATATAACTTTCCCCAAGAGTATCTTGCCAAGGAAAAATGAGCAAGCATAATTTTATACAGGTAATCAAATCTCTCAGATGTTGGCACATTTTCCTTTATCTCCATGGGACCAAAAGCTAACCTTCAAACAGACCTGGGCTTTAAAGGGGAGAATTTCAGCACACAATTAGAACTCAAACAAGCTTGTACAAGGCAGCTTGAACAGAAGTGCTGTTTTTGAGTTATTAGTACTGTATTTCTACTGCAGAATATTCAGTTTGATTAATACAGAACTGCAAGGGAACATATATACACACACACTATATATTAGTCTAAGTGTATGTGTTGTGTCTTTGTGTATATATAGATATGTCTAATACATTATTTAAACACTGGCTTACAGCAGGAGTTTACAGCCTTTCTAAATAGCTCTATTTTTGCCCACTTAGAACTCCAAACCACATCTTGATGCAGGTTTTATCTTACTGTGCTGAGCAAAATAAATGTGAGGGGGAGGGAAATAAGGAAAGAAATCAGCATGTCTTTAGATTCCTCTCAGTTGCAAGACCCAGCAGAACAGTTAATTTATTCCAAACTTTCTGACATAAATCATGCTGAAGGGGAGACAAGGAAGCCCTGAGGGACTGCAGATACAAAGCTCAGGACTGGTTTCAGGCTGAGCAGACACTTTAATCTGTGCTGGACCTACAATGAAACCTTTCAGCCTCCATTTTTGTTGTGGAATTGAACATTCTCATTTCTATTCTCACTCATTTCAGTATCAAGGGCTCTGGTGAGTACAGAACCCAGGGAAAGATGATACTGAGAGAGCATTTGAGTCCCCAGCTGTAAATAATTCACCAGGACTCTGTAGTGTAGTGTATAACCCAGCAAGATAGCTGCCATGTTCACTGTGCTTAAGCTAAAAGGAGACTCTAGATGGCTCAGGGAAGATTTTTTTTTCTATTCTAACTTAAAAGTTCTGCTTGGCTTTAGTTGAATATTTGAATGCAGCAGTTGGTAACTCAGAATTTTATGGTGTGAATATGCTCATTCTTCAAAACCAGCTTTTTGGATCATTTAAAATTCCATTTTCAGTTAGCTAGCTTATTCCATGGCTGTCCTATGTAAAGTCTGATGATTGAGGTCAGAATTTGGTTTTTTATGTGCTTGGGTCAAGATTTTTCTATTTTGCATTACCATGAAAATATCCACTGAGTTCTTCCAGTTCTAACACTTGAATTCTAAGATACTATGCTTTGTGAGCCTTTTGTTAATTATTGCCTTAATTCACTGTGGAAACATTGGTAAAAACAGGATATTCAGTAACTGGCTTTTAAAATCTGGTGCAAGTATGATTAAAGAAACTCCAAAAACCCCAAGAAATAACAAAAGCCCTCAATACAGAAGTTATATTTTTAGCCTGAGTTAAACCAGCAGTGGAGATGAGGTGACTTGGTAGTAGTTTTGCTAATCTGCTGGGTTTATTTGCTGATGGAACAAGCTCAGATCACCTGTCTCTGTCTGGAATTTAAGTGAAGGTAGAAGGCACATGTAACAGAACTTTGGTTTTGAACCTCTCCTGAGTCTGGCTCAGGCCAATATTCCTTCTCCAGAGGAGCAAGGACCTTCCTCCTAGGGCTCCTGACAGTCTGAGGTGGCTCTGTTCTGAAAGTTCTTACCTTTGCACAGCAAAATTGAACATCTGAGCAGAACGAAGACCAGGGATAAAGAGAAAGGTGTAACTGGAAAGGGAATTCAGAAGGGTGGGAGTTGCTGTTCAGCTTTCTGTCATGGGGAGAGGAATTTAAATACCTGCCTAATTGTGAGAGATGCCAATGACTCATTTTAAAAGTTTGATAGTAATAAAATTATTATAAAAATAGTACTACAAATTAGAGCAATAAGAATTTGGACAATCAGAGTAAGGACAATAAAAGTAAAGAATTTTGAACGTTTGGTTGCTTTCCTCTTGAAAGCATGGCTCACTAACAAAGGATTAACTCTTAAAAGTAATAGCCTGTTGTATATTCATACATCTCATACGTGATTTAAAAATCCTTTTTAAACAAAGGGTGTTTTCTGGTTATTGTCAACTTCCCCCCCTCATCTTGTAAATCAGTCATTTCAGTCCCCACCAAGTCTGGGCCTCCCCAGTACGGAGGCAATAATTCTTCTCTTGGGAATTTTGGTGTCTTGTTACTGTTATCGCTGTGTGAAGAATTTCTTGAGCTAGTTAGAAAAAATATTTTATTTTAATTTATCGCATAGTTTCTATTTTAATATTATGTTATAGCCTAAAACTATATTTAACACACTACTGAAGAGGATTAATACAGTATAGCTTTCTAACATAACACATATAGTATTCATTTTAATATTTGTGAAAAACCAATCATACACTACATATTTTTCTCACTAATCATATGGGTAAAACACGAAGTGAGGACACTGTCAGCATGTTTATTTCTCTGAAGGCTGGCTGTGGAACTCTGTCCATCAGGCCCTCTATGAGAGGGTGCGGCTGGTTTTACACCCCAGTGATGTGGAAGGCTCACACTGGTGCAAAGTGATGGCTGGCAGCTCTTTTCCAGCCTGGACAAAGGCATTTCATTGTTTAAGAGCTAGAGACAATTCAGGTGGAGCTGCTGAAGTTGCTGGTGAATTTCCAGGTCTTTGTGACTCTCAGAAGCCATATGGCAATGGCCAGATTAGTGCTAGAGCTGACCTCACCTGGACCCATGAGCTCAATGACTTGGGTGTTGCTTAGGAAATCAAATTTTGTCATCCTCTGATGGCACTTCTTTGTAGGTGAGTTGACCTCTAACACTCCTTATTTCCTCTCAATATTCTTTGAACTATACCTCAGATTATTTTGTATATAGATGGTCTTAACATTAGTCAGTGTTTCCTGTAAAACCTGCACAGGCTTTGAGCCTGTCTGCAAATCAGACCTTGCAGATTACCTACAAAATGTGTATTTGCACATTTTGTCAAGTCTTAGGGCTGGATAATGTGTTCAGTTTTTAAAATACAAATTTAAAATAATGAAAAGATCCCCCTTAGAGTGCAGACAGTGCAGAGGCCACAGCAGGGAAGTCAGAGAGGTGGCACATTCTGGGACCACTCAGAAATTACGTGGTGACATCTCTCTAAAGAGCTGCTGGGTGAGCTTGTCCAAGCTCTGCATTATTTGCTGAACTAGAAATAGCACTGCGCACCTTTCCCACCTGCATTGTGCCTCTCTGCTACTGAAATGAGCTTCCACAACTTCACTTCAGTGCATTTGACATTTTTGCTGTGTTTTGTATCCTTTTGTCCTGTAAAACAGTGTCCTTTGCACATTCAATTCCTTGCTCAGGGTCAGCTTCAAAAGGTTCAAGAACTTAGTGGAGCACTTCTGTTGTAAGCTGAGGAAACCTTTGCTCCTCATACTTATTTTTCTCCTTCTCTGCATTGCTTTATGCTGATAAGGAAACTGAAGTTTTAGAGAGATAATTTTTTTTTAAAATCCTTTGCCATTTACTTTCAATATGTCCAAGTCCAGCATATCTGTGCTGACTCCATGCTCAGTATTATCATTAGGACAACTTAGGGACTGGGGAGAAAGGAGTGTGGGAATAGCAAAAAGGAAGATTTCAAAGGAATTAATCTTTATTTTCACTTAAAAAAAAGGTCTAGTTGTTCATTATTATTTAAGATCCTGGTCAGCCTCCAGGATGAGGACTGAATGGATGAGACTTTCTCTGTTGGAAATAAGAATTTCAGAAAATTAGTTTCTTTCTAAACTCAGGAGATTAATAAGCTGAATAGAGACTCTGTGCTGTTGTATCTGTTTGCTTGAGACATCCATTGTTCTTGGAATTCTCTTGGAGCTCAGTGAACATTTGCATTACAACAAACACACCTTTTATTACCAAGATTTTGACACAGCTGGGCAGGTCTGGAGCAGGGAACTTGCTTCTCTGTTCCTCTTAGTATTCATCTTAATTCATCACACTGGGTTCATGTGGCATAAAAATGGGATGCACTTCACTGAAAATATGTGAATTTATCCTCAGAAATATGCAGTTGTGTGTACCCTGAGATGAGAGAGTCACTTTTAGTATCTATATTGGCTTTTCAAGCAGCAATAAAGGAAACTCTGCAATAATAACTGAGCACTTGTGACTGGCAAACACACTCCTGCAGCTCAGAACTGGAATATGAATGGGCACCACAGGAGGTTTGCCCATTTCTGATGAAAACTGTTTTAACAGCATGAATTTATGAATCTACTCAGTGCAAATGAGAGTTTATTATGCTGAGAGTCCAAAAATGATGCTTCATTTATTAAATTAATACAAAAATGGTATTCAGAAAGTGTTGGAGAGTTTTGTAGACCTTCCTGAATATGAAAGCTGAGGCTGAAACCATTGACTTGGGTTATGGGAGGTAATGGAAAACAGGACAAGCTGCCAAAAACTTCCTATTCTTTGCTTGATTGAAATGAATTTGTATTTGGAACAGCACCTGTCACAGTTTCCCAATCTGTGCGCTAGAGAAAATGGTGCTTGGCCATTTTGAAATTTCTGGGTTTGTTTAATGAAAGCTTTCTGTAATTTTTTTTCTCTATGAAAAAGCTTTTGCCCTTTTGAGATTATTCCTCCACCACATGGGTCAGCTGCAGTTATTGCTGCAAGATTTGAAGCATTGACATCTATTGTAGTACAGTCTGAAGTAGCTTCAAATTTCCATGGGTATGGCAGAATTCATAACATAAAATTCAGGCAAATTTGATAGCCAGTGCCACATAACTGTGGGTCTTATTGCCAGATTTGGATATCCAGTCTGCCAGCTGCACTGTGCACTGCCCAGCTCATTCAAACCATATGCCTTGAGCAAACAATCAGCAAAGTGTGTTAAAAGCTCTGAGAAGTACCCCATTAGCCATACGTCAGCCAGCTGCAAGTCCTGCCCTATTAATTTCAATAAAAGCTTACCCCTTCAAAAGTGATTTTTTGACTTCTTTGTTCTAAAAATACGGCTTAAATAAAATCTGTGCATCTGCAGTTAGGTTTACAGCAACAAATTTATTCTATCTGCAAAATAATATTGAAATTTTGGTTTGGTTTTAAAAGTTTCCCTAGAGACAGAAGAATCCATTACAAGCTTTCCCTGTAGCTGGGAAGGAAGCAGTCACTCATGAGCACCCTAAAGCCATTTGTAGCACATATTCTTCATACTCTTGAGGGACTCTTGCCCAGAGTAGAATACTCAGTCTTGTGCCATGAGAAAAATGAAAAATGTATGTATTGTTTTTCTCCCTTTTGTTGGATTTAGCTGATGCTCACCCTGCTGGAGTTACTACCCTGAGGCTGTTTGCAAGAGTGAGTCAAGAATACAGTGGTAGTAATAAACATGTAAACTGTGTATTTGTATGGCTCCCTACATCTGTGAGGCACTGCTTTGTCTCTACACCTCTGTATATTTGTTTTATGTGCCCTCGTTAAAATGGATTCTTTGGTGTTTATGTTTATATAGCCACAGATTGTTATTATCTGCATATCAGAAGAAGGGGTGAGTATGGAAAAAAAAAGAGCAGTGCCATTGTGACAGCTACAAAATACTTTCTCAGGGCCTAGGGTAGTATTTTTAGTTATTTTAGATTCAGTTTTGTGGGGTTTAAAAACCACAAGAACAGTGCTTATTAATACAAATCTTACAGCATCTCTGAGCGGGAATGAAATATTTTGTTCCAAGCTGTCTTAACTAAATAAAAAAGGGTAGCAAGTATATTGTGAATGAAACATTTTCAGTGCTGATTTTTACCCACACGGTCGTCTTCTTTGATCCTCTGAAATATTTTATCAAGAGAAACCAATGTTGCAAGTGCTAAGGCAGAACAGCAGAGCAGCCTACTGGGGTTAGTTGTCTGTTCTCCACAGTGCTCACAGCTAAGCCAAAGTGAGGCATAATTAGGCAGGTAAATTCAATCTACTTTCTATCAGTCAAACTGATTTATACCATTATTAATATCACCCTGCAATGGTAGTGAAAAAAAAATCTTGAAATATTAGTGGGAGTGGAGAATCTGACAGACTTTTATTGTTTCTTTTGACTGGAGCATCTCAGTGCTCAGGAAAGGCTGAGGGAGCTGGGACTGTTCAGCCTGGAGAGGAGTCCTGTGATGGTGTTCACAGGGGTCTGAAGATGAGGGAAGAGACAAAGATCTGACTCCATGTTTCAGAAGGCTTGATTTATTATTTTATCATATATATTACATTAAAACTGTACTAAAGGAATAGAAAAAAGGATTTAATAAGAAGGCTAGCTAAGAATAGAATAGCAAACAATGATAACAAAGGCTTGTGTCTCAGACTCTCTGTCCGAACCAGCTGACTGTGATTGGCCATTAATTACAAACATCCAACATGGGCCAATCAGAGATGCACCTGTTGCATTCCACAGCAGCAGATAACCATTGTTTACATTTTGTTCTTGAGGCCTCTCAGCTTCTCAGGAGGAAAAATCTCAACAAAAGGATTTTTCATAAAAGATGTCTGCTACAGAGTCCAGGCTGAGAGGGGCCTCAGCCCTGTGTGTCCCTGGCTGTCCCTGTCGGTCTGTCCCTGTGTGCAGGGAGGGCAGAGCAGGCCCAGGCTCTGCTCCAAGCCCAGCCATGGCCCCAGAGCCACAGGCAGGGCCTGAGCCCAGCCCAGTCTGTCCCTGTCTGTCTGTCCCTGTGTGTCCCTGTGTCTGTCCCTGTCTGTCTGTCTCTGTGTCCCCCTGTCTGTCCCTGTGTGCAGAGGGCAGAGCAGGCCCAGGCTGTGCTCCAGGCCCAGCCATGGCCCCAGAGCCACAGGCAGGGCCTGAGCCCAGCCCAGTCTGTCCCTGTCTGTCTGGCCCTGTGTCCCCCTGTCTGTCCCTGTGTGCAGAGGGCAGAGCAGGCCCAGGCTCTGCTCCAGGCCCAGCCACGGCCCCAGAGCCACGGGCAGGGCCTGAGCCCAGGAGCTGCCCCTGCCCATGCCCAGAGCTCCTGCCCTGGCAGTGCCCAGCCCTGAGCAGATGGTGCACAGAGGCTGTGCAGGCTCCTGCCTGGGGACACTGCAGAGCCACACGGACACACTGCTGTGCCCTGGGCTCTGGGATGGCCCTGCTGGAGCAGGGAGGTGCCACCAGAGCAGCCCCTCCAGCCTCTCCCATCCTGGGATTGTGTTTTATTTCTCTCTTGATCTGTGAAAGTTCTCACAGTTCTACTCTACAGGCCTTAGACTGTGTGCAGTAGATGTAACACTTCATTGTTTATCCTTTGTTTCTGCTCATCTCATTATTGGGTAGTTTATTGACTCAGTTTCCAGTTTCCTTTTTCCTTCCATCCGAGGTCAGAATACATCTTGAATTGGCACAAGGTATCTCACTGTTCCACATAGCTTAAAATTACTAAACCTCCTCCTTTGTGCAGTAGTTCTGGATAGTTGTTCTCCTCCACATTCTGGTCCCCAGTTTTAACAATGTCAAACATAGGTTAAGACACTCGTGAATTCTTTGAGCTTTACTTGTGGTGGAAGTGACTGAAAATCCAAATGCCTTTTACCAGGTCTTGACTGTGGCTATGAAGTCTTAAGACAGGTCTGCAGAGAGATAATAACTGATAAAAGTGCGTGTTCATAAAGGTTGCTTCAAGGTTGGGGATGTGGCTCCCTGCAGAAGAATTCCTCCAGTGTTAAAGTGATACTACACTGGATGAGAGCCAACAAGCTCTGAACTTGCTCTTAAAAACCTGGAGCTGGAGATCTTTTCAGAGAATACATCTGTATTGCTAATTTGCACCTTGAAGGAGGAAATTGGCTGGAGAGTTGGTGAGAATGAATAAATTGATTCACAGTGGGTTGACAACTCCCTGTGTCTGACTTTCTGTGAAACATCTGTGGGTGATGCCACCACAAAATTTGACTGCTGGCTCGCAAGCTGGTCTACTATCAATATGTGATTAAAAACCTGTTGCTCAGGTATATGAACTGGATTTGTGGCACTGTTTTCCAGATTGCTTTGTCTAGCTTTGAATGGGTGATAAAGGGGCTGGAGCAGAGCAAGGGAAAACCTGCTTCTTCAAAAAATGTCATCTCTGCTGGCTCTCATAGATGTGCAAGCAGAATAATGCAGTAGAAAATCAAGCCCAGATCTGAAAGTAATGATTTATCCAGAAAATATTTTTCTTTATAAAAAGTTTTCTTTTTACAGTTTTAGAGAGAAAAATAATGAAGATGAGTAAGTTTTAGCAAGTATTACAAGGTGAAATTTCTAACAGCTAAATCATTAAATGCACTCATTTGTAAACATCAGTGATGGAGATGACAAGTTGTATAGATCACAATTCTTCTCTTCTTGTCATGAGGAGTAGTGATTTATTATTTGAGTAATCATGCAGCACAACACAGGATTTAGATTCCCCAAGAAAAAGATTTGCAATGTTTATGAATGTATGGATGTATTAGTATGTCATTAGAAAATTATGAACTCAGAAAAAAAAATTATTAGCTTCTAAAATGTGATGCTTGTACACTGAATAAAGCTATAACGTAAACCAGACAGGCAGGCCTGTGAATCAAATGCTCCTGCACATCATATATTAAAGATTTTCCCGATTTGTGTCTGCTGCAGACAAAGAATACTCATGTTTGTGCCACTTTAATCCATGATGAAGGTGCAGCATGTACTCAGAAAAATGTCCGTATGTTGAGCACGCTTAGTAAGTTTTTTCATCCTGAGAATCGTCCAGTTTCACACAAAGATTAAATGAGACAAGAGACTCAGATGTCCAGGCAGTCTACACTTGGTGCTGAAGAATGAATGGATTAAATATATGAAATTCTCAGCTAGTATCTTTCTGCAAAGGAAAACATAACATTATGCAATTACACAGTATGGGCATTTAAATTTATTCAGCCCTTGTAGAATCTGCCTGTGGCGTCTTTTTCCCCCCAGACAGACATTATTGCAGCTTTATTCTGAGAAGCAATTTGCCATATCACAGCTGGTCATCAGTGAGGCATTGTAGCCCTAATTCCATGGCTGGCCCTCAGTGGGGAGTTGTGCTTCCCTCGTGCTGCTCTGTGCCAGGACACACTCGGTTCTTGCTGCAGAGAGGATCCTTGATTGTGGATTTGTTGGGAGCACAAGCTGCAAGTTTGTTTTTTCAGGCTAAAGGGAAGGACTATTAACCACAAACTCTAGAGCTTCTGATTTTATAATTGGAAATCAATTGGGCAAAGCCTAGTTTTGCATATGCGACCTCTTCCTGTGACTGTATCCCAAAATGGCTCTCTCCTGAAATGATTTGCTTAACAATTTTACATTAACAGCTAATCTATTTGCAAAATCAGTTTGAAATACTAAATTACCTGTGTGCTTTTGGTGACCACATAGAAAAAAAGTTTAAGCAGCATGGAATTATTTGAATGGTGTTTTTTTGATAATTTACATTTTAATCGCATTGTTCATTTGCTTTAATTAAAAGCCATCACAAAAGTTATGGGCACTGTGGAGTTGCAGTGACTTTGGTAAGGGCACAGAGGGGCCGATTACATCTGGAGTTGATATTGTTCTCATGTGTCCAAGGAGGGTAAAATGCAGCTCGAGCGTGTTAGGCCAGACATTGCTAAAAGACTTTTACTCAACTGGTTTGGCCACCGTGGGCCTGTGTGGTGGTGTGGGCTCATTTCTGTCCTGATTACCCTGGTGTTTGGGAATGCTCAGGGGGCAGGGAAGTAGCATTTCCTATTGTTATATTTCCTATTATTATTTCTCTGCTATTGTGCACAGAGAGCTGTTTAGCTCTCTGAAAAGAAGGTGCCAGTGTATTTAATACCAATGACCTTCAGATGCAGGGCTGGGGGAAGAAGTTCCAAAATCTGTTTTGTTTCCTGGAAAGTGAACTGTGCAAGCTGTTTTAAGTGACAAGTTCCTCAGGGGCCATATGGGGCCAGTGTTATTAAATATCTTCATTAAGGACATAGGTGAATGGATGGAATGGGTGGGTTAGATCAGAGATTAGGAGGAAGTGAGGGTGGGCAGGCCCTGGCACAGGGTGCCCAGAGCAGCTGGGGCTGTCCCTGGATCCCTGTCAGTGCCCAAGGCCAGGCTGGAGCAGCCTGGGACAGTGGAAGGTGTCCCTGCCACTTTTGCTTTTTCCTGTATTTGCAGTGCTTGATCTTATACAAACATATGAATATGTAAAATATCTTGCTCTTCTGGTTAATTTTATGTTGGAAATGGAAAGTTCTTTCCATATTAAAGGGAAAATTCCTAATTATTAACTCCGTAAGTTTTTGGGGGGATTTTTAATTTGCAATAATTAATTTATTGTGGTGGTAGCACAGCAATTTATATACTGGGAAGCTGGAATAATCTATTGGGTTTTCTCTTTCTATATGAGGTCTCATTATCTGTGCATGTTTATTATTTACTACCCCAGAGTAGTGCTGTTGTAAAATGTGCAAGAATATTTGAGATTTGTAGTATGATAGGGCTGAATGGAATTGAATTGGATCTAAGTAACTGCAGATGTGGCTGGTTTCATCTTTATCAGCTTATCTAAGCTTCTGCACTTAAAGGCTTCTGTCAGTTCAAAGCACAGGCACTGCTTGGTTGAACAGAGCTAAACTATGGTAGCACTTCTTAGCCTTTCAAAAATAATTCTAATTTTAATTCAAACATATGTACTACAGAACTTGGAGGAGTTTAGATATGCATCAATTAAAAATTCCTTTCCGTTTTTATAGTATAAGGAGGCACAAAAAAAGGAAACATATCAAAGCTCTTGAAGTTTAATTTTAGTTTTCTCAAAAAAATGTGTCTTCTTTCCATGTGAACAAATGTAATTGAGTTCTTTCCCCATTCCCTTGCTTAAAATAAAAAAAAAAATCACTAAAATATAAATCAAGATATAGCATCAAAGAGCAATTTTGTCAATACAGGCATTTGGGGAGATTCTTAGAATGTTGGAATAATTATAACATTGGATTTCTGTTCAGCTTAGGGATAGACAAAAATTTGCTACTCCAGAGCATACTGAGATATCTAAGTGCATTTCTGCTTTTGAAATGATGGCAGAGCCTGCAAGTGCAGCAGGATTAAAATGGCTATATATGTTTGGTTTTTTTCCTTGGGTTTTGGTTTGTTTGCATCTCCAATTTTGATAGTTTTTACTTCAGCTGGACATTGGCATGTTCAGAGCAGAGCTGAATCTTTTGATTGCATTTTTCTCACAGAGCTGAAATATGGGCCAGATGTGGATCACAAATAGATCCCTTCTAAAAGAGCATCAAATTTATGGCTGGAGATTTCCACAGCGAGAGCAAATTCAGCCTAATTCATTTGCTAGTGAAATATATTCAAAGCAATCCCAGCAAGGGCTGTGCACAGCAAGGGCTGGGTTTGTGCATCAAGACTTGTAATCCAAAATCCTTTGGCCAAGGTGGGGCCTGTGAAAGATAAACAGGAAGAAATTATTAGGAAGAGACTGTTAAAGAACTAAGGAGATCTCAGGTCTAATAATTTATTTTCCCTTCCCAAAACTCAGTCCATCAGCTTTCACACTCCTGTGTGGTATTTGCAATTTATGAAAACTTGACTCGACCCTTAATGATATCCTATATAAGGTGAGAATATGTTTTAAAAATGTAATATTACCATCTCTGGAAAAAAAAAAAAAGGCAGTTGGATCCCCTGTAGTTGTTGTGCACTCACCCTGGGGTGATGAGAGCCAAGGGATTATGTCCAGGAGCTACCTGTGGTGCCTTGAGATCAGTGCTTGACCCTGAGGAAGGGATCCTTCATCCATGGTGGCCCTGTCCTCGTCACAAATCCCAGATGGGTCTCAGGGAAAGCAGCAGGGTGTTCCCTTATGCACAGTGCCCCAAATAATGGGAAAAAAAAAAAGAAAAAAGGGAGAAAAAAAACCTTGAGAGATTGATTTGAGCATGTGAGGCCTTGACACCACGGGGTGACCCTGTCACTTGGCAGTCTCTGAGCACAGGGATCAATTGTGCCCATCCTTCCCTGAGCCTCCTGCACTGTGCTCCATGTTCCCTGGCACCTGACAACGTGTCTATTGATTTCCAGAGATGTTTTCTGGGGGAAAATTATTGCCTTCACAGGTGAGATTTCTCTGTGCTCATCGTGGATTGCTGAGGAACTGGAAGGGACTGCCGTCACTGGGAATGATGTAATGTAATTTAAGAGGAGACAATATGGGGTGCTTGTCATCCTGTGATGCAGCTCAAAGATTTTCATTACAAACTACGAAAAAAGTAATAATTTAAAGGTCTTTCTAAATCCTACACAAGGAGGAGTTTCAGGAGGTATTCTACAATATAGAATTTACTCCAGTCTTAACTCTTCCTGCTGGGATTATTTATTCAAATTGTGCAGAGAGATGCCGAGTCATAGTTATGACATCCTTTATCACAGACCCACAATACACAATCTTGTTTTTTAAGATATACTAATAGGAAGTATCTTAATCTGTACAACTCAGGAGGATAATCTGTTATTTTAGAGATAAATTAGTATGTACTAGATTGATGATTAGGATGTGGTTACTTAGCTTCTGTTAATTTGAAGCCAGGTGACAAGAGGCTCAATGTGTGGCCAGTGGTGCTGCAGCAAAGAAAGCCAACAGGCTGCTGGGTCACACCAGCAGAGACAGAGTCATTGTCCCTCTCCTGGGTAATGTTGGGAGTGTTGGGCTCAGTTTTGGTCCCTGCTATGCAAAAAAGAGGTGGACAAGCTGGAGAGAGCCCAGGGAAGGGTCACAAAGGTAACCCAAGGGCAGGGAAGTTGCCGTACAGGGAAAGGCTGGGAGGGACTGAGTTCAGCCTTCAGAGAGGAAGGGTTAGGGGAGAACTTATCACTGTGTTCCAGTATTTAAATGGCAGCTGCAAGGAAGATCCTAGCACCATGGATCAGCCTGAGTTGGAAGGGACCACAAAGATGGTCCAGTGCCACCCCTGCCATGGCAGGGACACCTCCCACTGTCCCAGGCTGCTCCAGCCCCAGTGTCCAGCCTGGCCTTGGGCACTGCCAGGGATCCAGGGGCAGCCCCAGCTGCTCTGGGCACCCTGTGCCAGGGCCTGCCCACCCTGCCAGGGAACAATTCCTCCCTAATCTCTAACCCAAACCTGTCAGTTTGGAGCCATTCTCCCTTTTCACCAGGAGTCATATGGAAAAGATGAGGGGTAATGGGTACATTTCCTTGTGGGGAGATTCCAAGTGAACATGAAAAGGATAATCTTCATAATGTGAACAACCAGCCATTGGAATAATCTCCCCATGGAAGCGGTGGATCCCCCACCATGGGGTATTTCTCAGATTCAGCTGCTCAGGCTGCTGGGCCATCTTGTCTAGACCATATTGGCTCTGGCCAATAAAGGTTGAACTAGATGGTCTTTGAGGTCCCTTCCATCCTGCTGTTCTATGATTCCATGAAGTGCTTAAAGCACTCAATATAATGAATATTTGCTGTCCACTCCCGAGT
Organism: Melozone crissalis; assembly: GCF_028551555.1. Taxonomy (NCBI): domain Eukaryota; kingdom Metazoa; phylum Chordata; class Aves; order Passeriformes; family Passerellidae; genus Melozone; species Melozone crissalis. The sequence continues at coordinate 17,961,346 of NW_026535785.1, read as the reverse complement.
TGAATGCCAATTCTTGTTTATGACATTATAAAGTTAAAAAGAAAGTCCAATAATTGTCTCCAGCAGACTCATTTGCATTATTTCCTCCTAGTAATTACATGAACAATGGGGATTCTCTACCTAAGAGCAAAATACATGTTGATCTGTATGTGCTGAAATATAATCACAGCAAATGTGTTTTAATTATGTGCAGAAGTAAAGGCACGGCAGAAAGCTGCTCTAATATCTACAGAGTGAGTCATCACCTAAAAAGACTAAACATTAAAATAAAGCTGGTTCTAATAAGGAAAATAATTAAATTATGATAAACAAATGAAATGAAATTGCTTTATTTTTTTGTTGGAAGGAAAGGTTTAATTGGAGGATTTGTGTAGGCAGTAGGGATGGCTTTGCTTTTAAAGGAAATAAGAATTTAATTCTCCTAGCACTTGAGAGCTGTTTCTGAGATGAATGACAGATTTTCATTTCATGTGCAGTTGAAAAGTTGAGGAGAAAAGATACTTTTGTGCCACTCAAAATACCAACTCTTAAAACACCAAAAAATGTTTTTGGGTAGGCATAGCATTTTAATTCAATGAAAATGAGACCCCTTACATGATAACAAATAAAATTCACTTAAAAGGAAACATTCTGCTTACATTTTAAACATCCTAAAAAGATAAACATTTTAGAAGAATAAAATTCATGCAGATACAGGTAAAAAAAGAGCTGCTCAATGAAAAATAACATGGAAGAAAACAACATGTTGAGAAAAAATACTGCCTTGGTCTTTCTCTAAACTCTTTTTTCCCTAAATCAACTTTTTAGTAGTATGAATGGTTGGTGTCACTGAATCATTATTCTTGTCCTGAAAAAAAAAATAGGTGAAAAAAGATATAGGTGAAAAAATCAAGGGGAAGGCTGGTATTTTGGGGGTGTCTTCTTGGTGGTCTGAGCAGTCATCCTCAGGACCTTTAAGTGCTCAGTTTGTTCTGTGTTGGGCCTCCATTTCTGTGAGAGTTTCCCCAGCAGTGGGACAGGCAGATGATTTTTGCTTAGCAGAGATGCTCTCTGGGTTACTGTGGTGACACATTTGGCACATGTGATGTCCCTGTATTCAGATCTGGGTGTTGATAAAGTCCCCTTGACTGCAGGAAGACAAATAAAACGGTTGTTCTGGTCTGTGGGAAGCTGGGAGTGAATTGCTGCTGCTCAGGATGTGTGATCACTCACTCTGCACCCCAGGGCTGGATGACATGGCCACTCTGATGATGACTCTCTTTGCTTGGACTATCAATATAAAGTGTCACTTCTAGAAGAGAATCAAGCCAGAAGAGAGCTTTAGCCATAGGCAGGGAGAAGAAACTAGCTTGGCAGTAAGAATAAATAAAGTCTGGGAGTATTCTTGGCAAAAAAATACAGTCATTATTGAATAGAATGTTATCCAAGTCAGGGGGAAAAAACAACTCAGAGGCTCCATATCCATCTCTTCTGCAGTCAGAGAAGGAATTGAAATCCGTGTTAGCTCTGCAAACTCATGGCCTTATAGAATGTAACGCTTTGTGTTCTCCTTGTTTTCAACCAGCTGTTATCCTGATTTCCTTTCATGCAGATTTTCTGGAAAAGCTTCTTCCCACCAAGCAACTCCCCCGTCCCTCTGATGGTGAGGGATTGCTTCTCCAGTGCTTCCCCACAGGCCTAAAAATTCAGTAATTGTCCAATCTCTTGCAGACAAGAGCAGGAAATGGAAAGAAATGTAATTATCAAATGTAAAACTCTCCAGGTAACCCTTAGAATGAATATTTTCATAAGCATTCCTGGATTATTTGGGCATTTTTCCTCTTTGCTGAAGACTGTGTGTTTTTTGGTTTTTATTAAAAAAAGAAAAAAGGAAAAGAAAAGCTCCAACCATCTTGTAATCCATAAACTAGCATCTGGAAGTTAAATATTCTCAGCTTCATTTTCTGTGGCAAGATTTAAATTGCCTAACATTCCTGTAACTTTTTTCTCCATGTGTTTTAGGAGCCATATGCTTGGTATTTATTTCCTTTTGTTTCTTCCTGTTTTCCTATGCATTTACCCCAGATATTTCTATTTCTTAGTTGTTTTCAGCATCCAAACTGGCTGATATTTGGCCTTTGAGTTTCACTACCAGTGTCCCTTTGGAACTACATTTCAGCAGATAGAAGACAGCTGAGATATGAGGATTATTTTTTTCTTGTGACAATACAGCATAATTTAGCTGGAGGCTTTTTACATTTTTCTCTATTATCCATCACCTAATCTGCATAACCTCATTCCTTTTTATTAGTAAGGGACAGATGTTAGACTTGTAACTATTTAGCTCTTATATAAAAGTTATTTTTGAGGGATGAAAAGTAAGTACACTGCATGGAATACAATTTCACTATAATTTTTCATTTTGCCTTAAAAATATAGATTCTTTTTAGATCTAAAGAGTGGTTAGAATTAATGTGATGTTCCTCTAAACTGTTAGAACTGGGCTGAATTGAGATCAGAATAGCAAACAGCAAGTGAGGTTTAAAAAGTTCCAGGTCAGCTGTAAGAAATCCCAGGCATTTGTGGATCTGGTGGCACTGGATCTTTAAATGGGGATTTCCATCCATCCTTGTGGATACTACAATCTCCACGAATGGGGTCCATCTGTAAGGGGCTGCTCATGTAACAACTGAAACCTAAGAATTTTCTGTCTGTCACTGTCACATTTTCGGGAAAAATCCCTTTGCAAGGATTTCTTCTCCTGGGAAGCTGAGAAGCCTCAGAGAAAAAATGAAAACAATAATTATCTAATTTGCTTCTCCCTGTTTTGCTGCTTTGGAATGTGGTTGGAGATTGTTTAATCCAACAGATGAATTGTTTTGACTTAATGACCAATCATGGTCAGGCTGTGTTGGTACTCTGGAAGGAGTCAGGAGTTTTTGATTAGTTAACCCTCTGTAAGTATCCTTTCTCTATTCTTTAGTATAGTTTTAGTATAAAATAATGTCATATCATAAAACAATAAATTAGCTTTCTAAGAACATGGAGTCGGATTCTCAATTCCTCCTTTGTCCTGGGGACCCAGAAGATACCACATCTGATCTTTCTGGATTCTTTCACAGACCTGGACCTGTTAAACCTGCCTATCAATAATATATGAAACCAAAGAAGAATATATAACTGACCCAGGAACTCTGCTTTTCTTATGGATTTCTCCGCTTTTATTGGGAATGTCAGTGCTGCAGTCCCACAGAATTGCTGTTTGTTTTCTCTTGGGTTTTGTGTTGGTTAGAAGTGCAGGGTTTCATCCAACCTTATTATTTTGTCTTGAAAATAATTCTTGAGCTCGTTGTAGCACTGCATTCACATTTCCTCATCACACAGCCAGGAAAGGAAAGGAGACTGGGCAACCCAGGGGGTTTCCCTGCTCAGCCCCCTTGCCAGCACTGCTGCTGTATAATCAGCAGCACTTATGCACCAGGCTGGAGAAAATGATGGCTCCAAGCATTCCTGTCCTTCTGCCTTTTCCTGAGAGCAGCTACCAGTGAGTGAGTGCAGTTGGCACAGCTGAGCCAGGCAGCTCTGGGCCAGCTGTAAACACACACCAAGCCACAGAGCACTGGTGAGGTATTTAAATAGCCTGGCATTTTTAGTGTGGGTGGAAAAAGAATTTGGTTTAATGCTGCTGTGATTGTGATTTCTGACTGGCCATGGTTCCAGCACGTCTCAAAACAGAGTTAACCTTTGATGAGCCAAGATATGTTGGTTAAATCAATCAGTTTTTCTGACAGAATATTCCTAACAAGACTGACCAATATTGCATTTGACACTGCTGATATTTTGTTGAAGAACTTCATGCAGCAGATGATCTTTCAGTTAACTTTGCCATCAATGTCCATTTACATACCCAATAATCCCATCTCCATAGGCAAACAAAACATTCCATCTCCTATATCCTGAGTAAATGCAATAAGGCAGCTTTACTGACTTGATAAATAATCTCAAGCATTTTACTTCATTTCAGGGTTGTGCTATTTTCAACACTTTATTATATACCAGTCAGATAATTGTTAATCTCATTATTTATCTCATTTGTATGGAAGTCAGTTACACATCTTTTAGCTATCAGAAAAAGTATAAAAAATAAACTTGTAGGCCAGTGGTAAACTCTGACTTTAATTGGGCTATAAATTGTGGAGTCACAATATGAATTAATAACTAGATGTTAGTTGTGATGGGTTTTTTTTTGATGGGGATGTCTTTTCTTCTGTATCATTCTTTGTGCTTCTCATTGAGTTTTGTCTCTTCAAATATGAGACAGAGACTCCTACTGACGTGCTAGGATCAGGCCCTAAAACCATTCAAATTAAAAAGTAATATCAGGACTAGAAATTTTTGAAGGAATTCACCTCTACTTTTCTGATGAGTTTGACTCATACTGAATCCATAGGTGGCAACTGTAGAAATTAGCCAATATCTTGGAAAGTTGTTTTTTTCCCCCAAGCTATGTATTTTGGGTTCATTCTTGACTCTGGTTTAGGAGCAGGGAAGGTGAAAAAAACCCCATTTGCTATTTCCCCATCAACAGAGGAGAGTGAGGTAAGCCTATAGCATGCAATGTAAGAGTCCTTGTGGCAGCAAGGACCTCTGTGTGTTATTGCAGTGCAGGTAATTAATAACTATTATTTACAGCTCAGTACTGGCTGCATTGTCCCCTGCCTGGCTGCCATTTGGTGCTCTCAGCAGATTTCCCTCAGGAACTTCAGCAGAAATAGCAGGAACCTTCATAAGATATTTGGATTTTGGTCCATTCTTGTATCCAGGGTATTATTTGGATCATTTAAGAGCTCAACTTCACTTCTCAGTATTGTACCTCTTCTTCATCTTTTTAAAGGTGGCTTTTTTGTGGGCTTCTTATCCTGAGCACACATTTTATTAGAGAAACCTCAGCAAAGTGCTTGGAGATCTTTGAAGTTCTCCCTCATGCAGCTGTTTGCCTCGTTTGTTGTTCCTTTTATGGAATTTATGTTCTCCAGTGGGCAGCCTGATGATCAGTTCTTTGAAGGAGAGGGAATACAAGTCCTGTGTACTTAAAAGATCATCAGAAATCATTATTTAGTCTCATATACCTCAAGGGCTGCCCCAGGCTGGGCCAGCACAGGAGGGACCTGGAGCTGCTCAGAGAGCCCAGAGGAGGCTCCAGGGTGAGCAGAGGGATGGAGCAGCTCTGCTGGGAGGAAAGGCTGGCACAGCTGCCATTGTTCACCTGCACAGGAGAAGCTTTGGCTGAGCTCAGGGTGGCCTTGCAGGGCCTGAAGGAGCTGCAGGAAAGGTGGAGAGAGACAATTGCCAAGGGCTGGAGGGACAGGAGCCAGGGAATGGCTGCCAGTGCCAGAGGGCAGGGCTGGCTGGGATCTTGGCAATGAGGAATTGTTCCCTGTGAGGGTGGGCAGGCCCTGGCACAGGGTGCCTGTGGAGGGATAGAATGTAAGAAAATAAAGATAGTGCAGAAGGTAATCTCACCCGTGAGGATCTACAGCTGTACAAATCACCAAAGACTGGGAACTTGCCCCTAACAGGCCACAGCTGTGTCCAATAAGATGAGTGCTACAAAAGAGTGGGTTAGCTGGGTGAGGAGAGAGAGAGAGAGAGTTTGTTGGCTGAGCTGTGAAGGAGTCACTGCTGTGAGGAGGTGACCACGAGAAATCACTGAGAAGGTATGGAACTTTCACAATAAGATGACAACAGCCCAGAGCAGCTGTGGCTGCCCCTGGATCCCTGGCAGTGCCCAAGACCAGGTTTGACACTGGGGCTTGGAGTGACCTGGGGCAGTGGAAGGTGTCCCTGTGATGGCACTGGATGAGCTTTAAGGTCCCACCCATTCTCTGGTTCTTTTCCTGCTGTCTTTACCATAATGAGTATCCTCTCCTTCCAGGGGAATGCAGGACAGCTGCTCACCCATTCTTCCTGCAAGGGGCATTAGGGACAGCAGGAACAGCTGAATGGGGACAAGGCCATATGGGGTTTGGGCTGTTCCCTGCTCACTGAGTGCTACGAGCTCCCCCCAGCTTGTGTGGGCACAGCAAACCAACAGTGATTCAGCCATCATTAAATTAGTGCAGATGTCTCCTGCAGCCTCCCACAGGAGTCTTTCCATGAGCTCAGACAATTTGGATAAAGGTCTAGACTAAATCATTGCTAAGTCTATATGGATTCTGACTGGCTTGAGATTGACATATGTTACACACTTCCAGCTCCTGAGATACTGATTTGTACACAAGTTGGCTGTATCCATGCTGAGCCAGAGCTGCTTTTTTTATTTGATGGGATGCTGACCCCAGATTTTGGGTGTTTCGAATCACAGGTAGCTCAGGTGCTTATAGCAAACGACATAAATACTCTGAACAGTTCCCACACTTATAGCACTGCTAATTTTTCTTCCTTTGAAACAAATTAGGTTATCTGATGTGTCAAAAAAAGGTGATAATTGTCCCTGACACTTCAGCTTCCAAATGTCCTGGGCAGGGGTCTGCAGGTCTCAGTTCAGGTTGCTAGAGGATCAGAGGTAACACATCACTAGGAGTGAAACCCTGCTGGAGCAGGCGCAGTGCTTCATTTCTGCATATTTAATACTGCCAATGTGTGATGGTTTATGCATCCTCTCCCTGCTCGATTCCTCCAGAAAAGCATTAACAAAGGCAGAAGCAATGATCTTTCTCTAGTGGTTTAAGGAATATTTCAAATTTAATGGTGTTGCAAATTGATTGCATTATGAGAGACATAACCTTTGCAAGTGAGTTTGTAAGAAATTCACAGGAATGCATGACTTAGTAGAAATGCATGGGAAATTACATTAGGAAGCTTTGGAAACCGCACAAGTGATGAGGCAAATAACTCCTTGTGAAACTGCATGAAATGATAATAACTAGTTTCAACCAGGTTCCTCCAAATAAGTTACAATTCTGCATGAGTTATCCCTAATAAACATCTAACTGCAAGAAAAGAGGGAAAAATAATCAAATTATCCTCATGTTACATCTATTCATTCTGATGTATGACACTCTGATGTTGCTATGTAATTGCAAACAGAGCAGCTCTGAAGAGCTGGTTCTGGTTTGTTTGACATCTCATAAGGAGTTTGTTTTGTAGCATTTCCTAGTTGTGTTTATTTTCACATTCTAAGTAATTTAAAAGATATTTCAAGTAAGAAAAAATTGCTACTGCACCCCTGTGAACAGTTCACAGGTTACTGTAAGTGCACTAGAAATCAGTCATATTGTCACCTGTAAGCAGATAGTTTATAAGAGAAGCAATATGTAAGTACCCACAATTTAATTTTTCAGCTCTCTTTATTTCACTGTTACCTTCTCAACAGCTTTCAATTTTAGCTCGAGCTGGCTGCAGAGCTGATGTTTATATTTCTCCACTGTAGCTGTGTTTGACAGCCAATTGCTAGAGAAGAGCTTTCTATTTGCACTGCCAGCTTTACACATTATGTGGTTTTAGACAGTACTTACTTCCTTGCTCAGACACTGAAGGATGTTAAGCAGTAATCTTAAATTTGAAAAATTACCTTCCAAAAAAAAAGGTATTTTACTGCTTTCAGGCTGGTTTTATTAAATATTATTAACAGGAGACATCCTGCATGGATTTGAAATTCTTTTATTAAGAAAGAAGACAGGTTAAATATATTATCTCTGGGACCCTCCCAATCATTTTGAGCAAAACATGAGAAGAAGCCAGGCTGGTGAAAGCAGCTGAAAGCAGGGCCTTGAAGGATTTTAAAATCATGACAGTTAAATATGCTTAAATAAATAGAAATATCTTCTCTGCTTTGACCGCTCTGGCCTGTTGTACTTTTCTGTGCCTTGACTGATCTAGGCTCTAAGCTTGTCTAGTTTGGCAGATTTTGTAAGCAGCCTTCAAATTACTGCTGTGCCTACATAGTGATTAACTTTTTTATTCCTCTTCTGCAATCCAAAGACTATGTGTTCTGAGCTATGGCTTTGACATTCACTTGAGGAAATCACTTCAACAACACAAAGAGGTCTTGGTGCCCAACTGCAGTGAACTCTGGGCCCGAGAATGAAGCCTGGCAAGTTCTAATAAGCTTTTAAGGAGGAAAGGAAAAATACAGCTCAAACAACAAGGCAGGAAATCTCAGAACATGGTGAATAAGGTGATGATGATTAAATGGACAGCAGAGTAGGATTTGGGATGTGGGAGCTTCTGAGCTTCTGGTGAGCCTGGGGAATGGGAGTTCCTATAGCTTATGGTCTCGTACAGCCAACTCCATACTTTGTCTACATAGAGGATGGATCACAGGTTAGCTTCTGCTGGCAATAAAATTGACAGCCCGAAGGGAAGAGCCCTCTGAAGTCATTCCTAGAGGCTTCACAGGCCTTACATGTAGCAAAAACTACAGCACTGTTTGTGTCCAAGACTGACAAGCTGGAGGAGGGAGCAAATGGCTTTGCTGCTCTTTCTCTGAGTTGGGAAAAGAGTGACAAGTGCAGGAGGAGGCACTGTTAATTATAATGCCTGAAGCACTGGAATTGTTAATGTAAGAGCTTGACCCCAAACAGTGGGAGATGACAGAGACTTTTTTTCCCCCATAAAGACACAAAAAAGGGAATGTGTTTTACAAGACTAAAGCTGCATGCAATTTTTGAGGCTCTCTGTGCCCAGCTCTCAGATCTCCTGTGGTGAACCACTGTTCACTGTAGATGAAATAATAGGGAAGTAAATGAGATGGGAAAGGATTCCTCTTTGGCAGCGTGACACAACTTCATCTCATGCTTCCAAGTGTCAGGAACAGTTGGGTTAAAAAAATCCAGAGCCGCTTCCAGGAGCGGTGTGTGCTGGAACAGGGGAAAGGAACAGCAGTCTGGCTTCAGAAATAGTTGCATGAACTCCCAGCTGGGCAGAGAGCCAGCTACAAAAAGGTGCCAGCCATCTGAGGCCACTTGCCACGGGACATTTGGGTGTTAAGGAGCCGGGGACTGGAGGCGTCAGGCCAAGCTGCGGTGGGACGGGTCAGGTGTGGCACGGCGTTCTCAGGACAGAAGGGAGGACAGATGGTATTCCCAAATGGAAAGGGCCAAGGCCAGAGCTAGGCAAACAGAAAGCTTTAGCTATCATCTGGCTTAACATAAGGACTCAGAAACAGCAAGGTATGTGAGGAATGTGTGCAGGAAAAATCAGGCTGAGAGCGGGGTTTGGGTGGGAACAAAGCACCTTGTCCTTGTCACCATCACAACCACAGGTGGAGTTGGGGGAGGCTTTGCATAGGCTGTCAACAGTGAAACAGCACCAGAAATACCTAAAAATTCTAATTGCAAATTTGTATGGAGATTAACTGGAGATAAATGCATGAAGCTGTCTAAGAATGGCTTGAGCAGTCCCACGGTCTGGATGTTTTTTCCTAATGTGAGTCTTTGAGAGACTGAATGTGGGTTTATCTCTTCCTCTGTTCCTCCCATTTGTAAAACCAAGTAGAGCTGTATTTTTTTTTTTTTCTCCCAAGACATTAAACAAAATTAGATATTAAAGATTGTTAAATCAGCCTGGTGGGGAAGGCAATAAATGATACAGAAAGGACCAATGGCACTGTGGCCAGGAAGGATTCAGATCAAGATTCAGGCAGGTTCCTGAGCTCTTTCCTTGCATCAGCTGGTCATAATCAGTGGATTAAAATAACCTGACTGTTAGAACACAGGCTTGTCTGCAGTTTTCAAACAGCAGCTCACTCCAGTGTGCTGTGGGATGATACCAAAAGGTAAGCAATGAAAAGTCATTTGTGCACAGTTGCAGCATAAATATAAACAGAGACAAAATTAGCAAATCAAATAGAATAAAAAAGCAGTAGCAAAGAATAAACAGAAACATAAAAGAAGCCATCTGGAATCAAAGATACTCAAATGACATGGTAGGAAACTGAGGCAGACAAAAGCAGAGATTACACTCTTAAATGAAATTGTTAGGGATATTACTGCTTTAATTCCCTTTGAATCTGGCTCTGAAACTGCAGCTGAGAAGTGTGAGCAGTAATGTTCTTTGACAGTTACTCCAGAGGCTTCAACTTACATGATTCCTGGATTTTAAATGGAACCTTTGTCATCCATGGACATGTCTTTTTCCCTTCTGAAAGTGTTCCAAGGACTGACATTATGTCAAGAGCATCAGCTCTGTGCCCCAATTTGTCATTACCCTGAATAATAATGCAGAATATTTGATTCTCCTCTTCCCCACTGTGCACTTAATAATTCCCATTACTAAAGATGGGACCAACCTATTCACTGAGAAAATGAAAGATTGAAACATTAAATTGAAATTAAATTCACGTTATTAATTCTGTGTTGTGTGGAAGCGAATCAAATCTATTTATAAGAGTTTAATTAGGAATGACCCTTTAAACTGCGGGTCAACAATAAACATGTTCATTGTCCATGATGTGTCAGAGCACATCAACAATATACAGAAAAACTTCCTGTAACTCCTAAAGACGTTCATGTTTTTAGGAAAAAAACATCCCTGCAAAGCCATGGGCAGAAAGCAATGCCTGAAGAGTAAGGTGCATTACAGTTTTTGAAAGCATTTTGAAGCCCAGAATACAGTTTTTGATATATATATAAAATGGTTGTAAAAGTCACTAAAACCCTTCCATACTTTCACAGAACGAGTGAGAGCTTCTTAGAAGCCAGCAGTTTCAGAAAAGAGTCATAAAAAGCTGAAAATTCCATCTCAAAGTCCATTAAATGGGGTCTGCCTCATAAATGAGGAATTTTATTGCAAGGCAAAGGTAAAAAATAGAAGAAGAACCTGAAGCATGAGGACAGTGCTGGTGTCTGTGAAACATCAGGTGAAAATCAGTGAGGCACCCTTAAAAGAAAAGATTCCAGAGTTAGGACAGGGAAGGGTGATGCAGATTTTAAAATGAAGTTTTAAGGGCAGATGATTCCTTTTCCCTTGAAACAAGTACGGGGTAATTCCCTTGTAATTACATGAGGATGAATTAATTACTTTCTAACAAACTCAAATAAAAACTTGACGACATAATACCATCTTCCCTTGCCTTAATTAAAAATGTCCAGGAGCATTTTCATAATGTGTAGATGCTTCCCCACATGAAATATCTCTATATTTATTCTTTTTTTTTTTACTGATACGAGGAAATTGGGATTACATCTCCTCCCACTGATGGGGGATCTATTATGGGCTGTTGTGTATCAAGTTGCGCACCAGCACCACAGATCTGGGAGGGCTGGAAGTGCCCAATCCTCCTGCAGAGGAAAACCAACAGCTTTCTGCTCATCTGGGCATGGCTCAGCCCCAAGTGCAGGATGCACTCTCCTGATGGTGAACACATGGAATTCTTTGTGCTGAGCAGCCTGTTGCTTTGGCTGCCGTGGGTTTGCCAGGTAGCTGAGTTGAGAGCAGGTGAGACAGCTCCCATCTGCAGAGGAGGCTCCTGAATCTGCTCAGAATTGCAAAGGAGCTTCACCAACCTCGCTCCCAGCCTTTGTCCATGCATTAAATCCCTGGCTGCTAATGCAGTTTGGAGTCAAGGACTTGCTAAGAAAACCTTGTCTGAAATATGCTGAACAAAGAGTTATGGAATAGGAAAATTTAATAACAGTCCCACGCTCATGGAGCTGTGTTTTACTGCAGAATAACACTTTTGCATCTGCAGAATACAGAGGCTCTTAGAATCAGATTCATCTCTGCAGTTTCCCTGGCATGGATTTTATTTATATATGTTTGCAATGTATGTACATGAAAGGCTATAAATGCATTTTATGTCCTTGGATAGTGTGTTGGCAAGACTTTTAGACGTGCATTAGTGAAAACAATGTTAATTTTGTGGTAGCACCCTGTGTGTGCTGTTCCGGTTAGTCCTGGCTTCATTTATTACCATCTGTATTATCAGATAGAACAGCAAAGGAATTAATAAAGACTAGAAATTGCTCTAATCTGAGGGTTCATTTGGAGTGAATGTAATTTTTTAGGGAAAAAAATGATCTGTGCTGAGGCTACAGGGGAGCTGTTAGTAAGGTATTAATACAGGCCATCTGCATAACCATTAAAACTCAGAGCTGCTCCAAAGTCACTCCTGTCTCCGTAAATCCAGGCATGAATTGGGTGATGGACTTGCATCTGCTGCTTTAAGAGAGAGAGGTGTGTGGATTTATAGTCCCCCAGGCAGGGCAGTGATGGAGAAGATGATTTCACTTCCTTTGAAGTCTAATGAAGTGAATCTCACATAATGGAAGTGATTTTACCTCTCTCTGAACAAGATGAGGTTCTCCAGTAAATGTGTTTGTTTGTTTTGGGGTGCTCTCTGGCAGTGGGACACTGGGGCAGAGACAGATATTTTCTGCTTCAAGCAGAAATTCTTGTTACATCTGGATGATGCTCTGAAAAAGGTCAGCTTTCAAGTATAGGTGCAGCAAATAAAGCTGCAGATGTGGAAAGCAGTTTCATATTTACATTTGTGAGGCTTTTTTGAGCAGAAAGCACTATTCACTTCTCACATTCATTATGCCCTTCTATCATTCACCTAGATCCTATATAATTATGTGTTTAATGATCTTCACCCTTCACACGAACACAGCTTGCTGAAGCTTGACTCTTGCAGTAAATTATCATTCATGTCTGCTAGGAGAGAGGAAATATTACTTGGGAAAAATGCTCTGCTATCTGACTTAAGATTTCAGTCTGTGATATAACTTTGTAGTAGGTGATGATGACTTAATCTTAAATCTAAACAATAAAATGATTTTGGAGAAGTGGCCCTTCCATAGGTGATTTGTTATTATATTTTGATATTAGAGTGTAAGGACTTCAAAACCTAGAAAAGTTATCTTAATTATTTAAGTCAGTTTGGATGCTTCCCATAGATTGTCATAAATGCCACATTTATGTCTTGGGGTTTTTTTTAATTAAAAAACTAAAAAAGAAAATAAACCCCACTTATATAAATCTATATATCCATATATCCCACATGTAAATCTTTGGGTAAAAACTGATCTTCCACTCATCAGAGTTAGTTTCAACTTTAATATTATAAGATGCTCCTATCTCTTGTACTTTATGTTTAACCCTTCACCTTGTAGTGTTTCAAATAGCAATACTTGAATAACAAATAGCAATTCTTGCTTTTAATACAATGGAATTTATGGTAATTATAGACATTTTTATCATTTTAACTGTTGGTATATCACTGGAACTACAAAGGTTTTATAGCTCTGCATTAATATCTACCAGAACTGATTTATGAACCATAACTGCTGTTGGATATTATGGGTAAAACCTGAGATTACACACACAGTCTCTCTTAGTTATTAGCAAATAGCAAATTCTAGAATGTTTAAGCCTTTTCAAATGTCTGTGTGGGATATCTGGTTTATTCTTAAAAGTTCAGATTTTAGCTTTTTATTGTGTGGCTGGGTGAGCTGAGACATTCCCAGTTCCTGTGCTGAGCTGTGGGTGTCCAGACAGTGCTGTGATATTACATCACTCTAACTCAGCTCTGAACATGCTGCCAAAACCTTCATATGCAATGTTAATGCCGTATAGATTTTATTCAGGGAGCAAACAGATGCTTAAATTATAAACAGTCTGTTTAAAACACAGATTCTGGATTGATCTTTACAGGCTCTGGGGCTCTGAAAATAAGGGTCATAAGGACAGTAATCCTAAATCCAAAAGGAATTGTGTTAACTTTCTGAGCAGACCAAGCTGTGACACCAACCAAGAGGAGCAAGAGGAGAGGGCAGTGCCTCAGTAAATGGGGCTGATTGTTCTCAAGAGGAGCTGATGGCAGGTGCAGAAAGAAAAGCAGATTGAACTTTTGGAAAAGGGACTCAGCTGTCACTTGACATCTCTGCGTACGTTCCTGTGGGCTGGGTAGAAAGAGTGAACTGGATTGAGTCATGCACATTCACAGCTAAAGTGCTCTGAAAAAGTTGTTAAAACAATGGTGGGGTAATAAAATGCTGCCCAGCAAAACAGAGAGGATGAGTTTACACCTCGTTGGGTCGTGGGAGTTGTGTCATTATTGCAGAGCAGGGAATGCACTGGTGGCCAGGATTTTCTCTCTGTAACAAACCAGATGAACAGGGAAATCAGCCCTGGCTGCCGCTGTCCACTGTGCTCATTGCAACAGACAGAGCTTTGTGTTTGCTGAACCCTTGAACAGCTGAATTCCTGAACAGGTGAGCTGCAGATACAGCTGTTTGTGACCAATTGTGGGCAGGAGGACCTGCAGAGCCACTTGTGCCATAAGAATCTCCTGTGGTTTGGCTGCAGCTGGTGTTACAAGGCTTTTTTTCACACCTATTGTAATATCCTAATGCCATCTCTTATTCTAAATGATGCTGCTGCCTGGCCCTGGCAACCCCTGCTATCAATTGAGAGTAAAATGCATAACCAGCAACAACTTCTGTTGAGCTGTCTGCCCAGAATGAGCAAACAGGAAAAAGCCTTTAGTGATGGTTGTAACTCATGGTGCAACCTAAGCAAGTTCTACATATTTCCTTCAGACTGTCTTTTGTAAGGCAGAGATAAATAATAATAAATGCACGTTACATTTTTAATGATGTTGTTCACTTCTTATTGATCATATTGAGTGTGTTGGACCTAACAGTAAACAGAATTTAAACCCCTATTACTGGGTATTCAAGTTATTATCCTGTATTTTTGAATGTGTTGACAGTGATACATATGATCCAACCAATTCCCATTCTCACAACTTAAAAATTATTGGAGATAATCTGATATGCAGTATTTGGCTCTGAGCTTACCGAAAAATCAATGAAAGTCCTTTGTCCCCTGGTTTTTAATTAATAAAAGCATTAAAAATAAATAATGTATTTCTCATACTGTTTCAGTTTATTATAATTCTCTCTTGGTTTTTGAAAAGCCAAATAGAAATTTAATAGAATTTTTTTTCCTGATGGGGCTTTGAGGAGAATGGGAAGATGTGTGCTTCTGCCAGGGCACATACTTTTGGAATAAAGATCTTAGAACCTTTTAGGTTCTGCAAAGATCTGAGTTGTGATATGGTTTTTAATTTCTCTGACTGCTGTCTGTGACAAGATTCCATAGATGCCAGTGTTCAGCCATTTCCAGTCACCTGGAAATAAGTTGAAAGTAATAACTAAAAAGAAGAGGTTAGATTAAAACATATGTCATGGTTAACCCTTCCCTCACCCTTTGGGCTGATGATGGTTCTGAAGGCATTTACAATTTAGAATGGGGATTTAAAATATATATAACAGCTGCTTTTTAAATAGAAAGTCTAATTATGCCTATGATTGCATCAATTTTTGATTAGTATGCATACAAATCCCTGCTCTCCATGTGTATTCAAGCTGAGCTGTGGATCACTGGTGCTGGAATTGAAGCACAAAGGATCAGCTGACAAAATGTAGAGTTAGACCAAAGCAAAAAAAAACAAAACAAAACAAAACCCCCAAAAATCTGTGTGTACTTTTTTCTGTCTCTAAAATGTGTTTTTTTTTTTTTTTTTTTCCTTCTTTTTAGCTACACACAGACCTGGACCCTGGCAGCAGCAAAATCAAATATATCCTGTCAGGAGATGGAGCTGGAACCATCTTTGTGATCAACGACAAGACTGGAGACATCCACGCCATGAAGAGGCTGGACAGGGAGGAGAAGGCTGAGTACACCCTGACAGCCCAGGCCGTGGACAGGGACACAAACCAGCCCCTGGAGCCCCCCTCAGAATTCATCATCAAGGTCCAGGACATCAATGACAACGCTCCTGAGTTTGTGGAGGGCCCCTACCACGCCACGGTGCCAGAAATGTCTGTAGTGGGTACGTATGTGCGAGCTCTCCCTGCTCACAGCCTGGGCTGTGCCAGGAGGCTGTTGAGTTGGTGATGAATAATAAGGTATTTATTATGTTGTTAGCCTTCATTTGCATATTTTCAAATCTTTTCTTGGCCAGAGCTTTCATCTGCAGCACAATAGCCGAGTCCCTCAGTAGTAAGGAAATTATTAACAGCTGTATTAATGTCTCTTTGTCCAACAACACTTTAATGGGCTAAATTTATATTTCCCTTCTGACACTGCAGTTAGAGAATTGTTATTGAGAAGGATTTATCAAGATTTGCTCCAGCATGATGCTTTAATCCTATTGATATTTTGTTGATGTTTAATTATCTGTTTGTTGTTTTCCTACACTTGCAGGGCATTGATACATACTTATTTGTTTTCCTCTAAGTGCAACTGTAATCAGGGAAAAACATTGAAATGAAAGATGCTGTGTCTGGGAATTGATGGTTGGGCTGTAGAATGGACTTAACCAATTAGCCACAGGATTTGCATGGATGATGGAAGGGAAAAGCAGAGAAAGCTGTGGAAAAAGATGGTGAAAAGGGAAATTAACTGTGTGAAAGCAGAAAAGAGAAAGGAGAAGAACATAATCTTCTTAATATATTTTACTTATATTTATTCATTTTGTCGGATTAGTGTGAATCTCTTTCTTCGTGGATTAATATATTAGAATCTTTTCTGCATAGTTTGTCTCTGTGTGTGCAAGTGAATGTCCTTACAGAGGCAGATATTGACACACATAGAGTGCAGCTCACCTTCAGCTGTCACTGAAACCAAGGGAAGCAAACCCACCAAACCAAGAGAATCCATTTTAGGGCAATACAAAAATTCAGCATGAGCAAAGGCATCAAAATCTGGCCATGAAATGCGGAAGAATTTCTAATGCATTTTAGTGTTAGGTTGAGGATAATGTGCTTTTCAGTGATTTGTCTACATCTGTCAAAGCAAGGTAATTGAAGGAGTGTCAAGGCACTTTGTGGAATAAAGCAACACCCTATCACAAAGTTTCAAAAACACCACTCTCTGTTATTTAGCTAAAAAGAGGAGAAATGTGAGGAGCCAGAACCATCCTCTCACTCACAGCACAGAGAGTTCCACTGAGTCATTGTCAAATACAAGTGTGAGTGCACGGTCAAACCTGACACTTCATCTTTTAAATCTACTCTGCTCCAACAGATTTTCAAATCTTCATTGTGCCAAAAATGATATGTGAATTTTTGAGCCTGCATTTCAATTCTTTTACTAAACCATAGCTTTTATATGTTGAGTTACTTTTAATTATACAGCAGCACAAACATAATATGGATCTGCTTTCAGAAGATATTTCAGCCAAGCTCTAGGTGAGCAAATTACTTAATTAAATAAAATGAGAATAGAAAACCAAACCAAAACAGAGCAGTGTGGGAGAAGGAGGAAGGAAAATTGAATGCTGTCACTCCTTATGTAAATGGGATTTATGTAGTATTCTAGGAGAAAAAGGAGAAAGATATATGCAAGAAAAGAAAAGATGGTTTCTGTTCACAAAACCTATATAAAAATATTTATATCTGTGCATATTTATATTCTGTGATAAAGACATGGCCTTTATCCAAGCAGTATGCACTGTAAAGAAGAGAAGAAAAAAATGCCCAAAACTGAAAACTTTGAGAGGAAACTAATCAGGAGATGAAGAAAAATCTAATAAATTGTTAACATGAGGTTTAAAAGATGGTAAATGCAATGCGAGTAAGGGAATAAAAGAGAATAAGAAATGAAATATTAGTGAAAGGGAGGTAAAGTCAGAATGGAGAAAGAGTGAAAGAGGAGGGAAAAGTGTGAAGAAAAGTAATGAGAGATGAATTGTAAGTTGAAACTTCATGTAGGAAAACTGTTATAGAGGATTGTAGCAGAAATGACCAATGGCTGGATGTAGTTAGGGAATAGCCAAAGGGGCTGGCTCCACAGGAAAATGTTTCATCTGTTCCCCAAACATCTTGGGGGAAAGAGAGACACTGAACTGCCTCTGAAATGACAAAGTTCTATGTTCTTATGGTTTGTTAGGCTGCATGAAAGAGTTTTGTCCACAAACAAGTGTGTTCTAACAACAGAAATGATCATTACCATTACTAAAACAATCTGTGTGGTAGAGATTTGCAATAGATCATCTGACAGGTCTGGGGTTTATCACTGTAACTCTGAGAGTTTTGCACATTTATCCCTTAGGATCCTTGGCCCTTCCAGCTGTTTTACATGACATTCCTAGGGGTACAGATTTCCAAGCTGCTGCTCCACAGAAGCACCAATGTGCACCCCTGCTCTTTTGTTGAGAAACAAAATCTATTTCACTGCTGTTGCTTCAAAACTCAGAGAATGTTCCTGATTGCATTAATGGGACAGGAGTGAGTGTGAAGGCTCTGAAGTAGAGGCAGTGGAGTCTGTGTCTTAATCTCTGATGGAACCAAATGTCAAGGCTGCAAAGTAGAATATGAGAGTGCTACCCTTCATCCCTTCATTAATGTTGCTGTTACTATTTCCTTCTGCTTTCTTCCCTTCACCCACAGGTAGCAACATCAAAAGATGAAGGAAAAGATTCTCTGTAGATTATTTCAGGTTTTTTGAAGTTTTTTTTAGTCCTCTTAAAATTAGATTAGCTCTTCTGTAATGTTTACAAAAAAAAAAATTGTCTCCTTTCAGAGTTCAAGGAATTTTCACTTTCCCCCCGCTAAGAGTATTTCACTTCCATTATCCACTTACTTAATTCCCTTAAAGAGATCTCCACCCACTGCCAATTTCTTGCCTTGACTTTTGTACAACACAGACATCACTAGGCAGTGTTCTTACTCAGGATAAAACAAAGTTCTGCTGAACCTTTTCTTTCCTCAAAATGCTTATATCAATTTTCTGCTCTGAAACAGAAGAGGAACTCATATGCTCTCTATATATAGTGCTTATGTAATGAGGATGCAGTACAAGGCATTTTATTTTTGGGCCTCAGGGGAAGGCAATGCACGAAATACAGATGAAGGCTTTAACCTTTCATTGTTCTAAGGTTCTAACACGATGCAATTTTTCTAATAGGTGCCTTAGACCTGGTCTTATGCTCCTGGCCAGAGGAGATCTATTATAGGAATGTCAGGTGTTATTTTGACTATCTAGAACTGGAATGAAACACTACGGGGATGTGAAACCAGATTCAAGCTGACAGAGAGCAGGTTTAGATTAGAGATGAGGAAGGAATTGCTCCCTGGCACAGGGTGCCCAGAGCAGCTGGGGCTGCCCCTGCATCCCTGGCAGTGCCCAAGGCCAGGCTGGACACTGGGGCTGGAGCAGCCTGGGACAGTGGGAGGTGTCCCTGCCATGGCAGGGGTGACACTGGATGGTCTTTAGGGCCCCTTCCACCCCAGTTTTGGGATTCTGTCCCTCCCTGCAATGTGTGCCAGCCCATGAGGGCTCCGTGTGTGTGCCAGCATCCAAGAGCCGCACGTGGCCACGGCTTCTTCCCCTGCTTGGTTTTTACTCTGTATTTTGGTGCTCTCTGGAAAATCCTGCTTCCCTGCTGAAACAAAAGGATTTGCATGGCTGTCCTCCCACTCGTGGTGCACAGAGGATCAGTATTACCCGGAGCTCTCTCTGGGAGGAGTGCTGCTCACTTCTCAGCTGTCTGTGCAGAACACACTCCCACACTCGCGCTCGCTGCCGGCCGCGCCACTGCGCTCTGAGTTATTCTGAAATAATTTCTTTCTCTCTCTGAGCAAACACACCAGCACATTCCAGAAAAAAAAAAAAAAAAAAGTTTTAAGAACTAAACTGAATTTTTTTTACTGTAATTCTCACATAATCTACCATAGTAAGCCCTGCTCCCCACCTCCAAAAATGATGAATTTGCTTGTGAAAGCTAATAGTGTATATGGAGAATATGTTCTTTGGTGAAACTGTGCACTTTAATCTTTTAATTATGGTATTAATTTTCTTAAAGAATTAAAGATCAAAAAGTGAAATCTGTGGAATTACTTCGTTATGGCAAGTATTACAAATAGGAAATAATTTAATTTTTTCTGTAAATCTTGTTTAATCACTTTTAAGCCTAAAAGGGCACACTGGGGTAGAAACTCAGTTAAAACCTTAAAAAAAAAAAAAAAAGGATTTATCTGTGCTTCAGGGAGTAAGAACCCCAAGGCTCTATTTTTTTCCCTCCCCATTTGTCTGTGAGCTCTGTATCTATGCCTGCAATGAAGACAGAATATTATGTAAATGAATGAGCAAGCTTAGAAGATCCATAAGGGTAATTGGAACAAGTTCTGTAGCTTATTTAAAGAAAAAAGAAAAAAAAAAAGAAAGAAAAGAGGAAAAAGAAAACCCCACACCTTCCCTTGAGCGTGTTCTGTTTCTGTGTTACCTTCTCAGCTACACACAGATTCATGAATTCCCCAAAACATGAGCAGAGGTGGTAATGGGAGCCAAAGTGGCTATTGTCTCCTGACAGCAGAGTTTTGGGAACCCTTTTTTCAGGGGAGGAATGAGGAGTGAAATCTCTTGATTTCGCTCTCGGCGAAGCCGGGAGTGTTTAGACAGCGAGTGTCATGTTGAAAGACAGGAGACGACTGAAGCAGAGTGACAAACGTGTTGGTGAAATAAAAAAGGACACAGATGGAAAAAGAACAAAAGCCAGAAGGGAAGAGAATTCTCTCATAGTTTGCCTGAATTAAGGTAAACAGGAAAACTTTAATAATTTCCAAATATTAAGGCTTCTCCTGACAGTCATAAAAAAAAATAGACACAGTGGCATTCAGTCTGGCATTGCTCTAGAAATGCTTTTGCCTTTGCCACTTGAAAATAGTAACAATATGGAAAAGCTTAGAATTATAATACATTTTGTCCTTAAATGCTTCCATGAAAGGTCTTTACTGGAAAGGGCTTAGGCTTTCAGTTGAGTCAGAATATCAATTTTCAGTTTTGGCACAAGCGCATCTACTTAGGAATGTTTTCCCTTGAATCAAGGTTTGCCCTTGATTACACCACTGCAGATAAGAAATTCTGTCATCTTTTTTTTTTTTTTTTTAAAGCAGAGCAGAGTTCTTTAGTCCAGCCATGTGTATTAGGACCACTCCACATAGTGCAACTTTGTTTTCCAGTTCTCCCAAAGATATTTATTCTCTTCCACTTACAAATTGTTTGCAGAAGGACAAATTCTGCTCTGTATGAAATCAACACGCAATGTCTGACATGAATAGTGATAAAATAACTTGACAAATCAGAAAGTTGTGATAAAAACCTGACCTGAAATGTCATCGAGATCAACCACACTGTCTTGCTGGGGTTTTTGTCATTGATTTTTAAGGCACTGAGCATGACTGTTAAATCAATGATAGTTTGTCACAAAATTGTGGAGTAAGGGGTCAAGTACACATTAGCCCAAAGGGTAAATGCAAAGGCAGTGCAAAAGCTAAGGAAAAAACCAGCAGATATTGTAAAATATGACAGCAGTATGGCAGCTGTTAAAAAGAAAGTATATTTTCATGTTGTCTTGTTCCTCCACTTGTTCCTCTTGTATATAATCTCACACAGGAGCTGTGACACCAATGAGTTTTATGTGAGATTTCTTTGGTTAGTGTGTATGTGTGTGTTTAAAATGATCACACACAACCTTCAGGATGGGCTCAGGACATCCAACACCAGGGCTGGCTGGCTGTTCCTTAACCTGACTGGCTGTTGAGCCCTGAGAAAACACAGTTCTGAGCACCTGCTGCTATTTCTGTACTTTTATTTCTCATGAGGTCCAATCAAAAATGTCATTATCTTTCTTACTGGTCTTATGTGCTCATTATGAGCTCGAGGACCATGATGAAATTAAGAATCTTTAGGGGTTTATAGGCTGATCCTTTAGTTATCCCCCTCTATATTGTTCTATTGTACTAAACCAGTTAATTGACAATACAGAATTACTGAAATCTGTGGGATTGCTCCAAGTACTTTGTGCCAATGGCAGGAAATAGTTGAGTGTTGAGGTTCTGAAGGCACTGTCTGGTCCTTAGGAGCAAGGCCTGACTTTCCTGTGCAAGGTGAGGAGCTTCTGATATGTGCTGGTTCCTGAGACAAACACTGCCTTTCTTCTTTTTCTTCCTCTCCATTCACTGGCAGCAATTTGTCACAAATTGTCCATTTTTTGCACACATGCATTCCCTTGGCACAAAATTGTGCAGATGACACGTAGCGAAGATAAACTCTACAGGAGAAATCTGCAGGGATCAGAACTGAGGACACAGTTCCTTATGGAGTTCTTCCAAATGGAGAAATTCATCTTTCCATGATGTTCCAGTTTTGGGATGAGGACAGACAGAGCTGTCACATGTTGATCATGTGATGGCAGAGCAGAGGAGATTTTGGCAGTATTAGGTGAATGTTCTGTGTACCTACAAGACTCTGTCCTTCTGTGGTTTTCCTCTTGACTCCTAGTTACAAACATCTTGTGCTTGTTGCAGATATTCTGCTTCTGAAATCCTTTGTGGTTGCCTCCATTTGTATATATCAAATGTGTCACCGTGTTTGTGTTCTGTGACTGTATGAAAATAAGTCTCTGACTCAGGATTCTGATGCATTCTCTTCTGGTTAAAAGTTTAAATCTATTCTCAGCATGGATTTTTCACAATTTCCCCAAATGTAAAATTTTGAAGGGACAAAAAGATGTTTCAAAGAGTGGTATGGTTTGGTTTTACAGGCTTTGAAGTTGTGTTATCTCATTTTTCTAAGCAGCTTGGCTGGTGACATCAGCCCATTGCTGGCTGGGGGATGATGCCTAAAATGGAAAACAGAGGGATGGGAGGAAGTAGAGCAGCACAGGTTTTTGCCTGTGAAATGCCACAGAACTGGTCTGGAGCATAATCTCACCTTTCTCAGTCTCAGAAAATATAGACGAGGTCTCAGCAAAAAAGGTAGAAATTTCTAGGTGAGAAAACTAAGTTCAGTGTGGTAATATTTTCACAGAAACTTTGATTACTGTGATTTCTATTCCTCTGCTAGCATGAAGACTTGGCTTTGGAACATCAGGGACCAATACTCCTGAAATTTTTCCTTAAGTGGCCTGTGTCAGACATCTCTCTGATGGACACACTTGAAATTTGGCAAAATGAGAAGCAATTCAGAATCCTTTATTTTTCTCTGGTACTGGTCATTCCCCACCCTGCCCTGAGATGACACCCCTGTTTTTGGTTAAGTGCTGAATCTGCAGCTCTTGTGTTTCAGTGAGAACAGCTCACGCTGCCTGTGGAGCTGCTGCCAGCAGGGCTTCCTCTGGAGCCAGCCTGGAGCTTCAGGGCAGCTGATGGAGCTGTGCCCCTCCCTGGGCCCCAGAGGGGCTCTGCTGCCGTTTGCTGGCCCTGCAGTGGCCTGGGGGGGACAATATTTCAGAGCCTGCTTTTGCTCCCTGGGTTACAGCTGCTGGCACTCCAGGCTTCACTCTCCCAAACAAAGCCAGCAGAGCATCAAAGCTGAGAGATGGTATCAGCCACTTTCTGTTCTCACCACACAAAGTCATAAATGAAAGGATTTCTGCAGTAAACAGCCTAGACTGCTTTATTATTTATTTCTATTTTTTTTTACAATACACCTGAGCATAACCTGAAACTTCCATTGGAATCAACAAGACTTACAGTACCTTTTTTTTTCTGCTTGATAATACAGTGTACAGTTATCATCCAATTTTACTGCCTTTGCCTGGGGACCTTGCAGAATGAATGCTGATGAAATAGTCAATTGATTAGAGACAAGCAGTCTTTCAAAAAGTCCTGAACAGAAGAGGAGCTATTTCCCACTTCTGTCACAAATATCAATTAATATTCTATAGCGAGGGTGATATCTAAAGGGAGAATAAAAAAAAATAGCATGAAAAGAAAACATAATTCTTTAAGCCAAACATAAAATATGTTTTACCCTTCTGCTGTTGCCTGTGATGTTTCAAACCGTGTACTAATCCTAACAAACAGCCACCCAGGGGAATTTGCAAAGGAATATCTGCAGGCTCTCTAATGGCACCATCTCATAAGTTGTAGCAAGAAAGAACTGCCAGCCTTAAAGCTGAAAAGGAAGAAGGTCCCTTCTTGTTAGATCCACACAGGTAAACCCAGGAAACATCAGCCAGCATAATTACCAGGGAGGAATCCACATCCCTAAATCCGAATATGCATTTCCGTTGTAAACTATCTCTGATTCCAAAATGTTACGTTAAAGAGCATCAGAATTCCAGAACAATTAGTTTATGCAGACTAGAACCGGTGAAATGTGCAGTTGATTAGGTTTGCCAGGCACGCTTTCCCCAGCCTCATTATCCAGCTGTGAGGAGCGGGGCTGCCAGCCCGCTCCGCTCCTGCCTGCTCACACTGCCTCCTTCTCCAGGCACTGCCAGCTCCTCTCACACTTCTGCAGGCACACATTTGCATACAATATGTTTTTCCCATTTCCCTCACATGATAAGAAGCCCTTAAAACGGCACATGAGCAATCTGCACAAACATTGTTGTCCTACATGAGGCAGGTCATGCATTTGTGCAGAGGTTTTGACTCAAGCATGTACTGCATGGCATTAACATTCTTTCAAGGTTTCATTAGCCTCCTTAAGGATCTGCTCCAGCATTGAGAAATGTCTAACATTTGAGAGAAGCAGCCTGGATACCTCTTCTGCTTATGGAGATAAACATCACTTAGTGTTTCATAGGTATGAAAGGATTATTTTTCTGTCGGAACCAAGAAAGAGCTTCTTGCATTTTCCTGCATGGTTCTACATAATTTATTATAGACCAAGCTGTTAGATTCTTCTAGTTTCTTTCATTGAGCCACATTTTTGGGTGCCAAAAACTTTAGTTTAGATTATTCTTTGGTTTAGATTACCATTTCTTTAGGGCAGCATCTGCCATTTCCTATTGGTCTGTAAAGTACTGAAAATTCTTTCTGTGCATTTCAGTGAGATGCACTTACAGTCAACTACTTATATAAAACAAAGTGGCAAAATAAGCAACTAATGTTTTGTCACTCAAGTTCAATATCAAAACCAAAATATGAAGTGTATCAGTAGCAGTTTATTTCAGAAAGTGCTGACAGGTGTCTATATAAGTGCACACAGGTGTTTAGACAAAGATGCATACAAGAGGAAATGGCCTTAAAGTGCTCTAGCGGAGGCTCAGGGTGGGCACCAGCAGGAATTTGCCCATGGAAAGGCTGCTCAGGCCTTGGCAGGGGCTGCCCAGGGAGCTTTGGAGTGCCCATCCCTGCAGGTGTCCCAGGAAGGGCTGGAGGTGGCACTCAGGGCTCTGGGCTGGGGACAAGGTGGGCATCGGGCACAGCTGGGACTGCATGGCCTGGCAGGGATTTTCCGACATTAATAGTTCTATGATTCTGGGATTCCATGACGGAATTTAATAAAAACAAACCAGAAATTCTTGCAAGGTTCTCCTTATTCTGTTTGGTGGAGTGTCAGCCTCACACTCTTGCAGTTCCTGGAGGGCTGGAATGGGAGACTGGGGTGGCCTGTGTTGGGTACAGCCACAAAAGAGAGGACTCACAGGACTGAAGTAAAGTAATTCACATTAGATGGCCAATTTAATTTCTGTTCTTCTCTGGTCAGCCAAAAAAGTAGGATTCCAGGAGAAGATGATTCTGTCTTCCTCCCTCAGGTAGAGCAGGCAGCTGGTGCAGCAAGGAGTCTAATTTAGCCAGTCGAGCCTAAAACTGAGTTGTGTGAACAACCCTCTTTTACTTCTTCCTTACCTTAATCATCATAAACAAGATCATGACAGCATCACACTATTTCACTACTTAGAGTCAAATAAATTACAGCTAGGAAAGACAAATTACCCTATTAGTTAATCTTCCTGTCTTTCTAGGGTTTTCCCTTAGAATACATTATTCCAGCATCCTGTGCAAGAGAGTGAACTCTTCACTGAGGAGGATTCTGTTATTTCCCTTGGGAAGTTATTCCTCCTTGTGCAATTTCTCATTGTAAGGAAGCTTTTGTTGTTGCTTTTCTCTTTGCAGAAGATAAAGAAAAGTCTTATATCTGTGTATTTATGTGATTCTCATCACCAACATACCAGCATTACACCTGTACCATACACAAATTTTCTGTCTCATTTCTGCTTCTAGAAATGATTGCATATTGGATTCTGCCATGGAAACAGCAGAATGCATGCTGGCCTCCCTGTTTCTCCAGCATGGCAAGCACAGGTTGACCATTTTTCCCTCAGTGGAGTGTTCTGACCTGTATCTCTATCTTTTACCTCTGCTTAGGGCATCATCTATTGCCTCACTCATTAAATAAGGACACTTAAAAAGCAGATTTTTTTTGCATAATCTCCTATAAGTGTGGGAAGATTAAACACTCCCCCAAGCCTCTGTCATCTGTCCCCAAAGCAGTCCTTGACATTTTTGTGGTTCTGAGGCCCTGCCTTGGTCAGGCATCAGCAGCACCATGTGCTGGCAGCATTGCTTCCAGGAAGATCTACATCCTCTCCTGACAGAATCATGAAATATTGGGATTCCTGGGTTGGGAAGGAACCTCAGGAATCATTGAGTCCAAAAAGCTCCTTGTCTCTCTCCTGTTTGTGGTTGTGTTCCCTGGCTCTTGGGGTGTTTGGGAGAGAACCTTCCTGCCCCGTGGGATCTGATCCGCAAATTGGACTCCTGGAGCTTTGGCAATGAAGTAGCTGTTAATAATAATGATAAAATTGCATAATTTTATGCAGAAGGTAGGGCTGAAATAATAACATATGATCTGCACAAGAGCCCTTAACCGCTCGTGCAACATTCCCAAAATTTGTGTGTGTATGTATTTATGTATCTGCATGAGCACCAAGATATGCAATGATATTTTATGTGGGCAATTTACATATGTTAACAAGTTCTGTAGAGCTTTAAGCAGATTCCTATTTCATATACATTTTCTTTATTTGGTTAGTGAAACCTCTAATTCATAGGTTTTGTGTTTAGAAATGGTCTCATGTAATAAAGCAGGATGATAAGGCTGGAAACTATGTTTTTGCATTTAAAAAAATGAACAACAATAGAAAACAAATAAGAATAAGTTCCTTCAGCTTCGAGGCAGTCATAATTTACATGTCAAGAAGTTATGCAGGTTTTTATGAGATTATTGCAGTTTTATTCAATAAAAAATTGTTACCATGACAACAACTGTCATGCTACCTGTGAGATTATAGCAAAGAAGGACAGTGAAGAAAAGGCTTCATTTTGGAAAGAATGCTTATCTGACCTGCTGGCTACAAACAATGCTTTGTGTGACCAGCCCTGGCTGCGGGGCTTCCATCAGCCCAACTCCAAAGCCAGTTGAAGGATTGGAGCAGAGGATGCTCTTAGGGAAACAAAAGAGTTGGCAAATAATGGTGAGGCTTTGTCATGCAAATCCTCTCCAATACCTCATCAGGCTGGAAATCAGATCTTGAGAATGAAATGGATAATTCACCCTGTCAAGGTTTGGGAAGATTAGGAGAGAAAGAGTGAGTGAGACCAAAAAGGGCATCAGGAAAGGAAAATAAAAAAAAATTTAAAAATCCCCAGAAGTCCCTGGGAAGATGAGACAACATGGTCCAACCAGGTTTCATTATGGCCATGTTATTTATTCTTACCAGCCATTACAATCTTTCAAAGAAATGGTTGTTCACTGAATATGGATTCATGTAAATTCTTAGCACCGACTATGCATTACCTCCTCTAGAACATTCAAATTTGATTTTTTGGAAATTTTTTTTTCTCCCAGTAGGCACATTTCACTGCCACACCAAAAGAATTTGCTTTCCTACTCCCTGTGGCAGCATATGCATTTTTCTTTCTGACTAATGTGCAGAATCTGTACCCTGACTTGCACATAAAACCACAGCCAAAACAACAGAAAAACCCTAGCTGAGCACACACATCTTATTTTTTATGATGGTTTTTAATCTTAGTTTGCCAGCAAACACAGGCTTTCTCACCTAGCCATGTAAAAATAATCCTGTTGTTAATTGTGTCTCTGATTGCTGTCCTGTTGTAAAGACAGAGTAAAACAATCTGACACTGACAGAGTAAAACAATCAGCAATGGCTAATGGTTAAAGCACGTTAGAAGTGTTCATTAATTAACATCTGTTGAATCTCTGTGCAGTCTCTATTTATGGTGGGTAAATCCATATTTAAGAGTCATTAGCATTGCAAAAGGGTACCTGAGGAAAAAACACGCAAAGTTTTTTAGCAGAATATCTGAAAATTTGCCTCTTCTCTCAGGGCAAAAAAGAGTTTGGTTTACATAAGGCAACATTAGATACATAAAGCAAAAAGAAACAGTGATTATGTTGTTGGGCCAGATTATATAAAACTGCAATATTATTGTAATTAGGACAACAGTGACTTGGACTACAATAGTGGCTTTCTTATAAAAATGGCACCATTTCAAATTTATAGTCTCTGGCTAAATGAGTTTGTTGTAGCATTGACAAAGCAACAAACACAAGCCAAATGCAGTCAAAATTAAACACATACAGAAACCTTAGCAGTTTATTTGCTGAGCAGAACCCAGAATGTTGTTTTTCCAAGAGCATTTACTTAATAAATGCCCTTCCCTGCATTCTTGCAGCTTTTTCAATGTAAAATTTTTATCTTTAAAACTTTAGGTGCATTATTCTTGTAAAAAATATTTATGTATGCGTAGTTTATAATTGCAGTGTCATTCATGGAGTAAAATCCTGCTTAAATATTGGCAATCCAAAGCTTGGAGAGTTCTGGTGTGGATGTTGGCTAAAGAACAACAATGGTGACTGTGAGTTCCTGTTTTTCTGCATTGCTTTTCACCATCAGCAATCTCTCAGCTCTCCAAACCTTATTTTTGCCCAGGTTCTGTCACCTGTGGGAGTGGGATTGGTGAACCCTGAGCACGTTGCAGGGGAACCAGGGCAGCACTGACTTAGCAGCATCACCTGCAGCTGCAGAGGGCACGGGGTTTGCTCCTAAATATACTGATTATTGCCAGTGTGAGCAACATAATGTGGCGTGTTTCACACCTGCAGAAAATTTGACTCAAGGCATAAAGCAAAAAAAAAAAAAAAAAAAAAATCAAATTAAAGGTGATAAAATTTAAACTATGCCAAAGCTTAGCTAATTTCACAGTGGAAGCAATTTCTTTAATTTCTGTTTCATGATCACTCACATCTTCCCTAAACAATTTTCATCAGTAAGATGGTTGGGAGCAAATGACTGGATTTGACAGGCCTCAGAAGAGTGTGATGGTTGGGAATGAAGTGCTGAGTGGCAGAAACTGGCTGGGGAAGAAATGGATTTTAAGGAGGCAGAAGAATATTTCAGTTGTTCATTCCCTTCATTAATTTTATTAGGTGAGATTGTAATCACACTTCAAGTGACCTGTAATGGAGAGAAAAAGAAGATTATGCCTTTCCCCCTGCCTTATGTGTACTGTAACTGGAAATACTGACACACATATTACCCATGTATTTTTAATACATTTATAAACTTCAGTTGAACTTGGGATCTCAATAAGTGATTGAATTATTTTATATCACAAGAATGGTAGCTTAGCATCAGGATTTGAAGCAATGTTAGACACTGATTAACTCTTTTTATTAGGGTGTATTCAACTTTAGTATCTAATGAGCACTTGGTGCTTATCAAAGAATCAGTACATCCATTCAAGTCTGGGAATCTTGAAACAAATATCTATAGAAAGTCTTCAGGAATTCTCAAGTGAAGTAAGATAAGAATAGAAATTATATATTGAATCTTTCTAAACAAGCAATGTAATTATTTCTGAAGGCCTTTGAAATGAGAGCCAGCTAGGAAAATCAAACACAATCTCCAAGAAGTCAACAGTTTTATTTCTTTATTTTCGTTTGTATATAAAATATATAATGGAAACAAAATGAAACAGTCTTGATAAAATACTCCAACTAAAATTTTCACTTTGTGATGAGCCTTATCTTTTCCCAGCCCTGTCCCATTGTATGATGTTCTGCACAAACCTCTTCTGTCTTAGGAGATTACAAACCACCAGTTCTAAGATAGCAGCCACAGAAATGAGCACATCACTTCTACATCAGCCTGGATCCAGCTGGAGGAAGCTCTGAGCCTGCATTCATGGCTGGTGCCACCCTGGGACAGCAGCTCTGGGCTGCAGGGAGCCTGGGGATATGCTGGGATGGGCTGGGATGTGCTGGGTCTGTGAAGCTCAGCTCCAGAGAGTCCAGAGAGATCAGCTGGGCTGAGGGATGGTTGTGTGTGGGAACAGCAGAAAGAGCCCTGCTAATGGGTGTCAGTACAAAAAGTGAACCAACAGAATTTCAGGGGGGAAATGATGCCTCAGGTTTTAGCTTTTCTATTTTCAGATTCTGTTTCTATTTTCAGATTTTGTGCTGCTTTAGTGTGTGGGTCTGATCTTCACATTAGGGGATGGTGAGCTCTGTGCACAGAGCAGGGAGACAAAACAATTCCTGCTCTAGCTGGGCACCAAGGACAAATGATCCAAATCTCAGTCCAAACAGTGGAATGAAGAGAGAAAAACAAGCAGGATGGGACTGCATGGGCTAAAGCTGGAATGGGACAATGAACTGCAAGATGCAAATGGAGCAGAACAGTGACAGACCCCTTGAGCTGTTGTGCATTTTGGGCCCATTTTGGTTCATCTTGGGTGCAGCCCTGGCTGGGATCTTGTGCTGCCCAAGGTGGATCCATTGAGGAGATCCTTTTAATAAATCCCTACTTTATTCTATAACTCTGCCCAGCCTCTGTTCTAGGGCAGCCTGCACAAGGCATCAAACATGTGAGACCATCCCACCAGCTACAGCTCCTCAAGCCTTGTAACTCCTGTGGCCAAGCCACCACAGGGCCTTTTGTCCCTCTCTTCCTGCAAACTCCCTCATTGTTGTTTTCCCTGTTTCCTGCAGCCTGTGCCATGATCTCTCAGTGTGTCCAGGGCTGCTTCCCTTTCCTCTCTCCATTGAAGGAGAACATTGAGGGTATCTCCTGTAGGCTGAGGCTGCTGGACTTGCCACAGGGCTGGGCACCACAAGTGTCACCTGTCCCCTTTATCATTTCCACTCACAGCTGTCAGGAGTTGTCTGTTGCTGTCTGGTTGCTGTCCCTGGGCAGACAATAAATTTCTGATGTTAATTCCTCACAAGCTAACCACTAAGCTGAGGAGAAACTCAATTTCTCAGGCCTCATGACAGGTTAAAAACTATTCTGTTAAAGGTTAGGTGTAAGATCACCTTTCAGCATCAAATACAGTTTAGCTTCAGACATGAACAGTTTGCAAATTTATAAAACAGGTTCAGCAAGCATGTGTGAAGAGAGATGTGACATAATATTCCTTTTCCATGGGATGTGCACAGCTGCAGGACTCCTCTGGCCCCTGCTGAGCCCAGGAGAGATGCTGGGGTAACACTTATCCTCTGCCTTCCTTTGTTGATATTCTCCTCTGTAAGAATGGGTAATTTTGCACAAAAATAAATGACCACTACTGGCCAAAAGCCATTTTTTCTCTAGTGAGAAGTATTTCTGCCATCCACATTCCCTTCACTGAGAATTATCCCATTAGTTCCACGTGGCAAACCTGCCACAGCTGCAGTCCCTGCAGAAGCTGTGCTCCCTGGAGAGCTGCTCTCCATCCTCCCGAATCCTGCCCTCCCAAACCAGCCCCACAGCCTGCCCTGGTGTTGAGTGCCCAGGTGGGAAAGGGTGAAATGGCAGCTCTTGGGGCATATGCAAATTGTAACTGGATGTGCAAACATTTCTCTAAATAATTTACATGTGCTGTAACCCACAGAGCTGCCATGCAGGGAGAGGGAAAGGGAGCACAGGGCAAGGAGCAAGGCTGTGCCAAAGGGATCTCCTTCTCCTTCCCTCTGCTCTTCTGTCCTGGAGGGCCATGGGATCAGGATTCACAGCACACACACAGAAGGAACAGGAGGCTATTTTTATTAGCATATCCAGAAAGGGTGATTTTTTTTTGGTGGATGCTGTAATTATTCTCCTTTCTGAACATAATTCAGCCCTTAACCTTTCTCCTTCTCTTGCTTTCTCTCCCTCTGTAGATATTGTCTTTATTGTCAGCCTAATTAACGCCATCATACTTTAATGTCAGCCAAAAAAACCCCTCTCTGCAGCAACCTTAATGCAACCAACCAAATTTCATTCCATTTTGCTTCTTACAGAAATGGCAAGTGCTATGTTGTCTAAGAAATAAAAAGGGTGATTTCCTTTTTTTTTTTTTCCTCTATTTATTTTTGTCAGAGTATGGAATTTATAACTCTGGCTGAACAATAGCCCCCTGAGTGGCAGAGACTCATTTCAGAGACAATCATTGTTGTCCCAACTCTGTCACTGTGGCCACATCAAATCATTATCATGGCTGCAAGCCAAGGGAAGAAAAAAGAACCCTTTTTATTATTGTTTTTCTATCTGGTCTCTGTAACTTGGCAAAGTTCTTTTGAATGTGAATTTGCAAGTCTTAAATGCAACATATTATACTGTATTATATTATACTGTATTATTAACCTTGTGTTTTGTATCCCTTTGATATGATTCCTTTGCAAATGCTTGAAGTCTACACAGATCTATTGGGTAGCTTTAAATGCATTCTACAAAGAAACTTTAAATAATACAGATACTAAAAGGGCTTTTATTCTACCCAGAAATTCAGGCTGCTGGCACACATCAGCTTGAAGGAAAATGTTTTGTTTCTGTTCCACAAGCAATATTTTAACTTGCTACTGATATTTTTTTTCCTTCTTTTATTATTGTTACACAGCTCCCAAGGAAATGAATTTTTGTTTCAAATTAGTTTTTGAATAAGATATGCAAATTTCTAGTGAGTGTAAACATTAATTGTGTCCATTCTTTCTATTTAGGCACCTTTGTTACTAAAGTAACAGCTACAGATGCAGATGATCCAGTGTATGGAAATAGTGCCAAGCTGGTTTATAGCATTCTGGAAGGACAGCCTTACTTTTCTATTGAGCCCCATACAGGTAGGTGACTCTGCACAGCAATTCCTGGCTTAGCAAATCACCTCAGCCTGCTCCAGGAGAGGCTTAGGTTGGGAATTGGGGAACATTTCTTCATGGGAAGGGTTGTGCAGCACTGGCACAGCTGCCCAGGCAGGGTGGGGAGTGCCCACCCTGGAGGGATTTAAAGCTGTGTGGGTTTGACACCTGGGGCCATGGACAAGGTGGGCTTGGTATCGCCGGCCAGGGGTATATGTATACATCACAGATGGGATGGGGCTGCTGTGGGACATACCTTGAGCTGTTTGATTTTCCAGCACCACTCTCATTACATGGTTATGACAGTGGGAAGATGCCAGCAGCTCACACCCCAGCCAGCAGACCAAGAATTTCATGTTACAGCTCACTTTAAATGTTTTTGACCAATCACACAAAGCAAAAGCACATTGACAGTAGTTCCATCCAACCACTATAAGCACACATCCCTTTGGTTAAGCAATGCTTGCTTATTTCATATACAATACCTACTTGCACAGAGCTCCATTATTAAGGTTCGAGCTTCCTAATATCTCACTAGATAAACTTTTCTGTAGCTTAGGGAGTTATTCTAGACAAGCATTAATTCACCGACCATTGTTCTATTTGTCCTTGCTTTTCTACTTTTTAAATAATTTTTCTGCTGACCAATCTCATGGCTACTGCTTAGCGCTAATCACAGTTCTGCTGTCTCTAAGGCCTGCATCTTGCAGCTTTCCCAAAACCCTCTCATTTTGTGGATTCCCACAATTGGCACTGCTGGCAAATGCCTGGGATCGATGCAGCAGAGCCTTTTTCCAGCCTGGAGTAATTCTCTGGTTGTATTTGCAGAGGAGACCATCCCCTGCCTGCTGGATCGGGAATGGTGTGGGCAGCAGGAGCAGAGAGGTCATTCTGCTCCTGTTCTTGGCACTGGTGAGGGCACACCCTGAGTGCTGTGTCCAGTCTGGGCCTTCAGCTTGGGAAGGATCTTGAGATGTTTGAGCATGTCCAGAGGGGGCAACGAGGATGGAGAGGGGCTGGGAACACAAACCCTGTGAGGAACCCCTGAGGGAGCTGGGGGTGCTCAGCCCGGAGAAAAGGAGACTCAGGGCTGCCCCCATCACTCTGCACAGCTCCTGAAAGGTGCCTGTGCTCAGCTGGGGCTGGGCTCTTTCTCCAGCAGCACTGATACAGCCAGAGCACACAGCCTCAGGCTGCACCAAGGGAAATACAGGTTGGATATCAGGGAAAAGTTTATCATGGAAATAGTGATAAAGCTCTGGAATGCTCTGCCCAGGGAGGTGGTGGAGTCCCCATCCCTGGGTGTGTTTAACAAAGCCTGGATGTGGCACTGGGTGCCAGGGTTTGGTTGAGGTGTTGGGGCTGGGTCGGACTTGATGACCTTGAAGGTCTCTTCCAACTTGGGGATTCTGTGAATTCTGTGATTCCGTGAATCTCCTCACCCAGGTGTAACTCAGGTTTCACTTGTGTTCCTCAGTCTGATCTCAGGGAAAATCACAGGGAAACCAGGGATTAATGGGGTGATGGTGATGGCAATGTCACAGAGGTCACTGGTGCACTGAAGGCAGAGGAGGAGCTGTGTGACAAAACTGCTCAGGGAATGCAGGGCTTGGCCTGAGGGGCTTGAGGAGCATAATGTGATGTTCAACATGAGTCTACAGCATACAGTTGAGCTTGGGAATTTCGGTGAATACATTTTATGCTTTCATTGAAAATTCTTTTTCTTTCTTGATTTGTTGGATCAATTTGGGGAGAGAAAGAGCATCAATCATGAGTGTTGGTGTGAAGTTTTATTAGCATGCATTTAGAGTGACTTTATTTCTCTGTGGTTTTGTAGTCTTGAAAGTCATCTGAAAGAAGTGCCAATAAATCCATTCCCTCTTGTTTTCTGTGCATAGGTTGTCCAAACAGCAAATAAATTTAGTTATGTCTAAAAAGCAAGTTTTAAGGTGATTTGATCATATTTCTAATATTCTGTCATCTGTTACTAGAAATACTTTTTAATCATAGTGAGTGAAGCAACTGTGATCTCCTAAGGAGAAGAAAAATAAAACTCTTTTTAAAACATATCCACCTGAATTTATACAGCTCTAAAGCAGTAAAACAGGAGTAAAAATTCTTGTCCTTTTGCAGAGTAACAAAAGGCTCAGAGGAATTATTAAAAGATGATTTTGATAGATTAGGTGAATTAAGTTTTCTCATCAACATAAAACACAGTGCTCCTGTAATCTTTAAAAGCTGGAATTTCTTGAAATATTTCTGATTATATTGTATGGAAAAATTATTTCCCATTCCTAGAAATACCCTAACTTTATGGGACTTTATGTAAATAGTGTGCATCAATAAATATTAATGGATTAGTCCAAAGCAGGTTTTCCTGGTTGAAGGACAGCTATCCTAAATGTGAAAGGGATTTCTGGAATGTGATTCGCCCTTTTATTTTTACACTGCATGTAAAATAGAATTTTACAGAGAAATATTCTAGCACAGTACAATGGAAAAAGAGCAGCTTGTTCCAAAAATAAGCGTGTTAAGAGAGTGTTTATTAGTGAAGGCCCTCAGTTCCTGTGGCTCATTTGTCACAATCAAATGGAAATGTAACTCTGAACAGACCTCTGACCCTCAAATACCTAAATATACTGTTGGGTTTCCTAAATATTACAAATTATTGCATGCAGTAATGACTTGTGTGAGATGTCTTAATTAGAGGGGAATTGACTGTAGGGTTTTTCTCAGTTTCTGCTTGGGAAAGTTAGTGCCTGAGCATGGGAACACATCAGCTTTCCTAAAGGAGCTGAAAAGTGCATTCTCCACCTACACAGAAGATTTTCTTTCACAGAAAAATGGCCTGGAAGAAATACCCCAAATGTTAAAAAATACTTCAATTTCCTTAGTTTTCTTCTTTGTATTGCATTAATCCCTAATGCTCAATCCAAAGAAGTAACTATTCCTCACCTAAGAAAGTGATTCCTGTTACCACGAAAGCCAGAGAGAACTCCAAAGCTTTTGGTGAACCTGAAAATCAGAGTTTTCCTCCTGTTTCACTGGCATTAATTCCCCCCTCCTCCCTTCATTTCCAGCTACAAATATTCCTTTGCAGAGCAGCTCAGTTACCATGAAAATGACGTGTTGGTGTCCAAGGGGAACTCATTGACAAAGAATTCAACTGTGGCCACAGCTCCTAAGTGGCTCCATCTCATGGAGCTGCTTCTGAGTGAATAAATAAATGTTTTGAGATCCCCCATTTTTCTAGATCTGTGGAGGATCTCAATTATGTTCTTTAACTCACTGCAACTGGCTGAGTTTCTGTGCTGAGGCTGTCCCTGTTCCTCTGCCCTTCATCTATAGTGGAATCACCATCCTGCTCTCACCAAGCAGCACACTTTGGTTTGTTTTGGGTATATAAAATCTAAATCTACATGAAAGTTTAATCGTTAATCAAGGCAGTTATGTAGAAACTGCAGCCACATCTACAGGGTGAAAAAGAATTGTTCTAAACCAAAATGTCCAAAGCAAATAGGAAGTGTGCAGATGTTTATTTCTTTCTATTTGTCCAACGTTTGCAATGTGAACCATCGCAAGTCTCAGTAGCTGAGCCAGGAAAACATATTATCTTGAGGAAAACTCATTCTCTTGAGGAAAACACATTATCTTGTAGTCCTCAGGACCCTCAGGACAGGTGTGGGAAGGTGTTTGGATACTCTTGTGACAGTGTACAAATTAAAGCAGAGCAGGTATATTAGTGTATCACCCCAAACAAATCAAACCTGAGGATGATTCTCTAAGGGTGGTACATATTTTAGGGTCTGAGCATTGTTTGGGATTTTTTAGAGGTGTGAGAGGGAATGTGGATGTGTGTAGAGCTGCATTTTCTCTGTGGTTACACTTCATTAGTGCCCTGATAAGTTGAAAGCCTTTTCAGTTAATTTGAAGCAGAATTGTTTCTGAACACAGATATTGTGTCTTCCCCTAAATGGAATCAGCATTGCAAGAAATGGGCTGTGTGAGAGTGATCCACTTGAGAATGTAAATATTTTCTGTCATTCATAGGAGTGTATCAAGTGTTATCAAAAGAATAGCTATTGAGAGCTGATCTGTTTACAGCTTTTCCAGATTACTGCCCTTTTATCATGTTTCTTAGAAACCAAGAGTAAATGTAGATCTGTGCAGCTACCAACACCAGGGCAGCGCTATCTGTAATTTTTTATTTTCTTGGATCAGAGTAAGGATTGTCTGACCTTCCTGCTTGGTTTTAATGGCACATGGAGAGTGAGCCATGGAGAATGATCCCAACCATGCCCCCTGATATCCCAGAGCAAAAAGACAGAGCACAGGAGCAGGGTGTGGCTCTGTGCCTGTGCTAAGCAGGGATTGTCACACCTGATGGGAGGGAAGCAGGTGTTTGCCATCCTGCATTTTGGCTCCTGAATGTGCCCATATCTGAATCACTCTCAGCTAGAACTCACATTACTCAGCCTCCTCCTCACTGAAACAATTCTATAATGCTGGGCACAAAGAAACAAGTGCTGGTGAGTGACCCATAAAACAATAATTTTCCATTACCTGAGATGAAAAATGCATATATTGCTGCAGTTCTAGTTTGCAAGTTCTTCTGTAAGAGTTATAGGCACATGAAAGGAGGTAATTTGGAAGTTATTTTACACTGAGTGCTCTGAATGTGGCTTAGGGTAAATGCTTTTTTGATGGCTTGTTCTGAATATTTTTCACTTTTTGTAGGTGAATTTTGTTATGACCACTGGTTTGTTGGATAGAGTTTGGATATAATTAATACATGACAAAGATGCAGGTTTAGAATTTTTTTCTGTGAGCACCAAAACTTGCAATGTGATGGCATTAGATTAGTAACAAAACTCATGGTGGGCTGAAATATATTCCTTATATCATTATGGTTCCATCTCAGTAAGTGATGCCAGGCTCCCTGCCTAGTGTGTTTTATTTATAAAGGTACAGGAGCTGTATGGATTCTCTCATAATCTGAATTATGACAATACAAATGCTGGGAAAGGGGGCTCCTTAAGACTGCTAAAAGTAGCTGGAGTACACTTCTCACTTTTAAGCTTTTTCAAGGATATTAAATCATGACTGTCAGCTTTAAAATAAGATTATCATAATGAAAAGTAATATGAAGTGACACTGTGTTCTACAATATAGGGATGGCAGAGGAAATACATTTTCAGCTGTGTCTGACTTATTTACATTTCACATGAACTTAAATAATGTCACTCCTACACATACCTGAAATATAGTTACACAAAGAAGGCAAATTACAGCAAAGCCCTGCTGCACTGGAAAGCACGTGGGATTGGTGGAGCACAAACACTTAATTTGGCTGAAAAAACATATTTTAAGTACTGCCATCTTGGATATGGGCACTGGTACAAAGTCAAGGCTCAAGGAGGTCAAACTGAGATGGGTGGAAGAGTGAGATCCAGGAAGATGAAGACTCTCCCCATAGAATGTGGATACCTTCGGAGAGTGGGTAATTGTGGGGTTTCCCCCTACACCTGGTTTAGCTTTCAGCTGGAAGAGCACATGCTTTAAACTGCAGAGTTTTTAATTTAGTGTGTGGCCCTCTCTGGTCCACAGTGCTGAATCCCTGAAATCAGACCATAAATGAATAAGCCTGGGAGGAATGAAAACTTCACTCAACAGAAGCCAGGTTTGAATCTCTTATTTTAATTTGCAGTCTTGCCTCCATTTAGACCTTATAATAGAGTCCAGCAGAATGGAAACAGGTAGGGGAGCAAGAGGGGAATAAACCAGCACCTTCTCAGTTACAGATATGGTTGTGAGGTTCAGGCTATTTCTTCTATCTGGTTGTTAATTCCAGTTTATTCTCAGTGCTCTCAGAATATTGTGTGTAGGGCTGATAAGAGCTGTCATCATAAAAAATAAAACCCAAAAAACCAAAAGAACCTGCGGAGATACTGAGAAAGTTCAAAGCAGGGTAGCTGAGGTCAGGAGAATATTACTTTAATGAAAGATTGATTGAACTAAATTTGTATAAACTGGATCAGAGGTGATTAAGGAAGGATATGAAATCACTGCACAAATATTTGAGAGGTGTTAATAAAAGAGAGACATGGGGACTGTTTTTGTAATTCCTCATGATACAATGACAAGGAAGGAAGCACTTCAAGCTGGAGAGAAATGGGGAAGCAGTTTTGGTCCAGAAAGGAATCTGCTACTGTAAGGGGAAAGTAATGAGCTAGGAACAGAACTCACTTGTGTTCAACAGAGCCTTCCTAAATAGTTCAGCTTCTAAATACTTTAGATCTAAACCCTCATGGGATTAGTGCAGAGAAAGTGCTTGTTAGACATGAGTCAGAGTGTGGATTGAGCTGCTGCTGCTTCCCAGCTCATTTTATTGACTGCTGCTGCTGCCATGGCTGTGCCAGTTACTGCAGATTTCAAGTGGAGTAAACTCCTAACTGAAATAATAAAAAGAGGCATGAACTGGGATGGGTGGGTGTTGTTCTGCTTTAGCAAGAGGGGTGTAGAAACTCCTTCTCATAGAATTATAATATCACAGAATAAGAGTGGTTTGGGTTGGAAGGGACCTTAAAGCTCATGTCATTCCACCCCTGCCAGGGCAGGGAC
This sequence comes from Melozone crissalis, assembly GCF_028551555.1. Classification (NCBI taxonomy): domain Eukaryota; kingdom Metazoa; phylum Chordata; class Aves; order Passeriformes; family Passerellidae; genus Melozone; species Melozone crissalis. The sequence goes on along the minus strand of NW_026535785.1, from coordinate 17,921,881 downwards.
ACCTTCCCCTAGAAGAAGGCAGCTGTGTCCAGCAGCATCCAGGTCTGTGGAGCCCAGAGAGCAGCACTCCCAGGGCAGCAGGGTGGTTCCAGGAGCACTTCCAGGGCATCAACGTGAAATAGTTGCCTCCTTGAGCCAGGTCTCATGAGCTCTTGGAGATCTATTTCACACCCAAGATAGCTCAGCTACCTTTGGAGGCATAAAATCAGCAGGATGGCTTCTGTGGTAGTGTTGGAAACAAAAAGGTTTTAATAAAAGGCAAAATAACAAAACTTTTTACAGAGAAAAGCCGATCTAGATGCAAGAGGTTCTTGCTCCTGATAAAATACTCACAAAAGCCATTGGTTTCTTTGTTCTCCTTTTTCTAGTAAATTGCCCAGGTGGGACTTTTTGGCTCATGTCCAATTGGCCATCCTTAAGTTTGAGGCGAAGTCTCCAAGCCTATGAGATGCCTTTTTCACCTAATTGAGGACAGAAACTTCTGGGCTTTATTTTTTTAGGAGACAAAGGATACTTTTATCACTCTGTCAACAAGGGGCACTATAGCAGTGTGGCCCCAGGAGCATTCCCAGGGCAGCAGTGTGGCCCCAGGATCATTCCCAGGGCAGCAGTGTGTCCCCAGCACCATTCCCAGGGCAGCATTGTGGTTCCCCAGCACTCCCAGGGGTTCCAGGACCATTCCCAGGGCAGCAGTGTGTCCCCAGGAGCATTCCCAGGGCAGCTATGTGCTTTGCCCAGCACTCTCAGGGGCTCCAGGACCATTCCCAGGGCAGCAGTGTGGTTCCCCAGCACTCCCAGGGGTTCCTGGAGCACACCAGTGCTCGCTGCCATTGCAGTGCTGGAACCAGAGTCTGTTCTCACCCTGCTGGGATCTTTTCATGTCTTTGTGTACTAAACAGTCTGTGCAAGCTGAGGAGATGTGTCAAGGTGTTTGTAGAGAGGTGTGTGCTGGCCCTGTGAGTTGTCTTGGTGACAGCCCATTAGGAGAGGGCAGGGCTGGCACAGCCAGAGCTGAGCTCAGTCAGTCCTGCAGCTCTCCCTCGTTAGCCACAAGTACAAAGTGCAGCTATTATGGATCAGGGATTTAGGACTGGGCCCTTCCAAGCACCAAGAGCTGTCCTTGTGATTAATAAAATGAGTGTAAAATCACTGCAGGGACGTTTGAAAACAGTTCTGCTGGTCTGCAGCTGGTAGAGCTGAGTGGCTTAAGATCAAGGCAGATTGGCATTTGGAAAGAAGCGATTTCTGCTCCTTGAGTTTATCAAATAATAGCAGCAACAAAAAAAGCTGATCCCACATATATTTCTTGGATTTCAGAGCAATAGCTCTATCATTTCAGAAAGCTTGTGAGGTACTTTGAACTTGACTGTTCCTCATGCTGAGTAGGAAAATGGGCAACACATCTAAATAATGTGCTTCAAGGGCCTGAATTAGAGAGAGGAATTTGAACTACACAGCTGGAGCTAGAAAGCACCTGAAAAAGAATGCAGGGCTACTTCCTGTAAAGTGTCTGGTGTAATCACAGCTATTAGATTGCTACAAATAAAATGCTAAGGAAACGAGGTGGTAAATGCAGTGGCAAATGTTTATTTACTGAATTTGTTCTCAGCTGGTGGGAGAGTGATCCTTTCACTATGCCAGTGAGAGGGTCCCAGGGAAAAGGGAACAGCTGGTGAGTAGAGCTGAAAGCTTTGAACCCGTTATCTAAAACCCAGAGACAAGTTCACCTGAATTAAAAAGGCAGCATTATAATGGGTGTTATCCAGTCGTGTAGTTTAGGATACACTTCTGGCAGAATGCACAGAGAAAAGAAGGTGATTTCACATGCAGTAAGAAACTTGGAGGGTCTATTTCAGAATGAAAACAGGGCAGAAGCTGCAAAAATTGTAGTAATATAGGCTAGAAGAGAAAAGACAATAAATCCCAGGTAAAAAACCTCCAAATTAATTAAACCATATTCAACCTTGAGCTCTCTGTTTACCAAAAAAGTGCCATTTTCCCTATACACTTTCTAAAAATAAGCATTAGAATAAAATACATACACTATTATATTCTCTATTGAAAATACAAAATGGCATAGAAATAGAAAACATAATGTAGCATTTGATTCTTTAGTCATTACTATTTATTCTTTAGTCATTATTTCTAGTCATTATTTTTACTGTGTTTAATGTCTTTGACTTGAAATGTACCTAGATCTGAATGTAGTTCATCCAACTCCTGTAATTAATAACTTTTATAGAAAGTTAGGCAGCCTTGCTAGTGATTGCAGATATGTTTCCTGTCCTGCTTAGAAAAGAAACAAGAAATTAAAAGTTTTGATGATAATTCTTATTAAGGACATTATAAAAAGGGTAAATAAAATCAAAAATAGTGGATCAGTATTCCTGTATCACATCATCAAACAACATTTTTTTAAACTTAGAGTAAAGGTGGTTATGATCTACTAATTCTTTAAAAATTGCGGCACAGGTTTTCCACAGATCTCCAAGTAAAGCTTCTTTATGGACTGCTAAAACATCACTGAAGTTGCTGTGCTTCATGGGAATACAAAGAATGCCACTCATGGCTCTGAAGAAATGGCAAGATTGATTTTCAGGAGTTTGTGTCCTAAATGACTGTTATATTTAATAAGAATCTCCACCCACCAAGATTCTAGCATGGAAGGAAGATCAAAGCAATTACTTAGCTCTTGCAAAATGAAGTAGGGAAAGTTCCAAAGTATGCAAGCTGAAATAGCAGGAAGTCTTCAACAAAACCTGGGAGATGAATGGGATGCTTGAGAAAGGCTTTTCAGGGCCAGGTTCCAATTTTGCATAGTGCCTGCTTGGTTTTGTTCCATGTGCGCAATTAATATTATGTATAGTTTTACAGCATTATCATAAAGAGATCCTTAAAAAAATGGAGACAAAAATGAAAACCAGGTCCTTCTTTCTGTTGCTTTTTTTTTGCTTCTTTCTTTTCATGAGCTGCAGCCTCTGCCACTTTGCTTCCTTTCCCCTGGACTTTCTCAGTGACACCGTGGATATTCTTCCAAATGGGTTTTTGAATGTTGTCCCCAGGGGTGCATTTTAACTGACTCAAGTTGTGAGGCAGATTGTGCAAATTGTGCAGTCAGGACCACTGCAAAAGTAAATCCCCTTCTGCAGCTGCTTTATTTGCAGTGGGACACCGATGGCTGTTGAGGAAAAGCAACTCAGCCAAAAAAAAGGCACTTCAATATTTGGAGGTTTCATCCTTGGAAGGAAGAGTTCGCTTCTTGACTTCTTCACCTTCCAAGCTGTTTCCTGATCTTTCCAGCCTGAGGGAGAGGAGCTGTAGGGAAATTCTGGGGGGTGCATGTTCAGTGGTTGTACCACAGGTCTGTGAATTTTTTCATGGCAGCAAGGTGTGGGAATTATTTCAGGCTATGTGAAAAACACCAATCACTTGTTTTTAAAATTTTAAAAGTTTAATAGTAATAAAATGGTTATAAAAATAGTAATACAATTAGAGTAATAATAATTTGGACAATTTTAATTATGAGAATATGAGACAATAGAAACAAAGAGTTATGGACACCTGGGTACCTTTTTCTGGGCAGCATGAACCTGAAAAAGGACCCCCATTAACAAAGGATTAACCCTTAAAAACAATAGCCTGTTGCAAATTCATACACCTCATACATGATGCATAAATTCCCTTCAAATACAGGATTCTGTCTGGTCATCATCAACTTCTTCCTTCTAATCCTAACAGCGCCTTTGAGGTATGAAGAAGTTCATTTCTTCTGATAAGAGAGCAATAAATTTTTTTCTCTGAAAGATTCAGGTGTCCTGTGGCTGCTGTCTCGCTGCAAGTCCTTTCTTTAAAAAAAGTATCCTACATAGCATAGTTTCTATTTTAACAATTTTTATAACCTAAAACTATATTTAACACAGTACTTAAGAGAATTAATACAGCATTACTTTCTAACACAACACATATAATATTCATTTTAACATTTGCTAAAAGCCAATCATAAAATACATGCATTTTTCACAGGCTACAGGGAGACAAAGCCTTGACTTGACATTATGGAGGGAAGGAACCTCAAGTGAGAATGCAGTGAGTGCCATTGGTCCCAAAAAGGATCAGATTTTCCCTTCCCATTCTTGGCAGATTGTTGACTGATACTTTCTTAAAAACTTGCAGGAATGGGAGCACTGCAGATTCTACAGGCAGCCTCTATGGGTTCTCCCCTAATGTTCAACTGCAATCTCTCTTGGTGCAGCTGAAACCCATTTTGGGGTTATATTTTAGGTCCATTATTTCTTCTCTTATCCCCACTGGACAAGGAGAATAGTTCCCAGTAATTTTACATATTTGGCTGTAAAAGCTTTCCTTATACTTCCCTGACTATATAAATCAATATTTTTCAAAACTGGACCCACTCTTCCAGCTGCAGCCTTACCTGTGTGAGTGCACTGGAATTATTATTCCACACTTCTTCCACAGAATATACAAACCAATACACCAGGAAATGCTTGAGCACTTTTATCAGCAAGTTGCTGTTGTCTTGCATTCAGCTCATTTTGACTCCACATTCTCTTCTGTCTTGTGAGTCATCTGCTCTATTGTAATTGGCAAGTTAATTGTTTCCCTCACACAAAATGCTTTTTGCTTGCCAAATTGAGTTGCATCCTGCTATTTTAGACTCTCCAAATTGTGAAAATTGTTTTGAACGCTAATCCTCTTCTTCCTGTACTTGCAATGGCTCCCAAATTTGTGTCATCTGAAAGGCTTGATAAGTTCTCCCTGCCTTCTGGCTTTCAGGAAATATTGAATGATTCTAGAAGCAGAACAAACCCCATGAACCACGTCATCCATCTCTGCACTTGACAGAGAGCCATTGATAACTGTTCTGAATACAATCTTTCAGCAGGCATCTACCTGCCTTACATTAGTTTATGGTAATTCTCTTGCTTTTGAACTGCTCCTGTTTGGCACATCTCCTCCTCATCCATCACTGCATGCTGAAAATGATTATGATTTTATTCTCCATTTGTTTCTGGGTTGAAATGAAGCAGAGCAGGTTGAATGCTCAGCGAGTTAATGTTCTGTGTGCTGGGTGTGTGTTGGTGTTTGGTGAGCCTGGATTGTGTTCTAAAAATAAACAGATGGTTCCAGTGCTTCCTGCAAGCCTGGCCTGAGGACTGGTGAATAAAGCAAAAGAACAAATAAATACCCTTGAGATTGTCCATGCAGAACTCTCTTAGCCTGTATTTGTCTTGGTCATGATAGATGAGGATGGAGATTTTTGGTGTTTATAAATTCCTGTTGCTGACCTCAGTTCTATAGATTCTGGATATAGTGGTAACAATCAGCCTGTGTAATTTGTATAGATTTGGTTCTTAAAAATCTGCAGTTCTTCTTATAGTCATTTAAACAGTAAACTGCTTTTTAGCCTTTTGTTGTGTTTGAAATGGAAACTTGACTTTGACTCAGCTTCTGGCAGGTGGTTTGTGGTCTGTGACAGTGGATATGTATAAAACTGTTGAAGCAACAGCTTGTGTTAGTACCTTTATACAGAAAAAAAAACCCCAAACTTTTTATGCCTTAAAAGTCAAAATTTTAATTTTTATTTTGGCACTTCTAGAGGTATTCAATCTGCCTGATGTATTTCAAACCATAGGCAAGGGCTAAACTGTTCAATACATCAAGAGACAAATTAAAGTACCTGTCTGAGAAAAACCATCAATTTAGTGAAATAATTGACTTTTCTCAGTGGAAACTGCAGAATACAAAATATGGCATCTCATACAACTCATATGTAGGCTAGAGTTAACTATGTAAATTATATTAAAAAACCCAAACAAACATAGAAACTCTGCCTAAAAAAATAATGGAGATAAAGTACAGTATGCTTAATGCAAGCCCTATTGAAATGATGGTTCATTGATATTTGCATCTGCTATATTAGTGAAAAAAATGAATGTGGACCAAATTCTGATAGCCTAGCTTTGCATTAGAATGCATTTTATGAGTCATTTCACTTATAACAATAGACTTATTTGCAGAATGCATCATTATTATTCATCAGTAGTAACCCAGTCAGTCCAAACCAGCCACAACTGTCAGATGCTTTTAGAATTAAGCATCATTTACTTCCCTTATCCAGCCTGCCATGGAGGAAATGACCCTACTCTTTCACTGACTGTATTTTGCACCTATCAAATCTGATGAATGGGGTTTGTTGCTCCCCTGCTTTCACTCAGAAAACTTAACACAAGCGTTTTCTTCATTGTGTTGCAGAATAATGTGGGCTCCCTCCTGAGGCACTTTCACCTGCTGGGCCATTGGCCTTGAAGGTTCCAAACCCTTCTTACTGTGGGCTTTTTATTGCCTGTGCTGGAATAAATGTGCCTCTGCTCATGTTGCTGTGTCACCTGCTGCAGGTGACCCTTCCTTGGCAGAGGGGCTGGACCTGCTGATCTCCAGAGGTCCCTTCCACCCCCAGCCCTCCTGTGGCTCTAAATTCCTTGGGAATAAGAGATTTCTCTGCCTTGGATGCTACAGAGGTTTCATTTTCCTGCAGAATTTTAAAAATATGTGAGGCAACAACCAAAAATATTGCATGGAAAAAAAATTACAGGAGTGTAGGTTCCAAGCCTGCTCTCATGTTATATTTGGTAGTTTATGGAGGAAGTGTATTGCTTTTTTATAAATGCCTCACACCCCCTTGCTCTTAGTGTGGTCCCCAGCCATGAAAAGAAGGTCTGATGTTAAAGATAAGTGGATATTTCATAAATGTTAGCATTTTCTTTATAATTTGTAAATGTTAGAATTTACTAAAAGGCATCTCTATTATACATGAATAGGTAATCTCAGCATTTCAGCCAGTGCCATTCCTAAAATGCTTGTTTAGTAGAACCTGTGCCAGACAAAAGAGTGAGAGGTGGATGAAGCCTCCACAGCTATTCCAATCCCAACAAAGAAAACAAAACTAAAACAAAGATTTGTTGAGTTACTGTCAGTGTCTGCAAGAAAACATTATTTTTTAAATGGAATTTTAAAAAAAATTGATTTAACAAAAAAGCCATTTTTCAATGGCGCATTTTGAATTGCATTCCCTAGGTTTAGTGGGGCTTCTTTAGTCTGTTATGATCTTATGGTTATGGTGGACTTTACTAAACTGCAATGCGCACTATTTAAATTTACCTTTAAACATTTAGTATTATGCTTTCAATAAATATTGTGAATGTAAGAGCACATTACAGATTGAAAAATTTAGGAAAGAAAAAAATAATTATTTCTTCTTCATGTCCATGAAAAAATTATTATTTCTACTACATGTCAATGAAATCTCTAGGAGTTTACAGTGGATCTGGCTCCAGAATTAACCAAACTCTCCATTGTTGATATTTCCTTCAGCCCACTCACATTTTATATTTTGCTCTACAGCAGATCATTGAATTTCTGTAGATTTAAAAGCTTCTCACATGATACAGTAGGTGATGGCAACTTGCTGGGGTCATTGTTCCACAGGTGACTCCCCTTGAGCAGTGAGTGGAATTTGTCTTTCTCCTGTTCAAGTTTAGGCACTCAGTTTGAGATTTAAGAGAAGAACTGCGGTCTGCAATATACATAGGAGCAGACTAAATAATGGGTTTGGGTTTAAATTATTTTAAACAATCTGAACAAATGTGGTTAAGAGTGTTCACAGAGTGAGCTTTCTATGTTGTTGTCTTCTGTTTGGGAATTCTGTGGGGAAAAGATGGATTTCTGTGAGAGGTAGGGCAGAAACCAAGGAGTTTGTCAGGAATAAAATGAAAAAGAAATATGTATCACAGCTATGATTAATTCTTGGGTTTTGAACCACAGCTTCAGTGCATTTCTAATTAAATCAAGGTAGGTGACCTCTAATACAGTTTTTTCAAAATCTCAAATTCTTTTTCATCCTTTGTATTAAGAGGCAACCTAACTAGACCTTTGACATTTTTTGTATACCAATATTTGCATATATCCATAAAAACAGTTGCAAACTGAATTTTGTGTCTGTACCTGATTGTTTCCTCCCCCCCATTATTGTAGCTATAATTAAAACAGCTCTTCCCAACATGGACAGAGAAGCCAAAGAAGAATATTTTGTGGTCATCCAAGCAAAGGACATGGGAGGACATATGGGTGGACTCTCTGGAACTACAACAGTGACCATTACCCTCAGTGATGTCAATGACAATCCTCCTAAGTTTGCACAGAGTAAGTGCCATTGTATGTGTGTGTGCTCCTATTTAAAAAGCTATGGTGTTTTTCTTTTTTTTTTCTTAAATTCAAGTATTTTTAAATCTTCATATTGCCTGCATTTTTAATGTCATTTAAAAGATGTAGCTGTGACTACATCACAGCTGTGAGAAAGGTTAATCATCCTCTACCTGATTAAGAGCTTAGGAAAAATGGAGTTATGTCCACACCAGTGTACAGATCTCTGCCTTCCTTGTTACCCCTCTTACACCTACCCAAAAGGGCCTGGACACTGCTGAAAACATATTTATTTCCTCTCAGTGCAGTTGTTTCTGTGTGCTTTGCTGCTTCCATCTCATGCAGACAAGTGACACCACCAGTAAAAGACACATATAACAGATAAAAGGAATAAAAGCTTTGACTAATTAGGCAATACTGAAGAAAACAAAGAAGATAAGTCTGAATCTAGATAATTGTTGATCTTTAATTCAAAATCCATATTTTCTACTGTGGTTCCAATGGGTATCTTGCTGAGCTAGGTTAAAATGATTTGGCATCCTGCTGAGATTCTTGGCAAGCTTTGTAGTCTGTTTCCAAGATGAAGACAAAAAAGAAAAAAAAAGAGGAAGAAAAGCATAATGACTGGATTGATTTTATTTAGAGCTGGTGCAACCTAATACACTATTAGAAACTTAGCATTTTATCCAGCTTGTTCTGGAAAAATTAAAGTTAAAAGTTTTTTGAGGCTGCATCTAGATTTTGCATCATTTTCGTTTTCCTAGAAGCATGTTTTTCTAACAAGGTGCTCAGGGACCAGTGTAAAGGTAATTTTTTTCCATCTATGGATGACTTCAAATCCACTTTTGCCCTGTTCTGAGGACACAGAGTAAAATGAGTTTGTCCTACTGCTCATCATTTGATAAATCTGCTTCTGTAGCCTGTAGAAAATGTACATAGAGAGAGAGAAATCTAATACAAATAAGCAGAGGCAAAAGCTTATTTTCAAAATATATATTTTATTACCTCATCTTAGTGGTTTTCAACAGATAAGCACTCTGCACAATAAAAGGTTTTCTCTCATAAAGCAGGAAATGCATAAATTTTTGACTTTGTGTCCTGTTGCACTGCCTTTCCCTGTGTTAGTATTTTCCAAGAATTTCCCTAACAATGCCATGCCCACAGCTGAACTCTATCACCAGCCTGCAGAGGGATGTCTCTTTTATACCTGCAGTGTCCTGTGGCTCCACTCAGGGAGCACAGACCTGCCTTTGCCAGTTCACCTGGCTTTTACATTGTACAGCACTGCCTCAGGAAGCCTTGGGCTGCCAAAAGGGCAAAAATTTGACCCCAAAATCAGCAGCACAGGCTGGTCCAAACTGGGCAGCCCAAGGCCACAGCATGTGGGAGTGAAACTGCCCTTTCCCAGCGATTTTGGGCACAGTGAATCCCTATCCCTGGAATACATTTGCTCCTGGATGATTTTTCCTGCAGCATCGAGGAAAGTGCTGCCTCTGAAGCTGTTACAGCCCCTGCAGAATTTGAGCTTCCCCCTAGGAAAAACCACTGACCATTATGCAAATTCTTTAGGAAAAAAACCTGCTTGTTTTATCACTGGGTTATTTTATTTTATATATATATATATGTGTGTGTGTGTGCATGTCTATATGTATGTATATGTGTATATATATATGTGTCTATATATGTGTATATGTATATATAGGTATATGTGTGTATATATATGTGTATATGTATATATGTGTATATATATGTATTATATAGTGTATATATATGTATTATATATGTGTATATATACATATATATTATTTTAGATGGTTATTTTATTTATATTTTACTGGTTGTTTTATATATATTTAATATATATATACTGGGTTATTTTATTTTATATATATGTATTGTATATATGTATATATATGTAATATATATGTGTGTGTATATATATTTTATATATATGTATATATATGTATTATATATGTCTATATAGGTGTATGTATATAATTTTAAGTAATATATAATTAATAATAATTTTATAGAGACTGAATTTGATTAGAGCAAGGTTTTTACTTTAAAGAACATGAGTATTTTAGGAATATAAATCTAAATATTGAAACATAATTAATATATAATAAATATTGAAATGTATAATAAATATATATATATTTAGTATATATTTATTATAAAAATAACATATCATATTATTATGTATTGTGTAATTATTGCTGAGTATTATGTATTTATTGCTTTAATGACAGGCCATAGTAACATTGGATCTGGTTGTTATTATAAATTCTGCCTTTTAAAAGGCGCCCAGCACCACAGATTAGCCACAACTCTGCCCTTGGACAAGAGCTGAGCAAATCTGACTTTATTTTTTTTTTAACACTGTTGAAGCACAGTTTGCATTTGCCTGGAAAGGAAAATAAGAAAGGATCAAACTTACAATAAACCCAGCCAGAATGAAATAGAAATTCATAAGATGTAATACATGCTGCTTGCACAATAAATGGTAATGAGCTCGGGAAACAGGGTGTTCTATCAGGTTATTGTTTCCAGGCAGGACAGAAATGTATATTTATGGTTTGATTTCAGAGTGTTAGCCTCCTGGGTTTTAGAAATGAAAAAGATGAACTTTCACTACTTCTGTGATCTCTCTGAAATAATTTTAGAGGCGTTTTATAAGTCACTGAAGTTTTTAACCTGGCAGTTTACCACGGAATTGTAACGAGAGGGAACTGTGCACTGCTGTGGAAACCCAGGGCTTTCAAAGATGCCCAGTGTGGATATTTTGGTCAGCTCAGCACTACGACAGAATTCATAATTCTGGAGAGGAATTTGTGTAAAAGAGTAATCTGCACCATAACTTTTAAATTTTTCTTAATATTTTGTAAACTGTTTTAATAAATCTGAGAGCAAAATTTCAACTTAATAATGCAATCAGCTGTGCCTGGAGATTCAAACCACAAAGTGTGGACAGCAGAGTAAATGATGAATGCATAATTTAATCTCCCAAGACACTTCATTGCTTTGGCTGCTCATTGTTTTTTGTGCCATTATGGATATTCTGAGGAATCTTGATCTCCAAATTATCTCTAATAATTTAGCCTAGCAACATTAAAAACAAGTCACTTTGGGATTTCATTCTGCAGCTAATACATGTATTTGTGAATTCCTCAGTTTCCTTCTTATTTTCAACTCTTGCTACTGCAATAACTTACAACAGGTAAAGCAACAACTCCAGAACATTCTTTTTGGAAAATTATTACCTGCTTTTAACAGATTGTCTTAGAACAACAGGGAAGAACAAGGCCAGAATCCTGTGTCAAAATTATTTTAATGGTCTCTTCTATTATCCTTGAATTCTTTGCTTATTTTAACTCCTGAGCAGCATTTTGTTTGATTAGCTCCTATATTAATCTTAACTTCAATAAGAGTCAATTATAAAAAGGTAGAAATATGAGGACTCTAAAAGGAATTTTGGGTATAAAATGTGTGTCCTGTTTTTAGAGTAATGTTAGGAACAGGGAGATACAAAAGAAAATAGGTATTTTGGGTTTTGCCTTAAAAAATTCTACCTAAGATAATATATCTAAATAGATTTTTTGATCCTTTTTAGCTTAAAAGATTTGAAGCAGGTGTAACGAAAAATAAAATATTGACAATTTGAATAGTAATTTCTAATGGATTTTAGTGTAACTCTGCAAAAAGTAGTAAACACAGTAATGATTACTATGAAAAGTTATTGTTTCCAGTAAAAAAAAATTGGGAGTTTCCTTGAATGTTTCCTGATTCGTTTCTTACCACAAAAGTGAGGAGGAAGGGTTTAAACAAGCAAAATGAAAGTACATTTTAAACAGTAGTAAATATTTTGAGTTATATAGAAAATATTTGAAGTTATGTAAGTATTTACACAATAGATTTTTAAAGAATTCGACCATTTTTTTTGTGGATTAAAAGCCTAAGTTTCTTGCTTGAATTGTGACTCCTTGTCAATAAAATATCTGTATAAAAGGTAAGTTCTGCAGTGTTGAAAGGAGCTCAATATTTGTGTTTGCCAACACAAAACATCCCTGCAAGGCAGAAGGAGGAGACTGCTGGAATGGACAGGACACTCAGCTACAGTAAAGTGAATATTCTTGTGTGAGGACCACATTGTGCTGCTTTCAGTAAATAATTTGTGTAAATGGGGCTTGAGTCAGCTGCAGATCTCAAGAGTTGGTGTTGGGGATGTGTAAACACTGAATGCACCCAGGGGACACTGGAACAGCTGTAATGTTCAGTCTTTTCCTCTTTTTTGTAAGGTCTCTATCACTTCTCAGTCATGGAAGATGTTGCTCTTGGTGAACCAATAGGAAGGGTGAGAGCAAATGACCTGGATATTGGAGAAAATGCCAAATCATCCTATGATATTATTGAAGGAGATGGAATGGATGTATTTGAGATCACCACGGATGCCCAAACTCAGGATGGCATTATCAGAGTGAGAAAGGTAAATCTTATCTCTGTTAAAAACATAAATGTTTATTGTACGTGTTACTACCCAGCCAGACTCAGCTCTGTGAGAAGATGCTGCATTTCCAGGGGTTCTTTCATCCATGGATGAGGTGTCAAGCCAGTGGAGTGATGAAAAGGGGTGTCCTGGCCATGTTCCTCTGAATTTCCATTGAGAAAATTCACTGGGGAGACACCCATGGGTGCTGGAAATGTTAATCTTATCCAGGCTCCCATGTGGTCACATCATGACCACCACCAAGCTTTTGCTTCCTTGGTTGCAAAAGAAAAGAGTAGATTAAATTCCACTTTGGTGGTGGTTTAAACTTCTGTAAAATCTTGGCGTAGTGTTCATCAAATAACTTCTCTCAATTATTTGATTTCCTGTGTAGCTGTTCAGAGAAAAATAAATCACAGTGCATTAATTAAATTACCTGATATTTCAGAGCTTAGTCTTCTACCTTTTTCTCATGTTGAACTGTCTTCACTCAATGAACAGGGATTTCAGTGACTTTTATTAAGGAGATTGGTAGTTTCACATGAGAAGTGTCAAATTTGGGCCCTAAAGAAAACCATGTTACCTTTTCTATGCTTGTACAGTCTTGAAGTGTGCAGGTGAGGTATTTGCATGTACACAACAAAAACATCACCCAATTATCTACAGAAATATGGGGAGAGGCAGCATAGAAGAAAACCAAAATAAACCCAGGGAAACATTAATTGCAGCTTTAATTGTCACTATTTTCTGGGGAAGGAGAAAAAGCTGTTCCTTGTGCTGTGTTTTGAAAAAGGATATTAATATAATTTATAGCAGTGGCATAGGGTTTTAACTGCATAGCACAGATCACTCTAAATGAATCTTTGTTTATAAAAACCAAAAGTAAACAAAACCCAAACCATGATATTCCAGTGAGAAAAGGTGAATCCAGTAGGCACAGGTAATTAATATTCCACTTGTACCTGTCATTAAAGAGGTCAGGCAGATTGCCTATCAAAACTTTGTGTTCTCTCTTTCTCAGTGAGTAGGTCAGCACTGTAGCTTTATAATAAACTGTTGTATATTTATCTAAATTTATATTTGTTTTGCTAAAGAGAAAATTATGATATACATCCCAACTCTTCCTTACTGTTATTTATTGTGTGCTGTGGCCTCTCCTGTAAGCTGAGGCAATTAGCCTTTTGCCCCAGTTCCCTTGGCTTTATTTCATAACTGAATCTCAACCATAATGTTGTTTCATATTTTCATTTTGACAGCAATAATAATTTTGGTTCTAATCCAGTAGATGATGTATGGAAGGTACTGCTCACCAACAGATTTCCTTCAGCATAAAATCATGGGCTTTAGACAATGCTGAGTAAATTTTCAATATGATATTCTGATTAGGCATGACTAGATGTATTGGGGTGCTGTCATTTCTGTAAAGCATATGAAAAGCAATTGAAAAAGTGCTACAGGAGCCATGATTGGCAAATTGTGAATATGCTGATTTATAAATTCCCATTCATAATTTCAAAAGCGTACTAATTTAAGAGCTGCAAAAGAAGCAAGATTTTCTTGTGTTTACTAGAATTTGTGAGCAAGAGCAAATCCCATTAGAGCTTGATTCATACCTGAAAAAAATCCACAGAATTTGAAGATATACATATTGAAGGCTTTGACAGACTTCCTGAAGATTCCTGTTTGTGCTCTTGCTGGTATTTGCATTACAGATTCAGAGTGTCTATGTCCTCTTCTTTTTATCCCTCAGACATTATAATGCAAATCTTAATATCTTCCCAATGCTTGGCAATTTGCATCTTTGAAATTTGAATGGTTGTGAGACACAAGAGAATTATGAAGTGAATATACTGATGTGCTTCAAGACACAAACTTGAATCTCCCATAATGAAAAGTCTAACACTCAAAAGTGTCACAGATTTGGGGTTTATTTGGTGTTTCAGTCCCTTAAATCCACTGAGTTTTCATCTTTTATGAGTTAATATAGGACTGTAAAATAGTAAAAACAGTGGTAACATGGCAGGTATATTGATAGAATAAAGTAATTTGTTTTGTGATTCTGTCTGTGGGGGAAAAAAAAGAGAAATGATACAGAAGTAGAAATTGCTACAGTTTTAAGAAATTCCTAAGAGATGTCTAGCTCATTTACTCCTGTAAACTGAAATACAGAAGTACTTGTAGTGCAAGAATATTGAAGTACCTTCTCATATGATTAGCTCTACATTTTGTTTCTCCTATCCAACAAATAATAATTTCTAGTTCTTTGCATTTCTCACATTGTTCTGGAAGTAATAAAATATTTATTCTTTGTGGAGCCAGTTGAATTTGTTTTCTTATCTCCAGCCAGTAAAGCACTGATGAAATGCATTATTGGTATGCAACTCGTGTCATCCCAAACAAATTTGTAGTATTTGTCTGATATGTAATTGTAATGGTATAATTCATGAGAGGGAATATTTCAGTAAATTTCTTGTGAGAAACAGGGAAACAGTGCTGTTTTCTCTGAGGTTGGTAAATAAACAGATTTTATAGAAAACCTGGAGGTTGGGTTTTCTGGGAGAGGGAAGTGCCTGCTTTGAAATGATTCCATGTGCTTAAAAATGCACATAACCCCCATCCATCAGCATTGCCACCACTTGTTCTCTGATAAATGACATTTATCCTTCTCCTTCTCAACAGCCACTGGACTTTGAGACCAAGAAGTCCTACACGCTGAAGGTGGAGGCAGCCAACATCCACATCGACCCTCGCTTCCTCAGCGGGGGCCCCTTCAAGGACACGGCCACCGTCAAGATCGTGGTGGAGGATGCTGACGAGCCCCCGGTCTTCTCCTCACCCACCTACCTTCTGGAAGTACATGAAAATGCTGCTCTCAACTCTGTGCTGGGGCAGGTGACGGCCCATGATCCCGACGTGTCTTCCAGCCCAATAAGGTAGGGCTGCTTTCAAGGGTTTTTTGGGAATGCTGCTGGCTGATCCCAAGTGTATTCCCCACTCACTGTGTGGCTGTTTTCATGCTGCTCTCTTTCTGTGAAAATGCCAGGGTAGGGTTTGGTTTATGATGTTAGATTTATCAGTTCAGATCATTTTCAAAGTCCCCAAAATGCTCCTTGCCATAGGAGTAGTCTTATGAAACAGAGGAATGCAGTGAAAATGAGAAATGTGAGTGGTTCTTATGAGAAATGAGGTTGGATGGGGTTGAATCATCAGAGTGTATCTCTGCAGTGAATTTAAATAATCCAGTAGTGTCTGCACTAACAATACTGAGTTTGTGCCATGCAGTTGTAAGGTTGTCAAAACATATTTTGTATTCCTTTGTCTAAACCCATTCCTGGTTTAAAGATACAAAGTCAGAGATGATTATGCCCATATGACTTCTGCATCTTCAGTCTATAACATTTTCCCTTTTTGATCTAATTTGAACAAAATCTTTTATTCCCCTTGCCTCAGATCAGCGGGTTTTATCTATTTTGATGAGCACACATGTTCCCCTCCCCCTTGGTAGTGATTGCATGGTGTGCTGAGTGTTCCAAAGCACATTCTGCTCTGTGTAGTACTGCCTGCTAAAGGCATTAGGAAAAGCAACACCAAAATGTGAAATTCATAGCAAAAGTACATGTGGAGAGAATCTATTTAATAGTAATCATCACTGTGCATTGCTGCCTCAGGGAATTCAGGGCAGGCAGCATCAGGAGGATGATGTTAGCTGTTATAATCCATCATTTTCTATCACTATCATTTTCTAATCACTGTCACTTCCATCAGGTTTGTTGCAGAGCTGGACTTTCAACCTTTATGTAGAGGCCCTACGTGATGCATATCATAGTATAGTATCTTGAGTATTAGAAATTCAGATTTGCCAACGTGCTTGGATGGTTTAGGACTTGTGTGTGAAGATGTTGGAGAGTATGTTTGAGTTTTACACAACTTCCTCCTGAGGGGCAGCTCTGATCTCTGCTCTGGGACAGGGACAGCACCCAGGGAATGCTGGAGATCAGGGAAAGGTTCTGATCCCCCAGGAATGGCTGGAGCTGGGCAGGCTCAGGCTGAGATCAGGGAAAGTTTCTGATCCCCAGAGGTGCTGGCACTGCCCAGGCTCCAGGGAATGGGCACAGCCCTGAGGCTGCCAGAGCTCCAGGAGCCTTTGGACACCAGGGATCCACAGGGGGCATTGCTGGGGGTCTGCAGTGACAGGAGTCAGACTCAATTATGGGGATTTTTTGAAGGAATTTTGAATGAGTTAGAGATGAGACCTCTGAGGTTTTTAGGTGATGCAATATATTTTTCTTATCTTCTACATAGGCAGGAAGGGTGAGTTCAGCTCCCATCTTCACCACATGGCTCAGAAGGTCACAAGACCTTTAGTTACAGGACCTTTTATTGACCAATAAAACACTGCCAACAAGGATATTTATGTTTTTGACTCAATCCTTAAATATTTCATCCTATGGGCTCATGGTACAGTGTAAGCTTTCTTAGCCAATCATGTTATAACACACAAACCTACAGTGCTGCATTCTAAACTCCTCCTTTACCTTTGTAGCTACTTTTATTTTTTCTGTATCTTAAACTCTAAAACTCTAAATTTACTTAGCCTAATGTGTCTCTGCTTTAAACTATAAATCCACATTCTTGCTTTGTCCCCTAAGTTTGGAAGCCCTTTCCAAGGTCTCAGATCAAATCCTGTGTTTAATTCCAAGCTTTGCCTTACAGGCCCAAAGTTCTGAGAATTCCCTGAATTTCAGATTCCAACACTCAATAATCCTTGTGGTCCCCTCCCACTCAGGATATCCTCCGATTCTGTAATTCTCATTCTTAAATCAGACTTTCAAGAGCAGATAACCACAGCATCAGCTGCCGCAGATTCCTAAACAAAAATACCATAGAATGGCAGGGTTTGATCTGCCACAATTGAAGCAGTGGTTCCATCACTGATTTTCTTGCAGCTCCCCACTGGTGTCTGTGAAAAAGACAAAAAAGATCCTCTGAGAGGAGTGTGAGACCAGCCATGGTGACAGCAAATCTCTTCCCTGTGTTCCAGCTCCACAGCAATCTCTCTTTCAATGGAACCTCAGCTTCTTCCCTGCTCTGTTTGCTCCTGCCTTGGTCCTGGCTCCTCTTCCTCTGCCTCCACCCCTGCTTCACTCTTACCTTGGCTGCTTCTCCACTCCTCTTCTGCTGCCCTGGAATTTTTTTTTTCTCACCTGCCTCAAGCTCTTAATAATTCAGACCTTTTACAAACTTAACTCTGTTCCAAAACTTGGCTGTTTTATTCTGTGCAAGCCTGAAAAAATAGATCTGAATAAAAGATTAATCTAGTTTCCCCTTTTTCATCATGTTATAGATCAAGAGACCTTCAAACTTCTAAAACCAAAAACTTTGTATTTGTAAACTGAATTAGAATGTTATTATCAGGTTATATAAAAACACAACATACATGAAACAGAACTGGTCAAAATTAATTACATTTTTTTAAAAAGGTAATTTATCAGTATGATTTATATATTTTCTTTAAATAATAGATACAGTACTTTATAAGATTTAATCTTTTCTAAAATATTGGCTTAATACTAATTAAGGAATATACAGAGCCCAATTTTCTATGCAAGTTTTTTGCAACTTTTCTGTGCAACTTTTTTACTCTTGCTTGCTTACCTGGTTAATTTGATTTATCTGGGAGAGCTTTAGAAAGCTCAAATTCTTCTCTTTTTTGCATAAAAATATTTTAGGGACACAAAAAAAATTTCAAGTTAGTAATTCTACTTTTAAAAGAGGGAAAATTCTAGTTGGAGACAAGTAGGGAGCAGAAATACAACTCCTTTCTTTCCAGTTTGGATCAAAATAAGAAGCTGGCAGGTTCTAACAGAAACATATTCAAGCACTGTTTTTATTGATTGGAATGTACATTTCAGGTGTTAATTCTGTTATTGTATCACATATATATGATGCAGATTTTATGCATATTTTCTATGATACCAAAAATATCAAACTTTAGTTTAAAATTTGAAAAATTACTAAAATCCCCTTTTTTCCCTTCAAAGCAGAATTTTAGCAAGTAACAACGACTTGTATTTCAAGGAAATTACATTTTTTTCAATAGATATCTGTTCTATCAATATTTAGCTTAGACAGAGCTACTGTGTACATTTGTTATAAAAACCCAGGCAGCACAAACAAAATATGAATCACCTTCTGTGCTCCCAATACCACGTCTGCTTTGCATTAGTCTGATACACAAAGGCTCCACACATTCAGAGCATTGCAGTGCCACAAATGAAATCAAACTTGGATATCTCTGAACGTGGGAAGAGTCTGATAATTGAGTCAAAGGATAAAATGTTAAAGAATTTAGAAAAGTTATTATCAAATACAGCCTGGAAAGAAGTTTGTGGTCTTAGGGGAAGGTGTCCCTCCCCAAGGCAGAGGTTGGAATGAGAGGATCCTTTCCAACCCAGACTATTCTATTAATTTCTTATTTCTTTTTTTTTTTTTTTCAATTGTTCATCCTCATTTCTAACCAATTCACCAGTAGTTTGCTTTTAATGCTTGCTTAGAAAATATAAAGCATTGTCTGAACTTTCTCTCACTTGATCTAAAGGCACAAAGCTTCTCACAGGTTTATAGCAGGTAAATAAATGGATTTTTTGGGGCTGTCCTGTGTGGTGGTGTTCACAGGGGTCCTAGCACAAGGGAAGAGATGAGAATCTTGACTCCACGTTTCAGAAAACTGATTTATTATTTTATGATATATATTATATTAAAAGAAAATGATATATTAAAAATATACTAAAAGAATAAAAGAAAGTATTTCATCAGAAGGCTAGCAAGGAATAGAAAGGAATGAATAACAAAAGCTTGTTACTCTCAAAGAGTCCGAGCCAGCTGACTGTGATTGGCCATTAATTAGAAACAACGAACATGGACCAATCAAAGATGCACCTGTTGCATTCCACAGCAGCAGATAACGAATGTTTTTCTTTTCCTCTGAGGCTTCTCAGCTTCTCAGGAGAAAAAATCCTGAGCAAAAGGATTTGTCATAAAATATGTCCATGACAGTCCTGTGCAGATCCTTGAGTTGGAATCTGATGATCCTTGGAGTTAGGATATTCTGTGATTCTGTGATATTTTTTCTAATCCATCAGTTTTAAAATAAGCAACGCAAGCTCTTTTTGATCCTTAGTTGCCATTGTGCAGTGCATGCTGCTCAAGGGCCTCCTATTTTTAAGGCTGATGGTGAAAAGGCTTTAGAGAGTTGGGTAATAATTGCAAATAATTGTAACTTGTTGTGTTCCAGCCCAGCAATTCCAGGATTTTGTGTTAGAGCCACATCTGGCTGCATGCTTCTCCTTTGGGGAAGGGGTCCAGTGAGTCCAGCTGAGCTGTGAGGCTCTGGTGTGGGCAGGGTGGCACATCCTGGGGACAGCCTGGGAATGTCATCCCCTGGAACCCACCCAGCTCTGGGTTCCAGGGCTGGCACACAGCTCTAGGCTCAAGGGCTGGCACATAGCTGAGTTCCAGGGCTGGCACCCAGCTGTGGGTGGGCTCCAGGGCTGGCACCCAGCTGTGATCTTCAGTCCTGGCACACAGCTGTGGCTCCAGCAGTGCCCACTCCATGCCCCTGGTGTTACTTTATAAGGATGCTCTGTTCATGTGCAGTGAGTTATCTTGGCTAAAGCATGATCCAGGCACACAGCAAAAAGCATGAGCAATAATGTTCCTTCCTATCCAGCCAGTGCCCTCCTATAAATCACTGCCCTTCAGTGCTTTCTCTGTGCAGAGATAAGATTCACTGGAGCTGGTTTTCCCCATTCCTTTCAGCAGAGATTTCATCTTTGGCAGCAGTTGATCATTTTCTTAATTCACAGCAGGCCTTAAAAAACCAGACTCAATATTTTGTGGCTCCCCAATGGTGCAGTTGTTTATCTGTCACTAAGTGCCCTGTCCAATCTGCCTGACATTCATAAAAATGGAGATTTACCACTTCTGAGGTGTCAATGCTGGGGTTCAAATCTCAGAAGGAGCAGCAAAAAAAGAGTTTCTGCTCCTATATACATTAGTGCAAATAATGAGTAGATCAAATAAAGTCATAACAGCAACACTGCAAGAGCAGGACTGAGAATCCTTTCCAGGCTTCTGTTAAACCACTGTGGGGTTGTTCCTATAATTGCCATAGCAGACTCATAAACTAACCCAAACTTCCCAATAACCTCTGCTGGCTTTATAGCAATTTCAAAAGATATTATTTCCCAAGATATTATTTTCTCATTTTTAGAGAAATATATGTTTTATGTATGTTTTATGGATCTGACAATGCATTCCCATTAAAAAGAGTTACAACATCATTATCATGAAAAGGAAACTGCAAATGTATTGTTAGTTTTCCCAGGTTTATGACACTGCAGATTTTATTTTTTGGTTTTGTAACAAATATTTATCACATTAAAATCAGGAGAGGTTGTTGTCTTGCAGACACACAACTTATGTTAAAAATGTTTCCTCTTGAATTGCTGGGTTTGTGTTGTGAGTAAATACTGCTGGGATGAGATGAAATGGGATATAATAAACTCACAAATATGTCACTCCCTCTTTTATAACTTCAAAACCTGCATAGCAGGAAGGCCGTGAGTGGAAGTTTAAGGAAGGATTGATCCTTAGAGAAAAATTGTCTTTCCTCGGTGGAATTTATGTCAAGCCCAGGTCAGCTAAACGCTGAATACCATATGAGCATTTCACATTTTATTTTGTTTGTGGACTGAGAAAAATTCTTATATGTTTGGTGTCAGTAGAGTCCTTTCAGCATCATTACATAAAACTCAAAAATGAAGACAGTTTTAAGTGATGACTTCTTACAAAGAGCTGATTGCTGTCTTTTCTTGTATTTTCTTGAGTGAAATCTTAAACCTGTAAAAGACTGTAAGGTATTTTTTACTAACTTCACTAGTACCAGCATTTTACTTCTAATGCTTTAATTGGAACTAGGTAGACATCAAAATACAGTTAAGATCCATTTTCAAAAATGATTGCCTGAAGTTAAATACCTGCAGCTTTATTCTTCCACACAAGTGACCTGCTTTTCAGAAATGCTGAGTTTAGTGCAGTTCCCATTGAACCATTGAGAACTGAGTATGTGGACCTCACAATAAAATCAGTTTACTTCAATGTCCAAATACACATGCATGTGTCCAGCTTGAGGCACAGATATTTGGAATTTGAGTTCATATTTTTGACTTCATATTTTTCTGGTACTCTTCTTACCTAACTAGTAATTTTTCAATGAATAGAACTAGTTCTTCTGAGAGTTTAAAAAAAAATATCTAACAAATCCCATTTTGTAGTTAAGCTGGGGTTTTCCTTCTTAAATCCATTACTTGTGAAGTACCTTTACCAGTGTGATCAGGTTAGCCTTGAACTCTAACAATGCAGTATTTAAACACTTAAACTGAGATTTTGATAAGTTTTCATCATTTCGAGCTCTTTTTGAAAGTGAGCTGTATCTTCCAGAATGCATTGCACAAATAATCTAATTGCAATGCAACTTTCATTCTAAATATGAAAATATCTGATACTGAAATAAATAAAAAAAGGATGAACACAATAATCCTGAGCTTTGAAATCAGATGCTAATGCTGTGTCTATTAAAATCGATTGTGTTAGGCTGGAATGAGTTTGAGTTCATTGGAATATATTTATTGTGGTGTATAAAGGGACTTCCAAATCAGAATATTTTTTTGGAAATTGCTTCTGCTAAAGCACGAACCAGAATGGAATAGCTGATTTTCAGATAACTATGCCATTCTCACTGTAGTAAAATACATTCTTTTACTTTTATTGGGGAATTTTAACAATGTGCTTGCAAAAGGTAGAAAAGTGATGAGAAAGTGACAGTCTGGAGTCACTTTTCTGGCCACTCCATAAAGTAATTGAGTGTGATACCTTATCCTAACTCTCCTAACTATTGTGAGTAATGTAATGTACTGTCTGTAATGCAGAACAGATGTAAAAACTGCCAGTGCATGCTGGTAGCTTCTGTAATACACAGCCACAAAAGCTTAAAAGGCTTTTGTATAAATCCACAATCAGGATTCAGTAAAACCCCTTGAAGTCAATTGCTGTTAAACCATATCAATAGTTTATCACTCAACTCCCTCTTTCCCTACCTTTCCTGTCAGGAAACTGAAGGCTCAATTTTGTCATTTAGTTTCTTTTCACGAGGAATTCATTAATAAAATAACTCTGTGCAAATGGACAAACATAAAAGCTTTCTGGAGATCTGGACCTGAGCTTTAAATCATCCTCCTGCTTAATGCACCGTTGGAGCAATCCACTGCAGCTCTGGCTCCCTGCTTGGGCTGCAGAATTCACCTGGACAGTCACATTTGCAAACTCTGACTGCCTGTCAGATGGAACTTGTTTGGTTAAAAATCAGTGATGTCAACCCAGAGAAGAATCAAGCCTCCAGCATTTGCAGTGTTTTATAGGAAAAAATGGTGATTCACTGTGCTCTGCCCATGCAGCTGCTTGAACCATAAGCAAATAATGTGCTTGGTGAATCGTTCATGCTTCGTTAATCTGAGATTTATTGGTAAAATAATATTATTCAGCCCTTTTTTAAAATAACCACAAAGCCCACCACTTTTGTGGCTTAATACATTACTGTAGAAATTATCATCAGTTACTGTGAAATACCATAGAAGCTGTCCAATAAATGTGATGGATTGTGTAATTAACTCTTGATCAGCGCCGTTTTTCAGAGATGCTACCCAGTGAACCTGAGGGCACTTTACGACCTTCACACTGGGTATACAGCTAATTACTCCTTGGGCAATAATTATTAAGTTTTTTTAGCATCAGTTTGTCATTTTTGTCTTCTAAATTATTATGCTATTGAGCTTCTCAATCCATTTGGCTATAAAACTGCAGCTCTCAGAGGGCTCCCTAAATTGTCTGTGTGACTGTATGGATTACAGCAACTTCATTAAGTAGATTACAGGGATGTCTGTTTTGCAGGTTTTCCATTGATCGCCACACTGACCTTGAGAGACAGTTCAACATCAACGCAGAGGATGGGAAAATAACCCTGGCAACACCCCTGGACAGAGAAACCAGCACATGGCACAACATCACTATTGTAGCCACTGAAACCAGTAAGTGTTTGTGTACTCTGACTGTTCTGTTTGGTTTATAATTGATTTTAACAGTGCAAACTTTACATAATTCAGTAAAAGAAAATGTATTGGGTATTCGAGTTAGAGAATTTTGAAAAAAAGCTTAATTTTTGTGCAAGCTCCATTTCTTTTAGTTTTCATGACAGCATTTTTTTTTCAGTGAAAATGGCAATAGATATTCTGAAGTGATAGATGAGTACATATGTACAAGGTATGCAGGGTAAATGTTAAAAAATGGTTTAAAAAGCCCAGACCAAAGCCTTATAATTGACTCTATTAAGACAGAAAAAATTAAAGCTTTGCAATTTTAGAAGTAAATTGAAGGCTCAACCCAGACGTTCTTAATTCTGAGTGCTATTATGTTACAGAGCCATAAATGATTAAGCACAGGGGTAATGTTGCATGAAAGGAGTGCTGTTGGATACATATGGATGAGTTTACTCACACCCAGCTCTCAACAAGAACCGTCATTGTTCAGGTCCACAGAGCCCTGGTGGCTGCTCTGCACACCTGAGTCAGGAGAGCTGCCCTGCCTGGCAATACGGGTCAGGGATTTTAATCAAGGAGAATTCTTAATTAATTTGGAGCTGCTGACAGGATCACACACGACAGTGTGATTTATTGTTCATATTAGCACTGTATTTTAGACAATGCATGTGACACAAGAGTATTGAGGCAAAGGGAAGCTGGGGCTGGCACCCTGTGCTGTGTCCTGAACTGGAACACAGACCCTGGAACCCTCTCTGTTCTGCACTCAGGGTGCAGCAGAACCCAGTGTGCACACACTGGAGCCAGCTCTGTGGGAATATGTGTCTGCAGAGCCTGGTGACCAGGGCTGCTCACTCCTGCACAGAGAGAACTGCCTGATGCCATGCTTGCTTTTCCCCAGATCTCTGCTTTGAAGGATACAGCACTATGGTACAGAGCATTTGGAGCTCAGTTTCATGGTACTATAGCCATGAACATAATAAATTGGGGGACAAAATATGCTTATTTGGCCCATTTTTGTTGTCTAGTACCCTTCCTGAGGCACTTGTCAGCAATGAAGAGAGATGGGGAAGACTGATTTGGTGATCAGAATCCGAATTTATTGTGGACTACCAATGCTTATATACTGTTTTAGGGAGACTAGTAATGTTTACTACGATGATTAGGTTAAAATCACATACACAAAATTGTGCATATTACAACATCTCTTGCTTGCAGAATTTAATGAATTTTTTCTTTATCTGGTAAACCAATCTGATTGAATCTTCTTTTAATCCTCAAAGTTCTCTTTGCTCTTGCCAAGGCATCCTGCTATTAAATCTCTTATACTAACCAGGTCCAAAATCCATCATCTGTCTTGTGTCCCAATATCACATCATTGTGATTTCAAAACTAAACTTACTAGGAATCCATGACACATGGGAAAGGTGGGTGTGGGTGTGAACTGAGCTCCCAACTTCCAATCCTTGTACCCTGTGTTGCTCTGATCCACCTCAAGAATTAGGGGATTTCATTGCCAGAAGTGCCAACAGTGCCCTTGTGGGGCACAAGTGTCTCTTGTGGGACACAACAGTGTCTCTTGTGCCATCAAACAATACTTTGTTTAATCAAAGTATTTAATTTAATCAAAGTATTCAAACAATACTTTGATTAAATTACAGAAATACTTTCTGCTTGCAGGGAAGCCAAGCCACAGGGAAGCACATGAGAAGAGAAAGGAAGGTGTGGTTTCATCTGGCATGCTTTTTCTACTTAATATCTAACCAGTTAATAATTTTAATATTTTTAAAGTAAACATATATAAAATGTTCATACTAATTTTCTCAGATCATGAGATTTAACAACAGCATGGAAAGCAGAATTATTAGTTTGTGATCCAACACTCTCAGACATTGGAGCAATAAGATGTAAAGTGAAGTCATTTTACAATTTGTTTCCTCCAAAAAGTTAAAAAGGAACAAGATAAAAGGAATAACTTTGCAAGACACTCCTCCAGTTCATTTTTATATCTCCTTTACATGTGTGTGTCAGAGCAAAGCTGCCAGAAGTGCACTTTACTAAGCCACACAAGCCTGAAGTCTGCCTGTTGCATTTTCAGTTTTTTGAAACATAATTATACTCGAGAATTTTGTAAGAAATCAGCCTTGTCATTAGACTTCATGGGAGCCTCAGCATCTACTGCTATTGTAAAATTGCCTCTTATCAGACTGGCTATGAAAATAATAATGCCAATCTTGTTCTAAGCATTTGTGTTCCTGCTGATGGCTTATTTTTGCATTCCTAATATAATTATTTGACATTTACATAAAACAAGGGCTTAATTTCATAGACTACTGTCTTTGCTTATTTAAGTGAAATTATTTTTAAGCTCCTCAAGCAGAAATTAAATTTGCTTATAGAACTGTCAAACAGGGGAAAATGGGCATTTTTAGATTTTTTTTTCCAAGACAATAATAGACAAAATCTCTGTTGTAAAATAACAGAAATCTGTTGGAGGCAGACACAAGCAGCAAATGCAAATACAAAGTGTGTCATTACAATGCCTTCACTGACAGCCCTATTAATGGACTGCTGATCTCTCACAGGAAAATGAATATGTGGGAATTGTTCGTGCAGGAACATTTCCTCTTCCTGGGCTGGCTGCTTCCCAGGGCTTGTGCAAGACTCTCCTCTCCATCTGCAGTGCAATGACCAGGCCATTTAATTGCCATTAAATTTGCTTGCTACTCATAAGCCATCATGATGGATTTTTATTTCTTCATTCCCAGCAAGGTAGATCCTAGATTATATGACTATGCCCTAATTTAGCCACACTTTCACAGATCAACACCAAATTTTGACAAACAATAATTCACTATTTCAGCTTTGTGATGGTAAGGTACCTGCATCTAAATTTGTGCTCTAAGCTGATTTTATTTTTGGCAGTTTCCTGCTTGTCATCATGACAAAGTTATTTATTTGTATCATCCCTTAGCCACTGTCTCAGGTAGGAGTGTTCCAAGGCAGGGTTGGTGTGGCTGAATGCAGCTTTTGCATTTTCACTGGAAATGGGGGTGAAGATCCTCAGGATCAGACTGGCTGATCTTTTTAAAAGAGCTCAGATTTAAAATGTGTGTGGATAATTTTAAACATTTGAAATCTTAATGCTCCAAAATATGAATTTAACTCTTTTATGTCTAGAAAAACAAGGAGGACGAAAGCGTGAGCCAGTGGGGAATGTTATTTCTCTACGTGTGCTTGACAGGTGAAAGACCAGTTTGGGGTTGTTTTGTGGGGTTTTTGATTTGGTTGGGTTTTTATTTAGAAAAAAAGACATTTTCTGTTCTCATTCATAGGCAAGTGTCTGGCCAGTACTTGTTCAGACAAAATTCATGCTGCTGGTGACAAATAGCATTACTGTTGCATTCTGAGACTTGTGCAAAGTGAGACATTTTGGATGATGCTATTCCCTCCTTTACTTTCCCACTGCTGACAGATTCTTTAGAAGGAGTTTCTAGTTTTCTGCAGCATTTGTTTTCACGGAGTTAAAGTGGCCAGCCAGACTGAAGAAGAGCTGCCTGAAGTGGCTGTCCCTCAGAACTTTGCCCAGAATTTTGTATTTCCTTTATGTTCTGGTTCCCAAAATGCGTGGCCAGTGCACAGGGTTTGCCTCTTGCTAAAGTCCCAGTAACCACGGTGCCTTCCTCTTGTGTTGAAGGACACACCTGGTGCAGGTAGCGTGGTTTGCAAGCTGCAGCTTGAGCTCTGGGAGCTCAGAGGGACAGGAGGATGTCACCTGTGACCTTTTGCATGCCAGGGCATCTGATGGCCTGGGGCACAGCTGGGTGAGGGACACACAGAGTCAGGGCAGGAGCCCAGGGCTCAGGAAGAAGAGCCAAAACTTCCCTGTGCTCAGGTTGTGAAGGGATAAAAGCCCAGGGATAGAAGGGATAGAAGTCTTTGTGGGGGCCCTCCTCAGAGGCACAGACTCAGGCTGAGGCTGTGTTACTGTGCTGGGAATAAATGGATTTTATGGAATCAGAGATCTGAGACTCTGATGGGGGAAACATGGGCTGGAATCAGTGAGGAAACCTGCTCTGGCTGTGAGTGGGGTGTGGAGAGTCAGGAAGGTCCCAACAGTGACAGTTTAGGATGGTGGGGGTATCCTTGACAGAGAGTCCCATGAATGGTCACACTGGGAGGTTCCCCTTAATAGTTGCATGCCCACAAGAGTGAATTCTGTAATCTTTATGTGGTTACTAGAGATTAAACCATGCAAAGGGCCATCTGTGGAAAAGAACGAACTGAATGAGATTATCACAGTACAGGTGATGTTTAGGTGATACAGATGATATTTAGGTGCTGGTTTCAATATTTCAGATTTAATTACACATTTTCTTTTAATGTCCTTCTGCAGCTTTGGTCCTCTTAACTGCTACCCCTAAATTTGTCTACTCCTAAATATCTTTTGCACATTTTTCCTATTGTGTGATTTCTTACATCTCTTTCTTATGGGATCAAATTAATTTTTGCTTCTTTGTTGCTTAACTTTTCTCCTCGCTCATCTCCTCTGTGCTGAATTCTGCCATATGGATTTTCAAGAGAAGATAATATTAGAAAGAGCCTTGACATCTTTGAAAGATGCCTCTGAAGTGCAGGCTTAGGGTGTGCAGAAGAAATACACTCATGGCAAGGGCAAGACTCAAAGCTATTGAACCTGTGAATTGATTCTTAACTTTCCTTTCTACGTTGCCATTCACCAAGTTTACCCTGCTGAATGGAAAGGAGCGGGAATATCAAGGTGATGACAGGCTGGAGGAAGCAGGTCCACTGTAAAATGATTTCCTGAGAATGAATCTTTGTGCTCTGTGGATATAAAGGGTGAACATTGTCACTGGCTCTGGACTTTAAACACTGACCTAATGAGATTTCTCATTAGTTTGTGGTGTAGCTGAGACTTACATGGACTTAAAGTCATAGCTGAGGTTGGGAGGTTTATTTTAAATTTAAATGCTTGAGAGAGGGGTGAATGTAGAATTGCTCTGTAAGTCAGGGTTGATAGTGCTGCTCATGTGTTTGAGCTCTCTGGAGCTGTATCCTGAACAGGAAAGGAATCTGGGGGCATCTGCAAGGGTTTTTTGACAGCCTGAATTGCAGTGCAG
Organism: Melozone crissalis; assembly: GCF_028551555.1. NCBI lineage: Eukaryota > Metazoa > Chordata > Aves > Passeriformes > Passerellidae > Melozone > Melozone crissalis. Next base: position 17,892,881 of record NW_026535785.1, on the reverse strand, counting down.
TAGGAATGAATGATTAAATTACAGATGTCTCTTTTGGTGCATCTTTTTTGTGTGTACAAAGGCTCATCACATCTTTGGTTCTTTGCTACTTGCTTGAAATGAATTTTCTACCATTCAGTAAAATCTGGTGAAGTCAGGATCCTAACAGTCAGATGCGATCCCATTCTCCTGAACCCCAAAACCATTTTTTTTCTGTGTAGATTACAATTATAGCTATAACTCCTGCTCCCATTGACATGCTTGTGTTGCTGGCATTAACTGGCTGCCAATTTTGCTGGGCAGTGAAGCAGAGCAGGGTTCAGGCTGGGTTTAACCTCCTCAGAATTCTCCCAGTTTCTTGCACAGGTTTTTGCAGCACTTACCACGTTACGTGTTGTCAACGCTAGTCAGAGGAAAAGAAAATCAAATAGCCATGACTTATTTATTAGACCATTATTTTCTACAGATTCTGAATGGAGCTCAGAATCACTGATCATTCAAGAGATCAGATTGCCAGATGTGGATAAGGCATGTGATAATTAAACTCTGTCTTCTTTCTGCCTCCAGCTCCATGGATTTCCATTTCCATTTTCGAATGGCTGGAACAGCCACCTTGCAGATACTTCCTAGCACCCTCACAATGTGGGACATTAATATCAGGGTAATGCCCTTCATTGCTGGTTAATTGATATAAAAACAGCAGTAAGAAATGCAGAACTGGTGTAGTTTGAAACCAAAGCAAAGACTTATGTAAGAGAAGCTGGTTTAACTTAGCCTAGAAAGAAATTTATTAGCAATAGAATTTGACTGCACAACATTCCTCTGATTTAAATATGAATATCTTGATATTTGCATATTCATCCCTCCAAAACTGAAGCTGAGATCTGCTTGAGATAGAGTATTCTAGTGAATTCTTTGGAAACAAAATATACTGCAATGCCTTCATTATTAGCAATGCTTATCTGAAATTCTCTTTTAAAAAGTGAGGTAATCTTTTTCCCCAGAATATGTGTATTACATAGTTTAGCTGCCTTGAATAATACCATAGATTTCAACAAGTAAAGCCTTCTAAATATATTCCACTTGGCCAGCTCAGATTTGTGACAAACACATCAATAAATAACAGAAAGCCTGGCTCATTATCTCTAAAGACAGCTAAATGATGATCCCTTTAAAGTCCCCAAGCTGCCTTTCACTCCATGTAGCACTGAGTGGACTACTCAAGGTTTATATTTTCCTCTGAGCTGTGTTATGATTATTTGCAGCACTGGATTCTTCTCCCTCTTAGGCTGGATATTAGGAAGGAATTGTTCCCTGGCACAGGGTGCCCAGAGCAGCTGGGGCTGCCCCTGGATCCCTGGCAGTGCCCAAGGCCAGGTTGGACACTGGGGCTGGAGCAGCCTGGGACAGTGGACAGTGTCCCTGCCACGGCAGGGGGTGGGAGAAGATTTTTTTTTTTAGGTTCTTCCAACCCAAACCACTGTGTGATCTTGTGATCCTCTCACTCTGCACATCACACCCACAGGCACAACAGAGCAGTCCTCTTGGGAATCCCAAAGCCAGTGGGACAGAATAATTCTTGTAGCCTGGAGCTGTGCTTTCAGCCAAGGTTTAAATCACTGAATGAAGGGTTTAAATGGAATTTCTGCTGTCCTTATTCTGCAGGCACTGCAGTCACAGAGATGTTATTTTCAGTGGGATTGACTGCTTGATCAAAGGGTTCATTCCAGCCTCAGCCCCATGTGCCAAGCAAGCGTCACTCCCATGGCAGCCTCAGCCCCCTGCTCAAGGGCTGGGCAAAGTACCAGAACTGCCACAACAAGTAGAAATTCTCCTCAATAATTATTCAAAGCAAGAGGTGAAAATCTAGACAAGATCTTGAAATGTAAATGGTGATTTGACCACAATAAATACTTTCCAGGCCCAGAGCAGAGACATCTCAAGGACAAAGCTGTGGGCTCTGACACAGGTAATTACCCACACCAACAGCATTCTTTGGAAATGAAGAAGTATGAGGCAATTTTGTCACCTAATGGGAAAGGGCATAAAGCCAGAAAGGCTCTATATGGTTTACTAAGAACATAAATAGAGTAATTGAATCATCACCCAGCACAGGCACTGCTAAAGTTATCTATGGTGTGTATTCCTTTAAAAAATGCAAGGACACTAATTAAAAAGGAAGAGAGACATATTTCTTCAGAACAAGCCTTCAGCTACAATGTACTTTTTAGTGCCATGAACACCTTTGCTTTCATTATGCTTTCATTTATTTAATTTTATTTAGCCTTTTATGGTAAAAATAACTATAGGCATTATTAGCAATAATTCTAACATTTTAGAGAGTTGCTTTGGTACATCATATCATTATCTCTAATTTAGGGCTGAGTAAATTTCAGTAAGTTTGAGAAAGAGAAGGAAATAAGCCTTTATGGAGGTTTAAACAAGAGAAGGTCAGGAATATTAACCTTTTCTGCTTGACCCTTTTTGCTCTGGTTTAGTGGAAATCAAACTATATAATCCATCATTTTTACACTGAAACACAGAATTTGCCAAGGTGTTTTTTATCGTTTGGCACATAACTAGAAGGTTACACAGAGCTCCTCAGAACCTAAGGGGTCACAGAAGGTTTGCCATTGGGCAGGGGAGGGCTGGTGCATCTTGTCAAGGCAGCTCTCAGCTGTGAAAGTGTGCTCAAACTCAGCACAGATTTTCCCATTAGTGTTTCACACAGCTCAAGAATAGCAGGAGAAGTGATCTACGTGGATAATAGTATGGGAGGGGCCATATGATGAGGAAATACAAATGGGAAAGGAGTGTGCTTGTGAAAAAATCTCTGTGTGAAGTGGCCTCAGTAGTTCAGGAGCAAGCACTAAAATTCAGGTATTGGGTGCTGAGTAGAAGCTGGAGACCTCTGATTCCAGAGGGAGGCATGGAAAGCAGCTGTGAACAAAGCGTCTGAGTAATTTAGTAAAAAAAAAACACCCAAAAAAGGTCAAACTAAATAGTGAACATCATTATGACAAGGAAAAGGAGAGAGATTTGCAGTAACAGTCTAAATTATACTTCTGTTTTCTGGGCATTATAAATCCAGGTTGGACAACTGAGTTCTAGATTGGCAAATACGATTTTGTAAAATTGTACAGGAGTTGGAACACTGTTCAGAGTTTAAAGCGCAAAAGGTTGGGGCATTGGGTGGTGTTTTAGAAGGAAATAAGGTTTCCTGGGGCATAAAGCAGAGAGGGATTCAAGTAAGGAATGCAAATGGAAATGTACATAACTAATTAATGCACAGAATATTTATTAGTTACTTGGAGGCAATTTAGAGGCTGAGCATACAGATATATAGCTGATATATAGATATATAGCTGATATATAGATATATGTTATATTACCAAAGTGTATCTTTACCCTGATCAGCTACTAACTGGCCATCCTCACTTTGAACATTTGAATTAGAAGTTCTAAAGGAAATAAGATTAATCTTAGAAATCCTGTGTGGAATTCACCTCATTTGAGAACCTGAGTTCATCAGTGCTGAGCAGATTGGGACTATCTGAAATCCCCACTGGTTTTTCTGCATGAGGGCAGGTCAGAGTAGGGGTTTGTAACTCAGTATAATTTCAGTCAATCTTCTTAAAGCACATTTCTGTCTGGAATAATCTCTGAGCAGCATGCTCTGAGCTTCTGGCAAAGGTGCAGGGCAGGGAAGAATGGAACTATTTTCTCTCTGAAAAACAAAGGAACTGGCATTTTTAAAGGTGATTTGCTAAAGAGGTCTTTTTTGGTTATTGCTGGAGGTATGCAAGTAAGAAGGTTTGATGCTGAACTCCTAGAACCTGATTCATATCCAGGATATCCAGCAATATTTTATCTGTGAAGGAAACATAAGATTAATTAAATGGTACTGTTAAGAAAATCAGTTTCAGAAAGCAATATGAGCTCTAAAAGTAATGACATTTAAATGCTTCTATAATAAATCCTGCCTTAATAAAAATCTTTATTAAAGTATTTTGATGTTTTGTCTATGAGTAAGGGAAGGATTTCATTTGAGCTATAAATTATTTTACTTCAATCATGAAATCATTTCAAATAAAAAGCCCCAAATATTCCAGACAACTCATCCTCAATCAGTCTGCTTATTGTTATTATTATTACTGCTAGTCATTAGAAAATGTCATAGCTAATTATAATTGACAATAAGACCTTGCATATCTAAGTCAATATTTTTATAAGATTTTAATATGCATGAGGTATTAGCGTATTAATAATATAATTGCTCTAAAGTGTGGGACAGATTCCTGACTGTTTTATGGCAGCACAACTCCCTTGGCTAAGCTAGAATTGAGAAACACAGCAGCAAATCATGTCCTGGTACATTTGTTGTGTCTTAAATTTTTTTCAGTCAATTTCTTTTCCTGCTTGTCTGCTGCCTTATTTTTAAGTCAAATTCTTTTCTGTCATTCAAGGGCACCATATTATTTTCTGGAATTTTTTTTTCTTCGTTGTTATATTTAGAAATTAAAACCTGTTACTACCTTACAGCAATTTAAGGCATTACAGTGCCTCTGAATATCTGGAATCCTAATTAGGCTTGTGGTGCTTTGATCCACAAAAGTACAGATCCAGTGGCATTTCATCACACTGTTATTATTCTAGAGTGCATAATGAAAGAATCAGAAAGATGATTCTGAGGTTCTTTGTTTTCCTAACAGTTTTCCTTCCTAGTGGTGCATGCCACAAGGAAATGGAAAATCTTCACTCAAAATCTTTTAGTAGCCTCTTTTGCTGAAATGCAGGGTCTGCAGAGCATTCTTCCTTCTTGGACCACAAATGTTGTTTTTCTAGTGCTCAGTCTTGACATAAGGTATCATTTTCCCATTTGCTTCACGTTTGTTTGTTTGTTTGATTTGCATTTGCCTTTTGCACAAAAATCTAACTGTAAAACTTCAAATATTTCTAGGTTGCCATTTCTTGTAGTTGTTAATAAGTGTACTGCTAATAAGTGCTAAAACTTTAGCTGTATTTTTAATTTTGCACTTGTAATGATTCCCCATTTCAGTACATAGCACAGCTAATTTACTGAGTGTGACAAAACTGCAAAGTTCCTCCTGACTTGTGTCCTCGTTAGAGATAAATAAGGCTCAATTAGACAGTGCTTTATCACAAATACAGGTTGTTTTCTCCCAGAAGTTTTTACAGTTTGGTCTCTGGATAGATGTGTGGGTGGAAGGATATCAGCAGTGTTGGCTTTTTTATTGTTTTCCCTTAAGGATTTACTTAGGATCAGTGAACAATCTGGAATTGCTTCATTGTCATAAACCTGATATGACTTCAGCAGCTTCCAATACAGCCCTCTCAAGCAGCTCTACTAATACTTTATTTTGAGTTATGTATTTGTTTACTCATATTGATGTGTCACATATATCTTTATTATGTGTCACTGTGAATATAAACCTCACTGTGGTCAGAATTAGATATGCAGAGCAGCCTCTAAGAACATGCTGTTTGCATCCAGAGAGTCTGCCAAGAGACAAGGACCCATAATTCTTACTCAAATATTGCAAAGATGTTACAATTTCTAATTAGGATACTCATTCCAACTCTTTCCAAGTCTCATCCCATCCATTTGTTCCCATTGTTTTCATAGCCCACTTTTCTCTCCTCCTGCATATTCCATGCATTCACAGAATCCCAGGATCACTGGGGTTGGAAAATCCCTGCCAGGCCATGGAGTCCCAGCTGTGCCCGATGCCCACCTTGTCCCCAGCCCAGAGCCCTGAGTGCCACCTCCAGCCCTTCCTGGGACACCTGCAGGGCTGGGCACTCCAAAGCTCCCTGGGCAGCCCCTGCCAAGGCCTGAGCAGCCTTTCCATGGGCAAATTCCTGCTGGTGCCCACCCTGAGCCCAGCCTGAGGCCGTTCCCTCTGCTCCTGTCCCTGTTCCTGGGAGCACAGCCCGGCCCCCCGGCTGTCCCCTCCTGGCAGGGAGTTGTGCAGAGCCACAAGGGCCCCCTGAGTCTCCTTTGCTCCAGGCTCAGCCCCTGCCCAGCTCCCTCAGCCGCTGCTGGGGCTCCAGCCCCTTGCCCAGCTCCGTTCCCTGCCCTGGACACGCTGCAGCCCCTGCAGGGCTCTGGTGGCCATGACAGGCCCAGCAGTGGCCGCAGCCTTCGGGGTCCCTCAGCAGGGCCAGCCCAGGGGCCGGGCCCTGCCCTTGGCCTGCTGCCACCCCAGGGCTGGCACAGCCCAGGTGCCGCTGGCCTCTGGCACTGCTGCCTTTGTGCCCAGCCCTGGCACCAGCACCGCCAGGGCCTTTGCCACCAGCAGCTTTGCAGCCCCTCTTTGCCAGCCCAGCTCCATGGGGTTGGGGTGACCCCAGGGCAGGAGCTGGCACTTGGCCCTGCTGTCCCTCAGCCCATGCATCCAGCCTGGCCACATCCCTCTGCAGAGCCTTCCTGCCCTCCAGCAGATCCACACTCCCACCCAACCTGATGTTAGCGGCAAACTGCCTGAGGGTGCCCCCAATTCCCTCATCCCCATCATCCGTAAAGACCCTGAACAGGACTGGGCCCAACACTGAGCCCTGGGGGACACCCCTGGTGCCTGCCACCAGCTGGATGTGGCACCATTCCCCATTTCTGGGTCAGGCCATCAGCCAGTTTCTCAGCCAGAGAAGGTGCATCTGTCCAAGCCATGAGCTGCAGCATCTCCAGGAGAATGCCATGGCAGCCTCCAAATCCCTCTCTGATGCAATAAGAGTGTTCCATGTAATGAGCACTCCTGTTTTCCAGTACATGGAGCAACTCCTGTCTTTTCTGGCATTTGTTCTTTGGAGCTAATGCCACTGAATAGGAAGTGGTGACACCAAGGTGGAGTTTTCAAAACATACACATTGGGATTAAAACCAAAGCACCATTCAGAATCATTTGGAATAACCAGAAAGCATTGAGTTTTGGGGTTGCTGAGTTTTTGGAAGGATGGCGCGAGGGGTGGTGTGGCTGCATTTCTCGTCACAGAGAAAAGCAAGGCACAGCTTACCAAGGATATTTTCTGGGAATCACAGTGAGAAACCTCAGAAGGAAAAAACAATTCTTATCTCAATTACTGCTCCTGTGCTTGTGCACAAGTGGAATGCATTGTGCAAGATTGTTTACCTGAAGGGAATTGATAATTGGATTCTTGTGTGAGTGTTTTGATTCACTGACCAATTGGATCCAGGTTTGTATGTCAGGACTTTTGGCTGACAGTCACAAGATTTGGTTGAGTTGAGTGCTTGTGCAGTTTCAGTTTAGATGTAGTGTAATATAGTATAGAATAATATAGTATAAAGTAATTAATTAGCCTTCTGATATCAGTGGAGTCAGATGCATCATTTCTCCTGCACGTCGGGGGACACCTGCTTTGCAATAGGGTGGGAGTTGTCGTTGCTTCCCAATCCTCTCCAGCCCCAAGATGGATATGAATTTATTTCAGCATCCTCTGCTCCCTCCAGGACAAACTTGGAGCTTGCTCAGTGTGGCCCATGTTCTTATTTTCATTGCAGCAGAGGATAAATTCTCCTCTCTTATCATGCTCAGCTAAGTCTAAATATAACAGAATGTTTTGATTTTTCCCTTATAGCCAGGGTTGTGGTAGAAGAGGCCCTTTTCACATTTGTGAACTACATTTGAGGGGATGTTTTGCTTTTCTGATCTAGTCTCTCCTTTCCAAGCCCTTTTGATCTGTCTGTGCACTGAGACAAGGCAATATCATGCAAATACACCAAGTGAAATAAGATACTTCTGCAGAAAATTACAAACCTTTCTCGGTTTGGCAAATGGATCTTACAATTCACAGAGTATCAGAGGTAATTACAGAGTAACTATTTGTGAAGCTGCTGAATAACTGCACTTCTTCATGGCATGAAAAATAGCAGAGAGGTTGCATTGGAATGTCAAATTATAGCCTGACCTCAGATAAGCAAAATGAGGGCTAACTGATTCTATCAGTATGCATTGTACCTGTAAAAAAGGAATAGGCTCCCTTTTTAAAATTTATTATCAAGTTTCATAAATCAGTGTTGATCCTTTGAAGTTAAAAAAGTAGCCAGCTAAAATCCCTGGTTTAATTTAAAGTATATTTTTATTTGGAATTCTAAATTATTTCAAATGTAATAAATAATTCAGTATTGCTACTTACAGTGGCAAGCAAAGAGCTGACTGCAGGGCTAGGTGGAATATCACTTATAAAAAAATTGGTCTTTTTGCAGGGATGTCTCCATTTTCTGCATAATTTAGGTAATTGAATCACCTGATTGGTGCTAGGTTATACGAAATAATTTTAATGCCTTATGTGTACTTATGTACCAAAAAAAAATCCCACAGAAAAAGAAAGTGAGTGAAAACAGGACCTGAAGGATATGGTGTATTTAATTAGCATTTTCTGGCGTGGTGTGTGCCATGAATCAAAGAAATTTTAATATTTATTTGTTTTTATCAAAGAAGCTTTAATCTTTATTTCTTGTTTTGGTATTGTCAGCAACTTGAAAGTAAAATCAGTTGTTTAGTCCCAAGTGATACATACATATTGAATAAAGATAGGTGAGTGTGGCCTTCCTGAGTCACCTCTTTACAGATCAAATTGCTGAGCTTTGGGAACCTCCTAACTCCAAACCCAGCTCAGAAGAGGTGGATGATATAAAACCACTTCTTGGTTAAACTTGTGACAGTGTCTTGGTGAGGAGATAGAAACAGAGTGTGACAAAGCTTTGCTCTTGCCTCATTCATCCTTCTGGAGCCCACAACAAAATACACCCAGGGAGCTGGAGGAAGGAGACAAAGCTTCTCAACTCTGTTATTATTTTTCTCCCAAAGAATGACTGAAGGAACAAACCTGAGAAATATGTTCCACATCCTTTCCTTTCCGCGCCCCTCCCACACACATGTACACACAGACACTCGCCACAATCTGTGCTGCTCCGGCAAGTTCCATGTGCTAAAGAAATACAAATTGAATAATAATTAGGAGGTTGTATTTGTTTCTTGTCTTAGCACCTCGTACAGGAACCTTCCTGGTGATATGTACTGATTTGTTTATATTGCTATTTCAATAATCCATGAGTTCTCATCCTCTAAAAAGACAATAATTTCAATGGGGAATCAAAATCTTCCTGGTGAACAGTTGTGTCTGGATTTTTAGTTTGTTGTTTGAATTTTGTCCTAGCTCAGAAATAGCTTGTGTTCTGGTCTTTTTAAGAGAAATGCTGGCAATTACTGCTGTCTTCCTGACAATTTTGGAGTGGGTTTCAGGCACTCAGCCTCTCTTGAATCAGATCATTACCCAACGCTGTAGACAAACGAGCCCAGTATTTGCTGCACTATGTGATTTCTGGAGTTAAGCTTCAACATAAATAAAACCTCACTTTCACAATAGCATCTGTGTATCTAAGGATTCTGTAAGTCAGATTTGTCAGTTTTATATGACAGAAAGATTGTTGTAAGCTGTGGCATTCTAGAAGTAAAGGATTGCCTAAAGAAAACAACAGCATAAACTCTAACAGGAGAAATAACTTGTCCTGTGGATTATCTTAATAAAGTCATCAGATAAAGCTTTGATAAAGTCATGGGAATTGGATCTGTTAAAATGCAACTTAATAAGTTTGAAACATAAGGGATGTTAACCAAGCACTGTTGTTTTTATTAAGTCAGTGATTCAAATTTTGTTTTGATTTCTTTGTTAGAACTAGGTCTTCCTCTATTTCTAATTTAAAATATTATTTTTGTAGAAATTTCATTGAATCAGAGAAGCATGAAGTAACAATTTCCAAACCTTGTGGTGATGCTGCTGCTGCTGTTACTATTATTTTTATTATTACTATTATTATTATTATTATTATTATTGAATTATTTTCTAGGAATCTACTTTCTATTCAGGTAAATTCTAGGTAAAATGCAAGACAGCTAATGATTTTTTATAGAGAATGTTGAAGTGATTTGGGATTATTTAATTACCTGAAATAAAACTGAACTAAACTGGATTCCTTTGGGTTAAAAAAATTATAAACTTAATTTTGGGCCACAATAATTCTCTTTATCTCAAAAAGCATTTTATCAGTCAAGGAAAGACAGGGGAAAGTGTTTTAAGCACAATGTTTATGAAGTCTTTGTTTATGGGAGTTGAAAAGCTGTATTTTATTTTGTTAGTTGTGGCACAAGACCAAAAATAATATTTATAAGCTCTAGTTACTCCTTGAAACTCTTGCTGTGTGCAGTAACAATGTTGACAAAACTCAGTGCTTTGTAATACAAATTTCCTACAATACAGGCACATCTCAGCCATGTAGGATTTTTTCCGGGAAGGACAAAAAGTGTTGATCCCAATAACAAGCAGTAAAAAAATGAGGCTTTAGCCTCCAAAAGTTCAGGTTTGGAGACGCTAAGTTACTTGATAATGTTTCTTTGGTTTTTGTTTGTTTGCTTTAATTTGACTTTGGTTATTTGACCTGCCTCATCATTTTGGTATGAAACTCTACAGCATTTTTAAACCCTGAGCTGGTTTCAGTGGATTGCTCAGAGGAGTAGCAGCAAGTTGGGTATTTCAACTTGAATGTTGAACATTGAATGTTCCAGTAGTGTCTTGTGAACTGGGGAGAAAACAGAAGAGCTTTTTAGGTCCTTATAACACTTGGAAACCTTTCAATATGCATTTCTAAACCCAGGTGGATTTTCCATAATTTTTGGAAGTTTATTTATCAACCCAAACTAAGTTCCAGTAGTTATTTTTGCATTGAGTCTTCCTTTCCTTGGATCTGTCTAGTGTGTTCTGTGCTTATCTAGACACAGAGTGATGTCCTCAGATTACTAAGTCCTTCTGGGCAGCCCTAGCTTGAAAATACTTTTATTTAATTAGCCTAGTGGAAATTTTGTCAATATTTTTCAATCTTGCACCTCAGAGCGTTAAATTTTCAAACAAAGCTGATGTTTCTTAAGTGACAGCCCTAATGATACTTTTATATTGCAAAATTCAAGGTAGGTCTTTTCAAACTGTGCATCACAATAAATACAGGTGATAAAGATTTAAAAATCTGGTTAATTTGTTAGAGAGTCTCTAACTTTACCCTTTTTTATGTTTTTGCATAAAATAACAGATTGGAAGTTAAGCAGTCTAGCTGTCCACCTGGTGCATGCAAGAAGATTCAGTCTCCCTTAAATCTACTGACTGAGGGGTTTATTGGGCAGAAACCCAAACTAAACAAAAACCCACGCAGCAATTAAACTCAGTTTTGTTCCTAGCTCAGAAAGAACTGACTGTCCATTCATACAAATGAGGAAAAGTTCTGAACGTTGAATACTAACGAGGGAGACACCCAAGGGCCTGAAGGGCAGTGACCATGCAGATGGGGCAGGTTGTGACCAGCCTGGATCCACTCCAATCCCTTCCTCCTCCTAGTTCAAGCATTTGGGGCATTGCCAGCAGGTCTGGGTTTAAGCTTGGACATCCTCTGTTCGTGTTCCAGCAACAAGAGTCTGCAGACATGAAACGTATGGAGAGGAACAGATGGAACTGTTCCATCCTGATGGTGTTTTCAACCTGGGTTTGCTTAGAGAGGACTCACTAATGTGTCTGAATAGGTGTGCTCAGGGTGCGGGGAAATACTTAGCACAAAGTGGAATTTCCCTGGTGTTGGGGAAGATGAAACAGGAAAGCCTTATAAATATGATTGTCTGGCAAAAGATTTTGAGAATATGGAAACTATAAGTGAGATTGAAATGAAAGCAAGCTTTGAGATCCCTCAGTTACTGAACAACTGGAAAACAATGGTGTGGCCGGCTGAAGGTAATCCCCTTTTGATGGAACAACATCCTCTGCTTGCAGACAGGCCCGAGGGTCAGAGCAGACCCTACAGCTTTGCAGAAGGGGCCCAAAGAGGAGTCTTTAGGGTTTAAAATGTAACACAGTATGGTGATGTAATGATTCTTATAGGCTGTATGTAAATGCTATAGGATTTATGTATTGTACTAGATTGGTTAGTGAGAATTAGATTATTCAGCACAGAAGATTTATGGAATTGTAACAGGAACTTCGCTCTCTTACCCCTTTTACTCTCTTGCCCTTTTACTCTCTTACCTTTTTTACTCCCTTACTCTCTCACCCTCTCATCCTCTCTCCCCCTCTCTTCTCTCGGGCCTGCTCTGAGCTGTGGCTGGCAGCTCCCAGCAGGGCCCTGCACCCAGGCCCTGTGCAATAAACCCCAAGTTCCACGACCTGGCTTCAGAGATCTCTCGTCTCCTTCTGTCCCAATCATCCTACCCCCATCACTCCTACACCCTGGGAAGTTTGGGATAGCAAAATAATGCAGTGTAGTCAGGGTGGTGGGCTGTACAAGCTGAAGATAAATTTCCCTCTCTCATCTCTCTCTCTTTCTCAACAACAAATTTCACCACAGTCACAGGAACCCTAAAAGGCAGTGGATATCCCCTTGTTTGGAGATTTCCAAACCAGCTGAGTCTCTCTTGTGTTTAGTAAATTAATTTTTTAAATGAATTCTCATCAAATTTCTAATTATAATATCTTTAAATTTAATGTTTGTATTTCTGATGAAAGACAAACATTTTGGGGGCAGTCACAAGGGACATGAATAATTTCTTTAGAAGCTTATCTAATTAATTACATTTCTCTGTAATGTCTTTAAAGTTTGAACTGCCATCATTTCATTAATTTAGATAAAAGTAAATCTTTAGTGTTTAAATATGACACTAGTGCTGAGAATTCTGATAAGCTTGAGATTCATTGTCTGTATTTTTATTAAGTGAAGATAAAAAAAGTGTTTAAAATGTTTGGAATATGATTTGCATATTAGGTTTTATTTGGTTTCAAATACATGATTATTTCATGCCATAAGTGCTCTCCTCACCTGTTAGTAAGTAAGATCATAAGATGCAAAGGAATATAAATATTGCTCATGTAATATTTTGGTGGGTGTTTCCTTTTCTTCTTTAATATTCTTTCCATATTAAAACTTTTGGCTCTTTAAGATGGAAAACGTTGAAATCCTGACGTGTGGTGATCTTCCATGTCCTGTCCAGGAGGAATTTTGATATTTCAGACAATCCTAGAGATAGAAAGCCTTTTATAGCACTGGTATATTTGAGTTTGCATTTTTTAAATTGTTATTTTTATGCCATTTCAATGTCAGTAGAGCAATTGAAATTTGCACATTTAGATTTATGGGTGGAGCCTCCCATCTTGTGGATGTCTTTAGCATACAGGAGGAAAGAGGGCTGTAAAATATCAGGTTTGATTAGGTCACAACAGAATTAATCCTGATGGAAACCACAAAACCCACAGTGTATATGGTGATTCTGCTTTTATTCATCTCTGCCATTTGTAGAGCTGCCACCAGTTGGTCCCTGAGCAGTGGTGGGGCCTGATCTTCTTGTACTTTGTAGTCATTTGTACTGAGAAGTGCGCTGAATATTGAGATTTGTCATTGCTGGTGATACAAATGAGGTAGAATACCATCACTGGAAAATGATATTCACCTGGAGATGGACTTTGACACTGTGGTTGAGGTACCTGTGGAGGTGTGCATGTGCTGTGGAACAGTTTATCAAACTCTCCAAATCAGCTGGTGACCTCAGTTTCAACTTAAATTCATGGGCTTGCTCCTTGGGGAAAAATAATTTAAAATATTTATAAGTAGTCTCTGAGCAAATTAACAATGCTGAATTGAGGGAAAGACACAGGCAGCTGCCTCTGAAAGCTATTCAAAGTAGATGAAAACTGTTGGTTTAGCTTTTCTTGCCTTACAGCTCATTCTACTCTTCATAGTGATAAGCAATTTTATGCAAAATAGCTCTATATTATAAATAATGAGTTGTTACTTCAGTGAAAAAAGTTCACAGGTCATGGTTTTGGTCAATGGTAGATGATCAAAGTGCTTTAATTGTCCAAATTACTGTCTAGTTTCCTGTCTGTCAGTCTCCCATCCATCTTTTTCCCAATGTGGGTCAGTACTTTAACTGTGTTTGCAATGAAGAGATAATAGATGTGCAGTCAGAACAATTAATGGAGTAAAATGTGCTGTTCTCTGCCAAAGATAAACAAAGAAATAAATCTGTGCTGTTTGCAGCCTTCCCTTTTCCATATATAATGGACTTTATCAATAAAACAATACAAACTTCATCAAAGAAAAATCTTACCAATTTAGACCTAGAAAGGTCTTCATTGAGCTAATCTCCAACAAATGCAGTTTGCAGCAGGGATCTATTTATTTTTTTCAGCCACCAAGGCCTGGCCATCCTTCTTCAGCTGCTCTCCAACTCCACGACCCATTGCAGATGAGGCAGCCCAATTAAACAAGGACAGGAGACAGGAGGAGCATGGTGACAGTGCCAGCAGTGCTGTATTTAATTCCCAATTAAATTAAATATGCTTACCTTGGGTACTTTGGTTTCTCTCCTCAGGGAACCACAGCCAGGTGTCCCGGGTGCCTGTTGCCATCAAAGTTCTGGATGTGAATGACAATGCCCCTGAGTTTGCATCAGAGCACGAGGCCTTCCTGTGTGAGAATGGCAAGCCTGGCCAGGTGAGTATCCCAGGTTTTTGTGGTGTGAGACTGGGCTGGAGTTTCTCCTTGTCACCTTATGTCACCTTCGTTCCCAAAATGGGTGCCTATGTGTTCATGCTAACAGCTCTTAGCATAAACTCAAGATAAACCCATGATCACTTTCATGGGATGTCTTCTGTAATTTTGCTTTCATGGGATGTCTTCTATAATTAAATAAACTTTTTCCCTTAAGGTTTATATTAAGGGTGAGTTTAATTAAAGGTGAGTTTAGTTTTAAATCAAAGGTGAGTACTTTGGGACAATATCCTGAAAAAATCCTGAGTGTCTTTAAGCTGCCAACATCACACTCTGTGATGGAGCTCAGCACTTTGTAAATTCATGTGTGTTAGTCAGTGAAAGTATAATCCCACCTGAATTCCAGTTCAGTTATTGACCAACATTGCATCTGCTCACAGGTAAAATTTAGAACAAACAGTTAAAACAGTAAACCCATTTCCCCTTGACCTATCTCATTATATTCTGTATTCAGTTCTTACTTTTCTATGACAGTTGGGAAAAAAATAAGACAGCAAACCGGAACTTGATGGAAAGTGAAGTAAATTGTAATTGTGTTTGAAGATGGCGTTGGAGAAGGGAAGTTCAAGTTTCATTATATTAAAAAAAAATATAAAAAATGTTATTACCTTCTTCATTTAATGAAAAAAAGCTTGGTGAAGAAACTCACACAACAGTCTCCAAGGTGAGGTCAACAGCAACATGTCAGAAGCAGGATTTAAACTGTTTAGTCTTTTTCAAAGAAATTAAGCAGATTTGTTCAAAGGTATTCACTTTGAAGGACCAATGTACAGAAATAGAGAAGAATATCTCATATGCCACCTAAATAACAAGGTGAAGATTCAAGAATATGCATAGACATTTAGAAAGTAATGCAGTGTAAATGAGATGTAACTTTTGTCCAGCAAGAGAAACACTGGGTGTTAACACAATTCGTTGTTTTTAAACCTTGCAATTTATTTCTAGATTGTGACATTTTATGTAAATAAACAGCAGCTGACAGCATGACATGGCTTGTTAATCCAACTATTCCTGTGTCTCATGTGGGTGTTAGACATTAAATTCACTGTTCTCTAAAGAAGGTTACCTGACAATACAGAGTTAGAAGCTATTTTCTTTTTAGTTGTGTTAAATGACAACCTATATAGCAGTGTCTGAAAACCCAGTTCTGCATACAGATTATATTGTTACAGAGGATGATTTGACTTCTAGAACCCCTTTTTGTTTAGTAAAATGGTGTCATAAATGTGCTACTTAAGGAATGAGAATTCTCTCTATCCACTGAAGAGGAGATGTGCCCTCATGGGCAAACCAGTCATGTTACAGTTGGCAATTCAGTTCTTCTAGCTCAGAGTGGATTTCTGTTTAGCTCAGGGTGGATTTCTGATGGTGAGTAGTTGCATTTTCCAGGATAGATCAAACCCTAATGACTATACCTTTATCCAGGATTCAGTAAGCTTCCCTAAAATCAGAAAGTTCTGTTGTACAGTGTTTTCTGACTGCATTTATCTAGGTATTCCCATTGCATTTCAGATGGTTTAAGAGATGGTGAAAAATTTTCACATTTCATTTTGGAATAAAACAATAAATGAGATGATTAAGAGTCAGCAGGTAAAAGAGGCTTTTATTTAAGCACTTAGAGAAAACTTTCATTGAAGCTTGATATTCTTTATCTACCATTGCCTCTTACACTCTTGATCTGATGGCAGATGTCACTCTTGAGCATGAATTCTTGTGTGA
Organism: Melozone crissalis; assembly: GCF_028551555.1. NCBI lineage: Eukaryota > Metazoa > Chordata > Aves > Passeriformes > Passerellidae > Melozone > Melozone crissalis. Next base: position 17,876,564 of record NW_026535785.1, on the reverse strand, counting down.
ACTTTACAGATGGTTATTAAATATTTGGCTGCCAGCATGGATGAGGTGGCACTGATCCTGTAATTTATTCTGTGTTTAAACAAATAGCACTACTGGAACAGTAACCAGTCCAGAATAATCTCCAAGGTTAGGTTCTGAATTGAAGGTGTCATTCAAAAATCATCAGCTCCTGTAAAGATTTTAGTAACTCCACTGCCTTATTGTATTTTCTTATGCTTATTTCTATATTCAAGTTTTGTAAGAAATCCTCTTAATAAGTCAGGATATAGAATTCAAGAAACTACATATATCTCAGTTATGAAATAGGTGATATGAGAAAAATACTACTAGTAGCAAAAGCCTAATTTGGATGGTTGTCCAAAGTTTAAACTCAAATGTTACATGTGCAGGAAAGGTGCAATTGTCTTAAGGTATTCCTGTCTGTTGACATTTGCAGTTCCATTTAAATCTAAGCGTAAATCAAATTTGATTTACTGTAAAGGAGATTTTCTTTGATCTATTGGTAAAACCTTATGTGCAGCCACTAAATGCATTGCACCATCTATTCCAGTTCACTTTCTAAGTGTTCTGTTTTGGGTTCTGATGTAATTGCAGTGCAAGTACAGCTGCTAGTGAGGTGACACAGTGGATTAAAAACTCTTGATGTGTAAAGCTGCCAGATGCATTTTCCTTGCCTTGACCTACCTCTGAGTAAAGGTACCACAGGCTGATAGGAGAGGAAAGGGAGGGAGAAGGAAATCTGTTTTTATGCATGTATTTCTGTGCTCCTCTCACATTTTTACACACAACAGAGAGCTGCCAGAAGTGTTTTTTGTCAGTTATAGGGGGGAAAAAACAACAAACTCCAAAAATTTGGATGTATTGTTACAGTACCTCTAAGTTAGCCACAAATCACCTCTTGCCTTTTTCTATTGTCCCTTTTTTTCTGCATAATTCCAGTTACTAAAACCAGAACATTAATGGTTTGCTGACTATAGCTGTGCTGTTGATTGTTCTCCAGCACAATAAAATTATTTTCCTGCAGACCTAGAACAAAACTTCTGTAATGCTGAGTAAGAAAAGTGCCTCACTGGCATTTCCCCAGTCCATACTCAGACTTTTCCAGGGAAGTGCTGTTTGCTGGAAACAAAGCTACAAAATCTTCACTTGATAGTGCAGATAGCGATATATGAGAGCTGAAGGAAGCTTTAAACTGGAGCAATATAAAACTGAGCACTGCTCCTCCAGCCTCCCACAATTTGTCTCTATTTTATTCACTTCTCCTACTAGGTTGCTTTTCTTTCTAATGGGTGAAATCTTCAGGTAGATCTTTGTCTTTTCAGCTAGAGCCATCCCTTTACTGCTAGAACCTGCATTTGACTCTTCAAAGTTAAAATTGCTCTGTGGTGACTCTACTCTTATGGTGCTTTGAGCCTGCAAAACAATGCAGAAATAACCATGAACAGCAATGGGACTGCAAAAGCTTTTCCAAAGTTGGAACATCAGTCTGATTAAAACCAGAAAAGTGTTTATTAGTGATAAGGAACCATTCTTAGTGAGGTTAATGGGTTGCATCACAGGAAGAGTCTTTTAAACAGTACCATGAACTAAAATTGCACATAGATAGTTATGATGTATTGAAAATAACTTTGTTTTACTATTTATCCTTGTATATATTATTTCAGGCACATGTAGCTTTGTAGAACTGCAATGCAATCCTACAAATTAGAAAGTCAAGCTGTCCTAGGGGACCATTTAACTATTCATTACAATCCAGTGCTGTCTGCTAAACAAAATATGCTGATTTGCTAAGTTTCTGCTAAATGTATGTACAGAATCAAATGCATCCATGAAGTATTAATACAACATCAAAGCTGGAATTTTACATGTAAGAATTTCAGAAATTTCAAGACTGAACAGCCAAAGGGTTATTAACTTTCACTGGATATGTAGTGAAAAAAAAATCAGTTCTTGTTTTCTTTATTGACCAATTTCTCAATAGTGGAAAAATTTTAGGGTGGATGTTGTAACAGGAAAGAAAAGACATCTGAAGTGGGCAGGAGGCCAATGGCACCTGGGCTCTGCCAGCCATGGGGTGGCCACAGGACCAAGGCAGTGCTGGCCCTGCTGAGGGACCTTCAGCACTGGGGGCAGTTCTGGGAGCCCTGGAGGTGCTGGATCGTGCCCAGGGCAGGGAACGGAGCTGGGCAAGGGGCTGGAGCCCCAGCAGGGGCTGAGGGAGCTGGGAAGGGGCTGAGCCTGGAGCAAAGGAGGCTCAGGGGGCCCTTGTGGCTCTGCACAACTCCCTGCCAGGAGGGGACAGCCGGGGGGCCGGGCTGTGCTCCCAGGAACAGGGACAGGAGCAGAGGGAACGGCCTCAGGCTGGGCTCAGGGTGGGCACCAGCAGGAATTTGCCCATGGAAAGGCTGCTCAGGCCTTGGCAGGGGCTGCCCAGGGAGCTTTGGAGTGCCCATCCCTGCAGGTGTCCCAGGAAGGGCTGGAGGTGGCACTCAGGGCTCTGGGCTGGGGACAAGGTGGGCATCGGGCACAGCTGGGACTCCATGGCCTGGCAGGGATTTTCCATCCTCAGTGATTCTGTGACTCTGTAATTTTGGGATTCTCAGCCATGTTGTGAAGCATAAATTAAGAGTTGGAGAATTACCTCAGTAATATTCCATTGCCTGAGCACACAACCTGCAGTAGTAAATATGCCTATCAGCACACTAATAAAAACTTGGAAATGAGAATGACTGGACTTTTCTGACCCCTGTCGAGTAAGAGATACCACAGTTTAATATCACTGCATATATATTATGTTTTCTGTTGTGGGTTTTTTTTTTTAAGACCTTATCTTAATGCAAACACACAAAGAAATAAGGTTGCTATGGGAACTCTAACTCTTAATTCTGTGATGTGTGTGTAACACAACAAATGTAGTATTGCACCAAGCCTAGCTTTTGCATATAATTTTTGGTGCATTTTAGGGAAAGAAGCATTTTATAAAAAATGTAGGGAATGGATGGAATACCAGTACCTACAAAATATTATAACAATCTGATAAACTGCGCCTGTTACGTGCACTTGCCTTTCCAGATTTCACTGTGCCATAATCCTTTTCCCCTATTGCTTTCCCATTCTATCAGTGTTTGAAAAATTGAACAGCTATAAAATATATCTGTCTAAACATCTCTGCCTTGTTCAGGATCCCAGCCCAAACTGCACTTCCCTATGGTGATGAATTACTGGTACCTGCTCCAGCCGTGGGCACATCACAGTGGGTGCTCCAGTGCCTGACACCTCTGCAAAGAGAAAGCTGAAAATCCTTCCCATCCATCTGCAAATGGCTCCAGCTCTGCACTGGGACAGACAGAGGCTACTTAGATATTTTCCCATTGTTTATATTTTTCCTACTTTAGGATCCATTATTCAGCTATTAAATTGAAGATCTACCTCATAAAGTAAAAAAGCAAAAGCTGAATTAGGCCTATTTGTTTGTCCATCTCTTCTAATACATTTGTTTGAAATCCTGTCAAGGTTTCCACCTTGACATATGCAGTTATAAAAAAACCCCCACCCTATTTATATGGCATTTAATCAATCTAATTTTTTTTCAATAGGTTTTTGACAATAATAATGATAAATCTGACCAATAATAATAATAATGATAATTCTAATCCAGAATATGATTAGGGTAGGAATTAATTCTCACATTCCTTTCTAAGCTGGGTTGTCCTATAAATTTCACTGCTTGCTCAAACATTTTTTTACATACATGATTTCAAATATTTATATTTTGGTGTTGATCCCTGTGGTTATCTAGTAAGATTTTTGTTCTTTCTTTGACTCTTGAAGAACATAAATATGAATTTGACTATTGTCATATATACAACACAGCAGACTGATAGTCCTTGTGCTTAAATCAGAATAAAATCTTAGTTATTGTCATTTTCTTAGGGAAATGAGGAAATTTTAAAATAAAAGTCTATGAATTTGGACAGCATCAAACCCTGCTTCCGGTTTTCACTCTATACTTAAAAATTTTTAGTGATTCCTAATTTGAATTTAATTGTGCAAGAAATTATAGGTGCATGGCTTTAGACATTGCAAATAAATACATAAGACAATTGTTATTGGATTCAATGGACATGGAAAAGGTCAATAATTCTAATTAAATTTCTTATGAACACCATCTAGCATGAGCTAACTAGCCCTGAAAGCCAGATCTGAGGGTGGGATCTGGATCCAAGGCTGGTTTTGTTACTATTTCTCTGGAAAACCTTTGGTATCAATAGCAACTGCACCAAATATTTTAAAATTCCCAACAAAACAAAATAAATCACAAAGAAACCCAAAAATATCAAGCAAAAACCACCAAACCTCCTGGTTATTTTAAAATAGTGTTTATTCATTTCATAGTCCTATGCAACTTTGTATGATTTGAAGATGATCAGCTGCAGTACCTGAGTAATGTAAAAGGTAAAAATTGTAAATGGAGGTAAATTCACTTCAGACACTGCACTTGGTCATTTAAATCATATGAAGTACTTCATACAAAGTTACTTGATTATTAAAGTTATCCAAACTACCCAAAGCACTCTTCTCACCTAATTATCTTGCATTATTCTAGGAATCATTAATTAATAATTGTTATTAAAAAACAAACAAGCATATCTTCCTAGTACAGGAATAACTGAGGTTTAATTAGAATTAAGTGGAAAAAATAGAGCCCTTGATATTTTCCTTTTTTTTCTTTTTTTTAATTTTTGATTTTTTGTTATCTGGAATTTCACATCCAAATTAATTTTAAAAAGAATAATTATTCTATGAAATGAAATGTGGGTGGGGGAAGGAGAAAGGATTAAAGGTATATTATAAATCCAAGTCCACTGAGAAGAGTGGTCATGTAAATGAAAGCTTGCCATAGGCAATATGAGTCTTTCTGAAGCACAGTTTTGCTTTTTCTGTTGAATAATAATTTATTACTTGTCTAAATCACCAGCAGTTTCTGCTGGCCTCTCTTACCTGTCTCTCCTTATTTACTGGCTCTTTGTTCTGGAACTATTTAAAAAGGGACAGATACAGTTCCTTTTCCCAAGGTTTTCAGTCTAAGGTCTACAAAAGCCTTGAAGAGTTATAAATTATCTTTTTAAGTCTGGCATGGAGAGAAATGAAATGTGTCCAATAAATATAGCTTTTTCCAGCACTGTCTGTTTATCAGGAGTGTGAAAACTTAATGAGCCCATTTATGTTGCAGGTAATTCAGATTGTCAGTGCTGTTGACAAGGATGATCCTAAAAATGGGCATTATTTCCTGTACAGCCTTCTTCCTGAAATGGTCAACAACCCAAATTTCACCATCAAGAAAAATGAAGGTAAGTAGAACAAATAGAAAATGTGTATTTCAATGTTACTTTCAAATTGGTTTGTTGATTTCCAGTTACTTTACCAGTGTGTCCTTTGTGCAATTAAAATGTAAATAATCTGCTGAATGGTACCCTCATTATATCACTTAAGCTATTTCCAATAAGTTTAAAGTAGGTAAGAAGCAAGTAAAATGAATGTGGAATTTAGATCCAGAAAACAGCTCACTGGCTTAAATAAAATGAAAGGATGGATTTACTGTCTGTATTATTCCTATTAATTTGAAATTCCAGAGATATGGTCTAAGATGAAAATCTGAAAATATGTTGATAAATAAATGTTGATTCCTACATTGAGTGTTTATGGATGGGAACATAAAATTAAGTATCTACTAAATCTCCCAAAGAAAGCACCTTTTCAGCGTGTTTGTTGTGTGTATAAAGGTTCCAAAGTATTTTGGTGAGGAGCTTTTGCTAGAAAGAGAAATCCCTTAGGTCAGCAAAGCCCAGAAGGGCACTTTGAGTCCCTGTGCTTTGGAGAACTTCTAGAAGGGCAAAATGTCATTTTGCAGGGCTGTAGAAGGGACCATTCACATGTGATGGGGAAAAAAAGACCCATTTAATATTGTTGGGCAGTAAATTTATACTGATCCTATTCTTTGGCACACAGATCAGTTTGAAGGTCAGATGAGAGAAGGAGCTAGGACTGATCCCAAGAATGCTGTAAAGAGTGCTCTATGTGTTTGTAGTTGAATATTCAGCAAAGTTGTTCTATCTTGGCTCTTTTCAATAATGCACACCCTGCCAGGAATTCTGGTCAAATTCAGTTTCTTATTTGAAATTGCAAGAAAGTAAAGCCCTGTTTAATCCATTACTAATAGGAAGATGAATGTGTGTGCTGTACGTGCAGGGGTGTAAAAGCAATACATGAAATGTCAATTAAAGAGAAAATGCTGTTTGCATTTTTTTATTCTATCTGTTCCAACCTAGAATCATGATGACACTGTTTTGCTAAATGACACTGCACCTAAATTCTTAAATCTGCTTAAATATATCCTTTATTTTGCTTTTCTTTAGATGTGTTTTTCTCTTCTAGCATTCACAAAGTGTGTCTCTACTTATATCTCTATTTTCTTGTAGTAAATGAGTCTCTGTGTGTTTTCTGGAGAAGATAAAACAAATCTCTTCAAAATGCATTTCATAATCATCAGCAGTGTAACACAAATTGAATTAAGCATCCTAAATGTGAGGTGGTTTGCTTGGCACAGCATGACAAAGTAAAAAAGATCTTAGCATTTCTCTTCATGTTTAAATACTGAGCTCACGTTGCTAATTACCCTTGTCCTTCCAATCTGTTACCTATTTAAGACCCACTCCTGCTCCTACTCACAGACAATGGCAAAATGAGTCCTGAGCTGAGTGGGAGTGAGGAAACTTTCTATGTAACAAGGTTTAGAAAAATAAGTCAAATTTTGTTACATCATTGTCACTCAGTTTTATGAAGTTTTTAATGTGTTTGAATCAGTTAAATGTGAAAATCCTCTTAAAACAACCACCTGAAATCTCTTGAAATTAAAAATCTGCTTGAAGAGACTTTTCTGATTCAATCCTCCAGTATCCAGTAATAAAACTCCAACTATGCATGCCATCCTTGTCTGTCAAGGTTGCTCAGTCAGGGGTGCTGTGCACAGTTGATGTTAGAACATGATCTCCCACAGGAAGCAAATACTCCTGTCAGAGCCAAAATCAGGGTATCATTTGGCTGAGGTGAGTTTTATGTCCTTTAAACATCACAGATCTTCAGTAAGTCTTTATTTAGTTATGCCACTTAAACAATGAACTTGACCATGACTTTGTCTTGAATGCATCTGCCAGATAAGCATGAGAGATTATTCATATTGAAAGACAGAAATATCCCTTAAAACCCCTGAATTCACAAGTCAAATTTCTCCTTTTTTTTGTATTACTGAGTGTCTGGGCTGTCCAAAACCAAGCTGGCGTGATGTGGAACTGTAAGGAAATGTCTGTAAAAGACCTTCCTTTCTTTTCTGGAGATCAGATCAATGCTCAACACAGTAAAGCTTGGAACAGAAAAACATTCCCTCACAATGGTGGCCAAAATCCTTGACATCTTCCTGAGTCCTCAGCCTCAATTTCCTCTCAGATTAATTAATTCCTGCCAAACTAATTCTTCAAGGCAGCAGAAACTTTATAGCTGCTGAAAAAATGCTGTCTACTTGTGAATTACCTGCGTTTTCTCAGGAAGCCTCCTGTAGAAACCCAATTTTTACTTGCTAGGTTTAGCACATCTCTTTATTTAAATAATTTTTAGTACTTTGCCTTTCTTCAAAATTCAAAATTCTCTTGAGGGTTGAGATAAAGAGAAGTACTTCTCCTCAAGAAATGATATTGCTCTTTTGAGTTGTCTTGTGCTTTAGGTAACTGTGTGGCATTTGGCCACCATGGAATGATGACATTGAATGTGGTGACATTGGTGTGTCTCTCTGTGCCAGGAGAAAAAGCTGCAGTGCCCTCTTTCTGTCCCTCCTGCCAAAGAATTCATAGGATGTCTGTGATTTGGAATGTTGCCTTCCTGTGTAGAACATAAGCATAACCATTAATCAATTTAGCTTGTTGCACACAGGCTGATTCTGTTGTTCAAACCTTCCAGATCACCCTAAGGCAACTTCCCCTGATAGTCAGTAATTAACTGTGCTGCTGACATGCATTGCAAATATTATGATTGGCCATGTTGTTGAGAAATGTGTTTAACTAAGTGACACAACAGGTATCTTCATCAGGAACCACAAAAAAAAAAACCAAAAAACAACCAACCAAAAAACCAACCAACCAAAAAAAAAAAAAAAAAACCAAAAACCCCAAAACACTTCTCAGAATATTTTATTACATATATAGAAGTTATGCTTATTTTATTACATATATAGACATTATGCTGTGCTCACAGCAGGATCTGTGCCTTGAAATGGTGCACTGGTGTTCTTCATTTGCTTGGTTTGTTGAATTTCCATATTAATTTCCATATTATTTTCCCCACATTAATTTTTCCATATTATTTTTTATATTAATTTCCCTATTATAAATTTCCATATTCCCTCGGTAGACAAGATATCCAAAACTGTAGAGGCTGTGGTGAGTTTATGTAAATGATGTAAAAAATGCAAATTTAAATGCCATCATGCATCTCACTGAATATGTGTAGATCATCTCTTAGCCATCTTTATTTTCCATATCTACTGATGCTTTTCTTCTGTCCTTTCCTGAGCTCAGATGTCCATTACTGGTGGGATTTGTAGGTTTAGTGCCTTGGGTTCCTGGGCAGTGAGTGATAATCCAAATCCAGGCAATCATGCCCTCTCCAGCTGTAATCAAGGCATGCTGAGCTCTTGGATTGCCAGGTGCAAAAATCTTTATCCCCTCTCAAGAGAAATAATAGAGTTATATAAAAAATATATATATAAGAAGTTAATGCTAGATGAAAATCATGTCATGTTTTCTGTGTTAGACCTGTGACTAAACCTGTGACTCTGTGGCATAACAAGTCCCTGACTGCACAAACTCCTGACTGAATCTCTGGGAATTTTTCACGTGCTTTTGTGCTGGGTTTTCTTCATAGGAACAGAAGCAGGAAAAAAATGAAAATCTGTGTTTAGTGTGGCGTGTCTGAAAAACCTCGAACCAGAAAAACCTCAAATTTCAGATGAAAATATCTCATGTTTAGACAAGTGTTGATACACTCTAGCAATGTGTTGTAGACTGACTAGAATTAACCCTTCCAAAAAAACTGTAGGCTCACAATAAATGACAAAAAACTGACAGGAATCTAGACAACTGATGAGGATTTTTTACTGTCATGGCATCAGAAAACGGAAATGAGGCCTCTGGAAATGGAATTAGAATTTGTTGACAGCTTTTTTTTCAGGTGAATGGTCTTCACAGAGCAGTACCTAAAATCTTCTGCTGCATCCCAAAAACCCTCTCACAGCAGTACCTGTTTTCAGCATTGAATCCTTCAGGTTCCCTTAGATTGTTCAAGTGAGAACAGAACTCTGTGATAGGAGCATTTTCACACATGCAAACATTTTGATATGCTGCCAGTGCAATTTTTACTGTCAAAAACTACCAAACACATCTTTGCCATAAAGAGACCTAAAGTTTTTCCCACGAGAAGTTGCCATTGCTATTCCATTTTTCTGATGCCAGAATCCGTTTCCTAATGGAATAAACCCCAAATTGGACCTTCCACAGTACCTTTAAATGCAGTAATTCTTCTGAGAGGAGAATTTATCTTTCCTGGATAAAGGGGATATTCCATAATTCTTGTAGGGCTTTTGTAGCAGAGCAGTCCTGGGGTTGCCTGGCTTATGGGCAGGGCTTAGCTTTGGGTTAAGAACCTTACTGGCATGAGCTCATATTCCTGCAGAAATCCAATAGCCTGATTTGGCTTGTAACAGGCTGATTATCAGTGATCAACCTCCTCTCTCCTCAAATATCCAATGTCCATCTGGCAAGTTGAGCTCTGAGTTTGGTCCTGATGCTAATGAGTGCATAGTAAAATTTCTTTGTTTTTTTTTAATTGAAGAATTATAAATCTGCCTCAGTGATGATCTGTTCTGTTAATTCTCGCTAACAAGCTTAATATTTATACTCAGCTACACTTAGTTTGTTCAATCTATGACACATATAACAGCTCCAAGAGTGATCATGTTTAAATGTCCATTTCTTTCATTCTTTCCTTCAAGTTAAATCTTGCTTATGTCCTCCTTGTGCTGCTTTGAAAGTGCAGGCACTGTGTCAGGTGTTTTAAAGGAAGTGGCCTGGTAAAATCTTTTCAATCACTGCCTTGCATGCCTTTGTATATTATGGATTATTTTATATTTCATCACCTCTTTATCATTAGAAACCAAATATTTCTAAACTTTCACAATAGCTGAGGAAAACTATTACATGCAAGCACTTTTAGATATCCCAAATAATAAGACAAATTATTATCACTTTTTTTGTTAAAGTTCTTCTCTGTCACTGTGATTTTAATACAATAAAACCTGGATTTTTCCCCAGCTTTTTTCATCAAAGTATTTTTAGCAGCATCTGTCAAATACATACCTGGAGGGTGAGTCTTTTGTTCCCACCAGAGTAACTCTCATGTGTTAAAATAAGTCTTTCCCTGAAACAGTTTCTTTTGGCATTTCTGGATAAGTCTCTCTGCCATTGTCTCAGCTGCCAGCTGAAGCTCCTTCTGTGTTTTTGATTGACTTTTCTCTCCAAATGTATCCCTCAGAGAGCTCTGAGGTGACTCCTCTGTTTCATTGCCCTGCTTTCACTTTGCCCAATTTCAAAGTTAACCCCCTGACCCCAGGTACAAATTGCCAGAGCAAGGACATCATTAAGCCCATCATTTCTGGATGGATGTGCAGCGAACGTCCAGAATCACAGCACCCAAACAGTGCCTTGGATGTGAGCAGCACATCCTCACACATTGCTGCAGTTTCAGGCAATTTTGGGAAGCTTTGTGGCCCAGCTGCCACGTGCCAGAGGCTGTTCCACAATGGCACTGCTCGAGGGAAAGCACATGCTTATGTATTTCTAATGGGTTTAATTATCATCCTCGTTTCTTTTCTATATCAGTAATTAGACTTTCAAACTCCAAAACATTCAAAATCACATCCTTGTTAGTGGTTTTCTTCAAATTAAGTGATGTGCTCAGTCTTGCATCTTATAAGTTATTATTTTTCTACCATCTGTCAATATTAGTGGTATGGAATAACATCCAGAAGATGTAAAGGAATATGAGGCATAATCTAAGGAAAAGCATTGATCAACATCTCTTTTAATAGATCTGATTTTTGTCACCAGAAATCACAAGGAATACTTGCATAACAAGGTGCAAGCAGTGTGAAAGGAGCAGAGATAAAAATAAAGCATTGCAATGTATTAAAAAATAACAAACACAAAGTACCCTATTATCTGGCACTGGTGTGTCAGGATCTGCCATCCACAGCCACACATCATGTTTCTCCAGGAGTGTTCATAGTGTGAAAAATGTATTATAAATATCATACTATCAATCTTATTCTCAGCATGGCATTTAAACTGGAGTTGTTAAATAGCAAAGTTCAACATTTTTATAACCTGTGCATGCCAGAAGAACCTCAGTTTATTGATTTTTTTATGAATAATAGAGTTAATAATGAAATTGCTAATACAAAATTATTGAAATGTTTCCTTTGTAGCGTGGTTGAAAGATTTTGTTCAATAAGTTCATTTTTTGCTTCTATTAGAAATTTTAAGTTAAATAAATTAAAACAAAGCATAAAAATGTTATTTTGCTGAGTAGGAAGGTCTAAATATTGCCAAAACAAATCATGTGGTAGTTAAGGTAACTACATTCTATGAAACACTGTAATTCTGTGAATTAAGAATAATTTGGCATTATTTTTTTTTTCCTAAAAATACTTAATTATATTTTGAATGCATACTTGCCTTTCTCAGCTAAAAACAAAATGTGATTTACAGGCCTGAAGTAACACAGTCTACTGATGGCCTGCAAGTTATCCTAAACTGTTGAGCCCCCTTTTATGAATTAGGTGTCTGGTGTGCCTTGTTCTGCTGCTGGAAAGTGTGTCAGGATCACAGTGGGGCTGGGAGGGGACCTGGGGACACTGTGGCACCAGGCAGGGACACCATGGAAAGGACAGGACTGATTCAAGCTCCACTCCATTAATATGCCAAAAGGGATGTTCAGCCAGCCAAACAGCTTTGCTGGAGTGAGTGGTTGTACCCTGGGTGGCATGTGGCTAGCTCTTGAAATAATTCATGCAGTTCTTTATTTATTATACTCAGGTTCCTTTACCCTTGGTCCATTCACCTGCCTGAAACTGCTTTGGATCAGAAAACATGCTAGATCATCCTTTGTGAGAAAAGTAATCAATTATCTTATTTGCATATCTGACAATTCTAAGATGTAATGTCATCCTGTGAAGTAGGACTGTGCCTAAGAACTGAAAGAGAGGAGCCCTTTCTCAGGGACAAGTGATGAGCTCTGTGAGGAGGAAATCAGTGTTATACATCTTTAGATTATTCTCAAATTCTGGAAGTCTTGGTAGAATTCTAAGGTAATGATAATATTCCCAAGGCACCCCAATACATTCCAGTAGTGCTCAGAGGTTCTGTCTTGCCAGGCAGTGGATGAATTTCCATTTTCACTGTATGATTTTACATTGCAGTTGAAGTGATAGATCTGACTCCTGTCTACTATTCCTAGCAAGGCTACACTTTTCCTTGGTACTGAAGTGTTAGTCCTACCTAGCTGAGAATGCTGGTGCCAATATTCTCAGTGTCTTTCTGCTGATAACTTTCTGCTTCCTTTCTCCCTTCTTTCTTTACTGTAATCACTATCAGCTGTGTTCTGTTGTTCCCTCAAGTTCTGTTTTTCCTTGATGTTGACTATCAGTTGAGTGAGATTTGAAACAACTTCCCTGGCAGGGATGGCTGTGGTGTTGTTTTCTGAAGTGATTGCATTACTGTAGATGGGAAGCCAGCATTTTTCCACTCCAGTCCTTTGTCCTTCACTGACACCTGCTTCTGCTGTCTTTCCTGGCTTTCTTCTTGCATGCAGATCACTGCTCTTTCCAGACTCCTTTCTGATTAGAGCCACAAACCAGGTGAAGAGTCAGTGCAGTTCTCCTGCAAACACTTTTCATCCATGTCTGGGTGATTTCAGCTTCTTACAATGGTTGTGTGCTATTCACCACTTCAATAGGCTAAAGAGGTGACTCCTTCTTGGTGCACACAGCAGAAACAGAGAACTAGGATCAACTCTTCAGAGGCTAACTCAGCTGCCAGCTCCTCCACCCTGTGACCCTTCTGTCTGTTCTGTCCACCTGAATCCTTATTCACTCCTCTCCTGTATTCAAGATGCAGGACTCCAGACAGATTCCCTCTCTCCTCGCCCTAAGCCAGAGGTGATCCATCAAGTCTTCACTGGACTGGACAGGCCAAGCTGATGGATGAACCAGCAAGGAGGGGGCCATCTGGTAAGCTGATTGTCCTCTTGCAGGCACCTCCAGCTCCTCTTCAGCCCCTCTGTACTTTTCACAGTTTTGCCCTGGCAAAGTGTTTCCTGGGAGCTTCTGTTCCAAATGCTGTTTGACCTCTCCCTCCTGGTTGACTTGAGCTCTGTGGTGACAACTTCTTTCCAAGCCTCCCAAATGCAAACTTTCAGACAGCTACAGAGGAGTTGTATATGCACACTGGAAAATCAGACTGATTCCCACTGCATCCCATCCTTTCAGAGACTCTCTTTTTTTGGTCATTTGAATCAAACACAATTACAGAGTTATTGCAGAGCATTAGTGCAAACATGACCCAGCCCCAAACAGCTTCCAATGGGGGTGATGAGACCCAACTAATCCCAAATACATGCAGCCTGCCATTATGCATACATGACTAAAGAGACTTTTACTTCACTCGCTCTTAATTTATTATTTGTGCTGCTAGCAAAAGAATGTTGCCAAGACGTCAATTATGTTTCATTTTATAAATCAAACTAATTGAGAACCAGATGCAATCTGAGTGAAAAAAGATCTGAGGTCAGTGTTGTGCACCATATGCACGACAGTGCTTACTCATGATGAGGGAATGGATTGGACAGCTGTGAATTTTCCTGCTGTAGGAGTTTCATCAAGCTCGGTAGTGTAACGTCCTTAGCTCTCTTTTCCAGTTTATTGCATTAATTTCATAACAAATCTAAAGAAGAATGAGTAAGCGATAAAAAGTTGTGAAAACAAAACAGGAGAGCAAAAGAATTTGGTCAGTAAGTTAGCTTGAAAATCTGTCTGGTTCAGTAATAACATGGAACATGGATGAAAGAAATAGCAGAGAAGAACAAATTGAATCTTCAGTGTGACTTAATTTCAGACACATAATGGGAAAATAGACATTAAATCAAGATCTCAAGACTGAACTGCTTTGCAGGCAGAAGGGTGGTGTTCTTACTGAGTGCAGAACTTCTGCACTAACAGCAGTAGGATCTGCAGTACCATCTCCTTGGAATTCATCAATGGGCAGGGCCTGAGCCCTGGGGACATTGTCTCCTCCCTGGGGACATTGCAGAGCCGCAGGGACACACTGCTGTGCCCTGAGCTCTGGGATGGCCCTGCTGGACCAGGGAGCTGCCACCAGAGCAGCCCCTTTGGGTCCTTTGAGCCTTTTCCTACTCCAGGTTTCTGTGATGGGATGTTCTTACCCAGCCTCACCCATCCTGGGATTGTGTGAAACATTGCTCCACCAGCTTTTAATCAAAGCTTCCCTAAGTGCCCCAACATGACTCCTTAAAAACTCACAGCACCCATGATTATGATATTCTAGGACTTTAGAAGTATTTCATAGTAGTATTTATAGCTAAGTGAATATACAATATTTGGAGATAAATTTCCAGCTTTTTAAGCAGCTACCTTCTGAAAGAGTTCAGAGATTTCTAAGTACCACTTCTGACTTGATGGGTACATCTGATTCCTCTAGGTTTTCTGCAAAAAGCAATTTCTGGGGTGGAAATGTTCATGGACATTTGCCCTGACTATGTTTGACTTCCTGGAAATGGATTTAATTCTGAGTAGGAGGAATGATGTACTGAGGCCAAAGGTTCTGGTAGAACCTCTGCCTCATCACCACCTCAATATATTACCCAGCAGAGTCATATTGCATCTAAGAAGTTCTTCTGGGTTCACCTCATGGTAACCTTTTGTTTTGGTTTGACTATTTGGATTTTATCCCTAAGTACTTTATTTACCTTATTGGTTCTTTCTTTCTTTCTTTCTTTCTTTCTTTCTTTCTTTCTTTCTTTCTTTCTTTCTTTCTTTCTTTCTTTCTTTCTTTCTTTCTTTCTTTCTTTCTTTCTTTCTTTCTTTCTTTCTTTCTTTCTTTCTTTCTTTCTTTCTTTCTTTCTTTCTTTCTTTCTTTCTTTCTTTCTTTCTTTCTTTCTTTCTCTCTCTCTCTCTCTCTCTTTCTCTCTCTCTCGTTCTCTTTCTTTTTCTCCCTCCCTCCCTCCCTTCCTTCCTCCCTCCCTCCCCTCCCTCCCTCCCCTCCCTCCTTCCCTTCCCTCCCTTCCTCTCTCTCTTCTCTCTCTTTTTTTCTTTTCTTTCTCTCTCTTTCTCTTTCTTTTTTTTCTTTTTCTTTCCCTCCCTTCTCTCCTCCCTTCTTTCCTCTCTTCCATTCCTCCCTCCCTCCTTCCCTTTTGCTTCTTTATTTTCCCCTTCCCTCCCTCTTTGTAAATTTCTTGGTTGCTCTCATTATGGAATAGCTCTTTGTTTTATCGTATCCTAAATGCAGACTCTTGAGGAGGAATTAATTTAGTAGTTGATCTAATTGCACTTTTGTCAATTAATGAGAAACTAGATAGGAGTCTCATTTTAAACTTTCAGTTGCTGTAAAGATTAAAAGAACACCAACACTGTTCTACTAGAGGAAGAATAAACAGGCTAAAAGTGAAAAAAATTTAAGCAGGAATTATCACCTCTTAACTGTTACTTTTCCCTTTGATTAGGAAAAATCTCCTTTTGCAATTGTTTCAGACTATTTGCATGTGGATGCTCCATTAAAAATAGAAGGTGTTTATTTTTCACACTTAGCTTTAAGGCTTATCTGACTAATTATTACACAACTGACATTATAATGTGAGTTTAAAAGGCTCAGATCATGTTCTAATTTGTATCTTGTTTTGAACCAACAACAAGTGTTTTACACAAGGAAGGAGTTGGAATCACAGCTGTTGTTCCTGAAGGGTGACCACAACACTGATTATTATGTGAATTCTGTCTCTGTATTTTCCTGAACCTGTCTGGGGTGCTCAAATAAGTTTATATTTTATATTTTACATACCCTTTTATCTCCTCCTTACTCATTTTGAGGAGGTGACTGTTTAAGAACTGGTTGTATTTCTCTGTCATAGCAAGTACAGCAGTGACACACTGAAGGAAACATGAGATTTTTTAAATTATTTTTTACTACAGCTTCCAACATCAGCCTTTAGAAAATAAGGGAGAAGGGGGAATTTGTACCACTTAGTTTATTTTCCCATCAACTCCTGATTTTGTAATTTTTTATGGGTGATCTTGTTGTAAAATATGTCACTTTGTTGGTCTTCATTTAATTCTGTCTAATTAGGATGTACTTTATTTGGTAAGCAGCCAGTAATTAGCAACATATTTATGTAATTATTAACATGTAATATTTATATAATAAATCTGCCTAGAAGGCAATGCATTCAGAGGGCAGGGAAGAGGTAGAATACATGATTTGACTGAACAGAGAGATCTTACACACTGAGCCAAACACAGCGAAGAAATGAAATGCATCAGTTGACCTGTCTAGTCTGGGGAGAGAGTTTGCATATCCTAAAATGATAGGATGTGCACACTTGGTAATCAGCACTGATTAGAGAGGGAGTGAAGATGGGCCCCTGTTTGAAGTGAGATAATAAGGCAGCTTGTTAGGGAGAGATAAATAGAACTTGAAGAAAAGGACCAGATGTCTGCTTGATGGCACTGAAGAGGAGGAACTCGTGGGGTCCTCCAAAGGTAACTGATGGATGTGGGAATCAGGGAAGCAGTGGGAGCTCTGTGCCCGTGTTCAGAGAGCAAAGGCTGAGCCCCCATCCTGGCCTGACTAACCCTGGGCTCAGACTGGCGAACTCCACTCTGGCTGTAGGCTAAGACTGTGTTCATGCCTAAACAGTAATTGTAACTCTGTAGGATTGGGGGTTTTAGTAATCTGATTTTAAGAGCTAAATCAGGAATGAAGTCCTCGTGGTGGAGTTTTGAGTAGAGTTTGAGGTTGAAGCCCCAAACTTTAAAAGGAGCACCAACAGTAATCTCTGAATGCTGATGAAAGTTTTCTGCTCTGTTCTAAGAATATTGGGCTGTTTGAACATGAACACTGCATTTTTTCTTCTCTTTAATGACATAACCATTTCACATCACTTTCATAAATACAGGTAAAACTTTCCGGCTTTCTTTCTTTATGAAACTCTCATTCAGTCTAACCTAAAACTGAAGCTAAAATAGAGCTTGTTGGAAATAATACAAAATAAAACTAATTCATGTAGGCTTTTCCAACTTGTTGCTCCCTAACCTTGCTTAGCTGGGTCCTGTCACTTTCTATAACCTTTTCATCCATTACTTGTGACCCTCCTGTAAATTATGCAGTGCTCCCCCAACAAAGATTAAGACCTTGTGATCTCAGAGCACTCTACAGGAGTGATGGATTTTTGATTGAGGAATTGTTCTGGAGTTTGGAACATTTCTGTTTAGCTTGGCTATGGCTTTCCTGTATGAATTTGGATAAAACATTTAATCACTGTGCTGCTGTTGTGCTGTGCAAACACTGCAGAGCTGCGAGCAGTGGGGCTGGTAAAGGCTGAGAGTTTCAGGAGTGCTCTAAGGGAGGGATATTTTGGATTCTTCTGGAAGTCCCAGACAGGCAACATGAGGAATTGTCAGAGGAGGAGATGGTGGAGCCCAGTCTGATGGCAGGTGGCAGCTTTGATATGAGCTGCAATACTGAATACAGAGGGAGGTAGTTGAGCCTCAGTTCTACTCCTGACATCTCCTTCTGTGTCATTTAATCTAATCCACATTGTTATGGCTTCTTTGTACTAATATTTTCTATTTTTAAATGAGAAAAAAAATTCAACAAATCAACTTTTTCTTGTTTTGTACCTTTTTTTGCTAACAGGCAAGATCAAAAGATGTAGTTGCTAAAAACTTTATGGAATTCTAATACAGCCTGTCTAGCAGAACCACTTGCTTCAAAAATTCATATGTAGACCATAGCTTTTTCTAAACTAAAAATGTTTTTCATAATTTTTTTTTCCTTGTAAGGAAACATAACTTTCTCAAAATATCTACTGGGTTTTTTCTGCTCACCTTTATATGTTTTTTAATATATTTTTTAAACTTTATATGTTTTTTCTTCATGATCACAGAGGTCTTTTTGGCATAATGAGATGTATTTTCCTCTACCAGTAGAATCCCCATCTCTTCTAATATTTTTATGTGATCACGCTTTGTATTTTTACTGCAGCTTCTGCCTAAACACTTCACTTGTACTTTATCAGACTCTTCATGACAAATTAGAAGACAACAAGGAACCATTTGCAAGGTGTTCTCTTGGCTTACAGATACTTTATATATGTATACCTCATAACTTCTCTTCATGGGATGAAGAGAAACACTGAATAATATGTCTTGTCTTTTGTCACAGTTATATTTCTATTGTGAATACAAATGTTTTACTATTTTTAGAACTCCCATCCTTGGAGATATTCAGAAGGCAGCTGGACAAGGTCCTGGGGTTTGGGTAGCTGTGGTGAGCAGGGTTGGACCAGATGATCTCTGGAGGTTCTTTCCCACCTCACTCAACCTTTGATTTCATGAGAACTCTAAACAACTTCTGAGCTGGTGCTGTAGTTTCATATATTCATAATATATGAACATAAATATTCATAATATTCACCCATATTAGCAGTGACTTTGTAACATCTCTGTGGTGAGGCAGAATTCAAGTGCTGACATCTTTCCCTGGCTGCTTCTTTCCACGTTCTGTGTTGTGTTACACCCTGTACAGAGCAAAGGCAGGGTCTTGCAGTATGTCCTGGGCTTGGAATCTAAATTCAGATACGTGTGTGCTCCTGCTTTGATTCTCCATGATCCAGCTGTGTATCCCAGTCTGGAACTTGTGGCTATTCCAGGTTTTTTCCATGCAATGTTAGCATGCTGTCCAGAAACTTTCCAAAGAGCATCTGGGATGTTTCATTTGAAAATTTGTTCAAACTATTCCACTCTATAAATGGTTTTTTTTTTTTCCCACTCCCTGGAATTCCTTCTCTGGATGGCTTTTGCTCTTCCCTGCATTTCAAAAGGCCATGAGTTTTCCCCATGGGAATCACATCCTCTGTTAGAGGTGTGCCTGTAATAAGGCATGTGTGAATCCTTTGGGTGTGAGGCAGAAGCCTGAATTACTGCCATTAATGGTCTGATGATAACAAATTGTTATTGTTATATGTAATCTGCATATCAGAATGTCTTCCCAAAGTCATTATCATGCTGCCTGTGTACCCAGGAGCAATGTTACACCATAACATTTCAGTCTTTCAAATTACAAAAAGCTAATATAACTCTTGATGACATTTACAAAAATGTATAATGGCACTGCTTTCAGGGCTCTCACAGAAATTGTTCTCAGGGAACTTCAAGGGAGTTCTGCTGTATAAGAGCTGCAGGATCTGGCACTTTTTACAATCAAAGCCACATTTTTTTTTTCTTCAGTGGCACCACCTCAAGAAAATGTTAAGTCAGAATTGTTTTTAATTTATTTTCTGACTTAAAATGCCCCAGCCAACGTAAGCTGTATTTAACTTTCAATGCTCTTTGGCAGAGAGTGCACATTCTAAATTTCTTTTCATAGGAAGTTGTTATGTCAGAGTTATAAACCTCTGAAAATTGGCATTTTGTAATGGAAGTGCTGACAAGACCTTTATTACACCAGTACAAAAAGGCAGCATTCCAATAAATGCTGGTTGCTGTTTTTATAGTCTGCTGCTTGCTTTCTGCAGCTGTATTTCAAAGTGGACATTATGTAAAAAGTAAGTGGCATAATAGAAATACAGCGGTAAGGCTGGAATTTGGCTTTTACTGTTGCAACAAAACTTCAATATGGTTGATAGGTCTGATTACAGATTTAGTTTTTAAGGGCTGGTGTATGATTTATTGGTAAATTGCTTTAAATCCCTACCAAGCCTCTCTGTACATTCAGCACAGAATTGGAAAGGAAAAGGTGATAATCATGGCATGGGGAATGGATGTTAAATTACTTAAATGGCAAGAACACATCACATCTAATACCCAAAAGGTTGCTACTTAAGTTTTATCGTTTTTACTGTGATATTGAGAGTTTACATTGTAGAAAGAAAGATTCACTTCAAACATCCATGATTGTCTTCGTAGTCCCCAGGTCTGTGAACTTTTCCAGACCTGGAAGTCACTGATGTAAGAAATGGAGGATGTGTGTGAAGTGAGGAAGGTGAAGAACATGACTGGGAATTCTTGGAACTTTTCCATCCCTTACCAAAATCACTCTGAATTTCACTGAACCTGGTGGAGGTTTAACTCTACACAGAAGAGAACAGCAGTCAGGGTAAAGTTTAAAGCTGTACCTGTCACTGTGGCCTGAGGGGCTCAGATCCCTGTCTGCCACCAACTTCTCCTCCCACACTGCTGTTTGTTAAGTAGGTATTCATAGAAAGACTGAGAATCCATTATCCCTCCAAAGAAAAGCAGATGGCACAGCCTTGGGATATCTTGCCTTTTTTACTTTTCCTTCCAGCATTTTTGTTGGAATCTGGTAATAGAGTACTGGAAAGTTCTTGGTTCAAATGCAAAATATAGGCATTATTTTATCAAAGTGCTGTAAAACACCGTATCACTATCTGAAACTTTTTGGTTAAAATAACAACAGAATAAAATTAACTAGAATATGTAGATTTCAAAAATGATCCATCAGTCTATGCAAATTGCTGTGTTAATAATGTATTTTTAATGCTGAGCACATTTGACAGCCATTTCATCTCTTTTTCTAAACCAGAGCTTGGCAACCTGCATTAATTCTTACACTTTACAGATGTACCATTCAATGCACGTGCCACGCAGTGATGTGATCTGAATGGAGCAAAGCATGTCACAGCAGTGGCATTATTGGTAAACAGCTTTGTGGCTGCCTGCTGGCATGCAGGAGAGAAGCAGGAGGGGCAAAAGCCAGGGCTGGTTCAGCTCATCTCACACCCTCACTGGCCTGGGTTTGCTTCCCATTATGGGAGGGCCGAGCCCGAGTGGCAGCAGGGTGTTAGGAAAATTAATCCACAAACATCAGAGGTTTATGTCCAAAAGGGAGACAGAGGAGTCCTTTTACTTTATTTGAATATA
Source organism: Melozone crissalis (assembly GCF_028551555.1). NCBI lineage: Eukaryota > Metazoa > Chordata > Aves > Passeriformes > Passerellidae > Melozone > Melozone crissalis. The sequence goes on along the minus strand of NW_026535785.1, from coordinate 17,855,230 downwards.
GGGAGAGGCCATGGGGCATTCCCCTGGGGTCTCTCCAATTTTTGGAGGATGCAGCCTCCCTTTTTATCCCAATTTCCAGCCACATTTCCCTTCTCTCTTTCCCCCTTGGCTGAGGTGCTTGAGAGATTCAGACTTCCCAATAGGCCTGATACCAAAGATTTCCCTCTAAGGTATAACCCTCCATTTTAAATTGTAATTCTTATGGAATTTAGGGTTTTTTCTTCCCCATTGTTTATTTCGTCTCTCAATATCTAATTTCATCTATCAGCAAACCTAAAGTTTATTTGTAAAAGCAAATTTCTTTTTCCATTCATCAACCAGTGTAGTCCTTCCCATTGTTTCTTTTATCTCCCAGTGCTAGTTTTATCCACCAGCAGACCCACAGCTTGTTTGTAAAGACAAATCTGCCATTCCTCTCAAGGGGTTTAGAAGAGATGAACAGACAAACCAGAGTGAGTGAGGTTCAGTCAGATGTGCTGGGTGCAGTTCAGATAAGGTGGAGCTTAAACAGACCCAGAAGCCAAAATTTCCTGCTTTGACTCGCTGTGTGTCTGTAAATTGAAAAGAGAGAGAGAGGTACCATGTCCTAATTATTTCTCTACTCCATTAACAAAAAAACTGGTATTATTTCAGACTCAATGTGTTCTACATCATTATTTCTTCAGCAGGGATTTTCTGTCCTTTCTTCAATGAGTTAAAAAACCAAGGTACAAAATACAGGAGTTGTTGCTAGACTGCAAGGGACCATATAGTTAGGTTTGATTATAGCTCTGCTGGCCTAAAGGTCAAAGGAAAGTTTTAGAATACTTAAGAGACAATTATCTAAAGTTCAGACTTTTCCAAAGGAATAGAACTAGAATTATACCGACTATTATCTAAAGTTCACATTTTCAAAGGAAAAAGGTAGGAGGAAATGCTTATTCATCATCACTTTACTGTTAATTTGTCTGGCTTTTTTTTCCCCTTCTGTCAAGAATTTGTTTACTACAAGTTCTGTATTACACAGTACCACTAACATTCCCCTTTCCAAGAAATTTTAACATATGAGAATGATGTATACACGATTAAATATTACTTTGCTCATGATTCAAAATTCCCAGCAGTACTTTTTATTTCTGCAAAGGACTACAAGGAAATGTGTTTAGGTTTTTTTATTCATTAGTTGATTCAGCTGCTCAGTTCTGGCATAAACTGTTATTATTTAAGCCAACTGGTAAAGAGGAGAAAATAATCAAAGATACAAAATATATGACATTTTCCAATTATTCTTCTACCAATACATTTTCTCACACTAAATACTTTTTCTTTCCCTGTGATCTTATTGGTGTTTTAAGGAATTGCAGAAAGTTCAGGTCTATAAAAAACCCAAAATCATTCAAGTGTTTGTTAATTTGTCATAGGAATGCCTTGTGAATTGCCATTAAATATGCCAGTATGGAATGCAACTTGCTGTGGGGCAGGAAAGAGAATTTGATCAATCAGCCGAATTTTTATGACAAAAAGTTTCTTTGTCTGAACCTGCTGTCTGCTATCAAATTTGATAGCAATCATCAATCTGCTTTTTTGAAGTCATTGTGAATTTTTTACATTTGTGAAAAGCAGGTCAATTTGGAATACCTGTGGAGGCTTTAGTGCCCATATAGTTTGGCCACCATAAGTCAGCAAAAATATACTGTAAAAAATGGCCTTCTTTAATTTCACATGATTTTGTAAGCCTTCTATTTGAATAGGACATTTATGTCTAGCACAAAGATTCGACAAAGGGTCCTTTTTCTTGTAAATTACAGCTCAAGAGGATTTTGTTTGCGATAATCATCAAGGAAGGCCTGGTACACCTGTAAAAATACACATGACACAGTTGTATATATAGATATATTAATATACATACATATATATATGTCATCATAAAAATGTATTTTTTATACATACAGCCATGTTGAAAACACGAAGTTTAATAATGAAACAAAATTGTTATAGCAGTTTTAATGTAAAAATAGGGTTTTATTTCAGCTACTAACTATTGCCAAATTTATAACATACAAACTTATAATTGTACCCTTTTAATCAAATATTCCTTTAAAATGTGTTTCAGCCTAAGGCAGAAAAAAAAATCTGCCTTACATGGGTTTCTCATAAAGCATATAATTTCATTCCTTTGGAAGTAGTAAGCTGGTGCTTCCAACTTATACTAAAGTGGAGCCTGAAACAAACTGAAATAAATCAGTTTTTCAGCTCAGGGCCCATTTGTGAGCAGTGGCTTTTTAAAAGGTGAGCATGGATGAGGGTGTGCTTGGAGTTGCCATTTCTGTTCTTGTGGTGGATCAGAAAGGGGATCAGGACTATTCTTTCCCAGGGATTTTGTAATTGCAAAAGGAAAAAGAAAGAAATTTCAAAACAAGAGAATTAGCACATGTGGGACTGTGGGCAGTGACTTGCCTGGGCTGCAGTCACTGGGTTTTTCCTGCAGTGCAATCCTACCAATTTAAAAAGGTGCTATTTGTAAATCTTTTCTTAGAAACAAAGTATGACTGAGAAAATATTAAAAAATAATAATGATTAGTAATGACTTATACAGTGACTGTTTGAGACACCTCTGTGTCTCTTGACAGTTTTATTCTCAGGCTCTAAAAAGGGGATTGGAATCTTCCTGTCATCCACAATTTCTCTGTGATTAGGTTTGAATTCTGAAGAAAAACAAAAGTACCAAAGTTTGAAATGATCTTTTAAAAATCTGTGTTTGACATTGTAAGGTTTCCACTAGTGAATATTAACTATTACAAGAGGCACATGCATATTAATCATGGTTATTAATGGTTATGCAAAGATGAAATGGCATCAGCATTCTCTTGAATGTTCTTTTCTAGTGCCTTTGCAGCTGGTTGCTGAGTGTTCTAGAGCTCACATTCCTTCAAATGCCATGTGCTCTAGTTTTCTGCCTTTATTTTGCTAGTTTCCACTGAAACCTTGATGATAATAATTGAATTGCTTGGTTATTTCAAGTTTGGGGTTTTTATTTAAGAATAGATGCTACTTTTGAAAAGAGAATGGAGATGAATGAGCTGTCCCTGTCTTTTCCTTATCAGAAAAAGCAGGGAGTGTCACAGTAAGGATATTCCTGCTGCTCTTCCACTTGTGTCAAAGAACTCTATTTTACAGATAATCTGAGATTTTAAACTGTACACAGAATGATACCTCTAATAAACAGGAAGAAATGTATATCTGTGTTTCCAGCTGCAGAGTTTCCGATTAAAATTCCTTCTTCACATAAGTAATATATCCAGCATAGATAACAACTTCTACCACAAAGTCCTTAATACCATTAATTATTTGATCTTTCTGAGAACATTATAAAAGGGATAAAAAAAGAAAGGCAGAATTCTGTAGGTGTTAGGTGGCACAGCAGGGAACTCCACTGATCTGAGCATATCTGACTGCAAGGGAATTAAAGAATTGCAATAATGTGTGCAGAGAAAATGACAAGTGCAAACTCACTGCTTCTGATTTTTACTTTTGTTCTGTTGTTTTATTGTCTGGCTTAAAATTGCAAGATACATTCTTGCACAAAGTGGGAGATGAAGGGATTGACTCCTGCCTGCTAATTTCACATCCTGATTGCTGTTGATGCTGTTAAAGTCACTCGTGTCCAGAAAATCCAGAAGTAGCTTTGTATTAAAATGATTGCATTTACATTTTCTCAAAATCTTTCATCCATGAGTCTCAAAAGAGATCTGGGAGATTTGAGAACAGCTGGGGAATGTGCAAAAAGCACGTGGCCCTGGGGTAATTGCTGTGGTTATGCAAACTACCTTTGTCTGGAAACCACACTGGACATCTTTTAAAGACCTTCTGCATTGTCATCCTTTGTTCTAGCTGTGAGGGAGATATTCCCAAAACAGTCTCTTTCATGGTTATTTCAAGAATCTGCTTGTAAATTTCAGAGACTGAGAGTCAGCCAGGGAGCTGAGCCACCAGGTTTTATTATATGTAAAAAAAGGCAGAAGTGAGCTCCTGCTCTGAGCTGTAGTTGTGCATGCCCAGAGCTGTGTTCCTCTGACCTGACACTGATGCTGTGAGAGTTACTAAGATTTTGCACCATTCCTGAAGGCTGCAGGACAGGATGCAGCTCCTCATCCATCCTGGGTGGTGGGTACATCACCAGGGAGAAAGTATTTCATAGGGCTCTGGCATTTCCATGAACTTCTCCAGCCCCTTCTCCACAGAAGGGCACAGAATTCCTGGAGACTCATTCTGATGGAGAATGTCAGAGCTACTCCTGGATGTGCCTCCCTGGCTGGAGAAACACCCTCAGTGGCTCTGTGCCTGTGAGCAGAGAGCTTTGAGGCTTTTCCGCACGTGCTTTTCCTTGTTTTGCTAAAAGTACCATGAATAAATAAACAACCTGAGCAGTGCTGTAGGGAAGGATCAGTGGGTTAATTGGGAAGATAAGGGAAGGTGATTGTCCCCTCTCCTGCTGAGCACCTGCTGCCAAGTTCATTCATCCAGGTTGTTCCTGGAGGAGGCTCCTTCTGGAATGTCCAGAAAGGAGAAAGCAAATCAGACAAATTGAGTTTATTCCTGATCAGCTGCCAGGATTTATCTTCAAGTTCTAGGAAGCAACTAAAATGTCAACCCAGGGAGTCATTCTTCCACATCTCCAGCAACATCAAGGTATATTTATTTTAAGACATAGCTATGAAGGGGAAAGAATTTATTGCTAAACAAAATTCCTAAGTCAAATGGGGGACTTGCCACCCATTGGCAAAACAATTTGGTAATTTCATTTTGCTTTTTCTATGTTCTGCTTGTCAGTTTCTTTTCTTTCCAGGCATAACATGTTCACTTTTAGTCAAACATGGTTTCTAACAAAAATCAAGCAAACAAACAAAAAATAAACCCCAATCAACAACAAAAAACCAACCAAACAAGCCATCTGTTAGAAAAGAAAGTTATTCTCTTCTCCTTTTTTGACATCTCTTCTCTAGAGTTCTGACCAACCATTGCAACTTATTTTGCACTTAACTAACAGTTAATATCCCAAATATCTTGCATCTCTTTTGCTTTCTCTCATTACTTCCGAACTGGAATTGATAACCATGGTGGTTATCACTTCCAACCAGCAATCAATAAACCAGGTGGTTTCTTACACTCAGCAAAGCTTCACTGATGAGCACTTTATTTTCTCCATCTCTCCTTCTTCTCACTTTTTCTGCCCCCTTCTCTTTGGAGTACATCCTTCCTTTTTTACTCAGTTATGCTCTGGTTTTTGCTTATTAGAATTTTCTACAGCAGACAGGATGGCAGTGAGTGTCTCAGGAGGATGGAAGGGATCTGAAGCTGTTCCCAATAAGTGCAGCTTCTCTTTTTTTGTTCCTTCCTAAAGCAGGTGCCTTCCCTCTTTTGCATATCTGTAAAGTGCAGGGCTGTGGGCTCAGCAATCAATCCTGTGCTCCAGCTTGGGCAGAGAAGGATGCAGCAGGTTCACAGGAAGGAACAGCCTGTATCAGTACAGATTTTAGAGCACTGTGCTATAGAACTGTAAAAGTCTCTGGAGTTCCAAATAAGTGACTACAGATGTGACACCTCTGAGTGGAATTTGTCTCCAAGAAAGAGCTGGAAATTGAGCACCACATAGTTGTTTTCTCTTTTGAAAGGTTAAAACAAAAGGATTTAGGATGCAGCTTATGCTGGGATATTTTTTAATTTTGCAGGAGAATGACAGCGGACAGGTGAATTTATTTTCCATTATTTGAAAACAGGGACGGGTGCTGAGGGGGAAAATAAAGCTATCAGATTGAAAGGAACTTTTGCACATCCTGTAGTTAGTCTTACTTTGGCAAAGCTTTACACACCCATATTCAGGGAAACTGAGCTACAGGATTATTTTCCCAACTTAACTTTTCCCTTTTTTCCCAACAGAGAACAAGGAAATGGTTTAACTTGCACACATGTGTTAACACCTCTGGCACACTCAACCAAGGAGGAGTGCAGGGTTTGTTCACTTCCAAATGTATATTAATTATTGGCTTCAAACATACGTGACTTTCCACTGCAGCACACTGGCACATGTGGCACAGGGTATCATCAGGGACTTTGGTCCTATTTGAGTTGTCAGAATTCTTAAGAGCTTATACCTGAAATTTGTCTTCAGTAAACACATATGCCTCCTTTCATTTTAAAAAGGGCACAAGGAAGAGCTAGACTATTTATTTAGCTCCAGGGTGCCATCAGTTTTGATGTGACTGTTTCCAACTGGAATAGATAAAATCTCAGGTTTCCTGTGGAAAAAAAAAAATCTTAGGAATCCTTTCTGTTCTGCAAAGGGACCATATTTATTCTGTTTTATGAAGGAGTTAATTTTCAGATTGACCTTCATGTGTTGCATAATCTAAATTCATGAAAAATGCTGAAATCATCTGAAATATAAATTATAGGAAGAACCTCTCTAGGCCAAGTAAATGTGATTGGTAGGTGATTCTGCTGTGGAAGAGATAGAAAATTATAGAATCACAGAATGTTTGTGTGGGAAGGGACCTGATCTTCAGGAGAAGCCTATTGTCATATGAGCACTCCCAGTGTTTTCTTTCCTTCCATGAAATGACATTTAGCATTGCACGTGGCCATTTTAGAGCATAAAATATCAGGAGGCTTTCTTTTGTTCATGATGCATCAGGAAAATGAACCTCAACTCCTTCTTCCAAACAAGAAGTGCAGCTCTATTTTTAAATTGTCATTGTATTCAACAGCAACATTCACACACACACACACACACACACACACACACACACACATATTGTTTCTCTAAATCACTTTTTTTAAACAAAACACAAACAGCAAACTAGTGCAAGTCAACATGAACTCTGTTTTTATAATTCCTAATATTGAACTATTATTTTATTCCACAGAATAAAACAGTTAAAAGTTACAGATTATTTAAGTATATAAAAAAATCAGAATTTTCTGTATATTTGACATGCCACGAATCATGGTTTATAACTGAGCACTATGACACATACAAGATTATTGATATCTGATATTTGTGTTTATAACTGTCTAGAATCTGTAATTTTTATAACTATGCAAATTAAAATCTGTATGATTACCTTTAGAAAAATCAACTTGTATTCATCTGGTGAACTGAGAACTGAGTGACTCTGAGAGATTTCACTGGGTAACTCTATGGCTGTGTAGGATGCCATGCAGTCAGATGCCTCTTTATATTTCCAAAATTAACTTTCTGCATATGTGTGCAGAGGTAAGATGTCCTAGACTCATTTCCTGTCTGCCTCCATGGGAGATACAGCCTGGTTTGCTCTCTTGTCTTCATTGAGGTCAAATAAATGTTCAGATCTCTTAAAATTAGACCCACAACTTTTAATGCATTTAGCTTTTCTTTTGTCTTTATATAAAAAGGAAAAATCTTTTATAGCAGTGGAAAATGTGTAGTTTGTGGTTGTAAGGCAAGGAAGATTTGTGTTAATTGGTGAATATGCTTTAAGTCTGGGTTTCTTTAACATCTCATTTCTCTCTTGTTTTACTGGCTGGATTTTTATGACTGTGTGACTTGAAAAAAAAGTGGTGAATCGATGGGAAGATATCTGTAGTGCTGTATGCAGAGGAGAAATAAGGGATTATGATCTTCTTATCACACGAGAGAATGCATATATTGCACTTCTTGAGGCAGCTGGACAGAAAGGAGAGGCATTTCTGTGTCACGTGCCATGGAACGTTTATGCTGAGGTCCCTGAAGGCACTGAGGAAGAACTGTGTGTTGAGATGTTGCCATTTTCACAGATTTCACAGAATTACTAAGTTGGAAGAGGCCTTAAAGATCATCGAGTCCAACCCAGCCCTAACACCTCAACTAGAACATGGCATCCAGTGCCACATCCAATCTTTTTTAAACACATCCAGGGATGGTGACTCCACCACCTCCCCAGGCAGGCCATTCCAGAACTTTATCACTCTTTCTGTGAAAAACTTTTTCCTAATTTCCAACTTAAATTTCCCTTGATGCATCTTGAGATTTTTTCCTTGCAGATAACACCCTGAGCATCCTGGCCAAGCACAGCGGCTTCAGCCGGCAGAAGCAGGAGGTGTACTTGCTGCCCATCGTCATCAGCGACAGCGGCACGCCGCCCATGAGCAGCACGGGCACACTGACCATCCGCGTGTGCGGCTGCAGCAGCGATGGCACCGTGCAGTCCTGCAACGCCGAGGCCTACGTGCTGCCCATCGGGCTCAGCATGGGCGCCCTCATCGCCATCCTGGCCTGCATCATCCTGCTGCTTGGTGGGTGCTCATGGCACGGTCTGCGGTACGGCCTGGCCTGTGGTACGGCCTGGCCTGTGGTATGGCCTGGCTTGTGGTACGGCCTGGCCTGTGGTATGGCATGGCCTGCGGTATGGCCTGGCCTGTGGTACGGCCTGGCCTGTGGTACGGCCTGGCCTGTGGTAAGGCGTGGCCTGTGGTGTGGCCTGGCCTGCGGTACGGCCTGGCCTGTGGTATGGCCTGGCCAGTGGTATGGCATGGCCTGCGGTACGGCCTGGCCTGTGGTATGGCCTGCAGTATGGCATGGCCCACGGCACAGCCTGGCTCATGGCATAACCCGCAGCATGGCCCATGGCATGGCCTGGCCTGCCCTGCGCACAGCCTGTGGTACGGCCCAGCCCATGGCATGGCCTGGCCCACGGTACAGCCTGGCCCATGGCACAGCCTGTGGTACAACACAGCCCATGGCATGTCCTGTCCCGTGGCATGGCCCATGGCACGGCCTGGCCTGCCACATGGTCTGTAGTATGGCCCAGCTCATGGCATGGCCTGGCCTGCGGTACAACCCAGCCCATGGCACAGCCTGCGGTATAGCCCAGCCAATGGCATGGCCTGGCCCTCAGCATAGCCTGGCTCATGGCACAGCCTGCAGTACAGCCCACAGCACAGCCTGGCCTGTGGTATAGCCTGCTATGGCCCAGCCCATGGCATGGCCTGGCCTGCAGTATGACCTCGCCCGTGGCACAACCTGCGGTACAACCCAGCCCATGGCATGGCCTGCAGTACAGCCCAGTCAACGGCACGGTCTTGCCCGCGGCACAGCCTGTGGCATGGCCTGGCCCACAGCATAGCCTGGCTTGTGGCACAGCCTGCAGTATGGCCCACGGCATGACCTGGCCTGTGGTATGGCACACGTCACAAATCCACCGGTGTCTGCCAGCTCTGAGGAGGTGTGAGGTTCAGAGAGGAGGAGGGACAGTCCAGTCCAACACTTCGTGCAGCAGCACTGACAGTGCTGGCAGTTATTGTATTTGAAGGGAATGCCCCGACGAAGGCAGGAATGATGAATCTGACTCCATGTTCTCAGAAGGCTAATTTATTACTTTATAATACTATATTATATTAAAGAATACTATAGTGTGCTAAAGAATACAGAAAGGATACTTACAGAATGCTAAAAAGATAATAATGAAAACTCGTGACTATTTCCAGAGTCTTGACACAGATTGGCCCTGATTGGCCAAGGAGTCAAACAACTTCCAGCAGAATGCAATGGAACAATTACCTGTGGATAAACAATCTCCAAACACATTGAGCACAACACAGGAGAAGCAAACGAGATAAGAATTGTTTTCCTTTTCTCTGAGGCTTTTCAGCTTCCCAGGAGAAGAATCCTGGGTGAAGGGATTTTTTCAAAGAATGTGAATGCCACAGGCAGTAGAACTGAATCCCTCATGTCCTAAGAGCTGAACAGAAGCAGAGAGAACAAAGTCCTGTTCTGAAGTGGTCACACACACGAGTTACAGAATAAACAGGTGTGGAATGGGAAGCTGAAAATCACATAGGGGTGTTGAGCAGTAAGGTGAACACAGTGTGGGCTACACCTGTTGGAAAATGGCTCTGTAGTATATTCTAAGACTTGTGTGAATCATGAGAATGTCCTGAGCTGGAAGGGACCCACAGGGATCATTGACCCAGCTCCTGTCCCTGCAGACCCCCCAGCAATCCCCCCTGTGCATCCCTGGTGTCCAAACCCTCCTGGAGCTCTGGCAGCCTCAGGGCTGTGCCCATTCCCTGGGAGCCTGGGCAGTGCCAGCACCTCTGGGGAAGCAGAACCTTCCCCTGATCTCCAGCCTGAGCCTGCTCCTGGCCCAGAGCAGACCTCAGAGCTGTCCCTACAGCCCTGGGGAGCTCTGCCTTCAGCCCCTCTGCTGCAGCTGACATAGTCCAGTGCCCTCAGCCTCTCCTTGGGTGGCCCCTACAGGTCCTTCCCCAGCCCGGGCTCTCTGCTTTGGATGCCTTCTTACAGCTTTATCTCTTTCCATTATGTATATATTTATATTTGTATATTTCTATTAGGAGTTTATTCTGGATGTAATGGCACAAGAGACACTAAAGCTTTACAAGATAAGCACTGTGGTATATTTTAATAAAACATTTGTGTGCAACATCAAGCAAGGGAGAGAACAGTGAAAGGAGAGTTCTATTTCTGCACTTTGCAGCTTCACTTTGTGACTGAGATTTACATCAGTAAATCAGTAAATGCTGAAGTTTAAGCATTAAACTGCAAAACCAAGCATAACCCATCTAGAGTTTTTTATGCAACACTCCCTGATTCTGAAATTGAGCTGAGCTCTTTCTATCTCACTTATTTTCTCACTCTGTTTTTAGTTATAGAATAGGAGTCTCTTGAAGCAGGTAGGAAAAACACTGATTTCCTTCTCCTATTAGGGCTATGTTTTCATAAAAACACTCTCTAATATTTGAAAAGAGCATCCCTTATGTAGATCTTTATAGACTATGTGAATAATGATAGCCCAACTTCACTTCCAAAGGGAAAAGTTGAGGCTCGAAATTAGGAATATGGGAAATCTTATTGCTCCTATAAAATTGAGCTTCAGATGTATATATGAGCTGATAATCAAAGACTAGATGAGTAATCAGATCTTCTGACCCAATTTCCTTCACGTGAAGGGGGTTGAAGTCACAGGTCTTTCAGCTTTTCACCCTTATTACTCCCAATCCCACAAAAAACAACCTCTCACCTTCCCCAGCTGCACTCACCGTGTGGTGTTTGGGTTGGAAATGTTTTGCCTAATCAGCTTGTGGTGCTCTCTTTGCAGTCATTGTGGTGCTGTTTGTGACACTAAGAAGACACAAGAATGAGCCTCTGATCATCAAAGATGATGAAGATGTGAGGGAAAATATCATTCGCTACGACGATGAAGGAGGTGGAGAGGAAGACACAGAAGCCTTTGACATTGCAACTTTGCAAAATCCAGATGGAATTAATGGATTTTTGCCTCGTAAGGATATTAAGCCTGATCTTCAATTTATGCCCAGGCAGGGTCTTGCACCTGTTCCTAATGGTGTTGATGTTGATGAATTTATTAATGTAAGGCTTCATGAAGCTGATAATGATCCCACAGCTCCGCCATATGACTCTATCCAGATTTATGGCTATGAAGGAAAGGGGTCAGCAGCTGGTTCCCTTAGCTCCTTGGAGTCCTCCACATCAGACTCAGACCAGAATTTTGACTACCTCAGTGAATGGGGTCCTCGCTTTAAAAGACTTGGAGAACTTTACTCAGTCGGAGAAAGTGACAAAGAAACTTGACAGTGGATTACAAACTTTTTCCCTGTTGACTTAATGATCATGTAATATTCTAGGGCCACTGCTGTTAGTTAAAACTAATGTGGCTTTTTGTTTTAGAGGCAAGTTTAGCGCCAGTCATCTATAAATTCAACTACATTGTAATGTTGAACCAAAAAAAAAAGTATATGTTAGGAGGTTAAGTCTTGTGGAGTGTGAAGTAAAGTATGTGGAGTGTCTAGAAGTCTTTGGATATTTGATATTCACTTGACCACTCTGAAGATGGAGATTTGGATCTTTGATTATCTTCAGTGAATTGAAAAGAACAAAAAAGAAATTGGTGCTCTCTTAGGAAACGGACTTGCAGGGATTTGCTGTTGAACAGTAGCTCCTGCCCAGTATGTGTAAAGCTAAAGGTTTGTTTCTGCATTGCCAACAAAGATCCCGCCACAGAAATGTTCAAAGCAATATCTTGGTCTTCTTAGCAATGCTGAACAGAAATAGCATTGCCAATTCCTACTGGCTCCTACTGTGCAGTGACCATCCATTGTACATACAGTAATTGTTGGCCACGCCACCACAGACTGAATATCATCTTTAAATATTGTGTCAAGCCTTAAAATATTCACATGTTCTTAATCCATTCCAGTGATGGGTAATAAATACTACTAATGTGTAGAGCTTCAGAGGCAGGGCTGCAAAGCCTTGCTTCACAAAAGGATCTTTTTTTCTAGAAGAAGGATCAACCCTGTGCTTCGTCTTCTGAAAGAAAAAACTGTGAAATGGGATGGACTTACATAAATGAAAGAATTGCTGATTTTATTGCTAAAGATCGAATTTATTTGTTTAATCTTTGAAATAAATATTTTATTGATGTCCATTACTGCTTTTATTTATTAAGACTGATAATCTATAGAGTAAGATTATGAAGAAAACTAAATTATATCAGTTAGAATTTTTTTTTCTATATATAATGAATGTTTCATACATGTACATTTTGAAAAGAAAAATGACAAATTGTTGCAGGTTAAAGCAGTTCCCTGTCCATTTGCAGTAGCTGAATTTTAAGAGAATGCTGGCAGGAATTAAACATTGCCAGAGAAAACTTTTGTCAGTTTTATATCTTCTTCATAAATCTAGTACCTGGTGTTTTTAATACAAGCACAAACAGCTGGAAGTAAACTGGTTCATGTGAATATTTAAACTATAGACTTTTAGAAATCCACACATAACACAGTACAGTAAAAAAAACATGCTTATAGTTCTCCACTGTATTAGAGCAGGAACCAGTGTGTACATAATTTTACTGCTTCTGTTATTAGCATTTTTTTCTATAATATTCATAGTGATGCACCAGGGCTCTTGCACACAGAGAAAGAACACTAGAAGCTGCAAGCATACTCAATTTGTAATGCAAACTTGCCATTTAGAAGTAGCAATTGTATAAGAAAACTACGTATTACATGCAAATCATTTTAATTTTCTACTTTGTTTTGAAGCTATATTATTGTTTGTTTATTTACTCCATGTATTGTATTCAGAGAAACTCCTGTATTGTTTCCTACTTTGTGAAATATATTTTTATAAATACTTTTCTTGTTATTGCTTTTCTTTCAGGTTTACCTGGGCAGTGCAGAAATGAATCTGCTGGAATAACTTCATAGTTTTTTGAGGAATGTAGTTTCTTCAAAATCATTTATTTATTAGTTGAATACAGACAAAATAAAAACCAAAAAAAGAAAAAAAGGAGAATATTTGAAACAATTTTTGACAGTGATTGCAGAATTTTGACAGTGATGAGAGCACAGGAGATATGAGTGTCTGATTCACTGCACCATGCAGAAAAATAACCTGAAATGATTTTTGTTTAAACATTGCTGGTTAAAACAACCCACTGACTTAAAGTTCCTCAATAACACTTATTCTACAAAGAATTGTTAACACATCACCCCCGGTTTTGTCTGTATTTCAGATGGTAACACTGACTTTGCTTTAGCTGCAGCACAGCTTGGTTTAATGACTGTAGTCTGTGGGTAACTAATACATTAATACCACTTTGACATATATTATAAAGATTTCATTGAAATTAATTATGTACCCAATACATTTAAGTTACACTGCACTAAAACAAAAATACTTTTGAATAAATGAATCTAAAACTTTTGGCAAAACATTGATCTGAACAGTGAGGAGGTAGGAAAGGATGGTAGGAAAGGAGATATCCTGGAGATTTCAATGAAATCAAATGTATTTCTGTGACTCACTACAAGAAAAACCAAACAGACTCTTACTCATCTTGCTCTGGGTGCCAGGCTGTTCTGAGCTGCCATGGCACATCCAACACCAGCTCAAACAGGAAAGGGGTTGGGAACTGAGCCAGTTTCTGTGTGCATCCCAGTGCTGGGAGCCAGGGAAGGTGCTGTGAACGTGGATCATGGCAGTGGCTGGGGCCACCCCAGCGTCCAGGGCAAGGCACTCTGACAGTGAGAGGCTACGCTGGAGAGTTTAGCAGAGCTCTTTTGTAGGAAAACTCACAAATGGAAAACCTTCTGATTGCCTTTCTGATTGAAAGTTCCATCTGAGACCAGTACAGTGCATTCAGTAATAAGATTTCCAGGAAAAAAAATCCCATCACTGGCCCTCTAGGAGAGGCAAAGCATGACAGAAATCTCATCATTGTCAGTCAAAAAGAGATGGGAGTCACCGCTGCTGGGCAGAGTTCGAAATTGGGCATTTCTACAGCTTTTAAACAGGAATAGCTACAATGCAAAGGGGAGAAAAAGAATTAATGAATTTCTGACCTGTCAATAGAGATGTGCTGTTTCTTGTGTCATTGCCTCCCCACTTAAGGGAAATTATTAATTCTGCAAACTAATTCCATGTAATCTGAATATAAAATTTATACCAATACATGTTAGAGGGTTAAATGTCAATCATTCAATTTTCTAGTACTACTCCTTTTTTGACAATTAACTCAGCATAGAAGTATTATGGATAACAACAGCTTTTAGGGGGATTAGATCACACAGCTCTACATTTCACATCTACATTTAGACATATTAGCGACACTTTTTAAGCATGTGAATGTGTAATTCATCTTTTTCAACAACATTTAATTAGCAACTGACTCATTGCAAATGACAAGGAAAATGCATTACATTAGAAATATTAGTACTGATAAATTTGAGAAGTAAATATTCAAAATCTTTTACAAGTGCCAAGTGCCTTAGAGCCCCATCGATCCTAGCCTGCCTTCACCCGGCTGTGCCTCACATCGTTTGTCACAGCCACTGAAGTAAATCATGGCACCCACGAGAGCTGGAATTCTGTGCACATTGTAAGGACACAAAATTCAGCTCAGGCATTTCAACATGAAAGCTCTGTGAAGGGAATGTGTGTACATATTTATTAAATATAACTCGGATGGCTGGAGGTCCTCAGCGTGTCCTGTCCTTTACAGCAGCTGAAAGTAGAGGCTGTTTGTGTGCTCTGACCTTGAAATCAGATCACAGCAAGCTCATTTAAATACATTTTTTACCTGGTATCATTACACCTTTTTGTCTATGATGACTTTGAAATGACTGTGAAATACAGAGGAGAGAAAATGGCTCAAGACTTTCATTTAAATCAGCAGTTGCTGATCACAGGAGAAACATTTAACTCTATGGCAACTCCAAATCCCATCAGCTCTGTGGCAGCACAGCAGTGACAATTCTCAGTCTGGAGAACAGACAGGATGTCTGCAAAATAGTCTGCTTGGAATAACTCTATTTGTACAGCTCTGCTAGAGATGGAGCTGCTGATTTTAATAGAAAGAGAAAAATAAATCAGCTCTAAAACATCCATGCAGTTGCATCTACCTACAAATGTGTGTGGCAATTTTTTTAACAGCCTCCATAGTCATGGGATTCTAGAACTGAAAAATGGATTTAGAAAGCTTCTCCAAGGTCTGTCTAGCAGGAGGCATTTTTGGCAGGTAGCCTTTTCCTGTATCTGGTTTTCTTGGGATATAATTTCAGTCTTATGGAGCTGTTTGGCTGTTTCTTCTCCTCTGCTTGCTCCTCTCTTCACCACATCTATCCTGAACTGGAATACTAGGAGTATAATGTTAGAAAGTTCATTAAGACCATGTAACACTTTTTCAGCTGGTCAGTGTTCAGGGACCAGAAAATGCAGCTCATCCAGGAGAGTGAGATTCACCAAGCTCCCTTCCTCTTGCAGGGAAGCCTGAACAGTCTGAGTTACTCATACGAATTTAAATACTCATCCAGTATTTAAATTATGCTGAAAAATCTGAAGCTAATGATGGTGCTTTTTAATTAATAGAAAAATATAAATAATAGAAAAAAATAAATAATAGAAAAAAAATGTTCATTAGTGGCAGACATTCACAAGTGCTTCTGATCAAGCAAAGTGGAAAGTTCATCAAAAGTTCATCAGAACTGCAGTGCCAGGAGCCAGGGAATGGCTCCCAGTGCCAGAGGGCAGGGCTGGGTGGGATCTTGGGAATGAGGAATTGCTCCCTGTGAGGGTGGGCAGGCCCTGGCACAGGGTGCCCAGAGCAGCTGGGGCTGCCCCTGGATCCCTGGCAGTGCCCAAGGCCAGGCTGGACATTGGTGCTGGAGCAGCCTGGGACAGTGGGAGGTGTCCCTGCCATGGCTGGGGTGGCACTGGATGAGCTCTAAGTCCCTTTCCAAACTGGGCCATTCTGTGATTCTATGTAAAAAGGTTGCTTGAAAAATTATTTTTCAGATTTGGAGAGCTTTTAGCAGCAGCAGGATGTTCTAGTAAATTGAAGCTTCGTAAAAATAAAAATGTAAAAAGTAAAAAGTAAAAAGTGAGAGCATTCGCTGTTGCTAGAGTTTGCTTTCAGACCACAGCACGTGTCATTAGCAGAAAATAGAAAGTACTGATAGAGTGAGCAATGAAAGCTTTCTGTGCTCTGTCATTCAGATAAGTTGGACTTGTATTATTTCTACATTTGTATACTATTTGTGCAAGATAATATTCTGGCTTTGCAGAAGGTGGAAACCAATTTAACTTGCTGTATAATTCACAGTGATGGGTTTTGTAATCACACTGCAAAATGAGTCTAGCTGCTGTATTATACAATACTGATACTGGCTTATGTGCTGCAGAACCAGACCCTCTCCAAGTAATGTCACAGTATTCAAAATGAGAAAATATAAAAGTCCTGACAATGCTTTTTGTGCAACTGCAACTAAGACATCTTCCAAAATGGCTAATAAAAGCGAGCTGAAGCTCAGCATTGCTGGCAGAGCCTTGTAAATGTGCTCATTAGCATTGCAACACAACTATCTCTTCTTTTTTTGTTCTTCCTCCCCCCCCACATTGCAAACATTAAACCACTGAAATCATCAACATGAAAATCTCAGCCGTCTCTTTACAGGGGATATGGAATAACTTCCAAAATTCCCTTTCTTCTCCTGCCACTGTTTCTGGTTCCTGTTTGAAGGAGGTTTGTGAGACCACAGCCAGAGGGAAGGGATGAGTAGAGGTTGCCTGTTTTATTCCATGATTGGAGAAACATTTCTAGAATGAGGGCAATAGTACCTTGCCCTGATATTTTTCTGGACACTCACAAAATAAAAATTAAATCTGACAGCTCAAATTCCTGTTCATCAGGAGGCCCCAGGAAAACCATCTTGTGTAGACTCATGGAATGGGTGGGATTGGAAAGGATCAAACAAAAATCATAATTTTCCACCCCCTGCCATGGGCTGGACACCTTCCACTGTCCCAGGGTGCTCTGAGCCCTGTCCAGCCTGGCCTTGGACACTGCCAGGGATGCTCATCCAGTCTAAATACAGACATGCCATGGGGCTGAGGAACACAGAGATTTCTTCCTTTACTCCTGTGGAAATGCTGTGATTTGTGAAGTCCAGAACAAACAGCCAGAAAGGCAGCACTGGTAAATGATGGCTGAATCTGGACTGGGTTCTCATTTTGTATCTTGGCTTTCTGGGTTGGCCAAGCCTAGCCTTGATTTTTTTTTTTCTACCTTCAAAATATTTAACTGCACAGAAAGTAATTTCCCTGTCTTTCATAACAGCTTGTTTTTGAATTATATAACAGGTCTTGTGGTTGGGGGGGCCTTTTTGTCATTTCTTCCTTTGTTAGTGTAATGTTCCCTGATGGCAACACTGACACAGTTCATTCTGCCAAATTTCACAAGCTGGCAGTTTTACAAATGAATATGAAAACAAAAGATGTGCATTTTTTTAAACTAAAATATTATTTATATGATTGGGAGCAACAAAGCCAATTGAATCACCTTTAAAATAAACTCCACTTCCACATTTCCTGCCACAGATGGGATTGCTTTTGGACTCATTTTCAGATACTGATATACCAGTTCTGGGAGTTTCATATGCAAGGGAATACTCCTTTAGACATTGCTGAGGAATATTTATCATATTTTACAAAAGAAGACTATAATGACTTTAACCCAGGAACACAGAAATAAGGTGTTTTACTTAAAATCACATGAACAATGTGAATTCAGAGCTGAATTCCAAGCGTCTCAGGTGTGAGACAGGGCAGCTGGGTAGCGTTAGGCTCCTGATGATTTTGGCAATTTGTGTGACCTCCCCCTTCCCACAGCCCAGGGCTCTTGTGCAGCTCTCAAAGCCAGGGTGATTCTGCAGGGCAGGGTGGGGAAGGTGGCCAGGAGCCTGTCAGTCCCCTCCAGAGGGACCTCCTGGTCCTTGTCCCAAGATTTCCCAGCTCCAAGTGTGAGCTGGCTCAACTGTGCCACCCAGAATCCCCTGTTACACCAAATAAAGGCAGGTTGGCTAAAATGTCATTGCAACACCAAGCAGGAGTTACAATTAATCCTCACCAAAAAAAAAAAAAAAAAAAAGAAAAGGTCAAGGATGAATCATCAAATGCTGTAGGGTTTTAATGGATATTTCCCAGGCCTCTTACATTTCATGAAACAGCAGCCATTCATTTTGTTCTATAGAATGCTTCTTCCATAAATAAAACAAACAGTGGATGACAAAGGGGCTTTATTTAGACTGGCATAAATGTCTGCTGCTTCTCTATTCATCATTTACAAAAAAACCCTAAAAATCAGGGAATTTTCAGCCCATGATTATACAGACCCAGTCCAATGTTTGACTAAAACAGAAGTGTCCATTATCCTCTTCTTTCTGTCCCATCCTCATGAATGCTCTGGCTTAATTAATTAATTAAATTTAGCATTGTGTCAGCTCTTGTCCATGTGGCAATTCATTTGAGAGGTTTTTAATTCAGAATCTATTAAGAACCTGTCCTTTCAGACAGCCTGCTAATATCAGAGAGGGAGGAAAAGTGTTATCTTAAAAACCTGGGACTGACTTAATAACTATTTTCCAAGTTTTCCCACAGCTTCTGTTTCTGGAACTATTTTATCACTTAAAAATGTATGAAAGGATCAGGTGAGTGGGGTTTTTTTCCAATCCTAATGTGACACAAACAGAATCTAGTAATTTTGAGAATTTACTTCCCCTTATGCTTTGTGATGGGCAAAGGAGCAGATAGTGATGTGAAGACTTTTATTACCAAAACCAACTTATAGTTGCAAAGAGCAAGAAGAAACCTTTTTAAAAAAAGCCAGAAGGATATATTTTCCTAAATTTTCACAATTATTCTAATTTTAGTTTTCATTTCTAGTCATATTTTCAGTGTGTTTTGTAGATTTTTTTTCTGGCAACAAATGTCAGTCAAATTCTGTCAGTCATAGGAAAATAATTTGTATGAAGAGAAGGCACATTATTTGACAGCCCTGGTCCCACCCCATGGCAGGTGCAGGTGGGAGGGGAAATTTCTCTATTTCTGTTTGATGTTTCTGATTGCTTTTAGGTAGTAGGGGAAGCACAGAGAACTCAGCAAGAACAAAGTCAGATATAATTCAATGCATCCTGGTCTATCCTGATTCCTGCTCAGGTAAGTGTGTACCAACAATTTTCATATTTACTAAAATAATTTCCCTTAAAAGCTGGAATTCAAATTTCGGAAGTGTCGATAAAATATTGTGTTCAATGCACTGGGTGTTACACATAAAACATTCAAATAAGTTTCTAGAAGTGATGAGGAGCTAATGAGGAAAAAGGGCTACAGCTGAAAAAAGAAAAAAATAAAATAAATTATTGCTGTGAGTATTCACCTGCCTCAGAGGGTAGAAACTTCCCTGTTCAGGGAACCAGAGTGAGATCTATTCAGCATTTAATTAACACTTAAACCCACAAAATATGGCCCTGTGCTCTGCAGTGATTTTCTCTGAGGACAGGAGCACAGAGAATAAGTTTCAAACTTGCAGCTCTTGCTGTTCCTCTGTCAGTCTCATACATCACTGGAACTTTCCTGCAGCACCCAGTGGCTTCAGACTCTGGAAATGCTCAGAGTTGTACCAGGCAGCTGATGAAAATTCAAATAATGTGCAGGCGCTGAAAGAGAGTGAGCAGCTAAAACATAAGGTGCCACTTGTAATCCAATCTCTGTGCTGCAGGCTGGGGTGAGTATAATTGTTTTTGGTGTCTATGCAATAAGCCTCAAATCAGATTGGGAATGTAGTGATTTGTGGGATGAGTAGCAGAGCAGAAAGCAGCATAAACAAGAAGAAAAACCCTGATTTTTTTTTTTTTTTGAAAATACACTGTAAATGAGGCATACTCACAAATATGAGTATGTGTGTGTAGGATGAGAGAGAATGACAAAGAAATCAAAATTTTGAGAAAGATTCTCCAAACATGGGCATGTAAATCCTTGACATTCAGCCTTTATAAAAAGAACTGATAGGTCAGTTTATACAGTTCTCAAGCATTTCTAGTCTTGTGGGATAACTCATAGAAAATTTGTACATCCACTCAAGCTATTTTCTTCACTGCTCCTATCTGCAACACAATCAACTTTGTTTTTTCTTGCTATAAAGGAATCATCACCACAGTCACATGGTCTGAACCATAATATATGGCTGACAATGTGACTATGCCTTAAACAGAATTTTGTGTTTCAGATTGCCTTTCACCCAGGGGTGAAAGAGAATCAAACCTCTCACAGGAGCTCTTTCTGATGTTGCAGTGTTTTATCCCTCTGATTTGATGATATTTCTACAAATCCTTTGTCTATTGCAAGCTGAAGTGGGTGTACTTTTGCTTGGGGTGGACTTTTTTAAAAAGAAGGAATCACTCTGACAGGTCCAATTCAGAAGTGAAGAAATAATTTTCATCCAGTTTGGTAGAATTTCCCAAAAATCAAAGAATTTTTTTTTTCTTATTGACTGTTTATAGAACAAATGGATTTCTGCATCACCACTGATTTGCACATGTATTAGGGAGAGAACCACAATGAACTTATTATCTCATCATGCTAAAAGAGAGCTGGATAACTCCAAGTTTTCCATGAATTCAGAAGTTTAAACCTGAATTTGATTGCAGATGAATCCTTCAGTGGACAGCACTGGCTGAGCTGGGAATTGCATCCCCTGCACAGCTGTCTGCAGGCACTGAGCATCCCCAGCTCCCCATGCCAGAGAACACTCTCAAATTTTCCTTAGAATCAGAGGAAAAATGCATTTGGAGGAAAGCTCCTGAGTCCTGCTTCCCTGCTGGTACAAGCTCTAAGCAATTCCAAGCTTTGTAGTGGTTTCCTTCCCTCTGTGAGGCTGGAATGTCTTTCCAGGAAAAGCATCAAGGTCTGTGCATGGCCTGGGATGCATTCCTGGAACTTTCTAGTTAGATGCAGCCTAAATGAGTTCAGCTATATCAGAAAAGGTTGTTCTGTATCCTCAGGAATCGCAAAACCAGAAACTTCCACAGACACTGAGGGATTTGATCTATTAATTTATTTGATTAGATTAATATAAAAATACAGTACACAGACATTAAGCAGAAAAATAATAAACTTGTGTTTCTATAGTTGTAAGAATATGCCTTAAATAAGTGCATTAAGATGTACTAATGTACATCTTCAAAATGTACTTATGTACTAATAAGATGGTTAAGAGTTTATAATGTAAGGGCGTAGTTAAATTGAGTAAACTAAGAGTTTAGAAGTTATAACAGAAGCATATTTGTACATACATATATACATATATATGTGAGACAGAAGCCTATTAGAGAAAAGTACCCACAGTACAGTAGAAGTAAGAAAAAGTGATAAGTTAGAAAAACAAAATACACCTTGTGACAACTATCTATTAGACCAGAAAGTTGTATATTATCTTGTAACAAAGAACTTGTAACTACTTTAAGCTATGGCCAACTGCTTACTCCTCCAAAATCTCACAGCCTCTGAAAATAATATTTATCTGAGCAACAAATCATTCTTAACCCAATGATAGCCTCATCCCTTCATTATTAGCAGTGAGAATGATCCTTAGGAGACCAGGGCAGGACAGTTTTGCTCTCTCACATTAACACAGAGCACATTCCTGAGTGTAAATAAAGAAGGGCATTGGAACCCGAGCCACAGCAGGTGAAGATTAGAAATAAAATTTCTAGTCCCTTGCAAAATTAATCCCTCTTGATAGTTAAGAAAAAAGGACTTTCAGATCTTGTTTTGTAAAAAAAAATATGTGTTCAGCTTAAAGCAGTTCTATGGGACTATAAATAACTTGAATTTTTGAGTAGGAATTGTCATTGTAATACATGGATCAATAAAGAGGATTTATATAGTCCCCAAGCAGATACTTCAGAACAATGGTCAATTCCTCATTACCCTTTACTCTGAGCATGTCTCATTTTATGTGCTATCCTCTCAAAAAATATTCCTGACTGATGCCTGTGTGCTTTGCTGATGATGTTCCTGTGGAATATGTTGTGTGCCAAACCTTTATATGGCCAGAAACAAAAAAATTCACCCTCCTGCCAATTCTCCTCTCCCATCTCTACTCTGGTTTCTGACAAGAAGGCAGATGTACTTTCCTGAGCTAAATACCATTTAGTCAGTTATCTTTTTACTTATCACCCCCTTGGTGCTGAGATGAACTGTGTGTTCATCACGTGTTTTGTGTTATGTTTGAGTCCTGGTGATGAATGATTTTTGAACACACACCAATCATTTAAATGCGAATTTTATGTGCCAAAACAGAGTCCCTTTCAGGAACTGGGACTGTGTGAACAGATAACTGTGCAAGGACAGCAGGCGATAAACTTGGTTTAAATGATAAAATCTCTGGAAGAAAAAAATTAAAATGTGACATTCAAGCTGGATAAATTCTGAAGTCCATCTCAACAGTAAAGAAAGAATGAGGACAATTTGCTCTGGTATTGCCTGAGATTAGTGAATGGTAGAAAGGAAGGGAAGAAGGAGCAAATGATACTGGATTGGTCAATAAAATTACAGAGGGTAAAAAGTCACAGTTTTTCACAAGCACTAACCTGGTTATTTACCTCCCTGCTGGAGCAGAGAAAAAGCACATTAATTATTAATTAATAGCCAGGCTTTAGAGGCTCCAGCATTACAAGGCCCTGTAACATTTTTTTCTTGGAGATTGTTTCATCAAGAGTCCAAGTGAATTGAAGGGGAGCAATGCACTTCTCTCCAGTGTACATTAGTGTAAATTTCCATTGTGTAGCTCTGGATATCTCATTTTTTCCAGTTACCTGCACAACACTTCAGAGCTGTAACTGTTGTCTGACACCTTGCACAAATTAAACACCTGAAACTGAGACACTGGAGGAGCTGGGCAGGGCTGCACAGAAAGTGTAATAAAGCAGGAACCTGAACCAAAACCTGTGCATGTCCTGTAAGACCAGGAGACATTTCTTCCCTATTTGTGTTAAAGCAGACAAGAGCTGGAACAATCCAACAGAACACACTAGAGCTGGAGAGAGTATAACAGAAAATAGCAGATTTTGTGTTCCTGTTGTTTGGTTACTATTTCTTGTGTTATCAGAGTTGGGATTTTTTTCAGCTGAAGTGTACAAGAACCTCTCACTGAGTCTTACCAGTGTGACCAACTAATAATTAATGATTTCTCAATATTCAGATAAGTAAGCTGCCTCATTCCTCAGGAGTAGTTTAAATGAACCAGTCTGGAATTTCTCAGTTCAAAATCTGGATATTTTTTTGGCCTGCAAATTAGTTCACATGTCCCTGCACTCCAGAGAGGTTCTTCTGAGTGCAAAGGAAGGACTGTGTGGGAAAGGTTTTTCTGAGTAGTCCAAATGGGGATGGTAGTCTCAAGAGATGAAAAAATTACTCTGGTTTGCTTTTTGTACCAAAGGGATGCTCTGGATAATCAGTTAAAAAGCCTTTGAAATTAACCTTCAAAAATTTTAGACTCATCCCTCCCTCATAAAAGGCCTTTCTTCCATCACATCAGTGAGATGAAATGAAGATAAAGGTTGCTCTGTTTAAAATTATTTCCTTCCCGCATTAGTTTGAATTTGGCTTTTTTTCACTCTCCAGCAATCTCAGTGGAGATCATGTGGCACAGGCTGCTGTTCCCTTGCTCAAAAATTTTACATTTCAATGATATGTTTGTATTCCTAGATCTAAGCAGATAAGTAGTGATTTGGGCATGCCCTGAATCTGGAATGTGCTCTCCTGGAGTTAGGGAATAAATGCACTCATCAAGGGTTTCTTGTTGGTGTCCCAGAGGGAGTTGAGGCTGGAGAAGGTTCTGGATGTTAGTGCTGCTGGGCTGAGCCCTGCCCTGTGCAGTGCAGGGTGTTGGGGAAGATGAAACAGGAAAGCCTTATAAATATGATTGTCTGGCAAAAGATTTTGAGAATATAGAAACTATAAGCAAGATTGAAATGAAAGCAAGCTTGAGATACCTCAGTTACTGAACAGCTGGAAAACAATGGTGTGGCCAGCTGAAGGTGATCCCCTTTTGATGGAACAACACCCTCTGCTTGCAGACAGGCCCAAGGGTCAGAGCAGACCCTACAGCTTGGCAGAAGGGGCCCAAAGAGGAGTTTTTAAGATTTAAAATGTAACACAGTGTGGTAATGTAATGATTCTTATAGGCTGTATGTAAATGCTATAGAATTTTTATCTTGTACTAGATTGGTTAGTAATTCTAATGTATCAGAGTTAGAATATTCAACAGAGAAGGATATTTATGGTATTGTAACGGGAACTTTGCTCTCTCTTACGCCTTCTACTCTCTTACACTTTTGCTCTTTTATCCTTTTACTCTCCTCTCTCAGGCCTGCTCTGAGCTGTGGCTGGCAGCTCCCAGCAGGGCCCTGCACCCAGGCCCTTTGCAATAAACCCCAAGTTCCAGACCTGGCCGCAGAGATCTCGTCTCCATCCATCCCAACCATCCTACCCCTCATCACTCCTACAACAGGGAATCCCTGGGTGAGGGGCACCTGCTGGGAACTCACTCTGGAGCCCATTGGCACCCACAGCAAGGCCCTGCTGGTCTGGAGGGCTGCTCTGGCATGGGGAGGTCTTGGGCAAATGGCCATGACTGTCTGTGCTCAGCTGGGCTGTGAGGAGAAAACAAGGAGGCCTTCTCTTGGAAAAGGGGAGGGTGTGTCTTATGGGAGGAAATAACTCATTCTGGGTGTTACTGGGGAAAAGCTTGCAGGTTTCTCGCTCAAATTCTTGATACTCAGTATGGTCACAAGCCTGTTACTCTTCCTTTTGATTACAAATGATGCCTGAAGTTTTAGCTTTTATAATTTTCAGACTCTGTGCTGCTTTAGTGTGTAGTTCTGAGATTCATACTAGGGGATGGTGAGCTCTCTGCACAGAGCAGGGAGACAAAACAATTCCTGCTCCAGCTGGGCACCAAGGACAAATGATCCAAATCTCAGGCCCAAGAGCACAAACAGCGTGGGCTGGAGAGAGAAAAACAAGCAGGGTGGGATTGCATGGGCTAAAGCTGGAATTGGACAATGAACTGCAAGGTGCAAATGGAGCAGAACTGATCACAGTGACAGACCCCATGCCCAGTGGTGCATTTTATGACCATTTTGGTTCATCTTGGGTGCAGCCCTGGCTGGGATCTTGTGCTGCCCAAGGTGGATCCATTGAGGCCTTTTAGTAAATCCCTGCTTTATTCTGTAGCTCTGTCCAGCCTCTGTTCTAGGGCAGCCTTCTCAAGGCATCCCAATGTGTGTGACAGTGCTGAAGGTATGTCCCTCCTGCCTCCCTCCTCAACACACCCCCTCTCCCCTGGGATTGTCCCTGATAGTGTGAATTATCCTGAAATAAAACAAAGGTGGGAATTGCAGGAGGAACTCCCGGGGTGCTCAAATAATGGATATATTCCAGAGATGGGGAGATGTGCTGATTGACTTTGGTGCACATCAGACTACGAAAGAGTACAAAATGTTAGTGGAGGTTGGACCTGCTGGACAAACTGGTGTCCCAAGGCTGCAGACGTGTTCTGGGTGGATCCCCTCTTTGGCAGGGAGCCCTGCAGGGTCTGTCCAGGTCCAGCCTGACCACAGGGGACACTCCCTTTGGGATGGGTGAGTAAAGGCCAGATTGTCACACAGGGAGATGACACCCCAGAGGAGCTCCACAGGGCCTCTGTGCCTGTGCATTCTGCAAGGCCAAAGGATGCCAACCTGTGCATTCCCACCTAAACCCATTTCTGTTACCACCCTCTAGACCTGCTTCTATTACAGATTGCACTGGCAATACTCCTTCACTGTATCAGCAATAAATCTGATTGTAATCCTCCACATTTCTCAAGCCTGAATGAGAGCCTTCTCCCTACTGCTCTGCTCCAGTGTGCCAGCTGGGACCCAAAAAAAAGGCAGCTCTCTGCACAATGAGCTTTTTTCCCAACACTCATGATCCAGAAGGCTTTAGAAAACAATATTCCATAAACTATCCATCCCAATTCCCAACCATTCCCTCCACCAAGCTGCAGTAATTTCATGGAGTCATCCAGAGCCAGGAAAAGGAGCTGTCACTGGGTTTGCCTAACATCCTGCTCCTCCATTTCCACTGGACACTGACCCTGGTAATGTCTGTGCAACAACCCCCATTAGCAATTCTGCTTTCATCTTGTTTGCTGTTTTATTTGTCCTGTATGATAAAAGGTCCTAGCTATTTTTTCCTCCAGTTTTAGGGAAAAAGCAGTAGGCCTGAGGAGAATGCAAATGACTTCTGCTCTGCTTTTTGTGTTGATTATGGATAAAAGGATGAGATAATAGTAGTTCCATAACAGATCAACATTCTTTAAAGGTATGACAGATTATGCATTCTTTGTTATCTAAATATTTCCTTCTCTGCATTCTCTGTGTTTTCAAAATAACAGAAGTTATCAATCACCTGGAACTGTGCTGATGTTTCCATGGCAGTTTAACAATTAGGTCTATTCACCAGAGACCCTGATTAGTCCAATAAAATCCTTTGTGCAATTCTTTCAGACAGAATATCACCCTTTCAGACAGAATATCAGAATATCATTCCAGCCTAGGAATAAAATAAAATTATTCTGGCCACAGGCACTTATTTTCTCTTTGATACAAAACACTTGAGCCTTAAATGCCTTTATTGTGTTCTTCTAGGCTTCTCAGGACAAGAGCCCATGGCCAGGAGAGCCCTGTGAGCAGTTTGCTGTGTTTTGCCCTGCTAAGCTTCACATCAACATCTAAGATTGCTCCTTCTTCTGAGTTCTTGTAAACCAAATTTAGGAGTGGAGTGATTAAATAATTTCAGTTCATTATGTGGGTTCTAATGGGATTTCCTCACAGGAGTAAATGCCATCCCCACAGCTGTGATGTGAGTGAGGCTTCTGCCACACTTCTGTTGATGTTCCCCTGTCCATCCAGGTGACATCTCCTAGGAAGCGGCTGGTACAATTGACATGAGAAAAATTCCAGATTCACATTGGACAGCGCAATAAATATAGTAAGGAAAATATTCCAAGTAATATAATTTTTTGTGGGGCTGGGTGTTTGACACTTCACTGTTAACTTCTTCTTTGGGGATATTTTAAATAAAAAAACTGATGTTTATTTTGATTTCTTTGAAAAATTCTCCATTCCATTACACTGAAAAATAATGGTGTCTACAGTGGATTAATTACATTTGCCTCATTATTTCTTGACATCTTCCCCACACTAGAAATTGGTGTGGTTTAGTTCTGGGTTAAGATGGTACAAGTCTGTGCTGTAGACTAAAAGAACAGGAATGTTATGGGAGGGTAGATCCAGGTGATGCTATAGTATAAATGCCCTGGTATGCACTGAAAATCTTACTCTGGATATTAGGTTGATGTTAGCAGAGTGGCAGAGCTGGCTTTTATTGAAAAACAGTAAAAAAGGAGATAGAGGGGCTTAAGAATGGGACATGAAGCAAATGACTCATTCTTGTTGATGCTTTTTGTCAGTCAGTGCAGGATTCCAAAGTAAAAAGAAACTTAAAAATATTTGAATATTTCATTATTATATTGTTAAATGATAACACAGAAGGGTATGGCATAGAATTCAATATCTATATATCAATAACTATATATCAATATCAAACAGAACAGGATACTGGGGATACAAGCATCAGAAAGTCACCCCAGGACACACATCTGGTCTGAAAACTCTTGTCATCCTCACTTTGTTTTATGATCAAGCAGACAGCTTTTGGATTTTCTTCCTGTCAATTAACATGACCTCTCCACTTCTCAAAAGTACAGGGAAACCTGATGGAGTGTGAAGTTCTCATAAACAACTAGGCTGTGACTATACCCCAAGATAATCAATGCCAAGCAGATTCAAAATATGGTCATCCTCTTTTATTCTGGGGAAACAGGTGCTCAACCTACATCAAGAGACCTTGGAATTCCTGAATTCCCTGTTGAACCCTTAGATATGGAAATGGGACATGCAGAGCACAGAGTTCTTCTTAAGGTCTGCATATGCATCAATATAAAGATGAGGTATCATCTACCTACATGCAGCCTATAATTTTCTTCAGATTGAGTGGTGAGCATCAGTGCTAATTTAAGTCTTTCTGAGAGTGTGTGTTGTGTTTTCTATGAACTAAACAGCAGAGGCTGACCTTTGAAAGTACCTTGAATTTTCAAAAGTGTTCCTAGGAGCTGGAGCAATGCCCAATGTTATCTGGTATAGATTTTGCCAAGTGGACCAATATTTTGAGCTTTATATGTAACCAATATTTTGATAAGAATAATATATAGCTACAAATGCTATCTATGTCTTGTGGATATGCTTTCCCTAGTAGATATCATGGGTTTACAAAGGCACTGAGGTATCTGTCAATATATTTGATGTCTCTGAAGTATTTTTACAGATCTGTCCATGGATTTCTTGATCAGATATCTGGTTATGTAATCACCGTGATTATCCCAAATTAATGTGCTGAAAATTATAATGTATTGCACAGTTCATTTACATTATTTAGTCTTACTGGATTAACTCAGATCAGTAATGCTTGTTCTCTCCTGTATTGGTTAAATATTTCTCTGTTGGATATATTCAACATCAGCCAAGTACTACATGATTCAGGATGGACATTGGCACAAAAGTCCCGAATAATCCCTGCTCAGGGAAGAATGCTGGATTAATTTGGAGGCTTTTTGCATGACTGCAGAAGAAAGAAAGAAATATGAGGACAGGTGCTGTGGTAGGTACTGAGAAAGCAGAAGGTGGCAGAAAGTATAATGTGACACAGCAGCTTTATACTTAATTTTTGCTTGATATTATCAGACTACTGAGTACATAGATCCTGAAAATTAAATACTTTTACTGTGTTGACCATTTTTAAGTCAGGACTTTTGTCCATACAATTTTGTTCTGTAGTGCACTAAGCTGCCTGAGATTCTTCTAGCAACTCAATATTAAAAAGGCAGGCAACAGCAAAAAAAAAAAAAAAAAAAAAAAATCCTAATATAACACAAGCAAAACCTCTGTAAAACCTCCTTACCCCAATCACCTCACCTTGAGATGAGTTTTGGAATTGAACTTGATTTTAATGAACTGAAAAATTGAATGTTCACTTTCAGACCATGCTCACCTTTGATACTGTACTTGCTCACCAGATATTTTTCAGAGATGTATTCATCTCTCCCCACAGTCCATTGGAGAGTCCCATATCCATCAGCTGACTGCCCTGCTAGCAGCACAGCCCGAGCTAACAATGTTTATCTCAAACACAACACAATGGCAGAGTTCTTCCAGTAATGCAGAATTTTTTTTGTTTAATGTCTTGTCATGTTATGCTCAGATGTCAGTTTCCAGTTAGATGAAATGAAAATTATATCCTTAAGCAAACAATGGGGGATTCTGCCAGTGTGACCTTTAGGGTCAATCATCTCATTAGCAGTCAGCTTTTACAACTGCATGATATTTATATGAGAGGGATTTACAAGCTGTTGCTAAATAACAAATTAAATTGTCCATGAGCCATCATCATCTGATAGAGAAATTCCCCGTGGGTAATAGGCTGCTGCTCTCTCAATGGGAAGTTTTGGAAAGATTTAATACAATTTATTTTTTGCCAGCATAACCTTTATAGGAAACAGTCCCTTTTTTATGATGACAGAAAACTGTGCCACCAGTGCAAACAGCTCCAGATGCACAGTGAAATTCAACAGTCACAAACCACAAGCCTCATTTTAATGAATGCTCACAGGCATCTCACTCATCTGCTAATTGTTTTCAATCAAATTTAAAATACCACAAATAGAGAGCAGCTCAGTAGTGCATTTACAGTCTCCATTAACTAACCTTTTTTTATTAAATATATTTAAAAAGCAATAATCTGAGAAGATAGCTTTAGGAAAGGCTTGCATCTCTGCATTTTGAAAATAGTAGTATTGTTTCAAATAAGCTGTCAGCTGGAGCATGATGTGATATTATAAAGAAATATGTTGTGACATCATACATCCAATATTCTTGAAGATCAGGGAGGGCAGATTTCAGGTATGTCTGATGGTGGTGCTTTACTGACACAGTTTTCTGTACAAGGACTTTAGTTACTCTCACAAAGACCCTTAATTTTGGATGTTTTGCTGTTTCTGCCTTAATCTTTCAGGTATGTCAGCCCTAAATATTAGTCTTCTCATGCAAAGTCTGTTAATTGCTCTGTTTGCAATCGAATTGCAAATTAATTATTATTAATTGAAACTTATTATTACATTCAGAAGTCTTAAGTCATTGCGCTGTTGTGTGTTTGAGCTTACCTCACGTTGGTGCACTCTTTTTCAATACTGTCCTTTAAAAAAAAAAAACAAACCAAAAATATGGTTTACTCCTAACCTATCATTTCTCCTTGTTTCCAGACTTCATTTTTGGCTGAGAAACACTGGTGTCAAGACAAGCCCAAAGAAAAGCTGCTTCTGTAAGTCACTGTGCTTGTCCTGACCTCTCTTTAGGCTGCACATGGATAGGCAGAGAAGCGGAGAGCTGCATCCAGGGCTTCTGAGCTCCTTACGGGACACTGGCTCTGGAAAAGAAACAGAGAGAAACAGAGGACAGTCAGGTACTTACTGAAAAACAAAACAAAACCCTCCCAAACTTTCCTACACTTTATTATTTGGTGTGTTAGAATTTGGCAGGTGGGTTAGGGGAGACTCATCCCTGATGCTGACATTTAAGCATTACAATGCTCACTTTGCATGAGAACCAAATGCAGTTTGTGAGATCTGCCTTAATGTGTTGCCACAGTCCAGTCAAGTCAGCCACTCCTTGATAATTCACTTCCTCTATGACCTGAATCAATGCCAGACTAACTTCTCAAATATAATCAAAGCCAATGATTTTTGAGAAGTCTGGTGACTCTCTAACAGATAACACCACCCACAGCAGGACTGCACGCTGACCCTGTGCTTAAATTCATGGTAAATATACAAAAATCCCCTGCAGGACATAGAACATGACATAAAAGTATTCTAATTCCTTACACAGCAGGAATGTAAACCCAGTTATTTGCAGAGAGAACTGTCCTCAGGGTAGCGGCTCTATAAATGTTATGACTTTTTTCTAGGTTTCCATGAAAAGATGAATCTGAGTTTAAACTGGTGAGAAGCCTATGAGAATATGGAATTTTCACCTCTAGAAAGGCAGGGTCTGTGCCTACCTTCTGATATATTTATCATGGACTAGAAAATTGAACAAATTACCATATTACAAGCTGTAGCTGCCCCTGGACCCCTGACAGAGTCCAAGGCCAGGTGGGACAGGGCTTGAAACAGCCGGGGACAGTGGAAGGTGTCCCTGTCTGTGGCAGGGGGTGGCACTGGATGGGTTTTAAGGTTCTTTCCAAACTGGGCCATTCTGTGATTCAATGGTTCTGTGATCAATTCTGAATAGCTCTCAAAGAGATTCAATTAAACAAACTGTTACTCAGCCAAAACTCACAATTGGATTTACATTGGGTTTTTCCCTCTCATGTGTCAGAAGAACATTGTCTAAACCTCAGAGCTGGAGTTCATGGTAAAGAAGGAACCATATTTAAGGACAGCTGTGGGGCTGTCGTATTTTCTGGAAAATTCCCCTTGCCCAGGATTCTTCTCCTGGGAAGCTGTCAAGCCTCAGAGAAAAAGGAAAACAATTCTTATCTCATTTGCTTCTCCTGTGTTGTGCTCATGTGGAATGTGTTTGGAGATTGTTTACCCACAGGTGATTGTTCCATTGCATTCTGCTGTGAGTTGTTTTCACTCTTTGGCCAATCAGGGCCAAGCTGTGTTGAGGCTCTGGAGAGAGTCACGAGTTTTCATTATTATCTTTTCAGCCTTTTGTAAGTATCCTTTCTTTATTCTTTAGCATAGTATAGTTTAGTATAGTTTAATATAATATAGTATCATAAAATAATATATTAGCCTTCTGAGAACATGGAGTCACATTCATCATTCCTTCCTGCCACAGGGCACCCTGTAAATACAAGACACCTGAGAGTTTTTGAAAACAACTCAGCAGAAAAGAGCAAAATAATAATCATTACTTTAAACATGTGCGAATGTTTTAGAGTCAGGCATTCCACATTCTCCACTGATAGTACTGTGTACTCCATGCTCAGCTCCAGAATCTGCATCTCAAAGAGAGACTTCTGCCAGATCCTGGGTATCATCTACTGACATCACTCTGTCCCACGTGCTCAATTCAAGTCCCTCACAATCCCTCGAGTGGCTTCTGGTTTTTATTTGTGCTCCCCTGCCCAGCCAATGGCATAGCAAGCTGGGGTGTTTTGTTACGTGCGTCAGCAGCAGAATTGCAGCTGGGGCTCACTTGAGAACTTTTATTAGAAAGATGATGTATGAAGCAGAAGGAACACAGCTTGACTTTCAGAGGCCAGACTGAGGCTGTTGATCAAGCAGTTGGAGGAGTTTTTGACATGCAGATTTTGCATGGTTTTGGTACAAAGGCAAATGCTGGAGGATCAAATCCATGTCCCAGCATATACAATTTACAGTCAGCAGTCTGAGCCATGCTTTGATAGGTGCACCAGGGCAAGGAGCCACACAGGCACTGTGACAGGGACACCAATGTCTGCAAACAGCTGAGCTGCAGCAATCCCTGTTTGCAATTGACAGTGGCTGAAAAGGGCATCCTAAGGAGCAATAGTGTGAAATGACCACATAAAAGGAGACACTTAAATCAAACATTAAGGAAAAAGAATCTTTAACAACGAGAAAATGACACAGTGGAAGTAGCTATTTTTAGAGATATTTCAAACGTTGCTCTGTGCTGCTCCAAAGTGTGATTTCACTTGACAAGGAGTTATAAAAGTTGCAGTTTCTTTACCCATTGTGTCTGTTTAGTCACATTCACTGATTTTAAGTGACAACAAGCTGGTTTTATACCATGCAGTTCTTGTCGTGGGCACTGACAAGTAACAGAGGGAGGGAAAAAGGTGAAGTTTACTGGGCTTTGGTTAAAATTGGGAAAATTGGTGTTTAGGATAAGTTGGCAGTGTCTTTTGGATTCCTGAAATAATATTGGTATTTTTGGACTAATTTTGTAGTAATAGCAGTAGACACGTCACGTGAAGTAAAGTGCAAAATTCAGCCATATGGCTGCTCTAAGCAGAAGGAAAACTTTAAAGCTGTGCAGTAGAGAGCTACTGAGACTTGGTGTAAGAGGGTGCAAAAAATCAAGGAGTCTTTTTTTGAGAAAAAACATCTTTAATTAAACTGCTGTTAGTGCTACAGAGCCTCTTTTTCTATTCCAGCATGCTAGTGGCCTTTAGGTCTCAGTCTCATTTTGCCAGTCACAATGAAAAATGGAAAAAGTCCAAAGTTTGGAGTAGTATGAACATGCTGAAATTGGCACCAGGTCCTTTCTATAAGAAACAATGAAGTTTGCATTCAGAGTTCCTTTTGTGTGATGAACTGTGATAGCACTTTTTTTATTATGAGCAGTCAATACTTGACACTCATGAACCACAAGAAAAACATTTTTTATATATCTATTTATATATATATATGGTATGGTGTAGCATTTAAAGCTGTAGTATACTGTGTTTAGCTTAGTTTATTTTAAGATAGATCAATAACACCTGCTGAATTTGAATTTCTTAGTTTCCAAGGCACTTACTAGCATTGTGGCTAAGAAAATGAGTGCCCAATCACAATGTATATTCTTTTTTATCACTTAAGATGATTCCAGAAAAGCAGCTTATGGAGCCTTTAAGAAATAGAATGTTAAAAGCATTTAAAGAGGATTCAAGGGCAGAATTACTGAATCATAAAGGCCAAATTATCTACTACATATTAAACTTTTCAAGGTGTTTTAACTTTCCTCTTAGGCAATCATTTTACATTTGTTCATTAGTCCTGGGGATGAACTCCCATGTCTTGCCACCTGTAAATCACAAATCCGTCTATGGATCCATGGCTGTTTCACCTTGCTGGGTCTTTCCAGAGTATGTTTGTCCCTCAAGAAGGGGGATCTGGCTGCCAGTCTGCCAAACCATGGGTCCTAGAGTGTATGATAAGTGTGTCTTCTATTTCCTATCTGTCAGAGGTGGGGGAGTTCTCTTCTGTTCATTGGGCAGTTTTCTTAACTCTCCCACAGCCAATCCTCCCTCCAGGAGATCTCTTCTGTCCATGGGCCATTAATTATTAATTATCTTCCATCCCTGGCCACTGAGTGTCCCTGCATGGCTGATCCAATTCCAGCATCCCATGGGGAGATGCTCCGCCCAGGGGAGGAGCCAAGCATTCCTACCTGGATCCAATCTGAGCTTTGGGACACCCCAGCAGCCTTTGCCCACTGCATTCCCAGAGGAGCAGCTTTCTGCTGCCCTGCAGTGCCAGAGGGAGCCCAGGCCCATCTGCAGCAGCCCTGGAGCTGCAGAGGAAAACTCCCCCCTTGTGCAGGATCCCTGCTGCAGCAGAGCCACAGCTGGCACTGCAGGAGGGCTGAGCCCCCATGGGATGGGGCTGGGACACCGCCCTGACACACAGGGGGCAGGGCATGTTCTCACTCTGGCAGGGGTTTGGTTTTTGTACTATGGCATTTGTATTTTTAATTTTCCTAGACAAGAACTGTTATTCCTACTCCCATGTCTTTGCCTGAGAGCCCCTTAATTTCAAAATTATAGTAATTTGTAGGGAGGGGATTTACATTTTCCATTTCAGGGGAGGCTCCTGCCTTCCTTAGCAAACACCTGTCTTTCCAAACCAAGACATCCTGCCTGTGTTCAGAAAGTCTGACCAATATTGGTTTGGTTTTTTTTTCCCATTTCAAGCATTATTCCCAGCAATATTAAGTCTGTTTGCTGAATTAAACTGCTGATGGCACCCCTTGTGCAGTCTGGAGCTCCCTATAAGTATTTGGAACCCACCAAAATATTTCCATCGTGTACTGGCAGCAGCACCCCTCAGTTAACTCCAGACCATTTTGGCAATAGGAATAAACTTTTGTCACTAATTAGACAGGACTGGGTTGAGGAGGTAGGTGCCATTCCAGCCTGTCTTTTTACAGAGCAGGGCAGTGCTGGCAATGAGAGCTGACAGAGCTCTGCTGTCTGGGTGCAGCACTCAATGCATCACTGTGGAGCTGCACCGTTTGTTTGCAGTGCTGCAGCCAGCTCCCAGGACAGCTGGCTCCCTTCCAAGGCTTTTTGAATTACTTTTGGAAGATTGTGTAAGACATTCTGTCCCATGGTTTATTACTACAGAGATCTTGAGCCAGGCCATCCTTTCAGAAACTTCATTTTTCCCTGTATTTTTCTATATTTCAGTAAGGGGCACCAGCCCTGAAGCCAATTTGCAAAACCTTCAGAGGAGCTCTTCTAAGAGGAAGAGAAAATCCTCCTGTGGCAGGCAGGGACTATAAATCCCCATCTCTTGTTGAGTTTGTTATCTTCTCCCTTTCTTACATCTTCTAGAAATACTTCTTTACTCATTTGATATAGTTTTGTCTTATGATAAATAAAATTAATGCGAATATTGAATTAATTGTGGTAGACTTGATTTTTTTTAACCCTGCCCAGCTCCTGGATGGCACTGAGAGCTGTGTGCAGCCTTTTGGGGTTCAAACCTCATTCCATTCCTTTGCCTGAACTCTTTACCAAGACTTTTCTCCTCTTTCCTCAGTCTTCTCTTCCCCAAAATATGAATAACGAAACTGACCTTTGTAAATCACTTTATCACTCTGCTAAAAGGCCCAAGTTGAAATGATTATTTTTTCTTTTTTGGTAGGCTTTAAAAAAAAAAAAAAGCCCAGAAATTAGTACTGAAGCATAAGGGGAGGATGGGAGGACTGTGACATTTTAAAGCATTCTTCCCATGCAAGATGCACTAAACAAGAGTGTCCTTTTGGGGTTAGTCTGACCACGGAGGTTCCTTTATATCAATGAAAAGAAAGGAGTGTTGTTTCTCTCCTAGCAATGTCTCATCTTTCCTTTTTCCTGCAAAAGTAGCAGAACAGAACCTGGATCTGTTTGGTATTTAGCAAGTTCTGGTGTTGGAGGGGTTTTTTCAGTGCTTTGGTGGGTGATTGTTCAGAAAGATGCCAATGTTTTCTTGCATTGCTGAGAAAAAGAAATAACAGACTGGATAATTTTTAGCTTTCTACTTTTTCTAAAAATGTAATGTCATAACTCTTCCATTTCCATGTTTTCGACTTCCTGTTATGTCGAAAAGAATGAGTCAGAGAAATGGAAACAGAGCTGCTGTAAATAATTTAAAAGTGGTCTGAGAATAGCTAACCATTACTTCTGGTGATGCTGCTTGTGATGGTTACACAATGATAAGATTATCAAAAGGACTGTGGGAGACAGAAAAATGGAAAGGATGCATTAAGTCATGTAGTCATTTTTGCTACTGTGGAATTATGCCTTACATTAGTTTTACTAATGGCTTGTCTGGCTACCTTTAAAAAGCTTGAGAAAATGGATTTCCAGTATTTCTTTAACATTATCCTTATACCTCTTGCTTGCAAGAAAAGACTTTTTTCTTATCATTGTTTCATCCTATTATTATCCTTGAGCTGGTTTGTTCTGCTAAAGACTCTCCAGGTTAAAACAGCAATCGCTCCCTTTTCCCTTCATACAAATGATGAAAAAAAAATCACACTTCAGATTTATTGTGTAACAAAAAAACCCCCCACATTTTCATGGAAATGACAGCATTTTATAAAAGGGAGTGAACTTAGTGAATAAATGTCTTAACTTCTTTTCTTTCTCACCTCTTCTGCTTTGGCTTCATCCTTCCCAGCACTGAGGGTAAAGCAGGATCCATAGCCCAAAGACTGGAACTGTTGTTCAGCCAAACAATTCCTGTTTTTCTGTGAAAGTAGAATGTCACCATACTTGTCCCAAATACTGTCTAAATAGTGAAAAGATACGATGAATTTAACATTTTTTTTTTGTTGTCAGTAATTCTCAACAGCTTGTGTAACCTCAATTCCGCAAAAGTTTGATACCAAGCCTAAGGATGGGACAGAATTTACTGCTTCATACTTGTTTTAGGAGGCTAACATCATAAAAAACAATTAAAAATGAATTTATTCTAATTTGATAATTGATTTCACAGTTTCTTTTCAGACTTTGGCTTTGCCATAAACCACCAAATGCTGAGGAACTGTAAAGATCAAGTTTTATCAGGATGGGAGGATAAGACTTTCCAGACTGAAATTTCAGAAAATAACTACCACCTCAAAACCAAGCTTTCCTGTTTGCTTTCCTCCTGTTAACACTGTTTTCACAAGAGATTTTAATCCTTAACTCTGACAGAGAAAAGGTCTGGAATTAAAGATATAAATGGCTTAGGGATACAGATAAGCATTGGGAATTTTTTTCTTCTGTGTTGCCTGCCAAAAGAGAACACTGGATATTTCCCATTTGGCTTCCCTTTAATTAGTTGATTTCATTGTAACTACACAATTACCTATCTATTAGTACTGCTTAAGCCCTGCTAATTTTCAGGACAAGTCTACCTGTGAAACTGAGTCCCTTTTTGTGGTTCTACACTGAGCCCCCATCTGTGGCCCTGAACTGCAGGGACAGGAGCAGGAGGTGACTTGCCAGGGTGAGCCCCAGAGCTGTGTGACACAAACAGGGACACAAATAATGGCAGAAATGTGGTGTCCTGGCTGGCTGAAGGCTGACCCAGCTCAGAGCATCTCCCTACCTCTCCTCCTTGGGACATGGAGGAACCACCAAGACATTTCCTCACCCCTGAGCCACCTCTGCCAGATCAACACCAGGACCATCCCCAGCACATGGGACAAAACCCATTCCTTTCACTTGAGGCTTGGAATTCCTCAGGTTTCATCAGTTCCATATTTCCACACAACGCTGTGCTGATCTTTTACTGTAGTGGGATAGAATATAAGAAAATGAAGATAGTGTAGAAAGTAATCTTACCCCTAAGGAGTTGCAGCTGGGCCAATTATCAGAGATCAGGAACAGGCCTGACTTTACCAGGCCACAGCTGTAAGCAATGAGAAGAAGAGTGCTATAAAAGAGTGGGGTGGCTGGGTACTGGAGTTAGTTGGCTACTTTGTGAAGGAGAAAGAGCCAGTGCACTGAGGAGATGCCCATGAGAAACGCCAAGAAGTTATGGAACTTTTGTGATAAGGAGACAACAGTATGGAATAAGATGAAAGCATTTTCCCACCACTCTTGCTTTTCCAAAGGAAAAAGCAGCTGGGCAGCCTCCCTTCCTTCACAGCCTGTGTCTAATGGGCAAATATAAACAGGGACTGGTGCCTTGGAAATCCCTCTTAGTTTCACTTAGAGGTCGAGTAGTTACAATCCCCTATAGTGGCCTGTAATTTAACCCTAACAGCTGCTGATTTTCAGCTGGCTTCTCTCTTTATCTCCCTCTGGACTATTTTTCTTCATGGATTCAAGTAAAAGCTTTAAATCTTGGACAGAAATGGCTATTTGTTGTTGCTGCTGGATCTTTCAGCAGGATGAAATCTACCTCAGGGAAAGATATAGTCACCTCTCACTAAAGTTTTCTGACATTGTTCTCTACAAGAAACTACTTCTATTTGGCTTTGACTTCTGCGAGTTTCAATTATAAAAATTAAAATGTTTCCAGCTTGGATGTTTCTCTGCTTTTGGGGTTGAGAGTTGCAGACAAGACAGGACAAAAGGTTTATGAAGCAGCTACCACAGTGGCTCTTGGTTTTGACTGTGCTGAGGACAAAGGGCAGTTTTTCCTTTGGAAGTGCTGTGTTTCTTTCATGTGGACTGGATATTTTTCTCCTTTCTTGGTTAGGAGATACCATTGGAATATTAATATTTCTGTGACTTTTTTCTAAATTCAAAGTTCTGATAAATACCTTAGGGTCTGAACAGGCTTTTACACATTGAGATGTTCTGTCTAGACAACAATTTTGTAATTAAAATGCTGCCCATACCAAAATTTCCATATTTGATTCTACCAAGCACATAGCTTTTCATCCTCATTTGAGATTTGAGGGTCAAAGTTTTACCCCTTCATTTTCAGTGCTATGCTGTCAGCTTAATTTAAATCAAAGTAAACTGATGAAACCATAGATTGAGGGGTCACAACAAAAAAAAAAAAAAAGAAAAAAGAAATCAATATCTTCAATATTCAAGTAGGTTTTCATAACTCCCTCCAGCCTCTGCTTTCTAGTCCTTTCTGCTCCCTCCTTCCTTCCACAGGAAAACAGATTGTTTCTTATTTTAGGTCGTGTTACAGATGGCAATTTAAGGAATGCAGAGCTTGGCCAAAACTGACCCCCTTGGAGTTCAGGTTTTGTCCAGCAGTGGAGGAAATGGTCCTTGACACCTCCAGGCAGCCTCTCAGCTTTTTGGGGGGGTTTAAGCAATCACCAAGTGGTGGAACCAAGACTTTTGCCTC
This sequence comes from Melozone crissalis, assembly GCF_028551555.1. Classification (NCBI taxonomy): domain Eukaryota; kingdom Metazoa; phylum Chordata; class Aves; order Passeriformes; family Passerellidae; genus Melozone; species Melozone crissalis. The sequence continues at coordinate 17,815,430 of NW_026535785.1, read as the reverse complement.
TTGTTAGTGAACACATACAGAGCAATTACATTGTTAATGTACATTGAGCCTGTGTTTTTTATTTTAAAACACTTACAAATGTAATCTGAAATACTTGTTTTAGTTGGAGGGGGTAGGGAGGAATATAGAGTTGTTTCATATCCATGGCAACTCCTATTTTTTTTATTACTCATTAAAAAGAAAATTTGCAATTCTTTAGGCTCTTGTAAAAAAATGATTGAAACAAAGACTCTTTGTTTCGTATCAAAAATGTATTCTGCTTATTAAAATAGTGAAGTAGTTCTTTCTTTTTAAAATAGAGTTAAAAGAAAAATTATTATGGAAAATGAAGTACTTTAAAGCAGTATCTTTCTCGTTTCAGTTCAACAGCATTAAATATTTCACTGCTGTGTGACTCCCAGTATATTTATTTTTTATGCTGGGGAAGTGAGGCCTATCCCTTTTTAGAGAATCAGTTGTGAACTTTGGTTTGCTTCCAACTGCTGATAAAATCCTGCTTTTTCTGTTTTTTAAATTATTTTTTTCCCTCTGAGATACATGTCCCAGATATTGACTGCTCTGTATATACCTTTTTCACATTTAAGAGGTGAAACTAATATAGTGCTTCAGCCCTAGCATGCATTTTATGGAAGGAAAGGAATGCTTCATGTTTTGGGCTTGTTTTATTTTGTTTGGTTTGGACTTTTTTGGAAGGAGTGGGGAGTTGTAGAGAGAGGAATATGTATATTAGAGGGATACGTATATTAGAAAATATATATATATATTAGAAAAAAACCCTGTTGTAGTCAAGCACCAAAACAAGGTTCTTTTTCATGTAGGCTCAAGTACACAAAATATGGAATTAATCATAGCAATGCTCTTTGCGTAAGATTGGATTTTGATTTGGATTTCAAATTTAGAAAGAGGAGAAGATGGGAGGGACAGGGTTAGTTGTAGTCTCTATTATTACCACTTGTAGGAGTATGTGTGGACTGGGAATAGCCTGGTTTAAGGTCTGCACAGTGCCCTCAGGACAACAGAGCTGATTTTCATGGTGACCACTTTCCAGGCTGGGCCCAGAGGTTTAATTTCCATCAGCCTTGCCATGTTTTCCATCAAAAGTGATTCCAAAACACTGCCCATGCCCTGCTCCAGCAGTGGGAAAAGTGACTGATCCCACCCTGGGAGCTGCTGAAGGAATGAATGACGCTCCAAAGAGTGGCATTTGCTGTGCTACCCTGTGCTTTTTGTCTGCAGGGATGGGATGGATGTGGGGTCAAACAGATGATCAGAATGGGTGCTTTGAGAAAAGAAAATACAGATTTCTTCTGTTTAATGGACTCCTGCCTTCCATCAGACAGGGAGTGGCTGGGCTGAGCCCATACAGGTTAAAGGGGTCACTCTTACATGGGATGTTTTGTAAGGTGCTGTAAGCAACAGTACAATTCTGCCTTTTTTATTTTTTAGTAAGAAAATGTATTTTTTTGGTAAAGTGAACAATTTTGACAGAAACATTTGTGTTTTGCTTAATTTCCCTTTTCTCTGTGTTAGGCTCTGTTGGTTTGGAGTGATGGCTGATGGAAACCTCCTGGAGGAATGGAGACCCAGCTGCCCAGGGAGCTGCTGGGCAGGCACTCTGAGCAAGGCAAGGCTCAAGGGGCTGCAGGTGTGCTGGGAACACAGCCATGAGAGAGGGAAAGCCAGACAGCCTGGCCAGGCACAGCCCTGGCACCTGCAGGTGGATGCAGAGGGTCAGGAACAAGCTGCAGCTGGGGGAGCCTTCAAATGAGCAGCTCCAAGCCAGGAGGAGGGGCCTGGATGGATGCAGGAGGTAAGGAAATATTCATATTAATTTAATAGTGAAAAAGGAGTGCAGTCACAGTTGCTTTAATATTTGATGAAGCTGGTCTGGAAGCTTTGCTGTCTTTTCTGTTGTGTTGTGTCAGTGGCTTCTGTATCATCCATGTTGCTGGTTTTAGGCTCAACATTGGTATCTGAGAGAGGGGGCTTGAGAGTGTGAGATATAAATTTTTATAAATGTGTTGGTCAATGTTTGACTGCTGAGAGCTGCAGCCTAAAATTTACACATAATTTGGAATAAAAGTCACAGCAGATCCAGTGACTTTAGGTTCTGTTTATATATTTTATAGGGAGAGGTTGTGTGATCTGTACTTCATATCTGTGATTAGCTGTGTGATGCATTAGAATTATTGGGGTTCCAAGAGCCAGTTGTGCCTGATCTTCCCAAATGGCTGGATTTGGTGCAGGGGGAGGAGAACTCTTTATCTCAGAATCTCTGAAGTTCTTGAAGTACAGGACGTTTTCTTTGGGTCAATTGATTATTGACATCAGAAATTCCTGTTCCTCAGATGGGGAACTGGAACAAGGCCTGCTTGGTGAGAACAAAGGCTGTTCTATTACAGTGGATTATTACACTTGCAAACCTAATTATCCCCTCTGGGACTCAGCACAGGCCTAATGCAGCTTGGATTATGGAGGCAGCTTCTTACTTTCAACTTTGTTCAATAGATTTCTGACAAGTCTGGTCTTACAGATGATTAAATTTCAGCACAATGATTAGAGAGTTTTCTGCAAAGGAATCACTGGAATTTTTGCAGGTTGGAATGGGACAACTCTTCTCTTTCACTCTGAGCTTTGCCTGGGCTTTTTCCTGCCCTTTTATTTTTATTCAGAGGGGAAAAAAAGTAGAATTTTCTTTTCAAGCAGAGCTATCCTTCAGGTCTGGCATGAGAGAAGTGATTGATGTCCTGGCTAACTACAAAGTGTATAAGGCTTATGTCTGAGGAATTAAATTGTCATAAATAAGTGGTGACTGAGCAATATTATTGCCATGTCTGGAATTAGCTTGGTGAGCAGCTGAATGTCCTTGAGTGTGTCCCCAGGGCTGTCAGTGGAGGTGGAACAGGGTCTGGGTGGGTTCTGGAGCTCCAGTGATAAAGTCACTTCATCCAGCTTTAGGTGTTTGCCTTAGCTGATTGTTGCTAAAGCTTCTAAAGGGTGAAAGTGTACCTAATTTCCAAGAGGAGGACAATAATTTAGAGAAAAGGAGGAAAAAAAAACAAAAAAAAGGATTTATTGAAATCTAAATCCTCAGCCTCTAAAACTTACTTCTGGAGTATTAACAGTGAAAGTATCTGTCCTTTTTCCAGGCTCTGCTTGCCACCAAATGCATATTTTTATAACCCTAAGTACAGTTACATATCAAAATTATCATGATTTTTAATGTACTCTGCACTTATGTTACCTTATTCTTGTAATGAAAGTAGGAACACTTGCAGTTAAGCCTGCAAACACCAATACTAGAAAATTTGGGAGGGTTTGTCTTGCAGAGTTGCAAAATACTTAATCATGAGCACCCTTGTACAGAAGCCTTTCTTGTGGGCTTGCTTAGGTCCATTTCTTGGTATCCTTTTTTCTCTTAAGAAGGGTTTTAATAATTTGTCAGCCTATCCTATTTTCTCTGAAATGTAAATTACTGTCATTTATTTGAGACAGACATCTCAAAAAAAAAAGAAAAATAAAAAGGAAAGAAAGTGGCCTGTAGATTAAGGAGTGATTGGAAGGAAGAGGTACATGAAGTGGCTGGGGTTTTTTTAAGCTTTATTTCTGCATAAAACTAGGCTAAAATATCTTTCCTTAAATTTGTGATGCTATCTATGAGCTACATGTTTTCTACACTGAAAGATGAAAAGAGCTCCACAGCCTTACAAACACCTATTAGACAGTCACAATTTTTTTTTTTTTGTTGCCTGTAAATAAATAATTCAGGTAATAATTTACTGAACAGTAAGAATTATTTATGCATAAAACTGATTAAAAAATTTAAGTTGAAATATCATACATTAATAAGATCATTTTTACTGTAGTTTGGCATTGCTAAGGACCTAATGAACTGTACTCTGTGAATGTTATAAATATGTAGTCTGACACAAATATTGGCTGTCCGAGTGTGTTGTGCTCTCTGTGGGGTTGTATATTGGAAAATCACTGCTGGTAGGGAAAGAAACAGCCAGGAAAATAGCTGAGAGCTCTGACTGCACTGTTCCTGGTGTCTCATCAGTGGCTGTGGGGTATTGGCAGAACTGAATGATTCAGGAAAGGGCTTTATGCACAGCAACGTGAAAAGGGTGTTTGGGTCCTTAAAAGCCTTCTGAAAATAAAAACCAAAACAAACCAAACAAAACCAATCTTTTGGAATGTTTTGTCCGAAAGTCAGCTTGGTTGGACAATGCAAACAATCTCCAACCAAGCTGACTTTTCTTCCATGAGAGGTTCTGGGTGGTCTGCTGTGTATCCTCTATCCCTATTTGGTGTTCATCCACATCAGAATTCCTGAGAACATCCCTATTTCTGTGCTAGATAAAGAAAACTCCCAAATATTTTACCTTCTGCTTACTGGTAATGACCTGATGAGTGGAACTCAAAACTGATTCTTCCAGAGAATAAATATTTTCAAGTATTTTTGAAGGCTTGTACAGGATGGAAGGCTGCTCTTGGCATGGAGCTGTAAGGAAGTAGAGGAGACCAAGGTTTGCAATAACTTCTATTGGCCCAGCTGGGAGAGCTGGTAAAGGTAAGATGAATTTTAGAGCACATAAGCCCTTCTCAGAGTCTGAAATGGAAAGAGGGGGTTTCAAAGCTAGATACAAGTGGAGAGAGATTGCTGAGTTTGCCTGAGCTTTATGGAAAACATTCCATAGGTAGGATCCCTGCTGGATGGCAGCCTCGATGCTCAAGTGCACAGCAGGAGATTTGACTCCAGAGCTGCTGTCTGTTACATTTGTGCCTCAAAAGAAACTAAAAAAGGTTTAATTTCTGTTTTGATGTGGAGCACGAAAATATGTGCAAGGATGTTTTTCAGCCTCTTCAGTTAATAGTCATGTTACACTGTTTTTCCTCATGAGACTTTGTATAACTCAGACTGGAATAACTTGCACTGAATCTGTTCCTGTAAAACTGTTCAGTGTTTGGGCTTCATCTTTTGTTTTTGTGACTGTTTTTTTGTGTTTGAGATCAGAATGAATACATTTGTACTGCAGAAAGATTTTTTGGAAAAGATAAATGTATGTGTTGAAGTATGTCTCAAACGAGTTATTAATTATTTCATGGTTTTAAATCTATTAATTTATTGCTTCTTAGGTGATGACAGTACTTGAAACAAATTCATTTGTTTACTTATAAAATACAATTCTCAGTTGTTCAGTCATAGGCTACTTCCTCTGAAATGCAATGGTAGTGGTAATTTGCTATAAAATAATAAAGATCTAAGGAAAAATTAAAAAAAAGAAAGAAGCAAACAACAAAGCGAAACCCCAGTGATTTTGGAGCTAAGTACACAACAATCAGGAAGGTCTGGCCCTTCTGTGTGTCAGGTTCTCCCTGTGTTGAACACACTGTGAGATCAGCCCCAAGCCTGGCAAGGTTTAAATCATACTCTAGGAGAACATTGGAATCCTGCCTTGAGTATTTCATCCAAGCAAGGGCTGAATTGCAGTATTTACCTTTTCTGTGCTGTGTGTTGCCAAAGAATTTTGCACTTTGTCCTTGTGTAAAGTCATGGTGATGCCAGTGGACCGTGTGTGCTAAGCCCTGCAGAGTTGGGACTGGATTTAGAGCAGGAATCTGGCTCTGACCTGAGCCCTGTGGCTCCTGCTCTCTGATATTTGCCTTTGGAAGCATCAGTTCTGTTGGAATAGCAGCCCAACACTGAGTGTATCTGAAAAGAATCTGAAATTTCATCTCAAAAAGGTGAAGATGTGGAAGCTTTGGGCAAAATGTTCAGCAGGAACGTTTTGATGGATCTGTTTTTACATCACCTGAGGTTTTCTTGATGCCTTGAGAGGCTGCCCTAGAGCAGAGGCTGGACAGAGCTAAAGAATAAAGCAGGGATTTACTAAAAGGCCTCAATGGATCCACCTTGGGCAGCACAAGAGCCCAGCCAGGGCTGCACCCAAGATGAACCAAAATGGTCACAAAATGCACCACCGGGCATGGGGTCTGTCACTGTGATCAGTTCTGCTCCATTTGCACCTTGCAGTTCATTGTCCAATTCCAGCTTTAGCCCATGCAGTCCCATCCTTCTTGTTTTTCTCTCTCCAGCCCATGCTGTTTGTGCTCTTGGGCCTGAGATTTGGATCATTTGTCCTTGGTGCCCAGCTGGAGCAGGAATGGTTTTGTCTCCCTGCTCTGTGCAGAGAGCTCACCATCCCCTGATATCAAGCCCAGACCCACACACTAAAGCAGCACAGAGCCTGAAAAATGTAAAAGCTGAAGCCTGGGGCATCATTCTCTATTGCCTTCAGTGAAGAAAAATTGATAGAATTCTCAAAAATCATCAGTGGGGCAGCTGAAGGCTTAGTTCATGGATTTTAGTGACTTAGGTTGATATCCATTCCCATCTAGGAAATTATTTTGTTCAATTTAGTAGATTTCCATGTAGGTTGACCTGTCTGAGTTTTGCCAGTTTTAACCTCTGTGCTTATCTGGTCATTTTGCCTGAGGTGTTCAACAGCTCAGAATGTTGGAGGTACATTATCCCCAGTTGAAGGTCTTTTGTGTCTTTGAAAGCTGCTTGGCTCTCTTCTTCCTTCTTCAGCTGCATGTAAAACATTGCACAGATGATGTAGTGCCTCATTTCAGTGTTTGTGAGCCAGACTGGAACTCACCTGTTTAAAAGGTGGCCCCCTCTTAGGATGTTAGCAATATTTTCTAAATAATTGTGGTAGTTAAAGTGCAAGTACAATGTAATTAAGTAGAAATGTCACTTTACAGCATAGAATTTAACGCAGAGCCAAAGCTCGCTCTCTGAAAAGAGCAGAGAGCATGAAATGCAGAGCTATTTAATTCAGTGGGAAAGGTTTACAACCCTCCCACTTTAAAATACAGAACAAAACTGCATTATTGGAATGGTAATACACAATACTTCTTAAAGCCAGAGGTGTCTAACCTTCTTTAAATATTCTTCAGAAGCAATCAGATGGCAAACACACATTTTCACAAAAGCAGTTTCTTCCACAAAGCAAGCAAGCTTTATAAAGCTGCTAAGCCTTATAAAATCTGTTATTTCTTGTGTCCTTTATACTCTAGGTGTTTTAGCTTTTAAAGTGATATTATCAGTTTAATTAAAAACTTATCAAAGCCTGCCTCTCACACAGAAGCAATTCAGAAATTCCAAACACAAACATCTTACTGTGTAAATTAGATGCTAGAATCATATCAAACTTCAGGTATGTTAATTATTTAAGAAAAAAATAAATCTTCCAGGCATTTAATGAACTAGATAACCAGAGTACCTTGTTGTTAAAGCTGGAAATGTCTTTGACCTCAGAGGGGATGGAAGCAGTAATCCCTTTGGTGCAAGTGAGCTTTGATTTTTGTGCTTAACCATGTCTAGTAGCCTAAATCTTTTTCATAGAAGGTGGTATTAATTATGGGCTGACATGACAAAAAGGCCATTGAGGCCTCCAGAAACACTCATCAACATTTAGAGGAGTTTGGATCAGGTTTCCTGTTAAGGCCTGAGCTTCTGTAATTCCATTTGTGAAAGAACATGCTCTTTTCATTGTGGTTAGGTCGAGCGCCAAAAACAGAACATATTTTTTCCTATGAATATAATGGATGAAAAGTAACATCATCATATATCTATGCTACTTATATTCCTTTAATAAAGGACTTGGTTATGACTGAGTTTTTAAAAAAGTCATTGTGGGGGTTTTTGCCTTTTTTTTAATTTTAATTTTCCTTGAAGACCTTGCATTGCCTGGCTGAGTGCTGCAGTAGGAGCTGATGCATTGGACTGGGCCATCTTTGCCAGGGTGTACCTGCAGCAGAGCAGAGTCAGGCACTTTACTGACAGGTGATCGCTAACTCTACTATTTTTAAAAAAAGTCCATTTTGGGTAAGATTGTCACCGTTACGTGGTGCTGCCAAGTCTTGGTGGGCGTGAGGTGAAAAATGAATTTTTTCTGTGCATTCTGGCTTTCCAAACCACGTCAGGCCCTTGACAAGGATCTGAAAGTCTCTTCCAGGGTCATTGTGACCTAGGTAGAACCTTAGTGTGCTGAAAACTGGAGTGAACAAAAGTCCTGTCTGGAACTTGCTAAATAGGCAAAATAAGCTTTCAAATTTTGCCCTTTTTAAGTAGGTTGTGGATAATGGGTTGATGGGCATACATGTCTATTTTAGGAAGTCTATTTTCAAGGGACTAAAGTCATCTCAAGCCTTGCTTTACCTTATCCTATACAGGAGTCCTGAGCATTGTCATTTATTGTGGCAAATTATCTAGACAATGTCAACAAGAACATATTTAAACCTTTCTCTCTTCCTTACATGGCTTTATAGCTCAGAGTAAATTGGGGCAATATGATTTTAATAACTAGAATTTACACCTTAAGCTGTATTTTTTTTTACTCAATTGGATTGTTTACAAAAAACACAGTGTAAATAATGTGCATATTTTAGTGTTTAGAGTCCAGACAACAATCTGTATATAGATACTATAGGAATTCAGTTTTTCGGGAAAAATCTTATATTGGTGTAAATTTCCATAGGTTCAGTGACTCACTGAATAACAGGTGTACCCCAGCTGATAATGTCTCTGTGGTTTTTGTTTGGAGTTTGTTTGGTTTTATTTGTTTGGGGTTTTGTTTGTTTGATTTTGTTTTGGATTTTTTGTGTTTTGGTTTTTTCTTTCATTTTTTCATTTGCATTTTTTGAGGTTTATTAGAAAGCTGGTAGGTGAAACTGAAGGCTTGCCTGGTTCAATATAAGATCAGAGTGTTTAGAAAACTAAACACAGGATGTATGGAATCACTGGGTTATGTTAAATTCTGAGTTATTTTGGAAAATTAAGGGTATTGTGGGCTTTTGGACATTTGAAGATTCTTGATTTCTCTGCACCCAATGATAAACAATTATAGGAGCAGGTAGAAACAATGCAGGGGCTTCCTGTAGTATCAATGCACTGAGTGTATTTTATATAACTCTCTGCTTTCAAGATATTTCAGTTTTTAGTGGCTCAGAGTACATCTAATCCCAGAGTAGATTGAAAGTTTACTGCTGTGTTTTTTGAAGTGTGTTAGGGATTTTTTTTGTAGGTTTTTTTTAATGCCTTTGATGTGTAACAAATTACTAATTCACTTTCAAAATAATCTCCTATATTTTTTGCAAATCCTATCTAACTTTATGATTAAGTATTTCTGTTAATACCAACTTTAGATAAGGGGATTGGATTTAGCGTGTCCAGAATCCTCTGGGGCCCATGGCTGCTGCTGGAGATGTGTTGTGAACCTAAAACCAAGTTGTTTCACAGTTGAATTGTCTGGGTTTCGGCTGTACACCCAGGCAGGCTGAGTGGAGCTGAATTTCTTGGGGGCTTTGAAGCCTTTAGGTAATTGCTCAGACCTCACAGAAAGCTGGGAGGATGGCAGGAGACTCTTCCTTACAGAATGGGTGTCAGGGCATCAAATTCCATGGTAGAAAAAAGAAATACTGATTAGATGGTTATTAGGATGGAATAATTTTACCTGGGCCTAAGGCAGAATTGTTTTTCTTCTGCCATGCCTAGGAAATTCTAAGAATCAGAGGAAAACCATTGATACCAGAGGTACTGCAATGCCTTTTTTTTTTTTTTTTTTTTAATATATGCATTCTAGATATTTTTTCACCAGCCCAGTTCCCTTGCCAAGCTAATGGTGCACTTTCCCAGGGTGCATTATTCTGGGCAATTTTGACATTGCTGATGAAAACCCAAACACTTTCAGGTTTGTAACACAGGGTAGTTCCTAGCTGATATCCTCACACTCACTCCCATTGTTGTTGCTCTAAAACTGTGCTTGCTTTCACCGTGTGCTGTTTTAAAATGGGCATGTGGTGTGCTCTTGACTTGAATGGATGGTGGAGGAAAAAGAAAGGATTTTCCTAATGGTTCAGCAAGAGCACTTGGTAAATAATTTATCATCATCAAGTGCCAGCTTTATCTGAAAGCTGACAGGTCTTTCTTTTATGATTCAGTGGTGTCTGTGCTGACCTGCTGTACACGCTGCCCATCAGTGTTTTAAATCTGTTCTGGTGTTATCCAGCCCCTGTTACACTGATCCACTCCTTTCTGTGCTTTATAAAGCATCTGCTGATATTTATGAGGTACGTGTTAGCAAATGTAAGAGTAAGTATTTTAAGGCTCATTAATATTTTAAGTACAGAAATTCAGCTTCTGGATTCGTGTGTGTGTGGCAGACGTCTTGTTTTATGAGAACTGTGAGAAAGTGATTTTGCTTATTGATTGACATTATCAGGCAGCCAGGCAGACACTCCAGCAGGTGGAATCACCTTTTTGTGTTGATGTCTGCCAGAAGTTAGCAGCAAATGTGATGCCCTCGCTGCCAGTGAGAGCTAATGTGCACAGAGGTAATGGGTTTTAAAAATGCTGCAAACCGTAATGGTGTGAGATCAATATTCCTGCTGCTATGGGTAAAATGCTACTGCATATATTATTAAGATCTTCAAAATTGAATTACTTGAAGCACTTTTGGACTGTTGGAGGATTCAGTATTTATCTTCACAATAAAATACTAATGGGCCTGTGTTTGGGGAAATAATATTAATATTTTTCCTCTTGCTTAGAAATATGAAAACTTATTTTTTCAAAGTAGAGATGAGCACAGCAATGCCCATAAATTAGTTTCCTTACTACTGGGTAATGTTTGAGACTGGGAGAAAGTTAAATTAGCTGGTAGAGGAGCTAGACAATTTTCCAAGGGTTACATATTTGCCTGTGTGTGTTTTTGTCTCCTGGAAAGGGAATGAGCAGGAGAACCCTGCTTGGGTTTGTTCTCCCAGCACAATGTTCATGACCTCATACCAAGGGGACAGGTCCCCAGTGAGGCTGCAGGATGCTGGAGACCTCAGATATTTTCCAAGCCCCAGTGTTTGAATATTAATGTGCGTGGTGACTCTGAGGTTATGTGTGTTAACTACAAAGCATACAATAGCTCCTTGCAGGGAATCTTTATTTTTTCATCTCTTATATCAAGAATGTTCTTGTATGTTCTGCTAATTATCCTGTCAAGATTTAACCTGGCTCATAGTACCTGCTCTCATTTAACTATTTGTTTGGAGTTGGTGTTCAGATATTTCCTGGGAGGAGTTTTGCCTTCCTGATGGTTTCCCTGATGCAGCCAGGGGAATCCAGTTAAAGTAAAAAATGAGGGGTTTTTTTTGGTTAGATAATCATTGGTTTAATGGGCTTGGTAAAAAAAAAAAAAAAAAAAAGAGGGGATGGTTTAAATATTTAAACAAGAAATAAACAGAATTGACATTTCTTCTCTCAAAATTTAGATACAAATACATACTATATAAACCTTCTATCAAACTTTAAAAACTCTCTACAAATCCATTTCCCCCAGCTTTAGCTCAGGTTGAATTGAGTTACCACTGAAACATATTACAAATCTGTAAATATTAATTGCAATGAAAAAGCTACTTCTGAGAGTTTGATTGGTTTTGGTTTCCAGACCAATAAAGCTGTTGCACTGAAACATTTCCCTCAGCCCCTCCTGGGTTTCCCCACTTGCAGCAGGCACTGTGCTGAGCCTGCCTGTCAGGGAATGCTGCCAGGGGCTGTGCCATGCCGGCAAGAAATGCTGTCAGGAGCTGTGCCATGCTTGCAGGGAATGCTGCCAGGGGCTGCGCCATGCTTGCAGGAAATACTGGCAGGAGCTGTGCCATGTTTGTAGGAGATGCTGTCTGCCAGGAGCTGTGCCCTGCATTCTGGAAATGCTGCCAGGGACTGTACCAAGCTTGCAGGAGATGTTGTCTGACAGGAGCTGTGCCATGCATGCAGGAAATGCTGGTAGGGGCTGTGCCATGCTGGCAGGGAATTCTGCCAGGGGCTGTGCTATGCTTGCAGAAGCTGTGCCATGCATGTAGGAGATGCTGGCAGGAGCTGTGCCACGCTTGCAGGAAATGCTGTATGACAGGAGCTGTGCCATGCTTTCAGCTTTGCTGCTGGTTCCTGTGCTGGGCTTTGCCCTCTCCCAGCACTCTGGGGCTGTTTCCCTGTGCCATGGCAGAGGCACCCAGCCCCAGCGTGCTCAGCCCAACACGTGGAAGATGAAATATTGCACAGAGTCTCCTCTCTGCTCTGGACAGATGGGCAGAATGCTGATTCCCCAGAGCCTGGGCTGTGTTAGAGCACTTGTCACAGTGAATGTATTCAGCGTTCCATAACATTGGCATAGCCTAACAGGAATGAGTATCAATGCACTCACTGATCCTCCCCACACCTCTCAAACACTCCCTTTACTGCAGGGGTCTGTTCACGGGAACAAATGTGGCTTTGAGGTGGACTGGTGGGAACAAAATAAAGCTTATGAAAAAATGAGGTAGAAATATTGTCATAAGGTGAGAAGCACATGGAGTTCATCCTGCTCAAAGCCATGCTTGGCATGGATCTGCCAGATCTTCTGCCAGCTATTTTTCTTTTTATGCTTTCCCCTCCAGTGCCAGTTGGAAAAATATGAAAACTCTACTCATTTTCTCAAGAGAAAAGGAAATAAAATTTCCTGTGTTTGCGTATATGTATGCACCCACATACATATGTGTGTGTATATATATATATATATATATATAAACCTGTATGTGGATCTGTATATGTTAAAAACTCTTTTCCATGCAATAGGAAAAGTTTTAGTAAAAATAGGAGACAAAAAAAGGAAAAGGGAAAAAAAATACAGACTTGGAGCATAGTATGCATACTATACTGAGGCATAGTATGCAAAATATGACCATTTTATTATATTTTACTCTAGTGTTTGTCTGTCTGTATAAGGTGTCTTGTAAATTATTTGCTAATTTAAAGTATGATGTTTATAAGAGATAAATTAATGGATAAGTTAATTCCTGCTGCATTCAGGCAGGAGAAGAGATGAGCCATGTTGGAAAACTATGAATTTAGTCCAGCATCCCTGTTTGTCTTCTCTTTAAATATATGTGCTTGTGAATGCAGTTAATATTGAACTATAATAGGCACCTATGTTTTATTGCTAATAAGTTTAAATCATTGCACTGAAGAAGGAACTCAGTCATGTTCAGTATTTCAGTGGGACATGTTTTACAGTCATCTTTATTTACTTTAATTTGTAAAAAAAAAAATTTATTACTTTTTCTGCCATGGAGCAGCCAGTGTGTCACAACCCCAAACACTGTCAGCAGTTCTTTAGATGCAGGAGCCTCAGTTCTCTGCTGGAGAATCAGAAGTTGTGCAGAACATTCCTGCCCTGTATGAGTTACCCTCTTGCAGAGTCCCTGTCTCTTTTAAGAGGTGAGGAACTGCAAATAAAGATGGGTTTTCAGAAAGCTTCCCTCATCTGATGGGCATGTGAATATATTTGTAATTCTAATGAGTTTAAATCTATGGCTTAAGCCTCAGAGGCAAATGGCAGTGTTTCTGATAAAGAGGACTTAACAGTGACTGTAGGATGTGTGATGCTGGGATGTAAATGGGAGAGTGGTACAGAATGCTGCATTTTCTGATTTAAGGAATATTTTGGGGTGTCATTGACAGGTGTATCCAACTGGGTTCCTCTGGAGTTGCATCCAAGCAGGTTTAACAGCTGTGTCTGTGTTGATAACAAGCAAACCTGGATTACAGAGCAGAAAAATGTTGGAACTGTATCTTCAGTTGAGGTTTTGTAGGATAGCTTCCTTTCATATTTTGGGTGTAAAATACTTCAAGGTTATAATTCACTCTCCTCTCTGTAGCTTTAGATCAGGTCCTTGTAGCAAAGATGAGTAAGCACAGTAAATCTACTCACCTAAGGACCAGTTTCACTGTCCTTCAAGCTGCATTTACCTCAAGCTGTTGGCAATCTGAAAGGCTCTACAGGGAGCTTGGGCTAAAAGTCCTGGACAGTGCAATGGACTCCTCAGTGTGGCTGTGCTGACACCAACCCTCGTTCTGTGTGCACACACACAAACCCTGAATAGCCCTGAATGGCTTTTTATAGTCACTTAATTCAAATCTTACCCAAATATTTTGTGTTCTCTGCTGAGTCCCATAAACAGGTACAGACCATGGCCCAGCCCAGGAGGGACCTGGAGCTGCTCAGAGAGCCCAGAGGAGGCTCCAGGATGAGCAGAGGGATGGAGCAGCTCTGCTGGGAGGAAAGGCTGGCACAGCTGCCATTGTTCAGCTGCACAGGAGAAGCTTTGGCTGAGCTCAGGGTGGCCTTGCAGGGCCTGAAGGAGCTGCATATTGTATTTGCAGGGATGCCCCAATGAAGGAGAGAGTGATGCATCTGACTCCATGTTCTCAGAAGGTTAATGTATGCTTTTTTATACTATATTATATTAAAGAATATTATACTAAAGAATACAGAAAGTATACTTACTAAATACTAAAAAGATAATAATGAAAACTCATGAGTCTTTCCAGAGTCCTGACACAGATTGGCCCTGATTGGCCAAAGAGTGAAAACAACTCCCAGCAGAATGCAATGGAACAATCACCTGTGGGTAAACAATCTCCAAACACATTCCACATGAGCACAACACAGGAGAAGCAAATGAGATAAGAATTGTTTTCCTTTTCTCTGAGGCTTCTCAGCTTCCCAGGAGAAGAATCCTGGGTGAAGGGATTTTTGCAGAGAACGTGAATGCCAGAGCTGCAGGAAAGATGGAGAGAGAAAATTGCCAAGGGCTGGAGGGACAGGAGCCAGGGAATGGCTGCCAGTGCCAGAGGGCAGGGCTGAGTGGGATATTGGGAATGAGGAACTGTTCCCTGTAGGGTGCCATGGCAGGGACACCTCCCACTGTCCCAGGCTGCTCTCAGCCCCAATGTCCAAGTTGGCCTTGGGCAATGCCAGGGATCCAGGGGCAGCCCCAACTGCTCTGAGTACCCTGTGCCAGAGCCTCCCTACCCTGTTCTTCAATAGTTTTGCTGTTTGCTATCTTGAGCTTTTTTTTTTTTTTTTTTTTTGGTGACATTAAGTCTGCACTTAACAAGTATTTGGCCATTTTCCTGTTTTGTTGGAAGCTATGTACCTTTTCCCCTTTTTTTTCTTAACATCTGCACTTTACACACATTTTGATATGAATTTGTGAATAACAGAAAACATGATTTCTCGTATCTAGTGGCACTTTATCTGCAGAAAGTGTTTAGTTATCCTTGAATTTGTAACCCTGCAACAAAGGCAAATGGCATTTGCCTTTGTTACTAGTCTGTTTAAGCTGTGAATTCCCAAATTCTGAAAATTGCTACCATTGCCTTGTTGTTGTTAAGATGCATCTTTCTTCCTTGAAGTGCTTTTCTGTGGGTGGGCTGTAAAGGTGTATTTGTGCTGAGGTCACTGGCTGATGATAGACTTCCACTTAGTTTTTCCATACACTTACAGGTACTTTGTGTATAGGTAAAACTTTCAGAAGGTGGGGTTTAATGTTTAATTCTGGCAAAGAGATGGGACCAAAGTCTTTTCCCACAAAGGATGTGATTGCTTTCAGTTCAGCCCTCTGTGCTGATCTAATGCAGCTCTGCAGAGCAGGGTCCTGTCTCCTTGTGCTGTTTTGGAGGAGAATTTGCATTAAGTGGGTCAATCCTACAAAGGACACTTTGAGTGCTTGCAAAGCCATAACTACTATATTACTGGTGTCTCAGCACCAGAATATTTGAGAAAAAGGAGCATTGTGTTGGCCATCTGAAGGTTTTTCTGTCATCCTGAGTGCTGTCTTTCCTTGCTCTAGTCACAAGTAGCTGGCATGCAGGGAAGAATTTCCTTTATAATTTCAAAATGATGGTTGTAAATGACGTGTTATTCCTTACATTTGGGTTCAGTTGCTGTGAAAAATGTGTATTTTATGATTGGCTTTTTGCAAGTATTAAAATGAATACTATGTGGGTTATGTTAGAAAGTTATGCTGTATTAATTTTCTTAAGTAGTGTGTTAAATACAGTTTTAGGGGACAACAAAATGTTAAAAGAGAAACTATGCTATGTAGGATAGTTTTTTTAAAAGAAGGGACTTGCAGCAAGAGAGCAGTCACAGGACACCTGAATCTTTCAAAGAAAGAGAATTTATTGCTCAGGAGAAACGAACTTCTTCCTGCCTTGCTCAGCACTGAAGATGCCATTAGGATAAAGAGGAAGAAACTGACACTGACCAGACAGAATCCCGTCTTTGATTGGAATTTATGCATCATGTATGAGGTGTATGAATATACAACAGGCTGTTGCTTTTAAGGGTTAATCCTTTGTTAATATGGGTCCTTATTCGGGCTTATTTTACCCAGAAAAGTTACCCAGATGTCCATAACTCTTTTTTTCTATTCTCTCATATTGTCCTAATCTAAATTGTCCAAAATTTTAATACTCTAATTATATTACTGTTTTTAGAACCATTTTATTATTATGAAACTTTTAAAATTTTAAAACCAAGTGATTGGCATTTTTCACAGCTGCCCTGTAGGGCAGAGGGCAGCCATGGTTTGCCCTCAGGATATTTCTGTGTGCAGGGAGGGCACAGCAGGCCCAGCTCTGCTCCAGGCCCAGCCATGGCTTCAGAGCAGAAGCATGGACAGAGGACTCTTTAACTAATTAAACATAAAAAGTGGAATGTTTATTACAGCACTGGACATAAGCAGAGTCATTTCCAAAGGCATGTGTGAAAAAGCCCAGGCTCCACCTCTTTATTGATCTAAAAAAGTCTTACATATTCATGTAATTCCCAAATACCTAATACATATTCATTACTAACCCCGCCTACTTGCTGCATATTAAAATGTCTTTCAGGCCTGCCCAGTCTGTCACTTCAGATGGGTCTGTGGGTTCTGAAATGGGTCAGTGGTCCTCTGAGCTCAGTGACCCTTTATTTTGTCTTCTTGGCAGGCTTGGACCCCATGGCCATAGCTCAAGTTTCAGGCTCCAGGTGCAGCCATGGTGCTCTTCTTTTTCACAGTTAGATTCACATCTCATCCTGCTTCTTTAAACACAGTAAAAACAAATATATTGTTTATATCTTAGCCTTAACCATTCTGTCCACTAATAATTAACTATCCCTTATTATTTCTACTCTTCTTAATTGTTTCTATCCCCTCCAACTAAATCTAGCTAAACTTTCAGCTCTTTCAGTTTCTTTAAACCCTTGATTCAGAGCACAGGCAGGGACTGAGCCCAGGAGCTGCCCCTGCCCATTCTCTCTTAATGCTCTTGCATTTGGGAAAGCTGAGTTTGGACACTGGTGGCTCACAGAGTCTAAAGCTGTACTCCGTGCCAGAAATTGCATTTAAGTTCAGTTTAAAACATATTTGTTAGACTTGAGACGTGCCTTTGTCAGAACTGTTTTTTGCTGCTCTAAACCAGTGGGATAACTGTGTTAGCTTGAGAACAAAACGGATGGAACTGTGGGTAAACAGGAGGTACGGAACAACTGATTTCACCTTCACAGGACAAGTTAAAAATTTTGTAGCAGTTGACACAGCAATTCTGCTGTAAATTATTACTCTTGAGGCACCTCAGAAAGGTACTCAGGATCGGATTATTAAAAAAATTGCTTGTTGCCAGAATAACATGCTGGGTTTGGTCTTTGAATTTTATGGGCAGTAGCCAATAAAATGCAACACTGATTTTGAAAATATATTTTATATTTACCTCAGAAGTTGCATTAGAACGCTCTTGATTTCAATCACATATACTGGACATGTATTTTATGTGTGTAATAGCATTATTTGGACTTTCCTAGGGATGTCATGATTTGTTACACTGAGGGATCCAAAACCACAATGCTCAGGAAATTGAAGGGCCAGTGAAACTCACTGGGGTAAATACAAAGCACTAATGAGGGTGTACTGCTGAATTTCTATAGTGAACTGTTTTAGTTAAATTTCTTATGATATGTGCAAAAATAGGATTTTCCTCTGCAGCAGGAGGTTGGAAATGTATATTCAAAATTATTATTTGCTATTGAAAAGTTTGATGCAGATGAATATAATGGATAGAATTCATAGCAATATAATGTTGTTCAGGTTTTAATGAACTGAAAAGCCTGATATTTAGAGGCTTTTGTACACAGATTTCCCTTAAATACTTCATCCTTGCAAAGAAATTTTAAGGGAGTGGTGGAACTTGGTGCATAAGCTGGTGTTTATACACCAAGTGTGCAGTAATGGGACAGAGCAGTACTTTTGAGTGTCACTGCTCAACTGAGTTCACTGGAACTTGCATATCAGGTACTTCTCCAGATACAGAGTTGAATTCTTGAGGTCCTGATGTACAGTTTTGATTTATATCTGTACCTGAAGAGTTATGTCAAGGAAATATAAACAGCCTGAACCTCCAGGCTGCTTCATCTCAGTCCCATCATTTCCTCCTGTTATAAAATCTGTCAGCTGGCATAACAAGGCATCTTAAAGCCATATTTTACTTTATTTTATGCAACAGTCATTGATATTAAACAGCCAGGTAGGAGAATGGAGTGTTTCTGGAAATTAGGCTGTTTGCATACATAAAGCTTCTACACTGAACATTTCAAATGTGAGGAGGGGAAAAAAGGAAGAGAAAAATATAAGCAGAAAAGCATGTAAGGATAAAATGGCAGTAAAATGAGTCAGCAAATGTGATCCTGGTTACTCTAATGATGTAATGATAATGGCTGTCTAGAAATACAAGAACTTAATTGTTAGCAGCAATTGCTTTGGTTTTGGGTTTTAGCAGCAGTTGGGTAGAGGCTGATACTGGTTTCTGTGCTATTAATAGCAATAACCAGCTTTGTATCCCTTGGCTTTTCTATAGACCTTAAAGTGCTGTGGTTATCCCCATTTAACAAAGACCAGTAAGAAGCATGAGTGGAGTGACATATCAATGTCAGAGGTGTTACCCAGAGCCTGAAATGGAACTTTGGACTCCAAAGTCCCGTGTCTCTGCCTGTTAGGTTGTTCTGATGTCAGTGGTGTTTGCATCTTGGAGAAGTAGAAATGTTTGTTTTCAGGGTGTGGTTTCTGTTGTAGCTATCAGTAGTTTCCATATAAAACAATTATTGCTATAACTACAGAGTGTTATAGAAGCTCCCAAAATATGAAGCAATACAGACTATGGAATGTTGGAAGCATTTTTGTTATATCTGGTGTTATTCCCAATTCACTTAAGGATCACAGAAACCTGCTCGGTCATCAGAGCAAAGGATGGACACAGTGTCAGATGTATCACAAGGGAAAAGGAAATTACTGGATGACAAAAGTAGATCAAAATACTCAGAGATTAAGAAGACTGAATGTGAAGAAAAAGAATGTCCAGAGTGAAGACAACATTTGTGTGTCTGAGATGTTGGGATCAAACTAAGCATGGTTATTGCATCCCTGAAAGTAAAGCCAGAGCTTGGTCGGGGGAAATCTTCCTTTACAGTTCTTTTGTCATGCTGGTCCCTTTAGCTGCAGTTTGTTGTTTGCTTAGTAGGGTTTTAAAGCTGTTTTTCAGCTGTTTCTCAATGCAGGATCATGTGTTTGGGAGGCACCATGGTGGTGAGGTGTTTCCAAGCAAGGACAGGCTCTTCTCTGAGCTTGTGTCTTGGTTTGAAAGACAGGTGTGTGCTAAGGAAGGCAGGAGCCTCCCCTGAAATGAAGAATGTAAACCCCCCTACCTCCAAACTGCTATAAGTTTTTAATTAAGGGGCTCTCAGTCAAAAATATGGGAGCAGGAATAACAGCTCTTTACTAGGGAAGAAAATTAAAAGATAAAATAAACAATGCAGTGCACTGGAACAACACTGACAGAGTCAGAACCCAACCTGACACCCTGTGGGTCAGGGTGTTGGTGGCAGTCCCATTGGAAATGTGGCTGCAGCCCTCCTGCAGTGTCAGGGGGGGTTCTGTTGGAGCAAAGGGGGTCCTGTAGAGAAGGGTGTATTCTTCCTCCAAAGATCCAGTGGAAGAAGAGGCAGCTGCTGTTCCTCTGGGGAATCCAGTGGAGAAGCTGTGCTGGTGTTCCAGAATCTCCAGATTATATCCAGGTAGGAATGCTTGGCTCCTCCCTCTGGGCTCACATCTCCCAGTGGGATGCTGTAGCTCTTATCAGCCATGCAGTGACATTCAGTAGGCTGTTACCAGCAGATGTCTTATCAGAGGGAGGATTTGGTGTGGAAGAGATAAGGAAAACTGCCCAATGAACAGAAGACAACTGTCATACAGATGGTAAATAGAATATAATTTGCTTGGCAATCCAGACAGCTTAGAGAATGAGGAGAACCCTGGCAGCTCTCACTGCTGAGCTCCTCAGAGAAGGAAAGGTTGCTGGAAGTTCTGTCTTTGCTAGGTCTGGTGAGCTGCATGGTGAGGCTGAGTATTGAGTTAAATGTTTTACTGAGCATATCTCAAAAAGGTTTGCTGGTTTGGTTGGTTTTGCTTTTTTTAAGACTTATTCCATTTCCATAGCATTGTGTATATTTTCTAGTGGGCTGCTAGGATTAGGGGAAAAAGATGCAAAATTGATTAAAAACAGTGGGGTTGATGCAAGGATCTTTACACATATATCTGATTGCAGGCTGAATCTGAAACAGGGGCTGTGTCCAGGCTTGTCCTTTTATCATATTTCTTACTCACTTAGTCCTAACACTTGAGGTCTTTTTCAACAAAAAATATTCAGCAATTTATAAAAATGTTGTAGATTGGGTTTTCTTTTGGTTTAGAGTTTGTTTTTTTTTTTAAATAGAAATGGTACTGTTAGGGAAAGCAGATATGAGAATTTATGTATATGTGATACAAATAGTTAATATAATTATGTTAATATAATTGAATAACACTTATGGCTTACTCTGGATTGAATGAGCAAATTCTTTGTTCAAAGAAGCATTATTGAGAACCCCAGAGAACACATTTTGCTTTGCTGATTGAAAACGTAGTGCTCTGATTTAAGGATTACAAACCTTCTAATATGATTTTTTTATTTCATTTTTGATGTTCAGTGCAAGCATTTTTGTTTCTTGCCCTGTAAATTTTCCAGGACACACTTGGTGACCAGGAATTCCATCCCTGGATAGAGAGAACAACATGCGGCAGCTGCTGCCAGCTACGTGTTGCTCTCCCTACAGCTGGGAACCACTGCATTTCTCAGCAAGCAGTGATTAGCATTTTGAACTTGACAAGCTCTTTCCTGTCTGAATACCAATGTCTGAATGATTGTTTCTGCCCAGCAAGGCATAAACAGCCTTTGCATCTATAGCTTGTAGTTAGCTCCTGCTTGCTAGAAGCATTTGATCAAATACTTGCACACTTGATTATGCCTCATACAGTCTTTATAAAATCTCCTCTGATTTATAGTAGTAGAAAAGAAATGTAGGCTTGTGTGTCTAAATATGCTTAATCAACTAATTCCAGGATGAAATGCTTGATGTCTGAAAGAGCATCCAGTGTCAGGTGTTGAGACCTAATATGTTGGTGGTTCATGCCAGTGCTCCCAGCTACATGCAAATTAACAGTATTCAAGTGTAACCACACAGCATTTATAGTCTACAGATTAGCATAGCCTGAGAAAAATCCAATTATCCTTTCCTTGCTTGTTTGCCTTCATTATATTTTTGTTTCAGGGTACCTCTTTTATTAAAATTTCAGAATTATTTAGAGAACTAAAATCAGGTTTATAAATAGCAGATGATAATACAAATCACCAGGCTGAAGTATGAGAGTGTTTTGTCTTTTCAGGAAAGGAAATATCTCACAAAGGAAGCCCAAGTCCCAGGGAGCAGGGGAGCAGAAGTTAAGCTATGCAATATGTTTATAGTTTGCTGTAAAACAGGCTTAAACAAAAGCCAACTCATGCTCCTGGTCCCATTTTAACTGTTGGAGAAAAGCCTCTTGTCCTCCAGTGAGGGACAGAACAGCTGTAGAACGTTGTCTTGTGGAGAGCTGAAAATAACAGAGAGGTTTCATATAATTATGGAATGGGTTTGGGGTGGAAGGGACCTCCAGGACCAGGTGGGTCTGCTCTGCCAGAGTGGCCCCTGCAAGGCTGAACAGGGAAATCTCCTCAACACCACTGCCTCGTGTCTGGTTGGGGTGTCCCATGTATGCAGGGGGCAAGGGCAGCCTCAAATGAACAGATTTGGTGGAAGGCTGGAGGGAGTTTGAATTGCAGCTCACATGCAGTTTGCTGAAAAAAATAAGAGCTTGGGCTGGTAGAGCTTCAAC
The DNA here is from genome assembly GCF_028551555.1 of Melozone crissalis. NCBI lineage: Eukaryota > Metazoa > Chordata > Aves > Passeriformes > Passerellidae > Melozone > Melozone crissalis. The sequence goes on along the minus strand of NW_026535785.1, from coordinate 17,793,266 downwards.
TTCTGGACAGGGCTTGCAAGCTGCCATATGCTGATGGGCCAAGCTGCCTCTCAAGCCAATTTCCAACTGGCCTGAAGGATTTGGGACTGTCCAAATACAGTGGAAACTGTTTAAGCAGAGAAAAATGATACCACTTCATACAAGTGTCTCTAGATTGCTGTAAGCCAAATGCAGCCTTCTGTCCAGGAAGTTTGTTGTTTGTGGTTTTCATCTGTATCTGAGTCAATAGGAAGGAAAAATGTTTGGGAATTGCTTAATAGGGAATGATGTTAATAGCAGTCAAATGAAATGGACTCATTTGCCCATTGATTGGTGCCCTGCAGCTTTATTAAATAAATAAAATAAAAGGAGATAATAATAAAGAAAATAAAAGGAGATGTGATTGTAACAGGGCTCCCCAACTGTTGAGCCTGAGGGTGAGAAGGAGCCATGGCACAATAAAGAAACTGCTGAAAATGCTCAGTTATGGATACCTGTGAGGAATTTAAATTATTGATAGGAATGTCCATCAGCAAAGAGGCCTTAGCCTGTACAGGTTACTGAGCTGTAACCATGATAGGTCATGGCAGAACATTGAGAGAGATGCCAGTGGGAACCACAGGGGGACTGTGAGAATACCTTGAAATGTAAATAAAAAAGAGTGGCTTGAAAGTTGCATGAAGAACAAAAATATATATTTGTGTGGTTCAATGAAGGAAAGGAAGGACGTTAGAAGTACAATGGAAGGGTGTTTTGGGGGACCATGAAGAGCAGGGACATTCATCTTTCCATTTGCACGTGCTTGAGCTTTTTCCTGAAGTGGGAAGACATTTACAAGATCCCAGACAGCATTGGTGCCACCTGTGGGGTACTCGCTAGAAATGTAGTGAAGCATGAATGCTCCTGGAGCCCCTGTGAAATGGAGCATTCCCATGGCATTAGAACTGGGTATTGTGAAGAAATCTTTCATCAAAGTCAGACTGAAGTAAATGAGGGAGAAGTACTTAGCAAGAAAATTCAGAACTAACAGGGTGTTAAATTGCTGCCAAAGACCCTTGTGACACAAGTGACCAGGGAATGCATAATGTCTTTGCAGGGAAAGTTCAGAAAGGTATAAAATGGATGTGGCCAGAGCATCTTAGCTCCTGCTTGGACTGTGTATCAGCACTACAGTTTGTGTTTAAGCTATACATTTTAAGTTTGTGTTTATGTTTGTGTGTTCTTCCATGTTCTTCCTCTTTGAAAAGATTATTAATTTCATTTTAGAATGGAATTTCACAGAGAATCATAGAATGGTTGGGTTGGAAGGGACCTTAAAGGCCATCTCATTCCAACCCCCTGCCATGGACCAGGTTGCTCAGAGCTCTCTCTAGCCACGCTCCCTTGGAAATTATTGGGCTCCCTTTAAAAAAACAAACACAACAACAAGTAAACACCCTGCATTCCTAAGTTATAAAACCAACCTCAAAAAAAATGCCCTAACCTTTCTTATTGCACATCACACTCTCCCCAAGTGATGAGGGTTTCCTTGGGTAACAATTCTGTTGTTTCACTGGACCAGTAAATTGCTGCTCTGTAGTGAACAAGGGTCAGATGCATAAAACAGATTCCAAGCTGGTAATTCTGTGCAGAAATCTAAGGACCTTTGGTACATTGACCTCCTGTTTAATTTCTGTGCAGTTCTAGATAAGTATACATTACAAATGTAAATAGTGTTAGTAAAGCTTCTCTTTGAGAGGAGTATAAAATACTGGGGTGGGAATTGATGATGAGATGGAACCCTTGGGGAACAGGTGAGAGGGAGGTGGGGGGTGTAGGACAGAATAAATAAGCTGAGGATCCAAAATAGTTGCCAAGAACGTAATTATAGAATGTTTGAGGTGGTTGTGTAGTGGTGAAATAAGAAGGGAGCTATTTTCTAGACAGCTGAGCTGTTTGTGAAGAACTAGCTGATGAAATTTGGGAGGCACTGGGAACCCTTGGGACTAACAAAGCACCAGGTGCTGGTAATGCCAGGTAGGAACTCCAAGAATTATCAGTTTGATTTTGTTAGCTTGGGGGGAAAAAGCACCAAGGAATAGTGAGTAATGGCCATAATGAATAGAAGATAAGATTTTGATGGCACAGAGAAGAGCTGTTTATTTGCTAATACAGAAAGCAAGAGGCTGGAACTAACAGAGGCCAAGCCTTGTCTCACCTCCTTGATGGAGTGTCCGCTGAGTCACCGCTGGGCAGGGAGTCACCACTCAGATGGAAAGGTGACAGCCTGTGCTGCTTGCTGGAGTGTGAGGATTCTTGATCTTTCTGAACTGCCACTTTCCAACTCATTTTACATCTCTTCACGTCCCTGTTTTTCTCTTAACTACTACCAACTCCAAAGTTTTTGTTATTTGTTCCTTGCTGCTGTAAAAATCTCCCAACTCTTTATTTTATGTGTTTTCTTTGGGCTGGTTCAGCAGCAGTCTTAGGCTTCAAAGCTGAGCAAGGGTCACAGAGCTGTGCTTTACAGAATTTGGCCATCTATTTGGGATAGTTAATCCTTATTAAAGTGGGTTATGATCCATGCATCTGCAAAACAAACTCAATGATGCCTTTATTGTTTTGCCCCCTCCTCCCTGCCAAGGACTTTTAGAATCATAGAGGAGCTTTTAGAAGTTTTGATGAAACATGATGGTTGTACTTCTTAATTCAACAGTAAGCTAAATATAAGTAATAATAATTTCTGAAATCTATGAGAAATTTTGTACTGGTTCATCTAAGTAGCAAAGGATTAATAATTCATATAAATCATAAAGGTTCAGTAAATCATGCATCAAGTTAAGATCCTACTTGCTATTACATTTTCAGACATTATGAGTCAGCAGCTTTAGAACTGTAACCATCAGAATTTCAAATGTTAAATGTATTTTTAACACTGCTTAAGACTGCATAAGAAATTATAGAAGGTCACCCTTTTGAAAAATTTACCTGTGCATGTGTAATTTGATATATGTAACAATCTATTATGTACATCAGGTTTGTATTGTGCCATTTTTTTACATTAAGTGCAGCACAAGCTGCATCTTATTTCACCTTCTGCCAACAAAGTCACTGACTGTGAGTTGCATTTCCAAGACAAAGATCTGCCTTTTGAAAAACTTCAAACTCAGAAATATCATTTTTACTTGATGTATACAAGGCCAGGCATCGTTGGAGGCACAGCTTTTCTTGCAACTCTGCATCCTCTTTAACTGAAAAATAATTAAGCAGTGTGATCATAAGTCTGGCATCTCAGCCAGAAAGGCCAGGTATTAGAGGGAAGAAGTCAGCCTATAAAATCTGATTAGTTTTCCTCTTCTGTTGGTCTGTCAATGATGTTAATCAGAATGTATCTCTACATGTTAACATGACAGTGTTTGTATTTACATAAGCCGTAATATATCTATAAAGACTTTTGAGTTCTCTTCAAGGAAAAGGAAATTTGAAGCAACAATCCTTTCCTAATAGAGAGGTCCAGTTTAACTTTTCACTGAAGATGTTAAACCCAAGGGCAGTTCATGTAATGCTGTCTTTACATGTCGCTGTCTTCATGCACAGCAGCCCAACTTTATTCTTCACAGCTCGCATTTATATGGTTTTCTAAAGGCATTGTCTTTCATTTTAATTGGTTGGTAATTTACTGCAATTCGGTTCATTGGTTAGTAGCTGCTAAAGTACTTGTTAGTCAAAACCTTTCCTCCCTAACAAGGTTTACATTCTTGTCTCCTGGATAGAAGATGTGGGTAGAAGTCTTTCTTCTCACAGGTGCAAATTCCTTTCTCACAGGAACTTGTCAGGCTAGCTGTTAGCTGTACTTAGCTGAACATGCAGGCCCAAACCATAATTTTATAAGGGTAACAAGGCTCTTATTTTATACAGCTTTACCTCTATGCAACATTGACATATGATTATTTCAATCTTAAAGAATAATCTTAAATTTTTTCATGTGAATTTTGACCTTTGTAATATTTGTGTATGATAGATTTAGAGTTAAAATCTGTTTTGAATCATCCCTTCATGGAATCATAGATTCATCAAGGTTGGGAAAGCTCCCTGAGACCATGGAGTCCCAGCTGTGCCCGATGCCCACCTTGTCCCCAGCCCAGAGCCCTGAGTGCCACCTCCAGCCCTTCCTGGGACACCTGCAGGGATGGGCACTCCAAAGCTCCCTGGGCAGCCCCTGCCAAGGCCTGAGCAGCCTTTCCATGGGCAAATTCCTGCTGGTGCCCACCCTGAGCCCAGCCTGAGGCCGTTCCCTCTGCTCCTGTCCCTGTTCCTGGGAGCACAGCCCGGCCCCCCGGCTGTCCCCTCCTGGCAGGGAGTTGTGCAGAGCCACAAGGGCCCCCTGAGCCTCCTTTGCTCCAGGCTGAGCCCCTTCCCAGCTCCCTCAGCCCCTGCTGGGGCTCCAGCCCCTTGCCCAGCTCCGTTCCCTGCCCTGGACACGCTGCAGCCCCTGCAGGGCTCTGGTGGCTATGACAGGCCCAGAGCTGGACCCAACACCTAGAGTCACAAAATATTCTGTGTTGGAAGGGACCCTTGAGGATCCTGAGGTGCCTCTCCAGTGCCTGGCAAAAGGAAATGGTGTCTTCCCTAGTTGTGAAGGAACATGAACAAAGATGACCCAGAAAACCAATCTGATGACAGGAAATAACTTGGATTATGATACTTTAAAAAATTACATACTTGGATTTTAAAAAGAGGATAAAAAACCCTCAAAATTTTCAAATTTTGAAGCTGCTCTTGCAGTGGTTTTGTCATGAAGTCTTCCTGTGATGAATCTTTAAGTAGAACTGAACAGGGACCAAGGGCTGTGCATGGAATTTCCATTCACATTGTGTGAAAAGTTTAGTAAGTGCTTCAAACCTGCGTACTGGCTCAGAGCTGGGAAAGTTACCAAAATGAACAGTGCATTGAAGTGAGTGTTAGGAGGCCCATTTCTTCAGAGAGAAATTATTTGGGAATATTTATAGTGACCAAGTGAGCAGGTGAGAGTGCAGTCATTAAAATGTATTTAGATATTGCCCCTGTGAATGTGTGGTTTGACACAGGGCAGCACAATCAATTTCCCCAGAAGCCAGGCAGAGGGATGTCACATTTACTGTCCAAGAGCATCACTGTGCACTAAAGTACTTGTACGGCACTAAAAGCACTGCTCACTTTGAGCCAGGTAAATGCTTCTGCTGGTGATGAAGAACAGTCAGTTATGCTACCTATAATAAAAACAAGTTAGTCTCCACAGGCAGAAATTGGCTTTATAAATCCATAGCAAGCAGCTCTGTGTTTCTCACGTTGTCAGGCAGTGTAAGGCTGGAAAAGGCAAACAGCAAAGCTCTCCCAAGGAGGGGAAGCTTTGTGGGCAGCAGTAAATGGCAATGCTGGGACACAGGCAGCTGTTAAAAATGTGCTCTCAAACACTGAACTGCATTATTCATGGTGACACTAACTAACAAGGACTGCCACACAGCTGAGCTCCTCTTCAGAGGGTTGCAGGGACAGCAAAGGAGTGATGCTCTGTGTAAAATAACTAGGGGAACTAAGTAGTCTTGCTACAGGAAAGAGATGTAACTCAAGAGATGTCTGTTGTTTGATTTATTTTTTTTGCCTTTTTTTCAAGTGCTGAGGTGATTTGGGGGATACAAAAAGTGAGAAGTTCGGGCAAAAATTAAGACTTAAAGATTTTTATGAGGAATTGTTAGCAGGAGGGAAAGAATGACCTTATGAGGAAGGAGATGGGAAAATTTGGAGTGGTAGGGTGGGAATCAGGTTGTAAAGATTTATAGTATTAAGCACAGCACAGAGCCATGGAGTAATGCTCAGGTTAATAAATACCCGTGTACTTTACAATTGTCACCTGAAGGATCTGTTGTATCAATTAGACAACAGGGAGAATCCACATACATTTTTATTTTAGTCACAACCTGAGCATTAATGAGTGTCGTGAGAGGGGGAGGAATCCCCCTCCTAATTATGGCTTAGTGTGTTTGATTTCTGAGAAGAATCTCAATATTTTCAGCAGTTTAGGTATATCCCAACTGTCTGCAAGTAATAAATATTCACCATAACCAAATATTCACCAAGCATAGTGTTGACCTGTGGCATTTGCCAGTCGTTTTTCAGTCTGTTTGAAGCTTAGGGATTGATTTATGATTAAATTTTTCATCAAGACAAATATTATACATAAAATCAAAGTATGGAGGGTTTCCTTTAGCTCCTGTGCATGCACTGTGGTGATTCCCTTCACAAGGTGCACATGAGAACCTTTTTTTGGAACACTGTGACATTACAAACTGATTGTGCTCAGTGCTGGGCATGGGGATGGATTGCTTGGGAACAGAGCTAAGGGCCTCTCCATAAGCAGGCAAAAGTGATGTGGATTTTATATTTTATTTCATTTTATTTCAAAACATTGATTTTTTTCATCTTCTAGTTTTAATGTTTAGATATGTGGAGGGGTTTTATTTTTTTTTAGTTGTTGTAGCTAAATAAATGACTGAGCTCAAGGGATGGTGATGCTTTTAATAAATATAAACAGCAATACTTAGGTTGAAAGTTTATTTTATAAAAGTTATTGATACTTTCAGTGCTGACTTGCTGTATAAAATAAGTTACAATATCAGAACAGATAAGAAGAGCTATTCTCCTTCTGGTTATAGTTTTTCTTGTCTAAGTTGAAAACAGGGTTCAAACTGGAACCTTAATGAGTAATTGACCCTAGTCACTAATTAATAAAAATAACTTACATGACTGTATAAGACTTGAATTATTTTGTGTGTAGAGATTCCAGTTGGTTCCACTTATACATGGCAGATTGTGCATTTTGATCTTATTTTCTTCCATGCTTAATCCTTAAAACCTTATACTGTGCTGGTTTAAGTTGTTCATCAAAGCAAACATCTCTGGAGCACAAGAGTTACATAAGGATGAACTGCCTTGGTCTTCCAAATTTTACTTTAACTATTCCACTTGATGAGTGGGAAGCATGTGAAAAAGTAGGAAGGGCCCACTGTAGGCTAGAGGTGTCACTCTGCTTTTAAAAATAAATTAGAATTATTCAGTTAAAGAAGTTGCCTGCTTACAAATATAGTAGTGTGAGAACTTCCAGTAGTGAGTTCCAGCTTCTTAGGAATTCCCTCAAACAGGTCCCAGAAAATATTTGCAAAATTGTTCCTGCGAACTACAGCAACATTTTTTTCCAGCATTCTGGAGCTGGGTTGATTGTAATCTAAGAGACCATGCAACAGTTTCCATGGAATCTTTGTTCATGCTCACTTGTGATGATGAGTAGCGTGCACGTGAAAAACAGTTCTGTTTATATGGGTGGAAACTCATCACCTCCATCAAAATTTACAGATTCTACACACCCAACAAATTCATCTACTCTGGAAAATTTCCAGTAGTCAATGGTAACCAAACCATGATTATGGTAAATAGTAAAAATGATAATATAGTGATATGTTCAGATAGTATGGAATCAAAGGGTAGGACAGCAGAGGAAATGGAAATATTTACTTTGTGCCTGACTGCTGTCATTGCAAAATCTCCTCCTCTTATTAATATCAATAAATTTTACAGAAAACCCAAGATATTAAGATTGGAGAACTTTATTCTCAGGTAAAAACCTGGAGATACTTTTTTTGTCTGGAGGAAGGGAGAAGAAGAGCAAAGCCTTCCATGGGGCTTGTAAATGGTGTTTCCATGGCAGAGCAGAAGTTGGTATTGACTTCTTCATCTTGATGGTATTTGAATGAAATTCCTGCTGTTCTCAGGTCTGATTTTTGGAATCACCCAGTTGATGTTATCTTTTGTCTCCTCTCATTCACTTTTCCTGTCTTCCATCAATCTTCATGATGAAACTAGAGGCAAACTTAACCTGGATCACAGCACTGAGAGGTTCTGATGCCACAGACATCTTTAATCTATCATTGAACAGATGATAAGGACACATGGGAAAGATTTTCAGTTTATATATGGCCACAGATGACCAAAGTATTTCAAAGTTATCTAATATATGTGGCACTCCTTAAGCATCTAGAAGGTTCTGTGTGTGCTACCAATTAATTTCTTATTTCTTTTGTTCTGTTTGAAGATTGCAGAAGTCTTCAAAGGGCAATTGTACTAGGTTTATCACTTGAAGTTCGACTCTTGCAATACTGAAAAATATAGCTTGGGTTTTTTTTATGAAGTCTTGGAAAGTCTATGAAGGCTGAAATCCAAAACTGGCAGCCAGGAGGCTGTTTCTGTCTGTTACTGCTACAGTGGCTGCCTGAGAGATGCCCAGGAAGCCAAAGATCTTTTTTTTTTTTTTCTCTTGGAGTTCTTTCTTTCACCAGTTTACTTGAAAGTTTTTAGCTATAGATTGATTTACCAGCTCAGGGCATTCAGACCTGCAAGCATTCTGGTAATTTTAGCCCTAATTTAATTTTATTTGGTATTCAGCTGTATGTAAAAGTAGCCTGGGCATGACAATACTTAAATAATTAGATATTAAAGAGGCTTCCATACATTTTACTTACTTTTATGGAAAAATAATGTGTTGTTTGCCTTTATATTTAAAAATTTGTCAATTGGTCATAAAAGAAACCTTACAATATTGGAACTAGGTTTCTTCCAGCCTGAGCCATTCCATGATATATGGATGAATATTGGTTAGTGAGGGCACATTTACGCAGATTATCTGTTCACTGAGCACTCAAACCCTACCCTGAATGGATGTCCAGCTTGTTAAAGCTCCTTATTAAACTGGTAAAACATACATTACATAAAGTGGAACAGATTATGTAGAATCCTATTGTTGCTAAAACAATGGTGGATTAATCACATAGGAGCTCAATTATATCTTGTATTTCATAGATTTCTGCCTCGTATCATCAGTTCATGAATATTTGATATGCCAAGCATGCTTCATTGAAATAACTAATTACAAATGCTGTGATTTATTGAACAGACTTTACTGGAGTTTTAATAGAAATATCCATTCCAAAGTAATTTGAACACAGATCGTGTGTTTGCTTTTTAGAAATTCCATCCAGTATAATAAATTTGCTGCTTTAATTGCATATTAACCTTTGAGAAATCATACCTCTGGGAAAGCCTCCTACTGGAATATACACTTTCTGAATCTGGTGGTGACACACTTGCAGGCAACTGCTGTAGCACAAAAGCATAATTTGCTGTTCTGATCATGCTGGATCCAGACCCTTTAGTCTGTAGGCATTTGCATGAGGCCTCAACTTCTTACAAAGCTGCTTCAAGATTCAGCTATGTGATAGCATTTATCATCTGTTTATGAGCAGGGGGTGGAAGGCCTTAACCTGCACCTGAGATGTAAATCTCATGGATTTTTATTGCTGGGAGCTGTCTTTTTTTCAGGCTTCTTTAAGATTTTCAGATAAAACCTCTGTTTCAAATGGGGGAATAAAATAATGTTGCATTTGAAATGAAAAGGGCATGAACATTCCTGAGCTTTGCACATGGGAAAGGAGGAAACTCTAGAGTCTTGACCAAGACTGGTACAATGCTTGACCATGATGATGCCATGAGCAGGTTTAGGAGAAAATGCAAAAAGCCCAGGAAAGTTGTTTATGCTGACTTCATCTTGTTTGTGTTTCCATGGAATAACTGAAATAAGATGCTGAGAGACAGGTTGGAAAACCTTCATTCTCCACTACTGATGGATTTTTCTTTGTCTTTTCCCTTTTCTCTGAGCAGCTGCTCAGTCTTTGGACACTTTTTACCTCTGGCCACTGGGATGGGCCAACAGCTTTAACCCCTGCAGAGCTCTGGGCCACAGAGCAGCTCAGCTGCACCCAGGTGCTATTGGATAAGCTAGAAAATGCCCAACCTTTGCTGCATAAAGGCTTTTAGGTACACAATTCCACTTCAGATCTTCACCTTGCAGCTGTGTGTCAGTTGTCGGTGTTTTGAAGGTGAAATGTAAAACCTGTTATTGGAATTATCATATTTGTACTATTCTAATTGGGTGATTAGGCTGCTGGCTCAGAGTGTCTTCTTGCTCATAGTTCTATAAATTCAGATTTCTGTAAATTTGAAGCAAATCCTAGGTAGCATTGTTTGTCTGGTACCTGGTGTTTGTAACGAGGTGAGAGAGAAGCCCCAGCAGCAGGAGCTGGATGAGGGTTCCTGTTTAAAGATAGGGGGCCTAGAAGTGACTTTGAACTTTGGAGACAGCTCCTATCTCTTTGACCTCTATCAAAGTAGTGTCAGTGGAAATGTGATGCTGCATTTATGCCCTTGAAGGTCTGAAAGGTCTCTGACTCCTGTAACCCTGTGGAACTCAGGATTTGAGTTGCTGCAAGATAGTTTAATTGAGTTTGGACATGGTGCTTGAGCAAAGTCCTCATTTTTCTAGCTGGATAGAGAGATGCTGAAATACTGCTTTTTATGGAATTTAATGGTGAAGCTGCTGTTAATTGCAGTAACATACAGATTAAGCTCATTATAAAATTTACCATCCATGTGAGCAGACATAAGTATTTTAATTCTTCCTCCCCCTAACTGAATTGAGGTAGTGCTGGTGTGTACCTGTACAGAACTCTCATTTGGGGTGGCAAATGGAGGCTCTCCCAGGAGCAAACTTTGTTATATAAAAAAAAAACAAAAAAAGAGAGGAAACACATTCAATTCATTAGGGGTTTGTTGGCATTTTTACTAAGTTCTTTACTGCAATTCCTGGCAGTTTTTGAGGGAATCATCCAGACAGCCTGGAATGCTCTTTTTTTTTTTCTGGTTGTAGGTGTTAAGGTGTGCACTGGTTAATTTTATAAGATTTAAAATATTTTTTAACTTGCTGCTGGTTCATAGTTTACTCTGCTATTCTCATCATCCTTTTTTTTTTTTTAACTATCAGGACAAAACTGACAATGAATTTACTGAACTAATTAGCCAAGGGGATTTGGAGAAGGGATGTTGTCATTAATGTATTTCGCCCCTTCATTCTTCCTTTCTGATGAGTGAAAGGCACTTGGTGGGGCCTGGAGACAAGACATGAAAGATGCAACTACAAACATTGATATTAGAAAGACAAGCAGGTGTGAATGGTTCAATCTTTACACTTCCTGCAAGTAAAATTAAAAATAACAATAATAAAAAATGAATTAAAGACTATTCAAAACATCATGAAAATCATTCTAAAATATCATTAGAAGTGGGAAAAAATTTCAAAATATCAACCGTGTATCGTTATTGACATTGGTAATCCTGTGAGGATACAAGTTTGGAGCCAGGTAAAATCGAGATGAGCCTTTGCTGTTTGTCCTGCCCATGAAATGAGGTGCATTTTGAGGCAGAGAGGTGGAGGGGGTCACCTGAACAGGGGATGTTAAAAGAGGGGGACACTGAAAGCTCCAGTCTGAGGTTCTCCCAGTGGATTTTCTGAAGTATTATGTTCTGGTACATAAATTAAATATTTTACATAATTCTTTTGGTGCTAATCACAGCCCATTCTCAGTGGAAAAACTGGGTTAACGTGTCAGAAACAAAAGTAACACTGACTAAAGAATCTGCAAGCCTGTCATTCTACTGTTATTAAATGTATTTAATTAAGAGTAATGATAAAGAAACTTCATTTGATTGTTGGTTGAACGTGTGCCTATTGTGGTAGAATACATAAAGATAAATCTACTTGGCATGTAATTAATTCCAACTAGAAAGCTGGTAGGTACCTGACCACATTTCTATTGTTAGATTAGATTTCTGAGGATAATTAATGTAACCATTTAATTAGCGTTTAACCACATATCTAAAAACTATGAGCTACTAAATTTGCTAATTCATTTGTTGTAAATATTTGTTAAATAATGATTAAATACCTAAAGACTTTTGATCAGTTTTTAAGTTCAGGTGTTGAGCAAGTTTAGTGTTGTATAATGTCATATAACTCTAGGTTACTCAAATGCAATGAAGGAATACTATTAGCTGTTCAAATTTCAGACATGTGATCTAAATTTTGGTTTTGTGTTTTCAGAGTTTTCTGAAAATTGATGGCCTGCATAACCCCAAAATGAAATAGTTGTGGGCAAGAGGAGGGAGGAGAAGGTTGAACCATTTTTTTTACAGTAAAAGACAAGGGGCCTCTTGTAGGATTGTTTTATTGTTCCTAGTGTTAATGTTGAGGAACACATAATCACAGAATGATTATAATGCAGGTGCTTTTATTAAAGAGCTCTGGGTGTCAGGGGTACACACAGACTCGAATCTGACCCAACATGGTTTTCAGCCTTACATGTTTTATATTTTATCATTATATAACTTATGTATTTATTATTAAACTTACATTGGGCTATTCTATACATTGATTTCATCCAAGCATGGATTTTTCATGATTCCCCCTCAAACCCCTAAAATTGTTTCTCATTTTCTCATGATTCTTTAAACATTAATTACATCTAATCACATCCAACAGTTATATAATTTATCATATACTGACTACATAGGTGCAGCTTCACATGATCTAGCAAATACAAGGTCTAACATTACTCAGGGCCTGCTAAGCCTGACTTCCTTTCTAGCTCCTGGAATTTTGTGATTTTAAAATCTTTTACTATCACCAGGACAGACATTGAGCAAGTTCACGAATATTGGCAGTTCAAACCCCAAAATCTGAATTGTTTCTGTCAGAAGCAGCTGAGCTGTGCCCTGTCCCCTGGCAGAGGTGGTTTCTGTTGGTGTGAGGTGCTTTGTGCCTCCTCTGGGATGTTCTCCTGACACAGCCTGGTGAGGTTTGTGCTGGACCTGGCATGAGTGGCTCATAGCCTTTGTTTTCTTGACTATTAATGTACCAATTCTTGACTAATAACACATCAATGTTATTCAAAGTGGAATTGCTTGAGCCTCAGAGATCAATTATTCCAGGATGTGATACAGTCTGACACACCTGGAAAGGCTTGGAAACCTAATTTGAAGTCTTAGTTGAGAATTAGTCAGAGAGGAGGCTAAACTTGAAATGTTTTGGTTCAAAGATGAACTAAGCCCACTCATCCTTCTTCATAACTTGTTGCAACATTATATTCCATGATTCATTATATCCTATCCAGTAAGAAATCCAATTTATAGATCCTATATTGACTTCTGCAGCAGTCAAGAAGCTCAATTATTTAGCTAATTGAAACATCTCTGTTTTCCCATCCTATGATAGTGTCAGAGCAGTAAAGTTCATTAAAGCAACAAAGCAAACCTTTTGAAAAGGGAACATAAGAATAAATGGAAAATATCTGGCAGACCATGCATGATTGGGTTTAAGGGCCAGATTCTTTTGATAATAATTTTTTCTTTAAACACTACATTGTGTTTTCCCTCTTTGTCCTTTCCCACTTTTTTACTTGATGGTTGGCAATAGCACCTTCCTTACATTCAGCTTCATGGGTATTAACTTCCTAGTCTGAAAATCTCCAGATGTTTTTGTTTGCACTTATCTCAGAAGTGGAGTGTGTGGTTCCAGTCTGAGGTGCCTCTGTGCAGGTTTCCACCTTACTGTCAGCTGCATGAAGAAATGCAAGGCAAGTTTAAAGGGAAAACAGTAACATGGTCAACAAGGCAAAATTAAATTTTCATTAGAAAGTTGTATAAAATGACCAGCTGAGCAGCAGAACACAGATGACGAGAATCTGTCTGTGCTCCTGCATTAAATCTGTTGTTTAAAGGGTTCTTTGAGAGGCTTTTGTTGCGCAGATCACTGGAGATCCTGGTCAGGAGAACTCTATCACTGCCTTCCAGAGCAGGACTCTATTCCAGGGCTTTTCTCAGTGCCAGGAGATTATCCAGTTGCAACTCAATGTTAGCAGAGATTCAAGGCATAATATTCTACTAAATTTTTGGTTTTTTCTAACCTGTGCAGCAGGTCTTTACTTTGGCTTTAGTTGTTGCAGACTTTTTTTAGATGAGCCTGATAATGAAACACTTCTGAAATTTGAGAGGTTTCTTTGCCTAGGGAAGGAAATCAGTGTGTGAAATACCTTTATTTTTATTTACTGCCTCAGGCAGTAAAGTAGAATTGCAGATCTATGTTTTTTCCCTGATGGTTTGCATGCCACATCTTGGAAAATCTCTCTTGAGAGAGAGAGATTTGGCATCCTAGAACAGTTTCTTTCCTTTTTGCTGGTATTTCAGGAAACTTCAGGTGTCACAGTGATATGTGCTGGTGTCACAGCAGAATTTCAGCTGTAATGTTACACATTTGTTCTGTGTTTTGGTGGGAGTTTTCTTGCCCTGTAGATGTGGTTGTTGGTTTGTACTTGGGTGCACCTGAGAATTGGAGTCCCTCCTCTTTGAGATCCACTTTCCTGCAGCAAGAAGCAGCACAAGATGTGCATTGCAGTGGCTCCTTGCACTGAGTAATTTTATTTCTGGTGGCAGAAGAAATCCGAGCATCAACAGCTTTTTGTGTGTGTGCATACAGTCTTTTTTTTTTTTGTTTTCTTAATTTTAGAGCAACACAGAATTATGGGATGGCCTGGGTTGGGAGAGATTTTAAAGCTCATTCCAAGCTCTGCAATGGGCAGGGACACCTTCCACTAGACCAGGATGCTTCAAGCCCCATCCAACCTGAAATGAAAATCTACTTTACTTTAATTAGATTTTAGTAGAAAATCTACTTAATTTTACTTTTATGTTTCCTTTTAACATAACTGAGAGTGTGTGCTATTACCAAGTACCAGTGCTCCAACCTTTTACTTGTGGGATTCCAGGTTGTTAAAAAATTTCTGCTAAAGACTGAGTTGTTCATGCAGTAATATTGTATTTCTTCCTTTTGGGTCTCATTTATAATAAAATGAAGTTATGCTTAAATACTTTCAGTGAAAGGAAATATAAACTTTTTTAGTAAGTTAGGAATACTGAGGATTTTTATTTTTATGTGGAAACTAAAGTCTCAGTAGCCAAAATTCCTACTGCATTCTATAGACTTGAGTAGAGAGCTAATTTATGTTCTCATCCTTACACATTTTTAATCACTGAGAACACAGGTTTTCCTTTATACTTTTTTAAATCTTGTTTTTGTCCTTTCTGAAAGGTTGAAATTTTTTTTTTACCCTTCCAAATTTTGTGTTCAACCCTCCTTTATACTCCTCTCTTATGTTAGCTGTATTCCATGTAGTCTACTTCCTGAACCACTGTGATGTTCCTGTGTTCTTTCTGCTGTATGAACACTGAAATAATGGAGAGGCAATGATGGAGACAAAGACATTAATAATATTTAGTGATTTCCAGATAAGAGCTGATGAAATTGCACCAGTGAAAGTTGCAAAAACAGAGAATTGTTGCTGCTTGGTGCTATGTCACTGCTGATGATAAAACAAGTGCTGGTGTCAAGGCTTATTTTCAATCAGGAAATACTTAAGTATTTCTGTTGTGGCTTTTCCTGGCTCCTATGGGGTTGCATTATGCACAGATCTTGTGAAATCTGCAGAGCAGAGAGGGGTGGTGCTCTCTGTAAATACCAAACTTGATGCTGGATTTGGTGGAAGTCAGAGAACACTTTCCATGTGTACTTATAGATGTATATGCCAATTCATACACAGAAGGCTGTAACCTAATCTGGCACTCCAAAAATAGTAAGCTTTTGTAAAAGTGCTGTATTTTATATTTAGTTCTGCATGCTGGACTGTGGTTTTGGGTGAAAATTAGCCAGGTCTGAAAGTATTTGGTAATATTCTGGGCATTCTACCTCTAGAGCAGGCAGGAGTTGGGGTCCTTGGGTCAGTCTAAAGCCATGTATATAACATATACATTCCTGCCTTGGGTATCTGATCCTAACATCAGCTCCAGAGCTCCCTGAGCATGCCTGATTCTTTTTTCTTAATTCAGTTTCTAGTTATCATATTTACAAATATGCTGCTTCTTTGTATCTTGTTTTGTTTTAGTGAGCCTGAAAAATGCAGGGGTTAACATTGTCTAAAAATCTCATTCTAGATGGAACCAATAAGGATTCTGACTAACAGGTTTTTGTTCTTAATTCAGTGCCATGTAAATTCAAGGTAACCAGGGAAACCAAGAGCTTGCTATCCTTATATACTTTGCAGAGTGCTTTCTGGAAATAGTGTTCTCCAATCTGTCATGATCAGTATTCTTTGAGAACACAATAAATGAAAATAAGACAGGTAAGAAGTAAGAAGACAGAATCATCTTATTGTGCAAGTAATCATGAAGCGCTGAAAACTTATAATTTTGTTACAGATTTACTGGGGGCACTGGAAAATTACCAGATTGGAAAAAACCCTGCTGAATGTATGATAAAATAGGGTGTGTCACAAATTCAGCCTTTCTGAGCAGTAGCACATGCACCTGGAGAGATGCAAATAAAAATGCTCTTTGTTAGGAATCAGCTTTATCCCTAAATTTAGGTGCAGTAACAAACATGCACTCTGTTTGTTTCTGTGGGTTTCCTCACATGTGTTGGTGCAGACTTTGCACATGGGAGCCAAGAGGGGCAGATGCTTCACATTTTTTCCTGGTACATGGAGTAGCAGAGCAGATCCTCCTTCCTTTCCCTCCTGAATTTAGTGTGGCAGAAACCAGGGGCAGTTGTGGCCATGTGGGGTCTGGATAAAGAGGGCATGATGGATAATCAAGTTCACTCATGCTTAGATATTGGTCTAAATTCAGATTGTACCTCATCAGTAATGCCAAATCAGTAATAATGTTGAATTTTTTTGAGGGTCTGATGTGTGATTCACAAATGAAAGAATAAATCTTTACCTACTTTTAGAAACAAGTGGTTTTTTTAATTTTAAGTATATTATTCCTGAGCAGCCAGAGGGCTTTTTTCATGGTGGACTTCAGGAATGGCCTTCATCATGTAGGCAGTGGTGCTTCCAGAACAGTGGCAAACTCACTTCTGGGATCTGACATTTAGATTTCAATCTCTCTGCTATTAACAGATATGTGCTGTACTGGCTCTAAAATTAATTGTGAATCCTAGTAAGATATGTAGGAAATGTTTCAAAACAAATTAAAAATTAACGACAAACCAAGTCGGATTTTTCATTTGTGGCTTGTATTCTTTCACCTCCAGAAAACTAGAAGCCATCCAAGAAAGCAAGCATTAGATTCTAATTTGGAGTGACTTATTGAAGGAAAATAATCACTAAAAAGCTCTAATGATATTTTTTGACAGCTCCCTAATTCTTACATGTTGCTAGTAAAAGCTGCATCAAGCTGGCTGTGAGCCCTGGCTCTCACCTAAGTCAAAAAAATGCATGGCCTGTGATCATTTGGAAGAAATGATACTTTTAAAAACACAGCTGGAGGTGGTTTTTGGTTGTTTTCTTGGGGGTTCTTTTTGTTCTTCCAGCATGTGGTAGAATCACAGCTGCTGGTTCTGCCATTCATACTCTGTTGCATCCACTGCCCAACAGCAATAAAGAATAAGTAGGCAAAAATAGTGAGAGTTACTCATACTGAATTTGAAAAGAAAATCCAATAGAGCCCAGTGATTCAGTTCATTGTTTGTGTCTGTATGTGCCAATCAATGTCTTAGGTATACCAAAATGAGGGGTTTGTTCTTTCACTTTAAATTGCCTTCACTTGTTAAAAAATAAGGGGTTAAAAAGGGTCTGTGAAGTTAATTTCCCATGTGGAATTGCTGTAAATTATGACAGCAGTAAGTGGGAAACATGGTTTTTCATTAATCTAATATTAATGAAAGGCCACCTTCTCTGAGTCTTGCTACCTTTGTTCATGTTTAATAGATGTGTTTGCACTATTTGAAGTCTTCATTTGCATCTGAAGATGCAAAGGGGGAGCACCCTTCAGCAGTGTGTAATGATCTTTTCTTTTGACCAACAAAACAGGGACCAAAGAAAGAATCTGAGAACTGAAATCACACTCATCCTGTCAGAAAGATACAAGTTCCTTAATTAACTGCTGAAGACATTGCTGTTCATGGGAATTCCAGTCAGTAGTGCTGAGCTGAGTTGGGCAGGACAGTATAACCCAAGATACAGTGCACAACCAAACTTAGAAGTGAGCTCCAAACTCTTTTTCCAAAGTGGGAAAGTCTGGGATGTGGCTGCACATCTGAATCTGTTTTATTACCTGTATTTAGGATTGGAAAAAAGACCTGGGCAAGGGGCTGGAGCCCCAGCAGGGGCTGAGGGAGCTGGGAAGGGGCTCAGCCTGGAGCAAAGGAGGCTCAGGGGGCCCTTGTGGCTCTGCACAACTCCCTGCCAGGAGGGGACAGCCGGGGGGCCGGGCTGTGCTCCCAGGAACAGGGACAGGAGCAGAGGGAACGGCCTCAGGCTGGGCTCAGGGTGGGCACCAGCAGGGATTTGCCCATGGAAAGGCTGCTCAGGCCTTGGCAGGGGCTGCCCAGGGAGCTTTGGAGTGCCCATCCCTGCAGGTGGCCCAGGAAGGGCTGGAGGTGGCACTCAGGGCTCTGGGCTGGGGACAAGGTGGGCATCGGGCACAGCTGGGACTCCATGGCCTGGCAGGGGTTTTCCAATGTCATTGGCTCTCTGACATGAGGTACATTTTACATAGGGAAGAGACAAAACAACAATTTTATGTATTAGATAGTAAATGTGTAGAATAGTCACTGTATTAGCACTGTTCCATAGGAGCATGGATTGCTTTTTCACCCCATATAGATCTGAAACAATTGCAAAGCAGCTCAGAAATCTACTTGGGTATTTTTAAAGCACAGGAAATGAAAAAACACAACTTCTTGAAATCCTTTCCCACCCAGTTTCTGTGATTCTGTGGTTGTGGCTGACATCTACTCAGTACTCTGCTGCTGGTAATGTAATTACAGCATTTAGGTTTATTAGTGCATTACCTAAATACCAATTATCTTGTAGCATATGAAGGGTAGTTTAGATGCAGTAGTTTAGAAGAAACTTTATTAAAATGTTAGAGTTTTAATAATTAAAACTTTTCAATAATTTTCTTATGCTGTGTCTCTGCAGGTGCTCTGAATGACTTGTTGATATGAAGTTGGTGCATTAATGTACAGTGGGCTTAGACTTGTCATATGGAACTTGGGACATAGAAATGTGGCAGTCTGTATCCAATGAATGCTGCAGTTAGAGCAGGAGGTTGATATTCCTTTTGGGAAGGTGTTCCATATTTATTTCAAAAGCTGCCGGCAGAAATTATCTTTAGTATTTTCTTTACAGAGTTACTCATCCCATCATAAGTGGTATCTCCATTTTTAAAGTGTTGATAAAAGACAAAATCTTGACCTTTTAAATGAGGCTTCTTAGTCAGCTTAGTGAATTTATTTTCACAGTTTGGTGTATCAGAAATAAGTGATGGCAATATTCTTTGCAAAAACAAACAAAATGAGAGATTTGCAACAGTTTCCCATGTTTTTCCAAGGTATATTGACTTGACACAAACCAGCCTCCACACGTTCTTGTCACACAGGAAAATGCCGCATCATTATTGCATTTTACTCCCCAAGCTGTACTTCCCATTTTATTGTGTAAGGTTCTGGCATTTCAATCTATATTTTAAATAAAAATAAGGAATATAAATATACATGTCAAATATTAAATCTTTCTTATGTAAATTTCTGTTGAAGACTGAATTTTTAGATAGGTTTAGGACTTGCCCTTGTGTGCCATTGGATTCTGAGAATTAATAATGCTAATTTTGAGGCAAGACAGGATGTGTTATGTAAAAAACCCTGTCTAAATGATAACACACTCTAAAAGAAGTATAATGCTAAACACAAGCCTATAATTTGTCTAATAAATCACATTTGTAGCAATTTTACAAATCATCATTCCTGTAGAGAAGAAATCAGCTATGCCCTTTTTAGATGGCATGTTAAAATGTGTCTGTTTTTCTAGCCAAACCACCACTTTTTTTTGCATTCCACCCCTTCAGATTGCCATTCCTGGGACAAGCTGGAGTATAAAGAACACAATTTGACAGGTTTGGTGGAGAAAATATGCTTCAGTGCACTAAAGCAAAGCTCTCTGACAGGGGCCCTAGCTTTTCCTTGATGGAGAGGGTTATGCTGTGCTATCCTGGGATGAGGTTGGGAATGGTGTTCCAAGGAAACAAGTGCACATTTACTTACCAGAGTAACATTGGTGGCACTAAAGCTTTGGGGACAGTAGAGACCTCAGCAAAGGTTTTTGTAGGAACATTGTGTGTGTTCACCTTCCTGCAGATAATGCAGAGGGAATTTAAGAAATATATTGTGCAAAAGAACAACAGCACAGATTATTAAAATAATGCTGGTAAGATGAAATTTAGTTACGTGTCAGAAAACCCAGAACAAGGACAACTACCATGCAAAAGAACTTTTAGCTGTTTCCTGTGAAATATTTTACACTCAGCATGTATTGCCAGGTCTCTGCAAGTCAGTAAAGCCCCTTCTTGACAGACCTGACTCTTTGACTGGATTTGTTTTATAAGATAAAATTTTATGTTGCTCACCTCATCATAAACAGGAGGGATGAAGCACACAGGTATACAACAAATCGTGGTGAGTGGAATCACAAGACTTACCACTCCGAATAGCCTTGTGATATGAGTAAAAAAAAAAGTTCCAAATCATGTAAAAGAAAAATAAAACCAACTTGAAGTTGAAAGCTGTGATTGCAGAGGTGGGTTGTGTTTCTGCGTATGGAGAATTAAAGGCAGCACAGAGGAAGTGAGAGAGGAGGTGCTGCACTGTCCCCTGGGACTGAAGGAGACCCTGGAGCTTTAAGGAGGCACCAGAGCTCTGATAGCAGGTGATAAACTGTAAAGTGGAATATTAACTTGCCAGGATTTGAATAGAATCAGACTGAGTGAATAATGAACCATTTCAGTAATGAGTGAGAGCCAGCAGTTGGCGTTTGAGCCAAGCCCTATGAGTTCCAATAAAACATCCATCTAAATTTGATCTCTCCACTTAAAAGAAAGGGAATAGGGGAGGAAGGAAAAAGAAAACTACAGAAACCACCAAACATCAGACAAGCAAACCAACCACGTTCTTTCTGTAGGCAAAGGAAAACAACCATTTTCATTGGATTCTACAAATGTACCATCCTGCCCTGGAGAAGAACCATAAAACTGCAGCTGGATCATATATTTTTTTTCTTTATGCAGCAGTTAAACATACTCATATTCACTTGAAAAATGAACCAACAACTTTCTGTAGCTGTTAGCTGTGCATTCCTTGAAGACATCCTCAGCTTTGCCCTTTGCAGCTGGGTGATTTGCACTGAGTTAAATTCTCCTGTGGATTCCCCTGGTCTGTGGTTTGTCACAGCAGACCACTGTTCTTCCTTTGGAGCCATTTCGCCATCCTAATTAAATTTGTGGTCAGGCGTATTTTGCTGTTATTTGCTTCACAGAATCAAACATTTATGAGTTTGGTGTCTGCTCATGAGTGCACTAAGAGTAACTGCTTGAATTAAACAAAAATATGAAGTTTGTTCTGTGGTTTGAAGTGCAAACATGATTACCAACTTTACCACTCACTACTCATTTTAATAGAGTGGTATAACTGCCACAGTAAGTGCTTAACTCTAAATTGCACATTTTTAGAAAGGAGACCTGTTCAGTGGGAGTTCTTTGTGTTTCTGGGCAAAGGTTGAAAATTTCCTGAAAAAATATAGACTGAAGTAAAAGTTACATTTTTTTTTTATTGATGTTGATTTTTGCTTTGAATGGAAATGTCACAACTATTCTCTTAAAAACTCTCTGAAAACTGTCTTGCTCATGTTTTGAGGTGGTTTTCTCAGTCCTTGGTGTATCATTTCAGAAAGATAAGCAGGTTTTTTGTTATACTAACGCTATTTTAATACCCATCTAAAATTTTCAGAAGCAGCATTTCAACAATCCTTGTTGTCTTAAAACACTTATAAACTGATTATTTGAGACACATTTCCCAGATCTGGCTTGAGGCTCAGCTGTTTGCATTCAGGTGATTGTTGGCACTGTGACCAACTTGAAGTGGAAACAAATAAATCCATATTCTTAAGGAATAGAGAAACCATTCTAATGTTCATTTGGTTTAAGGGATGGAAAGAAACAGGCTGTGCAGTTACTGAAAAGAGCTGTTTATTCATAAAGTTATGATCCTAGGAGCTCACTAAAGTCCATATATTATTTATCCACCTCTAGTGTGGGATTTATCTATTTCTTGCAATTGAGTTTTAAGTGCTAATATTGTGTTTGTGATAATACTGTGCAGAGAACTGGAATTTGGCATAATGGTGAGGACAGTCCTTAGCAGAACTGCAGACTGAAGCAAAGCTGTGGAAAGCTGGAAGAATGGCTCTAAGGATGGCAAAGCACTTGAGGAGGCTGGATAAAATGATTGCTGTGTTCCAGACATGTTGCTTAGTTTGGCATCTAACACTTTCTCAGAGACAAGTAAGTTCTGTAATAGCCACTTCAAGAGATGGAGCACAGCATGCAGATTAAGACATGTTTAAAAACTGAATTTTAATATGCAAATCACAGGCTGAACATAAGCTGCTGTTTCTACTTTTGTGTGGGCTTGTTTAGCTTAAGAACACACAATAGGCTGTGATGAATCAGTGCACCCAAGGGTGGAGTAATGCACTATGTTCCTGCAGGATGGGGTCCCTGGAAGTACTTTGGGATATGGATCTGCGGTTAACAGGGGCAGAGGGCCTTGAGAAAGGATCCTACTTGTTTCCATTTTTTCAAGGAATTTAGCAAATCACAAGGGGTCAGAATCCCTGCTTCACTGCCTCAGCTTTTGGCCTTGTTTTGTGCTCCTAATGTCAGGAATTTATCAGAAATTTCACATTCAATAGAGATATTTTAGCAATAGAAATAAATCAATAACTGTTTTAATTTGAGTAAATGGATATTTTCTGATGAACAATTCTATTCTATTGAATTTCTATTGAAATTACTGGTACCCTAAGTACAAAGACCTCTGCATCAATTCAATCTCCTTCAAGATTTCCTTGAAGAGGAGATTCTTTTCCCTTGCAATGAAAACAGTGCCTTGGGAAGACAAAGGGACTGTTTGGTCTCAAAAAGGGTTTTTACAAAAGAGTCCCTTTCACTTTGCAGTGCAGAGCCATGATCTGCATAAGCAACAAGAGTAAAAATCTTCTACGAATTGAAGCAGCCCTGCAGGCATTGGCTAAATATTTTTAGCCAATAAGAATGAAATAGAGAAATAAAACCAAATACTTCTGTGTAAACTTAGTGCTGTTTATAAATCCAGAGTTTTCCTTGTGTAACCAGATGTTTAGTTTACCATGTCAGGCCTTGACATTTTTCTGATAAGTATGAAAGATAAATGTATCACATTTTTTCTTTTTAACTGCGATTGCATTTGCAGCATAGCATGCACAGAAATAATAGATTGCTTAGCAAAGTAAACAGAGGAAAATGGTGTTTAGAATTTCTGTGTAAGCAGTAATTAGGGAACTGCTTGTCAGTTTTAGAGCATTGTGAAATATTATGGCATATTGTGACTTTATTTTTACAGAATCTGTTGCATACCTGTCACGTTAATTCAACTAGAAAGCATTCTTTATGACAATTCATATAATATCATAAAGGCAGCCAGTCATGTTTGTAACCAAATCATTGCATGTCTCAATGTGGAAATTGAATTGGAAAGGAAAAAGAGAGTGGAAGAAGATTAAACTCAGTATAAAACACATTTTATGGGTGCAGATTTTGGTTTGCCATTCCTCTTGCAATCAAAAAATTCTTAAGGTGTAAAATTGCTTAATTAGACATATCTTCACAAATTAATATTTTTTCTGGCGTTGACAGAAGCGATCACATGAACCACAACAAAGTACCCAGAACGGATGAAAAAATGTAACTTTTATTGTGCAGTTCTCACAGGGCAAGATGGATTTTTACATTTATTCAGTGACTCTGTGTTAGTTCTTTGTTGGTCCACATTTACTGTTGACCAAAGTGGACTCATGGCTGTTGACATGTATGACAAGATGTCAGGTTTTTATCTAACTAGGAGTATTTTTTTTTCTAAGCAATTGGATGGACCCCTGCGAGTTGTGTGCCATTGGAAATGACCTAAGGTTTGAAACATGATCTTTACTTGTTGTTCTTGTGAACTGCAGGCTACACAAATGAGACAGAATGATCCTTTATGTCTAGTTTGGTAATTTAGATTTTGGTTGTTTGGGGTTTTTTTAAGCTTTCTCAGGCACTGTTTGGAAGGAATCCAGTTTGTGTGATTGGTGTCTGAAGCCTCTCTCTTGATAATAAATATGATTAGATCTTATCTGTGGCTCTTATTTGTTTTGTTTCTGTCATTTACAGTTGTTTTTAGCAATCTGTACATTGCTCAAACAGCAGCAGGTGTCAGTTTAAGCATTTTTACTTGGGCATATCTGTGTCATCTGATCTCTTAGGACAGGGAGCATGAAAGGGTTTACAACATTTCTGTGAAGGGGAAGTTTTGGGCTTGCAATCTCTGCAGCTACTTTAAATAAGTTATTTGAGTTTTTTGTGTCCTCACAACGTGCTGGAGTTGCATTGCCTGGAGTTACACACACCTGGTGCTGCTGGGCAACCTTATCACAGTTTCTGGATGGTTCTCTCCCTCTGTACAGCAGTTATAATGAATACTGTGTAGTGAACCATCCCTCTACTCATTTGTTTTTATTAATATGGCCTAGAACAGTGACAGTCAATATCATTAAATATTTTTATCCTTCTTAGATAAAAGTAGCAGAGTGGATATTAATGGAACAAATAAAAAAGGCTTTATGAAACATTGTTATATAGATATCTATGTACTTGGGCTTTATTCCTCTCTGAAATGGTGCAGATTTTTTCCAATAATGTTTACCACAAGCTGAAGTGTTTTTTTTACACCAGTTCAAAACAGAAGTTGTTAATAACAGTGATAGTATCTACTAAAAGGAGCTATTGCTCACTTGAAGGTAGTTTAATATTCAAGATTACTATTTTCTTTGCTTTCCATCTCAAATAGACTGGAGCATGTTGGGATTTCTAGATTTTACTTCCAACATTCAGATTCAGTTTTTAAAAGTCTTGCCAATGTTTTCAGTTATAGCAGGACTTTGACTTTTATTCCTCGTTCTGTGTCCATTCCCATCATGTTCGAAGGGACATTTAAATGTTGTATTAATTAACAAGACAAGTACTTGGGAAGTGGGGACTGTGGTATTATTTTCTAAATGAAAACAGTAGCTGTACTTCTATTTCTATTTTATTTGGCTGTGCTTCTGCTATGTGCTGGGGTGTTCAGCATATGCACCCAGCTTCAGTTGGACAGAATACCATCTTAAATTATTCTGGAAAAGCTGTTAGCTGTACTTTTGGGCTCCAATGTAGTTATTTTTCTGATTTATATATTTGACAGTTTTTTTGTTGGACAAGTGGAAAACCTTAGGAGATTATGACTGCTGGCTTTGAAGATCTTAATCCTGTAACAACTGATTCTGATGGCTCCTCAATACTAATTACTGCTCAAGCATGTGCTCTCTTTTATGAATCATTAAAAAATAAGAAATGATGAATCAAAGTCATGTGGTTTTTAGCTTCAGCTGAACGTATTCTCTCATAAAGGCAGTTAAGTTTTTTCCCCTTTTGTTATGTAGTCTTTGCCACTAAATGACACAAATATATTCTGTATCGTAAAATCATTTAGGATGGAAAAGACCCCTGAGCTCTTCAGCCCAGATATTAACATGGCACTGCTAAGAATATTTATGTGTGGATATATTTATGTATCTATACACACACATTTATCTTTTATATCTATATAAAGTATAACTATACATATGAGTGAGTTATGGAAGGAACAGTGCATCTGGTGAATTTTGGTTAATCCCTAATTTTAAACTGCAACCCTAGGACTGAAAAATCAGTTCTTCTAATTTAGGATATTTTTAATTTTTTGTTAAATTACAAAGAATGCCACAGATGTTTTTCTGTGTGAATGGGGAAAACCCATCAACAAGGAGGCACACAAACACACACACTCCCTTCTGGCAAGATTAATGTCAGATGAAAATTGAGAAGTCACCCTGCAGATGTTTTGAGACATGGCTATCCAGGGATATTTGCTGTAGATGAGGGGAATCACTGGACACCGAAAGCCTAGTTGAAATTACAGCACAAATTCTTTGTGTTGAGAAAGAAATTTGTTTTCTCTTTTGATAGTTGTTGAAGAAAAGATGTTCTAATAAGGCAAAAACAGTGGTCTTCTGACAATGTGGGCATTTTCACAGAAATCTCTTTTCCATTGCATTTTTTGAGGAGGATGCTTTGGGCTGAGTTCAGATGAACCTCTTGGCACTCCAATGGGGCACAGAAATATTGAGAATGATCTATTTCCTGATTTCTGTTGATGAGGAAAGGGGAAAAAGTGGATGACACAAATTTTGCTTGGTCTTTACTCACATGCTACTGCTCCCCTGAACTGTGCTTTGTTTCTGTTAAAAATGTTCCAACCCCCTTCTGTTCTGAAAAGCCAAATGAGCTGCACCAAGTCCACAGGGATGGAGGCATCCAAGCAGAGTGGATGGCAAGGATTTAGACTCATTTTTTGAAGTTTGGGTCCCACTCTAAAGAGACCGTGCAGATAAAGCTTTCCTAGAAAAGAAATGCCCCCAGTGCTGGGGTAGGAAGAATATCTGGGTTTTGTGTGCTTGCCAATGGGTGAGAGGGACTTGGGTAGGGATGTGACTTGGCACACCGTGTGCCCAGAGTGATGGCACGGGAGTCATTCCTGGGAAGGGAGAGTAAAGAACTCAGCGTGAGAGCTGATACTTCCTCCCCAGCTCTGAGAGAAAGGATTTGAGCTTGACAGGAAAAAATTGCATGGCAATGCTCACTATTTTCAGTACTTGACAGTTCTCATTGTTACCAAGAGTCCTGTTTCATGTGTTATATAAATATTTCAAATCAGGGTCCCTTAGATGAAGATATTAAGTTGCCATCATTTCACAGCAGAATGTCATTGGTGACATGTAATTTTGAAATGTTCCAAACAGGTTTTCTACCTTCTTTGTATTTTTTCTTGGTTTTCAGTATTCCTAAATCCTCCCTGATTCCTTCCACACTTCTGTCTTCCCAGTCAGATTTCATGAAGAGGGTAGCAATGAAAATGCATATTAAAATGCTCTTGAAGTTTAAGTATTAAATGAAATAGTGCTTGAGTATTTTACTATGATTTTTCCATGTAATCTACTACTCTTCTGGAGTTTATGTTTTTTTTCGTTTTTCACTTGAGGATAAATTCTTGATATATAAGGTGAAGAGAGAAAATAAATTCCCTGGCCATAGGAATGTTAAGGTAACATATCTTAATTATCTTAATTTAGGGTAAGGTTTCACTAGATGGATATCTTGTGGTGAAAAGTAAACTGGTTCAGAGTAATTTATCTTTTAATTTTCTAGGAGTTTTGGATGGTGACAAATGGAATACTCTCATTTTTCATAAGTTAAGTATGTAATTAGAACGATTTCACACTTTTTGTTTTGGTTTTCAAGAACCTCTGATTTTGTTGTGTAACTAATGGCAGAGTGTCGAAGGATTACAGTGGATTAATTTGCAGCAGCTGTTGTAACAACAGCCTAATAGTTCCTAAGTATAAAGGTAGGACCTGTTTATATCTTTTTAATTGTGTAAAGTACATATCAGCTGCTAATAAATCTATGGTGTCTAGCTAGGCACGAAAGATGCTTCAGCTACAAATTGTCTTTCGTAATTAGCTATGGGTTGGAGATGATTTTGACCCACTTTCTGCAGAAAATATAATGATTATATGTTTGCTGCTATGTTCTTCTTCCACGTTAGAACACAGAGTTCAGTAAAAGTTTTGACATAATGATTTTCTAATGAACTTCCTGAATGTGTGTTGCTAAGGGAATGAAGAACATGTTGAAATTTTGTATGGAAGGAACTGGATTTGAAAGGTGATTGCTTCAAATCCAGTTCCTTCTGTATGGAAGGAACTGGATTTGAAGCAATCACTGGATCACGGAATGGTTTGGGTTGAGGGGCTCTTTAAACCCATCCAGTGCCAACCCAGCCATGGGAGGGACACCTTCCCCTGTCCCAGGCTGCTCCAGCCCCAGTGTCCAGCCTGGCCTGTAGCACTGGGAGCCATTCAAGGGCTCCTGTCCCTGCAGCCCTTGGCAATTGTCTCTCTCCATCTTTCCTGCAGCTCCTTCAGGCCCTGCAAGGCCACCCTGAGCTCAGCCAAAGCTTCTCCTGTGCAGGTGAACAATGGCAGCTGTGCCAGGCTTCCATCTGGAATGATCTTTAGGTCTTGTGCCATCAGTCATGTACAGCAATGAAATATTCCTTTCTCAAATGTATGAAGATGCATGTAAAATGTTAGTTTGTCCTTACAGTTTCTCATCTGAAACTGTTCCTAAAGGTGTTCCAGATGCTGATAGCTCTGATTGTAGAAAACTGTTGATTTCTATCTTAAATCCATGAACCCTAATTTGCCTTGCTCTCTAAGGAAAACAGTTTTTCAATCCTTTAATTTGCTCAATCCCTTTCTTCACCTCTCGCCTATAACTTGTCAAGGCTGTGCTGGTAACATGCCGGAGTTTTACAGCATCCTCTGCAGATGTACCCATGGACCCTTGGGGACCAACAGCCTCACCTGGGGCACTGCTTTGGGGACCAACAGCCTCACCTGGCACTGTGATGGGAGATTTGGGGACCAACAGCCTCACCTGGCACTGCCAAGGGGGTGTCTCTGTGCTGTGGCTGGCCCAAGGGGAGGGACACCAACAGGAGATGATGTGAGCCTCTGCTAGGAAACAGCTCCAAGAGGCTGAGCTCTGCCTGCTCAGCTGTTTTATTGGCTGTCCTAGCAATACAACAACAGGAAAAGGAGCTACCAAAACCACCATGCCCATAAAACATCCTCTGTGTGTGGCAGAGCAGTGGCACAATGTTGGCACACCTCTCATGGGTCACTCACATTTAACATCCTTGCTGAGGTAGGAACAAACCTAGGTCACATTCTGTTTGCCCCTTACTATTTGAAATTATGTTCTGGCATTTTTCACACTTTTCCATAGGATTGAATCCAATATCTCTATGAATATAACTTGCTTTTAGCATTATATCTTTGTGTTTGACTTGTGCAAACATGGTTTGCAGCAATAAGGGTGTTTTGCAGGGATGGTTTCTAATGCATCCATCTGTGTTTTCTCCACAGCCATTTCTGATTGATGAGATCTTTGGTGCAGCCTAGGATTTTTCTTAGTTAGCTGAATCCTCTTGGCTTTTATACTTATGGCTTTCATTCCCTTTATCTTCAGTCATGGAGATAATCCAGTTCATTTGCCATGATATCTCATTTCTGCTCCTTATTGACACTGGTCCTAACTTTTTTTTAGCAGTGCTCATCTGTTCCTCGTGCCAGGGTAATACAGAGAAAGTGCTAAAAAGATTGGTTTCAAGAGTAAGGCTGATTCTTTCATTTCAGTGCATTGTTAGGATTTTATTTTACTTTTTTTCATCTTAAATAACATTTAAATCTCTGTCTTCATTTTTTTTTTTCTCATGCTGAGTGGTTTTAGCTGAATGTAAAACAATATGTAAGACATGCAACTTTCAAGACATGTCAGAATAAAGAAACCTTATTTGCCTATGTTCCTACCATATAGTATATGAATATAGATGTCACATGTAGAGAAAATTCACTTTTCTGGTTGAATTGTTATCTTGAAAAATATTAATGCTCCAATTTGCAGAAAAACTCAGTCAGCTACTTAAACAGCATGTAATGCCCTGTAAGCACTAAAATAACATTCAAAGAACATTGCAACCAGTTCTTTCATGCAGGTTTGGTGCCTCCTGAATATGTATTTTTCTTTGTCTCCATGGTCAACACATTATTCAGTACAATATTAACAATGTCACAATTGCCTGTTGAGATACAGGTAATGAAAAGATGAAGTAAAAATTGAAAATAATGGAGAAAAAATATAAGTGGCTACAGGGCTGTCTTTCATGACAGATTTCTGTCACCTTTGTCTTTTCTCTGTTGGGCAGGGCAGATTTTTGTCTCTGAGGTTAGTCAATGCAATATTGTCAGAATGTCTAAAAGCCTCAGGGTGGTAATTATGAAGTTTGTGCATGAGGCAGAGAGTTCATGTGTTTCTGCTGTGTGTTTGGGTCTTTTGGGGAATATTTACTGTGCAATGTGGGGGTGGTAGTGTGCTTTGGGAGGGGGTTGAGGGTAATTTTTTGTTTCTTTTTCTTTTTTGTTTGTTTGTTGTAAAGCTCTGTTTCGGGTTTGACATTACCTCATTCCCCCAAAACAAATTCTTTGTGTCTTTCCAAAAATGCTGCTTTGGGATCACTAATTGTGGCAAATTTCAGAATGGCTGTTGAAATACACAAAAGAAAGAGTTGCCTGGTACCTCCCAAAGCTCTGCTGGCCCTGCTGTGCTCTGCACTTGACTCAAGTGTAGGGGACAGTCAATATTATCCAGTGACACACTGATACAGTGTGCCTGCACCTTTGGTAGCCATGGCAAGCTGCTTTTCCTCATCTTGAGTATTATTTGGTAACCTCAACTCATAGTTTTTGATTTGATTTCTAGGCAAATGCTCCTAATGCAGCCCAGGGGTTCTACAAACTATTTTCCTACAGTTGTGTTGGGCTTCTAAATTAGCTAACCCTATAACATTGATCACTTATCAATCAATTTATTAATTCCATTCTAAAACCATTTTTAATTGCTTTATAGCTCAAGTGGTTTATGTTGTAAATATAATTAGCTCTTTTCCTAAACGAGCAAAGCTGGCATTGACCTTTGATACAGCGTTGTAATTTCAGACAATAATTTCAAGTTCATGGCAACCTTTATTCATCACCATTGCAACCCAGAGCTGAATGATTTCCCCTCTAGCCATATTATTAATGGGGTTTTCTGCTCAAATGTCCCAGTGTAACCTTTTGATCATTAGCACATGCACAGAAAAGTTTATTCTGCATTTTCAATACTTGGGCCTCTGGCTGTCTCTCAGATGTCTGAAGGAAAATCCCTTACAACCAGGAGAGGATGTTGGTGTTGTGGGTGTGGTTGGGGTTTGGTTTGTCTTAATTCTTTCTTGACAACACCTAAAGTTCATTACGCACTTCCA
This sequence comes from Melozone crissalis, assembly GCF_028551555.1. NCBI lineage: Eukaryota > Metazoa > Chordata > Aves > Passeriformes > Passerellidae > Melozone > Melozone crissalis. Next base: position 17,762,200 of record NW_026535785.1, on the reverse strand, counting down.
ACTTTGCAATACAGATTGGGATATAAGTATGAATCTGTGTTTAGAGACAGAAGTGCTCAATGCTGATGCTCTCCACAAAAATTTACAGTTATTTCAGAACCAAAGATTGCATTTTGCTGACTGTAATCCAGTTAATTTTGTCAATATTGAAGTGGCTAATGCAATTGCTTATTTTCTGTGTGTGCTCTCACAAAATGTAAAAAGGAGTCTATAATTAAGCACTAAAATAAATAAGATGTAATAATGAATTACCTTATTTAAAATGAACTACTAATACGGCGTGTCTGTCATGAGGGTTATGAGATTATTTTGAATGGGCAGTGACTGAATTGTCTGCCTTTCTTGGGAGTGTCTTTATAATTTTATAAGACTTTTGATGAAGACTGTAGATAATATGCTGATGGTTGTGCCTGTCTGCTCTAGAGGAACATGTCATAGGCTTTGGAGAAATTTACATAATGAAAGAAAGAAGGGAAATAATTCTAATTGTGATTAAATGAAGATCTATCTTGGAAAAAAATATTTTTTTTCTTGAGGACTAGATTTCCAGGCTTTAGTTCAGTCACAAAGTCCAGGAGTTTCTGTGACTTTCACTGCCTTCACATAGTGACGTGGATGTTAAAATGTGGGAATTTGGGAGATTTGTGCATGTAATAAGTTCATAAAATGCGGTAGATAGAAGAAAAGGGAAAAAAAGGAAGAAAAGTGAACACAATCAGAGAATAAAAATTCATTCCTGGATAGAAATCTTTTTGAAAGGTTTTGAAAAGAGGGGAGTTACTCGGGTGCATTTGGTATTGCTGGTTATGGGGAGAGACTGCTGGGTTAGTGCTTCACTTTTCACTGTGGAAATGTGCTATTTCTTGATTTGAGGAAATGATGCAGAATCACATCAGCTGTAAAAGTTGTTGTGCTCAAGCCATTTATGAAAAATTTATCAGACTTGGGTTTCCTAAGGAGAGATTTGAAACTTCTGCCTCTGACAGGCGAGAGTTTCTTTATTGAGGATGGACTTGTCCATCAGCAGAGGGAGATGGACCAAACACAAAGTGCTCCCAGGGCAGGGGCTGTTCCTCACCCTGGCCCCATCACATTTCAGCAGCAAACACAGCTGGCACCCAGGAGCACACAGGAAATGGCTCCAATGGGAATGTGCTCTTTGTTGATGGAGTGACAGAACTGTCTTTTGTCTCTTTTGAAAAGGAAAAAAGCTCAGAAGTTTCTTTGTTCAATTAGCAAAAACGACACCTCATAGGACCTGGGGCACCTCAAACTTAAGGATGGCCAATTGGACAGGAGCTAAAAAGTCCTGCCTGAGCAATTTACTGGAAAAATATGAGAACAAAGAAACTAATTGTTTTTTTGAGGTGTTTACCAGGACCAAAAACTTTTTGTACTTGGCTCAGTTTTTCTCTGTAAAGAGTTTTGTTATTTTTATTAAAACTTTTTTGTTTCTAACGCTGCTATAGAAGCCATCTTGCTGATTTTATGCCTTCTAAGGTAGCTGAGCTATCTTGGGTGTGAAATAGATCTCCAAGAGATCATGAGACCTGGCTCAAGGAGACCCCTATTTCAGGCTCCCAGTGCCAGAGGACTGGGCTGGATGGGATATTGGGAATTAGGAATTGTTCCCTGGCAGAGTGGACAGGCTCTTTAGATATATCTATATCTAGATATAGATATATATAATTTTATATATATTTAATTTATATATATATTTTTAGATATATAATTTATATATATATTATATATATATATATATATATATGTACACCAGCCAAAGTATCCCATTCTTTTGAGTCTTTAGAATTTTTTATCTGATTAGACATCAGAAAGGAGAAAAATGCTGTAGAAGAGAGGGAAGAACAGAAAAATGGGAGGTGAGAAACAGTTAAGAAAATAATAAGAAATTATACTAATTTCTGAAGCTGTGTAGTTTCTTTCAACAAAAACAGCTTTAACTTTTTTTTTTTTCACTTCTTCTTCAATTAATGTAATAAGGTCTTACAGTTTAATTTACAGCAGCCAGCTAAACTCCCTGGGAGGTGCTCTAGTGGTAATTAGTCATCTGAGAAAATGTAGCAAAATCCAAATAACTGGCAGATTCATAAACACATCACACTTACAGTGCTGTTATAATTTTAGGTGATTTTTCTCTTACAGAAATGTGTACATTATGCAGTGTGCAACGATGCACATGGACACATACCTAATGTTGTGGGGGAAGAGTTTAGCTCACAGGATTTTTCCTAATGGACGATGGAGAATTGATATTTTCCTTGTGAGTGAGAGTGCTGGAAGTGATGTCATTACCCATTTGTAAAACCTTACCTGAAGCTTTGGCCAGAAAAACTGAGTTTTGCTTTTTCCCTGTTTTTAAAAGACAGTGAGTGTGGAGCTCAGGCTGAGCTGGCCCCAAGACAGGCACAGCTCTGCTTTCAGTGCTGCAGGGAACCAGGGGAATCCATCCTGCTGCGGGATGGTCCAGCCAGGAATGCCCAGCATCAGCAAGAAGGGATGTTCAATGAAAAAGTGGTGGCATAGGGGAAAAGTGGGGAAAATAATCTCCTTTCCAAAATTTAACACATCACTGCTGGTTTATATTGTGGGAAGTCTGGCCTTTAAGTCCTACTTTTGGTCTCTGGCTCTGAGCCCTTTCACCAAACAAATGGTGGGTATTTAAGCCGAGTTTTCCTGCCTTACAGTGTGGTTCATTGAAATATATTATAACTGTACATTAGTCGTATTATATAAAGTCATATTAAACTCAATGGTGCATGGATTTTTCACTTCAATGTGACTTTGTGTAGTAAAAATGTATATAGTGAAAGGAATTCTTAATGAAGTAGCTGCCAAGACTTCTCAAAGAACAACTAAGGGAGTGAGAATAAAAATTTATTATCACATGTTAGCACATAATTTACCTTACAGTCACAGCTGTATTTTTCTATATTTCCTTTTCTGAAGCATCCACAGTTTTACAACCTACCTCTTATCCTTTCTTCCCCTAATAAATTGACATTGTTTAAATAGTTTAGGTTTGGGCTTGATATTGGTGATGTACAAAGAGGAGAATTGGGAGACGAAAAAATTATTTTCTTGTGGAATGAAGTTAAGCAAGGAAGGAATTTGTAGGTAAATGAGTCCAAAAGGAAAGCAAGAAAACACACTTTCAGTGCATAATACCTAATAAAATTATCTTTATAAAAAACAAAACAGATACTTCAAATTAATTTCAGTGTTCTAAATCATCACTGTAATATTATATTGGCTGTGTATGAATTTTCTGGTGAAATGTAAGGTATTTTCTGAGATTTCAAAGGTCTAAATGTAAAAGAAGATAGGGTAAAGGGAAAGGAAATCTTTCACTCTCATTTTTGATGAAGTGCTGACACTAAGCTGTCTCAGCAGTAGGTGCTGCTGCCTCTGTCCCTACAAAATGTTTCCAAGTTTCACTCACACTGGTTTGAGAAGCCTGAATTGTAAATTTGGAGGAAGAGATCAGCTGTTTAAAGTTACTGTCGTTGGGGTATATTTTTAGGTTGAAATAATTAACTCTTGAATCTTCTATGAATTCAAATTAGGTAGAGTAATGCCAGGAAATTATGGTCTTATTTTCAGTGTTTGGCCTTCAGAATCCCATTCTGCACAAACCACAACATGGATTATGGCTCCCATGTCTCCATGGATTGAGAAACTTGAGACATGACAATTTAAATGTGGTTTTAGGAAGTCAGCTGCTTAGTTACATTCATTTTTTTCAGGCCCCTTTTCAGTGAAATCTCTTTTTATCCAAGGAACTTGCATAGTAAATGAAATTCAATGGGCTCATTTTCAAACTTAAGCTAATATGAGACTGCTATGGAAAAACCAGATGGAACTTCTTGTGTCTGTTCTGCAGTGATGGATCTGGGAAATAGATCAGTTTGGCTTTTGTTATGAGGTTTTTTTTATTTTAAGATAAGTTTTTAGATATTTAGTTAAGCTCTAAGTTAAGAATTCATATTATTTAATAGACAACTGTTTGTAGTTGGTTGGTTGAGACACAGTTCTGACATTTAATATCAGAATGAAGGTTCCAGTGAATGAGGTATCCATTCTGCTCTAGGGCAAAGGAAACATCCTGAACATATTTCAATTTTTTCAATGAAAAGTATTTCTTTTTGTCAAGCAAACTGTGCAACTACACACTGCTTCTCCCTTTTTGGATGGTATGCTTTAAAGGAAATGAAAAATATTAGAAATGTTTTGCAAACATGAAATTAAATGTAATTAATTTTGTGGTATGCAAGTTTGATGCTGTATTAAAAAGATGCTTCAGCAGTGCTTAAGTGCCTATAAGGTTCCTTTCCTTCTCCCCCATGGTGTGCTTAATGTGCCAAAACCTGCAGCATTATTCATAGTCAGGTTAAGTTCTGTGCATGCACAAGAAGACATTGAGAGTTTTTGGGACTGAGACTTGTGGAAATTTTGGGCTAAAGTAGTGATCATGGCATTACTAAGCAAACAACAAAAAAATCAGTAAGAAATGAATCTATACCACAATTGAGTGCATCCCTTTATCTTCTACCAGTGTCTGTCTTCCGCCATTGCGTCTTCCGCCATTGCGTCTTCCGCCATTTTATTGTCTGACTGTTTTATTTTCTGACCATTTTTTCCACAATTATTTATTTTCCACCATTATTTTCCAATATATAATTTGGTTCAGTCTTTCTGCTGGAAACCTGAAATAATATAATTATTGGTAATGGTGCTATTCACATATGACTAGAGGAGAATTTGGATTAGGATTTTGAAGAGCAAATCTTAATGGTCCCCACGTAGTGTATTAACTGCTAATAAAAGCAGGTCTTGCTAAAAGGCCTTTATTAGGAAAATTTCATCCCAGCACCTTTTCAACATTAAATAGTAATGAAATTGCTATCAATTCGGTGTGCTAAATGGAATTGATTACAACATTGCTCATGTTAGCACACACAGAGCATAATGTGGATCAGATTTTGAAAGCTAAGTGAATGTAACATTAAAAATGAGACTTTTCCTTTCCACTGAAATCAGAACATTTATGGTTCAGAATAAAAACCTTAATTTTGGGCATTCTAGTTCAAACTATTTTATAGAATAGAACTATATTTTATAAAAAGAGTTGTCCAAAGCTATTTCACACTTAATTGTATTGCTCCGTCTCTTGCAAATTACACGTGTGCAGTTTCCTCAGACATTCGTTATTCTGAATGCAGTTGGGCAAGGTTAAGAGAAATAAATATATTTCTCTTAAACATAATCAAACACCACTGTTCAGTTGGCATCTTCCTGTGCAGCTTCGCAGCATGCAAACCCTTCAGAAGTTAGGTCAGCAGCACTGACATCCAGTTCCAACAAGAACCTGCTGGGATTCCTGCCCTGCTTCCACAGGGTCTGATAACTCCTTTGGGGGTGCAGTAAAAGAAAAAATCACTCTTGTCCTAACTACAGAAGGAATGATATTGGTCAATCCTTTCTGCCCATGCTTGACCAGCCATCCTTCAGGAAGTGTCACCAGTTTGCAAGGAAGAAGTTTCAGGAACTCCTAAAAGTGTGAGAAGGTTCCTTAATGGGCAGCATCATTCTGTTTGCTTTCCTGATTTCAGGACAAGTACAGCTGTCAGTGTCCTTTGTAGCTTGAGTGTTCTGTCTGTGGATGGCTTCATTGCCCCTCCCATTGCCATCCTGTCCTAGCTGTTTGTTGCCAATAATTTATATATTATGTATATATATATATATATACACACCCATATATGTACACATATATAAAAATTATCTATGTAGATAATTATATAGAATTATATATAATTTTTATATTTAATTTAATTATAGGTGCATTTTAACATAATATATAATTATAATTATTTATATAATTTGTCACTGTGATATTTTATGAAAAATCCCTTCACCAGGATTTCTTCTTCTGGGAAGCTTCAGCTTCTTCCTGTTTTGCTGCTTTGGAATATGATTTGGAGACTTGTTTACCCAGCATGTGAATTGTTTTAATTTAATGGCCAATCACAGGCAGCTGTGTCAGACTCTGTGTCAGAGTTTGTCATGGGTTTTTATTATCATTCTTCTCAAGCCTTCTGATATATCCTTTCTCTTTCTTTATAGTTTTAGTATAGCATTCATATGATGTGATATGATATCAGCCTTCTGAGAACGTGGAGCCAAATTCTCATCTCTCGTCCTGGGGACCTCACAACACCACAATAATTTTATACATATATATATGTACACACACAGAGAATTATTCTGGTGCATGCAGTTGTATGGTTCAATACCATCCATCTCTTGGCAGTGTGTTTTCTCCATTCTCCTCCCATATATTTGCCTTGTCCAGAGTTTGTTCTCAGGTTTCAGATCTCACTCTTGTTGGCTGAGTGCTCCCTGGTGCAGCCAGTGCCCCACACCAGTGCTCCCAGTACCACAGGACACGTTTTCCTCTCTCTTCCCTGCATCCAGAATTTGTTGTGTTTTCCTTCTCGTCTGCTCGTGGGATTCTTGCAGACCACACTCCCAATTTCAATCTGCTTGTCTTCCAGGGATCCTTCAGAACTATTTTAACACCTACTGGCTTGGGGAACTGTCTGGCTGTTAAACTTTCTGTTCTGTTTAGAAGTCTTGATTATGTTCGCAGTATGATGAGCTGCTAGCTCTGCCCTCCTCTTCACCTTTATTTCTAGTCTCTTCAGATGATAAACAGAGCAGGAATATTTCTTAATTTTTAATGCTGTTATAATTATATGTAAGACAAAATTGAGACAGAAAATAATGATCATAATCTTATACAACAACCTATGCTACACATGAATTAAACATGACATTGCCATGGTGCTGTTTGACTTCAGTGAGTTGAACTCACCCTTGTTTTGTAGGAATCAGTGCTGTGTGTTCTGACATAGGGAGCTAATTGCAAAATCTACAGGACAATCTTAGTAGGAAATTAAACAACTGACTAAGTGCAAATGACAGGAGAGATGGAGGCAGGTAGGATGTGATTATCTACACTGGGATTTTGCCAGGGCACTCTTTCTAATATTGGAGAGTTGCAAAACTTAGTTATGAACTTAGAATCGCAGAATCATGGAATTATTGGGGCTAGAAAAGACCTTTAAGTTGGAGTTAATCTGTTACCCCAGCATTGCCGAGGCCATCACAAACCCTGTCCCCCAGGTGCCCCCATCTGCACATTCTTATGTTGCCTCCAGGCATGGTGACTCCACCACTGCCCTGGCCAGTTGTGCCAATGTTTCATCACCTTTTTGGTGAAAAATTTTTTTTCCTAAAATCCATAAAACTATTGGGTTGCTTAACCCTTGGTGAGCTGTCAATTATTAACTATTTTAGTATTCTAAAACTGTAATCACACACATATTTTGGTAATCTCTATTTACAGGGAACTGTCATTTCCTGAATGACAAACTGTTACTTCTGTACCTACTGTTGTCAAAATTTTTAAGTATTTGCGTAAGCTATATTAAGAAAATTGCTATCTGAAATATCTCTGTGGAACACCTGGCATGAGTGAACAAATTATTTAATGGGACTTAACATCTGATTTAAATAGTCTCCTCTCAAGCAATCTGCACATCATAAACTTAATCCACATGGAAAGTGCAAAACTGACAAGATAATTCACTTGCCATAAGTTTAGCTGAACTATTCTGGGGAATCTGGGCAAAACAGTCTCAGGTGCAGGCAGGGCTATGGATCAGAAGGATGTGGTCAAATCTCACTGACCTCCAACACCACCATTCACTGCAGCATCCTGGGGGTGCTGGTGGGTGGGAGCTGGCCATGCACAACCACCCCAAACCCTGCCCTGGGCTGGGGGCAGCAGGGGAGGGAATTCTGCCCCTCTGCCCCTCAGTGATTTCGCACCTGCAGAGCTGCCCCAGGCTGGGCCAGCCCAGGAGGGACCTGGAGCTGCTCAGAGAGCCCAGAGGAGGCTCCAGGGTGATCAGAGGGATGGAGCAGCTCTGCTGGGAGGAAAGGCTGGCACAGCTGCCATTGTTCACCTGCACAGGAGAAGCTTTGGCTGAGCTCAGGGTGGCCTTGCAGGGCCTGAAGGAGCTGCAGGAAAGATGAAGAGAGACAATTGCCAAGGGCTGGAGGGACAGGAGCCAGGGAATGGCTGCCAGTGCCAGAGGGCAGGGCTGGGTGGGATCTTGGCAATGAGGAATTGTTCCCTGGCAGGGTGGGCAGGCCCTGGCACAGGGTGCCCAGAGCAGCTGGGGCCCAGGCCAGGCTGGACACTGGGGCTGGAGCAGCCTGGGACAGTGGGAGGTGTCCCTGCCATGGCTGGGGTGGCACTGGATGGGCTTTAATGTCCCTCCCACTCCAAACCATTCTGTGATCTTGTTATTTCTGTGATGACCAGGGTACTGTGCAATTTTTGGCCATCAGTGGGTTTTCCAGAAACTCCCAGTGAACTTTGACTAACATCAGTAGTTACTGATGCATTTCCATTGAGGAAATGGAATTAAATTATTCCTGTAAAAAATTTATGATATTTAGAATATAATCTATATTCAGTGTATTATTATTAGGGATTTAACTCAGTTATATTTATTAAAATCTTGTAAATATATGGCATTTCTATATAGAAATAAATTTAACATTTATGGATATTTATTTTTGTGTAGTTTGGAACATGAGAATGAGAGCTGGAGCAAAAGACAACACAGTGATTTAAGCTTAAAACAAATCACCTTCAGATAGGGAACACTTGTAGTCATTATTCTGCTTTAATTGCAATCTCAGCCAATATAAATGTTCAGCTTTTGACTTAAGAATCTTTGGTTTTGGTACAATCAGCAGCTGTAACACACCACTGCTCCAACCCCAAGCCAGTGCTGTCATTTCTAGAGATAAGAGAAGTCATCTCATTTTCAGAATGGCAGAATATTACATGAAATAGTATAATTGCAAGCAATATATGCAAATTATATTTAAAATTAAATTATACCTCTTATATATATAACCATAACACATATATTTATATCTGATATATATATTTATAAAGTGAAGTGTTTCATCTATTTTGTTTAGATGATTTCAGATTCACAGTACAGTTAGGCACCTGGTTATCCAGTGATTCCTTGGAAACAGAATTTATGCCCAGTTTATTACCTTGTGCAACCTGAAATTCATTATAGGGATAAACATTTCAGGGAGGTTCCCCCATGTAAGATCAGAAGCAAAAGATTTGTTCCCTTCCTTTTGCATGCTCAGTGCCCAGGAAGGCCCTTCTGGTTGGCTGCTAAGTCAACACAAATCAAAGCTGATCACACCAGTTTGTCCTTTATGATTCACTGCACATGCTTCACCCTATTACCCAGTGTCCTTCTCCTGCTGCTGGGAGCTCTTTCTCTTGGCAGCTGAGGTATTTTTTGGTTCTGTACTTGATATTAAAGTCCAAACGAATCACAATGATGCACAGATTTAAGGTCATTCTAGCTTTTAAATGCTAATTGTCCTGCCAGCAGTTCTCATTTACAAGGGTTTTTAAAGGCCACACACTCATTCTATAGGATTCAATAGTTGGGTATTTTCTGAAACCAATTAAGAAATGTAACTGGTCTTAAAAAAGAAACCATATGCATTTTGTCCTGGGCTGCTGCTTTCACTGTAAGATTAATTTAAAAGCCATTTTAATTAAATTGTGAAAGTTTGGAGTCCATTTAAGTTTATACTTTTTTTTTCCCTAAGTGAATATTTTATTAATAGAAGGAACCACAGAAGTTGTGATATTTTTTTCTGTTTTCTTCCATTCCTCACGTTATCCTATTGCTGAAGGAGATAGAAATAGATCACTTGACAGGCATCATATTTTGGGGTGGGGTATTTTGTTTGTTTTTATTTTACCTTTTATTAGACACCCAAAACTTGACTTTATAAAGTATATTTTAAAACCCTCAAAGACATAAGTAGATTTGAAATTACCATCAAGCTTTCAGAAACAGAGTATGAGGGTTTTTCTGACTGTCAACATGCAGGAGATGAGGAGATGTTCTTGGAGATGACATGCAGTATCTGTTTCACTGATATTTTACTGATGTTCAGTCGAGACTCTATGAAGATCTGTGGAAATCCACAAATGCTTGCCAAGGCCACAGTTTTCAACTGAGACTTTGTGTGTGCTTTTCTTTTTCTTTTTTTTTTTAATTTTTTTTATTGTTCCAAAGATCATAAAAAGAATTTTAAAGTAGCATGTTAGGTGTATGCTCATAGAAATTCCAAATGCCCCATAAAAACCAAGAGTACAAAAGGATCACCCTAGTGAGTCCATTTTGCAGCAAAAAGCACTTGGATTATCAGTAAATTATTTATAAATGCATATTCACATATTGAATGTCAACAGCATACTCTCTTTGTTAATGCTAAGCAAAACTGCAAGTACAGTGGTGGTATTTTCATAGGAAAATTATTAATGCAATGAACAAATCTGGTGTGAAAAATGAAAGGACAGAGGACTCGGTTTGTGAGCTGCCACCAGGATGGTTTAGGTATGATTTAGCTGAGTTCCCTTGAGCTGGATGCCAGGATAGTGTTGGTTCTCCACCTGTTGGCAGTTGGTTCCAGGGAGCTTTAGTCACAAGCCCTGGTGTCACACATGGATGTGTCACACATGGATGTGTCTCACAAGTGTGGGGAAGGGAAGGCAGCAACCACCTGTGCCTGGGCTGCAAAGCAATGGTGGGGCTCACAAACAGAGAAAGACAGTCCTGGTCTTGTAATTAAATTGTCCTTGGAGGTGTCAAGGTTATGGAAAGCCTTATTTCAATTCCTGGAATGGAGAGAGCAGGAGCAAACAGCAGTGGTGAAGGAGAGCTATGGAATCGTGGAATTGTTAGGCTTGGAAGGGACCATGGGCAGGGACACCTTCCACTGATCAGGTTGCTCCAATCTGGCTTGGATGTTCTTTTCTGCAATAGGTTTAACAAATGCACAGAATTACTCTTCAAAGTTTTAGGATGTTTATTGCAAATGTTTTTCTCTCTCTTCATTATTCTCCTCTGTAGGTGCTTACAGGACAGCCATGAGCATGTTCTGGCATTCGGTAGTGATATTTCCTTCTGTTCTGTTGCCATGCTGAGTATGATTCACTGCTGCCCTGTGCTCCTGCTATACAGACACTGCTCTTCTGTGAGCAGCACTTTGTGCCTCTCCTGTCAGTGCAATATGGTCAGCACCTCAAACTGTTTACGTACAACTAGTGAGAAAATGAGGTTCTTCACTTTGCCAGAGTGCTAAGGTTGAGGTATGTGGTAGAGCAGTCATCCTTTAAAATCTGTGATTTAGCAGCAAATGACAGTGTGAAAACTGAATGCATTTGGATATTAAAACACTTTTCTCAAGGATAAGCTCAGTTTTACTGAAGACACCACTTCTGTTTCCCACAGGAGAGAAGGCACAGTCTGCCTGGAGGTTGCACATTTACTTTATTTAGTTGAACACACCAGAACTATTCTGTAGTTTGTAGCAGTAGATCATATTTCATCCACTTCTATAGCAAAAGCTCATATAAAGTTCACTGGCTTGTGTTAACTTTCATACAGAAACCTCAGGACTCCAGATCTGAGAGTGTTGCAGGGTCTCATGACTTCCCACTGTCTGCATGGGGTCTCAGCTTTGTTATCTCCTCCCCTTTTTTTTGTTATCATCCTTTACTCCCCTCTCCTACCTCCATTACATGAGTCAGTCACATCTAAAAACAGGAATCTATGTGGAACTTTTGCAAATCTCATATTTGCATTTTCTGTCTGCAGTGCACTAACTTTCTACAATTTTCTGTAGATTTATATAAAATTCAATAACTCTCGTGCACTTCTGGCCATACCAAACTCTCTTCAGAAAAGCTGAAATGTTTGTGCTGGCTTTGCTTCATCCCCTCCCAAATCTGTTTGGAATGTGGGAGTGAGCACTGCAGGGTGGGTTCCCTGTGAGGTTGAGCCCCACAGCGCAGATCCAACCCTTGTTTAGGGCATTATTTGTCACAGCTTGGCTGTAAATTATCCTTTCATGGCTGTGCCACTGAGTGCAGCACTGACTGTCAGGAATAACAGTGTTATTCTTCTCAGGTGCTAATGAATCCAAAATGTTGGAAGTCACTGGAGAGTAAGACCCTCTATGAATAGCAAAGGAATTGTATTTTATGCTAACTCTGACTCATGGCTTGGAAGTTAATGAAACCATTCAAGTTGAGTACTTTAATCTCACAAATTGGTTATCACAGCCTTGTGGCCACTTCTTGTTTTATAATAAAGCATAACACAAAATATCTGTGAAGGCTTACAAAATTAAACTAAGGGAAATATGTGCAATTTTGAGCTCATTAGGAGCAATTCATATTTTCATCTGTCTCATTAGAGATGTTTTCATGAACTAGGAAAGTACTTTTGGATCTGTGATTTTTAATTTCCCTGCCAACTGGCGTGAGCTTTTTGGGATTGTTATTTTCTTTTAATTTATTTCAAAATGTTAAAAGGAGGAGGAAAATAAAAAAGCTCAACACCACAGGAGAAATTAGAAGAAAAGCAAGGCACTAAGAAAAAAGTGAACTGCATGAACGTGATAAGAAGTATTTTATGGGTGGATTTTTATACATATATATATCTCCTGTTTTGGTGCTTTGATGAGAGTGTATGGAAACAGAGCACAGTGGAAATGGAGTCAGAAGATGCAGTTTGCATTGCAAATGCAGATGCACAGGTGAAGTACACCAGCTTGAAGAATGACACTTGACCTGATGCTGCTATGTATATTTATTGAAAAACTGTCAAATTTCCTTTAGTCAGATATAACCTCAGTGTAGCTGTGCTTTTGCTGTACAAAACAGAGCAGTCTGGCCTTTGCTGGTGTTGGCAGTGAACCACTGCAAGTGTTTTGTTTGAAGGATAAAGGGGGACTGTGAGAGCTCTCATCACAGGACTGTAGTGACTAACAGAGGATCCTTCAGAGGATACTCTGGGCACTTAATGCCAGAGATTAACCACTCTGTAGGACTTCATGTTTCAAGGTTATTTTCTTTTAAATGTAAATACTCAGAACCTATATATATTCTTTTAAAGATCTATTTTAATGCCTGAGAGACCCCTGGAGAAGAAAAAAGCTGTGGTCTTCCATTTCTTTGCATGACACTGTTGTCCATACAGTGGAGTCTCTGTTGTGCCATTAATCCATTCTTTAACCTTTTTGTTGAGGTGATTTCCCTGCCAAATATGCGCTTCATTTTAGTCATGGCTTTCACCATGTGGTTGTAAGCAGGGCTGGAGACTGAGGGAAGAGCTCAGCATCAGTTCCTGAGGGGCAACTCTGGGCCAGGGAATGGCTAGAGCTGGGCAGGCTCAGGCGGAGATCAGGGAAAGGTTCTGATCCCCCAGGAATGGCTGGAGCTGGGCAGGTCAGGCTCAGGCTGAGATCAGGGAAAGGTTCTGATCCCCCAGGGAAAAGCTGGAGCTGGGCAGGCTCAGGCGGAGATCAGGGAAAGGTTCTGATCCCCAGGGAATGGCTGGAGCTGAGCAGGGTCAGGCTCAGGCTGAGATCAGGGAAAGGTTCTGATCCCCCAGGGAAAAGCTGGAGCTGGGCAGGCTCAGGCGGAGATCAGGGAAAGGTTCTGATCCCCCAGGGAAAAGCTGGAGCTGGGCAGGCTCAGGCGGAGATCAGGGAAAGGTTCTGATCCCCCAGGAATGGCTGGAGCTGGGCAGGTCAGGCTCAGGCTGAGATCAGGGAAAGGTTCTGATCCCCCAGGGAAAAGCTGGAGCTGGGCAGGCTCAGGCGGAGATCAGGGAAAGGTTCTGATCCCCCAGGAATGGCTGGAGCTGGGCAGGGCAGGCTCAGGCTGAGATCAGGGAAAGGTTCTGATCCCCAGGGAATGGCTGGAGCTGAGCAGGGTCAGGCTGGATCAGGGAAAGGTTCTGTGTCCCCAGGGAATGGCTGGAGCTGGGCAGAGCGAGATCAGGGAAAGGTTCTGTGTCCCCAGGGAATGGCTGGAGCTGGGCAGAGCAGAGATCAGGGAAAGGTTCTGCGTCCCCAGGGAATGGCTGGAGCTGGGCAGAGCAGAGATCAGGGAAAGGTTCTGCGTCCCCAGGGAATGGCTGGAGCTGGGCAGAGCAGAGATCAGGGAAAGGTTCTGCGTCCCCAGGGAATGGCTGGAGCTGGGCAGAGCAGAGATCAGGGAAAGGTTCTGCGTCCCCAGGGAATGGCTGGAGCTGGGCAGGGCAGGTCTGGCTGAGATGAGGGAAAGGTTCTGCCTCCCCCAGAGGTGCTGGCACTGCTCAGGCTCCCAGGGAATGGGCACAGCCCTGAGGCTGCCAGAGCTCCAGGGGCAGTGAGAACACTTCAAGCATAATTTCCTTTGCAGTTTTTCACAGAAAGGGTGATAAAGTTCTGGAATGGCCTGCCCTCCTGAGAGGTGGTGGGGTCACCATTCCTGGATGTGTTGAAAAAAAATGAATACAGCACTTGGTGGCATAGTCGAGGTGTTAGAGCATGGGTTGGACTCCATGATCTTGAAAGTCTCCCAGCCCAGTAATTCTGTGAATTCTGTGAATTGAGGTTCCTGCTGACATTGCCAGCAAGGCTGTCACAGTGCTAGTCAGGATAATTCTTTCTTTTCTTTATCAGCTGAACAGAAGCTGCCAGTTTGTATCAGGGACATCACCAAACACCATTAATGTAATTGATTTTTTACATGTGCAGCTGCAGGACTACATGCAATAATAGCAATGCACTGCTTGGTCATTAAAAAACTTATTTCTTTATAACTCCCAGTGTCTGTGTGGTGATCATTGCTAAAAGCACTGAAATATGTAGTAATTCATTGTAAATTCAGCTTTTTCACAGTGACAACTTATCAATTGATGTTGTCACAAGTGTCTGCACAGGAACTGTGACCCTGTTTTGTTTTAATTTACCCATGAGCTGCAGTTAGGCCTTGCAGAGCAGGTATTTGCTTTCCAGGAGAAATCACTTTAGACTTTGCATTGCATTTTAAACCATGCTGCAGGAAATATGTGTATGGTGGTTAGACAAGGCTTGGGAGAAGCTGAACCCTCCTCTGCATTGTACCACATTGAGTTTCTTAAACTGTTTCTGAGGTCTTGCCATGCAGTGTAGATTGAAATGCCTCCTATTTCCTGCTTTTCCCAAGCATATAGACATAAATCTGTCACACACTGCAACTCAGTTTGGCATTATATACTGAGAAAATGAACTCAATAGCAATATAATCTTACTTTGCAATATAACCAAACTGCAGAAAACATTTCTGGAAGTACGTAGATTTAGGGATCAAATAAAATTTAAGTGTGCTGATATGTAGGAGTTTATGAAGGCACAACTTCTTTGTTGAGAGGCATTTTTCCTTTTATTAATTCAAGTAAAACTCATCTTTCATTTTAACTCTAGTTTATTTCAGTTTCCACTCTGCACAAAATAGGACTGGGTTTTTTTTTGTATTTTTTCCCCTGATGTTCTTCATTAGTATTGTGGTTTAATTGAAAATGTCACTGCAATTAATTTAGCAGCTATTTATTTTGTTTTCTATAAATCTGAGATATTAAGTTTCTACTAGAAAGACATGTCCTGTCTCAAAAAATGACAGTCTGCTTAACCATTGGAACTCATGTCATTTTAAAACCTCAAATTACTTCAAACCTCTTTGCATTTTTTTCAACAAAGTCTAAATTTATTTGTGAATTCTGCTGCCTGAAAGGACAGCTAGGAGACTTTATGTGGGGCAGTTCTTAGCTTTCTACAGGATAGCTTTATTTTTTGTAGAGGAGTATTTTTTAACAGTTTTTAGTATTTTTATTACAATAGTTGAGTTTGGTAGCAAAATTTTATATCTATAGATACAAACTTCTTGTAGTTGCAGTGGGGAATCATTTGCACAAATAAATTTTCTGTTTTAAAGTCTGCTTCAGTATCAAGAACCAGCATAAAATGTGTCTTTCAGGAAAGCCTGAGAGTTCTAAAGCCCTGACCATAGATTATGGAGCTCTACAGAAGCTGCAATGTTCTTTTTACAGTAAAAATGCTAAATGGAAATATTATTTACAGAAACTTTCCTACTGCCAAGCTCTAGTCTCAGAATATGGGTTAAAAGTATGTGTCTTACTTTTTGGGTAAGGCCTGTGCAGGAACTGAGATGGTGTTCCAGGTCTGGAGAGGGCACGAGCATGGTCACATAGTTAAACTTCATAAAAAGTGTAAATCTAATTTCATTTCTGTTTGTTAATGTGTGATCTCTTATCTGAAACGGATTGAGGTTGAGTGCACTGATAAATGATTGCATTGATCTCTCAGTTAATGCTTTACAAAATACAATATTTTAATTATTTCAGGGGACACACCTCCAAGGAAAGGATAATACCTAAAACTGCTTTAGAAAATAGTGGGTTTTTCCCCCTCTAAGTGTGCACTTAGTTTTCACAGCAGCTCCAACTAAATCCCCTCCTTCATACACAGGGCTGCGTGTCTCACATGACTTCAGCTGGTGAGCAGTAACTCAGTAACTGCAGTACCTGCAGCACTTGAGATGCCCTAAACAGAATTCTGGAGTAGTCTGAGAATTTCATATTTAAAAAAAATAGCTCCACCCATGGGTATTTAAATGTTAGGAAGCAATCAATGTGTATCATGTGCTTTTAATGGGAAACTTAGGAAGCGGTAAATTAAATTTTTGAATTGTCTTCAGCATTCCAGTAGATATCAAGGGATAATGCCACACTTAGTGCCTTGTAGACATTAATAAGGAACACAAAATAGAATGAGTTGCATTCATCTTTCTGTAATTAAACATAAAAACAGTTCAAGCTAGGAGTGCTCTTTGAATTGTTGAGAGCAACTGAGATCCAAACACTGGGCAATAAAAGGTCTGAAATAATCTTTGCTGGGATGGAATTTTTTCCTTATTGTAACTTAACAGCATTGAGAATTTTATTTCTCTTGACTAAGTGTAAACATTGGCACATAAAATCCATACATTTCTATCTGTGAGAGAGATAATGGTCAATTAGAACCTAATCAGCTTTGCTGTGCTTAGGACTTTGTATCACAGCATTCTATAATATTTTTTTCAGCCTGGAAAGCCCTTGGTCCTAGGCTAGGGATGCATTTTAGGTAACCCATGAAGTTTATTATCTCATAGATCACAAGGCAGAGTCTTCAAAACTCTTCAGAATCCTGTGAAGGGTTTTAAAGCACAGCCTCTCATCCCCTTTTGAATTTTAAGAATACACAATCATTGCCTGTCAATGAAAGGATTTATTCCTCCAAAGTGGTATTTCATTGAATTTAGGCTGTGAAAGTTGGAATCCTCAACTCCTGTAAAGTCTAATCATGGAGGCATCCTGGCAGTGCTGTGGATGTATTTTTACACTAAAGCTCATATTATATTTTGGAACATGTCAACTTTGACAGACTGGAGCAGATCAGGATTTATCCCCCATATCCCCTGGATCCAAAACCTAGCTATTACATCCCATAATGCCTAAACAAGTGCCTTTATCCTCTAAGAAATATGAGACTTTGCTTGTAGTTGACTTTAAAGTGCAGTTATAGAAGTGTAGAAGAGCTGTTACGTCGTTATAATTTAGGGCAGCTGGCTCCAGAAGACAAACTGGGAATGGTTAATTGGTAAATAAAAGATAACAGAGAATGTTTTCACTCTTACCCTATTCAGGATATTTCTAAATTCTATGAAGAGGCTGAATTGAAATGCTTCCTAGGGCAGAAAGTTGTCAATGTTAGCCTTTTAGATCCCACCTCCTGGCTGCATGAGGAGTTTTTGGTGTTCAAGTTTTAAGAAAAAAGGGGTAAAATACACTAAAAAAAGTGCTGGTTAGAAGAAAAGCTTAATGTTTCTCATGTGCACATGACATATGCAGAGCATATTTTTTTCACAAAAGGCAGTGGAAGAGCACAGTGATGTGCAACTGATATCTTTTCACCCTTGATCCTTAATCAGGAGTTTTAGCTGCTGCTGTACAGTTAACAAATAAAGCAATAAAAATAAATTGATTAAAAAATGCAATTTAAAAAATGGTAAGGGATTTGTGCCCTGGTCAACATAGGCCATTAGAGATCCCCCATGTATTTTAAAGTACATAATTTCTGTAGTGTTCTTATGAGAGCTGCATTTGTAAAGAGTATGGGATCCCGAGGATTTCTACTTTGCTTTCCTGACTTTGAATCCCCTGACACTGCAGTCCTAATTCCCAACTTGTCTTTGCTCCTGTTAGTGCTATTTATACACAGTTTGTACACTTCAGGTTTTGGAATGGTGTGAAGCTTTCTCGACTTTCAGATGTAATTGTGAGCAAGATGGTTTTTTTGAGCCACAGCAGGGTATTTCTTAGTGCAAATAAATGGAAGTCATTAGAGGGATATCTGAACCTCAGATGCAATATCTAACCACACTCAAATTGCACCTGGAAATCCCTGTTGGCCTGGTCTACTCTGTGAACAATCATTAAGCTCCTTAAAGTGCTTAGTGTGATCTCATAAGCATTGTTGGGCTGAGGCTCTAACAAAGTTATCTTCTGCTTTTAATGGACACTGCACCAGAGTTTGGTATGATTTTATATCTATCCTTCATTAAATTGCTGCCACAGGTCTGCCTGTGGACATGCCCACTTGGCCACTCTGGAATTGGCTACTATTTTCATAGAATAAATGAGATTAATTAAAAAAAAAATAGTTCAGCTGAGATTAAGAATCAGTAAAATGACAGGGCTTCCAGTTTCGTAGAATTTTCTTTTATTGCTGTGAATTAGCCAATAATTTATTTTAATCTAGACAGGACAAGATGATTTTTTTTTAAAAGCACCTGGGGACCTGGAAGTTCAGAACTGTGAAGTTCAAGGTCTGGTAGCATGAAGAGCTGATCACAAGCAGGACCTGCAGATATTGTAATAATGCACATAATTCATGAAATGTGAAACATGTATAGAAGAAAAAAGATTTTAAAAGGATGATGGTCTTGCAGAGAAAAAGCAGAAGAATTCTGTGGTCTTTGGATCCTTTATGAAATCTCAGTCTGTCCAACACAGTGAAAGATCTGTAGAATATCGTTATTTGACTTTGTCATTTGTGTTAGAGCTGAACTGGTATTTTGTTCAATTTTCCTGTCTGTCTCAGCACTCTGTGTACACACAGACAGGGAGACAGAGAGAAGAGGTCTTCTTTAGTTTAACTTCTGGAGAGAAAGTGTGTTCAAAATGTCTGTTGGACCATATGGGTATGTTTGAACAAAGTTATTTGGCACTCTATTCCTATTGTGCTCTTATTAGCCCTTAGTTAATTAGCTACAGATTTTGAGTCAAGAATCACACATTTAACAACTGAAAGGAGGAAAGGAGCCCTGCAAAAGCACTGAAGGACAGTGCACTGGGGAGCTGCAAATACAGCTTTTTTCTTCCTCTAAACCCTTAAAGCATCACTTGCTCCAGTCAGGTATCTTAGAATAATACATGGCATTTAACATGTTTGCATTATGGTTACTCTTGTCCCTTTGTTTTCTTTCCCCTGGTCAACTTAGAATGGTAGGAAAGGAAAGGAGAAAAAGAGAGAAGGCCACAAATATTCCTTATTCATAACATTTGTGGCTTTCTTCCCCATTTCCCTCTTGCCCTCACTTTTCTTCCTTGTCCATGTCTACTGAGGAGAGAGAAAAACTCAGATAATAGAACTATAATTGAATGTTGAAATTCTTTCCGGACAAAGGTAATGTGAGCCATTCTCTGCTGATGCACTGGTGAATGTCCATCTGAACTGATTGTTAGAAAGAAATGATGATTGTAATATCTTGGAGCTCTCCTGGAGAGCATTTGGAGTGAGGGATTTGTTGGCAGATGTGGGAATGGCAGCCAGGAGAGGCTGGAAAGATGGAAAGAGTATTTTGATAGTGTCAGCAAAGGCTTTGCTTTTAGAGCCAGGTTGGTGTGTGATACCTTACAGTGAGAAGTAAGGTGAGAGCAGTTTTGCATGAAGAGTGTGAGAGAATATATTCAATCTTTACCATGAACAATCTTTATATTTATAATATAATTATATATATATATAATTATATATTTATATCTATAATCTTTTATATTCAATCTTTACCATCTGCTTTATTTGTGTAGTATTGATGATCTATCCAGTATTGATGACTTATCCCTACCAAGAAATGGAGAAGCAGGGAAAGAGTAAAAACAAATAAGATGAGGTTTCAAAAATGCAAGAAACAACCCTTATATAAAATAAACAAAACCTAATCATGCTGAACAAAATATGAAAAACATTAGATTGATAGAGACACAGATAAATGAATCTCTGGCTCCATGGTGTTCTAATGAAATTATGAATGAGAATAACTTTTCCCAGTTAAAAAAAACAAAACAAAACATGATTTGTCAAATAAAAATAAATATATCAAAAGAAAAGTAGCATCTGACACTTTGAGAAGAGAAATTAAGTCTTGTAAGACATGGGTGTTTACATTCATGACAGCCAACTGTGTAAGGATAATTGAAAATATGACAATCATGGCACTGTTGATTTGCATTGTAAATATTAGTAATTATTTAGATTTCATCTGTCTTCCACCTACAGATCTCCCTCTATTTGTGGTCATAAACTATTAGGCGTTGCTTGCAGCACTTTTGCTTAAACTTGAAATCACTAGCCAATCCTGATTAGCATCAATTAATGATTCTTCATTAATAAAAATTTCTGAATTGTTTCAATGTAAAACAATGAAAATCAAGTGAAACATGTTTATTAAAACATCTATTCCAGCTAGGAGCTCTGGAAATAAAAGCAAAATGGAATTATTTAAATAATGGAAGTACCATTGCAGAATTGAGAAACAAAGTGATTACAATGTGCATGGTGGTTACTCATAATTGATAACCTTTCATAATTCAGTGTTTACTGCATGGGAGCAATACGGCCACTGGAAATATATAGAATATATCCCTCAAGCAATCCATTATGACACTTTTCTAAGTGTTACTCACTGAGGGAACAGTCAGGTTTGCTGCAACCCTTGCCTTGAGCATCTTGTATCTGGATATTTCAGATCTTCTAAGCCTTTTAAAATTGAGAGGGCTCCTCCAGGCTGGGCTTCTATTTTATCATTTGGCATCAATGAAAGACAGTAAGAGAATGTTTACTTACATACAAGATAAGCTTTTTACTTGCAGATAAGCAGTAGGGAGTGTGAGTCAGCCAATATTTATACTGCCTGATTACAGGGAGTACTGCACACTGCTTATAAGACGTTGCAGAACTTTTGACAAATCTTTTGACTTTTACTTTTTAATATTCACTCATTGAAAGTAGAGAATATAGGGGGAAAAGTCTATCTTTAACGTGTTTTCCTAAAATTTTAAAGAACAGCAGACTTTGGCTGGTAAATTGTCAGAAAAAAAAGATACATTTTCTTACAAGTGTTCTAGAATTAAGAGAATGCAGGATCTTTTCCAAGAAGGCAGTCTCTGTATCCCACACAGGTACTCAGGGAAGGCCTGTTGCAAATATAAAAAATGTAATGTAAAATGTAAAAAATGCAAATGTAAAAAAGGGATCATTGCTGAGAAAACAAAGCCCCACCATTTCCTCTTAGAACCTGGAGCTGCAAGGTTCTGTTCAGGACTGCTCACCATCATGGCATGGCAGAAACTCACAGGGACAGGGGATCAAGGAGACCAGAAAGGGGAATGGAATTGGCTTATTCCTGATTAAACAGGCCTGAAAGGTCAGCTGTTGTGTCAGGGGTGCAATGTGGCATTCACATTCTCTGAAAAAATCCTTTTGCCCAGGGTTTTTCTCCTGGTAAGCTGAGAAGCCTCAGAGAAAAAGGAAAACAATTTTTATCTCATTTGCTTCTCCTGTGTTTTGCTCATGTAGAATGTGTTTGGAGATTGTTTCATTGTATTCTGCTGTGAGTTGTTTTCACTCTTTGGCCAATCAGGGCCAAGCTGTGTCAGGACTCTGGAAAGAGTCACGAGTTTTCATTATTGTCTTTTTAGTACTCAGTATCTTTTCTGTACTCTTGAGTTAGTATAATATAGTATTCTATAATATAATATAGTATTACAAAGTATATTATAAATTAGCTTTCTGAGAACATAGAGTCAGATGCACCATTCCTGCCTTTGGGACTTTCCCTGCAAATACAATAGTGCAATGGAAGCAGATCACAAAATGTAAGGGTGAATACACACTAAATATAATCATTAAATATATTATCAGCTTGGTGTTACTTTCAGCTTTGCGATAAATCCCAGAATGTGGAATATCTTGGGTTGGAAGGGACACACAGGGATGATGGAGGAGAGCCCCTGGCCCTGCACAGACAGATCTTGTGGTTTTCTTCTTGTCATCAACCATTAGCAGTGTACAGCATTGTAAGACAGAGCTTTTCTGTAGTTTCTGATGCTTTCCCAGGAATTTGAAGTAACTGTTGTATTTTAGGGACTCAAATGGATGCCCTCTTTAAGCCACTGAGGCAAACTTGTAGCAGGATTTATTGTTGATGCTTGATTCAATATTTAAGAAGAAAAATGCGTAAGGAATTATTGATAGACTGTTGAAAACAAATCAAACTTGCATCATTGTCTGCTGTGCCTAAGTCTTAATTGATCTACATGATAAACCTTGAGTTCTGTCAGGAGGAGTTAATTTATAATGTATTGGGTATTACACTTGTTATATGAGAAAAGCCTCAGGACAAGGAACTGAAAAACAACTCTCAGTAATATTTACAACTTGAAACATGTTTGAAATCTAAAAAAAGAAATTATGAATGCCTCTTGATTTGAAATCTGTCTTAAAATAAAGCAGATTTTCAGTCTGATGAAGGTAACATCCTAAACTTTGTCTAGAAATAGCCCACACCATTTTGTTTTAAATGACAGACAATTAATTTTTCTTTGGTTTTACCCAGAAAATGGTTTCTTTTTTTTTCTCATTTTAAGTAGATAATGAGCCAGTGTAAGGTGTTAGTGTCAGTCACAGATGCTCAATCCTATTTTCTTTCTCCTTGCAGTGAAAGTGTAGTGCCCTGGAATGAGGCCTAAGGCATCATTTCCAAAGCTCATGAATGATTAGTGTTCCTTGACACTATTTTAGAAAATAATCCAGGAATTTAGGTTCATTCTTAGGCATTGCAAACAAGTATTTTTGTTCTTCTTGATGAAATGGACTGGCTGTGTGGACAGTGCCACTGGAGAATTAGACAATATTACCAGGATTATAATGTCAACTTCCTAATTGTCAATTAATTGCATTATAGTTTGCCTAAAGCAAAAAGTGCTGTGTAGAACATCAGAGCAGAGTTTCCTCCAATATTTCTGTGGCATGTTGATAAGTAAAAATTTAATTTTCCAGTGCAAATAAGTGTGAAATTAACTACATATGAAACACTTTTTTTTTTTTACAGCAGAAGTATCTTTATTGGCTACTTTAAAGTTTACTCAGCAATCTGTTTGAAAAGTCACTTTGGTTAGGTGCTTAGTGGAAATACAGTGCAATGGATTAATCCAGTTTGTAGGCTGTTTTCCAAAGAAATGCTTAATAAAAAGAATTTCATGCAATATGCTATTAGAGCTTCATTTACATTAATAAGACTCTGTTCTCAAACTATTAAGCTACCTTCAAGATAAAAAAAACGAGGGGACTCACTGTACTCTGCATGTACAACCACAGCGATTAGTTTCTGCTGCTCTTGTACCCTTCTGAGCCCAGTGTACAGGCGAGGAAAACAATGTTTTTCTCTCACAGCTGAAGAGAAATCTTGCTGCCATGAATTTCCCCTCAGACAAGGCAGGAAAATCCAGAAGGGAGGTCAGCAGTTTGGTTTGCTGTGGCTGCCCTGCAGTGGCAATGGGTGCTGTAGGAATGAGCCCAAGAGGAAAAATGCGTAAGAAATTATTGATGGACTGTTGAAAAGAAATCAAGCTTGCATCATTGTCTGCTGTGCCCAAGTCTTGATCTACATGATAAACCTTGAGTTCTGTTAGGAGGAGTTAATTTATAATGTATTGATTATTAGGAATGGAGGGAATTCTGTGCTGCACAGTGAGCCCAGGAGCTGTGAGGGTGTGCACCAAGGTCACACAGGGTATCCACACTGCAGCCAGGATGGAAACACTGCTTGCCAGGAACGTGGCACCCAAAGGGCTGGGTCAGAAATTACTTCAGTGCAAACATCACCAGGGATGGAGCAGCTCTGCTGGGAGGAAAGGCTGGCACAGCTGCCATTGCTCACCTGCACAGGAGAAGCTTTGGCTGAGCTCAGGGTGGCCTTGCAGGGCCTGAAGGAGCTGCAGGAAAGATGGAGAGAGACAATTGCCAAGGGCTGGAGGGACAGGAGCCAGGGAATGGCTGCCAGTGCCAGAGGGCAGGGCTGGGTGGGATCTTGGGAATGAGGAACTGTTCCCTGGCAGGGTGGGCAGCCCTGGCACAGGGTGCCCAGAGCAGCTGGGGCTGCCCCTGGATATAGCAATGCTGCGAAGGCCCCAGTGAGGGAAGAGAATGATGCATCTGACTCCATGGATATCAGAAGGCTGATTAATTACTTTATTATACTATATTATTCTATATATCTAAAACTGAACCTGCCAAGCACCCAACCCTGCACACACTGCCCAGAATCTCCTGACTGTCCCCCAACAGTCCCGACACACACACAGACACACACACACACACACACACACACACACACCTGGCACTGACAGGCCAAGGAAACAAAACATCCTCACTTTGGGTAAACAATCTCCACATTGCATTCTACTTTGGCACAAACATAGGCACAGCAAGTGATAAGAACTGTGTTTTCTTTCTCTGAGGTTCAGAGAATGTGAATCCCAGAAATATTCTTGGGATGAATTGTGCCTTGCTTTTCTCTATGAAGAGAAATGTGGCTGGCCCTGGATCCCTGGCAGTGCCCAAGGCCAGGTTGGACACTGGGGCTGGAGCAGCCTGGGACAGTGGGAGGTGTCCCTGAGCATGGCAGGGGTGGCACTGGATGGGTTTAAAGGGCCCCTCAACACAAACAAGTCTGTGATTCAGTGATTGCTTCAAATCTGATAATCCCACCTCTCAAATCCAGCTCCTTCTACACAGAATTTCAACATGTTCTTCATTCCCTTAGCAACACACATTCAGGTAGTACACTAGAAAATCATTATGTCCAAATTTTTACTTAAATTTGTATTCTAACTTGAAAGAAGAACATAATAGCAAGCATGCCATGGAAGGAGGTGCAATGAGATTAACTTTAATGCCCCTCCCTACCCAAACCATCCTGTAAGTCTATTAAATTTTCTCTGTTATGATGGATGCCCCTAAACACCATAGAGAATAAACTAAAAATTAAAATATGTATCAATTCAAAATAATGGACTGTAGATTTTTTTTTTAATGTACAAAAGATGAAAAGTGCACAAAAGTGACAAGTAAACTGCATGGACATTTAAATACTTATTTTGCACCAAGGATTAATATGACTTTCAGACAGAATTTATTTTCTTGAGCTGTTAATGATCTGCCATTTTACTCCCTAAATTAGTTCTCAAAGGTCAAAATAAGATCAATTATCCAGTAATTTGGATCTCTTAATTGGCTCAGTTGTGCTTGAAAAGCAAAGCTTCTGGTTTATTTCTATAGCTTGAAAAAGAAGCTGGGAAAAAAAATTCAAATTATGGTTAGAATGACATTATGGATTGATATGAAAAATGAAAATATGTGTAGATTCATTTTTGGAGTCTTTTCAGTTGAATTTTTAAATTCTTTCCATTACACATTGAGAATTCAGGAATACCAAATGTAGTGTTCTTCCTCACTCATGTTCTAAAGGAAAAAGGGAATTTAAGCAGATTCTCTGAATTTTAAGGGGCTTTAAAGGAAAGAAATAGTGAAAAGCAGAAGAAGAATATAAATAAATATAGAGGGATTTTGGATTAATACAGTGATGAATTGTCTATGGAACATCTCCAGTGGCTTGAACAGGGATGGGGGCACAGTGGTTGTGCACAGCACTCCTGGACCTGAGCTGTGGTGGGTGATTTCAGTGAGGAATAAGGAAAACCAACAAGTGTTGGTATTTCTTTCTGCATTCCCTACTGTCACAGATTTAGTTAAAATTTGGATTAAATAAACAGATTTGTCAATAATTTTCAAGTTAAAAATCATAATCATACAATCTTCTCAAGTCATAGGATATTGGAAGGACATGTATTTGTATCCAAATTTTCAGGGAAATTTTCATTAATAGTCTCATTTCCAGTTCTATTATTTGTGTTTCCATGTGTATTTGGGAGATGAAACATTTCATTTCCCATTTAAATTCACATAGATAATTTTTATTCTGTTCTTTCTCCTCAAGGTAAAGAATATAAAAGAGTTTGAATATCTTTTGATATTTCTATATATTTTTAGTTGTAATTAATCCTCTTGTAATAGTTCTGCTAAAAATTTAAATTTTTTTATTGCAAATTTTTAAAAAATCAGCTTTTGCTATTGGAGAGTTGAGAAATCACTTTTTGGAAACTGAACAAGAATATAAAGAAGTAAAAGAGTCATTGGATCTATTACATTCAGAAAGAGTTGCAATATTCATATTTTCTGGAATATGGTATTCAGATTTCTTTCTTTAGCATTTTTACAGGAAAAAGTCTTTGTAAATGCTTGGAAAAACTGGAGCAATTTCTTACTCAAATGCCTCCTTTTGTTTTTACACCTATGGATGGACTGGTTTTATTAGTGGGATTATAGTGCTGCTGTTAATGTGGTGGTACTGAAAGTCAAGTTTTTAACATGCCTGTGCCACAATATGCTTGTATTTTCAAACTGATCTTTTTAATCTTCATAGTTTTAAGGAATAATCCCTTTTTTACTTTAAACTTTGTCTTTTAGTCTTCCTCAGCTTCTGGTTGGGCTCCTTGGGTGCCTCCATGAACATTTCTGCCTCATTACCACACACCATCTGATTTTATTGGAGTATCAAAGAAAATTTTTTTTTTTCCCTTCTATCAAGATGTTTAGATAGCAGATGTTCCTTAAATGTTGGTAACTGGAAAATATGGATTCTTCATTACTTACAAGTTGTTAAGATTCTGCAGCATGTAACTAAGTTATGTTTGATCACTGAATAGGCTGCTTCAGTGGGAACAGTGGAAAGGTTATATTATTTTTCTCTTTGTTTAGCCAACTCTTCCATTGGGAGATTATTCACTGAAAATAGAAAATCATGTTTTCAATTTTATTTTTTTAAAGAGCTTCAGGATATTTCCATCATAAAATTGTACCAATTCAGAAAATGATTACAGAAAGTTTGGAGCTGCACTTGAAACAGTACTTAGATTAGACTGATTCTTCCTTATAGCTGATAGGAAAGATATTTTCTAAAAGAATATAAGTTTGTGGAACTAAAAATAAACACTGGAGTAACATTTTATCCCAAATGTCTGTCACGTTCTTTCTGTTTCCAAAAGCATTATCAGTCTTGCCTATGGTGCTGTTAAAGAGCAGCTACAGGGATTACTTTCAGTACTTAAAAAAATAATTGCTCTCTAATCAAAGATTTCATATTTTTATGCTTTTTATGGTTAGAAGGCAAAATATTTTGTTTAAAGGGACCTGCTTGTTTGTTGTATTTTTCCAGAGACTGGTTTAAAATTCCTGAAGTCCTGAAAAACCCCTTGACCTCCATTGAGATTATATAAGCACCTTGTGATTGCTTGTTGGCCAAGATCAGCCCCTATTCCTTCATGGATTATTTACATTAATATGTGTCCATGGACATGTACTTATTTTTAAGATAAAATTTATTGTCAGAAAAGGAGAATCAATATGTTATTGCCATAGTCTGTAGTGTATTTAATTTGCATGTTGGCACATTTACCAAATGCTTTCAGAAACAGCACATCATATTAATAATTCTGCGAGTCACAAAGGGGATCCAGCTGAAACTGCCTCACAAAATCATACCAAAAAAATCATATATTATTGAAGAGAAAAGGACTACAGCAATTTCACATTTTCTTTACATTTAATTGCTTTTTGTATTCAGGGATTTTGCTCAATTCTAAGTTACTAAGTGCAGTATGTTAAATACAAACTTTTAATGACTATTTGTGTTTATTTGCAAGTCTGAATATGCCCTGTGGAAAAGACGTTTGACCATTGTTGTGTGCTGAAATTTAATATCTTTTGCTTTCAATCCCTTGTTTTGAACCATCAATCAAGATGTATTGAAAACACTCTGCTTTGTGTAGTACAAATTTTCCTCCCCCTTGTTTTGTTTTATGACTCTGCCATGTTATTTTTCCCTAGGACATCTTTAACCTCAAAGGAAATGCACATTATTTTTCTGAACCGCTGTTCCATTTAAGGGTGGATGAATTATAACTCATGCTAAGTTAGATGTGTATTTGACTTGCACTACAAATCTATTTGTAGAATCCCAGAATCTGTGAGGCTGGAAAAGATTTCTGAGACCATGGAGTGCCCGATGCCCACCTTGTCCCCAGCCCAGAGCCCTGAGTGCCACCTCCAGCCCTTCCTGGGCCACCTGCAGGGATGGGCACTCCAAAGCTCCCTGGGCAGCCCCTGCCAAGGCCTGAGCAGCCTTTCCATAGGCAAATCCCTGCTGGTGCCCACCCTGAGCTTCCCCTGGCACAGCTTAAGATGATGCCCATCCCTTCATTCTCTGTATGTGCACTGGAGTGGATTTTAATATTAATCCTATTGTAATTTTTAATATTAGTTTTTATTTTTTTAATATTACTCTTTTTCTAAATTTTTTAAACCCTTTGTAGTTAGCTTCTGGTTAGCTTTGTGTATAAGATGCACACACAAGAATTGCACACACTTTTGTTTAGGTTTCAAGGCGCACACAGAAGTCAAGTTTTCTACAGGTATTTCCTCTCAAATACACTTCTGCCCCGATAGATTTGCCTGACAAAATGGTCCCCTCAGCTTCCAATGCAGGACGAGATGAGGCAGATGTCTGGGAGGAAGGAGCTCCATCCTGACCTCAGTGCCGCACCCACAGTCCTTGCAGGCAGGGGCACATCCCTGCCAAGCTGTGCTCCTGCTGGGAGGGAACATTCCTGCAAACCTCTGTTCCTGTTTGAAGGGAACATCCCTGCACACCCCTGTTCCTTTTTGGAGAGATGAACATCTCTGCACATCCCTGTATTGTATTTGCAGGGTGCCCCATGGCAGGGAGGAATGATGAATCTGACTCCATGTTCTCAGATGGCTAATTTATTACTTTATCATACTATATTATATTAAAGAATGCTATACTAAACTATGCTAAAGAATACAGAAAGGATACTTACAGAAGGCTAAAAAGATAATAAAGAAAACTCCTGACTCTCTCCAGAGTCCTGACACAGCTTGGCCCTGATTGGCCAAAGAGTGAAAACAACTCCCAGCAGAACCCAATGGAACAATCACCTGTGGGTAAACAATCTCCAAACACATTCCACATGAGCACAACACAGGAGAAGCAAATGAGATAAGAATTGTTTTCCTTTTTCTCTGAGGCTTCTTAGCTTCCCATGGAAAAAATCCTGGGTCAAGGGATTTTTCAGAGAATGTGAGTGTGACAACCCTGTTCCTGCAGGAGGGATGAACATCCCTGCACACCCCTGCTCCCGTTTGAAGGGAAGATCCCTGCACACTCCTGTTCCTGCTAGGAAGGGAACATCCATACAAACCCCTGTTCCTGCTGGGCTTCTCACACTGCAAGAAGTGCTCCTCAGTGGTGGGGATGCTGGGGAATGGAGAAAGGACTTCAAATGCAAATTTATCTTCTTGATATGCAGGTAGCAGCTGCCATCCTTGGTGGCCATTTCCTGAGAGGAAAGAACATCTCTCAGTACTGATAGAATCATGTCTTATCTACTAAGGCCACAATCAAGGGCTCCCTGACAACATTCTGCATGGCCTGAGTGATCTACCTCGGTGGGAAATCTTGCAGGTTTGAGAACAAGAGCACAGTTTAATTCAGGGATGGGATTCTAAGATGTTGATGTCTGGGAGGGGAGCAAAGGGAACCTTTAAATTTGAGGTGTGTAGCCAAAATCCTAGCTAAACACAAAATTTGTGGAATTTCTGTTTTGTTTATATCATGGATATTGCAGCCATCTAAAAAAATATATCTACATTAACATATTTTTTGTTTTAAATTCTTTCATTACCATGCTGAAAAAAAGGTTTGTAAAGAGTTATTTTCAGGCTTAGAATTTCAATTTTACAAAACTTTAGATTTTTAATATTTCCTTAAAACGCTTCCTTTCGTACATTCTGGGCATTGGATCCAGAATTAAGGATACATTATCTAAATTATATACTCTCTTTCCATATATAGTGCACGACTAAGTATTAACAGGATTTCTGATAGGTCACAGAAAAAGAATGAAAGCCCTGTGGAATCTGAAATGACAGCTTGTTTAAAAATTTTAAAGCCTTGAACACTTGAAAATATGATGATATAATTATGACAGTGTAATTGCTAACAGACATAACTATATTATTGTTAAAACTTGAATATATGAGATTAAATAGCTGCAAGATTTAAGATCTCCAGTTTTGCAGTGTATAATGAATATAATGGAAGATAAAACCAGTGGAAGCCCTCAGCCAAATGGAAGAGAAATACCTAAAAATAATCCTAATGGCTTTGCTGTTCCTTCTGGTGCCAAACAAATTCGATATTTTCCTTATTTAAACAGAGAGACACAAACTCTTTCACTTTGAGAACAGCTCATACATCCCATATTTTGCACGTGTTGTAGCACAACTGTTTAATATTAAGGTAAGCACAGCCTTTAGCATTGACTTGAAAGTGTTCAGCAAGGATAAAAGCTTAGGGAACTAATTCAGGAAAAACCATACTTATCTGAGCCAATTTTTCTAGCTTGACATTTTATGATTTACTTCTAAGCAGCTAAAAGAGCTTAAGAAGCCTCTTCCTTCTGGTTCTTCTGATTTTATTTTATTTATTTATTTATTTATTTTTTTAATAATTTTTTAATTTATTTTTTTTTGCTGCTTAATCTTGCCTGAAATATGTGCAATTAATATCAAAGCAAACAGTCTGATCATTGACTATGAGAAAGCTGAACATGTGAGAGGTTAGAAATGGTCATGTACTGCATGGAGCTTTTTAACACATGCTAACATTGGTACATCACCCAAAGAATGGAAAGATATTGAGCAGTTTTCTGCAAAATAGAACTGAGATGTGCAGTAGCGTTGAGGATTTCCAATATTTTGTTAGCTTTAAAAATGGTCCAAGCCAATTACACACCCAAAAATAAAGAATTTCAATCTTTTTTCTATTCTCAGTTGGCTGGTACTGGCAATAAAACTAGTTAAGCTGTGCAGGAGCTTGAGCCTTGGATGAATCCCTTATGAAATTTCTAGGAACAAAACCATTTAGGTATAGGAAAAACATCTGAAGCAGTAAATAAACAAGGAGAAATGGGCAGTTTCCTTTCTATATTAACCTGACACTGGAAACCTGGAGCAAGGGTTGGTGCTAAGTCCAAGCATTGAAATAAGGTGTCCCTGCCATGGCAGGGGTGGGATGGGATG
This sequence comes from Melozone crissalis, assembly GCF_028551555.1. Taxonomy (NCBI): domain Eukaryota; kingdom Metazoa; phylum Chordata; class Aves; order Passeriformes; family Passerellidae; genus Melozone; species Melozone crissalis. The sequence goes on along the minus strand of NW_026535785.1, from coordinate 17,730,565 downwards.
AACTTTAACGTCCCTCCCACCCCAAATCCTTCTGGGATTCTAATATATAATCTGTTAAATGCATACATTCATCTCCCATAATTACTTTTTCTGTGTTCATTCTGAAGATGATGCCTCCACTCCAAACCTCCAGTTATGGAGGCATTGTGGTGGTGCCCAGCAGACCATCCAAAAATTTATATTAATTTTCATCCTAGAATATTGCTATTTATATTAATTTTGTCATCCTAGAATATTGCTATGTGGTACCAGAGTGCTGCTTTATATAGAACCTGCCCCATTTTTTTTCCTTTTTTAAATTTGAAAACTGACAGATGGAAATGTTTGTGTCACCTTTCCAAGGGAATGTGTGGTGTTTGTATGTAGATGGCACAGTTCTCCAGAAGCTTTGCACTGTGTTGCCTGCTCTTTTCCAGAGCTATTTCCAATATCTCAGCTAGAAATACAAGGCATGCAAAGATAACAGTTTGTGCTACTGAACATTGTTCAGGAATATGCTGAATTTTTGTCCTCCTAAATATAAATAAATAAAATGCCAGTTTTCTGGAATCCCATCACAGACTTCTTTGTAATTATCAGCACTTGAGATTTTTGCTAAAGCTGTACAAAGATTACATTAGCATAAAATGTTGTGTTCTTTTGATTGAATATGTTATTTGAGAGAAAATATTCCACAGTACTAAAGGTAGGAATAAGAAATTGTTACCTGCCAGGTGATAAATAGTACTCTATTGATGAGAAATATTTTTTTTAAATGCTAATTGCTCCGTCGAGGTTGACATTTAATCCAGTTAAAAATATGCCACAAATCCAGCTTGGAAAATTCAATATATAAGTCATGGGGCTGTGTGAATTGTAGCAATTATTGGTTCAAATTAGTGGGTTCTCCTTTAAAATTTCCCTGTCACATCACATTTTGTCACATCATGCAGTTCTTCAGTGCACTTTGGCAGGGGCACCTGATTGGGGAGCTGCAGGGAGGTGATCAGAGCCCCACTTTGGAGCTGGTGATTGGGAAGGAACCAAACTCTGCAATGCAAATCCCACCTTTGATTGCACAGCTACACTTGCTAGCTTTTAATCCAAGACCTCTCTGCACAGAACTTCTTTCACCTTCTTTAGGGGCTCCTCATGAATTGCTCCACTTGGTTCTGAGCCTGCTGGGGTTGCTGCACAGTGGGAGTGCAGTGCTGCCTGCTTGGGGTCTGCTCCCACCACTGGGAACTGCTGGCAGGAAATAAAAATGGGTTTATCAGGCTTAGCAAAGATGAGAGCACCAAACTTCTGACAGTAACTGCGATGTCTCTGGTGTTCAGCTGCTTCTGAAATTGGTGATGCTGTGTGTCTGCAGGTTTGGACCTCTGAGGAATTTTCTGGTTATCTACAAACCTGAGAAGCTGTCTTCCTGCACAAAGCAAGCAAGAATCCTTTCATTTAATCAGCTTCCTTTGCTCATCCAGAGTAGAGAACCTTTTACTGGATGCAAAACAGAGGACTTAGCTGTAGTAAAGTAAGTGTTTGTTCCTAAAAAAGCCCAGAAGGGAAAATATTGATAGGAAACTTCTGTTCTCTCCTTTATTCAGACCAATCAAAACTCCTGTCCTTAGTTGTGGAAATGAAGCCAGCACAGAAAGCTTCAGGGTATATCCTGTGTATGGATAATTGGTCAGAAGTGGTTAGATTTTCCCCTATTCCATATTTTCTGGGTGAATCTGCCTTTTGCAAATTCTTTAGAGAAGAGTCACTATGGAGTAATTTAATATCACCTTGTTTTGTTGCTCCTCTGTTGCAGTTTTTGGGCTGGAATACAGAAGTATAACTCTTTCCATAAGAGATGATTTGTGATGCTGTGTCCACTTGGATGCAGAGAATTTTGAAAAAGAAATAGGGGTCTTGTGGCTCACAAAAAAAAAAAAATTCTGGTGCTGGTTTTCCTACTGCTTTGCGCCTCCTGAATTTCTCCACAAGAGTTCTTTCTTTCATAAAGAGGATTAATTATTGGGCTTTAATCTTAATTTCTTCCACTTTCCAATCAAATTAGGAAGTTGTGCTCGGCCTCTGAATTTTCACGGTGCCTTGTGTAGGCAGGGAGCTTTGTGACCGTCCAGTTCCAGGTTTGTGACACTTTCCTTGTCCAGCCTGGCCCTGGACACTTCCACCTGGAGCACTCTGGGCTATTGGAAGCCCATGGCAGGGGTGGAACAAGATGATCCTAAAAGTCCCTTCAACCCCAAACACTTCTGATGTTCTGAGAGAAACTACTGGGCTTTTTTCCTTGATCTTGAATGTGGATTGTTATTTGTGTTTGTTTTGTTGTTGTTTTTAATCGCAAAACCCCATCTGATTGCCTTATAGAGATAATTTAGCTTTTTTTCATCCATGTTTATAAAGCAACGTTATAAAGCAAAATACAATGATTGTAGAGAAATAAGAAATTATAATAGATTATGTTCCATAAAAATGGCTAGTGATTTATCCATTTACAGCAAGAGGAGTAAGGGCTGTGCACTGTCTCTCAAACCTCCCTTTCTCTCCCCTGCTTTTTGGGTTGGTGGTTGGGTTTTTTAGTTCCAGGCTAAAGCCTCCTTATGCTGTAATGTAAACACAAGTGCTTTTGGTGAGGAAGTTTTAAATAAATTTTTTTTGCCATTTACTCTGGCAAAAAAAAAAAAAAAAAAAAAAAAAAAAGCCAAGGAAACAAAGGCACTGCCCCCTGTGTGCTCCATAATGAGCTGCTGTCCTCATTTTTCACTTGGAGCCAATCGTTGTGGTACTGAAGTGAGCAGTGCCTCATCTATACATATATATCATTTTTCCAAAGGATGCTCTAGAGAGGATGAAGATCAATAGAAATTCATTTTTTTCTGGTAATGGAAAATATTTGAAGTGTTCAGCTATCAGGCACACAAAGATGACTTCTGGGGGTATCGTGCTTGTGTTTTAAGCCACTGTCCTGACAATTCCTGGAGTGTGTAAACTTAGAGCTCTTTGTGTGCCTTGACAAGTATTCTGAAGAGACCAGAGTTAGGTCTGAGAAGGTAGAATGTTACATGATTAGCAGAAAAACAATTTTCCTTAAATAGACTGTGTCCTCAACATTCAAGTGTGTTCTGCTTATTGTAGAGATAACCACATTTGGAAAAATTATAGCAGCTTAAAAACAACTGCAACAAATGCTTTCTCACACACACTGTACAACAAATACTGTGATGGTGCTGGGATAAAACTATATTTGAATTTATTAGGAGGACACAGAAGTGGCAAGGTATTGAGTTTGGAAGAATGATGCACCAGCCCTGAAAGAATTGGTTTTAATTACGAGATGTGCTCTGCTAGTTGCCTGCAACATAATCTCCTTAATCATAACCATTCAGAAATGGACATACTTACACAAAGATATTTCTGTTGGAAAGACACTTTCAAACTACTCAGAAACCTCAAAGTGGGACAGGAAAAAATAATGCCATGTTTAAGTGGAAAATGCTGACAAAATCTGAAGTACATTGCAGTGGGGATAGAACAAATTATTGCTGTGTTATCATTAGGAGGTTTGGACAAGGAGGAAAAGAGAGAAGAGAATAGAGACTGGAATTTGAATTCCTCTGTTAAGCTTAGTGCCTTTTAGAGGAAGAAAACAGTGCATGGCTGTTACAGGCAGTGTACGTGTACTTTTTTTATATCTTTGGCATATGTGATTTCTGTGCCAAATAGCTTGAGAGAGATGCTAATTTTATCAAAAATGTTCCATTTTGAAGTTGCATCTCATTTAAACCTGAACTCTATTTAGTGCCTGTATCTGGTAGGGAAGGGGGGGAAATTTATTCATTTTGTAAGTCATAGGAGGAGGGGCTGAGGGAGCTGGGAAGGGGCTGAGCCTGGAGCAAAGGAGGCTCAGGGGGCCCTTGTGGCTCTGCACAACTCCCTGCCAGGAGGGGACAGCCGGAGGGTCGGGCTGTGCTCCCAGGAACAGGGACAGGAGCAGAGGGAACGGCCTCAGGCTGGGCTCAGGGTGGGCACCAGCAGGAATTTGCCCATGGAAAGGCTGCTCAGGCCTTGGCAGGGGCTGCCCAGGGAGCTTTGGAGTGCCCATCCCTGCAGGTGGCCCAGGAAGGGCTGGAGGTGGCACTCAGGGCTCTGGGCTGGGGACAAGGTGGGCATCGGGCACAGCTGGGACTCCATGGCCTGGCAGGGATTTTTCAATATTATTGGTTTTGTGATTCTATTTATATTTTTTATTATCTTAAAGGTGTTGAGTATTTAAAGGAATTTTAGATCTCAAATTGTAGTGCATTAAGTCTTTACTACTTGAGGAGTTTTTTCCTTTTATTTTTTAAATTTTATAGCACTTCCTCAGTGTCACAGGCATCTTTTATAAAAAATCCTTTTTTTCGGATTTTTCCTCCTGAGCATTGGAGAGGCTTCAAGAAGAAAATGCAAACAATGGTTATCTGCTGCTGTGGAATGCAACAGGTGCATCTGTGATTGATCTCATGTGGTTGTTTCTAATTAATGGCCAATCACAGTCAGCTGGCTTGGACAGAGAGTCCAAGACACAAGCTTTTGTTAGGATCTCTTCTTTTTCTATTCTTAGCTAGCCTTCTGGTGAAATCCTTTCTTCTATTCTTTTAGTATAGTTTTAATGTAATATATATCATAAAATAATGAAGCAGCTTTCTGAAACATGGAGTCAGATCCTCATGTCTTCCCTTGTCCTAAGACCCCTGTGAACACGGTCACACCTCAGGATTCAAGAACTTTCTTCCCCAGATGAGTGATTATTCTGTGGGATTTTCAAAAGTCTAGGCCATATAGACCTTTTCTACTTCTCAGTGGCAGTTTAAAAGATAAAAAATATGTTTGTGACCATTTATAAGCTATAGATTACTGAAGATGATTTACTAGTGCCTACTTCAGAAGATCATGATGCAGCAGAGAGGGTGAGTGGCAACATGTCAAAGTTCCAGTAATCTGGTTTTTATTTTTTCCCCTTCATACTTCTGGCTTGGCTGCAAGTATTTAATAATTTCAACTTAAAATTACTGACTTGGGAAAGTCCTAGTAAGAACTTTAGTAGGTGAAGGAGCTGAATATTGCACAAAAATATTCTAAATGTCTGGGAAATGTTTTCTGTCCAGATTTGTTGTTGTTGTTGTTAGTTTCTTTTTTTGGTGTTTCTTTTACTTTTTTCTCCATTTTTTTTAGTTTAACTGAAAAAAATTCTGTAGAATGAAAAACATAAAGTACTCCATTGAATCCTTTTTTTTTTTTTCCTGGTTCACAATACTTAGAGTCAGGGTACCATTCTATATTAAACCCATGAGAGATTGAAAGAAAATAAACCCAATTCTCATATTGAACAAAAGAAGTTTTAAAAACTTCTTAAAGGAACCAAACCTGCCAAGCTTTGTTTCACTTTCCTCCATTCAAGAGGAAGGAGTTTGGCCTGAGGGCACTGAGGTCCTCATCCAAGCCAGGCTGGAGAGAATCCCTCATGGTCTAATTATCAGCAACTCCGGGTAGAGAGAGTGCTTATGGAATGCTCTTTAATGAGGGGAAACCAGGGGGATTATTTCAGGAATGGCCTTAAAACACACACATTCTCTTTGAAAATTAACACCTTTTCCTAGAGAAGCTCAGTGTATTTATTTTTCTGTTATTGCTCTATTATAGGAATGTCATGCTTTATGAGCATTTGATAGATTTCTGTAAGTTTGAAAGGATTTTTCAGACATTTGAAGGAAATACTTAGACTGAGAGGGGGACATGACACAAGCACAGGAAAATAGGGGCTCAGAGTGTATTTCCTGAAAGAAGTGTGGACTTACCCTGGGCTTTAGGGTTGCATGTATATGTTTTCCTCAGTGACTCAAAGTGGATAAACCACCTTAAGGAGGCCTTTCTGCAGCATTTACTAAGAAACAATACCTTTTTTTGGCAGATTAGGCCTGTTTTCACGGGATGCTGCAAAATTCAGTGGTAAGAGAGCCTGATAAGCTTTGGGAATGGACCCTAAGGAGATGGGAATATTGAGGTTCTCACCTGAATTTCAGTCTGGTGAACTTTGGGAATTTTTCCTACAGGAGATGGGAATATTGAGGTTCTCAGCTGAATTGCAGCCTGGCTCGTCCAGTGGGAATGTGGATGTGGAATGTGCTTCACTGTGAATGTGAGGTGGGAGCTACACCAAGCAGCAAAACCTCTTGTCTAGCTGGTGTTTGATGATTCCCCTGGCTGGAGCAGCTCAGGGATTTCACATCTCCTGGAGCTGAGAGGACGCAGAGTGTCACTTGCACCCCTAAAAAGCTTTGGCCTCACCAGGTTGGTAGAGAGGAAGAAGAGAAGGATCAGAGCCAACATCCACAGAGCTGCCCTGGCTGTGAGTCTGGTTTTGAAGGGGCTGAACTGGTGTGTAATAATTACATATTCTCTGAACAGAGACGTGTTTCTCCCAGGAAGATCCTGGGAAGCTGTGTAGAAGCTGTGGGAAATTTAGAGGAAAGAATTCAAACAATTATTATCTCTCTTTCTGTGACCATTGTTTATAGATATGGTTCTCCAGAGTGTGCTGTTCATAGGCCACCAATGGTGTGAGAGGTTTTCACTTTGAGGCCAATCAGGGATCAGCTTAGAGAGTCAGACCATAAAAGTCAGAATTTTTCCTAATAAAGGAATTCTATTACACCTTCTGATGACTGGAGTTATTCATTCCATCCCTGACTCAACAGCATCAGAGTTAAATTAATCAATTAAAAACCACCAGTGTTTTTTAATTCTGTCTTCTGCTTCAGAGATAAGTTCTAGCTAATGAAGGAATAAAGATTTAAACTGAGTTTAGTAAAGTAAATTAAAAAAAAAAAATCCAAATTCCAGGTGATCAGAGCCTCATTCAGGTGAAGCCAGAGCATTTCCCTGGACCCAGAGTGTGCACACCTGCTTTGAATTCTGCAATCTGGCACTTGGGAGCTTTTTCTGTAGGTGGATTCTCTAAATACAATCTTTGAGGTGTCTTTGAGGAGACTTTCAAATCAGGAGAGGATAACCTGGAAAATATCTGGATAACTCTGAATAACCATCAATGCCCACATGGCTCTAATGTGATGGAAAAGCCAAGAGCTTTCACTGTTTTATCAGAGTATTCACAATTAACTCCATAGGCAATTGGAAGCTGTCAAATTTATATAAACCTTCTAATTAATTAACTTCTTCCAAAATAGCCACAATTTTTATTACTTTTTCTATGAGTTGTTATACATGTATACATGATGTTTCAAGAGACAGAGAGACATTGCATTGATTGGTTTTAAAGCCATCACATGAGTTAAAGGAAAACAAATGTATGGAAATTAATTAGAGGTAAAAGGATTTAATTGAAGGTTTATTGAAAGTAATTGAAATTAACAAAGGGTATTGATAGAGATCAGAAGTAATTAAATTAATGTGAAGAAATTGGGTTTAATTGAGATTTAGTTGAGAATTACTGAAATTGAATGGAATTCAGTGAGAGAATTGATAAGATGTCTGCTGATTTTTAAAATTGATATTAATGATATTCTATGGTGAAAAGCTGTTCTTTAGAAAATTATATAACAAAAACATATAAATATTATTTTCTTTTTCTTAATGAAAAAATGGCTATTTTACTGGCATCACAAATTTTATGAAATATTCAAACTATCTAAACACAGAATATAAGCTTGATAAATAGAGATTCATGAGCTGTACACAGGGAATGCAGAAATGTTCCATGGTTTTCCAATTTCTGTTATAATTGCTGATGAAAGAAATGAACTATTGCTAGATAAAGAACTACCAGACTGGCAGTAATTCTCAGTTATCATCTTTTAAACAAACTAATCCATCATGCTTATGATGTGGCATTTTCCAGTGGTATTATTTGCAAAGATTATAAATTGTTTCAAAGTGACCCCAGTTTTATATGGCAAATAGGAATACAAATAAGTATTTTTTGTCATTTTAGAATACAAATACCTAGATTCTGAAAAATCTTTTTACTTGGTAACTATGGTTCTGAAAGGGAAGAGAATTTATTGCTGCCTTCTTGATGGGAACCCATCCCCAAAAATAGAGGGGATTTGGGATAGCAAAGAATAAATAAAAGAAGTGTAAAAGAAAAAATCCTTGCTGTTTCTGATTCAATGTGTTAGCTTTCTCTAGTTCCTGTGTAAGAGGTGGTAGTCCTTGGAATGATTTAATATATTAAAAAATAAATATCTGAAAGTGGAAGCTCAGCCTCAGGCATGTGTTGCACATGAAAAGTGTCCAAGTATTTAGAGTTTTATTTTCTAGTTTCAATAGAACACAAAATTTGAAAAGCAGCAACTACAGCCATTCAAAAGTTGCCTTGTTGCTGATCTTGAAGAAGATGCTTAGCCTATCTCTTAATATTGTGGTAATAAGTCTTATTTAATTTAAAATAATATGTTTCTACTTCCTTTACATTTGATAATATTGCCCCTTTCAAATATTTTCAGAAAAAGTCATTGGCAGTGCTTCCAGCAAAAGAGACAGATATCAAAAAAACCTTCAGGGGAGGCAATTGCAGAAAAGGATTCCAAATCTGCTTATATAAATTGGATTTTCCTGAGTTCTCAAAATTAAGGTAACTGTGCACATTTCAGAATGAAATACAGTTCCGATTTTGAAAAATACTCTTTGCTTTTCAGATATTTTAATGTATGTATGTATAATACATATACATAGTTATATAAAATATCTCCAGCATAAATAAAAGCTGGAGCTTGCAGGGATTTAATTTTTTTTTTCAGTAGGGTTTTAATTTCCTCTGGCACCATGGAGAATATAAAAGAGCATGTGGGAAAGTATTGCCATGTCTGTAATTCACATGTTTTAATGCAAGAAGCAAAAGCATAAAAACTATTGGGTTTTTTTTCCTTGTTGTTATTTCTAAATTTGAAATATTTTTTAAATTTGACATTCATCAAAATTGTATTAATTTTGTAGGGGAGTTTTCCCAGTCTAACTGGTGTGCTGATTCCCTGGGCTTTTTATTTATCCTGAGGTGAAACATCATGAAAAGAGCATTAAGGAAAGGTCTATTGGATGTCAGTCAGCAATATTCTGTAGAAAGTATTGCCTCAGTTTCTGTCAGTGAGGGGTGATTTGACTGCTTTTCTACAAGAGATTTAAATGTGAAGAGTTGTCAGGGTATCTCACCATAAAACCTGCTGTGGTTTGGGGTTTTTAGGGCTGGTCAGGTGCCAAAAGTTTTGTCCTGTTTGGTCACAGGAGCAGAACTGCAAGTTCAGGGTTCTGCATTTCATTTCTCCTGTGAGACCTTTCTCATTTTGGTGCATTATTTGTTTCTAGGACATCTATGAAGTTCTGGTTCCCTGAATGCAGCAGTTCTTGCCCCTACTTCAAATTCTATTTTGCTGAACAATCTTAGAAGGTCTCTATGGGCTTTGCTCCTTCTCTGTGTTGTTCAGACCACATTAGATGTGTCCTTGCTGTTTCCTTTATCAGCTTCTCTCTTTGCCACTTTTAATTCAGATATGAACCTTCAGGAAAAAAAAGAAAAAAGTGCAGTTAATTTTCTGTAGCCTGAATATGACTTTTTTAAAAAAAGGAATTAATCTGAATCCTACCGTGACTCTTTATTTATATTCTCTGCAGTGAGTCTATAATGTATAAAGATGTTTTTATGTGTTTCTCTCAATTAAAAATCATGTTGCATGTTGAAGAACACTGGGCTATTCCGAGGTAAGCACAAAGGAGTTTATATGGGTTTCTCTCAGAGAATGACTTTTGGCAATTCATCCTAATTGAGTACATTGCACAAGGTCAGATACAATGCTCAGTCCCATAGAATTATTTTTCATATTATAATAACCGTGTTTTTGTAGGAGAATTAGATTTCTACTCCAAGAATAAGGAAAGTTCTGTCCGGTGTAAGCCAAAGGAAATAGCTCACATGAAGTAATATTTATGTCATGGTATGACAAAACTCTGGCCTCTTCAAAAATGGCAGTAGTTACAATAGCACAAGCACAAATAGCTCACGTTGGCTGCCTTTCTTTTCTCATTGATTTGTTTTGTGTACATGTGCTCCCTGCATGGAGATGACTCTCATGGTAACCTGTGGTCGTGGTGCCTGGTGTTGCCTTTTGCAACACCAGAGAATGACTTTTGGCAATTCATCCTAATTGAGTACATTGCACAAGGTCTGATACAATGCTCAGTCCCATAGAATTATTTTTTATATTATAATAACTGTGTTTTTGTAGGAGAATTAGATTTCTACTCCAAGAATATGGAAAGTTCTGTCCAGTGTAAGTCAAGCTGAGCAAAATACCTCAGCTCACATTAAGGTATTTATGTCATGGTATGACAAAACTCTGGCCTCTTCAAAAATGGCAGTAGTTACAACAGCACAAGTACAAATAGCTCAATTTGGCTCCCTTTCTTTTCTCATTTATTTGTTTTGTTACCTGTGCTCCCTGCATGGAGATAAATTTCATGGCAACCTGTGGTCATGGTGCCTGTGGGTGTTGTCTTTTGCTGTTTTTCTCTAAGACATTCTCTTTTAATTTTGAAAATATCCCAGGAAAGGTTGAGCTGCTTTGCTGTTGTTAGTGGTTTTGCTGGTGTAACACTTAAAAATAAACCTTGAGTGATCAACCAACTCAGGGCAGCCATGTCTCATTATAACAACCAGTCATTATTTTTCTGATTAGCAGGTCTAGTCGTGCAGTACCTTTATTTACATGAAAATACCTGCATATTTACCTTTCTAAGGACATCTCTGCCATTTCCCAAGTACATCACCACTTCCTTTGAACTTTGCCACATGAAATTGCTGCACATTTTTGGAATAATTACAATTCATCTGTGACTTGACTTTCACCGATAGAAAGTGATATTTTCTTTATTTTCTAGCAGAGCTTTACCTTAGTCTCTGCTGATGACAACATTTCTGTTCTCCTTTTAGCTGGGAAGGCTTTGAAAATAAGGAATAATTTTTAAATAATAAATAAACATATTTGCACAAATCAAACTGGGGATGAGTTAGATGGGAACTGCAAGCCCTGTACCTCACATTTTACACGTGTTTACCTTGTTTAAAGGCAAGCCAAGCATTTCAATGTGAATCCAAGGACAGGCTGAGCTCTTGCTGTTGCTTTGATCAGTCATTTCTAGACATGCCGTTTCCTCTGTCATATTCAGAGATTACATTTGGAAACTTGTTTGATTCTGAAGCTCATAAATGAGTAAATGTTTGTATTTTTGGATTAACTGAACTGTGAGAATTTCATGGGAGATAAGAGTGGATTTAAAGCTAGAGTTGAGAGCCAACAGCCAGCCTAAAAGTTTTGGAGTAGGCAGTTATAGAAGGCTTCTCTCAGATTTCGTGCAATTTAAATACAATTCTCAGAGAGTTACATGAGTTACTCTTAGGGTAAACCTCAGCAAAAAATTGTTAGAGATTAATTGTCATATCTAAGCTCTATATTTTCATTTATTTTGCATTATATAAAGCAAACCAATGATCTCCATCCTTTTAGTGGCACAGCCCCCAGTGCCCTGTGTCCATCTTTCTTTGTTGTGTGTACAGATTAGGTTATGATCAAAAGTTTTAATTCTTGCAGCAATGCACTTTATTTCTTTCTTACTTTGACTGCTTTGCTCTGTGTACTTTCAAGTTTCTTTGCATTTCCTTTCTGACAATTCCCCCCTCTTTTTGAGGTACTGAATCCTCTCCTATCCCAAAATCCAGCATGTTATTTAAAGTGACTGAATTAATATCTGTAACTTACAGCTCTGCTGAGGGCAGTTGTGTTTTCCCTTGAGTTTTTGGTTCATCCAAAAACCCAGAGAGGTTCTCCAGGTGTGTTTCAGGTACCAGTAACAAATACAGCATCCACCAACACATGAACTCCTAATCCTGTAGCAGCCCTGAACTGACAGATCTCATGGCTTCAAGTTACTCTTATTGTGCTTTGATGCTCCATCTTTATTTCCTGTCAGGATGCTTTTTAAGCGTCTTTTAATGTCCCTCTTTTTCTGTTGTCTGGCCCCTCTCAGCAGAAATATGTTTGATATTTTATGAACTCCTTGAAGAGTGGTATGAGCTTTTTGGTACAGGTCATGGAGAAGGAGAGTATCCCACCATCTGCTATGGGTAAAATTGGGAATCAATTTCAACTTTTCCTAAAAAAGTTCCTAAAAGTTCCTAAAAAAAAAACTAGGATCACAATTTTCTGTAGCATTTTTCTGTTTTGTTTTTCTTTTTCCTTTTTTAAAATCAATATCCTCTTAAAGACCAGTCTTGTCAGAGAACAGTAGAAGATGGCACGTGCATAGGTTGGCAATAGGATGAGTAATTTTTCAAATAGTGTCATATCAGTTGAAATCCAACAGTGCTAAAATCATATCTAGGTGGCTGCTTCATGGTTTTTAGGACATATCAATTTCTTAATCTGTTTCTTAGAGAGAAATAATTACTGTGTAACAATCCCTTCCATCACACTGCACTCTGGCACAATTTCTGTGTGAGTGAAAACCAGAGCTGGGAAGGAAAATGAAATAATTTTTCTTCCTCTTAAGCTGTTTCTGTGGGTCTTGTATCCTCACAGCAGAAGGGGAGCTGGAGCTGCTTGTAAGTAGCTGAAAACCTACAGAAATTTTTAAGAATGTAATTGGCAGTTGCAAACACCAGATTGATTTGGAACAATTCAAACCAACAAAACCTGCCATTCTGATTTTATGAAGTCTGTGTCAAAATGATTGTGATGTATTTACTCTTGTTTCATAATTCTGTTGCATCTGCTTGATTAAAAATTTAAGCAATTGAAAAAGGGTAAATCATTATTGCGCCTAACAAATGTACACAGGAAAAATCAGCTGACCTTCAGCTCCAACACTTCAGCTTCTCTTGACATTTCCTTTATTTTGAGCAACTGCTCTAGCAAACACATTGCTAAGTAATTTCAAAAGCTGTTCTATATTTAGTCAGACAAAATGAAGTTAACAATGGAATGATTGCTTGGGAAATGGAGATTATTTGGGTAAGAAGAGACCAAATACACTGTATGAACAGGAAGTATGGCTGAGCTTAACCTAGCACATGCCCACTGTATTTCATACTTTATGAAAACTTATGAGGAAATAATTTAGTGTGCAATCCTGTAGTGGAATGTATAGAATGCCCAGCAAATAAATAGTTTTATAGAGCAGTGTATAGGGGGGAAAGATTATGTGGTGTCTTGTGGAATATGTGTTGTAGTTCAGCAGAATGTATAGAGAAGGAATCTTTAAAAATTAATGTATCATATGGTGGTATGTTTCATACTGTAATTAACTTGATTAACCCCAAGGCAACAGGTAATTATCTGCCCTGTAAGTCAGATGAGTCAATGTCCAGATAAGTACTAAAATATTCTTGGGTATTTTTCAGAAATAGGTTGCACAGCCCATAATTTGTCTTGCAAAACAGGAAAGAATGGAACTTTTATTTTTTTATCCCAAAGAAATATTTATTGCTGCTGCTTTGAAAAAGTAGGGATTCCATTCAAATCACTCTAGATTTAATTTTATTTTTGGTAAAGGATAGTGAAATAATCCATGAGCATTCTGCCTGTCTTTGAAGCAATGGGTTTTATGGTGAACACCATTTTTGGAAAGGATTTTGTGGCAAGTAATGTGAAGAACTCCCCCTTACCACACATGCCTGAAGTTTGTAATGGACTTTATTCCCTTCCCTGTTACACTGAGCTTCCAGCTGGGCAGCTGATAGCAGAAATACTGGATTGTTCTTAGCCTAAAGGTAATCCTCAGAGTGAAGTGGCAGAATCTGAACTCCAGCAATTCAAAATTTGCAAGTTGTAGCCACCTACCTAAAACTGTGCTTGCAAAGATCAGACACATCAAACAATTAGCAGGTCAACTTAATACACAGAATAACAATAACTATTACTACATGCTAGCACTGAGACTTATGCAGATTAGAGAATTTAAATAATAAGTTTATCCCAGAGGACACTTGATAATACAGACATTGACCTCATTAATAACCCTGCATTAGATAAAATACAGATGCAGAGTGAACCATGAACTAAAAATATGAAACAGGAGATGAACTTGAGCTCTCACTGTCTGCCTGGTTTTATCAGAAGTTATCACAGGCCAGTGAAACAGAGAATAGAACAAAATCCTCCATGATCTTTTAGTAATACACCCTTGGAAGCCCTAATGCCATTGATGTCAATGTCAAAAAAGTTTGGAATCTGGTGCTTGTTATCTTCCACAGGATAGCAGGTGTTCAATCAAAGTTAATGTATTTTCTGTGGATCTCATATACTTTAAAAGCAAGTAATTAGAATTATCCACAGATACTTTGTAACTATGAATAATTCATTTCCTGTGCATCAATAAAATAATTATTGCATATTATCATTCTTAGCTTTCTACTTCAATAAAATTGCTCACATCATGTCACTGTCATAGTAATGTGCCTTTTTATTTTTCATATTAATGAAAATTACCAGTAGAATTGAGGAAAATTGTAATAAGATTTTATGTCACCTATAAGCCTTTTCCACTGTACTGCACTGAAATTAGACAATATCTTGATCTGGTTGATTGCAGATGGGTATTCTTGCCCACCTTAGACACTTTTAATGCTTCTGTTCTGAAATGATTGTTAAGTGTTTTAGAACTCTTTCTTTAGCTTAACTAACTCAATTACCAACTCACTTGGTAAAATTTAGACAATTTCTTTTTACTTCTAAAGCTTTTTTTTAAATCTTGTTCCTTTATTTGTTTAGAAATTCACTACAGTCTTGACCCAGAATGATTTCACACCTGAGGAATACATTATCTTTTTAAAACATGTCTATATATTATTAAATCTGTGCTGTCTTAAGATCAACTTCTATATGAATTTATTTTTAATGATTTGTCTTTCAGACTATATGTAATGCTCATTAGAAATTTTTAGTTCAGTCTATTTTTTTTAACCCTGAAACAACAGCGCAAATAGTTTGGGGTTAAAGTAAAAATAAAAAAAAATATATTGACCAAACAAAGGCAACAGACTGAAATAAATTCTTTGTTGGAATACTTAAAACCATATTAACAGTTAAATATTTGGTGTTTTTTTTAACTTTGCACTGCTTTTTTAGGAATTTTTTTGTTCTTTTCATTATCAAAATGGCTACAACATTGTGGCTTTACTTCTTTTAAAAGATTTAAAATGATCATTTTCAGGAAAGGAAGTAGATTCCGTAATGTGGAATAATTAAAGGCTTGGAGAGTGTGGAGGGATAGAATGTCAGAGAATAAAGATATAGCGCAGAAGGTAATCTCACACCTGAGGAGCTGCAGCTGTACTAATCACCAAAGATTGGGAACAGGCCTGCCCTTAACAGGGCACAGCTGTGTCCAATAAGGATGAGGACTATAAAAGAGTGGGTGAGCTGGGTGAGGGGAGAGCTGGAGTTTGTTGGCTGTGCTATGAAGAAGGAGTCACTGCTGTGAGGAGATGTCCATGAGAAATCACCAAGGTATGGAACTTTTGAAATATGATGACAACAGGAGAGCCTAGAGCTGAGTGCTGCAGTCAGCAGATTTTACAGAACCCAGCAAAGCTTTCCTGGCTGTGTTAAAAAGGGCTTGGCCAGCCCGAGCTGCCTGATCTCCATCACACCTGAGGCAGAGATGACTTGGGAAGGCCAGCCTAGAACAGAGGCTGGACAGAGGTAAAGAATAAAGCAGGGATTTATTAAAAGGCCTCAATGGATCCACCTTGGGCAGCACAAGAGCCCAGCCAGGGCTGCACCCAAGATGAACAAAAATGGTCACAAAATGCACGACCGGGCACTTGGATCAGTTCTGCTCCATTTGCATCTTGCAGTTCATTGTCCCATTCCAGCTTTAGCCCATGCAGTCCCACCCTGCTTGTTTTTCTCTCTCCAGCCCACGGTGTTTGTGCTCTTGGGCTGAGATTTGGATCATTTGTCCCTGGTGCCCAGCTGGAGCAGGAATTGTTTTGTCTCCCTGCTCTGTGCAGAGAGCTCACCATCCCCTGATATGAAGCCCAGACCCACACACTAAAGCAATACAGAACCTGAAAAATAGAAAAGCCAAACCTGAGGCAGCAGCAGGAGGGCAGGAGGTGTGCACAGCACTGATGGACAATCGTGGTGTGGGTGGAGAAGTGGCAAGAGCAGCGTGGGGCTCTTGGGTGGGAGATTCCTGGTGGGAATAAAGAGCAGAGCCAGGCAAAGGGAGAGGAGCACTGCTCCAACCCTGCTCCAAAGAAAGAGTTTTAGCTCATTGAGTTTTGGTTTTAACTTATTCTGTTATTCCTCTTGATTGCTAATTATTCTGTGATACTCTCTGAGTATTTAAAGAAGGGGCTGAACCCGAATCTCACCCATTGAAACCCCAGAGGTTTTCCCATTAGGATTAAATTATAAGCACAAACCACTGCAGGATTGGGTAGGAAGGTAAAGGGGTCCTGTGCAATTTTGGGGCAGGCCAGTACCCTGAGCCTAGACTACACCTTCATTTGCTACTTTCTTGTCAGTTTTCCAAATAATACCAAAGTCAGGGGCAGTTTCATGTTTAGCTTGATTTGCCTTTTGAATGAATGGTATGAAATGGAAAAAAAAAAAGTTCTTTCTTGAAAATTATTTAAGTTTAGCAAAATATTGATGAAAAATAAATCCAAATATACTGTATTTTCTAGGGAAAAATATATCCAGAATTTCTCATAGCCTTTATTCTCTCAAATCTGTCCTGGTTTTCTTTTCTAGACTGCATAGATAATTACAGATTAAGCATAAATTCATCAAGCAGCAGCTGACCAGACTGTTCTAAAAGGGGAGTGTCATGGTCACTGAAATATGCATTAACATCTTCAGGGTAGGACAGGACAGAGAGGGGGGAAATAACGTGCATTTGAATAAAACTGTAACTTAAGCCTACAGTTATCTATACCAGCAACAAGCTGATGTTCTTTTATTTTCTGTATTAGAATATTTCTTTGTTGCCTTCAATGTTGTTTTAATGATTTTTGTAAACCAAGCAAAAATGTATTCTGCTTATAAGAGAAAATGTGCTCAGTTTTGTATTTTAGAAATATTTTTTATTTCTACAATTCACAAGCTCTGGTTTTAATAAAACATGCATTGTTGATCTGAACTTTACTGTTTCCCCCCAACCCTAACCTTTGCTTATTTTAAAGGGTAAGTGCAATGAAATTAATTTTTTAACTTATTACATATGACTAGTAACATAATCCAAGTACTTGAAATAATTTTCTCAGAATGTGGAACAGAACTTAAATTAGCTAATAAACACAAGAATACAGGTTGTAAACAAAGATCAAAAACCTCCTCAAATTAGGCATGCATCACTAAGAAATGAAAAATAAAATAATTATTCTGTGACATGCTCAGGAATTTAGACTTAGCAGAATATTAAGTAAAATCTTTTATTCTTCCCATTACTGCAAGGTGAACAAACCTTTTGTTTGCAATCTATAATTTAAAAATATTTTTTATGTTAGGAAATGTAAATATTCAACTTAATTATGTGGTATGCACCAAATGCTTTGTGCCTTATCTATAATGCCATGACTCTGCACACATGTGCTGCCTTCTCTTATTTACTATTGTCTTAACTTCAAATTTATTGTCAGGAAAATATCTTCCTTTTCCATCCTTCCATTTGCTGAAACCTGGAACTCTGTCTCAGCTCGTGACTGTTTGAAGCACAAAGATACAATTGTTCTGTATGGTTTGACATCTAATTCAATGCGGGAATAATCTCAACAAAGTACTATGGAAAATGCTAGGGGTGAGATAAAAAATGCTGTATTGATGGTTAAAGAATATCAGTGCCTGGTGGTACTTTCTCTTCTCTTTCTCGGTTCTGTGCTGTGGAGCCACAGGTTTTGCACTCAAATATATGTCAAAATTGATTAATTCTGAATTCTACTGCTACTTAAACATCTTTCCAGGCATGACCACATCAGTGTAATCAGTGACAGTGATGTCAATGTAAGTGAATCCTTTTGAAATACATTTCCATTTAGCACTGATGCAATCACAATCAGACTAGTAAATAGTCCATGAAATGGGATGTGTGTATTGATCTCCTCCAATTGAACATGCCAGTGTAGTAAAAATTTCCCAGTTATTTAACTTCAGGATAAGATTCACTGCTTTGGACTCCTCTTGCTTGTCATAGAGACACAAGAGTGGTTTGGGATGGGAGGGACATTAAAGCTCATCTCATCCCACTCCTGCCATGGCAGGGACACCTTCCACTGTCCCAGGCTGCTCCAGCCCCAGTGTCCAGCCTGGCCTTGGGCACTGCCAGGGATCCAGGGGCAGCCCCAGCTGCTCTGGGCACCCTGTGCCAGGGCTGTGCAGTGCTCCCATTCCAAACAAGCAGAAATTTGATTTTACCCTCCTTGTGTTGATAATAATTCCTCCCTTGACCCAAACCCTGAACTCCACCCCTGTGATACCAAATAAAAGCCCCACGACCCTGCCTTTACCCAGTCATTTGTCTTCATCCCTCTCCTCATCCCCAGAGGTGATAAATGCATTCTTGAGCTTTATAAAATGAAGACTCATTTTGTTCCCATGCCCAGCACCAGCAGCCCCACTCTCCCTGGACATGATGGACTCTGTTGCAACATTACACAACACAGGGCCTGCCCACCCTCACAGGGAACAATTCCTCATTCCCAAGATCCCAGCCAGCCCTGCCCTCTGGCACTGGGAGCCATTCCCTGGCTCCTGTCCCTCCAGCCCTTGGCAATTGTCTCTCTCCATCTTTCCTGCAGCTCCTTCAGGCCCTGCAAGGCCACCCTGAGCTCAGCCAAAGCTTCTCCTGTGCAGGTGAACAATGCCAGCTGTGCCAGCCTTTCCTCCCAGCAGAGCTGCTCCATCCCTCTGCTCACCCTGGAGCCTCCTCTGGGCTCTCTGAGCAGCTCCAGGTCCCTCCTGGGCTGGCCCAGGCTGGGGCAGCTCTGCAGGTGGGGTCTCACCTGAGTGGGGCAGTGTTGGTGCCTGCTCTGCCTCTGGGACTCAGCTCAGGCTCTTCCTGCTCCAGGAATCCACATCCTTGTTCTGTGTCTTTAGAACAGGACAATTCCATCAGCCCTAGAGACAGCACAGAGCATGGAGGGGGATCAGTTTTCTTTTTAGGTGCTTATATTGATCATCCAGACTTGTACGATCAGCAATAGGAAGGTTTTCCTAAGTTGGACTGGGATGAATCTGGGGAGCCCTTCAACCTTTTTTTCTCCTGGAATCTTTTAAAAGATCTTCACTGCCCTTGCAGAGACTTTGCATATTAGCAGCCTCTTAGTCTTGTATCTTGTCTGTTTTAATTTCAAAAAATATGGTTGGGATACTTTTTCTTGCTTAAATGTTTTTTGTGGATTTGGTAAAAGCACTGTCCAGGTGAGAGAGAATGGCTGGTGATCAGGTGCCCTGAATTTGCTCTTATAAAACAATGAAAGTAAAGAAATTGTAGATACTGTTATGTTCATTCAAACAGAAAGAGATTGAAAAACAGCTGCACCTGGGGAAAAAGATTTGGAAAGACACCTGGATATGTTCCAAATGTGTGCTTTCCTAATAATTAGCACATCATACACCTAGTTAGCATCTCATAAATAACCATAAAGTAGTCATTTAATGAATCATTTTACTTTGTGCTGTCAGAGGTTACAAAAAAAGCAAAATACTTTGTTTATTTTAAGAACAAGGTGTGACTCTTCTTTCTGCATCATTTAAAAAACTGCAGAAGGAAAAGTGGTGTAGTGGTGTCACCTTTCAGAGCAGCTGGGGTATTTTTAAGCTACAGAGCATGAGTTATGTGCCATCAAGTGCATCAGTGGCCTCAGTGCAGTGCTGTGGGGTTTGCCACCTTGCAGAGGATGGCATTGCAGGGGCAGAAGTCATGCCTTGGTTTGTAGTCTGAGCCCCCATGTTCGGCTCCTTAGGCTTCTCATCTCTGTTCTATTTAAGTAGACTGAGCTTATTTAGAGCTAACCAAAGCACCACTACATCCAGGGCTGTGCAGGGATGGGTTTCACCCTGGGGGCTGCAAGGAGGGGTCCCAGTCCTGCTGCCCTCTCTGGAGTGAGAAATCAGCTGTGGCAGAGGCACCAGGCTGGGATCACCAGGGAACAGAGAGCAGGATGTGTCCCATGGCTGTCCCATGCTAGGGAGTGAGGGGGAACCCCACACTTAAAGAATCAGCTCCTTCCTGAGGATAAGAAACCCCAAAAGTCTGTTTGGAAAGGCAGACTTGGATCTTTTCAGGATTCTGCTTCCAGGGATTCCCTCAGCAGGATGGGTGGGGGCCTTAGTGGCAGCAGGGTTGCAGGAAAGCTGCATCCTCCAAGCTAAAAACAGTCTAACCAAAAACAGGACAGCCAGGAGGCCTGTAGGGATCAACAGGCTGCTCCTGGCAAAATTCAAACATGGAAGGGGAATACATGATAGATAGAAGCAAAGACAAAGTCATTCCTGGGAGGAATATAGAGAAGCTGAGCATTCAGGGATGGGTTAGGAAAGGCACGGCCCACTTGGAGTCAAGTCTGGTGAGATTGTCAAAGGCTACAAGAAGAGCTTTCATTAATACATCAGGAGCCAGAGGAACACAGGGAAAACAGGACCAGCTGCAGAGCTGGGGCAAGGCCCTGGGGCGCAGGGTGAGGAGGCTGAGGCATCAAACATCTCCTAAATCCCAGCCCCAGCTGCAAGGCTGGCCTGCAGGAACACAGGGCCCAGCAATCCCAGGGAGTCTTTGCTCAGGTTAGGGAACACCTAAACTGCACATCCCAAAGTGCCTGGGCCCTGATGGGTTCATGCCTGATTTCCCTGTGAGGCCATTCTCCACCACCCTGGAATGGCCATGGAGTTTGGGAGAGGGGCCTGAGGACTGGAGGAGTGCAAAATGTCCTTTCAGTGCTCCAAAAGGGCAAGAAAGAGCCAGGGAGATACAGCCAGTCATCCTGGCCATTGGCACCACCCAGGGTGGAGCACCTAAAGTCCTTTTGTAAAGAATTTTCATGGGTATTCTTGTTATTATAATTTTATAAATACGTGAGGAGCCAAAGGAATACAGGGAAAACAGGAGCCTGCTGCAGAGCTGAGGCAGGGCCCTGGGGCACAGGGTGAGGAGGCTGAGGCATCAAACATCTCCATCCCAGCCCCAGCAGCAGGGCTGGCCAGCAGGAACACAGGGCTCAGCAATCCCAGGGAGTGTTTGCTATGGTGGGACCAGATCAGGTTGGGGAACACCTAAACTGCACATCCCAAAGTGCCTAGGCCCTGGTGGGTTCATGCCTGATTTCTCTGTGAGGCCACTCTCCACAAGCCTGGAATGGCCATGGGGCTTGGGAGAGGGGCCTGAGGAATGGAAATGTCCTTTCAGTGTTCCAAAAAGGCATGAAGGAGGAGCCAGGGAGATAAAGCCAATCATCCTGGCCATGGTCACCACTGAGGGTGGAGCACCTAAAGTCCTTTTGTCAAGAACTTCCATGGGTATTCTTGTTATTGTATTTTTAATGTGTAAAATTATGCTCTTCTGGAGGAATTTCTTCTATAGGAAAAAGTATTCAAAGTCTGGCTTCTACATACAGGCTTTAAAAATGAAAAGTAGCCTAATTTTTAAGCCCCTGGCCTTGGTAGTGGTGAAGTGAAGGTACTGTGAAAAACTGGAAGCTCAATTGTGAGAGAAATCAAACATTCCTTTACAAATCCAGGCCAAATTAAGGCTTAAAACTTTTAGGTAGTAACTGTTTTGTTCTATTGCTATGCTGTATTTGTACAGACTAAAAGCTCTAAATTATGCATAACTTAAATTTCTCATTGGAATTAACAATTACATTTCCATAGAAATATCAAAGTTGGTGGTTAGCTTTGCAAATTCTTTATTTTTTCCTTTCCTTCATAAGTAGGGGAAACTTACCACTGATGCAGCCAACCAGAAAGAAAAAAATAAAGTAGAAATTTAGGGAAAATATTATATTCTCTTTTTCTTCTATTCAGAATTAATGATAATGTTTGTGATTAGTCTGTCATACAAAACACGAATAATTAAATACAACAAAGGCCTCTGTATTTAGAATTAATTAAAAAATAGTTAAATAGAGCACATCACTAAGGAGCTTTTCTTGTTTGCCTGAAGTTAAGTAAATATGCTCAGTGTTGTAGGATCCTGGTGTATAAACAGTGGGAAGAGAAGCAAAAAGGAAGGTTTGGAAGGTGCAGCCTGTATTTCTGTATTTGTACTCTGGGCTTGCTGAAAGTCAGGGTGGCTGTTAGAGGTGTGAGTGCTGTCCTGTGTAAATCTGATTTTGAAGCTAATTTATGTTTACTAAACTCTTATATGAGGCTGATCCCATTTTTATCTTCTGGTTTTGGCCTCTTCAGTACCCCAACAGATTTTTTTCCTATTGCACAAACAAGTCAAGATACTTTTTCATGTCCTAATGCTTTATTGTAAGCCAAGGCTTGAGTTTAAATGCTGAACATAATAATTGTGTTTCTCATATAAAGACAAGTAAAAAATTATGAATTTCTGAAGTGATTCAGCTGATACCACAAAACTAATTGTGTTTGTTGGGCCCATAGAGTAGGGGGAAAAACAACCAACACATAAAAATCAGTTGAAGAAACTTTTGAATAAATAAACAGAAAAGTGTCCTTGGAGAGCCTTTGACATCCATCAGCCTTCTTTACTTGTTAAGTACCAGTAAATGTCTGTGGAAAGAAAAACTCAGAATTATCTAATGTGGCGAGTACAGGGAAGGTATTTTTGGATTTCTTAATGTAGCTTTCCATTCTGCAATGCATCATTAGGTGTTATCAACAGCAAGGAAAACTGCCAATCATCTTAACAACTAACTGCTTTTAAAAAGCCATCTAGTGACTTTAATGATGATTAAGTATTTATGAAATTAAGTAATGCCGAATACACAAATTCCATCTGGTAATGATCAAGGTGTTTATTTTGTCCATATTGTTAGGCTTTGTTTTTCCAGAGCACTCTGAGCATTTGCACACTTCTGAAGTCAGGAGAAGCCTCTTACATAACCAGCATATTTTAGTTACCTTGAAAAATAAACCCCCAAATGTCAGGACCCAGGACATCCCTCTGGCTGTCCTGAGCAGCCAAGGCCCTGCCAGGGGGCTCAGAGACCCTGGATGCCCCTGTGGTTTTGATTATGATCCATGGAGCAAGTTACCAACTTTAGATAAAGATCTGCAAGCAATGACAAATTAAGTAGAATGATAGTGAATTTATCACAAGGTGGAAAAGTAGATTTTGGGGTTTTAGAATGGGGATTCAAGGGAGCAAGATGGAGGGATCTGGGTGTATCCAGCCTTTCTTCTTCTTCTTGGCCTCCATCTTCTGCTGTGATGTTGGCACTTTTAGATTGGTTTAGAGTAGAAGCTCACTGTCTAACACAGGTGATAGGTATTGGAAAGTAATTGTAAATATTGCACATGTAGTTTTTAGTATAAATACATAACACTGCCCTGGGGGCAGGCAGAGTGCCTGGAACTGTCCTGCTGGACAGACCTCAGCAGAACAGGAGGAAGAATTTTATAGATAAGGAACAATAAACAACCTTGAGACTGAGAAATGAAGAGCCCTGACTGCTTCTTCGAGTGCTGGGCTGGGAAAAGAGACTTTCCAGCTTTTCTTGGGGTCACTCTCACAGCCTAGAGATCCCAACACCCAAAGACCTCCAAGCCCCTTTGGTTTCTCCAGTGAGCAGCTGTACTCTTTACCTCTCAATTTTATTCAATATTCTTTCTGTGCTTTACCTTCCCTCAGAATTGTTCCCTGGCAGGGTGGGCAGGCCCTGGCACAGGGTGCCCAAGGCCAGGTTGGACACTGGGGCTGGAGCAGCCTGGGACAGTGGTAGGTGTCCCTGCCATGGCTGGGGTGGCACTGGATGGGCTTTAATGTCCCTTCCAACCAAACCATTCTGGGATTCTGTTTTGGTTTGGGTTTTGGTTTGGTTTTTTTCTTTTGCTTGCTTTTGTTTGTTTGTTATTAACAACTGGTTTATTATTTTACAGTCTAAAATAATTGAAATAATAAAACTGAGTGAAAGTGGCCCTACAGTATCCCCTAGCCTAGAAGAAGGGTTTGGGGTAAGACATCCAACATCCTACTCTAAATAAGTTTGGGCAGGAACTTGCTTTCCCATTCTACTTCAACTCAACTAAGGGCTTTACCCCAATAATATTAAGTAATTATTCCTTTCATTTTATGTTTTTAATTAGCAGAAAATAAAAACAAATAATGAACTGAAATGCAGACACTTCGGGCAGATGAATGTGGGAAGTCTGCAAGAAGTTTTCAATCAGTGCTAGCTGAGGTTTTTTACTTTTTTACAAACTGTTGGGATACCTTCAGAGTACTCATTTCTAAATCCAAATATTGCAGCATCTTGGAAAATTTGAGGGTCTGGTCAGGACTGGATGAATATTGCCCAAACCCTAGGTACTAGATGAATGTAGGTGGAAATCAGCTGACAAACCTGTGTGACTGAGAGCACCCTGTTATGTCCCTGGGGAATTGAGAGCCTTAACTACTGTACAGCTTTGTAATCAGTGAGAGTAATCAGCTGTTAACATGTCTTGCAGCTAGGAGCTCAGTACCATTTGTTAGGTACTGAAGTATCTTTGCAAATCTGGCTCTCCATCCTTCTGGCATATGGAATCCTCCTCCTCTCCCTCGATTGTGCTGTTGCTTTTGGCAGCACTGGCAGCACTGCCCTTTTTACTATTATTCCTCCTCCCCGTGCAGGAACTCCAGTTAATGTGCTGTGACCTTCTGCTCCCTGACAGTCAGAACCCAGAACCACAGGGGGTTGGGGAATATTGACCCTTTGTCTGACCCACTGCTTCTCACTGGCTGATCTCCTCCTCCCCTGCACACTTCCATTTGCCAGGGCGCCCAATGGGCACCATTTCTGTCTTTGGAAGCATTTAATTATTCTTATTTTTTTTTGTTTTACTTTCCTTTCTTGGCTCTGAAGATATTTTGCTGATACACTATTGTAAATCTGGGAGGATGGGTGCAAACAACTAAACCAATTATCCTTACCTTAATTAACCCTATTATCCTCACTCAAACTTTTTTTGTTTGGTTCACTGCATATACATACACACAGAAGAAAAACAACCTACTAGTCCTCATTCTGTTCTAACAGATTCATTGACCTGACTCAGCCATCAGAGGTTTCAGGTTGGAATTTTATACTGCCAGTCAGCAATCTAACACAACATTTCCTCAGGCCTAACCTAGACAGACCAAATCAAAAGACTAAAAAAGAATTCAAACTTAATTTGTAAATGTAATATTCTGAATTCTGTAGGCAGTTCCACTATTAGGCAATATGCCTTAGTGCAGTTATATGTGTTTTCATTTTCAGAAGACCCTTCAATACATATTTATAAAGAACTAAGATTTCTCTGAATGCATTTTTGTGCTCTTTCCCAGGCACTTTTTTGCTCTCTCAATTTTTCTTTTTTTTTTCTCAGATTAATGTTTGATTTAACCCTCCATTTTGCCAATGATTACCCTGATGTTTTAAACTTTTATTTGAAGAACTCTCCCAAAAGGGAGCATATGCCAAATTGTGTGTTGGTAATTACAAACATACATTTCCATCATTCAGTAACCAGACAAGCCTAGTGTGCTTATTTCCTTGCACTTGCCAGGCAAAAGAGCTTATATTATCTCATTAAAACATCCAACTCCAGTGGCAGTAACAGACTAAACTCAGCAGAACACCAAGGGCTGTTTTTTTGCAGTGAATAGCAGCTAAAGAACTCACTGATATACATATTTGTGTTTTCAAGTAAATAACCCAAGATGCAGAGTGTAATGGAATGATTTTGCAACAAGCCTTGGCTCTGAAACAAATGGACAAGAGAAATAGAAGGTGGATTTTAAATGTTATTTGTCTCCCTGTAAATTATGCATTTGTATTTTAAACGACTTTGCGCTTTAAATAATTAAATAAACACTGGGTTAAAGCCACTCATTTATGTGTCATAAGACTGCTCAGTGTTAAATGAGATTAAACGAGTCTTTCATTTTTGGTTAATAGTTGAATTATTAATTGTTCTTGTATGCCTCTATAGGGATTATTTGGAGAACAGAATTTAGACTATGTTATCCTAAGGAATACAGAGTGTCTGTTTTCAATTCACTGCTGAATTAACTGTGCTGGGGTCTGAGGAAAAGGCTGCTGGCCACCAGCCAACAGCAATTGCCACAAGTCAAAAGAGCTGCAGGCAGCAGGTCAAATTTTAAAAGTACAGAATGCTAAAGCTCAATTATTTAAATCAAAAAACCTAGTGTGGATGATCAAATAAGCAGCTGAGAGTATTTGATTGGGAGCACATGGAAACCATCTGTTCCTCTTAAAGCAAACTCCCAGTAATAAATACAGGCAATCAGTGCTGTTAGCTGGCTACACTTACTTAGGACACTAGGATGCCATTCTCTGACAATTTATAAAAAATATTGCAGATTATTTGTGGAGAAAAACACGTACATGTGCACGTGTGACATGCCCCACAAAAGAGTGAAGAGTTTTACCTGGTTATTCTTCACTACAAATTAATGTCGTGTAAGTATAGATATTTTTCTGCCTTTTTTTAAAATTTCTTTTTCTTGATGATCTGTCCATTCCAGATAGATTTCCAACAGAGAGTTCTGAACGCTGTTATTTTACATGTAGTCTTGTTGAACGGTCAAAAAAGGTCTTATATTAATGTTATCTTTTTATAAAAGAGTGTTTGGTGCTGCAAGTGATTGAAAATGAAGGAGAAATATCTCTCTGGTTTGATAGCAAAATATTTTGGATGGCTGTTGTGATATTTAATCCATTGTTCCTTGTTATAGAAGAGGTTTATAATAGTTGAATTCATTACCACTAACTGGGATAATAAAATAAAAGCAAGTATACAGGAGGCTTTTCCTGCAGTCATTTTCTAACCTGTAGTGTATATTTCCTGCTTTTCAGCCTCATGGCAACCCCTCTCCAGAAACAGGAGTGTATTTGGTGCTTATATGCAGCACCATTCTGAAATTTGATGGAAAGTTTCTTCCAAATATATGGGACTTGTCTTGTGTTTGTGGAATGATTGCAGGGAACAAATGCAGTGATCAGGCACATGGAACTGCACAGAAGTGTTGGATTGGGCTGATTTTTCATGAGTGTGCATCTCTTGTATTACCTAAATATCAGTTCTTGTTGGTAGTAGAATCACAGAACGTTCTGAGTTAGAAGGGACCCAGGAGATTCACTGAGTCCAAGGGGCTCCTATGGGGATCAAACCCTCGACTTTGGGGCTTCTGGTACTGTACAAAATCAAGGAATGTGTTCCTTACCTCCAAAGTTCTTTAGTCTGCCCAATGACTTTAAAAAATATCAATTTGCACAGGCAGAAGGTGTTAGTGGGACCTCTATGAATGTCCAGGCTTGGTTGCCATAGGGGTACACACAGATCACCACCTCTTAATCCATTTCAAGTATGAATTTACTTGTTAAATTCTGCCTGTCCTTTCCCTCTTTACATTCAGTATCTGATCTTTTGGTCAGTAATTCTACGTGCCAGGCAGGAGTTTTGGAGCTCTGCTCAGCTTCCTGATGCCCAGGAACCTGGGATAAATAGCTATTGCACACACACTAAGTGCAATAATTCTTGAGACATCCCTGAAGTCAGTTTTGCTAGCTCTGTGCTGCCCAGTGCTTAAATTAATATCCAGTATTGTATTGTGGATGGAGTTTAATTGCTGCCAGTCACTTCAGAATCTGAAGAGTATTTTAGATGCTTCACAGAAGCAGAGAATTGAAACTGCAGGAAGTCTTTGGGTCAAGAAAAAGCACAATGATGTTAGTGCCTTTCTAAATGGTCTGTTTCTTTTGAGGATCTTTGTGCTTGTGAAAGCAAAGCACAAGAGACAAGGAGTCCTCAGTGAAGGAGGCTGGTGTGAAACCTCAAGTCCCACCTAAACAACCTCATGAAGTGCTGGACAAAGTGAAGCTCAGGAGGACATTTTTAGCATCAGGAGCTGATGGACGAGAGGGTTGGAGGGTTGAATGAAGATGTCATGTCTCATCACTTGTGTTCTGCTCTGAGAGGGAAATTTAATTTTTTAAAAGTTACAGTGAATGTGTACAAGAAGGCTCCTTCCACTTGTCCTTGTAAGACGAACAACTGGAAGAATTCAAACCATCTGAGTGACTGAATCATATTTTGATACCTGTGCAAAGGAGAGATTAAAGGAATCAGGCAAAGATGTTCGGAAGATATGTACAATAAACTGCTTACCTTTGAAAACTAGGACATCTAAATTTGTAAAATAAACCTAGGAAATTGTTACATAATTTGCATAAATATGGCACTCCATCTTTATATATTATGAGAGGAAATGCCCTCTCACTTCTTTTTTTCTCCTAAGTTTTTTGGTATACATGACTTTGGCTGTGTTGAAAGGATTTAGGCTGAGGAAAATTGGTAGAATAATATAATGGCCTTTATGTCTTCTACTTTTGGCTGGTAAAGATTAAAGTTTTGGGCAGTTCTGCTACATGGAATTTAATAAACTGGTTGGTGATGGTAGGTAAATTTCTGGAGCAACAAAATGGGGCATATTTCTCTCTTTTTGTGAGTGCAATGTGTCCTCCCTGCATCTTGTGAGTTTCATGGGCAGGAGAAAGGCTAGACTGAAGGCCAGGTCAAGTAGCATAATAAAAATGTAAGTCAAAAGTCAAAAAGCACACTCATAACCTTCTTTTCTGGGAGTTTTGTATGAAAACATGTTTTGTTTTTCTTCACTGTGGTGTTCACTTATTTTTCTCCACCTGTGCAGCTGTGAAGTTGCACCAAGGGGGAGACCTCATGTAAACCTCTGTTCTTTGAAGTAAAAAATCTCCACTAAATAAGAATGGCTCAGAAACAGCTTAAAGGCAAACAACATCATGTACTTGATGGGAACAAAAATCACTTTTAAAACATTCTTTGGGTAGTCCTTCAGAATGTTTTTGCACAAGTCAAACTGAAACATTTCAAATGTAGGTGCTGTTGTGATTATTTGGATAATGATCTTTCAATAACACAGTGTTTTACTTCAGTATATTTCAAATATCTTTGTTCAGTTACATAAAGTTATGAATCAATTAATTACAAGTACAGATGGGCAAAGCAAACCACTTAATGTTGATGACTGTAGAAATAATGCACAATATTAGCGCTTTGAAATTTATGTAGAGGTGGCAGCACACTGCACAATTTTTTTTGTACCAATAGTTAGGCAACTAATTACAGTGTTCTGTATTTGTGCTGTCACTAAATGGTTTCTCAGTGTGTAGCCACATCAGTTCTGTTCTTGAATTTGGCAACTTCAATTATTGCTGATAAAAGCTGACTTGTTCAGAAAGTCTAAACTATGGGAAGTATGCTATTAAATTCTCCAGGGATCCTGTTTTCATTTAAACTGCGTTCTTTAGTATCAAAAACTTGAATTTTCAATGAGCAATTGAATAAAAAAGTCAATTATTAAGCAGAGCTCAAATCTTAGAATGTGGAGTGCCCTTCTGGCTTATGTAGGAACTGTTTTATTTCAGAATAAAAGTGCTGCAACGTTCCTTAAAGGCAGTTAAACATTTTAAGATAAATTTTCTCCTTTGCACTAGTGAGCAAATTATAAATTTTGCTTTTCGTGAGGTGCGTGAGTGTAATGTGTTCTTGCAATGTCCATTCAAATAAGGTAGAGAAGGCAGCATGGTTTTGTGTTACTAAAAGCTTTTAAAATTAAAATGTAAATGGGGTAAACAATTCTATCTTGTGGAGTGAACTTCAAGTGTGGCATTCACATTCTCTGAACATGATTCTTTCACCCAGGGCTTTTGTCCTGGGAAGCTGAAAGGCAGTGAGAGGCCAAGAGAAAAGGAAAACAATTCTTATCTCATTTGCTTCTCCTGTGTTGTGCTCATGTGGAATGTGTTTGGAGATTGTTTACCCACAGGTGATTGTTCCATTGCATTCTGCTGGGAGTTGTTTTCACTCTTTGGCCAATCAGGGCCAAGCTGTGTCAGGACTCTGGAAAAAGTCACAAGTTTTCATTATTATCTTTTCTGTATTCTTAAGTATCTTTTCTGTATTCTTTGGAATAGTATTCTTTAATATAACATAGTATCATAAAATAATAAATTAGCCTTCTGAGAACATGGAGACAGATTCATCATTCTTCCCTGCCACTGGGCTCACGGTGCATTTACAATATACAAGTAAGGCTGTAATTCTGGAGTTGGGGGTCACACTGAAATTCCATGGAACTTGTAGTCTGCAAGTAACAAATTATATTAATGGCAAGGAAACAGCTATTGGTGCGTACCCAGTGCAGAAAAGGTGCTAGAGATCAACAGGTAATACTCTTATCAAAGAGTTTGTAATGAACGCTGATAACACAGCCATAGAAATAATGTATGCAGGAGTGAGTAATATGTGATGGTAAGATGCTGTGGTTTTTCTAGAATTCCTTTGTCAGGGAAGAGGAGTAAAACTTGCTGTGTGAAGGGTGACTGGTGAGAAATAGGAGTAGAATGAAGTGGATAAGGGAGGGCAGGAGGAAGAGTAAAGGCCGAGGGGTTGTGAAGACAACAGAGGGGGAATTTGGGGCTAATGACAGAATTCCACAGAGGAGGAAATTCTGAGAGCTGGCTGATAGCCTGGGAGAGGCAGCTGCTTTAGGAAGCAGCAGAAGCAGCACAGATTTGGGATGAGTTAAAGAATATGTCAGAAATGGAGACAACAAAAGAAAATTTCCCTTTCTCCGTTGCAGTGCTTGGGTGGTGCTGATGCACCTTGCTAAGCATCTTACAAGGTGTAGGGATGTTTTGTGTTTCAGGCCATTTCCAGCTTAATCTCCTGATAAGCTTCGTAACATCTGTTCTGAACCAGACATTTATTTTCTTTTCTATGCTATCCTTGAGGTAAAATTCTTTTCTCTGGTCCCACTGCAGCTCTCTTATCTACACTGCAGATCTTTTTAGGAGTTTACATCCACTGACAGGAAGTTTTGCATACCAGTCAAGCACAGAATATATTTAAGGATTCTTCACTTTCTCACTTCAAATGTTACAGAAAAGAGAATTAAGGAGATTCTTGCAGATTGTTTTCTGTTATTGTTGATGCTATTCTTGTTTTTCTCCCTTCATAACTTTTTCAATGACTTAACACTTGATTTTTGAGAAATAAGTGACCAGCTATTGACAGGTAACATTCATTACAAGTGTTATTTGTGGCTGTGTGCACTTTATCAAATCCATAATCTGGCAAGCATTTGATTAGGAAGTAAAATGCTGTACATAATTTTGAATTTAAACTTTTCTGTTGCTCTTGGAGAGTTACCACATTTCTTTATACAACGAACCTCTTTTAGAGGCCTGTGGACTTTTGTTGTCAATCAGTAGAAAAGTTCATTCATCATTTTTGTGGTGACTGAAGCATACCATGTTTTTTGGTTTTTGTCAGCATATTTTAGTCTCCTAGGTGTTTACAGGAGCTGCATGTTCTTCACTGTGTTTTTCACCACATTCCTAAAATATTTAAAGGTGCTTCCTTTGCACAGCACAATGATCTGAGCACTGTGGGAGCGTGGGGTTGATTTGTTTGTTTGTTGTTTGAGGGTTTGATGGGTGCTTTTTAGGTGAAAAGAAGATTCCTCAATTACATCTACAGATAGGAAGGAGGTATTCCCTAGGATAAACAGACATTCCTCAGGGATTCCCAAGGAAAGTGGTTTATGAGAGAGCAGAACAAAGAAATTGTCAAGATTGACAAATAATGAGATATCTGCAGGATGAAAACACTTTGTTTTTAAAGTAAGTGAACATTAAAATACCCGTGCAGAGCTCTCTTAAAAGACTTGATAGAAACTTATGGAAAATAGAGTTTTAATCTTTAAAAGATCAGTTTTGTACGTAGTTAGGAAATACTCAGAACATGTGGCATTAGTAGTAATTAATAAAATTTTAACTCAAACTATTTATCTGTGACTTTTGGTAAAGCCATTATGAACATTAGCATGGCAAGTAGGAAAAAAAATGGCATCCAGCTCCTGAGGAACACATTTCTGGTTTTAAATTATTAGGTAAAATAGGTTGCATAAAATGTAAGAACACAGAATACTAGTGATACCAATTAGAAAATGAATCAAGAATCAATACAAACAATTTTCCAAAGTATTTTTAGCAACAGGAAGATTTTTCCCTGTCAGTGGTGCATTCTAGATAAAGTAGTGTGCAACGCAAATGGAGAGAAAACAAGTGTTGGAACCCTGGTTACTGAGAATTTCAGACTTTCTGTGCTGCCAGGCACTGACCCCCAGGAGAACACTGCACTGACCTGAGGCTGTGGAGAAGCTTCCAAAATTGAGTTACAAAACTGGGAATGTGGGTGTGGAGTTTGAATAGAAATGTGTAATATCACATAGTAAAAAACTTAGAGTTTAAAGTTTTAGAATATAATTATATATATAAAACAAGATAGAAATTTCAAGATGGAAACTAGTCATGAAGTATGCAAGCTTTCTTTCCAATAGCTGGAGCATGATGTTGAATGGAATTGAAGCTCTGCATTTTGATTCCAGTTGCTCTGAAAAAATTAGCAAAGACCTAATTAACAAAGTTCTGCTAAGTGCAATTAGAGGAGTACTGATCAAACTTAACAACAGGACAGTGAAGAGAAAAAAAATATATCCCTGCATGCGCTAATTTTGTACTTTTGGGGAATTGTTTTTTATGGTTTTACATGTCTTGGTTGTCATTTATGGCAGTACTAGAAAGTTAGAAATGTAAGGCATGAACTTATATTGTCCAGAATACAAAATATGTAGCTCATGGTTTGAGCAGGATTTTGAGAGCTTTAGTTTTCTGTGAGTTTAGTGAAACTTTGGTGCTGGTTTGAGAAAGGACTTAATAACAATGTCTGTATCTTATCAATTAGTCATATTTGTGTGTCTTTGTTAGAAACTGATATTGTTATACATGATGCAGCCTAAAGTCACCTATGCAAGGAAGAGCCCTTTAATAAAGTGCACTGTGATTGTGTTTTCCTTCAGGATTCCTAAGGGGATAATAGGAATTTGAGAGTTGTCATACACTGTATCTTGTTCCTAATACCTGAAGCTGCAGAATTTTCACTAAGTGTTTCCAGGAAAAAGGATTAGAAATGTCAGAGGAGCAGAGTGACCCTTCCCTCTTTATTATTTGTGCTTTTAGCCAACAATGGTGCAGATTTATTGAGTTGGAAATGCCTTGAAAAGCATTAATTGCATTTGATTGTGACTTGTGAAGAATCTTCCAGGAATTATGGCTCAGACTTTTAAGAGTTGTTCTTGTGTTCCGCCACATCTTGTGGGAATGAATTTCACAATGTAACTATGGATTGTGTTAGAAGTTTAAGCATTACTTTCCCTTTTGGACTTTTAATATGCTACCTAATACTTTCATTGATGGTTTCTCAGTTCTTGTACTGTGAGAAAATGTATTACCCCACATTTATTTTCCTCACTATTTCTCAAGATTTTATAAATCTCTGTAGTATTTTAATGCCTCGTTCTCACACTGTTCTAGCCAGTCCTTCTATGGTGTTGTCTTCTCTAATTTCTTATTCCCCTTCTCTGAGCTCTGTGCCCAGACTGGCTGCAGTATGAGATGCCATTCTTCCATGAATTTAAATCCAGGAGAATTCCTGAATATAATGTAATAATTGTATGGGTTACATTTTTATATTTTTCAGAGATCTGGCCACAGTGAGATAAAGATCTCTTTTCTGAACTCTGTTGGTTTGGTTCAGTACCCATCTCTGAAAGACTTTTTCTTTAGCATGAACTGCTTTGGACTTAATTGACATTTATCCCCAAGTTGGTCAGGATATGAAAAGCTCTTCCTGCAAGTTTCAGTCTGCTTAATGTGAGAAAAAAGAAAAATAGCGTTGAGTATGTAATTCCCGAATAATCTCTGTGGCAACAGTTATTGGTGCTGGATTATTTTATTCCCTCCAACTGAAATGTATGAAGTAAGCAGAGTGCTGGGAAGTCAAGTCAGAGAAAATAGTTCTACCAAGCCTGCCAGTGCAGTGAATGATCTACCTGTCAGCACCCAGTCTGCTCATGAAGATGAACATGTGCTCTCCTGCAATGATTTACATGCCTTGGTATGTTTGGAACATTATTTGCCTCAGTGAAGATGTCATTTTTCCTGCTTTTCCTAGATTTGTGTAGACAGATGATTTTATGGCCAGAACTCTTTGTCTCTGTGCTGAATTGCTGCAATGCTTTACTGTCTCTCTGGCTTATTATGGGCTGCCTGCTGTGCCAACACTTATCAGCAGTGCTGTACATGCTGCACTTCACATGCACAACCCCTGCAAAAGCTCTACAAGAGGAGCTCCTTGATGGATTCAGGGGGAGATGATTTTGCTGTTGTGCTTCTCTAAAATGGGTGAGCTCTGAATGAGCCCAGAGGAGGCTCCAGGGTGAGCAGAGGGATGGAGCAGCTCTGCTGGGAGGAAAGGCTGGCACAGCTGGGGTTTTGGGGGGAGCTCAGTGTGGCCCATCCCTGGAGATGCCCAAGGTTGGATGGAGCTTGGAGCAGCCTGGGATGGAGGAAGGTGTTCCTGCCCATGGCAGGGTCTGAACAAGATGATCTTTAATGTCTCTTCCAACCCAAACCATTCCACAATTCCCAGAGCAAAGCCAGCATAGGTCCTGGTTCTGAAGAATGCCTAAATGCACATTTCCTCTAAGCAAGTGCCTGAAACTCTCCTTGAGATATGAAATGACCAAAATACACACATTTTCTTAGTGGGTGATCTAGCAGAGTTCCATTTTGTCCCACCTGTTTCTCTTGAAATTTTCTCAACATTTTTGGAACTTCTTACTTCAAAAGATAAGTCCTATGAAGAAGCATATTAGAGTTAATTAAATAATTAAATAACTAACAAATTAATGATTATTAATTATTAGTTATTGATTAATTAATAATTAAATAATTAAATGGCTGGAGTTAATTAATTTAGCATTTCCTTTTTCCTGGAGAGAGGCTTTAGCTTTGTAACCAACCGAGTATGTTGGTACTTGTAGCTGAATGCAATAGTGAACACTAAACTTGAGCAGAGGGCGTTTACTTTAAAATCCAACTCTGCCTTCATTTCTTTGATACCAGGTTATGATTCTTTCCCCTGATGGCTAAGATGGATGTTTTCAACAGAAATCTGCACTGTGTGCTCCCCAAATCCTTCCTGTGAACTTTGTCAACAGCTTGGAAAACAAGGTGCTAAGATTAACATACAGCTTGTGATGATTTTGATAGGACTTGCCAGTAACTTCCTTTTTCTTTTCTGTTTTTTTTTTTTTTTTAAATACTGCTATTACTGTTACAAGCTATCATGATAAAATAAGCAGATCTTGATTAACAGAGTTATAATTGTCAGGGTTTCTAAAACATAAGCTCATACTTCAAAAAAATTTCCATATAGTCTGAGAACTGTGCTCTGCTTGCACATATCTCTATCCAGGGCATTTCTAAAGAAGTGAATAATGTCACTGTGGTCATCGAAAATGTGCCCTTTGTCCATTTTTACATATTTTTACATCACCAGGGTTGTAGAGTTTGTTAAAACTCGACTGATGCTTACATGCCATGTTTGACTGAGGCCACAGTTTTCTTTCTTGGCCTCAGCTCCTTTCCTAAGGATTCTGCTCATTGCTCTGAAGCTGATGCATCCTTGAACTGGTGCAAGAACTCCTTGCACTTTTTTGCAAATAGTTGATTCTTGGTTGGTTCTTCTGGTTCCTTTACAAAAACAGATGGTTATTTGCCATGATAGACCTTTGCAATTTTCAAACAAAAGGTATGCATCATGTCTTTCTTTCTGTTACCACCATTACCATCTATCTTTAATTCTCGTCTCTCTTGTGTAGTGCTGCTTGCAAGTGTAACCCGTTCCAAAGACTCCTCCCTGTAATTAAATTCCTTGGGCAGAATATGTATCAGAAGAATGAAGACATTTGCAGCTTACTCACCCCCAGCATGGACACTGTGCGTGTCCCAGAGGGAAATGGGCACAAAAGATGAAATAATTGGCAGTTGTCAGCTGCTTGTTCCAGAGCCAGGGCCCCCTGAGAAGGAGGGTTTGTGATTGCTGTGCTCCTTGTGAGGGTCAATGGCACCTGTGACAGTGACAGGAGCCTCACCTGGCTGGAAACTGGCACTCAGGTGGCAGCAAAATAGGGAAAACAAACTCTAACAAACGTCAACTCCTGGTGGACTGACACAAATTTCCTGCAGGAAAATATTTGGTATTGGTTTGGTGAATACTCACCAAACACCTCAGACAATGGTTAGTTCTGTTTGCAGCTAAATTCTGCCTCTCCTCAGCCTTTGAAGGAGTTCAGCCACCACAAGGCCTGGAGAAAGGAGGTAAATGCACTTGCAGGGACTAAATTATAAAGGTTTTTTCATCCCTTGTGCTGGGGATTAGTCACTCTTCTGGTACCATTCTTGACCTTTGAGTCTGATCCAATTTGCAGTGAAGATGTTGGAATAATCTAGGGGCATTTTTGAATGAGAGCCATAATCATAGAATTACAACATTATGGAATCTTTCAGGTAGGAAAAGACCTTTGAGTCCAACAATTAAGCCAGCACTGCTAGACCCACCACAAAACCATGTCCCTGAGTGCCACATCTTCTACGGCTTTTAAATACCTCCAGGAATAGGAAACCAGTGTTTAAAAAAATATTAGTGAAATAGGATTTGTTTTTTATTTTTATACAGTATTAGGCTTGTAATCTGCCAGTGGCAGATTGTTAAAAATGCAATAGTAATCATTGCACAGGATATTTGACAAAGGAAAATATTTTTTGATAAAGTGCGTTCTTATTTAAATTTTTGTACCAAGAAATGTGTTTTTATTAACAGATTACTGTTTGTTTATATCCTCACTCAATTGCAGTATATCTGTACTTTGTGTTTCTCATAGTGTACATGCAGCACAAGAAACATTAAAACAATACTCATTCATGCACCTGTGATCTTATTACAGAGAACCTAAATAATCCTGGGCTTTGTTGTTTTTATTTTCCAAAATATCTTGGGTTTGATTAAAATGATTTATTTTAGAAGATCTCTGTCTATGACCTGCTCTTGTCCTCATGCGCAGTGATGCTTTTCCAAGCAGATTGCTCAGGGTCTGTGCATTGGGCAGCTCGTGTGGCTGCTGGAATGGTTCAGAGGGGTAGGGAATGGTCTCCCAGTGCATAGAAAAACTCTCTGGGCAGGCTTGGAAATATCCATGATATTTGCTAAAGCACTTTGTGGTTTGACCTTCCTTGATGAAATGCTTCCCCTGCCAGGCCCTGCCCCTCTTTGCACTTTAGGACATTCTCATATTGTGATGTTCCCTGAAGATCCCTGAGCAGGGTAAAATCTCCTTTGCTGAAATTCAGAGCTCTAGCTCAGCTGGGTTTTTTTCTGCTTATTTTTCTCAGGATCTGAAGCTCCATTTGTGTGATCTCTGCAGCCAGGGCTGCCATGGGCATCCCATCCTCAAATAGTTTTTCCTATTTATGAGGTAGGATTGTTCAACCTGTAGAACCAAGTTACCACCTGGTTAACCTGCTGACCACAGCTTTGAGTTTTCCCTCAGAAGGTTTTCCATCACTTTTAAACTTCAGAGTCTATGAAAACCAATGGGGTGGGGGAGAGAATAAACCTAAAGCATTGTGTCTTTTTTCAAACTATGTGTTAATGCTTCTGGTCTTGGATTCTCTTTGATATCTTCCACATTCCTCTTTGTTTTGTCACTTGGCTGTAAATAACACAATAATATACTTTCCTGGCCCTTAGGAAGGCAATGCTCTCCCACTTGTCTTGTAAAATGGACTTATCATTGAGAGGAGCATTTCTGGCAGCCCCTTGAAGAGCTTTAAATTGAAACATCCTTTTAGTGTGGAGTGGTAATCAAAATGCTTGTGTGCTGTATGGGAGAGGAGAAGTAAACGTTTTTCAATTTTATGGCACAGAGTTTTTCCCATTGTTGCAAGAGTTCCTCCATTAAAGAAGCCACCTTAAATTGCCACAGAGGTCCCAAAGAAATTCTAAAAAACCATTTGCTTTTGGAGAGCAGCGTTTGGATCAGTTGTAACTGTAATTGTACCCTGTTGTCACAGGTTCTCTGTGTGCCTTTGCTCTGCGTGTTCTCCTTCATCCAGAAAGTGCATTTGATTGGAAGCATTTTCTCCTAGGTCCTAGTGTGAAATATATCATATGATTTCCTCTTATCATCTCCAACAGCAGTGCTTTGTTGAGGGTCGGGCTTTCTTCTCAATAAATATCCCTTTTTTGTATGATTTTAAAAACTGGAGCGCTGATGCTATATGCGTTGCAGCAGTGCGCCCTGTGTGCAGTGTGGAGTTTGGCAGCAAACTATAAATTGTAGTAAGTGCTGCCATTACAATATTGAGTGTTTTCCCACAGGAGGAAACTGCTCTTTGTATTCCTTTGGTAAGAATTTTCAGGAATTTATGAGGATATGACCTAGCGATGGAGGAGAACATGAAAATTAGAAATTTTTTTTGGAATTTATTTACCAGATTGTTGCAGTAGCAATAAATCTTGCATTTTTGTGACTTTTTCACTTGTTCCATTTTTCATATTATCTGATTGGAAGCATTTCATGTTAGTGGTTTCCATTTTTATGAGCTCATAATGAAACTTCATTTTCTCTTAAATTGCTCATCTGGCTCTAGATGAATACAGATGGGTTGCCAAGCACCCAACACTTCTTAGGTCATGTATTTGGAACCACTTGCCATGTGATTTCATAATCCATGGCTTCTAGACTAGATCCCCAGGCAGGCCAACTTGTTTGGCATCTGCTCTCCAGATTTCCTGACTGTGGGGGATCCCTAATGAGCTGTGATGGGAGTTGTGGCAGGTGCAGACTGAAATTGAGTTCCACAGTCAGAATAAAAATCTCCTGTGTTAGTCAATGGTGAGTAGCCATGGAAATGACAGGTATTTTATCCATATCCATGTATTTTATCCGTATCTGTCTAGAACGGCCAAATTTGCTTGGATGTCCTGCTCTGAATTTTAGCAAGTAGTTTGGTACTTTGAAGTGGATATTTAATTCTAGAAATGTCATATTTGACAATAAGTACACACTCCCAAGTTTTTGGCTCATTGTCCTGAGTCAGTGTTATTTTTCTAGAAAAATAAAAAATTGCTGAATTTCTGAGAAACTGAAATATCCTTCCTGAAATATCCTATACATGCTCTCAGCATGTATATGTTCCACCAAATATATACAAAATAAAAGTGACACTCCACTGTGCATCCCTCTAAAAGCTGAGAAATACCTGGCATTGGGCCACTTCTTGCTGGTACATTATGATTACACCTTGCTACCCACCAGGAATGGACTGACTACAAAAACTGAGCTTTCTTTCTCATTTCTGCCTCCCAGTTCTTTATCCTTCAGAAATACCAACTAATCCTGGTTTGTTTGGGATTGGGTTGTTTTTTTTTTGCTTATCTCAACCTCTTCTTCTTTAACAAGTTAGCTTTTTGGCACATTCTTTGCACCTTCAGACTGCTCCTTTTCTTTCTTTCTTTAGCTTGTGATTCAGTGGTGTCAGAATGCCAGCAGAGTGCAAGGAGACAAAAGATCTCAGCTTTTTATGCCAACACCTGACTTTGTCTTGTAACAGCAATTATCATTAAACCCTTCCCCACTACCAAAGAGCAGGAGGTGCTCAGTGAGCCCAGGGCATTGGGACATGAATTTAATATCCACTTTCTTCCAGAGACACAATGCTCGTAAAGTTTGGTCAGCAAAATCCAACAGTTTGAGCTGTGAGAGGCTTCAGTTCAGTCACTGAGAACAGATTCTTTCTCTTGTTATTCTTTGAGCTCCTGCTTACATGTGTGGGAAGTGTGGAAATGCTAGCAGGCTTCAAAACAAAAAAGTCTGGGAACTGTTTTGCATGTGCAAAATTCCTCTCTCCCACTGCCAGTCTCAGAAATGGCTGAGCAGGAGGAAAGTATTAAAAATGAGAAAGAAAAGCTCAACCAGAGAGAGAGAGACCCAGTGTAGGAAATGCCAGCAGAGTTGGCTAAAGTTTGAGCCAGAAAAAGCAGGATGTTGAATAAAGAGCAGCCATGGAGTTTTGGTGTTCAGTGCTGCCTGGAGTTCCCCAATATCAGCACTAATTAGTCCTTGTTTTTATTTTGTATGTTTAAGTAGTAGTGAGAAAAAAGCTCTCTGCTAGAAATTCCCATCCCTTCATTTGCTCCAGGTTTTGGAGCCCAGGAATGGGACAAGTGAAATGGGATTGCTCATCTCTTTTCTTTCATCATGAGTTGTTTTGTATTGTTAGAGTTCAGAGGAACTGTAAGAGCTACATCGCCTGAAAATCAATTTATTTTACTGCTTGGTTTATTTTGCTCCTTTACCTTTATGGTAATTTTGTCTATTGCATAACTCCATATTTTTAAACCAGCATGTGAATCTGCTATAATGATACATAGATTCATTTTGGAATAGATCCAAACTTACTTATTTGTCAGATATTATTATAATGTGTCTTAACAAGTCTAATAAACTGTGCTGAGGTGGTGTCACTATAAAAGTATTCCCAGAGATGTCTGCATTGCTGTGAAACTGTTCCCTGACTATTCTGATTTGATCAGAGCTCTGCAGCCAGCTTCACATCGGGCTCTTCCAGGCTTGATCATGCAGATTTCCATTAATTTTTCAAGCCTTTCTCTAAAATCTGCTTTATTATTTATTTAGCTGCTTCTTTGCTACAAAGAAATCCAGTGGAAAAGGAATGTCTAAGCTGCTTAACCATGTGCCTGGGTCAGGTTTTTCACTGCTGATGCTCTGCTTTGGTTTTTGGCTGCAAGGCCTCATTCCAACCCACAGAGGTGAATCCACAGCTAACCCATGCATGCAGATGGGCCTGTGCATGACAAATATCTCCATAATCATTCATATGGACAAGTTTGAAGTTCCTTATTCTTTTCCCAGACCTGAAAAGTTGAGAGGAAAAGCCATTCATTAATAGCTGCTGCTTGGAGGTGTGTTTATAGCTGCCAGGCTTTCAAATTAGCTCTTCAGGAAGATGATGTCAGTTATTTCTTTTTATGACACAGAGCTATTCATCAAAATCAAATTTCTACATCAGAAATATTCCAGCACAAGACATTGCTTGGACCCAGGGGAGGGATCAGCTTTGGAGTTACTGGCCTCCTCATTGCTGCAGAAAGTACTCAGGACAGTCTTAGTGATGCCTCAGGTTTGAGCTTTTCTATTTTTCAGGCTCTGTGCTGCTTTTGTGTGTGGGTCTGAGCTTCACATTAGGGGACGGTGAGCTCTCTGCACAGAGCAGGGAGACAAAACAATCCCTGCTCTAGCTGAGGACCAAGGACAAATGATCCAAATCTCAGCCCAAGAGCACAAACACCGTGGGCTGGAGAGAGAAAAACAAGCAGGGTGGGACTGCATGGGCTAAAGCTGGAATGGGACAATGAACTGCAAGATGCAAATGGAGCAGAACTGATCCCAGGGACAGACTCCGTGCCTGGTCGTGCATTTTGGGGCCATTTTGGTTCATCTTGGGTGCAGCCCTGGCTGGGCTCTTGTGCTGCCCAAGGTGGATCCATTGAGGCCTTTTAGTAAATCCCTGCTTTATTCTGTAACTCTGTCCAGCCTCTGTTCTAGGCCAGCCTTCACAAGCCATCATTAGCAGAGCGAATCTCCCCAGTGTGGAAGAGTTTTCAGCCTTTCCTGCCACAGCCCACATCCAAACCTTGCTCTCCTCATTCCTGTGCTGTTCTTGCTCTGATGTGAAAGGAAAGAAGTGGGCCTGGAGTGGGAGAGACAATGAATTCCTTGGCTGGAGGATTGCAGCACATCACAGACCTCTGTGGCTGTGAGTGCAGGCTGGGCAGGCCTGAACATCAATGAGATCCCTCCAGAATGCCCAATGAGGCACCAGAAATGCAAAACCACAAATGGCAAGAGAATGTGAGCATTGGCAGACAGGTTTTTAAGTTTTGACAATACTTTTATTGTATTTCTCCTATTGCACAGGAAGTTCACCTGAGGAAGAAAGAAACAATCTCTTCTGAATGACACAGCAGCAGAAATCTGATATTTTTAAATGCAGTCAACTATTTCTTCTTCAACAGATTTCTCCTCAGCTGAGGTCTGTGTTCTTTCTTGTACATTTGTGTTTTACTGTTGTGAACCACAATATTTCCATTTTATTTCAGTCCAATAGAGGAATTAGAAAGTAACTCTCCAAAAGGCAGTCTCTGTGTTTATGGCATTATATTTTTCTTATGTCCCTCAGTGGAAAAATTATCATAGATTTCACTTGTTTTCCAATATTTGAACTCCTGATAGGGGTATATATGCATTGCATCTTGAGGCATGCAATGTTTCTAGTGCATTTCACAAAATGTTACAGATTTTAGCAAATTTATGTCATCCTGACGGTCTTTGAAGGAATTATAATTTCAGATTTACTCATCTACTGCAGCTAGGAACCTCAGACCATTGCCAGATGGGTGATGTATTCATAAATCTTAGAGTTCTGATGCTTTGCCTTGTAATATTTGAATATTTAAATCAAAAGAGAAAAGTGATAAGAAGGATGCCTGGATATTATTTGGAGTA
The DNA here is from genome assembly GCF_028551555.1 of Melozone crissalis. Taxonomy (NCBI): domain Eukaryota; kingdom Metazoa; phylum Chordata; class Aves; order Passeriformes; family Passerellidae; genus Melozone; species Melozone crissalis. The sequence goes on along the minus strand of NW_026535785.1, from coordinate 17,687,761 downwards.
CTTTTTATACACAGATTGTGAAGTGGAGAAGCTGGCTGGGGAGATGTAGGAATATCTCAAAGTAGGCTCTGAAATAATAGGATGGCACCATTGTGAACAAGAAATGCTGGAAATCTTTGGGCAGACACAGGTACCAGACAATTGCTCACCCAGCTTCTTGTTCACCCCCTGCTCCTCAGGTGGATGGGGGGAAAAACTGGAATGAGAAAGCTTTGGGGTGAGATAAAGAGAGGGAAAATCTTTACCAGTCACTGTCACAGGCAAGAGATACTCAGCTTGGGCAAAAATATTTTTAATTCCCAATTAAAGGAACGTAAAGGGGAAGCAGAGGGGCAGGAATTTATCTCTGCTCCTGGGCCAAGGTTGGTGGGAGATCAGGGAAAGGTTCTGCTTCCCCAGAGGTGCTGGCACTGCCCAGAAAATGGACACAGCCCCAAGGGATGCACAGAGGGGATTTCTGAGGGGTCTGGGCAGGGACAGGAGCTGGACTGGATGATCCTGATGGGTCCCTTCCAACTCAGCATCTTCTGTGATTCCATGATTCTAACATAGGTTTGGTTTGTAAGAAGCAAGAAGTAAATTGATAGGCACACTGGGAGAGCTCCTTGCATGGAGCTGGCCTGGGAGATTTCTGGTGAGATTGTGCAGACAAATTGTAGGATGGTTTGATGCTGTAATTATCCTAAAACTGCACCAGACCACCTGGAGAAGGAGAAGCCTGCAGTGCTGAATTTATAGAAGACAATCAGATCTGAGCAAGTGAGTTATTTTACCTTCCTGTATCTTGTATTTCTGCCATGTTCATGATGCAAGTTTATCTTCTGCTTACTCTGGACAGAGTGTTTTATGTGCAGTTAATTCTCTGGACTATCAGCCAGGATATTTTTGCAGTGTGCATGTATTTCCCAGAAGTGCTGGTATATGAGGATCTGGGAATAAGCCATTAAGATTTTGTGAGAGCTTTGTTCTTTCCTACAGGGTGTTGTAAATAACTTGCAATAATTTGGACTTAAGCAAAAAGGAATTAAGAAGTTGACTGCTGTTAATGAATACTAATGATTGCTGGAAACATGATCAATGTGAGGCACATATTATTAGTGAAGGTGCCCTTCTTAAACTTCATTAATCACCAAGGTACCTAGGAAGCAACAAATAATTCCTTGCTATTTGGCAACAGATAAAGGAAGAGCCAGTTTGTAATTGGTGTTAAATTCTGCATTCTGTCTCATGCTGATGTAAAGCAAGATTGCTGCAGGTTGTGCTGGCATAAGCAAAAGATGTTTAACGCCCAAGTGGTGCAAAGGTGTCTGAATAAATGACTAATCCTGGTGGAGTTAACCAGGTAAGGGGTGAGTTTATGGTCAATCCAGGATTTCAGAACAAGTCTGGAAGGGCTCCCCTCTGGGCAGGGTCAATGGATTGTGATGTCTTCTGGAATCCCATACCCTCCAAAGACCCATCCTTCTTCTTTTCCCTTATTAAATATTCTCACTATAACAAAAAAAATTCTAACAACATTTTTAATAAAATACTAAACATGTTTAGCTTACATATGGAGGCCTGGCTTTTATCTTTGTCCATGTTATTTTTCAGATTGCAAGTTTTTAAGCTTTCCTTAGTGTACATCAGGTATTCTTTCCTCAGCTCTACTCATTTTTGACTAAGCAGAGATTGTGCCAGGAAAATGACTTTTGCTATTGAAGTTATTTCCAATTAATATTTTCAACCTGTTACTTGATTTCTTTGCTTTGTCAGTCTTATTGATGGTATTAATGATAAGGTATGAATTTATAGTGGAGACATCTTAAACTTATTGCTGTCAGCAATATTTACATGTAGATAAGAATCTTTTCTTTCTTTCTAAGAATCTCTGCAGAAAAGTTTTGTGATGTTCAATTAGTTCAGTTAAAATTTCATTCCCATGTAATTTTTTGATAGCCATGTTAGAAGGAGCTCTTCTAGTCCAGTCAAACTATATTTTGACTTGCAGTTAGCCCAGGCTTGATTTTAATTTCTTGATTTACGTTGTTACCTTCTGTTTCATCTCAAGAAAACGCTTTTTCACCTCTTTGTCCTCCTTACTGATGTGAAGTTTCCTGTCCAGCTCTTTCATTTAAGTAACAAGCAGGCCAACTGTGTCAGGAACTTCAGACCCCTTCAGCACTGTGTGCTGTCATTTCACCCTGCAGTAATTAGTTCCTTCAGCAATTCACCCACAACTGCTCTTCCTAGGAAGTTCCATTAGATTCCATTGATAACCTGCTGTGGAGGGTTCTTTGAAGAAATTTACCTTTCCCAAGTGTGATTTTTTCTTTTTTCTGGGCATCCTTGTGTTCATTTACACTCCCACAGTAAAATATCTTGTGGGAATACAAAGATTCTCAATTTGGAAACTTAAATGCTGTAAAAGAATTGGATTTTTGCTATTCAGTAGGGGTGAAATCGGAGCTGTTTTGATAATTTTCCACAATTTCCCAAGTAAATTAGATTTGGTGCTAAAAAAAAGAAAGGGAGAATAGGCAAAGCAAAGAGAGAGCCTTCTTCTGGAGAGCCTCACAGCAGAAATTCTCTGGGAATATTTATCTTTGTCACTAGATTTGGAAAACAAAGTAGATTAGTGACATCTCCTCTGTGCCATCACCCATGCTTGCATAAAAAAAAGAGAGAATTTTCAGGCACAGAACGAGCTGTTCATTGCATGGCAGTGGCAGAAATACTTTTACCTTTATTCTTAGGATCATTTATTACACCTATGGTAAATTTAGCATCTCTTTTTCTGGGGCATTTTTATTTTCCAGCCATACAGAGAGTGCAGACTCTGCTCAGGGTTAACCTTCAGATCCCAACCCCAAGGATCATGGCTTTCTTTTAGATCATCACTCAGTGAAATTTCAAGGGGAGCTGTTTTTAGCAGTGAAGTAACACGCTCGCTTTCTTCTCATGTTTGCTTCTCTCTTTGTCTCTACAAGAAGCAGCTCCTGGGAGGAAACTTGCCTGTGAAAACTTTAATGTTGATTCCCTGGGTGAGGCGCAGAGAATTGCAGCCCTGCTGGTGTCTGAGCCCAGCGTTTCAGGGCAGGGAAGGGCTCTGTGCATGGAAATGTTTGTGCCTGGCCTTGGTGAGGAAGGAGATTTATCCTGCAAGGGCAGCTGGGACTGTGTCTGTGTAGCTGCTGTTCACTCAAATTTAGAATATCTGAAGTGGGTTAGGCTGAACCCAGGGGGTTTTAGCGGTGGTGATATCTTGTATTTGTGGGGTTCCCAGACAGAGGAAGGAATGATGAATCTGACTCCGTGTTCTCAGAAGGCTAATTTATTATTTTATGTTACTATATTATATTAAAGAATACTAAATTATACTAAAGAATACAGAAAGAATACTTACAGAAGGCTAAAAAGACAATAATGAAAACTCCTGACTCTCTCCAGAGTCCTGACACAGCTTGGTCCTGATTGGCCAAAGAGTGAAAACAACTCCCAGCAGAATGCAATGGAACAATCACCTGTGGGTAAACAATCTCCAAACACATTCCACATGAGCACAACACAGGAGAAGCAAATGAGATAAGCATTGTTTTCCTTTTCTCTGAGGCTCCTCAGCTTCCCAGCAGAATCCTGGGTGAAGGGATTTTTCCAGAAAATATGAATGTGACAGTAATACCTGATCATGGAGTAGTTCTTGTCTCATTCCCTTCATTAAACCTCAGAAGTTTTCAGGCCTTTTCCTTTATTTTTACAAACTTACATGAGGAAAAGAAAACATTTGTACTCCATGATATTCTTAATGAACAGTTATAAAAAGTAGCTTAGTTACTCCTTTTGAGTGAGCAGCACAATTCTGGAGTGATAGTTCTGTGTTTACTCACAGAGGATAATACAGCTGAGTAAAAACCCATGGTTACTCTCACACAGAGATGATAAAGCCTGGTTTAATAATCTGAGTGTAAAAGATAGGGAAAGAGATTCACTGTGGTTCACAGCAGTTTGCTGTGGACAAAATTCTCAGCACATTATGGTCACAAATTGTCACTCAGATGTTTCAATGATAAATATTTAATTACTCTGTAATCATTCTGTAATTTGTTTTTACCCTTTATATTGCACAGTGATTATTTTATAATTAAATATTAATTTAATAACGTGATTATGTTTGTGTTGTAGCACAGAATTAACATTGAGTTAATTATGAAATTTTTCAGATGAAGCAGTTTGAAGTAGTAACCTCTCCCTTTTCCCAGAAGAAATGAAACAAGAATTGTATTCAGAACATATTCCAGAGTAGTAAAATGAGATAATCTCATGCATGAATTATGACAGACCTGTGGGGACTAAGGTAGTTTATTGGCATTTAAAAACGTGTAAAGGAACAATGCTGGTTTTAACACAGTTAATACTCCAGCAAGGCCTGATGATTCTTGTTCTAGTGGTTGTTTTTAGGAGAAATTAGCATTCAGATTCTATTATCTGTGTAAGATGCTGATCTTCATATGCAGAGACATCACAACTACACTGGAAACATTTTGTAATGGAATTATAGAGCTAAGAAATGCCCAGCCCCAGGCTGGCAGGGAATGTTCACAGGATACTGAATAGATCAGGTACTTTGGTTTCTAAATGAGCCATGTCAGTGTCTAATGAATTCTGAAAAAGGAAAACATTGGTGACTAGGTCAATATTTAGAAAGGCCCAACTTGTTTAATTCTTAGAAATTAATTCTTGGGGCAATATTAGGAATACTGAAATGTTGTGGAAGGGTTTTACCCTAGATAAATAGGGCTTACCTCTATTTATACCATGCTTTTTGGATACTTTTTAAACCAAAAGAGAGAAAGTAGTTACCTTTAAGAAATAAAACGTCTTGCTATACTGCTCTTGATGTGGAATTATGAATTATGTGGGATTTTTCCAATCAGAAGAAATATCTTCATTCTGAAGGTAGGTTTATTATGGAAAAGATTGCTTCAGAGCAATATGGAACAGTGTGTTTGGAGAGAGTATAACTCCAAAAACATCATTCTACCCTATATTTTTTTATCATTAATTTTTTAATTGTATCTCTCCTTGCCAAATGGGCTTGTCTGCTTGGGCTGAGCTTTGTGTTACTGAAGGTGCTGCCTAAAGCACAGGCTCCCAGGCTCTTTAGGGAATTATCAAAAAAACCCAGGCTATTTCAAAACAAATGCCACTTTCTCTTGCAGAAACCAGAGTTGTTTCTGCTCTTTGTTTATCCCAGCACATTTCTGACATCCTTTGCACTCGTTCATCACAGGACTGAATTCAGCCACATAACCTTGGCATCCTCAGTGCATTAACAGGAGTGGTTTATATTGTGCTATCTGAAACAGGGGACAGTGTTTCATAACCTGTTTTGCTCCCTCTGCATTGCTGTTGTTCCTTATCAATCTGCTGCAGTTGCAGAGTGCAAGCCTCAGTATTGGAAGCTATTTATAGTGAGCTTTGGGAAAGGTCAAGTACCTTAGGCTGTTTAGATGTTTTCATTAGCAGTATTATTTCCAGGTTTATACTGTTTGAAGATATGCCAAATCAATATCTCTTTTAAGAACAATATTTATTTTTTTAAGAGGACTGTTTTTTTGATCTTAGCTTGATAAATTCTTTGCCTCGGAGAAAAAGCAGGTGATAAAACTAATTATTGTTTCTTTTTACATCTTTTATCTGATTTTGGATGTATTATAAATTTAACCAGTATTATTCATAATTCATCATTGGGTTTGGAACTAGACACTTTAGGTATCAAATAAAGGTGTTCAGATAATGAAGAACCCTGGAAAGCTGATATAAAAACCTTAAAAATGAGAAGAACCCAATGTTACCCATTAGATAGCAACAGAAATATCTAAATATTCCTCTTCAGCTAAAGCCAGGGCTGTCTGTTTGTCACTGTCAAAGTTGCATGGTCACTTGTGTCCGTCTGGAGTCTGGTGCTTTGCTGACCACTCCCTGAACTGAGTCAAGCCCAGGAAAAACAACCCCAGTCCCATTTCCTCCTCCAGAAAAATCATAATTCTGGGTTCATGTACAGATCCTCAGCAAGGGATCAGTCAAACTGCAACCCAACCACGTGGAAATGGTGGCCAGGAGGGAGGTTGAACATGAAGAAGGATTTTGTTGGATAGAAAAGGGAGCAAATGAGCTCCCCAGCAGGATGTAAAGTGCTTTAGGTGCCTGTGCTTGGACCAGGAGAATATGAAACAAATGTGCTAGGCCAGGAGGAGAGAGAATGGCCTTCTCTAGTTTATGAAAAATGGTAATGTAGAAGACAAATGTTGCTGAGGTAAAAACCAAACAAAGGAAGCCTTGCTCTAACTTAGGTCTGGTCTCACCAGAAAATCACATCTGTAACACCTGAAATATTACTGGTGAAAATGTACATGCATGAAGGGAATAGATGGGAATTCTGGGTGTCGCTCTGGCAGGTTGAAGCACATAAATTTCCTTTAAATCTTAATTCTGGTGCACACATCCAACTTGGAATCTGCTTGGTCTCTTGTCTACCAGGATGAGATGTAAAAAGGCACATTTGGTGTTTCCAATTAAGGTTTCTCACATTTGAAAATGCAGAGTGTGTTCCCAGTATGATTTAAGGAAGTGATGGTATGGATCTTGGGAGGATGAGGCACTGAATTATACAAAATGACAGGCAAACCACTCAGAACTGGTGGAAATAGAAGGAAATACTGACTGCAGGTGCATGGTTGTTGGGGCTGTCACCACACTCATGAGCATGAGGCTCTCAGGTCTTTGAGAAATTGTCTTTCCAACACTTCTTCACCAGATTTAATTTTGCATCTTCTCTTATAGAGAAAGAAGAAATGGGATAGACTCAATAGAAGGAATAGATTCTCCCACCACCTTTTGAGTGATTTTCCAAAGGCCTTGGTGGAGCAGCAGCTTTCACCTGGGCAGTGTGGGTGCCAGCTTCTTTTGCAGCCGGTGGAAAGCTCCTCATCCTCAGAACCAGAGTCATGTCCTGCCTGTGCCAGTTGACCAGGTGGTTTTGGTTCACTGCTATTCCAAAGAGTACAGAGAAGTCACACACAAAAAGAACCAACCAATCTGAATTTTGTCTGGGCTTCCTGCAGGTTTAATGCAGTTTTCCAGTTGCAAAATTCTAGTCTGGAATCTTGAAGCAGTGGATTGCAGCTGTCTTAAAAATGTTTCCAAAAGAAGGGAATGGAAAGCAAGTTGTTGTGGTTTAACATGGAGTTGAAAACTTGCATGTGTATTTTATGGATGGATATGCTGGCTGTGAGCAAGAACAGGCTGAGTCACACAGATGTGCACTTCAGAAAAGACTCTGAGGCTCCTCCTGGCCAGATTAACTCCCAAGGTCTGATTTAATACTGAAACCATCTCCTGCCCCTTTGATGTGGGTTAAGCTCTTTTCATCATGCCTGTTTAGGAGCTGTTTATTTTTCACTTAACCTTTCCCTTTGCGTTTGTTTAATTAAAAGATTTCTCGAGAAGTCACATCACCACAGAGCCACGTTCCTCTGCCTTTGTCAAGATTATATAGAAGTGCTTCTCTAATAATTGTCCTGGGATTTAGGAGAATTCTGCAAACAGGTCACCTCCTGCCTCCAAGTCTGTTTCCCATATTAAACAGATTGCCTCTCTGCTGTAATACCTTGAAGTCTGGTTTATCACATCACAAACAGGTACAGAACTGAAGGAAATCTCTCTCAGATAGCTGTTTACATCCATTGCTAGTGTTAATTTATGATCACTATATTAAATCCATTTAGTTTTGCAAAAGGACTGTAAATTAATTCTGTGATCTGGGAACACACTGAAGTTATTACTGCACAGCACCTTATTAAAATATTTGAGCACTTCTTGCCTGTACAAATACACTGTGATGCTCTGATAGTCTCAGTGGTTTTTAACTGTGCTACTGCAGCACTGTAATAAATTTCTTTAAGAGAAAATTTGGGTGATGATTAAATATTTTTTTGTTTAATTATATGCTATATTTGATTGCACATATATATTGAACCTCTTTTAGGTGTAATTCATAGCCCTTAAGAGAATCCTTTCTTGAAATTTAGGTGCTGAATTCAATATATTTTGCCCATTGCTATTCAGACACAGTGTCTATAGACAATTTGTTAGTGCAAAAAGTATCTTTTTTTCCACCATGCCATATTGCAGGGGGCAACAAGAAAAACACCAAATTCAGCACTGCTTTTCTTCCAAAATTCCTTCTTTGAATCCATTCTGTGAGGCAAAAAATAGCCAGTGAAATCATTAAAGATAAATTTATTAAAAAGCCTCTCAGTATTATATTCAAAAAGGCATCAGTTTTTGTGTTGAAGTGTCATCACTGGTGTAAAACACAGGACCTTAATGAAGTGGGAGCAGATATCTTGCACAGCAGAGATGTGAAAAGGTAAATTTAACACCTAACAGGTGTTAAGAGCCATAAATCACGAAAGGTTCAGCAGTAATTTAATCCTTTGTCAATCAAAGTATTCGCCATTGAGAAAACATCTTGCTGAGAATGCTATGTTTAATGGAAATGCTTGTTAGGTGAGGAGGCAAAGTGTAATTTTACCAGCACAACATTGAGTGTGGTGCCTTTTGAAACACTTTGTGAACCCTCAGATATCAAAAAAGAGGTGTTTTATTGCTGGTGGTCATGTTTTGTTGCTAATAAGAATTCTGTTTAAATAACACAATAGCAAATAGACAAAGCACTTCCCCATTCAGTACCTGCATAATATTTAGTGGTGTTCTAGGCTGGCCTTCCTGCACAATGCATGAATAATTCAAGGGATTCTCAGGAAAGTACTTTAAAATTGTAAGGATAGTAAAATCATTAAAATCCAGGTGAAAAGACCAGTAAAACATTTACCAATTCTTTGCCTTGGGTTTACTGCAGCCTGTTTTTCACAGGCATGGGCCCGGTGGAAATGAGCAGAGATTGGGGGAGGTGAGAGAGGAGAGGGATGGGGATTGCAGCCCTCACCCAGCTGGGCTGTGCTGGCTCCCAGCTCATCGGCAGGCACAGGTGATGCCTTCAGTTTTAGCTTTCATATTTTGCAGATTCTGTGCTGCTTTAGTGTGTAGTTCTGAGCTTCATATTAGGGGATGGTGAGCTCTGTGCACAGAGCAGGGAGACAAAACAATTCCTGCTCTAGCTGAGGACCAAGGACAAATGATCCAAATCTCAGCCTAAGAGCACAAACAATGTGGGCTGGAGAGAGAAAAAGGGAGCTGGGGGTGCTCAGCCTGGAGAAAAGGAGACTCAGGGGTGCCCCCATCACTCTGCACAGCTCCTGAAAGGTGCCTGTGCTCAGCTGGGGCTGGGCTCTGTCTCCAGCAGCACCGACACAGCCAGAGCACACAGCCTCAAGCTGCTCCAAGGGAAATACAGGTTGGATATTGGGAAAAAGTTTTTAATGGAAAAAGTGATAAAGTTCTGGAATGCTCTGCCCAGGGAGGTGGTGGAGTCCCCATCCCTGGGTGTGTTTAACAAAGCCTGGATGTGGCACTGGGTGCCAGGGTTCAGCTGAGGTGTTGGGGCTGGGTTGGACTCAATGATCTTGAAGGTCTCTTTCAACCTGATCATTCTGGGAATTCTGTGAAATGAGAGGGATGGGACTGCATGGGCTAAAGCTGGAATTGGACAATTGACTCCAATGTGCAAATGGAGCAGAGCTGATCACAGTGACAGACCCCGTGCCCGGTCGTGCATTTTGTGACCATTTTTGTTCACCTTGGGTGCAGCCCTGGCTGGGCTCTTGTGCTGCCCAAGGTGGATCCATTGAGGACTTTTAGTAAATCCCAACTTTATTCTTTAACTCCCTCCAGCCTCTGCTCTAGGACAGCCTCTCAAGGCACCACGGGCACAGACAGCTGTGCCAGGCTGCAGCTCCCTGTGCCTCTGGAAGCAATCATCTCCTGCCAGCGATGCCCTGCACCCCGTGCTCACCCCTGCAGGCCCAGTTGTGCTCCCCAGCAGCACAGCTGCCCTTTGGAAAGCTCCCTCCCCTATTCCAGGCAGCAAGCTGGGACTGGAGAGACTCCTCCACAAACTGGCTGGAGCCACCCTGCTCGTGTGAGGGAGGATGGCACTCAGAGCCAGAGCTGTGAGAGCAGGAGCAGGCACAGGGAGCTTGGCAGCAGCTTTAGTCTGGCACATCTGGGCTGGAGGGAGCTGTGTCCTCAGCTGTTCCCAGCACAGGCTCTGTTGTGGCTGCCAGCCCTGGCTGTCTCCTGCAGCATCACAGCCTGCACCAACCCCCTGGAACCACCCCAGGGCCCAGCAGAGCCCTCCTGCTGGACTGATCTTTGTGTGGAATATGGATCCAGTCTCCAGGACAGGCTCTTCACTGTCTTTTTCTTCCCTGGATGTAATTAAGTATGGTTCAGCAGGTTAATTCCCATGCTTAAGCACATTTATGTTGAGGATTAGAGTAAAGCAGATGCAGACACGTAGTTTTGCCATAATTGACTGCAGTGAGGTGAAGTATATTTATGACTTCAGTGATCATGAGTGTATAGAAAGTAGAAATTAAGCTTCAGAAACCTCCAAGCAAAGTTAAGTCTTCTGTTTTGATAAGGACAGTCACTTGTTTCTAGTGACTTAAATTCTCAGCATCCCAAAAGGAAACAAAGCAACAACAAAAAACTGCAATATAGGTAAATTTTTTTTAAAAGCTGAGGAACAAAGTGTTTAAATTTGCCAGGATGAGTGTCCAGAGCACAGTATGCAGGTACACATATAAGTTTTTGGCAGTTTCTTCTTAGTATTCCAGAAAACAGGACAAATAAGAATTACCAAATTTACTGTTTATATGTGTTTTCTAAACTTTCCAAAAGTGAGTTACATTTTTGGGTCATAATTTTGCCAGGGAAGATCTATTTATTACCCAAGTGTGATGTCACTCAGCAGATACCCTGCTGGCTTCATTTGTGCTAAGCAGTTCTGCAAAAGCAGAGACAACTCTTTTCCTTTCCATCTGCTGCTCAGTTAAATCCCTATTACGTTGGCTTGGCATTTCTATAAATTGCTGGTAAATTCTTTGTCATTGCTTCAGATGGGAACTGTTCAGATTTCGAGATCCCTTTCCCCAAATTAACAGTGAGAGCTCACGCTGTTTTCAATTATTACAATTCATTCTGTTTGCTTTGTAAAGGATGATTTTCTGCATTCCAGTGAGGCACCAAAAATGAGTTTTCCATCGAATCACTGGCATACCAGTGGTGTTTTTCCGGTGCTGCCTGTGGTGTGGGTACCTTTGGGCTCAGTGGTTCTCTCTTTGAAAGCCAACCCCTACTGAGCTCAGAGGGAGGAAGGTCAGTGAAACACAGAGCAGAGCCTCAGAACCATCCCTGTGATTCCAGCACAGGCTAAACGAGTGGATTTCAGTACATCTGGCATCACACAGTGGAGATACGCACCAGAGTGGCTGGGGAGAGCCCTGGTGGCTCTTTTAGACTGCAGGATTTCATTGCTGCTCACTTTGCATCCATTGACTGGGGGAATAGGTGCCCTGTAGTGGCACAGTCTCGGGGGAAGGCACTTGGAGAACTTGCTTGTGGTATTTCATATCCTAATTTATGCAACAGATTTCGTGTCGCTGACATAGGACTGCGGGGTTGGGGTTTCATTTCGTTTATTTTGTTTGGGAATTTTTTTGGCTGTAAAGGCTTCTTTGGCCCACTTGTGAATTGAAATAGTATTCAGAGTGGTGGGCAACAGTACAACACCCACAGTCAGGAAATAGAAATGGGTCTGGAGCTGCCCTCACTATTTGTGTGTGCGTGGGAAGAGTGTGCAATCCTAGGACAGGCTGAGTTGTGGTCAGCCACTCGCCCTCATCGTGGTTCAAACCATCCACATGCAGCCTGTCAGGGGTGACACATTTATCTAAGGCCTGGTGACAGATTCAGCACAGTCCTGAGCTGGCAGACACACTGTTTGGACCAAATGTTCCAACACCAACGCGTTAGGCAAGGAGCCAGCAACTGTTTGTCATGCAAATATAAATAACTGATACCACAGCAATGCTTTCTTGCTGCAGAAAATCTGCTTTCTGCTACAAGCAGAGTTCACTGGTTCTGCTTGAACCATAGAGGGTGAAGGAATATGTATATATATTTTTTTTAAATTGCAAGTTAAAGTGGCAGAGAGCAATTGTTAATGTGGTCAAAAACTCTGTGGCGTTTCAGAAGTTATGCTGTGCATCCTTTGAGTAAGTTGGGACAGGTCTGTGTGTGTTTGAACAGTGTTGGCAGGGTTTGGAGCCCTCCCAGTGCCAGTGTGCAGGCTCCAGGGCAGTTCCAATCCTCCTGTCTGTCCAGACCTGTGGTCACACAGGCAAGGAGAAGGCTGATCCCTGAAAATCAGCCCTGCAGTGTCGCAGACATCTTTTATGAAAAATCCTTTCCTTAGGATTTTTTCCTCCTGAGAATCTGTGAGGCCTCAGGAACAAAGTGTAAACAATGATTATCTGCTGCTGTGGAATGCAACAGGGGGATCTGGGATTGGGCCATGTTGGATGTTTCTAATTAATGGCCAATCACAGTCAGCTGGCTCAGACAGAGTGTCCAGGACAGCTGCCTTTGTTATCATTCTTTTCCTTTCTATTCTTAGCTTAGCCAGCCTTCTGAGCAGAACCTTTTCTTCTATTCTTTTAGTATAGTTTTAATGTAACATATATCATAAAATAATATATCAAGCCTTCTAAAATATAGAGTCAGATCTCCATCTCTTCCTTCAACATAAGACCTCTGTGAACACCATCACACTGCAGTCCTGGCTGAGGTCCTTTCCCACTTTATTTTACCAGCTGCTGGTCCAGGAGAGCAGAGCTGCTCCTGTCTTTGTGTCCATGTGTGGGGCAGCACCACCTCCCTTGCCCTGAATTAAAGAGAGCCCTGGCATTCCCAGGACAATGTGCTAAGACACAGTCAGAATGCATTTTTCCAGGGAACCTGCATTTCCAAGGTCTCCTCTTAGAGAAGGCTGGATGTTTAGAGCCAGGCCACCAGGGAAAGGGAAGTTGTAAACTCAGCTAGCAACAGGTTTACTTGCAGTATAACAAATAATTTCCAGTGTGATGCAGGATATAAAGGAGATAATGAGCACCATATTTTTGGTACAATAATTTAAAAAGGTATTCTTAATCCTCTCTGATTAAGACAGCTCTTCTGTATTTGCTTTCCTGCTTTTTTAATGGTGGAAGACCTGATGATCTGAGGGCCTAGGCTGTATCTTTATTTGGTTTGGAACACTGTTAGCAACTTATTGAACCAAGCAAAAACATTTTAGTGTAATATCTCTGCTTGTGATAAAAGTAAATAAAGTTACAGCCTCCCACTTTAAATGAGCTCTCCTATTCCTAATTCATTTGTGCTCTTGTCCTAATCAATAGAGGCACTGCTGCAGTGAAACTCAGCAGCTGGTAACAACCAAACCTGCTACAAAAAAGGCTCAGAACAAAACTGGAAATGCAAAACAAGGCCATTCTGGGAAGGCAAATTGTCCTGACTGCCTGAAATTGAATTTGGATTGGTGATCTCCAAGAGGACCTTTATTCATCAGAAAGAGTTCATTTATTGACTTTCATAGAAGCATCAAGAAGCAGAGGAACTTCTCTCTCAGAACCTCTTCAGAATGCAAAGGGTGAAACCACTGATTCAAACCCTTCTTAAAGAATTGTGTGTCTTTGGAGTGTGTGTGGCATGGCCTGTTACACAGTGGTGCCTTTGGAGATGAGGGATTGTGGATCTGTTCTCTCACTTTCCTGAAATATTTTTCCCAGTCTTGATTTTTGTTTGTTTCCAAAAGACACGTGCTTCAGTTTCTGGGTAGGCTGTGTTTGATAATGAAAGCTGTGCCGCTGCTATCACAGAGCAGTTCCTTATCCTTCTCTTTTGCTGTAAACAAGGATAAATGGTTATGCTCCCTTAAAGCTGAAGTCTTGTGTCAGTCACACCATATAAACATGTTCTCTTTTTCTCTTGCATTAGTGTCAGGGAAGAAAATGACAGCCCTGCTGATTTCCTTCATCCTTTTACTTTTTCAAATCTTGGAGTCATGATACACAAGCAAACCCAGGACTATTTTATCCAGCCCAAAGCTGATGTGCAAAATGTAATTATCTTGGACAGGGACTTTTCTCTGTAACCTGCCTACTCAACACGTCAGCCCTTTGTTCTCTGGCAGTGTTTAAGCTGGTGTCTTATTTCACTTTATCTCTGCTATTGCTCTACATCTTCCACTCCACCTCCAATGTTTGTTTCTGCAGTGCCTTGCTCAAAAATGTAAAAGGTCATAAGCAAAAACACCAGAAAGGTGTAGCAGTGAATAAACAAATTGTTATTTGGCATCCTTCTTAAAAGTTGTTATCTCCCTGTCTTGGCTGTTCTTTAAGACAGATGCGTAAAACATCTGTAGTGGTCATCATTCACTGCCAGGATGCTGGCCACTGCAGCACAGCTGAGCAGCACTGATGGAATAGAGAGTTAGCAGCAATCATCTGACAATGAAGGTTTCATGGCCATCCCTTGAAATAAACAGGGCACAAGACTTTTTCTCACTTTAATGGCTTTATTAAAAGTGATCAGCTCAAGGTTGGGAAGCTCGACGCGTCCGCGGTTTGCTGTTGCTGCTCCCAGAGTGACTTTGAGGAGGAGGAATGTGGGAATGTGCAGCTTTGTCCCCTAAAGGGCAGAGCTGGGGGTCCTGTCCTCACAAGAGCAGCGGCCATAGCCCCATATTTTCTTCACTTTTGAGTTTTCTAGGGTTGTGGTCTTGGTTCCAGCTGAGGTCGGGGGCGGGGGGCAACAAAGGTTCTCAGCATCTCTGCAGGCTCGGTACTCTGTTCCTCACATCCAGACATCACTCTGATCTCTTAATTCTGTGTTGGCTCGTTGGTTTGGGGGTCTTTTCGGTAAGTTTGGTGGGTAGCTTCCCATGGCATGCTGGTCTTGAGGTTATTTTGCATTTTCTCTGATGCCCCCCCCCATGTCCCCCCCTGTCACTATTCGGGAGAAGGACCATCAACTTAGCCCCAGGCAGGGCCTTACCGATACAAAAGGAGCAATTAGTGAAAACGACCTGTGATTACAATAACAAACAGGTAGAACTTCACCTTGGCAGCTACTGGTTTAACTGCTTCTGCAAGGGTTAACCCTTTTCCCCCCCCAAAAATTGGCAGATTTTTCACTTATCCCTCACTGGGAGGGAGGAGCTGCCAACCTGCTGTGTGCATGTGCTAAATAACATCACCCAGCATTTCACAGCCTACTAGGCATTCAGAGTCCTGTTTTAAAGCTCATTATTGCATGGCAATCTAGCTCAATATTCAGTGTCATTATTGATGTAAAGAGTAAAAGTTTAATTGCAGGATAGTTCTGAAAATTGGAGTCCTGCTGGGTTCCTCTCCAGGTACACGTTTTATTGTTTTATGCTAGATATTTGCTGTGTTTAAAAAATATTCATCAAAAGGGTGGTTTGTGCAGCAGGGATTGCAGGCATACAAGCAATATTTAACCCAATGAATAAAATAATTTTTCCCTCCTTTTATGGTCTGTCACTGTCACATTTTAAAAAGTATGAATCTCTTTCAAATTCCCCCACTAAATTTGCAAAATGAGAACTTTAACAATAATTTCTATTAAGCTGTGAAACTTGGTGCTATGTTGGAATTTGGATATATATTTTATGATGGAGATACTTCAACAAATCTACTTAAAATTGTGGTTGCTGGTCATGAAATCAAAAACTGAATATTTTCTCATTCATGGAAAAATTTTATGCGGAAGGGAGGTGCAGAAGGAGTGCTGCCAGTGTTCTTTGGAAATACAACTGGTTTTCCACAAATATGCTTAATTTAAATTATTTTTTTTAAATTTTTGTCAAACTTTAAACTGATTTTTTCTAAAGTCTTATACTGAAGGAAGACTTTGTGTTTTAGAAAGCCACATGAATAATATCTGAAATTCACAGAAAAAAAAAATGCTTTGGTCTTGAATAATGTCCCTAAAAATGCAGCAAAATTTTCTCATGAAAAACAATAATCAGTGTAAGTGCACAGATGTGCTGCTGATGGCAGGAGGGCGTAGAAGGAAGGAGCACAGGTGTTAACACAGCCCCACACTCACTGGTTGTGGCAGGATGTTTCTTGAAAGCTAAGTGAAATGTGCAAATATTTATGATAATTCTTAGTTTATAAGATTCATTCCACAGTCCTGAGGTGTCCCAAGATAATTCCATCTCTTGGGAAAAACATTTTCAGCGTGCCCACATTGATTTCTAGAGTACTTACTGATTAGAGCACAAACATTTACAGTAAATAAGTTATCTGTGAATTCAAGTAGGGGTTTTGTCTTTAAACAGCTTGTGCTTTTAACACATTTCTTCTCAAGCCATAATTATCCAGTAAGTCATTTCACGATTCTTATTCCCAAGACAAGCAGTGCACTGTAACATTTCATGTTGAAGGAGTCAAGAGCAAGCTGGTGATGAGGTTTGGAGCATGACTGCTGTCAGGTCAGGAGCAGGGAGCCCTGCTCTGCAGTGACTGACTGACTGTGATGGGCAGCTGAAGCTCTGGGAATGCTTCCATCCTCCTGAGACAAAGCATAAATATTGTATTTGTGTTCCCCCAGATGGAGGAAGGAATGATAAATCTGACTCCATGTTCTCAAAAGGCCAATTTATTATTCTATTCTATTCTATTCTATTCTATTCTATTCTATTCTATTCTATTCTATTCCATTCCATTCCATTCCATTCCATTCCATTCCATTCCATTCCATATTTCTATTTCTATTCTATTCTAGAGAAAGGATACTTACAGAATGCTAAAAAAACAATAATGAAAACTCCTGACTCTCTCCAGAGTCCTGACACAGCTTGGCCCTCAGCTCACAGCAGAATGCAATGGAACAATCACCTGTGGGTAAACAATCTCCAAACACATTCCACATGAGCACAGCACAGGAGAAGCAAATGAGATAAGAATTGTTTTCCTTTTCTCTGAGGCTCCTCAGCTTCCCAGGAGAAAAACCCTGGGTCAAGGGATTTTTTCAGAGAATGTGAATGTGACAGACAAACTCCAGAGTTTGCTCTGTGGGCTACTCCTCATTTCATGTGTCAGTCTGAGAAGGGATCAGGGACTGGTAAGATTATCTGACAAATTGGACTGTAGTGCTTTGTGCTTTTGGGGGGAGGTAACTGCCTTTATATTCAGCATTCCTTGTGCGATGAATCCAGCTGGAAGATGGAAGTGCCTTCAGAGGAATCCATCCTTATCCTTGCTGTTCTACACAAGGAAATATTTGTGTGGGGAATCAAACCTCAAAGCCTGATGCAGTCCCATAAAATATGGAGAAATCAGAAAATGTTTACCTAAAGAAAGTGATTTCTCCAGTGTAAACAATATGTAAAAAGTAGCAGAAAGTGGTGTTGTTTAAGCAAACACAGTTTTTACTTTAATAACTTGAATAGTACAAAATCTAAGAGTATTAAGCTTACTTTCATATAAATATATATATTCATATATATTAATATAAATCTATAAACATTTATATTTATCTATATAAATATATATTTCTGTAAATATATATTTATATTCATATAAATATATATACTATATTAAGATTATATCTACAGATATATATGTGTGAGTGTGTGCACATCTACATAATATATAAAAAATATAAAATGTGTTGATTGGTCTAAAAAGGTTACAGTGATCAGTGTCCTTAGAAGGTGAAGGTTCCATGAAATAAATGTAATTTCTCCTCTAACTGGCTGCAATTTTCATAACTCTTTCTTAATTTATCTTACTGTTCATAACAGCTAGAATTCAGTAGTATCACAGAACTTTAGAGACAGAACACCAGATGTTTGAAGTGACCTCCCTTCTTGTACCTGCTTCTACATTTATTTATATTTTATGCAGTGCATGTGCTCAGAATTAAGCTTGTTACAAGATTTTTTTGCCTCGGCAAATGTCTTCTCTTTAAAAAATGAAGGACAGAATGGTTTCTTTCTTGGTGTTGCCCACAGATCAATTGCACTTAGTTCAATTTGGACCCCAAAGCTTCTCTTTACTAAACATCCCAGTAAGTGAATCCAATTGTTTTTTTGATGAGTGGAATCAAATCTATTTAATGTTGTTCATACCTCGATGAAAGTTTAAAAGTGAGCTATGAAAACTACATGGTCCTTTTGCTTGACACAAGTGATAAAGATGGAGTTGATATCAGAAGGAAAAACTGCAGAGGAATTGTGCACTTTCAGATAATGCAGTTTCTGTGCAGATGACCCTGTTCCTTTAATTCAGGAAGAATTTCTTTTCATAACAAGGCAGAAGGTTACATGCACTTTTCCAAATAAACTCTGTATTGGGATTAATTATTAGTAGTGAGAAGGGAGAACAATATTGTGTGGAATCCCAAAAACAAATAAAAATGCTCTATTTCATTGCAGATTCCTTTAGCTTCCCCCCCCCTCCCCAGGCTAAGCTTTTTTTGATTGACTCCCTGACTGAGCTCAGATTTTGTTTGATGCATTTTCATCTTTGTCATTAAGACAAGCACAGGTGATAGCCATGAGACACTTGCTAGACCTGATACCCTGAGCACTTCTGCAGTAATTCACAAAAGTGGCTGTTCTGCTTTCTGCCTCAATCTTGTTGCAGTCCAGTGTATCCAAAAAAAGAACATATTCCTGGCATGGTAATTGCTACAAGTAGACATAAGTGCTTCTGATCATTAAAAGAGGTTTTTCTGTATATCTCTTACAGAGAGCTGAAGTTAAATACATTGGGGTTTTTCTATATATTGTGTTAGATTTAGACTCCTGTAATCTCAGTGGAGAAATTCCCATTTTCTTTACTGGATTTTAGATGTAGCCTCTCATAAGAAAGTCCCCTGCAATTTTTTCTTCTCTAAATTATTGTGTGTGAGCCTTATTCCTTTGGGAAAATCCATGAAGAAATGTCTCTTCCTTTTGCCATACAGTGTAGCACAGACTTTATTTACCTCTTCATCTGCTTAGCAAATATTTTACCTGGTATTCCTCAGAGTGGAAAAAAATTACTTTTTATGGCAATTAATATTGTTCAGCTTGGACGCATTAAAGGTATGTAGTGGGGCTTTTTAGGCTTCTATACAAAATGTCTCTATTTCAATTTCAAGTGATAAACAATTCTGTTTTCTCTTAGAGCTTACTGTGTATGTGTACAAATTACAATTCTACTTTCAGCAAATGGAGTATAATAGTTACTTATTTGTTAGGATTAAAGCATAAAGATATATATAGAAAGCTTATTTTATAATTTCCCACTTTTTTCCCCTTCATGTTTCCTCTCTGTCTGAGAAATCTATCAACCCTCTCATATTTCATCATAATTCTGCCTGTAGATCAAATGGTTGAGGGGCTGTGATGTTGCAGAGGCTTGAGGAATGTGCCCAGTTGATAGCAGTGGTGCTTGTACATAAACAGACAATAAAACAGGTGATAAAGCACAATCTGTTTGCTCAGTGCTGTTGATAGCTTGATCAGGATGTGAAGGGAAACATTTCATATTAGTTTAGTTTCCTGTTCAACAGAATTTAGAACAAATCTTTCCTCAAAAAGGAAAGGCTTATCTTTCTCATTCAATCATGTTTGATGTGTGTTCTAAGGCAATTAAACAAGGAAGATCCACATAGCCTGAAAGTACCTAAAGCTGCAAATGTTTGTGTTTGAACAACAGTGAGTGATGTAAGTTTGATGTTCAGAGCACCTGAACACCAATGTGTAACAAAAAGGGTGTATTTTCCTTAAAACTCTGCTCAGCTGCTCAGAATTTGGTGGAAATCTGGTTTTGGTAATAAGGGCAATTGCAGCTTTTTAAGACACAGAATTTGTAAATGGGCTTGGTGCACTTTAAAGGCTTGGATTTTGTCACAGTTGGTGGCTCCTGGTGTTGGACCCGGTATAATTCAGTTTTCTGTGTAAATTGTACGCTGTGTACTGGAGACTGCATTCTCCTGCTGCCACTGAGGCTCCAGGAGGGATTTGCTGAATCATAAATCTTGAACAAGCACGAGGGATTTAAGGTGATGCTGGCTCTGGTTTCATCCCACCTGTGTCAAGACAGTCTGGCTGAACTTCAAGGACTGTCCAAGCTGAGACTTCTTTATCTCAGCTCTGTTTGCCACCAAATCCAACTCCTAAGTCAAGAGTAAATACTAAAATGTTCATCAAGAAGCAGCCTGGAATGTTGTTTGGAGTGTACACAACATGCTGTGAGCTAATGCAGTGTAGAAGTTCAGAGATGGGCTGTGTCTAGAGAGAAACAAGTATTACAAGATTTTAAATTATATTTCCTTCCTCTAGAGAATTACAGAGGCCAGCTGAGCAGGATAGCAGCAGTTCTGTACCATTAATGACAATTTCATTGTGATCAGAAAAAAATCAGGTGTGAAACTGCTGTTATAGACTGATCCCAGACCTGAGCCACAGTGAGATGGAAGGAGGGAGGATTGATGTTCCCTGTTGGTGTGATTCTCCTTTTCTTTGAATAAAGCCACAAATAGTCCTTCTGCAAAGGATTATCCATGGCTTTATGCAGAGAAAAGGAGGAAGCAGTTTGGAAAGATCATGGAAATCACATTTCCTAGCTTCCAAGAAAATGTCTTGTGTCAATGAAAACAAGTTTGGGGACCTGTAGAAATAAAGAAAGAACTGGAAGTGTTGCTGCTGTGGGGCTCCACAGATCCAAGCACGAGAAGTGTGATAAACATGGATATCTCAAGACTTCTGCTGCTGCAGTTTCCTTGGTGGGAAGGCATAATATCTGCTGAATGGGTTTGCAAACAAAATGCCAGGACCTGGCAGGATTTGTCTTGTTTTAGCTGGACTCCTACATTGGTCTGCTTCATCTTTTTAAGAGTCAGCCTGTTCTGCTTCAGAATCCTCAAGATTTTCTGGTTTTATTTAGGTACAAGGTGACAGTGAAATGCTGGTGCCTGTTCCATTCAGTTAATGAAATGCACTTTTGTTCTAGAACCTGTTAAGCCATTGGAGTTAGAGCAGAAGAATGAAGCACAGGAGAAAGTGGAAAACTCTAAAGAAAAAGAATTATCAAAGCACTAATGAGAAACATGATTTGTGATTCTGTTCAAGAACATCATCACAAAATCAGTGGCATTTGGATGAGCATTTTTCATATTTGTATGTGTAATGCCGGACCCACTATCACAGTTTTTCTCTTAATATCTAGAATTGTCTTTATATTTTCCACAAGTTCCCTCTTATGCCACAGAGCTGCTACATCACTCAGTGTTAATGAGAACAAAAACCAAAATTCTGTTTGAAACTCCTTATACCCCAAACAAGTGATTGGATCTTTAGCTTGAGAGCTGTGTGTGCTCAGCCTTTATAACTAGGGCATCCTTTTAGATACTTATTATTGTTTTAGGTTTCATACATGTTTGAAAAGCCCTTGTGACTAAGTGTATCATTAAAGGAATAAACATAATCTTCAGTCATAGAAAATATTTTCCCCAAGTTTTATAGATACTCCCGCACTCAACTTATATCAGATCTTTGTTTTCTCAGAGATGAAGGGCTGAGAAGATCCCTGTGAATGAAAAGAAACAAGTTTCTGGTCCCTGCCCCAAGTGATCCTTCCTGATATTTTTGCAAATGT
The DNA here is from genome assembly GCF_028551555.1 of Melozone crissalis. Lineage (NCBI taxonomy): Eukaryota > Metazoa > Chordata > Aves > Passeriformes > Passerellidae > Melozone > Melozone crissalis. The sequence continues at coordinate 17,666,078 of NW_026535785.1, read as the reverse complement.
GCAAACTGTGGTAGGAGAAAAAAGACAAACTTAGGAGAAAAAAGTAAATAACCCTGTCTGGAAGTAATTTCTCCTCCCTTTTCCCAGCCTGTCAGGATGATGATCTGTTGGGGCTTGGGGGAAGCCCAGGAGTCCCCTTGAAGCCTCTCTGGGACAAGTGGTGGCTCTTGGGCTCTGTGAGCAGCCTCACCTCCCAGCAAGAGACACTGCAGCTGGAGAAGGAGAACAGCAGGAGCTGAGCCTGGCACTGCTTGATTTTTTGGCCTTTTCTGGACTGTTATGTCTGTCTCTTCAGCTAAAACCTTCAGTTCAGGAGCAGCTTCCTGCTGGGGTGCTGCAGGCAGGGTGAACAGAGCTCTTTCAGCTTTGGCCAGCTGCTCACAGCAGCTCTCCAGCACTGTCCTATGGTGGAAACAATCCCCCAGCCAGGGAATAATGTGCTCTGACTCCATGACTTCAGAAGGCTGAACAATTGCTTTATTAAGCTATACTATATATGTATGTATGTATGTACATATATATATATATATACACACACACACACACATATATATATATTTATATATATAAGCTACACTAATAGTATACTAAATGACATACTAAGTAGATACTATATTACAAAGATACTGAAGAATACTATACTAAAAAGATACTAAAGAAAAGCCTGTGACTGTCTGAGCCAGGACACAGCTTTGATCCCATTGGCCTGTGTAACCTTTGTTATTTTTGGATTTTATAAGCAATGCTAGTAATTAATGATTGATGTTAATGCTGCATGGATACTTTTATGTTCCCCCAGCATGAGGAAGGTTCAAGCTTGATTTCTCCCTGTACCTGGTGAATCCTACAGCATACATTAAATGAAATCAAACTAATTCTGGAGCCTGACTAACCAAAACCCCCTCTTGCAAACAAACTGCAATTTGAGGAAAAGGAATGTAGGGAGACTTTTCTGCAGTTTCTTTCCTCCTTCATATGCCTGTGACTTTGGGAGCATAAATGCATTTTGCAGCTAACACCCATCAGAAAAAGCAGAAAGCTGCTTAGTGTTCATAGAATCACAGAATGGGCTGGGTTGGAAAGGACCCTCAAAATCTTTTTCTACCCCTCCTTGGGCAGGGACACCTCCCACTGTCCCAGGCTGCCCCAGCCCCAGTGTCCAGCCTGGCCTTGGGCACTGCCAGGGATCCAGGGGCAGCCCCAGCTGCTCTGGGCACCCTGTGCCAGGGCTGCCCACCCTGCCAGGGAACAATTCCTCATTGCCAAGATCCCACCCAGCCCTCTGGCAGTTTGAAACCATTCTCCCTTGTCAGGTCACTCCAGACCTTTGTCAATTATCTCTCTCCACCTTTATTGTTGCTTCAGCTGCTGGAAGGCCACAATGCAAGAATATGTAGAAATTTGACTTAAAATTGTAATTATCATTTGGGAAGAAGAGGAATATTCCTCATAAATGTGAGGCAAAGGCTCAAATTTTTAAGTGAGCATTGCATCATTATCTGCTATTTCTTTGTTCTGTATTCTGTTGTTCTTTTAAGGTGAACTGAAATCAAGCAAATATTTACCTGCTGTTCTTACTGCTTGGTGATCAGACACAGCATTGTTTTTATCTTTAATGCTGCAGCTCTGTTAAAATTCAAATTTTGATGGATTACTAATTTTCTGTGTCTTGCTTTTGAAAAGCTTTGCATGCCCACATATTAATGTACCTTAACTACCCACATATTAATGTACGTGAACTAAGCATTTAGCTTTTATAATGATGTGCAGGATACTGAGTATCATGTAGAGCCACTGGTTTCCATACTGGATATATCCAAAATACCTCTGGAATGTGGGATTGGATATTGTAACTTAAGTTTCAGAGGGAGAGCCTCTGAGCCAGCTTGTAAGTGGCAGTTGTGGATTTTTAGATGGTTCCTCCTTCATACTTTAAGTACACTTTAAGTACAATATGGATCTGTAAATCAGAATTATTCTAAATTCAAATTATTTGAATTCAGGTAATCTGAGGTGAAAGGGGAAAACCTGTTTTCAAAATACAAACTATCTAACCTGTCTTTAGCATCTTTAGAAAAGAGCTGTCAGTGGGAACGTTACTGCCTAGCAATGAAATCCTAATTTTCCTTTCTCTCATCAGCCTGCTCTCCTTTCAGCTTTCTTGCCTTTCTAGCAATTGATTTTTCTGGAGGAGCAAACTTCATGCTACTGAGCTTGCCAACTTTAAGGTATTTTTTTCTTCCATTACTGTTTTTACCTGGGGTCCTCCACTGTGATTTAAGAGAAAAAGTTAGCTGGCCTTTAGTTATTTAGGAAAAGAGCCTGAAACTGAATGACTTTTAGTAATTTGTTTTTCTGCAGTATTTAAGAGCATGTTGCATTTTCCTACAATAACTCAGCAAAGATAGTGGAAAAGGAAGTATTCACATATGATCTCACACTATGTGTGTTTGTATACCTTGACTGAAGCTAAAATATCTCCTAAAGTAGGAAGATATTACACTCAGAGATATTGAAGGAAGGAAAGCAGAATTTATTACTATTTCCTCAGTACAGGACCATTCCTTGGGACCAAAGGGCATCAGCTTCTCCTCTAAACCAGAAAAACAAAAATACGACGATGCTGCCCATGCAAGAGCTTAAAGGGAGGTCTGGGAAGAGAAAGCAAAGTGCCCAAGTCACTGGAGAAAAATGTGGTTTCAGAATCAGGCAGAAAGCAGCCATTGCTCATAAGTTTAAAAAAACAAATAATGTTATGACGGCACTGAGCAATAATTAAGAATCTATGGCAGGCAGTGCTTGGAATTAAAAATAAACATATCAAATGAATTCAATATGAAACTTAAAATGAAGTTTTGATTGCAGTTGCAGCAGAAGAAACCTTTATTTCATGAGAAAGACTCTCCCTCCCTTTCTGGCCTGGGACAGTAAATAAACCTGTTATCCATGGCTGTAGATATCTATTGATTAGATATCAATAATAATTTATGACACTGCACAGGGTATCCACTTCACAGAAAAGACAGTTACACCGCTACAAGGGCACTCAAGGATTTAATTGCAATTTTCTTGTGCTGGTACAAGCCACTGACCAAATTTCCAAATGCCAGTGGACACCAAGCACTGAAATCCAGGCAGTCCTGCAGTAAAAGCTGAACTGCAGTGTAACCTAAGCCAAGTTGTGAAATGTTGTGGAAATATTTCAAGAGAGCCAGACACTGAAACACCGAAAAATTTGATTAACAATCATGTTTTGGCTCTTCATTTTCAATTGTGCCTCTTTCCTGCAAACATTTAGTATTTTCTCATCTTTTCCAAGGCAGATCTAAATGTATATGAGTTATAAATTTGTGTATAATCCATACTTCTACAGGGTTTTAAAACTGAATCATAAATGGCTGCTTTTGGGCTTTCCATTGGCAGTCTGAGATCTTTAAAAGAACCAGCAATAAAACACAATCTGTTACAATATGTTCTGGAAACAGGGCTGGCTACAGGGTCAATTTCATTTTAGTAGCAGAGAATTTTAGGAATAACTCACTGGCTAACTTGTTGCAGCCATCTTCAGCATTTATAATGTATGCTTGGCTTGAAATCTTCATTATAGGGTAGTGGATAACATTCAGATTTATTCTTGCTCTTAATGAAATCTAAAAGAATGTCAGATTATATGATAAATTAATGTTTGTATTATGGTAATACCTGGGGACATTTTAGTTTGGTTTGGGGTTTTTTTTTGGCTTGGGGTATAAAATGTTAAACTATTTTAAAATTTATTTATTTTATTAATATTTTTATGATCTGACTCAGATTTCATCACTCTTAAAAACAGCAACAACAAACAAACAAGGGAAAAAACCCACCTGATTTTCTATTTTGAAAGAGAAGGGAAAGAAAAGGGGATTTGTATATACCAGAGTGGGTGGGTGGAATAAATCTCCAAAAAACACCACAGCAATAAGAGACCTTTCCTTTGCTACTTTGAGTGGGATTACAGGTTCACAGAGTTTATAGTTTGCAAGCACAGGATAATGCATGAGCTTTTTGCTTTATTTCAGAAGTGGAATATCATAAGAAATAGTCTCCTTTGATTATAACCTGCTTTATTTTGTGACTTGGTATCCAATTATTTTCTCCAAACCACTCTGACCCAGCTGAAAGCTGTGCTGCCACTCAGTGCATTCTATTCCAGTCAATAGCCACAGGTTGGAGACAAGAAGCACCAGTTCAATGTTTGTAGGCAGCTGTTCTTGGCCAGGTTGGCTTTACTCTTCTCATTGTGTCCTGTTTGTGTGTTTGACATGCACTTTATGAATTTTGGGACACAAGATGCTGCTCAGTCTGTTGCTTCCTGTTCTAGGAAATTCTGGAACGTGTTCCTGTCCTGCTTCATTCTTCTCCAGAACAGAATTTCATGTCAGCCTCCAGGAAAATGGTAGGAACTGCTCCTCAGTGTTCTCAGGAGCCAAAGCCTCTGGAATTTACAGAATTACAAAGGAAGAGCAATTCAGTGATGGGCAGTGTTTAAAAGTTCTCCAGTACTCCTGAGAAATGTGCCCTCAATACTTGGGACTGTCAGCTCCAGCAGAACATGGACATGGCAAAGCTTCCTTTTATTCCTGTTCATTCCAGAGTCCTTTCAGCTATTCCGCAGAAGGATTTGGGTGAGTTTTAAGTTTCCACATGTCCTAATGCTCTGCTGTCCCTTTGGTGCAGGGCAAACTGAACCTTGCAATATTGACATATTTTCCCTTTCAAATGCTGCACTGTTGCTGCTAAACCTTCTCCAGAGCAGGAGCCACACCTGGGCTGAGGCTGAGTTGGTGACAGGAACTGTGGCTATTTTATTGAGGATGAGTGAATAAAGTGATATATAGACTCCAAAGTCTCGGAAGGCACAATGCCTTTAATTTTCTAATAAATTTCTTTATTAGAAACCACAGACTCTTCTTCTAGACAGTTACCATCAAGGTGGACCTGGCTGGTCCCTAATGAGCCCCCCTCGCACCATTGGTTAATTAGGAACAGCACCCCTCTTGTAAACATCTTAGAGGTAACAACAAGAGCAAAAGAGCAGCTGCAGGGTTGTTTTAATTCTTCCTCTGAGCTTTCTCAAAGCTTCCCAGAGGAATGTCTGGCAAACTTTATCTGACTTTCTTCTCTGAGCAGTCCTCAGCATCCACAAGGAAGGACTCCAATAAAGCTTATTCCAAACTCTTCCACACTAATTTGACTTTTATGAACCCTAAGCAACAAAAGGAAAAAACAGCTAAATAGTGTTTAACTGGATATTAACCATGTCCCTGTGGAGGAGTGATGGACATCTCAGTGAGCCTTGATAAGCTTCTTCATTTTTCCTGTTCACTTGTATTTCCATGCACAGCCTCACACCCCTCCATGTGCAATTTTTTGGTTTTTTGTCAGTTCCGTTGCAGAGCCACTGGAGCTGTCTTGACTTAGAGCTCAGCTCAGACCCCACTAAAGCCAATTATTATTCTTCCCTTTTACAAATAGGCCATGAAGGTATGATTTAATGCTTACATTTCTCTCAGGGTGCACCTTCAAACTTAGGAGAATGAGCGAGCCAGGAAATAACTTGGGGTTTTAATTCTTAATTAAGAAAAAACAGTTTGATTTAAGACAAGTTGCCATGATCCCTGAGGGAAGCCCACAGAAGAAGGTAAGAGGTCATTGTGCACTGATGAAATTAGGTCAGAACACACCCACATTTCCTCTATTTTCAATCCAGGTTTGACTGGCATTAAATGATAATGGACAGATGGAAGAATCCCATGCAAGAGGTCACCTAGTAATTTATTAATTTTTTTTTCTTTTTGGCCAGGTTGACTGCAAATCCATCAAAATCTCTTGTTGTTAGAACTGCTAATGGGTTCCTAATTAGAAATTAGCCAGCCATATTAATAATATATAATGTTTCTTAACTCTGTCATCCAAGAGGATTAAACTGTTAACAGCCTAACTGCCAGGCTGATTCATGCTGATTTAAGAATATGATTTTACAGACAATTTGGCCTTTTACCTCATCATGACCAAATAATTTTGAGGTGAGTTGTAGCAATTTTTGTCAATTAATTCTACACCAACCTGTTTTAATGACCCAACCTGAATATTTAAGAACTTCACAGTATTGGTGCTGGTACTATTTGTTGAATAACAGTGTTTGTATGGATCTAGTTATTTCAGTAAGAAAAAAACCAATTGCTTATTTGGCATTTCTGAAGTGGAGAAATAAGTTGCTTTCTTCAGGAGATATGAAATTATTAAACCTACTGATTTAGGTTGGTTGATTTTGTTTGGTCAATAGAAATTAATGTTTTGCTGGGAAAGGTCTAAGTTAATTCAAGGTGATTGCAATCAATTAAAGTATTACTAGGATAAAATAATAGAGATATTCTTGCTTTATTTGTTTCTTGAAGACTCTGTAGATTAGTTTTATTCTGTACTCCATTTGAGACAGCAGAAATGGGCACAGGCAAAATTAAGAAATTAGTTGGAAATTTATTTACTCATGTCTACTTCATTAGAGCAGTGTATTTTTATATAAGTGAGATTACAGTTAGTGTTGCTGTTGGGTTGTTAATATAAATAATAATTAAAATAAAAGGAGTTAGCATCAGGCAGACTGGAGTCAAGTTTGGGAGTAGGAGGGCAGGGAGATTTCCATGCCTTGTCTGGTTCTGCAGGGGATAAACAGCAAACATCTAAAGCTGTGATACCATTTTGGGCTCATTATTTATGTCCCAGGTGATCCTGGGACCTGTCTGTTTCCCAGGAATTTGGAAAGTGCCATGACACACACAGATCCCGAACTCTGCTATCAAATATTCAGGAGTCCCAGACAGCTCCAGCAGAGTCCCTGGGGTCAGACCAGCATGGAGATCAGGGATGGACACTCTGCAAAAGCTCCTGGAAATATGTCAAAGCCTTTTAGCCAGGACATTTCAGAATATACAAAACCAAATTATGTGTTTGCTAATGAACAGCATGCACAAAGGTGCCAAAGTTGGATATCATATGGAATAATTCTGCAAATCATTGAGAAATGTGACAGAATTTCAGAATTGGACTCTGATGATTGTTAAAAAAGCTCTTTTACGAAGAAGTGAGGTGTTAAAATTATGTGTGCTACATAGAACCTCACATGATGAGGGTACTTTGGTATATTTTTTGGGCTTTTTCTCTTTAAAAAAGTGTTGTGAATCAAGATAATGGTGGGACTCAGTGATTTGAGCAATTTTTTCCAACCTAAATGATTCTTGTGTTTCTAAGGAAGGGCAAAAGAGGGAAATACTTTTATTCAAGGGATTGATGCTCATTGCTTCTTTGTACCCTGATATTTTCAAAAAGCCACTTGCTTCAAAGTATCAGACAACTGAGGAATTGATTTAGACTTGTAGGTGAGTTCAGAGAAAGGAATGTGTGTGCTGTGGTCAATATTTTAGCTTTAATGGGAATTTGAGTATTCCAAAGCTCACTCAGACATTTAATGGGCATTTTAGACTTCACTAAGGCCTAAAGTAATGTTCTCTAATTCTCACAAATAAATATTTTAAGGTTTTTCTTTTCTAATGTGAGTGCTCAGATAATTGAGGCAAAGTGTTGGTGTTTAATAATTGCAATTAATTTTAATTGTAAATGTACATTTCCAGAGGAAAAATTACCCAGAGCACCTTTGCAATTTTTTCAGATGTGAACAGTAAATCCTGAAAGTGCCTAAAGCATTAAAAGCAAACAACAACAAAGGTCCCATAATTGTTGATTTAGGCTACATTAAAATTGAATAAACTCTTAATAAGTAAAAAACAAGCTAAAGTGCGTACTCATTAATCTCATTTTAAGTAACTAGAAGCAAAGTAACGGTGTTTTGAGTTTTGGCAGAGGTGCTGGTGAGTTTTTTGTTGGCAGAGGAATGCACAGACCGTGGTGGAATATTGCCTGAAATCTGCAGGAGTGCCTCATACAGTGGTGCTGATTCATCCAGTACAGCAGACTGCTTATTAAGACTTATTAGGTGTGGTTGGAGGGTCCTAATTAGTGCTCAGTGCTTGTTCCTGTGATGACACTTGAAGGTCAAAAAAAAAAAAAAAAAAAGGAAAACAAATTAAATTAGCTGAAAGATGCAGGGACATTTCTGCATATTCCTTTTCAGCAAGCAGGTCCTTTGAAAGCAGTAATTTGTATGACTCAAGATGGGGACGCAGTGGTTTTGCTCTTTAAATATGGGTTTATACAACTTTGCCATTAGGGAGTTGGCAAGATGCTGATAATTTAAGCTTTTTTTTTGGTATAATTTCACTAAAAAAAAAAAGAGAGAAAAAAGTGCTGCTCTTTGGGTTATGGGGGTTTTAACCAAAGATCTGCAGCCTTGCTGGAAATAACAGGAATTTGTGTGAAGAGGCCAAGCTGCTGTGGCTTGGAGGTAACCTCAAATTAATATTAGGAGGTTGTGTTGGGGTAATAGGGAATGATATTTTTATTTGAAACTACAGATCTCTGTCTGGGAGTGGTTGTGCTAAAGTGTTTAAAAAAACCTCATCATTAATTTTGCTTTTGAGGATATTAATGACTTTATGATAAAGCTTAATGAAAACCCCAGTGTATAATAACTGCTCTCTTCCCTTTTCTCTAGTATATCTGCATTTATGATTAGCGTGGTCATTCTTAAAAGTTCTAAGCATGGGTTCTGCTGGGGAATGCTCAAATGTCTAACAGAAAAACACCCCCTAAATTTGAAATGTCATGGACTGAAATTCAGAGTGATGCAGAATAAGCCTTATCCTGTTTCCTGAGGAAACCAGTAGAATTTTTGTCACATTTTTTCCCTGCCTGTCTGCAGGCAGAGCTTTGGCCAGATCACTTCTGCTTGGTTTATGCCACAAATAATTCAGTGGAATCCCCAGAAACTCTTCCAATGGCCATTGTTTTGGTATCAGAAACAACACAGATATAAAAAAACCCACCAAAAAACAAACAAGCAAAAAACTCCAAACAACCAAACAACCCCTAGAGCAAAAAATGTGAACAAGAAGCTGGAATATGCGAGGTATATTCTGGAATTAGCCCAGAAGCTGTAGTTCTGTTTCCAGGATACAGTGTCAGCATGCAAACATAAACTCTGCTGCATTGTTAGCCCAACCTCGCAGAAGCTCTGCAGCCAACGGATGCTCTCAGCAAAGGTGTGAATGTGTCACTTCACATGAGAGGAGCTGGTACTGCTCATGAGCTGTTTGTTTGCAACATTTTACAGTGTTAAAGCAAACAGTGCTAATTTCTAGTTTACAAATTGAGGAGGCCTTCATCTTCCCTGGATTCGTGGTGAAATTCACATTTAGCTCCTAAGTGGAGCCAAATAAGACAAGCACAGCTCAGTTAAATATGAATGCAGCTACAAGCAGAAACTACGGGGAGATACTTCTTATTTTATGACTCATCCCTTTTAAATCTCTGTGTAATCTGAGAGAATTCTGAAAACTGCTAAAGGACCTGGGAGGAATAGATGAACATATTTATGGATGGCCCTTTCAGCTGGAATTACTGAGTATGAATTAATTCCAGCAAATAAATTTTAATTAAAAAAAAATAATTCCAGAGACAAGTTTGATTGCTACCATTGACTTTGGAGAGCTCTGACTGGGAAGCTTTGCTGCATTTCTTTGTTGGCCTGACAATTAAAACAATTCAATGGCAGAAGACAGAGCCTTGCTGCAGCAGCAAAGAGCAACTGCAGGAAGAGTGTGATGCACATTAAAGGGATGATCTACCACTATTTTGTTCTTACAAAACCTGAGGGGTTTTTTTTCTGAGAGCCAACAATATTTCTGTCCCCCCATACACATCTGATTCAACTTCAGGCAGCACAAAACCATTTTAAATAGTCTGTATTCCTTCGATTCTTAGAATGTTCTACCACTTGCCAAGAAAACACAGCTGGTCATGGAACAGTGGTCAAGAATTTGGTCTGGCGGAAATAATACCATTTCTTGTAGGCAGTTTTAGCCCTTCAGAAGCTTGGTAGGTTTGAGCCCCAGCTTTGAGCTGCATTTGCAGTAACAGCTTGCTGAACCACCCTGCACAGAGAGATGTTCTCACAGCTTTATCTGCTCTTCTTACCTGGCAGAGCACCATCATACCAAATCAAAATGTGGCCACAGTCCCTGTCCAGACTTCTGTGGTGGTCAGCTTTTCCAAGAAAGGGCAGCAGCCATGATGAAAGGATGCTGGATGATCAGTTCCAGCTCCTGAACCATCACATTTTATATTAAGAATCACCCAGTCTGTAGGTTTCAATTTGGAATACAGTAAGTAGCTGTATTTTAGTTTGATTTATTTAATTTTCTTCATTAGCAGAATTCTCTATGTCCTGATCCATTCTTCAATTCTCCAGTATTTCCAAAAGCATCATCTTCTCAATCCTCTGGTTTGCTCTTGCCCAGCAGCACTGTGGGTTTCTGAGATCTCCTTGCAGGATTGGATTTCTGGGTTTTTTCTCTGGTAAAAGAAATTCCCCCCTCCCCATCTCCCCCTTTACATCCCCTTGCAGGGTCACTTGCTGCTCCCTGGTGTACTGGAAGAAATGCCATTATGAGCTTGCAATGAGTTTTGATTTTTATTTTTTTTTATGAGCCTTTCAGATCCTTCACCTCTCTCTTGACCTAGTAGCTTGTCAGCTTCCCCTCACCTGCTTTCTCTTTCATAGAATCTTTGCCACCATTCATTTGGAAAGAATAAGTAAGTTCCTGGAGTTACAAACCTGCTTGAAGTGTAAGAAATCTGCCTGCCCTTACACAAACCCATGCTAACATATCAGCACAAGCTCAGCCAGCTTGGTCACTGGCTGAATGCCCTCAAAGGGGGTGAAACAGGAGGCAATAAGGGAAAAAAACCCCAAATTTTTGCACAGACTAAATATTATGATAGAAGGGAGAATTTTGTGTGTTTGTTTGTTTGTATATTATTCTATTTATAATGGACCTCTCACAGTCAGGCTTAATATAAATAGACTCAAAAATGTGAGGAAAGCTTTCACAAGTGTGTTTGAAACAGAGAGAGAGGCAGGAATATACTACTTTTCTTCAGGAATATAACTTTTTTCTTCAGGAATATTACTTCAGGAATATATTACTTTTTTCCTGCAGAACTCTTGAGATTAATGTTATTCCCAGGAAATGCCCTGTCCCATTCCAAACCAGGAATGCTGCCAGCTGCCCTGGCACAGGGTCAGGGCTGGCTGCAGCCAGGGCTGTGCCCTCCTGTTGTGGTGTTGGGTCCCCAGGGTGAGGTGAGAGATGAGAATTTGACTCCAAGTTCTCAGAAGGCTGATATATTATATTATATTATATTATATTATATTATATTATATTATATTATATTATATTATATTATATTATATTATATTATCATAACATTACATTACACTACATTACATTATTATTATATTATATTATATATTTTATATATATAAAATATATAATATAATTGTTATATGATTTTGTTATATATTATAGTATATCATATTATAGTATATTATATTATAGTATATTATATGAAAATGCTATACCATAATTATTATATTATATTAAGTATAGTATAGTATATTATAGTATACTATATTATAGGATATATATAATCCTATATATATATATATACTATATATATTATATATAGTATATTATGTTATATGAAAATGCTATACTAAAACTATTCTAAAGAAAGAGAAAGGATACATCAGAAGACTAGACAGGAATGATAATAAAAACCCGAGACAGACTCAGAGAGTCTGACACAGCTGCCTGTGATTGGCCATTAAATTAAAACCATTCACATTCTGGGTAAACAATTCTTCAAATCACATTCCAAAGCAGCAAAACTGGGAGAAGCTGAAGCTTCCCAGGAGAAGAAATCCTGGTGAAGGGATTTTTCATAAAATATCCTGGTGACACCGTCCCAGCTCAGCTCTGCAGGGTGTGGGAGGCTGAGGGCACCCTGTGAAACCCCCAGGGCTGGGTGGGTGGGGAGGCTCCAGGAGCTGCAAACAGGGATGGAGGGAAGGATGTTTGTGATGAGAGGTCACGAGCAGGAGAGCTCAAAAAACATGTGCCAACTGCACACAAAATGGGATTTCAGTGGTGTAGGAATGTGCTTTGAAACTTGTGCTTAAAATGGGTGAGAGGAGTATGAATTTGAACTGCACTAAAGGTCTAAAGTCACAAGGATCAGGCTGTGATCAGGGCAAGGTTCTGATCCCCCAGAGGTGCTGGCACTGCCCAGGCTCCAGGGAATGGGCACAGCCCTGAGGCTGCCAGGGATGCACAGGGGGGATTGCTGGGGGGTCTGCAGGGACAGGAGATGGGTCAATGATCCCTGTGGGTCCCTTCTATCTCAGGATATTCTATGATTCTAAATATTGCACATAAATATTTAATTTGCAGATCCTGAAAGCTTGTACCCCATACTGTTAATTTTTTTATTCACTGGTCAGTGTTTGTGAGGTGCAATTTGCTGCTCAGACACACAACAACCTGAAATGCACCCAAATGAAATCACCTTTCTTCTGAGATAACTTGGTTAAAGAAGAAGTCATGGGAAGGAACACGACTTCTTCACACTTTATTTGAAAATTACAAGTTTGGAATAGTGGATGTAAAGTTAAGTTATCTGAAAGAAACGTGTTGAATTTAGATTTGGACTTTTTTACTAACATGGCTGTTTTTTTAACAATAATAATAGTAGTAGTAATAATAATAAAGAATAATTAATTAATAATAACAGCAGAATTATTAATTATTATAATAATAATTATTGGGACTTTTTACTATCATGGCTGTTTTTAACAACAGCAGTAATAATAATAACAATAGAATTATTTTACTGAGAGTAATCCTTGATCTTTTGAGGAAGATTTTAGACCAGGATAGATGTCACTGGAAGGAAGTTAAATCCAAAACTTGACCCTCATCCACAGTAGGCTCTGCCTGAATTTCTGCTCCATCTGAATCCTTGATTTTCCTTCTTGGAGGTGGAGAGAAAGAGCCTCTGGTCCTGACATGAAATGCCATCTTCTTCCTCCAGCCTACAAATTAAACACAAACCTGGTCTTGCCAGGCTTCCTGGAGGAGTTGCTGGAGAGAGATGAGTTGCTCCAGGAAGAAATGGAAAGAAAAAATTCATTTTCTGAAATTTTTATTTCAGAAATTTTTGTTTTTTGGTCTTGTTGTCCTTCAGTGTTTGGTTGCAGATGAAAGTGTAAATGAATGCATCCAGTGCTGTGCTCGATGGGGATGTCACTGAAAATACAGCAGGGGGGGTGACCAGCTGTGAAATTCTTTGCTCTGATGTTTTCAAATGTTTTACAGCATTCGTGTAAAAAGCTGCATCTTATATTTCAATATTTCAATTGACAACATTTGGCATTTCAGCAGGATAAATTCAATTTCTACAAGATAAAGCCTCTCCCTGCTCTTGCTTTGAAGTGCTTTTAAAACCACCTGTTTTACTGTACACATGGTGAGTAGTCAAAAAGTAAATATTTCTTTAAGTGACCTAGTAATTATCTACAAAACATCTGCTAAATTTCATGTGGTTTGAAACATTTCATGAGACATCATGACCTACTAATTAGCTACAAACATCTGCTAAATTTAATCTCATTTAAAGTCTTTTCTGAAACAATGTTTTAATAAAAACTTTGCCTTTTTGTGCTGTTTTTTATCATATTCCTATATGTTGTCTTGAAATTCAGTCCAGCTATTGGCAAGGAAAAGTGTTTGGAAGGAATTGGGTTATAAAACTGTTTTTAAATGATTTAATTTGCAATTGTTACAAAGGCTTATCTGAAATGTTTCATGCTGTGATAGATCCTTTAAATATTGTGATATCAGAGACAGCTGAGTGATGTACTGAGAGCACAAATTTATTAGCTCTTGCCTATTATTATGTTATAATCTCGTCTGGGTGAGGGTGAGCCTGAATGCTGAATGAAAGCAGAGGGAAAACTAAACAAAATCTGATGTCTCAGTTTTTGCTGGGCTATCCTCTCACAGCACATCCATCCTGCCAGACAGTCCCTGAAGCTTCTATTCTTTTTTTAAAATGTAACTTCACTGAGGCAAAATCACAGTGTTTAGGACTATACTTCACTTACCTTTTTCATGGGGCATGATCTTCAGAAAAAATGAATTTTATCCTTGAACCTGGTGACTGCTAAAGGTCAGAAACTTTCCTTTCTGATCTGTTTTCTGAAATGTTTTGTTTGCGCCTAATAGACTTCAGTACAGGCACTGAAGGAAGTGAATTGTATATTCAGATCACTGGAGAGGAGATCAATAGTTTTTATGACAAGGGAGGAATTGAAGATTTAGGTGTGTTTTGGGGTTTGTTTGGTGGGGGTTTTTTGTTTGTGGGTTTGGTTTTTTTTTTTTTTTTTTTGCTTGTTTGTTTGGGTTTTGGGGTTTTTTTTGGTTTTTTTTAGGAAAAGGACTTGTATCTGAAGTTAGATGAATTCTTTTTATTACAAAAATGTGTCATCAGCATCTCCCAGTTAGTTTTAGGTGTTGTTTCCTTTCTGGCTGATCCATTTGTGCTGAGTGCTTGTGTGTTCAGGTGCTCTCTCCCCACCCCACCAGTAATAACCTGATGAATTCAGTGATGCAGAACCCAAATTACCTGCCTAAATATCGGCACTAAAAATCACTCAGACAACTAAATGCAGTGTCAGGGCTGTCTTATTGAAGTATCTTCCATTGCTTTTTCTGGGTAGGTTGGTTTGTTGGTTGGATTTTTTCCTTCATTTTCATTTAATTTTCATTTTTTCAAATCTTGGTCTAGCAAATTAATCAAAATGCAGCCTATGAGAACAAAAAAAAAAAAAAAAATGTGGCCATTCCAACCCCTGAACTGACACTGCTCTCAGTGTTGGTGATGAGTGCTGACTCAAAGGAGCTCTGGGCTCGTGGTCCACAGGAGTTTTCTGTGTTGTGAGCAATCCTGCAAAGGTATTTTGGTGGTTCTGCCAGGCTGTGCCATCACTGCTCTCACTGGTGTTCCATCCCAGAGATTCTGGTAAAGATGCCTTTATTTGCTTTCTCCCCATTCATCCGCAGAGAATGGGAGGATGGAGACACTTGCAAGGATGTTAATTGTGCTGGAGTCTAATTAGTAGGTTCTGAAGATGTCCAGGAATTAAAGTGGGGAGTCTGGGGGCGTGTTCCTGTGCTGGCCCTCCCATGACACAAATGACACACCTGTCTTCACTGAGCACTGGGGCTGAAAACACATCCACAAACAGCAAAGGAAGCACACTGGAAAAGTCTGGATTTTGAAAAGAAAACAATGAAGAACGGCAGTTAGCATTAATAATTAAAGGAGAAAGGTATTTGACAAGATTACCTTTTGTTTAAAGGGTCTGTTTTGAAAGAATTACAGTTCTGATGCAAATTGAGTTTTCTTAACACTTTATTCATCTTGTTAATTCCTTTTCATTAGGAAGTCCCTTGCCAGAAGTTTCTCTGAGAGCCCAGCTAGAGAGATCTTTAAAATTTGCTTTTATTGCATGTTAATTTGTCTCCTGTGTGGATTTTCCAGTGAGCAGACGCAGAGAATGGCCAAATGCAGGGGAAGGACTGGAAGAATTCCTGTCAACACTGTGTGATCAGGGTCAAAATTCCCAACTATTCATGTCAGGATCCCACCAGCCTTTGAGAGAAGTGGAACATCTTCCTGGGAAGGAAAGGTGAGAGCAGGAGGGGAAAGCACTGCTGTGTTAAAACAGAGCTTGGCATTTTTTATTTTGCTTTTTCTCCTGGAAAAAATAAACCCAGAAAGGCCTGCACCCTTTTTCTTTTTTTGAGGGAATAGTTTTATTGACCCACAGGTTATAACTGTTATTCAGATGAACAGCAAAGGCTGAAGGAAAATGTTATAGTGCAATTTGTAGGGAACATCCTGTGTACATTGTAATAGCATAAAAAAAAGCAATTTAATATCTTTCACGCTGAATTAGTAATGTAGAAAAAATTATAAATTGGGATAGAATGTTACAAGAATTATAATAAATGAAAATGTGCCAGAGGAAAAATTATTTCTTCCTAAAAACTGAAATAGAATTTGAATTTCTTGAATTTTATGTAAAGTGACAATTATGATATTTGCAATAAAACCCCCCAACCCTATAAGCAATAAGTTGATAATTTGCACTTGCTGAAAACATGCACTCTGCATTTTTTAAATTCCCTAATTAAATCCTAATTAGCATGTGCACTAGAGTGTTAATTCTTGCTGTTATTCCTCCAGGGTATCCCTACACCTTCAGGAACATAAGCTGACTCAGATACGTAAAAGATAATTATCAATAAGTAGGACTGCAACATTATATGTCCATTGTGGTCCTCATTTCTTATGTGCTTGCTGGTCAGCGGGGCAGAAAATAAAATTTGTTTTGTTTCTGTTTTTGTATGAAAGCATTCAGCTTTGTCAGTGGGATACCAAAAATTGGTCAGCATTTTATCAGGTAATAACAGCACTGGAGCAATTTTTGCCTGAGAAATCCAAGTTTCATTGCTTATGTGCTCCTAAAACCTAGAAATTCCTGTTGATAAGCTGCAAAATAGAGAGGGGAAAAGGGCCAGTTTAAACCAAGCTGTCAATTCTCTGTTCTACAGAGCTTGAGGTTATTTCTATCCTCTTGCTAATATTCCACCTTTCATGCTACTTGAAGTTCATATCAACCATTTGGGGGCTTATTCATATTTCCAAGAATCACAAATTATCTTAATAATCGAATTATCTTAATAATTTGTTACTATCTTAACAAATTTAAATTATCTTAATAAACAAATTTAAATTATCTTAATAAACAAAAGGTATTAATTAAACACCATGTTAAGGCCCAAAGATAGAGCTCCAGACAGTGTAAAGAGAGGAGCAGTGTGATTTCTTGGCAACCAGGAATAAATCAGCCAATGGGGCTGTGGTAGGGTCAGGGATGGGTTCAGTGAGATGTTCTGACCATCCTACCCACAGGGCTGAAAATCCTCCTGACACTGGGCCTGACCCAACTCATACTTGTTTAGGAAAGGACAGGATTTGGATTTTTGGTAAATCATTTATTTGTGCAAAACAATCACTGGGTGTCTTTCTCTGCTGATCAAAACAGGTTTAAATGATCAATTGCACTGGGGAGGTGAAAATTTCTGCTCCTGAAGGTGGCACTGAGGTTGGATTCAGTGGTTGAGTTGCAGCCATTCCATGACGTGACTGGAAATAAATGGTTTCTCCCATGCCTGTTTCTGTGCCTCTCTGCTCCCTCCCACAGCAGGGATGCTGTCACCATTTGTGATGATTTGCAGTTCATTAAGTTCTTGTCCTGGATGTCAAAGGGTCTCATTTTTTTCCACCTGAAGGAAATTTTAGAAGTACTTGGTCAGAAGTACTAAGTTCTGACATTCTCCTTCATTACAGTTACAATCAGAATTTGAGTATAAGGGGGGAATCCCAGTGAACAACATAAGCTCAGCTGTCCTTGCCCTTACATAACCTGATGTGGAGTAAAAAAATAATTATTGGGAAAAATTTTCCTCTAAAAAAAGCAAAATCAATAAAAATATGCAGTGTATTTGTGCTTGCCACCTCTAATGAGTTTCAATCACATTTAGAATTGAATATTTATTTTACTCCATGTCTTTTAGTGACCTTCACTAAACTTGCAAAGATTAATTTTTCCTTAAGGATTTAGAAATAATTTCTTCAGTTTGCTTAGAATTTTGTTGACCTAGAGTTCCTCTGGCTGTAGCAAAATAATCCATTAACTATAGAAAATTAAGGCTAGGATGTCTGTAAGAAATCATGTACTAAAATAGCTGTTTGTCTAAAGTGTTCATAGCAACAACAAATCAAAAGGCTTTCTGCAGCCTTTCTAGAAATCTCTGAAGACTTGGTACCTCTTTTAGTCAGAAAACTTTTCCTAATTTCGAAAGTAAATCTTTGAACCAAATTATAATGCCTGTCATTTGTTTTTTCCTGCCCTGCTTAGGTTGACTGTCATTTTGCAGATTTTTGCATTGTAAGTCTCTCATGAATCTCACTTTAATGTTTCCTTTTGTAAATCAAACACATCAAGTTCCTTCAGCTCCTCTTTATCTGTCATGTTCTAAAAACTATTGTCTTTATTGTTTCCCTCTTGTAGAGCCTGAAATTTGACATCATCTATTTTGGGATCTCAGAACCTGGCTCATCCCCACACTTGTCAGGAATGCTTGTCCATGTTTCACAGTCCTGCTTGTGCTGGGGATTGGAGAATGAGCTTGTTTTACTGCTGTTCAAATTCCACCTCATATATTCCTTTCTTCAATTTTGACATCTGACCCTTTTCTTGTTAGTTGTTCTCGGTGCATTTCATGACTTACTCCCACACACAATGACTTGAATCTGCCTTTAACAAATTTCATCCTAGGGGTGTTTATTGGCTTTGTTTCCAGCTTGTAAAGATCATTTTGGATCACAAAGATCTATGCTTGCATGTCCTCCTGCCTTCTTTCCCCAGCACTTTTCCCTGGCCCTCTTCACTGGAGGATAATTTAGATATTGCTTGAGTGGACTCCGATGAATTTCCATCTTAATGCCTCTTTCAGTTCAAAATAAGAATATTGGTAATTGCTCCTTGAACATATCTTTTAAATTAATTAGGGATTTAGCTCAAGGGTCTTTTTCATCCAGGTAATATTTCCCTAGCTTGCCAATGGAGATTCCATGCCTAGCAGTATTTAAAGCTTTATAGAAGTGGGGCTGTTTTACATCTACTGCTTCTGCCTTATCTGTTATACTAGCTACCTGTAAAAGAAGAAAATTTAATTGGTTGCTCCTGACAAATCTGTGTTGCCTATTTCCATCACTATATTATCCTGTAGGTCATTATTAATTGATTATTTAATAATTATATTTCAGAACCTGTCTAGCAATTGAAGTTGGGTTGGCTGCTAATTATAACTCTCTCCTTTTACTTGTTGGATGGGAGGTGAACCTGTACAATATTTGTATTCCTTTTTGATCTCCATATTCTTTGGTGGTTGTAGGTACCATTGCACTGAAATTTGCTTGTGTTGGTTGCTTTGTACACATCCTCATTCCTTTGCCTTTTCATTGCCTTGCAAACTTCTATTTGGGTTTGAATTTTCTGAAGAATATGTTCATGAATCCTGCTTTGGAGGTTGTATCTTTTCTTGTCCATCAATGCTGCTCCAGCTCTCCATTCCCTGTCCTTTCATCTCCTGCCTGCACTCAGGAGTGTGTCCTGGTTGGGACCCAGTCTGTTCTCACAGAACTGTTTGGGTTTGGAACCAAAGTGATGTTTCATTGTTGGCACCCAGGGATTGTTTCTCTGCCTGCTCTGAGGAGGCTGGTGAGAGGCCTGGAACACAAGCCTTATGAGGAATGTTTGAAGGAACTGGGGTTGTTTAGCCTGGAGAAGAGGAGGCTCAGAGGTGACTTTATTGCTCTCTACAGCTCCTGAAGGGAGGCTGCAGACAGGTGGGGCTGGTCTGTGACAGAACCAGAGGGCACAGTCTCAAGCCACATCAG
Organism: Melozone crissalis; assembly: GCF_028551555.1. Lineage (NCBI taxonomy): Eukaryota > Metazoa > Chordata > Aves > Passeriformes > Passerellidae > Melozone > Melozone crissalis. The sequence goes on along the minus strand of NW_026535785.1, from coordinate 17,646,488 downwards.
GGAAGGTATAAGTTGGATATTAGGAAAAAAAATTTCACCAAAAGAATAATAAAGTACTGGAATGGTCTTCCCAGGGAGGTGGTGGAATCACCATCTCTGGATGTGTTTAAAAAAAGACTGGACAGGGCACTTGGTGCTGTAGTCTGGTTGAGGTGTTAGGGCATAGGTTGGACTCGATGATCTCAGAGGTCTCTTCCAACCTCATTATTCTGTGATTCTGTGATTCTATCCTGACCCCCAGAGAAGCACTACCTTTGACCTCCACAGCCCATGGAGAAGGCTTCCAAGATTTTAGGATAGACCAGAGTCTACCAGTGTGTGAAATAGATAATAGAGAATAGTGTAGTTTGGCACAGGGTGAGAAATTTATTTTTGGGAATTTAATATGGAAGTAGGTAGGAGGCAAGATGGGGGATCTTGGGCATTGTCTGAGCTTCTTCTTCATCTGCTCCACTTTATGCAGTGTTGGTGGCACAGGGTGATTGGCCACGGGAAGGAGCAGTGCAGAGGTTATGTGGACAGGGGATTAGTTGTTGAAAGAAAGGTAGAAATAAAGTATGTTTTAAGAGTTAATTGGATGAAACAGCTAATTGGGTAGAACAAATAAAAGACATTGAAACTGTACATCTTGTGACCTTTTCTGCTGTGCTTTCTTGAGCGCTAAGTCTGGTGCAGACATCATCCCGAACTTCTGATGAGATAACAATAAACAACAACCTGAAGAGCAAAAAACGTCCTGTGCATCTCTCAATCCTGGCACAGAATTGTTAAAAGGAGGTTTTCCCCCATGAGATGTGTCTCTGGGGCCCAACGAGAGGGGCAGCACCCACTCTTCATCTCCCTAATCTTCCTAATCTGTGCTTTGGGTGTTTGCTCCTGCTTTGGGCACACCTACAGCCAGCTCTGCCTGCCAAGCCACACCTTTGCACTCTGCATTCCCTGCCTGATTTTCTGCTCCAGTGTTTGGGAAGGCTGAGGCTGGAGAGCTCCTGCCTTCTGTAGGGTTACCAGCAGTTCAGGTGTTTTCTGGGCTTGACAACTCCAAAATCTCTGCTTCCTCCCCTCCTTGTCTGAGCTGGCTCCTGTGCTCCCTCAGTTAGACAATGATTTCTTCAGGGTTTGTTTTTTGCCAGTTCTGAAGACTTCAGTCTAAAGATTAGTGAATGCTTAAGGGCTGGTCAAGTTAGAGCCTCTTATTTGAAACACTAAACAGATACTAGCTCTTGGGCAGGTGCCCAATTCATTTTCTGTCTATTAAATGTTGCATCTAGTTGAAGGTGTCCCTGCCCACAGCAGGGGGGTTGGAACTAGATGATCTTCAAGGTCCCGTTCCAAAATAATTCTATGATTCTAGGATTAGAAACTCTACATAAATTATTTTTGCCCCAAAGGTTAAAAAATGAGTGTTTAAATTGTTTCTGCTAAGGCCTATGATTTGGTCAGGTCGGATTTTTACAGAAAAGGATCCTGAAGTGGTGTTTCCTCAATTTCCCTGGAATCCCTTCTGTGAGCACTCAGCACCAGCCCCTGCTGATGTCTGTGGTGAGGTCCCTGCTGCAGAATTCACTTGCAGTAAGGCTGAGGCACACACCTGTCAATTTGTGACAATTCCATGATTTCTCACCCTTATGAGGGTATCCTGGCAAAAGAGGGCAGGGCACACTTTTGAAATGCTTTAGGGAGCTTCCCACTCTGCCTCCATGAGGAATTTTGGGTAAGTGCTCCTGGGGGTTGAGCTGGAGGCTGTCTGCAATTAAATCACACAGCTCTGTATCACTGCTTTGTTTCATTCCACACTATTTCTTGTCAGCTATGTTTCACTTTCCATAGGAAAGGGAAACCAAAAATAAGTTTCCCCACAAACTCTGGACTAACTAGACTTGACATTCCTATTTAGACAATTGTATTCATAGTTGCCTTGTGGGTTTAACATTTCCTTCTTAATATATGCTGGTTATTGAGATAAACTTTGTGATTTAACTTGAGAAAAGGACTGAAATGTTTGTCCTTATTCAGACAAACTTTTTGATTTAACTTGAGAAAAGAACTGAAATGTTTGCTTGTACAGAGAGCTTTCCAAAAGGATTTCTGTCTCACAGTTTCTGCATTGTCACCTCAGCATGCTCTGGGTGTTTTTTTCCTCAAGCCTTATTGATAACCTGGTCTCTTACCAGGTAATTTCCATGGAACTACTGAAAACTTAAGGGAAAACCACTGCAAAGTGAAGGGTGATTTCCACATGGGTCCCATTCCCACCTGTGCTAGAGACACAGCTAATGATCATCTCCCTGGATTGTCTGTGAAAAGCATTTTACAAATGTCCCTTGGTCAATTCAGGGCTATTTCACCTCTTTCATGATAATGTGACTGACCCTCAAAACCAAATCTTAATAGAGAAACAGCTGTATTTTAACTGAAAGTTTTTCAGTCTTTCCAAGAAATAAACACTAACCTAGAATTTAATGGTTTTTTATTAATGTTTCTTACCACTGCTGAAAAATGCAGGAATATAGAAATTGTTGAATGTTCAAAGCACTATAAATTGAAGGCCATTATGTCATTGTGGTCCTTTCACCTTGGAGTCCTTCAGGAAACAATTGGTCTAGAACAGCATGGAATAATGGATATTCTGTGTGTGAGTGCTGCATCTCAGTTATCTTAGAGATGCAATTTTAGTGCTTAGTTTGTGCCCAACGGGCAGCAGGAGCTTGGAGGGAATACATGGCTCACCTGCCAATTGGGAAAATACTAGTATAGGAAAAATAATGATGTGATCATTCCCCAAAGTATCCCCACCAGAAAAAATTTCTTGTTTTAAAGACATTGAGCTGTGAGCATTGGCATGGCCTTATCAGAGATACTGTCCTAGCAGTTAAATTGCAGAATGGGAAGTTAACAAATGTTAAATCATTTAAACACACTTTGATCTGCATAAAATGCTGCCTTTCATGACAAACATGCAGTTTAGATACATTTAATATGTGTGCCAGATTAAAGGAATTGTCTAATACTACTTCTCTCCTGTCCAGATGTTGGTATCTAAATATGTCTGAGCTTAAATTAGGAGTTATGTGCACATGGTGATAACAGCCTGCATGCAAAGAGAGATGTGCAGGCTGGTCTGAAACCGGGCATTGAATATCCAAAGAGAACTGGACTTTAAGCCAACAGTGAACATCACTCTCTGCAGGTTGATATTCTCTAATTCTTGACAGTTTTAGTTATTTAGTTATTGTGACATGATGGTTTGGAGGTTGATTTTCATCAGTACCTTCTGTAAGAGATTGCATTCATCAAGTGTGTCCCCTCAGTTCCAGGGATGTTTGCACCTTACAGAGCACTGTGGACATGAAATGAAACAAACCCCACTGTTGTTAGGCATTGAACTTTGCAAAGGTTGCTCAGCAGGGAGCCATGTAGTTCTTGGGCATTTAGTGACTGGGACTGACACGTCAGGGATGCAGGCAGAATGCAGCACCAGGGGGGAACTCTGTGCATGGCTATGGACTCTGCTGAGAGCACCTGGCTCAGCTCAGGGCCCTCTCACAGAATTCAGTTTGCAGCCAAACCTTTGGATTTTGGAAACAGGCATGGAAACATTGCAGTGGGTGCTGAAGAAGAATTTTTTAACCAATGGCTTAGAGAAGAACATTATTCCTGTATTTTATAGCAGCTCATTTTAAAAGAAATTTTAGAATTTAGAATAGTGCTTTGATTGAAGCACTGGGTTCCTCCCTGTGAGGGTGGGCAGGCCCTGGCACAGGGTGCCCAGAGCAGCTGGGGCTGCCCCTGGATCCCTTGGGCAGTGCCCAAGGCCAGGCTGGACACTGGGGCTGGAGCAGCCTGGGACAGTGGAAGGTGTCCCTGCCATGGCTGGGGTGGAATAAGATGGATTTTAATGTTCCTTTCCATGCCAAACCTTTCTATTATTCTGTGATTCTATGATTTTTCATTCAACATCACTTTTAATTGGATGCAAAATATTACATGTTAAGTTTAAATTAAAAATGTAAATCACAGAATCATAGAATATCCTGATTTGGAAGGGACCCACAAGGACTATTAAATTCCAACTTTTGTCCTTGACTTAAAATATTAAAAAATATAAAAACTACAACAACAAAACCACAAAAGCAGTTAATTGGTGTTTCCAAGCCCTTTGGAGCAGGACTCTGTACACAAAGTGGAGATGCTAAAACTGCAGTTGCCACCTTGGTTTGTCCTCACTGACCTCCACTCTGCAGCTTTTTCCTGTGCCTGCCCCCTAAGCATGTGAGTGTTAGTTTAAAAAAATACCCAGCACACTGCCAGCAATGCTGTAATAACTTACAATTTAGGCTGTTCATGCAGAAATGGAGTAGATGACATTGTAATCATTGCAGTGGGATGCATACTTTATTACAGTGTGGCTTTAAACTATCCTGAGGAAGGTTATTCATGCTACACTAGCCAGGGATCGTTTTTGTTAAACAAGAAAAATAAAACTGCTAAGTGCTAGATCATTTAGGTGGCTGCAGAGCTGAAACCTGTCTGAGTGTTCTGCACAATGTATTTATGTGGCTTAAAAATCCACACCCTGGCTTAGGGGCAACAACCCAAATAATGGCTCTGAGGAGCAACATGTGCTGGTGGGGAGGAGAGAGGCCGTAAGGTTCAGCAGCTGGTAAACACACAGATCTTTGGAATAATATAACATAACATAACATAACATAACATAACATAACATAACATAACATAACATAACATATATAATATTATATATGTAATATAATATAATATAATATAATATAATATAATATAAATTATATTATATTTATATATTATAATATAATATATGTTATAGTATAATATTACAATATATAATATAAATGATTTTTTAATATTATATTACATTATAATATTATATATTATAGATGTAATATATGATATATATTTTTTATCTATGTTACAGTATAATATTGCAATATATTATATTATATTATATTATATTATATTATATTAATCATATCATATCATATTGAAAAATAATATTAGTAGCTTCTTGCTGCTTCCTTTCAACAGTGTGTGAGGATGAGAGTTGTGAAAAACAATGATCCAAGTGAAGCTGCTGTGCCTTCCATAACCCATCATTCAGAGTTCCTGGTAGCTGGGCTTTATAAAACAGACCTGAGAGGCAGAATCCACAGCTAGGAAATTTTCCTTTTAACAAGGATTTTCCAAGTAAAAGGGATGGATGCACTACATGGAAAGAAAAATATTTTCCTTATTCACAGGATGGGAATATATAATCGTTATTAAGATTACTTATGTGATATATTAACCTGATATTATACTTACACATCTTAAGTTTCTAGAAGATTTATTAATCCTTTCAGTATAAAACTAGCAAATAAATCAGAAGTTAGGACATTTTAAATTTATCTTTTTGTTTAAAGAAGCCTCAGTCAATGTAATTTACAGATTTCCCTGTATCCAGGAATGTTATCTTCTTGTACTTACAAAATTGCTATCTTGTGGGTTTCTAACATTTTAGTAAGTGAAAAGAAACTGAATATTAATATTTATCAAACCAGCTTTAGTTATGAAATGTTCATGTGGTCAAAATAGGATGATGTGTTGATTTTTTTGATGCATTAGATGTTTTATATTCAATATTTATTGTCAGATCTGAGCATCTAACTTAAGTTTTGCATAAAGCTAATGTGGTTTTTTAAAGTTGCTTAGTTTCCCTTCTACTTTGAAACATTCCTCTGATTTTGGGAAGCTTTTGGGGTGTTTTTTTTTTTTTAATAGGAGGGTACCCATAGTCTTGGTGCTATGCAAAATGAGTTGTGTTTGTACAGTTTTATCAATACAAATTATGAAGTTAAAGTAGAATGTGAAAAGGTGTCATGTTTTATTGTAATTTTTACTTGGATTATAGGAAATCATGTGGCAAACAAAATCACCCATCATGAAAGGTAGGATAGTGTTAAAAGCACTTGCATGGAGCATGAACCAAGCTGATAAAACTGCTGGGAAATGGTGTGAAATTCAGAGGATTCATGTTGTGCAAAATTCATGTGTCCTTTGAAGCCAAACACCCACACTGACTGCGATGTGGGACTGTCCTTGGCATGGCTCAGGAGTGAATGGCTCACAGTGAATCCCTGATTCCTGCCTTTTGAAGTGTTTTCGAATTCTCCAGGGCCCCATTAACTGTTTGCTTTCATCCAGCTCTGATCCTTCCAGCTGTGTGGCCACCTGGCCAGGGATCACCCTGCCCTCCTGGTGAGCTGCTCTGATTTTTTAAGGTGCAGAAAACTCGAGTTTAACCAGTAAAATGGTTTAAAGAGAAAGGTTAGAGCAGCGTGTGTGCTCTGTGCAGGATGGAAAGCTAGGCAGGAATGTCCCCATGGCAGTTCCAGGGTGAGCCCAGCAGGGCTGGGCATGGCCTGCGGGAGCTGGCACTGCCACCACCACAGGTTTCTGCAGTTCCTCCAGCTGAAACCCATCTCTCCCTCACACAGTTGCTGCTATCCCAGCTCCTGAAATAAAGGCTGGGTTTAATAACCCTGTCCATGGCCCTGATTTCCAAGGAGGTGACCTGTGTGGAGGTGCTGGGCCCCATCTGCACATTGACACGCCCTGTGTGAATGAATCACTTCTGCACTACTGCTCTCATTCCTTAGTGACTCTCATCTCTATTCTGACCAGTGTTTAATGTCTTTCACTCTTCCAATATGCTTGAAGGTCCCTTCCAACACAGAATATTCTGTGATTCTGGGTGTTGGGGCCACTTCTGGGCCTGTCATGGCCACCAGAGACCTGGAAGGGCTGGAGCATGGCCAGGGCAGAAAATGGAGCTGGGGAAGGGGCTGAGGGAGCTGGGAAGGGGCTCAGGCTGGAGCAAAGGAGGCTCAGGGGGCCCTTGTGACTCTGCACAACTCCCTGCCAGGAGGGGACAGCCAGGGGGTCGGGCTGTGCTCCCAGGAACAGGAGCAGAGGGAACTGCCTCAGGAAATTTAGGCCAGGGAAAATTTAGATTGGATGTTAGGGAAATTTTCATGGAAAGGGTTTTCAAGTATTGGAATGGGCTGCCCAAGGAAATGGTGGGGTCCCCATCCCTGGCAGTGTTCACAAAGCATGTGGACACCTGAGGACATGGTCAGTGGTGAGCATGACTGTTACAGCAAGGGGGTCCAAGCACAGACTCCATGATTCACAGAAGGCTGATCAATAATAATCTTTATTAACAAACCCATTGTTCTTTTATAGACTGTCATGATACAGGTGGACCTAATTGATCCTCCAATCCAAACCCCATCACCATTGATTAATTAAGAAACCGCCCTTTGGTAAACAAATCTCCATAACACATTCCACATGATCACAACAACAGGGGCAACAAGTGAAGGTAAGAATTGTTTCTCATTCTTTTCTCTAGTCTCACAGACTCTTCCCAGAACAATGCCTGGGAAAGTTGTGTTTCTCTCTGTGGCCAGAGAGCTGCTGCCACGCCTGGCAGTGGGGCTGGGCTGGTTGTTGGACTCAGTGATACCAGAGGCCTTCTCCAACCTGTGATTCAGTGGTGCTGCCCAAGTTTGGGCTTACAGAGTTGGAGGTGGCCTGAACCTGAGTTCTCATGCTCCAGTTAAACCCCATCTGCACTGGAGAGGCAGCCAGGCTTCCTACAAGCACTGGAGTGCTCAGGTCACAAAGCCAGGGCTCAGCAGAAGGCACCAAACCAAGGCAGTCTCCAAGAGCCCAGTCCTGCGCAAAATTTCCCGCCTGTGGTCAAGCAAACACTTTCACTAAGGAGCTTCCCTCTGAGTGACTCTGAGAGGCTTTAGGAGGTTGAAGCACTTCCTTCCTCCTCAGGGAGTGTGGCTTTCGCTAGGGTAACCCCTCAAAGAGTGTTTTGTCCCCTGTGCCTCTCCTGTACAGCTGCTCAGGGATGTCTTGTGTGGAGAGCAACATGGATGTGGGAGTGCCTGGGTGATGCCTCAGGTTTAGCTGTTATATTTTTCACATTCTGTGCTGCTTTAGTGTGTGGGTCTGGGTTTCACATTAAGGGATGGTGAGCTCTGCACAGAGCAGGGAGACAAAACAATTCCTGCTCTAGCTGAGGACCAAGGACAAATGATCCAAATCTCAGACTCAAGAGCACAAACACCGTGGGCTGGAGAGAGAAAAACAAGCAGGATGGGACTGCATGGGCTAAAGCTGGAATGGGACAATGAACTGCAATGTGCAAATGGAGCAGAACTTATAAAATGAGAGACCCTGTGACCGATCGTGCATTTTGTGAGCATTTTGGGTTGTGCTGCCCAAGGTGGATCCACTGAGGCCTCTTAATAAATCCCTACTTTATTCTTTAACTCTGTTCTATGCCAGCCTTCACAAAGCATCAGCTTTTATGACCCACATGGGACCCAGGGCATCTGGGAAATTCAGAGCCAGAGGAGCATCCAGCTCCTGCCCCCCATGCCAGGGTAGTGTGGCTCACCTGCCACCCAAAGAATGCCCTAGATCACTGGGCACTAATGATTGTTGCTGCTCTTAGGCAGAGGCCCAGGAGATCCAGGGTTTTGTGGTTCATTGCTATTTTCAAGTTCTATTTCAAATGGGGGAAACTCTCAGAAGTTACTGTATCATTCTGGCACTCAGAGTCAGAGTAGTAATAATAATGTATTTGTTCTATTTATATTTAACTTGTCTTTGAGTAAGAGAAACTATTTTAGATCTTTATTTATTTATATTTACCTTTTGGGTCAGAAATCAATGACCACATTGCTGACTCTGGATATGCATTATGCAAAGCCACTGTATTTTTCAGTATTTTTTTTCTCCTTCCTGACTGTTTCTGTTTGACTCATTGCACCTCCTGGTCTGCATCCAAAGAGCTATTTCCTAGCTGGAAGGATTGTGGGGATATTCATCATGGAACAAGGCTTGGGGGAGAAAAGGGTATCAACTTGAATAATTGAATATATTTCTTGAATGTTTTTACTTTCATTTCTTCACTGCTTGGTTTTCTTTCTTTGCTAGTTGTTTTATGGGAGCTTCTTGATTTAGTTATGCTTTTCCTCTCAATGCTCTTCTCCAAGTCCTTCCTGTTAAATCATTCTGCTTTGTTTTCCTTCATAAATACTCACTTAGCAGCACTATTGCTACATTCTGGTATTTCATGAGTAAATTGCTCATAATTCCTTTAGATCACATTTAAGGCACTTAACAAGAACAGTGGAATCATCTGCTCCCTTTCAGATCCCTTTCCTGTCAAGTACTGATTTCCATGGATAAGCTGAATGTATTTGTATTGACAGCAGTGTTTTTTAGGATGAGGCACATAAAAACATGTCCCTTACACAAACATATTCCTCACTATCTGGTAATCTGCAGAGCAGTATCTGTGCCCCTGTTTGATTGCTTTTCTTTTAAGAAACTGTACCCTGACTCTTAAAAATAAAATAAGAATCAAAAGGAAAAACCCTAAAACAGAGCAAACACATATAACAAGAAAGTAAACATGATGGAAACAGTGGGGGATTGCTATTTCTAGGCTTTACAAACTCAGTAAGCAAAAAAATAAATACAACTAAAGCTGTGGCCCAGAATAGTAATTTGGATCATTTTTTTGTTGGAATACTTTGTGGCAAACATGTCCCCTCAATCCACAGAGCAGGTTAGAACAACCCCCTAAACAGCAAGGCTAAACAAGAGCAATGCAAATTGAGTTAATATCAGACATGTTCAGCAAGCACAAATGTTAACACAAAAAATGCCTCTTGCAGTCACAGTGAGGGCTTTCCTGATGGCTTTTGGCAAAGGATGCCACAACAGCTCTGAGCTGGACAGTTGGGCTGGGTAAAGGAAGGATTGAGGTCCTCATGAAGTAGAAAAACAATTCTATTTGGGCAAAAGAAAAAAAAAAAGAATGTGCAATACATTTTTGGAGAAGATCTGGCAGGTTCTATTTGTGTTGCATTTCAAAAGGCTGAGGCAGTGCCAGCAGTATTCCCCTGCCCTGCCTTGTCCTGGCTGTACTGGGGGCTGTGTGTCCATGACAAATGCTCCTCTGGGCCAGGGGGACACAGGGAATGCAGCTGCTGCCACCAAACTTCCTGCATGCTGAAACTGCAGAGGCACAGGAGGGGATGGGCTGCCAGGTCTTGTTCCCTTACATGCTATGAACAATATGCCAGCAGCTGGAGTGAAGCTGATGTTGTTTTGTGGGTGAGACCTGGGTGTAAATGCTCCTGAGTGAGGGCAGGGCTGCACTCCCTCTGGCCATATTCCTTCTGCACAGCACTGAAGCCTGACAGCAGATCTCAAAGCACCTTCTCCCTTCACACATCTGCACGAGACACTGGTGTTCTACTGAAGGCTCTGAACATTTCACCAGAATATCCAGAATCCCTCTTAACTTCTTTATTATTTTTGCTAATGCCATTATCAGCTTCTCATAAATGATGAAGTGAAAAGCCAGCAGAAACATGGCCTTTCAGCATGGTAGGATGCAAAGAGAGGGGAAGTGCTTACTGTCTGTACATCCCAGAGCTGTCCCACTCACTTGTGGCATCTCTGCCAATAACAAATCAAGGTCCTTGGCTTGCCAGCAGGGAGCCTCTTTTCACTACACCTAAATTTGAAAATGTTAGAATCATTCTAGGTCCCTTTGTTAAAATCCTTTTGCCTAAGAGAGAACTTGCCCTCAGTGTTTTCAGGAATGTGGAGCAGAGGAGATTAATATTGTGTAGGTTCTCCTCTGATCAAAACAAACCTCAGAAGGCCACTCATTATTTCTGCCCCTTGTGAAAATCCAGATGAACTCTCTGTCATTTCTGACAGTTGCATGTCCAAGTGCTAAAGATCTACTGACAGAAATGAAACTGCTTCAGTGAACTCCTTCAGTAACTTGAACATTATTCTTGATGTCTAACCCAGCTCTTCCTTGCTGCAGCTTAATCCTCTGGCTGCTATATTGACCAGAGACATCAGTAATCACTGCTCTTGTCTGCAGCAGAATACTCTGTTTGAAGGCTGCTGTCATGTCCTCCCATCTCCCTTTCCCCTGGAATTTTCTTCTCCAGCTTGAACTCTGGGCCAGCCTTTCCCCTCTCTCCTCCCCTTTGCTTCAGCACTTAACACTTTTCTGTCTTCTCTTTTAATCTCTGCCTCATTAGTGTTTTCCCATCAGTATTTTTGAAGAAAGATGCTAAAACTGATCTTTAAGGAAAGATCTTTGTGAAAGATGCTGAAACTAAATCTTTATCTTAAGATTCTGATGGAGTGGAAGGATTATACGAGTTTTACAAAGTACTTTGTTAACATGTCCTACTATACATATAATGTTTGCTTTTGCCTAATTATTATATTGGTGACTTAAATCCTGTTAAAGGTGATCTTCATCCAGGTCTTTTCCTGCACCTTATTACTTCCTCCCCCATGTTCTTGAGGAACAAAACTTGTGAGCATCTTGCCATGCTGGAGAGTTGACTTCAAGTGCAAATCTCACTGCCACTGCAGCTAATGTCCAAACACTTACTAAATAAGTAGAAATCAATTGACTGCAAAATTGAATAGGTCACACAGCAGAAACACCTTAATCCCTGTATAATTTGCAATCTAATTGAAATTAAGTAAATGAAAACAATGCAGATGAGGTAAGCACAGAGTAACTACGTGTCTCGACTCTGCTATTAGTAACTCTGTATCACAGCTCCTGCTTTCTTCTGGGCTTTTTCCAAGACAGCTAAATCGCAATTTTCAATTATCTGACCTTTCAGAAAAAAAAATAAGCATGGGGAGCTGAATAGGCAGCTCACCATCAAGCTTTTATTTCTTTTTCTTTCAATTCCTATGTGGATGAGGGGTCTACTTAACAGACTGAAATCAATCATCCTTCCAAGTAGATTCCCATGATTTGAATGCTCAGGTCAGCCCAGTAGAGCAGTGATGATTACAAACCAGAATGGGTTTTCACCAGACACAAGCAGGGTTCAGGTGCTTAAATCCAAAATTAAAATTTCAGATTAATTTTTACTTTGATATTTGTCTATTGCTGGCATCCTTCAGCTTTAACATAGAGATTCTCAAGCTGCTCTGCTTTCTCCACATGTCCTGGCCTGAGCAGCTGTAATCCTGAGCCTAACTGGGACCCTAAAGCTGAGGAAAGCATTGTGCCAGTCCCCAGAAGGTTCTGTTGAGCAGGCAGCCTTTTGGACTGTGACTGTGGGATCATTATCAAACCCCTCTCCAGCATGGTTTATGTGCTTCATTTTTAAAGCACCACTCTCACAGCTGTGGAGCTTAACAGTTCTGATATGTCATTTATTTCTGTGCTTAGCTGGGAGGATTTATCTCCTGCACAGTTTGATAGCAGTGCCTTGGCATTCTGGGTGGGCTGGAGAGCCTGCTTTGTGCTCTGCAAAACCTGGGGGGAGTCACTCTGAGCTCAGTTCCATTTGTTCTGTCCAGCTTGTTGCGACTCCACTGCTCTCCACACCCACCTCATTTGGCTTAAAACATCTCAGGTCTCATTTCAGGTACATTCAGATGACAGATAAAAGTGTTATTCCAGGGATTTTATGTCTTTCTGGCCAAAGAATTTAAGTTTTCCCACGAAGCACACCAGGGATAATCAAATATGGGACATGTTCTCTATATGGGCCATTAAATCCAAGAGGATTTTTCAGCCTGGAAAAGGGATGACTTTAGGGGGAATAGCAGAGAGCTGCTCAGTTGTGAGTGGCATGTAGAAAGGGAATTTGGGATGTTTATTTTCTGTCCTTTCCAGTACAGAGCTCAATGAAACCTGTTGTGGAGGGGGAATGCGGAGGAGAGGGAAGCCACAAAAAAAGCCATTAAAAAACCCCTCCCAACAACAAAAAGAACCTCAAACTCAACAAATAAATTAAACAAACAAAAAAATAAGCCCCCATCTTCAAAGTCACAATTAAGACTCTGCTTAACTCTTCCCAGAATAAATATTTTTTTGTTTGAAGTGCTAAACTCTTCCTAAATTCCTAAGACCTTTTTTTTTTTATCCTATTTTTTTTGGTGTATTAGTTTATTATTTCCCATGTTCTGTTTCTGGCATCATTTTAATTTCACTTCTCTATTTGTCTCTAAAGTACTCCAAACAGTTATTCTTAAACTTGACCTTTTCTTTGCCTAATGACACTTTTCTTTTTTTAGATTTAAACTGCTTGTGCTGATTTCCCATATTGTTTATTCTGGACTTTGGGGGCAATGTTTTCCCCCCATCCCCATCCTGCCCCTCAGAAACCCCAACAGGCCCCTGTGCTTTCATTTCTAATCCACCCACTGTGATTTATTCCACAAGAGGCTCTAAACCAAAATACTCAGTCAATAAACAAAATACCAGGGTGGCAGCTTGATGGGCCAACTAGAGAAAACTTAATTTTTAGAAATGGGCTTTTGTTTCCAGTAGACATTGTGTGCAGCAGTCATCAAGTGGAGTGCATATGGCTGCAGTCAGATGATGAGGAATGAGAATGCACACCAACATCTGGGCATGACTTTGGCAACCTGTAGATTTATTAGCTGATTAGAAATAAAAGATGAAGACACAGCTGCCCGTTGGTTCATTGAAAGCTGTTCAAATGCTAATATAATAGAACTATTCTTTCTAAGAAATTTGATTAAATGTAATATTATGCTTCTACAGCCTCACTTTTCTGTCTGCAGTCTCACTGGAAAGAATAATCTGTTGTAATAATATCAGTCTTGGTAGATAAGGCCATCAAACTTTTAACCAATGGAACATTTCACTTAATAAAGTGAGGCCATTATGTGCATTTTAAATATTTATTTTTTTCTCTTTCCATTGATTTGTACTTAAATAGAGATGTGTTGAAACAAAATCATTATCTTCCTGCTTTCCAGTACTCTGTAAGTGTGAAACTGAAGCAATCAGATTGTTATCTGTCACTTGCTTACTTGGTAGTGATAAAACTCTCCTTCTGCAAGGACCAACAACTTCTGCCAACATTAAATTCTTCAGGTCAGCATTCATTGCTCCCAAGGATTTTATGCTTGTACCATTTGTACTATTTTGTCAGTGCAGATTATACTTGTACAAACCTGATTTTATCAGGACTTTTTTGATTGCAAAATAATAAATACTGCACTGTGAGGAGATAGATATTGCAGGATTTCCTGTAATTACATTTATTGAGTTTATTGCAATTGATTTGCAGACAAATAGTCATGGGATGATCTAGAATGTCCTCTAATATAATGTCACTCCTTCCTAAGCCTCTGTTTATCTTGGGGGCTGGTGCAAGGGCATGGCTGGGAGGGACAGAATTGAATCTTGATGGATAAATTTTCTAGATGCATATAGAGTATTATAAAATGCATAATCAAGTGTGAAAGTGACCTTCATGACACTTTTTTCTGCCTTATGTCCAACTTGTGTGTCTTAGAGCCTGCCTCTTCTCATATTTAGTGTTTTATTTAAATTCCTGTTAGTTATTCATTTAGTGATTATGTGAGTGAATGGAGAAAATAAATTGCAAACAAATAATGACCTGTGCAGCTTTTTTGTTGGTTTTAGTACTGATGTAAGACAAATTCAGCAAAACCCAAGTATTTCCTTTGTACAGGGGGAGAGACAGTCATGCTGCAATAGAAAATGTTTGTAGCTGCACCATAGTGAGTATAATTGGAAAAGCTCTTATCAGAAGTGAGCTGTATGTCTGGTATTATTTTAAATCTTATCATTCTGTTTGTTTCAATAGATTTTTGAGGCTTGAAAATTTAACTGTTGGTAATTTTAAGAACTGCCTTTAAATTTCTTGCCTTTTAGTCACATTGAAATTTTCGTTGTTCTGGTAATTTAGGTCAAAGTAAATAAAAGTTCCCAACTAGCTTTAACTGTGCTATTAATTTTTATACCTATCGATAGTCCAGATGCACAGATCATTATCACTCAGCAACATCAGCAGGAGCAGGATCAAAAGGCAAGGCAGCATTTAGCTAAGAAAATATCCCCACATTGCACATATGAAAGAGAGCTGAGGAGTTCTGCCAGCAATTAAAGTCCCAGTGAGGGTCCTGCTGTTATGACTCTGCAGCCAAGACTTTGCTGAGCCTGACCTGTGCACTGCATGGAGCTTTAAAATGCAGAAAGATGAATATAATGAAATAACTCTCCCAGGATGGCCTGTAGATAAGTTGGCTTTTCTTCTGAGATAAGATGTAATAAGTGCACGGTGTTTTCGGGGGAAGCTGCTGGTGCCTGAGGAAAGCAGCACAGAATGCACTCAAAAAAGCATTTTGCACAGCCCAGGGCTTGGGAGCTTGTGGGGAAGGATGTGTTTGTCTTGGGAAGCTCTTTGGCACATTTTAGGTGTCCACTCAGAGTGAACAAAACCGTTTGCATGTTTAAATGAATTGTTTGTTCCCCTGAATACTGGGCAGGAGAGGAGGAGGAGAAGGACAAACTGGTAGCATGAAGTGGGTGATGATTGTGCCCATTTTCTCGATTCTCAAGAGCTTTTATATCCAAATTTTAATTATATAACAAGTAGGAGGGGCCTTTCTGCATCACTCTTGTGTTTTTACCATCTCTAGGGAATATGGTTAACATACCTACTTTTCTTTTAAAATAATAACCCAAACATTTTCCTCTTCATAGTAATTTGAAGGACTGTTTTTATTTGTTCTCCTGCTTTCATTTTTGCAGTGCATACTGGATTATTCATGTTGGCTCTACATTTGGCTCTAAAGTATTTATTGTTGATCTGAGTTTTCAGTGTGGATTGTGTGCAGAAAAGAGTTTAATTTTTAAAGAGGTTTGTCACTCGCAGTGCCATGTTCAGCACAGAGGCCGCCCTTGTCTTGGTGATTTTGTGCATACCAATATTTTATAAACACACTGACTGCTTCTTACTGGGTTTAATGGCTGCCAAAGTAAAGATCCAATGGTCACCAAAACAGCAAGAGAATTAAATTCCATTTGTGGGTTGTCTCAGGATGGGACAGATGACAGCAGAAAGTCTGGCAGAGACACCCTGCCAGGGACTCGGGCCTGGAGAAGAGAGGACAGTGGCTGGGAAGAGCAGGAAGAGCTGTTGGAAGCAGGTTTCAGTACCCCCTACCCCACTTTAGTACCTTCTTCACAGCCCAGGGGATGCAGGTCTCTGCTACAGTGGCCATGGCATGATTGAGCCATGCCCTTAATGTGTCACACAGGTTACAATTCAAAAAAGCTGTTCTAGGAGACCTCTACAAATTGAGACCAATCACAACATGGCATCCAGTGGCTGGATGTATCACAATGCACAAGAATTACTGTAATTATTCAAAAAGACAGTCACAACCAAACCCATGTCTTTTAGTGTCGCAGACATCTTTTATGGAAAATCCTTTCCTTAGGATTTTTCCTCCTGAGAAGCTGACAGGCCTCAGGAACAAAATGTAAACATTGATTATCTGCTGCTGTGGAATGCAACAGGTGCATCTGTGATTGGTCTCATGTAGTTGTTTCTAATTAATGGCCAATCACAGTCAGCTGGCTCAGACTCTCTGTCAGAGACAGAAGCTTTTGTTATCATTCTTTGCTATTCTATTCTTAGCTAGCCTTCTGATGAAACCTTTTCTTCTATTCTTTTAGTATAGTTTTAATGTAATATATTTTATAAAATAATAAATCAAGCCTTCTGAAGTATGGAGTCAGATCCTCATCTCCTCCACAGTCCAAGAACCCCTGTGAACACCATCACATGTTGAGTAGAAATTATCCTGAAAGAATAAGTATGTGATGTCCTGTATTTCAGGTGGGGTGAGAGAGCCAAGAGTAGAGAGAATAATTCCCAGCGGATAGTGCAGGTGTTGATGGAGATAATGGGGAAAGAGAAAAAAAAATGTTATGTGGAGATGATGAAAATACTGCAATATGGTCCCTGCTGCCATCAGCATCACAGACCCAGAGGGGTTTGGGTTGGAAGGGACATTAAAACCTATCCAGTGCCACCCCTGCCATGCTCAGGGACACCTCCCACTGTCCCAGGCTGCTCCAGCCCCAGTGTCCAGCCTGGCCTTGGGCACTGCCAGGGATCCAGGGGCAGCCCCAGCTGCTCTGGGCATCCTGTGCCAGGGCCTGCCCACCCTGCCAGGGAACAATTCCTCATTGCCAAGATCCCACCCAGCCCTGCCCTCTGGCACTGGCAGCCATTCCCTGGCTCCTGTCCCTCCACACCCTAAGGCCCTCTCCAGCTTTTTGTAGGTAGGAAGAGCATAAAATCAATTATCCTCCAGAATAACTATCTTCAGCCAGGTAATGTGATTTGTTAAATGCATTATGGAGCTCTAAGAATTTGTCTCATCCAAATGGGAAAACATTCAAACACCAAATTTTAATAGAATCACAAGCAAAATGTTGATATATCCTGTTAAGGCCAAAGCAGAGGAAGGAGGAGGCCAGGTGTTTGATGCAGCATCTGGAGTCATAAACCAGAGTGGAGGATAAGAGAGCTTGATTCAGATGAATCATGTTATTGCTTTCAAGTTTTTTATCTCACCTTGTTTCCTATATCATCCATTTCAAATGGGTTAGAGAAATGTAAAATTGTAAGTGCAGGAAGATGACAACTTGAAGGAGATAAAAAAATAATTAAAATGAAGATCTGTATGATTTTAATAAACATGAAGGTTTTTATTAAATAAAATTGCAGGTTTTCCCTTCCTGCTGCTGCACTTGGGCTGTGTAATTCTTGTGCACTTGTAGCACTTACAAGAGCTGTACAGTCAATGTTTCCTTGTCTCTGATGTAGGCATCAGCTTCCTCTCAAGTAATTGAGGATGTAACAGCAGGTGTTACCTTTGCTTTATCTGCATTTAAATCTGCTGCTTTTAGTTCTCTTCCTTAGAACACAAAGGGCTGAAGTTTTTGATTTTGAGCACTAAAAGCTAAAAATGCTCCAAGATGACATTTTACTATATCATTTACTATTTACATTTTCCTGTGTGGTTCTAGTGGAGATTTGCTGCTAGTGTGTACAGTGCTCTCTCAGAGATTTACTGAGATCTGCTTTGAAAACCAGAGATCTCAAATCTGTTGTAGGATTTGGACTGTTTTAGCCTGGATCATTCAGACTTCCCTGTGTGTGCTCACTGCTCTCTGTTTCTGCAGTGACAGCACCTCCCTTCCCCCTGTGCTGAGTTTGTTGGGTCCCCAGAATGAAGGGAGGAATTGATGAATCTGACTCCATGTTCTTAGAAGGCTAATTTATTTATGTATTATGTTATGTTATAATATATTATTATATATTGTAATATAATATATATTACATTATATTGTAATATATAATATAATATAATATAATATAATATAATATAATATAATATAATATAATATAATGATATTGTATTATTATATTATCATATATTATATATGTAATATATAATATGACATATAATATATGTCATATAATGTATAAAAATATTATATAATATACATTAATATACAACATAATATAATATTAATAACCGTATTAATATAACATAATAATATCAATATACTATAATTAATATATAATATATTATATATATCAATATGATGCATAATATATAATAATATAATAATATATAGATGATATTGTACTATTACATTCTATTATAATATATTGTATATGTAATATAACATATAACATATAATATGTATTACAATATGATATGATATGATATTATACGATATGATATGATATGATTCTTTACTAAAATATAATAAAGAATGGAGAAAGGATACAGACAGAAGGCTTAACAAGAATGATAATGAAAAACTCCTGACTCTCTCCAGAGCTCTTACACAGCTGGCTGTGATTGGTCATTAAGTTAAAACAATTCACATGAAACCAATAAAACAATGACCAGTTGGTAACCAATCTCCAGACCACATTCCAAAGCAGAAAACACAGAAGAAGCAATCAGATAATTATTGTTTTCATTTCTCTCTGAAGCTTCTCAGCTTCCCAGGAGAAGATCCTGGGCAAGAGGATTTGTCCAGAAAATATGGCAGTGTCACCCCTGAGTCAGTGACCTCCAGTCAGGCCATGGCCACAGTTTGTTCCTCTCTCAGATCCATCCCTGCAGTGCAGCCATAGATCTGGAGCTGCTCTGTGAGCACAGCAGAGCCCTGCATCTCCATGTCCCACAGCCAGCACAGACATTTCATCAAGGCCACCAAAACCAGTGTTTGACTGAATTTATTTTGTGAAGACAGGATTTTTCCAGCTGGATGACAGCTGGAAACATCAATAAGGATAAGGTCTATCTTTTTTTCCCACTGTCAGCTGCGAAGATAGGACAGATCTGTAGCTGCTGAGGGTACCAGGTTCATGATGATGAAAGGAAGAACAGCAGGACATCCTTAAAGCTTTGTGACCTCACTCCTGCACTTATTCTCTGTGTCCTTTGGTTTCCCATGAAGTTTCCTCAGAAGTCCTTCTCTGAGGTGAGGCAGAGGCTGTTTGCAGAGAGAAACTGAGCACTGCCAGGCACTGTCACTTTTCTCCAAAGCTGTGGAAATGCTCCATGTCACCATGTGGCAGAGCCAGCACCAGGATGTGGGGTGGCACAGGGGCTGTTCAGCAGAGTCCTCTCACTGCATTCCAGTGTTTAGAGTCTGAAGATTGAGGTTTGAAATTCTCTGTCTGCAAGTGCTGGAGTGTGTTAAATATTCTGGTTCTGCACATCCTTATTCACACAAATGCCCAGCACCTGGAATCTCTGCATTCCTCACCTCAGCAGCACACCATGCCCTGGCACACCAGAATTAGCAAGACATCTGTCTATTTTATTTCAATACAACTTTTATTTCTGGAGTGAGTTTTAGAAACACTTGGGATTTTTTTCCTATAATTTTTGACAGGTAAATCCACCTCCTGTAGCTCTAAAAGTGGTGTCAAATATTTAGATCTAACAAAAAAAAAAAAAAAAAAGAAACAAGAATGTTGCTCCTTAAGTAGGATTTGTCTCAGGGAATTACTAAGCACTGATCCAAACCCCCAAACAGGAGGTCACCTGTCTCTTTTATGCTTTCCCACTGGCCAATATTGGAAGATAAAATGGGAATTTGACAATAAATCTCTTTTATCTGCTGATAGAAGAATTTGTAGGTAGGTAAAAAGGCACACTGTAAATAGCATCTTGCATAGATTTGTGTCAAAGAGGATACAAAGTGTGTGCATATTAATTTGAATTTGGAAAATGTCTTGGCTTTAAATGAAATGAGGAAAATTTGCCTTTTTATATAATAGGAATAATTTTGGTGTGTTCTGGCCATATCAGGTGATAAAGCACACCTTCCATAATGCTCTGAAAGGGCAGAAATAGTAATATTGTGATATTTTGTACTTAGCTCTTGAGCACTTTACCATTAGTCTGAGGTTGTTAAGTTAAATAGCTCTAGCTGAGAAAGCTCAAAGAAAAAAGAAATATACAGGAGGTCTCTGAAATGTGTGTTCTGTCAGAGCAGGAATGTTGGCAGGAATGGGAGTCAGAAAGATATTACAGCTCTTTTTTATTTGATGCCTTTACAAGACAATGTGGTAAGTATGAAGGCTCTTGTTGACATTTTGTGGTTCATTATTTCCAAGATTGGGAGGGTTAAATGAAAATATGGAACCTGTATAATATTAGAGAGAGAGTAGAAGAGGACATGACAACTAGCAGATGAAAAATAAGGGCAAAATTGTTGCAATAATTTCTCTTTTTACTGACTGGAGTAATGAACCTCATAATTTGGTATTTTCTTTATTTGTTTTTCACATTTCTGTGTCCAGTTTTGGTGTGCAGAGATGTAAAGGTCATTTCAAGGCACTCCCATTGCCTGTCTCGTTACCCCCTTTGCTTGTGCAAATACAGAAGTGGTTCACTTACTCCTGCTTCCTTTTTGTCTAAATTTATGTCTTGATCATAGGTCTGTGTGAAGGACAAAATTTCCCTCTTAGATGTGCACATGGAAGCTCAGCTCTAATAAGCAGCTCTCACTTTGAGAGGATCCCCTGGTGAGATCAATGGGAGTGGAGTGTGCAGGGCAAGAGGAGTTACCAGGGGTGAGCTTTGCTCTGTGCTTTTCAGAGCACATCTCTGGCCTGGGGATGAATTATTTATTTATCTATTTATTTATTTTGAAGTCTAAGCCCTACCTTTGCATGCTGCTTCTAGATATGGTGCTAGTGCTTGGTGTGAGGTTATTTCTTTTATCCCTCTGATGTGAAAGAAGTAATGCCATGCAGGGAGGGATAGCTTAAATGGTAGGAAAAAATGTATAGAATCATGGAATGGTTTGGATTGGAAGGGGCCATAAAGATAATTCCATTCTACCCCAGCCATGGCAGGGACCCCTCCCACTGTCCCAGGCTGCTCCAGCCCCAGTGTCCAGCCTGGCCTTGGGCACTGCCAGGGATCCAGGGGCAGCCCCAGCTGCTCTGGGCACCCTGTGCCAGGGCCTGCCCACCCTGCCAGGGAGCAATTCCTCATTGCCAAGATTCCACCCAGCCCTGCCCTCTGGCACTGGCAGCCATTCCCTGGCTCCTGGCACTGCAGCCCTTGGTAATGGGCCCTCTTTGTGGGAGGGATGGAATATAAGAAAATCAAGATAGTGCAGAAGGCAATCTCACCCCTGAGGAGTTGCAGCTGTACTAATTACTAAGGATTAAGAGCAGGCCTGCCCTTAACAGGCCACAGCTGTGTCCAATAAGGATGAGTGCTATAAAAGAGTGGGTTAGCTGGTTGAGAAGAGAGCTGGGGTTTGTTGGTTGTGTTGTGAGGAAATATCCATGAGAAATCACCAAGAAGTTATGGAAGATTTACAATAAGATGACAACACCTCTCCATCTTTCCTGCAGCTCCTTCAGGCCCTGCAAGGCCACCCTCACCCAAAAGCTTCTCCTGTGCAGGTGAGCAATGGCAGCTGTGCCAGCCTTTCCTCCCAGCAGAGCTGCTCCATCCCTCTGCTCATCCTGGAGCCTCCTCTGGGCTCTCTGAGCAGCTCCAGGTCCCTCCTGAGCTGGGCCCAGAGCTGGGGCAGCTCTGCAGGTGGGGTATCAATAAAATTGCAAAGTCTCTTTTAACCAGATATGGAGGAATTTTGTAGTCTTCCCCAGAGATCACAAAGGACAGTGGTTTTGTATTCATTATTAGTGCAAAAACATCACTGCAAGCCCCATTTTCTACAGTAATTTTATATATGTTGGGAGCTTAATGGAATCTATATGGATTTATTGTTTATGGGGCTACAGGTGCTATTACCTGCCTATATGATATGCTGTAAATTGCTTAATTAGCTGGCAGGTGCTAATTACCACAAAGACTTACTTGCTGCACTAAAGCTGTGCTGGTATAACTTGCTGTACAGTTGGATTAGTGGGAATTCTGTGCAAACAACATGAATGGGACTGAAGAAAGAAGACTTTTGAATGGCCCAGACATCATTAATCTTACCAATTAGTAATTGATGTCAAGTATATCTTAAAAAAATATTAAAATGTGCTTTCTTGGGAACTCTATTTAGTACTGGACAAATGCTTCAGCTAAATTTCACTTTGAGTTATTTTTTTTCCTCTTCTCTTTATATTATTTTGTTCTTCCAATCTAAATATTTTAACTTTCTTTCTCAAGGCTGTATGAGGTCCACAGGAGGAAGTCTATAGCTTTCATCTTGATTTATGGAGCCGATGATAAAAGTTTAGTCTCACAGCTTGTCGCCCATTTCTCTGCTAGATTGCTGCCTACAGCATATGTTCAAAGACAGGTTGCCCATAGTTGAATGTAGCTTTATTTCAGTAAACATAGCCTACAGTGGGAACATATTGAATTTAGGCTAAACTTGCAGAGGGATTGGAAGGCAAACACCGTGTGTGGTGTTGGGCTGCAGTTAGGGCTGTTTTAACTTGTAGGGGCAGAGGTGTGGGATGGGATTCACCCTGCTCTGGGGGGCTGCAGAGCCAGTTTGGGGCTCAGGGGTGCAGAAACAAGATATTGTTATGGGGCTGCTATGAATGCATCTCCTTGTGAATCAATTTTCTGTGTCTCAGGAGGCTGTCTCTCTCAGATACCACAAAGAATTAATTCTGTGCAAGGTTTTTGTGCTGGAGAGGAGAAACAATATGAAACTACTGTTGTTTAAGAGGAGAGTTATTCATCCCCAGGTGAAGAGGAAGACTCCTTCATGCTTCCTCAGAAAGGCAGGAAACAATATAATGGAGGCATCACTTTGAAACACCCTTCACCTTTTAGAAAGGCTAATTTTAGGAATGGGGAGTCAAACTAAGTTCACTCCCCGGAGAGCTGAGAGTGTCTATCTACAGTGGATATATGGTTATATGGATTCTTAAATATATATAAACCCCCATTTTTTATATGCACACACGTATATGTACACGTTTTTAATATGTGGGCTATACATGATGGCATGTTAATAAACAGCAAAGGAACTTGTGACTTTTATTGACCTGTCTTTAACAATAATTAGTTTAATATTAATTTAACAATAAAATACATACAGTTAAATATTAGTGATTGCTTGCTGTAGGAATGTGTTCTCAATGTTACCCGAAGTATATGTGTGTGTATTTTCTCCTTGGAACAAGAATTCACTGTTACTAAAATACAGCATCACTTCACCAATCAAAGACATGTTTAAAAAACCAATATATCTGCTTTAGGATCCTGATATACTCTTCTATTCCTGAGATACTCTGATATTCCTGATATTCTCTGAATTTATTTCCTGGAATTACTGCAGTAAGGCTCTGCCACAGCAGGAAGGTGATTCCTTGTGCAGGCCTGTCCATGGGCTGGAGCCCACTCCTCTCAAAACTATTGCACTGCAGAGATCCAAAATTACAGAACTCTTTCAGTGTTAAATATTGGCAATGAAGGGAAATTTTTTTTTTTTTTTTTTTTTTTTTCTCTCTATGTTGCTGAGCTCGGGCTGCACAAAGTCCATACAAAGGTGTTTCTGTCATTAGTGATGAAAGCATCTACCACTGACTTACAGGCAGACAGCAACACAGATTTGCACCAAAAGAGAAGTAAGATTCAGCCTAAATACATCAGATTGAAGGGACATTTTTGTTTCTCAAGCTAGCTGGGGCAGAATGAAGTGCAGGATATTCCCAGCAGTCCATGGAATGGGGGAGCATTGAGCTCCTCATCCATAACCGGCCTGTCACACACCCCTGGCCGAGACCAGCTTGGCTGCTCTGGGAAACTTCAGATTAATGGATGCTTCTGCTGTCAGCCTCACTGGAGTGGCAGATTAAGATTCTATTTTTGGTGCCTAATTTCTAAATTAGCAGTTTCCATCAGCCCCTGTTTACTGCTGTCACCAGGAACACGCTGGGCTGAGTGCTGTGCAATTTGAGAGAGCTGGGGCTATGCTCTTGCTCAATGAGATGGGGGCAGCTCTTCCCCCTGAATGTACTGATGAGAGGTTTTTGGGGTGTATTTAGTTGGCACATTCTTTAATAGATGAGGTACTGCGAGGTATTTTCCTATTGCTGACTGGTAATTCCTCCAAATTAAAAGTTGGGGTTTTTTCATTATTTGAATAGATTTGTTTTCCTGACTCTTCTGTGCCTTTCAAGTTGCTGTTAAATAAGTAGGCTTGCTTAAGATTTTGTAGTTTAAATACAGTTTTACTTACTAAAAAAGTAGAAAAAAAAAATAGTTGCCTCAGCCCATATGAAAAATATTTCAGTCCTCATAAGGTTAAAGTATATTTGTGACTCAAGGTTCAAGAATGGTAGTGAAATTCCAGGAAAAGTTTTGTATCAAAGTGGAGTGAATGATGTAAATTTGCTCCCTGAATTTATGTCTACTGTAGATATACACTCTCAGCTCTCTAGGAGTGAACTTGGATTGACTCCCTATTCCCAAAATTAGCCTTTCTAAAACCTGGCATTCTGCAGATAATTTGAAAACAACACACCAAAATTTTCTTCTAAGGTCGTACAGGATGTGAAGATTTTTGGGAAAGTCTCATGTCACCCAGAAAGTGACCACAATGGGGAATGAAAGGTGAAAATGAGCCTCCAAAACTTACAAATGGTTACATTCTGTCAGTGAGGAGGGGCTTCTGAGAATAAATTGTTTGTAGAAAGGAGAATATGCTGGATATGACTGAAGGCTTTTTTTCACTTTTTTGTGTAGTAACTCAATGAAAAGGAGAACTTAAGACAGCCAGGATTCATAGCTTGTCCATGGGTAGTGGTAACCCATTTTCAGGTTTAGCATAGAAAGCATTAAAAAGGATCAGGTGCCAGCACTCAGTGGTTTTGGTGTGTCTCCTGGTTGTGCTAATTAATCCCAGTTAACCCAAACCAGATCAGGTGCCACTCAATACAAGGCTGAATCAGAGAGGTTTTGGGGAGGTTGTGGATATTTCCTGGAGATGCTGGGGTTAGTGAGGGTTTAGGAAAGCCTTATAATTATATGAATTTAAAAACATTTAAATTTATCTTCCTAGAGGAATCTTAATATCAAGGTACTCATTTGATTTACATTTTACCTTTTATACCTCTGCCTGGGCCATGAAGGAGCAGTTCTGTTTCTTAAATATGTATATAAAGTGGTCTAGCCTTTTAACAACCCTCTATATGTTCAAAATTAATTACATGTGAAAGTATTATCACAGATGAGACAGAATTATTTTTAACTTCAACACCTTTTATTTCTTACTCGGCTTTTTATGTTTACCAGGAAGGGCATTCACTAT
Organism: Melozone crissalis; assembly: GCF_028551555.1. Lineage (NCBI taxonomy): Eukaryota > Metazoa > Chordata > Aves > Passeriformes > Passerellidae > Melozone > Melozone crissalis. The sequence goes on along the minus strand of NW_026535785.1, from coordinate 17,620,753 downwards.
AAGAAGGTGACTTTATTCAGGCTGCAGGTTTTTAAAGAAGGGTCTTCCCATCTTGTAAAGGATTTGTGCTCAGTACTTTGGATTTCTTTAGAGATGTTTGCTGAGCTGCTCGGGAAGTCTTTGATTTCCTGACACTTCATGTGACTGCAATGTTTGCCAAAAATATTCTTTGCCAGAGAGGTTGCAAAGCTTTTTTCTGTTTGCCTGTTGAAGCTGTGTGGCACAGAGATGCCTACAGAGAGAAAATGGACTAAAGGAATTGGTGTAAATGTAATCACTCAGTTATCTGGTACAACAGCATGGGGAACATTGTTCACCAAGCAGTGGAGGGGCAATGGTTCATTCTGAGTTAAATGATAAATGTTAAAACGTTGATTAAAATGTGAAGAATCTGTACCATGGAACTTCTTATCCTCAGCTGCTGTTTCAGGCACCCCTGAAAAGATGAATTATTTCATTTTGGGGTGACTCCCTGAGCCCTGTGTAGGGAGGTCATGCCAATGTTTGTTTGGCAGTGTCTGGGGGACCCTTCCAACCCCAGCAGTGCATTTTTATCTCCAGCTGTATCTTCAAGCAGTATTTTAGTCCTGGAGATGCCGACACATCCAGGCTGTATTTTCCTTTCCTCTGGTACAGACTTCTTACCTGTAACTTCCAGAATTATGGACGCAGAAGAGCATCAGAATAAATCATAGTGATTTCATTACACTCTTATAAATTGTTGCCTAAATTGTCAACACCTCTTCACTATTAGTGTTAAGTAAACCGGCTTTTATAAAATATGAGCCACTCAATCATTTATCTTAAGCCCCAGTCTATCTCCTTGTTGTTTTTAAAGGCAGGCTATAACAGTAAGTGAAAGCAGGAATTGCTTCCCTGAGGAAATTTTACTATGATCAAAGCAACCTGGCTGTTTAGGAGTGAAAGCAATGCATGGCTTAATGACATCTAGAAGAAATTAGATAAATAGATGAAATGGAGGATTCCAAACAAATTGCAAAGTAGATCTGGAGAGGGAATGCAAGTTACTGAGCCTTCAGGTTGAATGTGGAGGGGACAATAGTGTGAGTAAATGAGGTTTTAAAATAAAATATATTTCGTTGAAGAAGGAAGAGGCAACTGTAGGTGTGGCTTTGGGATAGCTGGACACTTGATTATGTTAAATTGCTTTTGGGGTGATATGGGTGAAGTGTGATGAAAGAAGAAACTAAATCAAGTGAGAAGTGAGGAGCAGAGTTATGTAGAGCCTCAAAGGTAGGAGCAGGAAGATTAAAATTCAATTTAAAATCTAACTTTTCACAGAAAATGATTTTTCTTTAAATCTATATTTCTTAATAAATGGAAGATTACTATGCAAGCAATAGAACCTGGTTCAAAAGTCATTCTCCCATCTTCAGACGTGGAATAGGAATAAATATGAAATAGGTCAGATTGAAGTGTCTGCTAGTTCCAAATACAACTTGAACTTAAAATTACTCCAGTTCTAGTTCAGAAGCCATGGGTCTCAAGGGATTTGCTGTTGATCAGTCTAACAGCCTTTATGCTTGTTGTAATATCTCATTTCTGAGAGGTCTGGTTTTTATGTTCTGCTCACAGTCTCAGCATTATTGCCAGATTTGGGGCTGGGAAATCATGTTCCCAGATGAGATTGATAGGTTAATGGACCATTGTAAGGGTTGTCTAAGCATAATTGCACTCTTTGATTTGTGCAAAACTTGTCAGTAAAAATGTTTCAATATATAGGGATGAGTTTCCTTGTTTATCACCCAGTCTGTGAGGACAAAAATCAGTGTTTTCATTTTTGGATGTCTAATTATTTTCTTTGTTCCTCCTCTCTAGGAAGTCTTTCTTGCCATGTGGAGAGCTAGAGAAAGGTAAGAAAGATATTTTCTTAATTCCTGTCTATGTAACCATATGTGTGTGTGGGAGAAACACAGCTTTGCTCACAATGCTCCTTGCAAGGAGGTTGCAAACAATATGTCACTAATCAGAACCTCTTACAGGTAAGCACTTGGGTATTCCAGGGTGTGCCACTAATGCAGATGTAGCTGAATAATTGCCAAATTGCTCTGCATGTGTTCAGCCAAGGCCAGGAACAGTTATGGGCTTGCTTGTTTTATATAACCTTCAGTTTAATTTTAGACTCTCTACCCCACAATCCTGGGTGGGAAACCAGTCTGGTTTGAATACACTTCGAGTACTGCAGTCAGATTTTTTGACAGAAAAAAGAAAAAAATCAAATTTTACGTTGGCTTATAAGTCTCCCTTTGTTTTCCTCTCAGTCTTCTTCAGAGGAAGATGAGAACAGGTTTTCAGATCTGACCCTGACATCTGTATAACTCTTACTCTTTTTTTGCCTGATGTGATGGTCAGTAAAACAGGCACACTGGGGAAATTATGTGTTCATCTTTTCAGCCTAAATTGTTTAAACCTCGTGTGATGGTACCAAGAAAAACGCTGTCTGCTTTTTTTTTTTTTAGATCTCCATCTCTGCCTTATCCATCTGTTGTATTTTCTCCTCAGACAGATGTCCAAATTAATACCAGGGAAGCAACTATAATAGAGTTAGGGTCAAATGCCATTTATGCTCTATGGTAGCTGTGTCATAATATATAGCAAAGTATCTTTTATAAAATTACATCATTTTTTCTGCTACATTACTGTCTTGACATGTTCTAAACATCTATATTTAGGGCCACAATTCATAGAGCACTTCATTAGGAAACCATTGGAAAGTTGGAGAGCCTCCTAATTTAAATCAGTTCCAAGGAAAGCTCTCAGTGGCATTTTCAGTGTCCATCTGCAACTTTGCATTCTGTGAGAGGAAGAGGATTTCTGTTTTACCCAATCCAGCTACTCCTCAGACTTAATCTGGCCCTCAAAATTCACTGAGTAAAGCTGGGACTTAGGAAGAGATAATTCTGTGAAGCACAGACAGGAAAGCTGCAGTGTGGATGTGTGCAGCTAAAGGAGATAATTACTGATAAACTGCTTTGTGGTATCAATTAGAAATAGAAATATATTTACACCTAGTGAATGTAAACTGTTAAATATTGTGCTATAACCTTAGGTACCCTGTCTCTGCAAAGTGATTCTGCCAGTGCAGTGTGTTTATTTTATTTTTGTGATAATATTTTGGTTTGGTTGGAGCAGGTTGGTAAACAACTGAGCAGTGATAATTATTTCAGTAGTTTGTTTGGTTTTATTTCCTCTTTGGGATAGGCTGTGTAACAGTGTTTGTACTGCCTGTTCCTCAGGCAAATGTTTTGGAATTTGCGATAATATCTTCTACACAACTTTCGATTAAGTTTATGTATATTTAATTCCTCACATTTCTATATTTTTCTTTCTCTACAGCTTCTTTTTACTCCATGATTTTGTTAAAAGAAATTTACAGTTGCTCTTGGTTATTAAGAGAATGGATATGCCATTTAAAATGCATCATTTAGAACAGATTGATTTTCTCAGAAACCTGAACACCTTTCTCAGCCCCTTCCTGTCCCAAATGTGTGCTGCACCTTCATGAAGGTACAATGCAGGCATGTTGAATTCTGCATGGGGATTTACAGTCTGAGAGGTCACCTCAGCCAGTGTTGTCTGAGGGGGAGAGTCACTTCATTCAAAATGCATTGTTTCTGCTTTTGGCTAATTCTTTGAATGCTGGGAACTGTTTTCACTCAAACAGGGAACTTGACCTAAAAGGAATAAAAACAAATGCCCATTTTCATCATCTTTGGCTGCTTGTTGAGATGGACTCAGCTCTGGCACAGCTGGTGCAGGGACCAGTAAACTTGACCCCATTTTGTGTTGTATTGAGGGAGCAAATGCAAACCAGGGTTTTTCTGGACTAATTCTTGCTGTTGCCATTTTTCTAAGAGCAGTTTGGAATTGGTTAAAGGAAAACAGGTTATATTCTATTCTTGCTTGTTCTACTTTTAATAATTGTTCCTCCAAATTTGAGCACATTCCTTTGTCATCCCACATACGTATGGTAATGATGAGAAGCACTTCCTCCAGTGCTAGTCTGTTCTTTTAACAATCCACATGAGTGACACAGATTAATAAAATGTGACATTTCAGGATCCAGAGGAAAATACGAAATAAAAAATGACTGTTTGAGGAAAAATTAGTCATATGCAGAGGGACCTATTAAAGTTGCCTCACATATCAAGCCTTTGTTCTGAGCATGTGTGACTGGAAGTGCAAAGCTAGGCTGTCAGGATTTGTTTAGCTAATGATTCTAACTTGTTAAAATTTTAACTATGGCTCCTTTTGTTGTGCTTCAAAGGATTCGTAATGCTCTTTATATTAATTTCTCTTATATTCTTGAAAGTGTAACACGTTTTAGTTATTATTTGGGTATTGATTTGGCTGCTTGACATGTACTGTTTAGATGCAATTTTGATTTTGAGTATGGGGTTCAGTGTAAAAAAAGAATCTGCATAAAATGCACAGCTCATATGAAAGTGCTTTTTTGTTATCCACTAAGACACAAGATACAAATCAAGTGTGAGAAGAGCTTGAAGCCAGACTGTAAGATGTGAATGCTAAAACCTATCACAATTCATACTTGTCAGAGAAATGCACATTTAAAATCCTTGGTCATGTATAATAATACACTGAAACACAAATAGGATGCTCAAACATCAAACTTTAAGAACACTTTTTGTTTTGAAGAGAAGAGAGGAACTTGAAAAGAGTCATAAAAGTGCAATGTGGGAAGGAGCTCATACTGAGTTTTCAGCATGGCACTACCAGGCCTGTTATCCTTATCTGTCTCTGTGTGGTGAGCAATAATAAGAAAGGATTTCACTGTCTGTGTTAAGCTGCTGGGTAACCATCTGGTTACAGAAATGTATAATGTTTTTGGATTATGTTTGGCACAGCCCTGTTCTCCCATCAGTCCCTGCCCACACCACAGACATGCTGGTTCCAGAGCCCAGTAGAATGAATGGAGATGATGCTGTGGCTTTCAGTAGTTAAGTTTCATAATTAATTTTTCTCAAAGCACAGAACCTGCTTCTCTCAGTATGCAAAGAGAGGTGGGCTCCAAATTCCAGGGTCAAAAGATATTGTATTTGTGAGGTGCCCCACGGCGGGAAGGAATGATGAATCTGACTCCATGTTCTCAGAAGGCTAATTTATTATTTTATTATACTATATTTTATTAAAGAATACTATACTAAAGAATACAGAATGCTCAAAAGATAATAATGAAAACTCGTGACTCTTTCCAGAGTCGTGACACAGCTTGGCCCTGATTGGCCAAAGAGTGAAAACAACTCCCAGCAGAATCCAATGGAACAATCACCTGTGGGTAAACAATCTCCAAACACATCCCACATGAGCACAACACAGGAGAAGCAAATGAGATAACAATTGTTTTCCTTTTTCTCTGAGGCTTGTCAGCTTCCCAGGAGAAAAATCCTGGTTGAAGGAAGTTTTCAGAAAATGTGAATGTGATGAAAAGAGATAAAAATTAACTTTTAAATAGATACATCCAAATGCAGTTGCTTTCCTGTGCATAGCCCCATGGTCATCAGAAAAAAAACACCTTGAAACACCTGTGGCTTTAGAAATGCTTTGAAAAGATGGGTTCAGACTAAAAGCAGGCATAGGGAACACTTGTAAGGTGGGTCTCAGTAAAGCAAAGAACTGAACCTTATCACCCAGAAAGGTCTGGCTGATCAGGAACACCTACAGGGAATAGCATTTCTCCTTCACCTGTGCCTGGTGGGGTTGGTCTCTTGAAAATATCCACAAGGCAAGGTACAGCCTAACCCTCCTGTTAATAATTGCATTTTTATACCACACTGATTGGCTCATGCAGATTCCATTTGTATTAACTGTATAGGAAAAATGTGTCAGTGTGAGTGTGTGAATCTGTGCCATTCTACTGGTTTGAAAGGTGTGTGAATCCTAAACCACAATGTATACATCCAGCACAGGCATGGTAATTCCTTTCTGATATAATGAAGAAAGAAACTACAGGGAGAACTGCACTCTAGGCAATGCCAAGGATTTTTAAAAAATGTTTTTAGATACTATCTACAGCACTGACTATGTCCCAAGCTATGTATTATTTCTGTAGAAATCCCATTGTATTTCCAGAGCCAAAGATTGGTTGGAAGTGTCAGATAATGACCTTTTCCTTCCATCCTTTATGCAGTGACAAGTTTGTTCCTCTTCCCACCTGAATCTTGGGACTGTGCTCCCCTTCTGGCTCCTCCCAGCAGAGGGTTGGTCATGGCAGTGGCAAAGGAGCAGATGGAGGCAGCAGAAGCCCCAGCATCAGCTCCAGCCACATTAGCATGAGGGAGGATGCTTCCTTGTTGATAAATACCATGTACAGTGTTCTAGCTGCATGGAAATGTCTGTAGTTTTCTGTGCACAACCAAGGGGATTCCGAACTCTCTGCCCAGACTGGCAAAGCACACTCAGCTCTGTGGATGGCCTGAGATGCTCATATGCTATGGCATAATTTTGGATTTCCTGTTGATTAATATCATGCTTCGGTGCACCCATCTGTCTGTGTGCAAGTTTCAAAGGAAGATAAGTGATATGCAATCAATTAAAAATGCAGGTAAAATTTAGGACTTCAGGAAATTTCAGTACATTTTGGAAAGTAAGGTGTTGCCAGATTGAAATGCTCAACAGGTTCATGCAGTTTTCCAAGCAAATGAACCCCATTTCATGAATGCAATTAATTCAAACCTGGGAGGCTGAATGAATAATGCTTCCAGCCCTCCTTGTTCAAAGAGATCACAAAAACACAAGAGAAAGAGGCAAAAAGCATTCTGGTGTCATAACAGCCTGGGATGGAGTTGTGAGATAACTGCAGTGATTTCCCAGAGACTACACAAATAATTTCAAAGTAGCTTGGCAGGTCTGCAGCTTGCAGAGCAAAAGCTATGTCTGTATTTTACCACAGACACATTTTAACCTACCCTGCAAGCTCTGCTTCAGAAGTCAAGTCTCCAGCTCTCCAAAATCTCTGTCTTCAAATCCATTTGGAGCAGTGGATTCATTGTGTCAGGCTTGGCAATGCAAGCTATTAGCCTAGAAGTTACTGAGAAAAAGCAAAAAAGCCCCTAAGAAACTTAACCTACCCCTTTTAGCAGTCACTAAACCAGCTAACAAATAGAGAGGATTTAAATTGCTTCACAATGCCAGCTGCTTGCAGAATACCTGCCATCCTCTTGAGAGGTTAAAAAATAATCTATTTGCAGCCCTGAGGTTGAAGAATGCAATGAATTTAGCAAGCTCAAGCCTCACTGCACTTGTCTTTCATGCTACCAAATGTGTCCTTTTAAGATATTATACTGTTTCACAGCTGATTGAATAAAGAATTTAAGAAGATATCTTCTCACAGTATATCTGTTCTTAAGTCTCTTATCATTTCCTAATGTTGGAACACATGCTTGCCAAAATCCATGGGGCAGTTGGAAAATGTTTATACAAAATGTCATGGCTGATGCTTTTAAAGCTTTGTTTGAATATCTAAGGAAGACTTGGGTTTCATACTTTACAAAAAAACATAAAAAATAGAGTGTTTATCCACAGACAAATACTCTGTATCACCACAGGCTCTTTCCAAAACAGTGGTTAATGACACAAAAAGGATCAGTAAATTGCAACTTCAGGTCAACAGATTGACAATGACCAGATTTGTCACTACAGATCCATTACACTTAAGCAAATTACAGATGAAATTATTTTGCCCAAGGGAACCTGCAGGTGATGTTTGGTGAGAGGCTGAAGGACCTGAGGCTTTATTAAAGCAGAGTGATGGTGGTGATGTGTGGTAATTTCAGAGGAGGAAAGATGAATCTGACTCCATGTTGTTAGAAGGCTAATTTATTATTTTATGATTTTATATTATATTGAAGAATGCTATACTAAATTATACCAAAGAATAGAGAAAGGATACTTACAGAAAGCTAGAAGATACTAATTAAAAAGTCTGACTCTCTCTTCAGAGTCTGGCAAATACTGACTGTGATTGGTCATTAATTAAAACAATTCACATGTTGGATAAACAATCTCCAAGCCACATTCCAAAGCAGCAAAACACAGGAGAAGCGAATCAGATAATTATTGTTTTCCTTTTTCTCTGAGGCTTCTCAGCTTCCCAAGAGAAGAATCCTGGGCAAGGGGATTTTTCCAGAAAATATTCCAGTGACAGTGGAGCATTCAGCCAAATTTCAGTGTGTCTGTGTGTGTTCACAAAGGAGTTGATGGATATTTACACCTGTACACCCAGGTACGGATGTGCAGATGTACCAAGCATTTGTAACATTTTTGAGCTCTAAATAATTCAGTGTGTTTGGAGGTATTTGAGACAAAAACTGCCTTGGGATATCAGTAGGTCATACATTCAGTGAGAATCGGCTTCTCCATTAACGAGCACTGGCATGGAATCAATACAGGGTGAGTTATGCTGTCAGCCTGGGCATTTCAGCTTCATCAAAATGGGGAGGAAACAGCCAAATTTCACAATGCTTTATCCCAAGCAGAAGGAATCTCAGTGACTAGTTTTGCATATGAGATTGCTGCAAGGCTGAGAGCAGCAGGGCTCAGGGCCTTGGACAGTTCTGGGTGCTCAGGGGTTTGTGTGGAGGAGTCAATAAGCATTATAGTTTTCCTGGTTTCTCATTGCAGTATTTTTTTTTCTGGGTGAATGCTGTAGGTTTTTTTTTTTTTTTAAACCAAGGTGTTGTTTTTTTATTGTTTGTTTTTGTCAGGGTTGGAACTGAAAGTGTTTGAGATGGTATTTTGTGTTCAGAGTTAGTTGTTTATTGTTTTTCATCTATATTACAGTCTTACAAGTCAGGAATCTTACAGTAACTCACAAGCTACAAAATGGCTCCATATCTATTTTTACAAGGTCTTTTGAGGAAAAACTATCTAATTAAGAAATTATGCTTAAATTATTTTTACTTTTAACTCAATAACTAATTACTTATGGCTTGTAATGTGGATTTTTCGGTCTAATTATACAATACTACACAAACTTATGAAGAAGAAGGAGGATTAGTTACTGCCTTAAAACTTCTTAGTTTTATATATATTACTATATTCTAAAATTTTAAACTCTAAGTTTTCTACTATGTGATATTATACACTTTTATTCAAATTATACACTTATAATCTCAGTGTTATCAGTTAATTTTGGAAGCCTTCTCTATGGCTTCACGTTTAAGGATTTTTTTGGGGGGGGGTCTGTGTCTAAAAACACAGAAAGTCTAAAATTCTTAGCATCTGGGGTTACAGCATCAAGGTTAATGGTAATGGTTATGGTAACCATATCATGCTTGCAAAATTCACTTAAACTCTGTAAACCACTGACTGAGGTGAGAACATGCAGATGTTGAGGAGCAAAAATTCCTGCTTTAAAGCACTGATGGAGTTATTGCTCAAGGGTAATAAAGAGAAAGCTAAATTAAATTCTTTAAAATATATATGTCTGAAAAATGTCACACAAAATTTATGTACTTCAGTACATACCTGTGCTCCTGTTAGTTCAAGTGTGTGCAAAATGCTGCTGGTTAGATCAAAAGCTTTCAGCATCACTATGTGTTGCGCTCTTTTCCACTTATAAACTGTCTTCTGCAGCAAAATGACCTTTCTGTGAATAGGTCAGCACCTTACAGGGCCCAGGGAGCACTGCCTGACCTCTGTTGCAGAGAGGAATTTCCTGAGTGCTGCGCAGATATCAGTGCTGCCACTCCATTATATCCTGCTGTGAGAGCAGGAGTTTCACTGGGAGCTGCCTTCAGGTATCCTCGTGCCCAACTAAAAAACTTTAAATACATTTCTTGCAGTGGAAATTAATTAAACAAAGGTTTGAAATCTAGTCCTTGCACTCTGCCAGGAGCAGTGAATGAGCAGGTCAGAGGAGATGGAATTGTGGATGAGGAAATCTGCTAACATTTAACCTTGCAGGCTGTAATTTGTGTTTGTGCTGGAGAGGGGTGTCTGCAGAGACACTGACAGGGATTTTGCTCCACTCTGAGATTGCCTATGGATAAACAGAGCCTACCTGGTTTCTCTGTCACCTATTTTATCATCTCTGCAAGCACTGAAAATGAGATGGATACTCCAGATTAGAAAGTAGAAAATAAAATTAGTTTGCTTTGAACTAAGAATGGATATTACTGACAGACTCCATCAGAGATGATCAGGGCAGAGCTGATGTTACATGTTACTTGACAATTTTTCTCTCATTGAAATTAAAGAAATTCAGGCTGCTTTCAAACAAAGCTGTGTCTAATTCTCTAGAAGTGCACTTGTCTGCCTTGAGGGACCTTCAGAAATGTCTATTTATGATAAACCACTTCAAGCAGAAAGTTTTAAGCCATGCAGAATGTTAGCAACTATAAAGAAAAACCATGTCTGTTTAATTCAGATCATTTTCCAATTTATGTAAATGAAAGGCTTGCGATGTATTTTCTTGTGCCCAAGTTTCTAATTTGTTACATCAAAAGAGGCAAACAAAACTGGTTGTATTTACTGGGATGTGTGTTTAGCACCAAACTCAGGGCAGCATATACAATATTGCAAAGCGTCTTTGGGTTTGGCTTTGCATGACAGTAAGTGGATAAATTCAGTCCAGATCAACCTTGGAGTTATACACTGTTTCTCATCCATTTGGGATGTGCTTTTTTGTGTTGATTTGAACATTGATTGCTGGTCTGAGGACACTGAGGAGCAGTGGCTGTGTGGGAGTTATAGATTCCCTGGTGCTGGTGCCACTGTGCTCAGGAAGCAAATAATGATTCTGTGTGAATCCCATCACCTGTGGAGCTTCTGCCTCTCCTGGAGGGAGGGAATTGTGTTGGCACCTTCCTGGATGTGGGGAGAAAGAATCAGTTTCTCCTCAGGCTGTAAAACTGCCCAGCTGGGAGTGGTCAGATCAAAAGCATGTGGGATGAGTGTAAATTTAAACCCCCCCTATATAGGTAATTTTTTTTTATGGGGAAGATATAATTATTATTATTATTGGATAATACTGCAGGCAGTGGATGACTGAAATTCCTCCAAGTACTCAGGGAATTGATTTGTTTCGAGGATGAAGCTCAGCCTGAGAATGAAGCAATGGCCATGGTAGCAATGAACCAGCCCAGTGTCAATCCTTCCCTCCTGGAATTTGCTTTGCTTCCATCAAATACTCGGCAATGGATTTTTTCTCACAGGTCCAACACTGTCTGTGGCAAATCAGGTACTTTAGTGAAGGTTCTTGATCTGTAATCCCAGAGTCCCTGAGAAACTCATTTAATATCAGTCAGCTCCGACTGCCAGGATCTGTGTGCTTAATGGGCTCTCTATAAAAAAGGAATAACTATATTGGGATAGTGTTGGGCCCTGTTATCTGCTTAATTGGTCACATCCATGGGCTGAGGTATGAAGGCAAGGAAGTACAAAGCTGGAATGCCTGTACCCAGAAGGATCACATTCATTTCAATAAAAATCTCTGCTGGATATTTTCAGATAGAATATTCTTTGTGATTCCCACATAGGAAGCATAGACATGAAACTGCACCCTATAGTGTTTTGGTGATTTAAATTTAGAATTCAGAATTGAATCTGCATGGGTACAATTCACTGCCTAAGTGAATTCCCAGCTACTACAGAGTGTAACAGTAATGTGCACTAAAACAGAGAACACTCCCAGGCCTTGTGCAGCACTGGGTTTGTTGTGCAGTTTACAAGAGAGCTTTTGGAGCTACAGACAGAAAATTGCTGTGAACACAAAAAACAGAGAGTGAAAATATAGATGGAATACTGCAGTAAAGAGTATCAGTGAGACTAGGTGCTAGAAAGTGATTTCTTAATTATTTTGCATTGTGTTTGAATATTGTTGAGCCAGCTTGGACAAAGGTAGAAACGAAATAACATCACAGATAAATAGTGAGGAAATACATTCTGTGTATACTGAGAATAGATTTAACACATAAAATGCCTACATTTAGGCCAAAATATAAAATTCAAATGACATGGCATTTCTTGGTAAATGACTTCCATTGCTTGGCAGCACATATCTAATAGCCTCATAGTGCTGTAGTAGAACACTTATACAAGTATAATCCAATAAAGCAAAAAGGTTACTAAAGACCCAATAAACTTAAGATAAAAGCCTTTAATCCCATGACCCTTTAAGAGGAAACAGGGGTCAGAGATTACCAAGGCACAGCTGATGTTTCTGGAATGTTAAATGCCCAGTTCTCTTGATTTGGCACTAACTTGTGTGCTTTTGTGTAGAGTTGAAGAACCAGTTATGAAAATATCACAGAGTAAATTAAAGCCTTGGGGAGGGGTTGGATTTTTAGCCCAGGTAACTCTGCCTGCTTTTCTTCTTCCTTTGCCCACTTTTTTTTCCTCTCAATATGATCCTTTTGGAGAATTTTCTATGAGTGAAATATTTTGTATGGGAATGTTCTGTTCATTTGTTGTGTCCTGTTTAAATATAGGTCTGTCCTCCATTTTCATGCATGTTAAATGTGTGTGTACACTGCTTTAGATTGCTTTATTTATTCAGATGGGAATGTAAAGATATTCCTCATGAAACAGAAATATTTTCTATCCTCTGCAGTGTTACAAGAACAATTTCTTAATTTTATCTCCAGAGAGCAACCAGGCAGGGAAACATATTGTTATCAGGTTTTGATGCTGGCAATCTGGAAATGTGGATATTGTGTTCTGTTGCTGCACTTTGTCAGCACAAGCATGGTGGAGATTTTAGTGATGTTTACATCAGAAACCCTAATTTGCTGACATGCAATTACTATAGCAGTTTATGAAGGCAGCCAGCTGAAATACAGGTTTTGCATTGTTGCTTCAGATATGACTAATTTGCCACTGAAAAACAAAAAGCATTATTTGTAAGTCTCTTGGTTGGTATTTTAATTGTACTTGGTTGGTATTTTAAATGCACCGTTCAATCTAGTTTCAAACTCTATACTGGATTCAAGGAACAATTGAGAGATGATATTAGGGGTAAGATAAATTAGTATAACACAATATTTAAAAATATATAATTGTGCCAATGGCTGCCCCCTAGCAATGACTAGTGAATGGCAAGGAAGCAGTGAGAGAAACAAAAAAAAGTGTGTGTGTGTGTATATATATATAAATATATGTGTTTGTGTATACATTTTTATGTGTATATATATATATATATGTATGTATGTATATATATGTATATAATGCCTGATACAGTAACCTCCACCAAAGGAAAAATTTCCTCACTAATGTGAATCAAACAAGACAACAATAGTTGCAGTGAACATTTTGATTTTTTTGATTTTCTTTGACTTTAGAGAGTGGACTTGAACCTGAATCTGAACTTTTGCCCGGCACAGTTTCTTACTGCCAGTGACAACACGAGCTGGTTTCTGTTTGTTTTGCTCTGATAAGAGTTTTAAGGAGGACACATATCAGAGGATAACCAAGTGATCAAATGCAGGTTTTACTCCCTACTATTAAATGACCTTTTTAAAAGTGCATCATTTGGCACTGTAGTATCCATTGATTTCTACTAATGTCTTTTTTATCCTTTAGAGCACCATGAAAACTCTGTGGAATTTAACCCTGCAACTCAAACAGGTGTGCTAATAATTCCTGATTAGTAAGGGCAAAATGTCTTTCCTTATTCAGAAATTATCCTGGTTATTGTGGAACCAACAGAAATGCAGAAGAGGAGTCGATTTTATTAATTGCATTGACTCTCTGATTAAAATCCAATACATTTTAGAAGATTGTTTTATAATCAGTTTTTCCTAGAGATAAATTACAATCAGTGTCTGAAATAAATGTTGCTGTTTAAGAAGATACAGAAATAAGTTCAGGGACAAGCAATAAAGAATCAAAGGCTGAGCAGTGCAAAGATGAGACAGAAAAGCCAATGTGTTCACAAGTGCCTCTTTTAAAATGGTGTTTTATCACTTCACTTATGAAAAGAAACTTCCTCTCTTAATCTGCCTCCATCCAACAAAAATGAGGGTTGCACTATCAGTCTTGATAAATGTTCTCCTGTGGTATTTCTGGTGTGTTGTTGTTTCAGTAAGCCAGAAAGAAAAGAGTCCTTTAAAACACTTCTGCATGGTTGTTTTCAGTGGTTGCACTAGCACTGCAAAGAAATATATTTTGAGGCTGACTGTCCCAATGAGCTGTGAAGAAGATAAAGTGATGAAGTGATTAGTAGCTCTTTCCCCTTCCATCCCATAACTTCCTACAAAATTCCTCTTGTGTATCTCAGTTCAGGTGCTGGAACTGTGGAAATTTTCTTGCAAGTTTTTTTAAAAAACCTCTTTTCCAGTGGTTAATCTCCTCTTTGTTTCCAGAGAAAAATCTTCAGTGTATTCCTGCTGCAAAGCAGGCACTGAAAGAATTATCTTCTCTTTCCACTTCAATTATTAAAGTAGGCTGCCTAAGTTCTTCTCCTGTCAAAGTACAGCCCTCACTTTCAGATGCTTATGCAACAGAAGAATACAAGTCTCCACATTCCAAGATTCACACAGCAGTTGTTACTATAAAAGTTCTTTCCTTTTTTCTCCTCTTCATTTTTCCACAAAATGTTGCCAGCCAGTTGAATTTTTCTTATAAAGTGGAGGGACTATGAAATGTCATAATAAACCTCACCAAGTTTCCTGATGAAGTTGTCAACAGTTAGAAATCTCGTTGTCATGGGAAAATAAAAAAATAATGTGTTTCCTATCCATAATGACTAATTTTACTGAAGCCATCACTCCATGGAAGTGCTTTTAGTCCTCACTTATTCTGGTTAGATTCTTGTTGTGCCTGAGCTGCTTGAAATACAGAAACATGTTGTGTTTTGGGTTTGGACTGCTGTATGCAGAGTTTCTACATTTCTGTCAGGTATAATTTCAATGCAGTGCTAACAACCTGTACTTGTGCTGTCTTTTCTCCCTCTCCACATACAGGTGGTTCTGTTAAAACAGGCTGAAAATCAGGATATGGAAAGCTTGGCATGTGCCTTTTATTTTTAACAAATTGATATTAAGCACGGCCTTCCCAGCCACTCATCAGCATTAATGTCATTTGTAGCTGCACTGCTTCTTTCTTTATTTTAGTGTGTTTCCTTCTTGTGAAAAATGCCAGATTGACAGGCTTGAAAGCTGAAATGCCTCTGTTTATCTTGGGGCTGTGATAGTATAGTCAGTGACAGCACAAACATCCACCCTGCCTCATCTCTATGCCTGGAGTGTGAGCAAAGATAGTTCAGTCTCCATGGCCATTAAATGCTGCTGATTCCATCAATAAGAATGCCAGTTCCTGAGAGGTGTCACAGTGACTTTGTGATCCAAGTGACTGCTCCAGACACGCTGGATTGAGACACCAAATTCAGCTCACATACCTCAGCACAAATACCATGGTAATGGTTTTCACTCCCGGGGAATCTGCCATGGATTCAGGAGGTGTCTTAGATTTAAACCTCTCTGAAATTCAATCACCTTCCCCTGAGCCAGACAGTCCCTCCACTTACTTGAGAAACTTGTTCATGTTTTTTAACAGGTTCCTTTTCATGTATGAGGTCTTTCTTGTTTTCAGCAGCTTTCTATCAGAAAGAAACAGTTTTTGGGATCTGTGAAGAAGAATACTTAAAGATTGGGAATGTAAAAAACTTCACAGTCTGGTGCTGCTGCAGGTGTTTGATGCTGTTGAACGAGCTGCAGGGACCTGTCTTTAATGTCAATTTTGCCCCTGCTCATGTCACCACAGGGGTTACAAAAGCCTAAAGGGCTCCAAGTCTAATGGGGCAGCCCCCAGAAAGGGAATTCACTTCATGCCTCACCTTCCCCAAGTAGAACCTGGAGATAAAAAAGCTCTGTGAGGATATGACATTAAAAATAATTAATTTCTCTTTTGATATTTTATCAGACATGAAAAATACTAAATAGTATTTCCATCTAATTTAGCTATCCATCAGTAGATTAAAAAAAAGGGAATATCTTTTAGAATTTTGGTTTCAATAAGACTTTCAGGCTAATGAAATGTGGTGTAGATAACTTGCTTTCTTTTTTTTAATTT
Organism: Melozone crissalis; assembly: GCF_028551555.1. Lineage (NCBI taxonomy): Eukaryota > Metazoa > Chordata > Aves > Passeriformes > Passerellidae > Melozone > Melozone crissalis. The sequence continues at coordinate 17,604,703 of NW_026535785.1, read as the reverse complement.
TAGAATTCTTCCCTAGAAAACCTCGAAATACTCTTCGAAAATTCAAATGCGAGTAGCAGCAAAGTTTGCTTCAAGACAAATCTGTGGAAAACATATGAGCTTCATTACTTATCAGGCAATATTTAACTGAACTATATGGTGAACAGATGCTGCTCTCCAAAGGGTGCTTTTGTCTAGAGAGCATTTTGAACACACAGAAAAAGAAAATGGAGAAAGAATAGTAGAAAATCTAGCTGCAAAAAAGAAACCCAGATTTGGTCTAAAACAGCAAATTAATTTTTTCTATCATCCCAGGGGCTCCCTGTGTAGGAGGAGTGTTGCTGTGTGCACAGATTTTCTATGGAAAGGTTTTGTATGGTCAGTAGAAAGAAAATTCTCAGTCAACACCACAGACTGGCCTGTCTGAAGTGGTGTAGAGCAATATTTTGGATCTTTATCTGCTTTATCAGGCAGCTCTGCAGGAACTCCAGACAAGTGGGAGCAAGTGACTCAGGGGTGTGAGGAGAATATAATATTTGGTTCTATGTTTGTTGAAAAAGTATTGCTGATGGTAATATGTACCAGTTCAATACATCATGGGACACAGAATGTCCTGAGTTGGAAGGGACCCACAGGGATCACTGACCCAGCTCCTGTCCCTGCAGACCCCCAACAATCCCCCTGTGCATCCCCAGCTCCCTCCTTTGGACACTCTCCAGCAGCTTTGGCTCTTTTGTACCTCATGGTGCCCAGAGTTGCCCCAGAGCAGGGCAGGACAATCCCCCGGGCCTGGTGGCATCATCTTCCTCTAAATTGCTGCAGTAAAAACAAATTTTTTTTTTTTAATTTATAAGTGTATAAAACCCAAACTTATTTTCTGTCAGCATCTTATTATTCCACATGGACAGTCTGTTTGATAGAGAAATGGCAAGATTGCAGTTCCCTGCATGGGAATTTTCCATACCAGGGTTTTCCATCCCAGGAGTACATGGAAGCCATGGGGTAACTGTTAACCAGGTTCCTGATTTGATTCTGCAGTGGCAGAAATCCAAATTTCAGCTCAAAACCTGCAGGTACAACACAGGAGAGCCCATATCCCTGTCATTCCTCAGATAAGCTCTGCATTTTGCTTCTCATTAGAGATGGTCCCAAACCATTTTGGATATCTTGAAAATTCCAGCATATATAATCTATCCCTGAGTCCTATTGACATTCCTGACATTTATATCTTTGCTAACATATTTTATTCTGGTGTATATCTTTGGCAAGAAGGGAGGAGATATTTTTACACTGAATATTGGTTTAGAGGTATCAAATGTCCCAATCAGCTGTGGCTTAGGTAATTTGAACATTTTTTGCTGTTGACTTGAATGGTGTCTGTTGTTTGGACATGGGAGGAAAATAAAGCTGTGCCTCTAACATGAATGCCACAATATGTTGTATAAAAGTCCTTTTAGGGCAGTGCCCCTTTGTTTTGGTATATATGGCTTTCACTCTTACAAGGTTGCCCATGTTCCTAGCCATGAACTATATATAAATTCTGTTAAACATATAGATATTTAGAATTTACATCAGATTCATGTCTGTACCTTAAGGAACACACTTTCATTGTAAAATTCACTTGTAAGATCAGTTGTAAAAACATTTTTGACTTGTGGCCACTTAAAACCAATATATTAGTAATCAGTAAATGATTAATACATATTTTCTTCAGTTATTTAGGGCACTGTTGAGTAAGACAGTGAGAACTAATGCACATTACAATGTAAAAGTGCTGTGAAATAATGGATAGCATCCTGTAATAACGTATTTTAGTATTATTTATACATGTTTCTCTCATGTGTTACACAGTGGAGCCACTTGCAATAATTGAACTTAAGAAAAGCACTGTGTAGACCTGTCATCCATTTGTCCAAAATTGTCATCTTGGCTTACAGTGCTACTGATATTTTTCAAACATTAATGCTGTTTGCTGCTTTGTCTGGAGAGAGCCACAAACTTGGGCTCATCCCACAGGGATCACAGGCAGAGCTGGATATTCAGCGTTTCACAGGGAGCACAAGGAAAGCAACTTCTGATTGCTGTGCTTCTCTCTCATGTTTGGTCACAAAATGCATTGCTCTCAGGGTAAAATCTCAGAATTCAGAGCTTCCTCAGAGTATTTGTTTATTTGTTATGGCAGTCTGACTACACCAAATGACTTAAACTATGCCCTTGTAGTAAATAATAATTTTAGTTTTGTTAAATAACAAAATAGCACAGAAGCATTTGGCTTCCTTTTTAAAATGCACGTTAAAAGGGACTGGTAGAGGATTTACATTGATAATTCATTGTAGCAATGTGACAGGCGTCTAGTAAGGAAAGATAAATAATTTTAATGAAAATTCAGTGACAGAAAAATAAACAAAGAGAATGGAACAATGGACATTTGAATGGGCTCTTTTAACTGACTTCCCATGGAATTTGGTCCCAGTGTAGGACCTGTGTCCTGCTCCTGTCCTCAGCACAAGTGCAGGTTAATTCGGGAGCCTGTGACTGACCCTGGCAGCACCCCAGGCACTACATTGTGCTGATAACAATTCTCTCTGTCCTCATTTCAGATCTGGATGTATTTTGTAACAGATGAAACACAGAAATGCACCTTCAAATGCATTCCACATATTCCTCCAAATGAGAGAATCCTAAAACAGGACTTGTAAGCTCAGTATGAGTGGCCAGGGAGTGAAATAGGGGTCTCCTTGAGCCTGGTCTCAAAAGCTCTGAGATCTATTTCACACCCAAGATAGCTCAGCTACCTTAGAAGGCATAAAATCAGCAGAATGGCCTCTGTGGTAGTGCTGGAAACAAAAAGGTTTTAATAAAAGGCAAAATAAGAAAACTCTTTAGAAAGAAAAACCGAGCCAGGCGCAAGAGGTTCTTGCTCCTGGTAAAACACCTCACAAAAGCAATTTTTGTTCTCTTATTTTTCTAGCAAATTGCTCAGGTAGGATTTTTTGCTTTCTGTCCAGTTGGCTTCCTTAGGTTTGAGGTGAAGTCCCATAGGTCCTATGAGGTCTTTTCACCTAATTGAGGAGAGAAACTTCTGGGTTTATTTCCTTTTTAAGGGGACAAAGGAGACTTTTGTCACTCTGTCAACAGAGGGCACATTCCTATATTTCACCTTTTCCATGCATCTAAAAGGAAAGAGGAGAAAGGAACATGATCTGAAAAAGTCTCACTTTTGTCAACAGTTTGTAGTTATGCTAATAATTTTAAAATTGGTTCTAATCTTCTATCTTAACTTTGGTGAAGTGTTTTCCCAGGCAAGCCTCAAATTTCTGGCTATGTATGATTTGAACATAGAGGTAGGTTAATAACTTTTTGACACAACACCAATAACTTACAGAACTTTTTCAGTGCAAAACTAGTTTTTAAACAATTTTAAAGAGGGCCCATTCCTGTAAAGGAGCACAGTGGAACCAAAGAGTTTGCACCTGTAGAGCTTTACCTGCCCTGAGTAGGGTGCTGCCTGTTAATCTGAGGGCTAACAAACCCACAGGACATTTGGAGTGGAAATTATTTGAATTCACAGAGCTGGCAGCTGGCAGAGAGCTGGTGTTTTTCTGTTCCTATCCATGCAGACACACCCCAGATTTTCAGCCTTGATCTTAGGAAAGAGAGAGAGGAGGGATCCCACTGTTCATGAGCTCCTGTGAAATCCTCTGCTGAGCTCAGTTTGATTTCCCATGGAGAGCCACCCACCAGTGGGGAAACAGTAGACACAAACACACATAATCACAGTGCTAAAATACAAAATTGTGTGTATTCTCTTAGTAAATATGTGTATCTGAGTAAACTGAAGAAAAAATATGATTGGAAATCTGCATTCTTGCAAGACCCATCTGCTGTCTGAAGTTGGGATATTTGAGATTTGCAAGGCATTAGAAGATTTCAAGACTAGAAGATTTAAAGAAAGCAGATGGCTTCATCCTATTTAATTTAATTAAATTTATTTAGTATGAAAAAGGGAGAAAGCTAACTGTCTCCAGCATAAAAGCTCTTTAAATGCATTAGCTCCTGAGAGGCCTGCAATCTGAACACTGCCACTGTGCTTTTTAGATGAATTAGATATTGCCTTCCTTCTGCCTTATAAATTGTGAGGCAGAATAGCTTCTGAAGTTCCTTTTAATACACGAGGATGCTCAGGCATCCAGTCTTGAATTGCAAGTACATTACTATGGAACAGTTAAAGTGTAATTCAGAACAATTTCTCATTTATGTTGTCTATTAATGTCCTAGACCATCTAGAAGATCTACTTAGCAATGGAAAAAAAAATTCAACTGAGATCTATGTACTAGAAACAGCTCCTTCATTTCAGATTTTCATGTCAGTTTTTATCCAAGATGACTGTAAGACTCATAGATCCTGTCTTTTAGAAATGTTTTCTCCTGCTTATCCTCAGATTTACTAATGCTGCTAAGATTAAAAGAACACATGCAATCTCATGTGTGAAGCACAGGCAGGTTGTAATAAAGCATATACTTTCATAGATATTATATTTTAAAGCTCTTTAAGCAATGATGAGTTTCACACCTTCCGTGCTAGTCTGTTACAGTGTTTAATTATCCAGAACAATTTAGAACAAAAATCACTACATTTGGCCTCATTAATGTAAGGCAAAGCAGAGCTTTTTTAAAGCAACCCCCAGACAGGATTTGTAAACATCAACTTCATTTTTATTTGGTACAAAGCACATTAACAGCAGCAGCAGAGAGAGCTAAAATTTTACAAGCAGAGAATTAATCACAGCGGGTGATGACAGGCTGGTAAAGTGTCTCATTAGGAAAAGAATAACAAGGAGTTTAATAGAGAGGCAGCTTTTTGTAAGGATAATGGCCTGGGTTTTCAGGAGGTATTGGTGATTTGGGAATGCCTCAGTTCTGATATCAGTTCTAAACACCTCGTTTTCAGTAGGAGCTGCAAACCTTTCCCTGCAAGTGTTTTAAAGCACTTTGACATTCACTTCCTTCATAAAGTGTTTCCTTTATTCCTTGGCAGTGAGCACCCTAAAGCCAAGAGACTCTTTTATCCTTCCTAGGCAAAATTCTTTCCTGAACCACCTAGATCCACAATCTTCAGGAGACTTCTGAAATGAAGATGTTTCTAGTACATAGATCTCAATTTTTTTTTGTTTGTTTTTCATTGCTAAGTAGATCTTTGAGATGGTTTAGGACATTAATAGACAACATGAATAAACAGAATGGTTTGTGGGCCAGATTTACAGCTGATGTGAAACATCACAGCCCCAGGTCCTGCAGGCAGAGCAGTGCCAGTTTAGGGCAATGGAGATCTGCCCCAGCCATGAACTCCCTGCAGTAGGAAAAGGACAAATCAGTGTAAGGAAAAGCTCTGTGTCCTGGGGAAAGCTCCAAACACCTCCCCTGCCTCAATCAGGCAGCCACACCACTCTCCACCAGACAGGATTTTGGAAATGCTTTATTCCTTGCTTGCAGCAGCCATAACTAACTCAAGATCTCATCTGGAAAAGGGCATCATAAACCCAGCAGGCAGGAGCAGGAGACAGGACCATAAAAGACAAGAACAAGCCATAACTTGAATCGACAGGTTGGAAAATGGAAGAGAGAAGAAGAAATTCTGATGTTTTTTAGCTGTTTGGAGGACAAGGCAGGAGCTTTACAGAGAGTGTGCTGGGTAGTTTACTCTTGTGAAGTATAACTAATCTCTTCAAAGAGATTATCTGCAAAAGTACTTTCCCCCCCTCTTTTTAAGCTTTTGCAATACATTTAAATGCATTCTTTTGTTTGGGGGTTGCTCTCATGAGTGCCTTTTCCTCAAATACTGGGCATATAATTTATGTTACCTTGTAGCACCGTATATTGCAGGTAGGCATTTTATGGCATAATTTATTTATATTTTACTGTTGCTGTGTGCAATAATGAGGTTTCTGCTGCTTCCAATTTCATTCATTAGAGCAGGCAGGCCAATGGGCAAAAATCATCATAACCAAGGGCTGAAAACAGTAAGAATTTCAGCAATGCCTCATTTGTAGAGGGCCTTAACTGGTGTAATATGCACCTACATGTTAGTAGAGCTTGTAAACAACATAAGAAGAAGAATGCACAAAACCCCAATAACTCATGATGTAGCAAAACTAAAAAACTTATTAAAGAAGAGAAGGTTTGTCTATTGGTGCAAGAAAACAATTTTTTTTCCCTTCTGATGCTTCTTCCCCTCACCACTGACATTACAGGGAGAATTTTAATGCCCACCCCCAATCTATTGAAGTCACATTGACAAGATTTTTAGTGTTAGCTGTATAGCCAAATTATTTCAAGATATTCAGTGCACAATAAATCTACTTAGGGTGCTTTGTTCTGATGAACTCATTTAAATGTATTATATTAAAAAATTACGTTTCCAGAGGCTTCTCTAGACATTTCTTAATCGGTTGTCATGGTGATGTCACTGATTACAGTTTTTAATGTCCCATTTGAAGATTATGCACTACTTAATGATCAAAAAAGTAGGTCTAATTTCTTTAGAGAAAAATTTAAAAACAACCCTTTTCACAGAATGAATTACACAGGTTACTCATAATACAAAATAATGAAAATGGTACAATGTAAGGAAAGATTTGGTTAAGATTATGGGCCAAGAAGATGTTCTACACCAAGAAGCTTTTTAATAAACATAGAAAAATAATTTTAAAAAACTGCAATAACTAAAATGTGGATATGGATGAGGGTAAAGAACACCTAAAATATCCTTGTGCAACCTTCAACTCTCTTTACAATTACAAAAGAGTAATGATCTGGAGAGCATGAGAGATGATTTTGTATTTTAAAGGATTTTGTTGTGACATTCTCAGCTCCTGGTCACACTGTCCCTCTGATTTAGGTGGCTTTGCAATCTGCAGCAGAGTTCTACCTGGGAGTTTAGTGTCAGCCTCTCCTGAGCATATTCCACATTTGGAGGGGAAAAAGCCCCAAAAACTCGTTACCCTTCTGTTTCAGACAACTTTTCTCAGGCTTAAAGGGTTAAACCCATTGTGGTTGCTCTAGAAATTTAAACATGGCTTTCATGAGCAGTTATTGACATTTCCAGAGGTTTTGCTGTAGAGGTTTTTTTTTTAACCTCTATTTTATAGGTGTCCCAGCCTGTAACATCCCTCCCATCCGTGTTCCTCCTGTCCCTCCAGCCTGGAACTTGACAAATTAACACTTGGTCACCTCAGAACAATTGAACTGGGTTCCAGTCAGCTCAGCTTCAACCAGCTGAGCTCTTCCCAAGCCAAAGAACCTGATGGGGTTAGTCCAGAATAAATCAAATAAATTTGGGTGCCAGGAGCTCCCAGTCCTTAGCAAGAGCTGGTTCTACCAGCCCATCCTCTACTTTGCATTTTAAAACTTTAATTCTTAGGCTGATTTGTGGCACACTGAAGTCAAGGAATTAGAAGAGTGAGCTGTTTGTTTACTAGCAAAGGAATTGTAAAAAGCATGGAGGGAATACGGGAGGCAGAGAATAAAGGATAACAAGGGAAAAATTAAATTACAGGGAAAAATATACATCACCATTCACATTATGGGATTATCCATCTTTGTCTAAGGCCTGGGTTTGCAGAAATATTTACACACTTAAATCTCATTTCTGCTGAAGAGAATTAGGTATCTAATGCTTTGATTTCTGGTGAATAAAATACTGCTTTACTTTCTGAAAAAACATTTTTTTTTTTTGTGATATCCATTTAGAAAAGTATTTTGATCAAGATTTCAGGTTCTTTTTTAGAATTTTTTGGCAGATTTCAGATTTCTGTACGTATTAAAACTTCTAAATGGGACAAGGGTCAGAACACAAGTAAAAATAAAGATTTGCCTTATGGCAGAAGGCAACAAAAAGAAAACTGTATTTTGAGCATAGGAAAAGTTTAAGATTTTCATGGACATGAAGAAAGTTCTGTAGGTCAAGGACTTCATTCACAGTGCAATGAAAACAGCATTGGTTTTGTTTGGAAAATAACCATCTTCTGGGGTTTTTTTCTAGACAATAGCAGTCTCAGAAAATATGGAAAGAGCGAAAAAATCTTTCAAAAGAAATGTGCTTTGTTCATTGACAGAGGGACAGATTTTGAGGGAAAAAAATATACTGTGAATATAGTGTGAAAAATACGGTGTGAAAAATAAAAATCAAACCCCAAAGAACTTCCAAACCAATATCTTTTTTTTGGGGAGGAGGGGTGGATTTTTTCCTGCTATTTGAACTAAGCCTATCTGATCCCTGCTGTGATAGATCTGGAGAAATGATTCCTCTGTCTTGCTTACAAAATGTTGTCAAATAACCCAATACTGGTTCAGTGTTTAGTTGTTTTACTGACATTTGCTGCTAAGGTTGAATTTTACTTTGCTCAGGCCTAATTTTACCTCATCAGAGCTCCATTGCTTTAAGTCTGGTGGCAAGTATAACATGTATTAATGAAAACAACCATATCTCCTCAGAGATAACTGTTCTGACAACTTCTGGGAGGTTTATTCATCCACAGTAGGTGCAAGCAATTTGTAACAGCAAAGGATAATACCACAAATGTCTTTAAGATCCATTAGAAAGGAGTCAGCAGAGGAAAACTTATAAAGGTTGCATGATCTGAAGGTGATTATCCACATGCTAAAGCAGCCAGAACCTTCTGGTGCTTCACTGCAGCCAAAAATACCATGCTCATGCTTGGCACATAATGAAGTTTGGACTATGGAAAGAAAATGGTTTTATTCAGCATGAAAGTTAAAGATAAAACCCTTCAGAACTGAACCTAATTGTCCTTTGAGGTATTTCTTAAGGTCAAAGCTGTACTTGATGGTAATTATAGTTCCCTACTCATGAAATCTTTGCAATTGTACTAAAAGCAGCACCAAAACCTCCTGAGCTTTTACTGGCTTTGCTGCAGAGAGAAATAATGTTTCCTCTTTCTTTTCAGTAAATAATGCTAATTTAAAAGGTCATTGTGTTTTAGTTTTCCTGTGGTGGTTATAACTGCAATTAAACCAATATCAGTCAAAATAAATTATTCAGAAAAGTCTAAAAGGAAATAGTAGAAGCAGTAGAGAAAACAAGTGCCCATTTTGATCAGGACACCAACCTCCTTAGAATCTCAGTTAAGAAATGAGCCACTGTTTCTCTTACAAAAGGCAGACATCATTTTTTGACATTCATTTCCATTACAAAGTATTTCCTTCATTCCTTAGCAGTGAGAAAAAGTTCCACATATCTTTGTGTGTGCTCCTGCAAAAACTTTCCATGTTTTCTGTAGTGCGGGATATGCTTGAGCAATGGCCCTTTTGAAAAAGAAAATAAATGTAATGCCATAAAACAAGCCTCACTCCAGCCTCCCCAGTGCTCAGTAAAAGCAAACAAGAACAGCAAAGGCAGCCAAGCCCCAGATGTCCCATTCTGTGTTTCTCTTGGTGACCACTTAGGCCTGACAGACTGGGACTTCCAGGCTCTGACAACTTATCTCCCTTTGTTTTAAGACCTCAGCTCTGCTGCTTTGCTTCCAGCCTAAAGTTTGCATAAATTCACACTCTGTCTGTGTCTGCTCTCTCCTCTCAGCTGCTTCTCCAGGCTGCTCTGAGCTGTTGTGGCTGTGCAGCTCTTGAGTGATGCTCCACTGCTGTCAGGGCTGCAGATCCCTCCTGCCTCCCCTCCTTCCATCCCTCAGCTCCCTGTCTCTGGCAGCTCATCCTTGTGGGAAATGGACTTGGAGAGAGTTCTCTGGGCCTGGCAGAAGGCTCACACAGTGTGTGCATCTGTATGAAAACTTGGAGATAAGAAATGCTGACTTAGAGATGCCATGGAATAGGACAGACATTGTTGAGAGAGGAATGGAACTAGAAACAAATTTCAAAGGATGGCCTTGCAAATAAGGCTGGATACTTTGGAGAAATAAAACTATGAAAAATGCATTGTAGTGGGACCCATGAGGGGTAATTTTAGATGCTTGGCTTTAAGGCATTTGCAGCATGGTGCAGCAAAAGCTAATAGGCAAAGAAACGCTTATGGTGTATTGTAATTAGGAAATAGTTGACTTCTAATTGTGATGGTGTGAATTATAACATCAGTATTTTCTCACCCTTCACATGAGACTGGAAATAGAATAAAAGTTTTTAAAACACCTCTCAGCTGCCCCATCTCTGGGTCAGAAAAGTGCATTGTCTGACACACCGTGGTCCCCCAGGTGTCCCCAGCACCATTGCTGCTCCTTTGGGGTCTGGGTCCTGATCAGCCCATGGAAGCTCAAAGGTATTTCTGTTCCAGTTACTTTTGGGAGGATGTTTTGGATTGAGCAGGTTTCTGTGTACACCCCTCAACATTGTTAAAGAAAGGAATATTTGTAAGGTTTATCATATCAAGGAATATGTGTAAGGTTTATCAATTATCTAAGCCCAAAGGAGTGAGTTTTAAGTCATCTCACTCCTTTAGCCTTATTTGATGTAATGCTTTCTCTTATTTTAGGTTTTATTTGTATTTGTGATCTGAGAAACCAGTGTTCCAATTGGCCTCTCTGGGAATTGCTCACTAATTCTTCTTTTCTCAGCCAAACTTAAACTTTTTTTCTGAGGAAATATTCAGTTTCTCTATCTGTATAATCCTACCTTGGGAAGTTAATAAAAAACTGGTTTAGCCTCACTTCTTTCAATGGCTGGAATTTTTTTGAGGAAAGGCAAAGAATAAGAGAAATATTTAATGGTGAGAAACAAAAACAAGTGTTATTGAAGTGCAGAGGAGCACTATAATTTAAATGCTTTCTCTCTTCATGACAACAGACCGCATGTTATATCTTTATTACCATTTACATGCCCTAACTGCAGTCTCTCATTTGTTCACAATAATGAACATTTCTGCTCAGACAATAGCTTGTTTAGGCCAAATATAGGTCATTACACTTATTTGAAGCATCATTGCTGTCTGGCATTATATGCTGACCTTTTCTTTCTCAGATTAAATAATTTCATACTAACTTATGCAAATTCTTCCTCCTGATTTGTTGTTTTTTTGTTTTTTTTTAATTCCTTCAGTCGATGGATAGACATTTAATTCAGGATTGTAGACAGACTGGTGTGCATTAATACCAATGGTGAAGTGATTAGCTCTTCAAGGTGGCATAAAATATGCTAAACCAAGTATACTTCTTTTGTAATTGAATTTCAGAAAATAACATAGTCTTATTTAGCTACAGCTCAACAGCAAAATACACAGTACAAAGGTGATTTTCCCTCTCAACTGGATACTTTTTCCATACTGGCATTCAGTTTGATTAATGTTTGCATTAACAGCAATTTATTGGTCACTTGCTCAGCAGAAGCTTTCCAAAGGGACATTATATATGTTAATGTATTGCTACTTACATCCCCATAAAACATACACAGATTACAAATTGGAAAATATAGGACCAATTAACACTGATCAGCAGATGTGTATACTGATGTGGTATATTGAGAAAATCTGATTTTCAGCTCCATTTAGTCAGAATCAACATGCTGGCCATCATTTTGAAGAATGCCCGAGTAAATTTTAAAACACATCAGCAGAGGCCTTATTCATATATTCAGCTTTGTTTTACTCTAAATCTAAAATATATGATAATGTGGTTTAAGGTTAAGGTCTATTCTGCCCTGGATTTGAAAATAAAATAACAATCATGGAATAGCCTGGGTTGGAAGGAACCTTAAAATCCATCCCACCCCTGCCATGCTCAGGGACACCTCCCACTGTCCCAGGCTGCTCCAGCCCCAGTGTCCAGCCTGGCCTTGGGCACTGCCAGGGATCCAGGGGCAGCCCCAGCTGCTCTGGGCACCCTGTGCCAGGGCCTGCCCACCCTGCCAGGGAACAATTCCTCATTCCCAATATCCAACCTAAATCAATGAGATTCTGTGTAACTAAAAAAAATACATTTCTGTATAGATGAAAACCTAAATGTCCCCCTTTTTTATGCATAGTTCTTAAATGTTTTTATTGTGATGAGGAGATATGATAAGAAGGAAATCACAGCAGAGCCAAAATCAAGGAAAGCCTTTAAGGCAATGAATATGTTTAGAGATCATTATCTGTCTGGTACAATACAGCTTCCACTCTGCTGAAGGAAATGCATCACATAAACCCCCACTTTATTCCAGTTTTGCACAAGTGCATTCCCACCCCAGTGCACCAAATGCCAGTGGGCAGCCACACTCAGGCTGATGAGAAGGGCTGGGACAGTGATGCTTTGAGAGGGCTGCCCTAGAACAGAGGCTGGACAGAGTTACAGAATAAAGCAGGGATTTATTAAAAGGATCTCCTCCATGGATGCACCTTGGACAGCACAAGAGCCCAGCCAGGGCTGCACCCAAAATGAACCAAAATGGTCCCAAAATGCATGACCAGGCACAGGGTCTCTCCCTTTGATCAGTTCTGCTCCATTTGCATCTTGCAGTTCATTGTCCCATTCCAGCTTTAGCCCATGCAGTCCCATCCTGCTTGTTTTTCTCTCTCCAGCCCACGGTGTTTGTGCTCTTGGGCTGAGATTTGGATCATTTGTCCCTGGTGCCCAGCTGGAGCAGGAATTGTTTTGTCTCCCTACTCTGTGCACAGAGCTCACCATCCCCTAATGTGAAACCCAGACCCACACACTAAAGCAGCACAGAATCTGAAAAATATAAAAGCTAAAACCTGAGGCATCAAGAGAAGCCCCAGATCTGAGAGATCTTCCTCACAGCCCATCATCAGAAAGGAACGTGTCACTCCTGCTTACTCCTAGGCAGCGCTGGGAAATGAATAGCATTAAACATTCAGCAGCATTATTCCTTTTCTATGTCTGCATAAATTTTTAAGTGTTGCAGTGTCCAAAATAATTTGTATAAGTTTTAAAGCTGGGGAGTATATTCGATCATATTATGTGTTTGCTAGTCAGGCCAATAAATTTAATTTCAGAGTACTGCTCTTAAAGTCTGAATTGGACTATATTTAAATCAATTTGAAATTAAATTTTAAGTTGGTGCCAGCTTCCTTCACATTACAGGAGGCAAAGTTTTAGCATAGTAGGAAGTACCCCAGAAACTCATGCCTGTTGTGTGAGATGCAGCTTTGGCAACATGGAAATTCTCACAGTCAGAGTGTCTGCTTCTTCTACCATCACTGAGCATGTGAGATACACCTGTGTAATACCATACACATTTCTTTAATATAAAACATAGATCTCATTTAAGTTTCTGTTATGGAACACAATTTCCAGTGTGTCTGTACAGTGAGTCCCACTCTTGGTGATTTTTGGTTTCTTGGACCTACCCTCTGCCCAGCCTTCAATCTCCTCATTTCCACTGGTATTTCCTCTCCACCAGCCTTGAAAACCTTTCAGACATTCTAGCAATATGTCATATTTTCTCATCTGTTGTGGACAAGGTTCAGGTCATCCCTGCAGCTTGTTCACCTGCCAAAATTGCTTCCTCTGACTTGTGGGGGAGGCTCTGCCAGAGTGTAACAGTAATGAAAGGAGATTCAGAGACTGAAGAGCTCTTCTCTGCCTCGTCAGATCTCTAAGCAGTTCAAATTTTATTAACCTCTGCTGATCTGGTGTAGCATTCCAGTATATCATGGCTGGCAACAATGAGGGGGGACCCTCACAAGAGGCTTTGCTCTTAGGGACAGGACTAAGGAAAGGAAAGAGGGACCTGACTTTCTTCTCTGGTCAGGGGGCAAACCAAGGCAAACTGCTGAGTGGGTTTAGCAGCTTTGATACCAAAATATCCTTCTGCACATTCCTGACTGTAGCACCCTCATTCTGATGAGCACTTCACCTCCAGAAGAGCTTTTAGCTCCCAAATGACATCTTTTCTTGAAAGCAAAGAAACATACAGAGCATGTAAAACATGCTTTATTGATCTAAAGACTTTAGGATTAAAATAGTTTTGTTTTTTTGCTTGTGGTAAGAACTCTGCACCACTAACTCAGGGTGCAAGTTACTATTTATATACAGGATGGAATTTCTGCCAGTTTAATCTTCTTGGGGACAAAATGTCTACAGGTACTTCAGTAATTCAGTTTAAATTCTGAATTTGATCCCCAATGTAGGAATTCTCTAACCACAGATTAGAGAAACTCTGGAAACCAGTTGCAGTGATAATATCATCTGCTGATTTTTGGCTGCTGAGTTCATCACTTTTCAGAAGTGAAATTGTCATTCAGGAAGAATATGCAGCATGGATATTACATTAATCACATATTTGTGGTAAGAAAAAACCATAAGGGAATTTATGCCCTATATTCCAATGAATTAATTAGGAAAATTTCTGCACTCTTTTTTCACAGAAGAGAAAATCTTACATATTGTAGAATGGAAAATCTTTCATTCAACCATATTGTGGATATAACACTCTCTTCCCCTTCTGTGCTTGGCCATCAACAAAACCAAAAGTTTTTACATATGTGCATTTTTTCAGCTTAGAGAGTAAAAGGAGGGGCACTTTATGGGTATTTTTTCCATGAAGAAGAAAATCATCCATTGTCTTAACTGAAAGAATAAATAGTTTTCCTAGATTGTGCAACATAGCTTTTGAGAGTAAAGAGATTGAATTTGCAGTCATGCCAGTATAATAGTAATTTTGCAGGCTTCCAAATTTATTGTCTTGTTGATTCTCATATGAATATGGAGCATTTACCTGCACTGAACACAGAACAGCTGTCTCAGATCACTGAAAATTTGTTGATTTCTTCAGGTGAAGACTTTAAATGTGTTTTCCTCTAGTTGTAACTCAAATGAAAAAATGTTTCATGTTATGTCATCATGTAACTGTGTGGGAGTAGAGGCAAATACCAGGCAGAAGTACAAAGAGGTGCCTGTGATAGATAAATGAACACCTTGTGCTGGTGCAACATTTAAATACAGGAGTCTGCAATTGAAGAACATGAAAGCTGGCAATGAACACTGCTTTCTCTCAGTCACAGTCTTTTGGGCCTTTAAAGTGCCTTTTATTTCACTTTTCAAAACTGTCATCATTCAAACACTTGTGAATTTCTCTGTCTCCTCTCTATTTAAAATCACTGGTGATTGAATGTGCAAAAACAACCAGGCAGCTCTTTCCAGTCCCTTTTTGTGCATCCTGTTGGGGTAGGACATGGTTTGGAAGCTGTAGAATTTAAACATTGGCATAAACCAAATGTTTTATGTTTATGTTTCTTTATATGCACGTGTACACCTCTAGATGCGCAAATGTACATCTTTACCTCATGCTCTGGTAGCCCTCTGAGTCCTGTATCTGTTTTTCCTCCAAAACAAGAAACCTGTCTGCACTTCTCATCCCTCAGATCAATTTGGAAGCAGTAGAAAATTAAAAAAGAGCCATTAAATCTTAGGGAAGTAAGTGAAAACTTGTATGTTGGGAACAAAGAGAAAGAGCATCAATTGTAGGCAGCAGACACAGTTTATCTTTTTTATTCTTCTGTCAGTTTTTGAAAAAATGTGTTATCTAAGGGTTAAAAATAGAATAATACTAATATTGTACAGAAATGCTTATTGTAGATCTCAAATTGCAATTATTGCCTATAGTACATTGATAACTGAATTTAGTGCAATTTTTCTAAGCCACCTCAGCTGCCTGCTGCACCTTGGATGGCTTCAATACTTGCTCTAATCCATGTGTGAGTTAGCATTCCGTGAGGAATAAGGAGTCTTCCAATTTATTAACTGAAGTATCTTACATCTTTCCATGCTAGAAAAAATTTTATATTGACATATCCAGAGTTTTTATTGAAGTTATATTAGTGCTATCTATCAGGGATGTGCTAGAAAATCTATAACTTCCACCAAAATGTTGCCCATGTGAGCAATTCAGTTTATGAAGTACAATCTTCCCAGGCTGGCTTAGTGCCTCCTGGTTCATTTTTCAAGCTATGTGATGTTTAATGAATTTGTCAAAATAAAAACTAATACACAGTTTCACGTCTATCATCAAATTATGCTTTGCAATATACGGCTAAGGGTATGAAAAAAGACACCTATATGAAGGTCTGCAAATGGAAAACATCTCAGGTCTGTGCTGTTCTATTTCTTGTTTTGACACTTCCTCACAGGCTCAGAGATGTTTTACTTTGGTTGCAATTGCACTGGGAGTTTGTCCAGATGAAGCAACGACACGGTTTCATTATGTGCAGCATGTAGATATTTGTCTGCAGTGCACCATCAAGCCAGTCAATATATTAAAAAAAAAAAAAAGAAAAAGAGAAAGGGAAGGGTTGAGAGGTCTTTATGACCTTGTTTAAAGCAATCCCAGATCCCATTTTCTAAACTACTAAGCAGATTTTCAGACTCATTTGTTTTCTCTTACATATTTAGTCAGAACCTTGTGGCAACTAAGAGAGTGACATTTTTAAAAGAGCTTGACATGATGTCTGACCTGTTTATGCAGCTGCATCACTTTTCCAGGACCTTCAGTTTCCTTGAACAAAGCTAAGAACAGTAAACTTTTAGGAATACTAAAAAGAAAAATGATTTCTCCATGCCCTACTCTGCAGGCATGAGTGATACATGCTGCCCTGGCTACCAATTTTCATAATCACTGGCAGTTGTCAGTCATCATAAATCAGTCAGTGCTGTGGCCTCTGGGGGACCTCACAGGTCACTGCAGAGAGCTCCAGTGTCCCAGCTTTGATGGAGTGCAGCAATGGCACAGTGGTGAGAGGAGAGCACCAGAACCCTAAGTTATGGAATATGAGTCCTGGGAGGAGCAGCTGCAGGAGCTGGGGCTGTTTAGCCTGGAGAAAAAGGAGGCTCGGGAGGAGCCTTTTTGTTCTGTGCAACTCTCTGAAAGGAGGGTCGAGCCAGGTGGGAGTCAGCCTCTTCTCCCAGGCTGCTAGACATAGTAGAAAAGGAAAATGGCCTCAAGCTGTGCCAGGGGAAATTCAGTTTGGGTATGAGAAAATGTTGTTCATTGGAGGAGTGGTTAAACATTGGAATGGGCTGTCCAGGAGAGCAGTGCAGTCATCACCCCTGGAGGTGCTCAAGAAATTCATAGACTTGGCACTTTGTGATGGTGTTTAGTGAAAGGTGAGGTTTGTTGGTCTTGGAGATCTCTTCCAACATTAATTATCTGGTGACTCTGTGACTCCCATGCCATCAGATGCCACCCCTGAACCTGGGGCACTGCAGAGCTCTGCTCTCACCGCAGCTGAGCCTGGGCTGACACTCCCAGCCTTCCTACACACAAATGTTCAGGCATATTAAGCCAATAAAGCAAATTAAAAACCCACTGGTGGGGTGGTGCTGATTACAGAGAGTAAAGAAGCCAAACTTTACAGCAGAGATTTATTGTGAAGAAAACATAACCATTTCTGTATTTCATCAGGAGAAAAGTCCCTCTTTAGGTGTACTTTTTAAACCCTGCCACAGCTGCCAAGTTGAAGTGATGTGGCCTTGAATTTACCGCAGAGATGATGTTTTATATCCATTGATATAAATTTTGCTATTAATATCAACACATGAATGGATTTAAATGCATGTAGCCTTTAAATAATTTGTGCATGATACTGGGTGTGCAATAATGCACCAGAGGGAAGGCAGGGGATTAGGAATGGGTGTGATCATGTTGGATCAGGAGCTGTGTGATAGAAAATATCTATATTCTCAGGGAATATAGCAGGCAATCCTTTTGCTATGGAATTCAGCATCCATGGTCAGGATATTGCCAGTCCAGCGGTAGTCCCATGGCAGCCACAGCACTCCAGCCCTGTCTTGTCAGACTCTGGCAGCTTTCCTACTATTTTAGTGCTTTCCCCTTCTTGTTCAGGAGATGATTCCTCTGGGACAGTCTGCAGAACCAATGCCACCCTCACTGAATCAAGGCATTGGTTCTTGCAAAGAAATGCAGAGGGTTTCTGAAATAAAACATGATGATAGGTCTTTCCTGTAGGTTGTGGGTTTAGTTTGGTTTTTTGTATTTTTGGTGGGTCCTTGTGGTTTGTTTCTTTTTTCCAATCAAGGCTGAAGTCCCTGTCAGAAAGAAAATTAAGAATCTGAAAAAGGCAGAGAATTCCAAGTGAAGCAATGACCATAGGCAAGTGCAACTCTGGGAATCCACAGGAAAGGTGGCATTGAAAGCCAATTTGTTGAGGCCTGGGACTGCCTCAGAGGGGTTAATTGAGTCTTTCAAAACATTTCTATTGGTCTCAGATGATACTATCTGAGTAGTGAATCAAGAAGGAGGATTCCTTGAAGGAATGTTAATTAGCATAATTATGCTCATTAACATAATTTGTTCATGACTTAATATTAATCTGATTGGCTTACTTGGGATTAAAAGCCTGAAGCTGCAAAATTGAGGATGACCTTTGCTGGGAGCTTGAGGACTTTACTGCTCCAAAGGTTTGGGAATGTAAGTCCAGGATCCCATGTTTGTACCAGTACCTCAAATATCTTTCTGTTCACAATTATAGTATCACAATTATTATTCTGAAAAAGCAAAGGCTCTCAGACATTTTTTTTTTCCCACTGCCAGAACACCTAATATTTGCCAGACAGAGACATTCCTGTGAGACAGAACTGTACACAGAAGTGTATGCTGGAAACAGTTAATATAGAACCTCTGTGTAATTTGAGTTCATTTATTCTTGATAATAATGGAATGCTAGGTTGGCATCCTAATGTCCTATTTTTCTGCTTAGTTGGAACCTGTCATGTGCATGTTGACATTAACAGGAAAGCTGAATATGAAACTTGACTTTGCTACCTAGAACATTAAAATTTCAGTAAGTTCAAAAAAGAAAAATGCAAACATTTGAGAGGTCATTCTGCTTGTTCATTTTTTTTTACTGTAAATTGCATGCTTCTCTCATTATATCATTTATCTCTCATAATAGCTTAATTTGGACTCCTTCCAAATTAAAATGGAGACAAAGTAATTGTTTTGCTTTTTTCAAAAGAGATGCTGAATTTCCTATGAATAAGGCACTAGAGCAATGTCTTGAATACTAAAAGGAATACACAATATCCTTCTGGTAGCTGTGCTGGCAATTGAGTTAGTGTGTTTCCCCTGCTTGAATGGCTAAAGAAAATAATGGTTTTGTCCCTTCAAATGGTACTGTGGAATCCAAGAGTTGATTTCAGCAACATGATTCATACATCACACTGTCGTAGCTCACATATGGTCTCAACTTCCAGAAGGGTTTCTTGATGGCTTCCTGGGTGATGAAACACATCTCTGTACAGCTCAGATTGTTTCCCTTGCACCCTCCCCACTGCAGGGGGAGAATGAGGGGTGAGTGTGACAGTGTTCACAGGGGTCCGAGGATGAGGGAAGAGATGAGGATATGACTCCATGTTTCAGAAGGCTTGATTTATTATTTTATGATATATATTATATTAAAACTATACTAAAAGAATAGAAGAAAGGATTTCATCAGAAGGCTAGCTAAGAATAGAAAAAGAAAGAATGATAACAAAGGCTTGTGGCTCGGACAGAGAGTTGGAGCCAGCTGACTGTGATTGGCCATTAATTAGAAACAACCACATGAGGCCAATCACAGATGCACTTGTTGCATTCCACAGCAGCAGATAACCATTGTTTACATTTTGTTCCTGAGGCGTCTCAGCTTCTCAGGAGAAAAAATCCTAAGGAAATTATTTTCCATAAAACATGTCTGTGACAGGTGAGCTCTGCTTACCCCTGAACATCCCCTTGTACAAGCAGCATGTGATATTATTGCTAAAATCAGAGTTTCAAAGATCATCAGACAACAGTTATTTTTTTAAGAAGAGTCACTCCATGATGTTATGCGCATGAGTAATGTCTGTTGTCCCTGACAGTGTGAGCTTAACTGAGGGCACGTCCAGGTCACTCTAATGAGGGTGGGGTGAGACTGGACCATTGCTAAACACAGGCTGGCAAAGAGGGGCTGCAAAGCTGCTGGTGGCAAAGGCCCTGGCGGTGCTGGTGCCAGGGCTGGGCACAAAGGCAGCAGTGCCAGAGGCCAGTGGCACCTGGGCTGTGCCAGCCCTGGGGTGGCAGCAGGCCCAGGGCAGGGCCCGGCCCCTGGGCTGGCCCTGCTGAGGGACCCCGAGGGCTGCGGCCACTGCTGGGCCTGTCATGGCCACCAGAGCCCTGCAGGGGCTGCAGCGTGTCCAGGGCAGGGAACGGAGCTGGGCAAGGGGCTGGAGCCCCAGCAGGGGCTGAGGGAGCTGGGAAGGGGCTGAGCCTGGAGCAAAGGAGGCTCAGGGGGCCCTTGTGGCTCTGCACAACTCCCTGCCAGGAGGGGACAGCCGGGGGGCCGGGCTGTGCTCCCAGGAACAGGGACAGGAGCAGAGGGAACGGCCTCAGGCTGGGCTCAGGGTGGGCACCAGCAGGGATTTGCCCATGGAAAGGCTGCTCAGGCCTTGGCAGGGGCTGCCCAGGGAGCTTTGGAGTGCCCATCCCTGCAGGTGGCCCAGGAAGGGCTGGAGGTGGCACTCAGGGCTCTGGGCTGGGTGACAACGTCACAGGTTGGACACTTTTCCAACAAAAATGATTCTGGGATTCCCAAGATTCCCTATCTGACCTGCAGTGTCTCAAGGAGTGGGGAGTGAAAGAGCTTCTGCTTGTGTTTGAGGGGATGCCACAAAAATGCCACTGCTGCCTTTTTCAGAAACAGCTCCTTGAATGTTCCCAGCTGTCAGGAGTGTGTGTAAGTGTAAAACTGGTACTTGCCAGGTGGAGAGAACTAATTGACAATCAAAACTCTTCATGTAGGAATTGTGGCTACAACAGACTTTTGTGCCTTCTGGGGAAAATAAAACTTGTGTTGAAAGGCTGCTCAGGCCTTGGCAGGAGCTGCCCAGGGAGCTTTGCAGTGCCCATCCCTGCAGGTGTCCCAGGAAAGACTGGACATGGCATTCAGTGCTCTAGGCTGAGTGACAAGGTGAGCATCAGTCACAGGTTGGACACTTTTCCAACCAAAATGATTCTGGGATTTTCTATCTGATCTCCTGAAGTGTCTCAAGGGGTGGGGAGTGAAAGAGCTTCTGCTTGTGTTTGTGGGGATACTGCAAAAATGCCACTGCTGCCTTTTTCAGGCAAGTGAGGAGGAAATAGCCATAAGTTGTACCAAGGAAGGTTTAGATTGTGTATTAGGAAAAATTCTTCATGGAAGGGTTGTCCAGCTTTGGAGCAAGCTGCCAAGGGAGGTGATGGAATCGCCATGTTTTCAAAAACATAAGTAGATATGGCATTTGAGGATGTGGTTTAGTGGGGAGCATGGTGGTGGCGCTGAGTTGATTGTGGACTTGATGATCTTCAAGTCCTTAACAATTCTATTATCTGAAAGGAGTGGCCCCAGAATGAGAACTCATCCCCTTCCAGAGGTGCTCACAGGAGGCTGTTCCCTGCCTGTAGAACTGTGGCCATAAAGCTCAAGGCACTTCTGTCCTCTCCTGCCCTTCAGAAGGTGTTGTTGGTCACTCCTCCAGTCTGTGCTCCCTTCCCCCTTTTATGCTCATTTGTAAGACCATAGAATTCCATTTCAGTTTAACAAATCATGACTTTTGATTACAACCAGGAAACTGCATTGCTTTTCATATGCATATTCCTGGAGTTGTATGGGCACTGAGAGCAGATTTTGACCCTACACCACTATCAAATGTAAATAGGAGATATCAAGAACAGCAATTATATTTTTCAAAATCATCCTGCAATAATATCAACCATGTACTGAAGAATAACATAATTCACTGAATTTTAAAGAGTGAAATGCTGTGTTTATACTGGAAAATGGCCAAGACACAACTATTATCTGCCAGATATTATTTGAAATATTGTCCTCCATAACAAGTGCTGACAGAAGGTCAAAGACACCCTTTAACTCATGTCCTGGAGATAAACACAATTCATGTTGCCTTTAAATATTAACTAGTGGCTGTTCTCAGCTGTCCTATGAGTTAACTAACAATAATAATCATTAGTATCACATGCTCTTACAAACCTCTCAAGGCATGGATTTCAAAGAACTCTGTGAAAATCTGGAAGTGCCTTTTATTTCCCAGTTTTGCAAATAAGGAGAGTGATGTGGTTGGGATTCATGATTTACCTAAAAGCCCAGCTTGCCATAATGCATTTGTAAGAATAGCACTTAGGAGGTTTTGGCTCTCAGCCAAAGGATCACTTCACAAAACCACTTTGCTTCTGATACCTGTGCTGAGAGCCATGGAACACTGATTTGGAGATGAATGGAAAGGGAGAGCAGCATTTTGTGTACCAGCTTTGCAAAACCTCAGATTGCTCTATCAGAGATTTCTCTCCTGACTGCAAACTGACCTGAGCTGTTGTTTATTTGACAAGCTGGGCCATGGTCCCTGTTCTTGCGTGGTTGTACACAGCAGTGCTCTCTGCATGCTTTCCTCTGTGTAATTCTGACTGCTGTGCACACTCCTCTTGAAGATTTTTTATTTCACTGATAGTAAGTCCTGATGGGGCACTAAAACTTTGAGTCAGCTCAAAGTGGAATGGAATTAAATTCAGTGTGAGTGGTGGAATACACAGCAGTGGCTGGGGGATAACCTTGAGAGCAGAAAACCCTGTGAATATTTTGCTTCCAGAGCAAGTATGCCATCAGAGAAGTGCCAAAAATAAAAAGACCTCGGGGAGAACACCTCCTATTTAGGAGTAGAATTCATAGGTAAATTCTGGTGATTAAATTCTGTATCAGGAGATAAAGGTTTGATGCCTGGGAATTTTTCTCCAACATGCAGGAAACTAAGGCAAGGAAAAATGAAAATGAGCTGGAGCAGATGAGTGGGGTGTAATTCTCATCCTGCTTCTCTTCTGTGCTCTTCCTCTCCCCTCTCCTGCTCTTTGAAGATGTAGCTCCAAGGTCTAAGGACTCAGTTTTGCACTCGGGAGCATCAGGGAAATGTTGCAAAAGGGAGATGGGGAAGGAGGGAGTGGAAGAGAGAAGAAAGCAGCAGGCATCTTGGAGACTCTAACCCACAGAATCTAAAATATTCTTTTTGAAACTGGACCACTGTGCAGCTGGGAAGTCAAAGGATGTTAAGTTAGTCAGTGGCATGGAGGGTTTGAATCCATTACAATGAATGAAACACTCTGAAAAAGACATTATCAGCATTTTTCAATTCTTTGGCCAGTAAACAGGACAGTAATGCTTTCAGTGGGTCCTTCTGCTTCTTCAGTGGCTGCCTTCCTCAGGAAGCTCAGTCTCTGCATGCCAGGTGTGCAGACACTGCACCCAATTCATCCAAAAGCACAGGCAGAGAGAATCTCAAAGTCTCAACATTGTTTAGGCTGAGTTAGGGTCTCTCTTTCTCACCAGGGAGCATCTACAATGTTTCAAACCTCTAGGTCCTTATCCAGTACATATCAGGACACTTGGATCAATTAAATTCCTCCTTCTTAGAGGCCCTGTTTTCTGTTACTAAGTTTTTGGTAAATAGCCTTGATACCATATTTCTGTCCTAATTTTCTTTTGATTTCTGGTATAGCAAATGTCATAATTAAAGCAGAAGTCTCAGAGTTTGGTCCCATTCTGGTTTCTCTGAATCCATGTGTTCCAAGTATTCATCTTGGAGGGAAATTGGAATTTTCTTTCTTCCAGTGACAACAGGACTGTGTCCAGATTGGCACATACAACCTAATGTTTCCTGACAGTCTGTTTGCCCTGCAGTTTTGACTGCATTTTTTCTGAAAGATGTTGATAAACCATGTTCTTAAAATGAAATACTTTTAATTAAAAATTTGACAAAAGAAAAAAAAGATTTTGCATGGCTGGACTACAAATTCATTATCATCATCTGGCATTTGTCTGAGTTCTCAAGCAAAGTGCACGATCTGTTTGGCTAAATTACAGTGAGAGAACAGAGTTATGTTACATTTTCCATCTTTGCCCACATTTTCTTGCCACTTCCAGGAGCCACAGTTTACCCTGCCAGTCCTCTTTTCTCTCCTTGTCTGGCTCTGGGAAGAAGCAGAGTTTCAGACAGCTCTGACTATCTCTGACTTCAATCTGAGCTGAAAAAGCAGGGTGATTTCTTCACTTTCCAAAGACCAAGATGAAAACTTTCCAGTGCTTCTGTGGGTTTGTCTGCCTTTCCAAGAGAATGTTTTGCACATGATGCTCCATTGTTTAGGAAGAAACAACTAGGTTATTTTCTCTCTGTTGTAATACTTGGTCTTCTACCTGTCACTCCATCATGGACATTAAAAATGAATTTTCATCTACTTGCATTCTCTTCTGCCGGAGAATTTCTTTTCCCTGTTTGTTTTAGCACTTAAACCTTCTCTGCAAGAACCTAATTTATTGTGAACCACTTATAAAATGCAATGATATCATTTTTTATTTGGTATGTTTTTAGTTCTACCACTGTGAAGGTGCCTCAGACCAGCTGAGCATATTAAATATTTGAGAGTGTATTATAGCAGCAAAGGAACATTTTTATCAATACAGTTTATGATGTAATTAAAGAAATTGAACTGTTGTGTGTAGGCAAAGCCCTAACTTTGCAACACTGGGTTTATTTAGGCCTCTAAGCTAGTCCCTTTAGCAGAGGCTTGCTGTGATATATACTGGGAGAGCTGCAGAGGGGAGCAATAAATCAGTGCTCTTATCATGTCCCCTGTCACTACCTCGTCTTTACTGGGAAAATTGATAATCAAAGCAGCAGACAGAATTCACTGAATCCCAGTCTTTCAGCCATTCACCAAAGAGACAGGCTGCTCTGCTAAAAAATGCTCAGGTTTGGGTGCAGCTTTTAGCAGCAGAGGAGAGCTGGTGTCAGAACTGCTTTCCCTGAATGAAATAAGCTGGTTTTGCTCAGCGTGACTGTGTCTACCCCAGGGCTTTCACTGCTGCTGGCTGACACTGCTCTGAGGAAAACATCTCTATCCAGCTTTACCCTAACTGGGCTCTGAGGAGCAGGAGAGCTCTCAGGAATAGGAGGGGACATGGGAAAGCAGCACAGCTGTGCAGGGTCACCAGTGGCACAGCAGCAGGAGTGCCATGCCTGTGATTTGCCTGCAACACTTTGGCATTCTCAACATGTCCCACACCCCCACTGTGTGCTTTACCACACATTTATTTAATACAGGTGCCTGAAGTGAGGCACGTTTTGGGTGAGGTGCACCTTTAGTAATTGCAGGAGATGAGCTTGGCTCTGCATTTACTTATTGATGGCATGTCATAAAATGCAAATGCCTGCCCTGTATCTGGGAGATAGTAATTAATGATAAATACTAGTAGTTATCTATTTTTTAATTGGATAAATATACATTTCAGCAAGGAACTGGTCATATTTTATGATCTAATTACAAGAATGTATAAAAGGATTATTGCATGCAGTGGTCTGTGATAATTGAGAAAGACAAATAAACCCAGGCTTAGCTGCAGGCTGTTAGAAACAAGGAATTGTGTAACAAAATAGAAAAGTGTGCAGTGGATGGACGTGGCTTTGCATGGCACTGATCCACACGTGGAAGGGAGGATTCATGGAGCTGCTCCCACTGCTCCAGCAGCTCTGGGATGATGCTGCACACACAGCATGATGGAACAGCATGTGTTAGCTAATCCCATTACCCACAGGCTCTTCTGCTCCAGGGAATTGTCATGTTCCCTCATTTGGTGGCTTACAATTCACCTTTCTGTCCCAGAGCTGCAGCCAGGACTCAGAGCTGCTACTGCACAACTGGCCCAGAGTCCTTTCCCTTGGTGCTGGAAGCTGCAGGAAAAGAAGATTTAGTTAGGAAGGCAAACTCACCTGGACATGTGCACTACCTGCTCTGCCACCCATTTCCTTCTGTTTCTGCCAGCAGTTTCTCCTCTCTTTTATTGTCTCCACTTTGATAGAATTATGAATCTCCAAGTATCTCCAAAATATAAAAAGCCAAACCAAATAAACCCCCCAAAACCCTCAAAAAACAACAAAAAGGAACAAACCAACAAAACCCCCAAACCAAAACAAATGAAAAACCCTCAAAACTCCCAAAATAACCCCCCAAAAACCCCCAAAAGCAACAAACCAAGGAAGAAAAAAAAAACCTAAAAAAAAACCCCAACAAAAACAACAACAACAACAACAAAAAACCCTAGCCACACACAAAACAATAACAAATAAAACAAAAAAAAAACCTGCAAAAAAACCCCCCTAACCAAACAAATGAAGTAAACCCCCAAACCAACAAAGCAAGGGCAAAAGGGAAAACACAAAAATCTGTTAAAGAACCTTTGTTTGTCCATCCAGGAGCCACTCACACCTCAATGCCACCAAACTGCTTTTACTAAATGTATTCCTCAACAAAAACCACCTGCAAACTGTGGGGGTGAACAATTTCCAGTGGAAAGGTTTATGCAGAAAGACAATAAATAAAAATGGTGCATGGGATTTTCTGTTTTCATCGAGGTTTTCAGCATACTGAAATATTTAGTAAGAACAGTAGATTGTGTTACTCTATAAGAGTACAATGCAGCATATTTTGTCAGTCTGAAACATTTTGATGATCAAAATGAAATGTTTCATAACTTTATTTTTATTCTGATTTGAGATGATAAAAAAGCCCAAACATTATGAGTCTGTGAAAACAAATTAATATCTTGGCTTTCCTGGCAGTATAGGAAAGAGTTTCTCTTCCTCATATCCACAAAATCACAAAATAGTTGAAGGTCTGGAGATCTCCTAAGTGAGCACACATCTACTTCTGTGAGATTGTTTTCTTTTGGTAAGGAATGTCAGATTTGTCCCATTTTTAACAGGAACATGCCTAATCTGAAATCATAGCAATGCACACCAAATTTCTGGCAATACTTCCTGCATCTTTATTTATGGATGAAAAATGTCTTTTTCTGTAGAGAAAGAGAAGCATCTGAAAGTTCTTTGAAGTATTCACTAAGTGTAAACATATTATTAGTATTCTGCAATAAATATTTGCTTCCAGTTTTAGGACCCTCAGTGGAAGTGACTTGTACTCTGAGACTGTGTTTTTAAAATCTTTCAGAAGGCAGAAGAGTCTCCTTTAGTGCTAATTTGTATACATGAATTTTAGTACAAAACAGCTATAATTTTACTTACATTAAATATTGATGGTGCATGTTTCACAATTTCATGAAAGAATTGACTGCAATAACAATCTCCTCCTGGTCATGTAAAAATCTCCTCTGAGCCTCTAGCAAAAATTTTTCAATTGGATAATTCTATGGGAAAATAGACTTTTGCTCCAGTACAAAACCAAACAGGCTGTGATTTGTTTCCTGAATGTCACTGGGAAAACTCAGCTGCAGTCATCAAATAGAAAAAAGAACATACAGGATTGGTGCTGGTGTCCTGCCACAACACTGTGAAGAATCCCTCCTGTGATCCTTAGAAGATGGTTTGGATTGCCTGGACATGTTCAGTGAATCCAAACTTTGCTAAATCCACTCCTGCCTAAAACAGAAACCACAGGTTTTGTTGGTGACTGGACCAGAGAATTTACAGAGATTTGTTACTTCCTCCCACAACCAATTTCTCCTTAGGACAAGAGCTGCTGCAGTTCATTTAACGGCAGTCAGGAAAAATTCCCCCAAGATTCCCAGAAAATAATTCAAAGTCCTACATAAAGCAGAGCAATGCCAAAAGCAGCCTGTCCTCTGCATGTATGAAACCATGAGTTGTTCTGGTGAGTAGTGCTGACTTTGTCTGGGCTAAAATGACTCTGAAAGTTGCAGTCAGAACTCATAAAAGTGGGTTGGACTCCTGGCAGAGTTCTGTATCTTAATGGGAGTGGTGTTTGTGTCTCTTTCAAGTTCTCTGCTGGGACATCAGTGCGATTCTGTTGTGCTCCTACATATTTAAATCAGACTTTGCTTGCTTTGGAGATGTGGTTTAAATACACTCAAGAATTATGCAACCCCCCCCTATGTTTGTGAAGCCTTCAGCACCATTCCTAAACCATTAAGATGGGTTTGAAATTGCAGGGGAGCGCAAAAATACTGTGATTAAGTTCAGAAGTTTTTGTAACAGAGATGAGAGATATTGTTTGAGGCAGCTCCTTGGCACTAATGGATTTTGCTAAAGAAGTTGCCATGTGTCAAAAACCCAACCAACCTAAAAAACCCAGCTGCCCACAAACGAAAAACCTAAACTTGTCCATAAACTGCAAAGCTGCTTTACTATCATCCCCTCCTGGGGCTGAGCTGGTGTTTGGGCTCTACCAGAGCTGAGGAACAGCTCATCCCAGGGAGGCCACAGCAGCAGCACCTGATGGCACACCTGGGGTGTCCCAGAAGTGCTTAACCCTTTAACTGCCCTGGCAGAGCTCTGCACTGGCTCAGCTGGGTGGTTGCCAAGGCTGAGGTGCTCTCTGTTCTCTGTGCAGACACCAGGCTGTGGGTGGTGCTCCACACTGGCCACCCTTGCAGCCACGCTGGGTTAGTTGTGCCTTGGTGCTGTTTCACCCCAAGGAATGCTGCCTGCTCTGTGCATGCCACACTCCTCTTGGTCCCTTGTGCCACAACTTTTCTGCTCTTACTCATGTGGGTTTGGTTGGTTTTTTTGTTGTTTGTTTTTTGGTTTTGGGGGGGGGAGGGTTGTGGGTTTTTTTCATGTTTTTGTTTGTTTGGGGGTTTTTTGTTTGTTTGTTTTTCCTTTGTTTTATTTTTGGGGTTTTTTTTGTTTGGTTTTTTTGGGTTTTTTGTTTGTTTGTTTTAGCTTTGGTGGGTTTTTTGTTTGCTTGTTTTTTCTTTTTTTTGGAGGGGGCAGTGGTGGTGGATTTTCAACTCCTTTCTCTAAGCCCATTATTTTATAGTTAAATTTGTTACTAAGAAGCATTTAACCCCTGACTTTTGGAAGAGTCTGTTTAGGGAAGTGGTGGAACCACAATCCCTGAAGAGTTCAAAAGGCAGGGGATGTGACATTTGGGTATATGGTTTGGTGATGAACATGGTGGTGCTGGATTCATGTTTAGACTCAATAATTAACAGGTTTTCTCCATTTACTGACTCTATGATTTGCAGAACTACTAAAAGGGAGTGTTTGGGGTAGCTGGGTGGCTGTTTTGGTTCTTTTTCTTCCATCTGATATACCAAACACAGCTATTTGTGGTTTGTCTCCCTGGGTGAGGAAAGCTGCTCTCACAGTTCAGACAGGCTGCTCTGCTGCTCTGGTGTCCATGTTTTGCTAACAAATAACATGCAGTGGGGAAAGACTAAAGTTCAAGATACAGTGCTGACATTAGCAGAGCTCTTTTCTCCCTGAGATTCCCCCAAACCATCTGCCATCAAGTGATAAGATTGTGTAAGTGAAAAACTGTAAGCAGCAGAGCTCCTACTGCATTGTCTCCATGACCACAGGAGAGAAGGAATAAAAAAAAAACCCAGTACAGTTCTGCCTTGAGGTATGAGCACCAGGGGAGTACTGTTAATAAATACCCAACATGTGAGATGCTGAGTGCAGAAGAGTCACTTTAAGAAATGCTTGAGTGAATGAGAACAGCTTCCTCATCAAGGCACATAGGTATTACACCCTTTGAGAATGGAGACCAGAAGCAGCTCTGTAAAATTCACAGCTGTGGCCTTCAGGTCTGATACTTGTGACAGACAGGCTGAGCTCTGATTGACCACCCAGTGTCTAATCACTCGGTAACTAGCCAGAGCACACCATGCAATGGCACTGACCCAGTGGGGGCAGCTTTATTGGAGGCTCCATGCCTGCCTGCACATTATTATGCTGCTGTGGCCTTTTGAGCATTACATTTAAAATGAATGGACTCCACACTGGGTAGGATTTACCTATAAACTGTCATTTCTATTTATGCAAACAGTCATGACTCTTAAAGAGAATTGACTCAATTGCTGGGAGAATGTTGCTGCCTCTCCAGCCAGAAATCACAGGCTTCTGAGTTTCATTTTAGGAAATCCAACTGTTTTTTTTAAAGGTAGATTAAAAGAGATTGAATTTTGACACATGAAACCAGGTTTTCAAAAGGCCTGTATATTTGGCAAATCATTCCAATTTAAGTAGTCCTTACTGCAGGTATTTTAATGCATGTCCCTGGTTGCACAGGCCCTGGGGAGCCTGCCACATGGAGCTTTGATTTTCATAATACAAATGTTTGCCCATGCAGGTGCTTGCATGAAAATCAGCTTGTGCAGTCTGTGACTGTGGGCCTCTTGTGCCTGAATTTCACTAACATGGAAACTTAAAAGTCAGCAGAGTCCATTATTTTTTTTCTTCCTTCTGAAATTCTTAGTTTGAATCATGCTGTGCCATGAGAAGTGGACTTTCTGCCAGAGACAAGGAGTAGTATCAGCCAGAGGGACGCTGAGAGAGGCAGGATGTCTCTGGCTGAGCCTGTGGGGAGAAAGGGAACACAATCTCCCACTGAGGGTGACAGAGCTGGGCTCTTGTTTTTTATTTTGATTAGGAGGATCCTCTCCCTCTCTCTTTCTCTCTCTCTCTCTCTCTCACTCTGAAAAATATCACCTCAAAGGAAACCGGCAATAAAGAATTCTGAAGCCAATTGGATTTGGAAGAGGAAGGGAACCAAGCTGATGAAACATCTTTGTGGCTTTTTGTGCCCCTGTGCCAAGACACCAGCCAGATGTACCTGTCCCTCATAGATGCTATTTTGGCCACTGCCTTTTTGGTGATAATTTTTTGTTTTGTTCAATCTCTGCACTACAGCCATGATCCTACAGGGCTGTAACATTCTCCAGCTGCCTGTGTTCATTGCCTTGAAAGTCTCTGCTTACCAGACATGCAATTTTCAATTTTAAAAAGCCCTCTTTATTCCTTAAATCCTGCTATTCTAGAGGCCTCTAGTAAGATGATAACAAATCCCTACTGGTCTGTTGAGAGATGATTTTTTTTTTGTTTTATGCTTTAATAATTCTATGAATACAAGTAATGAATGAGCCACAGCTGGGTTTTGCTTGCCTTTATCCCAGAGCTAGTTTTGTTCTAAATATGAGTTGAATCTATTCTAAGAATTATTAGGAGGATTCCTCTCACAGGTCTGTAAGCCTTCTGAGTTTGGCAAGCCAAAAGTGCAGGCTTCAGTGTCTGTGCAGCCAACTATGCTCACTTTGCATGAGGTAATTCAAATCCAAAGTTCTTTGTGCAAAGCAGAGGGCTTTTTGTTTTGCAAACTCTGGATTATGAAACCCTTTTGTTCTCACTCATGTAGGCTTATACATTCCAGCCTGATTTTCACCCGGTGTAAATAAGTATCATTTCACCAAAACCAGTGAAGCTGAGCTGTACAGTTTTCTACAAGCTGACAATCTAATACCTAGAATTACAAAGCACAAAGCCCTCAGAATCACCACAGCAATTTTATGTAAACCTGAAAACTGATCTAAGCTTCAGTGGGAGGTCTGGCCCAAGTGTAGTTCTTGTGGCAAAATTGCAAACTGGGCAGTTTGAACAGATACTGAATTATCCTAGTGAATTTTCACACAATTATGGTTCTGGGATAACTGGACTTGTATAATTTTTGAGCTTATTCAGTGTGATTTTTGTCTTAAAGCATCATGAAACCAGATGTTTAACTGCTGCTTTCTCTGAGGGTTCTCCACTTTTAATACCTTTTTAAGGTAACAATAATTAATAATAATATCTTTCTAAGGCAACAATAATTAATAATAATACCTTTTTAAGGTATTTCATATCAACTATGAAAGCACCAGAAATGCTTTTGTGATGGTGCTTTTTGTAACAGTGATTTTGTGATGGTGCTGGTTTTTCTGCAAGGGGAATGGCTGGCTGTGGCTCAGTTTTTCCTGGTTATTCCCACACCCAGCCCCTCCACCACCTCTGGGAAACCCTCCCATTATCAGACATCAGCCATAAGGAGCTGTAGCCAGACCATCTCCAGCCTCCTTTAGGTCAAGAAGAAGCACATGCATGGTTCCCACAGAGAATTTTTGCTGCTTTGCAAAATAGGAGCATCTGGGTGTTAAGCAGGGATTGGGGCAATGCAGGGCACGTCTGTGAGACAGTGGCAGCCAAGAAAGCACTGTAAACAAGGAAATACCTTTGCATGGAAGGAAAAGCCAAGCAGGGGATTTGGATGCTTCTGAGGAGAAGCAGCTACAGCTCAAACCCTTGCAATTCACAGGGGGGAAAACACAAACCACAGCAGTGCAAATAATAAGATGAAGCCAATGAGAGGAAGTTCAACAAGACAAGTTTTATTTTCACCAGAAGCCACACAAGTCTGCTGTAGCCACAATTCTTACATGAAGGACTTTGATTGCCAATTAGTTCTCTCCACCTGGCAAGTACCAGTTTTACACTTACACACACTCCTGACAGCTGGGAACATTCAAGGAGCTGTTTCTGAAAAAGGCAGCAGTGGCATTTTTGTGACATCCCCTCAAACACAAGCAGAAGCTCTTTCACTCCCCACTCCTTGAGACACTGCAGGTCAGATAGGGAATCTTGGGAATCCCAGAATCATTTTTGTTGGAAAAGTGTCCAACCTGTGACGTTGTCACCCAGCCCAGAGCCCTGAGTGCCACCTCCAGCCCTTCCTGGGCCACCTGCAGGGATGGGCACTCCAAAGCTCCCTGGGCAGCCCCTGCCAAGGCCTGAGCAGCCTTTCCATGGGCAAATCCCTGCTGGTGCCCACCCTGAGCCCAGCCTGAGGCCGTTCCCTCTGCTCCTGTCCCTGTTCCTGGGAGCACAGCCCGGCCCCCCGGCTGTCCCCTCCTGGCAGGGAGTTGTGCAGAGCCACAAGGGCCCCCTGAGCCTCCTTTGCTCCAGGCTGAGCCCCTTCCCAGCTCCCTCAGCCCCTGCTGGGGCTCCAGCCCCTTGCCCAGCTCCGTTCCCTGCACCTCCAGGGCTCTCTGGACACAGTTCAGGGGTGCAGCTCTAACAGTTCAGCAATTGCTGAACTCCTGTCATCTACACTTGCAGTCTAGAACCAGCTTTGTCACTGTTCTCCAAGCTCAGAGCTTTTCTGAGTTGTGAAACACTTCTACTCCTCTTTGGCCAATGGTCAGTGTCCACTTCAGGTTATCACAGTAGAATTTCAGTCTCTTTCTGTCAGTGAAATGCTTGACCCCCAAATTACCAAACCCAGCAAAAGTAATTTCATTAACTTCAGTGGCCTTTGGATCAAGCTGTGTCAGGCTGCACAGAATGGTGCTGAAATAGACCTTTGGAGAATTTTTTTCTCCCTTGGAAAATGGTAACTGTTGAAAAAAAGTAGCATTTTTGAACTTCTTGCTTCAGGAAAAATACTGAAAAAAATGATTTCAAGCTGCTGATGTGTCAGCTTTTTCTAATGAAAACAAAATACACTGTGGTTTGAAGTATAAATAACATGCAAGTGAAACATTCGAAAGACAAAACAACCAAATGCATTATTGAAATAATTGAAACAATGTTTCAATTTTCCTCTTCTGGGAACACAATTTTGCCTTTTAATCCAAATTTTGAGGAAGAATATTTTGCACAGAAATGCCCATGCATGCATGGTGACTGGTTTTTATCCAGTTTTACTACCCAAGATCACCCCTCCAGACCCTTTGCCACTGTGTGATCTGCCCAGAGTGGCATTATTTAATGTGTTAATAAAAGGAATGAGAAAAAGTAGGAGAAATGACTGAGAGACATAATTCTAACTCCCAAATCTTTTTCAAACTGAAGAGAAATTTATCATCTTTATTTTTATGGGGCTGGCTGTGCATTAACATTTCTCCATCCTCCCTCACGTTTTAAATCTTTGAAGTTCGGCACCATTTGAGTCACTCAGTTTTACATTCCTTCAAGGGAAATTATGCCTTGTCTTGGGAAGGGTGACAAACCCCAGCTCTCCCCACTGTGTGAGGTGTGATCAGGCAGTGCAGGACATTCTGCTCTGGTCACACTCTGTCCCCTGCTCCCCTCCCAGCAGTCTGGCTGTCTCAGTCTCCAGAAGCCCAACAGGAGGCTGAAAGGTTTTTGAGGATTATTCCTGTCACAAATGCTAATTTTCTGTTCTGTTCTCCAGGCTGTGGGCTTTGTTCTGGTTGTTTCACTTCTTTGTGTACACTCTTTTGCCCTCTGCACTTTTTTGCCCTCAAATTGATGATTTTTAGGATTTGATGGTTTTTACGAAGATTGAGGGCCATTGGTTGTTTCTGTGTGTGGATATGAGGATGATGAGGATGGATGGGGCAAATGATCCTAAGTAGGCTTTGATTTGGCTGGAATGGAGGGTAGTGGCAGCTTTGGTTGCTATTAGTTGTAGGTTGGCTAGTCTTTCTGGGCCTGGTATTTTGTATCAGGAAAGGTTGATTAGGTGAGAGGCAATGTTTTGTCCTCCATTGAGGAAGTTAGTCATGCTTAGGTGGTGGATTAAGGGGTTAAAGTACCTTAGAGATATGGAGAAGTTGGAGAGAGGGGTTTGTTTTGTGAGGATGAGTGTTTGGGTTATTTTTGAGATTTCTCATATTTCACCATTTGAGTCACACAGTTCTACATTCCTTCAAGGGAAATTATGCCCTGTCTCAGGAAGGGTGACAAACCCCAGCTCTCCCCCCTGTGTGAGGTGTGATCAGGCAGTGCAGGACATTCTGCTTTGGCTTTTGAGCATTGTTCCTGTCAAAAGGGTCTAATTTTCCTCTTCTCCAGGCTGTGGGCTTTGTTCTGGTTGTTTGCACTTCCTTGTGTACACTCTTCTGCCCTCTGGGGCTCAGCAGTTTAGATGTTCCCACATTTCTCTGTCCACTTACCTGGGGCCAGGTACACTAATAATGTAATGAAAAAGGATTTCTTCTCTATAGGAGCTGTTAAAAACTGATGTAAAGAGCTGCACAGAGGAAACCATTTGCAGTTCACAATAACAACAAGTTTTATTGGTTAATAAATCCCAGGGACTATACTGCTTTGTTTTCTTGGAGCATCTGCTGGCCCCTTATTTATTAACTAGTGATTTCAAAAATATAAAGCACTTTTAATACCAGGGCCTGATCCTAAGCCTTTGGGTAATTCAGGAGGTTTTGTATTGGCCATTAATACAGATGAGTGCTGCTGCTAAGCCTTTATGGGTGCCAAGAAAGGCAAATGTAGCTCTTCCCTGCCTGTACCATCATTTAACACCCACTAATAAATATGACACAAAGTCAGGGCTTTTGGGTAGCTGCTTATAGGCAGATCTGAATTCTGAGTTCCCAGCTCCCATTTAAGCATTGTGGTGGCTTCCTCTGATGTTGTATTCTAACAGCAATTTCTCTGTCTCCATATGCTTTCCATACACATCTGCAGTGCTTTTCTGTATGCCTCAACACTGAGAAAATGGACATTAGAGACAGAAGGCTGATTAGAGATCTCTTGGTAAAATTTATTTAACTAGAAAGAGAGAGAAACAAAAAAGAAGAAATCAAAATCCATCAGTATCAAAGCATTATTTGAGGAGCAGTGGCTCTCAACAAATTCCCTGTTTAAAAAACCAAATTGAAGTTTTCAGATCTCCCATTTCAAAAGGCTGATGCTATCATGCAATATTTTGATGGATGTGATGAAAAATTGGTAAGGCAAGAAGCTTCAGCATTTACATTTGTAGATTTAGATTGCCACACACATGGCAAGTCTGATGCAATTTCACTGAGACCCCAGGCAGAATGTAGATATAAATCCACACTGCATTACTGCAGGAGAGCTCCGAGAATATTTTAATTAAATTAGTGTTTCAGCAATAAACTATTAAACCAATCTGAGACTTATTATTCAGGTAAAATATCACACGGCCGAAAGATTCCAGGATGTTATGACTAGTGTAGCTTATAATGATTTACTGGGCAGCAGTAAAATCATTCACTTCTGCTGCTTGTTTGGGTATTTTTTTCAGATTGTTGCCCATGTGGCTGCAGGGGAAGCTGGCTTTGTATTAATAGGTAATATATTTAATTGTGTCAGTATCCCATTTAACTCTTCAACTGTGGTCTGTTGTCCATGCCTTTGCCTTATCCTGTTGCATGATTGATATGTGAGTAATGAGATAAACTATCCTTGTCACACTGTGAGCTCCTCATCTTCATAAGGCATGTTTGTCATTCCCAGAAAGGAGATAAATTCTTAATTATTTTAGGATGACATGTACCTTTTCTGAAGAGGATGGAACATATGGAATGATAGCAAATGATGTGGGGGGAGAGGCAGAGGAGCATCACCTTGGGCTTTTTAATTCTTCCAGCTCAGACTGACTCACTGCAGGATACCAGCAGCTACTTATGGAACCAATTTGTTGTTGGTGTCCTGTATGCCCCTTTCACCATCTGAGTGTCTACCAGGGAATAAAAGAGACATTCCTTAGAACAGGGAAGGTTTAAAGGGCAGACCAAAGTGGCTGTGCCAGATCCATGTCACTGGGAGAACAGTGGAAGGAAGTGTAGAAAATGGGATGTCAAAAAGAACAGATGTTGCTAATGAAACATTCACTATGATGGGTCTGTGTCCTGGCAGGGCTGCACAGGAGCTGAGTGATCTCAAAAATGCCTTCCCTGTTTTGCACTTGTGTTCAGAAGTGTGTGATGAGGATGATGATACTTAACTCCCATTGACAAGCACTTTTGGCTGAAGTGTTCCAGTAAAATTGAATAGCAGATGGATAAGGACTGTCAGCAAACTGCTCTGGTTCCTCTGCCAATGGACATCTGAGGGGCTAGAATCCTTCCTGGACACCTCAGTTTCCTTAAAATCTCTTGAGGAGCATTTTGGGGTTGGATCTGAGATGCACTGAGGAGGAAGGGAGATGCCAAGCCCAGCATCTGTGTTGGTTTGTGATGGCTGAGATGAGAAGCCCTGTTCTCTGGGACAGAGCACCCATTTAAACTCCTTTTGTGTGCTCCTGGCTTGGCTGTGGGCATCCAGAGCCTTCTTCCATTCACAGTGGGGCTTCCTGACTTCTCCAGTTTGTTCTTTAGCATGGATTTGTTCTAGGGGGTTTGCTTCTTGAAAACAAACATGCTCAAATACAAACAAGTCCCCAGATGTCAGAGGCTGGTCCAAAATGGGGCTGTTATCACCTGGTCAGTTATCAGTGTTATCACTCTGACCCACAAGATGAGCCCCACTTTAGATGTTTCAGAACAGATGATCCAGAAGGAAAGGAGAAAAGGATTTAATTGCTGCTTTGCAATTTTAATGAATAAATGCCATTTCTGCTCATCTTCTATTTACTTTCCCCGATGTGAGGCAGAGTTCTAAAGCCAAGAATTAATTTCATTATGGGCAGAAAAAAAGACACTTCATTAATAGTGAACTGTTATTGCTGGCATATGTGCTGGCTGGCTCATGCCTGCGGCTCTCAGCAGAAATCCTCACAGCTTCTCAGACACAGGCTGCCATTTCCACAGGAACTAATTCTCATGGATGCCTCCTCACTTGCTCAAATTTTGATGTAGACACTTGAAGAGAAGTTAATTTTTGGAGCATCGAGGTTTGGAATTTTCTGTAATTCAGGTCTTCGATGAGCTAGGTAAGGTACTAAAATTAAGCCCATGGCTTCTATCATTTCTAAGTCATTTTGCAGAGGAGAAGGGGTGGAGGATCAAGATACTTGAAGCATATCTGCATCAAGGACATTAAATCCATAATTCCATATAATTGAAACAATGAGATCGGAATAAAATCACAGATTCTGAATCACAAGACAGGAAGGTGCTTGTGTTCCTATCTGAAATATTTGGAATAGTAATTCTCTCAAATGGGAAGTAACTTTGTCTTGAAAACCTGAAGTCCTGCTTGAAAGAAACAAAATAGGGAAAATATAAAACAATATTTTATTGTTCCTTTCCCTAACATAGAACTATGATTAGATGGTTGAAGATCAAAATTATCTGATAGCTCATAGTAGAGCAAAACAAATTTTTGACAAAAATATTTGTCTATTTTTCGGCTCTTTTTTCTTTCCAAAATGAAAAATTTCTTTTCATTTCTTTCCAAATGAAAAATCTTTGAACAGTGAAAAATTATGACAATTATCAGAGTAAAATCTTTATTAGCACTGTGAAATGTCTCATACAGGGAGGCCCCTATACATGGATATGGGCACACATTATTGATAAGCACACATATAAGTATTTAAGCACACACTGCATGAACTGAATCCCTATAATCTCTCTGGAAATGCTCCCAGATCCATTTATACCAATTTAGCAAAACCTGTCAATAATCTGATATAAGATAAGCATTTAAATCTGAGAGTGTTTATACAGGGATTTACTCAGAAGTGGATGTTTTTGTGCTGCTTTTAATTAAAGCAGTGCAATGAAACAAGTGGAACGATTGGATGGTTTGGAAAATTCAGTATAAAGAAATTGAAAATAGAGTATATATAAATTAACTGGTGTACAATAAAAGAGCTCTTTGCATCATGGAATCATGACTAATTTTCCTTGACATTTCTCCCATTGTATTGTCCTACTGTGTGCAAATGTTTTCCCCAACTCTTTTTCCCTTGCTATGGGTGTGAGATGCATCTTGGCTCCCTAGTGCTTTTCTCCCTACCAATTTTTCTCCATGATTTAACTCACCAAAAATCACAGAGCCACCAGCCTGTCTTCCCAGTTGCTCATGTACCTGTTCCTTCTTATTTTTCTGATTATTAAAAATCACAGCAGTTTCAGGTTTATTACAGGAATTCACATTTTTATTTAGTTATATTTCTTTACCACTTGCCCTTTAAATACCATTTACTTCTCCACAATGGTTTTCTGACATCTGATTCCAGTCTTTAAATTCTAATTCATTGAATATCTGGCTTTTTAAGGGCTTAATGTCCTTGTGCTGGTGCTCTGGCATTTGGAAACCCTTCAGGTATGTCTCTGAGCTGATTGTATCAGAGGAACTCCAGGCACTCACAGCTGCTTATCCTGATTTCTCACATTGGCCACATATAGAGAACCTCCAGCACCTGCCTTTACTTACCTAAAATAATCTTGTCTGCACATCCAGCTGCCCTCAGGATTCACATCTGCTCCCCCAAATCTGTTTAGTCCTTCATGTAGGTTCAGAGGATATTGAGCTTTTCCTCAATATTAACATTTTTTTCCTTATATTTTGACCTCTAACTGGTTTAATTTTACACTTTAAAGATCTATTTTAAACCTTTTTAGGACAGATTCCCTTTTTTGGTTGGAATAGGGGTTCTAGGGACTGTATGTCTTCAGGCAGGGAGGACACAACGGCAAGCAGGACTCCTCATTTTCTCTGTCTTCCCTTCAGGACAAGAAGAAATGGCCTCAAGGGCAGGCTCAGGTTGGACATCAGGAGGAATTTCTCCATGAAAGGGTGGTCAGGCTTTGGAAGGTGTTGGAGTGCCCATCCCTGCAGGTGTCCCAGGAAGGGCTGGAGGTGGCACTCAGGGCTCTGGGCTGGGGACAAGGTGGGCATCGGGCACAGCTGGGACTCCATGGCCTGGCAGGGATTTTCCATCCTCAGTGATTCTGGGATTCTGTGACTTTCATTAAAACCACCTCAACAGATAAAAACCATTAAAAAGAAAAAGTCTAGAGGTTAGTAACTGACACAGTCCTACATGTAAGGCAGCTTTAGTCAATTGACAGAGGAAAAGAAGAGGATGTGCACCTTTGGTAAACAAAATGGCCCAGCTCAGCTCAATACTTTGATTTACCAGCACTGCACTTCCCTGAAGTGCAGGAACTGAGGAGCATCAGTGACTCTGCTCTTACAGTGTCGGGTTCCTTAGACAGCTTCAGCATGGGGTGTTTTTCCTCTGGTCACACACACTCTGGAAAACATCGGGTGTAACAGGATGAAAGAAAAGTCTCTGTGTCTTAAGTAATGCCATTGATGTCTAATGACAGCAAAGTCTACTCTGCTTTCATCTCAAAGCACCACGAGGAGTTCGGCACAACACAGGAATACAGCAGTCAACATCATTTAGGAGAGGATGTGAATTTCAGCCATGCTTATCAGAAATTAGGAGGGACTCACAGATAGGGGGAATCAGATCCTCTAAACCCCCAAGATTTCCTCAATACCTTCAGAAGCCATGACAATGAGCTGCAAACATTGACCTTGTGCCACACCAACCCCCAGTGCTGCTGAAGCAGAGCTGGGTGTGGGGGCAGTGAAAGGCAGAGACATTTCATTCCCAGCACTGACAAAACACACTAGCCTTTGATGCAGCATTTAATTTTAACACAGAACAGCACAAGCCAGGTATTTTTTCACTCCTTTCTATTGTTCCACATTAATATTTCAAGAAAAATCTATTAGTTTCTCGCATAAACATCAACAGAGCAATAAACAAGTGTTTCACATAGGCTGAGTAATTCCAGATCATTGAAAATGATTATACTTGACTTACTCCTCCATGTAAATCTTTCATAACAGGGTCAGATGTTCAAATAGAATAAATCCATACTGAACCCATAAAGGATTTATATCCCTTGTGGTCTATAGACCATTTTTGCTCTGTATTTTCCTGTGTGAAGTTTACTCAGAACTTGAAAAACATGTGCAGGCATTCCTGTGCTTAGAAAATATAAGAACAAATGATTAAAAGCAACCAGATAACTTGGCTTTTTTTTTTTTTTTTGTTTAATATTTTTAGATTACTTTTTGAGGTACAGTGACATCACTGACTCAACAAGGCCTGGGAGTGCTGTCTTTGGGACTTCTTTAAGCTCAAGTGAGTCAGAAATTCTTGGCTGAATCAGAGCCTGGTGCTAAATGTCTTTGTAAACTCCTAAAAGTGTTTCTAGGGATTTGTGGGCAAAACTCTCCACACTGCTACATTTATGATGGAATTTTCATTTTCTCATTGCATGTGTTCCTTTGCCTGCTTTTTGCTATGAGGATTTAATTGGCACCTGAAGGCCAGAGCAGGCTGTTTCCCTCTTGGGCAGCCCCAGCCCTGTCCCACAGAGCATTCCCATCACCAGACCAGCTGCTCAAGGAGTTTTCCAGCTGTAGCAGCCATACCAGACTCTCCAACCCCTTCATGTCCATGCCTGGGCAGTGTCTGGAGCTCTGCATTGCTGGATTTTTTAGCTCCATTCCCTGTTTAACAAACACAGTTGCACCAGACCCTTTATAGTCATCCTGTCACTCTTTTTCTAATCATTCTGGGCCACAGCAACTTAGCAACCTTCCTAATATGAATATTTCAATGTTTGTAGCTCCGAAAAACACGCAGACTGGAAGAGGAAAAAGCCAAACAAAGCATCCCCTTCTTCCTCCCAGCTCCTTTTTACAATTTTCGCTGTAAGAAGAATATGAATCAAATGTTAGGGACTAAAAGCTGATTTTTTTTCTCCCTCTAACTCACCAGTGTTGGGGACATAATAAATATGACGAATTTATTGCATGTGAGGTATGGGTTCTGATTTTTATCTACTCTCTGCATGAAACCAATCTTCTCTGAAAGGACATTTGAATTGAAGAAATAGAGGACAAATATAAATATGGGTAGAGGTTAAAGCTCTCAGTGTAGGTGTGAAGGCATAAACCATTTGACCAAAAAAAGTCATTATGTTGTTTCTGCTGGGAGATTGCTGAGCTGCTACACCAGAATTTCCTGAAAGATAAAGGAAACAGTATGTGAAACAGTGAAGTAGTCAGAAAAATGACATTCATGTAGTGCTAATTTTATTGCATTCTTTTGTAGTTAAGTCACTCTTCAGTGCTTTCATTTTTCCCTCCCAGATTTACAGATAAAAGGACTATTTTCAGACAAAGGAAATTGCAATGAGAGTACATGTTGTATTTCTGATTCCACAAGATGTGTGCGTGTACATGTTTGCAAGGATCACGTTGGTTTAATAGTAACAAAGCCTTAGGGGCTTAGAGAATGCACATCCTATTTATTCTGAGGTTAAACATTTTCCTATCAGGCTGCAGATAATGGTTAATATACTGCAGTAAGTGCAATCTCATTATACATTCCTGTGATTTCAATTATTAACATGCTAATATTTTCTATTAATTTTTAAATATTCTGGGTTTGAATGTAAATCACTGTATGCCTCTGAATAGATATTTTGATATTAATTATTTAACCTTTGTTACTGTACCAGTATTTTATTATATGTGGCTCAGTCTCCCTTGTTAGAGAAAAAAAAAAGAAATAAGTCAAACCAAACCAAAAACCCCTAAAAATCCCACAGATAAAGAAGTCTTGAATGTAACAATGCCTCTGGATATAACAGGCATCCATCTGTTCATGCACACAGAGTTTTGTACACATACTGCTGATTTGTAAATAATAACAAAATTTCTAATCTATATTTATTGCCAATGAACCTAGAATTGACAACAAGGTTGGATGATTTGTGTGCAACAGAGAGTGAGGAAGGGACTGATGTTTTAAAACCTGTCTTGTTGAACAAAGGCCAGAGACACAGACCAAAATGAGCAGATCTAGAGAAAGATAATGACATGGAAGCAAGAGAAAATAAATATCTGAGGTGCAGCACCCCACTTTATGCTCTTAGGACATGGAGACAGTTGGGAGTAGGAAAAAGTAGCTCATAGACACTCTGGCTCTGCTAAGCTTGCACTTCCAGAGAATATTCAGGTTTGATTTTGGTGTGGAACTGGTTCTAAATATATTTTTGGACTACTAATTAAGGGAATTTGTACAATCTATCAAAACCCATAGTTAAAATCAATGGAAAGAAAGGATGCCTTTGCCCAAGATAAATAGATCATAAATTACAGAATGATCATTCTATTCTATCCTACTCTATTCTGTTCTATTAAGAGAAATGTCTGAAGCAGATAGACTACAGAAAGAGATATTTGGCCAAAACCAGACCCATAATTTGTTTAAGGATCAGATTAGAAATAGCCAGAACAAATTGCACATGGAATGTAAAAGAGCATGGCCATTTGCAGATGTGTGGATCAGCACTGCCAGGTTCCCTGCACCATGGACACAATTGCCATCAGCTGGCATTTGGTTGATGCTATAGCTGAGGTCAATCTCTCTTTGTCCTCTTTGAGGTCCTGGTGTGCCCTTTCTGCATAACTCCTGTCACGTGCTCTGTCCCTCTGACTGTGCCATTCACCTCTCCCTAAACTCCCTTTTTTGCCCTCTCTGATGTCCTATTTACACAGTTTCCTTTTGTTCTCCTTTTGTTTCCTCTGTGACTATTAACTGGGTAAGAAATAACATTTATCCAGTTTTGCTCTGTGGATCTGCTCCAGAAATCTCAGTGAAGCCAATGAAATTGCTTACATGCCTGAAATACAACAAATACCCAGCAGCTTAACGAGCTTTTAGAGTCTGTCTCTTTGCCTTTCCTTTCATTAGATGCTCTTCTCCTTTTACACAGCTTCAGGAGACATATTTGTGGCATTACAGATGCTTGATAGTGATTAGAGAAGTAGTAAGAATAAGTAATAATAATGTGGGTTTCTAGGTTGTTCACTTTATGCTCATTTAAATTCACATTTCTGTATAATAAATCTCTGCACATGAATCTCTGAAAAGCTGCAGTGAGAGCCCTTAAACAAGAAAGTTGCCTGCCACAAACCCCAGGCAATCAGAGCCATCACAGCTTTGTAAGTGAATCCACTGCCAGTACTCCAAAGTCTTCAGCTTATTGCTGATGGAAGTGATGCTTGGATAAAACCCTGTATTGAGCCTCTTTAATTATGCCATAGATGAATTACAATTAATGTGTAAATACAGACATAAAACTAGGCTTATCACATGGAGCTGTATCTGTACCAGCAATCAGCCTTTACAAAACCCTCCCTTTTCAAAGTCCCCCAAGCTGCTTGCTTCACATTTTATCTTCTCTTTAACCTCAACTACCAAACAGCCAGCAGATTCCTTGGCCTCTCTGTAATTCACATAATTCCCAGGCCTGGCAAATGTCGATCCATTTAATCAATGAGCAAGACAAAATATTAGTGGTTTGATTTTACAAATATCTCTTCCTTTGTATATATATCCCTTCCCATTGTATATATAAACTCAGATACACACATATATATAAGTTTATGGGTTTAAATTTAACCAAATTATAACAGAATTAATAACAACGACTTGGAGTAAAAGAAAACTTTTTTTTAGTCACCTGAGAAAGAAGCACTTAACCAGGACATGTTGAACATTCCAGGTGAAGTAATTGTTATTTTTGCTAGACTGCCTTGCACAGCTCTGCAACTGTGTCAGAACTGCTCAACAGGCAGATTTTCAAGGAACAAATCAACAATCCCAAAATAACCTCCTCCCCAAAAGTCAGAATTTTCACTGAGGAACTGCATTCAGTATAAATCTTAAACCTGTAAATCTGCCTTTCAGCCCTCTGTAGGCTGCAAAATTTATGTGCCATGATCATGGTGGGCATGGTTAGAACCTGTGAAGAGACAAAATGTCATCATTAATAATGGTGACAACAATTCTGCCACTGAAAGGCAGACTGCACCCCAAACCTGTACATTCCCAGCCCAGCTCTGAAAGTCAAATGAGCAGCTTTCTCTGATTGTTGTTGATATTGGGGAGGCAGTAAAAGTAATGAGAATCAAGAGTCAAAGTGAGATTTTAATTAGATGTCTCCCTGAAAGCTTCCTGCACCTACAGATGCAAAGCTCCTAAAGAGTAAGCATGGGGGAAGCTGGGGTGTACAGAAGCTTTAAACATTGCTTATTTATTTAGCTGTCACAGTTCTACACTCAAGTGATTTGGTTTGTCTCTGCTTGGAACTGGTCTAAATCAGCCT
Organism: Melozone crissalis; assembly: GCF_028551555.1. Lineage (NCBI taxonomy): Eukaryota > Metazoa > Chordata > Aves > Passeriformes > Passerellidae > Melozone > Melozone crissalis. The sequence goes on along the minus strand of NW_026535785.1, from coordinate 17,560,077 downwards.
CTCCCAGACTCAGCACAATTTTGGGCTCTTTTCCCATTCACAGTGTCTGGATTTGCACTCAGGGCTTGATAACAACATTCCCTCTTCAACTAAAGATGCATATCTTGTAACACATTTAAGAATAAGCAGGGCTTATCTCTCATATTTACATGTCTGAATGATGTTATCAATAAGAACAAAAAATGTTAAATAATTGGAAATACAATACCCAGAGAAGTTTGAAGATTTAGATTTTTTTTAAAATATTTTTCAACAGACATGTTTCCATCTCTCTTTAAACATTAAGAAACCTCTTGGACTATGGAATTTTTGTTTAAATGACCAGTTCACTTCAGAATAATTACTAAAGAAGAAAGGAAAACAACAGTCTTGAAAAATCCATGATTGTATCGATACATTCATGCCCTAGTTCATGTTTGCATTCTCTCAGAGACTAATCCCAGACTGAAAGCTCAATGAGTGTCCCTGAATAATGTAGATATAAAGGACTCCCAAGCAATGGTACTGTGAGGCTGCTCACCCAATCACCAAGCCTGCTGCTGTTCTCACCTTTTGAGGCAAATCCCCTAATGCAGAGGCACCTGGTTTCCTCAGCAATCCCAAGCTGCTATGAATTCTCTGAGAATGATACAAGTCTGTGTCTGGCATGCCCAGGTCCTTTCCTTTAGGGGTTTTAGCTGGTCAGAGTGACCCCAAGATGTGTCAGAAAGTCTCTTTTCCCAGCCTGGCAGTCGAAGAAGCAGTCAGGGCTCTTAATTTCTCAGTCTCAAGGTTGTTCATTGTTTCTTATCTATAAAATTCTTTCTCCTGTCCAGCTGAGGTCTGCTCAGCAAGACAGACAGAGACACTCTGCCTGCCCCCAGGGCAGTGTTATCTTTTTATACGAAAAACTATGTGTGCAATATTTACAATTACTTCCCAATACCTATCACCTATGTTAGACAGTGAGCTTCTACTCTAAACCAATCTAAAAGTGCCACTATCACAGCAGAAGATGGAGGCCAAGAAGAAGAAGAAGGGGAAAGTCTGGACACGCCCAGATTCCTTCATCTTGCCCCTTGAACCCTCATTCTAAAAACCCCAAAAGTCTATTTTTCACCTTGTGATAAATTCACTATCATTCTACTTACACTTTCGTGGCTTGTAATTCTTCATCTAAGGTTGGTAATTGTTTTTTCCAAGGGCTAAATCAAAGGCACAGGGGTCTGGGGCTCTGTGCCAAGGTCTCTGAGCCCCCTGGGCAGGGGCTGGAGCCCTCCAGGGCAACTAGAGGAATTTCCTGGGTTCTGACACTTTCCCAGCTCTGAAATGTGGTTTGCACAAAGCTTGGCTGTAATTCTGTGGGAATGGCCAGCAAGATGTGAAGCAGTAGCCAGGGTGGGTCCTTTGCGGGCTGAGGATGCTCCTGTGGTGGTCTCACCTCTGAAAATGTCTCCTGTGTAAACATTGGCCCTGAGGAGGTGCAGACTGGCTGCAGCTTCCCCTTGGAAGTGTCCTGGTGTGTCTGTGCCAGTTCCTGGCACATCCAGCAGCAGGGAAAGTACAGCTCAGTCTGTGCCAAGCCTTGGAGCACCTTGTTCCTGCAGGATCCAGGGTGCAGTGCAAAGGGGCATGATTGCACATCAAAGATAGAGCTAGGCCTTTTTGTTTTAACCTGGGAGAGTTATTCCTATAATGATTAAATTAATTAAGCTTCTATGGCTTAAGCTCTTAAGTTATGAACTTGTTTCCAACCTGCAGCCACATAGATCAGAGAGGTTCAAGTATTCTAGTAACTCTGCAGATCCTATCAGTAATTTTAAAAATTTATCACATTTGGTAAGATTCTATTAAAACCACAGATAAAATCAGTCACGTCAATGCCTTTTATACCATCACCTTACTGTTTTCCTGCTGCATAGGAAAAATGGATCATTTTTGTGACAAAATGCAAAGTTGAATTTCTGTGCTCACTGTAAGATGTTGGCAGGTCTGATGTGTGCTGGATTTTAAATATTTATTGTGCTGCCAGAGCAATTCCAAACCCAAACAGTTTTACAGATAATTATGCCCACTAATTGAATGCAAGGCACCCATTTCTCCTTCAGTGATACTATGCACACAGGGATCTTCTGCTAAGAATGAGAGTTTACACTCAAACACTAAGGAGAGCCAGAGCAACAACTCCTCTCATCTCCTTTACAAACTGGACAACTTCTTTTTCAGATAAAGCTGTTATAAACTGAAGTACTTCTCAGAAATCATTGTACTTTCTATAACATATGTGAGAATCCAGAAAGCAGTTTGGAAAGAGAGAGAAACCTAGAGGGACTGGAAGAGAGCCAAAACTATAAAGAACAATGAGTGGGCTTGCTGGTCTGTTGATTTTGGCTTCTCACCAAGTTTGTTTTTTTTTTTTTTTTATGAGCTGATGAGTTTGAGGTTTGGGGTTTTTTTTTTGTTGTTGTGATGGTTTACTTTTCTTTCTCTGTCTCCCCTGCCCCCATCTCTTTTTCCCATCTTACAGGATGGGAAGGACAAGGACAAGAGAAAGACAGCAAGGGAGTGCAGTAATGTAAAAGGGAGGATAAAAAGGAATGAAAACAGAGGTGTTTATTAGTACAGGAAATTGGTTTACAGCTTCATAAATTTAAAGCAGGCATATCATATTGAACAGATTATGAAGTGTTAGACTGTGCTATTCAAGAAACTGGACAATCTGCTTTGCAATGCAAAACATGCTTATACAAGCAGGGCGTGGATTTAATAGAAAGTTGGGGACTGCTTAAATAAGCTGGACTTAAAGAGAAAGTCATAGAATGGTTGAGGCTGAAGGGACCCTCTGGAGCCTCTGGCCTGGCCTGCTGCCCCTCAAAGCAGCATCAAGGGTGCTCAGAGCCTTGTCCGGCCTTGTTTAAAGTCCATGGTGCAGGACAAGATGCATCCAAAGTCACTGATGGCATTGGAAGGCTGATCTCATCTTTGAAAAGGGGTTGCAAGCAGGGACTAGAAAAAGCCATGCTTGTCTTCAAAACAGGCGAGAAGGGTTTTAGGGAGTGCTGCCCCTAAAGCCTCAGCTCAGTCCTGAGAAAGACATCCTGGAAAGCATTTCCAGGCACAGGAATGTGGCTGGAATCAGTCAGCAGGGATTTCCCAGCAACCTATGCAGGCACAGCTCTGCCTGCAGCTCAGGGCAGAGCAGTGGGTGCCTCTGAACAGCCTTCAAACAGAAATCATCCTTTAGTACCTCTGTACCAAAGGGAGCAGAGGTGAACAGGACAGACAAACACTGCTGAGCTCAAAGGGGCAGTGTGTGATGGAGATTGGGACTGGGGCTGGCACTGTTTCACTGGTTTTAAGAGCAAACAGAGCATGGGAACACCCCCAGCCATGGCTAACACCAAACTGGGTGGACCAGGTTATGTGGGACCCTGGGGCAGAGTTGCTCAGAGAGGTGACACCTCATGAGAGGGGACAAAAACCCACAAAAATGGAATCGTGGAAGAATTGGTGATACAGGAAAGGAGCTGACTCACCAGGAAAGGAATTGCAGCCCTGGTGGCCATGGCATGGTGGTGGCAGTGCCAGCTGGCAGTGCCTGGAGCACAGGGCTGCTGTGGAGAGCACAGCCAGGGAGGAGCTGATGCTTTTCTGCTGGACACAAATGAAGCATCACAGCAGAACTACTGTCTGCTCCTGCAGCCCGTGGACAAGAGAGGACACTGCAGCAAGTCCAGGAGAAAGCCACAGCGTGGGTTGGGGACTGAGGCACCTGGCATTTAAGGAGAGGCTCAATCACAAATCCCAGGATGGGAGAGGCTGGAGGGGCTGCTCTGGTGGCACCTCCCTGCTCCAGCAGGGCCATCCCAGAGCCCAGGGCACAGCAGTGTGTCCGTGTGGCTCTGCAGTGTCCCCAGGCAGGAGCCTGCACAGCCTCTGTGCCCCATCTGCTCAGGGCTGGGCACTGCCAGGGCAGGAGCTCTGGGCATGGGCAGGGGCAGCTCCTGGGCTCAGGCCCTGCCCGTGGCTCTGGGGCCATGGCTGGGCCTGGAGCAGAGCCTGGGCCTGCTCTGCCCTCTGCACACAGGGACAGACAGGGGGACACAGGGACAGACAGACAGGGACAGACACAGGGACACACAGGGACAGACAGACAGGGGCAGACACAGGGACAGAGAGGGACACACAGGGACAGACAGACAGGGACAGACTGGGCTGGGCTCAGGCCCTGCCTGTGGCTCTGGGGCCATGGCTGGGCCCGCAGCAGAGCCTGGGGCTGCTCTGCCCTCTGCACACAGGGACAGACAGACCGGGGGACACAGGGACAGACAGGGAGACACAGGGACAGACAGGGAGACACAGGGACAGACAGGGAGACACAGGGACACACATGGACAGAGACAGGGACACACAGGGACGTCCAGAGGACAGCCAGGGACCGCCATGCAGAGACAGGGACAGACACACAGGGATACCAGGGACACCCAGGGATACACAGGGACAGACAGACAGGGACAGACACTAGAGAGAAGTTTGTTCACTATGGAGAAGAGATGGCTGAGTCTGGATCTAAGCTGCCTTCAGCAGCTTAAGGGAGAGCTGTAGAGAAGATGGACCCATATTTTTCTCAAAATGTACGAGAAGCAGCAAATCCCAGAGGCATCAGGAGGAATTGCACACAAGGGAAGTTCCCCCAGAGCAGAGGGTTAAAGCAGATAACAGGTTGTGCAGAGGTTGTGAGATAACTCTCCCCGCTGATACCTGAGTCTGACTGGACAAAGCCCTGATCCAACATTCAAGCTGACCCTGCTGGAGTTTTGCTCCCTGCTGTGCTGGGTGTCTCTCTTGGCATTTTGAAGACATGACAAATTATGCTTTGAAGGACTTGCCAGCTAAATTCTTCCCCTGCAGTTTTGCTGTATTATATATCTAATTTCTATTCATCTATCTTTTGAACTTCATCTTCTTCATCCTTCCAAAATATGGAAGCAATATTAAAGTGTCTCTAAAACCCGATGGATTTAACAAAAGTTATGTTGATTAATGGAGACAATTACTTCTCTATTAAAAAGTTCCAGAAATGAACTAAAATGATATTATTTCAATTCAGTTTTTTAGTTCTTTCACTTAGTACAATGGCTTCTTCTATGATAGGAGCTAAAACAATGAACAAGGGAGAGAAAGACATATTGCAGAGCACTTCATCAGGGAAATATGTTTCAAGTTCTCTCATTACTTAAGTTTTATATTCAGTTTATGCCATTGCTTTTTTAAAACATGGAGAGTTACACGTGACATCTGATGCTACTAAGTGATTATTGCAATGTTTTTGGGTTTTGTAAACAAGATGGATGACTAAACCTCCGAAGCAGAATACTTTGGGGTGTCTGCAGGCTAAGATTGGAGAAACTGCTTAGAAATGATAATTACATAGGTTTTCTCCTCCAAATGAAGGTTTGTTAAGCTCAGGTACTTATCATCCTGACCCTCCCTGCTGTGAAATAGGGAGCTGCTGTTGTCTGCTTCCACAGGTAGAAAACAAGGCAGAGGAGACAGAGCAGCCTCCTCAGTTGCTGTGTCTTTTCACAGATTTTTTGCTATACCACAGTCTCAGCAGAAGGGTAATCCCTATGTCTAGTGCATGAATAATGTACCTTTTAATAACATTATAAAAGTATTAGCGCTGCTTTAATCTTATTTTCACGTCAATCACAACTGGTATTTGGCATGGTAAAACACTCCCTCAAAACATGGTCATAGAAGCTTAACTTTGCAGCACAGTTAAAAAAAAAAAAACCCCAAAACATTAGCTACTTATTATTTAATGGGCAGCTGTCATTGCCCTGTGAGAATTAGAGCCCAGATTGGGATCAACAGGAGGCAGCACAAGTTTGCACCTTCCAGGCAGGGAAGTGCCACTGTCCATGATGAAGTGTGTGCTGCTCAGGTGGGTAAATACAGCACCACTGCCTTCTGCAATGCAAACCTGCTCGTGTCTACACAGCCTGCTCAGTGCAAATGTCCTCAAATGATGAAATGAAGCACAGGGAACAAAAAATATGCACAAGTTGTTACACAGAGCATGGAAGGGGTGTTTGCTCAGACAGACTCTGAGCACCATCTGGGAGACAAGTGTTTAGTTTTGCAACAGATTGCATAATTTCCATATAGAATCTGGAGAAAAGCTCTAAATGCTTTAATAGATAGCTGATTTAACATGCATTTAATCTTTGTTTTGTGTTGTCTTAAAGGCTATGCATATGTTTTGAATGACAGAAGTAGTCATTAACTTATTACAGTGCTCATCCCTTTGCACAATTTTCTTTCTTTTCTCTGCCCCTCCATGCGTGTGTCTGTGTGCATGCAATATTTCACCTTACACAGTTCCCTTCCCCAGCACATGGTAATTAATCTCAGTAAAAGCCAAGCATCTACTGCATATGCATGCCACTTGATTGATTAGATTAAAAATTTAATGTTACAGTTCATACATTAGCAATATTTCAATATAACATATACCAAGGGCTCTACTATCAATAATAGGAATACTTGAAGAACAACACAAATTAACACCTGAAGCATAAAGAATGACCTTGAGAATGAAATGCTTTATGTAAAACACATTGCTTAGAGTGTATTTAAGCTGAGCACCGTGTTTATGTGCTAAAACAGCTGTAGGAAGCACTGCCCCTCAGAACAGGAACATTTCTGACAGAGAATTTCTCACCTGGGGCGTTCTGGAAGTGGTACAGTGTTGAAAAACTCTGTATTCATTTTTAGGTTCCTCTTTTGGTGGTATGCACCTAAAAACATCCTCTGCTACACACAGTAAGAATCTATACATTACAGCTTTTTTCAATTTTCTTCTTACACAAGCTGATCAAAACATTGGAAGACATAAACTTGAGAATTCACTTTACTAGGACTGGAAGCAGAAAGAAATATAATAAAATAGGTATAAAAAAGTCACTCTGCTTTATGTGACATTGTTATGACCAAACAAAATACCAGCCTTCATTTGGATATCTGTTCCTCTGTATCCAAAAGCAAAATTACATCAAAATCCTTCTGCACTGATTGACTTGTAATGCAATACACAGCATTAAGCAATGATAATGCTTCCGAACCTGCTATAAACTGGGTCAACTGTACAAAGAAATTGTAAAAAATGATGCAGTAATTCAATTTAGCACTGTGTGAAAACTGCACAATAGCAGGATTAAAGGACCTGAAAATGAAGACAAGTGGTTCATTATTAACTCTTTAAATGTTGTTCCCTCTGCTTTTTCTGGAATGTCATTTATTTCTAGCTTAGAATTGTAATTTCTTTGTCATGATACACTGGATACATTCTATATTGCTTCTCTATATGAGCACATTGAAGCTTCCCCAAAGGCTTAATAAAGTTTATGAAATAAGACAGCATTCACTATTCATTTTATCCACACAGATAACAAAGTAAATTAGAGAGAGAAAGCATTATACAATCATATAAAAGCTGTGATATGTATAAAATATAGTCAACTTTAAGACAAAACTAAAAGGGAAAAAAACAACAACTGTTGAAGTGGCCACAACAAAAATAAAATTATAACAATAATTTTAAAAAGAGTAATGCTAAAGCTGCAAAGGAAAAATCCTTGTATGAAGAGGAGATATCTGTTTGTACCTCATCCAATGGCCAGTCATTGAAACAACTGGCCTCTTGCATAGTCATTTTATAGACATCATTTATGTATGTGATGAATGAGGGGGTTTTTTTGGGGGCTGCTGTGTGTTGTGTGTGCATGTGGCTGTGTTTTGGAGCAGCATGTGCAGTGCCATGGCCATTCTCCCAGCAGGAAATCCAGCCTCTATCCCAGTGTACAACAATAGCACTCCATGCTGACAAGCCCCAGAACCCAGTGTTCAATTCAGAGGCAGCATCAAAACGAGTAACAATCACAGAGAAGCCAGCCTGGAATAGTTTCAAGAGCTGGGCAAAGTCTGAAGGTGAAAATAAATAAATAAAATAAAAATCCTACTCCAGGGGAGCAATTGTACTTTTGTGTATGAATCTATAAAAAAACTCAACTCCTCTGAATTCTTTACTTTGAAAGCTTAGACAGCTTCAATTACATTCAGTCTGGACATCTAAAAATAAGCTGATAATAGACAGAAGTGTAGTCTTACTTCTGCTACAGAAACTTGTCTCTGTTCCAAACTGTTACATGTTTGATAACACAGATTTTTAAACTTATTTTTGGTTGGTGAAGGTTTGATCCAAAATTCCACTTGGCAGTTAGAGTTTTTTTGCCTAAATTGCTGGGTGGTGTGATCCAAAAGGGACACTGTGGTTCTGCCAGCTGCCATCCAAAGCAAGGGACCTGCTGGAGCTTCATTTCCTGCCCTGCCTGGTGCTTCTGCCAGTGCCAGCTGGGTGAAGGGCCCTGGGTCTGGTGTGGGCACAGCCAGGGCTGGGTGACTCTTCTGGAGCCTTGGGTCCCTCTTCTCCAGTGTATTCCTGGCACTTTCCACAACAGGAACTGTCATTGCTTGGCCACTGTGATAAATAAATTAAAGAAAAAACTGGAGCAGGAGGAAAATCCTGCAATCCTACAATCCAAACCCTACAATCCAAAATAAAGCAGCAAGTGGAGTGATGATCAGCACAGATGTTATTGCTAACCAAGGAGTCTCCAGCCCAAATTTAGTGACTCAACTTACAATTTGCGCTTTAATGAATTTCTGGTTTCTTCTCTGCTCCCCTATCTCAATTAGCAGTTGTAATTATCTGGATTACTGCTCCCTTTTGTACTCCCAGTTACATGGTCCCAGGGCACAGGAGCTGGAGGATACATCAGATATTTCTGTATCACTGTGTTTTGCACATCTGGTGGCACACAAATTCCTGGTGGCAGGAACTCATTTCAGCTTATATTTCATTGAAAAATCTTTGGCCCATGAGCTCCATTGCAATATTAATGTTGGGGCTGTCATTTATTCAGCATGAGATGAAAGACAGTGGCTGAGTATTTAGAAAAGTATTCATACAGAGAGAGTTCACGCAGTGCCACAATGGGTACCATGAGCAGAAAATATTTTAAATATTGTGACAGAACAGTTTGTATTAAGAATGAAGAGAGAGAAAAGGGATACATTCATTTAAATGTGACAATCATCATTAGGCAATTAATGCTTTCTCCATCTGTGGTCAAAACCAGAAGTTCTTTTCCATCAGAAGTGGCCACACATGATGACTGTAGATTTATTTTTATGTCTAGGAACAAGGATGAATGCAGAAATTAACAGCTTCTTTTTTTTAAAATGTCTAAATGCTTAATTAGATGACAGAAAATTGACTGAAAGAATAAAGTAACTTTAAAATCAGAGTGTGAACAATTCTTTTCAGTCTAAGCATAATAATAATAATAATTATAACAGTCAATTAATTTTGTGAGATAAATTTATAACTCTTTTCTGCTGCTTGTTTTCTTGGTTTTTGCAGTTTTCTCAGCTTGGCTGATGACAATGATTCAACGTTTACATTTGCTTGTAGTCAATCTCATGTTTAAGCTACAGAAATTTGCAGCCAGAGGTTTCATACTCTGGCAGAGTGCTCTATTTACAGAGGACAAAAATCAATGTTCCCATTCCTCTCAGATTTTTTCAAAAGGTTTTCTTTTTTCCTGGTGTCTGTTTTTTTCTTGCTGCACAACTGCACTTCTGGAACTTCCATAATTTCATAGTGACTTTATGGTAACTTTCAAGGCATATTGAGTCTTGGCTTCACACTCCCAGCATTTACTGAGTCTATACAAAATCAGTATGCAGGGTAACTGCATGAAACTTGGATTAGCTAAAGCTCGAGGCACCATGTCTACCAGAGCATCAGATTTCTATCATGGCCATGCAGCAGGGAAAACTCCCAGGTTTCAGGTTCAGAGCATGAAAAGGATGTTTGTGTTGAGCTGGATGCTGCTGCACAGAGCAGTTCTGCACCACGTGAGCACACAGGTGCACGGGGATTAATTTGGAAAGGTAATCCATGGCCTGATCAGCAAAAGATTAAAATATTTGGAGTAAAAGCCAACTAGGGCACAGCAAAATGAGGGATGGAAATTACAGCAACATACTCCTGCTTTTCATCCTTTATTCATTTATTCACTTACTCATCTTGACCATGGTGCTTGTGGAAGCAGAATGCAGTTTGCTTTTATGCATACTTTGCTGTATATAAATGCTTGTTTCTCAGTAGGATTAATATGCATTTCAGGGATAGGATCCAATCTCTGCTGAAATCAAAAGAGAAGTTTGTATTGATCTCCAGCTTATTTGAACCAGGTCCAGATCAGGGAAATAAGTGATACGTTCTGTGTTTCTGAGTGAAGGAACAGGCATCAATTAATGGTGCCACAGCTGGCTCCTGGCACTGTCTGTGCAGGGAAATTGCCAGTTGCTTTGGTAGGTTTGAATGAAATTGAGGCCTTCGGGGTGGCAAAGTGCGTACAAGCCTTAGATGTTTTATATGAAAAATCTTATTTTTCATATGGACTACAACAGCAAAGAACCATGGGGTTGGAAAGTGCCATTTGTGTGCCAGAGCTCCTGCCAAGTCCCTGTGTGTGGGTACCCAGCACAGCCAGCAGAACAAGCCATTATCTGCATGAGTCCCTTGGCAAAGCCAGAGTTTGTGCAGAAAGGGAGAGCAAGTTTGCTTTCTTGGGGTGAAGCTGGGCTGGACACAAGCACAGGTCAGGGGAGAGATGGCAGCAAAACCCTTAACGTGTAGGGGGTGAATAAATGTGGGCTTCTACATGTGTTTGCTAAAACAGATAACCAATTAGAGGAGGCAGAGATTTAAGCGCCAATAAACCCTAAATAGAAGGCAGACCTGTCTGCTGTGATGAGGTAGTCATTTAGGCCCATAACAAGTGTCACTGCAGTAATTAGAATATACTGAGAAATCTGATTGGAATTTCTGCATGATGAGAGCATTGCCAACTGCTTTTGATGCTGGCTGATAGCACCAGTAACAGGCTGGCAACACCTGTTCCCAATTCTTTCCCAGCAAAAGGGGAAGATGCTTTTGAGTGGGTTTATCCTTTAGCATCTCCCCTTTCATTTCCAGCCTCTTAGATCCTTTGTAAACAAATAAACAGCAGTGATATTTTAAAGGGTTAGTTGTGCCAGACATTGCTCAAGCTCAGTTAAGAAGAGGTGCCATATATATATATATTTATATCTATGTATATATAGCATTCTTCATCTCCATATTACATTTGCTGTCAAGGTTTGGATTCACTTTGCAAGTTTTCAAAGTGGTGCTGTTTTATTCTGATGTTTTTCATAAGCACTGGCAAAGGGTTTTGCTGTCCCCTCTCTGGAGTTTCAGCTTGCTTGAAACAAAAAAAAAAGAAGATTATTTGTTGTAGATCAATACTCCCTTAAGATGTGAACTCAGCAGCTCTTACATGTGAAGCAAGATTTGGCCTGGCCAGGACTCTGATGTTGGATCTCGAGGGCTGCAGAAATTGTGATGAAGAATCAATACCCAGAACAATCTCTCACAGCCCTGTGCAGCCTCTCACCATCTGCTTTTGTCTTGCTGTAGCTGGAGGTAGTTTTCTGCAAATGACATGCAAAATGGAGGAATGCAGGAAATTCACATGGAAATTCACTCAGTGCTGGACAGGATTGTAACTTTGCTCCCAGGGGTGGGGTTTTGCTGTCAGCAGTGATATTCTTCTGTCCTAAATTGCTGTTGGAGGGAGCACTCCCAGACTCACCCCTCACAGATGGGATGTGCTGCTCCCTTCTGCTGTTTAATCAGAGGCTGTGCCACCCTAGGTGTGCCTGAGTTATAGGCTGGATAAAGTGAACAATTTTGTACAGCATTTCAGGGTGAAATGAGCAGTTTCAAAATGTGTGCACAGTATTTTGCTCTCCTAAAAACTGTATCTGTTCCTGGATGTGAACAAGCTGAGCTTTCTTGTGCCTTTTTGATATCCTTGCAAGAAAATGAGTCAGGATTATGTTGCTGGACATGCACAGCCAGCTTTCTGTCCCCCAGGGAGTGAGGGACTCTAAATATATGCATTGATATGTACTTAGAGATGGGGCTATTTTTGTATGGAACTGCTCTCAGCCGTTCAGCCAGGCTGGAGATCCAGGGCAAGCTGAACATCTCTGCAGCCAAATGCTGGGGGTGAGTATTTATAAGGCAAGCAGGAATCCTGTTGTGTTTATTAATGATCTGAGATGCACAGAAAGTCTGCAAATGGCTGGATATTCATAAAACAGGAGAAGTTCAGATGCTGCACGCTGGGATGTTGCAGTTCTGCTCCTGTGAGGACCTTCTGCCTTAGTGTGGTGAATGACCTTCTCATTTATGGACTCCCTCTCTGTTCCTCTCTCCAAGCTATTGTTCTTCTGTGTTAATTAAAACCCAGACAATTAAGTACACAAATGGGCACTCAAGCTGCTGTGCACACCCAGCTGAAAGCAGGGCCAAATGGCCAGAAACAAGTCAGTGGACACATGAGCTTTGTCACTGCAATAGAATGTCTGGGTATGAAACTCATGAGTGGGAAAGAAAGGGACATTTAAATTATGCTGCTGTTCCTCCTACAGGCTTTTGACAGGGTATTTTCAGAAAGGAAACTAAATGCACTTAAATGCAACACTTGAAAATAATAACTTAATGTGTTTGAGTCTTAAATGAAAAGTGAACCCTGTGAGTCTCCACGATTCCACTGTGACTTTGACATGGAAAGTCAACACTACAACTCCTCAGATCTTCAGTACAACAACTTGTATTCTTAAATGCTGGCCTTGTGCCATTTCTGTTGAACCCACACAAAAGAATTAGTCATGAGGAGAGTGGAACAGCTGGCAAAAAAAAAGAAAAAACCCTAAAACTGAAAAAAAAAAGAAAAGCATTGTCATGGGCAAAAGACAGCAATGAATCACAGGCAAGAGCAGAACTACCAGGGGGAAAAACAACCTGAAATAAAGGTGATTCAAATGTAATGTCAGGGTCTCTCAAGGAAGTGATCCATAGATGGACAGAGAAGTGGAGAAGAAATGGCTCCAGACAGGTAAAGGCTAATTTTTGATGTTGGAAAGAAAGCTTTATCCCTCTTGTCTCAGGCCCCAGATTTAAAAGGGTATTTATCCATGGGGTTAACTTCATCTGCTCCACTAACTGCACTCCAGTGAGAGATAAGGAGATAATTAAAATTACCACCATGCTTAATCAACTTGCCAGCATAGGGATACTCTCTTGAATTGGGACACAATTAAATTAAGCTTAGCTTCTTCCAAATATATGCAAGAAGTAGACATCTGGCAAAGTCTAGCTGCAGCACAGAGCTGCATTATGGCACTCTCCAAGGATAAAGGAAATGGAAAGTGAAATGATTGGGAGAGCAAGAGTCCTGCCAACTCCTCTAGTCTTCATCTTGCAATGCAACCTATCAGTCCCACAAAAAAATATTAGTGATTTCACTGATTTATTGGTAAAGCAGTTACCTGGTGATTTCACTGTCTGCCCATATATGCATAAATACATATGAAAATGCATGCATGTATGCTAATGCAGGTTATTTTACAATATTTCAATAAGCATCTCTAACTGTTGTGTTTCACAACAATTTATAACTGCAATTAAAAGGTCAGGAAATGGTATTAAAGGAAGCAGACTAATTGAGCTAATCAGACACAAGATCAAGACCCTCCTGGCCTTGAAATCTATAGCTCCAGAAAAGGGACTCTGTGAATATTTGCTGAATCTAAGGATATTAATAATCGGCTGTTACAGTTCTGCCCATCTACAAGGACATCAGGGACTTAATTTTCACAATATACCTAGACAGTAAATAGCAGAATCTCCATTCATTGTGCTGAATCAGAAAGTTGAGAAGACCTGCTGAAGCCCCAGGTGGAGCTAGTCATAGCCAGAGTTTATGTTGCAAAATCCTGAACCCCCAATAAAGAAAAAAAAAGGCAATTCAGGTTGGGGCTGGTAAACTCATGTGACAGCCAGTGATGCTCTCACTCTCTGAAAAACCTGAAAAAAACCCAAACAAGAACCTATTGAGCACTTTTTAAATGATGTTTACCTTGAACAGGCATCAGCCCACTCCTTTCACTTAACTGTGTGAAGAAAGATAATAATACTCTTTTTCTTCTGCCCAGACTGTGGGAGTAGTAAGTTCATTCACTGTTTTATGCTTTTCTGTGTTCTCTATGTAATTTACTGTTTCATACATGTGGAGAAGGTTGTAGAAGTACTGTTAGAGGTTGAAAAAATGACTTGTTAATTTATTCCATAGTGAGATATCACTTGAATGCTTTGGAATTGCACTGTCTCCTGAATTCCCAAGTTTCCCAAGTTTCCTTGTTCTAGCCTGAGCAGTAAAGCATATTTAGAGAGCTCCCCTTTCAGGAGACCATCCTCCTTTTCCAACAGGTCCTTCCTCTTGCTGGGATCCTGCTGACCTTGTCCTGTTCATCCTGGCAAGTGTGTGGAGTGTCACTGGCTAATGGAACACTGAAACCATCCATGTTTCTGTAAGGGGAAACAGCAACTCAACCCTGAAACTCCTGATCAGGAAGAATCTGCCACTAGTGCCAGTTCCTAGCCCAAATCTCACCAGGCTTGACCTGGAAGAGGTGTAGGCTTGAAGCCAAAAAGTTCAATATTGGAAAGGTAGCTCTGGGCAGGGAGGGCATGCAAAAATCAAATTGTTGGCTGAAATTCTATTCTTTGAAATGTCAGCACATTTTGGCTGAAAAGTTTAAGTGATTAGCATGTTATCAAAACTGTCCATGCTGGACTACTTCCCCATAGAAAACAAGTGAATGCTTTCATTAATAGTAATCCCAGACAACCATTCTGACATGCTGATTTTTATTTTCATACATCAAAGAACTGAGGGAAAGAACATTCTAATATCCCCACCATCTTTTCTCTTCCCTTTCAAACTGAACAGAGCACAGCTCCTCATTTTTCTGTTGTGTTGAGCCACTCTTTTACAACAGTGGGTTGTGAAACCAGAACTCCCACTGACACAGGATCAGAGGCAGGCTTAAGATTTTAGAGGTGGTTCTGAAGTCCTGAGAAGCCCTTCAAAAGCTGTGTGCTTTTAGCTGGGCTGAATCACTACTGTCTTCAGATCTAATCTTTCCAGCAATTGATTTTCCCTTTATCCTCTGTGACCAAACTTCTCCCATGGGAGGAATTATGGTTCCAGCTTTCCTAAAATTCTGTAATTCTTATTCCCAGGGTGGCACAAAAATGGGTCACACTTTGAATCCTGTTTACACTAGCTCTGCAAACTTATTCATTGCTTTTCTCATGCAGATGGTTGCATGTTAGAAAACATATTTGTTAGATGTAAATTTTAGCTGCTTGGGGTCTCTGTCTCTGTGTAATATCCAGCCTAATGTCAGCAAAGGACAACATTTATGTTTTCATTTAAATATAAAGTAAGCAGATGGGACTTCTCTCATCCATGGAGTAGTAAATTAAAACCAAAAGTAACAATTTTTTTAATGTTGTGCTCTGCTGGGATGAGGGCTTGGCATTATGACATCTGCTCTGGTTTGAGGATTCCAGGAGCTGCTGTGCAGCATTTTCTGTAACACTGAGATGAATTCTGCTAATATCATTTTGCATAATCCTGTGAACAGGCACACAGAAAGTCTGTGCTGCCCTCCTCCCCTCAGAATACAGCCCAGAACAGACCTGGATGCTCTCACAGCATATGTCAATAATGATCACCATGGCTGAAACACTCTCACACAAAATCCAATTCAGATTATCTGAACAGGGAGAAGAGTGAAGAAGAGAGGTACCAGTCTGCCAAGCTGTAGCTTGGTATCCCAAGTAAACAGCTTTTCCTCAGTCAAATTTAGAATTCAGATTTTCTGTGAATCTGCCAACCATTACAGCAAGTTATTGAGATTCCACTGAATATTCACAGAATCATTAAGGTTGAGAAAGCTCCCTGAGACCATGGAGTCCCAGCTGTGCCCGATGCCCACCTTGTCCCCAGCCCAGAGCCCTGAGTGCCACCTCCAGCCCTTCCTGGGACACCTGCAGGGATGGGCACTCCAAAGCTCCCTGGGCAGCCCCTGCCAAGGCCTGAGCAGCCTTTCCATGGGCAAATCCCTGCTGGTGCCCACCCTGAGCCCAGCCTGAGGCCGTTCCCTCTGCTCCTGTCCCTGTTCCTGGGAGCACAGCCCGGCCCCCCGGCTGTCCCCTCCTGGCAGGGAGTTGTGCAGAGCCACAAGGGCCCCCTGAGCCTCCTTTGCTCCAGGCTGAGCCCCTTCCCAGCTCCCTCAGCTGCCCCTCACATGACAGACTACCTAGAGGACGTTCCAGATGTTTCTTCAATAGACAGATGTCCTATGGTGCAAAGAAACTATCAATATTAACTCATTTTTGTCCTTTAATTATAAACTGTTAAAACTTTTCCTCATTTATCAGACACAAAGCATTACTAGTAAATGATTAAATCATCTTGGAGAGTTCAACACAACATGCCACAGATATGGCTTAAAACTGAAGTGCTTCTTCCATTTCTATAATCCAGATTGCACTGAGGGTGCTTAGGAAGCAGATATCCTCTTGGATCTTTCAGGAAAATACTTCTTGGCAAATCCAGACAAAATACAAGTTCTTCTTATAGATTTACATGACTTCTTACTTTTTTATTTTCTTATTTTTTTTAATTAACACTGCCAACCTGTCAGGAAATGCCTTTTTCAATAAGATTGTGTTAGGCATTCACAAGGAGTTCCCTTTTACTTCTCTCTGAGGAGAACGAACAGTGGGTGACACTAAGGGACAGGAGAAAACACCAATTGTGTGTTTATTTCAAGGCTGTGCAATTACTTTTGTTGATGTTTTTTGTTCTGTGACAATAATGATACAATCCCTCACAGAAATATAATAAATAGTTAATATTTGAGTGATGATATTTTAGGGAATCCCATTGAAAGGAAAAAAATCTTATTTGGTCTCAAGTGTTCATATAAATTTGCTGTGCAGAAGGAAATATGATGAATAAATATGTTACATAGACTTCTAGGGGTAATTTCATATACACAGAGACCCTGGGACTGGGGCTCTGTGCAGGTGCAGAGCAACATTAAAATTTATGCAATTGTAGAATTTAATCCTTTATGGAAAATGAACTTTCCTCCTGAATCAGCCAGAATGTCTGAGCTTCTAGCAGCACTGGCAGGTACATCATGTGCAGAGGTCTCTGAGCTGCCTCCATCCAGACACCTGCACATATTCCCCACTAGCCTTGGTCAACATTAACAATTTTTCATCAAGAATTTTGAGCAAGGAGATCTTAAGAATTTTTTCTTTTTTTTTTTTTTTTTTTTTTTTTTTTTTTCTGTTGGAGCTTTTGTTGTGGGAATAAAGGACTGGAGTGCAAAAGCATGGAGACAGGGCCACTTAATAACACACCCCTTTGGAACCCTGAGGGATCAGGAATACCTTAAATGCCACCTCCTTCTGCAGATTTAAGCTAGAGAGAAGTGCTAATCTTCATTGATGGCTTCTTTTGAAAAAATAAGGAACATTTCCTTCTTTGAGACAGATGGCTGAAATAGAGATGTTTCCTCTTCTACCCTCATTTACCTCAGCAGCTAAACTGCTCACTGAAGAGGTAGGGCACTTCAGATCACAGCTTCTTCTATCCAGGGAACTGAAATTCAAATTTAAATGCTTCTCAGCCTTCCTGGAGAGTGCTTCATCAGCACCGTGTGCTTCACCCTGCGTCTCTGTGAGCACAGGAAGGAGTGCTCTCCTCCAGTGTTTAAGGGAAGCTGTTTATTTTGCATGATGTACTAATTTGGAAGCAGATGCACACCTTTACATTCTAAGCCTACAGTTAGGAAGGAGAAAAACAGGAGGTTCAGATTCCCTAAAACATGGGAAATCATTCCAAAGGTTGAAAATCACTCCTGCACTCTGCTGTGTTCTGCAAACTGGATATAAGGAGTTACTGCTGATTATCACTCCTGCATTATTCTAATGCCACATTTTAAAGGTCTCATGAAATTTTAAAGTTCTCATGAAATTAAAAATGAGCATTTTGTGTGGGAACAGTTTTGTTCCTTAGTAATAATGGAGAAAATAGCAGCTAGTCTTTGCAAGTAGCAATCCCGTGTGGACTCTGGAAATACATTTGATTGTCTTTAGGGCAAGAACTAATTCAGAGAAAGGCTCTTTATTTGCCACCTGTGAGCCTTGACCTCGACCTGGAAAGTCTATCCTCACTGTTGCATGAGGGGCAATTAAACTTCTGTGAAGCAAAACCTCCCTATGATAGCAAAGTATGTCAAGGGTATCAGAGCTCCAACTTCCAACCTCATTTTATTCCCTTTAAATGTGCCAAGCTGCCTCACGTTAATTTGAATAAACTGAGAACAACAGCATTTAATAGCTTTGGAAAACTTGAAAGTTCCTTTAAGGGTAGCCAGGATTTATTTATGTTGAGGGGAAAGCAGGTTTACAAATTAAGACACAGATTTCCAGCATGAGGGGTGGGGATCAGACACTACTGGGAGCAGGGTTATTTAATGTCTTCATTAATGACTTAAATGAGGGGATGGAGTTGCACCCTCAGCAGGTTTGCAGGTGACACAGAGCTGGGGGAGCAGGGACACTGCAGAGGGACCTGGCCAAGCTGCAGAAGTGGGAATTCCCTGGGAATCTACTGAGGTCTGACACGGCCGAGTGCTGGGACAATTGCCAAGGGCTGGAGGGACAGGGGCCAGGGAATGGCTCCCAGTGCCAGAGGGCAGGGCTGGGTGGGATATTGGCAATGAGGAATTGTTCCCTGGCAGGGTGGGCAGGCCCTGGCACAGGGTGCCCACAGCAGCTGGGGCTGCCCCTGGATCCCTGGCAGTGCCCAAGGCCAGGCTGGACACTGGGGCTGGAGCAGCCTGGGACAGTGGGAGGTGTCCCTGCCATGGCAGGGGTGGCACTGGGTGGGCTTTGAGGTCTTTTCCAATACAAACCACCCCATGATTTTATGATTTATGATTTTATTATTAAACTGCATTGGTCTAAGTTCTGTGCCTGTGATCTAATACAACTTGGGGAAAAGTTCAGAGCTGGTTTTACCCAGGGAGGAGGGCAGGCTGGAGCACACACATGATCTGTTCTATTAGGGCAGCTCAGCTGATGGGAAGGAATTTATTAATCTCCATAACCTGGTGGTTAAAGCACAGATCACTGCTGTCTTTAACAAACCCACAGAAAATGGGGAGTGTGCCTTCCAGAGCACTGATTTCTTACATAAAGCAAAGGTGCTTCTCAAATTCCTGCGGATCCACAGACCCTCAGATTCATGCTGTGTATGAAGGAGCACAATGTGAGACCTCTGATATTTTGGGTTTTGTTAGCCTCAGTGTCTGACCACCACAAAGGTTTGCAAGTCTCCAAGAAATGCAGGTAATCATTGTTTTGCTGAGGTCTGTGATTAAATATGCTTTGTTATACCCAAATGAAATGCATTCAGAACCCCCTTTTTATCTGACATCCTTAAAGATCTGAATGTTTACAAGAGGAAAGAGAATCCTTGATGCTAAAATACTACTCAGTTTTTCCTGATCAAATCAATTCTTCTGGAATGCTGGGTGCCAGGGTTTGCAGTTCTGCCTTGATCCCATTCCCAGTTTCCCAGGAGAGCCTTTCTGAAACGTTGCTGGTGAGGAGGGAGCAGAGCAGGAGCAACCTTTGCTGCCTGAGCAAAACCCAGCATGACACAAAGCATCCAGCTCAGCCTCCTTTAGAGTGTTTAAGACACAGACCTCATTTTTCTGGATGAAAAGCTGACAGCAGACAGGGACACTGCCAGCAGCAGCTATGTCAGCTCAGGTTCTCCCTGCAGGAGGGACCCGCAGGGCTGGGGAGGGGGAGGCACAAATGGCAGAGCCCCCTTTTAACCACACCAAAAAGTTCCCAGGGACTGTCCAAATCACAGCAAATGGCACTGATCAATAGTGAAATGTATGGAACCATTAGGATCTGTTTAAAGTGGGGAGCTCAGCTTCCATCCAGAGCACCAATACCTCCATGTGGATGAATAATGAATGGCTTTGTCTGGTATCTTAATCACAAAAAACATTCCAGAGGAAAAAATTAAAACACAGTTTAGGTAAGCAGAAGAGAGGAGTGTTTTAAGCAGAAAAACCTTTACCTTCCTCACAGAAAAACCTTAATTGAATCATAGTTAACACAATTAAATCAAGATATTTTATATCCAATTCATCCCCATGAAAACAGGTTTTTTATTGTGTTTACTTTTATTGGAAAAAATATACTTGGCAGTTTTTAAGAAGTCAAATATCAGAATAAGGTAGAACTACTTTTAAAGAAGAAAAAAAGAAGGAATTTTGAAGAGACACACACAATACAAAATACATGATTTCAAAGTAGACTATATTAACATTTCATACTGTTTAGCATTAAGATGATCATTACAGGGTAGGACCTATATCATACCATATCCATTGATAAATTAGAATTTAATGAAAGGCAAATATTAAAAACCAGTCTTTATTATATTTATTTATTGTATTTGTAACATGACTGCCTCACGGTCAATAAGATCAGGTCAAATGAAATTCATTACATTTTTCAACTCACTTTAGATATATTTGGATGCTCCTCAAGCCATTAAAAGAATAGTGATGTCTATAAATAAATTTAGCATTTTCCCAGCCCTTTTTATTATTGGAATGTCTCTATGAACAATGCTGCTTTTGTTAACTTGGGACCAATTAATAAAGCAGTCGCTGCCACGATCTTTGGATCATCAAAACTCTAATTAGGAAGGCTGTAGCAACTTTGATTTTCTCTCTAAAGAAGTGGTAATTTTCACTGCCTGCTGGAGAAACAAGAATTTACCTACAAACAAATTGAATTTAGACAGAATTTACCTTTAAACCCACCATTTCAAGGAAAGGAA
Source organism: Melozone crissalis (assembly GCF_028551555.1). Taxonomy (NCBI): domain Eukaryota; kingdom Metazoa; phylum Chordata; class Aves; order Passeriformes; family Passerellidae; genus Melozone; species Melozone crissalis. Next base: position 17,539,117 of record NW_026535785.1, on the reverse strand, counting down.
AAGGTGTGACCTGCTAACTGCTGCTGAGGGGGAAGTTATTTTTTTCTTTATTTTCAAGATTATTACTTTTTGTCCACCTACCTACAAAAGCAGCAGATACTTCATGGTCCATAGTTCATACTTTTTAGTCCATCACTACATATTCTGTAATAACATCTTGTTGAAGTCCAGTGTGATCTGTACATTGTGACTCGGTTGGAAATGCTGCATTAGCTTTGCTAGAAAAGGTGCTGAAATCTATACATGAGCAAAAGGAGAGGGAAAGGCTCCTAGAGTTTTCTGTTCTGGGTTTGTGTTGGGGAAGATGAAACAGGAAAGCCTTATAAATATGATTGCCTGGAAAAAGATTTTGAGAATATGGAAACTGTAAGCGAGATTGAAATGAAAGCAAGCTTTGAGATACCTCAGTTACTGAACAACTGGAAAACAATGGTGTGGCCAGCTGAAGGTAATCCCCTTTTGGTGGAACAATTCCCTCTGCTTGCAGACAGGCCCGAGGGTCACAGCAGACCCTACAGCTTGGCAGAAGGGGCCCAAAGAGGAGTCTTTAGGGTTTAAAATGTAACACAGTATGGTGATGTAATGATTCTTATAGGCTGTATGTAAATGCTATAGGATTTGTATCTTGTACTAGATTGGTTAGTGAGAATTAGAATATTCAGCACAGAAGAAGATTTATTGTATTGTAACGGGAACCTCGCTCTCTTACCCCTTTTACTCTGTCACCCTCTCATCCTCTCTCCCCCTCTCTTCTCTCGGGCCTGCTCTGAGCTGTGGCTGGCAGCTCCCAGCAGGGCCCTGCCCCCAGGCCCTGTGCAATAAACCCCAAATCCCAGCAGGGCCCTGCACCCAGGCCCTGTGCAATAAACCCCAAATCCCAGCAGGGCCCTGCACCCAGGCCCTGTGCAATAAACCCCAAATCCCAGCAGGGCCCTGCACCCAGGCCCTGTGCAATAAACCCCAAATCCCAGCAGGGCCCTGCACCCAGGCCCTGTGCAATAAACCCCAAATCCCAGCAGGGCCCTGCACCCAGGCCCTGTGCAATAAACCCCAAGTTCCTGACCTGGCTGCAGAGATCTCTCATCTCCATCCATCCTGATCGTCCTACCCCCAGACGCTCCTACAGGTTTGCACTGTTTAAAGGGACAGAAATAGCGAGAATTCAGCAGAGGCAGGTGCAGAGCTGCACTTAGGGCCGTGTTTTCCCAGGACTGCTGTTTCCCCACTCATGCCTGCTCTGTCGCTTGGAACTCTTACATGAATCCAATCTCTTGAGTCGCTCGGATGTTTTTCCCTTAAAGCAGCTCCCTGACCCATCTCCCATCATCCCAGTGAGAGCCTTGGCTGTGCCTTGAACATCTCCACACAGGCAGAGTCTCGCTTGGTGGCATGCCAGGAGAGAGATGCAAATAGCTGGAGATGGCCCGTGATGAAGATTACAAGCAGCACTTAAATGGCTTTATTCCCATGACCTGCTTCATTTCCTGAGCTCACCGGGTTACAAATCCCGTTCTGGCGTGTTTGCCATGGGGGCAGGCTGCTCTGTCAGAGGCAGACACGAGCAGAGCCGTGCCAGGGCTGGCTGCCCCCGAGCCGTGCCGAGCCATGCCGAGCCGTGCCTGGCTCCCTGTGCAGAGCTCACCTGCCCCAGCGGCCTCTGGGATTCACACACAGCTATTGCGGGTCCTGCATGGGAAATCCTGCTAATTGGGTAAACCCACTCTAGTGTACAGGCACCAACTGGCAGACACAACTTTCACAATGAGAGAGATCCATAATTTTCAAAATGTAACTAACAATTTGTGACAATAAAGCAGCAACGGGAGCCAAGATGCTGGCGCTTCTCCTTGTCACCTCTTTCAAGCACAGTAACTAGAATTTGCATTTGTTTCCTTTCCAAAGGCAGTTATTTATTTATAAAGTAGGCATTTAATGCTTGCAGTTTCTTTGGCACAATTTTATTTTAGGCAAAGTCTCTAAAGAGTTTAGTGTTGTCTCTCTTAAGGAAAGTACTCAAAGAGTACTTAATTAATGCTGCATCAAACCAGAGAAATGGCATCATGCACTCACACAACAGAGACCAGAACTGTCTCAAAATGGGTAAATAACAACTGTGAGACAGGAAAGTGAGAATGAAGGGAGTGTATAAGATTATGGGTGACACAGACACAGCAAATTAAAAATTCTTGTTTAAAATTCCTATTGATGACAAGGGCAATGTGTTTCAAACCTGCAGAAGCCAAGAGTTTATCACTGTCCATTGTCACTCATGATGCAGTGTCTTGGTCAAACAGTTGCATCTCTGTCTCCCTTGTCCCAAGCATATTCCTGGCTTGTAGGGCTCCTTCGAGGGGAATTTTCAATTTTTTTTTCATTTTTAGACCAGGCCCTGGGCTATGACATGCAGGATATCAATCATTCTTTCCCTGGAGGTTGAACTCCCCCCAAAAAATTCTATGCATGAAGGAAGGTCAGCGCCAGAATAACATTTTTAGAAGAAAAGTATTCTTCGCTTGGCATTTGACTGTGGGCATAAATCTTTAAAGAGAAAAAAGGAAACAAAAAAGGACAGAAACTTGGAGGGGGGAGGTTTTGAAATGCTGCCTTAAGCAGGGAGGGAGTGGCTGGATTGAGCAAGGGCAGCTTTTTCAGGTAGCCTGTGTCCATTATGCTGGTTCCTGGTGGCAGATGTGGCCAGGTGAGCCCCAGGCCCTGGAACTGCCTGTGCTGCTCCCAGCCCTCTTTTCTGTTAAAAACCTCCTGCTTCACCTGTTGCTTTTCTGTTGTTTGTGTATTTTTTTTAATTTTTTTTTATTTTTCTTTTTTGGGTGTGATTCCTTAATTATTTCTTGTCAGAACCAGTTTGGTAGGCTGTCTGAAAAAAGGAGGTTTGGAGTCATTAAATCGAACAGTTCTGACATGGCTTCTAAACAGCTCCTAAGTGCCACTTGATGGATGGCTGTCTGGAACAATATCCTAATTCCTGCTGATATTCCCCACCAAACCCAAGCCTTACAAAGTGTCTCGGAATCCCAGCAATCACCGATTAGCAATAAATTATTCCGTGGCACTGCGGATCTCTCTCAGTCCTTTCCAATACATCAGCTCCACATGGCATTTGGAAAGGATTAGGCATCATATGGATAATGTGCACATTTGGAGTTTTTTTAGAAATGAGAGGAAGGGAAAGAGACCCCGAAGCCAAGATTAATTTAGGGGTAGAATGCAATTTCCCCTCTCTGTGGATTATTGGGGATTAGGTGACCTCTATAAGATCCTTCCAGGTTTAGGGTTTTCTCCATGCCCTCCATGTCCCATTCATTGCCATCGTCTCCACTTTGATTGAAGTAAAAAATGGGATTTTTGAAATGTCTGGGAAGCATCTGTCAGTGCCCACTGCCAAAGGAAGCTGAACTACATGTCCAACCAGCTTAGACAACTCCCATGGTTTTTTGGCCATTTTAAAGCAACAAAAAAAAATAGAGAACTCATTTGGAAATTTCCTGTAAACCAAGAAAAAGATTAATTTTCAAAACCAAACTTGAATTTTATGAAGATAATTCATATCAAATATGATATAGGGAGAAGTTGCTCTGTTTCATTCAGCTTCTGGAGAGAAATAATTATGCTCTTTACAATTTGAAGTGCATTTGTATTCCTTCCAAATAGTCCTATTACAACAAATGAAGTACTTACTATACATCTTTTTCCTGCTGCTTTTCAACTTAAATTTAATTTTCACATAGATTTATTTAAAACAATTCTCAACATGACTCAGCCAAATGATGAATTTATTGAGGGTTCAGTAAATGTGCAATCCAGTTGAAGTTAAAAATGGCTGCTTTGTAATTCTGTGCCTAAATGAAATTATCCATTGTAGCCAGCTATGGTGCATCCATTCAAAGTCTATTTCTTGAGGCACATATTCAATCTTTAACAGAAAGAAAGCATTGTGAAAATATGTTGTTAACAGGAAAATGTATATATACATCTATAGCATTAATATTAAGAAAATGTTTTAATTTATTTTTTCTGCTCTCTGAGCCAGCTTGAGCAGTTATTGGTGTACACACTTTGTGTGTGCAGAGAATACACTGCATATATAAATGATGGCTCATTTTTTATGGCTCATAATACATGACTGTCTCTGTCCAAATGCAAATAGTTTAATCTTAAGAAGGAAAGTTTAATCAAATGGATTGTAGAGCATTAAGATATTTGTAATGAGATCTCATTGCAGAAGAGGTTTGTGATTTGTATTGATGATAGAACAGACTATGTGAGGACTGTGCCTCAGGCAAGGTGTGATTCTGTTTTCTTTTCCACTGTTGGCACAAAATCAGCAGTTACATCAGAGATGAGTCTAAAATCAGCCTGTTTCTCATAAGGAATTCTTGGGTTCAGTATGAGATCTTTCCAAATTCACCAGTTTTAAGAATGGGACATAAATTTTCTGAGAGGATTCATCACTGAGGTTTCAGGTGGCTGCCCAGCATGGAGGTGCATTCAACTCTCTTCTTATTTGGGCGTTCTGATCAAGTTACTCACACAAAGTTAGGTCAGCATAAAGGTAATTTCTCCAAATATATAAACACTGAGGATCTCTGTCCATATCACCATGACTGTGTAGCATCTACAGACTTGGTGTGTAATCCAAAATCCGCTTCATTTTGTGGATGAACTTCTGTCCTCACCATTCTGGATGAGCCCTGTATTTCCTCCTTTAAATGTACTTTGTGCTGTTTATTCAGTAATGTCCTGACTCATAGAGAGGGATTTCCATAACTGCCTTTGCAAGAACTCACAGAAAGGTGTGAAGACACAATTCCACACCCTCAGCCATTCCCAGCTCTCAAAGTCCAGCTGCATTCCACAGTTTCCATTGCAGCCCATCCAGCATGCAAATGAGATTCCAGACACACAAACTATTGGGAGTAGAACTATTTTATTCTTTCTTTAAGACCAAGAAAAGCACAAACTGTTTCATCCTCCTTCCCTGGCATTTGTTGATGTTCAAAGGTTGACAACTGCATGCTGAGGAGATGGGCTGGCCATGGAATTCCTACAAGGTGAGGAGGGAACATCCTGGGAAGGATCTGGCTGTGGGTGTGTCTTTAACCCCAGCACCACGAGGGAGAGGCAGCAGAACTTATCCAGCTGCCTCCAAGGGCTTCCCTGTGTTTTGGGCAGATGCTGGACCCTGTCTGTTGTCACAGCCTGCCTGACTCAGTGCAAGAGCACACCCTGCTCTACCCTAGAAGAAATTCTTCATGGCTGCGGTGTTACCTCTTGATACAGGATTAATGGAGTGCAGCAAATACTCAGATATTGATTATGAGGACTCATTTTTCATTGTAGATATCTCCTGCCTACTAAGCTCTACAGCCAAGTCTGGAATTTAAAACAGAACTACGTTCAAAACACCTTAATCCAGAACTCTCTTGCTTCCTGTTGCTTTACTTTAAATCACAGAGGATGTACCAAAGAAGAGCTAAAAGGTTTTGATTTGTTATTAAGCCATGGGTTTTAACCAGATCTTGGTTTGAAATCCTTTAACCTGACTATCAGAACTTTCCAACCAATATATTTTATTGCCATGATGGCCCATCAAAAAATAGCTTTGTGTCACACAAGCAGCATTTCCTGACAATCCTACAAAAACATATGGAGCTCCTCATAGTTTGACTACTGATGTTCTCAGATTTGGGTAGATTTCCCACATGGCAGCACACAGGGTTGCTTTCTTTGGGGAATTTTATGCTCATGAACTACAGTTCCAAAATAATGCTGGAGCTTGGACTGATATGAAAACCTCCAGTGTTCCTGGATTCTTCACAAGGCTCATTAATTCTTTGAAGTTGATAGAACAGTCTGGTTTGTCTTCTGTACTCAGGGACATGGAAGGTAAAGAAGGCATTTGGGTTTTGTTATTTTGAAATCAGCCAGTGAAAAGGGCCTGCCATAAACAAAGCTTATGAATAAATTAATGCATCTGACAAAGAAGTTAATGATCATATGGACTGAGCCCAAATTCATGATCAATGAATCATGTAGGCTGCTCTGTTTAGGCTTTGGCAAATCAATACTCCATTTTGTTAAACAAGTAAAATAGATTTTTTTGGGGGGTGCTCTGGGATAATTTTTAAATATAAAGTGTCAGACAAAGAAATCTTCAGGGGTACTTGATAGTATTGCTTGGAGCTTTCCAAATTTCTTTGCTTTTTGGGATTTATTGTCTTGTTATGCTTCTTAGCAGGTGCCAACACACAGCAGCTAAGCACTTACAAGAAAGAACCAGGAAAAATTAGAAGACTCTTTTGTAGGTACAGAGCTATGAAAAAGCCCATGACATTGCAGATTTATTAGTGTGGTGTAGTTATAGAATCACAGAATTATTTAGGTTGGAGAAGACATTTAAGATCATCCAGTCCAACCATGAACTGTGTCCCTGCCTTAGACTGCTGTTAAAAGAAGTGGGATTGGTCAATGGAAGGAGTTTCTCCATTTTATTTTCTCCATCAGTTTGTAACATCCAGCTCATGAGTGGTTTTTCTTTTTCCTTTATCATCTTTTATGTGAGGCTGGTGGTTAAATTGTCCTTCAGGGTCCTGCCACACCTGTAGTAGGCAAAAACCCCAGCACATGAAACCCAGCACATGAAACCCCAGCCTGTTGTTTTTGTGTGATAGAAAATATAAAAATCAAGATTCCTAAAGGGATTTAGGTATATAGTGATGCAGATAGATCCTGCTCAAGGGCTAAGAAATAAATTTGGAATTTTCTATTGAGCAGAAAGATTATGCGAATTCCACAGGAAAAAAATTTAAGTAACTAATGTGGGTTCCTGAGGGAGGATAAACTGGCCACAGGCTTTCAAGAAAACTTAATTATTTTTTGAAAATTACTCCTGCAATATGACATTCAAAGGAATAAATATCATATTCTGCTTCTTGCCCCCACAGCATTTTCAGAGTGGGTAGAGCAGGTGAGGTCATTAATTCCTGAGGAATGTAATCCTGCTCCCCAGCTTACATTCTGCTCCAGTAACCCTGTAGATCCCACCAGACATCTACATGGGCTTGGAATGGCATCACAGTTCCCTAATTCTGGGCCCAAAAAGTGTTGGGTCACAGCTGGTGCTATGAAGGACATCAGTATTGCTGATTCTGCAGCTGTCCTCTAGTTCCAGCAAACTCCTGAAATTCCTGTCTCTGGGGCTCAATGAATGAAGAATAAATAACTTGACAAGAGAGCAGAAAGTTTTTCCTTTTGGTTAGGGCAATGACAGTGTCCTGCACTGGATATTGCCTGGGCAGGAGTCCTGGAACGCTGCTCCTGGAGAGATGTGAGCACAGCCACAATGCCAAATCTGATTACATAGATCAAAGTGCTCTGCTGCTGCAAAGCTCTGAGAACTCACAGCTCACATTGGCAGAATTAGATTTGTGGCTAAGTGGAATTTTTCATCATCACAGCAATTTGTTTTGGTACTTAAGGATGAATGTAGGGACCTTACTTTAAGTAGCCAGCATTGAACGCTTTGATTTTCTAAGAAAACCTGCTGCTGCCCAGCTCCCCAGTTATTTATTACCTTCAGCAGCACATCTTATTAGAGACAGTGTTCAGAGCCACTGTCCAGTAGGAGAATAACCAATACTGAGATGGGAATAAGAAATGACCCCTTCCCCTTGCCCTGTTGGCCTCTGGTCTTTCACTGAGTTTATCTATGCAAATACTGCCCTGCTAGAAAATTACTCTGGGATTTTAATAAGGAAGTTGAACAAGAAGCTGCTGCTGAACCCTGAATTAGGCATTCTGGATGGTCACTGCATTGAGTCAGCAAAGAAAAGAAACCTACTGTTCTGCAAAGGATAAATTATTGTGTCCTAAAATGGTTTATGTTCCCTTGGCTATTTGTAGTGAGGGATTGAAAGTCAGGTAGAGGACACAAGATATTGAACAGATCACTGGGGACTCTCCCAGCTTTGGGCTGCTAAAAATCTTCACAAGTGTATCAGAAAATTCTCTGCAGAACAGGACAAAATGGGCACTATTCTCAGGCTGAGACCACCCAGAGACAAACACTCTCTCCATTAAAACAGAAAGACATCCCAGCGCATCCAAAAATCAGGCATTTTTGCCTGTTCTACTGCTCTCCCTGCCTGCAGAATCACATGTTGCTGAAGGTGTTTTTGAAACCCAAGCAGAGCTCAATATTAATAGTGACAGAGTTAGTTACTGTCCTTTATCAACTTGGGATCAAATGTTCCAAAGAAAAATCAATGGAGTGTTTCCCCACAGTGTTTCTGAAAGCAAGATCAAATACCTGCAGCAGATAAAATGATTGTGTTTTCCCAAGCCATTAGCATGATTCAAGTGATACGCTCCTAAAATAACTTTATGCAGAATCAGTGGTTTTTAAAAGAGCATTTCAATTTCATTTGTCTATAAATATTTCCATTTTGGCATCTCTTTCATGCAGCTGTATCAAAAGCCCTGTGTCAGGCTGGTGCAGGCCATTGCATCACCTCCAGAGTTAGAGGGTGCACTCTTACCCACTAGGGGATTGCTGGGTGGGCTCAAGCTCAGTGTGTTTGGATCTCCTTGAAGGTCTCTTCCAACCTCGATGATTCCATGACAGGGCTGAGGCCCCTCTCACTGGGGCTCCTCTCCAGGCTGAGGAGCCAGAGCTGGACACAGCACTCCAGTACCTCCATAAATAAAAGACTAAAAGCCATACACAAAACATGAGGGAATTAACATTAAATCTATAGAAAAACGATGGATTTTAGGCAATGGAAAGATTGAATTCACCAACAGTTTGTATTGTATTTTAATTTGATGTGAGTTCACTTGTTTTACTTACAGGTGCTTGCAGAAAGTTGTATCCAGGACCCTGCTGTTGCCTGAGTCAGTGAAAACCATCTCCATTGCACAGTTCTCAATAGAAGTTTGTACATATCCATGAGCAGGACTTGTACATATCCATGTACATATCCATGAGCAGTACTTGTACATATCAATGTACATATCCATGAGCAGCACTTGTACATATCCTTGTACACATCCACAGGTGGGACTTTATGCATATCCTTGTACATATCCATGAGCAGGACCTCTGAAGTCTGCAGTTCTCCATGGGTAATTTCAGTAGGTGTTGCATGGGGTAGGAGTAGAGAAAGGGGACAAAGAACTGTGAGAGAAACGATGTACAGAGTGTTTTTCAGATCAGTTTTACCAATGCTGTGCCTCATTCAAGCAGTCTTTTTGACAGTGTGGAGAAGGAGCTGTGATGGCCACAGCAAGAGAGAAAGACATGGAAATCTCCAGTTCAGAGAAAGCTCAGTGTGTAATAGAAAGCAAGTTGGCTGCATCTATCCCCAAGACAGAGATTTCACTCATCATTGTTACAGAATGAAAAATTTAAGAAAGCCCCAAGAGAAGGATTTTCTTATTTTATTCAAACGAAGCTTCCATCTGAAGGCACATATGCCACCATATGGGATACATTTCAGGCATTCATTAGGAGAAGAATAATTAGTCTAGCATCATACCAGGAAGAAAGGAAGAGGCCCAGAGGATAATTACTTTAGAAACAGAAATAAAAGACCTTGAAACTAAATTTGCTAGGGACAAGTCTATGAAAAATGAAAAAAAAAAGGAACCTTATTTATGGGAATTTGAATTCTGTTATCAAGGCAAAGAGGAGAAGGGGCATGTGCACGACAGGATTATTTTTAGCTTGGGGAGAAGCTGGTACATTATTGTTTCAATGATTATGGAAAACATGTAGTCTCATATTTCAGCCATTCACCACAAGTAAGAAGCCTCTTCTGTAGTGCAAAAGAGATTAAACACTTCCACATTATCCTGGGAAGAACTGCTCTGTGTGTCCTCTCTTTGCAAATACACCATTAATAGTGCTACTGGTCATGGGCTTTAAATGCAACTGTGACCCTTTAAAGGTTGTCAAAAAGGATTATTCCTTTGTAGAGCTTCCTATGAAACGGCCTGCAAGAAAGAGAAATAGCTGTATTATGTAAATAAAGCACAGATTGAATAACAGGAGAATAAAGAAGGCTCAAAAGTGTGTCAGACAGGGATTTTTCTGTGAGCAATTAAACACACTGAGATAGTGCTCTCTATACATCAACTTAATCCTAACCATGCATTGAGCCAACTTATCTGTACTTCACCTTCTGGAGGGGAACAGGTAGACACATTATACTGAACAAAAGCCATGCATTGTATAGTGCACCACAGTCTGTCTCTCAAGCCTCAGGCCCTAAGTAACTAACCCTAATTAACTGTGGAGTTTGGAGTTTCTGTGCTACTCAAAAGGCCCATGGGAAGTGAACAGCGACAAGATTTGGCCCTTGAAAAGAAGCACTGGTGACTGGATTCCTCCTCTTCATGCCAGGAAACACCTGATATTCTGCAGCACTGAAATTGTAATGGGAAGTAAAGACTTGTCTAAGTGCAATCCTTTGATTGGGACAGCGGTCAAAGGGACAGGACTTTGATGTCTGAAGCTCTTTGCAGCAAAGAATAAAATGAGATCTCGCATTGCTGTGTGTGAGACAGATGGTTTGGGATATGACAGTGGTTCATTCAGATTGGGAGCACTTGCTACAGTGCATTATCTTTCAAAGATACTGAGAGAGCTATCTAGCATTTTGTGACTCACCTACAGTATAAACAAGATAATTACCTGGTTCACCTGCTCGAGCTGGGAGATCGATTATGGAAGCTAATTAGAGACCTGTTTTAAGCAGATATGAACTCATGAGTTTTTGTTATGGGTTCTTCTCCTCTTAACACACCACAGAGAAAATCATAGAACAACAGTGATTAGCCTTATTTCATTTTTATTGCTTCTCGCGTTCAGAGTGAAACCACAGAAAGTCAAAAGTGTAGCTAATTTACTTTAGCAAGCTAGAAAATGTAAGTTAATTTCCTTGCTTTACTACTTAGAAAGCTCTGCCAGAGCATTAATGTCAAAGGAAAACAAAGAAAAAATACATATCCATATGGAATATGAATATAGCTCATGGTAGCTTGACAAACACTGGCAGAGAACACTGTCATGCTTGCAAGGAGGTAACAGATGTTGGTAGTGATCTTTTGAGCTCTTGGTTACTAGCACATAGCAGTGCAGCAGAGACATGTTCCAGGTTGGGATGTTTGGTTTCGGTTTGGTTAGGGGTTTATTATTTTATTTTTCTGGAACTGGAGAATGCTTCTGTCTCCTTTAAGTAGCAGCATTCCTTGTTCCAAAAGCAGAATATCCCTATAAGTGCCCACAAATTCCTGCCTGTTCATATCTGAGCACATCATATGTCTGTGATCTGCAGTCAATTCCCAGATCCATGTGTGCTGTCACACTCCAGCAGGAATTACTGCAGAATCTGTTGAGTCTGCAAATTTCACACAGCATCTCTGCCCACATATGAGATGAAAAACACAAATGACTTGGGAAGGCAGAAAGACTTCAATAATTAGTGCTTAATTCCTGAGTGCCCTGCTGTCTAGAGCAAGCTGCAGCTCTGAGCAGGGCACTCAGCCCACTGGAGTGGCAGAGATCTGACAGATCCACCAGGCTTGGCTGTGAGCTGGCACTGCCACTTGGGAACTCCAAGGAGTGAAATGTGGCCTGAACTGTACCTTGTCAGACACCTACAGCAGAGCTGCAAAGAGACATTGGCATTTCAGCCACACAATTGTAAACTAAACCCTGCATTCATCAGGAAGCTCTAAATAATTTAGATTTTCACCAAATCCTGTTTGAGAATGTTTGACAAAATATTGCAGACACCAAGCAGTGAAGCACAAAACTGAGCTGGGAGGTACAGGCTGGGTATTTCACCTGACATGTGCACAGCCAAGGGAGGCATCATTCAGAGACCTTGTCTGCCATAAGCAGGCAGTACACAGAACATGAAGCTTCCCCTGCTCCTCTCCTGGGTGCTGACTGAGCACCACAGGGCACCTCTGTGGCTCCTCTCACTGCTGCTCCATTCAGTGCTTACCTGGGCACCGAATCCGTGGAAGCAACATGAGTGAATGGTTCAAGTGAGCAGAGCACTAATTTGTGTAAGGGAAATGTGAGCTCATATTTGGCACAGCACACAAAATGAGAAGGGCATCCACAACCTGTGAGGCTCTGAGAGGACAGCACTCTGCGTAAACTGGGAAGTAAAGATCCTTTTCCCATTGAACATTGTCACAGACATCTTTTATGAAAAATCCTTTCCTTAGGAATTTTCCTCCTGAGAATCTGAGAAGCCTCAGGAACAAAATTTAAATAATGATTATCTGCTGCTGTGGAATGCAACAGGTGCATCTGTGATTGGCCCATGTTGGTTGTGTTTAATTAATGGCCAATCACAGTCAGCTGGCTCGGACTCTCTGCCTGAGACACAAGCCTTTGTTATTCATTCTTTCTTTTTCTATTCTTAGCCAGCCTTCTGATGAAATCCTTTCTTCTATTCTTTTAGTATAGTTTTAATATAATATATATCATAAAATAATGAATCAAGCCTTCTGAAACATGGAGTCAGATCCTCGTGTCTTCCCTCATCCTCAGACCCCTGTGAACATCGTCACAGAACATAGCAATGGTAAAAAATCCATCAATAAATATAACATTGCACTTTAAAGCAGGCCTGACAGCAAGACCAAACTGTACTTGTGTTTAATGGTCATTCATCTCTGCTGAGAAAAGGACTGACAGTTCTCTCTTTCATTTTGACTTAGAGACCCAGTGCAAGTGTTCACAAGAGCCAAGAACAGCTTATCAGTGTACCAATGCAAGATGCCAAGGAAAACTCTTACTGAAATCAAAGTAAGAAAGGGAAAAAATGAAAAAGCCACTCCCAGTGCCACCAAACAACACAGAGTTAAGGAATGGGGGGAGGAATATTATATTTTAGAGACCAGAGTTATATCAATGTGAAGGTTCTGTGTAGCTGGTCTTTATCAATCAGACAAAGGCTGGATTTTCACCTCAGCTTCTTAAATACCCCACCCAATAATTAATTTATGTGATATGGGACAGCTATATTATCCCTGAAGAAGGTGATTTGTATAGATCTAAAAGCAAATTCCTCGGCAAAAGACAGGGTTGATCATTATTTCAAAGCTCTTATTTTTCCCCTACTCTTAAGGCTTGGGAAATTATTTATTTGACAATCTGAAAATAAAACTTGAGCTGTATTAGCATGTAGACTGCTCAATAAAAGGGAAGAAAAGTGAGAGAGAGGATTAATAAATTACATGCTAGAAATGGGAAACAAGATTAGAGGTGACGTTTTGGCAACGTCTTCCTCACAGTGAAGGAAAAAAATGAAACAAGATTAGTTGGAGAGGAAGGAGGGAGTCAATCAGTAGGAAAAATGAATTTAGAAAAAGTGAGAAAGCCTGTGAAAAATGGAGAAGTTTATGGGGATAAAGGGTGCAATAAAAATTCTCCGTGGCAAGGAGGGACATCACTGCTCTCCAAAGGTAAACCTCAGTGAAATGGGGGAGAGGTGGGCTCAGGGATGCTGGGCTGGTGGCAGAGAGCCCAAGGAGGGGACAGCAGTGACAACTGGGGCTGTTCTTGGTGCTGCCAAGGCTGGGTCCATTTCCTCACCTCTCCTGTGCTGCCAGGGCACAGGGTGACACCAACACAGCCACAGCAGCCCACGTGCATGCACAGACAGAGGCCAGGCTGGATTTTCAGTTTGTTTGTTTTCATGGCTCACCATTGACAGACTCCATCCTACAGCTCATCTCCAATCTGCATATCAGGCTTCCTCCAGCACATTACTATGGCAACACCCTCTGGATCAGGGATATTGGACATCAATGGCTCTTTCTGCTTCCACAGGAGCCAAAGGAGGGCTCCAGCCTCGGGCTGCTCCTCTGCCAGCTCTGGATCGGTTCTCCTTCACCTTCCCTGTCAGAACCCAGGACATTCCTCTGGATCTGTTCTCCTTCAGCTTCCCTGATCCCAGGACATTCCTCTGGATCTGTTCTCCTTCAGCTTCCCTGAACCCAGAACATTCCCCTGGAATTCTCCTCCTTCAGCTTCCCTGTCGGAACCCAGGACATTCCTCTGGCTACCCTGGAGGACTCCAGACCCTGGCAGGGGGCTCAAAGACCTTGGCATGGAGTCATATACACCTGTGCCTTTGATTTTAGCCCATGGAAACAATGACCAACTTTGTGTGAGGAGTTACAAGCCACAATAGTTTGAGTAGAATGATAGTGAATTTATCACAGGGTGAAAATGTAGAATTTTGGGGTTTTTAGAATGGGAGTTCAGAAGGCCAGATGGAGGAATCTGGGCATGTCCTGCCCTCCTTCTCCTTCTTCTTGTCCTCCATCATCTGCTGTGATGGTGGCACTTACAGATTGGTTTAGAGTAGAGACAGACTGTCTAACATGGGTGATAGGTATTGGAAAATTATTGTAAATAAAGTACATGTAGTTTTTAGTATAAAAATCTAACACCACCCCAAGGGCAGGGACTGTGCCACAACCTGACCTTCTGGACAGATCTCAGCAGGTCAGAGAAAGAATGGAGTAGATAAGAGAAAATAAACAACCTTGAGAACCAGAGCTGAGGAATCCCAACTTCTTCTTCGAGTGCAGGGCTGGGAAAAAAGATTTTTAATACCTCAGGAGCCATTTCAGCAACAAAAACCCCAAGACTCCCCCACCTCCACCACCAGGGCTTGGCTCCTGCAGATTCCTCTCTCACTGTTGGGATCATTTTTTCCCCCTTCCTCCCTCTTTTGGGGTTGCTTGAAACCTGTCCTAAGGATGAACACATCCTGAGGTGCAGTTTAAGAAGCTGCACCTCAACTGCTAGATTCAGATTATCATCTGAAGCTGATAATTATTGCTAATTGTGTGTGCTTACAACACTGTAAGGATACCAGGGAAGTAAAGTTTGCATGCTAGATGTGCTGTGAATAAGCTTGAGATCAAGACCAAAATATTTCATAGCTATAAAAATAAACCTTTTTGGGACAAAAAGTGTTGTAAGAGCTGCTATTTGGTCACTCTTCAGTGTCACTTTTAGTCCCTAATTGTCTCAGGCCTCTAGTCAGTCATCCATGGGATCCTAAGGCAAAACGAAAAACGAAGAAGAAAAAAATTAAGATCTAAAAAGCCCTTTGGGTTGACCCTATTCAAATTTACAGGAATAATTCCACTAGAACCCTGGTTAGGCCTTCCACAAAGACCTGACATGGGCTCATTGAATGTGGGATCCTGCTGGAATTCATCTCTGTGCGAGCGATCACCTGAAAAAATGATTCCCCCTGACAAGAGCCCATCTCAGTGCCTTTGCAGGTATCAGTAAAATGCCCATTATACTTTTTTGCATTCTTCTGCAAGACACAGAGCTCAGGAGATCTATTCTGTATGCAGGAGCAATTACCATCCTCTAAAATGCTCATGTTTCAACAGCAGTTCCTTCACAGCAGCTGAGAAACAAGGCAGATGATTTCCCCCTGTAATTTAAAAAAGCAAGATTTAACAAGTAACAGGCTGCCATGCCTTTCAAATGTTGACTTTTGGAATCATAATTCCTCTAACTTCAACTTCACTGAAGAGTTACATCAATTTGTCAATGAAATTGAGAGTAGTTAATGTATAAAAGGTAAAATTTTATGTCCTAAATCAGCAGGAATATTGTACTGCTGAAATATTTATTAACCTTGAGAATTTGAAATGAATGCATGGTTTGCTTATGGTCTTAATGGGGCATCATGTCACCTAAACCCAAAAATGCAGGTAGATATGCAGTATCTTCTTTTCATTTATTGCCAGCCTATTAACATCATTTTACTTTTCAAAAGTATTTTATTTTGAAAGATATTTTCTTCTAGATTGCATCACAACCCACTGTTAATTAGGACAAGAGACAAATTCAAATTTCCCTTTATTTTCCTCTCTCAAGAAGGGTTCTTTATTCCCTATTAGTTTCCCACAAAGAATTTTTTTTTTAATGAAGAGGCTTAGTTTTAGAGTTTGTAATCTCCTGGACAGACCTTATAATGATGAAATGTGAGTGTCTTTCCTACAATAACCTGCTGTGTTTGGAAAGCTTCACATAAGGCAAGGGGTTAAGTAAATCTCCAGTTCCCTGGGGGTCAGTTTGCAGAACATGCAGGTACATACATTGTTTAATCTCTTAAAACTCTGCACATGGAGCTTATCTTCTTGGCCTATTTGCTCTTTAAAGTGGTGGCAAAAACATTCTAAAATAAGAGTTCAGTAGGAGAGATGTCAGGCAGCCCCTGACCAAATGCAAAATCCCCAGAGGTGTTTGTTGGATGATTGAATCAGAAACCCTGGTTTGGATTGGGAGGGACCTTAAAACTCATCCTACTCCACCCCTGCCATGGGCAGGGTCACCTCCCTTAGACCAGGCTGCTCCAAGCCCCATCCAGCCTGGCCTTGGACACCTTCACTGCCACACCTCTGATCTGCCATCAAAACTCTCTTGCACCCCTACAAACTCACCACTGTTTAAAGAGGTTCCCAAGAGAATAATTCCTCAATTTTCAATCCATCTTGATGAAAGACCTTGAGGAAAGATTCAACACGGAAATCTGACAAAAATTTTGTTTTAGAACACACGAGAAATACAGTTCAGTCTCAACATCACCACTTGAAGGCTTTAAGTTATGAAAACACAACCAGAGATTCAACATTCCCAATTTCAACTCTGCATGGGTGGGCATTTAACCATGCACTCAGTGCACATGCATTAGCTGAGTGACTCTCACACTTGTATCAAGAAGTTTTCAAGACACTGGGCCAGTTTTTTTTTCTTTTACTGACTCTAAAAAAATCTTATTACTTACAGTGATTCAGCCACAAATGCACCTGCCATGGTGTTGTCTTCACACCTGTAATGAATAGCTCAGGGCTGTGCTCTGAAGGTAAATGTGTTGTACAATCAGATGTTAAACTCCAAACCTGTGAGATGCAAGGGAGAAAGTTTCTTTTGGAAAGGTACATCAGGGAATGTTTAGCATTTTGTGCATTGTGGAGATACAAATATAATACAGAATTAACAGTAATGAAGGAAAAAAATTGGCAGGAAGAACCAATGGTTTGAAAAAGACATAGGACCAAACATGAAAGTTAATGACCATGCTTTTCAGTCACTTTGATATAAATTCTGAAGAGGAAGGAATCACTAAAATGTGGCATAGCAGTAGAAATACAGTTTGCACACAATGTAATAAAGAAGAAAAACTAAAAGAGAATCAATGAAATTTGGCAGAAAGCCAGATGTGATGAAACTACTGGTTAAAAAATGGCCCCATTATTTTCATTTTTTGTCTTAAAAGTAGAAGATTTCTAAGTGAGGATATCGAACTGGAGATTTAGAAAAGTCATGTAAGTGTTGGATAAAAGGAAATTGGATAAAGAAATGAAGGGAGAAGATGCAGAAGAAAAATTGTTTCTGAACATTAATGCTATGTCCTAGAGGGTAGTACATAGCAGGACTGCAGCAGCAAGCACTGTAATAAAATCTCTAAATGCAAAAAGCAATCAAAGCTTGAGCTAAAACACTCACAAACACAGGGGTACATAAGAGTAAATGAAGTTAAAAGACTGTAACAATGATGAAAGAATAGGGAATAGGCTGGAATTGTTTTTGAAATGGGGTTTAGAATATGTATAAGAAAAGAAAAGAGGTTTACAAGAGCTTGGAGGAGTATTATACCGGGGGAAAGACATACAGAACACAAAATAAATTGTTTTGCCAGGGGATGACACTAAAAGAAAATAAAATTGTATTAAAAAATGCCAGAGAGATATCAAAGGGAATCAGTTTCATATAAAAGAGGATCAAGAAATAACAGTACCTGAAGATTGACACGGCTTTAGAGTGAGCAGAGAGCTGTCCCAGAATTCCATATAAAATGGCACTGGGTCAGGTAAGACTCTCAGAGAGCTGCACAGATGAAACTACCTGAGGAAATAATTATAAGGACCCCAACATCAATATTCTAGGAGAGAGTCTGGTGAAATTCACCCCTGTATGGAGGATCTTTGCAAGTTCCTGGCAGTATTTAAATTTCTAGTTTAGCAATTAGAGTTCCCCAACTCTCACAATAGAACTCAGAAGAAATTATGAATACTATGAACAGCCAGGAGTTAAAATTTGCAGAGATGACACAATTTCTTAGGATGTACAAGATGACAGGACAATTTCTGGCAGTGTGATTACTCAAAGCTGAAGGAAGGCACGTCACACAACACAAAGTGAAATGACATGGGGTTGGAAAGAATTACTTAAGCATCTTCTACTCATTGCTAACTTCTAAATTAACTTCTTACAATAAAGAGCAACAAAAGAATCTCATTAATTTTGGACTCTTCAATGGAACCTTATTACAAAGAAGAGAGAACGATTCTACAATTTCTCTAAATTGCTGCACATTGAGAGAGAGGAGCTGTAAAGACGTGGTGCATGTGTGTGCATGTATTTGTGATTATTGCCAGTCTCCTTTGCAAAATTAATTTGCAATGTGATTAATGATGCATGGTCAGATGCACTTTGTATCCAGCTGAATGCTATAAAGCATGGAAAATGGGAGGGGGAGAAGGTGATGGAGTCAAACAAAAAATCTGGGCAGATAAAGCATCTCACTGATTTGTTATTCCTCATTCTCTGAACATTGCAAATAGCCTTTAGAATTCCTCAGGTGTGAGGAACTAAAGCAGAAAATTCACAAAAAGCAGAGAGATCAGTAAGTCACAACTACTCCTAGAGCTGTCCCAAGGTTCCAAAACGTGTCAGGAGGCAAAGTAATTGGGAGCCAAAAAATCTGACAAGGGGAGGATATTCAGGGTTCCAAACCCAGGATTATCCAAAGGCAGCTTAGGTGCAAATTCTGTGCCCTCCCAGCCCTGGTTAGACACAGCCAAGCTCTTTGTTAAGGCTGAGCACAGCCTTGCACACAAACGGCTCTCCTAGGTGCTGACCATGAAATCTAAGGGGGGAGAGCAAACAGAGACCATAATATTCAAAATGGGTTGTATTAAAAATGAAAAATGAGTGGGGAAAAGCTCTGTATGCTCGATACAGCAATGGCTCCTTGGCTGGGTCCCTGCTAGAAAAGCACTTGTCCCCTTCTGAGGGGTGTGAGGGCACTGCCAGAGGAAACTCATGCCTCTGATATTTAATTTACTGCATGACAGAATGCTTCGGAAAACAAAATGAAGCCTTTGCTTCTCTAAATAATCTTCCCTCCCCCACTGCAGTCATTGTCTTTGTAATATTTTATGGTTTGTCATATAACACTCTGGGATATTGTCCTACAGAGGATGTGACTACACTGCTGAAATGAAATACCTGTGTGGTGTCCCTTGCCCACAGAACCACTGGAGCAGTGGAAGATGGGTCTTTGTGCTTTTCTTAGCATTTTATTTTGGGGTTTTTTTCTATTTTTGTAATAAAGAGCAAAAAAAAAGAAGCAAAGAAAACAAGCTTCACATAGATTTAGGACTTCAGGGAGAAGAATATAGCTATTCCATCTATTTTATAAATGCAAATATGCTTATAACATTGATCTCAACAGTGTAAATCAATAATACCCAGAGCTTCCCTGTCCCCCACAGATTGTCTGCAAATTATAAATGGTGGTTACAAAAGTATAATCATGATGAAATATTTTCAAATCTCATATTCTACTCATGCTGTAATTCAAAAAAGGAGCAGATATCTTGGAAGTTAGAGTTTTGATGTTTTAATGAGTGCACTATGTTTTTTCTAGTGAAGCACAACCAATTAAATTGAGCATCCAATCTTTTTGCTGAAGGAACAGTCTGCAGCTTCCAAATGACTGCAATTCTCTCTTTTGCCATTATAGGAAAATATTTTTATCCTGTCACCAGGCTCAGTGCACTGAGAAGCATGAAGCAGCTGACAGATAACATAAGTAGTATTCAATATAATCAGATTGGGCTGTGCCTCTGACACAAGGAGCCATTGGGACACACAAGGAGATATGATGAGATAATGTCTTGGAATTCCATCTTTTCCTAGGGGGTAAAAAATCAGGTTTTTTTACCTTTTCCAGAATTTTAGTACTGATCAAAATTAGTCTTTAGGAAGTGTTTCTATATTCTTAACTGTGTTTGCTGTAAACCTTGCCTACTAAATATTTCAGAAATCCAAAAGTCACTAGAGAATATCACTGCTAGAAAATCTGACACACTGGATGTCAGATAATGCAGACTTAGAGCTTAGCTAAGATTCAAGAGTATCTAAATTTTGGATTGTATTGAATTTAGGACAGATTTATCTGGTCTCCTACAGAAAGACTGGAAGACCAAGAATCCACACCACTGCAAGCTTGATCTACTTCTCTTCTCCACCTCCCTCAGATTCTGGAGAGAAGGAAAGACGAGGGTCGCATTTTTCCTTTTTGCTCTTTGGGATCCATGTCTGGATGGGCTAGCAAAATACCCAGATCATTAAAGTTATAGAATCATAGAATGACTTGAGTTGGAAGGGATCTTAAAGATCATCTCATTCCATGGCAGGGACACCTCCCACTGTCCCAGGCTGCTCCAGCCCCAGTGTCCAGCCTGGCCTTGGGCACTGCCAGGGATCCAGGGGCAGCCCCAGCTGCTCTGGGCACCCTGTGCCAGGGCTGCCCACCCTGCCAGGGAACAATTCCTACCTAAGATCCTATCAAACTTTATTCTCTGTCAGTGGGAAGCCATTCCCTCTTGTCCTGCCCCTCCAGGCCCATAGAAATTGTCTCTCCATCCTTCTTTAGGCTCTCTTCAGGCCCTGCAATTCCACAATTTGGTCATCATGAATCTTCTCCTGTGCAGGTGAGCAATGGCAGCTGTGCCAGCCTTTCCTCCCAGCAGAGCTGCTCCATCCCTCTGCTCACCCTGGAGCCTCCTCTGGGCTCTCTGAGCAGCTCCAGGTCCCTCCTGGGCTGGCCCAGCCTGGGGCAGCTCTGCAGGTGGGAAATCACTGAGGAGCAGAACATTGTGGGTAAGAACTCAGGCTGCTGTCAGACATAGACACACTCTAGAAAGTGATAGATACTATAAAGATCAGTGTAAATAAAATATCTCAGTGAAAAGCATAATTGGTTAGTTGATGTGTTCATAGCAGACCCTGAGCAGTAAGTCTTTTTGCCTGTTTATTCATAGCAATAATACTGAAAGCATTGGACACTTATTTCTCCACTGATAAATGCTCAGGTTTAGTCTCTGCCATTTAAAATAAGAGTATTTGAAATCTTCTTCATGCTGTAGAGAATGGAGGTATGGGAAGGTTATTGCAGTGCTAATAAATAAGACAAGTAATTTTACCACTTGGTTAGCAGAGTTTGAACATTATCAAACACCTTTCTTGCTGGTTTTGCTTTACAGTTAAGACACATACAAGTTTCAAGTTAAGAGGAATACTTTTATATTTCCAGAAATACAGCTAGCCAGTTGTTTTCTGACTTCTGAAACCACACAGAACATAGAAAGCTTTGGAAGATGTTGAAGGCAGACATGAGCCCGAGGACAGACTCCATCAATAACTCAGGAAACAGATGTTACAGTGTTTGTTTAGGCTTTCCAAACTAGTCAGATTTTTTTTTTTTACTTTAGTTTGAGAACTTCTTTTCCATGTTCATGTGTTTATTTTTGTTGAAAAGCCTCACATTTCTGCTAGGGAAAAAGAAAACCAACCACAAGATCATGCCCAAAACACCTACATGTTTGCTTTGCTAAGCCCAGAGATGACAGCAGCTTTATGCTGCTGCTCTTCGTGCATCTATTGCAATATTTGGGAGTTGCTGGTGCTTTTTAATGAAGCTGTTCTCCCAGCGTGCTCCTGGGAAGGGAAATGCTATCACAGCCAGTTTGCAAGCAGAGAGATGAAGCACACAGGGACACAGCACAGAGCAGAGCAGGGACTTGAACTCACCTTTCAATTTATGGGGCTTGAACTTGTGTCTGAGGTACTTCCCCATCCTTTGTGCTCCCCTGACCCCCCTGTGCCCCTTCCACAGCCAGTGCCCAGCACCAGAGCCTCTGCTCCATCCTGTTCTCCATCTCATTTCCCTCTGGGCATGAGACACTAAATCATTTAAATCAGCTGGGACTTCTCAGAGAGTTAAAAGGAAGAAGGCACATTCTGAGTGCAACCATTCCTGACACACCAGCCTGCCACACACTCATATTCTTAGAGGGCACACAGAAAGTGGGATGGAAAAAAAATCCCTGAAATTGCAAAACTGAGTTGCAGGAGTGTCACAGAGATGGTTTTCCACACTTTTTGGACTCTTCACAGAGCTAAACAAAGGATTCCTGGGAATAGGGTGGATATTTTCACCTGTGTTTTCACCTGATTTACTGTGGCAGCTGGAGAAATTTTTTCAGTGTAAAGGCACGTACTAATGTTCTAAACTTGGGTAAATATCTGTGAATATGGAATATAGTGATAGCATGTGAGCAATATAGCATTAAGTTGTACACCATATATATCATATAGCACTATAGAAATACATAGACCAACAGAAAAGTAGAAGAGGATCTCAGCCCCTGAGGTTTTGGGTACAGCTTGAACCTTATCTCTGAGGAAAACAATAGCTTCTTTTATAAAGCATGACAATAAACATGCTGGAATTCTTGGGGTGTCCTGTGCAGGGACAGGAGCTGGACTTGGATGATCCTAGTGAATTAATTGTAAGCTTATTCTGTAATTCTCCATCAAACAATGTTCTTGCCTCATAAGCCCTCTGAAAACTTCCCTTGTGTTTTATATGAAGAGCCAATAATTGGCCTTATTTAGTTTAGATGAAATAAATAATTTCACAGCCACTTCTCATATAATAAGGTTGGCCACAGCCTAGTTTTTTCTCTTTAGCTTGTATATTTTTGTTTGGAGTGAACATAAAAGAGCATTTTCTTGCCTGCTGAGTGTTCATTAAAACCACTTCCAAATCTTTGCAGCCATTAGGGCCCTCACTATGTTCTGATCTTCCTGGCATATTGATTTAACTGTAAAAACAACCCTTTCTTCAAATGATAATAGTAATGTTATTAACTGAAAGTTATGAAGGACAACTCTTCATCTAAAGACCTCGACTACTTGAAAAGGTTTGATAAAATAACCAATCAAAAACCAGAAGACCTCTGAAGGAACAAGAGTAAGCCACTATCAAAATCCAATTCTTTTTCCCAGAAGTGCATTTCAAACTGGGTATTACCTATGTGGAAATTTCTTATATGTTCCTCACAGAGGTATGCATCTGCTCCTTGAGCTGGGACAGCTCTGACAATGGCATTAATGATGAATAAAAACAATTTGTAGATAAATGGGGAGCTCCAGAGCTCTGGTGTTTCCAAAGAGGCACTTTTAGAAGCAGGTAAGAACATTACATAGCTAAGCAAGAACAGCATTTCCAAGTTTCCATTTGGAAGTTGTTTTCAAACTTTCAGTTCCTCTTCCACTGAAGCCTAAGAAATATTCCCTTTTTGAGGTTATAATTTGATATTCTTTTGGGTTGGGAGTCTGAGCAAAATGACTGGTGAGCTTTCCAGCACTCAGACTGCTTGAGGATGTCTTCCTCTGCTGAGGCAATGCTCTGCTCACTGCAGCTGATGTTGCTGTGCTGCTCAAAGGATGTGAACATGATAAAGTCACAGAAAAAAGAAAAATAATATTATTGCTAACAATCAGACAAGCTGATAAAAGTGCTCTCTCCCTACCTCACCTCTGCTCTGATTGGGTGCTGCTGATTTCTTCTCAGAGAAAGAGTTAAGAACAATTATGATAAAATTACGGAAGTCATAACTTGAATGTCAAGACAGAAATATTGCGGTGCAGACCACTGTAATAAATGTTAAACTGTTGTCAAGAAAGAGCTAGATAAATTATATAATCCATTCTCCACATCTTACTGAGCATACAGAGCTGTAACTATTCTTCTATTAGGTCTGCCTAGGCTGACAAATTGTATGCTAATGGATAAAATCTTAATCACAGAAATAAGGGCATGAAAATCACTCAGTTAAGCTAAGATGCCTCATAATTTTCAGTTACTCTTTCACTTGTCTTAACTCATATTGGTAGTCCAGTCACACACTTCATCATCCCCTGAAAACTCAACAACCTCAGCAACTCCTCTGTAAAATTTTCCTTTTAACTCCAGTTTACTGTTGATGCCTCTCTGAAGAATTTTGTGTTACTGTACATTAAGGCCATCCTATAAAAACACAATTTATTTTACTACATTATAAAAGGAATGCCAGTTATCCTGCCACATCTGTGTTATCTGTGGGGCCCTGTGGGAAATAGTGGTGCAATAGCAGGGAATATGTTACAGTTTATTCAGAAGCATTTTTACAGTCACCAGGTGAGCGAGTAATTGCTCACATGAAAATGGGTATCTCAGTGCCTTATCTCCAAGATGGGGATGTCTCTGTGTGCACAGAGCATCAGCAACTGCTGTTGAATTTCTGTGGCCCATCTAGCTGGAGAACTAAGGGAAATAAGTAATGGAAATGAAGGTTCCTATTAGAAGCAAGCAGGGAGTTTGCACCAGGAAATGACACTGAGCAGCTGAACCTGAGTGGTTTAGTTCTGTTATCAGATGTTGACCATGGCTCTGTACACGGGGGAGGCTGCAGTGATTTGAGCCCAGCCTTGCTCAGGCAGACTCTGCTGGAGCCTGGCTGCACCAACTGCAGAGCTGGGATACCTCTAATACAGCAGGATTCCTCAAAAAAAAAAAAAAAAAAAATCCTTAAATTACCATAATCTTCTGACTGGGATTTAATGAGAGAGATTGAGCAAGCCAAGTATCCCTTAATGAGGGAAGGCAGGAGCACATGAAACCGAGGAGTTTTTCCTGTTGAAAGCAAGATCTCATTCCTGACTTGGGAACAGGTGAGTAGTACATTACAGGAAAATACCTTTTAGACTTTGAGGAGCTTTCTCTCCCCCCTGCTGATCTGCCTGGTGGGGTTTTGCTCTCTCAGTCTCACTCTCTGAACAGCACAGTCTCCAGCTAGGAGGCAGGAGAAAGACTTACTCCTTTCTTGCCTGCTAGCATCACCTGCACACAGACTATTAGTGCTTGGCTTCAAGAGGGAGTGTGTGCTCTGCCAAAACTTTTACTGTCTCAACTCATGGGCATGGAGCATCACTTCTGTTCTTGTAAGACTGCCTGAATTTTCCTCGTGAAAATAATCTAACGTAAAGCTAAAATTTAAACAAAGAAAGAAAATTTGCTTTGTGCTAAAGCATTTTGGAAAAAAAAAAAAAACCACAAATTATATCCTTTCTTCTCTGAAGAAAAATACTTTCAAAAATAAAAGTGCAACAGCTCAGACATACCTCTGAAAAAGATGATCTGTTGGAAAATGTCAGTTTTCTCTAGGTGAAATTAAAGGAGTTCACACTGTCTCCCCCACATACACTGACTATGCTCTAAAAAACAACTTACAACGTTATCTCCTGGCCACACATTAGTTTTAATGGCTCCTTTTTTGGTTGGTTGGTTTTATTTCTTGTTTTAGGCAATTTTCAGGAAATCTTAAGCTTTCCTCCCATCTCCTAGTTCTAATTATTCTGCATACACTTGTGATATATCAAGAGCTCCATTTCCACTGTGTTTCTAACGATGTGCTGTTCACAACTGGTGATCACCCCAAGGTTTGTAATGCTATAAATAGAAGCTGAGAAGCAAGGCACATCCCTGTTGTAAGGATGTGCTGAACAAACAAAAGGCAATCCTTTACATTCAGTAAATGGGCTATTATCTTGTCCTTCAGTACTCAGATGCTTTCCCTTAGTAAAAAAATGTAATAGATAATTTTACAGCTGAATAACATTTGACCTTGGAACTGCTCATTGAAATCAATGAGGCAAGCTGATTTTTATGCAGCATCTATGCACTAAAAAGGCACTTTAGGCAATTCCAAACATGAGACAGCATAGCAGGAAACACTGAGAGTTCCTTGAAACATGAAAGAGCTTGCATGCTCTGCAAGGCTTGTAGTTACTTCTTTGTACACTTCTAAACAAGTGTTATGTGTTTTATCATAGTGGGACTCATAAAAAACATCCACAATTGCTGCACGTACAAGGAGATGTAGTCATCCTAAGAGTTTCATCACAGCAGATTATTTCTAGCAGTTTGGGTGGTTTTTTAATTGAAAAATCTCTCCAAGGACTATCAGCATGGGTTTGTTGGTTTTTTTTCCCCAAAACAACCACTACTGCTAAATGGACTTGTTTTCATAAGAGCTCAGCTGAAGCCTGCTATGATAGACTCATATTATCAATTTTAAATCCCAGCATTTTGAGCTTGGAAATCCATCCCCATACCACACAATTAATGTGGCAGCACATCTTTTAAATATCATGGATTTTATTTGTAGGGTAATTCTTCTTTGTTGCTTGAATCCACACTTCACCAAAAAGCAAAATCCTTGACCCAGCTATTGAATGTGTAGTAATTCTGATGATTTCCTATTCATGGAATAAATCCCCACATAAACATGTGTTAGTGTATTTAACAGAGTCCTAATTTCTGGGCTCCCTAATCTGCAGAGTGACTCTGAACTGAATTAATGGCTCATTAAGGTATAAAAGCCAGTCTGAAAAGAAATTTAAAGCTACATGTGAGTTTGAAATTAAAAAAGAAATCTGGGGAAAACCAAAGAGCTGGTTCTACTCAATGGTCACCCTCCTTGTCAGACACATTCAGTGTGACAATCTGCAGTAACATTTGCCCCAGAGAAAGCAAACCCACACTTGATCCCTGCCACCTGAGATCTGCTGGAAGCCCACTGAAGATCACATTGCAGTTTTGAAACACCAAGTTCTATAACATGGATCAATTAACCCCTGCAGGATACAAATTAAAAATTAATTTTTTGCTGATTATTATACACCTAATTCATTTTCAAGAACAATTCGCTAGAGCATAAATGTCAATTTCATTATTATTTTTTGTAAAGTAGGATTCAATTTTGCATTTCTATCATATTCAAAAAAATAATTTTCAATGTAACTCAGTGGGATATTCATATGTGCTCAGAAGCTAATGAGGTATGGGAAATAGATATGCTATCATAAAAGGAAAATTACTAAATGAGAAAAAAAGATTTTAAAAAGAATCTCTTAGAGTGAAAAAGAAAATTTCATCACCAAATGGGACTGCTTCTTCACTATATCTCTGGTTTTTGTCATCCCAAGCGGCGTGTTCATTTATGTAACTATTTTGGAACATTCTCCTGCTTTTACTGATTGAAAGAATCCTGTTCATTAAACATCTTTGTAAAGAAGTGTTAAAAAAAAAAAAAGCCAAGGTAAAGATTTGTATAAAGACCATTTTAAAAATAAAGCTGTGCTCATTCTGTTATTAATTCTGGTCTGACTATGGCACATAAGTGGTTCTCTAGCCCAGACCCACAGTGAGGGAGCTGCTCAGAGCTCCCTCCCTGCTGCTCTGGGAGTGAGAATTCTCCTTCTCCTCCTGTGGCCCGAGTGCCCCTTTCTCCCTCAGACAGACCCAGTGAAAGCTCAGTGCTTTCCCAGCTCCTCACCATATTCCACTTTTAATGAAATCTCTGTTTGCCTCAGATTTGTCTGCTTGCACACTAAATTCTGGCAATTGCACAGAGATGGGATCATTTATGAGGGCTGATCCAAAGGCTCAGATATTCCAGGTGAACACGTGCCCTGGTGTTATAATGATGCCTGATGAAAGTCTGGACTCCAATTTAAGGTCTGACCCTCCAACCAACTGGCAACAGTTGTGGGAAAAGTCCTGTTACATCTGAATTAAAAATTCTCTTTAATTAAGAGCTACATGTTCAGAGAAAGTTAGTGAAAGATGTCTCCAAGCAGAGTAAGAAAAATACATATTCATATTCTGATAAGGCAATCAAGATGTTGATGTTAATATTAGAGCAATAACTTTAATTGTATTTCAGCAAACGAATGGCAATTAGAAAACAAATTATCTCAGAGAAGCATGTCTGCTGCACAGCTTAGCCCCCAAGGCAAGCCAAAAGCTAAACCTTTTTCTTGAATTTTAATGCAGAAGATAAATAGACACACCTCTGGAATTATTCTAAACAGAAACACCACAAACAGTTTAAAGTTACTCTGAGACACAAAAGTAAAAAATTCCTTCCCTCTTGAAATGGGGTCTTTGTTGCCGCAAGAAACATTAGCATGCAAAAGTAAAATATTGCTCTGCTTTAAAGATGAGGAAATGTAACAGATGTTGGCCATGTTCATTAAAGAGCATTTGTGGTTTAACTGTCCTGGTTTGACCTCCCCAGCACCCAAGTCCTCACTGCCACACTCACTCCCCCCACGCTGGGGTGTGGGGGAGAGGCAGGAGAGCCAGAGTGAGAAAACTCATGGGCTGAGATAAGGACAGCTTAATAGCAAAGCAAAAGCCATGCACACAAGCACAGCAAAACAAGGAATTCATTCCCTGCTTCCCACGGGCAGGCAGGTGTTCAGCCATGCCAGGAGAGCAGGGCCAGAGCCCATGGAACGGTTCCTCAGGAACACAAACACATCCACTCCAAACATCACCCCCTCTTTCCTTTTCCTCCCCATTTCCTCCCCATTTTATTTCAGGAACACAAACACATTCACTCCAAACATCACCCCTTCCTTCCTTTTCCTCCCCATTTCATTCCAGCCACCTGGTCTGGAATGTCCCCTGGGTGGTTGAGGTCACCTCTCCTGGCTGTGTCTCCTCTTGACTCCAGGACATCTTAACTACAATAACTATACATCACTAAAGCTTTTCTTAATATTCACACAATAGTTATCCCTTAACTGAGAGAGCCAAACATCTCATTATCCATCTATAACACCCCCCTGCCCCCTGGCTGGTGGGATGAGGAGCTGGAAACTCCTTGCCTCTCTATAAGTCCTGCCCAGTAACATCCCTGTGCTACCAACATTCTGATCCCAGACCCAAATCACAGCACTTTACCATGAGGAAAATCAACTTCAGCCCAACCCAGCAGAGAAGAATAAATTATTTCCATTAAGGTAAGATTTAGAGCACAAATGCAGCATGAATGATCCAAGGTGAATTTCTGTACTGCCTCTCAGTGCTGTGCTGTTGCACAGTGACAAACCGGCTACAGCAACGTTGTTTTCTGACAGAAATAAATACTCCCCCTGCTTTGTATGTGATCTAAAAAATGATGCTGGTAAGGTTCCTTGAATCCTGTCTCACCTGGAAAGGCTATGGCCAGCCAGGGTGTGACTGTGTGTGCCAAGAACCAAACCAGATTTTCACCAACTAAAATCTGGTGTAATATTTCCATATGCAAAGTTATCTCCTGTGTGAAAAACTTCTCCTTCCAAAAAAACCACACTCATATTTCAAGCCGTCAGTGCTTTCCCTCTCCCCAGTCCATTCCCCTGGGACAATATGCCCCATCTGTCAGGATGAAAGCCTGTTCCTGTGATCCATTCACCTCACTGCTGTGGACTTTCTGGTCTGTGTGACTTGGCATTGACTGTGTTTTGCTAAAACACTGCTCAGGCATTACTCAGCTCTCTGTGGTTTCAGTCGTGCTATTTAGAAAATTTATCAAATCCTTGTATCAAGCCTGAATGGTTTTAATGATGCTGCAACAGAACCCACCCAGATTGCAACAGAACGTTACAATTTTCAAACATGAAATTACACATAAATGGTGAAAAGATGGCCTGCAACTGAGATTTTTATTCTTAAAAATTTTCTTACTCAGGAAGGAAAGCAGGGACAATTTCTCATTGTACCTGCAATGCAACAGTCCATCTTGGTTCTACAAAGCAATTAAGTACCTCATTAACTTTAAGCACCTGCTTAATTCCCATGGCTTTGAAACCACTGGGAGTTAACTGCTTGCTCCTGAATTTGTGCAGGAAAAACATGCTTGTTAAAACTTTGGTGGGGGGAAAAAAAAGAGGATTATGTCTGCTAAACTTCTTTCAGTCTGGTTTAATAAACTTTATGGCACTTGAAATTCATCTCTGTCACACAAAGAATCAGACTGGGCCCCAAATGCATGATGATATTTAGGCTGTGTTGTCACATAAAGCATCAGACATGATGTGGTCACAACAGTCTATTCAGAATTCAGAATTTTCAGAATTTTATTACTGATTCTGTCCCATCTGATGGCTACTGGCAAAGCAAGAAAGAAAGGTCTAGAGAAAAAAAGAGTAATATGCATCTTCTTCATGGAGTCTTTCAGGAGACTGACCAAAATATTTTTAATGAACACAATGTTCTTTCTTTTTAGCTTGAGTTTTACTCTGAGGACTGCAAGATCTGCATGAAAAACATGAGGTTTATTGTCAAGAATGTCAAGCTGGTGGTGGCCATGTGTTTTACAGCATTTTAAACACAGTCACATAGTATGTGTCAGCCTCAAAGTATCTGTGTTCTCATTGAAGGAGCAGCTGATGAAATACAGATTGAGGCTAAAGGTGTAGCACAGACTCTTCCAAAGAGCACCAGGTAAATTGTGTGCTGTATTTTGCAGAAAATTAAACATCCAGTGCCAGATCTCCAGGACTTATGTCCAGAGGAATAGCTAAGGAGTAGCTCACCAAACTACCCACAACCACCTTTACACTAACAGATATATAAAAGGGTATCATTGTACACTGTGAGTTTCATTGTGATGCCCCAATGCATAAAGAAATATCTCAATAAATAAAAGATGTCCTCTGGTTTGCTGAACAATTCAGAGAACATATCTGAGTTTTCTGCCCTCTATTCTGAAATAAACATTTTTTATTGTCTTGGTTATCTAAGTACATCTCTTTTTTGCACAACAGATTGATCATAGTGCTTTTCTCATAGAGCTATTTATGTTCCCAACTAATTAGAAGGTTTCTTTCTTCTGAACAGTGAGGTAAAACCCCAAATCTCAGGCACTGCCCCATTCAGTGAGGCAGCACATGGCAGACAAGCTGTTAGCTTCACAGTAGTCATTTAAGCCACAGTTTCTCACCCCCAGCATTAAGTCCTTTTCTGCTAGCCAGAAATTCAACTTTGGCAATAAAACATTGAAAATTTGGCTTATTGTTAATTTTTGGGAGCATTATCATTTAAATTAATCAATGGTGGATCAATAAGTCTTCCACCAAAAGTGAGATGTTTTTATGTCAAGTACCATTTGCAAAAGTTGGGAGTTTTTAAGTGTTTTTTGTTTAGCTTTCCAAATGTAAATTAACTTTCCCAGTAACCTTTTCAAGCAGTACACTCTCTTAAAATGTATTGTGAATACCACTTCTCAAATATGTCTGCATTGCCTTAACAACAAAAGACAGTGAAAAGCTGCTGAGGAGACTCCAAAGGGCCATTGGATTAAAATTCATGAAGGGCAGTTTCTCCCTTCAGTGTCAGAAGTAATTGCATACACACTGAACATTAGAGCAGCTCCAGAAGTTGCAAACACATTATAAGCAGAAATTCAAATGGGTTGCAATCCTTCTCATCTGCTAATGTCTTTCTGCATCTTATCCACTGATTTCTAGCCTTAAAACTGTGATTGAAGTGGTCACATGATTTAGGTACCAGTCTAAATCAGAAAAACTTAATTGTTTCCAATGTTGGCTGTGCTTTAAGAAATATGTCTGATCAAAACAATGCTCCTACTGATGTCATGGGGGCATGGATCAAATGGAAAAAGGTTGTGTAGTGACTCCTAAGCCACAAGCTGAATATGAAAATGCATTAAACACACACATAATTCACATTTTTCTATCATCATACATTTTTTGTCTATTTAAAACAAACAACCTTTACTGAGCACACCAGCTTCTATTTAGACCCTTGGCACAAAAGCTTCTTAGATTTACACCACAGTGTGTTAAAATTCACAGAGAAGCTTCAGTGAAGAGCACACTCCACCTTTTCCTTATTTTAAAAAATGTTTTGAAAACAAATCCATCACATTTAGCATTTGTACATGGTACTCAGCTGACAGGCTTAAATGTTACTGAGTGACAGAACTGGTACAAACCTGACTGCAGCCCTGCCTATTGCAGCAATTTGAAAGTCAAGGGGACCCTTTCTAGTCTGGAAGGAAATAAGATATTTTTCTCCTAAAAAAGAAAAGACAATTTCTTTCAGTGGGGTTTTAAAACAAGGGTAACTGCACAGGCCAAACACCATGGGTTGACATTTAATATAAGGATTCTGTATGATAGAACTGATACATAAACTTGAATAAAGTATAGCTCAGAAAACTTACTCACACAGAAGTATAAATGCAGGTTTTGCAACTGCCAGGTAGAAGCCAGGTAACTTTTTCTGAAAAGGAAAGGTGGCAACTGATGATGGTTTCACACTGATATTTCACAGTGGAAGAGAAGGAACCTCTAGCCTACCTACTTGAATTTGGTACTTTTCTTAACTTTAATTAAATTAAATAATCTTTTTATTACAAAGAGAACAAAAGAGAGGGAGAAAGATAAATGAGGAAGTGGAATTCAACACAATTTTATTGCACGTACTATTGTGTCCTTTGCCCTCATAATATCCAACTGTAAAATGCTCTCTAAAAGCAAAACCGAATTGTTTTATTCAAAGTTTATTAATTAATCATATCTTTTTTACAGACTGATTATTTAATTTTAGTCATCAATGGGAATGTTGAGCTCCTTAATATCAGACTGAGCCATGTAAGAAAAGAGCATTAATTAGTTTCATTCCAAAAGGCAGGTGGAAAAGGCAATTAAATAATCTAACATAGACAGGTGTAGGCCCTGATCTCATGTGAAAGATCATTATTGTCTTTCTTTTGCATGACTTAGTTAAAATTTGGCTGTTCTCAAAGTTACTTTGTGGCCTACAGGAAAGAAGGTTAATGAATAAACACAGGAAGTGGAGATGTCACTGCAGCTCCCAGTGCTCAGGGGCCACCAGCACCAGTTCAGGTGACACCCACCTTGACAGGTTTATCCCACAACAAAGATTTAATGGGAATGGAAATGGAATGCAACCCTTAACCCTGTGGGGAATGCTCCCCAACATTATGGCTCAATTCTCATTTGCAATAACACCTTGTACTGTTGTTCTGTGGAGGAGCCAGATAATTTTAGCTGCCCTTTCTTGTTATTTTCTTCCCATTTATTACACGGGAATTCTGCAAAGTTTTCAGTGGCAAAGCCCCCTCGGTTTCCTGGAAAGTCTGGGATGAGAATTAGAGGTGTCTGTGGGGGTGGATTTCTGAGAGGACAGACCACACAATCACATAAGATGATGAGTTGGAGGGGACCCATCGGGGGGATCACCCAGTCCAGATCCTGTCCCTGCAGACCCCCCAGCAATCCCCCCTGTCCATCCCTGGTGTCCAAACCCTCCTGGAGCTCTGGCAGCCTCAGGGCTGTGCCCATTCCCTGGGAGCCTGGGCAGTGCCAGCATCTCTGGGGGAAGCAGAACCTTGCCCTGATCTCCAACCTGACCCTCCCCATGTCCCTGCTCTCCAGCATTCCCTGGGTGCTGCCCCCATCCTGTTACAGATGGACAATGAGAGGATTGGCTTGCACAATTAAGGGATGAATATTGTGTGAATATTAAGAGAAGCTTTATTGATGTATAGTGATGTTATTGTAGTTTAGATGTCCTCTGTTCTCCCCACAGTTCCCTTTCCCCCCTCTCTGTATTGTTGCCATCAGCCTGGGCTGTCTGGGACAGGCAGAAGAAGCTGCACAGGTGTGCCTTGCATGGGGCAGCTGGGGATGGAAGAACTTGTCACTGGGGCAGGGAAGCACCTGCCCTCCAATCCAGTTACAAGAAAGCAGTCTGCACTGATAAATGGCACAGAAGAGCTGACTGACAGACTTTGGAGGGGCCAGGGCTGGCTGGTGCAACCCCCAGGGTATAAAAGACTTAGCATCCATCTTGAAGATGAACAAGTCATGTAGTACTCATGAGGGGCAGTTCCCAGTGCTGTGAAATTTTTCTTATGTAGTCCTTTTGTTGTATTTTTGTCAAGGTTTAATAAACCTTTTTAAATTTTCAAAGTGAGCAGCTATTTCTCACAATCCCACAGAGGAGAGATGAGTGTTTGCCCCCCTCTCACCCTCCTGAGGAAGCTGTAGCTGCCATGGGTCTCAGTCCCCTCCAGCTGAACACACCCAGGGCCCTCAGCTCCTCCCATGCCCCTTGAGAGGAATAGCAGATTTGTCTTTACAAACTACCTGTGGGTCTGCTGGTAGATAAAACCAGCCCTGAGATATAAAAGAAATAATGGGAAGGATTCCACTGATTGATGAATGCAAAAAGATATTTGCTTTTACAAATAAACTTTAGGTTTGCTGATAAATGAAACTGGACATTGAAAGATAAAAGAAACAATGGGGAAGAAAAACCCCTAGATTCCATAAGAATTAAAATGAAAAGGGAGGGTTATACCTTAGAGGGAAATCTTTGGTATCAGGTGTATCAGGAAGTCTGTACCTCTCAAGCACCTCAGCCAAGGGGGAAAGAGAGAAGGGAAATGTGGCTGGGAAATTGGGATAAAAAGGAGGCTGAGTCCTCCAAAAATTGGAGAGATCCCAGGGCAATGCCCCATGGCCTCTCCCTTTATTCAAATAAAGAAAAAGGACTCTGTCTCCTTTTTGGACATAAACCTCTGATGTTTGTGGATTAATTTTCCTAACATCCTTGAGGCCCTTCACCATCCCCACAGCCTCCTTTGGATACCCTGCAATAGTTTAATATCTTCTTTATATTCTGGTGACCACAATACTCAAGGTGAGGCCACCCCAGCCCAGAGCAGAGCAGGACAATCCCCTCCCAGGCCTGGCCAGCAATGCTGGGCCTGATGTCCCCAGGACAGGGATGTCCCTGTTGGCCCCAGGGCACTGCTGACTCCTGTGCTGGGGTGCACGTGTACATGTGCATTGTGAAAAATGGCAATCACTTATTTTTAAAATTTTAAAAGTTTAATAGTAATAAAATGGTTATAAAAATAGTAATACAATTAGACTAATAATAATTTGGGCAATTTGGATTAGGACAATATAAGACAATAGAAACAAAGAATTACTGATGTCAGGGTACCTTTTCTGGGCAAAATAAGCCCGAAAAAGGACCCACGTTAACAAAGGATTAACCCTTAAAAACAACAGCCTGTTGCATAGTCATACACCTCATACATGATGCATAAATTCCATTCAAACAAAGGATTCAGTCTGGTCATCATCATCTTCTTCCTCCTAATCCTAAGGCACCTTCGATCTTTATCTAGGCAGGAAGAATTCAGTTTCTTCTGGTAAGAGAACAATGCATTCCCTTTCTCTGAAAGATTCAGGTGTCCTGTGGCTGCTATCTGGTTCAAGTGCCTCATTCCTTTCTTAAAAAAATATCCCACTTACATAGTTCTTATTTTAACTACAAAAGTTACCTTTTAACTACAAGACTACATTTATCATATTATTAAAATGTTAATACAGCACTACTAATCAATACATCAAAATACATGTAGTAAATATCTGCATAGAGCCATATAATGTTCACTTTTCATATGCATAACTTGTGAAATGAAAGACAGCTGTGACAGGATGCAGCACAGATTAATGTTTGAGTGTGCAGAAAACTGCCAAAAAAAGTTAAATGCACAACAGGAAAAATGA
The DNA here is from genome assembly GCF_028551555.1 of Melozone crissalis. Taxonomy (NCBI): domain Eukaryota; kingdom Metazoa; phylum Chordata; class Aves; order Passeriformes; family Passerellidae; genus Melozone; species Melozone crissalis. Next base: position 17,503,455 of record NW_026535785.1, on the reverse strand, counting down.
CATGCCCCAGGGCACAGGGACTGAGAAGGGCTTCCTCTGACGCCCATCCCTCTGATATATGTTAGCAAAAACAAAGCAAGACATGCAGTGACACAGACCCATTACTAATGGATACAATATTGTAAAATAGGCATGCAAAAACATCAGCAAATGTATCTGAAGCAGTTGAGGAGAGTCCTTGAGTCATACCCAAACCCGGTGTTATTTTACTCAACAGTGCATCTACATTGACAAAACTGGCCAATTAGTTATCAGGAGAAAGAAGCGCTTAGCACCTTCTCAGGTCACTTAAAAGTGAATAGTAACTCTGGTATATTATAATTAAGGATGATAACACCACCAAAGGTTGAGATGTTGAGGGCAAGACATTGAGTCTTTGTAAAAGTAATGGAGTTTTGCAACTCAGAAAATTCAGTTCTTCTAAGAGGACAAATTTTAATTACTGTTACCTCACAGAATGTTCTTGCCTTATATACTCTGCATAAGTGTCTCAGCAGCCAGAAGCAGAAATATTTTACACTTTTCAAACTTCAGTAAAGAATATGAAGATCAAAGAACAGGCAAAGCTGTTCCCTGGACAAGAAAGGAGCAAACCAAGTCGTGCAGTGCCATTCCCATGCTCTGCCCATGGACAGCAGCCACACAGACAGGTGCTGATGGTGACTGACTACATTTATTCTAAAGAGTGACATCCCTGTTCTGCCAGGCACGGGGTGTGTGACTGCATCTGTTCACCCCACTAAGGCAGCGTGCAGGCACAGCACAGAAGAAAGGGCTGCCGTAAAATGAAATGTTAATTAGTGCACAGAGTCCCCTTTGAGTCATCAGCGAGTCTGTATTTCACAAGGATCAGCCTATCACAGGTCCCCCTGAAGAGGATTAAGGTGTGCACTTGGTGTTAATGAGGGGAAAAACACATTAGATTTTAGGACCTAAATCTGACCGATATCTCTGGGTCCTTAAACAGCTGATGGCAACAAACATCCCCTATCCATGTCCACACATATTTATTCTCACCTTCACACACACAGACACAGATACACCTGCTCATTATTGTGTCTGTCAGTGTGCAAACACCTCCTGCCTCCAACCTCTTCCTTTTTATGAAACATCTGGAAAACAGATTACCTATATTCAACTTTCTTCTAACTTAACTTTAGTTAAGTGCAAAGATCAAAGGAATATGAACTTAAGCTGTGATCTTGGAAGGAATATAAATGAATATAATATAAAATAATACAATATATAATAATACATAATACATAAAACATAATATATAATACACAATACACAATATATACTATATACGATATAATATACTATATACTATATTATATATTATATACTATATAATATATATTATATACTATATACTATATATTTATTATATATAATATATAATATATAATATATAATATATAATATATAATATATAATATATTATATATTATATTTTATATTTTATATTTTATATTTTATAATTTATATTTTATAATTTATAATTTATACATTGTATTTTATATATTATATATTATATTTTATATGTTACATATTATATATTATATTTTATATTTTATATATTATATTTTATATATTGATATTTTCCCATGGTACCATTCATGGGAAGTATCAAGTTGATTTCCAGGAGAATCATTAAATAATACAATCCTTGTAGAATTTCCACAGAGGTCTGATACACACAAAACTAATTTATGAATATTCCTCGTTTTGCAGCTTAGGAATTGACTTTAAATTGTACTTTTGACTTAATTTAGTTTTTAGGGTATTTAGGGCACCCAGAACAACTGCCAATTGGAATATTCTAGTAAAGGAAAATAGAAATTTGCATATTTATATGGTCAAATGTGTTTTTCCACGAATACATCTTCAAATGCTACTATACTATTATGGATATACATATTTAATGTATAAATATAAATAAGTTTCCTGGCTTTCCTGACTAGTTTTGTTAGCAAGCAACTGTGATTTTTTTCTGATGTAACCAATCCTATGTTCTCTTCTAATTACTGGGCCCTGTGGGCCCTGCGGGCCCTGCTGAAGGTGAAAAGGAAATTGTCAAATCCTCAGAGATCTTTAAAAAATAATTTAAAATATTTTGTATTTTAAAATATTTTATTCCTCTACCCCCCTAAAAAAGGCAAAAACCCACAAAAAACCTGCTTTCTAAAATAAGGCAGTGAAAGAAGTTTATATTGATTAATATTGATTAACTTCTTTTCATACTTTGGCTACAGTTGTTCTACTCCTTCCTAGTTTTTGGAATCTATCCATGTTATCCTTTCAATATTCAAATAATGCAGCTCCACCAGATACAAGAGTGAATTATTCTTGACCACATATTTTGAGGATCTAAAAAGATATTCTGTGAAACGATGCATTTGCCTTGCTGTACAAACAGTACAAATAAAACACCTTATTTTAAGTTCTCATGATGCATACCTAGAAGTCACAAAGTGAAATTGGTTATTTCTGTGTTTCATGGGTAGACAAAAAGCACAAATCTGTGTTTTGAAGGCAATTTGCTGGCTAAGGTAATGCACAGCTACTGGCAAAAGGTAACGAGTTTGACCACCCACTGAATTCACAACAGGGACGTTGATGAACATGGCTCCAAGACACAATAAATTAGTAATAACCTCCATTATTATACCCCCAAAGTAAGAGTTTGCCAGAAGGGAATATGCAGTAAATGTAGCACTCTAAGCTTGTTCTGATAAATCGATATTTTAATGGCAGCTCCTGTACATTTTGTCTTCATTGCATGAACTGCCAGTTACCTACAAACTCTTTGCTTCAGTATTTCATGGCTTTTATGCAAATATTTGATGTTAATAGCATCATATTTTTATTGGTTTGCTTTGTATAGTTTTGCTGAGTTGCATTGTGGAGTCATTAAAAATGAATAGCCAAAATAAAAATATTTCATATTGGAAACCATACTTAAAAATTAATGGTGTACTAGCAAAAGACTGTTTCCCACAATTTCACAAACACAGCAAAAACTTCATCAGAGAATGGTTAATCAGCTGAAAACGGCATTTATCTGTGCCTTTCCTATATTTGGTGACAATCCCTGTAGTTTAAGCAATAGAGGGTTGCCCAAAAAGCCCAGACATTGCAGAGGTGGCTCAAAACTCCCCTGTCCTCTGCTGTGGGCTGCCAGCTGGAGGCCCAGCCTGTCCTTCCCTTCCACTCACAGTGCTCCAGGGAACAGAAAATAGCTTTCACCAAATCCTTGTGCTTTGGACAAATTACAGGTTTGGTTTGTCTGTGGATAACAGATACTCCACTAAAAAAGATATTTGGGATAGCCAACAGAGAAGAGTAATGGACTCTTGTTTCAAGACAGCAAAAAAAAAAAAAACCCACAGATTGCATAAACTGGATTCACATGAGGCATAGAGCTATGGAATTCCTCACTTTTCTCCTTCATGGATGGGCTGCAAGTCCATCAGTCTCCTACAACCAGGGAACCCAGTGTGGGCTTCCTCACTGACACAACTTATCCAGGGGATTCACTGTGTGCTTTAACTGGAGTATGTGGGGGAAGACAAGCAAAACCATAATGTACTTCTAAGGGTGCAAAGGGTTATTCAACACACTGGAAAATAACGAGTGAAATAACCAAGGGCAGTGATTATTCCATTGCTGATTTTACATTCTGAATTGCTCACAGATATTTGTAAGTCAGCACATGAAAGTCTTCATAGGGACAGAGAGAGGAAGGGAGAGAAAAAAAACCCCAATGACAAATAACCATGGGAAGAAGTGGGTATACAGATATGGCAAATTCACAAATTCACAGAATAATTAGGTTGGAAGAGACCTTCAAGATCATTAAGTCCAACCCAGCTCCAACACCTCAACCAAACCCTGGCACCCAGTGCCACATCCAGGCTTTGTTAAACACACCCAGGGATGGGGACTCCACCACCTCCCTGGGCAGCCATTCCAGAGCTTTATCACTCTCTCCATGAAAAACTTTTTCCCAATATCCAGCCTATATTTCCCTTGGCACAGATTGAGGCTGTGTGCTCTGGTTGTGTCAGTGCAGCTGGAGAAAGAGCCCAGCCCCAGCTGAGCACAGGCACCTTTCAGGAGTTGTAGAGAGTCATAAAATCACCCCTGAATCTCCTTTTCTCCAGGCTGAGCACCCCCAGCTCCCTCAGTCCTTCCTCATATGGCAAAAGCAATGACTGCCATTGACAGTCCCAGAGTCAAATTCCATACATAGAGTAGGAAAGTTCTGTTCTCCTGCACCCCCTGCCACCACCTTGCCTGTGGTTTTCATCCCCTTAAATCACTGGTATCAGGAAAGGAATTGGCAGCTGAGACTCTTCTCTTGGGTAGGTTTGGATTAGGCAAATTATGCACCCCGTTATTTTCACAAGGGATCAGTTTTAATTCAACCCACTGTATCGATCTCAGAGAGTTCAACATATGATTAGGAAAGTTTATCCATCCTATTTGGAAACAGTCCAATTTACATTCACCAAACCTGCACAGAGTCTCAAATCTTTCACTGAGGTGGACTCTGCATCTGCAAGTCAGAAAGGAAGTGATTGATTACTGAAATTCTCTCCAGTACAGAGTGAACATCAAAGTGTGTGCCCTGTTGGTATTGATTTAGAGCTGATGATCTCATTAGAATGCCCTAATTCTCAACATTGCTTTGGTTTACACAATCTTTAATTTATTTTAAAAAAGCTGATTGGCCCACTATTTCAGCCTCATGACTGTCCCCTCATCTTATGAGACAACTTCTTTAGTCTTTGAGTATTTAAAAGGTCATTAATCCAACTGCTAATGCAATCAATATAATATTAAATAAATTATAAAAACTAAATTAATATTAGGTAACCTGATGCACTCTGCCATGAGGTTTTAAAATGTGCTTGTTGTCAGCGCATTTAAAATGATAAATTAAAACAGTGCACCTTTCAAAAAATTATCCTCAGGAAGCTTTTAAAATTATTTTCTCCACAATTTAAACCATGAAACAGCAAGGAAAATATATATTATTTACTTTTAAGTTGAGTTAGCTTTTATACTGATGGTACTTTTTAAAAAAGAAACATATGTAGTTAAAATTGAATTTTAAACAGAAGTGGAAAATAGTAAGTTGAATGAATTTGGCCTCAGAAACAGAACACTTCTGTCTCATGTGCTGTAGGTGGAGGGTGATGCTGCGTTAGCTGGAGCTGGAGGAGATCAGACTTGGCACATGCCTCTATTTCATACCCCAAAACCCCATAGATTTGATACAAATACATATTACTTTTTATTCTGAGAGCATAAACCTCCTCTCAGTTGTCTTATCTAAGCTGGCCCAGGTAGCCTGCATATTCATGTGGAATCCTAGTGTTTCCAAGTTCATAAACAGCCAGTGGTTCTGTTGTTTGTGCATTTGTAAACAATCCTGGTCTCAAATCTGAGCAGCCAGTGTGCACCACTGTAATAATTTACATCTCACAGAGATGGTGGCATGAAACCAGCATTTGATGAAAGTTTTAGAAAGAGCATTCACATTTTGAAATGCATTTATTTAACAGACTTTCAAAGAAAAAAGCTAGTTGAGAAATCAATGTACATCTGCCCTCCAGCATCTACCCACCTTGCATCCTGTGGATTTTAAACCTGAGGCATGAGGAAAAGCTTATTCAAATTTTTTTTTTAAATCTTGGGCAATAAAATCTGAGCTCTTGAAGCTACACTCTTAAAACTTTCTCTCTCCCTTTTATCACCACTGGAAAATCCTGTATATCTTCAGTGCTTGTCTTTGCATCCTCTGTGCTATTTACCTTCTCTCTCAGATTTTCTGGCTGTATCATGTCATTGTCTGGGTGGCTCCTTTCTGCACCTTTGTCTTGAATGTTAAAACAATCCATGTGGACTATCAGTTCAGGGTGATTCCTTTCAAATGCCTCCAGTAGCTGATACTGGTTATTTAAATTCTTTCTATTGAGCAGTTGTTTAAAAAAATGCCTTTTTGGTAACAATATCTATCTTATAATCATTGATATTCATTTCTCAGGCATTGGCTGAACCAGCTTTTTAGGGTTTATGTGCTCACCTTCCAGGCCATTCATTAGCCTGGCTTTCTCCTGGTCTGCTGAGAAATCTATGCAGAGAAACTGCCAGCTGAAGGGTTCCACCACAGCATTTAGAAGAAAAAAAAATCCTAAAAACAAAGGCTCACAAATCTTTAATATAAAAAAAAAAAAAAAAAAGAGAAAAATAAAAAAAATTGTATCCACAAAATGAAGACTTATGCTTTCCCTCCTGTAAAAAGGAACAATGTGCAGATTTAAGCATTTGGCTCTTCATCTATTGACTTCATATCAAACATCTATACACCAAAATACAGCTGTGAACATATTATTTGGGAGAAATTGTCAAGGAAAGAGGACTGTGGCTGATAAAGGGGAAAATTCCCCGTAGAAAATGATGTTGCACAGATTATTGCTATGTAATGATGGCAATCTCAAAAAATCACAGCCAGCAGTACAACTGAAGTGAGTGATCCCTGCTCAGGCAAGAAAAAACCAAAATACAGATTGATGAGAAAATCTCTTGTTAGAGAAAAATAGTATTTGCTTGCAGAATGTGCACCTTATGTACTATATCAATTTCCTTGCAGTGGCTCTTTCCCTTGTAATCATCAGTAAAATACCATTTTAGCAGACCAGAATCATGGAAAAAAGTCTGTGGAAGGAGTGGGAAAACATGTGCCAAGGTTGATTTTGGTTTATAAACTAATAGAAAACAGCCTAGTGTTTCCTAAGCTGTTCTAGATTTAAGATTAAAGACAGTTTGGCTGAGGAAAGAATATTTGAGTGGAGCGGAGCTGAACTGCTGTGGATCAGCTTCTGACTGGCTGGCAGCTGACACAAAAAGTGTGGCCAGGATGGGTGAAGGTGAGTATTTATGGCTCAGCAATGCTTGCTTGTTCAACCTCATCCCAGAATCACTAAAGCTGGAAAAAGCCTCCAAGATCCTCCACTCCACCCTTTGACTGGATCCCAGCACTTCCACTAAACGATATCACAAAGTGCCACATCCACTCATTTTTTGAACACCTCCAGGGATGGTGTTCAACACCTCCCTGGGAGCCCCATTTAATGCTTAACCACCCTTCCCATGAAGAAATTTTCCCTAAGATCCACCCTGAGCCTGCCCTGGCCCAGCCTGAGGCCATTCCCTGTGATGGTGTTTGAGGGTCCTAGGACGAGGGAAGAGATGAGAATCTTGACTCCATGTTTCAGAAGGTTGATTTATTATTTTATTACATATAGTATATTAAAATGATATATTAAAACTATACTAAAAGAATAGAAGAAAAATATTTCATCAGAAGGCTAGCAAGGAAAGGAATGGAATGATAATAAATTCTTGTGACTGGTCACAGCCTTGGTCACTGGTCATCAAGTAGCAAAACTTTACATGGAACCAATCAAAGCTGCACCTGTTGGTAAAGCATCTCCAGACCACATTCCACAGCCATCAGATAGTTATTGTTTACATTTCATTTCTAAGGCCTCTCAGGAGAAAAGGATCCTGGCAAAAGGATTTTTCACAAAATATGTCTGTGACAGTTCCCTCTGCTCCTGTCCCTAAATGAGTCATGAAGTGAGCATGACAAAAAATCAGGGGCTAGGGTTTAGTTGAGGTGACCATTAAGAGGGGGGAAGCCCTCTTTCTTTAGTTTAAAAGGCTCATGCTGGTTCATAGCTTCTTAATGATTAGGATGATATTAGAGAAGATCAGCTTTCAAAGCTGCGATCCTGGGAGCACAGCCCGGCCCCCCGGCTGTCCCCTCCTGGCAGGGAGTTGTGCAGAGCCACAAGGGCCCCCTGAGCCTCCTTTGCTCCAGGCTCAGCCCCTTCCCAGCTCCCTCAGCCCCTGCTGGGGCTCCAGCCCCTTGCCCAGCTCCGTTCCCTGCCCTGGACACGCTGCAGCCCCTGCAGGGCTCTGGTGGCCATGACAGGCCCAGCAGTGGCCGCAGCCCTCGGGGTCCCTCAGCAGGGCCAGCCCAGGGGCCGGGCCCTGCCCTTGGCCTGCTGCCACCCCAGGGCTGGCACAGCCCAGGTGCCACTGGCCTCTGGCACTGCTGCCTTTGTGCCCAGCCCTGGCACCAGCACCGCCAGGGCCTTTGCCACCAGCAGCTTTGCAGCCCCTCTTTACCAGCCCAGCTCCATGGGGTTGGGGTGACCCCAGGGCAGGAGCTGGCACTTGGCCCTGCTGTCCCTCAGCCCATGCATCCAGCCTGGCTAGATCCAGATGATTTCCCAGATGTGCTGTTTTGAGGAGTAGGAGTAGGAACTTTCTTAATTTAGCAAGGAATGAGAGCAAAGCAATAAGTGAAGAGAGCAGTGCTCTGAGCACAGATTGAGAAGTGGCTGCTGTCAGTGCACAGAGCAGTAACAAGGCTCCAAGGAGAGCCAGGCTCCTGCTCACAACACACAGCTCCCAGCATGAGCTGATGGAATGGCTCCTGCTCAGAGACAATATTCCCACAGCACCAACCCTTTCTGTTGGGAGTTTTCTCACCAAACTGATAAATTATGATAAACAGGGGGGCTTTAGAGATAATTTTCCTTAATGGAAGACTCCAATAAAAAGCTAATCATACTTGGATATAAAAACATTTTATTTCACTTCATTTTGCTTTCTTTTTTTCCCACTGAATTTTTATGTTCCCAAGTGTCTTGTTTCAAATATCTTGGGTATTTTGCAACGCTACCCACAAGGGGTGATATAATGAGTACAGAGAGAACGTAACTAAGTGATGTGTAACAAAGTAGTGCTCATTTATAGGTTGAATCATAAAAAGAAATTTTTAGAGGAATATTGCACTGAGCAGAGAGGATTGGAAATAGCAATGCAGAGCTGAGTTATAATGGTGAAAATATTAAGAAGTTACAAGGTGCAAGGATCTCAATTTAGAAGAGATTAATTTCAGAACACTCAAGTATTGCCAGTCCTCCTCAAGCCAAGCATTGGGGCAAACAGCAAATGCAAATCACCATGGAAACATCTTCAGGTCACCCCGGAGCAAATGCTGGGGCTGAGCTCCCACCTAGTTCAGTGTGTGCTGTGTGTGATGCCAGCACCCAGCTGGGCCAGGCTGGACATCAGGAAAGGTTCTGCTGCCCCAGGGATGCTGGCACTGCCCAGGCTCCAGTGAATGAGCACAGCCCTGAGACTGCCAGAGCTCCAGGAGCCTTTGGGATGCCTAGGGGGGATTGCTGGGGGGTCTGCAGGGACAGGAGTCAGACTCAATCCTTGATCATCCCACCCAGCTCAAGATGTTCTGTGATTCCAAGGCTGCTCAAGGTTCCAAGGGGTGCTATTTGGTTTGCTTCAGGAACAAAATATTCATTTTGCTTTACTAAGAAGGCACCATCTCACATCACATTTTTGTGCAGAGTAATATCAAATTACCAAGAAAATTATTTCAGAAGATTTTGATTATTATTTAAAAACTTGGTTACTACACAGCTTTGAGTTTTGCCTGATTTCTGGAAGCTGGGAGTTAGGAGGGTTTCAAACAGGTAATGTATTAACGGCATTTCTTCAGCAGAGGCACCCAAAGTGGGGGGAGCATGTTCCTAATCCAAAGTGCCAGTGCAGAGGAGTCTTTCACCCTGCTCTCTCGCTGCACAGTTTCTCTGGAATAGCAGAGCACTTACTTGCAAGAATTCAGGAGTAAATTTGCCAGCAGTAGTCAAGACTGCAATGGGTGAGAGCATCCTTATGCTGCAAGATTCGTGTGCTTCTTAATTCAGGCATAAATCACTTACATGACAAAAATCAAGATTACTTTGATGTCAATTAAGCTATTCTTCTTTTTCCATCTACATTAAAGCTACCACAAGTTAACAGTAGATGTATTTTGATTTTTCTGCAAGGATGTTGTTGGTAAAGGGTGAAACCCCAGAGTGGTTCCAACCCAGGGCTTTTCTGCCTAATCAGCACCAGACCAACAGAACAGTTCAAAGAATATTTTCAATTTGCTTTTTCATAAGAATCTACTGACATCTGAAAAGGTAAAAAGGCCTTAAAAATATCTAAGAGAGCATGAACATCAAAGAAGTGTACACAAAGCTTTGTTCTGTGTCCTTAAAAGGTGCCTACTGTTCACCTGGCACTGAATCAGCTGCCCTGTCTCACAAACAGGAGGATCAGAGCAAAAGGAACATGTAAGAATGAGATCTGTCCTCACCCACAACATGAGCAACTCCTGCTTATCGAGGACAAAATATGAATCTGTGAGACAAAAATGTCCCAACCAACTTACTTTGATTTCTGATTTCAACCGCATAAAAATTGTAGAAATATCACAAACCACATTAATTTTAATTTTTAATATTATTCTTTAAAATAATGGTTTAGCAAATAAATTTGCTAAATCTTTTAAAATCCAAAATATAACTTATTCATGCAATGTCTTGTGTATAAAAAGAGAGCAATAATCCAGGATGTCTGGAACTGGAGAAATAATAACAGATGTCAGAATAGACTGATATGTGCATTGCCTCGGGAGTAGATTTTAAGAATGCCTCTTAGTATGGTTTTCAAGTTGGTTTGATAAAGACTTTTTATTTTTTTTTTTCTAGTGTTATTGCATTATTATTATATGGCAAACATAATTTAAATGAAACAGAAAGAATCTCAGATTCTTCCTTGGTCTCCTTTGGGTGTTCTCCAGGGAATGCATCTCCCACTTAGCCAATGTCAGGAATACGTTGTTCTCTCTGGTTACAGCAGCCCCACAAATGTTGGAGGGCACATTTGCATCCTTTGCATCTCCACAAAAACACAACAACTACAGAGAATACGGCTCTAAGTGATTTTTAACCCTGTTCATCAAATGCCAGTTTAACATCAAAGTTTCATGCTCCGTTAATATCCTAACTGACAAATTTAAGAGACAGCCTTTGCTATGAATTTGTCTTAAAAGCAATGTGTGGCAGGATTAACTTTGTCATTCTGCAGAAGAAAGGAAATGTGATTTCTAACATGCTCTTGGTGAGCTGGGGAGGAAAGCAAGCACACAGCACATTACAATGACTTGAACGACTTGACAGCTGTTAGCTAAACAATACAACATTAATTTTCAACATTTTTGCACATGGCTGGGTGAGAGATCCCTTAATCCCAGTTCCTATTCTACTTCTGCCTCATTGTTGCTGTCTCCTTTTGTATCACCTATTATAATCAGTTTCTGCTGTATACTCCCTTTCACCTTATTTTTGTCACAAAAGTAAGGTACGAGGTTAATTCAGACTCACTTCCCTGGGGTACATTAAGATGGATTTAAGTACATTATTGAGACAGTCTGACTTCAAAAGCTGCTTTATCAGTTCCTACCAGAGAGAGAGACCCATCCATGACAGCAGTAAACTAACCATAAATTTTCATATTCTATATGCTGAGTGACTTTCAAAAGGAGAACTATTGATTTTGTCATTTACGAATGGATTTAGTCAAATTAGTCTTTTCATTGTGCACAATAAGACAGCTTTGTTATTAGGAATTAGAGGATAAAACTGTGTGGAACAAATGAAACTGCCATTTTTGGGATCCTCAGCACAAATACAATAAGCTTTAGTTATGCCACCCTGATCATTTTGCTCACGACCAGCTACTCTCCATACTTTGATTGTCTTCAAAGGAAAGGAAAAGTGGCCTCTGCCTTCAAGAGGCACTTTCAGAAGACTTAACCTTTCAAAGAGCTCTCATGTCTTTTCCTTTGAAAGAGCTAATAACTTGTTTGCTGAAACGGCAGGAGTATTTACAGGCACACTTGAAATCAGACAAAGATTATACAGGGAAATAAACAGAGAGACTGTCACTGTCAACAATAAATTAAGTTTGAGCTAAAAACATAAAATGTTTAGAGTGGAGCACACATCACTCAGCATTATACTACTCGAGCCTCTGAACTTTTCCACACACAATGAGCACTGATGGGCCCTGGTTACCTTTCCTCAAGAGCCACTCCAGATGGTTATTTCAGGATCTGGGCTGCCCTGCTGGAAGCAACAAGGCTGACACTGCTGTCCTGATTTTCCTCCCCTTTGTGAGGTGTCTGGCAGGAACACACCAGCTCGCAAGTGCATAGAGAGCAGTGTCAGATGGAAGCCACTGGGGAGGGGGAGCTGCGTGCCAGCCTTGGGTAGCCTGAGTCATTTGGTGCTTGTGCAGCCAAATGCATGCACGAGTGGGTCTGCATAGAAATATCAGGATGAAAAAGTTAAAACACCTCAACCAGCCCAGCATTTGATACTTCTTAATTATTTATTTGACAAGTTTATGCATCTAAGCTTGACTTTTCCATTTGGTAATGAAGAAAGGCCAAGACTTTTAACTTCCTTCGCTGCTGCAACACTATTCTCTAACAAGTCCTATGTCCAGGTTTTCCTAATATATTTTACATGCCACAAGAGAAATTACAAGGCCCTGTGACGGTGTTCACAGGGGTCTTAAGATGAGGGAGGAGATGAGGATCTGACTCCATGTTTCAGAAAGCTTGATTTATTATTTTATGATATATATTATATTAAAACTATACTAAAATAATAGAAGAAAGGACTTCATCAGAAGGCTAGCTAAGAATAGAAAAAAAAAATAATGATAACAAAGGCTTGTGGCTCAGACTCTGTCTGAGCCAACTCACTGTGATTGGCCGTTAATTACAAATATCCAACATGGGCCAATCACAGATGCACCTGTTGCATTCCACAGCAGCAGATAACCATTGTTTACATTTTGTTACTGAGGCCTCTCAGCTTCTCAGGAGGAAAGATCCTAAGGAAAGGATTTTTCATAAAAGATGTCTATGACAAGGCCCATGCTACACCTGCCTTCTGCACAGGGCACCTGTGTATTCAGATATTTGCTTGGAAATATGGACTGGCAACATTTTGAAAACCTTAATACTATTTCTGAATTTATTGTGGTCCTAAAGATTTATGTCTTTGTCCAGAGATGCCAGATACAAAGTGAAAAGAAGTGAATTCCGAATATAAACTATTTCAGTCCCTAATTCCCTTCACTTTCAGCAAGAAATGGTGCATATCTTACAAAACTGATGGATGCCTGTGAAGCAAGTCCAGTGCTTCTGGCTGCCTTTTCCAGGAGCAGTTCTGCCAGCAGTGCAGGAAGCAGAGCCAGCCCTAGGAGCTGTAGGTTGTGCAGTACACATCCAACCCACTGGGCCCCAAAAGCAGCAGTCAGGGCAGGTGGAAAGCAGCTTTACAGTGCATACACAGAGTCACATCTTTGTCAAAGGCATTGGTAATACACAACACATCTTTCAGGGCCTGAAAACATCATCAGTGTTTAGAGATATGTTGCAGTTTGGAGAAGTATGTTTAAAAAGATCTTTTTTAGAAATCTCCAGCACAAACCAAAAGCCAGGTACTAATCACTTGACAACTTTACTTTTTTTCATTTTACAGCCAACTCTTGGGTGCAGACATTGTCCCCACTCCAGAGAAGAGAAGGGGAAATTGATCTTTGTGCCAACACCTTCAGGGTTAATCCCTGGCTGCTAAATGGAATTAATTGGCTCTGGGACAGGGACAAAAGCCTGGGAGCAGGGCTAGCTCTGGCTGCTGGGTGCTTGGATGCTCCACAGCAGCATTTACTCAGGCTCTGACTGCAGCTGGGCAGTTTAGGGCTGGTTCCATGGCTTGTGCAAGCTTCTGCAGCCCAGGCAGGGCAGAGCCAGCATGGAACCAGACAGGTTCAAACCTTGTAAAACCAACAACTCCTTTGGCCTAACATGGCAAACTTCCCTCACAATTCAGCAAGCCTGCCTGGGAGAATACACCCTGGCAGAATACACACTGGGTACTTCATGGCCAAGTAAGCAATACCTTGTCTATAAAACTTATGATCTGTTAAACACAGCAGATTATTTCTTATTAATATCTTTATATTTCTCATATGAACCATGTTAAAATGAATGGAGTTTAGCCATTCCCACCAAAGGATAATTTGATTAACTTACTCAAATATCTCAAATAAATGGATAGTGATGTGCCATAGAAATAAAAAGACATGGAGGGAGGATCCTGAGTAAAATCACTGGGAAGTTTATTGTTAATTATCACAGGAATGGAATAAGGCCCACTATCTCAGCTTAGGTCTGGAGATGAGCAACCTTTTGTGATAATGAACAGATTACTTTCCTGGAGACAGTATCAAACTCAACATCAAATTAAAGAAAAAGAAAACCCACTGATGCACAGCCATGTTTATGCAAAGCAGGAATAGAGCACAGGCTTAATTATAATGATATCCTTGGGCGTCGAGTGTGAAGCAGATGCAAAAAATGGAATTCATTGATGTGCTTCACTAAATAGGAATAAAAGGGAAGAGAGTAGCTGAGGTACCAAGCCAAGGTGAGGAACCCTCAGTGGTTTCAGCTTTAAGTATAGCACAATATGAATGTTTATTGGGCTCTGTGCTATTTTCAGTGTATGAACTGTTTAACAGGAGCAGAGTAAAACCCATCCTTTGTCTCCAAACGTCACACACCATTAGTCAGAACAGGTGCTTTAAAATAGGGCATTAATGACTTTAGAGACACAAAGTAATTACACATAATAATAACAACAATAACAACCATCACTAGCCTGAAGTTTGTGTAACTTAAGCAGAAATATGTGAAAAGATGACTTTAGCTGTTCATCAGAGCAATACTTAATTGTTACACTTGTGAAAAGAGAGCAACTTCTTCACTTGCTGCTGCAGCTTTCAGTTCTAGCAGGTTATTTATATCAGGTTATCCACATAAGAAGAATGAGTATAATGCTCTCCAGCCCTGCTGGAGATTAGGATGTACTAGAACACACACTTGAGACCATTTTCAGGAAAATATTTTGTCAGTCTCCTAACAGAAATTGTTACTGGAAGACACCATTTCTTTTGCTGCTGAAAAAAATAAATGTAGCTTTTTAGCTACACAACACAAATCTCTGACAGTCTGGGCCTTATTTTGCAAATGCTTTAGACAAGAGGATTTTAATCATGAACTTTAATGTGTTTAAAAATGGAGTCCTAAATAATTCTACCATTTTACAGCTGATAAACTGTGTAAGCTCAACCGATGTGTTATTCAAAAGTGACCCTGCCTAAGAAAATATAAATAGATCATACAATCTCTAGCATCATTATTTGGAATATCGAAGGCATTTGTATAACAGGTTTGTTTATGCAGCAGTAATTTTGCTCTCCATTTTCCCTTGCTATTAACTAATAATAGCAAAATGTTCTCACAGAGAAAAAGATACAGCTGCAAACAAATGTTATACCCTTGGAGGCTTCTGTTTTCCCCTATGGAAAGCAATGCACTGGATGATGTGATGTAGCTATAATAAAAGATCCCCATAACAGTGCTGCCTACAAGTTTATTTAGAAAGAAAAGACTCAGACATTCTGACAAATGTGCATGTGTGTTTAAAAAGGCACCCTGAAAACTGATGATTTGCAGAACCTAAAAATCTGTGAAGAATTATGTTAGCAAATGACAGATTTGAGGTATAGAATATTACCCACAGTATTATTTTAAGAGTGGAGTCTAAATTCTGGTTTCTTTGTCTTGCTAACTTAAGTCTTTGTAAGACTCTATTTACAACCTGACATCTGAAAACTGATACAGGGAAAATGAAATCCTTTCTTCAACTTTTATGGTAATTTCAACATTTTTCTTATGTGCTGTCCTTCCCCTAAAATAACTCACTCACTGACAAAAAGCTATTTGAATAATCTTTCAATATACAAGTTTCTGCAGAATGGAAGCTAAGGAATAAAGGAGGGAGCTGAATACCCAAGTGCAGTGTGAGGCATTAAGATGCAGAGAGGTGATGTGATTCCCTGCACAGGTTTGCACTGTTGGAAAGGAATCCTCATCAGGAGAAATCGACCCTGAGCCAGGAATGCTGCGCATTGAGTATGAGGCATTTATCATCAAAGGTCTCTCAAGATATTTGGCCTTATTCTTGTTAGGACAAAAAGAAACAAAAGAAGTTATTGCATCTTAATTAAGGGTAAACACTGGTAGGCATCTGCTATCTACAAGGAGAGATGTGTGTCTGAATATGACTAGATCTAATCTGAAATGAGTGCTGAGATTAGCCAAAATTCTCCAGACATTATCTCTGTGTAGGACTGCTTCTATAATCTTGTTCTAAGGCTAAGATCAATGAAGCCTTAAAGAAGGATTTACTGATGCTGATAGGATTTTCTCTTTCAGATAGATTGTTAGGTGAAAAAAGCCATATTATTAGGAATACATTTAAAAGTTTCTTGATGGTGCACTCACACTGCATGTAATATTTGTACTGTAAAACAATTCTTTTTTAAAATACAAAACTCTCTTTCATACTGGCAGTGCTACTTCTGGAAAAATGTGAATTTTTCTGAGCATAAGATCACAAATCTGAATTGCAAAGGAAGGAGATTTGGACAAAGGTTAAAGCTAATGAATATACTGAAATCTGTCTCAGCTAGATGGATTTTATCTCAAGATAATATCTCTTCATATGCTTTCAAACACCCCAACGTGTTGGTGACACTTTTATCTCTGGAAGGATTATTTTCCTTAGCAGCAAGAGGCTTCTAGACAATCACTGTCCACACACTGCAACCCTCTGCTGCAACACCCTCAGCTCAGGCATGTGAGAGAATAAATGCTTTTTTCTCAATGTTTTTTGATCCCAACTAATCCAGGCAAAAAGCAGAATCTTCAGATAATCTATCAATCATTGTTGCTGTAAAATAAAATCCCAAGGTCTCCCCCCTGTTTCCTGGAATATCCAAAAACTGTTTCACAGCAGTACTCTCACATGACAAAATCTAAACTGCATTACTTTTGTTCCCAATTTTTCTAATACCAAATAATTATTTTGCATTAATACTACACAAAATTGCTGCTGTCAAAACAAACTGTCCACCAGATTTCCAAATTAGAATTATTTCTTTCCCTAGGTATCAATTAGAATGAGAGAGTTCTCTTTCTAGGAATTGTTGGACAGTGTCCCAGTGCAGGGGAGAATGAGGGTGGGTTCCAGGACAGACAGACAGCAGCAGCTGAAATGGAAAAAAGAAACAGAGGTGTGGATGGGAAAGACAGATGGAGCAGGTGAGAAAGAAACAAAAACCTGGCAGAGGAGGATGAGGGGGAAGGTTGGAGAAAACTGGAAACAAGTTAAGAGACCTATTAAGAGTACAGTAGACTGTGGTTCATTAGAAAAGAAAAAACTAGAAAGAAAATAATCTTGGGCACCTCCTGCAATAACTAAAAAGCTTTTTTTTAGTGAATAGATTGCCCAATTCAGCAACTGGGGTGCAGTGGTACCACCAGGTACAGGAGAAGGAAAATTGAACACTTCTAGACTGCACTGAGAGTGCAGAACTGCAGGGAACCAAAAACTCCATGGCTGCAAACTCAGGTAAGAGATGCTGTACACAGAGCGGTAATTCAGAGCTAATCAGTACAAATTGCCTGACAGAAATGTGGTGGCCTGTACTAGGGAAAAATCCACAAGTCAAGAAGCATTCCTGGGTTTTTTATTCCACATCCCAGGCACTTACCTCTCACCAGCCATGGTGGGCATTTGAAAAATCCCAGAGAAGATGAGAGCCACATCCTCAGTTCAGCTGAGCTCTTTCACATCTGAGATATCTCAGAGGGTGATTCACTCAGGAAATATTACTAGAAAGAGATTTGAAAGGAAAATATATTTTAGTGTCCCACAGAGCACTGAGATTTCAAAATCCTCCCCTGAAACAGCACTTTTAGGAAACAAAGATCAGGAACCTACTAAAAAAGGAGGACAAAAAAAGGGGGGAAGCTCTTGAAAAGTGAAAACTGGAAAGTGTCCACTTGCAGTCTGCTTATCAACAATTGGTCTGGAAGGTGAAAGAACTGCTCTGATTTTCACACAGCAATTCAAATCTGGAAAATGCTTTTCCAATCCAGAGCAATTGCTTCCAAAGGTTTGTTTTTGAGAAGACAATGCTCCTGTTTAAAAAAAAAAAAAAGGTTTAAAATTTCTGATATAGAACATCTCTGCATATAGATTATAATCAAAAAATGGTCACTCATGGAAAATGTACAGAATTAAATGGTTAACACTCCCCATCTCCTAAAAAGTAGTCTTAATTGATCTTAAAAGGGAGGGTTTTAACTGAATGAAAAAGATTGTAAAATTCCCTGCTTGGGAAGGGCTGGGCTCAGCAATTCATAGAGTGACAGTGTGGGTGTACCAGCAGCCACATCAACATGTGCAAAACATTTTAAACATTGTTTGTAAAATATTGAGCATATAAATATATTGGAAGAATTGTTTTCATATTTGTTTAGTAATTTAGATGGAAGAAAAAGCATCTTATGGGTAACATAACTGGATAAACATGCTGTTGATATTTTTTCTTGTGTTTTTCATATATACTCATTTCCCTTCAAAGAAAATACACTAATAATGTTATGTTCTACCTTTCAACACACAAGAACTTGACTGAGATTTAATTGTAGGACTGAAATGGCTCAAGCAGAAAAAAGTAATATTTTAATGGTCTTTTCCAGGTAAATGATATGTGTGTACACAGCAGAAACAATTTCCTGGTAAACAATGTATTTAAAGAGGAGTCCTATAAATGTGTATTAGGTGTGGACTGTCTTTGAGGGAACACTTTCTGCCTCAAAACCTATTTATAAATGCTTTAAAATCCATGCAGCCAATAACCAAAGTGTAATGGTTCTTCCTGGAGTGGTTCCAGCTCTTGTGTACATACATATTTAAGGTGTAGAAGCTGGATACTACTTAGGTTAAACAGGCATGCACACCAGTAAAACCTGACTTTGGCAAAGACAAGACACATGCCCTGTCTGAAATGCATCAGAGTCATTGCCCAAAATGATTACTTTCCTTCCACTTTGATTTGAAAGCACTCCACATCTTGTAGGAAATACTCAGAGTCCATCAGATCCACAGGACACAAAAAGACTTTAAGGAGTCCAATGGAGAGGTTGTTTAAAATACCTTTATTTAAGGACAGGAGCCTGAACACCTGCACAGCTCTATTTGCAGATAAAAACCCTGGGCAAGGGGGGCTTTGGCAATATTAAAAGGGGAGAGTGGGAGCTGCTAAACACACACAGTCCCTCAGAATTCACCTAATGCCCATTTCCAGTTCACTTTGCTGTGACACACACAAAAACATGAGGGGAAAGTGACCCTGCAACACTTTCCTGTGCTTTTAGCAAGCAGTGGAAGGTCTGGTCCCTCACATTTACACAATTGTACATGCATGATCCTAATTCTTCCTGGGTTTAAAGTGGGAAATATACCCCCCACTCTGGACCAGGATCTGACACTTCTTTTCTATCCAGAATGACTGGATAGAAAAGAATGAACCAATGAAACAACTCAAGTTGTTTTACTCAAAAATCCCACAGAAAATGAAGTATCTACTGTGAAATCCTTTTTAACCTCAGTTATAGCAGCACACATGACACCTCTGAATTATTATTTTATGCTAACTGCATGATCCAAAGCTGCTCTTTGAGGTGTTTGTTTGCTTTTTAATGGCTGTGCTGCAGAGGAGGATGATTCTGACTTCTCCAGTCGCATTCTGTGCTTGTCCCATGCAGTTCCAGAGTGTGACCATACCTGAATATATCCAACAATTATTGTGCACACTCCCCTTGCCTCCTGACCTGCTGCTCCTGCTGTTTAGGCTGACACTCAGAGACAGTAGATCACAACCATCTGAGTTCCAAAGATCAAAAACATATATTCTTTACTGTTTTCTAAGGAAAAAATGAGGCTTTAATACTGTATTGAGACAAAACTTGTAATAAGCTTATTAAAAAAAAAAAAAAAAAAAAAAAAGAGAGAGAGAAAAAACCCCCTGGCTTTCATTAAGGTTCCTCTAATAATATGAAAACCAAATAAAAAATCCCCGACCTAAAATCTGCCCGGCTCTAAACATCCCCAAGCCTTTGGAGCTGAGCCATGTATGTCAGCAGGATGAAGTAAAATGTCTATCTATACTTTTGACCTTGTGTAAAGAAAAGTTTCCTTCTTAGCTCCATCCCCAATTTAATCTCCCAGGACTTCTCTCCTTCTCCAAGGCAGCAGAAACTCGACTTCAAAAGGTGCCTTGAAGCAGGAATTCTGAATTAAAGACAAGTCCTATTTATGTATCCATGACTAGAGAACAGCATCTAAGTGTGGCTTTAGTCTCCACTTAATCTCTAAATAGACCCATTTGATATTCTTCCAATTCTGATTCAATCAAAGGCTGAGAGATGTTTGGGAATTGCTGCTCTCAATGGCTGTCAAGAGGATTTTCAAGTAATCTTGATTCTATTAAATGACAATGCCCTGTTTACTTTAATGGGCCAAATGTTGGGCAGATGCACATAAAATACCTGGGTAAAGATTTAAAATCAGGTCATCAGCTTTCAGGCCTTTTGAGGGTAGAGAAAGAGGGGTACTCCTCAGTGCCACTGAATCGGCATGGAAACATTTGCACTTGAGGCAGCTGTGTTAGAGGGGAGTTCGCAAGCTGCAAATGGGCTGAAATGTTTGTCTTTGTGTTCCAGTGAAGTGCTTGGTCCTGAAAGCAATTTGACAGGTTTTATTCAGTTATCAGCTGCTGCTAGCATAAACAGTTTAGAAATTCTCCACTCAAACCCATGTGTGATCATCTGGGCTGGATGGAACACACGGTGTGTGGCTCTTTGGGGGAACAATGAGCAGTGAGTACTTGCTGGAGTTCAGAATCTCACATTGTTCAGATGAATCAGGGAAAACATTGGGTGTACTGTGATTTCTGACAGATCATCTGGAGTGAAAGCACATTCTTCTGCTCAGCCCTATTAGCAGAGTGCTGTTCTTTTTCCATATTGTACCAGACCTCCTGTTTTCTTTTTTATTTTTCTATGCCTATTGTGCATTTTTGAGTTTTACAGTTCACATAAGGGGTCAGATCCTGAGAGATGATGAGCAATTGCTATGCACACTGCCTTAAATAGGTGTTCCAGATAACCTGTCTCTGTTTAAAAATCAGTTGTCTTTACATATTGTTTACATCAGCCTCATTGCTGGGTTTTTGAAACAAGGGGAAGGCAATTGCCTTGAATAACATATTATTTCCTACTGTGTACATAAACTGGAAAGCATTCTGTGTCCTTTATGCTGCAAAACAATTTTTCTACGTTCAGTTAATATCTTTTTACCTGCTAAATTTCAGATAACTAGCACAGGAAACAGAATTGAGGAGCTTGATTCTTTTTCAGATGGAAGAAAACATGTGAATTTCATTCTAAAAAATTACTAACCAAAGTAAAAGGCAGAGCCAAAAGCCAGGACCCACAGTCACTGCTGGGCTTGGAAGAACTATGAGATTCTAGAATGGCCTGAAAGGTATTCATGAGGGGTTCCAAATGCACAAAATGCTAAACTCCAAACTCCCTGACATTTCACATCCTTCAGTCAGCTCTGATGTTTGGATCTATGGAAGCTGACTCTGGAATTGGTGCTTTTATTGAGTAATGGGTGATATAAACAGCCAAACAGAGCAGCAAGAAAACTCCACGGAAGAGTGGACTCTACAAAGGGTGTGCACCAGCAGCTCTTGTTGGAAGTCAGCTTTCCTGATGGAACAGCTTTATTCCCCATTTCTTCCCATTCTTTTCCCATAATTTCCCATTCTTGCTGTTGGGAAAATTAATCACAAACACCAGAGGTTTATGTCCAAAAATGAGACAGAGGAGTCCTTTTACTTTATTTGAATAAAGGGAGAGGTCATGGGGCATTCCCCTGGGGTCTCTCCAATTTTTGGAGGACACAGCCTCCTTTTTATCCCAATTTCCAGCCACATTTCCCTTTTCTCTTTCCCCCTTGGCTGAGGTACTTGAGAGGTACAGACTCCCCAATACACCTGATACCAAAGATTTCCCTCTAAGGTATAACCCTCCCTATTAATTTTTAATTCTTATGGAATTTAGGGGTTTTTCTTCCCCATTGTTTCTTTCATCTTTCAATGTCTAATTTCATTTATCAGCAAACCTAAAGTTTATTTGTAAAAGCAAATATCATTTTCCATTGATCAACCACTGGAATCCTTCCTAAATGTTTCTTTTACCTCCCAGTGCTGGTTTTATCCACCAGCAGACCCACAGTAAATACAAATCTGCCATTCCTCTCATTGTTACTCTGGGGGATGCACTGAGCAAGGACCTTCCCTCTCCTCCATGTTCTGCCCAGAATTCTCTAATATTTTTAGGCAGGCTGTGTTTGGGTGTTTAGATCATCCCTCAGCTGTGCACACCCACCTGGACTCTCAGCATTATTTGTGTGGGTTCTCTGTGCTCTACATCTGTCATTAAAGTATTTTGCATGATACCTGATCTTAGAGATATATTATCACATGCTCTTATCTTGACTCATATTAAATATATCCTTAGAAGTTGTGGGTTTGCCAAGAGGCTTCCTGAGGCCTTAATCCCAGCTTGGGAAAGGAACAGACTCTTTTAGAGAAAACTCTTCAGTGGTGCATATGGAAAAGAATGATAAATAGTGCCACCAGCTATTTGTGAGGCTTGCAATAGTGTTTCTTCAAGTGATAGAACAATATTCTCTAAGAACATTACAAGTGATAGCAACTGCCATAAATTAAAATGAGTATTAAATGCAGTGACAGCAACATTTTCAAAATGTTTTCAGCTTAATAGCAAGGAAAATTCAGTGTTAGATTTTTGAACTGGATGAGAAATAGTTATTACTCCACTACCCACACTGTGAGATGCTGAAGAGAGGTTTCAGGTGAAATTTTCATTTTTAATAAATTTTATACGATTCAAGGAATAACATCATTTTTCATTAGCTCAGTTGCACAAGTTCATGCTATAAGCATTAAAAATATGTTTTCATGTCAAGCTTTAATTGCTGTCACAAAAATTATGTTGAAATCATCCACAGAACATGATTCTGTAGAGTTCTATAAGAGCTCCTTGCTTGATGGATAAAATAGGTTGAAAAGGAGGGAACTAATAATTTTCTACTGCTTCAGATGAACTGTGTTATATAACCAGTTATATAACTTAACTCTGCACAGACCTCTGCACAAAGCATCCACCTCCAGTACAGAGGATTGGCTGAGCACTTTTCTTCTGCACATGCTCATGGAATGGCCTGGATTGGAATGGACCTTAGAGATCATCCAATTCCAACCCCTTGCCATGGCAGGGACACCTTCCACTGTCCCAGGCTGCTCCAGCCCCAGTGCCCAGCCTGGCCTTGGGCACTGCCAGGGATCCAGGGGCAGCCCCAGCTGCTCTGGGCACCCTGTGCCAGGGCCTGCCCACCCTGCCAGGGAACAATTCCTCATTCCCAAGATCCCACCCAGCCCTGCCCTCTGGCACTGGCAGCCATTCCCTGGCTCCTGGCACTGCAGTTCCTGAGGATTTGTCCCTCTCTGGTTTCCCTGCAGCCCCTCAGAGCCTGGAAGGAGCTGTGGGGTCTCCAAACTTGAGCAACCCCAGCTCTCCCAGCCTGGCTCCACAGGAGAGGAGCTCCAGTGCCCTCAGCACCTCCATGGGCTCCTCATCACCATTGCAATGACCACCAGGTACCACTCAAAACATGGAAGAATACCAAACAACTCACCCTGCCAAAAACTAGCCAGCCAAGCAACCACCTCAGGCAGCTGCAGAGCTGATAAAGGAATAGTGCCTGCCTTCACACCCATCTTCTCTTCTCTCACCTCCTTCCTCTCTCTTTCTACATCATTTGAGGAATCTTTTAAAGCTGGCATGTCTTTTTTATTCACTCACCCCATAATCCCTCGAGGGACATAAAATAAACTGAATTTGTGCTCTTTCAGATGTGCACATCTATTATTTCCACAGTTATCAGCATTTCACTCAATGGGAAGGTGCTCTTGAAGCACTGCTGTGCAGGCACGATGGGATTTGGCTCTGAGAATGGTTGGACATTTCAAGTCCCTTTGACTCATCCCTGTTTGTGGCATCTCTGTGAGCTCTCCAAATGTACAACAGAAATATCTCCTTCCCTCTTGGGAGGTTCAGCACTGCCCTGTGGCATTTTCAGGGTCCCCCGTTGTAGGGAGGAAAGATGAATCTGACTCCATGTTCTTAGAAGGCATATTAATGTTATGTATGTTATGTTACGTTATGTTTTATGTTATGTTATACTAAAGAATAGAGTAAGAATTGAGACAGAAGACTTAACAAAATATTAATGAAAAACTCGTGACTCTCTCCAGAGCCCTGACACAGCTGGCTGTGATTGGTCATTAAGTCAAAACAATTCACATGAAACCAATGAAACAATGACCAGTTGGTAAACAATGTCCAAACCACATTCCACATGAGCAAAACACAGGAGAAGCAAATGAGATAATTATTGTTTTCATTTTTCTCTGAGGCTTCTCAGCTTCCCTGGTAAGAAATCCTGGGCAAGAGGATTCTTCAGAAAATGTGCCAGTGACACTGGCCAGCTGAAGAGAGCCATCAGCTCGGATGCACTGCAGGCCTTCAGCTGCCCAGAGCTGCAGAGAGGCAGCTGTGCCTGCATTTGTCTCTCCCCTGGGGCTGGGAATCCTGCAAACTTCACAGACATTTCCCATCAGCTCAGCTGCCCAATGGTGCTGTGCAGACTGGCACAGCACAGCTTTGTTTGGATGAATGGTTAGCATTTAAAACACATTCCAGATAAGGTCCTTGGCAAACTGCAAGCAAAGACTGTGCTTTGATTTTTCCCTTTTGTAACTACATATCCCAGCTCTTGTTTTCCCCCTGCAGCTCCAGTTTCACAGGCAGGCAGCACTGTAGTCATTCAGCTCCAATTTTTCCCCAAACTCATTAGCCTCCTGCACACAGCCTGAGTTAAGTCAAGAACTTCGTGTTTATTAGGGGAATGCTGGGCAGCAAAACTTCTGTGTTGAAGCTTGGACACAGAGCACTACAGCCAACACAAAAATGCATCATCTTACACCAGCTGCACCAAAAAAAAATGTCCACATCTCTGTGTGATAAAACAGGTAATCAGATGGGCAAAGCTCTGCTGTCTGTAATCCTGTGTGGATGGATCTGGTTTGATCAAAATGCAGATACAAAACAATACAAACAAATAAGCACAAGAGGAATATAGGAAGGGACAGCTGTATTTTGCATTGAGTGTCAGGGGTTAGGTTAGGAGTACAATACCAATAGGATGTTACTGCTGGTGATGGACATGGGCTCTGCTTTGTACAGCTTTTTAAATCTCTCTTCAGAGACTTCACTGCAGAGGTTTTGATCTGGGGCTCCTGGCTGCACAGAGAGTGCAGCCACCCAAGGTCATGCAGCAAGTCAGGAGTTTAATTAGGATTTGATCTCAGAATTTTTCTAGTTCTTGGCTACTTGCTCTAACAAGCAGCTGCTACAGCCTTCTAAAGATATTTATTTAGATGGTCTGTGGCCAAGAATGAAACCTATTCCAGGCAGCTGTGGTCACCACTCATTCTGTTATTCCAAAATCTAGATAAATCACCACACAATGAAGTGCTTGGATAGCAGTTTCATAAGAAGGGATTTGGGAGTTACAGTGGGCTGCAAGCTGGACATGAAACATCACTTATGTGTTGCACAAAAGGAAACTCCATACTGGGATTATAAGCAAAACTCTGACCTGCAGGACACAGAGAGAAATCTCTGAGCTCAGCTCAGCACTCACAAGTCCTCAGTTAATTTAAGTCCACTTTTGGGAAACACACTTGGAGAGACACAAATGAATTTGAGAGAACCCAGAAGTGAGAAAAAAAAAAAATAGATCAGGGACTGAGAAACACAGCTGACAGGGAAAAAAAACCCCATTGAATAGAGAATTCAATCTGCTCACCAAGCTGTGGTGAGTAGGGCAACAAGCTGAGGGATTACACTGCCACAAAAAAGGTATTGCTCAGAGAGCAGAGAGAACCTGCAGATAGGGGAACAATAAAGGGTGAAATGGGTTCATTTGTGAGCCACCCTGTCACAAGGAGCACAGCAGACACTGAAAGAACACAACTGAACTGGATTTTGTGGTTCTTTCCAGCACTGCAGGGTGCTGGAATGTACTGGTATGATAAAACCTTAACCACCATTTTATGCATTTTAAACACCAAGCAATACTTAGGGTGACATCTCAGTGGCCATTGGTGTCCACAAGGTACTGAAAAATCAGTGTTCATCTCTCTCTCACCCACACTTGGGACTGTGCTATCAAAGTATCCATGCAGAGATGTCCTCTGGTAGAGGTGCCACACCTTTTGTCACACCCTGGGCACAGAAAGGTGTTTTGTTCTTGTTTAACCCCAGGGAAGTTTTCCTCAGCCCACTTCTTCATGCTGGCCAAACAGATCAACTATTCCACGTGGTGTGGTGTGGATTACAATCCACCAGTTTGCTGAGGGTTTTGTCTGAAGAAGCAGGTCAGCACAGACTGCTCAGATGACAGCAGCCCTGTGTTAGGATGGACTCCTGAGGAAGGCAACTCCTCATTCCTGACCACCAGCTGGGCCCTGAGCCAGCTCCTGCTGGTTAAATGCCATAAGATCCACATTTCCTTAAGGGAACAGCATGTGAGAGAGCTCAGGAGAACCTCATGGAATTCATAACTTGTGCTCCCATGGATTTCCCCAGTCCCCATTCCACATACAAAAAACCCTCTGTGGGTGAGGAGACCAAGCTGTAGCTTTAGTGACGTGAACAGTTTGGGAGTGGGAAGAAAATATATACAATATTTCATTCAGAAGCATCAAATCAGATGTCCACAAACAAGAGGAATTAGGCTTCAAGTGATATCCTGCAAAGGTGTTGACACACACTGTGCCTCGACAGCCCAGCTGGTAAATGTGGATGTCATTCAATGCTCTGAATTTCCCAATGAATGGCATGCCAAACTCTCACTAGAATAAGAAATTGTACACCAAATGCCAATCATTCATTATTTTCTAACTCTCTAAAGAGTATTTTTCATTCAGTTTGGCATTTCTAAAGGAAAAATCCCGCCATGCCTCTATGAATGAAAATTCTGCACCTTCATATTAAGGCAAGGCTGACACGATGTGTGCAGCCAGGCTTCTCTGAGGGATGGCCATGTGCAGGATATGGAAATGGGAGTGCTGGGAAGGAAAACAAAAGCCTCATTAGAGTGCTATTGAACTTAACAAAGAAATGAAAATGAAACCTACACTACGTTCTTCTTTTTCCTTGTTCATTTTTATTTTCTATATTATCAGCCTAGGAGGGAGAAGGAAAAAAAAAGCAAGTGCAGAAATATCTCCAAATGGCATAATCAATAACTCAAAGTGACTGGAATGAATAATGCAGTATCTTGCCTAGATTTTACATCTGTTATAAGCTGCTTAAGTAATGTATTCTGAAGTATAGAAGGACAATCACAATGTCTGTGTGCATGTTAGTGGGGGGATTTTTGAAAATAGAAAGAACACAGAAGAGTTGGAGGGGAAATTGAGCTCCCAAAAATAGTAGGGTCTCCAATTTTCTTAGTTTGAGGGACATTGTTTAAAGTAATTGAAGTGACTTTTGATATCAATTTATTTGACTCCTTCAGTTCTTGTTGACCTGCTGCAACAACACAGAATCTTCCTTCCACCCACAACAAAGTTTGACCACCCAAGCAATTACTCAAATTGACCAAAACTTGAGCTTATGTGAAATATTTTCATGAAAATAAATCTTTCTAGGAAAATATTTTACATATTTTCACCAATTGTACTTGTTTCAATGTTATGTTTTAAATCAGGTTTTGCTTAAAACTGTAGTTCAGTTATCAATATGAACATTACTAAGAACTTTGAGTGGAACAAACGTTGTGTTTGACCTATTTTTTGTCCTTTTTTAAAACTGTGAACAACAGCCAGTTACTGTACTCTGCAGAGGAACATCAGTCACCCAGAGCCTTTTGTGAAGTGAATTCTGGTTTACACGTTCCTGTCATGTTTTGTGCTTTCCACTCCTGGAAGCAGCGAAATTTAAAATAATTCCGAGTGTGCAACACAGATGGGAGCAGAGAAAAGCAAACACAGAGCCCAGTGAGGGGAGGGCAGAGCCAGGGGAAGGTGCCTGTGCTGATGTTGGTTCCCTCTCCCAAAAGGCAGAGCTGAGCTCCTCCTGAGCCAGGCACTGTCCTGGAAGGTGTGTAAGGACATCTGCTGCCCCAGGCAGGAGCACTCAGCACAACGTGTGCCTTGAAAAATGTCAGCAGGTAAGGGATGGATGAAGGTGTGTGTGACCTTCCCTGTGCAAGGGCTTGGAGCAGTCAAAAACTCAGAGAAAAGGCATTTATTTTTCCCCCTGTTGTGTGTTAAACTGTTGCTTCTAGTGGGGGCATGATGAAGAGACATCAATTCTACCCTCTTAAAGAAGAAAAACTTAAAGCACTATGGATATGATTCAGTACACTAATATGCTATTTTCACCCAAATCAGTGGTTATCTCAGCATAACACAATACCAAAACCAACTCCAGTCTGTTCTGTTCATAATGAACATACAAATAATCCAAGTAAAGTCAGTGTCTGTACAGGACTCATCATGGCTTGAATTTTAACAGCAGCCATTTGACTATTTCCATTTTCACCCTGCCCAAGAACCTATAGAACTCTAAGAATATTTCCAAGGCAGCATATTAAGAAAAAAAAATTTAAAAAGCAAAAAAAAAAAAGCAGGGCATTCTTTTGGTTCAAATGTATTTTAGAAAATACACCTTTTTCTCATGGAGAAAGGAAAATAATCCAACAAATTGTTTTTGCCCTACGTGCAACATACTCCTCCTAAAATAATGTATTGGAGTGATGACTTGAGTAAAGCTTAGAAAAAAAAAAGACAAAAAAAAAAAAAAAAGAAGAAAGAAAATAAAAAGGAAAAATAAAGAGAAGGAAGACTAAGATTCACAGTGTTTCCAGGGAAGTTACTTATCCAGTTGTACATATAATTGTGCATGGCTAAAGCACACAGGTGCCCAGGGAGCCCCCAGCTATATCTGCTGCCAGGAGAAAATGGTATTCTTAGGGAAAATCTTTCAGTTCCTCCTAAATCTCCACGAACACCAAAGCCCACAGTGAGAACCCAACAATCAGAATGCTCACCTGGAGCTGCTCCTGCCTGCAGCAGCAGGATGGGCTGATACCTGCAGCATGGGTCATTCCCTGGGAGCTGGAATTCCCTGAAATTCCTCCAGGAGCAAGGATCTGCCAGATTTTCCACATTCCTGATGAATTCTGCAGCAGCTCAGCTCCTGGAACAGGGAAGGGATTATTCTGCCACGTCTCCATCCAGGACCCTGAGTGCTGACAACCATTATTCTGTGAAATTATTAACAAATGTGACCAAATCTGTAAGCAGGCAATCTACACAGTCCATTCTTTTTAAATACAGGAGCTGGGGTGATTAGAGGAAAAAGAAATAAATAAACAGCAAGCTTAGTTCTCAGTTTTGTGACCTATTTTTGTACCACTCATTTAAGCCATAACCCCCTGTACCAACAAATCCAATTTTCCCTCGTCAGCTAACCCAGAGAACAAAGCAGATGGATTCACAGTCATGCACAAGAACTTGTCATTACAGAACATAAGATGCCCTTCACAGAATTAACTTGTGAAAATGCAGCCATGAGCTGTTCTCTGTTCCTGGAGAGCTTTCTGGGAGCTCCCTCTCACCCACCCCACTGCCCAGACCCTGAGCAGGGTCCCATAACTCACATGTGTCCATGCCCCCATCATTATGGGATCAGCCTCACCCACAAACATTAATTCTGAGATTTATGGGCTGCAGGGCCAGAAAGAACCACTGGGACAGTCCACACTGACCTTCCCCATCACACAGACCAATTACTTTGGCATCTAGTCTGTCAGTTCTGCTGAGCTATAAAATCTCTCTCAGAACATTGTTTAGCCTTCATTAAAAGATTACAGTTGATAGAAATTCTAATCTGTCAGGAATTATTTCCTCCCTGGAAAACAGTCCTTTTAAAACAGTCCCTCTGTTTCCACTCTGAATCAATCTGGGTTTGGCTTCCACTCACTGTAACTCCTCAGACTTTTCACAAATTAAAGAGCAATCAGAAAATTCTTAGACATCAAGACAAGATAAATTCTCCTTTTGAAAACAGTTAAACAGTTTGGCCTTTTCTTACCTTCCTTGCTGTAATCTATTTTATCAGTTTTCTGGCTTCTCCTTAAATGTTTGCTGAGCTTTTACGATTTTTTTTATTTCTTCTTTCCAATTTTATTTCTTTTTTAATTATTGCCAATATTCAAAAATCCTTGTCTCCCCAGATCCACATACAGTGGAAATAAAACTGCTTTTCTCCATAAATATTCACTATAAAATTAGCGTAGGACACAATATTTGCTCTGGTGAGGAAAGGATCTGTTATGTCCAATTTTCAAACACAAAAACCCAGACATAAAAGTGCTCTGAGTAACATCATAAAGGAAGCATGTGGCAGAATAGGGACTTAAACACCTACCCAGCTCCAGCACAGCCATAAAGACAAGATTATCCTACCCTTTAATTAAGCACAGAACAACTTCCAGCACTTAGAAAAGCAGATTAATGCAAGTTCTTAAGTCTGTTTGTGTCTTCTAATATTAATTATGATCAGCAGAATGTTATTTATTGACTTTTAACACACAGACTTTTAACATACTGTGTGTTGTGTACACCAATTTTCCCTATTAAAAAAAAAAAGATGTTGCTCAGTTTCTGAGATTTTCTGTATAAAAAATGCTTAAGAAGGAATTGTGTTTTAATTTCTTTTCTGCTCTTCAGAGAAACACAAACCCACGCCTGCCCTTTATCCACATCTCTGCTGGCAGCAGAGCAGTGCTTCTTTTTGGCACTCCAGGTTCAGAGTCTGTCACCTCCAGGCTGAGGTGACACAGGATTCTCCAGGGCTCTACCATCCTGCTGGCTGCAGCACCCAAAGGCTGTGGGCTCTTTGCTGTTAAGCTATTTTAAAAATGACACAGGACTTACAGTCTGATGTGCTGGATAACAGAAACCAGCTAAAGAGATGATCCTGCATATTTAATATTATTTTTAAATTTTATTATTTAATTTTGCATTAATTTTTTTTTTTTTTTTTTAGCAATTTGCTCTTTGCCAGAATAGAAACGTTTTGCCCTCTACTGAAGCAGAGGAGTTGTGTTTGCTGTGACAATGAGCACTCACAAAACACAACTGCTCGTGATCAGAAACACTTCCCTGGTGATGCTGAGCCACTGGAAATAGGAGAGCAGAGCAATTTTGTTCTCACTGTTCTAGGGTCACCCTATTCTCTCTAAAAAAAAGGGAGATGCATGGTGGCAGAAATGATAGATGGATCATCTTCCCCCCTCTCCCCTGACCTCTGCAGACTTCCCCACCTTTTCAATTTCTCGTCCCTCTGTGCAAATTATCTCCAGCAATGCAAGGCTTACTTCTGTTACACCCTGATAATGAGCATTTTAAAAGTAGCTTTTCTTAGGAAAAGTTACTCACACTCATGCTTTACAATTATTCTCATACTTAAGACTGATTTTTTCCTTATTTTCAAAGGTTTATCTACAATGTGTTGAAGTGATTTGAATTATTCTATTTTATTATCATCCAGTATGCCCATACAGTGCATTAATCCTTCTTATACTGCCACAAAGGCAAAGAAAAACTATCACAGTGATTTTGGGTTTATTCCAAATTTACTGGCTAAGACTTCAGCTTGAACAGGAGTGCATTTTTATTAATTTTTTTTTAAATTTTAACTGAGATAGAAAAGGAATTGCTTCTGTGGCAGCTCAGGCAGTTTCCTTATGTACAATTTAAAAATTGCTGTATCATTTGTGGCACTGCAGGTAGGACTGGGTAAGTCCCAGGTGAAAAACAATGCAGAGGGTTAAACCTCATGGCTTTTACTCAGCCATGATTTTAGGGACAAAAATTATCTGGACGCTGAGAAAATAAAATCATCATGAGAAGCAGGTTGTCCAGAGAGAGAATAAACATTTTGTATTAAGATTTATTTTTTAAAATATTGCTATTGGGGGTATCTTGCAGGGATTTTGAGGCTTAAATGTAGGCAGATGGGTAAAGGGAGAGCCATGTTTGGGGCCAGAAGGAAACTGAATGGACAAAAAGGCACAGCAAGCCAAATTCCATGGGCTGACAGGGAGCAGGTCAGCCAAAGCTCCCTCCACAAACCCAGGTCCTTTCTGGCTGAGTTCCCATCATTAGCTCCTTCCAAAAATCCAAATCCTTTTCTTGGAGTTCAACTTTTCACCAAAGTTTTTTTTTGTTTTGATTTTTAATGCTTTCACTAAATATTTTTATGCCTAGTCAGTTTTTCTCCTACTTTCTGTTCAGTATTTAGACATAACTGAGCCTCCTAACAAATTTAAATGACTGTGCTGGAGAAAGATGAAATTATATTATTCCCACTTTCAATCTTGTAAGAGGAAAATGAGTAACAAAAAAAAAATCAAAGAATATAGGAGAAGTGTCTGAATTCCTCATTATAAGCCTCTTTCTGTACACTGGTGGTGTTTTAAATTTACTTCACAAGACATACTTCTAAATTACAGAAGCAGACTTCGATCCTTAAAAGGAAATGTTAAAATTAAAGATTTTCTTACTGGGATAATTAAATTCAAATAAAGACTGAAAGGGTGTCTTGGTTTGTTTTTTTTTTTTTAATTGCAAGATTATTTTTTTATAATCTTTAAAAAGAATAACTAAGTCTGTAAGAACTAAAAAAGGTTTCTTATTCAAATGCAATCCCATAAAAATGGAATAAAAACAGAGGTACCATGAGGTAAAATCTCATTTTCTGACCTATATTTAGCCTAAAAAAATATCAAAATGCAATTAAAAAAAAAACAAAAAAAACCTCTGGCATTTTAATGACTAATTTGCACCTGTTAGGGGAGAAAACTTCATTGCCTACTAGTGATTGTTCCATTAATTCTGGTCAAGAGAAAAACAAGGCAAACAAAGCAAAACAAAAGATTCAATTTTGCTTGTATTTCTGTTGTCCCTCATGGAAGTAGATCTGATTTTGCAAGAAAACACCCTTGTCCCAACAGTGTCCTTCAAATGGGTTAAACCTCCCCAGGTTTGTGCAGGTCTGCCCATGGTGAAATCACCCAGCAGGCAGCAAA
The DNA here is from genome assembly GCF_028551555.1 of Melozone crissalis. NCBI lineage: Eukaryota > Metazoa > Chordata > Aves > Passeriformes > Passerellidae > Melozone > Melozone crissalis. Next base: position 17,470,207 of record NW_026535785.1, on the reverse strand, counting down.
GGAAGCTCAAGAAACATTTTAAAGCAAATAAAACATTGAACATGATAAATACATAAGAAATATGGCTAATCTAAGCCAGGAATTTTTTTATTTCACCCATAAAAATTATCACAATGAGTAGGAATTTAACTATTTTATGGGTGTTTCAATGTATTAAAGTTAAGCTTAGACAAGATGTTGCAATATGCCAAAACAGAAGGGACAGTGATGCAGTAATTTATTAATGCACACAGCAATGAAATGGATACTGGTGCTCAATTTTTATGTTATATTTTGCTTCTTAACATATATTTACACTAATCCATTCTTCAACTATGTAAATCAGACTTTCAATTAATCATACCCTCAATTAGCTTAGATATTTCCAGTTTAGTGCTGAATAAGATTTATATTTATATTCATTTAATATACATATACATTGTATTTATAATATACAAACATTATATATAAATATTATATACATTTATAACATATAAACATTATATATACATTATATTTATATATTTAAATATATTATATTTATATGCATTATGCATATACATTTGTATGCAAATAAAATTTCTTACTTAAAATTTTCCTTAAAATAACTTTGCTTTGGGGTAATTGTAAGGGATGAGAGAGATCCTTGTTTGTTTTTCCCATTCTTTGCAGTGTATGGTAAATCTCCTGAAAATAAAGTTTTGTTGTTATTGTTATTATTTGAGAGGTTATTTCATATCAAGCTAAACATTTTTACTGGGTGTCTGTTCATCAAAGATTTCACCCTCTGAAGGTCACAGAAACAGTTTTCTTATACAATTTTTGATAGAAAGGTGAATTATTTTATGGCACACAAGATTTTTTTCATGCATGTTTGTGTGTGTGTGTGTGTGTGTGTCCCTGTACATACACACATGTATGTGTGCATTTAAAATCAGCAGATTATTCCAGATTCAGTGAAGGGGTAGCAGTCACACAGAAATATGAAAGTTTCATTTTATTCATACCTAGTTCAGAGAAAACTCTTGAACTCTGATCTGCTACAGCCCACTTAATTGACATCATCATTAATCCCTGCTGGTTCCCCTTACCTTAACTGGAAATTCTCTCCTTTACTTTTTAGCAAAACTTTTGTCAAGACTATCAAATCCAAATTGTTTAAAGGAGAGCTTATCAATCACCATGGTTTTGATGAGAAAACATTCTTGATCAGACCTAGTCCCTTTTTCTTCCCTCTGCCATCTGCCTGCACCCATCTGTTATCTGTTTTAAGATTAAAAGTGATTTAGGATGGGGAGTGTCTTATTAATTTTTGTTTGTAAAACACCAAGCACAGGAGGGTCACGGCCCAAGCCAGAAAGAAGCTGCCATTTCTTCTCAATTCAAATAAATGAATGCAATAATCAACACAAACAAGATCCCTGTCAGGGAAGTTCAGAAGGAAGGCAATGTGGCAGAATTTCCTACAGTCTCTTCCCTACAAACTGAATATTCTAGTCCTGGTCATGAAGCGAAATACTGGCAATGGATTTGGATCTAGTTTCATCCTGGGTCTGAATGCAAAGTAAGTACTTCAAAATACTTATTTGCTGTGATTTTTTTTTTTTTCTAAATGTAAAAAACATTTTCATTTTGCATAAAAGGTTTCACAGCGATGTCTATGCCTCCTCATGCTTCATTCAGACATCCCTATTGGGGGGGCTGGCAGTAATTCTGTGTTTGCTTTGACCCTTTCCTCAAGGAGCTCCATCTTTGCTATTCCCCAGAGCAGCTGAAGGCAGGAGAATTCCTTTGCAGGAGGAGCAGTGCTGGCTTTAGCAGCCTGCAGGCAGTGTGGGGTGTTCACTCTGCCCTGCACATTCCCCCCTGGAAGGGAGGATATTGCTGTGGTGACACTGCTGGAACATCCAGCAATCCTGACTAATTCCAGCTCCACACTCCTTTATTAAGTGTTTTGTTTTGCTCGACCTCACATCATGGGATCATCTTGTCTACCTCTGACTTTTTCATTACCTTCCATTACCTCTCATTTCAGCTTTCCCTGCATTACTCTGTCATCTTCAGAGACTTGCACTCATAACACTCAGAATAATTAAGTGATCTGCATAGCAGTAACCCTGGTGCCCTCTGCAAAAGTGCCCTGCCACCAGCTTTTAACTAAGAATGACAGGAACCCAGCCCTGAAGGCAGCTAAGCGAGCAGCTCCAGCTCTGAAAAGTCTCTCCTGGAATCTCAAAAGGTTTAAGGCAGGATGGATGTCAGTATTTTCAGTGAATGTACATGAAGATGGGTATTTAGTGTCACAATCCTGCAAAAGGATGGAAGGGAATTATTGCTTCATGTTTTCTTCATCTTTCCCACCTATGTCTTGGCATATAAGTTAAGATTTTGTGTTAAACTCTCATTAGTTTTTCCTACTGTTGTTCTCAGTCTCTTCCCAGAAGAATCACACATCACTGGTATTTATTGTTTAAGAAGGGAAGGAAACTGAGGCAGAGAAGTTCTCACCTTGGCTGCAGACAGGAGCCATTATTCCTTGGTCTTTCTACTGACAGGTTCCTTAGATACACCTCAAACAAGGTTTTTTCAGTCAGTGCCCAGAGCCAGGGACAGCCAGCACCCCTCTCACCATTCAGGGATGAGGAGAGGAGCAGCTGAGCCTGTCTCCTGTGTGGAGATAAAGTCCCCTGGGCCTGGGGACAGCACAGCAGGACAGAGCTCCCACACCCCTGGGTGCAGCTGAGCACCCTGACACCTGACCTGCACTGATGGAAAAATGCTTCTGTCACAGACACCTTTATGAAAAATCCTTTCCTTAGGATTTTTTCCTCCTGAGAAGCTGGGAGGCCTCAGGAACAAAATGTAAACAATGATTATCTGCTGCTGTGGAATGCAACAGGTGCATCTGTGATTGGTCTCATGTGGTTGTTTCTAATTAATGGCCAATCACAATCAGCTGGCTCAGACTCTGTCTGAGACACAAACCTTTGTTATCATTCCTTCTTATTCTATTCTTAGCTAGCCTTCTGATGAAATCCTTTCTCCTATTCTTTTAGTATAATTTTAATGTAATATATATGATAAAATAATAAATCAGCCTTCTGAAACATGGAGTCAGATCCTCATCTCTTCCCTCAACCTTGGACCCCTGTGAACACGGTCACATGCTTCATTACCCATTTTTTGGAAAAGGTAATTAAACTCAAATACAAAAAAAAAAATCCCCAAAACAACAACAAGCCCACAAAAATGTGAAGGAAACAAATGCCTTTTTAGAGTTGCTGTAGGGTAGAACTGAAATCCTTCACACTTTCTAAAACTTACACTCCTCAACACTCTTTTCTCAGGGCATTTTTTTTTTTTTTAACCTTTCTGTCCTTCACAAGATGCACTTCACTGCAGTGTTCAGGAATATTTCAGGGGTTTCCATGCACTGTAGTGCAGCCTTTCCCCACCAACCCCTTCCTCCCCACAGTCCCTGAGCACAGCAGGCACTGTGAGCTCTTCATCTGTTGAGCACACACGCAGCTCTGACCTCAGCAGCTCGTGCCACACTCTCCTGATGTCATTCCCAATTAGGGAGCCCATCATTCAGACATTTACTTGCAGCTTCTCCATTTGTCACTGGAGTATTTTCCACAGTCCTGCACTTTAGTTCAGCTGCTCAGAGTTGTTAGGAAAATTAATCCACAAACACCAGAGGTTTATGTCCAAAAAGGAGACAGAGAAGTTCTTTTTCGTTATTTGAATAAAGGGAGAGGCCATGGGGCATTCCCCTGGGATCTCTCCAATTTTTGGAGGACACAGCCTCCTTTTTTATCCCAATTTCCAGCCACATTTCCCTTCTCTCTTTCGCCCTTGGCTGAGGTACTTGAGAGGTTCAGACTTCCTGATACACCTGATACCAAAGATTTCCCTCTAAGGTATAACTCTCCCTTTTAATTTTTAATTCCTATGGAATTTAGGGGTTTTTCTTCCCCATTGTTTCTTTCATCTTTCAATGTCAAATTTCATTTATCAGCAAACCCAAAGTTTATTTGTAAAAGCAAATATCTTTTTCCATTCATCAATCAGTGGAATCCTTCCCATTGTTTCTTTTACCTCCCAGTGCTGGTTTTATCTACCAGCAGACCACAGCTTGTTTGTAAAGACAAATCTGCCATTCCTCTCAGAGTGAAACCTGTGACCATCCTGAAAACTTAAGTTAAAGCAGGAAACCTTGAATCTCCTGTAGGCACAATTAATGTGATTTCCTACGTAGAGTCACAGAATCACAGAATTGTTGGGGTTGGAAGGGACCTTTGGAGATCATCCAATGCCCTTTTCCAGGGCAGGGTGACCTGGAGCAGGTGACACAGGGACATGCCCAGGTGGGTTGGGATGTGTCCAGGCCCTCCCTGGGCACTGACCCAGGGCTCTGCCGCCCTCCATGGACAGAAGCTCTCCCTCACGTTGATGTGGAGCTCGTTGTGGTTTTGTTTGTGTCCATTGCTCCCTGTCCTGTCCCTGGGCACCCCTGGGAGGAGCCTGGCACCATCCCCTGCCAGCCCCTGCAGATATTGGTGAGGATTCATGACCCCCTCTCAGGCTTTTCTCCTCCAGGCTGGCCAGGCCCAGCTCCCACAACCTGTCCTCATTACAGAGACCCTCCAGACCCAAAATCATCTTTGTGACCTCTCCTGGACCATCTCCAGCAGCTCCTTGTCCTTCTTGAGGATCCAGAGCTGGACAGAGCAGAGGGGGCAGGATCCCTCCTGACCTGCTGCCCACACTTCCTGAGGCACTCCAGCTCTTTTCTCATCTCTGTCATTCTCTTGTCCTCTAAAAAAGCCTGATTCCCAGCACCAGAGCTGTTTCTCCCTTGCCCTTGTTTGCCTGTGTATTTCAAACAACTCATCCCAACTTTTTTTTGTCTTTGAAGCTGCTCCTATTTATTTTCTGAACTTTACTCATTCTCTAAATCACTTCAGGCTTCTGAGCTCTACAGATGCTCCTCTCTGGGAGTTTTGCTGCTCTGCTTGTTGGTTTTAGACCTTCAGGCCCTCGAGTTTTAAGCTTGGCTTAAAATATGTTCCATTTTACCATTGTTTGGACTCTATTAAGACTATGCTGATACAAACAAGCAAACAAAAAAATCCAAGCTGAAAAACAAGAAAGCTGGCTAAATTCCTTAATCCAAACAACAGAAATATTTTATCTACCCCTTCCCAGGGCAATGAACATTTTGGTCATGAGAGCTTGTGTTTAGCTGCAGATGAATCGCCAGGGACCATAATGGGGTGTGTGTTAAATAAAGCCACAAAGCAGGGCAGGAAAGTCACTGTGCTACTCAGTGAAAACCTCTTGCTGCACCCAGAGCTGTTCCTACAGCCTTGCTTTACAGTCCTCTCCTTGCCCTAACCTAATGCTCAAAAAAAACTTGGATTTTTTTTTTAAATTTCTGAAGAGATTTCAAGGATGTGCTTGGCCCTTACTTGCAGACTTTTTTGCCACGCTACTGAGACCTTCACTTTTAAAGACAAAACTTTCACAAAATACCATGATTCCAGCAGTTGTTATTTCAAGAAGGATAAACAAACAGAAATCAAAGTTGCAAGAATCCTAATAACACTCCAGGAGACAGCAACAATGCCAACCCATGGAAATCATTCAAAGACAGCAGTGTAGCATTTATCTCAAAGTCAACAGAAACTCATCAGAGTCCATAAAAAGAAGTAAACAGCTATATTAACACTGAACAGTCACATTTCCAACAGGAAATTGAATTCTCTAATCAATGAGCACTTAGGAATTGCCATAATAGTTTAATGTGAATTTTCTTAAGAGTTTGATTCCAGAAATTAAGGCTAGGAAGGGCATCTCATACAAATGATTCTTGAAAAGAATAATGACCAAATGGTTCCATTGTATGGCTTAAGGAAACAAATAATAAAATCCTTACACATCTGTAAATAACTCTAAACCAAGCTGTGTTTTATTTTTTTTTCACAGCTGGAATACTAGTTTTTATTACAGCTCAACTGGCATTGCAAATTAAAATCCATCTCTGTTTGTTAAACTGCTACTTAAAATGGCTTCCAGCAACTGTTACAGTTGGATATTATGTTGTCATTTATGCATTAAGTGGGAATGGTTCAATAGCATGAATATTTAAAAACAAGTACATGGAAAGTATTTTAATTGGGTTGCCATTGCTAACTGCTGAGTTTTGTTCCCAAGGTTTGGTCAAAGCTCACTTAAGTTTTCATCGCATGAGAAGCAGCATCCAGTGAATTAATGGAATGAGGATCCTTTGTAGGTGAATCTCAGGGTGTCTGATCATAGCAGAACAGCTTTGCACTTTTAATGGACAGCAATTAAAGTGCTCAGCAGACTTCTGCCATGCTGGCTGATCTGTTCTGAACAATTTGTTTGGTGAACTCTTCCTTAGAGATGCTAAAGAAGGAAAAACCACCACATGATCATGAGCAGAGATTCAATACATGAATGTAAGCACATTGGAACTTCTGGCAGAGAGTTTCAGAGGGTCAGAAGGAAGCTGTGAATGTAAAAAATGTATTTTCACTGCCCACTACACCTATAAAGCACCAACAGCCATGAAACCTGAGGTGAACATTGCAAAATAGAGAGTTGTATGAGGCTCTAAGTCTAATTTAATTTAAAATAATTACCTGAGGATACCACAGTCAATTGTCACAGGTAAACAGATTATTCATAAAGAAATCAGGCAGTTCTGAAAAATCACAGTGAATTTTCACCATCAGGTTCATTACCAGCTCTTAATGACTGACAGCAACTTCTTCAGATGTTGCTTCAAGTTTTTTGTCTTTAACCTATAAACCACATCCTGCAAGTGACAAAAGAATCAGCCTCACCCGTTACTCAGAGACAGCCAGGATGACCAAGATATTGCGGTTAAGTTTGCTCAAGAACGTGCCCCCAGAGCATCTCAATTCCCAGAAATCCCAGTGATTCATGCTCTGAAATTAACATTTGTAGGATAGCTGAGCAATAGGACACTTTGTTAGAGATTTACCTGAGGAGCTATCAATTACTCAATGTTGTCATCTTATTATAAAAGTTCAATATCTTCTCAGTGATTCCTCATGGGCATTTCCTCACAACCAACAAACTCCATCTCTCTCCTCACCCAGCTCACCCACTCTTTTATAGTCCTCATCCTTATTGGACACAGCTGTGCCCTGTTAAGGGCAGGGCTGTTCCTAATCTTTGGTGATTAGTGCAGCTGCAGCTCCTCAGGTGTGAGACTGCCTTCTGCACTACCTTGATTTTCTTACATTCTATCCCTCTACAACTCAACACTTAAGAAAAAACATCACATTTATTTACAAACCAAATAAGTTTTCGTAAATGTCAAATGATTCCTAAATATCATATTGTTCAAAAGGGCCTAAAATACAGCCCATAATACCTCTGAAAATATGTCCACCCACCTATGTGCCTGTGACATTAGAGTTGGATTTGATGACTCTTGTGGGTCCCTGCCAGTTCAGGATATTCTGTGACTCTGTGGCATCCTTAGCAGAATTTTTAGTTTTCAAGCCCCTTACCTGTCGGAACCCAGGAAATCCCTCTGGCTGCCCTGGAGGGCTCCAGCCCCTGCCCAGGGGGCTCAGGGACCTTGGCACAGAGCCCCAGACCCCTGTGCCTTTGATTTAGCCCTTGGAAAAAACAATTACCAACCTTTATATGACGAATTACAAGCCACGAAAGTTTAAGTAGAATGATAGTGAATTTATCACAGGCTGAAAAATAGATTTTTGGGGGTTTTTAGAATGGGGATTCAGAAGGCAAGATGGAGGGAACTGGGCATGCCCAGCCTTTCTCCTTCTTGGCCTCCATCTTCTGCTGTGATGGTGGCACTTACAGATTGGTTTAGAGTAGAAGCTCACTGTCTAACACAGGTGATAGGTATTGGAAAGTAATTGTAAACATTGCACACGTAGTTTTTAGTATAAAAAGATAACACTGCCCTGGGGGCAGGCAGAGTGCCTCTGTCTGACCTGCCAGACAGACCTCGGCAGGTCAGAGAAAGAATTTTATAGATAAGGAACAATAAACAACCTTGAGAACAAAAATAGAAGAGTTCTGACTCTTTCTTCGACTGCCAGGCTGGGAAAAGAGACTTTCCAATGCATCTTGGGGTCACTGTGAGCAGCAGAGGTTCTGAGACTCACCCTTTTGTTGGAAACCTTCATTGGAGGGGAGCTGCTCCTCATGGTGAGCACTGGGTGAGTCCAGGGCAGGAGACCTGTCAGCCTTCCCAGCTTTCTTTGGTATCAGGTGTTCCCAGCAACCTCTGCAGAGAGTGGGAATTCCCTCACTCACACAGTGAGTGAGAAAACAGCAAAAGCAGGAATATGATGTTCAAGAAGTCTGAGGGAAAAGAGCTGGTGAGATGAAATATCAAATCAGGACCCACAAGTTTGGGGAGATGAATCAAACATATTTTGAATGCTGTTCATCAAGCTCAGTATTTTAGGAGAGCAGTAGGACAAGCCAGAGAAGTGACACTTCTGCTTCACTTCTGCTTCCTCTGGCACGAGTAGAGGCTGAATCCATTTCTCCATTTCATATCTGCTCTGCCATACAGGATAACTTTAAGCAGCAGTGTCATATGTTATTATGCTTTATTGCTGAAATGGGCAATTTCCCAACTTGGAGAGGCCTTGGGAAGCTCCTCAAACACAAACCCAAGCAGGGAACTTGCCTCTCTCTGGCTTGCACTTGCTGAGCACTCTGCTCTGCAGCTGACCTTCAGGAAACAGCCCTGCTGGAAGTGTGCCTCACTCCAGGTCTGTGACTCAGAATTTAATTACATTACAGAAGGGTCTGATCTGAGAGGCTGATGCTGTTTTTATTCCAACCACTGAGCTCCTTGCCAGCTCAGTTATCAGCCCTCACTGGGCTGAATGGTCCCTTGGGCTCTGTGGTGGCATCTCTCACAGAGCTGGTGCTGCTGCTTTTCCTGGGGCTGCTCCTCTGCAAGGAGCCCTGACAGGGCAGGGACAGGGGGATGGATGCCCAGCCATGCAAATCAGCCAGGCAAGGTTAACCTGTAAACTGCTTTACAGATTCTGAAATGCTGCTGAGACAAAACTGCTCAGTTTGTACCCAAAACCCCAAAGTGATCCTGTACTCATCACACACTGCTGAGCTGGAGAGGGGCTGGGAACAAGGCATGGAGGGACAGGAGCCAGGGAATGGCTGCCAGTGCCAGAGGGCAGGGCTGGGTGGGATCTTGGCAATGAGGAATTGTTCCCTGGCAGGGTGGGCAGGCCCTGGCACAGGGTGCCCAGAGCAGCTGGGGCTGCCCCTGGATCCCTGGCAGTGCCCAAGGCCAGGCTGGACACTGGGGCTGGAGCAGCCTGGGACAGTGGGAGGTGTCCCTGCTGTGGCTGGGGTGGCACTGGATGATCCTTAAAGCCCTTTTGTGACCGTGTTCACAGGGGTCTCAGATTGGGGAAGAGATGAGGATGTGACTCCATGTTTCAGAAGGCTTGATTTATTGTTTTATTATATATATTACATTAAAACTATACTAAAAGAATAGAAGAAAGGATTTCATCAGGAGGCTAGCTAAGAATAGAATAGAAAATAATGGATAACAAAAGCTTGTGTCTCAGACAGAGAGTCTGAGCCAGCTGACTGTGATTGGCCATTAATTAGAAACAACCACATGAGACCAATCACAGATGCACCTGTTGCATTCCACAGCAGCAGATAATCATTGTTTACATTTTGTTCCTGAGGCCTCTTATCTTCTCAGGAGGAAAATCTGAAGGAAAGGTTTTTCATAAAAGATGTCTGTGACACCCTTTCAATCCAAACCACTCTGTGATTCCATAATTCTGATTACACTGATCACAAAAAACATCCAAAATTGGTCATGCAAACACTTTGCATTACCTGGCTACTGCAGGAGATAACAGTCAAAAAGAGACCTGCATGCACTGGAAATTCTTTTGTTTGAACATTTATTTTTGAGTCTCATAAAACTGGTTTACTAGAAATTTAATTAAGAAAAAACTGGTTTCCCTATTAGACAAGAGCACTGCTACAGAAAGTTTAATATTCCTTCCCCAGAAAGGCAGGATGAAAATATAAAGTTACTTCTAAAATGTACCAATATTTATTCAGCTGCATTTGTGACACAGGTCACAGGAACAGTATTTCCCAGTTATGCCCTATACCAAAATAAGGATTTCTATTATTGCAGTCCTTCCCAAGGGCATGGGGCAGGCTATTTCCTTGCTGGTTTATAAATACTGTTTTAACCTGACAATTTCTTACACAGGATCTTTTTCCTAATTAGGGAAAGGGTTCCTGCCAACACAAAATGGGGGGATATAAAATTAAAAAATAATAGAGCAAGGGCTGTTGTAGCTGTGTTCCCTGGCAGATGTGCTGGACAGAGGGAGCAGGGCTGAGCTGGAGGTTGTGCTGTCATCTCAGACCAGGGTCCATCTGTCCTCATGTCCAACACAACCAGCACAGTGCTCCAGGGAGAACATTTTAATAAACAGCTACAAGTTCATTTTCACCAGGCTGATACTGACACTCTCTTAACACACAGCAAGTTTCATCTCCACAGCATTAATTGTTACAAATACATAACAGATAAACAGCTCAATCCCAGGCCTTGAGGTCCCTCTCCGCTCATGTACCTACACACTTTAAAAGGCTGGGACTTTAAAATTCAGCCTTTCAAATGAATGGCATTTCTTCAGCCATTAAAATCAATGGTAGTTATACATTCAGAAAGAACAAAGCCCAGACAGGATGCAGTAACATCTGATTGACAGGTCACAGGATTCCTTCAAAGCAGCCCCTTTAAAATTTGGATTTTAAAGATCCTTTAAAAAGTATTTTGGATTTTAAAGATGCTTTAAAAATAATTTAGATTTTAAAGATCCTTTAAAAAGTATTTTGGATTTTAAAGATGCTTTAAAAATAATTTGGATTTTAAAGATGCTTTAAAAAAGATTTTGGATTTTAAACATACTTTTAAAATCCATTGAATCTAAAAAAAACCCTCAACCAACCAAGCAAAACCCCAAAATTAAACTGACATAGAATTCCATAAACTATTGGCAAATTGCCTCAATTTTTACTTACCTTCTCTGAAAAACAAAAATCACTGCATTTCTCAAGTAAAACTCATAAGTTTCAACATACAGCCTTTGAACAACATTTTATCTTTTGTCTCCTAGGCTAGGAAGCCAACTGCCCCCTTCTAGATACTTAGTGACTCTGAACAGATCCCTTGATTTAATGAAATAAAAAATCAGACCACAGAAAACAAGAGACTCCAATAATGTGCAATGACAGAAATAACAGAGGGCAAAAAATCTGCAAATATTTATCTGCTGAGTGAGAATGACATAAAATTCAGGCATCTAAATACTGGCAATATCTTACTGCTAATACAGAAATACCTTATTGCACAGAAACCCTAAATATTTATTTTCACTGATGCCCAGATTGTGCCTCTGTGCATTTCTAGAAGTAAACAGGTTGATCCCTGGCTAACTCAAAAGCCAGATCTCAACACAAAAACGAGTTCCTCCTGCACCTGGACTGCCAGTGGGCCTTGCTTTGGAAGGGTTTACAAATCATTCTTTACCAAAAAAACCCAGGATAAATCCCCAGAGAAGGCAGTGACAGCTGCCATTCCTTTAAACTCAGGCAGGGCTGAAGCAGGAGGGGAATTGAGCTCCTGGCTCCCCCCCCCCCGTGCTGAACACACTCCTGAAGAGCAGCACCCTTTGTCTGCCCAAAACCACATTTCCACCTTCCAGAAAATAGAAACACCATGAGCAAACCTAAATCTTACCAGCAAGGAAAACAACATAAATCCTGCTTCACCCTGCTGGCTTCCCAGTGATCCAACAGCTCTGCATTCAGGGCTTGGATGCTGTGAAAACCCTGGAGAAGCCACTCACCTGCGCTCTGGGGGAAATAGGCAGAAGAACAAAAGATTCTGGTTGAAAATTGAGTGTTATGAAGTAGGCTGTACCTTATTTTGCTTTTCAGTGTTGTCTGGCAGATTATTAACTGTGCATTATTTATCTGGCAGCTTATCCTGGTCCCTCCCTGGTCATTCCCTCCCTGCCCAGGTGCATTCAGCACCCTGGGGGGAGCACACATGGTGCTGATTTACCAGCCTGATCTCCCAGATTTTCAGAACACAAATTTTTCTGAGTTGGAAATCTCCCCTACTGAAAGCATATTGAAATGCTTGTGGTCAGAAGTGAAAAACAAACTGTTTTCACCCACTCTGCCAAGTGTCCTGGGTTGTTTTGGAAGCACGCCCATCTCAATCACTCATCTTTTTTCAGCACATCCAAACTTTTTCATTACATTTTATGCATTTCCAAACTGATAAGGTTAAAGAAAAAAGAAAAAAAGAAGAAGAAAAAGTGAAGTAGAAGACAGAATCTGTACTTTCAAGGCTCCAGGAAGATTCGACTTTGTAGCAATTCCCCAGCTGTAATTGCCTTCCCAGACAGTTTAAATCCATTTAGAAAGTTCCATGTTAACTCTGTAGCCTCAAGAGCCTTGTCTCCAGAAATAGCTGCTGTTTGAACTGCAGCTCTGAGAGGATATTTTAAATCAAGTCTGTGGCTGCATTTTTACCTGGGGAGGCTGTGCATTGAGATGGGCACTCCAGGGCCAGGACAGGGGTGCACAGAGCTCGAGCCAAGGCAGGTGGGAGCCAGGGGAGATGCCCAGAGTCACCCCAAGGTGACAGAGGAGCCGCACACCAACCCTGTGCACACTGCATTTCAACCCCATCACTGCAGCCAAAGGAGTGGATGGACCTACAGTTATTGTTCCCTGCACAACCAAGCCACACATGCAATATTTTTAGCTGTCTTTTGATTTGAAACCGTGGGTAATTAAGTCCTAGAACAGGTCTAATACTTCAGTGTGCTCCCTCTAATCATAATTATCCCATTTACAGAGAGCTACAGGCACCAGGCTGTTCCAACAAGAGATTTTTTTGTCTATAACTCCACGAGATAATTGTTTACAAATAAGATTGAAAGCTACAGTTGGTGAACAAGTTCAAGCCCTATTTTGAAGTCAGTAGAAGGAACAGCCTGGTGCTGTGAATCAGGAAAAGGGAAGGTCTTATCACACACAGACTGGTTTTTATCATCACACTCCCAGAACACCCCCTCTTGGCATCCTTGACTCCAGTGGTTCCATTATTTTGGTGAGGAGAATGTAAAGGGCATCCTCCACTCAGGAACACTCAGAGCAAATCAAAATAATTTCAAAATAAATGTTTGTGGTGCGCAAATACATTCAAGCTGTAGAGCCCAGATCAGTTTCTTCAGTGTTTTTAGCTGGTGATAGACTTGAGAATTCCTGTTCCATTGCCAAGCTGTTGCACATCCACACCCCCCCAGTGGTTCTGAATGGAGAATTGCAGCTTGGAGGGACATTTCCTGCAGCTCAGCAGCTCCACTTGGAGAGATTTAAACCTCCACCCAGGTTAATGCAGCAGGATCTCCACCCAGAGCAGAGGGACTGGGGCTCAGGTCAGCCCAGCACTGAGGTGAGCAAATATCAAAACCCCATTATGATTGATCCGTGGCAAACTTTCAATTTTTCTCCTAAAAGCTGGGCCAGGCTGGGCTCCTGCACAATGGAATTCAGTCAAGTCACTCCTGCACAATGCTTGCCCACAGCCCATCCAACACATCCAACACTCAAAACATTCCTGCACAATGGAATTCAGTCAAATCTCTCTTGCACAGCTCTTGCCCACAGCCCATCCAGCCCTCAACAGTGCTTCCACTGATTGCAAACACTGTAATCAATGGCCAAAACAAATTAAAGAGAGGGATAAAAAGTCATCTGCCACCACTTGCATGTTCTTTATCTTCCAGAGGCTTCTAGCAATTAATTTGTTGGAAGTTTTATTGTTATCAAGTGAACACTTTGTTTTGTGGGACTCTATGGGTAAAAGCTGTAATGCAAACAAACAATGGCTGCTGTGCCATAAATCTGCCTCCAGATCTCACTCATGCACTGAGGGTTTAAGATCTCTCTAAAGTAACATATTTGTTTATTTGTAAGGGAAAAAGGTCCTTCTGTAAGTACTACATACATTTAAAATTTAGACGCAGTAAAAATGGCACTTGGCAAAGTATCGTTAGAAATGCTGTGATCTGTGGTTTCATAATTAAGGGAGAATCATTTAAACACTTATTGAGGAAGGAATATAGAAATGTTAGAAACCACCAGCGTGCCCTTCACTCCCAAGGGTGACAAAAAGTGCAATGAGCTGAGATACAGCAGTAAGGATGCTCTCACAGACCCCCTGAACCCACCAGTGAAGGAACCACAAATTGCACTGATTTGTTTCTTTTTCCTTCTGATTCACTCCTATTGCAAATGCAGGCAACCCTGATGTAGGGAGAGAATGATGCATCTGACTCCATGTTCTCAGAAGGCTAATTTATTACTTTATAATACTATATTATATTAAAGAATACTATACTATACTAAAGCATACAGAAAGGATACTTACAGAATGCTAAAAAGATAATAATGAAAACTCGTGACTCTCTCCAGAGTCCCGACACAGCTTGGTCCTGATTGGCCAAAGAGTGAAAACAACTCACAGCAGAATGCAATGGAACAATCACCTGTGGGTAAACAATCTCCAAACACATTCCACATGAGCACAGCACAGGAGAAGCAAATGAGATAAGAGTTGTTTTCCTTTTCTCTGAGGCTTCTCAGCTTCCCAGGAGAAAAACCCTGGGTTAAGGAATCATGTTCAAGGAATGTCAGGACCCAGAGCATCCCTCTGTCTGTCCTGAGCAGACAAGACCCTGCCAGGGGGCTCAGAGACCCTGGCACAAAGCCCAAGATGCCCCTGTGGGTTTGATTATGACCATAGAGCAAGTTACCAACCTTTGATGATCTGCAAGCCATGACAAATTAAGTAGAATGATAGTGAATTTATCACAGGGTGAAAAAGTAGGTTTTGGGGTTTTTAGAATGGGGATTCAGGAGGCAAGATGGAGAGATCTCGGCATGTCCAGCCTTTCTCCTTCTTGGCCTCCATCTTCTGCTGTGATGTTGGCACTTACAGATTGGTTTAGAGTAGAAGCTCACTGTCTAACACAGGTGATAGGGATTGGAAAGTAATTGTAAACATTGTACATGTAGTTTTTAGTATAAAGCCATAACACTGCCCTGGGGGCAGGCAGAGTGCCTGGAACTGTCCTGCTGGATGGACCTGGGCAGGGCAGGAGGAAGAATTTTATAGATAAGGAACAATAAACAACCTTGAGACTGAGAAATGAAGAGTTCTGACTCTTTCTTCGACTGCCAGGCTGGGAAAAGAGACTTTCTAACACATCTGGGGTCACTCTGACCAGCTAAAGATTCCAACAAGAGAATGTGAATGCCACACACTCCTTTGAATGTTCCCCATCAGCCTTTCACCAGAACTCTCAGCAGCCCCTGAGTATTCCAAATCATGGAATGTCCTGAGTTGGAAGGGACCCACAAAGGTCACCAAGATTCAGTTTTTGGGTTAGTGTCACTTCAGAGGCTCCTGCCAGCACTGCCAAGGGCAGCCACGCCTTCTGCTCATGGCCATAATCCTGTGTGGCACACAATACAGCACTAAATAAATAGAACACATAAATCTGATGGGATATGCTTAGATAGCTGTATACCACAGCCATGTGTTCAAATGAGAGACAGAGAGGTGACTCTGACAGGGAGTTGCTACATCAAACAACCCAAAGTTGGGGAAAAAAGGAGAGTAAAAAACCCCTCTCTCTCAGGACATGACAATGAGGAAGGAATTCTAACTAGCTGGTATAATCACACCTGCTTTTAACATTCTCTTCCCATTCAGAAGAAATTATTAACTCCACAGGGCAAGGCAGAACATCCAGAATGAAGCATGGAATTGAGTAGCGTGGATCTCACAGCACCTGTAAGCAGGTTTGCATCATTTAAGTAATTATGATTTGGATGGATATTGCATAAATAATATTGAATTTTTATCTTTGATCACAGCTGCCAGTTCCATAGTGCCATTTCCACGTGGATGAAGAGCAAACTCTGACAGGAAAGTGTTGACCCTCCTAGGTAATAATACACTGCTGACTGTGAGAACTCCTGTGCTCTGTAAAAAAAAAGCAACTTGTGTATCAAGGACAATTTAATAACAAAAAAACCCAAAACCCAATGGTTGTGTAAAGAAAATGTTCAGGCATGAGGATAATTGTCCACAGAGCATTACAGCCAAACCAGCAATTTTACCTGGTACTTCAGCATCCTACCTGAAGCTTTTAAAGGACAACTAAAATCTATCTAAAATAAAGAAATGCCAAAAGAGACTTTTTGCATCTGGAAAAAATGTATTAATGCATTTGGCATTAATGTCTACACAGTTTAAAACAAATCACCAAAAACATCCTTTGAAAAGTGAATTACAACCACAGAAGTGGTCAGGCATTCTGCTCCTGACTTTGTTTCAAGAGAAACAAAGCAAAGCTCAGTCTTTGCTCCAAGTACACTCTGAGTGCATATTGAAATGGGTTCTGTTTCAAAAGGACTGTGATATTGCAACTTCAATCCTTGAAATTTATTTACTAATTCACATACCCCATAATTAGTGCTCAATGAGAGCAATCTCTTTTCAGACCTAGCACAGAATTAACAACAAGGACTTAATGCATAAATTTTCCTACAAAAAAATTAATAGATTTAGTCCTTTTTCCATTACAGATTGTGGCAAAACTCCAATAATGATGAGCAAACTCCTAATAATATTTAACTGTCAGATGATTACTATGTTGCAATTCCATTAGTAATTAAAACTAAATGGCACTTAGGTAATGTATTATCTTCTACCTTTCCTAATACCTGCCCTTTCCAACTAAGAGTCAAATTAATGTCAGAGTATCTGAAAAATTCTTGATGGGGTGAAAAAAGGTATTTTCTGTCTATTTATCCCTATAAAACGTCAGCCAAAGCCCTTAAGCACAATGCATCATCTGGGTGAGAACCAGAATAACCTCCAGCCTCAAGGAAATTGATTTAGTGAAAATGAAAGTTCCTGATACTCTCCTTTCCCTGCATCTGCTCTCACAGCTAAATTCCTGAGCTGCAGGTGTGGGTGGCATCCTGCTACCCAGGCCCTTTATCCTCACATTCCCACAGCTTCACTTCTACACCCCTTCTTGGCATCCTCGACTTCAATGGTTTCATTATTTTGGTCAGGAGCATGTAAAGGGCATCCTCCATTCAGGAACACTCAGAGCAAATCAAAATAATTTTAAAATAAATGTCTGTGGTGCACAAATGCATTCAAGCTGTAGAGCCCAGTTCAGTTTCTTGAATGTTTTTAGCTGGTGATTGATGCCAGCTGGGGTCTCTGTACAAATCACAAACAGGACAGGACTGCTGTGGAACGTGCCTTGAGCTGTTTTATTTTCCACCATCACCCTCATTCCACGGTTATGACAATGGGAAGATGCCACCAGCTCGCATCCCAGGCAGCAGACCAAGAAATTAATGTTACAACTCACTTTTTAAAGTTTTTTGACCAATCACACAAAGCAAAAGCACATTGACAGTAGTTCCATCAAACCACTACAAGCACAGGTACCTTCGGTTAAAACAATGCTTGTTTATTTCAAATATAATACCTGTTTGTGAGCCTTAAAACACAATGCATAGAGCTCCATTATTAAGCTTCAAACTTCCTAATATCTTGCTAGATAAACTTTTCTGTAGCTTAGGGAATTATTCTATCCAAGCATTAAAACACAGACCATTGTTCTGTTTGTCTTTGCTTTTCTACAGTTTAAATAATTTTTCTGCTGACCAATCTCATGGCTACTCCTTAGCTCTAATCACAGTTCTGCTGCCTCTGGGACCTGCATCTTGCAGCTTTCCCAAAACCCTCTGATTTTGTGGATTCCCACAATGATAGACTTTGAGAATTCTTGTTCCATTGCCAAAATGTTGCACACACAGAGCACAGCTTAGGCAGAGCCTCTCCTGCCTCCTGCCATCAGCTCAGTTCATGGCCCTGGGCTCTGCACAGCCCTGCATCACCCAGGATAACCCCAGGCAGGGCAGGGAATGTGAATTTCAGCATTTCAGCTGCTTCTGGCACACCTGACACAGGTGTTTAACTCTGTTCCTCTTCTGATTGAAAGGAGGCACCTGGAGTGGGGTGGGGGAAATGTCAATGTGCAAAGAGAGGTTCTGCTGTAGCTCAAAGATTTTTTTTTGGTTTGGGATATTTTTTCCCTGAAAATTGTTTCTACTTTCTTTTTATAATCAATAGATAATAAGATAGATAATAATAGATAATAATAGAATAGATTAAAACAGTACTCAATAGATATTTCTCAATCTTATTACTGCCCAATTAAAGTAATATAATGAAGTATTAGGTTTCTGAGTGCAGTAACACAGTGTTAAACACAATTTTAGCACATGGGCTGCACTTGGTTACTGCTCCCTCTCTAGTCCAGCCACTGCCAGTAATTGCTACTGCATTACTCCCAGCTTAGCAGAAGCGACACAAGTGAAGTGTCTTATGAAATATGATGCTGTTGTGAATTCTAAACCCCTATTTTCTTCTCTTTTAAAATTTTTTTTTAAAAGCCTTGTAGGAAAATAGCTAGTTTGCAAGTTGCTTTTTTGACAACTTATTTCCAAGACATTTTAGAAGAAAGATGGGAACCCCAGAAAAATCCTGACTTTGCACACCTCTTGTGCAAGATCGTCTGTTGTGCTGTTTAACAAACCCCATAAGGAAATTACAGGTTTTGGGTATCAGTGCCAAAACCTCTGCAGCTGGGCCAGTTTAACTGAGCAATGAGGCACTCCCTGAGTTTGGATATTCAAAGTGTAAATCAAGGTCAATAATCATCACAAGGATTTGAGAGCCCAACTTGGCAATAGGGGTTTTAAACCCCTTAAAAATATCTAAAGCTTTTAAAAAAAAATATTACAGACTTTTGAGCAAACCAAGCTTCTCTGCAATAAATGCCAGGAATGCACATTCTGATGGAGAGCTTTGGATATGTATAATGGAAAAAAAATAAATGACATCTACACACAAACAACAACAAAAAATAATTTTGACATTCAAAATCCATTCTGGTGGAGAGTGGAACTGAGTCAGTGGTGCTTTGATCAGAGAAGATTGGCCCTACCAGGTAGAACATCATGTGTTGGTTGTTCTTTCTCAGGTGACAACAGGAGCCCATTTAGCCAGACAATGCAGGAGGTGATCCTTAACCAAAGGAGTTTCCAACATGTGCTCAGGAAAGTGCAAGATTAAACTGAGGATGTTATTGACTCAGCAGACCTTCAGCCAGCACAGATCTGCAGAGCTCCACAGATCAGGAAACAGGTCCATGGCTGAACTAAATTGATTTAACTTTCATTTTAAACCTTTACTAGTTAAAGACACTTACAAAAGTAGAGGGTTCTGGCTTACTGTTTAAAAAAGTATTTTTTACATTATGCTTTTGTGTATTTGTGTCTAGGCTTTCCTTCTACTTTTTCCTCCCAGGAAATCAAGGAGAACTAAATGTAAGCCCAGTGTTGTCTCATTCCTTTCCTTTCTTCATTCATTTGTTCCCAAATTTATTTAACATCCTGCAATTTGACATGGGACAAAGTATTACAAGGAAATGGAAAAACCCAACACCACATAAGGAACCATAGGGGGAACAGAACTTTGATAATTTCTTTGTTTACTTCCAAATAAATGAGCAAAAGATAAACACACAGTCCTGTAGAGACAGGTCTGCATTGAAGCTGACAAAAGTCTTTCCTTGGTGATTTGTTATTGTTCCATTTAAAATATTTTAAAAGTTTGACTGCAAGAAGCAGCAATTCCACTTGTGCCAGAAGTGGTCTCCTCCCACTCAGCCTCTGCTGTTATTACTGAGCTCCTGGTAGTTTATAAATTATGAATTGTATTTAAGAATTTGCAGACATGTATTTTCTTTGTAAAGAGGGAGCAAGAGCTTATTATTTGTCCTTTGATGTATGCCCATAGAGCAAAATGAAATCACTGCCTTTGTAATATCCTGTACGTTCCCAGCACTTGACCCAAATGTATTGAAACAAGCAGCATTATTTGTGTGTGTGAAAAATAATATCTCCCCACACCTCACACCTCTTCTCTTTTCTTGAGGTCTTTTATAGCTCAAAATAGCCAAGCTTATCTCACTGCCAGCATCCTCAGCTCATCTCAGTGTTCAGGGAGATAAGATTAGAGGCCTTGATCCTCCTGCTGTTAGAACAAGACCTCAATCTCTCACTGTCTCTATTTAATCAGGTTCCTATTTTAGCTGCCACAAAGCTGTCAACAAAAGAAAATAAACTATACCCCATCAAGGGGTTAAATTGGATTTCACAATGTGCAAATGCTCCTCTGAACAAAATTCCACCTGCACTCTCCATCAGGCAAATTAGTTCTGACTTTTAATTTATTTCTCTAGGAAATGGAAAGGTATGGCACACCCAAAGTCAATAGGGAATAAAGAACGAGGTGTAATCAGCCTGCTCACTAATTCAGAGCCCTCTTCTCTGTCAGCTCTGATAGATTTCACACCACACAATTTATAGAATGGAAGATGTATCTTTTCTGGTCTATGCTTTATTTTGGACTTGTCTGGTTAATGGTGCTAACAAGTGACAAGTGATGTTTGTGTGATGCAGCAGTGCCTGTGAGACACACACACTGCTGGGGCACATTTGGGACTCTCTGCTTGGCTGCTCCACACTCCAACAGGGCTGCTTCTCATCCGGGACAATCCACAATTCTCTTATGATTTACTTGACCAGTAATTCATTCAGTTCTATAATGTAGGTATAAAAAAAGCCCTTGTCGCAGACATCTTTTATGAAAAATCCTTTCCTTAGGATTTTTTCCTCCTGAGAAGCCGAGAGGCCTCAGCAACAAAAGGTAAACAATGGTTATCTGCTATTGTGGAATGCAACAGGTGCATCTGTGATTGGTCTCATGTGGTTGTTTCTAATCAATGGCCAATCACAGCCCAGCTGGCTCAGACAGAGTCCAAGCCACAAACCTTTGTTATCATTCCTTCCTATTATATTCTTAGCCAGCCTTCTGATGAAACCCTTTCTTCTATTCCTTTAGTATAGTTTTAGTGTAATATATATCATAAAATAATAAATCAGCCTTCTGAAACATGGAGTCAGATCCTCATCTCTTCCCTCATCCTGAGAGCCCTGTGAACACAGTCACAAGCCCTCAGTAATTAATCACTTGTACCTTAAAAAATATTTTTATTTTTTTTTGTTTCAAATCATTACTTAGTTGCATGCTACTAAAAAAAGGCTTCCTCTACTTGGATACTGATTATCCTGTAAATATAAAATAACCATTTCTTATTCTTTCAAAATATTCCTCCTGGTTTTCCCTCTCTTTAATATTTTCTTTATTCCACCAGGTCATATCCAAAACCTCCTCTAAGATGTAACTCTCCTGGAAGGAGCAGAATGGATTGAGATGAAATATCTCTAAGATAACAAAAGGAGGCTTAGGATAATGCTCACCTACCAAAAAACCTCCCTGGCATAGCTGGTCTTGTGCCCCTTTTCAGTTTTTTGTTGGCTCTACAGCAAGGCAGAATTTGATCTGCAACAGGGGCATTATTAAAACCTAATCACAACCATAAAGCACCAAATAAAACCAAAACCCCCATCTGAAGAAAACCCTTCAAACTCATTAATTTTCTGAACATCCCCACCAGCCATGGTGCTCCCACAAGGGATAAAGGTCATTTTCCCTGCAACAAAGGGTGGAACACCTCCTGCATCTCCCCCTTCCCCTCCAGTGCCATGGCAGGGAACGTGTTCTTGCCTCCAGAGTGTTTATTGCGGTCTGCTTGGACATCTGCTGCCTTGCTGCTAACATCTGTCTACCTATGATCATGCAGTGCTAGGCATCATTTTGCCCTTAATAGCTTTCCTCAGGTTTTCTCTCCTTACCTCTGGATGTTGTGATCTGAAGAATAAAGCTGCTTTATTTTTGCTCTAATTAAGACACTCCAATCCTCATAATTGCAAAAGTAATAGATGGGGATTCTGGATAAAGATGCTTCTTGTTTTGCTTCAGGGTCCTTTTTCCACCGTGCAACCAGAATTAATCACCATGGTATTAAAGGTCTTGGGAACACACCATAAAATCAGGGGAAAAGAAAAGCAAATTCTCTGAAGGAAG
This sequence comes from Melozone crissalis, assembly GCF_028551555.1. Classification (NCBI taxonomy): domain Eukaryota; kingdom Metazoa; phylum Chordata; class Aves; order Passeriformes; family Passerellidae; genus Melozone; species Melozone crissalis. The sequence goes on along the minus strand of NW_026535785.1, from coordinate 17,447,943 downwards.
GAAACCAGTGGTGGGATTAAAAGGTAGATTACACCCTGCTAACAAATTCCCATGGAAGTTATTCTAGTTATCCTCTTACAACAGCACAGGGCTGTGTTTTCCAGCAGAATGATTATCTGGAAATCAAATGCAAGTGCCTGAAGTAAACAAGGACAAACAAACTCCGTGCAGGGAGGACAAGAAGGATAAAGCAGAGATGTAAATACTCAGTGCAAGGCAGGTCCAGCCCTGCTGGGGGACCTTTCCCTTCAGCAATGCAGAGATCCAGACTGGGTCAGAGCTGCCTCTCTCAGGACAAAAATGAGATTTTTTCAGCCAAAAAAAGAACATTACTGGAGAAAACAAATACTGGTATTTGCTACTGGTATTCAGATAAAATATTTGGGACATTGTTTTGTGCAGCTCTGCACCTCACACAGCAATTTCACTCACCAGGAGCTGGACACTGGGATAGGGAGCACAGTTCATATTCAGAGCTCAGCTGAGGATCCCTGAACCCACAGAAATGTTCTGAATCAGATTCTATTTGAAGATATCCACCAAGGAGATGATCTCAGCTATCTCACTATGGTTTATTCTGGATAGCTGTGAAATGTGAAGTGCTTGGCCACGAGCCTATTCACATCCAGTTCCTAAGCTTTTGTAATAAAAAAAAAATATATATATAATTCAGAAATAACCTTTGGCCACAGTGTTTTATTTTACCTGAAAAAAAAAATGGTTGTTTGAAATGTATCTAATTTAGAATAGGATGCATGTTTACAATATACACTCAGATAAATTTAGTTCATAAGTATTTCTTTTAAAATGAAAAAATTAGAGATCCATTAAAACCATGTTTGGCATCAGCAAAGAGTGGGTTTGATTTTTCAAAGGACCATGTTTCATTACAAAACTGTAAATATTTTCCCATCTCCAGTCCTATCTCAGACACCCCACTCTACTGATCTACTGCTGATTTCAGGTAATGTTGGAAATACCTATGTGTAGAGTAAGAATTACTGGGATTTTATGGTATGGAAACATAATAGGGAAAAATTATTATTTGCATCCCCCAATGGAAGTGTTGGAGTTCTCAGACTCTGAGATTCAGTAATCACTGCAGCCCAGGCACTTTTTCAGTGTGCTGCAAAGCTCAGGTACCTCCCAGGCTCAGCAGAGAAGCAATCTGACAGGTACTGCCTAGTTAAATATGAGTTATCATCACCAGCACCACAACATATTATTAAAAGCTCCATAAGCAGTCATGTATTTTGAAGAGGCACCAACTTCAGACACAGAATTCATACAGCAAATATAAATTAACAGATTGTCTTTTGCTTTATAAATTAAAAGTATTTTGGAAAACAAAAATCCTATTCCCCCTTAGTGGGTTGGCTGAGAGGAAAACCTCTGGAAAGATGAGGCTTTAGTTTTGTTTGTGTTAAATATCCAAACATATTCACCAGGAGCCCAAAGGGTTCACCAGGCTATCAAGGTGAACATATTCACCCTGCTCAGTCCAAAGCAGGATTGCAGCAATGTTATTAACAATGGTAGGACTTCCCACCCACACTGCAGAGAGCTCCACTGCAAGAGAAGAAAAGCACAAATTGCCTGCATACAGGGCTGACCCAGAAAGCTAAATCTTTTCCCCAGGAAAAACAGACAAACTTGTGCTTAGGTGCCTGCAGTGGCAGTGCAATCAGCTGTTACCTAATAGAGAGTGATGCTGGATCACTGAGTTTTCCCTGGAATTTAACATCTCTGCATGCAGTTCTTTCAATAAATAACCCAGCCCAGGTGGTGGAATAAAGAAGCCTGATGCAAAAAAAAAAAAAAAAAAATCAAACAAACAAACAAACAAAAGCCAGCCTTTGATCCCAGTAATAACTAGAAAGTCAATCAAACGTCCTCAGTGCTTTGTCTCACACATCAAGGCTTGAAATGCAGATTTGAAGCCAAGGACTGGGCAGTGAGTGGAGCCAGCTGCAAATGCCTGGCACTGCTGGCAATGCCTCTGTTTCCAGGACACTGGAAAAGAGCCTAAAATGGGTCTAAACTGTGGTGCTCTGCTAATTATGAGCACAGCAGCCACAGAGCATCAGCCCAACCCCTGCCAGAAAGGGACTATTGGATAAAGGGAGCCACACACCATTAGCTCTTCACTCCCCAGCCATCCAGAAGTGTGTAGGAACAATTAATTTAATTTCCCAAAACTTTCACAGAGTGTCAGGGGAAAAAAAGAAAATTTAGCCATTTTATTCCTCCAGGTGAAAAGGACTCTGAGCTCAGACCCTTTTCTCACCCCTCACCTCAAGGCAGGTCTCAATTTAAGTGAAATTCCCCAGTTTTACACCCCAGGGTAACACAGCCCCAGGTATTTCAGGGATTTGGAAATCAGAAATGTAGCAAGCAAAATCCTGTAGCTGTAAATAGGGGCTAAATCCTCAGCCCCACTGCATGTGCATTAATCCAGCAGGATTTTCAGAGCTTGGTTATCCACACTCCCACACAGGCAGTCCATCAGTGCTTCCAGGATATTTGTTCTGCTCCCCTGAGCCTGGAATCAGCCCCAGCACCAAGGGGAGTCTCCTTCTGCACACCAGTGACTCTCCAGCACCACTCCCAAAGGAACAAAACTCTCCTTTCCCTGCTCTGGCAGAGCACATCTCCCCCAAACTGAAGTCCTTGCATTGTCACAGGCAATACTGAGATTAACTCAGTATCTCCTTGCCTGCCATCCCTTTCAAAGGCTTTCCTGGCTGTTTAGCACAGTAACTTTCAGCAGATTGACACCCCCCCTGTTTAATCTCTGTGCTGCTGTTCATTCAATGGACTGGTGTAATTTCTTCCCAATTCTAAAGGGCAGCACAAAGAAAAGTAATTTTCCCTGGTAATAAGATATACACACACAGAAGCCAAGAAGGGAAGGCACAAATAAAGCCAGATTATCTTGCAAAGTCTGTGCCTGCTCCTTAATGCTAATTTAAGTTCCCATCAATAGGCAGCTCCTACAACATGACACTTCAATACTGATTCACAGCAAATGTAGAAGTGGTAAGCTGAATCATCCAAATGAAATCCTCACTATCAGGCAGAGCCAATACAAGAACTCAAGCTCTTTCTCTTTACCACAGGCTTTGCTTTTTATCTGACACACACAGTGCAGCTCTGACAAGGACACACAATGCACAGGGCCCACCTACCCTGGCTGGCTGCTCCTCTGGCCTGGGGCTGTGAGAATAGCCAAGAATTGGGGTTTGGTTCTGCAGGCAACAGTCAGAGATTGCACTTTTGGTGGGGTTTCTGCATTTTTGGGGTGCTTCCAGAAGTTTCCATCCCATTTCCTCACTTCTCTGACTGAGCCCTCTTGGCTGGGTAAGGCCACACAAGGAGCTGGTGGGGACCTGGTGACAGAGAATTGAGGAATCAATAAGGCTGGAAAAGACCTCCAAGATCATTGAGTCCAGCCTTCAAACGGATGCCACCATGCTCACAAACCCCTCCACTCAGTGCCATTTCCACTTGGTTTGGGCCCTTCAAGGGATGGTGACTCCACCACCACCTCCTTGGGGAGCCCCTTGTCGCAGACATCTTTTCATTAAAAATCCTTTCTTAGGATTTTTCTTCCTGAGAAGCTGGGAGGCCTCAGGAACAAAATGTAAACATTGATTATCTGCTGCTGTGGAATGCAGCAGGTGCATCTGTGATTGGCCCATGTTGGATGTGTTTAATTAATGGCCAACCCCAGCCCAGTTAGCTTGGACTCTCTGTCCAACACAAACCTTTATTATTCATTCCTTTCTATTCTTAGCTGAGCTAGCCTTCTGAGATGAAACTTTTCCTTCCATTCTTTTTAGTATAGTTTTAATGTAATATATATAATAAAATTATAAATCAAGCCTTCTGAAACATGGAGTCAACATTATCGTCTCTTCCCTCACCCGAAAACCCCTGTGAACACCCTCACAGCCCCTTCCAGTGCTCAGCACTCTCTGACTGAAGGAATTTCTCCTTCTGTCCAAGCTGAGCCTCCCCTGGCACAGTTGGGGCTGTTCCCTCTGGTCCTGTCCCTGTTCCTGGGAGCAGAGCCTGATCCCCACCCCAGCACAGCCTCCTGTGTGGCACAGAAACGCCTCTCACCTTATTGCCAAGCCACTGCACACATTATTTTACCTTCAGCTGCACTGGCTGCTCCAGACATTGAAGCTTCCAGAAAGAAGGCAGGAGTTACCAAATTTTGCTTTGCCCAAACACAATTCTCAGCTGTGCTTATACAACAAAATGAACAGCCCTGTTCTTCCAAGTGAGGATGCACAGTACTTGGAAGAATACTGCCCAGCTCTCCTAAGCCTACAAACATCTTCCACCACGCCAGGTATTTTTATTTATTTATTTTTTTTGATCACAGGAAAGGATGGAATAATGATATTCTTAGATAAAAGGAACTAATCCCACATAAAGCACAGATCTTTGTTTAGGTCCAGGCATTTGAAAGTGCCTGAGACCCAGAGAAATCAAAGGCAGACTTAGCAGATTCTGAGGAGTGTAAAGTCCCCAGCAGTGCTTGTTGTGACATGGGCAGTGTTTCAAAAGCTCACAGCGCACAAGGTTCTTGTGAACTCTTTTGAGAGCCCAGATCTAAGTGTGGCATTAGGAGCTGCTCTGTGCTTAGCATACTTAAACACCAGCCCTCTATTGTGGACTCTTCTGAGCCCTTTTCAAAATCTGGCCTGCACTTTAGGCATCCAGCTCCTCACATTGTTTCAGTCCTTGGAGGATTCAAGAGGTTTATAATGAATTTTTAAAATTGTGAAACTTCAATGAAAAGTGCCTTTTAACAGCTATATAAAGTAGGTTATCTCAGGCAACACATTTGTTATTGTTGCTACAGGAGGTATATGCCAACTATAAATACCATTTATTAACAGTGAATGATAAAGCTTTAGTGTAACTGAGGGCTTAATAGCAGAATGAATTAACTCCTGCTCAGGCTGCTGCAACTTTAATTCTAACTTGAGGCATTGTAGGGGAAAAACCTCCAGCTCCTCAAGCATTCCACCAGTAAAGAGCAAAATGTAAACAAGCAGCAAAAATAAAAATAGCCACTGGTCATTGGTGTTCAGCAGTGAGGAGCTGCTCTAGCACTTTACAGAGATGTGATTGGTTCTCAAAACATGAAGATTTGATGGTAGTATTTCACTTTTATTCACTGCCTCACCTCCACATTTGGATTATCTCAGCCAACATCACATCCTTCTTTTTGAAACTTCACAAGCAGAAGGAAATGATGCAGCTTAAATATCTTTCTCTACCACAAGAGAAGAAAAAGCTGTTTATAAGAGTACAAATATTAGGGAGGAGAAGAGGGGTAGGGGCAGACTTGACAGTGCTAAGGAAAAGCTAAAAAAAATTGTCCTTCCTATTTATTCCAATTGCTGAAAGCCACCACACCCATTTGTCCTGGAAGTCAAGAGGACACACAGACAGGTGACAAAAGTGACAAAAGGAGGCAGAATAGGCCTTTAGAAACCCAGATCTAAATATTACAATTCAAGCCAGTCTCTGGGGAACATGGAACACCTTTGTGGACCAGGACCAGCAAATACCTAAGGAAGAGACTCTCAACTAAAAGTCACAAAATATGTGGACCTACTGTCAAGATGGAGATATCATTACATAAATTTTATTTGAAAATTAAACAATCTTTTGCATGTCATTGTAACATGAACGAGCTGTCTTATGACTAAATTTGGATCTTCCAAACAAATTCTGAGGTAACCAAGGACTCCAAATTTTGTTACATATTAACTTGGCAAAAAATATAAATGTTGGCCCATTTTTCTAACAGTTACCTACAAACCCCTGAGAGTCACAGCCATTCTCACCCATTTGGAAACTCACTCCCCTCCACAGGGATCTCTCTCAAAGTGTGAGTGCAACAGACCCAACAGTTTGAAGGGATTTTGGCTGGAGTTACCGCAGTGAAACAACAGAAGGTGTTTTGAATCAAGCAATGCTGCAGTGTTTTGGTTCTATATAAAGTTACTCTGTTCACACTCTGCTGGTGCTCCTTAGGAATTGTGAGGATAGAGAAGGAGACCAGCAGGGTAACAAATTAAACTGCACAAGGGCAGTGCCAGCTCAGGAATGGCTTTGGTGCCTTGAAAGGAAAACTGGAAGTCAGGCAGAGTTAAAGGATAGAGTAGGGATTTATTAAAGGCCTCAATGGATCCACCTTGGGCAGCACAAGAGGCCAGCCAGGGCTGCACCCAAGATGGACAACATATCGCACATTTTCACACTTTTATAAGTTTTGATCCATTACATATTTAGGTTAATTGTCCAGTTATACCTTTAGGTTATGCAGTCTCATCCTCCCATATTGCTTTCCTCAATTTGTTGTTGTTTTAAACTTTCTGGGCCCGAAGCTGCAATGGTGTCCTCAGTTCTCAGTCTGGAAAGGATTGTTTTGTGTGACTGAGCTGTGAGGAGAACTTGCTGACCCTCTACATGAAATTCAGAATCACACAAGCTGTCTTATATTCCAAGAGTTCTATTATCATTATAGTGCAAGGATTCCATATCACCAGAGTTTCATACCTCCTCAATGTTTCTCACAGGCATCTCCTCTAAGCACTGCCTGCTCCTGGTCCTTGCAGTAGTTGTCTGACTCCAGATCCCACCAATCCACTCTTTTATACCACTGTTCTTATTGGCTACAAGTATGGCCTGTTAAGATCAGGCCTGCTCCTAATCTTTAGTAATTGGTCCAGCTGTAACTTCTTTAGGGGATAAGATTGCATTCTATACAATCATTTACCCACACTGTATCCCCCTACAACACACTAAGGCAGTGCAGAATCTGGAAAATATGAAACCTTAAACTTAAAGCATCAGCTTCAAACTGCCAGAGGGCAGGGCTGGGTGGGATCTTGGCAATGAGGAATTGTTCCCTGGCAGGGTGGGCAGGCCCTGGCACAGGGTGCCCAGAGCAGCTGGGGCTGCCCCTGGATCCCTGGCAGTGCCCAAGGCCAGGCTGGACACTGGGGCTGGAGCAGCCTGGGACAGTGGGAAAGGGAGGTGTCCCTTTCACAGGAGTGAAGATGATCCTTAAGATCCCTTCCAGCCCAAGCCCTTCTGGGATCCCATGCAAAGCCACACCCATCCCATCACCTGCTCATTTCTCTCCCAAGTAACTTCAGAGTTCAGTTGTTCTATGACTGTGTCCTCACCTAATCACCAAAATATTTGGGAGCACAGGCTGAAATAGCTCCCATTTCTGCCCACAGGAGGCCCTGCTGCAGCAGAAATGGCACCTCCCAAAGCTGAGGGCGCCCCAGGCTCCCTGCACTGCTCACAGCATCCTCAGAGGCAAAGATGAACCACGTTTGTAAATCAGATCCCCAGCCTTCACCATGGTTCTGATTTATGGCTTTGTAATCTTCATAGCCCAAATTGCAGGGAAGGAAAAATGGAGATTGGAAGAAGTCACAGCAGATGTGTTCACTTCTAAAAAAGAATGCACAACATGTGCTGCAAAATAAAAGCACCATTTGGCAACATAAAATATCTTGGCATCTGTGTGAATTTGTAACTGCAGTAAAATATTGTTGTGGCTGATAAAGCTGAAGTTCCAGTTCCTTCTGCCTTTGCATGTCCATGCCTTTAGAGGAAGTCTCCTTTCCACACTGAGGGATTTTCTTTGCATATTCTAGGGTTTTTCAATAGCCTGATACATTTTGCCTGGTGGGATGGTGAAAAAAAAAGTAGTTCTAGTAGCTGATATTGACTTTTTTGTGGCCTCATTCCATTGGGAAAATACTTTTTTCTTTTTATCTTCCCTAAACCTAGCAATAAGAATGTTCAATCTTTAAAAATAGCGTGAAATTAGTGGATTATTTTCTCTTCATTAAGAGTCCACATACCTCTTTTTAATTGCACTGAGAATTCTCATTCAGATTGTAAATGGTCAGAAACCTCCTTTGCACAGAGAGGCTTCCTTTGGGAGTGAGATAAAAACATAGCAAAAGGGGATGAGATATTTATGTGCCCAGGTCTGCCTCTGTGGTTTAGGCCATTATTTACAGGATCCATTTGTGAAGCTCACATCTGTTCCTGTCCCCTCCCAGCTCTGGGGCTCATCACTCACCCTGTGCCAGCAGCCCAAGTTAACTGGCTGTGAACAGGAGCTCTGGGGCTGGCTGCAAACACCCAAAATCCCAGAATTTTGTTCATTCTCAGAGAGGAACTTCCTGCTCTGAGGTAACTTAAGCATGAAAACAAACTCCTTCAGAAAACATGAATCAGAGTGTTTGACCTCTGATGCACCCAGCTGGAACAGAGCAAGCACATAAAAATGAAGATGAATGAGCATTAATGGGTTAATATTTCTTCTGTTAAAGAAAACTGTCATTTTGCCCCTCCACAAGGCCGTAATCTCCATTTCAAAATCAGCTTTATCACTTCTGGATCTGTGACAAACCAATTTTGCCTCCTCCACACAACCAATCCCTGTGCACCATTAAAATAACACCACACCCAGGGCTTGAGAGAGCCCAGGATATTATGAATATTGAGAGCACTTCAAATGCAATTTCCTCCTCATAAAAAACGTCCCTGTCTGTTCTGAGTGCTGATATAATATGTGGAGGCTGCAGGCTTGTTCCTTTAATCCAGAGCAATTAGTTTCTATCAAGTTACACTCCCACTCTGCAGAAGTTTTATAAAAGGGGTGGTGGTGTGTGTTTGAAGAAATTTCAGCTCCTTTAATCAGAATGAAAACAGCCATGAGACTCTCATGGGTCTGTAAAAAAGTCTGCTGCAATCATATTTGATGTCTCTGAAATATCTACTCTGTGCAAAGAGATTTTTTTTCCCGTTCAAGGTATGTGCTTACATTCCTCTTAGGCCTGTGACATTCCTAGGCATCACACTGAAACTACAGAATTTTGGAATTTTGGAAGTATGGAAGTTTGAAGAAGACTGGCAGTAAATAAAAATAATATCATACAAGTATCAATATCATACAAAAATATCCTACATATTCACAAGTGGTAACAAATCAGAAGTGAAAGAGGAGCTGGCAGCCAGCATGGAATAAAAGAATTTCACCTGCAACAGCAACATAATTCCTGCAATGACATTGCTCCATTCACCATGTCCTGCCTAACTCTGGGATGATTGGAGGGAAGTTGTGTTGCCATGATATCTTATGAAAAATCTTTTTCCCAGGATCTTTTCTCCTGAGAAGCTGGGAAACTTCAGCTTCTCCATGTTTTGCTCCTTTGGAATGTGATCTGGAGAATTGTTTACCCAGCCTGTGAAATTGTTTTTACTTGATGACCAATGACAGCCACCTGTGACAAGGCTGTGAGCAGTCAAAAAATTTATTATCTATTATATAATATTATATATAACATGCAATATATTATATTATATATTATATATTATATATTATATATTATATATTATATATTATATATTGTAATATTTTTATATGCCTTGCTAGCTTTCTGATGAAATCCTTTCTTCTATTCATTTAGTATAGTTTAATATATCATTTTCTTTTAATATAATATATATAATAAAACAATAAATCCGCCTTCTGAAACATGGAGTAAAGATTCTCATCTCTTCCCTCATCCTGGGACCCCTGAGAACACCACCACAAGGTTGCTTGTTGCTTTTTCCAAATGTCAGTTCAATGGCTCTGAACTATTACATGGGTTTTAATTAACCAGGCCTTCAGGAGCCACCCAGAATAACCCAGGTGGTTATTTTGGGACACCAGAAACCTCTAGCTATGACCAACACTCCTCTAGTTCAGCACCACCTCCTGCAGAAGGGAGAAATGTTTGCTCCAGCACAGAGCCAGGGTGGAAAAATCCCAAATTCAAGAAAAGAAAACAAATTTTAGTAGACAAGCTTGCTTTCTGCCCAGGAGACATTTTTCATGGTATGCACTACTTGGCCACAGAGAAATCCTTCCCATGAAATATTAAAAGTATTTCATTTAAGAATCAATCAATCTTCATGTTCAGAATTCGTGCCCTGTTTGATATAAGGCTTGGATGCCTTCCTCAGATAACAGGCTAACAGCAAGTCAGCTACTGATACCTTCTCTCTTGTTTTTAATAAAAACTAAGTCAATAGTAAATCTATCTGGCCATAAGCATTACATTACAAACATGAGCCCTACAGCAAATTATTGAATTTGTTCTCTTAAAGGAATTTCCCAGGTAAAACATTTTTGGGATCCATTATTACAACTGAGATTTTTTTCAGATAACATCAGTTGTAGGAAAAAAAAACCCAGTTGTCTGTACCTGAATGTACAGCTGTCTACAAAAAAAATTAAGTCCAGACAGAATATATTTTTTATTCACAAAGAAAAGGAACAGTTATATTATGGCTATTAATTAAAATACACAGTCTCTTTCCCATCTGCTTTTCTTGGGAGAGCTTTCTTCATTAAGTAGTGGCTTAATGAGATCTTTTACTCCTTATAAACCTTAAAATGCTATTTTTTGTCTTCCTAGAGGACAGGTAACTGCCAGCTACCACAGAGCTGGAATAATACAGAAAATCAGCATTTTTGTGAAACAAAAGCTAAAACCAAGAGGGAAAGGGGCACATAAATGAGCCAAAAGCAGTAAAAGTGTGTCTGCTCCACCTCCACAGGACCCTGTGCCAGGCAGAGCAGCTCTCTGCTGTGCAGTGCAGGCCCATGAGATTGGTTTGATCCTCCTCCCTCAGTCTCGGTATCTGATGATCACAAACAGCAATAACTTCTCAAAATGTTCAGTGAGCAAATTTCTCCTCCTCTGGTTCAAGAGTGGACTCACACCGACCCCACTTGCCTGGGCTCCTGCCTGGTGCCAGTGGAGCACCAAAGGCTGGACACGTGGAGCTGATTTTCAGAGGCAAAATAAATTCACAAATCACAGAATCACTGGGTTGGAAGAGACCTTCAAAACCATTGAGTCCAACCCAGCCCAAACACCTCAACTCAACCCTGGCCCCCAGTGCCACATCCAGGCTTTGTTAAACACACCCAGGGATGGGGACTCCACCACCTCCCTGGGCAGCCATTCCAGAACTTTATCACTCTTTCTGTAAAAAACTTTTTTCCTAATATCCTACCTAAATATCCCTTGGTGCAGCTTGAGGCTGTGTGCTCTGGTTTTGTGCCTGGAGAAAGAGCCCAGCCCCAGCTGAGCACAGGCACCTTTCAGGAGCTGTAGAGAGTGATAAAATCACCCCTGAGTCTCCTTTTCTCCAAGCTAAAGCTCTCACCAAGCTCTCCAAGCCTTTGCTGAGGGGTGTGTAGCTCTGTTTTTGTTTCCCCCCTGAATTTCAGCCTGTGGCTGAGCAAAAGAGCAGCTGCTGGATCTGATAATGCTGTTCAGCCTCAGCATTGCTGAGCAAACCAGACCTGTGCTGAGTGGCTTCACTTCAGCAGGGGCAGATCTGCATGGCTGGGGCTGGGTTTCACCACATGGGCCTGCAGACCCTTCAGGTTTCTGTTGTGAGATATGAGACTGTGTTTGCAGGGATCCGAGGGTGAGGGAAGAGACGAGGATCTGACTCCATGTTTCAGAAGGCTTGATTTATTATTTTATGATATATATTACATTTAAACTATACTAAAAGAATAGAAGAAAGGATTTCATCAGAAGGCTAGCTAAGAATAGAATAGGAAAGAATGATAGCAAAAGCTTGTGTCCCGGACTCTCTGTCCGAGCCAGCTGACTGTGATTGGCCATTAATTAGAAACAGCCACATGAGACCAATCCCAGATGCACCTGTTGCATTCCACAGCAGCAGATAATCAATGTTTACATTTTGTTCCTGAGGCCTCCCAGCTTCTCAGGAGGAAAAATCCCAAGGAAAGGATTTTTCACAAAATGTGTCTGCGACAGATATACATGCATTTGTTGAAATACTCACATACTTACAACAAATATTTAGTGACTAAAGTGACTATACACAGCAGAAAGCAGTGGGATCTGCTGGCTAGAGCAGGGGTTATGAAATCAGGATGTGCAGGTTGTATTCCAGCCCTGAGGATGACAGCTTTGTTACTTCCTATTTAACAATAATAAATAGATGAGAATTGCACTATCAAACTGCACTGTAAATGTTCTGCTGTTCCACCTGTCCTAGGTCTTCCTCCTGAGCAGCTCTTGCTAGGAACAGCACCATCCCAAGGTACTATTTCCATGTTAATTACATTTATATAGGTTACATGACACTTAGCTTGGACATAAGGGCTGTGTACCATGTAGGGTAATAAATTTGCTGACTTTATTTGCTGGATGTGCAGAATCCTGGTTAATTGTTTTTAATTTTTATGAGTGTAAAGTCAAGAAGCTGCTTAGAATGTCCCTGGATAGGTCTGTCCCTGCCACATCACTGAGCCCCTAGTGAATCTATCAGGAGGTAATCCTGACCATTCCTATTTTGAAAGAGGAACATGAAAAAAGAGAAACCAACAATCAGGAAAAAAAAAAAAAAATAAAAAAAAAAAGAAGGCAAGCCCAGCTCTGAAAATTGATTGGTACATCGTGGATGAAATGATGGGAGAAGCAACCAGCATGTATTAAAAGCCCACACATATGTCTTAAGTGAGCAAACCTATTAACTCAGCTTCTTAGTCAATAGAAAAAAAGATAGATTGAGGGAAAACATTTTCAAGTGTATTATTAGTAATGCTAGCAAAGCTTTGTCTTCATTTTGGTTGTTTTCCCTGAGTTCCTGTAGAAAGCAGAGTAATCACTAAATTTTCTTTTATCTCCCATTACCTTAACAGTGCATTAGTGTTCCTAAATATGTGATTTCTCCAAAACCCAAAAAGCAACAAGAGACCTTTAGCAAATGAATATACTTCATGGCTTCAGGTGAGGCTTTCCTGGCTGGTTTGGAAGGTTGGGAGGCCAACAGGTGAGGTGGTGGGGTGGTCCCTGGCTGTGCCCACATTGCAGAGCCCATAGGGCTGAGGGGAGAATGAGCAGGTACCAGGACACTCTGTGTCTCTCCATCTCACCCAGCCCTGTGCAAACCCAGGGCACTGGGAATATTTCTGTGTCTGCTCTGGGGTGCCTGACTTTGACCCTCACTCTGGAGAGTTTCCCAGACTTCAAGATAGACTGGAACCCACAAAAGTGTGAATAGATTATAGAGAGCAGTGTAGGTGTATCACTGGGTGAGAAATTGAGGTTTTGGGATTTTTAGTATGTTGTGGGCGGAAGCAAGATGGAGGGCACAGGGTGTCACACTGGGTTGCTTCTTTTTGCTTCTTTGTCACTGCCATATCTTATAAAAATCCCTTTGCCAAGATTTTTCTCCTGAGAAGCTGAGAGGCCTCAGAAATTAAATGTAAACAATAATTATCTGATTGCTTGGAATGTGGTTTGGAGGTTGCTTGCCAACAGGTGCATCTCTGATTGGTTTCATGTGAATTGTTTTTACTGGATCACCAATCACAGGTCCAGCTGTGTTGGACTCTCTGAGTCTGTCACAGGTTTTTTATTATCACTCATTTCCAGCCTTCTGATGTCTCCTTTCTCTTTCTTAGTATAGTTTTAATATATAATTTTCTTTTAATATAATATATTAAAAGTAAAATAATAAATCAGTCTTCTGAAACATGAAGTCAAGATTCTCATCTCTTCCCTCATCCTGGGGACTCTCAAACACCACTACACTTCTTCTTCCTTCTGCTTCCTTCTTCTTCCTTCTTCTCCATGGGTTTGGGTGGCATTTGGAAATTGGGCAGAAAAGTCCCCATTGTAGGGTCTGTGGGACCAGTTATTGGGCTAAAAGGGAAAATAATCCAGGTGTCAGTTCTTAATTGGACAGTTTATTCTTAAAAGATCTTGTAGCAAATCATTTGGAGCCTAACCAGGGTATCACCTACCCAGTGGAACCTGAATGATAAAGAAAAATCAAAAGGTACTTAAAGAAAAATGAGGGAAATGCAGTTCCAGCAGCTGAAAACTCTGAACAAACTCACAATGACAGCACAGCCTGGGAAGTGCAGTGTGCCTGTGCTCAAAGAGCAGCTCCTGTGGGGAGCTCCTCCAGCCCAGAGCCAGAGCAGGGCAATAACAAAGAGCCCTGATGGCAAATGGGAATGCAGGGGATGGAGCAGAGTCAGAACTGACTGAGATCCAAACAACCCAGCACAGCCCTCACCTGCACAGGAGCTGCTCAGTGATCCCTGCAAAGTGACAGTGATGGGTCCATCCCAGAGTCCCCCAGCTGCTCTGATTATGAAACCTGTATCAAGGAGTACAAATGGAGCTGCTGAACTGCTCTGGTGCCCGGGATTAGGTTCAGTTCTCAGCACCACACTGATAAAACAGCTCTGTCATTATAAATGCCTTAATTTTCCTGTGAGTTATCAGACATTTCTGGCATTTCAATGACATACAGGATTTTAAGCTATATTCCCTATGTCAGCCAAAAATGATGACATTTTTAGCTTGGGTAAGTCTGAGTATTTTTATTCACTGCCATTCCAAGTATATTCAAATGACTCAGAGGTACAGAATTGCAGTCATGTTTTAATTTTTGACCCTAATTAATTCGTCAAGTTCATAACTATTCTTCTCATCTGAAACTTGTTCTTAGCACTTCAACCTCTACCTCATAGCTTTAAAGACAAAATGAAAGTCTCAGCTCCCTCTCCTCTCTCATTAAGATGATTTAAATTATCTGGAATTTCTCCCACTCCCACAAATAGCTTTCTATCAACTTTTTGTGACATAAATGAGTTGAGAGAAGGCTGCCTTCCACCAGTAACTAAACTGGAAGAAGGCTGGCTCTGAACAGACTAAAACCACACCTTTTGTCCTGAACTAAATTGATGTGAAATGTGTTCCTGCTAGTGCAAGAAAAGCAGGGGACTTCTCAGCGTTCCTCAATGCAAAAGTACTTACTTCTAAATATTAAAAATACAAAGTGTTGTGATGGCGTTCACAGGGGTCTGAGGTTGAGGGAAGAGATGAGGATCTGACTCCGTGTTTCAGAAGACTTGATTTATTATTTTATGATATATATTACATTAAAACTATACTAAAAGAATAGAAGAAAGGATTTCATCAGAAGGCTGGCTAAGAATAGAATAGGAAAGAATGACAACAAAGGTTTGTGGCTCTGCTCTGTGTCCGAGCCAGCTGACTGTGATTGGCCATTAATTACAAACATCCAACATGGACCAATCCCAGATGCACCTGTTGCATTCCACAGCAGCAGATAATCATTGTTTACATTTTGTTCCTGAGGCCTCACAGCTTCTCAGGAGGAAAAATCCTAAGGAAAGGATTTTTCCATAAAAGATGTCTGCGACTCCCTCTTTTCATATAGGGCTAGTGATGCTGTCACTTATTTTTAATTTTTTTATGTCCCAGAGGGGTTTCCTGGAGCTGTGTCTTATTGTCACTGCAGATCCCCAGCAAGTGGGGCACAGAGCACACAGAGAACCCCCAGACTCTGCTGATGGGAGGCAAATAATCCTCCCCTGGCCAGGGCACAGCTACTGACTGCTGCAGGAGATAATTAAACACTGCCTTGTGCTTTCTTCTCAATGCTCTCAGGAAGGAGATTAAAAGAACAAGGCTTAGAACTAAATCCGGGGCTGCATTATTGCCTTGATATAGGTATAAATGGACAGGAGGGAATTCAAGCATCAGTGGTGTTTTCTGTGTTTTGAGAGCAATAAGAATTTCTAGGTTTGTTTCAAAAATACTTGTCTGAAATTAATCAGGCAGCTAATTATAACAGCAGTTTAATATCCCAGTGAATGCAGTGCCAGATCAGGGTTGCCTGGCTTCTCTTTCACCACCAAAGATTTTTTTTCTAAATTAAGCATCTCCCAGAACAGCATTTTCTTTGTGAGGTAAATATTTCGCAAATCTCTCCTTTTGGCACTTCCATTTTGATAGCACAGCACAGACCAGAAAAAACATTCAATTTTAGGTTACAAATTTCACTCTAGTAATTGTTTCTTATCAGGCTCAAAAAAAAAAAAAAACACCTCCTTTTGAAATTTCAGTGTTTTCCTTGCCATTTTCATTCTTTGGTATGCTTTTAACAAGCACTGCTTCACTTCTGGATAGTATGCAAGAACATGTCAATATTTCTGCCTTGTGTGTAATGCAGAATCAAGGTTTTATTCCATTTATATCAAATAGATGGTAGAAGCTCTACATAAGAGTAGTAAAATATTAACTAGGAAAAGAACAGTTAAATCAGAACAAGTCTATAACAGTTAAGCACAGCAGGTTAGTCCCATGTTTATGGGGTTGTTTTTGTTTGGTGCTTTTTCTATAGCAAGTTAGATCAAGAAGAAATCAGAATAAAAAGAAACATAACAGTTATTATTTTAAAATTCTGAGTCATATTCTTTGGAAAGTTGATAAGTACATGAGGGCAGAATGCATTAGATCAAGACTGCTGAAAGATAAAAATCCTCTTCAGCCACAAATCACTGGGAGCTGTTTAGGTAAGACAGCTTGTAAAGTCCTGTACACAACCACAGACTTTCCTGATGTTAACAAATGGGAGTAGGTTTAATAAAAAAAGACAACAAAAAAACCCCAAGATGAAAGGTGAACATGGAATGGACCTTGTGTGAGAGTCAGAGCTGGCTGGTTAACCCTGTCAGCCGCTTGCTCCCTGCAGTATCTAATTCTTAAGGCACAGAAGCTTTCTGCCTTGTGTGTTACCCTAAGAGTATCTTCTATTTAATTCTGAGTCTAACCCCATGGGAAACAGAAGGCAGAGTGAGGGAAATAAAGCCCCAGGATAACTGATGCAAGCAAAGACTAAATCAGAGTAATTCTGATGTCATCAGTGTCATTTCCAATTACAAAATTGCAAAACTCAAGCCCCATTTTCCTCCTGAGTGGTCAGACCTCCCTGCTCTGAAAGCAAACCCTGGTGTAGTTAATTCTCATTCTGGATAGCTCCTCTGGCTCCCCTGTTTTGTGCATCTCTGCTCTGACATTCCTGACATCACTAAAACAAAGCACAGAGAGTTTTTGGCTCCCAGATGCAGCTGCTGTGAAAGGCCAGTGAACAAAATTATTTTGTTACTTTGTCCCAGCAACGACCTCAATCCTGACAGAGGAACTAATTCAATTCCAAGGACTCTCACTATCAGATGCTGTCAATTTGTCCTCTTTTTTTTTTTTTATACAGTAATATCTAATATGGAATAGAGACACTAGGAAGTGAGCTGAGAGCAGCAGAATTTACTTTAATAAAGGGATAAGATGGAACTGAAGTTTCTCCCCTAGAGGGAAAGAGACAATGGCTTTTCATTCACACACCTCAAAGGCTGTCAGTAAACAAAGTGCCACCACACCAGCTGGATTTCTGCTTGCAGCTGGGGGTAGAATATTTTAGGTACATCTGCTTCTTCTACTGGTGAAGGAATCTGAACTAAGTGAAATTCTTCCATTTTTAATTAATGCATTATGAAGTCAATCTCCTTTCCAGCGACACACCAGTTCAAAATGTCCACACACAACAGAACCACAGAATGGTTTTGTGAGGTGATAGAATGTAAGACAATCAAGATAGTGTAGAAGGCAATCTCACCCCTGAGGAGTTGCAGCTGTACTAATCACCAAAGATTGGGAACAGGCCTGCCCTTAACAGGCCACAGCTGTGTCCAATGAGGATGAGTGCTGTAAAAGAGTGGCGTGGCTGAGTGAGGAGAGTGATGGAGTTTGTTGGTTGTGCTGTGGAGAGAGATGGAGTCAGTGCTGTGAGGAGATGTCCATGAGAAATCACCAAGCAAGTATGGAACTTTCACAATAAGATGACATTGTAGTTTGTGCTGGAAAGGATCTCAAAGATCATCTCACCCCAAACCCCCTGACCAGGCTGCTCCAGCCCCAGTGTCCAGCCTGGCCTTGGGCACTGCCAGGGATCCAGGGGCAGCCCCAGCTGCTCTGGGCACCCTGTGCCAGGGCCTGCCCACCCTGCCAGGGAACAATTCCTCATTCCCAATATCCTATCTAAACCCAGCGTCCTGCAGCTTAAGGTCCTTTTCTCTCAGAAGGTTGCAGTTTATTGCAGCCCCAAGACACGTGAAAAGTCTCTGTTTTGGCCCACACATTTGAAGAAGCAGTCAGGGCTCTTAATTTCTCAGTCTCAAGGTTGTTTATTGTACCTTATCTATAAAATTCTTTCTCCTGCCCTGCCCAGGTCCATCCAGCAGGACAGTTCCAGGCACTCTGCCTGCCCCCAGGGCAGTGTTATGGCTTTATACTAAAAACTATGTGTGCAATGTTTACAATTACTGTCCAATACCTGTAACCTGTGTTAGACAGTGAGCTTCTACTCTAAACCAATCTGTAAGTGCCACCATCACAGCAGAAGATGGAGGGTAGAGAAGAAGGAGAAAGGCTGGACATGCCCAAGTCCCTCCATCTTCTCCCCAAAACCTCTATTCTAAAAACCCAAAATCTACTTTTTCACCTAGTGATAATTTTATTATTACACTACTTAAACTTCTGTGGCTTTCAGGTCTTTGTACAAAGCTGGTAATTTGCTCCGTGGGTCATAATCAAAGCCACAGGTGTTCTGGGCTGTGTGCCTGAGCCCCCTGGCAACTCTGGACACCCAGAGGGATGTCCTGAGCTCTGAACTGCCCCCTGGCTCTATCACTACATGCCCTTAGGAAAAGTCCCTGCCCAGCCTTCCTATACACTTCCTGCAGCTGGAAAACTCCACATTGCATCCTGCTCTGCTGTTCAGAAAGCAGCACAGGTCCTACCCAGCCTCACAGAGCTCAGGTGGGGAGGCTGCAGCATCCAGAGCTGCCAAATAGATGCCTACACTTCCAAACAGTGCTATTATCTCATTTGGCCTGTCACACAAATTGGTGTGAGAGTAAATGCAAATTAAACACATTCAGCCTGAGCCAAATTCACTGGCGTGGCTGGAAGAGCAGGAGGAATGAAAGGCACTTTGTGAGACCAGGTGGTGCAAGGCAAAGGGGCTGAAAGGTTTTGAAACTGGGAGAGAAGCTCAAAATAAAAGCATAAAAAAATTTCCAATTTACTGAATACTGGAAAAGTCAAGCTTTTGGGAGACACTGCTTATATGAAAAGCACAATAAGAAATATAAAAAGTGAGCACAAAGTCCTGACACTGCAGTCTGGTTTCCCATCAATGCTTTTTGAATTCACCTGATATTGCCAGATGTGGTTATTCCTCAGATTTGAAATATGAAATATTAACCCCTGTCACCTTCTCTTTCATGTAATTTTCCTTAATTATTCCTCTTTTTCTCCACTTTAGGTTGGTTTTCCTTCCGTTTAGTAATGGCAGCTTAGCTGCAATCTCTCTTGGCATTCAGTGCAGCCCAGGGGCTGACAAAGCTCCCCCAGAATCAGCAGCAGTGACAATCCAAGTCTGGCTGGTCCCAGAGTGGGAGCTGAGCCTGTGTCCTTTCTCTCATGCCAGAGACAGAAAGGACAACTCTGGCCTGAATAATTTATCTTTGTTTATCTTGATTTGCCTCTGAGTGGGGGACATCAAATTTACATGCCAAAACCTCAACTCTCTGCTGTTCTTCTGCTTTTCCAAGCTATTTGTTACATCTTCTGAGGGATTATCTGAGAAGTAGGATGTCTATTGGAGTGATTCAGGTGAGACTCCATTTCCTTCATGCAGGAAAAGCCCATTCTTTATTCACATAACTCATTTTTAGACAGCTTTACAGACCTCCAATTGTTACAGACCTCCAATGTGTGCCTCCAATTGGTCAGGAGCTTTTTTGCCAATTACTCTATTGGTTAGAAAAAGGTATTTTACTTGTCCATCATATCCCTTTATTTTTAAATTGTTTACATATTTTCTTCACTGATTCTCATGGGATAGATTTGATGCTTTTAGTTGTTTTCCACCCAGGAACAGATTATGTTAACAAACCATTCATACCAGGATTGCTTTCACATGGGAACTTGCAAAGTGTTGGCTTGACAGGGCCAGCCACTGATCTAACAGAGCAGGCCTGGTATTATGAGGCTTTTATAATTTTTCTACTTTATTCCAACAGATGTCCCCCCCTAAAAAACTGTTCTTCTTAAAGAAATAATAAAGATGGCTAAAATAATTTTTAAAAATCTTTTCAGAGCTTTATAAAAATTTTGTTGCTGCTGTGTAAATGGGTCAAACTCTATTAATAAAGACCTATGAGGAGGAAGTGCTTCAGTGATGAAACACGAGTGTGAATTCCTCTGAGTATTTGTACAATTTCATCCCCACAAAACCCAAACAAATCTCTGGTACTGCAGAGAGGTCTTGACATGGATTATAAGCTCCCACAACGAGAGGGGAAAATTGCAAAAGCCTTGCCTTCTGCCTGGCCAGACACTCCTTCAGAAGGGAGAGGACGAGGCTGTGAATGGTGTGTGCTATGCCAGAGCCCTGTGTAGCCTTTCCCTGCAGCTCCAGTGCAGCCTGCTGCAGGACTGAAGGCTCCCAATCCTTGGGCAGAGAAGGCTGAGAAACTCCTTGGCCTCCCAGCCAAGGCTGAGCTCCCAGACAAAGAGGATCTGTCTCTGTACTTTGGGAGCAGTGAGGGATAATCCTCAAAAAGTTTCCATCAGCACAAAGATCAGGTGAGTGTTTGTGCTTTGCACTGAGCAAGCTGAAATCCCTGGTCCCCTTCTCCTGTTCTTTGTGCCCAGACAGAGAAAAGGGCCAGTTGTAACAAGCTAAATGTTGTTGTCTTGATTTCCTTTAGGTTTTTTGTTTGTTTTGTTGTGGGGTTTATTGCAATATTTAATTATATAGAAATGTAAAAAAAAAAAAAAAAAAGACATAGGTAGAGCTTCAGGCTTCAGAGAGTGAGACTGTCAGAAGGTGTCTGTTGAGGTTTTTTGGGCTCTTTTGGTGCATGTCACAAGACCAGAGCCCCAGCCTGGCACGCACAGATGGCTGCTCTGAAGGACTCAGTCCCCAGCTCAGCTGAGAAGAGCAAAGGGCCCTCCCACACAGCAGCAATGGTGTTGTGATCCCCTCAAACACACTTCTGCCATGTCAATGGCACATGGAAATAAAATCCCTTTACGAAACTGTTCCAGGTTGCAAGGCAAGATGTTTTCTATTACCATCTGTATGGCAGTTGTCTGTTGTCAAGTGGGCAGTTTGCCTTGTCTCTTTCTCTGAGTGATCACAATCACTCTGCTGGTAACAGCCTACTGAATGTCGCTGCATGTCTGATAAGAACTACAGCATCCCACTGGGACATGTGAGCCCAGAGGGAGGAGCCAAGCATTCCTACCTGGATATAATCTGGAGATTCTGGAACACCAGCACGGCTTCTCCAGTGGATTCCCCAGAGGAACAGCAGCTGTCTCTCCTTCCACTGGATCTTTGGAGGAAGAATACATCCTTCTCTACAGGATCCTTGCTCCAGCAGAGCCACCCCTGACACTGCAGGAGGGCTGCAGCCACATTTCCAATGGGACTGCCACCAGCACCCTGACCCACAGGGTGTCAGGTTGGATTCTGACTCTGTCAGTGTTGTTTAAGTTTACTGCACTGTTTATTTTATCTTTTAATTTTCTTCCCTATTAAAGAACTGTTATTGCCTGCTCCCATATTTTTGCCTGAGAGCCCCTTAATTTAAAATTTATAGCAATTTGGAGGAGTGGGGAGGGTTTACATTCTCCATTTCAGGGGAGGCTCCTGCCCTCCTTAGCAGACTCCTGTCTTTCCAAATTGAGTCAGAAAGATAAATGGACATGCCAATTCTCTTGGGTGTGGGATGGACAGAAGTTTCACACTGTGCCAGGTCACAGCACCACCAAATCACTCCAGGACTTCAGGCAGGGATCAGCCAGCACAGACCCAGCTGGGACAGTGCCTGAGGACAGCCTGAGAGCCAATCCCAGCTTCCAAGGATATCCAGCCCAAACTGGGAGGATCAGAGAGCCCTGGCCTGGGATAAACGCATCACTGCAGGCTGCTGCCTTTGACAGGCTCAGCCCTTCCAGCATTTGCCAGCCCAGCAGCTCCCAAACTCCTCTCATTAGTGCCTTGCCACCAACACCAAATGCTACAGTTTTCATCACAATCTGAGATTTATTATATTTACTTAGCATTTGCTGTGGGCTATTTAATAATCCATTCAATATTCATTTGTTGATACCTGTTTTCCAGTGCCCTTTTATTTTTCTCCAGCAGAACAGCCTCCTGGAACCATGTAGAATAATGGCCTATTCACAGTGTTAGCCCTAATTAGGAAGCATGTTTGCATTCTGAGGAGAAGGCAGACTCACATGAAAAGGGCTGTGTCTGCTGGTGGAGGTTCACTTTAGTCTCACTCAGAACCCAGAGTGAGGCAGCAAAGTTTAAAGTATTTATGACAAGGCTGTGTGGAGCTCTCAGGCTGGCACAAAGTTATTGTGGGGAGGAAACATCCCTGACCTGCAGCACGAGCTCCTGCACTTGGATACAGATGGGAAGGGAAGAGTGTGCACTGGGAGAAATCAGTTAATAAGGATTTTTACTGCAACACTATTTAGAACACTGTAACATTATTTAGGAACTGTCCCGGATGAAACTAGGATTATTGTTGCAGGTATTTCACAGACTCCTAAAGTGAACCCTGGCACAGAGATGGACAATCTCTTTTACTCACTTTGAATATCCACTCTAAGACTTTATTCCCAACCACTGTCAAGCCTGAAATTTGCAAGTAGGAGAGCAAACCACCTTCAGCAAAATTTTTTACTCAATTTAAAGCCATGCATAGAATGGCCTTAAATACAGCAAAAAATAACCTAAGCAGGCCAAAGGAAAAAAGAAAAAAATATTTTCCATTTACTGGTTTTAACATATGCCCATGACCTGCAGGAAACCTATCCATGTCCAAGGAAAGTCTGCAGGCATTGTAAGGGAAGGAAAACCAATTTCAGGTCTGTAACAGCAGTTCTGAGGCTGCCACTCAAGAGAGGCTCAGGTTCCCAGCAGCAGAGTGCACTGAGGAGACAGGATGTGGGCACCCACATTGCAAACTTCAGTTTTTATACCCCTCTATCATTTGCAATTTCCCTTTCTAATCCTGGCTCTGGCAAGGTTCTCTGGAGTTCCTTGACAGAGCATAATGCCCTGATCTTAGGAGGCACCTGAGCTTGGTTGGTTGTTCTTGCTCCTGGTAAAACACTTCATAAAAGCAATTAATTTATTTGTTCTCTTTTTTTTTTTTCTAGTAAATTGCTCAGGTGTGACTTTTTGGCTCCTGTCCAATTGGCTATCCTTAAGTTTGAGGTGAAGTCCCCCAGGTCCTATGAGATGTCTTTTTACCTAATTGAGGAGAGAAACTTCTGGGTTTTTTTCTTTTTTTTTAGGAGAAAAAGGATAATTTTGTCAGTCCCTCACTCCATCAACAAAAACATATTCCTATAATTCTCCACCCCAGCAGACTACAGCACCAACAACAGTGTCACACAGCAGTGTCACACAGCAGGGGCACACTGGCTCCCTGCTAAATGTCTCTGTGTGTGGCCAAAGTCTGTACATATTCATCTTAGAGCCCCCTCCTCCCTGAATAACACAGCGAAAACTCTCCATTTAGGGCTGCTCATTTTGCTAGCCACCAGAATTCCTAAATTGTTAGCAATCAAAGAGCCATTTCACAATGCCTGAGCCTCCAGCCCCAAACTGTTTCTGCAACAGTTGGAAGCAATCAATAAACTAATGAAAGTCAAAGTGGCTGTGAGGCAGCAATGCTTCTGTGTACCAGGAGCTGAAGCTGTTCTTTTGGCACACTCCTCTTTCAACTAACAGGGATGATTTTGTCTTTTTCTGCAATTCTCTGATTCACTACATCAAAACCCATTGCCTTTGTAAGCGGCTTCGTTACAGAATCCTTTCAAGAAGGAGCAGCAGAAGAACACAACAACTATGTCAGGTCACAAGTTCCAGTTGGGCTGGAGCCTCTGAAAGAGGATAAAGGAAGGGCAGGGATGTGTGGTGCCAGACTTTGTGGCAACCTGCAGGCATTTGTGTGCTCCACAGGCTCCTGTGCATGGCTGATGCACCGCAGGAATTGCTGCCATCAATCTGCCACGCAGGAACTTTCTGCAGGACACATTTAACACCAGCTAACTTCTGCATTTTCAGCACTTGGACTGGAAGCAGTCTGGGCACAGCCCATGCATTTGCTGCTGATTGCTCATTGCTCAGCACATTGATCCATGGCTGGGGTGAGCAGGCACCACACAGCCTGCTAACAAATCAGCCTGACCCCAACAGCAACGCGGGAATGGCAGAGAGGGGAAAACTCCTGCCAGGCCAATAACTCTGGAATCAGCCCAGTAATGGCTCAGTGGAGCATTTCCAGCTCCCTGTGGTCTGGAGGAGTCAGGGTGGCAGCACAGGGGAACTGCTCCTTTTACAGCAGCAGGAACTGGGATGGAACCAAGACTCCTTCATTGACAATCCCAGCCAAACTGGAGCTTGCTCACTCCAAAGCATT
Organism: Melozone crissalis; assembly: GCF_028551555.1. Classification (NCBI taxonomy): domain Eukaryota; kingdom Metazoa; phylum Chordata; class Aves; order Passeriformes; family Passerellidae; genus Melozone; species Melozone crissalis. Next base: position 17,423,450 of record NW_026535785.1, on the reverse strand, counting down.
TCCTACAAACTCCTCCCACCGGCACAGAAATTACAGCAGTTCATTGGAAAATGAGGGGGAAATGTTTCTGCAAGAGGAAATTAACTTTACGTCATGATTCCGTTTTTAAAGTTGTAAATAGCCTGAGAATTCAATTTCAATCATTCTACAGAGTTTTTCCATACTTATTATTTTTTCAGTAGGTAAAATGAATGCTTTAGAATGCCAAGTCTTTTGATCGCTGCAGAGGTGGACTGAGTCTCTTTTTGTTTCTCTTGAACTACTTTTCATTTATAAGAAGTCTATTTTGTAATTATAAAAAAAAAACAAACCAAAAAAAAACAAACCAAAAAACCACTGTATTTGAAAGATCTGTTTAAGGGGAGATAGCTCTGTTAGCACCCACAACATCACAAGTCATTACTGTGACTGTTTTGATGCTCTGCTGCATCATTTCAAAGTTCATGTAGCCTTTCCTCAAAGTAACCCTCACTTCTGAGTTCATTTTGAACTAATAATGCAAGTATTTCTTTGAACAAAAAGTTTTTCTGGAGTGACATGTTGCAGTCTCCAATTGCTTTCATCTCCCCCTTGAGATATTCTGATTTACAGAATATTTTATCTAGTTTTTACTAAATGTGTATATACTTATATGCATAAAAGTCCTTTCAAAAGACAACCTCACATCTTAAGAGCTCTGAATAGGCAGCAATGTAGGAGTCTGGATGAAAAAAAGGCCACTGACTGTGAAGATTTAAGGAACAAAGTGACATCTGCCACTTCAGTATTTCCCCTAGAAATGGAGCAGGACACTGCACACTTGGGAATTCATTCCTCTTGGCAAAATTCAGAACTCATCAGGACCCTGAAACTGAGAAAATATCTCAGTATTTATGTTTTTATACATACATATACCAATTCCTGTAAGACAAATCTTAAGTATAATTAAAAGGTTTTTTATAGGTTCTGTTTGATTCCACCAAGGTGATATTCACTATTTTAATTCTCAGGCTTTACACTTCCTCAGCATTCTTCTGGGGCACAATTCATTTAAAGATATTCCCCTTAAGCATTCCAGCCTCCCATATAAACTCTCAAATTCTAAGCACAAATAGAAGACTGACAGACCATACAACAGACTGAAAACTCACTGTTGCTGCTAATTCATTATTTTATAAAATAAGAAGTTCTACCTTTGGATAATGATGACTTATCAGTTTTCTGGTGTGCCCAAACTACAGGTTATAAAGCAGCTGGTTATTTATTTCTTTAGCTGGTGCTATAGCTGGTGCTATTTATTTCTTTTGTTAAAGCAGAAATTAACTGATATTAGGCTCTCTGTGTTAGGTGTTATGCATATTTGTGCCTGATTTAAAACTTTTAAGAACTTACTGGAAGAGAATGCACAGATACAGAATCTAATGATTGTTCCTAATTTGTGTTCCAGGAGCACTTAGAAGTTCCAAACAAAATCAATGACTCAGGCAGATAGCAACAGCATGAACCCATTACAGGGCCATCTCTGCCAAAAAACCAAATTTTACATGATGCACAAAAAATGCAAGACCAGGAAAGGAGAAGGAAAAAACCCCCAAAACACTATCTCTATTCAAAGTAGGAAAAATCAGGTTTTAAGATATAAAAAGGACGTTGGTCTTGTAGAAGTGAATTAATTCCATACTGATTTTTTAAATTTCCTGTAAAAGAAGCAATGTTTTTGGATGGCACAACTCCCTGCCAGGAGGGGACAGCCAGGGGGAACAGGGACAGGAGCAGAGGGAACGGCCTCAGGGTGGGCACCAGCAGGAATTTCCCCATGGTAAGAACTCCTCCCTCTGGAATTCCTTATTTTTGGTAGCATTACTTTGGGTCAGGTTGTGACATCAACTGAAAAGATGAAAATCAACTTTTTTAAAAGCCATGGGAGCTTCACATTCTCTATTTTAAATGCAACTTCAGGCTAAATAATTAAATACTTCCATAAATCCTATGCAATAACGCTTTATGGGTTACACACAGCTATACTTGCCATAGTCCTTGAAATCAAAGATTCCTTTAAAAATTCTTAACAGCATAACACTTTGGAAATTCTACAGATCCAGAGTTTGCCAAACCTCATTTACTTTTAATGAGATGGCAGATATTTTACAGTGTGTAAGAATTTCATACATTTTGTGATATAAAGGCTAATTACAGATTTGTGTCCCTTCTGTTCAGCTGGGAGTGCAACACTTTCCTGTAACATCCTATTTGGAGGACTACCACTACCAAATCCCCAAGGATTTAGTTCCAAAATGGCAAATTATCCTTATTTAACTGTTTCAGAAAACTAAGGAAATTAAAATTCCCAGAGCAGCTTCATGAATTTTTTGCTTCAGTGTAAGGCAAATGACAGCTTGGCTCAGAGTTCTGCCACTGGATATCACACTATCCAAAGGCCAGGCCAACAGTGCAGACACTTCTGCAAAGAAATAATAAAATAAAATAAAATAAAATAAAATAAAATAAAATAAAATAAATAAAAATAAAAATCAAATTAAAAAATAAAAATAAAAAATAAAAATAAAAAAAAAATAATAAAACAAAATAAAATAAAATGTGACTTATTCCTTTGTTGTTTCCCCCTCCCATGATAAATATTTGTATTTCAACAGCTTTTTATGGGGTGGGGGAGAAAATGAATAATTTGGTTTTCTCTTCCACTTCTCAGGTGGAATCTCCATCAAAGAACTGGAGGAATGCTTTGTAAACCCAAAAATGTCCAGGGCAAAACATTTAGGTTTACATTGAATTACTACTCATGCTTCTGGGTAAATATCCAGGATATGAGCAAAAATAATATCTTCCTTTTTCTTTTTATTTTTTTTCCCTTTAATATAATTTCCTTTGATATCTGCCACAAAAGGCTCAGACAAAACATGCTTGAAAAGACTGGTTATAACGCAAACATTGTCTGGAATGCTAATATAGAATCATTGCCTCCAGACATCTTATTTAACTTTGGCCATTTTAGATCTCCAAATCCAGGGATTCCATTTGAATTCCTTGGAGAATGGGATCTGTTGCTTTCATCAGCAATATCAAAGGCTCACTTCCAGAATCTGGACGTGCTGATCTGCTGCTGGGCTTCTTCAAATGTTTATTTTTCCATAAGCTTCCATTCCCCACTCACAAAAGAATTGCTGATTTTAGTCTCAGATAAGGATTTTCCCTATAATCATTATTACATCTTTAGAATCACTCAGAATTATCACAAAATCAATGAGTTAAGTGTTATTTGACTAAGTCAGTATTTCCTTTTCACCAAGTCCAAGGAAATTATATTGCAATAGAGCATTTGCCACTGTAACATTTTCATCATAACTAACACAGGCTAATATTCTGTGTAAAATTACTACCATGAATTAACTTTATGTCTGTAGAAAATGAGATTGTATGTAATTACTGATTTCCATTCACAATAAACTAAGCAAATTATCTTCACAAACATAAATGCACCATAAATTTGTTTTGAGGCATAATGAAGAAATAAATTTGTGAAAGAAATATGGACTGAATCTGCCAAATTATTGTAAATGATAGCTTCTTTAAAATTAAGGCATGTAATTGCAATTGGAAAATGTTATCCTCTTAATGGTTGTATTATTATTTAGGTAGACCAATAATCCTCTTTGCTGATGCTTCATTTCTAAAGTATTGGCAGATTTTATGCATTTTAATATCAAAATGCCATGCAATCTATAAATAGAATGATTTACCATTTGCAGGATTAGGTTTGTCCTAATGAAGTCTAGAGGATTTTAAAAATGGGGATAAAAGTGCTTAGCAGAAAGTCTCACATTTTTTCTGCTCATATTACTTAACTGAGTGTGCTCATTCAACAGACAAGATTGTTTTAACATATGGTTTCCCCAAGTTTAATGTTAATGAGTGAAAATCACTGTACTGAATATGACATTTTAAATCAAATAAAGCAATCAGTTTGATGATGTTTTAACAATTGCACATTACATCCTGCAATAAAATTGCAAAGTTAACTTCTCTAAAATGCCACAGAAATTAAAACACTCGTATTGTTTTAAGGCATCAGTGTTATTTGACATTTCAAAAGCATTAAATCCTGTTTGATATGCCCTTTATCTTGTTGATGACCAGGCATTTTAAGACATTATTAAAAATTTCAACCACTTTTAGGTGGCCAAGCTTGTAAAATTCTTAAAGTTCTGAGGATATTTATTAATGTTCACATCACTAAAATATTCATCAGTATGATGTTACTAAAAATGCAGATTTCTTCTCTCTACAAAAATATATTTTTGCTCATAGCTATTATGTTTTGTGGATCTTTTTGTCTTTGACTAGATAAATCACAAAAAAACCCCACCCCAGCTCTGCCTTTGGGAAAGGGAACCTTTCTTCTAAGGCTTTGTTTCTTTCTTGGACAAGTTCTGGTTGGAATGATCTCCAAATAAAATAGAGCTGCACCAAGGGAAATACAGGTTGGATATCAGGAAAAAGTTTTTTACAGAATGAATGATAAAGCTCTGGAATGGCTGCCCAGGGAGGTGGTGCAGTCCCCATCCCTGGGTGTGTTTAACAAAGCCTGGATGTGGCACTGGGGGCCAGGGTTTGGTTGAGGGGTTGGGGCTGGGTTGGACTCGATGATCTTGAAGGTCTCTTCCAACCCAGTGACTCTGAATTATTACAAAATTTCTGTGCTTTTGCCAAAGAAGTGAGAGAAGAAAATCATAATCTTTGTCTGCAGTCCCCAAACACCTAAACCACCTCAGAGCAAAGCAGGTATTTTATCACTGAATTGTGGGAATTCCATTCTTCACTGGGTAGCTCAGCACCACACCAGGGACTGGGGAATCTCTGCCCCTTCCTCACCACCCACACTGGACAAACAAAGCTGCAGCCAAGCAGGTGCCTGGCTGTAGTTTGCACTTTCTCACTTCCATAGGGGCTAAGGCAGCGTCATCCCATTTTCCATGCAAAATCAAATGGAGCTGAGTTGTGGCTGGAAAGCTTTGCTTTACACCAGACTTTATTTTAATATGTTTTTTTTTTTTTTTTTCAAAAAAGCAGAATTGTAGTAACCTAAAGGTCACTACAGCTCTGGTGGTAACAGCTTCCAAACTGGAAAAAAAAACCACTTTGTAGTCCAACCACAAACCATTGCCTGATGTTACAGTAATGATGTAAAACATTTCAAAAAGCCAATTTTATTTATTTATGCAGCAGCCTCTGAAGTTAAAAAAAAAAAATAGTTATCCTGAACTAAACAGAAGTTTAATGCTAAATATTGGGAATTTTAAAACAAGGTTGTTTCAGGGGTGGTCCATGAGTATTTGCAGGGTGCCCAGATAAAGGAAGGAATGAATCTGAGTCCATGTTCTCAGAAGGATAATGTATTATTTTATTATACTATATTATATTAAAGAATACTAAACTAAACAATACTAAAGAATACAGAAAGGATACTTATTGAATGCTAAAAAGATAATAATGAAAACTCATTACTCTTTCCAGAGTCCTGACACAGCTTGGTCCTGATTGGTCAAAGAGTGAAAACAACTCACAGCAGAATGCAATGGAACAATCACCTGTGGGTAAACAATCCCCAAACACATTCCACATGAGCACAACACAGGAGAAGCAAATGAGATGAGAATTGTTTTCCTTTTCTCTGAGGCCTTTCAGCTTCCCAGGAGAAAAATCCTGGTCAAAGGGATTTTTCAGAGAATGTGAATGCCACACATGAGTGTCACAAAAACCTTCATGTTCTGCACCCAGCTGTTGGTGCCACCTCTCTGCCCTGCAGGACATTTCTGCAGACACACAGAAGGCTCCTGAGGGCCCATCCTCCCCTTGTGCTGCAGCATCCCAGGGCTCAGCCCTGCTCCAGCTCTGAATTTCTGCCTCTATCAGCAAGGCAAACACTCCCAGGGGCAGCTGCTCCTGTCAGCTCCTCCACAGAGCTGTGGTGGTAAAACAGAGTGGGCTGGGAGTCCAGTGGAGTAAATTAGTCTGTAAGAGAAAGTGACCCTCAGACATCCAGATAATCCAGAGATCTACTCCTCTGCTGCTGCCTTAGGCATGAAAAGAGAGTTTGAATCCTAAATTAAATCATTGAGTCAGTGTGGGTTTAATTTTGTTGGGTGGTGCTGGAGGAACACAACAGGAGATGATCAGTAACTAACATGAGGAATAACAAATGGCACACAGCCTGAGAAGGACAGGTGTGTGCCATGAGCAGAACCCACGTGTCCAGCTCATTTCACTGTCCAGTGAGAGTGAGAGCAGGCAGAGAGCTCACTGAACCTGGGAAAAGAGCAATTTAACCTGCAGGTCCCCATTCCCTTCATCCCATATGAACAATGGGGTTTGGCACTGTGTACAAACCACCGAGTGCTTGCTGACATTCCCAGTTTGTCTTCCCCCACCATGTCCACTCAAATCAGACTGTGCATGGTGCTGCAGCTCTGGCAGGGATCTGCGGCATGGGAATGTCCAAGGGCGTGAGCTGGAAAGCCTCTCCAGCAGCTCTGGGCTTTGTGAACAAACTGCTCCCATGACAATTCCTAACTCCTTCATACAAACTAAATCCAGGTGTTTTAAACACTGAAATCCAGCTGTGGTTCAGTCTCAATGTCCATGAGCAGAGTGGGATAAAGATGTAAAAATTGAAGACAGAGTAATGCCTGAACTGTTATTGGGGAGGAAAGGGTGGTTACCACTGGATTTCTTACTGCCCACCTCTGAATGGGCAGCTAAGGCCTTATTCTGTACAGAAAACTATTATTTTACCAAATATTCTAGCATAATTGACAAATCAATGTTTCCATGGCCTTTGGATTCTGGAATGAAGGTAAGTACTTTAAAACAGAGCTACTGCTCATAAATATGAATATCTCCCCAAGTAGATCAGTCCCAAGCCAGATATTTTCTATTCCATATGTGGGAAACACAACAGATGCCTTGGAGACCTCACAGATAATCTCAGTCCTAGAGGGCTTCACTGCAGACCGCCATGAATTTCCACAGTCCTGCAGCTATATTTTAACCCAGCACAGAACTGTGAAGACTTTCCTGATGTAGAAGAGAAGTGGACACAAATATTTTCCTTCAATGAGGTGTCTGTGAGAATGGCTTAACTGGATTGATTTATGAGGCCATACCTCCTTTATATCTTTATTTCTCCCTGTCCAAAGTGTGTAAAATGTCTTTTGTTCGAGATACAAGGCAGCTGCAGGGCTGATCAATCCCTCAGAGCTCCCAGGGAAGTGAATTTTCAGGATCAGCATCATCCCAAGGGCCAAGCACTGCTCTGTGGCTGCTCCTTGTGTCTCCAGGGCAGGGATGAAGGGAATGTGCTCCTGGGGGGAACTGAGCCCTCAACCCAGGAATTCACATCCTGCTGCTCTCATCTCAGGCTGCTGCAAAACAGTGAGGGACAGAAAGTGGGAAATTGTATTACTCAAATTTAAATGCTTTCTTAGAAGCTTAAGAGTTGCAGTTGTGAATGAAGCAATTCTGGGAAAAGGGCTGGAGGGGAGACAAAAAATAAATTACAAGAAACAGTTCCTAGACACAAAAAGCATCTCATCCACGAGACAATGAGCAATGTGACACGAGCTGAAGAGCACCACTACAGCAAGATGTGTCTATCACTCAGGCACAGATCTGTTTCTATAGAATGCAGCTGAGAATTTACTGTTTTTTATTGTTAAAAAACCCCAACAAACACAACAAAACCCAAGCACAAACCCTCCGATCAAAGCTAAGCAAAAAGACAAACAAAAACTCTAAAAAAAAAATACACAGACACAAAAACATACACCCAGTCTCAGAATACACAAGCAATGTCAGGAAAAGCCACATTAGCAGCATCTGCCAACAATGGGTACTTATTTCTCCTTATTACACAACAATCTGGAGTTTAGAAACACCAGCCACAGACTGATAGTGAGGAATTGAGGTGGAAAAATGAGTAATACTGGGAAAAACATTCCCAGTGTAAAGCATCTAACCTGAGGACTGCACCACAAATGTTTAAAAAAGAGTTTTTCCTAATGGTATTAACAGTGCTTTTTTTCCTACAAAATCCAGTGTAAATAAGTGTGGTTGTAAATAAACAGCCTCTATCTCTGATGTTAAAGAATTTTCCTCAGAAAATTTGCCTTATTGAATGGAAAGCTGGATTTTTACCTATAACAGTTCATAATCACAGTCCAAATTTTTATCTGCCTGGCCTTCTCTACTGCATATATAAAATTCAATTTCAAAAGTGAAAAAAGACCAAAAAATGATTGGAGGGAGATATCTCAGAAAATGAATCCCAGAACATTATCTCATCTCTTGCCCATGATGCAGACTCTGATTACATGATCACATATTTATGTCCTCAGCATCTGAGACTTTCCATCCTGATCAAATAAGTTCCCAAATACCTCAAAGGCAGAGCTTAAAAAACCCTTCCAACTTCATCGAAAGAATTGATAGGATCAAGTAAATGAGGCATTAAAATGACTCTGGTTTTGCAGATCATCACCTCTGCCTCAAGTTATAGCCTGAATCTGGCAAAAAAGCAACAAGGCAGACACGTGCTGACTGTGCCACCTCCACAGGCATCCTGGCTTTAACAGGAATCCTGGAAAATTGGTGGCTTCTGGTTTGCAGTTTTGGGAATGATATCTGGAAATACAGAGCTCTAACCAAAGGAGGATTCAGGATATGGAATAGTTGAGGAATAGCCAGGGAGCCTGGAATGGCTTTGAGGAACAGCTGGCTCATTTCATGTTGGATTCTATTTAGGGAATGAGTTAAGGGTCTGATAATAAGCTGGAGGATAAAAATAATGTAAAAAAGTATGAGTAAAGTTGTCTGGTTGCAAAACTTTAGTGATTCTCACCCAGGCAAACATCTGGACCCAATGCATGCATGTACTCCAATGACTTAAATTTCTTCTTCCCATGCAGGAGATCCTGATGGAAATTATAAAATTCCCAATTTAACTGGGATACTAAGGGGCAAGTAGCTCATTTTCATGCAGAAGGTGCATTAGGGAGAACTGACTGTGATAACAAGGAGTATTTCAAAAATAAAAATTATGTTCAGTAATTAGAACATAGAATGAAAGCTGAGAAAAAGAGAATAACTCCTCCACTTAAAGCCTACACAGAATTATTACTTCCCTCCAGCTCCATACAGGCACTGGAGTCACAAAACAAAATAAGTTTTAAGAATGAGACAGTTTATACACACAAAAAATGCCTTTGTGGTAAGTGCCAACAAAGAACACATTGTACATTAATTGCTGGTCTCTCAGTCCAGACCATCTGTCTGTGGCTGTAATGAAGGCTGGCAGCACTGCTGCTATTTGCTCAGCAACCAAAATTGGGTCTGAGCTAAACCCTGCTCGCTGCCTTGCTACACCCCCAGCTGGACTTGGGCAAGGGCAGCTCTGAAAGCTGAGCTCAGGCAGCCCTCAGAGCCAGGAGGGAGCCAGAGGGTGAGAGCAGGGGTGCTGAGACAGCAGAGCATCCCCAGAGCCCTGTCCTGCTGCGCCTGCCCTGGGACAGCCCCACTGCATGGCCAGCCTGCCCCCAGCGCTGCTGGGACACTGCAGGGACAGAGCTGGGACAGAACCACTGCATGGCCAGCCTGCTTTCAGCGCTGCTGGGACACTGCAGGGACAGAAACACTGCAGGGACAGTGTAGGGACACAACTGTCACAGGCATCTTTTATGGAAAATCCTTTCCTTAGGATTTTTCCTCCTGAGAAGCTGAGACGCCTCAGGAACAAAATGTAAACAATGGTTATCTGCTGCTGTGGAATGCAACAGGTGCATCTGTGATTGGTCTCATGTGGTTGTTTCTAATTAATGGCCAATCACAGTCAGCTGGCTTAGACTTCCTGCCTGAGCCACAAGCTTTTGTTATCATTCTTTGCTTTCTATTCTTAGCTAGCCTTCTGATGAAATCCTTTCTTCTATTCTTTTAGTATAGTTTTAATCTAATATATAGAATAAAATAATAAATCAAGCCTTCTGAAACATGGAGTCAGATCCTCCTTTCTCCCCTCATCCTCAGACCCTTATGAACACTGTCACAACAGGGCACACTCCCAAAGCTCATGAGGGAATGTTCACCCATGGCAGTGACATGGCACACTCACACAGTAACATGGCACAGTGACAGGGCACAATCAGAGTGACGTGGCACAGTCACAAAGCCCATCAGGGAATGTTCATCCATGGCAGTGACAGGGCACAGTCACAAAATCACACAGCCCATGAGGGAATGTCCATCCATAGCAGTGACATGGCACAGCCTCAGAGTGACAGGGCACAGTCATAGAGCTCATGAGGGAATGTTTACCCATGGTAGTGACAGGGCACAGTCACAAACAAACATGGTACACTCACAGAGCCCATGAGGGAATGTTCATCCATGGCAGTGACAGGGCACACTCACACAGTGACAAGGCACAGTCACAGAGGCCATGAGGGCATGTTCACCCATGGCAGTGACATGGCACACTCACAGAGCCCATCATGGTGTGTTCCTTCTTGCAGTTTTTGGGGAGCCAGCAGAGCCTGCAGCCCTGGGAAGGTCCCCCAGCCCTGCAGGGTGGGTGTGCAGTGATCTCCAGGCTCCCTCCCTGTGCCCAGGCCACCTCAGGGCTGCTGCTGAGCTGTCCCTGGTGTGTGCCTGCCCTCCAGGCACTGCTGACAGGGCAGCAATGCCCAGGCAGGATCTGTGCAGCTGCTGGTGAAGCCAGACCCCACTGCAGCTCTGTGGCAGCACTCCAGTCACCGCTCCCGCTAAAGCATCAGTTTTAGGATGTGGGTGGCCAAAAAAAAAAAGCGATTTTCATCTAGATGTAATTGACACAGCTCTCTGAAAGGATGTGGCCATGTTGCTGCAAAGCTGCTCTTTGGAAAGCTGGATTCATCAGCTCCCAGCCTGCTGGGGAAGACTGATTACTTGTCATTATTTTCTGGCTTCAAGACCAACTGGGAGAAGATAGAGGTTCTACTGCTTTCCAGATTTTTCCCCCGGAAATCTGTCCTGATCTCAGAAGGTTTGGTGCTTTTTCATTATTTTTTAAAAACTATTATTATTGTACTGCCAGAACCTTCTGAAGCACTCAGGTGTTTGGGATTCTAAACAACACACTGACATGGGGAGAAAACATTTTTCACCATTAATTAAAATCCTGCAAAGAACTTGTGACAGATGGAAGTGATTGAACTTATTGCTATAGGGAAAGGTCAATTCCATTACAATGATTTTTTCACTCTAAAAAATTAATTATTCATCATTGAAGACACCACTGGAGAGTCTAAAGAAGATTTTTTTCCCCAAAGTCAGAATAAGCATTCAGAGTTCCTATCAGATGGAAAAGGCACTCCTGCACTCAGACCAAAAAGCTGGAGATAAGTTGTTCTGCCCCATCCACGTGCCTAGAAAAATGCTAAAATTTTTTCATTGATTCAAACTTATCTGCTGTAACATCCAATGCTTATTAAATTTCCAGAATTCCATTCTAACAGAGCCACAGGTTTTGTAAAAATTTGGATGTTTTTCGTTATATAAACTGGTTTTCACTTCATGGAATCAGAGAAGATCCAGAGGTGGAAGGGACTCCAAGGACCACCCAGCCCAGCTCCTGTCCCTGCCCAGGACACCCCAACAACCCCAGCCCATGCCTGAGATGTTGTCCAAACACTCCTGGAGCTCTGGCAGCCTTGGGGCTGTGGCCATTTCCCATGTGGATACTTAGATTTTTTCCCTGAAAGCAATATGTGTATGTGTACCTGAGGGGGAAAAAGTGTTGATAGCAACACTAAAAATGGAAATTAAGAGGAAAATCAGTATCCAATACTGGGTTCCTCAGTGAAGAAGGAGACTGAAGAGAGTCCAGTGGAGAACCACTGAGGTGATTGGGAGGCTGGAACCCCTCACACAAGAAAAGGCTGGGAGAGCTGGGACTGGGGGATCTCTTCAAAAAGAGACAAAGATCTACAAAGATCTAAAGGGAGGGAGTACAGAAGGTGGGCCAGGACCTTCCCAGAGGTGCTCAGTGACAGGCAGTGGCTACAGGCTGAAACACAGGAGGTTCTACCAGAACATGAAAAGCCATATTTACTGTCAGGGTGCCAGAGCACTGCTGCAGACGGCCCAGAAAAGTTGTGGAGTCTCCGTGCTTGGAGATATTCAAAAGTTATCTGACCCTGGTGACCCTTCTTGAGCAGTGGGGTGGGACAAGAAGACCTTTGGAGGTCTCTTCTCACCTCAACTTTAGGTTCTGTGACGGTGTTCACAGGGGTTTTCAGATGAGGGAAGAGACAAGCATCTGACTCCATGTTTCAGAAGGCTTGATTTATTATTTTATGGTATATATTATATTAAAACTATACTAAAAGAATAGAAGAAAAGGTTTCATCTCAGAAGGCTAGCTAAGAATAGAATAGAAAGGAATGAATAACAAAGATTTGTGGCACAGACAGAGAGCCGAGCTAGCTCTTGTGTGATTGGATATTAATTCCAAACATCCACATGAGACCAATCCCAGATGCACCTGTTGCATTCCACAGCAGCAGATAACCATTGTTTACATTTTGTTCCTGAGGCGTCTCAGCTTCTCAGGAAGAAAAACTCTTAAGGAAAGGATTTTTCATTAAAATATGTCTGCAACACTGTGACCCCAGGTGCTGGTTGTAAAGGGCTCTCCTGTAGGGAGAAAAGGTGGAAATGGACTCAGGAGAAACCCAGTGCCCCTCTTTGGGCACCTAAATGTGCTTCCCAAGCAGACAGCCCAGATCCTGAGGGTCAGACCTTGCTCTGGTGAACATCCTCTGGAGTAAGGAGAGACTCAGCTCACTGCAACAACACAAATGTGGTCCTGCCCCCTAAAAGCAGCTCCTGCCATTGATAACTCTGGTCTGAATTATCAACTTCATTCCCCTGGGAAAACAAGATTTACTATTCCCCGCATTTCTCTTGACTTTTGATGTAATTGCCCAGCAAATGCCAACACCAGAGCACTCATCCTCTTTTGGCAAGAGGAACGGGAACAGTGGGTCAAGAGTTCCCAGAAAAATTGACAAAATTGTAACTCACCAATGGACAAAACAAATCTATTTTTCCAGGCTGCCTGTTCTTCCATGGTGTGAATTAAATGAAATCCCACAATAGCCAACATTTTTAGATGTCTGTGTGAGCAAAAAGATGTGGCCTCCTTTTGGCACCCTGGGACTGCAGCAGCTGATAATGGAGTCAGTGGTACAATACCAACTCCAGATCTATTTGAGCACTGTCTGAAACCTGATTGTGCATGACTCTCAGAGAGCATAAGCCATGAAAAGTACCTTTGATACAGCCTAAAACTCCCCAATCTTTTTCATTTTTATAGTTTCATAGCCTTGCAAGCTTGAAAATTCCTTGGAGAACATGTGGTGAAACAAAAAAACCAAATGTAAGTAACACATTCTTGCAATTGGTGCCAGCGCAGTGGGACTGAAAATGTGTTGTGCAAATATATAGGGAAGTGAAGAGGACAAGAATACCCTTCTTTTAGAAAGTTACAAGTTCAACATCTCTTCATGAGACATGAAAAAAGCAGATGAAAAATATGAAGCTACGTAATGTATCTCACTGAAATCTCCAGCCTGACCCAAGGACCAGAATCTCATTTGCTTCATGACACTTTAAACCTTCCACTAACAAATCAGAAACAAACACAAAGGAGGTGAAATTGCACCCAAAGCTGCTCTGAAATGTTCTAGCAGAATAAAGTGACATATTTAATTATTTCTTATTCTTCTACAATTGCGGCCGGCAGCCAAAGGGACAGTCCTGGTTTCCAGAACTCTGGTTCTCACATCTAATTGAGATCTAGTCCTAAACCAAAAGTTCTTCCAGTTGCAGGCACTTCCACCTGATTCCAAAGGTCAGGAATTCACCCGATGGCAATGATGGGGTTCAAGGGTGAGGCTGTGTTTTATCTACAGCTCAGTCTGTACAGTACAGCAGGACAGAAGGAGCCAGTGCCCACCTAGAACAAGAGCCTCAAAAATAGATGATGCTTTACTGCTAAATTTAACTTGCAAAAAAAGAACACATCATACTTTTTGGAAGTCCAAGTGAGTATTTACAGCATTTCCATTTGGAATCTTTGAGTCATCATATTTTCAACGCAGCCTGAAAGTCCAAACCAAATCCTTAGTTTATGTTTATTACTAGCTAATTTATGTCATTAAAAGTTGGAATAAATGTTTGCAAATGTTTTCCAAATTTGTAAATGAAGAAGGCGCATGACATTAAAAAAAGCCCTACCCTAAATTGTCTACCTCCTTCCTTGCACTGGGACAAAAGAAGCAGTATTACAGAAGAAATATCAGCTTGGCTGCCTGAATATGCTGTTTTATATCAAACAAACTGATCTTGTTTCCTGAACAATCCACTCCACATATTTCTCTTGAATGAGTTCTTGATGTAGAAAGGCAGAATAATAGTCAAACATACCTCTGCAAAAGCAAAGATTCAGATCATTTTCCTATTATCTCCATTGCAACCAAATTACTTAAGAGCAGTCTCTCTTAAGGATGATAGAAATGCATATTTTGATAGATTTCAAGGCCTCTCTAGCAAGGTCACTTCTAAATGAGATTAAATACTCTCTTTTCAGGTTTCTGGTAGTGAGTGCATGATTTTTTACACAAGGCAAAAATGTAGCTGGTCTTGACTTGAACAACATTGGGGGCAATAAAGACAAAGCAACATCTCACCCTCTTGTGTACTCTCTGGTAAACAGAGGCTTTGGGGAACCACAGGAAAGCTCCCTGAAAACCTCTCTGCAGTTATTTTTTGTGGTGATTGTGGAGAATGTGGCAGCTAAAACATTCTGCAGACACAGAGGGCCTGCTGAAAAGAGTGGCTAACCTGGAGAAAGAAGGATTCCTCCCCGTGTGGGAGAGGGGTGCCATGGATGTACCCCCAGTGCTCAGCAGTCTGTCTGTCCAGGCAGGGCCCCCAGAGCCAGGGCTGCACTGCTCTGCTCTGCCAGGGGCTATTGGAACAGGACAGCCCCGTGGCAGGGAGGAATGATGAGGAGGACTCCACTGATATCAGAAGGCTAATTAAGGACTTTATTATGTTTTATTATATCATATTAGTATATAATATATTAGTATACTATTATATATATACAATTATATAGCATTATATAAGATATATTATAAATAATTATATAGTATTATATAATTATATATAATATACATTACACTATATATAATATATATTATATCTACTATATATAATAGATAGTATACTATGGTATATTATATATTATAATACTATATATTATAATATAGTATTATAATATATACTAGTATAATACTATACTATATAATATACTATACTAGTATTATATATTTATATAAATATATAATAGTATATATATATTTTTATATATTATATAGAATATACTAGTATAATACATATTATAATATAGCATAATAATATAATATATTATATTACATTATGTTACATTACATCTAAACTGAACCTTCCAAGCACTCAACTGCACAATATCTCGTGACTGTCAGTCCCAGCACACACACCTGGATCCAATTGGTCAGTGAATCACAACACTCACACCAGAATCCAATTATCAGTTATTACCCTTCAGGTAAACAATCTTCCATAGTGCATTCCACTTGTGAACAGCACAGGAGCAGTAAATGAGATAAGAATTGTTTTTTCTTTCTCTGAGGTTCAGAGAAAGTGAAACCCAGAAATATTCTTGGGAAGAATTGTGCCTTGCTTTTCTCTGTGAAGGGATATGTGGTGACAATGGGGGAACAAATAGCAATTACAACATGGATCAGAGTAAAAACCCACTGGAGCTGATGCAGAGATGAGGGAATGAAGTCTCCTTCAGATTCACTTTCTGCTGTGCTCTGTTTCATACACAATTCCTGTTTAGTAATAGTCCCATCATCCCCCAAAACTGTGCCAACAGTGTTTTTATCTGAAGTCCCAAATCTCAACCAACCATGCCTTGGGAAGGTAAAAAACAAGTCAAGATTTCCCATAGCAAAGTACCCAAAGCTGTGAAAAGACTATATTAGGCACAGTTGTATCTCAGTGAATGAAAACAAAGTGTAGATATTTCCACAAGTACATGTAGCTGATTCTAGTCCAACTGGAAGGATCTTACCTGTGATACACTATGAAATACACTATGAAATTTTGGCATTATTTAACATCAGTGTTAAGTCATTAATTTCAATGACTACCTGAAATAAAAATATTTTCTTTCCAAGGTTATGGGTACTAGCAGAAATGTAAGAAAATTTCAGTACAAACTCAGTTTGCAAATGATTCTGGGACTAGCAAGCACTCAAAGACAAGAATAAATGTTCTCACACAGACATATCAGTACTCACACAAACAAATCAGATAGTTTCATCATGTTTGTTCATTTAAAAAAAAATAAAAAACTTGTTTTAAAAAATGAGGTGTCTACAAGCTCTGCTAGAGTTTTTTTCTACTTCATAATGAAGGAAAGCTTATTAATGAAAGTA
Organism: Melozone crissalis; assembly: GCF_028551555.1. Classification (NCBI taxonomy): domain Eukaryota; kingdom Metazoa; phylum Chordata; class Aves; order Passeriformes; family Passerellidae; genus Melozone; species Melozone crissalis. The sequence continues at coordinate 17,406,873 of NW_026535785.1, read as the reverse complement.
GCTTCTTGGGCTATTTGCATGACTGCCCTTTTTGATATCACTGAGATTTTACAGACTGGCTGGGAGTTCACACCAACACTCTGGCTACCAGGGCCACCTGAAATGGACAGGTAGGTCACTTCTAGTCCTGCCTCCATTTTTGTAAAAGCCTGTTACCTTAAAAACAAATAAAAATCCCCCCAAAACACTACTGAAATGGTCCTGAACACATGACTGTGACAAGAAGCGCTGCTTTGTCTGTGTCACGCAGCTCTCCTGATGGCACTGAGGGAGCAGAACTGTTCTGTGTCCTGCTGAGAGGAGAGGCAGGGCTGGGACCCAACCCCTGAGAGATGATGCACTCTGAACATCCCTCCCACCTCCCAGCTGTGGACATCCCCTGTATATTGTTTTATTGAACTCACGCATTGTGTATTGTTTTATTGTGGTCACCCCCTGTCTATTGTTTTACTGTGTTTCACACAAGCTGCCCTTCTGTGTTGTGAAATAATCTTTATTAGAAGTTCTGATGGATGAGTAATGAGATTATTGACTCTCACAATTAAGAGGCAAATATTATGTATATGTTAAGAGAAGATTTATAAACTTATAGTTATGTTTCACCCCCTTGCATTGTTATCAGGGGGTGGCCTGGGTTGGGGACATTTGGGAGGGTCAGCTCACTACATGGCAACACCTGACTTCCAATCAAGGTGTAAGGAAGTGAATTCCACCACTGGACAGCAAGGAAGGGGTCAATTTATAAGACTTTGAGAGGGGCTGAAGGGTTAAAAGGCAGAACATCCATTGTGAGGATGAGCACACGACAGGAAAAAAAACCTTTGCTCCCATTGCTGTAATATTTTCTCCATTCAGTCTTCTGTTGTATTTTTTTTTAATAAGGTTTTAATAAACCTTCTAAACTTTTGAAAGCAAGTCACATTTCTCACAAAGCTTTTAGGAGAGCTGCTGCTTGGCAGCGTGATGGATATTTCTGTGCTGTCTGTTGCTGGATAGATGCTGGTTGCACCCCCCGGCACTGGGGGCTGTGCTGTGCCCAGGCTGGCAGTGCCCAGCACGTGCCCCTGGCCACAGTGAGGATGAGGATGCAGCTGTTTAACAGGGCCACAGTGCACCACAAACTGCTGCAGGAGGAGAATGATTGCAGCCAGCATGCATCCATCACCCAGCACTACAGAAATATGGAGTCATTGTAATAGAACAATATCCCATGATAAACACCTTCCCCCTTGAAATCCTCGTGCCTCAGCGTTTGGGGATGATGGATGGCCAGGCTTCACCTTGACATTTTCCCCCTAGCAGCACACTGTTGTCCTGTGACATTTTTCTCTGAAGACACATCAGACAAATTTTTGGGGAGGAAGAAGAGAAATGAACTTATACACTCATGAAAGGAAAGAAGAAACTACTATTTAAATTAAGAAGTTCAGGAGAGGAACAACTTTGTCTAATCATCATTTTAGTATCAGGATGACTTTGGTTTCCTTTTCTCATGTAACATTTACCAATATTCTCTCAGACCCTGATTCAGCATATTTTTTCCCCACATTCCCAGGATCGCTTCTGACAGTTCTCTCTTAGTGGAGATGATTATTCCTAAGACAGGGAAAATAATTTTTTGTAGAACTCCACAGCTGTTTGGTTTATATGGGGACAAAAGTCTGCTTATTTTCTTAGATCTCCATTTAACTGCTTACTACAGCCATGGTGGTTGTGAGGGAGGGAAAAAGCTCTCTGGCCTGGCTTCAGCAGCTCCAGAAGGCAGAGCCTAAAGGACCCTCTGCATTTATACCTGTTAGAATCATCCTTTCCAAAAACGGTGACTCCAACACCCTTCCTACAACATTCTGATCCACAGAACACAAAATGTCAGTGAAAACTGTGATGCCATGACACAAGGCTCAGGCCAGAATTTTGCTCTTTTTTGTGAGGCATGGGGAAACTATGGAAAAGAAGCCCCATCACAGAGCATTGCTGTTATCATCTTATTACAAAAAGCCCATACCTTCTTGGTGACTTCTCATGGACAGCTCCTCACAGCACCAACTTCTTCTCCTCCTTCTTCACAACACAGCCAACAAACTCCAGCTCTCTTCTGAGCCAGCTCACCCACTCTTTTATAGCCCTTATCCTTATTGGACACAGCTGTGCCCTGTTAAAGGCAGGCCTGTTCCTAATCTTTGGTAATTGGCACAGCTGCAACTCATCAGGAGTGGCATTACCTTCTGCACTATCTTGATTTTCTTACATTCTATCCCCCCCTCCCATTGTTATGTGTTTATGGGCTGCAGACACATTTTTCTGGTGATATGGCATTAAAACTTTAAACAGTTGTGTGCTTCAAGCAGTAAAGAGGAGACTAATGAGATCCTCTCAAAAGTGAAACTTTCAGGTGGCTTCACAACTGCACAAAATTTTTGTGACTTGCTTCCCAGAGAAAGCAAAAAGAGGAATTTTAAAAGAAATGGCTTTAATGGTATTTATTTCTCACCACCTGCAAAGCTCTGCTGACTTTCTTCTCCAGGTTTAAAGGCTTATGGATTGGGAAGGAGGCAAACAACAAACACCTTTTAGCAGCCTTGAAAAGAAAGTAGCACATCTTAAAACTTCTCTCAGTGTTGTATCAGCCCACAGAGTTTCTACTCTGAATTACAATATCAACCCCAGGTTTGAGCTGGAGTGATGGAGTATTCATGGCAAAAGCAGATTATGGCAAGGCACTGCGTTTTGTGGCATGAACTTCATCACTAAATGAAAGGTAATCCTGAAATGTTTTATGTATTATATATATATGTATTATAGTATATATAAATCTATTTTTAAATTCAGAAGGGCTTAAAATAGGAAGAAAGGCACTGAAGCATTTTAAAGATGTTGAAAAAAAAAACCTATTACACACTGAAGTTCATTACCACTGGTAATACAATTGGATTTCACAAAACCAGTTTGTAAATAATTGCATATGAACTGCACATGGTTGCTCACAGTTTACACATGATTACAGTTTGATTGCAGAGACAACCATACAAACAATGAGCTCAATTTACCCAATAGTTGTAGACATTTTGCAAATGGATTCTGTATACTTAAATCCATTTGGTTAAACGCACTCAGTAAATATTTTTCAGCTGGGAGCCCATGCAGGGTACTCGGTGAGGGTTTTTATAGTTCAGCGCTCTGACCTCAGCAGAGATTCTTCTTCTGCTGCTGTCTGACTCACCTGCTTTTCACATTTTCTTTCCTCCTCTCATCTCTCTGTTGTTTTTGTTTTGGGGGGACTGATCAAAAATCCATGACAGTACAGGCAGAACTGCCAGGCTGTTCTGTTAGAAACTGGTGCCATGGACAATTACATGGAATTCACACCCATTCCCAGTGAATTCCCTATTTCCACACCTCTTCCCACCTGTTCTTCATTGTGTCCTGCTGCAGTTGGACAAGAGGGGACACTGTCTGATGCTGGGAGAGCTGCTGGGGCTGAATAAAATTAGTTAGAGCCTGAGATTTGCAGGAAGATGTGCTCAAATCACATCTGTGTTTTCATACCTGTTAAGCCTGTCCCATTGGGCGGGAACCCAATCGTCACAGGCTGTCACAGACACATTTTATGAAAAATCCTTTCCTTAGGATTTTTCCTCCGAGAAGCTGAGACGCCTCAGGAAGAAAATGTAAACAATGATTATCTGCTGCTGTGGAATGCAACAGGTGCATCTGTGATTGGTCTCATGTGGTTGTTTCTAATTAATGGCCAATCACAGTCAGCTGGCTTAGACTCTATGTCCAAGACACAAGCCTTTGTTATCATTCCTTCTTTTTCTATTCTTAGCTAGCCTTCTGATGAAATCCTTTCTTCAATTCTTTTAGTATAGTTTAAATGTAATATATATCATAAAATAATAAATCAAGCCTTCTGAAATATGGAGTCAGATCCCCGTCTCTTCCCTCATCCTAAGACTCCTGCCACATTAGGCTCTGCTGAAGCTGCCACTTCCAGCCTGCCACTGTCACAGGCAGGAGCTTTCCAGAGCACACAGGGCTCTTCCAGCCCTGGCTGGAGCCTGGAGAAGCCTCAAGAGAGCAGAGTGAACCTGACCAAGTCTGCCAGGAGATCTATGCCAGCCCAGGGTGGTGCCAGAATTTCAGAATTTCAGGCAGTCATTAGATGGAAGAGCACCTGTAACACCTCAGGCATGTAGGACAGAGAACATTCAGTATCAAGGAATTTGAAAAAATAACTAGTTATACTTTTTTTGTGTTTTTTAATAGGTGTTGGAACAGGGCAAGACAAGAATTTTCTCTCCTCACCAAAATGTTTCAACTGCTTTTTTTTTACCCCACTCACAAAAATAACAAAATTGGAAAGATTATAAAGCCTCACCAAGCAAGGATGACTGCATAACTGGTTCTTGATTTGCACACAGTGTAAATCTGCCCCCTTGCATGGAGATGGGGCAGGGGAAGGTGTCCTCTGTAGTGGATAAGGTTTTGATTTTGTCTTACATTGCTTTTCAGATCACCTATGAGAACAAACAGCTCTTTCTAAAGTGCTGAGAGAACTACAGTCCTGGAAAAAACATTTTAATGATAGATTTAATTGAATGAGAAATAATCTTTTGTTTCTCCCACCACAGTTTTTTATCCACATAATTAGCAAAATGAATCTCTACATGAGTTGCACCATGTCACACAACAAAGGCACCGATGACTCCAGAGTACCTCTCACAGCCTCAAAAATTCTTTGTGTTGCTTAATGACACACCTTGGGTGAAATGGTGCCATTAGACAAAATTAAATTGCCAGTCTGCCCTATTCTTGTTTACAGTACATCCAAAAGCTCCAAAGCTTTTCAAAAGCAGGAAAGTCAGTGACTTTCTGCTATGCTTAATATCTCAAATGATAGTAAAGGCCATCTCCAGACTGCAGCAGGCAAACATAATTCCTCTCAGCTTAATGAAGTTATGTCTGTTTATACCAGCTTAGAATTTCATTCACAATTGTGCTTTGGAGATAGGACTTCACAGTATGCTTAGCAGCTGCCTTCCAGTCATGCAAAGAATGTGGCCATTATTATAACTGAACATTATTCCTTTTAAACAGAGAGAATTATTAATTAGAAAAAATGCCCTCATTTTCAGGGGCACTAGAAAATACTCTTGTTAAAAATAGAAAACAACTTCTCTATTAATTATGTCCACTGAGACCAACACAGTAGCAAAACACCAACCATAACTTATTAGTTCAAAATAACTTGTAGAACTATTAAAGATCATCCTTACAAGAATTTTCAGGTATTCATTTCAGTTTATGCCTTTTATCTTGTGCACTCATTCCTTGTGTGTTTCATCCAAACAAAGAAGTCTTGCTATTAAAATAGGACAGCATGAAATTAATATTTTTCTTAATTTTTGCCTTGTGAAATCTAACTGGTTAACTGAAAATGAAGGTTCATTTCAAAAATTCTGAATGAATAGGAAATGCTGCAAATAAAAAAGTGTACTCTGGTTTATTCTGAAAACAGTTACAGATTCTGGGTACCACAAAGTTTGGATGCCCAGCTTAACTGGACTGATTAATCTTCTGAAGCAGATACCTTTCCCAGGTTCTCTACCTTGAGTGCCCAGATACCACCAAAAAGAGCCTGACTGCCTTCCTTTACTGAAATTTTGGGACATAAGTATTTCTCCTGGTCAAGTGACATGGGTATGTATAGTTTATGCTTTTTCTTCTTTACTATCCCTTAAAAACAAAATTTGGCTATCAGAGTTGAAGACTTTATGACCCAGGTTCCTGGCTGAATTTCCACACATGATCAATGAAATCAGCTATTGTCTTTGTAGGTTTTGTATGAGACAGCCATATTGCATAACCCACTGACAAAACTATTTAATTGCTATTTAAGGATCTTTTTTTTTTATTAGAAAATGAATTATGGGTTACAGTAAATGGAAGAAACCAGAGAAGGAGCACTGGTTCAACAGGTGCCAAGGAATGGAGAGAAAGGAACAGACTGTAGGGGGGTCAATGCACACGTGATAAAGGTGAAACTTGAACAGATACTGCAGGACTGAGAGACTGAAGATTTCCATTCAGGACCATCTGAACAATGGGAAAGGCTTAAAAAGAAAAGACAGAAACAAGAAACCTCAGCTGAAGAGTGAATGGAGTAGTGGAATCTGGTCCTTGCAATCTTGCAATTGAGGTTCTTTGTGATCTCCAATATCTTGGTAATTCCAGCTAGATCTAAATACAATACATACATCTTGGCACATTCTGTGGAATCCCACATGCCAACCTACAAGAATGTGTTTTTCAGAAGTATTTATGTCTAGGTACCAAGCAGAGGAAATCTTTGTACTGTCTCTGCCAGGCCCACAGCAGCCCTGCTACAAGACCTCAGCTGTGTGGCTCAGTCTCTTAGTGCCCAAGGTACGCCAGAACACGTAAATCCCTTTGTCTACACTCCCAACACCACATTTCAAAGTCAGGGGATGCTTTAAACCAGCCAACTTCCCCTTCAGAAAGCTGTGGCAGAGGTAGAAGCCAGCAAGCAGCAGCTCAGGACTCTGCAGGTGGGAACCCAGCACACCCCTCTGGCTGTCCAGGACACCAGGACCCTGCCAGGGGGCTCAGAGACCCTGGCACAGAGCCCACAACACCTGTGGGTTTTATTGTGACCCAAGGAGCAAATTACCAACCTTACGTGAAGATCAGCAAGCCACAACAGTTTAGGTAGAATAATAGTGAAGTTACCATGGAGTGGAAAAGTAGATTTTGGGGTTTCTGGTATGGGGGTTCAGGATGCAAGATGGAGAGAACTGGGCATGTCCAGCCTTTCTCCTTCTTCTTCTTGGCCTCCATCTTCTGCTGTGATGGTGGCACTTACCAATTGGTTTAGAGTAGAAGCTCACTGTCTAACACAGGTGATAGGTATTGGACAGTAATTGTAAACATTGCACACCTAGTTTTCAGTACAAAGACATAACACTGCCCTGGGGGCAGGCAGAGTGCCTGGAACTGTCCTGCTGGATGGACCTGGGCAGGGCAGGAGAAAGAATTTTATAGATAAGGAACAATGAACAACCTTGAGGCCGAGAAATGAAGAGCTCTGACTGCTTCTTCAAGCACCAGGATGGGAAAAGAGACTTTCCAACTTTTCTTGGGGTCACTCTGAGCAGCTAAAGATCCCAACATGTGCAGGTGGAAAGCCCAGCTCCAGTGGAGGCTCCAGCCCCTTGGGAGCAGGGTGAGCCAAAGGAATGGACACATTTTGCCCAAGCAGTGTGCAGATCCAGGGTTTCATAGCACACCAATTCATCACTCCAGGAGATAGTGTTCTTCCTCTCGTCAAATATTAATGATCATTTCAGGAAGTTTAAAAAATTGTCTCCAAGCAACTTCTCGCAGCCATTAATTAAAATAATGAGCACTATAATATTAAAAGTGTAATGCTCTTACATGTCCTCAAGTGTTTGCCTAGAAGTCTCTGTCTGTGAGAGACAAAAAAAGAAAAAAAAAAAAAAGAAAATCTAAAAGAACAGCAAATTAAAAGTTGATACTTGTATCACTGCTGGTCAAGTAATTCTCAGCTTGGAAATATAAAATTGGTTTGTTATCTTCTGCAGACAAATGCCACAAGACTCCTGCTTTTCTCAGCACCCCAACTCCCTGCCCCTAATTCACACACAGTTTTCCATAGCTGTGCTCCTCAGGAAAGGGGACAAGTCACAACCCACCTGTGCTGCTGCAGAAGTGTTGTAAATATATGTGTAAATGTAAGCAGAGGTTCTCAGAATTCAAAGCTGGCATTGAGCAGTTTGCATGGGAAATGCAGGAGGATTCTGCATCTATTCATATGTGGACACCTCAAGAGATTTGTCTCTGCTGCCATTTTATCCCTCTGGGTTTTATCCCATGAGCACTGAAAGGACAGAGGAAACCTGGTGAAAAGCCATGCACGACTCTCTACATAACAATTCAATTTTAAGTAAGTGAATACAAGGACTTAGAGAATCATGTAATAGAGGATGAAAAGATAACAACGTGTGTTTACTTGCAATGTTCATGGTTTGTTGGGTTTTTTACATTTAGCAAACACACAAAGCATATCTTTTCAGTCATCTCTGTTCTTAATAGGGTTTTGATTTGCTATATAGCTTTGGTTCATTTGAAAAGACACTTGAGAATGAATTTCCACCTCCTTCAAGGGATATCTCTCATTAAGGTGTTTGTGCAGGGCTCCCAGAAGCCTGTTTGGCAAAACAGAAATCCTTCCTTGACAGAGGACAGCTTTCATCTCACACACTCACTGCAGCCACCCAGGTGAGTATGTAAACTAGACTACATTTGCACTGCTAATTCAAATTAGAATGGAACATCTCCAAAAGAGAGGCTGAGAGAAATTTCAGTTCTAATACTGAGATAGTTGAAATATTCCTCTCACAGAATGACATGGGTATTGCAGTCCTCTTAGCCAAAGGATGAAACTGAATTCCAATTTTTTCCTGAAGAAAAGTGTGAGAGCCTAGCCTGTCTTTTCCTTTGTCTGAAGACTTTGCATTGGACTTGATGGAATAGAAACCAGGACAGAGCACAGGGCAAAATGCAAAACTCCAGGATTTGCATGGGGAATGTTTGCTGTGTGTGTTCTTCACATCCTGCCATCAGTCCTGCCCAGACTTGGCTGTGTGAAAGCTTTTCTGGTAAAGCCACATCACTGTAGGGAAGAGCCATTTCTAGCATGGTTTCATTTTTTCAGGGTGAAGCTGAGGGATTCTTACACTTCAAGCTGCAAGTGCAGCTTATAATTGCAGCTGCATTTCTGCTCTCCAATGCTGATATGGCTGGGAAGAGGCAGAAATTCTCTATTTATGTATAACTTCACCTTAAATCTTCACTTTCCAAAGTTCTGAAAGTGCTATGCTGTAATAAAACTACTAAAATTCGTACATTGCATTTTGCCATTCAGTTTGGCACAGTGAGCTGCTCAGTGCTATTCCTGTAACTCTCCAAAGTATTGCTTCATTTAAATTAAATTTTCACTGTTTTTTTCTTTTATTCCTGCCTTAGTAATAATGTGAAATATTTTTGAATAAAAGGTGTAAACAAAGCTAAGTAGGCGTCTGCATTGACATCACCTAAAGCATCTGTAATTATCTCTATTATTCCAATGAGAAAATTAGAGAGAAGAGAAAATTCTATGGGTTTGGGGGTGGTGGTGGTTACTGGGATTTTTTGTTTTTTTTTTTTAAAACCTGATATGGAAATGGCTGAACTATCATGGTAAGGCATCATCTGTTGCAAAAGATGATCAATTCAGGAGGGCAGGGACAGGCAGAGGTCCCAGGCCTCTGCTAAAACACAACTTTCAGGGAGAAGTGCAAGGGAAAAGCCAAGTCACAATGTAATGATCCATAGGAGGGCATTTTAGGTAGAATTGATGGCAGTTATTAAAAAAGTAAAAAAAGGAGGTGGTTGAGCCCACGGCTAAATTGAACATGGAGCTGTGAATGAAGTTCAGGCTCAGGAGACAAATTAAGATATGATGAAAAGGTCTGTGCCATCAGATAAGAAAACACAGTTTTATTTTTACTCCTGGTCATAACAGTGAAAAGCCAAAAAATGGCTAAAAAAAAGAAGAAATAATTCTCATTCAAACATAAGCAAAATTGCAGTGTTTGAATACGTTTTGTGCACTGACAAATATGTATGACTGTAAAGTGTCTAGTAAATAAAAGATTCAAATGATCTGCCAGAGGTTTCTTTGTTAAAATTTCAGCATAGCCCTGAAATTGTGTGGTTGAGAAGAAAGTTTCCGTGGTTTTAGTTTTGGGGGTTTTTGGTTTTTTTTGTTTGCTTGTCTTGGTGCTTTTATATTTAACCCAGTCACACATTACAAGAATGTCTATATATTGGTATTGTTGTTGTAGAGCACATTACTGAGATTTTGCCAAAACCATGGAATAGTCTATACCAGATTCCACAAGGGAATATCTCAATTGACTCATATCCTGATCTGGGAGCACAAATAGGATGGAATGTGGCAGCCCAGTAGCAGCACACACACACATACACAATGTTACCTTAGCTCTGAGACTGAGCCAATGGAGTCAGAACATAACAAAAACAAAACAGAAAGGAGTAAAAAGACTAAATTAAAAAGAAAGAAAAATCACAGACCCTGCATCTGTTGGTATGCCCAAATAGAAATCCAGATGTGAAGAGGGCATTTTATGACTAAGATACAGCCAGCTGAGAATCACAGAACATCCCCTGGAAAATGAATAACCGAAACAGGCATAGTAAATTGTTTGTTTAGACATAGAAAACAAATGGATGGAGTTACTGCCAAGTCTGAAACTAATACTTAGACTTTAAAATGTCAGGCTATATTATCCCAGCTGAGACCCTTTTCTCTTGCTGTGTAATTCAGAATTTCTGCTTGTTGATCTTACGCACCTTGATGCTATTAATGCATTGACAGAAAAGCTGATTTTTAAGGTAAATGCATGGTTCCTGGGACCACAAATGCACTTGAAAACAATGATCTTGATATTTCTGGTTAATAACTTGAATTTATGTTTGTGCACTTCATACTGTTTACATCTAACTCATTATATCTCTGCCTACTGTATAATCAAGGAGCAGGCACTACAAAATCATTCTGTGGTGGAGAGTTTTTGATCCACATTATCCTCAATGTTCTGAACCTTCTTCTACCTCAAAACATCTGGCGTGGTTTACTTTTATTTCTTCACAATCCTGGAGTTTCTGTGGAGGGGCTGAGGGCCTCTGCCCAGTCTCCTGTATTGATGGCCCAAAACCTTGATTTTCCTTCTGAGGATAGCACCAACCTCCTGATCCCTCTGCCTGGATGCTCCTCAGTCAAATTCCCTCTATTCAAAAAGCTTTCTGAGGGGATATTCCCAAGCCTTTGTCTTGAAAACCATGGGACAGGCTGCAAATCTGCAGTGCATGTACCTCTGGTCCTGGTCATGGCATGGAAATGTTAGAAAGGGGTGAGTGAGGAAGTACACTGAAGTTCACAGGCCTTACTACTCAAAGCCTGTGGAGGTTGAAATTTATCTACAATTTAATAACTTTTGCAAAGTGTATATGTAATCAAACACACATTATTTCCCATACCAGGCTGATTTGATGACTAATATACACCAGTTCTGATCACTGCTTATTCAAACACACTGATCTTCCTAAAAACATTTGAAAAGCAGTGCTGTAAGCAGCAAAGAGCATATCCATTATTCTAACAGATCCCCCAGAAAATCCATTCTTCATTTACTTAATTTCTTCAAACTCATGTTTCTTTTCTGCCATTAAGACAACTGGAAAAACCCCTCAAACCATAAATCCTGTGTTGGTTTGACGTGTTCCAAGCAGAGCTTGCAACTTGGCCACTCCCATGAATCTTCATCACTATTAGCCTCCCTAAACAACCTCAAACAATAAATAGTTTGTGAAAATTGGGATGGCTGTATTGATTCAGCATCCTCCTGACTCAGTGCTCTTCCTCCAGCAGGGACCACAAGTGGATATCTAGGAAAAAGCAACAACAATCATGACACCTTCCTTGACAGTCCTCTTCCTTGCAGTCTCTGACCCTTCTTTGACTCAGGAGATCTTCTGGGGTTGTTGTGGTTTGCCCATTTAATAACCCACAACAAATCTCTTCCCATTCCTACCTGGTCCTTTGAGCTCACAATGAATGTTTTTCATCTACAACATTCAATAAACATTTCCATTTCTGCAACATGTGGTGTGAAGAACCACTTTGTTCTGTCTCTTCTCCATCTGGCTTTCATTAACTTGCTTTGATAGCTCCTACTTCTCATATTCAAACAGAAGGCAAATATAGGGCCTTATTCTCACTCTCCATTCCAATGATGGCTCTGTAGTGCTTCATTTCTCTTGAATCATGGATTTTTTCCTCTGTTTTGAGGATCCTGAGCTTGCCCAGCAGAACAATGGGTGGGAGCCATTCCCTATCTTTGATCACACTCACTTCCCTGAAATCTCTCCAGTTTCAACAAGTCCTTCTGAAGGAAGGGACCCCAGCTGCAGTCACTCAAGATGTGGATGGACCATGCTTTTTTCCACTCAGAATTTGTGTTGTTTTTGTTCTTAGACTCAAGCAAGCTTTAAGTCCCAAATATCTGTTGCACATTTTGACTGCTGCCAAACACAAGGCTGATGGTTTCACTGTACTATTTAGAATAACTTCAATTTTTCATGAGACTTCTTTCTATTTTATCCAATTTAACAGTCAGCTATTTGGGAACTTGCCATGTGGAAAATTTCTGTATTTTTCACTCTTTTGTTCCCTTTTAGCTTTGCTTTCACAGGTTCCATTAATTCATCCTGTGCTTGAATTTAAACCCAAATGCATTTTCCCCTTACAAATAAAGTAAGGGTGGACACAGATGAAGGCAAGAAAATCTTTTGGCACTCCTCGTTTCCAAAGGCTCTTCATCAGAGTTCTGATGTCAGTCCCATTGTCACAGATGGAAGTATGCATTTAAGCACCATTAAACAAAACATTTATTCCAAATGCATCGTAATTACAGAAACACCTGTGCAAAACAACTCTGAAAAGACACATTTTTGGAGCTGAGCTGCTCTGGCATTTCCCATGAAGGAACAGGAGAGAGGTGAATAAAGCATGGTGGGGATGCAACACAAGATTTTCCAAAGCTTTCTTTGGCTGTTTCTTAGCAATGTGTTTATGTTAATTTTCAATATTAATCCTCACGCAGCCTAAAAATTCTTTTTTCAGGAAGAATTTCTTCTCAAAGAGGGTGGTCAGGCATGGGAAGAGGTTGCCCAGGAAAGTGGACTCACCACCCCTAGAGGTGCCCAATAAATGGGTGGATGTGGCTCTTCATGCTCTAGTTTAGTTGAGAAGCAATCAAGGGTTGGACTTGATTATCTTGGAGGGCTTTTCCAACCTACATGATTCCATGAGTCCATGGTTCTATGATCAGGGGAACCAAAATCAGATTTTCACAGGTGCCACTCTTAAGGTGGTGTGACAGAAAACACTTTGAGAGGGACTTGGGAAAGGGTAGACTTCAGTAACCAAAAGATGCCAGCTACAATTAAAAAAAAAATAAAAAAGAAAAGGAAAAAAAGTGAAGATCAATGAGAAAAGCAAAGAGTAATTAAAAGCAAAGTAATTAAATTAGAAAACAAGTAAGTAACAGAACCCCCTTCTGCAATGAGCAGTAAGAACATAAAGATGTATTTGAGAAGCTTGTGAGCTTCCCCAATGCTAAGGACAGCTATAAGCAGTTTCAATTAACACCATTTAGAGATTCACTGCAGTTGATTTCAGAAGAATGAGCCCACTTTCCATAAGTGACTAATGGAGCTGACATTTGTAAACCATTATGGACCCCAAATTCTAATCACCATTTCTTCCACAAAAAGCTTTTTCATCCAGCTAAACTAGGCTGACTCCAAAAGTACATTTTAGAGTGATAATTAATTCAATGCCAAATGTGCCTGCAGTAAAAATACCTTTAGGGAATGAACACATAACAGTGTGTGTAGCTTTTAAATAAGTCGTCCACAGGGCTATGCCAATTTAAACGAATTAAAATAATTGTCAGTATGCTAGGTATGGAAATATTCTTTTTGTAAAACTGCTGTGAAATGCCCTGGAGGCTTGGGTGGCATAGCAAGAGGGATTCAGGCACTTACATCTTCTCTGTCCAGCTTGATAGAAATATCCTCAGGTGTTGTGGTGCATTCAGTGGTGTTGATATAATGGCATAATCCTGTTTTTTCCAGGCAGATGGATGTTGATGCAAACCAACACCCTGAAAGGCAGGGAATCCATAGCAGAGCATTCAAACAGATTCCTCTGCTCACTCTGGTTATCTCACTCAAATATCTCTGTTCAATCTTTCCCCCAGAAAAGCAGACAGAAAAAGGGCAAAAAGTAACCCTTGAGATGTTTGTAAGTGGCAGCAGGCTCAGAAGCTGCACCTGAACCTCCCCTGTGTAATTGGATCAATGTGGTTGAGGTGCCACTGACACTCTTTGGTCTCCCTGTGCTGCCACCAGGGCTGGGACAGCTCCAATTCCAGCAGCCTCAGGGCTCCTCAGTGTCCTGAGTTCCTCTAACAAGCAGCAATTTTTAGGCTTTGCAGCTCTGTGATCTTGTGCTGCTTTGTTGAGCAGCAGCGTTCAGGCCGGCATTAGCACCTGAGATCAATACCCACACCAGGACCCACCACCCTTGCAGAGGAGAAAACTGAATTTATTGGTGCTTTTTGCACAGCAGCCAGGAACTCAGGATCTGGCCCAGCCTGGTCTGGAGCAGCTTTTCAAAGACTAAAATACCAGAGCAGGGTTGTCCTCCCACAAGAACAGGTCCTAAAAACGCTTGGGTTAATGTGGGATTTTGTGCAGATCTTGCACAGATTCACATAGAACAGACATTTTTTTTTTTTAATTAAAAATTTAAAAACTTTTTTAAACATTTAAAAAAATTTTAAAACTTTGAAAAGTTAAAAAACTTAAAAAGCAAATTAAAAAAATAAAACAACTCTGCAGGTTTTTCAGCACCACCACAGTTCATCAGTGTCACCCTTAATTTGTTTCAGCAGGTTCAGAAGGTATCAATAGAACAATACGAGCATTTTCCACCTGCTACAGGTGTAACAATAAAATTTAAATGGTCTAGACTTTACAGATTTAAGAAATAAATTGTTTGGGAAGGGTAGCAAAAAACTCTTCTACTCTAATCTAAACTGTTTTCCAGATTATATCATTACATCTCACCCAGCCTAAGATTTCATACCCCAGTTGGAATAACATTTGTTTTTATTTCCAAGTTTGCAACAAGAAAAGAAAGGGGCTTATTCTACTCTACATTAGGACTGACTATATAGCAGCTTATTAGAAAACAAGAAACTAAAATTAATCATGCCACTATCAAACATGGCCATTTGGAATGGCTTTCCAGCCCCTTAGAAAGATAAATTTTAAAAACTCCTAATCATACCTCATGGAGAAAGAATATCTACAAAGTCAGTATTTCTATCTCAGATATGTGGAAGTTACTATGTTTAGCAGGTCCAGCTATGCTGAAGGGAAAAGAAGAGATAATCTAAAAAGCAGGAACAGATCTGGCCATCAGCTTCCAAACTCTCTTAAATATTTGAGTTTTAGTGTCTGCCCTGCTCATATCTGCAGACACAAGTCCAAATTCTTTACCTCCTATAATTCTATACCTCCTATAATTCTATACCTCCTATAATTCTATATCTGCTATACCTCAGAATGTTTCTAGTCAGATATTCCAGTTTAAATTAATTTCCACTTACGTTAGAATAACTCTAGACTTTATCTTAAAAAGGTGCTACACTAATAGTGAGTGTTTCGATAAAGAGCAGTGTTCAACACACATTACACACCCATGAGTCTTCCCTTTCCAGCTTGATTTTATAAAGCTATTTTCATCCCGTACCAGGCACACATTTCTTTCAGTGCCCCAGTGTTTTAAATTCTATAAAAGGGCTTAAGGGGAAAAAATTGTAAATATTTGCTTAATGTTTTATTACTGGGAAAAAAAAAAAAAAACAAACAAATAGGTACATTTACATCAGCTGGTCTCAGAAAATGAGAAACAGGTAGATATGGATGTGTGAAAGCCCTTGGACATATTCTTGAAGAGCTCATGACAAAAATCTATTGGAAAATCTATTTTTTTTTTTTTGGCCAAAACCTTAGGTACTAGAAACTTCTCCCCTTTCTTACCGAAACAAAATATAGGGAGACTTTCAATAAAAACTGAAAGGTTTCCTGTCCTGCCTCCCAGATTTCCTCCTGAATTTCCCATTATGAGACCACCACCAGCAGCCATTAGAGAGAAGACAGCTGAGCAAGTGTGAACACAACATTTGAGCAAACTTTGCCTTTTTCCAACCTAAAACTCAAGCTACACCCACCTTTACCTGATGCAGCAAAGCTGAAGAATGAGAGCTTTGTCCTCTGGGTGTTCCCTGAGCTCCTGTGCAGGGCTGGGTGTATTCTGGGGTTATTTCTGCCAGTATTGTTTAATTTTGGAAGCACAGGCAGCAGCATGCATTTACCAAAGGGGAGCTTATTAGGAGGAGCTCTTTTTGTTTAATATGAGGACCTCTCCTTTTGATGGGCATGGGGGATTAGACATTTAGCATTTCCTCTGAAGTAAAGCCTTTGAAAAAGGTATTAAATACAAGGCTTGGCAAGAAGAATAGGCAGCAAATACACAAAGGGGAATTATTTTCTGAGATAACATTACAATTTGCCACGTGGTATCTTTTTGTTTTACAAGCATAAGCTTAAATGCAACACTAAAGTGGGAAGATCAGAAGAGATGGAAAACCTGATTATTTCAACTTGCTGTTCTTTGAAAATTGGCAGGCAAATTGACTTTAGTAACAAAGTCCTCTGCAGGTGCTTTGCAGCAGACTTCACAGAGCAGTGCCCTGTCTGTCCCACTTACAGTCAGATGGGACCCACAGGATGCCCTTCTCCAAGGGCACCCCCACCATGCCAGGGTCCTGCCAGGGAGGGAGGAATTTCATCAGCTCAGAGCCCACTTCTCCACCATCTGGTGAAGAGTTCCTAGTAAAGGAACAGTATTTTTGGCAGGTTTTTGGGTTTTTTGGGTTTTTTTTTTTTTTTGGTGGGTTTTTTTTGTTTGTTTGGTTGTTGTTGTTGTTGTTTGTTCTATGGGGTTTTTTATTTTGGTTTGGGGTTTTTTTTGGTTGGTTTTTTTGGCTTTTTTTTTTGTTTTGTTTTGGTTTGGTTTGGTTTATTTGTTTTGTTTTGTATTGTTTTTTGTGGGTTTTTATTTTTTGTTGTCGTTGCTGTTCTTCCATAAATCAAAACATTAAGTGAGCAATCACACCTGAAGGAGATGATGAAATTTCTGTTTGGGATGGGATGGATTCACCATCTCATTGCAATTTTGCTTTTTCACTTCAGTAGGTGGAGGATTGCACACAACTCATTTCTTTAGCACATATTCTAATACCTTTAAAAGAACTATTTGTATTACATTTAATTTATTGTATTAGATTTTATGTTCCCAAAGAATTTACACAGCCATATCCTAGCAAAATGGTTTCTTTTAATGCAAGGGAGCATATGAATTTTATGCAGATCATTAACGTCTGTCATTTTCAAAATTGTCAATAAATTCTACTAAAAAATAAACCCCAAACCAACCCCTAGCTAGAAATGAAGTGCACTGCCTATAAATATTTTGTGAATTCCAGGAGACTGAGTTTCCACCAAAGAAAAAAAACATTTCCTGCAGTATTTTCTTCATTAATAGAGTATAAAAATAAAATGGAAGTGTTCAGACTCTTTGGTACTGTGGAATCATCCTGCCCAGTCTTCTCCAAGCGTTACCCTTCATGCTGAAAAAGGTCAGAGCTAATCCTCTCCCATGGATTGTTCTCTTTACTATGGAGGTGGCCATCTGTGCAAAAAGCTCTAACTTCTGCTCCAGCCTCGCTTTTTCCTAGAGTTCTTCCTCAAGGACTATCCTGCCTCTCCCATCTGTAGCTGTGAATGAAACTCCAGCGCCTGCAGGTTCAAAGGAGACTTGTGCAGGCCTTTCCCTTCAAGCCCTGGAGCAGGGGGGGTGTTCCTTGGCCCTGGCCCTGTGCCACATTAGAATAGGTCTGAGCACCTTTGCCCTCGGACCGACCTCGGCGCTCAGAGAAGCTGATCTGCAGAATCAGCCTAATCAGAGCTCAGCTGCTGGGAACCTGGCACTTCATCCCTGTGCTGTCCACTTCATTTGGACTGATTTGCAACGATAGCAGGATGTCCCTTTCTCATCTGCGGTAAACAGAAGTGATTTCCTCTGCCTGATTGCCGGGATGCAGTTTTTTTTCTCAATATCATACAATTTTAACGATGTGCTAAAAATAAGAATCTTCCTCATATAGATATGGTTCTACATTTGTCACCTCTGGTGATCCTCAAAATGCATTAAAAAAGGCTTAGAAAAATGGCTTCTTCTGGAGAATACACAAGTCTGAGTAAATGTCTATGTATACAAAGTATTTCTGGAAATGAAAGTGGATGAATAAAATACACTATAAAGAAAGAGAAATAGAAAGAGGATTAGCAGCAACCTTTTAGCTGTGAAGCTTTGGGATGCTGGAAAATTAAGGTTAGAGAAAAAATCCTGCTGAGTTAATATGTATGGAAAGATGAAAGAGAGAGGAGAAAGGGAGTGTGGCAAATGGGAGGGGGGAGAAAAGCTGCAAAAGGTCAAGTTGCATGCAGAAGAGGTGAGCACAGAATCAAAGGGTAGGAGCCATATGAGCCAAATCAAAGCAGAAAGGAGCCAAGGCTTGAAATAAGAACACTGATCATTTTGGAGATAGGTTATTGGATTAAACTGGAACAGTGTTATCACCTTGTCCAAGGAACAAGAAATGAATTAAAAGCACATCATGCAGGAGGCTGTCGAGGTGTATATTCTTTTTATATTTTTTCATTAGTGAGGTGCCTTCTTCTTTTGACTCTAATTTCTTTAGCTTCATTTGATAGAACAATAAATCTTTTCATTTATGTTGATTTCCAGGGCTCCTCAATTTATTCAGTGAATCCTCACCTATGTTGTTAATCACAAAATCCAAGTCCCATTACTCCAACTTTCTGAATCTGATGGATATTGTGACTAAATTTTTCAGAGGGACATGTGTGCTGAAGGAGGAAATTGATTAGTGCATGAACTAGTTCTCCAAGGAGAATTTGTGGCAGATGTCCTATTTTAGAAGTCTCCTCAGTGCAGAGGAAGCAATGCTAAACTGACATGGGAATGAGTAAAGATTAACTAATCTTTTGGTTTTTTTGCTGTGCAGACACACTTGAGAATTATGTTGCTTATTCCCTCAAAATGCTTATTACTCTTAGAAAACCCTTCTGTGCCCCATACAAAACATTTCTAATTGCCTCTTTCAAAAGCCTGCTTCCCCATCCCCATTTCTGCTTTTGTTATATACCAGCTTTAGTGACTGCAAAAAAAGAAATAAAAATTGAAGAGTCCTCAGATACTTCGAAGATTAAAAAAAAAAAAAAATTGATCTTGAGAAATCCATGTTGTAAAGAGGACTTACCTCTATGGTAAGTGATTTTGAAGTCCTACTGCCACTTCAATCCAGACAGCAAGCAAAGGACTTCAAAAGGAATTGGATCAGGCTATGGATACCTGCTCTCCATTTTGTGCAAATTATACCAGCTGTATGTGTAAGAACAAAAAAATAGAACAGGTCTGTAATACCTAGACTTTATTGTCTGCAAAACACTATTGGCCCTTTCATCTCTGTAGATTTATATTCAGCAATACCTTTCTTTAAGCTCTGCAAAAAAAGCAAATACGTGATTAAATATTCAGTTCTAACATTAGCTCCACTGAAAGGGACGAATATTTTATGTACTGTAATAGTTACAATCACTCATTAGGGCTTTGGAAACCAGAGCAGATCTGCTCCTGATACTTCTTTTGCAGTTTTGATCAGGCAGGCTGTGCCCCGTTCTGCAGCCATGGATATTGGCTGTGGTTGTGCTCCCTAGGCACGGGCAAGTTGGAATGCCTGGGAAAGTGTGGCAGCCTAATTCCCACAAACACTGAGCTTTAATCACCACTTGCATTCCCCCTGATTAGAGCACAGAATATGGAGCCCATTATCCAGCAGCCCTTCAAGCAATTGCTTTTGATTCCAAACTGAGAAAACTCTGCAAAAGCTGCCTTTAAAAGCAGGGCCGTCTGACTGGGAGCACTCTCCTGATGTCAGAAAAATGTCCCACCAGTTCCTTCCTTCCACAGGACTCTTGAGAGCTTTAGAGTCTGAGGAACATCAAAAAAAGTAGGTGTTCAAGCTGTGGTTTTAGTGCTTGCCAGCAATGCATACTAAATCAGATTGTTATCCTTATTCCACATAAACACAGAGTAATTAGGCAAAAACCAGAGAAACAAACCTTTAACAGGCTGGCATAAAACCCCAGCAGACCCAAGCCTTCAGGAATCACTGCTATCTATAAGGGCAGGCAGATATTCACCTTCTGACTGCTTAAATCTCCTGCATCACTGTCAGTGCACACCAATGGAGTCAGGTTTTGGGTGTACATCCACCTCCTGGAAACAGAATCACTATTTTGCTCAATAACACTGTCTCCACTTTCTCAAAAGATAAATACATTAATGTTTTCTCCTCATTTGGTGGAGTAGTAAGTGATTTTTGTTGAATTATCTTGGACCAGCTGAAATGATTTGGATGCTGCAGGAAATGTTCTTGTAAAGCTGGTCCATGCTGGCATATGGACATCACGGGGTTCTGAACATCAGCAGTTTTCCTTCTGGAAGGTACTGGCTTACTTTGCTTACAAAACTGTGCACTCATGATTTATATTCAAGCCATTAAGTTGTAAAAAAACAATACTGAAGCTATACTGCATCTTAAAATAAATTACAGTGACAGCAATTCCTTTCATGGCTTTAGTAAAGTTCTAATAATTTGTCTATCAGTAAAAACACCACCCAAAAAATGAGGTATCAATGAAATTTAGATTTTAATTTTGATCTTTAGATCAAAAAAATGTCAACTACCTGTAGGCCAGGGCAGGATTTGTATCTGACATAAAAAATAGCTGGTTTGTGTGGAAACATGGAAAATGTATGTCCGAACTCCACTGCAATGTAGCATTCTGAGTTTGCTTTGGTTTTGATCACTTTGAATTACTGCTTCTGTTTTGTAAAAAACTTCAGAGTTATAAAGTCATCCAAAAGCTGACCTGATTTTGACCTTGGGTGACAAAACTCTTAAAAGCACCTGCAGGAGCCCCTGGGACAGAGGAAGGTGTCCCTGCCATGGCAGGGGTGGCACTGGATGAGCTTTAAGGTCCCTCCCCACCCAAAACCTTTCCAAACATGAATCTGTGAAATGTGAGTCACCTTCTCAATGCTTTTCTTCCTTGCATTGCTAAAGAAAATGACACCCTTCAGTAGAAATTTTTCTGTTAAAGTCCTGGTGCTTGGTGCTTCAAATCCCTTGAACTTCCCAAGTGGCATCTGGGTTTGTAGCCCACAGGGACAAATGGAATGCAGATATATTCTTAAATATTGACTACTTTGTGGTGCAAAGTAACATTTTCCCTCTATAGTGAAACTCTGGCACTGACAGGATGCATTCTGTATTGTTTACTATAAAAGGGAAAATTTGTGTTTAGAAAAGGTTTTGAAATGCCATCTTTCTGAGTGTAAGCACACAAGTAAAATCAATACAAATTCAACACCCTGCTTCTTTTTGCAATTCAATAATAATAATATTAAAACTGTGTTTAAATGTCAAGGATGTTGGAAAAATTGAAGATAAAATTACAGCATCACTTCCTCCCCTGTGAAATAGGAATTCTTTCACTAATCCTGTAAACAAAAGCACTTATTTAATTGTGCTCATCTGTTCTAGAAGTACCTTATGACAAAGATGTCTCTGTAATAAGAATTAATTAAAATAAACCATCTGTTTGAAAAAAAAAATCAAAATAAATGTATATGTAGCCAACCCTCAGGGTAAGAGGCTTTTCTCAGTAAAGCCATTAGAATTTCATTTGAACAAGATATGGTTTTGTGATTCCTATAGTGGGGGAGGGTTAATATTGTCTAGAGTCACTGAAAATGCTGAAGGCACTGGTAGTAATTTATTTGTTTATTTCAGACTTTAGGCCAAAAGTCACCTCTGAGGGAAACAAAGGCAAAAGCACCAATGAACTCCAGGAATGGAGGTCAGGAGCTCCCCTGGACAGGAGCTCATGGAAGGCCTGGTGGAACAGAAGGGATCTGGTTCTCCTGCTCCCTGGGCAGAGGCTGGGAAAGCTCCAAATTCAGGGGAAGGGAGACCCAGGCTCATTCATGACTGAAGGGAATTATCAGACTGGATAAAGGAAAAGACTGAAATGAAGGCCCAGAGAGGTCAGAATTATCAGCCTGACCTCAACTAACATCAGAAAACACCTATTCCTTTAGCTTTCTATGGTTTCCTATGATAGCTTCAGGTTCCCACTCCTAACCAAAAATCCCACTGTTAAAGCTCACCCAAAACTTTACCTTACACATCTATTTCTATTTTGCATTTATATTTTATATATTGCCCTTGGGATTAAGGAAATGTGGTTCCTGTTTAAATGAGATTATGGTAAATATGTGAAATGTTAATATGTTGCTATGTTAAGCAACAACAATGAAAGAATCTTACTGGAACCTGCATTAAGGCTTTAATTTTATATTTTTTAAATTTTATTTTTACTTTGCATTTTTGTAGCAAAATAATGACTGATATTTCAGTCTACTTCCATATATATTAGGGGAAGTCTGAAGTCTTTCTCCTCTGCTATTTGTCCTTCTAGAAATCTTCAGGCTGAAGGCAGACGAGCAGTCCTTTTTCAGCTAACCCTATAATTTTGTTGTCCCTTTGTTTGCACTCACTTTTTTGTGTGCTACTGGGGTAACTATAACAAAAGTCACAGAATAACCAGATTCTTACTACCCCCAATGCATGGTGTGCCCCCTGCAAGCATGTAGGTTAGATATTAAGTACTTTTAGCATTAAAACTAAATAATGCACTAAATAATGCTTTGGCCACAAAGCTACATTTTTACAGCATTTTGGCACCATGTTCTGAGTGAATTTTGAGACAGAAACATTTTTTTTTAATTAGAGGCTGTGGACCACTATCAGCCCAACTATACACAAAGACATCAGAAGAACTGAGCTGGCAGCTTTCTCTTGTATTGAGAAGGAGGGAATCCAGCAGGGAATCCAGCAGGGAATCCAGCAGGATGAGTGGGATACAGCACCCCCTTTCCACTGCTGCTCACACCCATGTTTACCTTCCACCACCCACGGCTGACATGCTGCACACTTTTGGGTTTGAGGCAGGATTTTGACTCAGAACAATGAGTTCTATCCATGGAGTGGCTGATTTGGGCCATAAGTGCATTGCTCACAAGGGGAAATTAATCATTACCAGAGAACACTCCACCATAATGTTCACTGTGCTGTAAAGCTGCTCCACTGGAGATGGGTTGGCATTTTCCAAGTCCTCATTAATATCAGTCAGAATAGAAATGCTTTTCAGCTTCTCTTATTTCATATATATTTATTTTGAAATTATGAAAAGTGCCTTTGAAGCAGCAATTGTGTGAAGTGAGTGACCAGAACAACTTAAATGGAGAAGTATCATCGTTTTGATATATTACATTTCAAAACACCCTACCTTGGGCAATACCTCACATGAGGATGTTACTGCACATTAATTTTGAGAATGTTAGGATCTGCCCACCACTATTTCAGCAGTAAATGCCATGGCAATAAAGAATAATCGCTGCAGCAGTCACACTATTATAGTTAGAACTCTGTTGGAGTTTCCATTATAAGTTGTAAATGCTCTTTTTGAAGGATTTGCAACTTGGTGCTTTTGAATTCACATTGGGCTGCAACTTCACATGGGAAAGGATTAGTGTATATAATTGCTTCAGTTTTGTTTGATGTTTGGGTATGCTGGCTGACAGAAAAATAGACCAGCTCATTGAAACACCAGCCTTGCCTGCACACTGCTTTTTGCCCTAACTTTTTGATTACAGTGCAATTTTACCCAAGGATAATTACACTGGAACAGCCTCTCATGTAGCTCCAGTGTAAAGGTGTTCCACCAGTACAGCTGATTCCTTTAAATTTAGTGGAATGAACTGGTTTTTATGTCATGCTATTACATTCTTAAATCCTAATTATAGATCTTTTCCTACTGTATTTTAGCTATGCTGGCTTCTACATCAGCAGGATTAGAGTAAAGCAGCACCCATGGAGGCAAGCCCTAAGATGCTGCATTTGTTTACAGGAAGTGAGAAAATTGATACCTTTTCTCAAGTTGTTTCATCATGAAAAAAAAAAAAAGTGCTTTTATAGCTTCATGTTTTGGTTGGTTTATTTTAGAGGGTTATTTGGGAAAAGCAGCTTTTCATATTTTTACTTTTCTTCATTTCCCATTTGCAGTGCTGCTCTCCTAAAGCTTGAGAGTGTTCTGCTGAGAATTACTTATGCCTTAACAGAGCTTCAGCACTTTGAGTGATACATTAAATTGCTGGTACTTAAAATCACACGGGGCCCTGGAATGTGAAAGAACTCCATATCACATTTGGCAATGAGGAGCAGCAGGCACTGGAAACAATGAAAAATACCAGTAATTGGCCCAGGAGTTCACGTTTGACTTAATGGTCAAACTGTTAATATTTCCAAGTGAAAGTGAGAAAACTTTAACAGAGGAGTTTGTAGCAAAATTGCTGTGAAACAAAAAGGATTCAGAAATACCCTGTAATTATGAAAACCCAGATGTACAAACAAATGATGAGGAAAAAAATGGGTGTAAAGACTCTAATCTTTGGTAAATTACACCAAAATAGGAGAAGAGCAGTATCATTACTGTAGGAACAAAACTCCAGCTTCAGTGCAAAGCTTGTCACATCTAATACAATCAGCTCTAAACATGATGCAGGGAATCATGACCCTATATCTCCACTGCCACACTAGACTTCTCTCACCCAAAAGAACATAATTAATTAATTTCAGCTGGGTGATGTTCTCCACTTTCACAATTAATAACATGTACATCCACCACATTAACCCTCTGCAGCTGAAACAGCATCTAAAGCGATTAGTAAAGGTAAATTAAGACTCATTTCCATCCAAAAATAGTCTGGTACCAGTTGTAGCCCACTTTTAAAAGATCAAAACTATGTCGAAAGTTATTTATGGGCAATGAAACACAAAGAGTAGTGCATAGATTACCAATAGGTACCAATAGGTATGTAGCATTTGAAACTAGATAAAAAACATACAGAAGGAAAATAAACATGGTATTACTCTGTTACAATGTGTCCTGTATTTGATATGGCTGAAGCAGATTGGTATGATTTTCTATATTATTTAATTTCCTGATTTTTAAGGAGACCTGAACCAAAAAACCCAAAAAATCCCCAAGAAAACCAACCAAAACCATAACCAAAAATCAAAACTCCCAGATCAAACACTGCTGGTGATTTTTGCTGTGTCTTCAGGTGGGCTGCAGTTTATTGGTTCATTACCTTTCCCATGTACAACAGGAGAGGGCCTGGGAAGCCAGACACTTCTCAGCAAGGCTGTAATTGCTTTTGCCAGACTTGTTGGAGACAGTGCCAGTTTTCCTGTGGAACTCCCTGGGAACAGGGATGGGGATCATCAGACTTGAACTGGCAGAGGAGATGAGCATCTCCTCTGAAAGTGCTTTTATTGAGAGACCTCATTCACAAATTCCATAATTCAATATCCCTCCCACCTACCTCCTCACACTCACACCAGGTTGTAGTAGCACATATTAAGCTTTAAGAGGCAAGCCTTCAGCAAATTGCTGGTGTAATTGGAAAAAAAAATAATAAAAAAAGAGATTTTCGTCCCTAAAGTGTTAACAAAAGGTAAAATCATTAGAAAGCTGAGAGAGCTGCAAGATCCTATTCTGTTAGAAAAGTTACCAGATGAGGCTGTTTGGTCTATTGCAGGACTGCAGAAGAAAAATTGGTGTATTAGCAGTAGGGGCCAGAAAGGAGACACAAATAAGAAACAATCATTTTTACCCAGAGGTGAGAAAGTCTAGGGTATATGAGATCATTTTATTGAGTTCCATTATTCTGACTAAAATATTAATTTGGGGACCCACAGTGCTAGAGAAATTGTGCTGGAAAATGCCTGTCTACGACTTTTCAAAGTTCATCCTCAAGGAGAAAACTGATTTTCTGTGCATCATTCTTGGAGAAATGAAGCTGCCTAAAGCATTTTATGTTCCCACCATTAACACCCCATATGCTTAAACTGGCACATGTTCAAACTGTCATTCTCTGTTGTACATGCTGCTCACAGAAGAAAAGTTATCAAAAAGGCATTTAACATATTTTAGCTTTGACCACATTTTAGCAGGTGTAAAAAAAAATTAAAAGAAAGTTGCAGGTACCATAATGTTCCCTAAATGTAGCAAATATTCTTCTGAATAAGCTGCTGATCAACAGTAATTCCAGGATAGCCCTGTTCTGAAAATCAACCTCTAATATGAGTAGTTTGTCACACTGTGAATGCTGCCTACCCCACTGTGCATGTGCTTGCTTTTTCTGGTGCTCTCTTGGACATATCAAAACGTTTCATAGGTGAAAAATATGAAAAGAGGAGACTTTCCACTTAGAGGTTAAAAAAACCAAAAAACAAACCAAACCTAAAGAAAACCCAAAACAAACAACCAAAAATGTATAGGTTTGGTTTGAGTCAAACACATTAAAGTTATTCAATCCATTTCTAAACTTCTAAAGATTATTTTTAAAGCAGAAATTTTTCAATTAAAAGCAATTTTAAAACATTGAACATTTTTCCTCATATACTTCCAAATACTTCCCCTTATTACGACGAACATTGTTATCTGAATCCGATATACTGCCCTTGTTCTTTCCTCCACAAAATCCCTTGAATATTTATGCATAGCTAGTCCTAGATTCATACTAAAAAAATCTTTGTTTTGTCATGTTGTCATGGTTTACCATAGAGCCATACATTGCATATGTACGTCTGTACAGATCATAAATCTATGATACCTTAAATAAAGTTTGAACATTTCTGCCTTAACCAAAATTTAAAGCTGTGGTATTTAATTAAATGTTACAAAAAAGCATTGAAGCCCTTCCTACCTGGAAAAAAAAGAAAAAAAAAAGAAGGGCTTGTGCTTGCAGAGCTACACAGGACAGTCCCACAGAGAGGGAAATTAGAATGAAAGGTTCTGCATCGAACCTCACAGAAAGCACTGGGATATTCCAAAACATCCCCTCTTATCTGCAAAGCAGGTGGTGTTTTACCAGTTTCCATATTCCCCACCGGTGTGTTTCCCACATAGAGCTTCCAATGATAAATTGCATTTCATTGGCCGAGTTCTTTCACAAAGCAGAGCACTAAAGGAAGATTTCTGAACAAGATGAGCCCATATAAACAGTCTGCCTTCATGGCACTCGTGTGCAGCCTCTCTCTGCTCATCACTTTGTTTATCCACATTCTGTACATGGCAATCCATCAGCAAATGTTGCTCAGGAAGACTTCAAAACAGAAACAGCAGTACCCTGTTTACTGCAGAGTCAAACTTTGGCAAATAAGCCCCACCAGGCTTCTCTTGGAAAAGCTATCAGAATTACTTCTGTTTTCTTGCTTGAGATGAAAAGCCCCCTATTGGCTGCCAATATTTGTATATTTTTACATTTGGATTATCCGTGCGGGATTCAGTAGGCAGAGTTGGTCCAGGAGAAATAACAGATTTGTGTGCCCAGAAATACACATTTGGAGCACTGATAGCCTTTTTCTACACTACTGTGGGAACTTTCCTGAGAAAGGAGGCCCTAAAAACGCTGTAAAGATTTCATAAGTGCAGTGCTCCCTGTGGAAGGGTAAAAGCTGTAAAGACTGGGGAGGTCTGCATATCTGTGTTCCGTGGTTTCAAAGGATCCAGTCACAGCCTGCTGTGGCTGAGGCTGTGCTCATTGTCTGCCTTTCAAGATGGCATTGCCAGGGCTTCCCAGCAAACATTCCCTACATCACACCATGCTGCTGCCTGCCCTTCAATCAGCCCAGGCAGGAAAAGATGCTGCTGGAGATGCAAGGGCTTTACAAGAGCTTTAACTCTCAGCATCACTCGGCCAAGCCATCCTCTGACAGACTGTGAGGCACTGAGTGGGGAACTGGGGCTGGGCAGGACACTTAATGCTCTTCTGATCTGTTTGTGTCCCTGCTTTGGCTGAGTTTGCTCATATTTGATGTTTTACTGACAAGGAGGATTTTGCTGCACTCACAGACAGACAAGCTACCTGGGTCATGCTGCTGGAAAGGCCCAGGAGGAAAGCAGGGAAAATTACCAATAAAAATCCAGCCGAAAAGCTGGGTTTTCATTCTGATTTGAAGTTAATTAACTCTAGTCTTACAGGATTGGGCTAACTAGACAGGTGCAGAAGAAATTTACCCTGTGCTCAGTTGAAGGATCAGGACATCAAAGTCCTTGCTGTGAGGGACAGTTTTCCCTTATGTAAATTATCACGCTGGTTTTGAAAGGCCAGCTGATGTCAGTAAGAATTGATAGGTCTGGCCCTACACTGATATTCTCTGAATGCTTTTGACATTATTTAGATTTTCACGTTATCGTTTGATCAATTAATTGATGCATACACACATATTTTCTTCCCAAGAGAAAATGAGATAATAAAGAATTACTGATGAGTGAGTGATTACACATCTCTTTTTGCACTGGGAATTTTTATCAAGCACTTAGAGATGAATATAAGCCAATAGTAGTAATAAACAGTCTTCATAAAAAGTGTCTTGCTGGAAACGCACTTAACTTATCAACACTATCATATCTAATTTTTAGCAATGCTATTTAGATTATTATATGTACTCTGGACAACCTATTACATTAGATCAGATGCTCAGAGAGACTTTTATAATAAATGGATGGCAGGAGAAATTCCATCTTAACATAAAGACTTATTACTTGGCATTCAGATGGATTCTGTAATCCCAAGCTAATTGTTATACATTGAATTACCACATTTAATCATTAATGCTGTGAGGAGGCAGACATAAACAGATAATTGAGACTGGGATATGACTGTGGATTATTAACAGCACTATCCATTTTATTTTTCTGTATGTGTCTTTCTGTGACGGTGTTCGCAGGGGTCTCAGATTGAGGGAAGGGACGAGGATTTGACTCCATGTTTCAGAAGGCTTGATTTATTATTTTATTATATATATTACATTTAAACTATACTAAAAGAATAGAAGAAAGGATTTCATCAGAAGGCTAGCTAAAAATAGAAAAAGAAAGAATGATAACAAAAGCTTGTGTCTCAGACAGAGAGTCCAAGCCAGCTGACTGTGATGGCCATTAATTAGAAACAACCACATGAGACCAATCACAGATGCACCTGTTGCATTCCACAGCAGCAGATAATCAATGTTTACATTTTGTTCCTGAGGCCTCCCAGCTTCTCAGGAGAAAAAAAATCCTAAGGAAAGAATTTTTCAGAAAATATCATGGCTACATCTTTCAGTGCTGGTGCAGTGTATGCTATTCAGAAATCGTATTTTATTTCCATGCTACTGCAGACAAGATGTCCCAGAATCCAAGGATGGGAGAGGCCGGAGGGGCTGCTCTGGTGGCACCTCCCTGCTCCAGCAGGGCCATCCCAGAGCCCAGGGCACAGCAGTGTGTCCGTGTGGCTCTGCAGTGTCCCCAGGCAGGAGCCTGCACAGCCTCTGTGCCCCATCTGCTCAGGGCTGGGCACTGCCAGGGCAGGAGCTCTGGGCATGGGCAGGGGCAGCTCCTGGGCTCAGGCCCTGCCCGTGGCTCTGGGGCCGTGGCTGGGCCTGGAGCAGAGCCTGGGCCTGCTCTGCCCTCTGCACACAGGGACAGACAGGGGGACACAGGGACAGACAGACAGGGACAGACACAGGGACAGAGAGGGACACACAGGGACAGACAGACAGGGACAGACTGGGCTGGGCTCAGGCCCTGCCCGTGGCTCTGGGGCCATGGCTGGGCCTGGAGCACAGCCTGGGACTGCTCTGCCCTCTGCACACAGGGACAGACTGGGACAGACAGACAGGGACAGAGAAAGGGACAAAGGGACAGACAGACAGGAACAGACTGGGACACACAGGGACAGCCAGGGCTGAGGCCCCTCTCAGCTGGGACTCCTCTCCAGGCTGAGCAGCCCCAGCTCCCTCAGCCTTCCCTGGGCACTGATGATACCTTGAGAAGGCTGCCCTAGAACAGAGGCTGGACAGAGCTAAAGAATAAAGTTGGGATTTCTTAAAAGGCCTCAATGGATCCACCTTGAGCAGTACAAGAGCCCAGCCAGGGCTGCACCCAAGATGAACCAAAAATGGTCACAAAATACACGAGCAGGCACAGAGTCTTTCCCTTTGATCAGTTCTGCTCCATTTGCACATTGGAGTTCATTGTCCAATTCCGGCTTTAGCCCATGCAGTCCCATCCTGCTTGTTTTTCTCTCTCCAGCCCGCGTTGTTTGTGCTCTTGGGCCTGAGATTTGGATCATTTGTCCTTGTTTTGTCTCCCTGCTCTGTGCAGAGAGCTCACCATTCCCTGATATGAAGCTCAGACCCACACACTAAAGCAACACAGAATCTGAAAAATACAAAAGCTAAACCTGAGGCATCACTGAGATGCTCCAGGCCCTTGCTCAGCTCCAGGAGCTCCTGTCCCTGCTCTGCTGAGGATCCAGAGCTGGGCATAGCACCCAGAGGTGCCCCCAGGGCTGGCACAGGGCAGGATCCCCCTGAGCTGCTGCCCAGGCTCTGCTGTCCCCTCTCTGTGCTGGTCACAGCCTGCTTGGTGCTCTGAGCTTGTGTCTCTGCTCCTCTGTCCATACACGATTTTTGTCACCCCTTCCCCCTTCTGTGAAAATTGGGACACAAACCTGCCCAGGCCACATCTATCATGAGCTGCTGAAATATTTTAAGATCTCTCTCCTTGTAATGAATGTGCAATTTTAGTTCTAAACCACTATAAGCATGTAACTGTAGGACTGCCCATTTTGTTTGTTAAAGATTTTAGATTCTTTTGAATTCTAGTTGTTCTGGAGACTTTTCCACTCATCTGTACACTAATTTTTTTGTCACAACAGGATACATTTGCCTTATACCTGTTCAGTGGTTTCAGATGCCTTCTCAATATATTTATCTCACATAAATTCAGCAGATTTAGGACTTCTCACTCTGTTTTGAGGAAGTACTTGGCTTTTCTTATAAACCTGTAATTTTCAGTTTGAAGAAACACTCATACCTTCAGGGAGCATTATAATTTTTTTTCCAGTGCCTTTTAAATTTGTTTACTTTCTCAAGCATCAACAAAAACATTCTGTAGTATTGTAACTGTCTCTTGTCATATACAAAGAATATATTTTTACCATTTAGTTTAGTATAGAAATATAATTTGGTATAATTTATCTAATCTCTGTTCAAAATCCAGAAACATTATAACAAAAATTTCCCTTAGAAAAAAAGAAAATTAAAGTAGAATTGCAATAAACTGTTCTTCATACATTTGTACTCCAAGAAGCTTCTTTTAAATCACCTAATAAATCCAGGACCAACCATATCTTCATTTGCTCATTAGGTACTCAGTTTAAAAGAAGGGAAAAAAATCAATACTTGTTCCTGTCTCATTTCTGAAGAATGGCACTGAGCCATTTGAGGTCTGGAATGCCTTCAAGTGAGTGACATGCTCAGATAAAGTTCAAAACCTCAATATCACCTCAGCTCATTTTGAACATCAGTCACAAGATTCTGATTTTTGATGGAATCAGAATTAAAGCAGAGGGAGAGAGGGAGGCACACACGGTGCCACAGAAGAATGGATATACTTTGGAGAAGGGAAAAATTC
Organism: Melozone crissalis; assembly: GCF_028551555.1. NCBI lineage: Eukaryota > Metazoa > Chordata > Aves > Passeriformes > Passerellidae > Melozone > Melozone crissalis. The sequence continues at coordinate 17,375,331 of NW_026535785.1, read as the reverse complement.
TTGCCATTTTTAGAAAAATTCTATCACCAAACAAAATCTTGATTGTTCTTAGAGTTCATTTTTACTACTATAGCTATTTGAATGGTAAGATTACAAATATAAGGTAGATATCAAGATTGCACTTAGGTGAAATAGATGATATCTATTAAAGATGCAAATCAGCTTAAAATACAGGAAAGCTTTACTTATGGCACCTTGTATAATATTCTAAGGATTTATCTTTACTGCTTTCACCTGCATATATTTTACTGTGAGAATACAAAGAAAGGAGGTAAAAATTATTTACTGCTTTTCCAGAATCAGTGCTCTCTCAGACAGTGTCAGAAAAACCCTATTGTGGTGTCTGGGTTAAAAAAAAACATATTGACAAACAGAAAGGGCATTCAGGACTGAGGCCTTGGGGAGGCTGATCAATGAGAAAAGGCTTAAATAAATAAATATGTATGGCTTATCTTAAAGGTGACTTTTACAAAACTTTGTATCACATCACTGCTAAAGCTGATTTTTAGGATGATTCTGGGAGAAAATATAAGCAAACCAGAAAAAGCTGCTAAAAGAATTTAAAATTCAATTAAGTAAGTATATAACTATATGACTATATAACTACAGTTATATACTTACTTAATTGAGTTTTTAATAAGTATATAAGTATATAACTATATGCAACACAGAAGAATCTTTCTTGTTCCAAATGATCATAGAAGGTCAAACTTGTTGTAAACAAGTCATGTAATAATATTATGTAAATATTTATCACTGTATAATACAGGTACTGAATGATTAAATAGGATTTCTATCATCTGACTTGGTACAACTACCAAACAAATGGATTTAATCATTAACAGGGTAATGGGCCAAATTGGGGCACAATCAGGCCCTGTGCTTCTGCATGGCAGAGTTTGACTCTTTTTCCAGGTGGGACAGTTCTTATGGCTAGAGTCAGAAGGGCACTTCCAAAATTGAACTGCCAACATAATTGTGAAATGGAGGATTTTTAAATTCTTCTCTTCATTGCCTTGTTATTTTTTTGAGGAAAGGTATGAATTGGCAAATAAATATATAGGAAATTGTGCTGTAGCATTGGGTCTGCAAACATTTAAGGGAAGAATTAAAAAACAGGTTATGGCTCTAGGTGTCAGGGTCCTTCAGAAATCTGTTCTCTTTTCCCCACTCATTCCCAGCCACGATCCTCTGGGCAGGCAGAATTCTCATTCCTGCCAGCACCAGTGACTCTGGCAGCAGCAGCTCCCCAGCTCTGCTGGTCCCTGGCTGGGAGGGTCAGGCTGTGCTGCTCCATGGGCACAGTGTCACCCTTGCTGTCACTGTCACCATCACCAGGCATTGCTTCCCCATGGCCAGGGTGCCTCCAGGATGACATGTTGGGGCTCTCTGGGACAAACTGCCTCAAACTGAGCCCTCTCAGGCCAGGCTGCCAAAACTGCAGCTCAGGTTTATGCTGCCTGTGCTAACTGTACTTTCCTCCCATAAATTTCTTTGTTGTCTGCAGAATTTGCTGCCTGCTGCAGATGAGCCCTGGGGAAAGAAGCAGCATTTTTTCCATGCATACAGCTTTGACTAATGCCACCTTGGGTCCCAAATTCTAACTTGTCACCACCCTGCCTGCTGGTGCAGGTGCTCAGCAGACAGACACATGATGCCTGTTACGGAGGATTAAAATGCCTATCTCTGAGAGACAAAAAGGGAATACTTTAATGTTTAATATTAAATCATTCTCCTAACTGGAGCAAAGCTATAAAAACAACAATAATAACAGACTCCTGGAGGAGTTGAGATTCTTTATCTGACAGAGGAGAATATGCAATTATAAAGCTATCAAAGCCTCAAAAATATATAAATATAATTAAGAATAAAGATATGCAGAGAAAAAATAGAGATGTAAACACTTCACATATTTAAGATAACTGTGTAGTATTCTAATATCATAGAATCATAGAATAATATGAAGGAAACCAGTCTGCCATAGTAAAAATGTGACCCCACAACTCCCAGTTTGCATGCAAGATGCAGAATCTCAAATGTTTCACCTCTGTTGTCTTGCTCTCTCCAGTCAACATCCACCTAAAAAGAGACTTCACTGAGATTCACACAGAATTTTAACACCCACATTTGCAACAGGGGCCCAGACTGGAGGGCTGAGAACAGGAGCATTTGCAAGGCTGATGTAAGGAGGTAAAGCCAGAAATCCTCTCTCTCAGCAGGCTGATGTGCTATTAATAAGTCACAAGGTAAAGCATATTCGTAGGTGAAAAATGCTGCTGTGAAAATTGTGCAGTCAGTTCCATGTGGGTAAAGCACCTACCCAAAGGAGCTCAGATGTCCTGGGACCAGCAGGATGGGAGTGGGACAGCAGAAATAAGATAATATTGCTTTATTTATCAGGGAGTGTCTCCTCTTTCCTCAATCCTCTGTCCTTTACAGAATTCTCTGGTAACTCCCATTGGGCACAGCCTTTCTTCAGTTTCAATTCATGTTCTCTTAAGTTCTGTGACACTGAATTGAGTGACTTTTGTCCAGCCACATCTTTATTCTTCCCACAATTGTGTGTCCTGCACTGCAATGCAGTAAAGTCTCCATCTCCTGCTTTTCAGGCTTTCCAGATCTCTAATGCCTCAGCCTTTGTTCCAATGTCATTTCCAGGGCCCCAGGCCTTCAGGATTAAATCTAGGAGTTTCTTTCCTTATCAATTATTGTGTTCTCCTCCTCTAATTTAACACAGCTATCGATACTTGCTATTTTGAACTAAATAGTAAACTTTTCACAATTTTTTTTTTCTTTTTTGTTACTTTTAGCATTTTTAGCATCTCCTTCCCATCTGCTAGGTTCTGGCAGTATCCTGTGCCTTAACAAATGTTCTTGACAACAAAAATTAACAAAAAATGGTGTCCTGTTCCCTTCATCCATCAGTTTATACTCTCTTTCTTCATCACATATCTTCATTATTGAGGTTCTAGCTAATTTTTTTTCCCTTTTCCAACATAGTGATAATTACCTTCTAATTTTCTTTTGGGCCCTCCTGTGAGTTTTTACTTTCTAATAAAGTTTGTGCCACACACACAAATTTTTATTAAAATTTAAAAAAAATTATTAAATTTTTAAAAATATTTTTTAGAATTATTTAAAAATATTAAAAAATTAAAATAATTTTATAAAAATTATAAAATTATTATATTAAATTTTAAAATTAAAATAATTTTAATTATTTTTTACAATTTTTAAAAATATTTCTGTAAAGTTTTTGTCTCTATTCTGTGCAGTGGAGTTGCAACATATATATGTAAAAATAATAATTTCTTTTTTGGCTGATACAATCTCACTTAACTGTACCTAACATTCAGGCTTTCCAGATTTTCTTCTTAGAACTTCAGGCCTTATACCTTTGGCTTTTACCATGCAAAACAGATGAATTTTCTTCTCCTTCCAATGGATTTGAGTATATTTATAATCATCAGCTATGGCTTAGTGTTTATCTCCTGGATTTTGGATACAAAACTTTGAAGGGGGTAGAATTTTAGTAAGTCCCAAGGAAAATCTATACCCAAGAAGTAGTAGCTCCTCCTCCATTATCCATATCAGCTGATGGGCTCAATTCTATAATTTTTCAGTTTTTTTCCGTTCCAGACTCATGAGGCATCACACAGTACCTCTTCTTTGTGTATGAGGTAGGTTTATAGCCTCCATCAACTTTTTGAAAACCAAAATTTAATATCATGATTGCAATCTTGTATTTCTCTTATTATTTGGAGCTATCCTTGGTTTGTCTCAATAGCTACCTTGATATACAATACTGAATCTACCAACAATAACACACTCCTGGAGTTTGCAAATACAGTTAAATAACATTTTTATTGACCAAAACCAGAGAGAAATTACTTATGTCACCAGCTTTCCATATGAGAGAGGTTGATAGCAGCTGAATGGGTGGTATGAGACTTTGCCATATTCAAAAATTTCAGTGATTCTAGGAAAGAAAAAGATAAAAATTTTGATGGAAGAAAATACAATGAAGGGAGACAAAGAATCATGACAACTTTATGGCAAAGACTTATATTTTTTCTATATGTAGCACAGAATACCTGCTCCACCTCCCTGTTCTCCTTCACTCTTCAAACAATAATTTTTAAGGAAAAGGCTGGTTCAAAATGGTACCAAATGCACTTTTTCAGCAAAATTCCAAGTGACAAGGTTTCAGAAGGGCAACAGCAAGCTGTCAGTAAAAGGATAGGACAATTAGGTGGAAATGCTACTTCATGTCAGCTTCTGGTACAACTAATGACATTTTGCACTTAAAAAAGATGCAGCTGAATTCTGAGTGACACTGGCTGTGGACACAAGCTGGCATCATTCCACTGACTTCAGAGAGCTGCAGCACCTTAACCCAGCAGGCAATGAGGCAACTGGCCATAAATTGTCCATGGAGTTTTTTCATGGCTTCTAAAAACCTGTTCTGCTGCTTGGGCTAACATTTAGTCAAGCTTTGTATGAGGGCAGAAGGAGAAATTCAGTTCAGCTCTCAGTGACCCTCACATTCAGGGGTTTGACCAGGCTTATGGTTAAAGTGCTTCCACGTCAGTTGTGATTTTCCTAAAAAAGAGTGTTAAGTAAAAAAAGATAAACAATAATTGCCTTTAAAATTCCTGTCTAGAAATCTGTCACTTAAACCTCAAAAACCTGAACTTCATGGGGATCTTGCTGTTCGACCTTGAGGCTATTTAGTCACCCCTGGATAAGGCCCCAAATTACATCACTCTTGGCAAGCCTGACACCTAAACTCAGCTGAGATCCAGTCTGGGTGCTACTCCATTTATTTTCTTTCCTCAGGAGTTGTTTCTTTTTTCAGCTTTCATATAATTCCCAGACTGGAAACTGCTTTTAACCAGTGTCTTTTTCCTTGCAAAGCTTGCTGCTATTGTCCAAGCCAGGAGCTTCATTTTTTAGCATAGCTTAGTTTAATTATGAGCCCATTTAGCCTAAGTGTGATCCCTGGCTGGAGGGCTGGTGAGTTCCTTCTCCTCACAGTTAAAGCACTCATTTATAAGTAGGTCTGTACTTGCCTGCCTCCACTATAGAAAACAGAACTGAATTTTATATTCTACAGGAATTGCATTCAAAAACAGAAAGGAGAAACAGGCCTTGGAGCAGGCACCAAATGTAATGAGCACCTTGAACACTGAACTGCCAAGTTATCCATCCTTTCTGACCTTGTGAGGCTTGAGCTTTTTTCCTGCACAAAGGTACTGCTCTGAGAGAACAGCAACATTCCCCACCTCCTGAGTAGCCTCATTTCTCGCAAGCCTTGTGTTTTGGGTACTCATCTGGAAGATAAAAGGTGAGGTTTGAAGTTCAGACAAGAGGGAATTGAATCCCTGCTTGCCTTTTACAGGGCAAGCATTTTTACCACTTGGCTATTGTGCAGGAAAGAAAGGCTCGGTGTCTCCTTCTTCAGCGGTGTTCTGAAAGCAAAACAGGAGCCCTGCTCAAAGGGACTGTGCTCCTGCTTTCAGCAGGGGCTGCTTGCTGAGGAGCTCAGCTTCTCAAAGACCACTCAGACCCACAGGAGATTAATATTTAGTGGTTTCACTTGCTGTCGGGTAGCTGAGGCTTGACTACAGGAAGAATCCTGTTCAGCCTGGTGGCTGCTTCAGTCCCCAAGTGCTGAGTTATTGCTCCTTCAGGCTGCAGAGGGGCTTGTGGGGAAGCAGGAGCCCTCTTCCCTTAGCCCAGCTTTCCACTCCATGGACCAGGAGCTTGGAAAAGAGTCAGTGCAGCACCAAACCCTCACACCCCACTGTAGCCATGGTATTTTATGAAAAATCCTTTCCTTAGGATTTTTTTCTCCTGAGAAGCTGGAGGCCTCAGGAACAAAATCTAAACAATGATTATCTTCTGCTGTGGAATGCAGCAGGTTGATCTGTGATTGGTCTCATGTGGTTGTTTCTAATTAATGGCCAATCACAGTCAGCTGGCTCAGACTCTCTGTTATTCGCTCTTTCCTTTCCTATTCTTAACTAGCCCTCTGATGAAATCCTTTCTTCTAATTCTTTTAGTATAGTTTAATATAATATATATAATAAAATAATAAATCAGCCTTCTGAAACATGGAGTCAGATCCTCATCTCGTCCCTCATCCTCAGACCCTTGTGAACACCGTCACACCCCGCCCTGTCACTCTTTATGAGATCACAGTTCAGAGCTGGCACTTCCTGCATTTTCTTGGCGCATTTGTTCATTTGGGTTTTTTGCTTGTTGTTTTGGGTTTTATAGTGCTTGCAATACGATTGTAAATTTATTTTTCTTTCTAAAAGAATATCTGTGGATGCCAGCCGGTCAGGGAGAGACAAACAGCAATCGTTTCTCACAGTGGCTTGTGAGAATTTTTAGGGAGTTATAAGAATGTGATAACTTGTTTGTATAAACAGTCTGCAGGTGGTGTTTTTCAACCTTGTTTTCCTGTTCTTCTCAAGGACAGTGTGTGAGAAAGATGTTTTTTATTAACTAGTCAATCAAGTAGAATGTAACATATCAGTCAATAAAAACCAAAGAATCTTTTGCAATAAACCCTTCTTTTCTCCTTTCTTTGGGTCTCTCGTCTGTTCTGGTGTCATTCTTGGCTCAAGGGTGGCAAATATCATTTTGCTTTACAAAAGGAAGGTGTCGTCATCTGATGTAGTTCAACATATACAAGACCCACAAAGTTTTTTGGACAAAACCCCTCACTACATCCAGAGATGCGGGAAATGGTAGAGGCACCTGTGAGACAGAACCAAAAGTTATTTTTATAAAATGTGACATGGTATGTTTATTGGAAAGCACCTCCACCTCATGAATATTCCAGGAAGCTTTGACCCTTTCAAAATTTCCTCTAATGATGAAAAAATGCCATTTTCGTGGGCTATTTTGTTTTGATACATGCGGTACTTAAATGACAGCTAGAAAATCATAGCAACACATACAGCACTAACTACTGATGGCACTGATGACAGAAATAGGCAAATACCCGACTTATTCATTTATTTTTCAACTTTTCTATTTAAGGTATCCAAACATATTCAGATATTCTCAGTGCTTCTGAAATAGAGCATAGGGATAATGTGAAGAAATGACTACTGCCTAAAGAGCTGGAAAATATTTCTGATCTTTCCTTTAACTGCAGGAAAAGTTCCAATTAGGCTGTTAGATTGAAAAAAATCTTATTTGGACAACCAGGCAGAATTGTCAGTTGAAATAAATGTTTGGATTAAGTGAAAAAGTTTCATAGGTTATTATGGCCTGAAGAAGACACATTGCACTTGTGAATGGCTGAGATCCATGGTCCCAGACAAAGGAGGCAAAATTCTTGCTCAGTTTCCCTAAAATCTGACAATAGAAATACAAATATACTGGCAAGATCAAGCTTATCTTTTGCTTTAATCTTCCCCTCCAAAAAAAGCCTTCCTTGCAATGAGGATTACAAGGTGCAGACATACCTGAACACTCAGCTCAGACACAGACCCTTGGTACTTCCTACAAAACCCTGGCCAGACTTTGTAATACATAAGCATCAGTTCCAAAAGAACATCAGAAAAGCAAAAGCTTTATATGCTGTTCTGGAATCCAGCAAAAAAATGCATAGCCTTAGGCATTGTATTTAAATGAGCCTTCCAAGATCCTCATGAATGTTAGCTCAGACAGAGTTTATCTACCAGGGGGAAACCAGAGATTCAGCTTCACTGCCAACTTTCTTAATAAACATGAGCCACTGGCATTGTCCAAAATAGAGCAGATAAGCAGAAGTTGCACATCCCACTCATTACCATGCTATATTAAAGCTTAGCACAGTGAAGGGAGCAACATTTCAGAAGTTATTTACAGTGATGTGAACAATTTGGTTTATAAACAAATGAGCAATAAATGTCCTTATTCAGGAGATTTAATAAAAAAAAAAAAAGTTAGTTTTTACAAAAAATTCAAACCAGATTTTTTTCAAGCACTGATTATCAAAGAAATGTTAGTGCTTTGGGTGTGTTTAGTAGGTTATTTATTTGTTTCTGTTTCAATTAGCTAGAGCTCTGTGTGCATGGCAGAGAAAGGCTGCTTCTTTTAGACAGCACAGAATACACTGAATACAGCCTCAAAGCCTGGACAAAGAACATCTTTACAGGACACAAACCCACAGAATGCAGAGAATTAGTCCTATTTCCTCATTTTCCAAGAGTCTCAAATAATAATACAACAAATCCTTTAAGAGACAAACCAAATTTTACCAACTGAGCAGAGATTAGAAGAAAGACATAAAAAAAAGAGATTTCAGCATAGCATCAACACAAATAATAGCCATACCAATAAAATATAACAGACAAAATACAAATCCCTAATGAGTATCACTAATACACAACATAATTAAAGACTTGGGATAATTATAGAGAGTAGCTTAAACTCTCCCTACTTCAAGCAGCTATTGTCTGACCAGAATTCCATCTGATGTGGAAAAAAAGCTTTTGGATGCAGTAGTACTAAAGTTTACTTGGGTTTTGCATTTTCAGAGCACCAATTCCCATCGTTTTTTTAGCTTGTGGCAGCACAGCAGTGCCAGGATTAATTGCAATCTTTTCCTAATGCAGCAATTTTAGCTTGAGACACTCTGAGCTCTGAGTGCTGATCTTGGAAAGAGCCTGAAGGTCCTGCTGGGTTCCTCCAAGGTGTTAGGACAGGCTGGGCACTGAAACCCATCAGTGTCAGTGGAGATGTGCAGCCAGACTCTCCCTTGTGCTCCCCACTCACCCCAGCTGGAGAAGGGCCCCACTGCCAGGTCCTCTGGAAGGAAGAATCATTTTTCTTGGTGACTCCTACAAAATCCAAGGCTTTGGCATCATTTGCAGGTTGCCTTTAACTGCCAGGTGTCTGTGAAACACCTGTGTAATTTGTGAGCCTTGTCCTCAGGTCTGTTATACCCCAAAAATCACATTCCACAGAATCACATTGAGGTTGGAAAAGACCTCCAAGGTCCTCAAATCCAGCCTTTGACCAAACATCACCATTTGCCTCTGCAGCCTGGACCAAAGGAGTGCCAGGGCTGAGGGCAATGAGGCCTTTCCCCACTGATCCACAGCCTGTGCTCCCAGAACTGGAGGAATTTTGGAAGAGACAGGCATTTCAAACCTCCCGTTACAGCATTAATTAGCATGATTGTCTGCACAGATATGTCAATGATATTTTTCTTCACTCAGATCCAGAAATTAGGTTGTAATAAATATCAACATTTTTAAAAAACTGTTATATTTGTATTGCTCCTCACATAACCAATGACACACCCTGCCAACCCTGTAGCTTTCTCTACAGTTTAATGATGTGTAGAACTGTGCACTTTCAAATAGTTTTTTTTTTTTTTTTTTTGTCCATGAAAACTTCCAGGAAAGCAGGACTTCTTTGATTTATACATTTTTACACATCAAAATAAACCAGCAGTGTTTCTTTTTGTGCCCAGCAAGTTGAAAGGGTGGAGTTTCAGGAGGCAGTTATTTATAATATCTTGAAGAAATGGTAAGCAAATTATATATTTTGGCAATAAAAGTGTATTGATGACTTGGTAAAAGTCCTGAAAATAGTAACAGTAACAATATTTTTCTGATCTTTACTCCTGCAGAGTCTCTTAATTTTTCATGGAAAATGTATTTGAATTCTTTAAAGTCAAGGAGCTATTTATTTTTCTTAGAGGGGACTCTAACATGGATCCTCTGATCACTGATAATTCGACTTTTTTTTCCTAAATGAAAAAACAAATGACAAAAAGAAATGAAACAAATCTGAATTTTTTTGAAAATTCAATATGCTTTACCTTTTTCCTATTTCTTACCTTCACTGGATATCTTTTTCATCTACCCACTAATCTAACTTTCTTTACATTTTGTTTTTACTTAAATAAACATTAAGCATACTTGCCTACAGTAAGCTCTCTTGTTTTATTCTCTTTGCTCTCCTTTCCTGTACAATAAGTCCATTAATTTTTAATACTTTATTTTCTGAGTTTTCTCTTTTGTTATTTGATTCTTAATGAATTCTCTCTTAAGCTCACAATATCAATGCTTATTTATTATGGATGTATTGCACAGAAACATTTTTACTGTGATTTGATTTTTCATCAGAAGTCCTTGAAGTTCGCTTTATATAGAAGTAATGACAAAAAAAAAAAAAATCCTTGGGAAAGAATCCACTCAAAATAAATATAGATAATTCAGGAGAGTGGAAAGAAACCCAAACCAAAAATCAAAGAACGATGATGACAGTAAACTGGGAAAATATTTTTGGAAATAAAATAAATCTACTGTAAAGACAAGCTACATTAAGCTTGGCATTCTTATGTGGTTTGGGGGTTTGGGGGGGATTTTAGGGGGTTTTGGGGGTTTTGGGGGTTTTTTGTGTGGTGTTTTTTGGGGGGGGGGGGGCTGTTAAGTTTTGGGGTTTTTTTATTCCAAGATAGGTTGCTTAAATTTTTTTTAAGCCAGAAATTTTCATGGAGATTGTGTCAATCACAGGAAAATAATTTTCCATATTTATATTTACATCAGGAAAAGAGAAAAGATGTCTTGGTCAGTGACACTACAGAGCATCACTCCTGTGTCCGTTCAGTTTATACTCAGCTAGGGATGTAATTAGGAATGTAATTAATAAGATATATAAGGAGGAGCAGAGCTCTGGGCAGTGCAGAAAACACTGATCAGAGAGGTGGTGCTGAGACACAGATAAATATAAAAAGTTTGGAGTGCTCCTGTGGTGCCTGGATTCCCTAATCCCCTTTCCCCATGGTTTCTGCCTGTGTGTTGAAGTGAGGATGAAAGAAAATGCAGCCAGGTATTTTGATCCAAAGATTAGATTTTGGGGAATTTTAATGTTGAAATACTTTGAAACTTCTGTAATTATCACAAATCCTAAATATGAAATGCAGCAGTGGTTCCAGATGCTGCCTGGTAAAAAATATTTCTTAAATAAATATTTACTTGTGGTTTTTAAATGACAGTGCTTTGATAACAATTCCAACCCAGGCAGTGCAGGTCTGATTTTAGATGATCTACCTTAACTATTCTTAGCTTCTGTGCTTTCCTAGCTAAGTGAAAGCACAGGATGAATTAATTGATTGAGATCATTAAAAGGAGGCCCTAGATCTGGACTGCAGGCAGATTCAGTGGATAGATCAGTTTTTAGAAGAGTAACAATAATGTTAAAATATGTCAGCAGTGTTTCATGGCATAACTGGACCAGAAAATAAACAAACAATGAATAAAGAAAGAGTTGGAAAACTCTTAAGTTGCAAAACTCTTACGTTTGAAAACTCTTTAAGAATCTTAAAGTTTTAAACCAGAAACTTACCTGCTGATTTATACCAGTTCTTCCAGAACTTTTGAGTATAACTTGAGAACTTCCTGCATGTTTTCTGAATATTGGGGCAGAACAAACCCATGCTGTAAACAATTAATAGAATGTTTTTAAAATTTTTGTTAGGGCCAGTATTTTTTTGTTTAATATTGGTATGGAATAAGTACTCACCTGATTTTGTAAAACAATATTGGGTATTTCAGACACACTTTGATGAAAATAAAACTTCTGCTTCTTTCTTACCAAGAATCAGGAAAAGGTTGATGTTTTCCTTCGGTGAAGCTGTTCTATTAACTGGAACGGATTCATGTCCTCCTGAGTGTCAGTTTGAGCAGCTCTGGATGCAAACAGATGCAGAAAGCTCGGGAGAGAACTCAGCTGGAAGAGCTCCATCCCTTTTGAAGCTGTGGCCAGAAGCTCACCCTGGGTCACACCTTGCTCAGAGCTCTGTCACAGGAGCACAGCTGTGCCCTCCCCAGCCCTCTGGATTTTCTGTTTGCAGCACAACTCCACGTGAGGAGAATCCATCTGGATTTGAGTATGACAGCCCAGCCAAGCACCAGGTAGTTACTGGTGGGGGTAATTTTACCAGTGAAGCTGGAGATAGCTGTGTATCCTCTGTGTCTTATTTATAACACACCACTTGTGGTTTTTGTGCTCATCTGAAGAGTTTTTCAGAGAAAATGTTTTTTTTCAGAAAATTTTTCGGGAGAAAAATTGGGCTATTTATACAAACCTGTCCCAAAGGGAGAATATTTGAATAGACTGTTCCCTTCCTCTTTCACTTCTTAATTTCTGGGAGTTAATTGTAACCAATGCAGTATAGATATGAGAGAGACAGGAATCTGGATGGAGTAAAAAAACATCTTCCTCTAGCCTTGGATTTCTCTTGCATATTACATTTTTTTGTCTCCTAAAAAAGCCTCTCAAACTTGTGATAAATTGCATATAAATATTGGAACAGATTCTTCTATGTAAATACATCTGACTGTTCTGTGTGCACAAGTGTGATTTTTCACATTTAATGTGGGTCTTGTTTGTTTTCTCATGAAGGAGAAAGCTCGTCCTAGAAATTAAAGAATTGCTTTGAAACTTGAGCGATAGGAGCACTAACCTCAGCCTGGCTAAAACTTCCCATGTAGCTGGATGTCACATCAGGCCAGGGCTTCAGGCTGGCCAGCCTGTGCTTGTTCTTAGCCCCCTGTTCCCTCACAGGAGGGAACTAAAAGGAGTCCTTTTAGCTGAGAATTTCCAGCTGCCTTGGCAAACCCTTGGAGCCAGCTCATGCTTTCAGTAGGAGCCTTCCTGAGCCAGAACTGCTCATTCCTACCTACACACACCTACTTCCACTGCAGATTTTCACCATCAGACAGTCAATGCAGCCAGAAATTATCAGAATTTTCTTCATGCCTTGTAAGCACTAATGAAGATATGCTCCTTTCAGAATCCACTTTTTGTTAATGCCAGAGAGGATGGAATTTAATGCCTGTGTAGCTGAAGTTTTATACAATTTACATTCTATTGCTGGAAATGTTTCTTACCTCTTGGGTAAACATTATCAGGAATATACCACGTTTTTCCTCCAGACAAGGTCATGGATGAGAAATGAACAGAGATGCTGTCAGGCCCCGAATCCATGTAACAGTTTTGACTAGTTGTTTTCTAACATGCTGATTTGCCACACAACAAGACAACTCCTTTGCCAAATAGGAGAGAGTGTAACAGTTGTTACCTTTCAACAACTCTTCATTTCTGATCAAAAGATAAGGAGGTAATTTTTTGAAATCTGTTAATCTGAAGAAGCTTAGCTGCTAATAGTTCCCAGAATCCTTTTGCTGTGCGTGCCATGTTCAGTCTTTGCAATGATCAAAAGTGAGGGAGCTCTGCTGATCAAAACTAAAGGAACACGTTATTTTGACACTTCAAGATAAACTTTGCTTTCTGTGCTGATGAGGATTCAGAAATTGTACATCACCCTCCAACAATTCAGTTAGTGTGCTAAAGAATGCAAATCTTCCACCTTGTAAAACATCCGCAGGGAGAGAGAACTTGGTGTTCTCCTTCAGGAGGAGAAGGAAATTCAAGTGCTGTAAATTATGTATGGCTAGGCTGTATGTAAGAATAATATTTAATGTTTACACATAATGTGAAAAAAATATGAATGTGAACCTTGCCTCTGGTAAATAGTAACTCTTTACAAAATAAATCTCCTAGTTACAGGCAGAGGTCATGTTTGCCTTTTAATCTTTTCTGGGGAGCGAAGTAGATTGAAATAATCACTGAAGAATGACTGCATGTTTGCAGAAAAGAGGATTTCTCTTCAGCCACTTCACAAAGAGCAGGAGGTCTGTGCCTGCTGTAGTTGGAATTTGTTCAGTGTCACATAAGCCAAAGACATCCTCAGTAACACCTCTGCTCATGTATCACTTTGCCCTAGGATTTTTCTCCATTTACCTACAGAGCCCAACCACAAGTGCTGCTCTGCACTTACATGGTTCTGTACATGCACAACATAGGAGATATTAAATTCATTTTTTTTAATTCCCACAAACTCACTGGAAATATTTGACAGAAAATGCCTGCATGAAAAAAGTCTGTGACATTCCAGGCATATGAGGAAACCAGCCCTGACCTTTCCCTCTGTATTGGTCGATGAAGGTGAAGAGCAGCTCCATTTATATCTGATCTCCTGCAGATACCAACTGTACATTATCCTATGGAGCTGCTGTGCTGAAAGACCAGTTAATTTGGGCAGATTCTTGAAGCTGTTCTGGCTCCAGCAGATAATGGCTTTGGTTCACCTTTGGATTTATTTTTCTATCTTGGAGGAGAGAATAAAGGTCCCTCACAACGTGGAGATTACTGTCATAGCTTGGTGGTGGACCTTTAGCTTTATAACACTGGAGGGGTTTCTTCTTCATTCTGGTGCAAAGATAGATCTGACAGGGAACAGAAAGGGGTTTTCCTTTTTAGTGTATTTTTTTTTTTCTGGATCAGCAAGTACAACTGGCAACATGTTTATGTCAGAGGTTTTATTTCTAGGAAACTGTATGTGTGGGCTGACTGGAGCTGTTCATGAAATTACACCAAATTCATATAGCCATTTCTGCAAAATATGTAAAAAAAATTCAAAACCACTATGCCCTCATCTATATGTTTGAATCATCTGTCACTTACTTCATCATAGCAACTCCTCTAAATTAAACTGTCCTCATTTGTGCTCTTTGGACTTGCTCCTGTGGATGCTTTGCTAAACTCCAGCAGAGCTACACTTAGGAGTAACTGTAGAGCTGTGCCTAATTTTGCTTCTGGTAGCTCAGCACTATCACGTTCTCTCCTGCCTCTTGTCCCTCTGCTCTTTCCAGTCCCGTAATCACATTCTCTTGATTTTCAGCTGTGTGTGCCTGGAACGATCCTTCTGATCTAGTATGCAGGCACCCTCTCTGTTCCTTTGAGTTCCTTGCTGAAACATTTCTTCAGACAATTATTTCTACCCTTTATTTATAATCAGTGATCTCTCCTGAACTGTTGCCTCTTGTCTTGTCTTGTTTTTATCTCATATCAGATTATAAGATCTTTGAGTAAGGGAATATGTCTTGCTATGTCTTTGTAAAATGCTTTATAAACTTGCAGTGACAGCCACGATAATTCCTGGTACATTTCCACTCAGATCAAGGAATTACTACTTACTGATTCTGGGCAGCACATGCTCCCATGGGCTAGTGAATTCAGGTTTATCAGGGCACTAGACTATCCTGATAATTAAAATTTGCTATTGTGATGATCAGAAGTGGTGTGACGGTTGCTGGCATTAATTCAGCGCCGCTGCTCCTGACCTGAATACGTCCGTCAGCGGCTCCGATGGAGCGGGGCTGGGAGCAGCACAGGGGGAAACAGGGAGGCTACTGCCTCTGCCTGATTGCTACACTTGCCTTTTCCTTTCTTTTCTTTTCTTTTTTCCCTGCCTTTTCATTGTACTTGAAAAATAATTTCTGTCAGATGTTAAGAAAGGCAAGGCTTCCATCTCCAGCTCCGTGGCGAGGGAGCTGCATGGATGCAACCAGAACTTCCTTCAGAGGCATCATTTTCTTTACAAAAATGCAGAGAGGCCAATTGTTCTCTGGGAATGAAAAGTTGAAAAGCTGTCCTGCCATACAGTCTTAATGGCTGTATATGCTGCTTGTGTTACACTATTTATCAGAAATGCCACGCTCATTTCTGCGCCTTGCCAGAGCACATTCAAGTCAGGGTTTCACTACCCTTCCAAGGAGGGAGACTAATAAATTACAATAAAACATTATATTGCACCTCCAAGTTGTCAGTGACCGAATGCTTAAATTGCAGTAACCAGCAAGTGATATTTTTCTTGGTGGTAAACAAAGGAATTTTTCTCCCCAGTATTGCAGTGTGAGGTTTAGAGCAAATAATGGGATTCATTCTGTACTATAAATATAATCTGCTTGTAATATGTATTACAGTCCTCATTAAACTTTTAAGAATAGCTACAATATTTTTTGTGAAAACAGCCCTCTCTCCTCTAACTTTCATCTTATATCCATCAGCAGAAAGCTGTGCTGAATCTCTTCACAAAATGAATGCATCCCTTCCCTGTCCCTCCCTTGTCACCTTTCTTAGTTTGCTACTCAGAAATAGAGCTGGGTCACTAATTCAGGAAGCTCTGCATGAACTACTGGTTTCCAAAAGGCTTTGTAAATTTTAATAGAGACAAAGGTACCTTCTCCATCGCATTTGGCCCCATGGAAACTCATATCAAGTGTTTCCTTGCAAACCCATTAGCAGTGATTTGCAATAGTCCAATTTAGAGGCCACTTAAGCATGAAAACAGTGTACAAGAAAGTGTATAATGAAACAATATCAGTAATAGCATTTTTAAATGAACAATGTCAGTAATAGCATATTTTAAATGTTTCATTAAGTCTGAATTGTTATATTCTAGTACTGCTGTGAAATAACTGCTATTTTCACTAAGATTCCTTTTATATCTGTGCTACTGAGGCACAGAAAGCAAAAGATGATAAAAGTCAAAATATTTTTATTAATCATGTGTTTTAGAACATTTGTATACTGCATGACTTGGTTTATATGTCTTTATATAGTCAATAATCCTAGATTAGATCCAATTAATATAAATTCAGTGTGTTTTTTATGGAGGCAGTGTGAGGAGGAACATTTTGTAGTCTTGCATATTAAATTAAAACAATTAAAACACTTCTTTATTGCTTTCAGAAAACTATTATCCCAGCAACATAGATTGTCAGTCTCCTGATTTAAAGGCATGAAACAAACAAAAATTTCCATCATAACCTATCAATTATTTTGTTCTTGCTAAGCAAAGCTGTCCGATTCCCTGGGCTGTGATTTCTGTATTGCTGAGTGGCACCAGGTCAGCCACTCTCTGGAGAAAATTCAGGAGGGGGATGTAGCTCAGACACTACTCTCCTTAGGGCACACGTGGTGGTGGGAGAGAAGGGGTGTTCATTTGGGACAGCTCTTCCCAAAGCCATTACATGGAGGCTTCCAGTTCTTTCTGACTTTTCCTTAGCTGAAATGAGTTAGTGAGGCAGCACCAGGCCCAAAATATTCTGAGTTAAACCCAAAATATTCTTGGCCTAGGCGGCACTGCCTTGTTTACAGCAATACCCAAGCTAGCAGTACATAAACTGGATTTAATTGTTGAAAAGCATAAGCTGGTCTCATTCCACCAACACAGTATGGCCATAGAAGCTCCTACCAGCTAAGGGTCTGGTCTTTCATTCTGCAATGAAACTGCGGATTATTCAAGAACACTGCAGGACTGAGACTGGGTTAAACATTGTTTGGGTGGTTGGTTGAGTTTTCTTTCCCCCTTTTCTCCAGCAAAGGCCAGTGCAACAGACCCCCTGAAAATTGATTTTCGTTTTGGAAGCAGCAGTTTTGAATCTGGGAGGGAGGGAGGGTGGGAGGGCGGGAGGAAGGCCGGAAGGCAGGAAGGAAGGAAGGAAGGAAGGAAGTAAGGAAGTGGCAGAAGGAAGTGGCAGAAGGAAGTGGCAGAAGGATGTGGCGGAAGTGGCGGAAGTGGCGGAAGTGGCGGAAGTGGCGGAAGGAAGGAAGGAAGGAAGGAAGGAAGGAAGGAAGGAAGGACAGAAGGAAGGAAGGAAGGAAGGAAGGAAGGAAAGAAGGAAAAGAAAGAAAGAAAAAGAAAGAAAGAAAGAAAGAAAGAAAGAAAGAAAGAAAGAAAGAAAGAAAGAAAGAAAGAAAGAAAGAAAGAAAGAAAGAAAGAAAAAAAAAAGAAAGAAAAGAAAACGTCCATGAAGTAATGGGGATTTTGCAATATCATCTAGTAAAAACATGTGTTGCTTTAGTGTCAGTTTACACTTTGCTGGCTCCAGATTCCACCTCATCAGATCAATTTTGCTTTCAGCCACCAGGACAGAGTAATCCCATAAGCACCGTCTCCCCTGCAAGAGCTCTCTTGTCTTCTGATCATCTATTGCAGGCAATCAATCAGTTCAATCTGCCTGAATTGCTCTGATTTTACTTTGCTCTGGAGTTCTGCATTTCCTTCCAGGGGAAAGCATTGGCATGCAATGCCAGGAGCTCTGTGTGTGAAGCCAGAGTGTTCCTGCTCATCCTTCAGTCTCACCAGTTGGAGCTGTAGCCGGTCCTTGTTTCCTACAAAAATTCAACTTATAGTCAACTAAGCTTTAAAATACTAGCATGGTTCCAGCAAGAAAAAGAAATAATTAAATCAGCTGACACCTATCAATATACATTTCAGCAGTCATTTCAAACTGCAAGATTCATCTTGTCCTTAAATCAATATTTGTGGGAAATATGAGCTTTCTGGAGGCTCTAAATCCAATAGGAATACCACCCATCCAGTGTCTTAAATTTTTAAAGAATTAACTTCTGTGATTATGTGGCCTAAAGTTAAAAAAATATTCTTAGGGATGTTTCTGGTGTATTTTAGTCCACAAAATTGACCAGCACAGGAGAAAACAAGAAGTATCTTACAGTATAGCATTTTGCAGCTGTTTGCTCCATTGGACATGCCTTTTATCGTGCATGTCTGACAAGCAAGGTTAAAAAAAGCAATACTGAAACTGTAAAACACCTCTCCTCTTATTCACACCTAATTATACTGTCTGCTCATTGTACTCAGTATCTCAGAGGACCATGGATATTATTGGTGATTTATCATCACCCCATTGACAGTGCTGTGGCATTACTGCAGAAAAAAAGCCAAATTCAACCTTCAGGTGATACCTCTTGAAATTGTGTGCTGGTTAGAATCCATCTAATGGACCTGTTTATGACACAATAATTCCTTTCCATTTGGGCTGCATCTGCTGCTCAACTTATCAAATAATTTTTGAGGACTTAGTGCTTTATGTGGTTTAGTCCCCAGGAGCACAGAACAGCACTGCCAGCTGAAGGTTACCATAGGGAGATACTAAAAAAATAGGATGTTTTTCTCTTCTGAGGGCAAAAGGAAATAATGTCTGTGACAGGCTGGAAGAGGATGGATATATTTGTAAACTGTGACAATAAAAGTTAACACTATAGCAGGAATAAATCAAGCATTCAAGCAGCAGCTCTGGCAAATGCACACTCCAGCAGTACTGCACTAGAGGAGTGAGCTTTCCTATGACAATATCCATGCCAAATTCAGAGGCTAAGGATGCTTTTGTTCCACCTGCCTGTACAAGACTAAAATATAATATTTATTGCTTTATTGAACTGCTCTGCACAACTGCAGCAGTAGGAAAATTCTGGATGCACTTTTGTAAATAATGGATTGACTAAAGAGGCACAGCAGAGGTGGAAGGTGTGATATGAATATGTATCCTTCAGAAATGGATCAGAATGGATTTAATCATTCCCCCCCACTTCCATCAGACCTTTCCCTTACCATTCTTATGGCTCCTGCTCTGCAGCTGCAGAGTTACAAAATCCTGTTTGTTTATTTCTTTCCTTCTCTTTGTCACCTGCCATGCTTTGGTCTGGTAACAGAGCATGGGTGCCCTTTCTAATCAGACCTTGCAAAGCCTTGTGCAACTTGGCTGAGACTTCACACTCAAGGCCCTTCACCTCCAAATGTCTGATCAGAGTAAATAGCAGAGAGACAACACTTGCTAGATATGTATGTCCTGCCACTAATGATGGTGGGGAGCTATTATATGGAGGTCCTCTCTCTGATGCCCTTGATACATATATGGCAGGAGTCATTTTCACTGCCAGCTTATCTTTCCACTGTCAGACTTTCAGCTTTAATAGGCTCATTAATCATCTGTGTCACTCACTTTCCATTCCTTCCCTGAAGCTGCTCAGCAAAAGTTCTGCTGCTGTGTTTTGCCAGTGCCTCGGTGTTTTGACAAGGGGATGTAAATGCTGCTGTCCAGGGGCTGCTGAACCAGAGAAAGGTTTAATTGGGTTCAATAAGCATCACAGTCTTTGGATGCTGATGAAGAGCAATAATGTGTTTGCCTCAGAGATGGACCCAGGGGAAAGCAGGTTCTCTTTATCATCTGGATCAGGCCTTTTCTTGGCCTGGCTGTTTGGGCTGTTTCTCCCCGAGCACCTTTCATGTCCCTTGAGTTTGCTGCCTGCACTATTTCATCCCAGTGTGACTGCACTCATATAGGGTAGAGTGTGACTCCCTCAAGATTGATGGTCATGGATTTCCACCTTTAATCTTCATCCCTGTCCTCTCATTTGACCTAATAAAAATATATTTACTGGTTCTCAGTTTTCTTTTTGCATTTATAATCAATCATACTTGATGTATTACTTAATCCCAAGTCTGGTATTACTGCCTCACTTTGTGATGGAGCCATATTCTAATAGTCTTACATTAGAGCAGAAATCAAACCAGCAGTGTTAGCGTTTCCAGCTTCAACATTTTGGGGGGAGGTTTAAGAATACCAATATTTTTACCCCCTCTTTTTGAACTATTTTAATCTCATTTATCTTGTTTTACACCCTAGCTATTTACATTTCTGTTGTTTGGGGTTTTTTTGGTTAATATTCTATTGCACCTTTATTTTTTAATATTTTGTAAACAACTGATGAAGAATTAAAGCCTTCTGAGCTTCATGGTCACCTTCTCAATTCTCCTTCTAACCCTTCACCCTAACACTGGAGCACGAAGCTTCATAATAAAGAGAATATTACATTGAAAAAGATCCCACTAGAAATCAAGGATTGATTTCAAAGCATCAGGTCTCATCAATTATTGCTCACATATACTGAAATCTGAAAGAGGACTGAAGGTCCTTAAGTCAGGCCTTGCAGTACTCAAATTTTAGTTACTGATCCCAAGCCTGGAGTAGAGGTTTAAATGCCTCACTTCACAGGCATGACCTCACACAGACCACAGGATGGCAGAAAGCTTTGGGTCCTCACCAAAACAGCCACAACAAACTTCAGAGTTCTAGAGAAACCTGGATAATCAAGTTTAATAATAATACAGGGAGTTTATTAAAGGCTTTAGGGAGTTGCCTTAATTAAGGATGCAGATCCCATAAATTGCTTGTGAATAAAGATACCTGTATCTCTTTCCTTCCCTGTATCCCTCTTCCCTCTCCTGAAAGATTAAAGCAGGAAGAGCTTTCCCACACACTGCCTGGGCTGTAAAAGCAGCCAGATAAACACACTGATGATCTGGGAGAGCTCTGAGAGTCCCCAAACACCACTGAGGCCACTCAGGGTGGTGACACCCTGGAAAAATAGATATCTGAACAGATAATGCTTCAAAGTGCAGTACCTTAGGGACAAAGACAGGGAATATCACAGCTTTTAGGGCATTTCAGTAGAAGACAGGAGTCTCCATTAAATTTCTACTGAAGGCTAAGCCTCAGCTGAAGGAGTGAGGGGAGCCAGAGAAGAGAAGGAGTGAGGAGAACCACAATCCATCCAGCCCTTACATTGTTGTGCCAAACGAAGGTCTAGGTCCTGCAAGTTCTGAGTTTAAGATCTGATTTCAGTAAGATCAGCAGGAAAAAAAACCTCCAAAGCCTGGCTTAGTTAACTGATGTGTTCTCACTAAAAAATCAGTTTATCAGCCTTTGGAAAACAACACCAACCTACTCCACTTGGCCTCGAGAGAAGTGCTGAATTCTGTGTAATCCTAGCTCATTCATCTTCCACAGGATTTTTAATTCATGGCTTCTAAAGGTGTCATTTGGTTCTGTCAAAAGCATCCTAAACTCCCTGCATTTTGTGTGGGTTGAAGTTTCTGCTGAAGCTGATGAGTTTTTGAAAATTTAAGCAATGCTCACTGTCTGTACATGCATTCAAATAAGCATTAGCAACATAAAACTGAAGTGTCAAACACTTCCAAGCAGTGAATGCTTCATTTCAGCCATAAATATATGTTGTCAGAGGTCATTAACTTCCCTATTGTAATAGATTAAGCAGTTTTCTCTATACTGTGGGAGCTGACAGCATCTCTGCAATCTCTGAGGGATACTGGAGTCCTCACAGGAGGATTTAGGGAATTAGTGGAGCAGTGGGGCGGTCCAGAGGCACTTCAGTCTTTAGGTCAGGAGTTCCAACCTCATTTTTTTAAAAACGCTTCACCACCATGAGCTGGAAGAGCTGTGGGCTGCTCTTTCTCAGTGTTCTCCAACTTTCCAGCACTTAAATACTCCCTTTCCATTCATCTTTCTTCTCATCACTGTTGACTAGTTTAACAACTCCCACTTTTCCTAAAAGCTGAAGGAGAAGTGACTTTGTTCAGTGCCCAGAATCGTCTCACTGTGGATATGGGTTTGCTGAGGAAATGTGAGACAACAGAGGCTCAGGGATAAGAACGACCCCTGAACAAACATGAGAAATTTCAACAGATTTGTTAAGGAAAATAGAGCTACATACACAAGACACCCTGTATTTATAATAAACATCAGTTACAATGGCCTTGGTTCCATACATGAGAAAGCAAATATAAAGAAAAAGCTAATTAAAAAAAAAGATAATTAAAATCAAACCAGTCAGATCCAGCTTCTTCTCATCAGCTTTCAGTCTTTTCCCAAAGCAGCACTAATTCAGGGATTCCTTGGGGGAAACTGAGAGTTTAAAGTATTCAAGACAAATCCCCTCTTCTGCTGCCTTCCTCTGTGTTCAGGAAGAATTGGCACTCTAGAAATGTGCAGTTCACAGAGTATATTTTTCACTAGTGGGAGAATTTAGAGGCATGAGAAAAAAAACACATTGACTATTCAATGGACAGTCAGGAAAGACAAAAAAAAGTAGTCAGGAGAAAAATAATCCAGATTGAGTGTCAGGTTTTTGTTAGCGAGCTGGCAAAAGAGCAGCAGGAAGAATAAGATGAAAATTACTAGAATGTGTTCTAGTAAATATTCCTTTGATTTATTTTTTAATTCAAGCTAAGCCTTTTACAGCTGTATGAACTATTTTGCTTGACTGAGCTTGACATGGCCTGTGTGCTTAATGATGGATATTTTCATCAAAGGTGCCTCTTAATATGTGCTGTGATGGAAAGAATTGAGACAGCACCTCTTGTTTTCTCAAATTCTTAAGCAGGAGGGATGTGAGCATCCCCTAGACCACTCCAAACTCATTCCATATGTTTTAGAAGCCATTTACAGTAGCCAATAAATGCATGCCATGGTGGGAATGCAACACTTGGCCAGCTTTTGATGCTTTACAACAAAGGGCCCTATACTTTATAAATACTCTCAGTGAGGGGTTGTAAAACTGGCAATATCGGGCTGGAATAATTCACCCTGATTTATTTACGCTGATTTACAATAATTCACCCTAATTTATTTATTCACCTTATTTAATTACATTGCGAGCAGAAATTTGGGTTGAAAAGAATCTGGTGTCTTAACTTTGGCAGGACAAATTTAAAAGACCCAGCAGATGCTGGTGTCAGGGTAAATTTCTGGTAAATTTGAACCAATACTTAAAGTAGCTGTAGCTTGGTTTAGAACACCTCTTTTTTTATTATCATTTGAATTCCAAATGAAATGATGGTGAGGCAAGAACTGTACCAGTTTCCTTCCATTCTGAAATGGCAAATATGTACATTTCTGTTAAAGGCAGTGTGCAAAAAATAAAATAACAAAAAATAAAGTGGTGTTCCTTCAACTACTAGGCTCCTCCCCTGAAAAAGCAGAATAGTGGCGCTCATCAGATAATCTTGGGGAATAACTGGAGCAATGTGTCAGCCACGAGAGGAAATAAAATGAACAGCTGCAATTGGATTATGCATTCCTCTCATTATCCAGATTGGAATGCCTGATGAACACGGCGTGTGCAAGGAAGGGAATGTCAGCGCTGCATATAAAGCAGCAAATCAAAGCGTGTGCGGCTCAGACGGGGCTGGAGCCAGCCTGCAGGCACAGCCCCGGGCCAGGGCTGCTCCTCCCGGGGCCGGGACACCGCAGCGTCCCAGCAGCTCCTCCCGGCGCCCCGGGGAAGGGAGTAAATGATTGCAGCTGACATCCCTCTGCATGCCTGGCCAGCTCTGCTGATCATTAGCAAGCAGCGGAGTGGAGCCAATTCTGTGCCCATTCCCTGCCAGTGCCTTCGCAGGGGGATGTCTGGAGAGCAGAGTCAGGATCTGCTGCTGCTGGAGCTGGGGCAGGCATCAGCCAGGGGAGGAGAAACTCTGCTTGGCTGGCTACAGAAATAATATCGCCAGCAGAGAGGAGAGGGCATTCATTGCCGTGAGAATCGCTGCTCATGTCTCCATAGGGCTGCAGAGCTCTGTGAGCTGAGACAATGATGGGAGACTGCTGCTCTTGGGTGGCTGCGAGAAAATCTTAATTTATCTCCCCAAATCACCTGTGCATCAATGTAGAGAAAATCTTAAATTATCTCCTGAGATTATCACCTGTGTATCAATGTGGAAAAAAAATTCAGTTTATCTCCCGGGATTATGACCTGTGTATCAATGTGAAGAAAAATCTTATTTCTTGAGGTTATCACCTGTGTATCAATGTGGAGAAAATCTTAATTTATCTCCTGGGATTATCAGCTATGTATCAATGTCAAGAACATCTTAATTTATCTCCCAAGATTATCACTTGTGTATCAATGTGCAGAAAATCTTAATTTATCTCCCAGGATCACCTGTGTATCAATGTGGAGAACCTGAGATTATCACCTGTGTATCAATGTGGGTAATCCAGACATTTGAGAGGATTTTATTCATTCTGCCTCCCCTTAGGGTGCAGCTGTGAACCTGGATCTGTTGGTGTTTGACAGAGAGATATCATTACAACTTCTCATCAAGATCATCCTTGATGAGTATTTACTAGGACTGACTGAATAATACCCCTGAGAAAAGCACAATCTCTCCTGTAACCTCAGGAGCAAAAGCAGCCAGTTGTCATTGCAAGACTCAGAATTTTCCCTATTAAAAAAA
This sequence comes from Melozone crissalis, assembly GCF_028551555.1. Taxonomy (NCBI): domain Eukaryota; kingdom Metazoa; phylum Chordata; class Aves; order Passeriformes; family Passerellidae; genus Melozone; species Melozone crissalis. Next base: position 17,350,568 of record NW_026535785.1, on the reverse strand, counting down.
AAAAAAAAGTACAAAAATCCTAAGCACCAATTATTGGCAAGGAATCAAATCTCTTTGGTTTGCTTTGGTTTGCTACATAAATTTAATCTAGAGAAAGACAAAAACTAAAGCTATGGTAAAGAGCAACTTCTAACACTTTTTCCAGCTATCTAAATACATTGAATATAGAATAAATACACCTAAATACAGAAAAAAATTAGCTCTTTCCCTTCTTTTGCTCAACGGAAAAGTGCCAAAACTTCAGGAGTGTTTTGTGCTGAAATTGGGAGTAACACACACGAATAAACTGCAGCCAACAAAAGTATTTTCTTTCAGATAAGAAGACATAAGGTGAGAGATATAATGCACATAATCTGTGCACAGAGAAAAACAAATGCCCTAAAAACTAAGGCATAAAAATTAAATAATATAACTTGTCTTACCACAAATCATCAGAGACTTCCACAGGTGCAAAACCTCACTCGGTCACATGAAAAATGTCACCTAGATATCAAAAACCTGCCTTTCTTTCAGAAAAAGTCAGGAAAGTAACCTCATATTAAGAGCAAGTAACAAATAGGAATTTCCTAATAAATGCAGCAGTTTTCTAGTGTTGGATAATATGAGAATTTGAGGTTATTCCTAGGTTGTACTGGCACACATTAATGATATTGAAGGCTACACCCCCATTGGTTTAGTTGTTGCTAATTGCTACTGGTCATCCTTCCAAGAAATAGTGAAGTTATGCTTTTCTTGAACTCTAATCCCTGCAGTAGAGGAACTGATGGGTTTTCTGGGCCCAAAAGTAAAATGTGTGCTCCCACATCCCATGGAAGCCAGCTGAAATGAAGCTCTTTGCCCCTGTCCTCCCTTGTTGATTATTTTCTGATCCTCAGTAGAAAAAGGCAGCCAGCCTGGAAATACTCATTTGTTGTTCATCTGTAAAACAGTGCCATTGGATCATTTATATTTTCTTCAAATGCAGATCAATATACAGATGATGCTGTCAGGTTTGGGCTGTTTCCTAAAGCCAACAGAAATAGCTCAAAACTTTGCTGCCAAGTGATTCATTACTGTACAAAAACAACATGCAGGGGCAAGAAGCCTCACTGAGAATTGGGCAGTTTGACTAATAAGTGAACTGAATAAGAGAACATCTCTTACAGCACTTATTTCTTGCTAAGACACCCATTTCTTCTTTGCTTGAATTCTTTTCCTCACTGAATGATGTCTCAGCCCCAAAACTTTCTGCTGCAGACAAGGATCACTGCAGTCAGCAGAGCTGAGCTGTGTCAAGGCTTTGGACTGATTAAATATTTGGTAACTTAAGTTAATAATGAAAAACCTGTTCTGGATTAGAGCTTAGTATCAAACACATGGACGTGGTGATGCCTCAGGTTTTAGCTTTTATATTTTTCAGACTCTACTGCTTTACTGTGTAGTTCTGAGCTTCATATCAGGGGATGGTGAGCTCTCTGCACAGAGTAGGGAGACAAAATAATTCCTGCTCCAGCTGGGGATCAAGGACAAAAGATCTCAGGCCCAAGAGCAAAACACCATGGGCTGGAGAGAGAAAAACAAGGATGGGACTGCATGGGCTAAAGCTGGAATGGGACAATGAACTGCAAGGTGCAAATGGAGCAGAACTGATCACAGTGACAGACCCCGTGCCTGGCCGTGCATTTTGTGGCCATTTTGGTTCATCTTGGGTGCAGCCCTGGCTGGGCTCTTGTGCTGCCCAAGGTGGATCCATTGAGGCCTTTTAGTAAATCCCTGCTTTATTCTGTAACTCTGTCCAGCCTCTGCTCTAGGGCAGCCTTCTCAAGGCTTCAATGGTCAGGCAGAAGTTTCTCCATAGGATGGAAGGAGAAGAAACACCTTGCTGTACTGGTGCCAGTTATCATCCTGATGTACTTAAAAAAAGCAACATAAGTGAATAAACTTTCCAAACTTGCAGAGATTTACACAGACAAATATCCACATGCAAGAAGTATTCTCTTTATGAGGCCCGCGAGACTTGCTTTTATGGGTAAGCATTCGTTAAGCAAATTGCCAGCTACTTTATCCAGGTGCACAGAGCAGCCACATAAAAGAAGAGAATTGGTTTATGGAAGTAGAGCAGAGCTGCTGAAGTCATGCCAAACAAGGAAGGGGCAACCCCATCAGGCAGAGTAAGCAAAGGATGCCATGGATCCATAAGCAAGTAACTAAGCCACCCACACGCTGCAGAGTCTGCCAAGACAGATGGTGTTACTTGTGAAATATCTTCAGATGTTCCTCAGAGTTTACAGCTTATATTTTATGGTGGAAATAAATGAAAAAAGCAAAAAAAAAGTAGTCTTTTATTCCTTAGATTTTATTGGCTACAAATGTTATGTTATGTCCTTTTAAATCAGCCTACAGAAAGATCTGCTCTTAATTAAACTCTTTAAATAATTGGTGGATTTTAACTTGCCTGTGGAGGTTTGATCTCCATCCTCGTAATTCAATCTCAAAGGCTTAATCCCCATTTAGTTTAGTTAATCATTTGTGTAGGCAAATGCCCAATTAGGAGCTCTCCATACCTTTTGGGCCTGTTCAAGCTCAAAATACCTGTGCTAAATAAAAACACTTACAAAAACTGTGGGGTTTTAAACTGCCTTGATGGTGTTAGATATCCGGCCTCTAAAAGATTCTATTGTGGCATTTACATTTTAGATGTCCCTGGAACAGCTACCTGTGCTTGCCTTCCTAGTTTGGGGATATGAGTAAAGAGGGCAGTGGGGTCTGCAGATCACTTGGAACTTGTAGGATATTTTCTCAGTAATGAGTTTCTTTACTTCCACTTGTTTACACTGTACACTTCTCTCTAAAATAATTTAGTTTAATTATCAGGTCACCAGCATTCATATGACTAAGTTTTATAAGCACAAGAGGAAAAGAAGTGACCTTTTGATATCATCTAGTTGTTGGGGTTGTTTTTTTTTTTTTTTCCAGAAAATGCAATATTTAGCAAGAGGACAATTCTCAAGAATACAATACAAAAATGGATTTCACCCAGACAGGCTCTCAGCTTCAACAGAAACACTCACTTTTCTTGCAAGACACTCAGTAGGAACTTGGAGGAGTCCCTGTCACCGCATTTCTTTTCACAGAGAAAACCAAGGCACAACTTCTCAAGAAATTTCTGGGATTCATATTCTCTGAACCTCAGAGAAAGAAAAAAACCCCAATTATTATCTCATTTACTACTCCTCTGTTTGTTCACAAGTGGAATGCATGGTGGAAGATTGTTTACCTGAAGGGTAATAATTGATAATTGGATTTTGGTGTGAGTGTTTTGATTCACTGACCAATAGAATCCAGGTGTGTGTGTGTGTTGGGACTGACAGTCGAGATTCTGAGCAGCTGTGTGCAGTTGAGTGCTTGGCAGGTTCAGTTTAGATATAATGTAATATAATATAGAAGAATACAGTATGATAAAGTAATTAATTAACCTTCTAATAAGATGGAGTCCTCCTCATCATTCCTCCCTGAAACCAGGCAAAAATTTCACTGTAAGTCCCCCAAAACAGCAAGCACCAGAAGGCAGGTGAGATGATGCCTCAAGCAGGACATCCTCCATGGTGTCCATGGGGAGGCAGCCCCTGATCCAGGCTCCAGGGGCAGGGCAGGAGCTGCTGGCAGTGCAGGGGGATCAGCAGAGTCACCCCAGGTCAGTGCCAGAGCTGCTGAGCCCCTCTCGGGGCCCTGGGGACACGGAAAGGCTCTGCTGGAGCTCTCAGCACCCACCAGAGTTTGCAGGGGATCTGGAGGGCTGGACAACGCTGGCAATAAACCCTTATGGTCTCCAGATTGTTTTCCTTGTTTCCATTCACGTTTTTTCACATCACAATCTCTCCCCATCTCGCCTTTTGTCAGCACTGAGTTCAAGTCATTAACAGCATTCAGTAAAAGGAAAAAAGGCACGGAGCTCATCACTTAACTTCATCCTGGCATTATCATTCTGTACCCGTTATTTTGGTTTAGAAACCCACACACATTCATCAGAATCACACTCATTTTCCGCCAAAGATGAGGTCTACAGGTAGATACTATTTTTCAGCCTGTATGCACTAAACCTGTGCTAAAATTATGGTTTTTAGTCTCATAATCACTGATGAACAATCTGCAAGCTTAATGTCAGCACACTTTGATGAAAAATATGTATGTAAAGATACTCCTACTTTGTGGCTTTTTGTTACTGTTCCTTTTAAAATCAGCATGAGATCTCTTACATCCCCCATCTGGAACAGTTATAGATATATTTAAGAGCTGAAAACTGACATTTCAAAGTTCAGCTCAGTCAGCTTTTAAGCCATCCAAGGAACATCTTTTTCTCTTATTCCCATTCTGGAGAGTCTCTTGGTTTTTTAAACAGTACCTTTTATTTGGGGTTTTTTTGGTTGTTTTTTTTTTTTTTTTTTAAGGCATTGCAATTTGAAAACCAACAGCACAGTGAATATTGTTCTATCTTATATTTGTGGGAAGACTGACATGAAAGGAGCAATCTGCTTTTGTGTTTCTATCCCACTGGAATCTCCTCCCTGGGAGCCTCCAGTAACCAGCTACCACAGCATACACTGTCCAGCACTGGCCTTCCTTCCCACACAATTTAGTCCCATTTTTCCTGAGCAATCAGAATGAAAAATTAAGAATAAAACAAATGTATGAACAAATTAAAAATACAGTAATCCAGCAAGTATTTCGAAAGGACTAGTCCCAAGGCCCAATTCCTATTTTATGGTTATTTAGCCTGTCTCCCCAGAGCTCAGCCATCTGACAGGAGCTTGGGGAACCATCCAGCTGTTTCCAGTCCCCAGCTACCACCAGGATTTTTCCTTTGTCCTCCTTTTCAGCAGGCAGCTGAGTTAACTCTCACCAGGTTTGAGGCCTGTAGCAAGACAGGGTTAATTAATCCTCCTCATTAACCTGTTGTGAGCCAATACAGCACGGAGAGGACCCCATCTCCATGGGCTTTATCTGCCTGACCACCAAAAATCTGTGCAAAGTCCATCTGTTGGCACACTCAGCCAGCCACAGAGGGGCTGCTCAGAGGGTTCAAACACAACTTTGGAATATTGGGGGCTGGTTTTACCTCCTTCAAAGGAGGGAAAATTGCTGCAGAATCAGGATCCATACCCAGTCCCTTCCTAATGATTCTCCTTGTGAAAGATGGGTGTTCGGAGATAAATCCACTCTCCTGAGCACTTGTGGGCATCCACGGTGCTGTTTCCCTTTGAAGGAGGGAAAGTATTCAAACCATGAGGCAGATTTAGACACATTTCAACTTTCACTCTCTCCCCTCCCACTGCAATTCACTCAGTTCTGTCTTGTACCTCCTTGTATATCTTCTTTTCTAAATAGCATATGGAACCTTCTCCACCAGCTTGCTGTGTTTGCCATGTGCTTCATTCTAAAGCAGGCTGGAATTATCCCTTCCACTTTCGGTGCAATGATCAGGACTGTGCATGAGCCCTGCCAGAGTGTTACACAGAGTCCCTCTCCCTGTGCAAGGTCACATATGTACAAACACCAACTGCCTCTGTGAATTCTTCAATATGTTTACCAAGGAAATATTTCAGCTAATTACTGCAGACAGAATCACTTGGAAAAAATAAAGTATTCCTTAGTGCAGGAGGCTGAGGGGCTCTGTGGAGGTCTGGATGTTGGCAAGCCTAAATAATGTTGTATCTTTAAATGGTACTGGAAAGGGCAAATTGACAGTCTGGAGATGTCACTTCATCTACAGAAAGAGATATGAAAGATTCCCTGTGATGTGACTGGCACCAGAGCTGGGGTGAAAGGACACTGAGTCGTTTTCAAGGCAGGAATAAATCAGCTGCATTCTGCTTACATTTATTACCTACCTGCACATATTCCCAGAACTGGGCTTGCTTTTGCCCTCTCTTGCTATGGCCATTAATTCACTTGTTCACTGATGAGCCCCCTCTCATTTGAGGTCCTTTTTACCACTTCCTTATAAAAATTATTGGCTAATTACTGCCTAAATGACTTTATTGATTTCAGGACCTGTCTAAGCAAAAACCCAACAAGCAGCCTCAGGAACACAGAATTTCCTCAATGCTTTCATTGTTCAGACAGCATTTCCTCAGCCTTTTTTCTCCTGACAGCCCTAATAAAAGCTGTTATCTCTGATTTATTTGGAGGTATGAGCAATATCACCTGTTTTCAATGCAGGTCCTATAAGGCAAGATGCAGGAAGTTACTCTCAGTACCAACCACTCTGATGGAACATCCCTTTATCCAAAATCAGAACAATACATTCCGGAAAAGGCTATAAAATGTAAACCCCACCAAGGACTGCATTTTTCTACTGTGCCCTCCTTAGCCCATGGAAGTAACTGCCTTGAAGAACAGACAGTGAGATTTCTCCTAAAAGCCGTAAAAAACACCCAAAAATCTGCAAAAGAAATGAAGTTTGTTAAAGCTTTAAAGCAAAAAAAACCCTACTCCATATATCTTAAAAGGCCAAATGCTGTTTCCATGAAGAATCTCAGTTAATTTTCACTAAAAGCAGCTCCAAATCTTTAAAAGTAAGAAAAGAATATCTGTTTCAGCAGCCACATGCTTTCAGTAGATTACTTCTCTCTGTCTCAGAGATATAATTTTTATTTTGGCAACATCTTGTAATGAGTGGTGAAAAAAAAATTACCTTTCAATTTTAGTCACAGAACTTTATAACTGTGTCTCGAGATAACTTTAAAACATAATGTCTCTTTCAGGCCTTTGGTAACAAAAGTTACAAAGATTCACATTTGGAATTTATTTTATTATATTTCGTAATTATGCAAATGATGTGGCACATCAGCATTAATCATACTAAATGAAGCTATCTGTTTCAGTTTGAAATACTGAATAATTATTCATTAAGAATGATAGGCAAAGAAGCTTAAATCAAATAAACTTGCACTTTAGAGAAGCAGCTTGGAAAAATATTCTTTGGGAGGGTTGATTTTATTTATCTGGGGGGAAGCATGTGGGCACAAATATTTAAAACCAGAAATTATTGGTGAGAAATTATAGGAATGTGCCCCCTGTTGATGGAGTGACAAAACTCTCCTTTGTCCCCTCAAAAAGGAAATAAGCCCAGTAGTTTCTCTCCTGGATTAGGTGAAAAGGACACCTCATAGGACCTGGGGAACTTCACCTCAAACTTAAGGATGGCCAATTGGACAGGAGCCAAAAAGTCCCCCCTGAGCAATTTACTAGAAAAAGAAGAGAACAAAGAAACCAATCACTTTTGTGAGGAGTTTTATCAGGAGCAAGAACCTCTTGCACCTGGCTCAGTTTTTCTTTGTTTGTTATTTTGCATTTTATTAAACTTTTTGTTTCCATCCTGCTGATTTTATGCCTCCAAAGGTAGCTGAGCTATCTTGGGTATATTATAGACCTCCAAGAGCTTATGAGTCCTGGCTCAAGGAGGCAACTATAACAAGAAATGTTGTAAAAATGTCCTTCAAATCAATTCATATTTATAAATCTGTAGTTAGGCAGAGGAAGTGCAAGTGTAAATTTCCATTCTTTTTGTACATTTGGGAAAGCAGAGGAATTGGCTCATGTGTGCTTTGATGGCCCAGTGTAGGAGTGATGGGGGTAGGACGGTTGGGACAGAAGGAGATGAGAGATCTCTGCAGCCAGGTTGTGGAACTTGGGGTTAATTGCAAAGGGCCTGGGGGCAGGGCCCTGCTGGGAGCTGCCAGCCACAGAGAAGTAAAGAGAGTGGTGAAGAAAAAGATGGCAAGAGCATGGTAAAGAGGATGAGAAAGCAAGGAAGAGTAAAAGAAAGTGAGGTTCCCATTACAATGCCAAAAATCTTCTGTGTTGAATATTCTGATTCTCACTAACCAATCTAGTACAAGATACAAATCCTATAGCATTTAAATACATCCTATAAGAATCATTACATTGCCATACTGTGTTACATTTTAAACCCTAAAAACTCCTCTTTGGGCCCCTTCTGCCAAGCTGTAGGGTCTGCTCTGACCCTTGGGCCTGTCTGCAAGCAGAGCGTGTTGTTCCATCAAAAGGGGATCACCTTCAGCTGGCCACACCATTGTTTTCCAGTTGTTCAGTAACTGAGGTATCTCAAAGCTTGCTTGCATTTCAATCTCATTTATAGTTTCCATATTCTCAAAATCTTTTTCCAGGCAATCATATTTATAAGGCTTTCCTGTTTCCTCTTCCCCAACAGCCCAGCAGCAGTGTGGAGCTGGTTGGTGTGTGAGGAGGTGTCCTGGGATGGCCCAGCAGCAGCGTGGTGTGGTATTCACGTCACCTCTGAACAGAGAGAAGCTGTGAGACAAGCAGAGAAGAAGGAAAACACAATTCTTACCTTGCTTGCTGTACCTGTGTTGTGCCAAAGTAGAATGCAATATGGAGATTGTTTACTCAGAGAGAGGATGTTTTGTTCCCTTGGCCTGTCAGCGCCCAAGTGTGTGTGTGTCTGTGATTGTCACGGGACAGTCACGAGAGAATCAGAGATGAGAGCAGTGTGAGCAGTTATAAGCAAGAGTGAATGCATGGCAGATTCAATTCAGATGAAATGTATAAAGTATAGTATAATAAAGTAATTAATTAGCCTTCAGATAAGCTGGAGTCCTCCTCATCTTTCCCTCTCCCTCACCAACATCGGAGTCGCCTTTGATTTACAGAAGTGTGGAGCTGGTCTATGTGTGAGGAGATGCCCTTTGATGGCCCAGCAGCAGCATGGAGATGGTTGGTGTGTGAAGATGGCCCAGCAGCAGTGTGGAGTTGGTTGGCGTGTGAGGAGATGTTCTTTATGGCCCAGCAGCAGCTGGTCTGTGTGTGAGGAGGCTGAGAGCTCAGCAGGAGCAGCCTCAGCCCCTCAGGTCAGCGCCATCTGAGGCTCTTGCTGAGCCAGCTCAGGTTTGTGGCTCTCTCTCAAAATGAACTCTGGCACTCAGTTCAAACGGTTCAGCAGCAAATTGATCTCACCAAGTTCACACCAGCCCAAACTCCTGCAAGAATTTCCTCCTTTCCTTAGACCCTGTGCCTTCTACATTAACTTTGATACAGGCTCCCTGCCTCACTTGTGCTGTTCCTCGTGCTTATCTTTGTGCAGGGGAGTCAGCAGCTTCACCCTTTCAGCAGCTTATCCAAGCTTACTCTGTAAAAGCTGCTCTCATCCCCAGCTAGGAAGAATCACTCTGTATCAAAGGTGAGGCTCCATGCAGTCAGCTTCCACAGGCCAGTCAAGCTCAGGGAGCTGGGAACTGATGCTAGTGATGGTGGTGGTGAACTAGTGCTGATGGTGGTGCCAGGGACCTTGGCCAGGCTGGAAGTCTCTGCAAGCCTCTGCCAGTCAACCTGTGGTTTGTGTTGAAAAGTAAAAGGGGTTTTGCTATAAGACTCCTAAGTGATGTCTTGTTCTCTGAATAGGGAATATTTCCATTTCCCTGTTCTCTGAATAGGGGAATTAAAGGTTGGAGATCAGGGAAAGGTTCTGCTTCCCCCAGAGAGTGCTGGGCACTGCCCAGGGAATGGGCACAGCCCCGAGGCTGCCAGAGCTCCAGGAGGGTTTGGACACCAGGGATGGACAGGGGGCATTGCTGGGGGGTCTGCAGGGACAGGAGCTGGGTCAATGATCCCTGTGGGGATTACTGGGAGGTCTGTAGGGAGAGGAGCTGGGTCAATGATCCCTGTGGGGCCCTTCCAGCTCAGGGCATTCTCTGATTCTATTAACAAAAAACCCACATCAGCAATGGGGTAGCAATGACCACTTTAGAGGTCATTTGTTTTAAGGAGGAATTCCCTTTTTCTCTAGGTGGTGGAAAGGTCACTTTGGCTGACACACCTCTGACAAAAGCAGTCTTGTAGCCACCCACTAGAGATAAAACCCTTCCAGTTCACCTCATGTAAACACAGATGGCCAGCACTGAGGTGAGTGAATTCCTCCCTGGAATGCCACTCCCTTCCTCCATACGAAGGGGCACAGACATTTAACTTTGGTTAGATGTGTAAATTCAGCTCAGGCAATTTGTTCCCAGTTATTCTGCTGGTACTGTGAGGGGCACAGATGTGCTCACACCCCTCTGAGTGTGCCACCCTTCTGGAATAAACTTCAGAAAGCTTCTCCCCAGAGAGCTCCAACATGAGCCCTGTTTAGACCCAGATCAAAGGCCCTCTGTGGTTTAAAGTGAGTTCTTTGGATTTGCACTGAAATGGAGCAGAGGCGATGGGCTCAAACTGCTCTGAGCAGAGAGGCAGCACAGCTTTGTGTAGTAGCTCTTTGCTGGGACATTGCTCCTCTGGCATTTTCCAGGCTGGAGTAAAATCCCACATCCCCTGGTTTCATGCCTGTGTTATAAACTATGGGCCAGAGCCAAATTCTCCACATGCTGTACAACATGCTCCACAACTGTACAAACAGTTGCAAAGCTGGCTGGGCCTGGCTGGGCCTGGGGACCTGCAAGGGAAGGAAAGTGAGAGGAACGCCACTGTGGATGAGAAACACAAGAAGGGTGAAGGCTGGAGGCCAAAGAGACATACAGAGCTGGAAAATGATCAGAGTCTGGGGTACAAGCATCCTGTGAACTCTCTGCTTCTCTTCTAATCATCTGCTTGGGTTTTTTCTCTTCTTTCTCTGCCCACATTAACCTTTCCTTCTGGACAGGGTTCTTTCAAGTTTATTTTTCTGGGTTTGTTTGGGTTTTGATTTTGGGGTTTTTTTTCTTGTTTGGATCCATGTTTTCTGTTTGCAGACTTTGGTAACCCACCCCATTTATCTGTGCTAAATGATTCAGGACCCAACAGAGTCTGGCTTCACTTACTTGACTTCTATTTTAATACTGGAAATAAATGTGATTAAATAATAAATTTGTCTACTTAGAAGTGTTTGTCTCCTCAAGTCTAATGCTAATTTCTTGCTTTCTTAAATCTTTCTTGCTTTTAATATGACAAGTATCATGGGAAATTGCTCACTAAACCAGAAGCAGATTTAATAAAAACCTTTCCGCACACTCAACACCGACTGCTTTAAATCTATGCAAGCAAAAATTAAGAGCTATCATTCAGGCTTGTGTTTTCAAACACAAAAGGGAGCTTTCTTAGGAAAGTTTCTGATTTTAAACATACACAGGCTGTAGTTCTCTGTTTCACTACCCAGGGCTGAGAAGTAAAAGAATTTTGATACAGCTAAGTTAGTGCAAGGATTACAAAAACATTTTCTGTGGTAAGACAAGGGGTTTACTTCTGGTACACTGGGAAAAAATTGGGATCAATAAAAGCCTTTACAAAGCATTACAGGGAAGAAAAAAATAATTCGTGTAGAAGTTACTGTGAGCTTTAGACTAATGGTCATAACCATAAATTATATTGAAAAACAGATAAAATTAAATAAAGACTTGCGAAGTATAAATTTGCTGCTGGCAATCTAAAAAGGATTTTCTTGTTACTTGCCCGTGGGATTTGGGGTTCTATCAAGGAAGCTTTCCTACTTGTCATACATCATTTCAAAGAGACATATATAGCCTGGAAACTGCTTTAAGGCAGCTGCAAGCAAGTGTCACTTTGAGTTAAATGCATTATTAAACTGTTGGGAAATTTCACATCATGGGTCATTTATCTATGCTAAATGGGTCAAAAGCCTCTACACATGCCTAGATAAATGAGAGAGAAGAGCAAAATTCTCCCTTGGGAAGTAATACGTTGACAACCTCTTAGAGTTCATGTTGTTATTTTTAGTAGATAAGAGAAAAAACTACTTGCTAAGTGCACTAATTCATAAACCCAGGTGCCAAGTACCCACAAGAAAAGGTTACCAAACATCCCCATATGTTGATGATGCTTTGTGCAAGATGTCAGCAAAACGAGGTGCAATATTCTTTGGGTGTTTGTCTTTAGTGGCTGATTATATGGTCCCAAAAATGTCCATTGAATGAGGTGTGTGCAGAATCATGGAGCCACAGGATGGTTTGGGTTGGAGGAAACCTTACAGATCACCCTGCCATGGGCAGGGACACCTTCCACTATCCCAGCCTCACCAGCTGAGATGTTTTGGGAAGCAGGAGTGTGTGCACTTTGGACAAGGCTGCAGGAAATAAAAATAGAGCCATGCAAAGTTTCTAAAACTTTGATGTGCTGCTAATACAATATTTAATTTAGTCAGAGAGAAGCCTTTGGTTTAGTAAATGCTGCCCCTGGCATGTTGCTGGGCGTTCCCAGACACCAGGACATGCATCATCAAACAAATTGAAGCCAACCTGGTAGCCAATTTTAGGCAATTAGCAGCAGTGTAAATCCACATGAGAGGAGAAGTGAGCTAGAAACAGTTCTTCACAGTGCATTGGCATTCTCTCATGTTGAAAGATTATGTTTTCCATTTCCTTGCACATTTGCCCAACAAGCAGACCAGTCAGAAAAATACTTGAGCAAACAATTGCAAAGGGATGCCGAGCTTTTGATTAGAAGCAATTTTTCTTTCTCTGTAGCTGATAGAGGGGAAAAATGATTTGGTGTTGGTATCAGTGCATAGCTCTGAGCCAGCTGGGTTCACATGGAGCTGTTCCTGCCTGAGAGGCACCAAAGGCTCAGCCCCCTCCTCTGCAGAGAGGTTCTGGGATGTTCTAGCAAATACTTTCTAGGTTTTGGGGAAAGGTTCTTCACTTTAACATATGAAGCTGATTTATGCAGCTGCTGGTGTTAATGAGGGGATATTTATGTATCCAATACCTGAGGTTTTTAAAAAGATTTTTTCTTTTTCAGTGAACAAAGGTTTTCTTATTTTGAAGTTTAGCTGATTTATAGGTGAAAAAATTAAAAGGCTAAAAACATAAAGGATCTTTGTGTAGTCAAAATCATTAGTGCCTTTAGTTGGTGCAGCATGTAAAAAGGGACCTTGGCCTCCCAAAAGGCACTGAGAATTTCAGTTTTTACAAATCAATACTGACTCAGGACAAAGATGAGCTATTGTATTGTACTACTCACCTACAAAACCTTCAGCCCATAGCATTTATTGTAGCTTTAAAAATCAAATCCAATTAAAAGTTACATCGATGTAACCCACCTCTGTGTTTCAAAATATATAGTTTTAAAAATATTTCCATACGAGACACACTTATTAAACTTTAGCACATTAAAAATTGATGGATCAAAGAAAGCAAAACGTAGCAAGATGTTTGGCTGATGAGCCAAGCAAAGCAAAGCTGATCTGCTAAAGCCAGCTGACACTGCTGGCATTATCCCAAAATGAACAAACACATAACCTGACCTATCAGTGCATTTTATTAAGATGTCACTGAGAGCAAAATTAAAACATCTAATTAAATTTTTTCTCAGACATTAAATTAATGTATATATCAAAGCCATGACATGGGTTCTCAATTAATTAATTAACCTACTTTCAAGTACAAAATCTCTGTGCTCAGGTGCTCTGCCTGTGGAAAGTTTCTGACCAGGTCCCCAGCCAGCCTGATAGGCTTTTAAGCTAAATTGTCTTAATACAGTAAGAATAACTTATATCACCATTAATCTCTTACTTTACTCCTCTTTATAAATTTGCCACAATGAGATTAGAAACAGATATTATAGAACAGCTCTATAGATCAGAAAATATTCCTGATGGTGTTCATCTTGCAATGTGGGCTCAGTGTAGAGAATTTAGCTGGTTTTGTTTGCCTACAATGTTTGTTGTCATAACCTACATCAGGCCATTTACAGTATCAACAATGGCTCTAAATTAAATAAGCCAGATTTACTTAATTTGCTCCATAATAACAATATTACATTATTTTAGCCAAATGTCGATGTCAAACCGAACAGAAATAAGAGGAAAGTAGTAATTAGTCTAGGTTAAAATATATCCTCAAAGGATATTAAATATGCAAGAGCTCATCCATGAAAATTAGACTGCAAGAGGTTACACCATGTATTGGCTTATTTTGTTACATATCAAATTATCTCTCATGAATAAATATATCTAATAATGTTTAACTCTATAATTTAATAGTGCCCTATTAAAAATACTTTCTAAATCAACCAGTCTGTGTATTTGATTTTCTGTGATTATCAGATTTTAAGTACACAATAATTAAATGTGCAATTTGTACTGACTACTGCAAGCACATTTAGAGAGACTGTGCCCTTCTATCCCCCTAGTAGATAACTTTAATAAATATGAATTCCAGGACTTTATATTTCAGTGGGATAAGTTAAAAACCACAACAAAAAGGGAGAAAGGAGACTCAGGGGTGCCCTCATCACTCTCTGCAGCTCCTGAAAGGTGCCTGTGCTCAGCTGGGGCTGGGCTCTTTCTCCAGCAGCACTGGCAGAACCAGAGCACACAGCCTCAAGCTGCATCAAGGGTTGGATAGCAGGGAAAAAGATTTTTACAGAAAGAGTGATAAAGTTCTGGAATGGCTGCCCAGGGAGGTGGTGCAGTCCCCATCCCTGGGTGTGTTTAACAAAGCCTGGATGTGGCACTGAGTGCCAGGGTTGAGTTGAGGTGTTGAGACTGGGTCGGACTTGAAATTCTTGAAGGTCTCTTCCAACCCAGTGATTCTGTGAATTCTGTGAAAATGTGAAATTTCTTAATAGGAAAAAATAAAAAAAAAAAAAGTTTGGTGCTTTTTGTGTATGAAAGCAAAAGAAACACCCCCTGAACTACAGAGGGTAAGTCTGATGTTCTTTGCAGCATGAGCAGCGCCGTGTTCCCTTTCCCACAGATACCCAACTGCAGATCCCTTAAAGGATTTTAAACACATCCCCTCCAGTGTACAATCCCCCCCTGCCTGTCAGCAGGCAGCCCCACGGTTTCCCTGTCACACAGCTCTGAATCTGGGTGACCTGCAGACCTCGCTGTCCCCTGGTGGCCTTGCTGCCCAGGGACTGGCACGGGCTGAAGCCTTGAACAGGTGCTGGGGGAGCACAGGTGAGCTGCAGCCCCTGCAAGCAGCATTAACCCGGAGCCAGCCCTGCTCCCCCAGAGGAGCTCCAGTTGCCATGGTGAGCTCCATTCCAAGACTGGAGCTCTTGCTCCCCTTTTCCCTGGGAGGATGAGGATTTCACAGGTTTTGTTCCTTTTTCCATGGTCCCTGCCCAGCACCGAGCCCAAGCCACGATGCTGAGCTGAACAAAGGTTTAGTGCTATTTGCCAATTCTAAAAATTCATGAAGATAAATTAATCTCCTTCCTACCAAGTTTCCTCCACCTTAAGAAATGAAGATGAAGAGTGGAGCAATCAGCTAATTAACCCTCTTCTCCAGGCACAAAGAGCTGCATTACAATGTGACATTGCTCTGCCCTTTTCTTCTTGAGACTGTTTTCCTGGCCTATCAGAGTCTGCTCTGTGAAAAGACCCTCTGCATCTGCTCTTGCAACCTGCTAATTACAATACTGTAATTAAACGCACACAGCAGCAATTACCTCCATATATCACCGTGTCTGACAAGCACACAGCAACTTCCAGTTGTTCCATGCTCAGCTCTGCTCTCAGCAAGGTGGAGAGTTGGGTTTGGCTCAGCCTGCTTTGACTGAGGACACTGGAAATCCAGAATATGTGTGACCTGCAGGGCTGTGGGAAATCAGCACACAGCCATGCCCAGAAAGGGGCCCAAGGCTCCAGGAGCAGGGAAGTTACCAGAACTGGCTGGATCCAAGTGTGATAGATGAGTAATGTGATGATTGACTCTCACAATTAATAGACAAATAGCATGTGTATAGGTTAAGAAAAGTTTTATAGATTTATAGTAATGTTTTTTATAGATTTATAGTCCCCTCACGTGGTTATCAAGGGACAGCTGGGGTTGGGACATCTGGTAGGGCTGGCTTGTCACTATGGCACATCTGACCTCCAGTCAGGATCTGAGGAAGAGATCTCCACCACTGGACAACAAAGAAGGGGTTGATGGACAGAACTTTGGGAGGGGTTAAAGGGTTAAAAAGGGAAAAACCTCCATTGTGAGGGGGCTGAGCGCATGGTGGGGAAAATCTTTTGCCCCCAGCACCGTAACCTTTTTCTCTCTTCAGTTTTCTGTTGTATTTTTGATAAGGTTTAATAAACCTTCCTAAACTATGAAAAGTGAGTAGCTGTTTCTCACACAAGAGGCCAAAGAGACTCCAGTGTTGTGGTTGTTCCATCTCCCCCTTGAAACAACTTGATTGCTTCTCAACTCCTTTTGCTGGTTCCTGAGTCTCTTCAAAGGTTCAAAGCCACAACAAAATCCTGGATTTCCTTGGTTTTTCAATTCTTCATCCCTTTTCTGCTTTCAGCATTCCCAACATCCTTTTCTCTATGACAACAATAGACCTTAGTTCTTTTTCCTAGCAGCACTTCAGCCTCATGGAGAGCAGAGCTTAAGGTTTTATTTTCCTTGGTAAGGAACAAATAAATAGATTTTTTGAATGATTCAGCCTTTGCTGTTTGCTCTACAGAGCACTTTGAGCTTGAGGCTGAGCCGTGTTTAGAGGAGCTCTGTCCGCACCCAGAGTGCTCAGAGCTGTGCTAGCTGTGGGATGCAGAGCAAGGCCTGTAAATCACAGGCTGGCAAAGTGAGAAACCACAAAAAGGGTCCAGCCAGGGAGGGGAGCAGCTATCTGTAGGAAAGCAGAAGACTTGGTATCACCCTCAGCCACCACCCCATCCTGCCTCTGTGTTCTGCCTTGGTGTCACATCATTATCTGAAGGGAGAAGAAGAAAAAAAGCTGCTGTAAAATGTCAGTGCTCTTGAATTATAGACAAAATGCAGACACATCAAAATGTATTTTCCTTTTCAATACCTTTTCTTAAATGAAATATAATGGCCAGCTCTAGGCTAGGTGCTGCCACGCTTTGCCAATGGGAAGCGAGAAACAACAGCAGCAAATCCATCTTTCTTCCTGAAGTACGGCTTGCAGCATGAGGCAGCACTAATCAAAGACAAATCACAAAGCTTTGGCTTTCTTCTGTTCAGGACTAACACCTAGGGGCGAGGAGGAGAGCAGAACTGTTTGATACTGAGCAGCCATACTCCCTTCACTCTTTACCACCTCATTTCATGAGAGCTCAGAGGTTTATTTTGTGAGAAATTAGAAGTAGTATTAAATCACAGTGAATCCTGTTATTTGTTGGCACTTCTATAGCAGCATAGAGGACCTGGGAGAGTTGATACCCAAATACGCTGATAAGCATGAAAAGTGTTTTGTTTTTTTTTTCCCCAGTGCCAAAACAAAGGGTTACACCTATGAGCAAGTATCTACAGGACCTAAGAACCAAACAAGAGGAGAGAAACAGCAGGGATACTCCATGAGTGGAGCAGGCTGCACACAGCATTTCCTTGAAGTATAATTACAGCCCCACTGAAGCATGACTGTAGCCTCCCATCTTTGCAACAACTGTAATCAGTGTAATCATGCTGCCATTTCATTTCCCTTCACACATTCTGTTAAGGCATTAGCACTGCTGGGCAGACTGCTGGAATGATACAGTTAATACTGTCCATTTATTTCCTTCATGCTGATAAATCATGTTGTTATTCTGCTGTATTCATACTTCTTTTCTCTGACTCTAAGGCTAAAGCAGCCCATTTGATAGTGCTACAAAAATGCTGTTTGCAAAAGAAGAATAGAAGGTTTTACCAGATTTTGTTATATTTTCAAAACCTTTACAGGAACTTTCATATCTGCTGTTAATTAGCAGTATTGGGACCAAATAAAAATAACAGATAACTCCCTCTTGTAAAATTATTCCTTCCAGTTGTTATTATTTAGTCACAGTGAAGGAAGTGGGGAAAAAAATGAAACAGAAAAAGACACCAAGAAACCTAAACTTACTGCCAGTTTACCCTTTCCTGAGTCAGTGCCTTCTTTCTTTAAGCAGGTGCATTAGCAAAATAAAATAATATAATGGGAATTGCCTTGAAGGTATAGAAGGTAATTAAAATAATACACATAGCTAAGTGAAGCAAGGGTAGGGTGCAACATCTGCTCTAGCACACAAAGCCCTTGGAAAGAAGACACAGACTGATTTGGAATATATTATGTTGCTGATTTTTTCTTAATGATTATAACCCTTCTTTCTTTCAAATGGTCCTTCAGTGCAGTTTGCATAAAGCATGGACTGAAGTAAAATCACTCCAGTGAAAGAGCAGTGATTTTCCTGCTGATAAGGGCAGGTGTTGATGTTGCTTTTCATTTATTTAACTATTTCTGAGTGTTGCATTTGCCTAATTTTAAGGAAATATTTGCTGTGGTTCTTCCTCTGTCAGATCATTAAAAAATGTCAGGGAAAATGGTGGAGTGAGTGTTTAATGAAAATTCTTCACCTTGACATCTATCTAGGAATTTAAACTGTTCAATAAACAGACTCACAAGAAGGAAATCTATATAACAATTAAAATAATCTTCTAATCACTTAAGAGCCTAGAGTAGGTATGGAGTTAATCACATCCATTTCCAATTTATATTCTATGCATATCCTCGTAAGCATTTTGAAGGAAAATGGTGCAGAAGACACAGGTGCCTAAATTAATAAACATTAGAAAATCAGCAAGAGATTTAACTACACTGGTTATTGTTTCCAATTATTAAATAATTAGTTTGAACATCTTTGTACACCTGGCCCCAAATCCTGGATTTCAATTACCTTGGATGACTCTGGGCTGCTGTTTGATCACTTAACACTAAATCTGCAAAGTGCTGGGCACTGGGAAGAATATCTGGGGAAGACATGGGGATTTCCCAGAAGTTTTGTGAGAAACTTCACTAATCAGAACATTTTTGTTTGCAAATTCAAGGCTATATTTAATAATGGAAAAGCTTTATTAAGATTTTTGTGGTTTTAAGAAAACAGATGGCAGGCAGCAGACTGAATCCCAGCATCTCTGTATTCCAACAAAGAAGTGTTTACCTTTCCAGGACAGCTACCTGGAAAGAATAATTTCAGAAATGTCATGTGCTCCTCCAACTTTCCCATCTTTTTTGCTTTCTGTACTGACCAACTCAAGTACCCTGGTTCAGTTTGAAGAGCACTGAATTTATCTTTTACTGCAGCTCCAGTAGATGCCTTCTGAGAATTTCTATGCAATAGAAAATTCAGAAAAGCTTTATTTGAATTAAAGTCCTCCAAGAGGCTCTTAAGCAACACACTCAGCCTACTGGTGATATATCTTGAATTCTGTTACTCTTTTAAGCAACATGCTGAAACAGTTTGGTATAAAATTTCAGATTAAAAAAAGGATTTAATTAAAAGTTTTGGGAAAAGTGTCACTTTAAATGTCAATGTGTTTGGCATGATTTTTAGAGCATGTTATCATTTTCCTGTAGAAATTGAGGAATGAAAGAAATATTCTTATGACATCCTCTTTTAATAAGTCCAGTAGGATAAATAGGATAACTAAATAAATCTAGACTTAGGAGTCCAGTACCTCACTTACTTTTTTAGAAAGACATGAAATAGCCAAGTGCCATTTCTGCACACAACTCAAAATAATGTATATAATTCCATCAGAAGTTTCAATAGGTCAAAACATCTTTTTCTTTCCAGCTTTTGAACATTCATTGATTGCAAATCCTTTAATTTCACTAGAAAAATGCACAGCAAGATATTTTTTCTCCACCTAAAGCCTCACTGCAAGCAAGTGTCTGTCCCCCCTCCTAAGCAGGAAGGAGAACAACAGGGGTGGGGAGTGTTTCCCAAACCTTGAAAAGGCCTCATTGAGGAGTAGCTGATTTTCCAGGTGGGAACACAGTAATGTAGCCAGGCTGGCAGACAGAGGTGGCTGAACCTCTCTACATTTCTGTTCCTTGTGGCTCTCAGTGACACCAAGCAGGGACAATATTGGTGACAATCACTGACATTCCCAGATAATCCAATTAAGGGAAACTTCTACAGCATCATCACACATTCCAGGGTATTGTGGCATCGTTTTAAGAGGGTCTGAGACAGTCAAGGATGTTTCAGACCTAAATTTTCTACAGCACATGTTTCTGAACATGACTGCTGCCAGGCATTCTGATCATATTTATGAGATGTTAATTCTTGTGAATTATATAATCTGTTACTTGGTTAAGTATTACGTGTATTGTGATTTGCAAATTGATTATTTGCATTAACTTAAAGAAAATTTACAAGAGGATGTCAGAACCCAGGAAATTCCTCTGGCTGCCCTGGAGGACTCAAGACCCTGGCAGGAGGCTCAGAGACATTGGCACAGAGTTAAAAACACCTGTGCCTTTGATTTAGCCCTTGGAAACAATTCCCAACTTTGTGTGAAGAGTTACAAGCCACAAGGGTTTGAATAGAATGATAGTGAATTTACCACAGGGTGGAAAATAGAATTTTGGGGATTTAGAATGGGGGTTCAAGAGGCAAGATGGAGGAATCTGGATGTGTCCTGTCTTTCTCCTTCTTGTTCTTGTCCTCCAGAGGACAGGAGGTGTTTGCTGACAAACTGGGAAGCATGGGGTAGCAAGACATAGCCACTAAAATTGGATCAGGCTCAGGTCTAAGTCATATTTTCTCCCTCTGAAGTTTATTCCTAAGTCTCAAAATAAATTGTTGTTTTGATAAAAATGGAAGAGAAAAGGGTTGGTTGGCCCTAATGCTTTCCATGGGGTTAATCTGATGCTGAAGCAACCCCATTCCTTTGGGGCTGAAACAAGAAACTCTAAACTGCTCTAATTTTATATAGAACTCTACACCAAACTAATTAAAATGTGTATGAGGAGAAGTCAGAGAGATCCCAAGCCTTAATATTGTAATGTGGAAAATGTGATATAAAGATTAAATGTTTTAAAGATGAAATACAACGACGATCTAGTGAATAACCTTTTTTATTCATGACATTTTCATTTTGCAGGTTATTCCTTTTATTTCTGTTCTTTTTGTGCCTTTGAATTTAGACTACAACATCCTCCTATACAGTCTGCCCCTTAAAGGGTTTCTCCTGTAGTTATAATTACTCCAAATATACTTTGATAAATGACTTAATTTCTTAAAATGCTTTGAGATACAATAACTGCCTCAGAATAGGCAAACACAACTAAATGATCAGTGCCTGCCATGCAGTTTGTATCCAGCATGGATCACCTGAGAGGATTGAAGGGAACAGCCTGGGATCCTGTCCCAAATCCTTGATTTTCACAGGAAGTGCTACAAGGGAATCTGAGCACCAGGGCAGTTTACAGTGTGTGCAAATCCAGATGGTGGGAGCAGAAAATCAGGATAAGGGTGTAAGAAATAAATTTATTCACCTACAGGTTTGGTTACAGGTTTGGTTAATGGAGTCCTGTCTCTTCTGGGGTTAACAAATGAGGTCACTTCTCTTTTTTTTCATCTCCTATCCCAAATTGACTTGCTGTTTTGCTTTGCTACCTCAGCAGAATCAAACACAAACCAATTTTCTCGGTGCAAGGGTGGCTGTACCTGAGAGTGGGGCTGACATATCGACATTCTCCCCTATCACCTCTCTCCAGCATTTTCCTCAGCAAGGTTTTGCCTGCCCCCTTTCCACAGCACGCTCCTGATGCCAGGTGAGCACTGAGAGCCAAGGAAAAGAGCAGCTTTAGGGGTTTTCTGTGTCGATTTTGCTCCACCGGCCTCAAGCTGTACCTTAAGTGTAAGAAAGGCAGCAGTGACATGAGAGCTGTCCTGGTAAATGTTGGAGACTGCTGCAGGAAGGGATGACACCTGTGTGTCACAGCGTAGCCTGGAGGAAACAGGCTGTGGAAATTGCCTCTGAAGCCAGTGGTGATCCCTTCAGCAGCAGGCTGCTGGCAGAGAGAGACAGAGGATGCAGAATGGAAACAGCAGTGCGTCTTCTTTAAACACAGTCCTGCTGGATGTCTGAGCTTCCTGATGGATTCAGGGGGAGAATAAAAGTGTGGGGATCTGTGCTGCTTCCTAGGACTGAAATAAACTCTTTGTGTGTCTCTGCTCCTCTGTGTAAAATGAGGGTAGTGGCTCTGCCACTTTGAACTTGTCTTGTCGGAGCAGCAGCGAGCGTCGGCCAGGAAAGCAGGGAATGTGCAAGGAACTGGAATATGAAACAAAAGGCTCAGGGACTGCTTGTCACCCCATCGTGGGGAAAGTCATCTCACAGGACAAAAACTCTTTTTGGTAGGAGCAGTAACAGTGGGCATTAATATCACTGGGAGCTCTTGTGTAGCTCCTGACAATGAGTTCCTCAGAAGGATTTCCTCCCTTTGAAGTGCCTGCCTTGCCTGCACAGCAGACAGCTGCTTTCTGCCTGCTGTCTTGCCTGTCTGCTCCCCTCCGTGCTGCTCTGCTGAAACACCCTGTGTTATTACAGTCACTCTCAGCACCTGGCTGCAGGAGTGAATCAAAGTGTTGTGAAGGCAGCATATCAATTTGGGTTCGTGCCATGTAACACTTACTTGCCGGCTAAGTGGGATCATTTCAAAGACATTTTTTCCTTCCTTTTTCCCTATTTCTCTGTGCCCAGATCACTGCTTGAGCTGCCTTCCCCCTAAACACTATGTGCTCACCTTTTGTGGCTGTCTAAAATAGAGAAGCCTCTGCTCTTGTCAAAAGGATAAACTGAAACAGTCACTTATCCCTGGCTGAGGAATTGCACACTGGAGTACTCCACCAGCACCTCCCATTTGCACAGCCCCTCTGCCAGCTGGGCCAGCCCTGCAGAGCTGACTGACCCTCAGCTGTCACGTCCCAGAACAACCAGGTGAACACAAATAATCAAAAAATCCATTTGGAATTGTTGGTACTTAGAGAATCCCCCTAAGGCAGAAAAGGTTGGGTTCTTTCCGTGGTGCTTGATTTCACGCTGGGCAGGAAGGGCTGTGTTCATGGGTGGAATAGATAGGCTTGGAAAGGACCTTAAAGATCATTTAGCTCCCTTCTTCTTTTCTTTTCCCCTGCTCTGTGCTGGCTCACACCTCAGCACACACCTCAGGAGTCAAATGAGCACCTCTCACAGCCCCTGATATCTGCATGGAGAATCCATGGATCCCACAAGTGCAGGTTTGCCTGCCAGCTAACAAGATTTCAGTAAATTCAGAAGACTGGAATGTCCCCAAACACAAGCCAAATTAATTCATATTTTAAAAGATTTCTGTCTACAATACCAGGAGTAAATGCCACATAAACCCCAGCCCTGCTCCCATCAGAGACAATGGGAATTAAGCCACTAACTTCAAAGAGCAGTGCTCTCTCTGTAGAGTGTATTTCATGCTTCTGCAGTCTTGGCTAGATTAGTGCAAATTAAACATCGGGTTAAGTTGCCAGAACCCATAAGAGCTCCATTAGGCTCTGGAGGATTTGGCTAATTTTAGTCAAACACTCACCTATTTTACAGAAGCCACGCAAAGCTCCTGCACGGGCTGAGCCCACAGAGCCCTGACAGAAGCCGCAAATGAATTTGGCCTCACAGCTCCTGTCTCTGCGTTTATGCAGGGCTCAGAATGCAGCTTCATGCACCTTAGGGGATCTTAATAAACAATTATTTTATACTAGAGCACACCAAGTAACCTCAGGAGGGCTGTAAACAAGGGGCTGAGGGACCCAGCCATGGAGTGACATTGTGTGTCAGAATTCAGGAAATCCCTCTGGCTGTCTTGGATGGCCAAGACCCTGCCCAGGGGGCTCAGAAACCCTGGCACAGAGCCCAAGATGCCCCTGTAGGTTTGATTTTGACCCATGGAGCAAATCACCAACCTAAGATGAAGATCTGCAAGCCACAACAGTTTAAGTAGAATGATAGTGAACTTATCATGGGGTGAAACATAGATTGTTGGGGTTTTTAGAATGGGGGTTCAGGAGGCAAGATGGAGGGATCTGGGCATGTCCAGCCTTTCTCCTTCTTCTTCTTGGCCTCCATCTTCTGCTGTGATGGTGGCACTTACAGATTGGTTTAGAGTAGAAGCTCAGTGTCTAACACAGGTGATAGGTATTGGAAAGTAATTGTAAACATTGTACATGAAGTTTTTAGTATAAAGCCATAACACTGCCCTGGGGGCAGGCAGAGTGCCTGGAACTGTCCTGCTGAGAGGACCTCAGCAGGGCAGGAGGAAGAATTTTATAGATAAGGAACAATGAACAACCTTGAGACTGAGAAATGAAGAACTCTGACTCCTTCTTCGAGTGCCAGGCTGGGAAAAGAGATTTTGTGACACATCTGGGGTCACTGTGAGCAGCAGAATCCCGAGAAATGTGAGAGCACAGGAGGCTCCCTGGCCTGCAGGGCTGCAGCAGCTCCTCCCCAGCTGCTCACTGTCCTACATCCTTCAGTGGCAAACTGCCCCAGGGAGCTACAAGCTACATTTTTCAATCATCTCTGCTTTATGTTAAATACACTTACAAGCAGCCAAGTAGCATCCCCAGAGGGTCTTACTGCGACAGAGGGATGTTAACAATATACTTCTGCCTTTTTTTTTTCCCCTTTCAAATATGCTTCAACTACAGCCATCCCTGAATAATCTCCTAATTAGTGAGGAGGCCTTGAGTTTAGCACAGACTGCAGAGATGGAGACCTGAGGTGCCATTTCCAAGCTCCACGGTGTAGGATTTTAGGGCCAGCCTGGACAAAGCCTTGCCTGATTTTCAAGCCTCATTTCTCTCCTGGCTGAGCACAGGGAATGCCATCCCTGCTGTGTGTCTCTGTTCCCATCTATCCAGGATGGAGCTCTGGAGGGTTCTGACAGCACCAGAGCTCATTTCCAGCTTTGTACAATGGCTGGAGCCACTGCCTTTGCAGGCCCTGCCAGGACTTCAGGGTGTTCACACAGATACAAACATCATACTAATTAGTCATCCTTAAACTTATGACTCAGGCATTTACTGAAAGCATGTGTTCAGATAAAGGTAATACAGTGCAAAAAATAATACAGCAACATCCTTTGGGAAGGCAGAAAAGGTCAAGTACAGTGCTGCTCTTTGCTTTAGAAGTAACACAGAATTTGTATGTGGAAACTTGACCACTCAAGCAGCTAATTGCCAGTGGGATGTCTTGCTGTACACATCTTCTGAGGTGCTTTAATTATGCAAACACACCTTGTTGTCGCACAGATATAAATAATGTTTAAGGCTCGTGTTCCTTTGATGTGCTGTGGGGATTATGGGGGGGTATATTTCATTATGATTCCCCTTTGGGGAGAATACCACGTAATAAACAACACAGCGCATCAGCTGAGGGTTTTTTTGCAGGTGTGTTCCCTCCCCCTCTGCTTAAATTATTTTTAAAAAGCTTCTGGCTCTATTTCTGACTCCTGTTGAAAAATTGGGTACTTCAGCAAATTGCTCGGTTGACAAAAGGGAAAAGAATTGTTGCTTCAAAACAAACAATTATGATGACTTTGAAGCATAACATGGAATGTCTCATTGATTTTGTCCCAGAGGACTGGTGCAAAGAATGAGTAACCAAATGTGCAACAGAGCATGTAATATCAGCGCATGCCCCATTTCTTGTGCAGTGTTGTTTTAAATCCATTGCCTCACCTTTGCCCTCTGTGATCACCTGCTATCAACGGGGGAAACACACACAAGCAATCTGAATACTTGATTGCTTGCAAGAGAAAAAATTTCTTCCTATTCAAAGATGAAGTGGCTGAGTAGTGGCAGGAAAATGCAACATTCCTTCCCCACAGCCTCTAAGAGGAGCATTAGAGACAGAGATTATAATTTCAACCTGCGGTGCTTGAATTCCTGGCCACGAGATTTCTGCATTTGTTGTTCTCCTGGTGAATAAACTTTACATTTAAACTCTGATTGGACCATAGAACTGGCACCAAGAAGCATTTTCCCCTTTTCTGCTCTTTATATTTATAATGTTAAGTGCACTCTGAAGGGGCATTGTGCAGGAGGCTCTGGCAAAGGCCAATTCTGGAGACAGCCACTCACGTGGGTGCATTCTGTTCACACAACCCAGCATTCAGGAATTAGGACTTTTGAGTGTTAAAGCCAGAAAAGGGAGCAGTAAATGATCAATTGTAGCAAATGTTCTGCAGTCATTTCTTCAAACACAAGTGATGCAGTATTTTGTCCCTGAGCTGAAATATCAATTCCCTATTAGGCTCGAAAAAAACTCAGTACAGCTGTTGTGCTACCTTTGGATATGGCTCTTTTCTAGCAGATCAACTTATCTTCAGCCAAGCTCTTTGCTTCTGTGATGGAGGATGTGTGTCCTCTAGGTTTCCTTTCAGCAAAGGAAATTTAAATTGCTTAAAAAATGACAGTATTCAGATGGCAAAAAAAAAAAATCGTTGAAAACAATCAAACAGGTGCTGTCAGTCTGCAAGTTTGATTCCTCATGGATTTGGAACTGAAATTCTCTCATTTGTATTTCTCACTCTAGGTATGTCTGAAATCAGTTTCCACCACTGAAGTGGAACAGGTAATTTATTGTCAGGGGTTTCACAGCATCTTTTCAGTGCTCAAATATTTCTACATGTATTTCCACTTAGCCTCCCTAGTCTGGGATTCTGATCCCTCTGTGAGCCCAGCCTCAGCCTCTTGGATGTGCTGATTGAATCCATTTTTTGGCTGGGAGGACTCTGTTGAGTGACTGCAGCTCCTCCTTTACTCCAAAGATTTAACCACGGTGTGCCACACCCCCTGCCAGACACAAACAGCATTTTTGTGTTACAAGCACACAAACCTGACAGAGCCAGGTCCATCCTGCTAGGCCATCCACCAGTTATGGGATGTCATTGCCTAAATACTTTGGAAGTGTCAGCCTCTGTGTTTTCATCTTTCTGGGCTGCTGGTTGCTCTGCACAACTGCACTAGCTGCGAAAATCACCATTTGCTGGAGAGTGCCTTGCCAGTGCAGTTTTCAGAGGTGAAGACTGACAGCAGATATATCTATTCAGCTCTGCCAGGCAGCAGGGCTCAGCAGTGAGCTAAATTAGCCCATAACATGTTATTCCAGCCAGACTCCCCAACAACCTGCTCTAAAGGCAAACACACACTCACAGGGCGTATCCAAAGGAGAAAACTGAAATTTCTGCAGGTTTTTCTTCCTGCGTTGATTATTCTTCCTGGGTTGATTATTCCTCCAATATTCCAGATCCTGCTCTGTGGCAATTAAACCACAGCACCTCACTCCATGCTCAAATCTACCTGTCCTTGCCTCCACAGGGTTATTTGAGCTTCTATAATGAATCAGATCAGAATAAAAAAAAAAAAAGAAATAATAAATAAGACTATGTAGCTCAAGAATGTGCAAGACTGGTAGTTCAAAATAACTGTAATAAGTATTTGTAGAAATGTAGTAATTCAAGTGTATAAATGAAGGGAATTAAATGTCATGGTAAATTTACATTAAATAATGTTTAAAGCAGAAATTGGAATAAATATAATACAGATAAGTAGTAATCCTCTTCCTTCTTAACTAGGCCATTAATAAAAATTTTCAAGGACAGACTAGAAAATATCTTTAAAAATGGAAAGTCATATTAGAGACTAGAAAAGACTCTAGGATCCAGGAAAAACAAATATTTGAGCCTAACTTTTCTTCCAACTCTGCATCCTGAGTGCAGTGGTTCCTGTGGAAGCCTGCCTTTCCGGGGAGTAACTATACCCTGAGACATAATGGTGATATCCATTTGCTCTGGTCTTTTTTTCTTCCAGCATTTTCAAGTTTGTTGTGGTTTTTTTGTGTCTTTTTTAAACTAACATTCACTGTGGAGTAGCATAAAATACTTGGCCATTGGTTTTTCTCTTTAACAGTGCAGCAGAAAAGACTTTAGAAATAGAAAGAAAATAAGCTATTCAGCTTGGTCCTTTGAAATTAAGCCACTTGCAATTCATAAAGAAGCTATTGGAGATGACATAGCTGACATTTTTGCCTTGTATAAAGCTGCAAAGATAGCTGCTTTACAAAGACAATCACTCCTAAGAGTGGGAGCATTATTAGGTTTTCTCTGCTGATCTTCAAGGTGTAAATGACAGGTAACTTAAATACCCTGCCAAGTGCAAAATTTCTTTGCAAAGACACCTCAAAAATATGATTTTCTGTTTTACATAAGACTTCACAATCCATATTATTTCTAATCCTCTAACGTGTATTCTTCTGTTTTCTCTATACCTGCAGGATTTCTCGTGAGCAGTGCATATGGCTTTAAGTATTAAAAAAGTAAATGGTGTCTTGAATAGCAGAATTAAATTCAGAAGCATCCTGCACTGATAGGAAATCACCTCTAAAATATATTCCTGCAGGCAGTTGTTCTGCTAATTCCTGCTGCAGACAAATATTGATCTAATCCCAGAGGTAACAGCTGTCAGGAGAGGGAGGCTTCTGCGCCCCACATCGTGGCTCTGTATCTCTGACAAGGCAGGAGAAGAGCTCTCCAGCAGGGAACTGAATCATGCCACTGTTTTCTGACATTCCCTTTGATTTTTTCCTGCCAGCCCCGTTGATCAGCAGGTGAGTGTTAATATAAACCACCCAGCTGAAGCAGCTTCACAATCTCAACGCTGTGAGGGTACATGGGGGAAGAGAGAGTGGGTCAGATGGCTTAAATGTGCCTTTTTCTTCTCATGGGGGATCTCCTCAGGCAGAAAGGAAGGAAGGAGGGCTCTGCAGAGAGACTTAGATCGGTTGGATGGATGGGCAGAGTCCAACAGGATGAAGTTTAGTAAGTCTAAGTGCTGAGATATTTTGGGCACAAAATAAGGGTATTTTTGCCACAAAAATACCCTACAACAAGCTGGGGACAGAGTGGCTGGACAGTGCCCAGGCACAAAGGGACCTGGGGGTGCTGGTCAACACCTGGCTGGACATGAGCCAGCAGAGTGCCGTGGTGAAGGCCACAAGAAGGCCAGTGGCTCCTGGCCTGGATCAGGAATGGTGTGGGCAGCAGGAGCAGGGAGATCATCCTTCCCCTGTGCTCAGCACTGCTGAGGCCACACCTCGAGTGCTGTGTCCAGTTCTGGGCCCTCAGTCTGGGAAGGATGTTGGGATGCTTGAACATGTCCAGAGGGGACAACAAGGCTGGAGAGGGGC
Source organism: Melozone crissalis (assembly GCF_028551555.1). Classification (NCBI taxonomy): domain Eukaryota; kingdom Metazoa; phylum Chordata; class Aves; order Passeriformes; family Passerellidae; genus Melozone; species Melozone crissalis. The sequence continues at coordinate 17,321,634 of NW_026535785.1, read as the reverse complement.
TGGAACACAAACCCTATGAGGAACATTTAAAGGAACTGGGGTTGTTTAGCCTGGGGAAGAGGAGGCTCAGAGGTGACTTTATTGCTCTCTACACCTTCCTGAAGGGAGGTTGCAGACAGGTGGGGTTGGCCTCTGACAGAACCAGACAGAGGACACAGCCTCAAGCTACATCAGGGAAGGTATAGGTTGGATATTAGGAAAAAAAAAATCACTTAAATAATAATAAAGTACTGGAATGTCTTCCCAGAGAGGTGGTGGAATCACCATCTCTGGATGTGTTTAAAAAAGACTGGACATGGCACTTGGTGCTATGGTCTAGTTGAGGTGTTAGGGCATGGGTAGGACTCAATGATCTTAGAGGTCTCTTCCAACCTCATTATTCTGTGATTCTGTGATAAAGGATGATTGTGCCCTCTTCATGTATGCCAGTGGCCACAATGGCAGATTTCAGGCAACACCAAACATACATTTATCAAACCAGCCCTTTCCCAGTGCTCTGAGTTTAGCATGCTCACCTGCAAGTAGGGCAGAAAGTAAGAGCTGGTTCTTCCACCTTGTCTAAGCAGTATTTGGATCCATTTCCCAGAGCAGATAACCCACTCTACATGGTCCCAAGGCGCTGTCACCAGGATATAGTCTGGATATAGGACTGTTTGAGTAGGCAGCTGAGGTATCCCGTGTGGAAGAGGTTTTACAGCAACTTCTGTGAGCCAGAGAGAAGTTTGATAAGAGGATCCATGTTTACCCCTCAAAGAATTTCCTACCAAGGTCATTGACACAGAAACCAAGAAAGAGAGAAGGATAAATAAGAGAAACCTGCTACTGCCTATTCCAATGAGCACTTTGTCTCTTCTGACCAATGAGTAAAGTGTAAACTTATGAGTTTGTAAGAATGTATAAAAGCCATGCAGGCTAGAATAAAAACAGTTTGAAGCCTTCTGAAAATGGAGTGTTGCTTTGTATTGTGACCATCTCAACTATGACAATCCCCTATCTGAAGGATTTGATTTTTGGAACATCTAAAGCATATCTGAGTCTGTCTGAAAGGAAAAATCCTCCCAGATGAGAGTGAGATGAGGAGAAGGGACATTCCACACCCTGTAACTTCAGGCAGGACCTCAGGCTTCTTTTGCAGCCAGCAAAAACTTCAGAAGCAGCTGTGCTGGAAGCTCAGTATACTTAGCAAGAAATCTCAGAAGCCAACCAGAACACCTGCAAATCCAAACTGGGCTGTGTAAATCTGCCTTCAGTCTCCCTGTGCCCCCAGAACACAGGGAGACAAAGGTATCTGCTGTGGGATCAAACCAGGAAAGGTGGCTGTGTCCTCTGAAGTTCACCAGCAGATGGAAGTTAAACTGAGTCAAGCACTGAGTGACATCATCTTCTTTTGGATGAAACACAAGGTGAAATTGAATCTTTTACGTAGCAACTCTTTCAATCACACCAGGAGCCTTGGCTGTGGTTGTGGCACTGATGGGACAGTGGTGACAGCACTGGGAAGTTTTCAGAGAAACTGCCAGATCCAGGATTCCTTATTATTTTCCTGTGTTTCACTCAGTGAGATGTACTGATTTACAAGGAGGGTTAGGACTGGAGGGAGAGGGATCAATAGCTCTTTAGTGAATGCTAAGTGCAATTTGTGACAACTTAGAATATAAAAGAGCCCCATGCTGTCCAGCTCCAACAGAGAGGGAGAGGAGCAAGACTCATTGCCTTGGAGGATGAAAAACTGATGGCAGAATTCCATTTGGGTTTAACTCAGTGGCTGGACTGGGTGATTGCGATGCCTCAGGTCTGAGCTTTTATATTTTTCAGATTCTGTGCTGCTTTAGTGTGTGGGTCTGGGCTTCATATCAGGGGATGGTGAGCTCTCTGCACAGAGCAGGGAGATAAAACCATTCCTGCTCCAGCTGGGCACCAAGGACAAATGATCCAAATCTCAGCCCAAGAGCACAAACACCGTGGGCTGGAGAGAGAAAAACAAGCAGGGTGGGACTGCCTGGGCTAAAGCTGGAATGGGACAATGAACTCCAATGTGCAAATGGAGCAGAACTGATCCCAGTGACAGACGCCGTGCCCGGTCGTGCATTTTGGGACCATTTTGGTTCATCTTGGGTGCAGCCCTGGCTGGGCTCTTGTGCTGCCCAAGGTGGATCTATTAAAACCTCCTAATAAATCCCTGTTTTGTTCTGTAACTCTGCCCAGTCTCTGCTCTAGGTCAGCCTTCTCAAGGCATCAATTGCACACCCCTGGGCAGAGGCAGAGCCCAGGGAGGTGGGACACTGCTGGAGAAGTCCCAGCTCTGCTCAGGCCTGGCCTGGCTGTTCCAGGGCTCCCCAGGAAGGCTCAGGAAGCATTATTGAGCATTGCTGAGCATTATTGAGCTTTTCCATAAGTGAGTACAAGCAGACAAACCCAGGGAAGGAGCTCAGTGCCCAGCTGGGTGCCTTGCAGAGCTCAGCCAGGCCGAGTGCTGGCTCTGTGATGTTAATCAGATTTAGGGGTGCGCACCAACAGCCTGGGGCAGCCTGGGTGCACAGGCACAGCTCCCAGATGAAAATGAGCCTCTCTGCAGCCACACTGCACATTTCAATTACGCACTGGCCCGCTCTGGTGCTCTGCAGGAGTGTCTGACCTGCTTTACAAGTACTTTGTGCCGCACAGCCAATTCTTGGTAGCCCAACATGCCTTGGACCAAGTGAATCAGAGCAGAGATTTGATTTATGAATGAGATGTAGAAATGCTGCACCCAGTGCCTGCCAGGAATACAGTGCTGTGGGGAGATCTGGTACAAGACAGTTTTGTTTTGTTCGAAAAGGGCACAATCCCCCTCACATATACAGAATTCATGTTCCCCACAGGAATAAAGGAAGGAAACAAACTCAGGTTTTCCCTTCCTGGGTGCACACATATTAATTAAAATAGATTAATTTAATTAACAAGAGCCACATCTTCCTTAGGAGAATTTGAGCAGTATTCCCAAGTAGCTTGTGATTCAGTAAAAACATGTTTGGCAAATAAAAAAATTGAATTGCAGTGATAGATGCTAAAAAGGGGAAATATCTTGTTATAAAAAAGAGAATTATTTGCACTTGAGCCCATCTGTTTCTTATGCTCGTGGAGTTTAGATTAAAGTAATTTATTTCTGTCTACTAATTAGGACTATTTATTAGTGACTTCATACCATTCTGAATTATAATTCTCACAATGCTTATTTTAATATGGTATCAGCACAAATAAAAGGTGCCCCTTGAGACTCTCTGGAAAACAAGGAGTAGCATCAAATCCTCCTGGAGGTGGTGGCACTTACCCTGCATTAAGCTATCAGCAAGCTGTAGAACCAGAGGGTGTCAGCTGAATTCTCATTGCTCAGAAATTGCCAAGCACAGGAGAGAGCCAACCCAGCAATCATAACTGGGAGATCAGACAAACAGGAAACCTGACAATTCCTGCGAAGTTTGTTCCACAAGCATTTACAGTGAGTGTGGAGATGTTTATCCCTGAAATCTAATTAGAAATTAGCAATTCAGCTGAAGACTATGTAGAAATAAAGAGATGATCAAATATTCACCAAATTGCTGTGATGAGTTTTGGAACTGAGCAATTACAGACAAGTGTTTCTTTATGGTTTCTTTATGGTTTCAAACCCACAACATTTTATGTGAGGAAAGCAGAGAGGAAGACAAACACTCAGCTGGGAGAAATCTGTCGGAGCATTAGAGGTGTTTGAGCCAACCCTGCATTGTGGGGCTTCTCAGAGTTGTGACAAGCTAATTGATGCATAATAAAAATAATCTCTAACGATTCTGTGAGGAGCCTTGGTGCTGTGAGTTAGGTGGGAGTGACATCACCAGAGAAAAGTACACAAACAGAAAAATTATAAAATAATCTCGGGCCTTTGAAGTAATTTTTCCCAACTTTTTCTGGCTCCTGGTGCCCATTGAGGGAGGCACACCAAGGGAAGCCAAAAAGGACACAGATTTCAAATGGAGCATGAACCCTGGCCTGGGAAAAAAAAGAGATGTACAGTAAAAGAGCACAGCATTACATGAGCTGAGATACCAAAAAAAAAAAAAAAAAACCACAAAAAAATCATTAGAACAAAATATTTGTGAACCAAAGTATCATTTTCCTTCCATCCTGTTTCTAGCACTAAGTGGTCCTCAAATGAGGATCAAATTTCCTAAAATCTGTTGGGTTTTAGGTGAAGAAAAATATTTAGGCTTTTAAAAACAAGTAAGGAGCAGTAAATAATGGGGATTAGAATATTTTTGTTGAGTTGTGTTTCATAAAAATTCTAGTTCTGTATGAGGCTTAAATTAGGCATTTCCTATTGGCAATATGTCATTAGCATCATCCTAATCATTCCCACCTCATCTCATCTCATTCTCTAAGGACTTTTTCCTCAAGAGTAATTGCAAGTCTCATTCCACCAAGTGGAAATAGTGAATCAGGATAGAGTGTTATCCTACAGCCCTCCAAATAACTCTTGCATCATTTCTTTTTTAATCAGGCTTAGCTTGAACAAATATCCCTGTTTATGGAAATGCATGTACACAATCTCTTACAAATTACCAAACAAGATGCTTATTAGAGGCACAATTGCCATTATTAAAATAAACAGCTATTTTCTGTGGTGTCCTTCAAAAAGAGAGAGCTGATGGCATTTGTCACCAAACCTGTTAAAGCCTAGAAAGTATTTTTTAAGCATTGTTCTTTATCTCAAATAGAACTGGTAATCTGCAGGTATTAATCTCAACATTGAAGAGCATCACCCTGCAAGGTGAGATGGCAGAAAAATGCATTTTGGTCAGGTGGTGAGTGTGTGAAAGCCCTGAGGTGGCTCTCACACAGCACTGGATGGAGCAAGGATTCCTGAATGACCATGCAGGGGGGACATCAGCATTTAGAAATGTGTGACAGTGTCCCAGGAGTGCAGGGAGTGAGGAGCAGAGTGGGTCAGATCAGAACCTGGAGGAAATCTCAGAGCAGCCCCCATGGAAAATTTACATCTCAAAGCTGTTTTGGTGAGGGACCCTTCAGAAAATGCAGCATCAGGCACGGGAAGCAGATTACAGATCCCACACCCAGCACCTCACACACATCTCATTTACCTTGTGCTGAGCAGGTTTGGAGATCCCTGGAGAAAACAAGGGATTTCAGATTTGTGGCTGCAGCAATCCCCAGAGCAGGTGTCATGGCACTGATCTTCCCAGAATTGGCCTCCCAATGCAAACCCCCTGCATCTGTTATTTATTTCACACAGAAACTCCACTTGTGCCTTCCCTGGGCAGCTCAGGCTGGCACTGCAGTGCTCTGCCAGAACTGGCATCTTCCATGAGCTCCCTGTTGGCAAAGGAGACCAGAAAAATGTGAGATTTTTATGACAAAAAACCTATTCCTGACCCACATGCAGGTTTTCTCCAAGGACCCACTCCTGTGAAGAGCATTCTCAGGCAGTTTGGTGCTGTGTGTGTTAACTGAGAACTCTGTGAGAATGACTTCAGTGCAGCTAAAGTCAACCACAGCTGGCACAGAGAGCTCCCAAGCACTCGCCCACACTTTCAACACTCTGCACACAGCAGAGCTGTTCTGATTCAAGCAGTGAGCACGTTGCTTTGTAGATGAGGTGCAGTAATGAGTTAAAAAAACTCAATTGATCAGCTTCAGTAAGAGCCCCACGTGCCTTTAAAGAGCTTCTCCTTGCAGTGAGTGCTTTCCCCCTCCTGAAGGATGCTGCAGCTCTGATCATGAGGCAGCCTTTGCCTGTGGTGGCACAGGATGCTTTGATCCCCCTCTCTGTAAATCATGGGGATGGGGGTGGGAGCCTTCTGACAGCACCTTGACATGGGCTTCACGCTGAATTCATACCCAACACTGTCTAACTATAAAACCAGCAGTCCCTGCTCTCCTGACATCCTGTTGAACATCTGTTTTCCAGTCTGGACAGAGGCTGTCAAATCCCAGTTCATTTGCCTTGGGGCTGTTTTGGTCTGGTCTCTCCACATAGGATGAATAACCTTCACTCAACTACTTCAGCTATGAAACACAAGGCAGAGACACCTTTGATTTCACAGTATATCTGAAAATTTCCACTTTGTGGATAAGAGGCCTTGAATTTACAACATGATCTCCCTGCCTTAGGAGGAGTTTGTTCTGCTATGGCTTTGACCATGAGACAAGTCCTATTACCAAAGATGGATTTTTTCAGGCAGGTGCTTCATGAGGGCAGAGGCAGAACCTTTGTGGTTAACTTGAGTGATTTGGTCCATGTTCTATACCACGAAGGCAAGGAAAGGTTAGTGCCCACAATCCTTGGCAAGTCTGTACCTGGCAGCTCTTTCATGCAACACTTTAGGTATTTCTATGCATGTGATGTGGCAGAGGGCAGAAAGTGTTATAAATTGGATTTAAGCACAAACAGGGTTTAAACTCCTCTCCCATTCAGGAGCAAAACTTTGAGCTGGCTGATTTGCCAAAGCCCATACAATGGTTCAGCTGCAGAACCTGCCAGTCCAACAGCAAGGCCAAACTTCAGCCTCTGCTTCAAATTGCAGTGGCTACAGGACAGCCCTGAGGGCAGAGCCAGCCCACCTGGAGTGAACTGCAAACACTGATGAGTCCAGAGCAGGTATGCACAGAGCCTCATAATTAAAATCCAAGAGACTGATGAATCTCTCATCATTGTCCCCTACCTATTTCATCATTTCTTTTTCCTTGAATGGGACATTCAAGGAAAACTGTACAACAATTTTGGCAGCATTCAGCATAAATACTCAAGACATAGAACCATAGAATGGTTTGGGTTGGAAGAGGCTGCTCCAACCCCAGTGTCCAGCCTGGCCTTGGGCACTGCCAGGGATCCTCTGGGCACCCTCACAGAGAAGAATTTCTGAACCCAATTGTTTCAGCAAATACTATAGAGAGAAGGGTGAAAAGACATAAAAACTGTTGGTACAAAATGGACACATTTTTGGGTGGGGAGGAAGGAGTGCTGATGGTCCCACCTTTCAGTGTCCAGGAGGGTTTTTAGCATCCTTGTCTCTGCTCCTTTTAGTAAAAGCATTCCAGGCAAATTCCTAGCAAGATTACACATTCCTTGGCTTTCTAGGAACATCCTAGTGGCTGTACTGGGTTAGAAGTGCATATAACTCACAGTTCCAGCTTTGATGGATATATAAGAAAGCACAGGGTGATGTTCCTCCAATACACTTTCCCATCTGCAGGAAATTACAACTTGTATTAAGAGTCCTAACATAAAGGAGTTTTCTAGATATTCTTAAATCCTGATATAATTCTATTTTGCAGCAATGAGTTCCAGAGTTTAATCAATCTGCTTTTTTGACAACGGGTTATTATTGTTACATTTTTCATTGTTTTGTGTTGTTTTTTTTTTTTAACTCCTACCATTGGATAATTCCATTTGATTCTCACTTGTTATATCATGATAAAGTGAATACCAGTTTTTGGCTCCCTCTCAAAAAGCACTCGGAGTTTCATCATTGTATTCTGGTGTCAGTGTGTTTTTTCTGGGCTGAAATTATTAATCTATCTCACCTCTCCTGGGACACGAGGCATGGAGTTTTTTGTGCCCCCTGTCTGTACCTGTAGTTCTATTTCAGCTTTCCTGGGATGGGCAAACAAAGTGCATTGAGGATGGAAACAGGCCTTTCTTCTTCATGAGCCAGAGGGGGCTTTTTCCTCAAGTGAACACTTGCAAAGGAAGGATACAAGTCAATCTGGCCATTTCATTTCAATGCCATCAAAGGGATGGATTTCACCAACATTCTGAAAATGTGTTCCCTAAGCTTTGAGAAATCTGCTAAGAACCCTTGAACTGCATTACCTTGAGAAAAACCAGCATCTCACAGGATCAGGCTGTAAAACGTTATCTACATCCACTTACAATGACCCTTTTATTACTCTGCCTTCAGACTGAGAAGAAAACAAAACAGAACTCTGGAGAGTTAATATTTTCAAAACCAGCTCCAGTTGAAGACAATCAGTGCAGCTTTTGATAAAACTGATCAAAGGACAATTCTTGACAGCTTGGAAACATGAAATGCTATTATTTGCCCTCTTTTGGTTTTGCTCTTTCTTCTCAGAAGACCAGTATTTGTTTTGCATAGTAGCAAACATTATTCCTGTGGTGTTTAACTTTTGCACAGGAGCCCTTCTTTCATTACACCAGAGTAAAAGCAGGGTGAGATTAGCAAGAGGTTCTTTGTCTTCTGCTGTAGTAAAACCTTTTTGTAATTTATCTTTCTTTTCTTTCTCTCTCTTTTACCTCTTGGCCACAATTTACACATCAGCGTCTTCTGCTATTGTCTTTTTATTGGATGAGAATCCCCTTAAAATATTCCCACAGAGTTGCTATTTCTCCTCTTTTCATTACTTCAGATTGAAAGTGGTTAAGATAATGTATTTGGCATTAGACTTACAGAGGGGAAAAGAAAAAAAGAAAGAAAGAAATAGGGAAAAAAGGCTGTGAATTGCTGTGATCATCTCAAGGACAGTTTGTGTTGGGGCACCAGGGCCAGGGGAAGAGGGCAGATTCCTGATCCCTTTTAAATTGTGGTACTAATCAAGGGATATAGAGGTCCCTGCAGACAAGTGACCAGGAGCAGCTCAAAGCTGCTTCCCCTTAGGCTTAGTACAAAAGCTGCAGGGTGTGTGTCCCAGCTCCTGCCCCCTCGCAGGAGAGATGTGTCATTTGGCCATCCAACCCTCCAGAAAGGCCCACAGGACTCTAATCTCTCTTTCATAATCTCTAATTAGTCACCTCTCCCAGCACCTCTCCTGCCATTTGAAATCAGGATGCTTTGCGGATACTGGCACGGAGATTAAACCAAGTATTAAGCTGGCAGCAATCCACAGGCAGTGTAAAAAGCTTTTTGGGCACAGTTTCTGCTCTTTTAGACCAGTGAAAAGCTACAGGAAGTCTGAAGGCCTCAGTGTCAAACCTTCCTGGATATTGAAGAATGCTGAGGCTGTAAAGCACAATGCAGCCCTTCTAATTCCTGTAAACCAAAAGTTGACATAACTAATACAGAGATGCTTAACTGAGGCACCAGCTAATGGAGGTAATTTCTACTCCATCAGATCTTTATATTAGTTATTGCCCTCCGTTTAGTTTAGAATTGCTTTTTAAGCTTCCCTATTTAAGTTAGTAGCTTTAAAATGCAAGTCTCTGCATTCTCAATTCATGTCTTCTTATTGAGCATTTGGGGCATAAAGAAGCAGCATTATCTCCTCATATTAGTTTAGAATAGGGAGCAAAAATACCTTGCAGAGATTGTTTTTTTTGTTCACATTGAGGACCTGAAAAAAGCAGGAAGACCTTTTTGCTCCCAGTGTAATGGAGTTGAAAGCCTTCCCTTTCCCACCCGGGACACTGTGCTTAGGCCAGGGGCTGGTTGGTGTCTGCTTTCAAGGGGAAAAATATATTCCAAATACCAAACATAATCATTCATGAGCATTAATTCCCTGGGCAACACACCTGTGGAAGCTCCTTGGGTACCACCCTGCCTCAGAACACACTGACAGAGGACCTGGCGGGGCATCATTTCCATCACAAATGTTATTTATTTGTTTGGCTTTGGCAAGTGGCTGTCTCTGCTCACACCCCAAAGGGATGCAAGTCACAGCTCTGACTGACTGGAGAGAACCATCAGTGTCCGTGGCATCCCTGAGGAAAATATCTTCCCTTTCCAAGGAAAAGGGCAGGTCTATCCAGCAGGCAGTGTTTTCTCCCCAGAGCCAAGGGCAGGGAGAACTTCATTTTCATTTTTCTTAAAAACCCATGCAAAAGAAAAAAAAAATCTTACAATGTTTTTAAATGATTGATTTTTTTTTTTTCCCTATTGGAACTGGCATTTTTCATCAAAAATGCATTTTGGCAGCACTGTATCTTTCACTTGGAAAGCTTTCCACATGAAAAATCTCAGAAAAGTGTGAGGTAACAAATGCTGCACTGGTACATTCTGTGTGAGACAGAGGGTGATTTCATGGCCAGCAATACCAGGGGAGGGCACTTTTCTAACAGAGTATTCAGTTGTTTATAATAACAACTGTGTGCTTGAGCACATCGCATTTTCCAGCATCCTTTTCCACTCCTGAAAATGCTTCCCAAAGGAATACCCTGCTCTGGAGTAATCCAGGAATGAGCTCTTGGTGACCTGTCAGGAAAAGCCAAAATGGGCTTTTAAAACCTGGAACAAGCTTATACTTGGGCTTAGTGCTACTGAGTTCCCTTCTGCACATTTGAGACAACTGGAAAATATTATCGAAGGCAGGTGCTCCAGCCCAAAAAGGACTTGAATTCACATAAATTACAGTACATCCAGTTTCTGTGCCCACATGCTGGGAAAAAAATGCAGCATAGCAGGGGCCCAGGATCTTCTCTGATTCCAAGTGTTTGGGTTGTTTGTTTGTTGTTTGTTTGTTTTGTTAAGGATCTTTTAGACCATTCCCACAACTTCCTTGCCACCAAATCTGTAGAAGCACTAAAGAGCATCCCATTGACATTGGTGGGACCTGGATCAAAACCTGAGGGTTATGCCTTTTCAGAGGAGGTTGTCATTTCAAGGGAATTAATTTACAAAATGAATGGATTTAGATGCAATTTTCTCCCTCAATACAGAGCAATCCTATAGACCTATGTGATTTTATTTCCTACCAGAATCACCAAAATGGATTAGACTCTATTTGCCTTCTACTGTACCTGGCATCTGAACAAATCCCATCTTAATTCCTTTCTTACTTTGATAGTGGCTTTGGCAATAAATTCATAGCCCACCTCCACTCTGGCATTTAAAGTCCCTTAGTATGAAAAATAAAAATAAAAATAAACCCCTTCCTTCCTATTTCTTCCTTACCATTCTATAAACTTTACCATGTAATCAACTCCATGATACAATGCAGTGATGTAGATCCAAAAAGGAGCATTTCATTCTGCAGAGACCAAATTTCTCACAGAGAGTGAGAGAGCCATTTAATTACATGCAGGCCTACATGCTTTTGATGTCGTGCTTAAAAACTACTGGTGTCCTCATTTGTCATGCACATATTTATCCATCCTGTGGGCTGCACATTACTCTAATTATTCTGTTTGCTCCAAACACTGCCTATACATCACTTTGTCTTCTCTGGTGACTAAGCTCAGGAACAGAGGGTTTAAATTTACCTGCTGCAATATTCAGGGGGGCTCAGGACACTTCCAGTTTAGCTCTATGACCAATGGAAATAGTTCTTCCATGCTTTAACCCTTCTGCCAACATCCTCCTAGACATTTCCTCTGCCTTGCCAGCTGCCAGGGACAGTAGAAATTCCTCATTCCAAACTCCTCATTCCAAACTCCTCATTCCAAACTCCTCGTGTTTATCAGCCTCTCCTGCTGGTGTAAAACCCCAGTCCCTGCCCAGCCTCGCAGGAGCTGCTGCCCTTTAGCATCAGCCCTCTCAGAGCTTGCTCCTCTTGCCCTTCCTGCAACCTCCATGTCTGAGGAGCCCGTTTCTGAGTGCAAGTGCCATTTCTGTGTAATCATTGGTTTAATCCCTTTAAGAGTCTGCAATCTCCTCCCTGGATAGGTATTGAACACCTCTGTGAAAAAGTCAGATTTTCAGATCCACTTTCCCTCTCTAATCTATAGCTGTTAAGGACATTCACTGCTTTGCCTTTCAGCCTCTTGGTTTTCTCAGACCAGAAATTGATGGAGGTAGCCTCTCCTATTTTTTTACTTCTGAGCATTGACTTTTTCTGATAAGGCTGTCTCTCCTCACTAGCCCAGGAGGTTGCATGGTCCTGTTACCCAGGTAAAACCTAATCCTTCTCCTTTTGTGCAGCCCTAACTATTAGATTTTTAGCTGATTTTAGCCTGCACAAAGGTAAGCCCATGCACTGGAAAAATGTCTGTGCTCCCCTGCTGTCAAGGGGAGTTTGCATGGATAAGGCTTGGGGGAAAAACATTTAGAGACCTATTTTTTAGACATTTTAGTAACCAGGGAAAGAATTCATCTGCTAAAATGCTTGTGACAGGAAAAGGTGTGTTGAGACTGACTTTCAGAGGTCATTTTTGTTTCAAGTCAATTTATTGGTTTTTTTGGACTCACTTTCAATGAATGCCCCAAGTGCATGAGCTTTACTTAATACCAGTACTAATAAAATGTGATATTCAGTTGAAATATTCATATTCCCCCAAAGCAAAAGCTGGGCTGCACACCTGATCACAATACCAGGTGATTTGTTAAATCACCAGTCTAGAAACAGAACTTGACTTTGTGCTTGGTGTAATCACTCCCATTGTCCAGTGGTACTGATGTTTAACCCTGCCCTAAAATACCAGGGCTGTGAATTTTAGTGCAGCATAAAAACTTGCTTGCCCCTATAACACCTTTGGTCACAGCTCTATCTCAAGGACTTTGTGTGAGCCACTTCCAATGTGGATCTTTCAGACTAAAATCAAGTTAGAAGGGTGTAATTAATCAGTGCTTCATACACCCAGTTTCAGACACTCACAACAAGCTATTTATAGCTAGCAAAACACAAAGGATGAGGGAAAAAAGGCTGGCATGTCTATGGGGTGCTCATGGATATTTCAGGCAAAAGAAGTGTGAGAGTGGTTATGTCAATGACTTATAGGATAGCTCATTTTGGTTCAATTCCTCTCATAAATCATAAGGACTTTGCTGGATAATTTCTCTAAGGAGAATGAACTCCTGGCATGACACAGTCCTTCCGTGATATTTGCTAATACTCATCTCTGTCAAACTATGAAGTTAAATGTTTTCATTGTTGAGCTAAAGAAGCTTAACATTAAAAACTTATGGAAATGGCTTTAATACTGAGATTTACTTCTAGAATTCTTTTGAAATGCAATATCCCCAGGTATTTTATAAAAAAGCTAGACTCCATTTTCAATGGCTTTTGCTGAGTTTTTATCTGTATTTCATCCTCCAGAATGTGCCATTATAAATAATTAATCAATCAGCATCTGCTCTGCTCACAAAACACTTATATCTCAAAACTGACTGTTGGCCTGATTCTGCACCTCTGAAGAGGCTGAGAACTTTGCTTGTGGCTTCTGTCAGGAGAGGATGAACACTCAGCATCAGCCCCAGCCTTTGGGCCCATGTGTGCAGGCACACAGAATGAAAGGTGTGCTTGTAAACCATGTGTGCTGATTGGAAATGTATAAAATAAACAGCAGGGAAATGGATTGGGGAATATTTCACATCAGTCTGACTGACACCTCCTGTGGCACACTCAAGCCCTCCCTCCCCTGGTTTGGGCACACTGGAGAACACTGATCACACAGCTGATCCTTTGCCATTGATGGAGCTGCAGCAAAGCACAACTACCAAATTTCCAGGAGATGAAGCCTCAGGTTTGAGCTTTTATAATTTTCAGATTCTGTGCTGCTTTACTGTGTAGTTCTGAGTTTCACATTAGGGGATGGTGAGCTCTGTGCACAGAGCAGGGAGATAAAACAATTCCTGCTCCAGCTGGGCACCAAGGACAAATGATCCAAATCTCAGGCCCAAGAGCACAAACACCGTGGGCTGGAGAGAGAAAAACAAGCAGGGTGGGACTGCATGGGCTAAAGCTGGAATTGGACAATGAACTGCAAGGTGCAAATGGAGCAGAACTGATCACAGTGACAGACTCCGTGCCTGGTCATGAATTTTGGGACCATTTTGGTTCATCTTGGGTGGAGCCCTGGCTGGGCTCTTGTGCTGCCCAAGGTGGATCCATTGAGGCCTTTTAGTAAATCCCTGCTTTATTCTGTAGCTCTGTCCAGCCTCTGCTCTAGGGCAGCCTCTCAAGGCATCAGTCAATAAACATTAATAAAATGTCCTGTACCAAATCTTGCCTCTTTCCAGTCTCTTTGATGCCTTTCCAGCCCTTCATTTAGACATTCTGTCTTTACACTCCAAGTGAACTTAAACATCCTCTAAAACACAGATGGTTTTTACAGTCTGTTGTGGGAGAAAAAAAGAAAAAAAAAAAAGAAAACCCAGCAGAAATGCTGACTGCACTTGATTGGCTGAGGGAGCAGAAAACAGCACAGCCTTTGCGCAGCCCAAATATCCTGGACATGGAAAGGCCACAAGAGAGCCATGTGACATTGTTAACACTGAAATGTGGAGTCTAAACCAGTCCTGAAAGTTTTACCACAGAGATAACAACACATGAAGAATATGAGAGTTAATAATAATATTATTATATTTTTGTAATAAGAATAGAAGCCAGCACTTACCTTGATGCCATTTCCCCACAGTTAGGCAGATTTCTTTACTTAGATTTTTCCCCCTTTCAGTGCTCTGCCAAGCCCCATCTACCACACTGCCCTCGCACTTAGGGAAATCTTTTTCCCCATTTCTACAAAGTTTGTACAATTTTCTTTCAAGAAAATACTAGTATTGCATTGATCTGATAATACAATTTACTGCATCCTGGTGAGTCAAAAACCATAGGATTCTTCAATTCTTGGATTCTTCAATTCTTAGATTCTTAAATTCATGGGATTCTTCAATATAGAACATGGAAGTGGGAATCAAAGATTATGAGTGTTTTTTGGGGTATTTTTAGGATGAAGATGGCATGGTTGGTTTTACATAAATAAGAAGGAAAAAATATTTCTTAATTCTTTATATAATACAAGTTTGGGGAATTAAAGGCACAGGTAGCACAGAGACCCTTTCTCTCTCACTTTGTCATTCCCAAGGCCTCATTCTGGTTTACATTAGGAACTCTCACTTAGCTTAGCTTGATTAGCATTCTCCCAAACACTGTTTAATTTTGGTCCTTCTCTACTCTTCATTACTGCCCAAAAATCCTACATTGAAGTGAACACAAGGAATCCTACATTTTCAACAATTCCACTTTCAAAAAAACTCGGCTACCTCCATTTACTTACTCAGCAACAACTAATATCCAGCTTTGGAATTTATACAGGCAGGAGCTTTGGAACCAAGACTGCTGCAAAGACATTGGACATTTCTTATTCCTTATGCCCCTCATTTTGCTAGTTAGTCACATATTTAATGGCAGCAGGGATCTCTTCAGAATTGCCTTTGCTTATTTTGCTTTGTGCAAGATACTGCATGATCATTATTCAGGGTTGTAAATAATTCCTAATTACATCTCAAGGGGTCCATTTTGCCTACCTAATTCTTGAAGAAACTACTCTCTTCTGTTTGTACAAGCTCAGGCCATATATTTAAGCTGTGATGGTACAAGCATTTACCTGTGCAGGAACATTTCATAGGGGGACAGCTCCTGTTTTCACAATGCTCACCTGCATGGGAACACAGGGAATGAAGCCATGGGTATCAGGGCTTCTATCCTTCACCAAAAAAAAAAAAAAAAAAAAAAGAGTTTAAAAAGGATTTTGCCTTCAGCACATAATGCTCACAACGAAGAACATGTGGTTAATGAACAAAAGCCTTTTACTTTTTCCCTTTAACTCAGGCTGTCACTATTTTCATGTTTATTTGCCAGATGCATCCCAGCTGCTAATTAAGCTTGAACAAATTAAGGTGAATTGAATCTTGCCTGAGCATCTGCTGTTCTCCTATTAGTATGGCAGGCAATGAAAAGAAGACGATGCTACATCTTTAAAAAGGCCATTTATACTTAAAATTACTTCTTACTATATACTAATAGAGAATGTTTTTTCATAACAAAGACTGTTGTAGGACCTGTATTATAGTCCTAGAAGTTTCCTTGCTAGATGTTCATAATATGTAAAATTAAGAATAGTTCTAAATTATGTTCAGAGATGAGGAAAGTCTCAAACACTCTACAAGCTGAGTGGCTTGATCAGGAGGGATGAAGGTGTGGCTTCAGTTTCTCTCTGGTTTTGGCAAATCTCCCAATAAGAAAAAAACAAACAAACAAACAAAACCAAAATCAAACAAAAAACCAAACCAAAAACAAAACAAAACAAAACAAAAAAAACCCACAAAAAAACAAAAAACACACACACACACAAAAGCCAAATAAAAACAAAACAAAAAAAAAAACCCAAAAAAAACCCCCCCAAAAAATAATAAAAAAAAAACCAAGGTAGAGCCAGGCATTATTCTGTGGGGCTTCTTTCTTAGAGAAAGGAAATGGCTTTTGTGGCACCTGTGTCAAAACAGCCCCTGTGCTGCCCTTAAAATGGGAGGTAGAACAAAATATTGGATGGGATCTGTCTGTGCCAAACACACAGAAAATGCTTAAGGAGCTGCAAAGCCCTGGTTCCTGCAAAGCCAAAGTTAATGTAGTTTAAAAAAAAAAAAAAAAAAAAAAAAGAGCACAATATTTAAAATAGTTATGAAAGGGAAGCAAAAAATAAGTCATTTTGATCCTGGAGACCCTTTAAGGTTATTTTAGATGCAAAGAACATCTCTTCATAAAAGAAATGTAAAAATGATTAAAACTCTGTGCCCTGAGAAGGTGCAGAGTTTCCTTTTACACAATTTGTAGCAAGTCCTTAAAGTGATAAAATCTTGAATATTAGATGTGCATCCCTTAGGGCTTTCATTTCATTTTTATACTGAAAAAAGGCTAATACAAGTTCACAGTAATCAGAAATTGTGATAATTGCCGCTATGAAAATTCTCTGTAAAAACTTAGTGCTGTCTTGCAGAAAAGTTAGTGAAAATTCGTCAGAGTTAATAAATTTACTTATTGCACAAGAGACAGTTGGAGAGGGAAGTTTATAAATGTAAATGTGCAGAAGGCAGCAGCACAGTTCCAGCTGTAAGCATGATCCATGTAAGTTTGTAAATGGTGGATTGTGGCAATTAAAACTAAGGATGCACAACAGTAAAACTGCTGAAATAATGTCTCTTGCTGCAAGCCTTCCCACAGGAATACACTGTGCAAGGAAAATCTAACAGCCTTTATATCCAATAATTAATGTTCTGTTGCTTAACACCAAATGAGAGCCATAGAAGCATTTCCTGTCCAAAGATGATTAATTATTAATGCCCATTGTGCTAAAGAACAAAACAAGAGGTATTGATCCAAAATGGGACAAATGTGTTTGTTTTATTCAGCCTGCCCAAATTTTGCCAGTTTGTAATGGCAAACTCAGCACCATGAGAGGAGCAGTTAATGATAAGGCTCTGGAGATCTTAATGATGCTTGGTTTGCTGGGAGAATTACCTTGAAACACATTTATGTACTTGGATAAATTAATCTTCATCACTAAATTCTGTCTAAGCAAAATAAACCAGGGAAATGGCTTTGGTATGCATGATAAGGGAATCTTAAATACAGGCTGCAGAACTTGAATCTTTCACCTGTGCTTGAATAAAATATGAATATTCCATCAGCTTGGAGTCCTCCATTTTTTCCACCAGGTAAAATCCAGTGAAAATCTGATTGTTCTTCTCTTCCAAGAGCAAATTCTGAATTGAAATTAGCACAGAAAAGAATATCTAGTCAAAAGTTCCAATTTTCTGTTGAGTCAAATTTCATTAATTCTTTCTCATGATTTATTTTTAAAGTTTATTTGGAATGGATCTGACCACCATCAACAAAGCCATGCAGAATTCCCTAAGCAGACTTCAGGATCCTTTCTCAGGACTGTTTGTGTTGAACCACACAAATGACAAAGACAAGAGCAGCAAGACATTGGTGTGACAAGCAGGAGACAAAGAACAGTACAGGATCCAGAGGTCTGGCTGCAAATGAGCAACACAGAATTAATGCATTTTGGATGTTAAATTTCAAATTTTAAGCTATTCATTAATTCATGAATAATTCATAATTCACACTTCATATCCATGATGAATAATAATTACACATAAAATGGAAAGTGCAGGAAAAGAGATAACAATTGATATTGAGGAGATAACAATTGATACTGAGTTGATGAGAGATGAGAAATATTCAACATCCTCCTTAGTGAGCAGCTAATCTCTAAATTACAGCTTCTTTATGGCTTTCTCAAAAACAAAGCACATTTTCCACTAACACTTCAATGTTTAAAAAAGACAGAGACTGTTCATACCTGCCTTCTGCATGGACCAGTCCTGGCTAAAAGGCAACATTTCTGTGTGAAATCAAAGCTGGAAAAGAAAGAATTTAAATTCAAAACAGAATAAAAGCCATTGTTATTGTAGAAGCTTTATTGTCAGATGAAAGGAAGAAGATGGGACAGTGTAGGAGAGGCAAAGCCTTGTGCAGTTGAAGTTTTGTGCATGGAATGGTTTCAGGGCAAGGATTCCTGGAAGATCTGTACAATGGAGTGCTACAGAGAAATCTGCATGAGGCTTCAATGAGTGAAAGGTGATTTGTCATAATCCTTTTTAGAGTAGCACAATATAAGAGGGGACATCTCACCCTCCTGCCAGGGTAAAGTGAGACGGAAGGCATCAAACTCAGCCCAAAAGTCTGCAGTAATGCAGATTTTACCACATCAGTGCTGCTGATCCACCCTTATCATAACCCTAACTAAAGTTTTACTCTTTAGTGAAGTTTATATGAGTGTATTCTTATTTGTCTGCCATAAACACAGAGAATAGTTCACAGAGTGAACTTTTGAGGGCAGTTATCAAAGAGACTTCAGAGGAAATCCAGCTGGGATAGAATAATTACACTTGAGGGGGAAAAAATTGCTAGAAAATTACTGTGTGTTAGAAAATTATAGCAAAAGTTAAAACTGGTAACTCTGGGGAATTAATTTAGTAATGGGGAACTCATCCAGGCTCAGACATTTGGATGCTTTGCTGGATTGGGCTCTTCAGAGCTATCAGAATCTCTTGGATGTCTTCAGGTGGAGTTCTGAGCCTCACAGAGGAGACCTGGCCATGACAGAAGTCCATGTAAATGGCAAAAAGGCAATTATTTCCCAACACTTTCTAGATATCACATAGACAAGAAGGGACAAAATGTAGAACTAAAGAACTAAGAATTAAAGGCGCTCAGTTAAGCAGGACAAACTTCAGAACAGTGTCTGAAGTGCTGAGAGAAATTCAGCAGGAAACAGAGAGACATGGAGATGAGGCAGGCAGAAAATGGAAGTGTTCCCTGATAATATAATTTAATTTATCCCCAAAAGGTGTATATATCATCTCAGAAAAAGGTCTGCACCAGATGAGGAATGACATCCCCAAAAGGCAGCCAGTGCGGATGGCATGCAGAGGGTAATCCTGGCAAACAATCACACATCCCTTGACCTGTGTTATCCCTTACAGCAGCCCCGTGGTCCCCCTGGCTTCTCCTGTAACAATCCATTTAAAAATAAAGATATTGCTCTTTATTCTTATTTCTCAATGGCCTTATTTGTATCTTGCTCTTACATTCTCTGTCAGTTTTGATAATCTGCTTTAGCAGCCTTGTATCCAGCTGCTTTGTGCTTTTATTCTGCCTGGGTTTTAATGTTCTACAAAACAAGCAAGCAAATACAATAAGTAATGTGAACTAAGGGAAAGACTAGCAGTAACTTGTAAGAACAAAAACTTATTTATCCTGCCATTTTTTCAACACAGTGAGAATGTGTATTTCAGTAATCAGAATGAGTGAGAGTCAGGTTGTATTCAGAGTCTGAGTCTGTCACTGGGACTTGTGTGTCACTGTGACTGTGACTGTGTGGCTGCTGGGTACAGTCACCTGTAAAAAGGAAAATAATGTTCCTTAGCCCATTTTGAGGCATCATGAAAGTTTGTAAAGCTTTTTGATACCCTTCAATGAAGGATGACATTTTGAGGTAAGAAAAGACTTTAAATATCACCACGAAGTCCAAGACTCCCTCAGCTCCCTATCTCCATCCACCAGATTCAGCAATGGGGTTTGGATGTGTCCATTTCTTTGTTGACCCCAGGGAAAGTTTCTTGGCTCTGTCACTGTCAAAGCCCTTTGTGAGAGCCCCTCCTGCCCTTGTGGCAGCTGGACTGGCCAGGCTGTGCCTCCCTTGCCCAGCCATGCCTTTGCTGCTGGGTGATCCACACACGCTTGGGCATCCCAAATTTCCATCCCAGAGGGCTCAGATGGCTCAGGGCCATTTCTGGGCTGCCAATCTTTGCTGGACAAAAAACTTAGAAATTCAATGAAGAAGGAAGAGAATCCTCCCAGTTTCTCCTTCTAGTTTAGTGGCAGGTTGTGATGGTGTTCACAGGGGTCTGAGGATGAGGGAAGAGATGAGGATCTGACTCCATGTTTCAGAAGGCTTGATTTATTATTTTATGATATATATTACATTAAAACTATACTAAAAGAGTAAAAAAAAATTTCCTCAGAAGGCTAGCTAAGAATAGGAAAAGATGAATGATAACAAAGGCTTGTGTCTCAGACAGATAGTCCGTGCCAGCTGACTGTGATTGGCCATTAATTAGAAACAACCACATGAGACCAATCCCAGATGCACCTGTTGCATTCCACAGCAGCAGATAATCAATGTTTACATTTTGTTCCTGAGGCCTCCCAGCTTCTCAGGAGGAAAAATCCTAAGGAAAGGATTTTCCATAAAAGCTGTCTGTGACAGCAGGTTGTAGCTGGGGCTGAGTAAAGGCAGTAAAAGCAGCTCTGTCTTTCCTTCCACTGGGTCTCACAACTCCTATTTAATTTAGTTTATTAGGCATTCTTTTTTCCTTACCCTCCTAAAGGCTGGGTCCTTAAGTAAATGCTGTGTTTGTTTTTCCTTGAAACTGACTTTAAGTGTAGACAAAGCAGCAGTTTAGTCTGTCTGCTAAACTAAAATACTCAGAACTCAAAAAAACCATCACCAGCATTGCCAAGGATGTCTTCATAGCAATTTAATTATACCTAAAGGCATTCTCTCCAATACCCAAATTGCTGCATGGGTTCAAAATTGGCAATAGCTCCAGCTCAGGATCTTCCCAAACTGACTCTGTCTAATTTTCATTGAATATCAAATCGATTTTAGAATGGCTGCTCAGATGGAAGTGTCAGTGAAGAGAAAGGTATCAGTTTAAAACACAATTTCCCATGGGCATCCTCCAGTGACTGATATTCTAATGTTACCCTCTTTCTGCTTTTAAATAGGTGGAATTTGCAGTTGAGTTGGAAACAAAGGAGGCAGAGGATCCATGGAGCAGTTTGCTGCCTGGCTTTGCAGGTAAAATTGCTAATTGAGGGTTCTACAAATAAGTTAATCTAGAAATGAAAGTATATGACTATTTCTTCATTTAACTAAATTTAACAATTAAGTAGTCATGTCCTAATAACACAAGCAGGTAGATTCTTTTTGCCATTGAGTAAATAAATGCTTTTGGTTTCTATATCAGTAAATAATTGAAAGCCAATAACAATCCAAAATATTTCTATGAAATTGAATAGGCATTTTATTTAGACATGAGAAGTTTTTATTTCAATTTTTTTCTGGTTAAATTTCAGTGTATCTGTGAATATGTCAAGATGACAGAATCTCATTTAAAAGCTGTGAAGACAGCTGACAGAAAGTGCATTAAAAATTAGATTTTGAATTCAAAGAATGAAAGCTTTAAATCACTACAGGCATGTCTGTAGGACAAGATTGATACCAGATGCTATTTAGTACATGTTATTAACAAACCATTCAAGCCTTGAAGGGACCTTGTCACTACATAACTTCTGTCTATGTAAATAAGATTGAAGCAAGAATTTATATTGCCAGCGATATCGAGCATCCAGTACATCAAAGAAACAGGACACAAAGTATTGCTCACCTTAAAGAAGGTACTAGAGAATACTAAAGTCTATGACTTTCTCCTGACTTTGCTTACACACATAAATCTCTCCACAGTGCCACACAAAATCTATCTCATGAAAGCCCTGGCCAGCAGGACAATTCCAAAATTCCAACACCTGCAGATGTCTCTGTGCTAAGGAAAAGGTGTTGCATTAACCAAAAGTTGTTGTAGCATTACAAAGCAGCATACATTAATGCAGATTAAGCTGAGCTTTAAACTGAAAATAGATTTCCACTACAGGGCTCATCAAAAGTCCTTTATTTTCCCTGTCTGCTGTTCTAATGCTGTTCACTAATAACCGTGGTATCCAACACTCTGCTCTGAGGAATATTGTGCAGGCAGCCTGAGCAGCTGAATTCTGGTCTTCCCTGATCCTCTGCTGCACAGCCTCCTCTGATACACCCATTCAATGTTAATGTGACTTTCTTGCCTTTTCCCATGGCCTCCCTAATTTATCAAACCAATTCTCCCTTGCTTTTCACCTCAGTCATTACAGCCTTGCTTATGCACGAGTCTCTTCGGTGGGATTGCCTGTGTTACCAAAGGAGGTGCTGGCATCAGATATATCTTATTCCAATTCTACAAATATTTTCTCAGTTTCATAATTTTTATTACCCAAAAAAAACCACCAGGTCAGTCTGACCTTCTTCCTCAGCACCTGTTTCTGAAAACAAATCAAGTTTTCAGAAACATCCAGTCTTAGTGAAAGAGAATGCATCATATCTTTACATAAATTTCTGGTAACGTTGTTACCCACAATACTGCTGGGTTTTATTTTCTTTTCTTGGCTTGATTTATCTGACAAAATTATTAAGCATTAAATAAATAATTATTAACTAATAATTCCTAAGAACCTGAGGAATCCTGGTCATCAGAAGATTTGAAAGCAGAATTTTGATGGGTTGCAATTTGATCTTTTAAGCTCTATATGTTGGTTGTTTTTTTTTTTTTTTTTGTCTGTGATAGTGTTTTGTTACTGACCTACATCCATGATAACTACAATAAAATACCTGAGCTGCAATCCCACTTTCACAAGATGAAACAGCAGCTGGCAGGTCATTCTCTCTATGAGGAAACTTTGAAACTTTCTTGTCTAGAAAAAAACCTGATATTTGTCTCCATTCATTGTCAGAATACCTTACTGGGGTTGTTTGTATTCCACAGGAAAATGATGTGTTTTGGAGCTCATGAAGCTGATGGAAATCTCAAGACAAATATTCTGACTGCAGGCTATAGAGCCTTTCCCACATCACTTTTCTCCCTGGCAGTTCTGCCTCAGTTTTTTGAGAGACTCTGGGGTCATCCTGACAGAAAAGGTGGAGCCTCTTTTGGCAGGGGCAGCCTCAGAAAGGTGAGGGTCCTGTGCAGGGATGACTCAGGGGCTTTTCTTGGCTTTTCCAGCACCAAGGGCAATTAAAGGTCTGGATTTTCTTCAGGGTTTTGCCATTTCATGTCTGGCTCAGGGTCCTTTCTTGGCTTTTTCAGGACCAAGGGCAATTAAAGGTGTGGATCTTCTGCAGGGTTTTGCCATTTCATGGCTAAGCCCAGGGCTTTGGCCTCTTGACTTCTCAAGGACAATTAAAGGAGTGGATCTTGTGCAGGGATTTGCCAATTCATGGCTGGCTCAGGGATCATTTCTTGGGTTTTCCAGCACCAAGGGCAATTAAAGGTGTGGATCCTGTGCAGGGTTTTGCCATTTCATGGCTGGCTCAGGGTTCCCTTTTTGGATTTTCCAGCACCAAGGGCCATTAAAGGTGTGGATCTTGTTCAGGGATTTGTCATTTCATGGCTGGGCTCCTTTCTTGGGTTCTCCAGTGCCAAGGGCAATTATAATTGTGGATTTTTTTTGTCAGGATTTTGCCATTTCATGGCTGGCTCAGGGATCCTTTCTTGGCTTCTCAAGGGCAATTAATGGTGTGGATCCTGTGCTGGGATTTGTCATTTCATGGCTGGCTCAGGGGTCCTTTCTTGGCTTCTCCAAGACCAAGGGCAATTAAAGGTGTGGATCTTGTTCAGGGTTTTCCCATTTCATGGATGGCTCAGGGATCTTTCTTGGCTTCTCCAGCCCCAAGGGTAATTTCCCACCCACTTAGTGGCCTTCTCTGGTGGGCTGACCCCACCAGGGGACAAAGGAAGGGCTACAGATTCATTTATCTGAACTCCTGTAAAGCCTGTGATGTGATTCCAGACAGCATCCTCCTCTCCAAACTGAGGGGGATGGATTGGATGGGTGGCTTCAGATGTTTAAGGACAGTCACATCCAGAGGTGTCAGTGGCTCCTTTCCATGGACATCAGGGACAGGGGGTGTCCCTGAGGAGCCTGCACTGGCACCAGTGGTGTTTATTTGCTCTCCTCATCAATGACAGAAATTATGAGGACATTTGCAGGTGACACAGAGATGAGGTGCAGGGACACTCCTGAAGGATGGGGCCATCCACAGGGACCTGGACAAGCTCCAGAATCAGCCCTTGGGAACCTCCAGAGGTTTAACAAGACCAAGTGCTGATGTTTGTCATGACAAATAAGGCACTGTTCTTCCACTGAAATTTAAAACTGATAGAAACTCTTCTTGCTGTTTCTTTGCTGAATCTGTACCAGAGATTTCACTTTAACACAGTGCCTACAATCTGGATCTGGTGCAATTCCATAATATCTCCTTTTTAAATTTATTGTTCTTATTTTCTTTTAGCCTCCCACTGATCTGTCAGTTTGGAATTAAAATGTTCCTGGATTTGCAGATGTTATTGAAATATGGTGATTTATTGAGAGCTGTGTTAGAAAGGGTGTCAAAACACAGGAAACTAACTTTCCTTGGTAGATGTGGATATATACATGACATGTCTTTTTCTTAAATCACCTTCTGTTTGTAAGTCTATTCATTGTACCATCCTGCCCTTATGTGAATATTATGATCTCATCCCAGGCTTTACTAAAATCTGTATAAATGCCCCTTGATTTGAACTACATGCCGCAGATTTAAATTCTGCAATAAATTTCAAATGGCAGAATTAGCACCTCAAGTTCTTGTGAGTAACTGAGACTGCAAAGAGCAGCTGTGTTTGATGTAGTCAGCCCACAGGCCATGTCCTGAGAGACTGTTTGTAGCTGCATCGAGGGGGAGAGGATGCTCCTGTTTGTTTCCCAAGTACTGAAAAGAATTTAGCATTATTTTGCTAGGAAGGAGCGCTTTGATTAGATTTTTAGGACTGTCATAAAACAAAGATGACCTTTCTAGGAGCACTGGTGTCATAAGACCTTAACCCCTTGTGAGAGTCTGTCTGAGTTCTCCCTCATCTGCCTCACGATCGTCATTGAGGGACCACTGAAGAGAAGACCCCCCTGTCTGAAATCTCTGGCTCTGAAGGAGAAAATCACACACCAAAGGCCCTGAGACCTGAAAGCTCAGTGTTATTTGTTTTCACAGGTGTGTTTGCTGTATGCTAAGAAGGGGGCACCGTGCCCTTTGTGCAGCAACAGCCTTGGAAACTCTCCCACCTCTCTCCTGGCTGGACTTCTGAGTTTCAGGTGGTCTCCCACAGAAGACCCTCATCTATTTTGCAACCACTGTGACAGACAGACTGAGATGGAAGGAGCCTCTCCACCAAGGACTGAGATATGAAACTCCTAAAAGGCCCCTCTGCTCCTTCCAAGAACTGGGACTGAAACCCCCAGCCCGGGGAGGTGTGTGGGGGAGGCAAGCGAGATGCCTGAAGCGAGATGTTTGCCTGCAGGTTGTGACCACTGAACCAAGAAAACAATGGCTCTTGCTTACTGCTGAGAACATGGACTACCTGTTACATCTGTTCCTTATTGCATCTGTTTCCCCCTCTCACAATTTCCAATAGAGTTATCATAATAAAAACCTCTGAGTTAGCGAGAGATTGAGATCTCCCCGACATAACAGGCAGATCCTTGACTGGACTGGACCAAAGGACTTTGTCTCTACTTTTGATAGCTATATCCCTCTCTCTCTCTTTCTCTCTCTTTCTCTCTCTCTCTTCTCTCTCTTTCTCTATCTTTTTCTCTCCCTTAATCCCTCTATCGCATTTTGCTGTGGTCATTCAATAAAGGGGCATTTGTTTTGATTATTACTGCCAATCCCCTGTGCTGTGTTGGGTTTTTTTGCACCCTGAGATCAACCCACGGACCATCACGAAACGCGTTCGTAAGGACGGATCGTGACACCCCTGAATGCTGATGCAGAAGTGCTTCCCCTGCCCACCCCGGATGAAGAAAAGGCTCAGGGGTGCCTGGCTGGGTTTAAAAAGCATTTCCCAGCTGCTGGCAGGGCCAGGGGCTGGTGCTGCAGGCAGGTGTGGGCAGATTGCAGATCCATCCCCACCTCATTGGCATTCCTCTGCTGCCTTGAGAAACCACCACAGGCTGAACTTTCCCTGCTCCTGGCAGGGGGTGAGCTCTGTCCTGGGTAATTCACACACTGCTTTGTGCTGCTGGAGCACGGGGTGGCTGCTGTGCCCCACTGGCTCAGTGAAAACCTGGCAATTTGTGGCATTTGCTGGATCTCTGATCAGATGCCCTGCCTGGCTGAATTACAGCTGCAACCGACAATGAATTTAAAGCACCAACTTAAAGCTCATGAGCTCAAATAGCCTCGCATGGTTCATGCAAAAATTAGAATCAGTGAAATGAAAATATTCAGAGCCAGACCTCCTCCCCTGAGTGATGTTATTAAGCAGAGATTTACAGCCAAAGCCCCATCGTGGTGAGGCTGGATGCACTTTTCAGCTAACAAATATTTCAGCCATTAAATGATATACTTTACAACCTATGGAAAGATTGCTCTAATATGCTGGTAATATATATTTCATTGGAAAAGAATAAATTCCTTTTTGACAGAAGTTTTAAATTCCAAACTGCTGAAATAAAACTTTGAGTACTGGCATCTTTTTATTGATGGCAGGTTTTTTTGATAAGATGGTATGGTTATTAGTATTTTCTATAAAATAATGAGAATCTCATTGCTTGGGAAACTTTCCAAACAAAGTTGAATCTAAATTATGCAACACCAACTTGAAATTGGCACACAGTCTTTTCTATATGATAGGGGACAATTAAATCAGAGATAATGGAAGGAATAAAATAATCCAAGCACAAATCACTAGAGAAATTACTGAAGAAATGTAGCATACCAAAACAGGTGAGAATGAGCAAATAAATATTATAACTTCAATTAAAAAATAGAGTATTTAATGGACTGGAAAGGGATGTGGGAATTAACATCGGCTGATATATTTCAAACCACTGAATTAAATCCATAATATCTGTTGTGTTGCTATATTTTAATATCTGTTGTTGCCTGAAAGTCATCTTCTAGGAAACAACACCCACCCCCCCCCCCCCCCGAAAGATATATATGTCTCAGTAAGACTAAAAAAGCTCCATTTACTGCCACCAGAATCTAATTGGACCCATTTTGTGCAGCCACACACATCAGGCAGGAAGAACACTTCCAGAACAACAATTTTGGTTAAAAATCCTGCCCTGTGGAGGGAACAGAGCTGCTGCACCTTGGGGTTTGCACGTGGGGAGGGATGAACAGAGTTGGGAATATTCACAGATTTCTATAGCAGCTCAGAGTGGAGCTGCTGAGGAGCCTGGCTGAGGCTGTGAGGGGGTGTCTGATAACAGGGGGGTCTCTGATAACAGGGGGTCTGGGGTGTCCCTGCTGCTGGTGTGGATCTCTGCAGGGTGGGTTGTGGAGCACCAGCTCTCTGAGCAGGCAGATTTTCCTTCAAATTACTTCAACTACAACAAAATATCTTCTCATCTAAACAAAAAAATCCACAGGAGCATTTGAATAGCAAGGGGATTTAACTCCACAGCAAATTGATGGAAAATATTCACTGGTGAGCATCAAGCACTCACAGGTGGAGAGGGGTATTTGTTTTGTCTCATTTATTCCGATTGCTAAAATATTCCCCATGTGCACATCCTGTGCACTGGGTGGCTTTTCCAACACTTAGAGTGAAAACACAGAGCCACACACCAGAAATGAGTGCACCTCTCCACTTTGGGGTATTGAGAACAATGCTCATTTCC
Source organism: Melozone crissalis (assembly GCF_028551555.1). Taxonomy (NCBI): domain Eukaryota; kingdom Metazoa; phylum Chordata; class Aves; order Passeriformes; family Passerellidae; genus Melozone; species Melozone crissalis. Next base: position 17,293,887 of record NW_026535785.1, on the reverse strand, counting down.
CCCCTGAGAACACAATGCTGAGCCCAGTGGAGAGAAATAACAAACTCTGGGAGCTGCTGAATTCCATCATGTGGACTTAAGTTCCATATTTCAAATACAGTTTATATCTAGTATGGCGATATTTTTTGGTTATAAATACTGATTTTCTTTACAAGAGCCAAAGTTATCTTCATACACTGATAGAATTGCCATTAAACTATTTTTTTTCAGTGACTCCATATATTGCACACCACTGAAAATCTGAAGTTTTCTTTTGTCTAATTTCTGAGCATCTCCCAGACGTTATTGACTGCTCTTGTATGTCTGCAGAAGCAATTAGCACTGGTTTAAGAGCATAATGTGGTAATGAGGAATTTTAGTATTATTTCGATGCCGCTTCTCCTCTAAAGCACCTGGTCCATATGAGAAGAAACTTACTCAAAAAGAAAACAAGATCCTTCAAGAGGAGACCATTTGGAACCACACTTGCTCTGGTTGCATCTTTTAGAATAAGGGGGGAAAAAATCATCACCTCTCACCTTGGAAAGCCTTTGTAGCTCACCAACTTTCCTTAGATTAATGTAAGATTTATACTGATTAGCAAGCCTGGAAAATATGTTACCTTGCATACTCAGAACATTTCACTTTTTACTGATATGTATCCTTTTTTGCACTTTTATTTTTCTTTTAAGACTTGCTTGCTGATCTCAAACAATGTATTGTTGTGCTGCTTTTTTCTTGCATTTTAACTTGTCTTGAAAAATAACCAGAAGTTGAGTGCAACTCAAATATTCACTTTCCAAAGCTTGACCAAATTACATTGCACATTCAATTTCTTCTACCTTCCAGAACAAGCAAATTAAATGTGATGTGTTGTGAGAGGAATAAGCTCAGCACTTCTATAAACTTCAATATTTTTCTGTTACCAAACCACCAAGTTGTTAATTAGAGAATGATGGAATCATGGGGACTGGAGCAATGTAGAGAAACTCAGCTACTTGTACATGACCTGGAATTAAAACAGCAGCAGGAAAAAGGAGCTGGAAGGGAAAGACGTAATTCAAAATTACTATATTATATTATATTATATTATATTATATTACATTACATTATATTATATTATATCATATCATATATATCATATAATATATCATTTTTCTATTATATTATATGTAAACTATATTATATTGTAATATTATATTAATTATTATATTAATTTTTATATTCTAGTCTATTTTATTAATCATATATACATAATTGAAAAATCCCCAACACTAAGCATTTTTCTTTTGGTCGTGGAAAGTAATTTGTTTAATTTCCTAATTAATTGCTGATAAAATGATTTTAGGGAGTTCTGACACCTTTGAGTGAAGGGCATGGGATGAGTTTCCAAACTGAATTTCAGCTCCTGTGGTTGGAATACAGCTGTTCAGCCACCTGAAATCTCTGCACCTGGCCAGAAATGCTGTGTAGTTAAAAGATATATTAAAGGTGTTCTGTTCTGGATGTACCTCCCCTCCTCAGGCACTCCTTTGACCCCTATTTCTGAATTATCAAAGCACATCCCAATCTTTGGGCTTTATCTCCACAACCCCCCTGCGAGGGCTTGCTGTTATCTCCGTGCTCATGCTGACACTTTATGTTTCAAGGAAGTACAAAATCAAACTGATTCAAATGTAATAGTTTCCCTTTGGCCTTGGAGGCCCAAGGCAGCTCTTTCTAAACATGGTTTCAATCATGTTTCGCAGATTAAATGAATTATTCAGGTCTTTAAATCTACATTTTGCAGAAGATTTTGCTCAGCTTGAAGATCAAGTTATAAAAAGTCATCAATTCTCTAAACTGCCTCTTAATGGTGGTTTTGATTAAAAAGTCATGTAGGAAGTACACACCTTTTTAAATACATAGTGGTTTTACAATGAGTAAACCTGGTTTTCTTCTATTCTTGAGGGGAAAAACCATCACCAGTTCAAAGAAGGACAATGTGTAATTATAATTGAAAGGAGAGGCCAAACTTGTACATCTGATGGCAAAATGGAAGTTGTAGGAAGGATTTCCTATTCCCAGGTTTTCATACCTCTCTTATGGATTTATTTCAGAGCCTGAACATACACTGCACACAGGAGTTGGTAAACTTGATAAGAATCCAATATATAAGGTAAGAAAATAAAGAAGAGCAGAGTTAAATTCCAGTCAATGATATTTACTTGCTGTTGCTTTGCTTTCCAAACAAACCATTGTTTACAGTTTACCTTTTTCATTGTGCTAGATGAAAAGGGAAAAAGTATGAAGAATTAATTATGATATCCAAGATGAGAATATTTGAAGACAGCAATTCTTCCAAAAAGCACTGGAATTAACACAGATTATTTTTTTTGTCTCCAGAGTAAAAGCACTTTCAGTGGAGTAAAACAAAAACCAGGATGTAAAATGACAGAGAAGTTGGAAAACTAATCGGCTGGAAATGTAAACTCTTCAATATTAACAGTGGTTGCTGTTTTACCCTTTTCAAGCTGAACATTGATGGGTGTTTTCCTCAGGGGAAGGGCTGGCTTTGGCTGTCCCTGGTGTTACACGTGGATTTCTGTGTGCTGTGCCCTCAGCTGGATCAGGGAGGGGACAAAGCCAGGAGGGAAAAGGAGGAGGAGGAGGAGGAGGAGAAGAAGAAGAAGAAGAAGAAGAAGAAGAAGAAGAAGAAGAAGAAGAACAACAACAACAACAACAACAACAACAACAAGAGCAAGAACAAGAACAAGGAGTTGCTGTTGTTGTTATTATTTTTATTATTATTATTCCAGTTCCCCATTTCCCTTCACTGCTCAAACTCCTTGTGTGCACACAGAAGCAGGGTTTAATCAACAAAGGGACAAAAGACACCCAGCTGAGTGGCTGGGCTTGCCTGGGGAGCCCTCCCAGAGGAAGAAAGGAAAAGGAAAAGGAAAAGGAAAAGGAAAAGGAAAAGGAAAAGGAAAAGGAAAAGGAGGGAAAGGGAAAGGGAAAGGGAAAGGGAAAGGGAAAGGGAAAGGGAAAGGGAAAGGGAAAGGGAAAGGGAAAGGGAAAGGAAGGAGCAGTCTACTTGGGGCTCTCCACACATCTTTCAGGGACAAATTTAAGTATTTTCTGTTCTGTCACCATCTGCGAGGGCACCTTGCATTTCAGAAATAGCACCATATCCAACTGTGTGCTGTGGCCTTTGTTTTGCTCCCAAGAAGGGTTTCAATCCCCAGTTTTCCTGCAGCAATCAACTGGCTGGGGGCTTCAGCAGGCATTTGGAACAGCTTCATTTGGAAGGCTCCTTTAGCTGACAGCTGAGCAACAACCTGCCAGTTCACAATTTCACTTGCTGCTCGGTGTTTAGCTGCTGGTAGGAAAAAAGAAAGAAGAAAACATAAATATTTAATCAACATTTTTAGTCGTAAAATATGGTTTTAGTGAAAGCTCTGATTTACTCTCTTACTAAAAAGAAATGGATGGGGGGATTCTTTATCTGCAGAGCTCGTGATGGGGCATGACCCAAGCAGCACCAGGAAAGCACTGCTTCTCCTGATTGCCCACTGCACAGAAAGAGTTAGAACTGCTTGTTACTCTAAGTGTCTGCTCACACCACTCAGTTTGTCACATCCTGGTTTTCTGCATTTTACCTACAAAACGCCCCAAGATATAATTTTGCAAGTGTAGTTTGAAAATCATGGTAGAAAAAACACTGAGTAAACTATTTAATATTACTCCTGTTTTTCTAGCTCTGTTTATGTTGTTACCATTTATCCTAAGAGGCAATTAAAGCATTTGTTTCACATTACAGTCACAAATGTGACTTCTTTTTAGGCAGTGACTTGATTAACCTGTCAATCCTGATTATTATTAAGCAAACTATTAATTTTGCGTGTTTGTTGCTGCTCGTGCTCTCCATCCCTGCTCCCCAAAGGAACTGGGATTCTGCTGCTGCTCCCTGAGTGGAAAATTCTCAAATATGGAGCCATCCAAAAATTGACACTAATAGTGAAATAATGATTTTATTTCATAAATATTAGGATTTGGGAGCATTTTCACCGACACACAGCTGTTGTCTGAGCACTCCTGAAGAGCACAGGAGTGTTATTTGCAGCAGCCTGAACTCTGTGCTTTGCTCATCCAGGGAATTCATGCCAATCCTTTGGCTCTTTGTTGTCTGCTCCTTCACATCTCAGAACAGTTCTGCTCAGTTCTTTGTGCTGAAACCCTGCATTGGAGTCTGCTGGACAATACATTTGAGATCCTTTCTGCTACTGCACTGCAAAGTCATCACACTGAGTGTTTGAGGGATCTCCTTTTGCATTTAATTCTTTTTTGGCTTAGTTTTTTCTCTATTAATAGTGACAATTAAAATTAAGAAAATAGAACAAGACACAGAAAGTTTATCCACCTGAACAAAACTGGAAATTGGAAATATTTCCTTTAAAGATCCTGGATTTTGGAAGAGGTTTGCCATGTTGCTCCCCACATGGCTGTAAGACAAGGTTATTAAAAAGTGCTCATTCACACGAGATGTTTTGCACCCAACTGCTTACAATCAGTTAGTTGACTATGAAACTGCCCAATTTCTGTGTGTAATCAAAGTAACTGTGTACACATTTGGCATGTAATTACGTTTCTAAATTGATTAAAATCCAGCCCTGAAACGATTGCGAGCGAAGCTTTGGCTCCAATGATTAGTTCTTAAAACTTCTTTCACAAGCTTGAGCAAATAACACACTTGCCAAAAAATGCTGCCAACTGTGAAAGTTAATTATGATAAATGTAACACAGTTCTCTCATCACCAGTGCACAGAGAGAGGCTTTTGCCTCTCCCAACGTTATCGTCCATCAAGACAAAGATGGCGCTTCAGGATTTTTTCCCTTTAACAAGGACAGATATGCCATGAGTGACAGTTAAATTTGTTGGAGGTATTAAATTGTTAATGCTAATGCATTTTACAATCTTCTGAACTGATTTAATATATTAGACTGTCACTCAAAGTCTTAATAAACAATTCCACACTCTTAGTTTAAAATCATCCTGTCAGACCTGGAGGTTTTCTCAATTGGCCTCCATTGTTAATGTGATAGTAGTTTACAAACAAATGCCTTTTTTTCTTCATAGGTTGGTTCATATGAAACTTTAATGGGTTTTTCTCTTGCTTCTCTTTTTTATTTATTACAAAACAGATGTGCCAGAGCCTAATAGGTTAGATTTGTGCTTTAAAGCACCTGTGCTTGTAGCTAAACTTCTCCCTCTCTTGCAGATAATCTCTCACTTATTCATATTTGAAGAGATCTTTCTTCTCATTTTAGAGTATTGCAAACTCAGCCTTATGCAACTTAATATACTTTTGAAGAACGATTTCATTATGTTTATCTTAATATTGTGTAATTCCTCCATGGAGTGCCACTTTTGCTTCAGAGACCCATTAGAAGCTCAACAAGTATCAAAGTTTCATGTTTGCAGATGTGAAAAACACAGGTACTCATTACAGTTAATAGACTGTCAGAGGAAAGTCATTACAAATAAAATACTTTTTCTAATTTTGTAGAAAAAAAAAGACAACTCATGAATTCATTTTGCTGAAGTTAATTTATGGAGAAAAGAACCTTGATATTTTTGATTTTGAGGCTCTCAAATATGGGAGCAGCACTGGCATAAAAGGGTTTGGATTATTGTTTGGATAAGTATCCAGATTTTGATACTTTTGCTGTCTGAGTGTTAAATCAATATATCAGATTGCTGCCAAAGAAAAACTTGCCGAGAATTCTACCTCAAACTGGTATTAATAAAACCTCCTTCTGTTTTGTTTGTTTTTCCTTATCTGTGTGATGATGGTAGATTTCTTCTGTGAATAGATGCATAAATTATTTGTAGTAGGATCTAAAATCACGGCGACAAATACAAATTTCTCTGACAGCTCACTCCATAATGTGCTGCTACTCATTTAAGAAAGCTTCATCTCCAGCCCTCACAATTTTCATTATAGACTTTTTAAACTTGTTATCCTGAGAGTGTTCCCTAAGGTATTCTCTCTTTTTCACAGCTAGCTTTCAGGCTTTGGACTAAGGCTGGGAGGGGATCATAGGAGAAACAGAACCAGTCAAGAACAGCAAGTTTAATGAAATACCAGTAACTCAGCCACCTCAGGACTGGTTTTTTATTTGTTTGTATTTGGTTTTGTTTGTTTTTATTTGATGGATCAAACCTCCCTTTTGCTAATGCATGTAATTAACCCAAATGTCCACATGTGAAATTACCTGGTAATTACCACGTCACTTATTCTGAGGACTAAAACTATAATATTTAAACTGAGTTTCCAGCTGGCCTAGGATCCTGAAGTTTACCAGAGCTTGTCCTACCTCTGTCCCAAAGCCTGCCTTGCAAGGTTTCTGATGCTGCCAGAAAACAGTTTGTCTTTGTTCAGTGAATTGCTATTTTTTATGTTATTGTTTACTTGCTTACAAATGCAGTAAAGTCAAGACTAAATGTATTAAACAGCAGAAAACCTGAGGATATTGGGCTGATTCAGTCTTTTGTTGGAATAATTCAATATAATGGCACGTGCAATACATTCCTACTTCGTGTTTGTTTTTTCTCCCTATTCAGATCATCAAGCCTATAATATACATTAAATATTTGGATGCTTAAGTCAATGGTTATTGAAAATTGAGGGCTGGCTCTTCTAGTTTGTGTTAGAGTCAGCATCAGTGGAGCTGCATCAGACTGTGCCAGCTGAGGATCTGTCTCTCTCTCTATTTTATGCTGAATACACTTCTCCAAAATACAAACTGAAAACTTACATCCAATGTGGAACTAGATTCTTAGCAAATATGAATACGACATAGTTGTAAAGAGCATTTATTTGATGTTCTTTTTCAGAACATCAAATAAATAAAATACTTTTTGAAAGTTCCAATTTGGTTTTTCTTTCTTACACTGACATGTCTGAACCTGTCATACCAACTTGTGAGCTGCCACATCTGGCTGAATCAGGCACATCGTTTTATATTAACCTTACCAAGCAAAACACAGCATTACTGATGTTACTGGGCAAGATATTTTTGTAAATGTTGTGATTTTGAGGTTTTTTTGATTTTTAGGAAGGGCACAGTTATCATCAGTTCTGGCTTTTTTCTGAGGTTTGACATGAGCAGTAAAGATTCTGACACCTGGTAGTGGAAACTGTGTGATGCTGGCTGCAGGAATGGGTGGTCTGGACAAGCAGAGCAGTCACTGATATTTTTTGATCCCCCAATACACACAGAAATTATATATAATATATAATACATAATGCATAATACATAATATATCATATATCATAATTATATAATATATAGTATATAATATACATAATATAGATATAGATATATAGATATATAGATATAGATATAGATATAGATATTATTAATATTAATATTACTACTACTACTACTACTACTACTACTACTACTAATAATAATAATAATAATATGTTTCGATAGCTATCTCCCAGCCTATTTCCTCCAGATGAGGACTTAGGGAGTTCATTTCTGCTGAACAAAGCATCCTTCACCTCCTACCCTTGCAGGAACCAGTAAGGTTTTCTTTAAAACACTGGCCTGGTTTAATTAGCACTGATTTTTGCCTTTGTCACCACAGACTCAGTTCCAGACATCTGAGAAGCTGTGGGTGATTTTAACCCCTGTCTGTCATCCCTGTAATTAGATCCAGTGCAAGTGGAGTGACCAGAGATCAGTTCTTACTCCTGACCTGCTCCACTGCAAATTGACAGTTCCTAAGCCTTGGTAGGAAGTGTAGGAGACATTACATGCTGTAGAGATCAAGATAATTTTATGTTAAAAGATGAAATGCCATAAATGTACTTTAAAAAACTCATGAACTTCATGCCAAGAACGTGTTTTTCATGAAATAGGTATTTATCTAATGAATATTATTCCAGGAGCAGTTACAGAAAAGATAGTGACAGGCACGAATGTAAGAAATGGGCAGAAGCTGGCTGAGACAGAATAGAAAAATTCAATCAAGATAATACCTCTCTATTTTTAATGCTGGATTCCATTGTCCTGGTTCCCATTTTCTTCATTTCAGCATTACAAACCCAGAGAATTTTGATTTTAAAAAGAGGATGCCAAGTGTTTCTTTCTTGTGTTCGATTTGCAATTCTATGAACCCTGCAGAGGGTCTGCAGTAATAAAAGATAACGATTATGAACTGGTGTAATTCTCATTACATGGCTGAGCTTGCATATATTTTAAACTATAACAGCACTGGCCTGCCATTAGTGTGGGACATGGGGGAAGCTGCTGCAAACAGGGATGGCTTTGCTGGGACAGGAGCTGGAGCAGCTGCCTCACCTCATTCCTTGTGGGAACCATCCTGCAGCCTCACTCTGTGCAGAAATCCCAGAGCAGCCCATGAGCAAGAGCGTAATTGGGCCCTGGTGCCCAGCTGAGCACATTTGGTTTCATTGCCATGTTTGCAGTCTCTGTTTGGGGGGTGTCACTGATGCAATGCCACAGCCATCATTCATATTCCTCCTTGAAACAATCATTTAGCAATTATTTTCCCTCCTGTGAGTTGTTTTTAGGGAGTCCCTCGGCCACATTACAGAACAGAACTCAGAGTCAGCACCTTCCTACAGTGTTTAAAACCTCTGGTACCTCTAAACCTTTATGAAGTGGCAAAAATGGGCTCTCCTCTCAGACTTTGCAGGCAGCTGAAAATAATAAGCACACCTTTCCACAGAGAAGTAATTTTTACACAAAATCATCACTAAATTTATTAGAAATGATGGCTGGCAATTCAGTAGACTTTTCTGGTTTTAAACATGACAATTTTTATCTTGATTTTTTTAATTTAAAGGAAGTGTATACTAAAAATTACATATAGCAGCTCTTCATATGCATTCCATGTGAAATCTTAAAATATAGTCTTTGAAAATATCACTAGTGAGTGTTAAGGGAAAGAGATTTATCCCATATTTTTTTATTGAAGACTAACCCATAAATTATTATTATTTTTGATTGAATCTGTACTTAATGAGAAATATTTGCAGGCAGCACACAGCAAATCAATATCTTTGTTTCTCCTGCTAATCTTCACTCTACAGATAATCAGCCTTTGGAGGACTGAGAATTTGAGACTATTAGAAGGTAAGGATGAAGCACTGACAGCTCACTCATTTCCTCAGGCAAAAATATGTTAGGTCATTTCTTGCATGTGAAATGTGATAGGGATATATCATCAACATTTGGTAAATAGAGAGGGTTTTAAAAATTGCATCTGAAATACTTGACATTCAGCACTTTTTTTGAAAATGATACAATCATAATTGTAAAAAAGACCTGCAGTATTGCCAATCAGACACTGCTGTGCTGAGCACCCTGGCACATACATCTCAGTGTCCCCCTGCAGAAGAAGGAAGGAGCAGAAAGAAAAGAGCAATTTTCCTGCTGTAAATTGGAAAGTCTGCCAAGCAGCTATGTGATCTACCATCAATCAGTGTTAAATTCTCCTTAGCTGCAGAAAACTCAAGAACTAACTATCACTGAGAGATTTCACACGGTGACTAATGGTATATGACAAACACATTTAAAATCTGCATAGACCAGCAGCAGTTTCAAATATAACATGAATAATAAACAATCCTGAAGATATCCCAGTGCGCAAAATAAGACATGATCTCCTCAGACACATATTGTACATAGGAGATTACCATTCCAGGAGTGCACTCAATATCAATCCAGCAGCGAGTCATGCACACAATATGACTTTATTTGGAATAGAATCTTTCAGGCAGTGCATGCTGCAGTGTCGTGAGGCTGTGCAGCAGGATGGGATAAAGGGGAATGACAGCTGAGTAAAACACTGGGCAGAATCCACAATTACTCTGCTCACATGAGGAGCCCCATTAAGTAATAGTGAAATCTTGAGGTGAGGAAGGTCTTCTCCTCCACCATGTCATTACTGAAGCCACAACTAATGCATCTGTTCCAAATGGCAAGTGTTCAGAGGAATGGGACACAGTGCTGTTCCTTGCATACTAAGCTGGTCATTTCTCAGTGCAAAGATTCCACTCATTCCTGTTTAGTTTCCCATTAAAAACATATTATCTAGCTGCATAGTATGGAAAAATATTTACAAGAAAGGAATATACTAGTTATGAAAAGTGCCTGCACTTCTAACTGAAGAATAGTTCATAAAACTGGAGACACTTGTCCTAGGTTTGAGTTTTCAAGCAATCAGGCATTTTAGTTTATTTCAAATCCAGATTTATATTTTTTATTTAGAACATAAAACCCTATAATCCATCATAAATTCCATCATTTTGACAATGGCCATTGTGGACACTACAGTGTTTTGAGGTTTTTAATTTCTTTCTTTCTGGCAAGAACAGGTTGCCACAGAACTCAGGGGGAGCATAATTTTTTATTGTACTGGGAATAGGGTCTGTATTTTGGGTTTGGTGAAGATAGGCAGGAGCCACAACCACTTAGGTCAAGAAAGGATCAGAAATTGGGAAGTCAGAGCACCCAGGGCAAGGTGTGTGATCCTGGGAGCACAGAATCTTCTAATAATTACCAAAGTGAGATGGCAAACCCTGAATAAATGTAATGACACCAAACAGCTTCAGGCTGAAGTGCAGCTTCCCCTCTCCCAGCAGGAATGAAAGAAGCTAGAGGGAAATATAACAGAGTAGTTTAAATGTGGTCAGGTGCAGTGTTTGCAAGCTGTGGTGTGATCTCTCAAATACTGGTCTGTCACTATGTCTCCTCATCCATCTTTTTGCCTTTCCAAATGTAAGGATTCACAGGCAGTTTGCTTAAAAAATTTAAATGCTGGGATTGTCTACCTCTGAATTGTGACTTTCTGAGTCTTCAAGGGATCACTTTATCTAATTTTGTCTCCTCTCATATTTAAATGGTATAAAGTGCTATATATGTTAAAGTCAGAACAGCAGAGGCACAAGTTGGGAAGTCTGTTTCAATGAAGATCACAGGAAACACAATAAACACAAAAATATCTTATGCTGGAGCTGCTTCTATACCAGCAAAGGGACTTTGCTCCTCCACCTTAATTCTACAAGAGCAAACAGTCTGCACATAATACCCAGAAAGCAGAGACTAGGGCAGTCAGAACAAACAAGAGTAATTAAATAATCATCCCATTAGCTGAATTATAGTAATGTCTCAGTGAATTGACCCTGCTTTAGAGCAGCATTTCCATTTGCAGAATTGCTAACAGGGGATCAGGACCAGGGCAAAAACGATTTGGTGCCACTCTGGCGAGCTCTGAGCAAGCACAGAGCACCCATTTGGGATGAAGATGCAGGGAAGGGGGAGCTTGGAAATGATGTCAGAAAAGATTCCAGGGCCCTGAATGCCAGTGGAGACCTGCCTGTGCTGCTCCAGCACCTTGAGGAACTGTTCTGAAGGTTATGGAGCTTCTTGTAGGGAAAGTAGGGGCAAGTACAGAAAAAACATGGCCAAAATCCATTTCTGATAGAATACTAAGTCTGACAGAACACTAAGTGTTGAAAGAAGCCATAAAGTTTATCAGATAAATTGTATTTCCAATTATTGACTTTCCCCAAAAAAAAAAAAAATTAAAAAAATAATTTAAAAAAAATTTAAAAACTCAGACTAAAGTGAGTGAGTGTAGCAAGAGAGATGAACAGGCAGAAGGATTTTTGCCATCTCTCCTTTGTGCTCTCCTCTACTATTAGCAAAAGCCTATGATGTATTATCATCATATTATCTTCCTTTGTTTTTAATAAGGTTTTTTATGAGTAAGGAATTTACGGCTGTATGCAAATATTCTGTGAAGCTAGCAGCAAAAGAAAATGCTATTTACACTGAAATTCATGTACTGACTAAAAAGCATTAACAATAGCAATTAACAAAATGGAGATTGTGCTGTTTCCATCTGTATTTTGCAATTCACAGCAAATGATAGTCACTCAGCAAGGCATTAACTTGCTAACATTCTTCAGTTAAAATATAGAGTTTCTATTTATTTTAAAGCATTTTTCATCAAAGGAGTTCAAAGCCCCAAATCCTGTCTTCAAATAATTAGAAATCATTAAGTATTTGAGAATATCCAGCCCTAAGCAAAGTGTTACTTCTTCAGGAGAAGTTCCAGAGAGGACTCAAGGGAGGAATTTTGGATTTCCTGTTATCCCAGATGGGATAGGAAGGAGCACTGGTTTGCATCGAGGCCATCAGCAGATTCAGGTGCTCCTCTCATGCTGTCCTGATGTGCAAACACTGCCCAGGTACCACTTTTCATTGTGGGACACAGGGAAAGGGTGGTGTGTCACCCTGATTTTTTAAGATTTTCTAAGCCTTCTGATGTTTACATTCTTGTAATGAGCTTTCTCACACACTTTATGTAAATAACTCATTGTTTTGCATTCTTTTATGGAGGAGGAGAAATTTGATGGACTGTTGGTTTGTCCACTGTCACCCTCCAATCCAGTCACTTTTGCAAATCTATAAATGTTGGAGTCAGAAATTAAAAACTCACTTTTTACCTTGATAGAGCTGCATGACCACGTTGTATTTCGTGTCCTATAGTGACAATGGTGGTGGAGAGACACAGAGCTACAGAGAGAGCCTTCCCCTCCCACCCTCTTCCTCTATAAACACAAGTAGAGGTGTGTGCAGGGATTTCTAATGAGTCTTTTCTCGGCAGCTCAAATATATTCATCAGCTGGACACGTTTTTCACAAAATACTGAACGCAGAGAATTGAATTGTACAAACACATTTTGCTTATTTTAAAATCATCAGTTCAATCCTATCGAGCAATCAGAGAAATCTCTAAATCTGTGATGACATGACAGCTCTCTCTCCAACACTTTGCATACCTGCCTCATGTTCACCTATGAAGCAGCATCCAGGTGGATAAAGTGTCTTTATCTCCATCCCAAGTGACCTTGCAGATCCTATTTCCCTGATTGAGATCAGTCAGAGCACGCCGTCTTTGGCAGCTGCAGCCCCAGCAGCAGCCCTCCCTATGAAAGGAGCCTGTGGAAGAGAATGAGCCTGGCTTTGGAGTTTTGAAGATGATCACAACGACATATGGTATCTGAATTTGTGAATATGCCAGGGCCAGGCTGGCATAAGGACACATATCAAAAACTGGAAAAAGCCTCTGTGAAGAAGGCACAATTTCATGTTCATTTTTATTATACACTGCCAGTGTTTACACAGAAGCCTCTCATCCACGAAAGTGAAGTTTATTACTATCAATCACAGAAACAGCAAACAAAAATGCTGAGATTTTATGTACAGTGCTTCAGTCTGAGGGTTTTACCACTTCTGTAGGCAGCAGTAGTTATTTTACTGGCAAATGGTGTCATTGGGAATATGTTGATCATCTGGCAGTGTTGTAACATTCATAAAATATCAACATCCCAGCTGAGAAACAGCCACAACAACACAATGGGGCAGATTTTCCTTTGAACCTGTTTAAATATGTATGCTGGGGTACCTGTTGCCACTGGGACACTAATCCATGAATGAAATTGCAAGATGACTGTTAGTTTAAAATCCAACTACCAGCACCACCAGATTTTATTCTCCCAGTAACTCTCCCTGGTCCAGAAGGTGCTGTGGATGCAACTGTGCTCTGTGTACTTTGATAGAATTTGAGAAAATATTTTTAAAAACTTCAGTTGCTATCTCACTATAATAAACTGCAAAGGACAGCAAATACCCAAACCTCTCATATGGTGAGGGAAGAAAGAGACACCTTCAGAAAGCAGTGGAACCACCTCTGAGCGCTTTGAAGATGTCTGGCTCCTTCCTTTGTGCCCAAGAGTCCTTGTTGAAACACTCCTGGTACTTATAGAAGGTTGGGCTTAATCTAGAACTTTGTCCTTGAAATAGCATCATGAACAATGTCTCACCAAAATCCCAGGTAGTGAATGGATATGACAGCAGCCATCACACCAGTCTGGGTGTAAAGCTTCACCTGCAAGTGAAAATGTTGGATTAAAGGGCTTTCCTTTAAAGAAGCAGGAGGCACAAGGAGTTGATGACAGCTTCTAATGCACTAATCATGGGGCTGCAGTGTAATCTGCATTCTTGTTCTCTTTCTCTGGGACTTACTGAGTATTTAATTATTCTGTGTAAAATGAAATAGCTTCAACAGAATGGAGAGCAAGATGAAAATCAATCCTGTAAGTCCTTAATGGTGGGGTAGGTTCAAATGTTGTCAGGCAGAGGGAGAAGCTGAAATTAGAGCTGCTAGGAATGGATCAGTTCTCTGGTCAGCTCATTTAAGTGGAGAGCTATGGAGAGCTCTCCTCCTCTTCTGAAAGCACCTGTGGGATGTGGCAGACTACTTTTATGGAAAAATCCCTTCCTTAGGATTTTTACTCCTGAGAAGCTAAGAGGCCTCAGGAACAAAATGCAAACATTGATTATCTGCTGCTGTGGAATGCAACAGGTGCATCTGTGATTGGCCCATGTTGGTTGTTTCTAATTAATGGCCAATCACAGTGACCTAGCTTAGACTCTGTCTGAGACAGAAGCTTTTGGTATCATTCCTTTCTATTCTTAGCTTAGCAAGCCTTCTGATGGAACCTTTTCTTCTATTCTTTTAGTATAGTTTTAATGTAACATATATCATAAAATAATAAATCAAGCCTTCTGAAACATGGAGTCAGATCCTCATCTCTCCCCTCATCCAAGAACCCCTGTGAACACCATCACAATGGGATCACCTCAAAGAAGGGGACATCTCCTTTCTTTGGGAATCCAGCTAGGTTCTGCCTTTCCTTCCAACTATGGGAAAATGTGTTGGAATATCTTTTATGACCCATCTGAGTTTGCAAACACAAAATAAGAAGCGCCATACGGTGTCCAGCTAGCTCAGATCTGTAACAGATTTTGTTATCTCTCAGGGCAGCTCTGAGGCTGCCAAATGCTTGATAAGCACCAGTGCATTTCCAGGCTGGGCTGCAGAGCTGTGCATGGCACTGTTGGGCTCTGCAGGTGATGGCCTCCCTTCCAAGAGGCAGTTTGGTGTTTGCCTCAAGCAGGTAGGGGCTGGTTGGAGATGTCTCTACCATAACCAGTAACAGCACATCCAGTACTTTCTTCAGCAGTGGGTATCCCCACAGAGATACAGTGAGAAGGGAGAGAAGCAGACATCTTTCAGCTGCCAGCACGATGGGCAGTGAGGCTGGCGAGGCTGGCTCCTCTCCTGGTCCCTGCTCACAGCTCTGAGAGGGGCCTGCTGGCTCTGCTCTGGGGGTATCTGCTTCCCAATTTATCTGACAGGTGGTTAGCTATTAACATGAATAAAAGTTGTGACCTGTCTGCCACTTCCAATAACTCAAGTGCTATATCCCCAATCTGTCATGTCCTTGGCAGCCCTTTTGTTTATTAGGAAATGAATTATTCATTAGGAAAATTTGTTAGAAAAATGTGCCTTAATTTTCCTCATTTTCACTGTAATCCACTCTTATCCCTTCAGTGGCACTTGCCTTTGCTGCAGCCTGGCTGGGCACTTTGTCACAGGCTTGTGCAAGGTCAAGAAGTGCAGGGATAAAACACGTTGTACAACTAAATCCTTTCAGGATGGAGAAGTGGGTGAGGGGGAAAAGGGAGGACAGAAATACACATGCATTTACCACACACTACAGCCAAATTAACCCTGTCTGTTTAAATCTGAAGGAAAAATAACACCTTTGGGAGTTTAGAGAGGCACAGTGAGTCACACACCCTTCTCTTTTCTGAGGCTGCTTACTCACTGCTCCATACTCAAAATGTCCTTCTTGTTTCTTCCTCTCTCCAATGCAAAAATTGATTTTTTCCTAACAAGGAATAATGACTACCTTGTTTCCCACAACCACAAAAACCCTGTGTTTATAATCTATTTGCAGTATAAAATTTAGTCTTAGAATTTTTGATGGTTCTTACAGCAGCAGCAGCCTTTGAACCAGGTGCTAAGCCTCCATCCTTTCTGGAACCAGTAAAAGATCCTAAGGAAATGCACTGAGCACAGATCCTGTTTCCATGAGTTAGCATTGGGGTAGCCATGCTGTCCTTATTTTAGGTTGGAAATTTCGAATGTAAATTGGACTGCAGCACTTACAACACCTGTTACTATGGCAGCATTTATCCAGGTTCATAAAACAGCAAAGTCACTAATCAGATATTATCCTATAATGTTGAAAAAGGAAATTAGCATTATAAAATTTCATCAAATGGACATGATGGAAGTTAGGAAGCAACTCTTCCACGCTGGAGGTGGGCAGACAAACAAGGATATGTATGCAAGGCTGATCCTGCTGTGTGTGGGATCAGATGAGGCAGAACAGTTCAGCCATGCAAGTTATTCCAAGCCCAGTTTCCTTCCCAAGCAGCCATCTATCTTCCATGCAGTTCAGATCACATTATTTTAACCTCAGAGTTCACCCTTTGGATTGATAAGTCTGCCTACCTGAGGGGCTTGGAAGGGGAGTAATTTGTTGTAACCATCTTCCAGACAGTTTTTGAAATAGTCTTTATACAGGTGAACTCTGTGTGCTGTACATTTTTCACTCCTGGGCTGTCCATTTGTTTGC
This sequence comes from Melozone crissalis, assembly GCF_028551555.1. Taxonomy (NCBI): domain Eukaryota; kingdom Metazoa; phylum Chordata; class Aves; order Passeriformes; family Passerellidae; genus Melozone; species Melozone crissalis. The sequence goes on along the minus strand of NW_026535785.1, from coordinate 17,277,329 downwards.
TCCCGTTTTCCAAGTCTGTGTGGCTTTGCAAAGAAAGTGTCAGAGACTAATGGCACAAGTCCTTGCTAATTACTGCTAAAACTCCCATGTCTAAAGTCACTTAAGGCACAGAAAACTTGTGGGACATGAGACAAATTAGGAGGTAAATCTGCCAGATCTTAATTGAGGGATATTTTTTTTTTTTCCCTGCAGGCTTTGCTGTGCTTTAAGTGAATTCTGGAGGACAGAATTTCCAGTGGCTGTGCAAACTGTCACACTGAGAAAGATCATCTGCTGCACTCCAGCCTCAGCTCCACAGAATAGCAGCCCATTTGTCATGATTGCAGCTCTGTGTTAGCTGCACCAGGGAGATGTTCCTCTGGCACATTATTCAGGAAGATGCTACTGGACAGGTAAGAATGTTGAGGTTAAATTCAGAGTTAAAGGAAGAGAGAGAGAGGCAGAAACTTTTTCATACCAGTTGTATAAAGAGCCCAAAAACTCATTTGACATTAGATGAATGGAAAAAGAAGAAAGTTAAAAGGATGTAGGGTAGAAATGCAGTTCTCAAGTATTGTTCCTGCTCAGCCCAAGCACTGTAAATGCATGTCAATTGTCAATTAACCTTGCCTGTTTAAATACAGAGATGGGCAGATGACTCTTCTTTAATTTCTGCTTTTTTCCCTAGTTCAATTTCAGAAGCTGATTTTCAATGTATGAACATAATGGGAGCTACATGGGGACAAAGCAAAGGTCTTCCTAAGCCAGTGTCCCATCCCTGCAAGCAGCTGACACAGAGCAGGCTCACAGCAGTGCTTTCCCTGATATTTTTCAGCCTCAAATGATTTTAGCTCAGCAGTGCCCCTCGACAGGGGTCTGCTGCTTTCAGTAAACTGGCATCATTTTTTATCCCACTTTTTTTTCCTGCTGCCTTTAACATCCATTCAGATGTTTAGCTTTCCTCTGGATGCTGTCATTTCCCACTCAGGGCAGTGACTGGGACAATTGTCTGGCAAGGATAAAGCAAGAGCATGGCCTCAACCTCACCTGTTTTGTGGGAGCAGAGAATCTGAGGGGAGCTCCGGCAGCTTTTTCTGCATGGGGGAGCAGCTGCACCTTGTCCCCAAGTCAGCCCCTGCTACATTTGAAGAAAATAAACTTTAACAGAGAGACAAAGGAAGACAACAGTGGAAAGGTGACTGTATTTTCTATGGGGCTGCAGATCAGGTCACAGGTAAAGAATAAACAAAGAATTATGAAGCACAAAAAACATGCCTCAAAAGTTACCAGATGGCACCAGCTGTAACTTAACTTTTCAGCAGTCCTGCCAAGAGCTGGAGTGAATACAACACAGTACAATATCATTTGTAGAAAAACAAAAACCAGAGAATTCCTGCCGTAATTGTTCCATGATTCAGCAATTCACCCTGCTAACTGCTCCCAATCACACATAAACTCCCATCAATTTGAGGAGAGATTCACACACATGCCATATGTTAGGATGGATGCAAAAACCCCAAGGATGTCATTGGGGAGCTCACAAGGCCTATGCAGAACTCAAGAAGGGTAAGAGTGAATACAAATTGGCAATATGTGTTTTTAAGAGGAAGGGCATGGGGAGTAGGGTTTTTAAGCTCACGATTAACTCGCAGCAAGCAAATGCACAGCTCTTCCTCCCCAGGACTGCCATAAAGCAGAGGAGCAGCTGCCTAATCCATGGGCAGGGACAAACCAGGAAACCTTAAAAATGAGACAGGTTAGTGCTCCAGATTTGTGTAACCAGCTACCTGAGGGGTCACTCACGGGACAATTCTCTTCCCCAGCACAACACTCTGCAGTCGCTCTTGCTGCAGCTTACAGAGCCCAAACCCAAACCTGAGTTACACTTTGTGAAATGAGGATTCACCGCTTTTGGCTCCTTTGAGTCACTCTGTAGCTACAGTGGCATCACAGATCAGAACTTGGCCCCTCACTGTTTAGTACCTGCTGGATTTAGACAGTAAATGAGCTTTAGCTGCACACAAGAGCTATTAATTCCCACCTTTGTTCACACAGAAAGGCTGATAAATGCCTTTGTGCATTTATGTACTAGATAATGCAGCTAAAAAGTATTCAGCATGTGCATAAAACTGCAGAGAGGGATAGCAGATGATTTTCAATTCCTTCTTAATAATTATAATTAAGCACACAACTATATTATGATATACAGTGTATTATTTCCGTGTTTTTCTCTTTCCTGTTTTTTACAAAAGCTTAAGGGGATAATTGTTCTTTGGGTGCATGTATTAAATGTTACTAGTAGTTTGATTTTGAGACTATTCATTCCCTGCAGAGTCTTCAACACTGGATTTTTAAAAAGCAATATAAAATAATTATAAATTCCCCACGTAATTAAGTTCATTATAGCACTATTCTCAGCTGATTTAGTCCTCTGTTAGCCCTCTTGCTTTCCATGTTTCAGGTTCTGAATTCTGTTTAAATACTACTATTGAGGAAGGGACAGCTTTTTCTCTTTCACAGAGTATTGCATGGAACAAAATATGAAGAAAGAACATTCATGGATAACTACTGGTTCCAGAGGAAACATATTTTAGCTGCAAACCTCTGATGGTAATTCACACCTTCATATCATAAGTGCAATTCTGTTAAAAAAAGTATTTATTTTTTTAATTCTACTCCTCTCATCCCTTTACAAGTGGTTGTGAGACTCCCAGAGGATGCTGACCAACAACTTGAAAACCACTGCTGGTCCAAACTCCTGTGTTTTGTTCTGCTCACTGCTTTCCCTTTTGTTCCAAGACCCAAGCTCTGGTTGCATCCCTAATTTCACTGACAACAGGAAAAAGGAGTATTAATTACTGTGTTTGGAGTATTAGAATTTTTAAAGCTCTGTTGGAAATGCAACAACCACCTTTTATTAATAGCTAAATTCAGCCACCAAATAAATACAAGGAAGAACGTTCTGACTTAAAAATTGCTAACCCTGCAGCTCTCCCAGCAGGAATTCCAGCACAGTGGAGCCCAGGAAAGTGAGAGGTGCTCTATAATGAGGACACTCTCCGATTGCAAGGTGAGCCATGGCACTCTCAGCTATTTAGAAGCAATTAACCTTTTTTTGTGGATGCTGCAGCTGGTCCGACCTGTTCTCCCTGTTTGCACACAGCTCCAGGGCCAGAGGGGGCAGTGACCCGTCTGCAGCAGCATTTGGGCTCCAGGAAAGCCTCAGCCAAGTATTCTGCAGTATCCTTTAGCTAGATTTTCCCTTGAGAGGAGTGGAAATGTGTAAAGACACCAGGCAGGGTCTGCAAACATCACAAGAGCACCAGGAAGGGGAGTGAGCCAGCCAGGGCCAGACCTCTGCTTCATTCAAATAAAGCAGCTGATCCCTCAGGCTGTTCTGACCTGATGTTATTCAGAATCTGCCAAGCTAAAAATAAAAAAAAAAAAAAAGGAAACATCCCAAACTGGAAATAAAACATTAGAGAAAAAAAAAAACAGGCTTCATTGCTCAGATTTTTACTAAAAATTACCTTTTAAGTCATGCTGCAGAGCTAATGTGACTGCCACTTGTCAATGCACTGCTTTTGGGGGTTGAATTCCCTGTGTACAGAAAGCCATGAGAGCTGGAAACACCTGCACCATGGAGAAATAAAACAAGGTCTGGGCTTGCATTCAGAGAGCTGCAGTTGGGGCAAACTGCTCGCCAAAGACATGATTTAATTCTGACATTGTCATCCTGCCAGAGAGAAAGAGAAGCTAAAGGGCATAATATGGAGCCAGAGATTACCACTAAACTGACATTTTCTTGAATTAAGATGGATTAAATTTTTAAGTGGAAGAACTGTTATTGCAGTAGGACAGATAGAAAATATAACTCTCAAATTAGAGTGAGATTCAAGAATGATGGGACTGCTTGAACCAAATTTCAAGTGGAGGATTGAAACCATATTTGTGGGAATTTAGGCTATTTATAAAAACATCAGTTGATATTCTTATTTAAGTAATATATCACTTGTTCTATCTAGCAACCAGTACCTTGTCACCCTCTCCACTCTCAATCACAGGTAGAGTACTTGTCAGGAATCAAAATATTATCTGCACCTCTGAAAATGAAAGAAAACAAGGGAATATTTATACTTCCAAGGACCCTAGAAGACAAGTTAAAAAATGGCATTTATGGGCATCATTAAGCACAAACATTTTGCCATCAATACTCAACAGGCCATCACTGACATGACAAAATCAGTCTGTCATTCTACCTGGTAAAAACACAGTCATAATGCTCAGGGCACAAGTGAATTTTATTTATCTGCACATTCAGAAGATGTCTGGGTGCAAGTTCTATGATGTTTCTGCTGTTCCAGGCAAGGTTCTGGGAAGAATGAATGAGCATTAGAATGGTCAGTGAATAGTGGATCTTGCATCCTTCAAAATGAGAGCTCCTCTGGACAACATGGGTCCATCCCACTGGCTTCCTTTCAAGGGGAAATTTCACTGGAGGCTGGGTTCTCAGAGTCAAATTTAAAGCTGGATGTTGGCAGAACTGATGCATCTAAATGTAAAATTCTAAAGCAGGATTTTTTCATTCAGCTGCCACTAACCCTGGAAATGCCTCATTTCTCCAGATGAATCTCCTTCTAAACTTTCATTTCTTTCATTGAAAGTCCAGAACTGCTGTGACTTGATTTCTGCCCCCAAATTTCATATAAAGACCCATCAAAATACAAGCCCAGTCTTTTAGATACGGCATCAAAATGCAAGCCCGGGGTCTTTTAGATTTGGCAAAGTCTCACAGGAGATAGAAAATTCAGAGGCACTTCTAGAATCAGCCAAGGAAGCCAACAGTGACTATTTCCTTCCAAAATGTGCTGATACACATTGCATGCCCATATCTATATGGATGAGGCCACCACCAGCCTGGAGTTCCTTTTAGCAAAACAAAATGCTAAAGAAAATGGTTCAGGAAACTGAGATGACGTTCTAAAAGAAAATACTGAAATGGCTTGTTATAATGAGGAAATAAAGCAACAAACCCTTTTAGATTTTTACAGTTAATTGTTGCCACATTTCTGTTCAACATAACCAAAACTGAATTTCTTGGCCTGAAGGGATTGTAGTATTTCAATGGCCTGGAAAAAAATTTCTCAAAAATGTTCCTCTTGCGAACAATATTATTTATGTTCAGAAGCCATTCAAAATAAACCATGTTTTCAAACTAAGTAAAAATAGAGAGGGTTTTGTACCATGCTCTTAAAGAACTGCAGAAATGTTACACTTGTGAGAAGTGCCTTTAATTTCAGTGGGTGGGAAGAGTTTACAAGAGCAAATATGATTTGAGTGCCTCTGACACTTTTAATGCTCAGCTGTTTAGCTCAGAAGATTGACTGTGGCTGCTGTGGGTTGCTCCTGCTCCACATTAATACCTCCTTGCTCTGCTCCTTCCCTGAATTCTCCATGCACCTCCCATCCTTCACTTGCAGGGGAGCCTTACACTAATTACACTTCTCAGAGCATTAAGGAGACTGAGATGGATTTATTGAGTGAGCAGGCTCAAGGAAAAAACAGTTTGGGATGGCTTGCAGTTGTCAATTTTTTTCCAATTATTAAGAGCAGGTGATCAATTTGTTTCTCTGAATTCAAGGTTGGATTCTCCAGAAGATTGTATAGGGCATCTTAATGTCGTTGCCATCCTTTTAAAAATGTAAACAGAAAGTAAAGAAAAATACCTTTGATAATATAAATAAAAAGCAATGTCACAACATAAATAAGCAGATGTGGTAACAAAACAAACCTTAATGTAACATGCCTGACTGGCTTCAGCAAAGCACAAATGCAGGTAAAAGGGAATTTTCCCATCTTAATTATACAGATATAGAATTTTATCTCTTTCTTATGCCCACTGAATCAAGAAGCATTGTTGATTTATCTACCATTAAGCCACTGTTTGTAATACTTGGACCACAATATCACAAGCTTTCTGAAAAATCCTAATATGGATAAAATTTTCCAGAAATTAAGGTATTATTCTCTTGGAAAACAAACAACTTTTGTGGTACTGATCTTTAAGATTTATTATAGCATATATATGGGAATTAGGCAACTATTTTATCGCTTGCAGGAGAATTATCCTCAGAAGTAGAACAGTCCACTGTGACTATTTCAGCTTTCCTTTTTTCACTCCAAGCAGCCAAGATTGGTACTGTTTGTGCTGCAAGGTGAACACCCAAGCCATGGAGCTGGAATGGCCAGAAAAGAGGAATCTGCCAAATGTAGGAGTAAAAAGGGATGTGAAATAAAATGATACTTTCAAATCAAGCTGAAATCATATAGGTAATTAAATATCTGTATTTACACAAAGAGTAATATCTGGGTATCTAAATAGCATCCATCCACTCTGGTATTAATCAGTTCACCTGAGCTTTTAGATTCAAAGGGAGATGAAAAACAAAAAGCTTTTACATCTACTAATGGTATTTGCAAACCTCACCCCAATACATCAAGAATATAAAGTCAGAGGTACTTAAAATTTGTATCCACCTATATCACTTTATATACATTCATATTATTTGTTGTTTTATTGCCTAAAGTTGAACGTGTCACTTGTGTACTATTTACAGTCACCAGAAACTTGTCATGTTTAGAAATATTAAAGTGTCCCAGAGCACATCTCTAATTGAATATTCTTTCTGATACTCATGAATGATTAATGGCAGGCCCCCAGTCCCTTACTGCTGAATTGTAGATTCCTGAATGAAAAAGAAGTTATGTTTTCCTGATTTAAAAGATCGAGTTCTGTGTGGCAATCAAAATTTGATCTAAGAAATGGACATTCTCTGGAGACAGGCCTGCTTTATACCTGAGCTGTGGCCTGACTGGGCAGTAAAATCATTCAAAAAAAACCCAAAATGAAAAATCCATGATGCTCCCACCACACAAAGCTGAATGCTGTTAACAGGTGTGTTTTACACTGCCAATATAATACAGCTTTGATATACCAAAGTGAGGAAAAATGTTGAAAAATCTGAGGGAAGCTTCAATAAAAGGGCATCTGCTGGACACCCAGATTGCAATATTGTGCATCCTGTGCAGATTTTGACACCTCATTTCATCTGTTCCTTGTCCTCCCTTTGGGAGGGACAGCTGCTATGGCCTTAAGGTTTCCTCATCACTTGCACTGTGCTCATTTCCTGAGCTCTGCTGACAAAATGTGGCTTCCTCAGTGAGATTTCCACTGTGATACAGAAATGACTCTGTTAAATGTCATAGATAAAACACTCTCTTGCCATTTCCAGCACAGAACAAACATGGAAACATTGTGCCTGGCACAGATCTTCCCAGACATCGATATCTATCTTCCTTGCACTTTTATATCCTCATTTTTAAGCTGCTGGGCAGGATGGTGAAGAAGACAGCTGAGTACTCTGGACTCTAATTCACAACTTATTGTGCTCTTCAAAGGAAGAGCCCTTTGTATTCCTGCTGCTGTACACAAGTGAGACATTTGTGCCCTTTCTGTCATCCCTTTCTACAAAATGTATCAAAGCAAGGCTGTCCTATAGAAGGAATGACTAAATCAGGGCTCATAGGATGGGAAATCTGAGATGTGCACACAGAATAATTCAATTTCACAGAATGACCAAATGGCCTGCATTGGAAGGGATCTCAAAGCCCATCCAGTGCCACCCCTGCCATGGCAGGGACACCTCCCACTGTCCCAGGCTGCTCCAGCCCCAGTGTCCAGCCTGGCCTTGGGCACTGCCAGGGATCCAGGGGATGCCCCAGCTGCTCTGGGCACCCTGTGCCAGGGCCTGCCCACCCTGACAGGGAACAATTCCTCATTCCCAAGATCCCACCCAGCCCTGCCCTCTGGCACTGGCAGCCATTCCCTGGCTCCTGTCCCTCCAGCCCTTGGCAATTGTCTCTCCAACTTCACTTCAAAAGGAAATATCATAACTTCACTTTAAAAAAGAAGAAACTGACAGTTTTGGTGCATTTTATGTTTACAGAGAGACTCCAGAAATCTTATTAAATTACAGCATCCTGGGAACGTTTCGAACTACTGGGTGTCCAAACATGGCAGTTTTCCAAATAGTTTGCCACTGACCATAATTCTTTTCATGCCTTTAAGGTTATCTTCAAGTACCCTAAAATGTTCCTGGTTACTTTTCTTGAGCTTGCAATAAATGGGAGGGAAAGGACACTTAGATATTGACTTCCTAAAAACACTTTCCCTCTCTAAGTGCATCACTGAGGCTCTCATGTAAATGTATAAATTTAAGCTCTTTCTATTCAGAAGTTTGCTGAACTGATGAAAAGGAGTTAGTTTTTATGAACATCATTAAATGTGTGAAAAAATAGAGACTTTTCCATTTGCTGAAGCCAAAGGTACCACCACTGTTAAGAGCCTTAAGGTGTTTGTGCCTGTAAGACAAAAATCCTCCACACAAGAAGATTTTAGGAAACAAGATGCATTTGACTGCAATATATTTACTAAACAAATATTTCTAAACTCAAAATCTTTATCTGGAAGACCCACAAGCAGTGGTGCTTTCCATGCTCCACAAGTCCAAGCATAAGCTGACATTGGTTATGACTGCATGGTAACCAATGTGTTTTACTGATACAGTATTTCACTTACTAAGTTTATTTTTTCATTTATGGCATTTTAAAATTATCTGGCAAATTACTGACTTAAAAATTAGAGTAAACAAAGCTGAGGAACCACCTAGAATTGACAGGAAATTCCCAAAAACACAATGGAATAAGCCCACTCCTTGTAAGGTGACCACATTCCACACATTTTTATTCCCATTCCCTTAACAAGGTGCAGCAGGCAGCAGGTAAGTATAGAATTATAATTCTACAAGCAGTCCTGTTGTTTTTAAGCCTGAAAAGTATTTAATCAACTCTAATTTAAACAATATTAGAGGTGTGGGAGCAAATTCCAAAAATTAATCTCCTCTCAAGATCCATTTTGTTGAGGCAGTGGCTTAAAGGTGTCAGATTAGAAAATGCTTTGCTAAAGCATTCGAAAATCTTCTTTTAATTTAGATGTGTATTTATTCCACTGCCCTGGTTTTGATCTAGGCTAGAATTGTCACACAAATACAATAAAATCTGCACTTCATCTTGTTATGATCAGGGAATATGTGTGTAAGAGACACAGGGAGAATGGTCTTGATCCCCTTAGGCTAAAGTACATTCCCTAACATTTATTAGGCCTTTATAATGTACTTTGCTGGATTTATTATCTCCACCTCCATCTACTTCTGCCTGAAGAGAACAGTCCTAAAATTGCCCTTAAAAGAAGACAATCATGATTCTTAAAATAGAGCATCCTTTCACAGCAAATCAAAAGTGGAGAACAATAGCGAGGGGGCTGTCTTCCCAACCTTGCTGTGTGAAGTTTTCCTGCTGGAAGTTTTAAATGAAATAAAAATCAGCCTTTACAATGAGCCTTTACAGATAATAGTGTTGGGCAAGGACTTTGTTGGGTTGCCTCTTTTTAACTTGTCTCTTACCAGGCTAAATGAAGAAATAGCCTGGTTGAGGGAGAACTAACTTTATCCAGGTTACAAGCAGAGAACCACATCTAACAATCAGCAGAAGAAGGCAGTGGCACAGAGCCTGAATTATTTCTCCAGCTCTCCATGTGAACACGTCCCTTTCTCTCACCCCAGAGTCACCCAGATGACTCCCGGGGGAAAGAAGCCTGGGTCACTTGGAAACTTACTTATTGTCATCACTGCTTCCTGCCCTCCAAGGCTCCTCAGGGTTTAGCTGAAGATTCTCAATTTCAGCAATGAAGCCATGAGCAAAAGTTATGAGACTTGCTGAAGGAAGAAAAAATAATTGATCACATCCAGGGTCTAGTATTTACACATCTAAGAATGTCAGTCTAACAATAGTTCTCCCCTGAAAGTGAAGTAAAAAATATTATTCAACTTAATTTGGGGTTGCTTTGGTTTTGAGGTATTGTTTGGGGGTTTTTTTGTTTATTTTTTTCAGATCAGTAAGAATGTAATTCATAGGAAATAATGGATTTTTTAGAGGTTCATTCTATGTTCACTCTCTCTAGTGCTGAAAGAAACAAAGTAAATAAGTTTCTGCTCTTGGAAATACTGGACTTCAATTGGTTTGCCCTGAAGCCTCTCAAAACTTACAAGTGTATTCTGTAAAACGTCTCAGATTAATTCTCTTCTTGCTGACATGGCATCAGTCAGAAAGACTGATGCTGAAATCAGTGGGCCAGTATCCTCATACTGCCATCCCATTTCCACATTATTATCTTCATTTGGTTTATCTTGAATGAGTGTGATCAAAAATTTGACTCAAAGATTAGTTTTGTTTCTTTCCTGCACTTTCCTCATGTGCAGCCACCCAAAAAGTGTTGGCCAGCTCCCTCCAGGAAAGTTGTACACAGTCCAAAATCTAAGGGCAGGTAAAGATTGTCACATTCTGCTTTTAGCCAGGAAATCTGCATTTCCACATCCCAGTGCACTGGGTAGGTCATGCTGTCCTACATGATCTCAAATTTCTGTTTGTATTGCCCAGACAATTCCCACAATTTGTTGGACCTGGGAATAGTCTCCAGAAACAGCATATTTGGAGTGCAGAAACACTAAAGAACTTCCTATAACACCTAATTTTCAGCTTATTGCTCTCACATTATCACACCACATATCTCATCATTATCAAGTACATCTTCAAATTAGTTTGAAAATCTCCACTTTTAGGTTATCCCTGGCCCTGCCTCTTCTAAGAGAGGAGCTTTCTTTGGAATTCCAGCTTAGATTTATTCATGGCCATTGTAAACAAAGCTGTGTCTATGCCTTAGGCAGCTCCTTCAGTGCTGCTCATCACTCTTGCAGCCAGATAATGAACTTACACACCATGTTATAGAACATCATATTTACATTTACAAAAATAAGCAAAAGTCCCCGTGTATCAGGGAACTGGAGAGGCCACAACTGTCTCAGCATCTTCACTTGCCAGAGCTCATCAGATAAATCAGACACTCAACTGTTATTAAAGCTGGCTTGAAATTGGCAACTGCTTAAATTTAGCAAAAATATTCAGATTTTGTGAAGTGACCTTTGGAAGTGAAGCCTGCTCCTCTTTCCCTGAGTGAGCGGCAAAGAGTCAACAAAGAACTCTTGGGAAGGCACAGTGAGACCAGGAGATGAGCAGAGGTGTCCCAGGAACAACAGTGGCCCCCCAAAATAAGTCCCTTCTCCTGCAGTAAAACAGTGGAGAGGCTGCAGCACCCTGGAGTTCCATGACATTATCCAGGAATACTGGTGCATTTTTAGGCAGAAGTACATTTGGAAGGAGTATCTGCCATGGAGCCTTGAGTAGCATATTGAAAACATATGAGAGTTCTCTGGAGAGCTTTGAGAGTTCTGCTCAGCGAGGCTAAATGACGTCTGGAGCCCCAACAAGCTGGTTCCTCGTGATTCCAATGCTGGCAAACTGTTCCCCCTAGAATTAGCTGCAGAAGCTCCAGAATTTACAGTCATTTTCCTTCCAGGCTACAGATAAATCGAAAATCTGAGAACTCTTTTCTTCTCCTCAGAAATTCAAATGTCTTAGGAGAGGGTGAGGCTAACAGCAGGATGGGAGCTGTACTTGTGTGTGACATTCCTGGGGACAAATTCAGAGGCAAGTAAGGAAAACAATAGAGAGTGGAATTCAGACATTTAGGGGATTGGTATAAAGACAGAAGTCTTGGCTGTGTACAGAAGACAATACGAATTTAATCACTGATTCCAAAGGCCATGGCTTTTATCCAATGTCTGTGTCCCAACTAATTCCCAGATGAACCCACAGAGGGAATCAAATGCTTCATAAACCTCCTAACCTGTCTCAGAACAGGAAAATCCTCTGGAAGAAGCATGTTCTGGTGCACAGTGGCAGATGTGGCAGAGGACTTTTGTTAGCACAGGAAATTTCTAGAGCTTTACTACTTCCTTTCTCTCCAGCTCCTTTCGGGTTCAATATAATGACCAAATTTGCATCCAAACAAGTTTGCACATTCTTGAATTTTCCATTCTGTCTTCAGTGTTGCCGTATTCCATGGAGGTCTCATCTTGCACTGTGACACATTTATTACCAGATGATAATTGAAAAATAGAAGAAATGGCTTGGAGAGTAAATGGAAGAGAGGCAGATAATTTTAGGATTCAATTTTCTCTGCATTTTTTACTGGTAGGCATAGCATAATACTGCAATAGAATCCAATCAGAAGTTCTCTTCTGTCACATTTCAGTGAGCTAACAGTGGCATGTCAAAACAGCTACAAATCTGGAAGACTTGTTGTTTTTGCTGGAATTAACAATAGGACAACCAAAACTGTGAAGAACAAATATAAAGAGAAGGCAAAAAGATAATTGTTAAACAAGTAAAGGATTTCAATTATGCTTATTGCCACCTTAATTTGCTTTTCTTCCTGTGTAGCAAAACCCTCAATATCATGTTATACACAATTAATTCAACTGCTGTAATGAAATTAAACAGATTTCTATAATTTGTATGTTGGGAGAAAGCTGTAGCATTAATATTGCCTGTCATTTGGCAAACAGATAATAAAGCCCAAATCCAGTTAGGAAAACTAAATAAAGTCTTTATATGGTAACAATGAACTGGGCAAGTGAGATACTGTTCGCATGGCCAGGGGAAACTCAGTGAGCAGGGTACAAACAAGGAGAAAGCCCCAGAAAGTGTATGGGGGGATTTCTTATCATTCCCCAAAGAGAACAGGTAAGAAAATCCACTTTCTTGTTTCTTTCACAGTGAATTTCCCAGTGGACTTCAATTCACTACTTCTTTATTAAGGTTATGATGGAACTTGGCCTCAGCTTTGCATGCCACACCAGAGGGGTCTGTGGAGCCCTGGAGAGCAGGAGACTGAGTCAGGATTTACCTGGACAAGCTGCTCTGGGGGCTGAAGGGCGCCTGGAAAAAGTCACACAGGGCGCAAAGACTGTGAAACATAACTGTGGGGTGGGAGCCTAAATGTTCCTCTCCCTTCTCTGCTCTTCTCAGCACCCCACGTGTGCCCCCTCCAGCAGCCAAGCCTCAGCAAGGGCTGTGCTTTCAGGACTTCACACATTTGCAGTTCTTCCAAATTGCAGTAGAAACACTGAAAAAATTCCATGCACTGTTAGTGTGGGCCCAGAGGAGGCACTAGGATGAGCAGAGGGATGGAGCAGCTCTGCTGGGAGGAAAGGCTGGCACAGCTGCCATTGCTCACCTGCACAGGAGAAGCTTTGGCTGAGCTCAGGGTGGCCTTGCAGGGCCTGAAGGAGCTGCAGGAAAGATGGAGAGAGACAATTGCCAAGGGCTGCAGGGACAGGAGCCAGGGAATGGCTGCCAGTGCCAGAGGGCAGGGCTGGCTGGGATCTTGGGAATGAGGAATTGTTCCCTGGCAGGGTGGGCAGGCCCTGGCACAGGGTGCCCAGAGCAGCTGGGGCTGCCCCTGGATCCCTGGCAGTGCCCAAGGCCAGGCTGGACACTGGGGCTGGAGCAGCCTGGGACAGTGGAAGGTGTCCCTGAGCATGGCAGGGGTGGAATCAGGTGATCCTTAAGGTGCCTTCCTACCCAGGCCATTCAGTGAATCTGTGATTGCTGATTTGATGTGCTTCGTTGTGCACACCCACTTCATGTACAGACTCAAGGTACAGGCACTTTGATCATGGGATGGTGTGGCTTAGAAATGTAAAAATATTATTTCAAGGAAGAAAAGGTCATCATTTAGAAATCCAGCTTGGGCTGCTTGCCAACCATGTCTTATCCCAGGGTTCCCTAGGCTCATCTATTCTTCATTTGCCTTTCCTATAATTCTACCTATGATCTCTCTTGTAAACATTTATGAGCAGACATTTCAGAAGCTTCATATTTTCTTTAACAAATGGTTTATATCATCTTTGTGAAGAGTGCTACATAACGATGCAACATCATACATTAATATTTAAAACCGAATGAAATAACACCTCAACAAGGATAATTTTTTCTCAGTTTGCTAGCTGTCTTAAATTTATTTGTGAAATGAATTAGAACAAGGAAACCAGAGAGATAAAGTTTCCTTGCATTTTTATGAATAGACAGCAAATTAATTTTTAGAAGAAATATTTGCATAAATGTCATTTTTTTTTCCTTCTGAAAGGGCACCTGTTTCCACAAATTATAATCTGAAGCTCATTAGATGATTAGATGTTCTGGAAATATGATTTATAGGCCAGATCTCCCAATCAAGAGAGAAAAACAACACTGCACGAAATATATTCTTGAACAAAATTCTGCAGAATTGTAAAACGCAGAAATTGAATATTCCATAATTGCTGTTACAAGCAGACACCACTTTCAAAGGCAGCACTGCAGAAGCAGTGAGCAGAAATAAAATTCAACAAATGGCACGAAATGCGAATTGAGAACCAGAAGAGGTTTGGAGGTCACATCCTGCACCAGGCCATGGCAAGTTGTACATCAGGGGCCTCTGTGGGCACATGTCTGGAGCTGCCCTGCTTTGGATGCACTCCTGGAGCCTTGGGGATGTGTTTAACTCTGGCTCTCAGGTGTTGGAGGAGTCTCTACTGTGGCCAGCTGAGCCAGCCCTTGCTCCCAGCCCTGGCTGGAGCTGCACTGTCCCTGTGCTGAGCAGGCAGAGCCAGGACACTTTTCCTGCATGGTCACATCTGTGTCTGCCTCACCCCACGTCCAAAGGAGGGGCCCTCTCGTGCTGTGCCTGCTGCCACCTTCCAATTCTGTCACATCTCGTTTTCTTGTTCTCCTGTCATAGGTACCCCACTCCAGGACCTTTCCAGGGAGGGTCTGATATTTGCAAAGGTGCTGAGAATGGCCACAGTGATGGACATCTATTTTTATATGCAGACATTCCAGAAATTTCTTTTCACCCTTAACCCAATCCTCTCAACTCTGTATTATTTTCCCTATTGAATATTTCTCACATCAATTTTTCTTTCCATTTCCCTTAGGTTTCAGCAGGATCACTAAACCACAATTTACAGTTTCTGAAAACTGAAGGTACTTTCCTCCACTCTCACTTAGCTGCTTTGGGATTTGTAACTTATTGCCTCCTTTTTTATTTCCTTACAAAAAGCAACGTGTCCCTTACATGATGGCCTACATAAAACAGTTTTTTATAGACCTGGGGTCAGCATACAGCTTTTTAGAAGGCATTCAAATTTGGCTTGGAAACTGAAATACTTGTATGCTTCATTTTTAAGAAAGGGAAAAAGCATCAGTCCTCATTTTTAAGAGAAAATTGGCTCAAATCAACAAGCCCAGGCTTGGAAGTTCAGAGAGCTTTGTGCCAGTGAAAATAAAAAAAAAAAAATCTCATCTTGCTTTTTTACTTTTGAAGAACTGAGTGAAGATCCCTCATAGAAGTTGACAGGGTCTGCATGAATTGGAGACTATCAAAGTCTGTAGGATACTTTTATACTGTTACTTGTCCTTATATACACAATGGCACATCCCAGGAGTCCCAGCTCCCATCCTTGTCATGGTACAAACCTCTGAAGGTACAATCTTGCTGGATAAAACAAATAAATCACAGAAATGGGCAACAGCATTGGGATGGTGAAGTGGCTTATACAGCATCATGCAAAATCAAGGGGAAAACTCAGCTTACCTGGATCCCACCTGGTTTAATGCTCTCTTTAGTGGACAATCCTATCCTCAAACTTTTTCCAGCCCCTCTGGATTTACCTCTGCTTCCCACACAGCTGTAACACACAAGGAGTGCAAACTTGCATGTTCACTCCTTCATGATACAACTGAAAATAGTGTAGGCTCCTTAGCTTAACATCATGTTTAATAAGAGTTACACTTTAATAGGTCTGATATTAAGTGCCGAGTGACAGCAATAAGATGTGACAAATATATTTTGAGCCTGAGAGACAAGACTGTTCTATATGTCACCTGCATTACTGTTATGTATAAGGATGCAAATAGTTGGTGACATTGGGTAACACATGGGTGATACTTAGTAAAATTATGTCAAGGTAAATTTGATTAAGTGAGAGTGACACAGCCTGATTTATGGATTCCATTGACACGCTATTTCTTCGCTGGCTGTGGGAAGAATATTATTTATTTCTGCTGAATATAACTTTCCCCATTTACCACATTCTGACTTTTGTATTAAATGGGCTCCATTATAATATTATTTATATCACATCAGTACCTGGAAGGCCCAGTTAGGTCTTCTCTGGGGCATGCATAGTAAAGTACTACTGCCAAGAATCGTTCGTTGCTGAAGTACTCAAGTGAGGCAAAGGGAGGTTAAAACAAATGGATTTTCATGTTCTACAGTCAAAGACACACTGACATCTTCATGCATGATTTCTTCATCTGCTCAAGTAGCTCTGGAAGAGTTTTTCATCATGAGTGACATGCAAGGTTCAATCTGTGACTGGTCGTGCTCCCTTTATTTTGGCACTGTTTGTATCAGCACTGATTTGTCTCTGCTGCAGCCTCCTGATGTTTCCTTCACACAGTGTGGCACAGCCTGGCACTAATGATGCCCCAGCCTGGGAAAAACACAACGGGGCATGTTTTCTTATCACCAAATAAACCTGCTCTCAGATTCTGTTCCACTAAACAATTTTTAATGAGACCAAGCTGTGTTATAATGTATTTTATGTTTATATGTGGGAAAGAAATAATTAGTACTGAGCAGGACCTTGAACGCAGCTCGAGAAGAATTACACAAGATGGGGATTTTGGAGGTCTCAAAACAGGGCCATATTCCATGGCTGGGCACTCCAAAGCTCCCTGGGCAGCCCCTGCCAAGGCCTGAGCAGCCTTTCCATGGGCAAATTCCTGCTGGTGCCCACCCTGAGCCCAGCCTGAGGCCGTTCCCTCTGCTCCTGTCCCTGTTCCTGGGAGCACAGCCCGGCCCCCCGGCTGTCCCCTCCTGGCAGGGAGTTGTGCAGAGCCACAAGGGCCCCCTGAGCCTCCTTTGCTCCAGGCTCAGCCCCTTCCCAGCTCCCTCAGCCCCTGCTGGGGCTCCAGCCCCTTGCCCAGCTCCGTTCCCTGCCCTGGACACGCTGCAGCCCCTGCAGGGCTCTGGTGGCCATGACAGGCCCAGCAGTGGCCGCAGCCCTCGGGGTCCCTCAGCAGGGCCAGCCCAGGGGCCGGGCCCTGCCCTGGGCCTGCTGCCACCCCAGGGCTGGCACAGCCCAGGTGCCGCTGGCCTCTGGCACTGCTGCCTTTGTGCCCAGCCCTGGCACCAGCACCGCCAGGGCCTTTGCCACCAGCAGCTTTGCAGCCCCTCTTTGCCAGCCCAGCTCCATGGGGTTGGGGTGACCCCTCCCTCAGCCCATGGATCCAGCCTGGCCAGATCCCACCATCTCTACAGAGCCTGTAGAGATGGTGCAGTGTGTCAGTGTTAGCTCATTTCAGCTGTTTAAATAACATTTAACATCTTGGGCTGGTGCACACCCTCAAGTGAGGAAGGGTTCCCTCACTGGTGTGGAAGATGACAGTAGACAATCAGCCAGAACTTCTAGCTGCTGTCCAGACCATCCAGACCCTGTCCCAGAGAGTGACAGGTTGAAGAGGAGTAACCACAGTTTGGCACTCTGAGATCTCTGCTTGTTCTCACAGCATGCCGGAGAACAGGACAGTATCACCAATGAGAAGCCCCAGAACAAAATGACCAGCCTTATGTCCCTGTGACACCCTGTGAGCAGCACGTGGAGCAGAGAGGGACAGCAAATCTGTACCAGCACAGCCACAGCCACCTCTGACCCTTCCAAGAGAACGGATTTGGCAGGAAAGGCTGGCCACTGCTGGTGCACCAGCTATCAATATATTCTTAATAGAAACAGCTCCACCAGCAGCTGAGCCCACCCCTGCTACCACAGAGAACTGTGCAGCACTTCACCCACAAAAATCTGCTGTAAAAAATGTGCTGATACATATTGTAAATAAGAGGTTTAGTGGCAGCTGTCAGATTACCTCTGTTGTAAAGTTGCTCCTTTAAATTTACATCACTGCAATCACAAAAACTGTAATTAAAAGCCAAGTAAATTACTGTTTGCATTTCTAATGCAACAGCAATTTCAAAACAATGTGTCAATACAGAGCAACAAAGAAATTGTCTATTTTTAAAAGCAGGGAGAAGAGATTTTATTCTGTGATACATGTGTGTTTCCCAGTATGATTTTTCTATTAATGACACCTCATAGCAAAATAGTCCACTCTACTTACTGATCATGTTAAGCTGTTGCCATGGAAATATGAAGACCCTACTATACTCAGATGTTAACTCTTAAAGCACAGCTTTACACTCCTTTAATATCAATTTTTGTTTAAAAAGAGACCTCTTGGCAATGCAGAATTCAGTTATTTTCCAGCTGTCTAGCACAATGGCTGTGTTAAGAAGACAATGGCAAGGGCTTGTTTCAGAGGTGTTGTAGGAGAGCACAGCCATTCAGAAATATCCCCCCACATCATTTCCCTATGAATAGGGAATTATGAGAGAAGTGACAAACAGCTCCACAGACAACGGCAGGAGTACTTAATCAGCCAAGTTCATTAAGGAGGAGAAGAAACTGAGGTATGACTAAATACTGCTACAGCTTTTTCTAGCACCTTATTCCTAAGGGTAAAAGAGTGATTCTCTGAAGGAGAACATTTTCTCCTTCCCCTCCTAGATCCACAATTTCTTTTAGAAACAAAAATCAAAGTCATAAGGAAACAACCATTTAAAAACATGTTCATATTGTCTCTCTCTGGGATTTTAGTAGGGATTTTTTCTTTTGTTTTGGGACGATGTTTGTGTATTTATAGGTTGGGTTGTGTTGGGTTGAGGCTTTTTTTTGAGAAGTTTTTGGTCTTCAAGGCATTGAAACAAGAGCAGCTGTAAAGTTGGGGAAATGAAAGACAGCCAGGCTGTGATTCCAGCCACATCTCCTCCTGCCATCCTGCTGCCTCCAGAGGTTGTGCAGCTCTGCTCCAGCTGGCTGCTACAACCAAGGCAGATATTTGGGCTTCAGTCAGCATGGCAAGGCATTCTGTACAGCAGCTAAATAAATCCCACAATTCAGACAACTTTTCAATTTAAAAAACCAAAATGGCATAGTCATTTTACCTTTTTCCACAGCTCCTGCTTATTTCCAGGTGAGTATTTCTGAAGAAATAATTCTCATGCATGCAAATGCAACTGAGTTGTGAAGAATGTCATTTCAGACATCTAGTTCCAGTGAGCTGGAGAGCCACCTGACTCTTCAACACCCCTTTACAAAGGCACAGCAAATGCACCCTGTTCTTGGTAAGACATCCTGATCTACACAGGTAATATCATCATTATGAACAATGCTTCAGCAGGCATTTTTCTGGGAATTGACAACCTAAGAATAATAGCTTTGTGTTCCTGGTACCTTTAATCATTTCTAACACTTCTGTTTGCCTGTGGCTCTTCCTTGCCTTAGAAAAAGCAAGAACATGCTCCTATTACTTCATTTAAACTTGCACCAACCAAATACCCAGATAATTCTGAAAATGTGCACCAGCTTGGTGATTTATAAGTGAATTACACATCTACTGTATGTAGCAGGTATAAATCAATGCAGTAGTCCTCCTGATGCTCAGATAACTTGTTTTACAATCTTTATCTTCCCAAAGCTAAAGAAGTTGATTTAGATGGCTCTAAAAGCCTAAATGAAATACAGCTCAGGTAGGTAGCTTCTAATAACATACATCAAAACTTTATACATGGTAAGATGACTAAATCTCAAGTCTACACCTTTTTCCTGATAAATGCATTGCATTTCTCTTCAGCACTGGCAGAATGCAGGCCAGGCCTCTTGCACATCAAGTGCTTGTGATTTGGTGTTAGATATCTTTAAAAAACAGCAATACCTAGTGGGGCTGGCAACTGCACTGTGCCTTCACTATGATTGATATCATCAATATCCCAAACACAGCACTGGGGGCCAGGAAGCCTCCTGTGCCCTGTAAACTTGGATTTGTCACTAATTCTCTCTGAAGACAGAGGCAAAGTGATGTGTGTGTCTTTGCAGCCCCCTGAGTGAGATAAGGGTCGATTACCTTGCACAAGTAGGTAGAGGTTTGGTTGACTAAATAATTGTCTCAATAAATGTCAAGTGTCCTTAGAACACATCCCTACTTGGTGTGTATCAGCTGAAGATGACAAGCTTTAAATGCACTCCCTGAAGAGATATCTGAATATATCAATGGCCCACTGCATGACCAGCTGAAAATCTGGCCACTGCTTTTCTGTTATTTTTATTATTATTATTATTATTATTATTATTATTATTTTGCCTGGTTTATTCCTATGATGTGTTTCAGATATATCCTCCTTCCTCTCCCCAAGACAGAAGAATCCTCTTGCTTCCTCAAAAGTGAGTGGCAGAAGATTAAAAAGGCCAAATTACCTGTGCAGCCATTATGAAGTCTGGCAAATCAGGGGCAGGAACTCAGATATTTGAAAAAATTAGTTCAATTTATCAATCAATTGTTAGATGTCATCCCCTTCCTGGGCTGTCATCCCCTGAAACCATCACAGAAATATTTGATAAATATAGGAGGGTTATCACAGGAAGGATGAGATTGCAGTTTTAATAAGCAACTTTATATCCAACTGGTAGCCAGTGGAGCTGAGGACCAGAGCAATAAAAGCTGGAAGATGCATTTAAGTTTCTCAGCTACTTTGCAACATCATCAGAACTCATAAATTTGGCTTCTTAAACATGTCTCTAAAAAAACTGATTTCTGCACTGTAAGCTTTTATGATCACTTTAAAATAAATCCAAATCATCTGACAGGTCACTAAATAGGCTCTTAAATTTATCTGGAAATCCCATCCCATGTGCTTGGGTTTTCTTTTAGCATTCATGGCAGCGATGCCCTGCCCAGCTCTGTGCCAATGAGCAGGGGTTTGGCTCCATGTCTGCAGCTCCTGCTGGCCCCAGGAGGGCTCTGTCCCTTCCCTCTCCCCAGGAAAAATGCCAAAAATCAGGATGGAGCTGGGTAAAGGCACATTCTCTCCAGCTCCAGGCTTTGGGGGCTCTGGAGCCCACAGGACAGACACAGTGGTACAAGGGGTGATGACATTAAGGCTACTTCCCAATGAAATCTGTGTCACTTTTATTCAAAAGATTCTAGTAAAAGCGGAACTGCTGAACAAGGGGAAAAATTAGGACCTAAACTAAAAAATTTGGAGCCCTACTCATTAAAACATGCATTCATTAAACTGCGGTGTCTTTAAAAAAGGATCCCAAATGATAACTGTAATATTTGGCTTTGTCTGGAAAAAGTAATACAGAAATAAGGATATCTCAGACTCCTGCATTATCTCACAAAAAGGGTTATTTATTGCAGAGGATCATCTAACATTTCGGTAGAAGTCATTGAAAATTCGGTCTATTTGAACAAGAAGAGAACATAAATCCTTTAAAACATATTTAATTAACAAAAAAATACCCTAGCCCAAAATCTCATTTTGAAAATAAACCCTGCAGCAACTCTAGCATACAAATCAATTACCACATATATTCCTTAAGAGTTAGTCTAGATGCCAAGTGAAAATCAATGTAATTATTTGACTTTACTATAGGACAGGACAGCTTTATGAAAGTTCAACTGAAATTTTGCTATTATTTGTACTTTCAGAGTCAAAAGAGACAAACCAAATATATTTGAATAGGATCTTGTTATCAAGGAGTTAAATACAACTCAATGTAAATAAGTGAAATTAAAGATACATAGTGTCACCTAATCCCAAAATAATGCAAGTGGGAAGGGACAGGACGTCAGTTTAGTGCAAAAGAAACCTTTCTGCTTTATTTTATCCCTGCATCACAGGAAAAAAATGAACAAAATATATATGGGAAAGTGTGAGAATTTCTCAGAATGAATAGATAACATGCTTCCAGACTGCACATTCTCATGTACAGCTCTAACTAAGCCTGTGTTTGTTTTGAGGTGTGCAAAGGTCCTTTGGGTCAATATTTTCAGAAGCAGAAGATACAGGTACAATGATATAAGGACAAGACTCTGCATAATCTTGGAGTCTGGAGGTATCTTCAGTGAGAAGTAAAAATATTTTTATTTGCATTTTCAGGTCTCTCAAGTTGGAGGACTGGGGAGATACTTAGGATATTTTATTTTAGAAAGAAGGTGTAGAATATACATCCAAGGCATATTAAAATTGGGGATTTTATGGAAAGGATATAATTAAGCACACTAGCAGTAAGATAATGTGGATTGAGGAGCAGATGGGTGCATATATCTGCTGGATTTTCCAACAAAGAAAAATATATTCCAAGTGAAATGCAAGTGACTGATGCAGACATGCCTTTATCCTCACCTGCACTTATCAGCTGCCAACATTTCAAATTGCACTGCTCTTACCCAGTGAAACTTCCCTCTTCTTACACTGACTGGGGCTTATCTACAGCACCAAGACACAATGGGTCTGCTTGAAAGATGCAGATCCTCCTTTAACATTTCTTAATTCTGTTGGATTTAAGTCAAACCCTCAGGGTGAGCACCTGTTTTTACAGCTCATCAAGGATGAAGTAACTTCCCTGTAGCATCAGCAGGCTCATATATGAACTGTGCAAGAGGATGACATTGTGGCAGGGTGTTTAAACAAAAAAGGACGAATTTCCAAGTGTCTTTTCAGCAGAACTGACCAAGACAGGCACCTCCTGAATGGAGGGGAAATGTGCTCTGCAGTGAAAGGGAAATTAGCTGGAGAAGTGCCTGAGCAGGCTCACCTTCAGCGGGAGATCCACTCCAGAGCCTCTCCCATTAAACCCTTCTGGGTCAGAAGAGTGAGGAGCCCTTAGGAAGCAGCCCCCCGTGGCCTGAACTGTACTTGGCTGGGAGTCTGCTTTTAGATTTTCGTGCTGTGATTATTGAGAGCAAGTCTGACAAGGCAGACTTCTTAAAAACCTCCTCATTTTTGGTGAAGTCCAGGCTGCAGCCTGCAGGCAGGCCCCCAGGGGATGGAAAGACAAAAAGCACTCATCCTACCCCAAGGAGATGAGTTCCCCAGGACGGGAATCAGACACTGTCTGCCCTTTGTACCAGGAGCAGAGGAAGCAGCTAGAATATGTAGCTTGGGCTCAGAGTTTCTTACACAGCAGGGCTCAGTGCCCTCAGCATTGCCTCATCTCCCTGGAAAATGCAAATCCAGCAATGTTCTTCTTTGGCACTGACCTCCAGGCTGGCAGCTGAAGAGTGCCTGAGGTACATTTCCAGGAGCTGATATCACATTACAGCAAGCAATACCTATGCTGTGGAGTTGCTTCGGTGTTTTCAAATCACTCTGACACACTGGATAAAAGATTTTCCACAATTATAAATCAAAACACAATGGATTTCACTGGGTACTGCTCTAATTCAGGCATACAGCCTTTTCTCTGCTTGCTCTCTCCAGCACACTGGCTACAGCTGTGTAACACTGGAACTGAGCACAGCCGTTCAGCACAGAACAGCAAAACTGTCTCAAACAACACAAGTAATTGTCTATTTTGTATGGCAGACCAATAATGTGGACAATGGCCCACCTCATTCCCTCCTTTTAACTTGGGCAAGAACAGTGTATGCAGAGTGAACTGACATTTGCCTTGCTTTTGCCTTTTTGCCCTGTTAATCTGATTGATGTAATGCATCCTTCTCTTTCCTTCTGTTGCTGAAAAATATTGCAAGAATATGTCAAGGCTGATGCACTCTCAGTCAATCAGAGCAGATTTCTGCACATAACTTCCCTGACAATGCCTTGTTTGCCCTCTCTGCAAACTTGCAGTGTTGGGAATGTAGGCACAGGCTAATTAAAGTTTAATTATTCACTCGATCTATTAGGATGGAATTCAGGTTAGTGCACAAGGCTGCCTGTGCCATTTCAGCACATCACAAGGGAGGCTGCAGAGGTAGAAGTGGATTTGGCCAAATTATCCTGTCCAGAGATTTCTGCACAACAGAAAGCACAATTTCTCTGCCTGCATTTCTAATGGCTAAAGACTATTTATCAGCTGCAGATGATCCAGTGCACAAAGGGAGACATCACTGAAGACACGGTCTCTGCCAGAAGCCTCCATGTCACTCTAATGGTCAAAACTTCTCACTGCTGGGAATTCAGGCTGCTGACAGAAAATATCTGTCCCTGCATATTCCTCCTTCCTGCCCTTAAGCACATTCTGCTTGTTTCCACATTCTCTCAGGGCAAATTCCATAACCTCTTCCTCACCACCAAACTTCAGTCAGACTTGATTTCACAACATTAATGAGGGTATCCTGGTTTCAACAACAGTAAAAAGCCTTTGGGACTTAGATGAAGACAGACATGTTTCCTCTCCTGAGGATTCCACCAATCTTTTGGAGACCTCTTTCCCCATGGCTGATTTTTAACCACTTGCTCTGTTATGGCTCTGGACTTCCAGATGGTGCTGCAGAGGGGACTGATGGCCTGTTATCAGCCTGCTAAAAATAGTAACATTTCCAAGTCCTTCAGCTCTCCAAAATGAACCAGTGGATTGAGCACTGTTTCTATGACTTGAGGCCATTTTGTTTCAGCTGTTGCATTTCTGTGGAAGTCAAGGGAATTGCACCAGCATCAAACCAGTGCAGTGGAATGGTGAATTGGGCCCTTAGAGTTGAATTCCACATGGACAAAGTGCAGGAGAGTGGCCATGACAACTCCTGCCACACCTGTAAGATCATTTGAACAACAACATTTATTATTTCTCAGACTTTATCATCTCCCCTCAGATACATTTATCCTGATATTCCCTAAAACCATGGACCAAAGCTGAGTGTGTATCCATAAAGCATAAAAGAGGT
This sequence comes from Melozone crissalis, assembly GCF_028551555.1. NCBI lineage: Eukaryota > Metazoa > Chordata > Aves > Passeriformes > Passerellidae > Melozone > Melozone crissalis. The sequence goes on along the minus strand of NW_026535785.1, from coordinate 17,252,507 downwards.
GTTTTAATTAGGACTGATCAGCACTGGCCCTGTCATCTCTAACTGCAGCTTCATGTTCTGCAGTGCTTGGGGTACAAGGGCAAAGGGAAAGGCACTAAAAACAATATTGCAGGTTTCAAATGATATTACCTTGTGCTGCAGGTAATATCTCAGGCCATTACAGCTGAAAAAACCATTTTGAAATGAAATATATTTCATGATTGACCTTTTATTTTTTGACATGGCTTTGCTGTGATTCTGTGTTGTATAAGTATTTCATATGTCATTGGTCTTTCCCAAATCCCATCTGTAGATTTTTTTTTTTTGGTTTATTGTGGAGTTTTCCTGTGTGGTTCTATACTCCAGCAATTATTTTGTGGGAAATGATAGCATTAAAGCAGAGAACTAAGAAACGGTTTAGGCCTATCCCCAGCAATTTTGCAACAGTTTTTTAAGAACTATCAGGCAGATACTGAACCCAAAGCAACACATAATAGGAGCAATTTCTGATCTTGATCCTGTTTGACCATACCAGGGTGGCTTTCAAGTTAACAGGCTAAAAAGGAAGGATGTAATAAATCCAACTGAGAAATACATGCACACATAAACAAGGAAATGCAGGGGGTTTGTGCCCAGCTGGCCTGGCCTTACCTTTGTGAACTTCTGAAAATTGTTAAGGACCCCATGTAAAAAATTCCCACTAAACTTTATTTCCTCTCTCGGAGGTTTGAAACATTCAACACACACTGACAGCCAGACTTGATGCCCCTGAAATTAAGAGTTAAGGGTTTCAAGTTAAAGGGTTTCAGACAAAAACAATCCCTAACCTGAAACAAGTATTTGAAATTGTACCTGTTGGCCTCCTGGGTTCATCAGACCTCTAAGTGAGGGTTGTGAGAATTGCACCAAGGATTCATGCACAAATCTTCAGAACATGCCAGGACATCTCTGCTTGTAAGCAATAAACTCATACAATGTAATTTTAGTGGCACAGCAGGGTGCTAGTATTGCTCCTTTCCTTTAAAAATAAACAGAAAACAAATATAAAAGTGTTGAATAAACATTAAAACAAAGATTAATTTCAGGATTCTCTGAGTTCCTGTCAAAACTGTATTCATATGTATTCAAACATCATCTGATAAATAACTTAACTGGAAATTATCAACAACAAAAAACAAAAGGAATGGGAAAAATAAAGATACCTGGAAAGATTTCAGCAAAGATCTAACTCTTGGAGTGTTTCCAAGAGGCAGCCTTGATTTTGATTAATATTATAATACAGCCTGCTAAAACAGCACCTCATAAATATCCATGAAGTGGTTTATTAGAGATGGTTGTAAATACTTAAAATCTTGTCTTGCAACCCATCAGATTTCAGGAAAAAAAAGGCAGTTGAGAACATCAAAAGGTGAAAATAAGAAGAATTCTTAGAAGATGTTTTCTTCCTCCTAAATATTACAATATATTGGTCCAAAAAACATTATCCTGGAGAGTGGAAATATGCTGGAAAATGTGTGGGCTGCTTTATAAGCACAAATAACAGAGATTTTGAGAGAGAGACAGACTGCTGGGGGAAAAGAAAACCAGAAAAATATGACATGGAGAATATATGAAAATTACTCTTACTACAGCCTTCTATTTTCTCATTTCAAAACCAAAACAAAATAACTACTTGTAAGAAAATGAACTTGGTATGTATGTAAGGAAAGGGTGGAAACCAGAGAGCTGAGAAAGGAACCAGGGAAATATTGGGGCATAAGCAATTTCCTTCTGCAATCTTTTCATCTTGCAAATCTGTTTTTACACATAGCATCTTGCAGTTGTAGAATAAAACCATTTTAATTTAAGCTCTGTTATATCTGAGGTTTCAATCTTCTATCCCCCATCTTTTTGTCCTCCATCCAGTGTTGATGTGTTCGTAGCCAAGGCCATTCCAGGCAGCACTTTTGCTGCTTTCCAGCATTCTCCTTCCCTCAGAATGGATTTTAGCTGGTGAAGCCTCTAAGGCAGAAAACTGAAGTCATGCATTTAGAGAGCAACAGGAAGGAGAACAACATTATAAAATGTGGCACTAATGTGGCACCACAGCCACACTGTCCTTGCAGGGGGGCAGACACCACTTTTCTGCTGCATTCTGCATCTCCTGAGGGCAGGATCCCAGTGGGGATGCTGGAGATAGAGCTGTGCTGTAGGGCAGGAGCTCTGGGCACACACTGAGACATCTGTCCTGAGGGAATGGTCAGGAATGGGAAGCAGCACACGCCACAAGTGACCACAGACAAGCTCCTGCAGAAAGGGCAGGCTGTGATTGCTATTCCAGCTCAGCTCCTGTCCCAGCTGCTCCCTGTCGGCAGGCTGGAGTCACAGTGCAGGTTCAGGAGAGAGTGGCAGCCCAGCAGCTTGCTTTCAATTCCCAGTGCCTTTGCTGTGATGAGAATTTCCCATGTAAGCAGCCCAGTGGTACAAGTCCCCTGTCCCCCTGACTCGGTGGCAGACACAGGTCCCCAGACAGGGCACAGCTCTGCCTGCAGCCACAAGACATGGCAGCAGGATATGACAGTGGGGTGAGTTCATCCCCTGCATCCAAACTGGGGCTGCCTGTTCCCCTAGGAAGGAATGAAACAAAAGAAAATTAAAGGAAAATTATATTGGGCTTATTCTGCTCTCCTTCTCACTTCCCAGCCTAGCGAGTCCCCATGGAATCATTTGTCGTGAGTGTCCAACCCCCGATGCTGCCAGGGGGGAGCTGCTGTTCTGCAGGAAAGGTTGCACTAAGAAGGAGACCTTGGCCTCACAGAGAGAGTTCTGAGTTGGAAACAATGCCAGATTGGATCACAGTGCCACAGTTCAGAAGCTGGATAATGTTTCTTACTCTTTGTGCTGTGTTGCACGCTTCCATCTCCCTTCCACTGAGGGAGTTCATAGCATTTTGGAAGACATTTTTCTGCTTCATTGGCATTTGGAACGTTTGTTTCCAACATTTAGCTTTAAAGGCAAAATGCACCAGTTTATAACGTAGTTTTCTACAAAACAAGAATTTTGGTCAGAGATAGGAGGCAGGTGAATCATGGAGAGCAAAAGGCTAAATACAGAAAACAGACACTCAGAGGATGAAACAAAAATGTGGGGAGGGAATAGAACACACCACCACAGAAAGAATTTATTCATCGTTTTTCATAAATAATATAAACTCCAGTAATATTCTCATTGCCAGGTCAACACAGGGGTCAGTGATGCTTCTGGAATTGACTTTATGCTCACTAAATTGCTGAAATCCAGATTAGACACAGCCTTTTTGTGAAAGCACCAGTGAGGCATAGTTGGCTGGAACAAATTTTCGTGCCTCAACTTCATATAGATCCCACTCTAAACTTCATCTCCTCCTCCTCAAACCCTGATTCTGCAGGCCCAAAGTGCATCCCTGCCTTCCTGGAAAGCCATTCTAGGGCAGGGCAGCACCTTGGCAATGCTTTCTCTCACAGTAGAAATGATCACAAACTGAAAGAACATTATTTACTTGCTCTCGGATTCTATGGGTACAAATAGATTAATGGACCTTTTATAGTACGATTCCCCATATGAAAATAATAAATACCTCTGTAATTAACTAATTAATTACGTGTTCATAATTATGTTGTTTTCCATAAATGGCGCAGTAACCATTTGAGACTGTTGAAATGCATGTTTACTTCCCCCTCCCCTCTTTTTTTTTTAATACTACATTTTTTCATTCAGATAAAAATGTAAGTATTTTTCCAACTTGTCAAATTTCAGGCTACTCCATTTCCAGGTGAAGTCTCCTTCAATACTAATAAAAATCCCTCAGGGAGATGAGCAGTAACTGAACACACCAGCTAAAGAGAAATGATGCGCTACAAAAATATACTTGCACGGTGTGGATGTGCGAGGAAATCTTATGCTGCTCTCCAGCTTGCACACAACCCTTATTTCCCATTGAATTGTATGATGCAGCTCTTCTTCACCCTGCTTCCTTCCCCTAGGAGTAATCATTCATTTTCACAGTACAGCTATTTTGATTGAAGTATTTTTTTCCTCCTCCTCACTGAATGTTCTTTCTATAATCTGGTGCACTAACCCTCTGTTAAAAAGGGAAAACAGGGAAGAGCTCATTCCTTACCTGCACAGCTGACACACTTCTAAGAGAATATTTGGTATGGATACACAGCATCAGATATCATTTATTACAGAAGGAAACCCAAAGAGAATAAACTCTTAGAAACCATCTTTATCTGAAATTAAAGGAGAAAAATCATGGAAATGATACTGAAAACTCATCTTCATGGGCCCAATCCTAGATGTGCTACCAAAACCTAATAAGTGCAATTTCACTGAACCCAAAATATTCTAATATTTAGAGATGCAACTAGGGCTGGTAAAAGCTCTATTTTGGCAAGCTCAGGAGCTCTGTGATATTCTGAGCATTTCATTCAAAAATTACTTTGAAGATAATGGGGTTGTAAAGAGTCAACACCTGTAAAACTCCAGCCACTAATTCAACTTTTAAACAAGAAATTGTTAACTAAATTCTTAAAGCACTAAAGCTTGACAGTTCTTTCCTGGGAAACAGAAGCCTGTTACAGCCCATCCTTAAAGTCAAGAAATTCAGAGTCTAAGGCAGCAGGCTAGGAAATGGCTGCTAAATCCATGAATCCCCTTGGGGAAGTGTTCTGCTACCAGCTACTTCCCATTTAACTCAGAGATTGCCAATTCAAGCCCTTTCTTTCATAAAGCTGTGGTACAATTACATAGAAAATGAGAGAATTTTTCTCCAGCAAGCCCTGAGAGTCAGAAACACCATGTTTGAAAAAAACATCACCAAATAACTGATCTGATAAAAAGCAGGGATGAACAATTTTAAGGCACACACCACGAAAGTGCACTCATGTCTCAGGAGCTCCAGTTTGACCTTGGCACATGGCTTGAGAGGCATTCCCAGCTCTGTACTGCAAAGCCTTAACAATCTGGAGATGTTTTCCTACCTCTGTCTCCTAAAATAGGGGCTGTACAGCCCCAAAGCCCTATTCCAGTGTTGCACAGCCAGGTTTGCCTCCCAGGAGTAGCAGCCCTGGTAGGAGGTTCTCAGACCTTCTATCGTAAAATCCACAGGACTGGATCGGATGAATACGGAAATATCCAGCTAAAAGCCACTTGGCCATTCCTCCCCAAAAACATCACTATCCAGAAATGTGTCCCATTCACAGCATATACAAGATTAGGGAATATTTACTTAGACATGCAGAAATTTCCAGCTAAAAGCCACTTGGCCATTCTACCCTAAAAAGTTGTCACCATCCAGAAATGTGTCCCATTCACAGCATATACAAGATTGGGGAATATTTATTTAGACATGGGTTAGAAAAACAACCCAGGCATGATCTGCTGGGACAGAAATCAGCTCCTAAATCCATTGTGCTTTGTGTGTGGTTGCACAGAAATTCCAGCCAAGGGCAGGGTGTCCGCTTAACTTCGTGTACCTAAACAAGGCCTTGTGAGAATGTCTAAGTATCCAGGATTTATACAACATTACTCTACCATTTAGTGATTAAAAAGTTTCAGTGTTTTTATCTTGCCTAAATGAGAAACTTGCACCTTTTAGAACCATGAAAGAGCAGATATTTGAAGGCTGATACAAATTCTCATATTTAAAATAAATCTACATACAGGAGATTTTGTCTGAAATTCGTGCCAAGTATCTGAATATAAAGACTGTAACACTGTAAGGTTTATTATATAAATGAGAAATCTTAATCATTTTAATCTCTCTGTGCAGTTCTATAGCCTAGCCTTCATAACTTCCTGTAAGTAAATCTAAAACCCAACATCCTTTCCCTTATTAAAGCAAATCAAAACTTGTCACAACTAGGGGACTCTGCCTTGAAGAACAGAGAAGGGCAAGAGCATATCCTCCCTTGCATTTAGAACAGTTTACTAGAAACAGGATTAAAACCTTTTAATCGGGTTAAGATTGGTCCCAAGCTGGTTGGTTCCTTCCATGAGGGCAATATCTTCAGTGGAAGATCAGGTGAGGAACATGGTTAAATTTTGGCACAATAGCTGTGGATCAGGAAAGAAGTGATTCACGTGCATGGAATCCAAATTAGAACTGACATAATAGTTGAAAATATGTCTTCCTTTCTTAATAAACAATATTCAAGGAAAGTTTTGTACATGGCAGATGGTTTCTCAGGACGTGAGGGAAGGTTTCAGAAAATCATCTTTATTGGCGAATGGAAAAAAACTCATGGCATGGGATGAGTTAAGTCAGGCTTTTAGAGCATTGTAATGTACCAGACTGTTAAACAGTGAGAGGGAATTAAGTGACCTGAAAATGGCATAACTAATTGCAGAGTCTTGAAAAAATAACGGCAACGTGGAGGTTCATGAAATGTGTATGAACTGTATCACATATTCATGCCCTATTACTGTGAATTCTGAAGTGTCTTACTGTTCAAGATAATAGACCTTGATTCAATTCAGTCTGATGTAGGATGAATTTCATGTGCTAATTAGTAAAGCATTTCTTAATGATTAGGAAAAAGTAGATAAGATCTGATTGAAAACCTAACTGTCAGAGATAAAACAACGATACAACTCGGGGTGGAAGAAATGCCAGTCAGGCTGAATTCAGGTGTCTTAATTATGATAATTAATGATTGTATTCCCTATATAGATAAACTCAACCAACATGAAAAGCATATTGTAATTAAAGTGCTTTTGAAAAGCAACATTTAAAGAAATGCCATTGGTAATAATAATTACTTTTCTCATTTTCCATTTCACATTTGATTGCATTGGTTCAGTATGGAGCTAAAAAGGAAAGACTTTGAGCTACTACAGTTCCTACTGAAATAAGAACTTAGCACTACACAGAAGGAAGGTTTAAAAGACCCTGAACTTCTGCCACTGCACATAATCAGTGATTTTTCTCACAAAATGAAAACATACTCTCCATTAACAAATTGCTGCATCATGTTTTCCACCTCCAAGATGCCACATTGATGGATTCCCTTGCAGAAAAAAGCCAAACTACAAGTGGATGTGGTTTTGGAGAGACCAGAAGAAACAGCGGCTAAAAGAAAAAGCTTTTTGGGGTTAGATCTATCTAAGAAAGGTAATTTGTGTCCTAAAAGAGACAAGAATTTTGCTTTTTTCTCTTTTAGCTCTTTAGTTGCAGTGCTGAGATTAAACTAAAGCTTTCTTGTGATTTGATTTTGGGTTTTGTTTAGTTCTTTTTCTGAAGAGCCAACACCTTCCCAGAAAAAGCTTGAATTAATTCACAACAATTGTAGAGTTTTTTAAAATAAAACCAACAGCCATTTATCTTTTGGGTGCCCTAGGCTTGTTTGTCATCAACTCTGTGAAAAATATCTGCTTGTCTCCAGGACTCCTGCTGCTCTAAAAAACAGGGTGCATTCAGACATCCCTGAATAATGCTTATCCTGATGCCATCTTGTAGAGGCCCTGTGGAATCTGCACATGACAACAGATCAAAATTATATTTTAGGATAGGTAAGAGGTACATCAACATGATCTCTTCATCTACACCTGCTATACCCTGAGAAATGCTCAGTGACAGGGCTTCTCAAAGTAGTGTAAAGTCAGCATATTAAGGGTAATTTAGCCTGATAATAACATGGTAAGTACAGATTAGCTCCCTTGGAAGCCAATCCTGTACTGATTACAATTCTACATAGGAGATAAAACATAAGTTAGAAAAAGTTTCACAGCTGCACAGCAAAAGTGACAAAATAGAAGAACAAAGAGGTCAGTGATAATGGATAAAATCCTGGCCTCAGTAAGGTCAAGAGCCAACTCCCATTGATTTTAATGATGCTTGATATTTCTAATGTATCACCTTTGAAGTGATAAATATACAAATATCAGTCAGTACAGAGAGGTGGCCTGCTAAATCACACCTCCAAAAATGGGGGATTTTTGCTGTTTCTAGTCAGCCACCTGAGAAATTTGCCAGCAGGCTTTGAATGTATACTTTGAAGTGATTCAATTCCATTAAAGTGTAACTTGCTCATTTCACATTTTTGAGCTTCTTAAAAAAGCCATCTGTAGTTATTCTTCCAGTCAGAATAACCATTTGCAGTAATGGAAAAATGAATTATCTAGGGAAAGCCTGGAAATGTCACTGTTCTGGATAAATACTATGTGTTCCTTCCCCCTGCCTCTTCTCTCTCCTGCCCTTTGCCATTCTCATTATTAAACCCTGTTTCAGTGGCTGGATCTCTCCTTGTTTTCACTCTAACCCTGAGCCATGAGAACACCAAGAGCTGATACTACCAAGAGTAGCCCAACAGGCAGAGTTTTGACTCTTTGCAAAGTAATTGCTGGCTCTGCATGAACCTGTATGGTTTTAGAAAAGAAGGAATCCAAAAGAGCATTTATTCTCCTCCACGAAGAGACAGCAGCTTGAAAAGTCCCAATTTTTGTGTCAAAATCTCTGTCCCTCACCACTCAAACTGCCAGGCAGTTTCTCCTGTGCTCATCTGGACAGTTGACATCCCCACTCTTACCCACAGTGCTGTTTCTAACTCACCCTCCCTATTCTCCAGCACAATGGATGAAAATTCAATTCCATTAATAGCTAGGCAAGCACTCCTGTCAGCTTCCACCAGGCTGAAGTTCTGCTTAATAAGCACAACCAGAGTGTGAGTCTTTCCTGGAACTAATTGTGCTGTGACTTCAGCACAAGGACAGGGACAGCTTCCAGATGTGAGGAGCCTCAAGCACTGCTTTGCCCTCTGGCCAAGCTGTGACAAATGAGTGGCACACTCTGGTGTGGGACAGGGTGGCACCACGGGGCTCCCTTGGCGTTCTGAGCCATCTGGGACAAGGACTGCACAGGACCATGCTGATTGTGTGTGCTTCTCACTGCCCCAAATCCTTCTAGAAATTGTCACTGGAATGGTCAAAACCAATGTGCCCCTAATCCTTCTAGAATTTGTCACTGGAGTGGTCAAAATCAAACTAAACCAAACCAAACCAAACCCAACCAAACCCACACATGGGTTAAAAGCACCTTATCTCAGAGAAATCTGCCTTCTGTAGGATTTTTTTTCACTTACTTCTTTAGTTCAGTCTTTTCTTTCTTCATATTTTTCTTTTTTCAATGTGATTTTTTGATGGTTTTGGTTTTTTTCCTCAAGATTAATTTGTGAGAGGAATTATACAAAGATTTAAATGAAGACAATCAAGGGCAAACTAAAGTTACTCTCAGCACCGTGGGAACAGGTTGTGAACTCTTAAATCAGGCACTTTTAACCATGACCTGAGGGCACAGCATTGTCCCAGCTGCTTTCACTGCAGGGAACACCTTCCCTCACCTCTGTTTTAAGGAGGCTAATTTGACCCCTTTTATATTTAGCACAAATACAACAGAAGTTATACATGAGAACACAGCACAGCTCACAGCAAAGGGACAGACAAGGAAACATATCCTGCAGAGAAAGATTCCTTTTCACTTTTAGCTCCCCACCAGTGAAACAATCTTTCCCCTTCCCTCTAAGCTGTTGATGCTCAGGGAGGTTATTAACATTCCTTGTTTGCAGCCTGAATCCCATTTGTATGGTACAAACTATGGCAAATCTATTTCCTAATGTAATGGTTACCAATTTAATATCACCCAAGACTCAACATTTAATCAACCTCTGCCTTTTTTTCCATAAATCCAATAAAATAATTTAAGTTCATCAATGATTTGCATTTTAGAAGTGCTTCAGTGCCTTCAAAAGCACAAATGCCAATCTTATTGTTCACACACACTTCCAAGGTTCAAAACAATTGAAGAGACAATTAATCATGCTGGATGCATTAAAAATAAAAAGAAAGAAAAAGAAAAAAGGAACTAGAGGATGCATTGCAGGTTATTATCTTGATTTACAGATTTAGTGTGCTCTGCCTTTGAAAGTGGAATATCCTCTGCCCTTTTCCTCTACCCTTGTCCAAGGTGAATCATTTTGAGAAGTGAGCAGATTCAACAAAAGCAAAGAATCTCTGAGCTCTGGCACTCTGGTATGCAATCCAGACTACCTCTGCATATCCCTTCTTTCCTGTTGTGATATGAAAATTGAGCCAAATCTCTTGAATTTTTTGACTTTGAATCCAGAAGTGGTTGTGATGAGTTACAAGCACTGAGTGATGCCATGTGCACAGCCCTTCTGAGGGGGGACTGAGGCACAGTGCTGTGCAGTGCTTTGCCCTCACCATGGTCACTGCACCTTTTCAAACCACACAGTTGATAAGATTTTAACTCTCAGATTTTCTCTCAGAGCATGGTGCTGATTACACCAAAGCTGAGGGCTCAATCCCTGTGGGGACCATTCACTCAAGATCTGGACTCCATGATCCTTGTGAGTCCCTTCTGTTATAGATGAGTAAATGGTTGGCTCTCACAATTAAGGGGTAAGCATTATATATATGGTAAAGGAAGTTTTATAAATAGATATGTTTTATAAGTTTTATAAAGAAGTTTATAAATATATATATATGTTACTACAATGTGCTCCCCCAGTATGTGTTATCATGGGATGGCCTGGTAATCCAGAGATTTGGGAAGGTTGGATTGTTACTATGGCAGCACCTGACCTCCAATCAGAATGTAAAAAAGTGATAACTACCACTGAACAGCAGGGAAGGAGACTGACAAGGCTCTAGGAGGGGCTAGAGGTATAAAAGGTGAAGCATCCATATTGAAGACGAGCCAGCCATGTGGTGGGCAGTTTCTAGGTCTTCTTTTCCTTATTTAGTCCTTTTGTTGTATTTTTCTTAAGGTTTAATAAACCCTTTAAATTTTTAAAGCAAGAAGTCGTTTCTCACACTTCCAATTCAGAATATTCTGGGACTCTGTAATTCTGTGAAGTTTGTCCCCTTTAAAGCCATCAGCCCCACTTCCATTTCAGCACCCATTTCCCATGCTGCCTGTCCTTGAGCATCCCCCCTCATCACTCCATCACTCCTCTGGGCACCCTGGCATTGCAGGGGCTGGGCTCTGTGCCTGGTGTGCCTTGTCCCCATTCCTCCTGCAGGCTGGAGCAGAGCTGCTGGTGCTCGCTGTCACTATCACATTTTCTGAAAAATCCTCTTTGCCCAGGATTTCTCTCCTGGAAAGCTGAGAGCCTCAGAGAAAAAGGAAAACAATATTATCCCATTTCCTTCTCCTGTGTTTTGCTGCTTTGGAATGTGGTTTGGAGATTGTTTATCCAACAAGTCATTGTTTGATTGGTTTCATGTGAATTGTTTTAATGACCAATCACAGTCAGACTCTGTCAGATTCTGGAGAGAGAGCCATGAGATTCATTTTCATTCTTTGTAGCCTTCTGTAAGTGTCCTTGCTCTATTCTTTAGTATAAATTTATTATAATGTAACATAATATATTTATAATGTACAGCATATATATTTATAACATATATTTTTATATATTATATATTCATTATATATAATATATATTCATATCTATTATATATTATGAATATATAGTAATATATATAATAAATATATAATGATAATGTAATATTATAATAAATATATAAACTATTATATATAAACTAGATATTATTATATTAATTATAATCAATTAATATTAATTAATTAATTATTAATAGTAATTAATTGATAATTTATATATTATTAATAATATATATTAATGATATTAATTATCATATGTATAGTATAATATTAATTGCAGTATATATATTATGTTATATATAATTATATTAATGATATTAATTATAGTATATATTATATATCTATATTTATATATTATATATACCATAATTGATATAATAAATTAGCCTTCTAAGAACATGGAGCCAGATTCATTCCTTCCTGGCACAGGGGACCCCAGAAAATATCCCAGGTGGCCTGGGGTGCTCAGAGCTGCTCAGCCCCCATGTGTGTGCTCCCATCTGTTGTTGTGGCAGCTCAAGTCTGGGCTCTTTCAGAGGGAGCCCAGGGTGGCTTGTCACGAACAGGAGGTGCCATGGTAACAGGCTGGGGACAGAGCCTGTTCAGCACCCACAGGGTCACACACACACTCTGGGGCTGCAGATGGCCAGCACTGACCAGCTCTGTGCCAGCCTTCAGGAACACCTCAGCCTCCTGCTGCAGGTCACATTTCAGTGGCTTTGTCACTGGGCTGGCAGAGATGATTTAACAGCAGCCTCCTGTACCACTCATTTCAGGAGTGCCCTCCCTGAACATGATCTTATTGACAGATTTCTTCAGCAGCCCCAATAACCTGCCTACAGAAAGACAGACTTTTTTACACTTTGGTGTTAAAAGATGATTTGTGTGTTTAGGAGATGCATGCATTCATTGAGAGTCACTCTAGGCAGAGTGGAGGACTGACTGAAATTAATTTATACACCTAGCAAACCTTTTTTGAAAAGTCCATACTTCTGAGAATAGGAAATAATAATTTTTTTTGCATATTTCACTCTAATAATAAAAGTGTCACAGACCCTCTAAATAGAAATCAAAGATATATAGGCATGAACTTCAAAAATAATTAAGCCTGAAAGGATTATAGCATGCATGCTCCTAAGGAGATGTTCTCTACTTATAATATCTTATTTTCTGAGGCAAATATTAGATTAGTTACTGGCTGGTACATGAGGAAAATGCAGAATGGAATAACAGTGATAAACTTTATGTCATTTCTGAGATGAGATCTTCATTGTAACAAAGAACTTGTTTCAAACTAATCATGGAAGAATGTTTAGTATGTGCTAGAAGATAAATCTGAGCAGTGTTCAGGATCCTAGTGTGGAAAAGCCCCAAAGGTTAAAAATTCAAAACTAAAGCATGGTCATTTCTGTTTCTAAGTTACTGCCATGGATGTCTCAAAGATGCTGAATTCAATTGCCCAGGAAATCTTATCGAGATGATATTTAGAATGTCAAAATATGCACTCAGAAAGATAAGGAGGACTTAACAAGCACTATCAATCACCTGCTAACAGCTGTAAGCCCAGCTGATATCAGAAGGTTATGCAGGGGGAGCTAATGAAGATATGGATTTGATTTGGCTTGCAGAGATATTTCCTTTTCTTTTATTAATTTAGGACACGACTTTATGTTCAAAGAAATTTTTGCATACAAACTCAAATAAGATCCTGATCTGTGTGATGTTACCTCTTTAAAAACCCTGTCATTTGAGATTGTGCAGGAATTGAATGACCAGGATTTCTCTGATCCCCAGAGCCTGCCCTGAAGCTTTGGATGGTAATTTTCCTTTCTTTTTTTTTTCTTTCTTTTTTTTTTTTTTTTAACATTATGATCTTACTTGCTATAGAACTGTTTTCAGCTACTATGTTTTATAATTAAAAAATGTGTTTATGTACCCCAGTCCTCCCACTAAGGCTCTGGTAATGGAACAGAGGCGTTGAAAATGGTCCATGCCCTCCTTCAATTGCCGGGAATGGGAGAGCAGGGCTGAGCAGCACAGCGAGAGGGATATTGCTTTGGTGCTCCTGTGTGCAATCTGGGGCCCTGATCCTGCAGACATTTAGGCAGTTGAGCAATTTTACACAAGTGAATAATCTGATTTAGTTCAAAGGGAGTACTCACATATGTTAAATGTCTCACCTGCTGCGGTGGTTTAACCCCAGCAGGCAGCTAAATACCACAGTCACACATCCCCTGCCCTGGGATGGCAGCAGAGCAGGGAAACAAAGGTAAGGATTGTGGGCTGAGGCAAGAACAGTTTAATAATTGAAATAAAATAAAACAGAATCATCTTCACTGTAAAATATAATAATAGTTATTTTAATTGGAAGAGAGACAACAGAAAAAAAATATAAAAAGAGGAATAAAACTCAAGAAAGACAAATTATTGACAGTAGAGTTGCTCACCACCCCCTGACTGATGGAATATCCCTGGGGCCAGTTCAGATCAGCTGTCTTGGCTTTGATCCCTCCTGGCTCCTCGTGTCCCTCCTGGCTGGCAGGCTTGGGGACACTGAGCAGTCCTTGACCACTCAGCATCACCCAACCATCACTGTGTTATCAACATCATTCTCTTTCTAAACCAGCACCACAGCACTGTGGCAGATACTAGGAAGAAAATTAACTCTATCCCAACCAAAAGCAAATTTACTCTATCCCATCCCTCCTTGTTCCTGAGCTGGAGACCTGCACTGCACCCAGGCTGTGGCTTCCCCTGCAGGGAGCTTCACTGGATGAAACCTTGTTTTTTTCATTTTCTCTTAATGGTTGCCAAAGGAACAGTATCACATTCCCTGATCTGCTTTTATGAAATACAAAACAAGAGTTTGCATTACTGGAGTGCACATGAAGCTTAATTGGAAAGGGTATCTGGGCTTCAACTTCAGGAAAAGAAAACAAGCCTCAAAAGCAAAATAAAACTGTTAGGATGCAGCAAAATATTTTCTGTTCCATGGTGCATACATTCTGCTCATATGGGGTTTGGTCACACCTAAAGGTAATGTAAAAGTGGGATGTCATCAAAAAAATGACTCTGAATATGTAAGTTCCGACAGCAAAAGCTCTCCCTGTTATTTACTACCCTTGCCATCTATTAATGTGTGCATATTTGCCATCACAAAACTGTGATTCCATGTGAATTTCCATAGCAAAATTCCATAAGCAGATAACAGACAAAACACTTTGCCATAATTAGCAGATACTGTGGGAAGACACAAGACTTGTGACTGCAATCAAAAGGCAGACAGACATTTACTTTGCAGAGTTTACCTCTGAATTCTAGATCCTGATACTTTGATGAGTTAAATACTTCAAGTAAAATGCTGCATAAATGCAGTGCAGACCCTCTGTCTTCGAATAGGAATTAAAAACCCCACACACAATGCTGAATTTTAAACTTTAATATGCTACTGTAACACTCCTTCAGCAAGAATCAGGTTCTCCTCTTCAGAGAGTCTCAAGGGCCTCTGATGTGACCCAAACTAAGTCATCATTATTTAGGTATTCCCCTTTTCAAACACAACAGTGAAATCCTTTGCCTTCTGTTGCAATTTACATTCTCTGCTCTGTGGGAACAGCTTCACTTATTAACTGCAGAGTCTCAGACACAAGGAACCCTCTTTAATGCCCTCAGCATTTTGTCCAAAGAGCATCAGAGTTTGTACTCTGGCCAGACATCACTGAGAAAAGCACTGGTCAAATGGAAGGGCACCAAGAAACCCCACAGCTCCATGGACATAAAACAGGAGTGAGCTTTGTACACTAAACAGAATTATCCTTGCCTGAGATGGGGTAAAGCAAGGGAAGACCATTCAGTATTGCAGGGAATAATTAAATATGGCTAAGTAGATACTGAAAAGAATATTCTGAAATCAAGACCAGTGTATTAAAATAACAATTATGCTGATTATGCTGATTAAAATAACAATACTTTGAATATACTTCAATATGCAAAAGCCAGGCTGATTCTGGATGGAAGGTGTCTGTGATTCTGTGTTGCTCCCAGAAGAGCAATGATGCTTTTGTCCACTTGTTTTGGTTAAAGGGATGGTGCTTTGCCCTGGCATTCAGCATATAAAAGATTTTGTGCTCTGCCAGGCTTCTGTAGCCATTTTCTGGTTAATTGTTTAGGTTGGAAAAGCCCTTTGAGATCATGAGTCCACCCATTCCCCCAGTAGTGCCAAGCCCAGCACTGACCCTGTCCCCAGGTGCCACAAGTGCAGGGATTTTAAATCCCTTCAGGGACAGGGACTCCAGCACTGCCAGGGCTGCACAGAGGTGGCCCATCACTTCCTTGGGCAGCCCATTCCAATGCTGGAAAACCTTTCCATGAAAAAAATTCCCTAATATCCACCCTGAGGTCCCCTGGCCCAGCCTGAGGCCATTCCCAATATATTTGTGGAAGTTATTTTTGTCCAAACAGAGAGTTTTGTGTCTGTGGAATGTTGAGACTGAAGGCTTTCTCCTCACTTCTGCTGTCAGCAGCGTGTCAGCCCTAATCAGAGCTGCTTGGGAAGCCCTCCCAGCCCTCTCCATGGGCTGGTTTTAGCCAGGCTATGGCAAAGAGAGGAAGGCCAGGAGATCAAGATTGCTCCTTCCAGCAGGAGCCCTGCAGCTCCATCAGCTTAAGCAGACCATGAAACTGCATCCTGAGGTAGGCTGCTTGAATTCTGCCAAGGGAAACTATAATGTGTTTTCTCCTAAATAATTTTTTATGGTTATAAAAATATGTTTAAAAAAATTTCCACGTGTCTACCAAAATTTCCTGAATATAACAGTTGAACCATAGTTTTAAAGTCACCTCATTTCATTAAGGTTTTTTTAAAATATAAATATTAATTTAACAGCTAAGTAAAAACAGAAAAAAATACATTCAATTGATATTAGGGTCATAATCTTATTGCCCTCAGAAATGCCATCCCCTATCACATATCTTTCATGTTTTTTTCCCTATAACATGCTATTTCTGAAGTTGAATTACACTTATTTGGGGTTGTTGTTTTTATTGAGTCCATTGTAGCACCTTTGAAAGTAAGCGTGGTAAAACATAACACACATATATATGTGGCATCATATAAAAATAAGTCATTACCTCAATAATTTTGGGCTGGAGTAAATAATGCAAAAAGCCTTCCTTCCTTCCTTCCTGGAATCCTTCCTTCCTGTTCAGTTCAGATAGTTCTCCCTATACTTTGAAAAATTCAGGTTTGAATCCAAACTCAAACTTTACGTTCCCAGCTCTGGCCATATCTCTTTATTTTGTATTATCTGGGACATATCTTTAAAAGGAAGTCTGAAATGTATAAAAGAATATTCTTGCAATTTTTATTTTCTCTTCATCCTCATAAAATGGAATTTTATACCTATCAGTACATTTCTTAATGCTAGAACTACACCTAGATAGATTCTACTATGTGTTTTATATACAACCAATAAAATACTTTTTCTAATTACACCAAATTGATATATTATAATGATCTTCTCCTCAAAACCAATAATCTTTCCTTTCTTTTAAATGAAAGTTTTCTCCTTCCATAGCCTTTTTTCTCACCACAAATTTCTCCCAAGTTTCTAAATCCAGCTCCTCCATTTCCAATTTACAGTGTGAGATGTGAAGCCTGGAGAGAGGGAGGCCCCACTCACCTGCAATTGTCCAGCTGCTTCATTTAGGGAACCTCTCCTTTCCCCAGCAGATGTAGGTCAGAGTTCCAACATGAATGCTTGAATTTCTAACTTACCACACACTATTTGAGTTTCAATATAAAGCCAGCTTCCATCAGAATTTCAATTATTAAACACTAAGCCCATAAAAACATTATTTCCCATGATCTACAAAGAGAAATCCTCAGCATCATTTCATCCTGTACCACTACTAAGGAATCAAGGAATATGGACAGCCACAAAGTAAAGCTGTTTCTAAAGATCATGAAGCTTAATGGACTGCTTTAATGGGCTTGATTACTGATTCAAATCTTAGCACAGCCAGCACAGGCAAAGGATCTCGGAGATCAAACACAGTCCTGGGTGCCAATCTGGAGCAGAAGAGGTAAAAAAGAGATACAGGGTATGCAACTGGTTTGCTAATTGCACATGTAAAGTACATGATTGATTGTGGGACAAAGGACTAGACCTAATTTTGTAATTTCTTTGTTCCTACCTTTTATATCAATAACACACAAATACAAACTTCAAACATTGCTGAAAATTGAAGGGCTGATTCACCCCTCAGCCTCTGGAACATGTGTGATTACAAACACACCGTGTTTGCTCCTAACCCCAGCCGGAGCAGAGCCCAGAGTGTTGTTATGCTTCATGGTGAAAGCACAGGAGCAAATTTCACCTGCAGGGGCACTGGTGAAGGAACAGCCACACAGAATACCTACACATTCCAATAATTCATCACTTATGTCTGCAGTTTGGAAAAGTAGCATTAAAAGAAGTCACATCTAGGAAAATATAACCACCATGCTTCAAGGAGCTGCTGGTTTCCATTTGTACTCAGGGAAGATTAAAAGTACAGAGATAGTAATAAAAAGCATGGAGATAGTAATAAAAAGCCCTCACAAATGAGATTTTGTTGGTTTGTGAGTCTGGTTTCTCCTTAGGAGTGGATGTCGTGTGTGTCAGAAGAATTTCAGTTTCTATCATAGCTCTTAAAATCAGGTCTGATCCAGTGAGAATTTCTCACACATGACCTCTCCTGTCTGACAGACAGACTCGCTGCTCTCAGGCTAACAGAAAACTCCAACTCACTCCCTAAAAGCTCATACCCAGCTTTAGGCTTCTGCCTAGTCTGGAGTTCATTAGTTCTTTTTTTTTTTTTTTGCCTCCAGGAGCATCACTTCACATTACACTGAAGAGAGAAAGCCAGGAAGCTCATACCCACATCCTTCAGCCATAGAGAGAGGGAGCTCCAGCCTGGCATTGCATCCTGTCCCTGTCCCTGTCCCTGTCCCTGTCCCTTCTCCTCTGCTTTCCTCATTTCTCTTCCAGTGTCTCTGTTGGACTTTATCTGCTTGCCATTCTTTTATCACAGGTTCACTCCTACAAAGTTAGAACCCACAATTTCCCATCTTTGCTCTCCTGACTCAGCCAGGACCTTTTACAACACCTGGTTTTAGTTTCACCAGCACAGCTGGGTGAGGAAAGGAAATGCTTCACAAATGCTGCTCTGGTTTTTGCTGCATTCTTTTTTCTTTTTACAAATGAAGTTCACAGATACAGGGCATTTAAAAAGACCTGAAACCCATGCTGTGGTGTTCCTGCATGGAAACAGTCAAGGGGACAGGTGAAGGAACAAGTGAACTGTCATGGTAGAGGTGTCTGGGAATATTCTCAGGTAACACCAGGAGATGGGATCTCCCTTGATTTTTCCCCTACAACTCAACTTATTTGTGCCAAAAGGTGCCATTATACATTGAGATGTTAGGGAAAAATCAACTTCCTAATGGCCTGGGAATTAGGACAGTGAATCAGGGTATGGACATGGGTATAAATTGCTGTTCAAAACAGGGAATAGCTAAGTCTGTAAGTTGGGTCTTCCCTGTTTCCTAAGAGCAGTCCTAACTCCAGACTATCTGAGTGCTTTTTATCATGGCTCTAATTAATTCTCTAAACAGACCTGTGGTTTGTCTTCAATGAGAATAAGAACATGCTTGAAATTTCAAATAAATTTTGCAGGGTGCAAAGTCTCCTTCATATCAACATCATGGTTTTATCATGCTGAACTCTGTGACCTCCAGAGGGATTAACCAAGGTCACCTTCAGGCTCTGTGACATTGCCTTCGCTATCCCAGCAAGCAGAATGTGGGCAGTAATTGGTTTAAAATTCTGATATCTTCTTTGAGAAAGCAGGCTGGAGCCAGGTGGGGGTCAGGCTCTGCTCCCAGGTAAGCAGAGATTGGACAGCAGGGAATGGCCTCAGGTCCTGCCAGAAGAGCTTTGCTTTGAATGTCAGGGAAATGTCTTCACTGAAAGGGTTGTCGAACACTGGCACAGCTGCCCAGGGCAGGCTGGAGTCCCCATTTCTGGAGGGATTTCAAAGCCCTGTGGATGTGGCACTTGGGGACAGGGGTCAGTGCTGGGCTTGGCACTGCTGGGGGAGCAGCAGTGATCTCAAAGGTCTTTTCCAACCTAAACAATTCCATGACATTTGAAAGTATCCCTTGCATCCTGGATATATTAATACCAGTCCAGGACTGAGATTTCACCAGTGTCCACCGCAACTTCCAGCTCTGCTCTCTGCTTGGAGCACACCTTTCAGAGCAGGTTCCACAGGAGTTCTCCTCTCCCTGGAACTGTAGCCAGAACTTCTTAGTGCACACCACATTTCCAAGCCAAAGGGAAATTTTTCCATGTCAAAAATAAACCCTAGCAGAGGAAGGCTGGCAGTAACTTAGGAAAGCAGAAATGCAAAGTAAACTCTAAGGCGTGTAGACCCTTTTCAGTACAGAATATCAGCACACTGGAAATACTGGGCTATGTGGTCAGCTTGGCACTGCTGGGGGAGCAGCAGTGATCTCAAAGGTCTTTTCCAACCTAAACAATTCCATGGCATTTGAAAGTATCTTTTGCATCCTGGATATATTAATACCAGTCCAGGACTGAGATTTCACCAGGGTCCAGTGCAACTTCCAGCTCTGCTCTCTGCTTGGAGCACACCTTTCAGAGCAGGTTCCACAGGAGTTCTCCTCTCCCTGGAACTATAGCCAGAACTTCTTAGTGCACACCACATTTCCAAGCCAAAGGGAAATTTTTCCATGTCAAAAATAAACCCTAGCAGAGGAAGGCTGGCAATAACTTAGGAAAGCAGAAATGTAAAGTAAACTCTAAGGCATGTAGACCCTTTTCAGTACAGAATATCAGCACACTGGAAATACTGGGCTATGTGCAAGCACATAAAGGGGTGGTGGCATCAAAGGAGGGACATTCTGCTGTGATTCTGCTGTCCCTGGTGCCCAGATGCCATGGAAGGGCACAGCTGGCATGGGTGCTGCTGCAGGGATGCAGCCCTGGGGCTGAGCCTGCCTCCCCTCAGCCTCCTGCTCCTCTCTCTGAGCTCTGCTCCCTGCTGCAATTAAACCTGAGACGTTTGCCCTGCTTATTTATAGCTTTGATCTTCTAATAAACAGTCTCTGGACATTTGTTCATGCTGAGCAGTTCTTTGATCCAGGAATAAAATCACTCCGAAGTACTAGTGCAGCAAGGTAGGGCTCAACATTTATAAAAGTAAAATCTTGACATAAACTGTTTCCACAAACTTGCATTCCTTTGGGACAGCAGTCATGCCTTGTTTGCTGCTTTCCTGGCAAGCTGTTTGGAGTTAGAGCAGAGTTGGAATGGTAATTGCAATGAAACAAAAGGAGGGGAAGAACAACACAGTTCATTTTCCCAGTAAAAATATCACAGACAAGTGATGAACTAATTTTGTGGAGAATCTTTCCCCTTCTGTTTGTTTATCTTGCCATTTGATTTAAAAACTCTTGGCTTTGGGCCAGTTTCATCCGAAAAAGATCATATCCTGCAAATAATTTTTAATAAATTGTGCATTATTGAGAATAGGTCAAGTAGAACTACTCAACCTGAACTCCCCATATAGTATTAAACATGGTCTAAAATAATATAATGAGGTTCAGAACACTAGTGCCACAATCCTTTTCTTTTGAATTCTTTTGGCAATATTCACACAAGGAAAAGGAGATGTTTCAAAACTTCTGAATGTATTTTCTAAAGAGATTTCCAATTTTTCAGAGTGGGAGATAAGGCTGTGTAGGATTCTAAGTGCATTATCATCTTCTAGGATTACTATAACAGAGTCCAGAAAGAACTTCGGGACATTGTACAACAGTGTCTTCTGAATATCAAACTCTGCCTCAAAGGAAGAAATAATTTTGGTTAAAAGTGATATAAATGTTATCGAGAACATGCCAAAAGTTAGTGGGAAAGCACTGTTAAATGGAGAGTTTGTGTTGTTGT
The DNA here is from genome assembly GCF_028551555.1 of Melozone crissalis. Lineage (NCBI taxonomy): Eukaryota > Metazoa > Chordata > Aves > Passeriformes > Passerellidae > Melozone > Melozone crissalis. The sequence goes on along the minus strand of NW_026535785.1, from coordinate 17,231,078 downwards.
TTGTTTGTTTGAAAATTTATTTCACAGTGAGACCACATTTGTTCACAAGTTATTTTGTTTATAGTGATTCACCACCAAGAGTCATTAACTCTGAGTGTTTGTTTCACTTTATATAGGATACTGGACATATATTTTCTTATATTTGCTCAAAAATTATACTTGTTAAACAAATTGTGTGGCTTGAAGATGACCAGGAGTTACTGTCATTTGCACTCTAAACACAAAAGCCTTTCAATGCTATCAAATTAGTGAGCTCCTGATTCTTCATTTCCCCATCATTTGATTTCCTTATCACAAATTTCCTTTAAATGAAACTCATGCAAGGCAAGGTGTTGCTAAAGACCTTTTTGTAACTACTTAGAGCAGACTTCCAGCAATAATTTGAGTATATGGATGTGTTTTGGAGTGAAGGCATTATGGACTAAGAAATAGCCCCACATTTCAGTACACACAATATATCTGGGTCATTTACTCACATCTTGTATATTTGCAGGGAGCGACTGTGTGCCTATGTGAAGAAACAACATGAAAATTAGCATTAAAAAATTGGATTATAAACTTGGGCTTTTATTATCATAGATCTCATGTACACTCTCTATATTCTGATGATTATCTGCTTAAAACTTCCAAGCACTTGGCTCATTTGAAATTCATTCTAACAAATACATTTTGCCCAGCCAGCTGGGGAATGTGCACATGTAGAAGTCAGGTAGCAAGCACTCATTTGAGATTGAACCAATGATCACTGTCATCTCTTCAGGCCTTAACATCTATACACAGATGAAAGGGCTGCTCTGTACAAGTTAATCTTCTGTCTACTTTGGAATTTAAATTTCATTCAGCCATTGCTAAAGCTCTCTATGGCCTCTCACATTCAAAGTTTTCCTCATCTTGTCCTATAAACTAATTTTTCTTTTCTCAAAATTATCTGCAAACTTTGGAGGTTTTAATTTTAAACTTCGGTTTTATTTCTATCTATCCAGTACTTTCTGACAGCTAGCTCTTCAGAAATGGAAATAAATAACATGGAAAATGCCATGTTATTTCATCTTCAAACTCAAACAAATAAATTGCATGTGGATATTCAAGTATTCCTGCAATGAAGGAAAATATTAGCACTCCTTATTAAATGTTAAGAAGTAGCAAAGTGTTTGAGCATTCTGAATTCCTTGCCATTTTTAAAATGTCTTGTTCAACGTTTAAGATGTGTAGGAATTCAGATGAAGTCAAATATATTTTAATCACATCAATCAAATGAAAATGTGATGAAATTACTGCATATCACAAAGGAATGTTTTATATTAATGTCATAAAAATGGTTTGCTGAATGAGGGTGTGGAGGAGCTGCCACTTGAACCAAAGCAGAACTGGAAGTTTGAGAATCAAGTAGCTAAGAATAACACTGCTCCATTTTCAACATACTAAAAGCTTTTTACTCAGTGGGAAACTAAGTTATTAGAAAGGGCAGTCTAAAAATGTACTGCTAGGAGATTTGGGAGTAGTAGTCCTTGAAGTGAAGATTTAGTATTGTAGATTTTACAATTTATCCATTTTTGGTGGTTGTGATGTATGAGTCACAGGGGTAATAAACTTCAAATAGGTTGAAGTAAAGTTAAGCACTTCCCAGTATCTTCTACTAATTATCTGTGGAATAGAAGAAAAGAAATTAATGCAGAAACATAAGCCCATCTTGGAACAAAAGGGGAGCACATTCTTATTGTGATGATTTTACTGAGGCTTTTCTCAGAGAAGGATGAGTGATCGAGAAATATTTAGTGTCTATTGATAACTTAAAATATTTAATTTTTCATCATTAAAAAAAATAAATTAAGAATGCATTAAAACAATGGAGAACGGCAGCCCAAGAACAGTGTAAACAGAATTATTGAAGGTGCTGTGCTGTTCCCTCTGCTGGAGGTCAGTCCTGGCTGCCAGGCTTGCCCACCAGAGTGGTTTCAGGACTATTCCATGCTCTTTGTTCTTTTAACCACAGAGTTCTTCTGAGAAGACTGGGGAGCAGAGCCAATTTGTCCCGTAGCTGATGGCTCTGATTTAGCAAGGGACTGCTGTGCCATTGCCCAGGGGATCTCCCAACCCTGCCCTCAGCTCTTCCAAAGCTGCCTGACCAAAATGATCTGTATGTAGGGTTTGATGGAGAAAGAAAGGCAAAAACAAACCCTCCATTGCCCACACACCCAGTATCCTCCCTAACTCCTAAAGATTCCCTGATTCCTGATGGTTTGGCACTCTGCAGGCTGACAGGATGTGGAGACAGAGAGGGAGATCCTTCCCTCAAGAAGGAAGAGATTTTCTATGTGCACAGCACAAGCAAGAGATTACAAACTTGGGGGGATAACTGCTGAGTTTGGGTGACTTTGAGAGAAGGAATCAAAACCATATTCAAGTTTACAGCCTTTTAATAGCTCCAAGTGCAATATCAATGCATAGTTAGATTATTTGAAAGAAAAGAAAACCAAAACCATAAAATGCATTTAATTCTCATTAGAAAAAATACATGGTGTCTGTTTACACAAGTGTTGCCTGTGAATTTTTAAGGTCAGTTCAAAGTTTTCCATTGTAACTTCTTATTCTTCAACTCATCAGCGTAGCTAGAACCTCCAGACCTCTGTTGCTTTGATCATTTCAGATTTGGACACTCTCCAACATATTAACTTCCATCTAAAGCTTACAGCTTCTTGGCAGCAACAACACTATTTACTTCAACCTTGCAGAGACTCCAGGAACTGCAGATAAACTGTTTGGGGTTTGTGGCAAGGTTTTGGGTACTGAGGGCAGAGGGCTGCAGGAGTACCAGTTATGTTTTCTTATTTTCTTTTCCTGGAAAGAATAAAATCCTTTGCTCTTTTCTCACTTTATGGGGATCCTGTCTTAGGATCCTGATGTCAGTGTGCTTTAGGAATATCAAGAATCAATGCACTTGGAAAGCAAACATAGAGAGGGAAGTTAACATCATTGATCTTTGCCCTCCTCTAAGAGAAAACACCAAGCATGACATTGTTTGTGCAGCTAGAAAATGTTTTTGATGAATAGCAATTGCCAGACAGAAGTCATCCATTTTTTCCAGTTCCATGTGTATACTCTGTATTTTAAGATGTGTAGTATCCACACTTCCCATGAAATGTGCACAACAACTCCTAAACTTTTTCAGGCATTTTTGCAGCTAGATACTACAATAAATGTTGGTTAAAGAAGAAATGTCCAGTTCTAAGGTTTGCAAAAACTCTGCTTATGATTTTCTCCCCATTAACTGAAAGTTCTGAAGGCTCAGACCAGCAGCTTAGCCCATGAATAACTTTCACACAAAGCTGGGGCTCAGCTAAGTGCTCAGACTAGTTTTCCCACATGTTGTATTTCCTAGATCAGTCTTCCACATCCCCAGCTAATTATCAACATCATCTCTGCAGATAATCTTGTCAGAGGATGACTGTGTCAGAAGATAATCTTTTTAGGGGATAATCTTACCACAGAATCATCTTGTCTCAAGATAATTGCATTACAAGACTCAAGAGCTTCAGTTCCTCCCAAGAAAATGGTAAATTTTCAGAAGCAGTGATATATAGTCTTAAGTTTAAAAGACATATTCATATGAGTCAGCATAGCAGTGGAAATCAATGGGGAGATCAATGCAGAGCCCTCCATTGTCTCTGCAAAACATCCTGCACAGAAATGTTTATGAAAGGGGACTCTAATGAACAGCAATTTTGATAGTACAGTATATTACAGATAAATAGACTCATTGCAGGCTTTAATATTTTGTAATAAAAGCTCCTCCTAGGTGAGGCTGCACCTGCATTACATTTACTCAGCATTTTCTGAGTTAATATTGCACAGAATTAAAAGCACAAGCCTCACAGTTCTTAGGTTAGACTGGAGAGTCCTTCATTTTTAGGGGTGGACTACAACTCAGCCAAAAGTGCATTGTTCATCATTCAGAGTAAAAGAATTCCCACAAACAGCACAGCCATGGCAGGTGTCACCAAAGCTCTGCTAATTTTCACTGTCTGTATCAGCCTGTCAAGCTGTCACAATTAATGAAATAGTAATAGTGATGGAATTAGGATTTAGGGACCCTGATCCTAAAGCCCTGCCCACCCTCACACCTTCCAAAGCACAGAGCTAACAAAGGCTAACAAACTGCTTCAGCAATCTTGCCTGTCTATGGCTGTTTCACTGCACATCCCACAGGTTTGTGTCCCTTCAGGTATCAAAGATTGCTTCCAAAAGCCTTGAGGACAGCTTGTTCCTCCTGGTCTGATGCTGTGTCTCTGTCAGCAGCAGGTAATGCCTGCAACAAGTACAGCAAAGTTAGAAATGCCAATATTCATTTATATTTAAACAAAATCATCCTGCTCAAAAGCTGCATCCTCAGTGCAAGTGTTGCAAGTACCAACCTGAAGGAATTGGGATCCTGAAGCAGTCAGATGTTAATTTTTATGTGTAGGGAGAACAACAGCCCTGTCCTTTTTTATTTTTAACCAGTTTCTACTGTTCCCTAAGTTTTATTTCATGGCAGCATGATTGTCATGGTGTGCCTTCACTAATTGATGTTCTCCTCTTCCACACAGCCCGAGCCTGTCCCATGCCAGCTGCCTGCTTTCAATTTACGTGGAGATATTCTTTATTCTTTTTCCCCCTGACCTCCATGACCCTATTTGTGCTACTGCAGAAAGAAGGATGATTGTCTGGCATCCATGAATCACCTCAACTTGATATTTTCAGACTGTTTAACACCTCAGCCTTCACTATTGACTACGTGTTTTGTGCATGTCTCCTGCCATGGAGAAAACACTATTTCACTCCATTACCAGATTTTATTTTTTGTTTTATATTATGCAGTACACTCCTTTATAATGATATAAATTTTTATCAAACCTTTTATTTTTTTATTCTGAATAGTAGTACAAACCAAACTGCTTTTAAAATTAATCTGGGAAGAAATATAGTGCCATCTGCATCTGACACAATCATAATCACAAATCTCAAAGGCATTAATAAAAGTCAGGATATTTAAATATCTTTTTTACTTACTGGAAAACCTTGGACAACCACTGCCCTCAAAGTAGGGTCAACGTGTTTTAAATATTGGAAAACTAGGATTGCATTCTTGTTTTAGAAATAAGCCTTGAAGAGGGAAACATAGAATTTCCATCTCACAGGGACAGGAAAATAAGATTGGTGTCACAGACATCTTTTATGAAAAATCCTTTCCTTAGGATTTTTCCTCCTGAGAAGCAGAGACGCCTCAGGAACAAAATGTAAACATTGATTATCTGCTGCTGTGGAATGCAACAGGTGCATCTGTGATTGGTCTCATGTGGTTGTTTGTAATTAATGGCCAATCACAGTCAGCTGGCTCGGATAGAGAGCCGAGCCACAAGCCTTTGTTATCATTCTTTGCTTTCTATTCTTAGCCAGCCTTCTGATGAAATCCTTTCTTCTATTCTTTTAGTATAGTTTTAATGTAATATATATAATAAAATAATAAATCAAGCCTTCTGAAACATGGAGTTAGATCCTCATCTCTTCCCTCATCCAAGAACCCCTGTGAACACAATCACAGATTGGGATGCATTTTCCCAGTGGGTTGGATGTTCTGGTGCAGCAGCTGCCTGCAGAGGGGTTATCCTGTTTCACTCCCAGCCTGTCTGACCCCTGGATTCACTTCCAGACCTGAGTGGATTGCTCTGACTGGTGATATTTCTGTGATCCTGTGTGTCCCAGAGCCGTGCAATGCTGAGATCTCTTTGCCAGGGGAGGCAGGAAGGTGTGATTGGCTGTGGAAGGAAAGATCTCCTCCATAAGATCACTTTGAGAATTAAACTATCCTTACTTCTCATTCTGTCTCAGTTGAGATCTGTGTTTGCAGGGAGCAGGTTTTGCTTTTCATGAAGCAGTAAGACCTTCCACTAAAAAAATTCAGTGTCTAATTAAATGCAATGGCAGTAACATAATTATATTACTATCCTGCAGAGTTTTTAATATGAGTTCACTTAGTCTGCATTTCACTGCTGGTGATTTTGCATTACCAACTGACTCTTTCTGTGCAGTATTAGCTGTCATTAGTCAGACTTCCTTTCACCCATCCACAGTTTATCAATAATCTTAACATTCCCATCTAAAGTCACTTGGAATGGATTTCTGTGCCAGCAGGAGGTGTCTGGGTCAAAAGTCCCTATTTAATGACACACATGAGTAAATATTTTTATTTTTAATGAGGTGAAGCTTTTAATAATCTCAGAAAGGAGAGGACCTGCCCCACAGCACTTGCTCTAAAGAATCCTGAAGGTGAGGAGTACACAGCCCTCTCAGCTTGCACTGACTGCAACTGGATTTCAGAAATCCCAGACACACCCTGCAAATCAAAGCTAATGGAAACTTTTTAGATTTTAACTTAGATTTTCCAGTTACTCAAGTAAACTTTCCAACAAGTCTTTTCTCCATCCTTCATAGAAGAGTCCCCAAAAAATCAGATCTGCAGACAATTTCTGTCATACTCATTGTCCCCAAAAATTCAAGTCTTCTGGAAAGTTTCCTTCTTTGCCTTTTTTGCCTTTCAGACAGAGTTGGCTTCCAAAGGAATTTTCTCCCTATTTTGTGCAGCACTTTTCCATTTGTTCAAATTCCACAGTGTGCTCTGTCAATGGTACATTAGAGTCCAGGTGATTCCTGGAGTTATTCCTGCTAGAAACACAACTCAGCAGCAGAAGCATCTTTATAAACCAAAAGCAATGAAAAAGTTACATTTGCAGGAAACAAAACATGCTCAGAATTTCAGCTCAGCCTTTTGTGTGTTGTTCATCAATGTTGACAGCTGGAACTGCTTCTGGTGAGGATAAATTTTCTTTCTAAGGGGAAAAAAAGAGAGTTTTACTGTTGTTGTCTCATATGGTCTGAGTGTCTTCAAATTGTACCCCATTAGTATGAAAACAGGAGTTCTGAAACTGTCTTTATTTGCTAGAAAATTTAATAATTATTAATTTCCTACAGCTTTACTGTCCCTCCTAAACAGGATGCAAAGTTCCCTCTGCATACTTTACTAGCTCTTGTGCACGTTAACCAGTTCAAATGAGAAGCTGGGAAATGTAGATTAGGAAATATTATAATTAAATATTTGTTATGACAACTCTGACACACTGAAAACTTGAAGAATTAGGTGTTAAAAATCATAGCACTTGGAGCTATTTAGCAAAACTTTCAAGATTGACAACTCTGCTTTCCAGAACCTTTAAGTGTTTATTAACTTAAGTGGATTTCATAGAATTTCTTTGATCACATTTTTTTACAATAAAGCTTTTGCAAAGCATGCATCCTAATTGTTTATTTACACAATATTAATATTCAGGCAGAAGGATCATGGAAGCACAGTTAATTAAATACAAATTAATGTGGTGGAATATTTAATTATCTATTCTACACCTCACAACTAATGATTATGTAAATGCATTGCATTTAATCTTGTTCCCAGGAAATTAACTTAATGGCCTTCAACAAATGAACATTTTGTATGCATTGCAGGACACTTTATCTAAATTTTAACAGCATGGTATTAGTTTCAGATAATAACATGATTACATAATTTAAAATGTAAATGCATACAATACTTTTGTTTTCTTATTTTACTTCAAAATTCAGAGTGAAATATAGGACTATTTGTACATTGCAGTTTTGAGTTCTTTGTGCTGGGGTTTGGCCAATATCTGTATTTTCTCAGTTTTGCTTTCAGCTCATTTTCAGGGCTCTCTGTGACCCCAACACCCAGCCTGAACTGCAATTCTGGCTCTCCCAGCTACAGACCATGGACCAGAGGGATTCCAAAATACAGGAAAATGTCCTGTGTTAACACAGAGCTCCTGCTAAACTGCCCCAACCCAGGTAGAGGAATGAATATTGAGAGTTTTCATGGCAGAGACTTCGTTCTGTTGATTGCAGGAAGAGTCTGGACCTTTCTGTAAATAAGAAAAATTTATATGTGTGTTTCTGGTGGAGGGTTAAGGCAATATTTACACAGCAAACCTCCCATCAAAGAAATCACCTCAGCAGTTAAACACAGGAGATGAACAGTGCAAGGCAGTTTCTTCCCTCAGTTTTTTACTTTTAGAGTTATTAGGAACTCCTACATGGTTTAACCTTGGAACCCAGAACACTTTGGAGTGATTTCCAAACGAGGTTATGTAATTACAACAAGTATCCTTAACTTTTGCTAAAGTACATGCCAGATGTAGTGCCTGGAAAAAAGGTTTCTTGCTACTAACCAGCATAATTAATACACTCTCCAATCCAGGAATAATCTAAAGAGCTCTGCTTCTCAGACAGAGGAGAGAGAGGAGGATTTGGGCTTTATTCACAGCCTAAAAAGGGAATTATTATTTTTATTTGTTTGTCTGCAGGCCTGGGCATCAAACACTGCCAATTCCTGTTACTTTTTATTTTGCACCACAGCCAGAAAAAGCTGAAATCTTGTCAGAGTCAGTGGAAGCCAATGGGAAATTATCAGAAATCAAACCAAAGGAATAAAAGTGAGGGCTCATGGTACATTTTATAGCTTCAGAGCATTTTACATATTTTACAAAGGTAAAAAAAACACTGAGTTATACAGCCAGGGAAATTCTACCAAGTGGTGGCAAATGGTGTTTAGAAAAAAATGAGAAATTATTCAAATAATTTCAGCCAAAAGGACAAAATGAAAGTTTTTAAAATTTATTGTGTCATTTTGATATTATTTAAATTGTTTCATTTGTAAAATGAGGAAGAGCAAGAAGGCTTAAGAAGATAGAATCTCTGTTTCATTTATGAAGAGTGAGAGAAAGAGAAATCCCTGGCTCTGACCAGGTATACTCACATGAATTAAACATTTGCTTATCCATAGTACTGCTAATCATCACTGTAATTACACCCAGGAAAAAGGGAATGGAAATTTCACAGAGAAGAAAAAAATCTTTGAGTAATTTACCCACCTGAATTCAAGGGGAATAGATATTAGTTTTAAGACATTCATCTTAAAAAACTCAGCATTAGGAGGTTCTGTTTTAAAGAATAAAAAGAAAACCTAAAAGTCTGTTTAGCTTTGGTTTTTCAATGTGAAAAAGAAAAAAAGAGCATTTACCAACTAGAACAAGGTATAGAATATATGTGCAATTAGATAACTCCGCACAAGGCAAGTTGTCAGAACTCTAAGGCATTCTGTATCTAAATCCTTGGATGCTCAAGGCATCTTCCCCATGGTTAAAGCACAGGGAATGCTAAAATGCTTTGTGCTTTGGATTCAGGAGAGGTACGCATTAATTGGCATCCACTCATCATAACTGCCATCCTGAAATCAGTTGAATAATCACAGCAAAGAGCACCCATAAAAATGAGTTGATCAAATGAAACTTAATTAGTTGACATTGTGTTCTTTGTTTAGTGTGATCTTTTACAGTTGTCTTCTGCAGGGTTATGTTTGTGTTTTTCAAATAGGGTTTTTTTTGCCTCTGCAAAGGAAATGAAGGATGTTATCCTTGGTATGCAAAATTCAGAATATGACATGAGGTTTATTTTAATCTCCCATTTTTCTTCCTGTTTGCTGTCAGTTCATTCAGCTTTCATTGGGTGAAAATCCTTCAGTTTATATTTCCTTTCTTGTTGCTTATTGTTCTTTTTGTCCATTATTAACACTTAGCTTATTCTTTTTGTCCATTATTAAGATTTAGCCTATTCCTTTTGTTCATTATTAGCAGTTATCCTGTTCTTTTTCAGAGTGAGAAACAGGTAAGGCAGGGGTGGAAACCTGCAAGGAGATGGGGAATTTTTGGAGGTGTTTAGCAGTCAGTGGCAGCTGATTGCACTCAATAATGACCCAGAACACCCAGTTCCTTCCAGGATCAGGGGTCAGGAGGGAAGGAAAGTGGAAACAGAGTGGAAAGGGCTGTTTTTGCATATTATTTCCAAGGCCAAATTATTTCAAAAGGCCAAATTTAACTTTTTTTTTTAAGTCAATGAGAGGTTTTCCAATGAGTTTAATGGAAAACTATTAACATTTTACACCCTTAAGGATTATGCATATAAATATATACCCAGGCCCAGCTACCAAATTCAGCCAAATGAGGATTTCAATAACAACCCTGTAGTAAAGCCATCTTTTAGCACCCAACTCCACCAGGGAGTATCAACAGCAGACCATACTGAGGTCAGAGTCAGAAACAGATGAGGTGATCCAAAACTGGAAGTATAAACTGTATATCTATATAAAATGAGAAATTTTCCCATAACTATTTGATATCAGAAACCTTTTGCATGTACAGAAACCAAAAATACAATGAATCTATACCTCCAAACTCTATTAAATACTCAATAAACTGTGGCTGGATCACCATTCCCCGTTTTATACAGGCTTTAGAAACTTTCCATGCCTCTAAGTATCAGACTAATGTATTTTTCAGAACACCACCCATTTATGTTGAACATTTCACATTCCCCTCTTCCATTTTCCTTCATCTCTGCTGTCTTCCCATTTAAACACCTTTTCATCTCCTTTCCCAGACCTCCCTTACTTGATCTCCTTTCCCAGACCTTCCCCATGCCCTTCTTTTTATATTTGTCCAGTGGAAAAAAATATAAGGGAAGAAAAAATAAAAGAGAGAATTAATAGCATGGCAGTGGCTGTACAGTTTTTGGGGAAGGTGTGAGCAGAAGGAGTTCTCAGGGCAGAGTGCTGCAGAGGGCCACTGAGGGCATTAATTGAGGTTCTGCAGCTCCTTTCCTGCTTCCAGGCTCCCTCTGAAGCAAGATCACTGCTTGCATTTACACCTTCAGGGGAAATTAATTTCCTCTAACGAGGAGGACACAGGAAATGGTGCAGCCCCATCACATTTGGTTATCCCTGACTCCTCAGACTGAGTGATCTGGCTGTTCTCAGCTCAGGGTGAGAACTTTTTGTAAGTATTAAAATGGATTCTATATGTGTGGTGTTAAAGTAACTTTGTTATCAAGATATCGTTTTTATTTCTGTTGTTAATTAAGCTTAGTGCAATAGCTGATATCAGTGTGCTTGTGTTAAATGCCTGCTGGGATGGGGTAACACCCAATGCACACAGGATGAGCACACCTGGACACATCTGCCAACCATCAGCACTCACCCTCTGAAGGCAGAGTGCACCAAGGCCCAGACTGGAGGGGATAAAAAAAGGACTGAAATCACAACCAAGGAATCTGCATGCTCTTAAAAGGCAGACCCAAGGAGGAGCCATGCTAAACAATTCTTGGAACATGTAAACTATCTTAGGGGGAAAAGTTTGCTATGCATAAGGGTTTATGAATATGCAACAGGATGATGGAAGGGAAAAGGTATTTAAGGGGTTATATATATATTTTTATATATATATATAATATATGTATATATAATATATTATATATATATATAATATATATAATATAGTTATATATTATATACTGAAGATAAGAGACTGCTCTTGGCTGAGTGCCAGGATGCACCTGTCTGTAATAACTTTGCTCCATGGTCCTTGTGTCCTACTGTCCTTTATTAAACTTTTTGCATTTCCACAGGAGGGTGAAGCTGTTTTTCACATTGGCCATGGGGTCAGAGCCCCCCTGTGATCTCCTCACTGGCACAGGGTCAGCTCTGCCCCAGGTGCCCTGGGCACTCTGTGCTGCACAGCCCTGCTGTGTGCTCTGCTCCCTCCTGCCATCCCCACAGCCTGGCTCTCCACTCCTCACCAAGCATCCCTAGGAGCCAGATTAAATAGGATTTAGCCCAGAATCACCAACATCACTTCTTCAAATAGTTAGGCTTCACAGTCATAAAATAGCAACTCCTCCCTGGATTACGGCAGCACATTGCTGAGCCCAGGTAATCTTAAAACATACATTGCAGGGCTCTAATTTCCAGTGACTGTCAGGCACCTGTTGATATTTATGTGCTGTGTTGACATTTCAGGTGTCCTGCAAAGACTTTCACATTGATTTGGACAGGACAGCTCACAATTTAAAAAACTGAGGATGTGAAAAATCATTGCAGCATGTCCCCACTGCAGTTTTCAGATGAGAGGCAAACATAATTCTGGATTACCCTGGACTTTTACAATTTAGTGACTAAAATGAGATCAAGACCATTCAAAAGTGCTCAGCTTTTGTGTCAATCTAGTCCTGTTGGAAACATTGATAAATAGCAAGAGTTTTTTAAAGCAGCACAATTAGGTCAGTGCTGAGCACCTTCGCAGATCTCTAAATCAGCAGCTCAGCCTCTGTCTAGTCAAGGAACCATGACATCAAATTTCAAAGCTGATGCTCTTTCTGTCCTTTGTGGCATTTTTTCCCTGTTTAGGAAAGAGTTTCATGAAGAAATTACTGCTCAAGAGGGAAAGAAATCATTTTAATATTTGTACACTTTACTAGGCTTTCCCTTTTCATTTCTTTATTAGTTGAGAAACAATTGTAATACTCGAGCAGCCAGTGAGTTCACTTTATTAACAGTTCAAACATAATGTGAAGCCAATATATTTAATATTAGTTATTAACCTTCTGCAAATTTAAGCTGTATTTTACTCACTTAATTAGATAAACTACATTGTTTTTCTCTTACTGGTTCCTCTCTTTAGTATGAGAGCATTAAAAGCACCATAGGGTACACTGTATTTTAGTTGAGTATGTATTTTTCTATGAATTGTAAGTTGTTTAGAATTTTTTTCACCTTCACTATTCTTGCAATTCACAATAAAACATGTGATCCCTAATGCAACCTCTTTAAAAAGTGACTGCACCCAGCCTGTAACTAATTAATTATGAACATAATCTGCTCTAGTGACAGTTATTTTTTAACAAAGCTTTATAATGCAAATCATGGCATTTACATTTCTATTCAAGGGATGTCTACATTGAAAGCCTCACACAGGATATTGCCTCAGAATCAATTCACTACTCTCCCTTTTTCTTTTTCACCTTCTACTCTCTCCTTTGCAGTTCTCATTTGCTTTTGAAATGGAACAAAACATTGCTAATTTGGCTGGGGCCATTCTCCTCCTCGTGGCATTTTCCTCCTTTAGTCTCATTGCAGAGTGAGTGGATCAAGCTATTGAATGTAGAGGCAGAGAGCATTTCAGCATACATGAAATGAAGGAAGATCCTGCTGGGACAGTCACCTTCAACATTGTGCATTCAGTCTAAATTTACAGTAATAGACTCATACTCAGAGGATGCTTGCTGTGTTTGTTTGCAAACTAGTATGCAGTACTTACAAGTGTGTGGTTTTATTGACATATTCCTTTCCTTTCCTGTGGTTTTTAATTGAAACCCCCACTGCTCAGCCCAGCTCCTGGAAGTCAGAGAACAGAAGTTTTGCCTTTGGTTTAGCATTTAGACAAGATGAACACGGAGAGCAGAGTTCTGCTGCTCCATTAGGAAATGCACAGTTCAGGGCTGCTGGAGCTTTTGGTTTGATTAAGTGAGGCTCATGATATGGGCATGGAATTAACACTATGGTATCAGATAAATGATATGTGTATGGAATTAACACTATGAAACCAGATGAATGACGTGTATGGAATTAACACTGCAAAATGAGATGAATGATGAAGAAAATGGTTTAATGTATAGATTAACATACAAATGAAGCAGTCATTTTAATGGCACTGGGTTTGGAAAAATTAGAATAGAAAAAAATTAGAAAAATATTATATTAAAAATATTAGAATTAGAAAAATATTTGCTAGGTGTCGCGGACATATTTTATGAAAAATCCTTTTGCTAGGATTTTTTCTCCTGAGAACCTGAGAGGCCTCAGAAATGAAATGTAAACAATGGTTATCTGCTGCTGTGGAATGCAACAGGTGCATCTGTGAGTGGTGTCATGTGGTTGTTTTTAATTAATGGCCAATCACAGTCAGCTGGCTCAGACTCTGGTCAGTCACAAGATCTTATTATCATTCCTTTCTTTTTCTATTCCTTTCAAGCCTTCTGATCAAATCTTTTCTTCTATTCTTTTAGTAGGATTCTAATATATAATTCTCTTTTAACATAATATATATCATAAAATGATAAATCAGCCTTCTGAAACATGGAGTCAAGATTCTCATCTCTTCCCTCATCCTGGAACCCCTGAGAACTGCACAACAGCTGGGATGTGTTTGCTTCCAGCTGCTGCATGCACACTGCTGGCTGTGTGTCCCCTCTGAGTGCTCAGGACACAGCCCTGTGTCCATTCTGGTCACTCTGGATGAGCTGAGAGGGAGCCAAGAGCAGCTCTGTTTATCATGGGGAAGGCCATAGTCTTAAAAAAATTACAGTGTCTTTCACTAATGCTGAAATAAAACAAGTCTAATACCAACAGATTACAAAATGTATATGCAGCAAAACTGATGTGAACTGATAAACAAAAGTCAGGTGAATCTGAGATTTCATTTCCAGGCCCAGTAATATCACCTGAATTAGAATTCAAACTTACACTTTTGCCTTGTGACAGGAGTTAAAATCCACTGGAAGCATTTAGGAGCCCAGGGAATGGCATGAAGTTGTGTCAGGGAATATTTAGGGTAGATTTTGGAAAGGTCCTGCTTCCCTAGAGGTGCTGGCACTGCCAGGGAATGGGCACAGCCCTGAGGCTGCCAGAGCTCCAGGAGGGTTTGGTCACCAGGGATGCACAGGGGGCATTGCTGGGGGGTCTGGGCAGGGACAGGAGCTGGCTTTGATCCATGTGCTTCCCATCCAGCTCAGGATATGATTCCATGATTACCAGTACTGCTCTCATTTAACTAAAATAACAATGTAACACAAATAACAGAAAACTATGTCCAAAAATGCAATTTTTGTGTCCACCTACATCCAGTAGGCTCTGTGATCCTGGGCTAAACCAGGTCCTTTTCTTCCTACGGTGAAAGGATTTGCTTGCCTGTACTCAAAAATGAATGGAACCAACTGGCCCTGGGTGCAGATGGGGAATTTGCTCCTTCAAGAATTCCTCCTGTTGCATTAACACCCTTCAGCACAGTAGCCAGCAGAGTCTTTGCAGCACAGAAGTTCTGCATGAAAAAAACCCACACCACCAGCATTTGTCAAATAAATATCTGTTAATGAATAACATAAAAGAGCCCATGTTTCTGAGTTGTAAATAAGATAGAACAGAGAAGTGTGAAAAGAACTCTGCTAAAGAAACAATGAAATATTAATAAACTTGTGTAGGAAGCCTTGCTAGGTGAGGAATTAGACAAATGCATCACTTGCTTTCTTCATCCTCCCACAGGACCATGCCTGCATGGATTGGTATTGACCTGTGGGGTCAGGAACACACACACAGACAGACAGACAGACAGACAGACACACAGATCCATGAAGAACAACCCACAATTTCAGAGTCACAGACCACTGCACAATTAATAGGTTATGTGCATGGTAACATGACAATGAAAAACCTCCTATTTGTTCTGTCTAAAGCCTGGAAATCATGTATACCCCATCCTGATAAATATGAATGTTCCTTTCTTGCTTTTGTTCTCATAATTTTAATCATAAATTAAGAAATGACACAACCAGATATGAAAAGAAATAAGTGATTATATTGAAGTTGTCAAAAGATCCTGGAAATATCTGTAGTTTTTAATAAGTCTATTGGTGAATTGCTGATTTTTTTCCATAAGAAGCATATGACCAAATATGAATTTACTGCATGTGTGCTGTGATGTGCACATGCACCTTGAATCCTTATCCTGGGCCATGGATTAGGATACTTGAGAAGCAATTATTGATTATTTGGGTGAAATTATCCTCTTCAGCCTGAGGGATTGCACTGGCCACTTGTTACTGATAAATATTGACTATTAAAAGGAGATCACAAAGATAACCAGGTTCTTTTGGCTTTCTCCATACTGAAACTGGAAGGTATAAAATTAATACCTTGTTTGAAGCTCTTTCTAACTGAAATGGTAAACCACTGATATCACCAGTTGGATGGCAGAATATTTAAGAATTTGCAAATATCCCGGTCAATGTTGCTCATTATGCAAGAAATAAACTCTAACAGGATGACATGGTGAGGCAGTGTGCCTCTCCTTTGAGGGATAAGTGGGAAACTGCTGCCAGGAGCCCACTGAAATTCCAATGTGAGAAGCACTGCCAGCTGGCTGTCCACAACAAAATAAACGAAAAACCCTCTATTCTCTGCCTATCACTACAGGAGCAGCCATTTGGCTCAAGTCCATCCAAAATCAAATATCCAGCTGGAAGACAGTTCCCATTTGAGCCTTGAAGGGTTAAGGAAGGTGTGCAGAAGGTAAAACAACTATGAGGTTATTATTGCATGAAAGAATTTATTTGACTGGGGAGTAGCAGGAAGAAAATTCTCTTGTTGGACTGTGAATAGACACTTGGCAGGCAGGTGTGTGCTGGCCAGGAAGATGTGAAAGACAGCAAATGGAATAAAGAACCATTTTTGAGGCTCTGGTGTTGGTGTTCTGCTGTATTTGCTGCATTTTTGCTTTATTATATAGACAAAAGCCTATTGTGAGCTAGATACTGTCCCAGTAAACCCACGTCTGGTTTAAAGGCATCATTTTTCCCACTTTGTTTTCCACATGGCTTCCACAAACAAACTGTACAGGAGAAGTGAGATTATCCTCCCTCAGAGGAGCTTTTAGTGGAGGAGATTGAGGGGAGACCCCAGAGCAGAGCAGAACCCCATGAGGAGCAGGGATTGATCTCTGCTCTGGGCCAGGGATGGCAGGCAGGGAATGCTGGAGAGCAGGGACATGGGCAGGGTCAGGATGGGGATCAATGAAAGGTTCTGATCCCCCAGAGGTGCTGGCACTGCCCAGGCTCCAGGGAATGGGCACAGCCCCGAGGCTGCCAGGGGTGCACAGGGGGATTGTTTGGGGTCTGGGTGTCAGGATCTGCTCACAGTGACCCTGAGAAGTCTCTTTTCCCAGCCCAGCACTTGAAGAAGCAGTCAGGGCTCTTCATTTCTCAGTCTCAAGGTTGTTTATTGTCTCTTATCTATGAAATTCTTTCTCCTGCCCTGCCCAGGTCCATCCAGCAGGACAGTTCCAGGCACTCTGCCTGCCCCCAGGGCAGTGTTATGGCTTTATACTAAAAACTACATGTGCAATGTTTACAATTACTTTCCAATACCTGTCACCTATGTTAGACAGTGAGCTTCTACTCTAAACCAATCTGTAAGTGCCACCATCACAGCAGGAGATGGAGGCCAAGAAGAAGAAGGAGAAAGGCTGGACACGCCCAGATCCCTCCATCTTGCCTCCTGAACCCCCATACCAAAACCCCCAAAATCGACTTTTCCACCCCATGATAACTTCACTATTATTCTACCTAAACTGTTGTGCCTTGCTGACCTTCATCTAAGGTTGGTAATTTGCTCCATGGGTCATAATCAAACCCAGAGGGGCATCCTGGGCTCTGTGCCAGGGTCTCTGAGCCCCCTGGCAGGGTCGTGGCCATCCAGGACAGCCAGAGGGATGTGCTGGGTTCCCACATCTGGGCAGCAAATTTTAATTACAAACTTGAAAATGCATGGCTGTCAGGAAAAACCACCCCTCTGGCATTGAGCTTCATCCAGATTAGGCACTGGAGCCTCAGCTGTGGATTCCTGATCTCACCTGTCCATGCTTTCAGTTTAAATTCTGCTGTTGATGCAGCACTTGAGGGTGGTGCCTCACCGAGGGAATGGACTCAACACAAGCTGGGTTCTGCTCACATCCAGAATCAAGAACTTGCTGCCTTTACAGCTGGCAGAAAACCAAGGTGGGAAAGACACACAGGAAGATAGCTGCCTGTTGGGAAAAAATGTGTTGGAAAAGGCAGAAAACACATCCCCTGGGTTAAGATGTTTCTCAAAGTTTGAGCAAAGAGATTGAACCCATGATGCCACTGCTTGCATGGCTCCCATCTTTGGGCATCAGTTCCAATCAATTCTTTGAAAATAAATGACAGCTGAATAAATGACTGATGATAAACTCCAGGTTTATTCTCATTTTTCTCTAATGATGGTTTTATCCTCTCCATTTATTTATGATAATTTAAATATGCTACCTGCCTGCTCTATAATGCAGACTTATTATACCGTCTCATTATTGTGAAAATGATCCACACACAACCCCCCCTTGCAAGTATTTAAAATAAAATGCAACCTAGGATAAAAATATCTATGCTGATGACCTATATTGCAGAGTATATTATTTCTCTTTCTCATGTATGGCAACTGGATTGGAATACCTGATTTATTCTTTATTTAGAGTTCAAAAGAGGCTTATTTGGAAAGTAACAGACAAAACTTTCTTAGCTGAATCCTTAAAGCTTTTCCTCAGTGCAACACGTGATGCTGTACGAGGTCCTATTTCTCTCTGACCTGTTCTAGTTGTCCTTCATATAGACAAAAATCCTCCCTTCACTCCTATAGATCAAACTGAAGGTGGAATACAGTTACCTAGTAAAAATAAAATACACAGTGCTCTAACACATCACATTTCATGGCTGAAAAGGAACCAGTCTTCTTAACAAATTTGCATTTAAATCCCCTGCCCATGATAAATGCTGTGTTTTCCATTTATCTTGAAATGGACACGTTGTTACCATGGTTCCAACTCCAAAATCTGAAGCAAATATTCAGTCATAAAACTGCAACAGAGGATGGATAGTGAGGAACCTGCCTCTACTCAGATATCTCAGCTTTTATGGATTGTAGGGAGCCTTTTTGCCTATGCTGGGACACACTGGCAGATCTTTTCCACCTATGGTAGAAATTCAGACTCAAATTTTAAAGGCAATTAGAAAGAACTCGAGTTCTTTGCATCTCCCTCTTCAAACCAATTCCATCCTTTAAGGATGGATGTCTGTATAGTCTAAGGATAGTCAGGTGATGATTTCAGGCCAGGACAGGGCAGAAAGTCCTGTCCACCTGGGCTGTGGTGGCTCCCCAGGGTTGGAGTGTCTCAGGTTTTAATGCTAAGGTCCCCTGAACCCCCAGAATTTCTCTCACACCCATCCCTGATCTCCCAGATCCTCCCTCAGCTGAGATCTTATTTCCAAGGCCACTTCTATTCACAAATCTTCTTTCTGCACAAACTCCTCTTCCAGATCTGACCTTCCCAACCTCCACAGTTCCTGTGCAGAAGCACAGTGTGTACTCAGCCTCCTTTTTGACAGTTCTGTGTCATGTCTCTGGAAAATTTGGGACATGTCATTTTTGTTTAGTCCCACTATCATTAAAATTAACAGGCAGCCCATGCTGGGTGCAGTTAGCAAGGAGAAAACTTCTTGAAAGCTCAGAAGTTTAATTTAGATTTAGAAGTTTAATTTATCTATGTGTGCACATACTCCCAATTATCTGCTAAATGTTAGTGTTCCAAATTTGAGCTAATTTTTTGCCTACAAAAAATAATTAATATATTTCCTTCCTTCCTTCCTTCCTTCCTTCCTTCCTTCCTTCCTTCCGCCACTTCCGCCACTTCCGCCACTTCCGCCACTTCCGCCACTTCCGCCACTTCCGCCACTTCCTTCCGCCACGTCCGTCCTTCCTTCCTTCCTTCCTTCCTTCCTTCCTTCCTTCCTTCCTTCCTTCCTTCCTTCCTTCTGCCACTTCCTTCCGCCACTTCCTTCCTTCCGCCACTTCCTTCCTTCCACCACTTCCTTCCTTCCTTCCGCCACTTCCTTCTGCCACTTCTTTCCTTCCTTCCTTCCACCACTTCCTTCCTTCCTTCCGCCACTTCCTTCCGCCACTTCCTTCCTTGCATTTTACTTTCAAATTACACCTTTGATGGCAGTCTACTTTTCGATTACTCCACCCCTGTATTAGAACATCCAGAACTCCTAATTCCTAATCTCAGATTTAATAGCTATGAAATTACTAATATCCACCTAATATAATGCCATTTATTTGAAATGTTTAATGCTTTACTTGTCAGGTCCAACGTGGGTTCCCTGTAGGTGAACAAATAGGATAATCTTGACATGCACATCCCTGGGGCCAAGACTGTGCCCTAAAGTGTAAAAATCTCCTGTGAGTGCCCAATGCACAGCTCCAGCAGCAGCAGGGGCCATGCCATGGGCTCAGGCTCTGGATTTGTTCTCCAGCACAGCCCCTGGACACATCCTTCCATCTATCCAACAGCAGCTGGGACAGATCCTCTCCCAAAAGTGAGGGAACCCCTTCCAGCTCTGTGGAAGCTGCTGCACAATGATATAAACATCACTAAGTCTCGATTTTAAAATGTTAATTTATCTTCCCAAATTACCACACTCACATATGGCTCATAATTGCAGTATCATGGAGTGTCAATTGAGCAAAACAGATGTATTTTTCAAAAAACTGTGACACTGTTTGCAAAAGCTCTCTATTCTCCATGGGTGCACATGCTGCTTCTACCTTCTGCTCCAGTACCTACATATTGATACTGCTCAACTAAATGCAGATTTTTCTGCTTCAAGAATATACAGCATTAACATTCAGGGCAGCAAATCACTTCATTCTGAGAGAGTTTAGATGTGGATAATGCTGAATAAGCCAGACAAAGTAAATGCTTGGGCATGAAGGGGCAGACCAGGATTTTCTATGGAGCCCACAAGAAACTTGAACCAGAATATTCTGATATATTAGATTACTCATAAATTAAGAAAAAGCTAATGAAGTATAAAATAGCTCCAGGTATAGTAGTTAGGAATGACAACTTTGGTAAATTAGAATCTTGTCCCATTAGGTTTTAAATTTGTGACTTCCCAGAGCACATCTCTGGTAGCTGCTATGAAGTGCTGAATTGCTCTGAAACTACTCCATTGACCTTAACGAGCTTTAATTCTGGTACCAAGGAGGTACCAAACGTGTCTGAGACACATTTTCCATCCTGTGTGAAAGGTGCTGATAGTCAGCTCTGGATTAAATAATCCTGGAGCTCTGGTCCCATCTTCCTGCCTGGAAAACACTTTGCCATATATTAGCTGTGTAGGATTAGCAAGCAGGATTTCTTTGCTACATGGACACCATTTTCCACTGAGGAAACTTCAAGGAATTCAGAGTTTTTTAGTGCATTCCAACTCATGGGATATGATTTATATATATATATATTTACATATATATATATAGATATACATTTAATACAAGTTATATTTTATATTTATATATTTCTATTTATAATTATAATTTTTGGTGGAAGGTGTTTGATAAATTCCTAAATTTTCAGAAATCTTCCCTTCTGTGTTCACATTGGATTTACTTGTTTTTC
The DNA here is from genome assembly GCF_028551555.1 of Melozone crissalis. Classification (NCBI taxonomy): domain Eukaryota; kingdom Metazoa; phylum Chordata; class Aves; order Passeriformes; family Passerellidae; genus Melozone; species Melozone crissalis. The sequence goes on along the minus strand of NW_026535785.1, from coordinate 17,209,845 downwards.
AGACAGCTTTCTCCTTGTTTCCTTACTTTTCTTAAGAAGGAAGCAGAGTTTATCTAGATTTCGGAAGTGTAGAAGATTTTCCTCCCTGTTTTTGTTGTTTGATTTTTATTTTTTAATATGGATGGATATTCCTGAACTATTTATAGCTCCTCCTGAACTATTTTTAATATTAGATTTAAGAAAAGATAAATTTGTAAATTGCACTGTTAAAGAAATTGACTGCATGGTGGCTTTAACTCCATTTTGTGAGAGATGCCCACTTTTAAAACCTGCAGGAAAAATACCCCAAATCTCCATTGTAAATTCTGTTACACTGAACTAATTTCTCTCAGTTATCATTCCTAATTGCTTGCTGTGCAACAAGTCATAGTGTTCCATAAATCAAAAGCAGGCTCCTGCAGTTAGTTTTTGATCTGTATTACATTAAAGTTTAGCTCTCCAGTAGCTCAGAATGTGTTTTCCATTGCATTTCTGTCCATATTCAGGTCTTTGCTTGCAGCAGAATTTATAGCAGGGTCTTCTCCATACAAAGAAGGATCTCCAGGTGCTGGATGCAGAAGTGCCTGAGGAACTGGGATTTACTGGGATTTACTGGGATTGCTGGGATCTTGGAGCTCTCTTGTGTGTAGAGCTCCTTTGGGGGCAGGGGAAGTGGGAGTGGGGTCTGAATCCTGATGCACAAGCTGGATTTATCACCAGATACAAGCTGAAATAATAATAAAAACAAAAAAACAAACAAACAAAAAAAAAAACAAAACAAAGAAAAACACACATACACAAAAAAGAAAAAAAAAAAACAAATAAAAAACCAAAACAAACCACAAAAAAAACCCCGAAACAAAACAGAAAACAACAAAAAACAAACTAAAAAAACAAACAAAAAACCCCAAGAAAAGAAAACAAAATACCAAAACCAAACCACAAAAAGCCAAAAAACAAAACCAAATCAAAATAAAACAAACCCAAAATAAACCAAACCATACAAACAAAAAAAATCACAAAAGAAGAGAAAAACCCAAAAACCCCCCCCAAAACACACAAAACAAAAAAAACCCACAAAAATCCACAAAAAAATCCACCAAAAAAACCAACCAAAAAAACAATAAAACCCAAACCAAAATACCAAAACAAAATCAAACAAAAAACCCCAAAACAAAAACAAACAAACAAAACACCGAAAACCAAACATAGCAAAATAACTTTTATAAGAATATGATTTTCATAAATACCAATATTTAAAACATATAGCAGTAGCCTTCCTCTTTACTTAGCATATGGATTCCTTATTTTTTTTTTTTTTTGGTAACTTTTGGCATTTTTAAAAAACATTTTAAATTGGGGCTGTAGTCAGTGGAGATTGTGCTTAATTCAGTGGGAAGAGGACGAAAGCATGGCTCAGCTCCCTGCAGGGCTCTGTGGGATGGGATCCATTATGGGATGGGGTCCATCATCCCTGCACCACCTCTGCCTCTCTCTGGGAGTTTCTGGGGTGGGAGTTCTGCTCCTGGGTGGGTCTGGGGAAGTTCCTGCCCATCTCGGGGTTTCTTTATCTCTGATGTGGGTATGGCAATGTCAGCTTTGTGTCCGAGCATTTGCAAAACACAACACAGTGTGGGTGGTGTCATTATCACAATATCATTTCACTTCAAACTGCTCAAACATATTTTTAAATCCTTTAAATTTACAATTACCAAATACCAAATCAATTACAAAATACCAAATCATACTTGGCATGAGCAGTTCCCAGTATATAAAGGCATAGTGAATGCACCCTCACTGCCAGGAACAAGTTCCCCTCCCACAGCTGTACTTTAGAACACAACATTTCATGTCTGAGAGCCTGATTTTCCATGTTGGAATATCAGCAATGCAGATAAGACTCTATATTGCCCCCTTTTATGGTTTGTGCCATTGAGAGATCTGGGACACAATTGCAGATTTTTATCCTCTCTGTCCTATCAGATATGAAATTGTGAACCTTCTCAAAATGTCACTGCTGGAAACAAAAGGCAAAACTGATTTTTATTTTTTTTTTACTGTGTAATGGGTTGCCATCCACTGTGTGACTCAATTCAATTTTTACAAGGCTTCCTTATGAGGTGCAAGAAACTGATTTATGAGTCCACATTAAAGCCTCCTTCACTCTTGAGATTCTGGTTAAATATTATATGATATGACACAAGTATATTGAAAAATAGAGTTTCAGCTTATTATGGGCTTTCTCTTGCTACCCTTGCAGCACATTCATTTCAGATTGTACAGAATGCCCTACGTTTCTATTTTTTATGTATCTCTGGTAAATGTGAGAGTTCAATTTGATACACAGCAATATATTCCCTCTCAAACAAAAGTTACCAGATAAGATCCTAGGAAAAGTCTTCATCTTGTGGAAATGCCTAATGCATTACTTTGGGTGAGGAGAAGTGACTATTTTATCACATGCTATTATGGATGAAACTTTTATTCTGGATGTCTTTCTGTGAGATGGAGACCTGTGATAGCACATTCCAGACAGATTCAGTAATACACAGCTACAGGGAGCTTTACACATCATTGCTTGGATCAGCATCTCAAAATCTGTATGAGCAACAGAAAAGCTTGTTTTATTTTTGCCTTGTTGTGTTTGTACACAGCACAGATTGTTCCTAGCCCTTCCATGGCCACAGAAATGCCTTACAGCTCCTTTTCAGGTTGGGTTTCTGACTCCAGGAAGGTTTTGAGTGAAAGCACCCAACATTTCACCACTGCAATTGATGAAGAAGTAATGGAGATTGAAGGGAAAGCACAGAGAAAATCATGGAATCTCAGAATTATTTGAATTGAAAGGGACCTCAAAGCCCATCCAGTGCCACCCCAGCCATGGCACGGACACCGTCCACTGTCCCAGGCTGCTCCAGCCCCAGTGTCCAGCCTGGCCTTGGGCACTGCCAGGGATCCAGGGGCAGCCCCAGCTGCTCTGGGCACTCTGTGCCAGGGCTGTGCAGTGCTCCCATTCCAAAGAGGCACAAATTTAATTTCACCCTCCTCGTGTTGCGAATAACTCCTCCCTTGACCTAAACCCTAAACTCCACCCCTGTGATACCCAATAAAAGCCCCACGACCCTGCCCTTACCCAGTCTTTTGTCTTCATCCTTCTCCTCATCCCCAGAGGTGATAAATGGATTCTTGAGCTTTATAAAATGAAGACTCATTTTGTTCCCATGCCCAGCACCAGCAGCTGCACTCTCCCTGGACATGATGGACTCTGTTGCAACATTACACAACACAGGGCCTGCCCACCCTGCCAGAGAACAATTCCTCATTCCCAAGATCCCACCCAGCCCTGCCCTCTGGCACTGGGAGCCATTCCCTCTTGTCCTTCACAGCTATGGACAGATCTCACCCTAATGAAAGACAAACCTATTGGAATAAAATACACAAGCCTCTACTTCCTTCATGCAGGAAAAAGCCCCTTTTTTATTCACATAACTCACATTTTTATCCAGTTTTACAGACCTTGTGTGTGACTCCAATTGGTCAGGAGCTTTCTTGCCAATTACTCTATGTCACAGACATCTTTTATGAAAAATCCTTTCTTAGGATTTTTCCTCCTGAGAAGCTGGGAGGCCTCAGGAACAAAATGTAAACAATGATTATCTGCTGCTGTGGAATGCAACAGGTGCATCTGTGATTGGTCTCATGTGGTTGTTTCTAATTAATGGCCAATCACAGTCAGCTGGCTCGGACTCTCTGTCAGAGACAGAAGCCTTTGTTATCATTCCTTCTTTTTCTATTCTTAGCTAGCCTTCTGATGAAATATTTTTTTTCATTCTTTTAGTATAGTTTTAATATAATATATATCATAAAATAACGAATCAAGCCTTCTGAAACATGGAGTCAGATCCTCATCTCTTCCCTCATCCTCGGACCCCTGTGAACAGCATCACAACTCTGTTGGTTAGTAAAAGGTATTTTACTTGTCCATCAAATCTCTCTATTCTGCACTTGGTTACCTATTTTCTTCACTGATTCTCATGGGATAGATTTAATGTTTATGCAGGTATAATTGTTTTTCACCCAGGAATAGATTGTTTTGTTAATTAACTGTTCACGCCAGGATTGTTTTCACGTGGGAGCTTGCAGAGTGCCAGCTGCACTTAGCAGAAATGACCAGCACTGATCTAACAGAGCAGGCCTGATTTCATGAGGTCTTCCTTTTATAATTTCTCCACCTTACTGCAACACTAAACCAAGAGGAAGTTCACATTGCAGAGTGATTTCTCAGGGAATAAGTGAAGATAACACCTCCATGAGGGATGTGTGTGCTCTAGGAAGCCAATTGATGCCAGTTTAAGAATGGTTTGTGACAGATTTATTAAAGAGCAGCTCTGCATGGAGGAGCCATGGAAAGCCATGTAGGCTGGTGGAATAATTCATAAAGGAAATGGTACCTGGGAGGGGAACAGCCTTGCACCACTGTACATGGGGTGTATTCATATCTCCTTCATTGCATGCTATGGTCATGTCTCAAAATAGCATAAAATAGACCTAGGGAAGATTAATAACAAAATAGACCTAGGCAAGATTAATAGTGTTGAAACTCTTGGAACAGCTGCTCTGGTGAGGGAGGCTGAGCAAACCAGGATTCTCAAATTGCAAAAAATAAGGCAAGTAAGGACCAGATCTTACAACAAAAAACTGATAAGCAAGAGGTTTAAAGAGGTTTAAAGAAGGAAATAATACCTCTTTCCACAATGCAGAATTCAAGCTGTGCCAGGAGGTGCAAGAACTTAAACAAGTTCAAAGAACAGATGTACAAGTGACCTGTAATAATGTGCTTAAAGTTGGCCATTGATATGATGATCATGATGCAATTTTTGCCTCAGAATGTCTTCAAAGAGCATTTGTCCACAAGCTAGGAGCTTGTACCTGGGAAAACAATCATATAAATAACTGCGTTTTCTCCCTCCCTCTCGCTAAGTGATGTCCCTTTTGCCTGAATCAGGCTTGGGATTTTCTGTCCACCCTTTTGCATAATTTTTGAGGTTATTTTTAACTCTCCTAATCTTCTTGTCATAGTCATTCACGGCATGTTAGAGTTAAATCACAGGTGTTCTTAATTTAAAAAATATTAGCATACTACATAATTAATTAGACTTTTACACTTCAGTGAGTTTTGGTTCCCCAAAGAAAATTGAGCATAGAGAATATAATTTGATTTAACTTTTTGTCAAGGTTTAATCTACCTGAAACATTGTTATATTTCAGGGGAAGTCTAAACTGCCTAGATCTTGTCAGAATTTCCTTAGTGGGAGAAACATTTATTTATTTGAATGTTAAAATGAAACTAAGTCATTTAAAAAGAATGCTTTGTGTCTTTCAAATCCAAAAATCCTGGAAAATTTGCATATGGTAAAAGCAAGGAATACATTCAGGCAGTATCCAAGAGATGTGAGTTGTCAGTATGTGAAACTTGTGACAGAAGTGGTAATTCTACCAGAGATAATTAAACACTTAAGAAGCAAAATTAAAAGGAATAGTTGAGAGAAGTGAAGAAAACAAATGTTTCAAGAGTTGCTAAGTGGGTTTCTTTTTCAACTGAAACAAGACTCAGAGCACTTGAGGAGTATGTGCAGGCAAAAAAACATGGCTTTTTATATAAATGATTGGAGGGGAGGGCTAAAAATACTAATAAAAGTGTTCCAGTCTCTGATGCTACAAAGACCGAGTAGCAAAACATCAGCTCCAAATGTGTTGGATGGCATAAACTATTGATTTTGTGAATAGAGGGCAATTGAGAGTCCTCATCTAGGGTGATTAAATCTGAGAAAAATTCTCTAATTCATCAGTTCAATGCAAGGTATTATTTTTAATAACCATCAGGTAAACAGCATTTTTTCACAACTACAGCAAATAAACCAAAATATCTCTGTGTTATAATATAATTTATAAACATTTTGCCCCTGGAGGACCACTCATTCCAAATGAATGTTTTGTTGTTAATTTTGAATTTTACATCTTGCCATAAGGAGGCTTGGGAAGAGAGGAACATTCTATATTTTTCAATATTTAGACAAAGCACTGCCTCCTCCCATGACCATAACTCCCTGTAGCCTAGTTTATCTTAATCTGACTGGAATGAAAAAATTTCTCAGAGGAGGAACCAAATATATAATTTGAATAGAGATTATTAAACAGCAAAAGCATTCAAAAATCAACTTTTCTGTCCTGGGAATAACAGCATTTTTGAAATGTTATTCAACAGTCGTTCAACACAAAGTACACAGAATTGGCTTCTGTGGCAGTGCCCAGGAAAATGGGATTTTTTAGTGGATAAAACTTATCCTGTTGAGCTAAGAGGCATTCTCTGCCTTTTTCCCTCCCCACTCTTCTGTTTTATCCCTTTATGTGCTTTTTCATGGAGTGGAACACCTTCAATATTCAGGGGATGAGCTCCCTGTCCTGCTTCCACTTTTCCTTTATAGTGGTTTGAGAATTCTTGAGATATGAGAAGGCGTCTCTTGTGTAAAACCACTCGTGTGGAGAAAGGGTGAATTTTGTGTGACCAACGCATCTTTCAAAACACCACTGCTCTCTCTCAAAAACCTTTGAAAAGTCTGTCCCAGAAGCTGCTCCAAGGCTCCAAGGGCCAGAGCAGGAGAGCCTGATCTGAGTTCCAAGCCCAGCTTTGCTATTTCACATTCTCATTGGCACCAAGTCCCCAGCAGATGCACTTAAATCAAATCAGCTCAGCCCCTCTGTCTCACCACCACCCCATTCCTTGCCAAGCCAGCCAAAAACTTGCTCAAGAATAATCACACATTTGCCCAGAAAGGCAGACAGGACTTTATTTGCCTATTTTCAGTGGTACAGCAAAGACTGTAGTAGGATTACAATGCTATTCCAGGTCATGAGTGCTTCAAAACCATTCATTGTTAATAAAAACACTATGAAAAGTTGCCACTCTGTGCTTAGCAGCTTTATAAAGTTCATGTCTTCTTTCTGTCAAAGCTCCTTATGCAGCAAATAGTACTTGTCTGCATGACTGACTAAATCCTGCAAAATTTACTCTTTTTAAATCAGATGAAGCTGGTGTAAAAATCACTAAGACAGTGCTTCTCCTTTGTCTTTTTTTGCAGTCAATATTTAGGTATTTAGCTCCATTTTAAAGTTAAATGAGTTTTCAATCACACTGAATGTCAGCAAGAGCTCTTAGTGAGGAATTATTAAACATGCAGCATGTAGGTTTATCAGGGTGAACCTGACAGGTTGGGTGACATTTGCTCAACCCAGGATGTCATCACAGCCAGAATGCCAGGCCAGAATGGAATGCATGGGAAAGAAATAAAGAAAAAGTGTTACACATATGTATTTATTTTGATTTTGGTGGTGTTTTTTAACTGGCTGTAATCCCCTTCCTGGTTCCAGCAGAGGTAGAATGTCGCAGATATCTTTTATGAAAAATCCTTTCCTTGGGATTTTTCCTCCTGAGAAGCTGAGAAGCCTCAGGAACAAAATACAAACATTGATTATCTGCTGCTGTGGAATGCAACAGATGCATCTGTGATTGGTGTCATGTTGGATATTTGTAATTAATGACCAATCACAGTCAGCTGGCTTGGACAGAGCCACAAGCCTTTGTTATCATTCCTTCCTATTCTATTCTTAGCTGGCCTTCTGATGAAATCCTTTCTGCTATTCTTTTAGTATAGTTTTAATGTAATATATATCATAAAATAATAAATCAGCCTTCTGAAACATGGAGTCAGATCCTCATCTCTTCCCCAATCTGAAAACCCCTGCAAACACTGTCACAGTAGAGCTCATTTCCTCTCAGGAGCTGGCACAGTGCTGTGCTTGGGATTCACAATGGGAACAAATCTGAGCTCCTCTCAACTCATAGGAATTTGAAAAGTGGGAAGATGATTTTGCAAGACCAGCTGCCATGCAAGAAAATCTGGTCAGGCAACTCCACAGGAAGGTGTTTAATCCAAGATGCTGATATTTGAAAACATTGCCCACAGGAAAATATTACCTTGGTGTGATGGTGTTCACAGGGGTCTCAGGATGAGGGAAGAGCTGAGGATCTAACTCCATGTTTCAGAAGGCTTGATTTATTATTTTATGATATATATATATTACATTAAAACTATACTAAAATAGAAGAAAGGATTTCATCAGAAGGCTGGCTAAGAATAGAATAGCAAAGAATGATAACAAAAACTTGTGTCTTGGACTCTCTGTCTGAGCCAGCTGACTGTGATTGGCCATTAATTAGAAACAACCACATGAGACCAATCACAGATGCACCTGTTGCATTCCACAGCAGCAGATAATCAATGTTTACATTTTGTTCCTGAGGCCTTTCAGCTTCTCAGGAGGAAAAATCCTAAGGCAAGGATTTTCCATAAAAGATGTCTGCGACACCTTGGACTGCAGTTCTGGCTACTGCTGCTTGCCTTGGAGAAAAGTTGAATTTTAAATGCTGACAAAAAATGGGGTGCTAATTTTTACTAGGTTCCAGTCTTCCATCTTTTGAACAGATGTCTTGGATATCACTTAAAAATTATCAACTTTACTTCAAAGAGAAAGAGGAAAATTCTTTCAGGACTTGGATCTTCATTTTGCCCTTATAGAATAATCTCCAGCCTATGAGAGGCTGACTAACTAATGGCCATGCTGTATCTTATTTCATTGGAAAGCACTTTACGCATCCACAGCTTAATTACAGATCTATCAAGGAATCACAGGAATTAGAGGTGGAAGAGGCTTAGTTCACCACTTAGGTCTGCTAATGTAGGAATTTCTCTAGAGCATATTTATTCTTCTTCTGTTTCTCAGGTCCATTTTCAAATGGAAGGGTCCCACTAATGCAGAAGCTCCTCTGGAGCACACTTAGTCCTCATTTGCTTTTCAAGCCCATCTGAAAATGGATGTAGATGACTGAAGCATTAACTTTGATGCTGCAGAAACATTCATGTCAGGGGACTTGCTTTGGCCATTTTGGAATATATTTCCTGGTTTAGGTAATTTTGCTACATGTCTTGTATCTCTTCACCTTCAAGGTAATTCCTTTTAATTTATACCATTACTCAGAGTAAAAAGCCAATAGATAGTACTGCAAGTAATGTCTCTCCTCTAGATTTTTAGTAACCCTCACATGTTTGAAGGTAGTTATAACATTTTTCTCACTGAATTAATTCTTTATTAATTAATAAAAATAGAATGAAATATTTATGCAAAACCCTTCAGAGTGCAAGTGAGCAGAGATGCAAAGAAAAAAAGAACAATAGGAGCAGGTACAGAATAAAGTATTATTAAAAACAAGGAAGATGGGCTGAATTCTGTCCTGAGAAGTGTCTGGTTTATTTATTATTTCAGACTATTGGTCTTTCAGAGAAACATTAGTATGTCCAGTGATTTGATAATGAAAAATGAGATCAAAGATGGTCTAATCAAGAGCTAAGTGTTAAACCAGCATGGAATGTGAAAGCAGTGTGTGAACTAATTTTAATAGACACCAGTTGTCTGGTTTGGGTTATTTCTTTGCTTTCAGTTGCAAGGTTGTTCTACCAAAATGATTTTCCATGAGGCTGGTGACAGTCTCATTTTTCACTATCAAGCAAGTCTGCAATATCAATTACATTCTATCTTATTATAAAGCTGTCTGTTCCAACACTCCACTCTGATATTGTTAGGGGGAAATAGCATCACAGAATACTTTGAGCAGTGAAAGATTCACTTCTTTAATAACATTTCTATAAATATACTTTCAGAATGCAGTATTGTCAAAGGCAAATAATTTTAAATAACATAATCTGATACACCTAAGAGTGTGTGGGAGAGATAAAATAGAGATGTAATGGGCTAATCTGCAGCTCCTGTCCAGCCACCTGGACTCCAGAGATGCACCCTGGGGTGTAAATGACTCCTAGGAAGCACAGGGCCTCTAAATTTTGGCAATCCCTGTGATAATCACATATCCTCTGAACAGAGAGACACAGGATTTTCCTGGGAAGCTGTGAGAAAGCTCAGAGAAAGAATTAAAACAATTATTATCTCAATTTGTGCACCTGGCAGGCAATCCCTGTTTATTAAAGATGTTTACAATGAGGAGCTGTCCCTTCTTCACCAACATGTGAGAGAACATTCCTAAAGGCCAATCCAGATCTTAGGTCCACCAATGTTTCTATAAGAACTGTGGATTTCTAATAATAAAGTGCCTTTTCATGGCTTCTGATGATGCAGGCTCAGCATCACCTTTGTCTGCCCCTGATACCCCTTTGGTGATAATTGGTGACCCCTTTGGTGATAAATCCCCAAACAACAAAACAGACCTTGAGGCTTCTCCAGTTTACACCAGCTTTGGCCATACTCAGACCTTGATTTGCTCCAAGTTTAGGATCTCATGTCAGAGTCTGAGAGACCAAACATGACATTTATATATAAAGCAAATATAATGCTTATGACCTTCACTGTTCTTAATTTAAATGTTTGTATAAATCACATCCACAAAGCTTCCTGAGCTGTATGGAATTGCCTTCCCAGGCTGTGCCTCTCACATTTCTGAAAAAACAAATTAAATTAACTCTTTAAGAGAGAACTGTGATCCCCCTCACATCCAGCTGTGCCTGGAAGAGGCGCCCCTTCCACCAGTGCTGGTTTTTAGCTCCCTCTGAGGGTTTTGGTTCCCAGCTGCACTCCCCTGGCAGTAGTGGGAGTCACCAAGGATGCAGGAGCATCCTCTGAGCCACAGCTGAGCCACTGGACCAGAGCAGGAAGGGCTCTTGGGGGAAACTGCTTCCTCTTATATGATGGTATTCACAGGGGTCTCAGGTTGAGGGAAGAGATGAGGAACTGACTCCATGTTTTAGAAGGCTTAATTTTGGTGACAAAAAAAATTTATTGTTTTATGATATATATTTCATTAAAACTATACTAAAAGAATAGAAGAAAAGGTTTCATCAGAAGGGTAGCTAAGAATAGAATAAGAAAGAATGATGACAAAGGGTTGTGGCTCAGGCTCTCTGTCCAAGCCAGCTGACTGTGATTGGCCATTAATTACAAACAAGCAGATGAGACCAATCACAGATGCACCTGTTCCATTCCACAGCAGCAGATAATCAATGTTTACATTTTGTTCCTGAGGCCTTTTAGCTTCTCAGGAGGAAAAATCCTAAAGAAAGGATTTTTCATAAAAAGATGTCTGCGACACTCTTACACAGCCATTCAGAGACAAGTCTGGGGTTTATCCTATAGAGAATTGGAGCCCTCCACGTGAAGTTCAACACCAACTATTAATTCAAACAATCCCCTTTTATTTAAAAAATAAAATTCATGAACATTGCTAGCAATGCTACACTCACTGCCTTCTCCAGCTGTGCTAGCACAGTCCAGCTCGGGGCAGAGAGTCAGAAAATACAGAATATTTCCATTATATCTTTACTGCCATGTCAAAGCACAGCAGATTTTGCTCTCTGACTGAAATACATGGTTTCCTTTTTCACAAGGTATTGACACTTTCCAAAGGAACAACCAATTTTTGTGACTAATTTCATTCCTCTAGAAATGTAAACCAACCCCAAACTGACTAAAAGCACTTTCAAGGGAAAGATTTGCACCAGCTGGGTTATAATACAGTAAGTTAGATATTTGCAAGGTTCTCAATCTTTAAAAGATTTATTAGCATGTTGCTTTCAGAAAGACTTTATCTCCAATTATTGCACTGTGCTGAGGGATTATGTTTAGTGCATTGTGGCCAGGTTTGATAGAAATTAGAGTTCTTAAGAATTACTGACAGCATTGAGGAAGGAAAATGAATTTTGTAACTCAGTGAATGCTTTCATATGTGTGACTCCCATTAATGTTGGTGAAAATTCCTCAGGCTTGAAGCCCTGAGCCTCAAATTGGATTCTAACACATTTCAGTATTCCTACTTATGCATCCTAAACAACATATGCTACAACATTAATGAGGCCCTTAATTACAAACAGCATAAATGGACAGAAGAAACATGATTTATACCAAACTCATATAAAGCCCATTGCTACAGATACAGTGTAGGACCTATAAAACTCCTTATGCATGTTGGTGTTAAACTGATGTCTCTGAAAAGATGGTAAGGGTCAAAACAACCTCCTGCTCACACATTTATCATTGTAAAATGCAGATATCTGGTAGCTTGACAGATCCAATGGTGAGATAAAAAGTAGCCTCTCTCAGCTTGAAATTCAGCTAACAGGAAAGCAGGGAAATGTTTTGTCCTGATTTACTCAAACATTGGGTTTAAATTAGCTAGGTATTGTCTGTCAAAATGCATCCAACACAGTTTGAGAGGATTAATCCCTCACACATGATGGATCCAGACTGAGCAAACTGTGTTGTTATAGCAGCTCTCCAGCACCTGATGAAAACCAGAGTGAGAGATGAGGGGTTTTTCACTGATACAGGTGATTCATTAAAGATGGTATGAAGGATGTCTCACTTTGGGGCTCCTGCCCAAGGCTGGAGAGTAGTAACAGGTTTGTTATCAGCCACCTTCAGTCTGTCACCTGGTTTTACAACTTGAAACCAAATAAAAGGCAAAATCGTGTGTCTTACAGTACCTGGGCACAAACTGGGAAACACAAAATGTCACAAATATTTCCATGCAACAGAGACAATGTGGATCCAACCAGGCACTTCTCACCCAGCTGCAGATAGTGCCTGTTGAGGTAACCTGCATGTCTGGAGACACAATAACTGAGAAAAATACTAGTACAATAAATGAAGAGAGGTGCCCAAAATGAAACATTGGATCTTCTGGTAAGCGTGCAAAATTAAGCATTTCAAACATCAAATTGCAGGTCTGTGACAAAGAATATAGGTCTTGCTTACAGGAGAGGACATTTTCCTGTCCTAGGAAACAAGGGTCCTGCTAAGAATATGGAAATCCTGATGGTTGTGAAAACATGAGTTTGTAGCAAAATAGTGAACACTGAGTAGATTTACATGATCCCTGGGCATAACAGCCAGGACAGCATCAGACTGCAAGAAAAATATCATATTTTTTCCGTCTTGATAAATTGAAAAACCCGTTTGTGAATGTTGTGCCTGCTTCTTGTGTCTGCAGAAGGACATCGAAGGGTTGGACACATTTCAAAGAAGGACAGCACAAATAATTAAAACACTGTCTAAGAGAAAAGCTCTAATTACTCAGCAGTTATTGGGCTCAAAGCAACAATTAATTCTGGGGAAACCTGTGCCCTGTACAACAATGGGGTCAAGACTTAAGGACTGCAGTAGTTTCTCTTATACTTGGAATTTAATAAAAGCTGCTTTTACACCAAATTATTGCTCCCTTCTCAGTGCCTTCCCTTGCAATGTTTGCCAGTTTATTTCTGGAGCAGGTGAGTAAAATGATGGAGAACTTTATTGTCCAAAAGAAGATACTTCTAATGTGAAGTAGGTTCTAAACTCGAGGATATATTTTTTTTAAAAAAATCTTTCATATTGACTGATGTTTCCTACTCCAGATTCCCTGGAGGTTTTCTAGCAGCATTGCTCTGACGAGAATCCTCAGCCCAGCAGAGTTTTATAGAGCAATGTACAATTGCCTACAAAAAGTTCCTGCTCAGAAACCTGGAGGACTTTTCCTCAGGAGGCTTCAGTTACTGTAGTAGGAATCTTTCTGCCTAAAAAATACCTAAAGAAAAATTAAAAATCTTCTCAGTGCGAGCTTCAAAAGTGAAATGAAATTTGTTTCCAGTGTTCTCAGGGATGCTGTTTGATACATAGACTAACAAAATTAGCATTCTTCCTTTAGCAGACAGAAATCTGCTTTCCAAACTGTAAACTTTGGGATTATCCAGATCTTCCTTTCCTCCAATCCTGCATACCTTTACTCTCAGCAGTTCTTCTCCCCCACTACTGGCTCCAGCTGGCACCAACTTTGGAACTCAGTTCCGTTCTTTATCCTGTCTTTATATAAAGAATATATTTAAAATATTAGCACAGGTAGCAATCAAAAATTTTCTTATTCTTAAATATAAATATTTTCTGCTGTTTGGTACAATGCAATTTTAGGCAGATAAATATATAAAAATGGTACAAAAAGGAACATGACTGAAAAATGAGAAGTATAAAAAGCACATGAAATAAAATAATTTATTTCTGATAAAAACATTTCTCTCACTAGGGAATAGAGATGCAGTTCTACATGTCATTATAACATGCAGAATGTTTGCTCTGCAAGTTTTTACTGTCGAACAAAATGTGGAGATAAGAGAAATATCAAAAATTCATAGCAATAAAGACCTGCTATTACTGAGGTTATTAGCAAAACTATTTCTGACTCAAAATATGTTAACTTCTACCTTTATTGCACAGGGAAAACCTTCCTTTCTTGTGGCCTCTGCTACCTCGAGATTTGAGAACAAAATATTGTTCTGGAACAAGTGTTCTGAGATGGTTCTAATAAACATTTCTACACAAAAATTGCCTTTTGTACCTCAGGGTCCAAAGGATTTATTGTATGTTAGACAAAATATTTTCTTTTAAAGACACTGGCAGCATGGATTTGGTTGTTGAACTCACCTGGGAATGAACTTTCTGTGTTTCCAGTGACAGGCTGATAGTGGTAATGAAAATCCAACCCTTTCCTGCCTGGACTGCCACCACCCTCAGCTCCAGGAACTGCTGGATATTCATTATTTGATTCTAACAGTAAAATTCTCAAGCTCATCTTTATTCAGGTCCCAAAAGTGATAGACTCCTTATACCTGTAAAGTGAATATGAGAAGTGAGTCACTGATACAGAAAAAAGTAGAAGGCTTCAAAGAAAGAAAAAATATTAAATGAGATTCACACACAACTTAGATTTTCTTTATATTAAGTAATACTTATATATCCATTTTCCCTGAGCTTTACTGTATTTTGATTAGTCCCTGAAGCCTTGAAAATATATGAAGGATATTGGTCTCAGAACACAAAGTTATACCCAAATAAAATAATAATAATTATATATATATAAAAAACATATCAGACTGGGGAACTGTTAAAATTATCAGAGATAACTTTAAATTATTAATTCCATAATGAACCATTAATAATGAATGCAGGAAGTATTACAAAAGCTATCACAGCATGAGACCATCCAAGTTTTACTTACCAGATGTGTTTTATTGATTTGCAGAACTGATAACTCAAATGTTCTCGGGGAGGTATTCTGGGGAAGCCATACATCCATAAATAAATAATTGCATGTGGGATGAGCAACCTTGCTGAGGAAAGCTTTGTGCACCACAGTCATTTTAATTCCTCCTTTGAAACGTGCAGGCTTAGGGCAGGGCCATGTGGAAACAGGAGAGTTATTTTATTGGGCTTGTGGCTTTGGTGCTATTTCAGGCACCCATCTCGGGAGGAGCAGTTTGTGCAGGTATTCCAAACAGCTCAATTCACCCTTCAGTAATTTTATTAACAACTAAGGCTGCTGTGCTCACCTGAATCCATTCAGGGACCCATCCCAGTGCCCTGATTTTCAGGCTGCTGCTCTGCTTGTGGATGTGGTTGCACACACACACAGGGTTTCTGTGCCCACCACCCTGCAGGTGAAACCATGGCCCAGATTTCCCTGGAGGTGTCTGGCACACCCTGCAGTGCCCCAGCCTCTGTGGAAACCACAGCAGCTCCAGCAGGGAGAGCTCCTTAAGGGGAGGACATTTCCCTGGTATTTTAAAGTCATTTCCACATGGAAAAAGATTTACAGCCAGAGGAAAGCTTTGACAACAAAAGTTTGCAAGCCTGATCATGGTAGGTATTGTCAGCTCCCGCTCTTCTCTTACCTTGTCCCCTACACCCCAAAGAGCAGCAGAGTGTTATCCATCAGCCTGGAACAGCACCCAGAACATTGCAGGTCACACACTGAGGGCTCCCATAAAATGACTGGAAAATGTATTTCCTAGCAGAGAACTGAGTTTTGTCTCATCAGTATTCAATAATGCTGCCTTGTCATAAAAAAGGAGGTTAAAAATGGAACAAAACCACAAGAAGAGCAGAGACAAACATTGAGAAGACATTGAGATTTTTTTTTAGCCCAAACAGCTGTGGCTTTTCTCTATTGAATCTCCTTCCCAGTCAAGAAGCTGTTATATGATTCATTCTGAAAATCAAAGTGTGACTCTGTGTGGCAGATGAGAAAAACTTGTGCTCAGAGCCAGGTAGTTCACAGCCACACCTACCAAATGTGAATATATTTTAGCAAAGAAAGTCAGCTGTGACACAGAAACTGAGAAGTGTAAATCCCCCTGGCACTAACCACACAAATGCCCCTTCAGAACAAACCAATTCTCTCTCAGCACTCCTTTGTTTCTTCCTCTCAACTGCCAGATTCTGCTTTTGTATTTTTCTTCATTAATGGCAAAGAAGATTGTTTGGAGCTGAATATCGCTTGGAAGAGAAGCAACATCTGCTGTGATGTTTATTCCTCTTATTGTTCTTTACATGAGTGCTACAGGAGCCATTCAATTTCCCTTCTGTAACGAGTTCATTAAATCCTGCAGGGATTACACAGATCCCCATCCTGATCCTGGGTGGGAGAGGCCAGCGAGGAGAGAAGTGAAACAGACACAGGTCTCTGAAATTCAGGACTTCACAGGGGTCAGAATCACACCTCAGGGTCACACTCTGAGCTCTTGAGCAGGGGAGGCTGTATATTCCCACAGGAAAATGAAAAATCTGAATTCCTTTGCCATAAACTGCCTGGGATGCATGAGCCAGCATATTACAAGTTATGAGAACTTTCAGTGGGAATAAAAAGAGTTATGATGGGATTCCAATGCCTCTTCCTCCCTTAAGAAAATAGGAAAGAAAGTGGGTAAAGGAAATATTAGTTGTTTAAAATGCATCTTTCATTTTTTTTTTTCTCTTTTTATTGGGTGATGAGTCACTTGATATTGCACTGGCAGGAGCCTGGAGGGCACTCTCTGTCTTTCAGAAAATCTATTAGTTTGGGGTTTCTAAAACAGCTACCCTGTCTAGAGAGGCAGGAATTCAGTGGCAGAAGGACACTGTCTTGTGGTGCTGTTTGAGGGAAGAGATGAGAATCTTGACTCCATGTTTCAGAAGGCTGATTTATTATCTTATTACATATATTATATTAAAAGAAAATGATATATTAGAAGTATACTAAAAGAAATAGTGAGAAAGGATTCAGAAGGCTAGAAAGGAATGAATAATAAAATCTTGTGACTGACCAGAGAGTCCAACATAGCTGGACCATGATTGGTCATTAAGTAAAAACAATTCACATGGAACCAATCAAAGATGCACCTGTTGGTAAACCATCTCCAGACTATATTCCACAGAAGCAGAAATTATTGTTTACATTTCATTTCTGAGGCCTCTCAGCTTCTCAGGAGAAAAAATCCTGGCAAAAGGATTTTTTATAAAATGTGTCAGTGACACTGTTTCATCTTTCCTGGGGTGTTTGGGGGCAGTGCCGGGGCTTTGCCTCCCCTTTCCCTGCCCACTCTCCTGGCACATCCCTGGTTCTATAGGTGTGGTGCTCAGGGGCACGTTTGCAGCTGAACTCAATGATCTTGAGGGTCTTTTCCAAGCTAAATGATTCTGTTACTCTGTGCTGAAGTAGATCTAAGTCCCCTTTGTTTCTGTTGGTAGTTACTCAACGTGAAAAATATCCAAATATTTCTGCTCTACATTCATAAGTGTATTTTCAATAAGAGGGCTTATATTGCCTAGTTATTAGTTCATTAGCCATGGCTAATGTGAAAGAAATAACACAATAGCACTCTTCCTTTTCCACAAGGATTTTCTCTTTGGGACAACCAAGGAGGAGAAAGTTAGGCATTTCCCTCTGTTTCAGTGATGGCATAGAAGGGAAGGTAACACTGGGAACCAATATCCCTCACTAAACACATAAATGAGGTGCAAGGACCAGTTATGGAAGGAATTCAAGTGCAGTAACCCTAAAGGGGAGGGGGGATGGAGATGCCTACAAGCTGCAGAACATATGTGTCAGTATCCGTAATATTTACAGTCGAAGCTTCATGAACAGCAAGAAAGGGCACAGACATGCACATTCCTACAGATTGTGCTGAAGTGGCTCAAAGAGATGCTTTCAGTTTAGGCTAACATGTTCTAATTGGTATTGAAAGAGACTGGAAGTGCCAACAGGGTCATTTGCCACGTCCCAGAGAATGAGAAGGGAAGCTGCACTTTGCAGAATGATGAATTTACTCGCAGGCATCAATGCTTGAACCCTCCCTGCAGAGTTTGTGAGAGCCTGTCTTTGTCCAGGCTGCTCAGTTCTGCCATCTGCCACGATTTCAGTTCTGGAATATTTAACAAAGTCAAGGATCCCCTGCCTCTGCCTGCACCCAAACACAGCTTGGGCAGGAGCTGCCTGCTTGGGGATGCACATGAGGGTTCCCAGAGCAGGAACAATGAAGCTGTGAGGAAGGGACATGGACCTGTCTGAGTGTAGAAATTATTCTGCAAGTTCAGAAGCAGCCTGCTGTCACTCTGGTTTTTTAAGTTTTTTTAAACCTTCTGCTGTTTACATCATCGTAATGGAGTTTTAATGCACTTCTCATGTAAATAATGATTGCTTTGTGTTTCTTTCTGGAGGAGGAGAGAGCGGATAGACTGTTGGTTTGACCAGTGTGGTTGGAGAAGTGGCAATTTCATCCTCCAATCCATGGTCACTTTTGGAATTTTATAAATATTGAAGTTTAGAAACAAATTACCCCCTTTTTTGCCTTAAACATCTCACTGTGTTCATTTTTTGTCGTATTGTGACAGCCTGCAAAGTTACAGAGAGTTTCCACTAAGGGGAAGTGGCTTAGGTGGCCCTTGTCATTGTCCCTGGTGCTATTGTACTGATACAGATATTTTTGATCCATCCAGAGGGCAAACCTTGCAGATCTCTTGCAAATCCCTGGGAGCTGAGCAGCCAGGCTGCTGTGATGCCCAGGAGCTGGCTGGGATGCTCCTTGGGCTGGTTTGGCAGGGTGGAGCTGTGGCTGGCAGCTGTGGCCATGTGTCCCCTTGGCTTCCTGAGGAATGTCAGCAATGGCACCACATGGACTCTGCAGGCACCTCCAGCCCTATTTATGCACATCAGGCCCTGACATGTGCCTGCTGTGGAGAAACAGAAAGGAGACAAAGGACTGAACCAGTCTGAAAATTAGACAAATGCTGTAGATTTTTGTGGCTGCCTTTATTGGCCAGCACTGATCCACTCTTCTGGGGAGAGCCATTGTCCTTCGAGCTAACCTGGCTTCTTATGCACATTTGAAATCTGTTCATTATTGTAAAGAATCACTTTAAAGGCACAGGAAAAATAGTTAATGCCCAGAATAGAAATATCTGGATTATGAAACCTACGCTGATTCTGAAGAACTATCTTCACACCTATTCCAAACCTCAGTCATGTTTAAGAACTCTTATGGCTTTTATATTTGAAATGCATTTCTATGTTATTGTTTGAGGCTGAAAAAACACTGGAATTCATCTATCCTGCTGTCAGAAAGCACACTGTGATACAAGGAAAAGGAACATGACTGATGCATAAATAGATGCATCACTATTGCATTTTTGCCATTACTACCTCAGGCAGAAAAGACTGGGGTGGATCAAGATGCAGAATGAGCTTTAAAAATCTCCTTCAGTGACAGATGGTCACCTGTATTTTACCTCAAATATCATAACAATTATTCCAGGAGACATTATTCTTCCATTTAAGTACACGCTCTGTGTGAATGATGTTATCTGTAAAAGCAATAAATTCAGTCATGGCAGTTAAATGTAATTAGAGTATTTTTCTGAGACAGAATTGATTTTGGGTAGGTACATTAAACTCATGTCTGAAAAATAGGCTCTGGAGTTGCACAACTAAAATTTCTACAGGACCAAGTTTGCAAATAAAGATATCTCCTCACTTATAGGAGATTAGCTTTTTGAAGATGGCACTGAAGCATTTAGGAGTCAATGAGCAGGAGGCTGCAGTGATGGGAGCACAGTGGCATTTTTCATGGGAGGAGAGAGGGGAGGGAGGCAGAGGTTTGTGGGCTGGCTGTCATCACTCAGCAATAATTTCCAATCATGGCCATGAATCTCTTCAGTCACAGGAGCAGAGCAGCAGTAGAGAGGGGGCCAGCCCAGAGCCACCTCCTAACCCCAGAGCCCTGCTTGGTGTTATAAACAAAAAATCTGCCAATTATTTTTTTGGGAAAGGAAGAATTGCAAAACAAGTTGGACTACCTGTTGCCAAGGCGGAGTTCTACCTGTTTGTTGTTGTAATCACAGGTTGTTTTAGCCAACTGCTTCTTCTGTATCGCTAAGGGCCTGCCTGGGGCTAAGATGGCCCTTGTCTCCAAACAGGGAGAGGAGGGGACAGAAGATGCAAAACGGCCTCAAGACCAGCATGCCATGGGAAGGAACCTCATCAAACTTACCAAAAAGACCCCAAAACCAACGAGCCAACACAGAATTAAGAGATTAGAGTGACACTGGATGTGAGGAACAGAGTACCAAGCCTGCAGAGATGCTGAGAACTGTGACAGTGTTCACAGGGGTTTTCAGGATGAGGGAAGAGACGTAGATGTGACTTTATATTTCAGAAGGCTTGATTTATTATTTTATGATATGTATTACATTATAAGTATAGTAAAAAGAATAGAAGGAAAAGTTTCATCTCAGAAGGCTAGCTAAGCTAAGAATAGAAAAGAAAAGAATGATAACAAAAGGCAGCTGTCCCGGACTCTGAGACCGCTCGGCCTTGATTGTCCATTAATTATAAACATCTAAGATGGTCCAACCAAAAATCTACCTGATGCATTCCACAGCAGCAGAGAACCGTTGTTTACATTTTGTTCCTGGAGCTTCTCAGGAAGAAAAAATCTTAAGATTTTCCCAAGAAATGTCTGCGACAGAGAACCTTTGTCGCCCCTCACCCTGAGCAAAGACCTCAGCTGGAACCAAGACCCCAAGCTTGGAGCCACCCAAAAGTTGGGAAACCCGGGGCTATGCTCACTGCTCTGGTGAGGACGGGACCCCCAGCTCTGCTCTTTAGTGAACAAAGCTGCATATTCCTCCTTCTCAGAATTACCCTGAAAGCGGTGATGGTGAAACCGCGGGCGCGTCGAGCTTCCCAACCTTGAGCTGATCACCCTTAATGAAGGCATTTTAATAAAGCTGATCACTTTTAATAAAGGCATTAAAAAGAGAAAAAGTCTCCTGCCCTGTTTATTTCACCTGGCAGCTCCCTGTGGTGTCCAAGGCCATGCCTGGGGTGTCACTGATGTCCCCCCATGTCAGGGAGCTGATGGCCATGCCTCAGTGTCCCCTGTGCCAGGGGGAGCAGAGCTCTGGAGCTGTGCTGGAGCCTCCTCAGAGGGAGCACTGCCTGTCACACGGGCCATCAACACCTCTCCAAATGAGTTCCACGAGAGGAGCTCTTCAATTGCACTGCATCTGTAATTGCAGCAGCCTGTCAGGAAGGATTTGCTTCTGCTTGGGTGTTTAAATAAGGATCTGATGCTAAAAAACACTGCTGAGATTCCTATCTTTAGTGAAAGAATTTCAGTATGTTATTGTTGTATTTGTGTCTCCTAATACATTTCAATGCTAAAAAAATTCATAGTATACGAATGCATAATTTTAAAACCTAGTGATTGTTTTGGAAAATTTATTTTTAAAACTGCTTTTTCTTGAAAAGCAGTAGCTTAATATAAGCAAGCATTTGGAAAAAGTAAAAAAAAACCTGATTAAAGTAAAAAAACCCTCTACACAGTGTTTTTCAGGAGCTGCTGGGAAACAATCTATTTACTCCATGCACCTTCTATAATGGGAGAAATCCCAGAATTTAACTAGAGAAAAAAATAGGAACTGCTTTCTCTTAATTTCTCATGTAACACTGTAATCTATAATCATTTTGCTGCACAGGACAATTGTGTCAGATTGAGAAGAGGTGCCTCCAGTGCCATTTCCCCAAATCCATATTTTACATTCTGTCCCACACAGATCTGCAAACTGTCAGTGCCTGTTGTATGCAGCACATCCAGCAGTGTGACTGATATCTCTTGATGCATCATTTATTGTTTTATGCCTTCTCTGGGGAGAGCTGTGTGTGCAGGGCTCTGTGTTTTAATTTGTGGGGTTTTCTGGTTTGTCAGTAGCTGCTCCAGAAACGACAGGAAAACTGCTCAGATCAGAAAGCCTTTTTAAGATGAAATGGCTGGAAATGCCACCCAGTGGAAGCTTTGGTGCAGTTTAAGGAATATGGGATGGTATTTCAAATTATGCTCTGGACCAGACAAAAATTGGAAAAAAATGTGGAAAGTAAATAATCTATGTAAATAGTGTCTAAGAGTCATTCTACAGCTCAATAGGTACACATGAATAATCCTGGTTCTGCCACTAATAAAATGAGAGAGCTGCATGGATCCTCCTGCCAGATGCATTGCTCCTCTGCTCTGCCTGTTCTGTTTGGATGAGGAAAAAAACCCCTGAATTCACTTTATATAAGTTCATTTTTTCTGCTTGCAAAAGCATAAGGAAAAAAAAGTGCCTATTCCTCAGTTACATTTATTTACAAAACCTATATTCGCTTTTATGTAGGACAAGCCCTCATTCACTAAGATAACAGGCACATATATTTAACTTTTAGCAGCAGAATATTTATATATATATATATATATTTATATATTTAAACATATTACATACACATATATTTAACTGTTTTAGCAGCAGCTCCACTCTCTAAGAAGCCTGATGTCAAAATTCCAAGGATGATACCTATCCACCAAACACAATAAACTGCACTCATTTACCTGGAAACTCCTCTCATGGTTTTCTGGGAGTCAGTGGCGGAAACTGTACATGGGACAAACAGCAAACTCAGCTGAAATACCACAAAATACAAATGGACTGGCAGATATTTAAAGCTTACTTCTCTTTTTTTATAATCAAGATACAATTGAGGTGGAAGGTGGGGGGGGGGGGGGGGGGGGGGGACAGGAAGATAATCCCGGCACAAGTCAAACAGGACAGAGAGTTTAAGAGAGGAGAGTTTTGAATAATCACTGCAAGGATACAAAACCCAGAGGCTTCAGGGAAGGCACGTGTAGGAATGGACTAGATTAAGGAGCTGTGATCAGCTTTTGGCACCTGCTAAATTTTCCCTGTGAAATATAAATAACATGCAGCTAATTAAAAAGAGGAGAATCTATCAATCTGTGTTACAGTTTCAGGACAGGATTTGTTCCTCTGTTCATAACATTCTGCTTAATAACAACACCCCAGCCTTGATTCATGTGTAGGTTTCAGACAGCTATTGGTCTTAGCCTATATTCATCTGTCTGAGAAAATGCTGGTTTGTTTAGGCACAGGAAAGTTCTGTTTGTGCCTGGCTGGGACCTGCCCAACCTGCCCTGAGCTGCTTCAGAATCTAATTTAATCTAATCTAATCTAAGATTTCTAATGGAAGGGAAGCAACCTATGATACCCCTGTGCCACAGACATCTTTTATAGAAAATCCTCTCCTTAGGATTTTCGCTCCTGAGAAGCTGGGAGGCCTCAGAAACTAAATGTAGACAATGATTATCTGCTGCTGTGGAATGCAACAGGTGCATCTGGGATTGGCCTCATGTGGTTGTTTCTAATTAATGGCCAATCACGACACAGCTGGCTCGGATGAGATAACTGGGGTTGCAACTAAAGCAATATTCTGCTCTGAATGATTCTGCCTCACAAAATAATGTGCTTTCTGTAAAGTATTAGGAAATGGATTTATGCTGGCTAATTGGCCATGTCAAAAATGTTATCTTAAACCAATCAAACCACCAGCGTTCAGAATTTTAGGGAAGTAAGAAACTGAGCACTGGTTCAAAAATAGGTATTGTGACATATGAAAAACTTCAGTATTTTCAGAATTTAATATAAAATTGGTTTAAGTGTGTTTGGCTCTTCTTGCTCTTGTTGAAGACACTTTTAGATATTTTAGAAGCGCAGAAACTGTGATTAAAGAGATAGTTGTGTGTCCTATACTCGCATTTTAATGTTTACTTACCCATCTGGCTAACAGAAGGGAAGTAATTGTAGTCACAAATTAGTCCCACAATCACATGCCTAAAGAGTTCTACAATTTGGCTGTGCCTGGCTATCCAAATATGATCAAAAAAAACCCAGAAAAAATAAAAAGAAAAGTGATTCTACCTGTGTCAGTCTCCTGCCCTTATTTTCAAATGAGCAAAAGCAATGAAAATCTCCACTTGAACTCGCCTGCAGGCTCTGACCACTGAGCTCCAGCAGTGGAAAGGGGTCCTGAAACAAAGAGTGGGAGGAGCAGCAGCCCAGCAGAGCTGCAGGCCTGGATGTGACCTGCTCTGCAGTTTGCTGCCTCACAGCACTGATGTTTTATTCACATGAAACACCAAGGGCCTGATGCTCCACTCAGAGCCATTCAGGTTGGAAATTGCTGTGCCTTAAAACCGGTGCAATTCTGTGAAAAGCAAACCGAGCTCTTAGAGCACCATCCAGCACAGTGGAGTGATAAATTATATAACATTAACAAATCTTCTAACTCTTTGGTAAATGAGAATTTGATGACAAAGCCTCCAAAGGCTTGGCAACTCAGATAAGTGCCACAAAGCCAGCATGTTTATTCGCAGATTATCTGAATTATTCAAACCTCTTGGGTTTTCAAAATTGAGCTGGAAGTCTTGCACAGACAGACTTTGCCAATTGTGTGTACAGTAATGAGAAAAAAATATTCCCAGAGAAATTTCCCATGACTAAATAAGCCTGGTAACAACAGCAATCTTTTTTTCCTCTACGTGAAGTGATGTTGTCATTCAAGTAGAACTGTGGTGAAAATGCTCCTGAAACAGCTCCTTAGAGCAGGCCAGAGGCAGCCAATGGCCTTTGCTTTCTTCCAAATGAGGAAAAAATCCTTACAATTAGAAAAAACTATTGAAGGGGACACCCATTCTCTCAATAAGATTTCCAACAACTCATCCTGATGTGGGGAGGAGCAGCAGTGGGAGTGCAGACATGGCAGGGCTGCAGTGCTCTCTGCTTTTAATTGTGGCACCACCTGGCTGATCCCTGAATAATCTGGTGGATCCCCAAATAATCTACTGCATCCTGCTGGAGCAGAATTAATTCTGACATCCAACACATACGGCTGACTCAAATCAGCAAAATCAGCAGGTTTGACTCCAAGGTTTCAAGAATATGAAGATGACTGCAACCAGTAAAAGGGCATTTTTGATGCCTAAGAGAGAAACTATCAATATTTCCCAAAGGCTGTTGCTGCATTTTCTACCCCTACAACTCCTGACTGCTTTTAATAGGAAGAATAAGGTGCAAAATTTTGCTTGAAATCTTTTCACCCTCTTGTCAGGCTTCTATAACAGCAACTGCTCTTCTTTGCACCTGTGAAGCACTCCAGAGACACTTAAAACTTGGTCAGAAAAAGTTTAAGAGCAGAAAATTTATTCAATTTCTTTTTTACAAATATCTTTTACAGACTACAACTGTGGGGTGGTTTGGGAGTTTTGTTTGTTTGTGAGTTTTATTAAGAGAATACGATTGAAAGTGATGAAATGTTGATTTGAATAAAAACTTAGTTGAACAGCTGAAACCTGATAATAACAGATATCTATAATCTACTTCTCATTATAGACAAATCATCCACAATAATTATCTAGTAAAAGAAATATGCATTTGTTTGTTAAAAACAAAAAAGTACCAACTTTTCCAATTAAGGTCATAAATCAGAATATTTTGTTGGTGCTGAGCTATGAGTTAGGTTTTAGGTTATATGAGCAAGGGCTCTGACCTGCAATTGTCACTTCTCTGATTTCAGGAATTCCTGGTTTTAAACAATTATTTTGCTCCATTTTCAAATGAAGCACAGAGGGAGCAGTGGAGGCTGAATGCAGAGGACATAATGAAAGCAATATTGACTGTCTTTCTTTGTTCAAGAAGGTAAATATTAGTGGTAATAAACAGGTCTAGGATGTTCTCAGTTCTTTCCAGCAAACTAAAATTTCATTTTCCAAGCTGCTTACCATGGTAAGTTTATTTAGTTTTAAAATACTTATCTGAGTGGAAAATAAACCTATGAATCTAATTCTTAATTTTGCATGGAGGTTCCATCACTGACCTCCCTGGATGCAGAATCCAGACTGAGGAACTGATGGATTGTGGGGGGCTTCAATTTTCAATAAAACCATAAAAGGAGGTCACTGAGGCACAAGGTCAAAAGGAATTTTTAGACAGATTACAGGCAAGAATGATTGTTTTCATAAAAGAAGGGTTTCTCAAGCAATAAGCCTTGTGACAAAAAGATAATACTAATCAATGTGTTCCATCTAACGGGTCCAATAAGGAAATTCAGTTGCACTCCTCATTTATTGTGCAACACAAACCACACTTATGAACCCACTGATTCAACAGAAATTATCAAGTGTCTTCAATAAGCCAGGATCAGTGGGATCCCAGGCCATGTGAAACCTCATCCATGCTTTTTTTCCAACAGTAGGTTCACATTATTGTCAGCTTTCAAATGTCTTCTGCAGCATGAAGGTAAGTTATAATGGGATAAATGTGCTGCTCATTACTTAAAAACTCTGCAGTGGGGAATTTATCACAAATATTTCCCCAGTCTTATGAGTTTTATGAATGGTACCCAAACCCTTTACATTTCTAGGACACTGCTCACCTCATCTGCAAGGAGTTGCTGAATTTGCATATCTCTAGATTTAGCCTGATTTTAAATATCCCTATATCAGGCAATAATCCAATATTTGATATGCTGATTCAAGTTTGATACAATTTTATTTTTAAATGATAAAAAATCCATTTGCTAGTTCTTTCTTACACTGTGGAATACTTCTTTAGCAGATTGTCTATGTTTTTTAAGAAGAAGAAAAAATCCTAAATCTGCTCAAGTACACAGCAAGATTTGTGTTGTCACTGACACAGTGGAGTCAATCCTATCAGATGTCACCAGCGCTGGGATTTGGCTCTTAAGGGCAGCACTGGGTTGGATTTGTGAGAAATGGGTCACTCACTGACATGAGGTAAAATCTGTGACTTATTTGTGAAACTTACTCATGAATTTACACCATGTTGTAGCTGTGTAGTAAGGAGGAGCCTTAGCATGGTAATTTGTATTACTGAACAACAATAGAGCTTTCCAGGGCACCATAAAAGCTGAGTCACAAAACTAATGAGCTGTGCTAATAAACTTAGGCATTTGTGAAAATACGATTTAGCAAATGCTCTTTATTTTTACTTCATTCCTTCAGAGAAACAGCCTCCCTCCCAATGCTGGAATGCTGATATAAAGATTTATATTGCAATGAATCATCTCCTAAAATATTTGTATGTCATCTCAAGTTTCAAAAAAAAAATAATTGTAAGTGGTAAAACACATCCAACATGACTTCTTTACACTACTGAGAATTTGTTAAGTGCATCACAATGCTGTAATGCAAAAAAGCACGTGGGTATTTGTAATATTTTCAATAAAGCATGAGAAATATATTATAGAAAATTAATTACTCATGGATTTTTTTTCTCCCACATGGACCTGAAAGTGGAATGGTTCTCTTTGCCTTGAGAATTGTTGAAATGGCATGTTCACTTACTATTATTTCAACTTAATTGTTGAAATGGCATGTCTCTTCTAAATGTACAGTCAGTCAATCACATGGCACCTTGGCTTGGTGGGAAACTCATTTCCTTTAACTCTGAGGGGTTCCCCCCTTTTATTCTGGATACTTGAACAGAAATGAGAGATTTCCAAAATTCCTGCCACGCACTCTGTTTCTGTGCAGATGAAATTTTTCAGATTAAATCTACAGAACTGGCTGCCACTCATGACTCCTGAGCAGTATTTGTATGAGTGAAGGAATGGTATTTGGTGTTCAAGGACCACCAAATTGCAGAATTTGGGGAATTGCAGAATCTCCTGAGCTGGAGGGGACCCACAGGGATCACCCAAACCC
Source organism: Melozone crissalis (assembly GCF_028551555.1). NCBI lineage: Eukaryota > Metazoa > Chordata > Aves > Passeriformes > Passerellidae > Melozone > Melozone crissalis. The sequence goes on along the minus strand of NW_026535785.1, from coordinate 17,181,850 downwards.
AGCATCTGGCCCTGCCCAGGGCAGCCAGGGGTGAATGAGGATGGCACCACAGCCACATTCCCCACCAGGAGCTCTCTGCTGGTAAAACCAGGTTGTGAAGCAGCACTGCAGCAGGAAAAGTCCATGTAAAAAATGCCACTTTCAGCAGCAGCATTCAGTACTTACCTTCACACTTAGAATGGAGACTGTGCTTCAGAATTAACTCAAATGCTGCTGCCTACCAAGGACTGCTTGTTTTGCTTCCAATGAATGCCTAAAAAAGGCAGTGGTGAATTATTGCTCCTTCTGCATCAAATGTTATTATCATATAAATAAAACTCTGGTGCATTTTTTATTCATTAGTAGATGGGGCTGCATAAATTTTAAGTTTCTGAACTCTTTGTGGGAAGCATCATCCCGACCAGCAACTACTTATAAGTAAAACATTTTTGCAAATAATTTCAACCTGATTGTCTTTTTTTTTTTTTATTTCAAAATATTTAAAATCTTGAGCTAGGGGCTAGCTGAAATGGCTTTTTGTTTGTTTTTAATTTCAGACAAGGAATAATGTGGTTTTCCTACAGCCTTAATAATGGTCCTTCAGGAAGCTCAGTATCCCAGAGAAGCTTCCTAGAGGATTTTGTATTTCTGTAGCCTTTATCTGTGATATGGTGAGCATGATTTGGTTCCAGGAGAGCTAGCAGAGCTTTCACCTGGCTACTGCTACTCAGGAGAGAGTAAATGGTGAAGAGGCAATGAGGTCAGTGTTGTTTACAGGTCATTTGATGAATCCCACAATCCAAACTGGATACATTTCTGAATCAACGGTTTCCAGCCATTCTTTATTGTACTATTACAGGTAAAAGCTTTCAGGTTTCTGTTCCATTAAATAAAGGCTAATGTTACAGAGGATTATCAGAAGAGAATCTTACAGAAACCTCCCTGGCCTTCCCACCTCAACAAACAGCCTGTTTAACACCCCACCCAATGCCCAGACAGAAATTACCTGGGTGCAGCTTTCCAGGGCAAGGTTTTTGAAAATTACAGGGACAGAAAAGGGATCAACACAAAATAAATAAATAAACAAACACCAAAGGACTTGTGAGAGAGTTGTCTTTCCTGAGCCACAGCCCTGCAATCCCAACCATTGCAAGAACATCTTTCTAAAAGGCAGGGGGGCACTCGCAGCTCTCAAAAACTCTGATTTAAAAGAGCAGTTTCAACAAAATGTGCTTGAAGAACTCTCAGGAGAGGGACTGGAGTGGATCAGAGGATGCTGGTGTGGGGACAGAGCCTTAGGAGCACCAGGGCTGCCTTCCCACTGTGCTGTGGTGAGCAGGTAAGGCCAGAAATGCAAAATAGGGCTGGCCTGTAGGACACAAAGAGCTGTGTGTGCACAGGGAGGCTGCACAAGCAGCAACAGAGAGCAGGGAACAGGGAATGACTTGCAGGTTCTTTGTACAGGGGTTGCTTCAGACCTGCCAAGCCAAAGATGATTTGTTGCTGCAGTGTGTGGGTTAGACCCCTTGCACCATTCCTCAGAAAAGAAAGATGTTTTCATTAAATCATAAGGCATCACCTAGGCTTTTCTCTTCTTTTAATAACTGTTTGCCTCACCAAAGCATAAAACTCTTTTCACCACCTACATATCATTCAGTGAGAAGCAGCTTTTACAGCAACATCAATAATGAACATTAAGATGGGATAAAGGTGTGTAGCTCATCACTGGCTCTTGGATGAGACCAGCAGGATTTTAAGCAGTCTGGGTGATTGATGCTTTCTCAGAGCCTTTTTGCCTAAGGATGCTGTCAGACAACAAAGGCAGGAGCTGTGCCATCCTAACAGCAGACACAAGCAAGTTTGAAGGAGCTCATTAAGCACGTGCAGGTCTTGGCTCTCCTACATGACACAGTTCTGGGAACCACAGCTGCAGTCAGGTTATAGCAACACCAGCCTTTGGGGAAACAAAACAAAACAAAAAACACAAAACAAAACAAAAAACAACACAAAACACACGATCTTAAACATATATCAAATGATTAATTGCATAGCTAATGTGAGTTCTGGTAGCAGTTTTAGGAGTTGTTGGAAGGAGCCCCCAGTGTCCCAGGAATGTCACCTGTTCCCCTCTTGGCTTCCTCTGAAGCCCACGTTTGACCAGGGCAGCTCTGCCTTCTGTCACTTGTTGAGGATTTGCTGTTTGGAAAATAGCTGAAATCAAGAAGGTTTTGTAAAAATAAATCCGTGCTCTGTGCTGAAGCCATTAGTAAGACCATCCTCTAAAGTCGTATGTATCAAAACTAGTCTGCCTAAACCAAACTGTTGTCTGCTGCACTTTACAATAAAATAGAGAATAAACACCCTGCTGGGCATTCAGGTTCCCTGCTGCTTGACCCTAAACTGGAATAGGAGTGGAAATCACTGCTTTATCCTGTGGGGAAGGGAAGGGAAGGGAAGGGAAGGGAAGGGAAGGGAAGGGAAGGGAAGGGAAGGGAAGGGAAGGGAAAGGGAAAGGGAAAAAAACTTTCTATTCCTGTCAAGTTATTGGCCAATTTCCATCCTGCCAATGAAAATTCTGAGTTTTAAACAAACAACCTGGAAATGTGCTTAATAAAGTGAATCAGTGTCTCACCAAGGTAACAGTCCCTGTGTGTGACCTGGTAGCCTCACCGAGTGAGACAGACAATCTGTTCCATCAGAGTGGCTCTCTCTTTCTGCTAACTTCCCTCTGTTTCCACCCACATAATTTATTTTTTAACAGAAGAAAATAATTTCCATTTTAAAGTTATCAGACTTGCTTTTCACACGACCCATTTTTCATACATAAAAGTTTCTAAATCAGAACCACAGCTCTCTGCATCTCAGAAAATATCTGACTCCACCTTTCTCTCAGGTAAGATACCGATTCTCTTTTTCCTTTTCTCACAGATTTTTTAACCATTTTGCTGGCCCTGTGCTTGTTTCTTCAGTGATTCAACATCATTACTCTAGCTCCTTCCAGTGGTAAATCATAATGTTTAACAAGAATAGAATGGAGCTTTTAATATATCTTTGATCAGTTTGCTCTATAGCAGCCAAATGTGTCTTTTAAAGCAAGACTTTCCGCTTGTCCTGCTTGCATCATAGACAAAGGTAAATGAAGCCCAGAGGTACAGCTCAGCTTCATTCACAATTCCAGCACTTTTGGGGAAGAAGGTAACACTGCCATTTAATCTCAAAGCTTTTGACTATTTTTGTGTACTCTGATGCTGCAAGGGTAAGAGCACAAACAGCAAATCTATGTCTCAGGCTAAATAGAGTTTGCCTAATTATAAACAGGGAGCAGCAACTTCAAATAAATTCATGGTTCATAGTTTTGATAATTATATGCTTTTTGAAATATTGCTGCAAATAAAGGGATAGAAAAGCAATCAATGTGTAAGGATCAGAAGAAGATATTTTAATATTGCCTCATTTACATTCATATATATTTGAGAAACCCTGTGTGAATTGAAAGGTGAAGTCTGAATTCATCTGTGACAATCCAGAATTTAAAAAACAGAAACAAATCCCAAAAAAACATTCAAAACCAAAACCAAACCAGAAAAGTTCCAAATGCAATATATGAGTTACAAATGTTAAAAAAAAACTCTTATGAGGGGAATTCTAGGAACACATTGTGGGAGAAATTTGCAGTACTGAAATTCGGAACACTGACTTTGATTACAGTCCTGAAAAATATTAAAGTAGGATAAATTTGTTAAAGTCAAATCAGAAAGTGAAGAAACAATTCATTAAAGAGCTGTAGGCACATTAACAAAATCCACCAGTTCTGCAATCACAGCCATAAGCTGTCAGCAGAGAATATATGTGATCATTTATTTGATTATAAAGTACCTAAGAGTGTTCAGCAGGTCAGATTTCTCAGCCAGCTGAATTTTCTAATAGCTCTTCTCAATCAAGGGATTGTGCTGCACAGTGGAACACTGAGCCCAGGCACGCTGATGATGGAGGTCACTGACCCATCTATTTAAATAAAAAAAGGACTGTGCACAGCAGCTCTGGAAATGCTACTTCCTACAGGTTTCTGTTCAAAATCTTTGCTTTTGCTGTTAACATATAAATTCAGGTCCTTGCCATTAGGTGCCATGGCACAATAAACTGGAGTTGAGCAAATATGTAACAAATCATTAGTCTGAACAGTAATTTGACCTCTGCACAATTCAGAACCCAATTTTTCATAAGATTATGCACGGGTTTAAGTCTGTCTACATGTGCAATGCTCTTGCAATTAATCACCAGGAGCAAGTTGCTCGAGGGAATCAGGGAAAGAACATTTACACCATGTCTTATAATTGGTTGAATTTGTTTCTTACTAATCAGACACCACGTAGCATTTTAGTTTTAGTTATGTGTAAATTAAAAAGAGTTGGCTGCCCGTTTTGTTTCAACATTCCCATTTCTCTTCCACCAGGAAAATTTTTCTCAGTTAACTCCCTGGTCTCTCCAAGCAGAGGTTATGATCAAAAATAACAATCCACACAAGGAATCGGAAATCTTCTGTTGTACTAAATGGCTTTGGGGGCAGATCCAAAGAAAGATAGAATTGTAAATGGAGGCTTGTAAATAGGATCTAAATAGCCAAATTCTCCATGAGTAGAAAATCATGATCTTGGAAAGTTGCTCAGCTGGTGCTAGAGGAGAATAAACTCCAAAACTCCTCTCTCTTTAGTGTCGCAGACATCTTTTCATGAAAATCCTTTCCTTAGGATTTTTCCTCCTGAGAAGCTGAGAGGCTTCAGGAACAAATGTAAACAATGGTTGTCTGCTGCTGTGGAATGCAACAGGTGCATCTGTGATTTGTCTCATGTGGTTGTTTGTAATTAATGGCCAACCACAGCAGAGCTAACTCGGACAGAGAGTCTGAGACAGCTGCCTTGTTATAATTTTTTTTTTCTACTCTTAGCTTAGCTACCCTTCTGAAATGAAACCTTTTCTCTATTCTTTTAGTGTAGTTTTAATGTAATATATATCTTAAAATAATAAATCAAGCCTTCTGTAACATGGAGTAGGATCTACTCTCTTCCCTCATCCTAAGACCCCTGCGAACACCGTCACACTTTAGATTAAACTTGAAGGTACAGCCTGACCTGGCCTGAGCCCAGAGCTGCCCCCAGCCCCAGGTGAGCTCCTCAGCAGTGTGGGGAGCCCACACACACTGGGGTGGGCCCTTCAAACAGGAGCCTTTACACAGCCATTTGCACAGAACAGCTGCTGAGGAATTGCCAAAGCTGCATAGGTATGAGCGCATAACCCCTCTGCTCACCCTCCCTGCTGCATTTCTACTTTTGATCCTCCCCTCCCCTCCCCTCCTCTCCTCTCCTCTCCTCTCCTCTCCTCTCCTCTCCTCTCCTCTCCTCTCCTCTCCTCTCCTCTCCTCTCCTCATCATAAGAGCCATTTTTAATAAAACAGCAGATTGTAAATTCTCTCTATGCCAAACAGAAACAAGTCTGGAGGCTGCCTAATACCAGGTTCTCAATCCAGCTCTCATGGCAAGGAGCTGCATGGCTCTAAGCCTGAGAAACTGAACCTTCCAAAACCTTCCTGAGCACAGCTCTGGAGAGGTACAATTGCCATCTTGGAAACCTTAAAGAACAGTGGAGGAGATAAAATCCCTGGGTAGGGAAGAAGCAGAAACCACCAGGTTCCATCTGGCTCCTCACACTCTGCTGAGAAATCTGGCAGCGAGGAGAGGGTGCTGAACAGCTTGAAAGGTTAGAGTGTGATTAATGGGATGGCGTGTGCTGCCACGTGGTAATCCCCCTACACACCACCCAATCCAATTTGGCCTATATCATGCTGTAGAAAAGATTTAAATAGTCTTTCAAGGCCAGAAGAATAACATTATTGTGGTCCTCTATTCCTGCTCAATACGATTATCTCAAAAGTAGATTTACCGGGGAGAAAGGGTTTCAATTACAGGCAGAAATCAGTTAAAATAAAACACTCCTCCATCCCAATGCAAACTCATTTGAAGAGTTGTTTATTTGTGAGTTAAACTATTATTTTCAGACAGGGTGTTCCAATGAGGCAAGTTGAAATTTAGGAATTCTGTAATAGCAAAATACAAGCTGTTAAAAATTGGTTTCTCTATTAAATGAAGAACTTGCAGAGGAAATTGCAAAGAGGGGAACTCTATATGTATGATATTGTCAAAAACCTTAACTAATGAGCATTTTTAATAAAAAAAAAAAAAAAGCTGGTCATAAAAAGGGTATTTGAATATCTTAAAGAGAAACTAGTTAACACATCTAACTGGGGTGGGGGGAAGTTTATATTTAGATACTTTTTTTAAACCACAGTCTGTTTTCCTTCTGGCCTTGTTCTGTTCATGGACCATGATAATTAGAGTGCCAGCAGTGGCCAGAGCCTGCATTTGGAAGGAAACAGCAAGAGTGGGTTTGGCCATTTAGTAACCATTTTATAATCAAAATTAATTTACTGAAGAAACATCCTGTGCATCTGTGGCCATGTATAGAAAACTTTTTTTCCTTTTCTAGCACAGCAGGATTAAACAATTAAAAATTAATTATTATTAATTTTTGTCTCTAAAATGGTTCATTTTATGAAAAGAAAATATGTTTTGACATTTTTAAGAACATGATATTCATGATGTGTGATACTTCAGTGTTGGTAAATTCAGTGCAATAAGTTAGAGCCATATATTCCAGCAATATATGGAAGAAAAAGAAGGCTAGGTAAAAAAGAGCAAAAACCCCTAAAAATCTGTTCATGTGCTTACTCAGGTTCTTTTGGGGCTGGGCTTTTATGACGGTTTTATTTTTTAAGAAGTCCCAATGAAATTGTGAGCCTTACTTAGATTTGAACTTACAGAGGTGGCTAAGTGATCTTTTGATCCAGATTTCAGATATGATGTATTTCTTCATTATGAACAAAACTAATTGCTGCTGGAGATTAAACTGCCACATTTTTCCCTTCCACTGCAGAACATTTAATTCTCAGTCACTCTGAAGCCTAATTTTCCTCTATTTCTTTTAGCTCTGTTTTGCATCTTCCCTCATTATTCAATCAGCTTTCAATCCATGACCTACAGAGAATGTGAGAACTTTCCAGCACTGGTTAATGAAGCTCCAGGAGATGTGCAGATTGCTTTATCATCTCAGTGCTTCTTCCCTTTGGTTAGCTGAATTGCAATATTTTGTTCTTCAATATATATTTGCTGTACATTAACACATCTCGCAAAGCTTGGTCTTTCCTATTTGAAATGCACTTTCAGAAGAATAAATCCAGATGTCAAGAGCAGAAAACAGTCATCTTTTTCATGAAGTTTTGTGAGAGTTGGATCCAGCAGTGGCAAACAGCAGCCTGTTGATTCCAAGAAGTACTGAAGTAGTCTGACCCATTTAGACCCTTAAAAAATGTAAATCTGCTTGTTCTTGGCTTTTCAAATGGGTGCAACTGTTCCAGAGAGTATTCTGGTAAATATTCCAGTGTTACAGTCTTTTAAAGGATTTTACCATAAACTTTTATTTAATTTTAGTTTTTTGTACACAGCTGGCTATGATGATCTTTGGAGTAATTTAATATATGTCTTATACATTTCATTCTTTTGCCAAAATGTAAATAAAATTCCTATATTTTATCTATCAGTATTGATCAGTTGTCTGTTTGGATCTGTTAGTGATTCATTTAAAAGCGGGCATGCATACAAATGTTTTAAAATACAAATATACATATCTTTTTACAGATATATAGATACATTACAGATATATAGATATACAGATATATAGATATACATACACACAAACACGTGAGGTTAAATATTCCTTTAAAAGTGGGCATGCATACAATTTTTTAAAAATATAAATATACATATCTGTATAGATTTATAGATACATTATGAATATATAGATATACAAATATATAGACATACATAGACAGGTGAGGTTAAATATCCAGAGCCAAGTATTGGAGTGGTGAATTTCTGATCGTGGGTCACAGCTCTGTGTTAATTGCACTTATCCAATTTGCATGTGCACTTTGTAGAAGGATTGAATGTACACTCAGTATTGCCCCACTTTCTGCTCTGTGGGAGCAAAGGGAAAAGTTCTTGGGAAATGACATGGGCAAACAGAAATGTTGATGGTATTTTTACGAGATTACAGCCTTGCTGGTGCCTGTGTGCCTCAGAAACATCACCAGATAAATAGATGTGCAGCCACAAGGAGGACAAGATTCCCTAAATATTTATGAACCAGGAACAGTAATCTAATTTGTGGGCACGAAACGCAAGGAGGGGTCAATAGGTCTTTGTCTGAAGCATCACAAGCATCATTGAGACTCTTCACCTGAATGCTGCAAAAAACCCTGTTCTGTGTCTCAATTAAATATCTTTTATTGCTGCCAGTGCTAAGCAGCCCTCAAGTGCTGCTTTCCAGACCTGGTGTGTGCTCCTGCAGCACTCACAGAATGTGTCAGTGTGACTTCATATGCCATGTCCTCCAATATTCCTTTTGGTGCTGCTGTGTTATTGCTAAATTTGTGTTCCTGGCTCAGGATTTCCTGCCAAACGGAATATAGAATATGTTTGGGTTGAATAAAATGGTAAAATTTCTTATGTACAAAACATTACCATTTGAATGTTTTCATTATAAAATTTTCAGGTATATGCAAGCATGCCTTTAACTGATATCAATGAAAAAACCCTGATTAGCTTAGAAATCCTCAAAATACCCCACACTGAAAGTACAGGCAACAATCCAGCTAATTAACCTTCTCAAGGGCAGTTTCTGAATCAACCTGCTAAAATACATATGGTTACATATAACTCAGGGACTGATGGATTGATTGATTGATTGATTGATGGATTGATGGATTTTTTTTAGCCATGTTAATGGAAAGGAAATAATTTTTGGCAGTTCCATGGTGTATCACATTGTTTTTTTCCTTTGGACTGTCAAAGTTATCATTTATATATTTAAATACAATTGCTAATTTCTTACAATAGCATATAATAGAAACCCTGTGTGAAACTAAACTGTGCTTATAGGTATATCTGATTTTTATAATTTGGGCATCCAGATTACTAAATGAGGATTTCTAATTCTATTTACAATTAATTGATTGGATTTGGGAACTGGTAGATTTGTATGTTTATAATGGAAGGATTATCATGACTTTTATTGTGAACATTGCAAGGTTAGTGATGATGAACTGGCTCTTCTGCACTCTCTGCTTTTTGACATAAAGTTTTAGAATCTGACTGGTCTCATCCTGCAGACGGTAACTAATGGAGGGAGTAAAGATATTTATTCAGCAAACCAATTTTCATGGCAGCATCCTTCCCTTGGCTCCTGAGGGTGTTGTCCCAGGATTGGGAGTGATCAGTTATGTATTATGGGCAAGGCATTGCTGATAGCTGAGCCACAGCTGACCCTGGCACAGCTTAATCCAAGGGCAGAGCTGCACCCAGCCCTGTGCCACAGCTGGCATTTTCCATGGGCCTTCCCTGCTGATAACTTTCTCATTGGCTATAAACTCACCCTAAACGTTACAAAAAAAACAACTCACACAGTGGTAAGGTTTGGGTTTAGGTTTTTTTTTTTTTCCTTTCTCCTTATAGATGTCATTTAATGAGCTTTGCTAGATACAATTTTCTGATTAAAACAAAGCTGATTAAAAAGTAAATTAAAAGCAAACTCTCCCTGATTGTTTTACATTATAATGTTTTTAATCACAGGAGTGGTATCAGTTGGGTATCGCATGTTTGCACTGCACTCCCCTCCTGCCCCAATCCTGCTGTTCCATGCCCTGCCCCACCAAAGCCCTCAGCTGGCCTGAGCTGCAGAGCCTGGCCTCTGATAACAACACTCACACATGAGCATTATCAAACCCACAGCCTGACTCAAATTACAGCCTCTAATTCTTGTTCTGGGAAATCAGTATTCTTAATCAGCAGGGTTCCAGGTGCTTCTATTGTTCTTTGATTTCAGAGAGTGGTATCAAAGCTGCTGTTTAATATTTTTTAAAACCTAAGGTTTGAGGAAGGTAAATTACCTTTAATCTCCATAGACTGTCACTTAAGACTTATAATTTGTTTGTCTTTTTTAACCATTAAAAAGCAACTGAAACAGCTGCACTCTATTTCATGGCTCTGTATTCTCCAAATCACTACCAATGCTTTAAAGGAGCCCACACACTGTGAGAAAACCTTGCATGTCAGAATTAATTGTTGCTGTGCCAGTCACTGGGAGTTACAGAGCTTCTTGCAGTGCAGCAGGACACCTCCAGCACAAACACAGGAGCTGGTTGCACCTTTGGGCTCTCTCACAGGCATAGGGGGAGTTCCCTGTGTCTGCAGAGTGGGAATGCAGCGATCATTTGTCCTTTCGTTGTGCAAAACCCGTCACAGAATGGGGAAGGGACCTTTCAGCACAATGTGGCTTGTGATTCTTCTTTTTCGGTGCATGCTGTGGGCCATGAACAGGGCTGCCAAAGAGATGGTTTTGGTTCAAGCAGAAGGGGGAGATGTCAGAACCCAGGAAATCCTCTGGCTGCCCTGGAGGGCTCCAGCCCCTGCCCAGGGGGCTCAGAGACCTTGGCTCAGAGCCCCAGACCCCTGTGCCTTTGATTTAGCCCCTGGAAAAAACAATTACCAACCTTAGATGAAGAATTAGAAGTCAAAAGAGTTAAGTAGAATAATAGTTAGCTTGTCACGGGGTGAAAAATAGATTTTTGGGGTTTTTAGAATGGGGGCATGAGGTCCCAAGATGGAGGAATTTGGGCATGCCCTGTCCTTTTTCCTTCTTCTTCCTAACCTACATCCTTCTGGCACTTTTAGATTGGTTTAGGGTAGAAGCTCACTGTCTAACACAGGTGATAGGTATTGGGAAGTAATTGTAAATATTGTACATGTAGATTTTAGTTATAAAAAGATAACACTGCCCTGGGGGCAGGCAGAGTGCCTGGAACTGTCCTGCTGGAGGGACCTGGGCTGGACAGGAAATAGAATTTTATAGATAGGAAACAAGAAACAACCTTGAGACTGAGAAATTAAGAGCTCTGACTCCTTCTTCGAGTGCCAGGCTGGGAAAAGAGACTTTCTAATGTATCTGGGGGTCGCTGTGACCAGCTAAAGCCCCAAGAAGTTTGTACAATCATCTTGTCTGTATCTGAGTTCGTTTCTGCAGCACATCAGCTCCCTCCTGTCCTTATCTGCCACACAATGTCCCTGCCAGGGCAGGGCCAGCCACTGAGGCCACACACACCTGGAAAGAGCTGTAGAGCCCTTTTGGAAAGCTGCCTTTGAACTCTTGTTTAACACTCTTGTCCTCCCTCTTGCAGAAGAAGCTTAGTCAGAAAGGAAAATTTTTCCCTGTGTGCCCCAGCCAGGCTATGAGGAGGCTGCAGGGAAAGCTCTGCTCACCTGCCACAAACCAAATCTTCCTCTTCAGAGTTCTCAGAATTTTCCTTTGCCATCAAAGCTAATATTAGGCATGCATCATATTCTGTATTTATGTCATAACATAGCAAGTGTAAAGACACCGAACCTCTCCTTCCCTGGCTTACAGTCACTGTAATCCTTACATTAAAAAAAGAAAATAAAATAATATATTCCTAGATCAGCCCTGTAGACTTTTTCTGACATACAGGTACGTTCTCTAAAACTCATTTTTCCCAGAAGTCCTTAGCAAGCATGTCTTATGGTGGAGGTTAAGAAAATGAGCTTTCAAAAGGCAACAGTCGCAGACATCTTTTCATGTAAAATCCTTTCCTTAGGATTTTTTTTCCTCCTGAGAAGCTGAGAGGCCTCAGGGACAAAATGTAAACAATGGTTATCTGCTGTTGTGGAATGCAACAGGTGCATCTGGGATTGGTCTCATGTGGTTGTTTCTAATTAATGGCCAATCACGACACAGCTGGCTCGGACAGAGAGTCTGGGACAGCTGCCTTTGTTATTCATTCCTTTCTATTCTTAGCTTAGCTAGCCTTCTGAGATGAAACCTTTTCTTCTATTCTTTTAGTATAATTTTAATGTAATATATAACATAAAATAATAAATCAAGCCTTCTGAAATATGGAGTCAGATCCTCATTTCTTCCCTCATCCTCAGACCCCAGAACACCGTCACAGGCAACCCTTGTTCTGCATTTACAGCTCCTGTGCTTTACTCGTGCTAAGGAAGAGGAGGAAAAGAGGAGTCCAAGGGGAGAGCTGGATGGATGCTGTTTTTCCCCAGTGGAATTCAGTGTGACAGCACAGAGCATCCCCAGCACTGTGGGGGGAATGTTCACATGGGGCAGTGCCCCAGAGAGGAGGAGCAGAGGAGCCCCAGCACCAGCTCGCCCCGTGCCCTTCTCCCTTTCACATTTTGTAGGCTGAGGTCTGTCACAGTCGAGAGGTTTGCAGCAGCAGGGCTGCAGACAGGAAATCTGATGGCAATATAAAAAAGGTATTCTGAAGGAAATGAGTGAGGTATTAAAACAGCCAGGTTTGGGAGCTTTTTGTTAGGTAGTTGCAATAAATTATTCTTTTGTGATACAGTCAAATGAAATATGTACACAGAATTCTTAGAACTTCCAAATATAAACAAATCATTATACTTTCCTTTAACTTAGAATGAAAAAGCTGTCAGGATGGCTTTTGATGAGTACAATTGCACAATGCAACTACCAGACACTACTGAAGTTTCATATACATTTTTACCTTATTTTACTAATTTGAAGTTTTGACTCCTCTGTCACTTCCTGACAAATAGAAGCATTAAAAATAGGCTATGGCTTGCGTGGAGCTCCTCACTTTATTTCCTTTTTTTTTTTTTTTTTTTTGCAAGGGAACTGTACCATCTTTATGAATAACCATTTTAGTATAGGAAATATTCTCAGTGCTCAGAGGTAACAAATAGAGTGTCATTCCAGTAATTATGTGCTGTTTGCTGCAATTATAGCCCTGAACCTGTAATTCAATCTGTGTGGGCAGACCATACGTCCATGAGAAACTCCATTGGCTTAATGGGTTTTACACTGTTATAAAGAGCAATTTGCATGTCTTAGATTATAAAGTCAGACTAATGTGCATATCCCATAAGCATTTAAGGACACATTCCTGAACTGACAAGCTCAGAGATGGCACTAACATGAGTAATAAGTCTGTGTTTATCTGCTGCACATTTGCTCAGCAGTGGTGAAATTGTGGAGCTCGTTGGCACAGGTGGTTGTGGAGGCAGGGAGGATAAATTAGGGTTAATTTCAGAGAGGGACAGTCCATCAGGGCTGTAAAGCCTCTGAATGAGGCTTTGGAAGGGTATGTCTAGACAGAGTTATTTTGTGTTTGTCCTCTTCTGGAAATCCACTCTCCTGTCCTCACTGAACACCTTCAAGTTTCAGCTACAGTGAAAGGAAAATTATCAGCCTTTAGGAAGAACTCTGAGATACAGAAACTGAAAGCAGGGAAGGGCAGCAAGACATGAAAATAATGGAGATGGGGAAATTCAAAGGACTTGAAATTGTAAATGAAAGAGCACAGCAGAAATACAGTATTAGAGTTGGTGGGAGTTGTCTTGTCATTATGACTTTTTATTGAAAGACTACTAGAAAAGAAGTGTGGAAAGGCTTATTTTATAAATGGCAGTCTACGTTTAATTTTCAAAATTACAACTTTTTTTTTTTTTCCAGAGGTCTCAAAAATTCCTCTGCTGAGAGCTTATCACCTGAAAAGAAAATAAGATTCTGCGACTTGGTAAGCACCCGGCTTGTATTGTTGAGCAGCTGTTTGAAATCAAAAGATGCTTAGTATTATTTGTAGCACTATTTGTACTTTACCATTTGCTTGGAAGCTGTAATCACGAGGATGTGGTAAATAGCAAAGTTCATGTGTACTTACATTGCATATCCCAAAAAGCCAACGTACACCTGCAAAATGGAAAAAATGTTTATTGTTTAACGTGCCGGGAAAGAGCTGCTGAAATATTTAGCGTTTTATTTGTTCTTGTGTAATAATGTGTTCTAAAGTAAAATGTGAATGACATCAGCCAAAACAGCTATTACAGAGCCTGGAGGCTGAACTGGGAGGCTGTGCAGAGCCATCAGCAGCTTGCTGGAGCCTGGCTGCAGAGCCTGTCATTATCTGAGGCTGAAATCCTGGATCTGCCACTCCTTATCCTCCATCACTCATCACACAAGAGGGGAGACCTGTGCACCCTTGGTCCCACACCTGAGTCGCTGCTCCTGTGCATCCCTGGGGCAGCCCTGCCAAGCCCAGCAGCACCACGAGGCTCTTGAAACAGAGTAGGAATTCTCCAGGATAGAAATCCATTTTGATTTAGGTGAAATGTCCATCTTTGTGTCTGTGTAGCCTGACTGCAAGGCCTAAGCTCAAAAGAAACTGCTTCAATGAAGGACAGAGATAAGGGAGGGGAGACAGAAAGTGATAGAGAGAGACAGAGAGACTGCGGTGAGAGCCGGTCAACCTGACCTAAGAATTCTTTCTGATAAAGAAGAACCAGCAGCAAATGTCATGCAAAATTCGTAAAAATGAATATGTGTGAACCTACTGTGAAATTACATGCATATGTATCTGAGAGGGGGATAAAAAGGGACCTGAAGTTCCCAGAGGTACACATGCCATTTTAGGGGAACGATTCCCGCGTGCGCCCAGCGCTGTAACAATAAACATACCAGCATCACAACTTTCACAAAAGTTGTAGAGTTTTGATTATCTCTGCAAAACATTCTGCTCCTCCTGCCTGCTCTAAGGTGCTCTGCTCTGGCAAAATGTGAATTATTGAGAAAGCAGAAAGGAAAGGCAAGGCCAGAAATGGAACTCAGTGTTTGAGAATGCAGAGCAAAGGAATAGCAGGGCTGGAGACAGAATCTCAGAGTTCTGATTCAAAGCCAAGTGCTGAAAGGACTTAAACATCCTTTCATAAAAAACAAAGCCTAAGACAAAGTTGGAAATGAAATGGTTTTTCCATTGGTCTCATAAATTGCAGTTTAAATATCTTTAAAATTTTTTTCTTAATCTTTTTTCTATTGTTCCTTTTTGCTTTATCTACTTGGACCTTTCTGAAAAATGTAACAATTTTGAAGAGAAGCCCTACAAGCTTTTTAAATCACATTCTGTTTTTAACAAAAGTAAAGAATGACCCAATTCACTACTTTCCTGGATTAATAACTACCTTCTTGCTATTATAGTTAAGGTATTAGCTCTGGCACTTAATGGAGTGTTAGACATGAAGTAAAATATGTGTCTGAAATGACTTAGATGAAATTCTTCCTCTTCCTGCCACCCACTGTTGATGCAGGCATTAATGTTTTTGGAAGCAAGAAGACAGGAAATACTTATGCTAAGCATGAAAAGTAAGAAAAACACAATTTACTTTGAACATCTAAGAATCCCTGCTTAAGCAGCAGATTTTTTCCAGTCCCATTCTAATTAATTTTGTTAAACATATCAGAAATACTTCTTCCTCTGCATGATATCACAAAACTGCTTGATTTCCTTTTGCTGATTTTTTATGTCACTTTGGGGAAATAGGTTAGCTGTGGGATGCCTACACTGAAGTGCATAAGTGTTCTGCTTTAGTCCCACACATCTATTTGTACTAAAATTGGGAGCAAATAACTTAAACTCTGCCATGAAGAAAATATAAAAAACTATTTTTATATGTTCACTTAAGCTTTCTTTTTTCTTAATACAGTCTGATTTTCAGAATCTTATTTTATGATGCAGAGGGTCCTATTATATGCAGCTCATTTAAACTTTTACACATCCCTTAAACCCTCTAATATTCAAAGTAATAATCTCAGAAGAATGTAAGCACTTTTCATGGCAATGTTTGGCCTCTGAAGCTTTTATGAAGTGCAAGGAATGTACTAATTTACCTTAATCTTAGAGAACCCCTTTAAAATTAAATTGGTCAGTAAAATAGCTTGATGCAAAGTACAAGATCAATAAGGGGGCCCATTAAAATCCATCAATCTCAGCTATGGGATGAGACAAAAAAATAATGCAGTTCCATCAGGATTTGAGAGCAGCGTTGTGACTGCAGTGGGATTCCTTTGCACTGGCAATCCCAGCCCTCAGAAACACCCAGCAAGAGCAGCTAACAAGGACATTTCAGACTCTTGATGCAGGAAAGCAGCGACCAGCTGGAAGGGGCAGTGGTAGGAGGATGATAGAGGAGCTTGTGTGAGCAGTGGGGGCAGGATATGGAAGAAGGAAGCCAGGAATTCCTAAGGGATGGTGAAAGAAAAGTTGAAGTTTGTATCATTATCGTTGCCAGTAATGAAGGGATGGAATTATTTTCAGGTTAAAAATGATTTATTGATCAGATAAACATCAGTCTCAGAGGCTGTGAGAGTTTACAGGAGTTAGTGGTTGGTTATAGTTCAAGAGTAGCCACAAGTTTCTTGGTTATAAGGTAATATATAATTTTCTAACTTGATAGACAGGCATTGCTAGGTTTATTTTGCTTTTCTGACCTATTACTTTTACTTAATTTTGCTGCCCTGTGAAAACTTTCATTTAATGGGTTTCTGTCTCACATCTACACATATGTTTTTATTATAACTTATAAAGTCTTATTCTATATAACAGCACTCTTACATTATAAATTTTTCACTACATTTTTAATAGTTTCTCACTTACTTAAGGTATATTCTTACTTATAACTAGAGAAACATAAGTATGATTTTTCTGCTTAATTTCTGTGCATTGTATTTTTACATCGATCTAAGCTTCTTCCAAAGCTGTAAATCAAACTCTTCAAGTGTCTGTGG
Source organism: Melozone crissalis (assembly GCF_028551555.1). NCBI lineage: Eukaryota > Metazoa > Chordata > Aves > Passeriformes > Passerellidae > Melozone > Melozone crissalis. The sequence continues at coordinate 17,165,092 of NW_026535785.1, read as the reverse complement.
AATTTTTTTATTTTTCTGATTCCCGTAGTTTGAATACCCCCAGGAGTTATAATGAACCTAATGAATCATTAGCATCCAAGCCCTGCCCTGCTCCTCAACTGACATAATATTTGGGAACAAAAATGTAAGAATACTTTTTTATTTCATTATATTAATTTTCCTGGTGTAGCAGTTAGATGTGTTTATTGTTACATAATTTTACATCAAAAAGGTAAAACTGCAGGTAAACTCACTCTCTTCCCTAAAGAGCTGGTGGCCTAAAAGGGAGGGATGGAGGTTGTGGAAGTTTTTATTTTTCTGATTCCCATAATTTGAATAACCCAGGAGTTATAATGATTCTAATGAAGTATGAGCATCCAAGCCCTGCCCTGCTCCTCAACTGACATAATATTTGGGAACCAAAATGTAAGATTTCTTTTTTATTTCATAATATTAATTTTCCTGATATAAGAATACTGATGTTAGAGGTGTTTATTTTTACATAATTTCACATTAAAAAGATAAACTCAGCCTCTTCCCCAAAGAGCTGGTGGCCTAAAATGGGGGGATGGAGGAGAAGGGATGGAGTGGTTTCCCAAAGCAGCCAGCAGAGCAGGGCAGGTGAGCCCAGGCTCCCTGGCACTCACCTGGCTGGCAGAGCCATGGGCACTGCAGCTGCATCAAGCCTGATGAAATGGCTTCCTAATGAGAGAGGACATTGGATTAGAATTTATATAAAAGAGGAAAAAAAAAACCCAGCCAAAAATCAGAGGATTGTACACTTGTATCTCTCTATCAGCAGCTGATTTCAAACTCCACTGAGGGTAAAGGAGGAACAAAGCTATTTCAAACAGCTGCTTTTCAAACAACTAAATTCATTTCCTGATCAGAGCTGAATTCTAAAGCTCTTAAAGCATCAACTTCCATCTGAAAATGAGGGTAGGAGCAGCCAAGAAATTAAATGCTTTCCTCCCAGACCATTTTTATTAGCAGCGTGCCTCCCTACTGGCGCTGCAGCTCAGGAGCCTGGAGCAATTCACTCTCAGCCTGTAATGGGCTCCTTCCATGGCCTTTGCTCAGAACAGCCAGGAGCAGCAGAAGGAGCTTGTGCCTGACCTTTTCTCCTAATAGCAAAGAGATGGAGCTGTGGCAGTGCTTTCCTGCAGCAGTTGTACCACCCTCTGCAGCAGCTCATTCCATACGGCAGCCTGGCCTACAGGTCCCACAGGCCAGGCTTTCAGGCAGCTTGTCTCCAGCCCTCCAAAATGTCCCATCAGCTCTCCATGGCATCGCTAGTTCTGCTGTGTTTCTGCTGCTGTAGCTCTGTGGTTTGCTGCTGAGGTGCTCTCTTGTGACACCTTTCTCTGGCTTTTAGGGCTCCTGGGCAGTGTTGTCGCCCCAAATTCTCTCCCCACCTCAGAACACCATTATCTGGTATGCTTTGGGATTTATTGAGTAAATACAATGCAACTTGAGTATCCCAGTTTTTACATCCTTATCTGTAAGGATGTATGTGGGCACAGTTAGAATACAGGATATAAAACATTGTGAGACTGAAACTTTTGGGCTGTCAGAGTCTCAAAGTCTCCATGCAGGCCCGTGTTAGCAGACAGTTATCACACTGCACTGATTTCTTTTCAAACAGGCCTAGTAGAAAATTGTCTCCAGCCAGCAAACACAAGTTCAGCACAGATGGGAACTTGGCCTGCAGCCACTTTATTGACCTGAAAGGAAGGTGCTTTTCAAAGCTTAACTGGAACTGTTTAAATAGCAACACTGTAAACAAGAAACCTTCTTTCCCCCCATGCCTCCCCTCCTTCCCTTCCCTTAAAAATCAAAGCAATCCCTTGTCCAAAGCTGTTAATGTTAGGAGGAAAACAGGGAATCAGGAGCTTTAGGGAGTGCATGGTCAAACTTGTGTTCACATTTACAGCGTTTCCCATTTCTGCTTTTCTCATCAAATAAGCACAGGGCTGACACAAGTGAGATCCTCAGCAAGTCTGTTACAGAAGCATTTCATCCCCACATCAGGGCTATGAGCAGATGTGCAGCCTCTTGGCTTCTCTTTTGGGCATGATGGAGATGAGTCCAGAAGCAGCAAATGGTGATGGAAAGATCCAGAAAAAGTGAAGGAGACCAGAGATGGAAGGATCCAGAAGAAATGAAGGAGACCAGCAGGGCTGATTTCACCCAGGCAGAGCCTTCCTGATCCCAGCTCCTCGTTCATCTCCCTGCCCTTCATGTCACCAAATCCCAGACAGATCTGCCTTGGGCCCCATCACTGAATAACTCCAAGACAGATCACTCAGAGTCCCCAGTCATTCGTTCTTGGCACAGATATCCATTACAGGAAATTAATTGTACCCCCCATGCAGGACCTTGAGACTGAGGAGAAACCAACACCCAAATGTTTACAGTGGACTCCAAGCTTCTACACACTCAATACCATCTTTCTTGTTTCCTGTACGTCATTTTTAGGCTTTCACAGTTTTGAGAGCAGTGCCCAGGGATGGTTACTGGTTTCACACCAGTGGGAATATCATTGTATTCTTCTGGTACTTTTCCAACATACCTTGAATTTCTTCTTAACTCCCTGAAGCTGTGAGAGCCTGTGCAGATTTATCCAGCACTGGATGCAGAGCATGGCACAGCAAATAGGGGATATTTGTCCACTGAGAAAGCCTTTGTGCTGCCTAAATTATGATTTTTTTTCTTAGAGGTTGAGAATATGTTTTATCTATCCAGAAAAAAAATAATACAGAAGAACTAAAATACGAAAGTAAAACATGAAATATGAGAAAGACCAGAAATGTAGTGACTCACTTGACTTTGAATGTGGCCTGGAAAAGAAAATGTTTCTTAACTGTTCCTGCAGCAGGATAATTCATAACAAATACAATGACAGTATTACTCCTTACTTACATCCCTAAATATAACAGGGCACATATGAAATGAACAGAGTTTATTTTTCATCTGGTCTCTGGTAACCCAGTTAAGAACACTGTGCAGGAGCTGCACAGATCCACAAAAAGAGCTTAGCACCTGGAGCTGCATATGGCCAGACTGCAGGGCCTTCCCTACCAATCCATTTAAAGTACTAACAGTGTCCAGCTCCCTATTTCTCTTTTTTCTTTTTTCTTTTTTCTTTTTCTTATTTTCTTTTCCTTTTCTTTTAATTTTCTTTTTTTTCTTTTTCTTTTCTTTTGTTTTTTCTTTTTTCTTTCTTTTTCTTTTTTCTTTTTCTTTTTCTTTTCTTTTTTATTTTTTTCTTTTTCTTTTCCTTTTTTCTTTTTCTTTTCCCCTTTCCCTTTTCCCTTTTTTTTCCATTTTTCCTTTTTTTTTTTCTTTTTTCATATATTTATAAAACATATATTTCTCATATCTTAAGGGAGGATGGTTAACCAAGTGGCTGCTGCATATAAAGAAAGGGAGGAAGTTTAGAGGCAAAGTCAGTGCAGAAAACCTCCAGGTGTTCTTTTTTGGGAGGGTGGGGACAGGGACCCACAGAGGCACCTCATGAAGGTTCAGTGGCATCTGGGAAGGGGCAGAGCTTGGGCTGAAGGGGACATCTGGGGGAGGTCAAAAAGGCAGTTTTGACTGTTCATTCCAGATTTGAGGAATTGATATACTGAACACAGTGGTCTGAATCTCACCAGCCCCATAAGCTCTGTCTGCAAACACAGGACTGAAGTGCACCCACTGCTGGGTCCCTCCATGTCGCAGACACATTTTATGAAAAATCCTTTCCTTAGGATTTTTCCTCCTGAGAAGCTGAAAGGCCTTAGGAACAAAATGCAAACAATGGTTATCTGCTGCTGTGGAATGCAACAGGTGCATCTGTGATTGGTCTCATGTGCTTGTTTCCAATTAATGGCCAATCACAGCCAGCTGGCTCGAACTCTCTGTCCCAGACACAAGCCTTTGTTATCATTCTTTCCTGTTCTAATTAAGCTAGCCTCCTGAAGAAATCCTTTCTTCTATTTAGTATAGCTTTAAGGTAATATATATCATAAAATAATAAATCAAGCCTTCTGAAACATGGAGTCAGATCCTCATCTCTTCCCTCAGCCTGAGACCCCTGTGAACACGGTCACACCTCCAGTGATGCCACCAGAGTACAAGGGACATCCAAGAGATCCAGGCAGATCTCAGTTCAGATGCACAGAGGCCTCATTGCTGTTTAAAAGTCATGCTAAAGACATTCTTTTGCTTGTGAAACAGCACTTTTACTGGGCATGACGTAGTTCTGTGTGATCTTAAAGCTTTTACATCATCTGTCTTTAAATAAAAACACGCCTTATGGCAAAAAATAACGTTACAATGTAATTAGACTCTATAGTCTGGAAATAAGCCCTCATTTTAAAGGCACTATTACTGGAAAGCTATTTGCACAGCAGATGTTTGAGGATATCTGCTGCATTTCCATTTTGCCAGCTAGCCTTACCCTGGCAGTGCTGGCTGTAGGCACCCCGGTTGTAAATCCTCCCTAAAATGCTACCAGAAAAACCATAAATTGCAGCTAATGCAGGATGAGCCTGAAATGTTCCAGAAGTTTCTGAAAATGTTGCCTTTTCCTTTGCATTTAAACAGATCCTTGCTGGTGTCTGCTCCTGCAGTCACCCAGCCAAAAGTGTTTGCTGTGCTTGAGCCTGTTGGTTTATTTGGTTCAGGAGCTGTAATCAAGTGTTTCAGTTATACTTAGTGAGAGGGGTAAATAGTCCCTGTAGTTGTTCATTAAAACCTCCATGATGTATGCATCAATTACCAAACAGCTTGAACAAAACAGAGGTAAATTAACTTTCTGAAGCTCGCTGTCATAGCCAAAAGGAGTGTAAAGCATTAAAAGTGATTTCATGGCTTAAAGTTCATCCAAAGTACTATTAGCTTTAAGTCCAATTTTCAACTGTCAAGGGGAATATTTACAATAGTAATTTCAGATCATTATCTTAACATTTCAATGCAAATAGCCACAATTTAATTCATTATTACTCACATTACATCTTTATTTTGCCACCAACTGGTGGCTGACATTTCCCAAGCTACTAGGAAGAAATGCTAATTAGACTGGTGTGCACTCTTACCCTTTCTTAATTTCATCATGTTTGTTCTTCAGTGACATGAAGCATTTCCTTCCTTCTGGTCAACCATTGCTATTTATCCTCTGCATCCCCTCAGTGGTCCAGTTGGAAAAATTGAAATAGAGATAAGGCAAGGGAAATAATTGCCTGCTTTCTGCCTTTTTGGTAAAGTATCTAAGGATATTTGTGCTAGTGTGACAAAAATGACCTCTTTCCTTCAGCCCACCCACCCAACTTAATTTAGAGAATCTGAAGTGATCTCTGGAGTGGAATACTATATGCATTAATATGCAAATGAACTGCCAAGAAAGTTTAGATTTGCATTTAGACTGGACAAAGGGGAAGGAAATGGCTTTCTCATGCTGTTCCCTTGCATCACCACAATTTCACAAATTACTAATCCCAGAAATGATGCCAGAAGGGACTTTCTCAGTACATTTCATTCATGCTTAGATGAGTTTGATTCATCTCAATGTGTCTGGCACTTTACAGTAAACCTGCAAATTTAAAGTGCAAGCAGGACCTCAGTGGCTTTGGTAAGAACCAAATGGGTTTGAAATAAACACAATTAGTAAACTTCAAATAAAATATACCTTCCTGCTTGGGGCTAGAACGGTAATAGGTAGGAAGGAAGGTAATCTTAGGAAAGTTTCCCTAAGAATGAGCAATTATGCCAGTGAGAACATCTTATCTCCATTAAAAATAATATTATTCAAGCATATTATTTGGCACCGAAAAAAAAAAAAAAGATTTATCAGGTGAATGCCAAAATTATTGAGGGGAAAGCAAAAAGAAACCTATAAGGCAAAGCATAATCTAGTTTGCAGATGGATAGAGTTTAATCCTTCTCCTCCTGCTTTCCATCCTGAGGTTTAGTCAGCTCACAAAATGAAGAATCATTCCTGGGGTTAAAATTCAGGTGCCTGCAAATTAAAGAGTATTTTTAAGCAGATGATTTCCCAAAGACTTTCTGTATGTCTAATATTTGTTTTAATCAGGGGAGTGTTGGTTAATTTATACTTTTCTGCGGAGTGAGTCAGTGTTTCTGTGTCTGTAAACAGATGAGCTTTCAGGAGCACAGGTGCCCCAACAGGCAGGTACTTTTCAAAAATAGGTATAATGTTGAAAAAGTACCTGCCCTGGGGCATCAACAAAGAGGAATTTCAAGATCAGTTTTATGTTTGCTTCCTAATCTTTCTGGGGGATTTTTTTTCTCCTCCCAGCTACTGTAGCAAAGAAAGTACTGTAAGTCATCACTTTTCTGTTTGCCAACGTTTATTTGCCCTTTGGTTTAAATGTGTACAGTGGGAGGGTAATAGGGCAGTGCCTTTTACTGCTGGGGATACATTTTGCTGTGTCTGTATTCCACATGGCTAGAAATGAAGCATTAATATTTTTTTCATTGGAGAAATGCAACAACATTTTTCTATGTCAAAGAGACTTTCCCCTCCTCTCCCCTCATCCTGCCATGCTGCTCTGAATCTTCCCCTGTGGCTCTCTTTTGAGTGAAAAAAGGAGCATTTCATTACAATAATCTGTCCATTCTCAGCCTTTCCCCTGTCTCCATGTGAGGAGAGGGCAGGCAAGCACAGCCTGCATGTTTTGGGGGTTTTTGACCATTGTGGGCAGCACAGCTGGTTAAACCCTTCCTGCCATGTCTGTGTAAGACTTTCTGTGCTCACAAGTCCCCATTTCAGCCTCCTGCTTCTGTGACGGTGTTCACAGGGGTCTCAGGTTGAGGGAAGAGATGAGGATCTGACTCCATGTTTCAGAAGGCTTGATTTATTATTTTATGATATATATTACATTAAAACTGTACTAAAATAATAGAAGAAAGTATTTCATTAGAAGGCTAGCTAAAAATAAAAAAGGAAGGAATGATAACAAAGGTTTGTGTCTCTCTCTGTCCAAGCCAGCTGACTGTGATTGGCCATTAATTACAAACAACCAACATGGGCCAATCACAGATGCACCTGTTGCATTCCACAGCAGCAGATAATCAATGTTTACATGTTGTTCCTGAGGTCTCTCAGCTTCTCAGGAGGAAAAATCCAAAGGAAAGGATTTTTCCATAAAAGATGTCTGCGACACGCTTCCAACCAGCGGAAACTGAAATGAGCACACTTATTTTTAGGACTCTGATTAAGTCCCATTGTTGTCCAATGCCTAAACTGGAGAGTTTTTGTATTCCTAAAATCCACTGGACAAAGGGCTCTGTTCCAAAGCTTTGCTGGAATGAGGATGGAGCAGCACCCTGGGTGGGGGGTGTGCTGGGATTTGGGGGCCAAACCCAGCCTGACCCTTGTCCTCATGCTGGTTTAGAGTGGGAAAATTAAGTGTGTGAGACACTGCCCACCTGAGTCAGGCTCTGCCCAGATCAGCAGCACTGGCTCATGTTTATTCCATGTATTCCATGTTTGCCTCACCACAAACCCAGAGGGAGCAGAGCAAGAGGAGCCCCTGCCCCTGGTTTGCCATCTGCGGCCTGGTGTGGCTGGGCTGAAGCCCCCAAGACCCCACAGTGCCCAGGAGCTCCAGGGCTCCCTGCTCTGCTCTTGTGCCTCTGTTTTCCACAGGTGCAGGAGGATGAATCCAGCCTTCTCCCTTGCTTGGGAATATTTTTTTTTCCTTTTTGGTGTGTATTTTACAGTGCCATAAAATTTGGTTTTCCCGTGCTAATATTTCATTTCTTGATATCCTTCTGATTTATTTTGTATTTGATTTCAGGTTCTCAGAGTGGATAGATTTCCCACTCTGTCTCACTGTTTGTTATTCCTAATATTCTCAATCATCCTTTCCTTTCATTTTCAGACCAGGGGACTGTCCCACTATCTTTCTTTGTTTTCTTTTGCTCCCTGATAAAGAGTGAAGATCATTTCTGCACCACAATTCAGCCAGCACTCTGGATGGAGGTGCCTGCTTTGCTTAAAAACTTTCCAAGGCCACTGAGGTGATGTTAAAGAAGCCATGGAACACACATGACATTTTCAACACTTTAAGAAAGGGCAAAGGACACAAATTTACCCCAAGCACTTCCATGCTTGTATCTTGTTAGCACCCCATCACTATTAGGCTGTTTAACCTCCCTGGGACCCTTTCCTGTTCCCATTTGGAATGGGGCCTTTCCACCTGGCCTGTGCTATCCCCAGGATGGTCAGCCCTGCTGATAACCCAGAGCTGCTCTGCAGTTCTGGTGCAGCTGAGGAAATGCAGGGAAGGATGAAAGTTTGACAAGAAAGTCTCACAGATATGTGTGCTTGGCAGAAAGATTTTTAAATGTAGCGTCTGATGAAGGAATAGAGATGGAAGCAAGTTTTAATGTCAAAGAAAAGAATTTCTGAGCCAGTTTTACTGGATGACCAAGGAGGCAAAGGGTGTGTTAGTTAGAGGGGGTTTTTATGGCTTAGAGCAAAGGATAAACCCACCCCAAACAAGGAGATGTTTTTACCAAGCAGAAAGATAGCACAGGCAAACAAGTCAGCAAAGTTGCAAGTAGAAAAAAGGTCTCTAAATTTTCCACTGCAAGAAAACTGAAAAACAACTTCTAGCTTAAACTGTAATGTACTGACTTTTAGTGATTGGAGAATAGTAACATGAATATGGTAATTATAGTAGTTATGATGGGCTATAGATAAAAGTTAAGGTATAGATTGGTTCTACTGTATTAAGATGCCCAGCAAAGAAAAGTATATAATGCATTGTAACCAAAAGAATAGTATATAATGCACTGTAACCAAAACCAAAGGGTCTCCAGGCCTGCCTGCAGCTGGAGCTGACAGCTGTGGGCACAGGCTCTGTCACCCAGAGCCCTGGACTGCTGTAACATCTTGGATGGAATAAACTGCATTTTGGAGAGCCCCTGCAGTCCCACATCCCTCATTTCAGCTCTTACAGCAGTGGTCCCTTGGAAAGCTCTCTGTCAGATCCAGGGGATGCAGTAAACAATTAATGATGGTGCTAAATGAATTGCCATGCTCTGATAGAAGGCTTCTGTGAAAGTGTGCAAAGGTGAAGACAGGGAAAGAACATAAAGTGTGATCACATTTCTGAAACCATTCATTAATAATAAAAGGGGAGAAAGAAATGAAAGGGAATGTGAGAAAATGTTCTTTCTCTTTCAAGTTCCAGAAGTTCAGGCAGGGAGCCTGAAGTTAGAGAGACCCCACATTTTCAGATTAAAAACATTTTCTTTCTTATTTCTGCAAGCTTTGGCCTTCTAGAGCAGTGACCAAACCTCACCTACAGTAACTGTCCTGAAAGGTCACATGAATGTTATGGCAAACTTGATTTACTCATTAGGAAAAGTTATTTCCAACTGGTTTCTCTTTCTCTTTTGATATGGGCATTTTAAACTCGCTTTTTCTTTCTGGTATTCTGCATATTTTAAGCTAAAAAGAATTTATATCCTATAATGCTCTTCTGCAATACCTTTGCTTCTGGGTGCTCATTTAACTCTTAAAGGGGTGTTCTGATTTCACAGTTAGAAACCCTTTACTTAATCCACTTAGCAAGTGTTGATAACTGTTATAGATGAGTAATGAGATGGTTGGCTCTCACAATTAAGGGGTAAATATAATGTGTATGTTTGGAGAAGTTTTGTAGCTGTGTAGTTATGTCACTGTAATATGTTGCATTGTTATCAGAGGGTGGCCTTGGCACTCAGGGCATTTGGGAGGGTTTGCTGGTTATTGTGGTAATACCTGAGCTCCAATCAAGGTGTGAGAAGGTGATATCCACCCCTGGACAGTGAAGAAGGAATCAACTGACAGGACTCTAGGAGGGGCTAAAGGTAAAAATGTGGAGCATCCATTTTGAAGAGGAGCACGTGGCTGGTAGTCACAGGGACTCCCAGTGCTACAATTTCTCCTTTTTTAGTCCTTTTGGGGGTTTTTTGGTTTTCGTTTTGCTTTTTTGTTTTGTTTTGTTGTTTTGTTTGGTTTAGTTTGGTTGTTTGGTTTTTTTGATAAAGTTTAATAAACCTTTAAATTTTAAAAGGTGAGCAGTGGTTTCTCACAATAACCGCAGCCAAGAGTGCAGGGGCTGCCAGAGGGGCTGTGCCCAGCTGTGCCCATGCCACAGCACAGCCCCTGAGTGTCCCTTGTCTCTTGAACAGCTGCCCAAAGCTGCTGCCACAGGTACTGGGCACTCCCACTCAGGGAATCCCCACTGTTGGGGAAGATGAAACAGGAAAGCCTTATAAATATGATTGTCTGGCAAAAGATTTTGAGAATATGGAAACTATAAGCGAGATTGAAATGAAAGCAAGCTTTGAGATCCCTCAGTTGCTGAACAACTGGAAAACAATGGTGTGGCCGGCTGAAGGTAATCCCCTTTTGATGGAACAATTCCCTCTGCCTGCAGACAGGTCCAAGGGTCAGAGCAGACCCTACAGCTTGGCAGAAGGGGCCCAAAGAGGAGTTTTTAGGGTTTAAAATGTAACACAGTGTGGTAATGTAGTGATTCTTATAGGCTGTATGTAAATGCTATAGGATTTGTATCTTGTACTAGATTGGTTAGTGAGAATCAGAATATTCAGCACAGAAGAAGATTTATTGTATTGTAACGGGAACCTCGATCTCTTACCCCTTTTATTCTCTTTCCCTCTCATCCTCTCTCCCCCTCTCTTCTCTCAGCCTGCTCTGAGCTGTGGCTGGCAGCTCCCAGCAGGGCCCTGCACCCAGGCCCTGTGCAATAAACCCCAAATCCCAGCAGGGCCCTGCACCCAGGCCCTTTGCAATAAACCCCAAATCCCAGCAGGGCCCTGCACCCAGGCCCTGTGCAATAAACCCCAAATCCCAGCAGGGCCCTGCACCCAGGCCCTTTGCAATAAACCCCAAATCCCAGCAGGGCCCTGCACCCAGGCCCTGTGCAATAAACCCCAAATCCCAGCAGGGCCCTGCACCCAGGCCCTTTGCAATAAACCCCAAATCCCAGCAGGGCCCTGCACCCAGGCCCTGTGCAATAAACCCCAAATCCCAGCAGGGCCCTGCACCCAGGCCCTTTGCAATAAACCCCAAATCCCAGCAGGGCCCTGCACCCAGGCCCTGTGCAATAAACCCCAAATCCCAGCAGGGCCCTGCACCCAGGCCCTGTGCAATGAACCCCAAGTTCCACGACCTGGCTGCAGAGATCTCTGCTCTCCATCCATCCTGACCATCCTGCCCCCTCACTCCTACACCCCCCTGCTCCTGGCACGTCCTGCAGAGGGGATTGTGGCACAGAGCAGGACAGGATAACTGTGTCAGCAGGGCTGACATACTGCACAGGCTATGTGAAGTCAAAACCCTTTGTATTCCCACCTAGGAATTTAGAGAGGCAATGCCAGTGAGTATCACAGTCATGTCATAAGTTATGCTCAGTAATTCCCTTGTGCAGCCAAGCTCTTAATGTTAGACTACATATGCTTCATTGAAAGGTTTATCCTAAGGTTCCTGGTTTGCTGCATAATCTGGCTGATTTTTAAGCTTATTTATGGCTCTCCTTTTGGCCTATGCCTTTCTTAGGCTTTCAGTTTAAAGAAAACAATCCTGATGAGCAGCCCATTAGCATTAAACAGCTTTCCTAAAAGAATAGTTGTTAAATTATCACAATTTTGTTGTGATTAGTTCCTGCAAATAGAGAATGTCTCTGGGCTAAGCAATTCTCTTTCCCAGTGTGAGGAGTCATTGCCATCCACTTCTGGAAGATGCAGCCTGAATGATCTTGCTCTGTCCTTAGGTGATGCTGTGATTCTTTCCTTTCTTCCAAGGACATTGTTTCCCTCTCTTTTCACAGTGAAGGGCTGAAACCTCCACTCTAAATTTCCAATGGAGGAGAGTTGTGTGCAGGGTTATAACACATCCCTCTGTGTTAAAACACATCCCTCTGAGCTCTTTGCTAGGAACTGTGCTTCCCAGTGTTTCCTGCCTCAACTGTTTTCCTGGAATACCCCATCCAGCCCTGCCCTTGAAGATGAGCATGACTTATTCTGAAGATAAGTATGCCAGACCTGTGCTGGTATCCCTCCAGTTCTGGGTTATAATATTAGTGCTGGTACCACCTAAAAGGAATGGTTCTGTCAAGTCTGAATTGTAGAATAAAACTGTGGAGTATTGCTCTTGTGTAGCTGCTCTGTCCATACTATTCCATGCTCTTTCTCTACCATTTAACTATGGTAGAAATAGGAAATTTGCTCCTTAATTGCTTTGTGCTGAGTCTCTACATCCATTTGTATGAGTCTGTCTTAGCTATCACAATCCTTTCTATGTACAAGAGAACAATACAATTGGAACACAGAGAACTGCTGAATTTTTGATAGTACCCTGCACCTGCTCTGTTGTAGCAATATGTTCTTAGGGGGGTTTTGGATTGGTTTTATCTGGAGCTGTTTTGGAGGGTTTGGTATTTTGATTTTATTTTTTATTTTTCTGAGGCTGAAAGCTCTCTGAAAAAAAAACAAAAATGCATTACATAATTGAGAGAGATTTACAGAAAACATTCTGTGGGTTAGTTTTACCAAGTTGAATTCCAGCCAGCTGCTCTTTGTCTGTACTCACCTTTTGCTTTAGTCATGGCACATGAATATTTTCCTCCACACACTTTTTGGCTGTGATGAAATGTGATTCCATGACCTTGCAATATGCAAGGAAATCACCTGATCCCAGAGAGTCTCCGTGCAAACTGGTGAAGCTCCTGATGCTGTTCATGGGTTTCTCTGAGACAGCAGGCAGTGCAGGGTCTCTGGACACAGGGAGACCAGAAATGTGTTTATTCCTGCTTGGGACAGCACCTGTACTGTAAATTCCTGTAAAACCTGGAATTCTAAGGCAAATTTCAAAGAGTGAAGCGAGGAGAGTGAGTTCTCAGTGAAGAGAGAACATCCTTGCAGGAAACCATGGTGCCCCTCTGCAATCACTCTGTTACTCAGTTTTCCTTAAATCCTGCTGAAAAGGAGGAACATTCAGCATGGAATGCCAGTGACAGGGGAAGTTGTTTCATCTCTCTGTTAGAAAAAGGACCAGTTGGCAAGAACATTGTAAGGCACCCCTGCAATAGCCATTTTAATATTAATAAAGGCAGTGTACAAGTGCACTTTCTAGCTCAGTCCTGCCAATTAGAGGAAGATCCTCCTACACATTCTTTCTGTACTCTGCTTTTTCACAGTGCTTTCACCTATGCCATCTGTGATGTTTGTATTTCTTGATGACCTTTTCAACAGTTTGTTGTTCTCATTCTTCTGGTCATGTGAGGGAGATGGAATTCTCCAAGGAAAGCTACTTGAACATATGGCAAGGTACAATATTGTAGCATGTAAACTGACATTCATTACTGCTTCTCTGCACTGTTGACTTTATTTTTTTTCTCTAGGTTTTTTTTTTTTTTGTTTGTTTGAAGGAAGGTTTTATTATTAATGGGGGAAAAGCCCCAGTTTATGGATTGAAGTGTGAAGCAAGTTCACACCAACTGAGGAGCTGGGCCAAGCTGTAGATGAAATCTTCAGATATAAAAAAAAGATGATTGTGCTCTAAAGACCTTAACCTGTTGGGTTTTTTCCTACCAAATTCTGCCAAGCATAGGCAAAAGGAACGTATCTGAGTACAGGGACAAAAGCATTTGAGTCAGTGGTTTCACAGTTGGGGCAATAAAGGCTAAAAGTGAATGGAAAAAGTCACACACTGGGAATTCTTCAAATAATTAGAGAGTAAGGGTGTAAATATCAGGCAACTTCTCACCAGAAGTGTTACAGTCAGGAATACTTGTCCATATCATGAAGGTAACCAAATTTGAGGTGTGCCACAGGTGTAGAGAGGGGGCTGGAAGGCAGGCCTGGCATGGGTTAAATGTTGGGGCTATTTTTGCAGCTTCTATTTCCTGATGACCTTTTCAACAGCTGCCTGCTTTTGTTCTTCTGGCCATAGGAGAGAGTTAGAATTCTCCCAGGGAGGCTGCTTGAATGCCTGCCATATCCATCCATTTGTGTGAATTAAAAGGGTATTGTGTGGACATCATAAAAATGAGAGAAGAGATGGAGGCTACTGAATTGAGGTGGAAAACAAGTGAAGCATTTTCTGGTAGTTCTGCTGTCAGAATGAAAAAGAAGTACTGGATAATTTATAAATCTGTGGGTGAACAAATGACAGAACTTCATAGCACTTTACATATGTTAGAAGAAAGGTGAATGGACAACAATTTGATTGTTGGGAAGGAGAGTGAATAATCCCCAGGGCAGTGGAGAAAGCAAAGGAATGGTTTTGGTTTTGTTTGAAAGGAAGTAATCTGACATTTGACTAAAAATGGGAAGGTAAAGGAGCTGTTGGTGGCTCATAAACACAGAAGTGGAATCAGGTGTGGATTAACCAGAAGCAGTCAACTAGCAGCAGAGATGGTCGATGGGTGAAGCCAATTTTGAGAAAGAAGCAAGAGGAAAATACTTAAGAAGGGATGAGGAAGAGATTGAAAAACAAAACAAAGCAAGAAAAGCACTAATATTGCTGCTTAAAATAGTTAGAGAGGATGTTATTATTTACAGCTTACAGTTTCTGCAAGGTCAAGAAAAATCCACAGATGCAGTTTAGTGAGGCTTTCAATCAAGACGGTCCATATTAGCAAGGATATTTATGTTAACACATAAACTGTATTTGATACTCACCAATTTAGAGCCCAAATTTTAGTTATGGGAAATCTGTGGAAGAAGAAAACAACCTCATTGATTTTCACAATGCCTTCCTGTGCAAGCCATTTGTTCCATCCACCTCACCATGCCAGGCTGCCAGTGGTGCTCTGAGGTTTGCTGTTCCAGCCACAGGAGGTGTCAGGCAGTTCCACAGTGACAGAGCAGCTCTGTCCCTCTCCAGATCACACTGGGACCCTCCACCAGTGCCCAGCTCTGGTTGGTGATGCCCCTGCTGTCCTTAGGGAGGACAGAGAGGAACCTGCATGGTGAGAATTGGGCTGCTGCTGATGGTCCAGAGCTGCAGAAAGCTCCATCACATGAAACCTGCACTGTTGGTTCACGTGAACCAGAGAAGATCCCACTGACAAAGTTGTGGCAAAAAAAGGCCAGCTGAGTGTTGCAGTCCAATATCATTCACTGCCCACCAAGATTCTTGGGTTTCTGCCTGTGTTTACTGTGCAGGAACCCATCTTTAGGCTTTAATCTTTGCAAGTCCTTCTTCTTTCTTACATCCCAACACGGCACATTTTTAATCAAGTGCTGTGAACAGCATATCAAAGGAAGTGGTTGACCTTCAGATCAGCGCAGCAGATAACCTCATTCATTTATTACATTTGAGAAAAATTGTGCTTCTATCAACTTTGATCAAGAACAAAAAGAGAAATATCTGGAAAAATCTCCAGCACGTTTCAAATGCTTCGCTCCTGTTGGTTTCAGCAGCGCTGCTTCAGAGCCCTCTTGCAATTCCAAATTCCAAATATTCCAGAGAGAGGGGAGCGTGCGCCTGAGGAAAGCACGCACAAAACCAATTCTCTTATTCTGTGTTTACTCACTCTGCCAAGTCGTCTCAAAGCACCAACTACAATCTGCAAAAACAAGATTGCTTCCCTCTGGACTCAACTTGCATAAATATTTCAGTGGATAGATACATAAATTTAAAAAAAAAAAAAAGATGTTGTGGTAAATAGAAAGGAAAGGAAAAAAAAAGCGAATCTGAGATGGGCTGATTTGTAAACAATAAATATTACATCGTCTTTACACAATAAAGTTCCATAAAGGACACCAGATGATCAAAGTTGTGAGAAAGGCGTACTAGAGATAGAAAAGGATGGCTCTCAGGGTCCTAAACTACTTGTAAGTCAAGTATTCATTTTACTTGCTGGTGGCTTTTTAATAGCCAGCTGCTTGGCATTGGCTGTTTGATACTTGATTATTTCTTTATTTTCTGTTATCTCTGTCATAATCCACCCTAAGTAATTATTCAGCTCAGAGAGAGTCTGCACAGAGCATTGCTAATGTCCTGTGGTTTCTTTGCCCATCTGAGTTGTCATATGGTGCTCTTTCCAAAACCACATTTGTAGAGCACAGCCTTGGAACTGTTTAATTTTCTGGAGAAGAGTTTATTGTTAAACACTAGACTGTTATCAAAACAATTCAATATGCATGACCTAAATCTATTTGTGGTTAAATAGTAAGGTCTGGAGGTTAATAAAAAGAACTGCAGCAAGCTGCTCACAAGATAATTCAAGAAACTTATAAAGGATTGTAGAACTCCAGCCATTTTCCCATTAGGCTTAAGATAAAAGTAAATATAAAAGGAAGATGACAGTTCTATATTACTATTTCCTTAACAATATTGAGAAATTCCATTGTTTCAAAGGTTAGGTGAGACAATGAGTTGGTAAAAAGCTGGAGTTTTTCCTAAATTTAGCAAAATGGGTTTTTCCTCCCTCTTCAGGTAATTCTTCCTTTTATTTATTTTTGTTTTTTTTTTTTTTTTCCCCCACTGTCTTTAGCCTTGTGAATTGCTAGAGTGGGAAAGAGAAGAGACCTAAATCAGCTTCCAGTTCAGCATTTAAGCAAGAACAGTCACTTCTCAAGTGCTGCTGAGTGTCACAGCAAGACAGGGAAGGGAAGTGGCACTAAACGACTCCTGAAAAGTCAGTAGGCTTATTAAGCCTTACTTAAAAAGTTGATTGGGGAGCTAATTTAGAGCTCCCCTGTCCTGCCTCTTAAGTATGATGAAAACCCTTAAAAGACTCTCAGTGGCGCTAACAGATTCAGAGTGGCATTGAGTGTAGGCGAGGAGTGGGAGCAGGGAAACACAAAGTTGGGAGGGCTGGGTGCCTTTGGCTCCCTGCCTGTGCCCTTTTCCTAGAGGGCAAGGGGCACAGGAGGGGTATTTTGCTGCCTGCTGCTTGCAGTAGGGTTTGTCACAGCACAATATGACAGAGTCCTGCCACCAGAACCTCTGTGGAAGCCTAAGGTGGGTCTGAATGCCACCCACACCCATCCCCACTTGCTGAGCAGCAGAAATGGATGGGGATTTAACACCAAACCCAGCTTCTCCCCGGGTTTTATTGGTGTTAGTGGCATTTCCTTATTGTTCATGTGGACGTGGTGGCACCAGCGAAGAGCCAGGCAAGCACTGAGAAGGTGGCACTGGAAGCTGTTGTTCATGCTCTAAATTGCTTCTTAGCTGAGCCTTTAAAACTGAATGTCACTGCATAGCAAACTGCCTGCCCTTTTAATGGAAATGTCAATCCTTTAGAAAGTTCTTGTTTAGAGGAACCATGTGCTAGACAATACTCCTAATGAAGATCTTCTTCCTTTGTCTCTGCACTTGCCCTCTCTTTTATTCCCTCCATGGAAATACCAGCCAGGACTCTTCAATTATGGAAAAAGCTTTTCATTTTAACAACTGTTTTGCAGGCAGTCTTGCTAATGCATTTTGTCTGCCTTTGTTTTCCAGCCTCCCACTTCCATTGTCGTCGTTTAAAATGACAGCAGACTGAGCTTTTTCATTAGGAAGGAGCTGAGACCAGGCACTGCAGTTCAGGCTGTGCCTGCAGAAAGAACAAAGGCTTGACTCTTTAATTTTAAACTCACTACAGGTGCATATCCAACAAGATATTATTGTCTTATGGCCATGAAAAGTGGAAATATTTTGAGAGAATGAATTCTTAATCTGTGACATCAATAACATGACCCTCCAGAGTGTCTGAGAGTATTTCATTACCCACAGAGAGTGTACATGCTTGTTTTTATCCTCTCCCAGCCAAGAGTCAGAGCACATTATTAGTTTAAACTTCAGGGAAAGAAGATTAAAGTGGGGTTTTTGTGTTCCAAGTGCAGCAAGCTGAACACTGCATGGATGGGTGGTGATGGCAGCCCTTGACTTCCTAAAGAGACACAGGCTTTGTGCATCCTATTGATTTTCCAGGACCATGTCAACAGGAATGCTGCTGCTGGAGCTGCCTGCACTCTGTTTCCTCTCTCATACTCTGATTATTCTGGAAAGGGCAGGGTCTACCCACACAGTACATCCCTGGTCACTGCTGAAACAGAAAAAAATGCATAAGAGGACATTTATTTTCAAGCATTATTGCAATCACTGGTCCCTATATTAAGCAAACTGTCAGTTGTCCAAAAGCTTCTTTAGAGAGTATTTCCATCTCTGTCTTGCTTTCCTTAAGATGGAAAAAAGCAACATTAAATTGCCTGTCCGTGAGAGTTTATTAAATTTAACACTGCATATATATACATTTTATATATAGATATGGAGATATACACTGATAGGTGTTTAACAACCACATTGCTTTTAACTTCTTTGCTAAGTAATGATAAGTCAAAACCAAACTGTGGTGTTCTGTGTGATATTTTTATGTGTGAAATACCTTAATCTACTCTGAATATCGTCATCGACTCTGAAATGTAGGCTGTTGTAAACATGTATTGACAGCAAGTGTATTATTGAATCTCTGGGGTATCAATAAGGGAGATAACAGGCTGTCTCCTGAGATCTCAAAACACACACCTTTCACAAATAAGCTTGTTATTAACACCACCACTGTGTTATCAGAGTCTTTCATCAGACCAAACTGTGTGTTGAAATCACTTTCTGCATATCAGCTCTGTGCTATTATTATTATAATCAACAGGAAGTTGAATTTCGTTAATTGCTCCAGTTATAGCTTATAGACACTTACTCTAAATTTGCAATATTATTGAACCTGTCCTAAAAGGGAGACAGACAAATGTTATTATTAATGATTGACTGAAACAGATGAAAGAAGCATCATTTCATTGCTCCTGCATTCCTGGTTAAACGGTGCTGGATATGCAAGACGATCCTCAAACACTGCAGGAGTGGCTTCCAGCTGAGCCCAGCTCAGCACGCACTCAGCACCTGCTGCTCCCTCCTGGCAGTGCCACCGAGTGTCACCTGCAGCAGGGCTGGGCACAGCTGTGCCACACTGGGGGCAGCCTCTCACTGGGCACTGTCCCCTGGCTGTGCCAATGACACGGTGAAAAACGCCTATTTTATGATTGGCTTTTTGCAAATGTTAAAATGAATATCATGTGTGTTATGTCAGAAAGTTATGCTGTATTAATTTTCTTAAGTAGTGAGTTAAATATAGTTTTAGGTTATAACAAAATGTAAAATAGATACTATGCTATGTAAGACACTTTTTTTAAAGAAAGGATTGGCAGTGAGATAGCAGCCTCAGGACACCTGAATCTTTCAGAGAAAAAGAATTTATTGCTCCATTATCAGGAGAAATGAACTTCTTTCTGCCTCTCTCAGCTCTGAAGATGCTGTCAGGATTAAGAGGAAGAAGCTGACACTGACCAGACAGAATCCTGTGTTCAAATGGAATTTATACATCATGTATGAGGTGTGGGTCCTTTTTTGGGCTTACGCTGCCCAGAAAAAGGTACCCAGAGTGTCTGTAACTCGTTGTTTCTGTTGTCTCATATTGTCCTAATCCAAATTGACCCAATTATTGTTACTCTAATTATATTGCTATTTTTATAACCATTTTATTATCATTAAACATTTTAAAAATTTAAAAACAAGTGATTGGCATTTTTCACAACAGCATCCCGAACAGAGCAGGGTCCATGCCACCATTAAATCCACTGCCCTGCTTACCCTGGCCGGCTTTGTGGCTCAGGTGTGTCCAGAATAACCATGGCTTGTGGGCCTGGGGCTGTTCTAATTACAGTTCTAATTACAGTTACTCTGCTAATTCTGTCCTGGGCCCAGGCTCTGTGTCCCCCTGTTGTTCCTTTCAGAAAGCACCGCTGTGTTTTGGGCTCTGGCACAGCCTGGGAGCAGTTGTTTTGTTATCAGAGCCTGGCAGGCTGTGCTGGTGTACCACAGAAATGTGTAAGGACAATGTATAGGATGTTTGTCTCTACAAAGCCTCAGAATTCTTTTATTGTCCAGGCCTGGCTCATCTCTTGGTGTCCTTCAGCCCCTTGAGCAGAACTGATTGAAGTTCAGTGAGTGCTCCACAGCTGAGTGACAGCAAAGCCTGCTGTCCTGCCCTCATCATCCCCTTAAACAGCTAGGCCACTCTGGGGAACAAAAGGGAAAAAAAATAAAACAACAAAACACCACCAAACAAGTAGAAAAAGAGTGAGAGTCAAGTGGACAGAGAGAGAAATGAAGATAAAAGTGCTTTATGAGAAAGGAAGTGGCAGTGCCCAGCACACAAAGCTGCCAGACTGATGGAACCTCAATGGAAAGGAGCCTGGAGCAGGGCAGGAAGACAAATACAGACCCAAAGTCAGAGAGCAAAGTGCAAGTGAGTAACTTAACCCAGAGCCTAAGCTAGCACAAAGGATGGGCTCAGCTGCAGGAATAATTCTCCCCTATGAACTTTTGCATCAGGGTGATTTCAGAGACTCCTGGCGTGGCCCATAGCTGTGGTTTGGAGAGAGCCCAAGCCCAGCCGTGGAGCTGGAGTGAGACTGCAGAAGCATGCTGAGGGACAGTGGTTTGCATAAAGACTTCTCCTCTGAGACTGTTTTCCTCCTTTTCTGACTTCCTGCTGTTGGTTTCTTCAGTGGAAGGCAGCTGTGGGAATTATCTGACAAAGACAGATCATCTAGTGCTAAAAATAAATGAGATAAAGGAATTGAAAATGCCAATATCAAACCAAGCCCATCCCCAAAGAAGATGCTTTATTACATTCCTTTATCTGTGCAGTGGTGGCAGGGACACTTTCCTGCAGAGGTAGAAACAGGTAAATCCAAGCAGGTTCTTTTTTCTGCTCACCTGATTATATAGAATACATATGCAATTGAATATATAGAGGGACTAAGGGATTTGTGAAACAGCTGAATTTTTTTATGTTCATTTAAACTGGAGGGCAGACAGCAGTGAGAAAGGACAGTGGAGCAATTGTCTTCCTAGAGGAACAATTTTCAAAATTTGTAAATGGTGTGGGAACAAATGTTGCATTAAACTTTCTTCAGCCTTTGTTGCAGATCCCATGAGCATTAGCTAAACATTCACAGGGGAGGGTGAGAACCTGGTAATACAAAACCGATTTACAAAGAATGAAACAGCAAAAGCAATAGGTGTTTAATATTCAGCATATTCACCACAACTGTTTTATCTGTGGCACAGGAAAGGACTGTGTGCAAATACTGAGCATGAGGGTGCAATTGCTTCTTTCCCAGGGTGGATTAGAATCCTGTGGGTGACTGACTCTCAGATTTTTTGAACACCCTCTGGGACGTAGCCAAGGAGAAGTTTCTTGTTGAAATGACAGAAATTCTTTGACATTAAATGTTTTCTTAGAACATATGTTGAAACGTCTCTACCATTTCGGTGATGAGCTTCCTTTCTGGCACCTTTTAATGTATGCTCATGGTAATCACAAGCAATATCTTGTCAACAGCCATCTACCATAAGTGATCCTAATCCACTTTGCAATCATTTTCAAAGCCTCTTCATTTTCGCTGAAAGGATTGTTTTGTTTCAAAGAATTCCTGCTAATGTGCAAAATTGCCCTTAGTTAAATGCATTGTAGGAGCTGAAAAGGGATACAAGTATAAACCTTCCCAGCTGGAGCACAGAGCTCTGTGGCTGCAGCTCACACTCCTCATTTTTCACAAGCAGCATATGCTGGGAGAGTGAGGAACAGATGCAGCTCCTTTAATGGGACAAACCTCACATTCTATTCTCATGACTCCACGTTTGGGGATGCAATCCCTCTTTCCCTTTGCTCACCGTGGCTCTGGATACATGAGAATAGCTGTGGCAGAATATTGCCATGGCTGGGACTGAGCTTTGTTATAAATAAGAAGCTTGACTAGACCAATATTCAAACAGCAATCAATTTATTAATTAATATGGTAAAGCATGAGCAATACAGTGCTGGGTACAGTGGGGGAAGTTTTCCCTCCAACTACACACCCATAGCTGAGAGTTACAGGTATTTATAAGGGTACTCATCAGCTTTCTCAGCAGTTTCTATTCCAATTTTTACTCATCAGCAGTTTCTATTCCAAATTTTTACGTCACAATTCTATACACTATTGTGATATAGTTTTTCTCAGGATGTATCCCAAAAGGAGTATCCCCAGTTTGTGATGGTCCAGTTTCTGAAAGAAGAAAGATGAATCCCATCTGGTGGAGTCCAGCTCCCCAGATGTGGGTCCAACTTTTAATTACAAGGACTATAAATCTATAAATCTCATAACAGTGATGTCCAGCTTCCCTTGGTCGAAACTATAAATCCTTGAGTTGATGTTCATCTTCCTTTCTCAAGCTCTTTTTCTCTGCTTTAAGGTGTGAGATAAGCATGTTTTCTTTAAATATATTCCAAAGCTATAGTTTCAAGGATACAAGCAATATTCTAAAATTATGCTCCAAAAGGTTATTATTGAAGACCTCTTTAAGGCTTAACTACAAGAAAAAGCAGCATTCTTAATGCTTTAATTCAAATGCTCCTAAATCAACTAAGGTTAATTGTGAATGAAAGGTAGATTTAAAGGCCTTCTTCCATGCTTTACATTCCTCAGTTATTACTAGAATTTGCAGCTGTCCCATGGTCTGTCTCCACACATATGGCAATCACAAATACACACATTGCCCGTATGTACCTGACACCAGACACAGCTTTGTATTTCCCAGTTTGGGAATGCAGGTTGCACAGCCTTTCAGTGAGCAGCAGCCCATTAAAGCAGGCAGAATGTGCTGTGCAGGAGGCAGCAGAAATGCAGCCCGGAGTGCTGTGCTGGGCTCAGGATGCTGATGCCCAGGGAGGGGTTGGCACCTGAGGGTGCTCCCTGTCATTATCCACCAGGGCTGGGGGCCATGGCTCCACCTGCTGCTCTGAGCCCTGCCAAACCCTCTCTGGCACCAGCACAAGCACTTTTCTCTGCTCCTTCCCCCACTGTGTCTCTGGCTGCCTTGCTGGGGGAAGATAAAGGCAGCCCTGTCACACTGGGCAGGATTTTACCAGTCCGGAGCTGAAATAAGCAGCTCTGCTGGATGTGACCTGCTATTTTCAACATTTTACATATGAAATACTCTCCAAATATTCTGCCCTCTGCCCACTTTCACTGAAATGATGTGCCTCCTTTGCTTTGTTCATCTGGAGTGCTGGAGATAAAGCAGATTTATTTTTTAACATTGCTGCCCTTCTTCCCAGCATCCTAGACACCACACAGCATTTCCACTGGTGCACAGACAGAATATCAGCTTTTCCTAACCCTGTGTGAGATGTAGGGGAGCCAGGCAAATCCATATTTTAAATCCACACTAATTGGGATTAACAGAAAAATAAATATTTGCACAATATGCATAGGGCAAATTCAGTGTCCCCTCAGTGTGGGGTTGTGGGCTGATTTTACTGCTGCTTCCAAAGATTCTCTTTAATAAAAACTGACAATTGGATCTGGTCCCAGCTTCCCCCTCCTAAATCAAGAGCTGTACTTTCATATGGGGAAAGGGTAATGGATATGGATATGTTTACTAAAGCCACACATGAGCGATGCTAAGTCCTCAGGAATTTGACAAAAACAAATAATTGGAATATTTTTATAGCTAGCTATTGGTCTAAACAATCACATTTTTCAGGAGTATTTTGGGTTTAGGTTTTGTTTTGTTTTTGTTCTTGATTAGGAGCTGGTAACAGTGGAATGCTTGAATACAAAAATATTTTCTTGGCAGAAGTCCAAGCGCACATCTCTAAAAAGTTATATTTTCTCTCTCTCATTTTGCCTTTGCCTTGCCTGTTATTGATGCACATAATAAAACACTTGGAAAAAAGACAAATCCACCCAAAAGGTCAAAATCAATGCTCCTTTTACAGATGGCACCTTTGGGAATCCTGGGTACTTTACCATCAGCTTGTGTTTGAGACTGTTACTTGAATACTTGTTTTTTGATGACAAAAATCAATGACTTCTTTAAAGAAGGCACCCTTGGGGCTAGAGGGATGCAGACTTTGAAATATTTACTAGTCTGTGCCTGTCTCTGAAAGACTAATAAACATATTTATAAGTTTATGAGCTCTTATTTAATTTTATAGATTGGAGATGGGGTATGGTTTTGACAAGAATATTTAAGCTAATGTGCCCCAATGAGACACATTCTGTATCACTCTGCAAATTTGCATACAAGTTCTGATCCAAAACCAATTGAAATCTACAGATACATTTACATGAGCTTTAAAGGTATCCCTGTGAATAAGCCACTGAAGTTATTGGAATTATCTTGTTAATCAATTTGATCCAACAGCCAAACACTAAATCAATTTTCAAAATAAAAAGACAGAAAACCCACTTATATAAAGATAAGGAATCTATTTCTCTCAGCAAAGATATTTCCTTTATTTTTTTGTATACAAATATTTCTTTATTGTTACTCTGAGCTGCAGAAAGCTTTTTTTTTTTCTTAAAAAGAGATACATTTTTTACCTTATTTCTTTGCTGCTAATTTAGCATTGCATTCATTTCTGGCACTATAATTTACTTTGGCACCAGGGCAGATATTCCTTGATTTTCCTGAATGAGCAGGGCCATAACAGCCTCTTGTGAATTAATAGAACACTTGATCTGGGTACCCTGTGATGTGGAGTTGAGGCTTTGGTGCTGGACTCTGGACAATCAGTTTTCTCACCAGCTGTGCAGCTGCAGACTTTGCCAGGATTTTTTGCCTTTTTTTTTTTTTTCTTTTTCTTCCCCAATCAAAGATTTAGAGTTGTTTTAGTCTTGTCTTTTTCAAGACGGTTTCCAGGGAATGAGCCACAGAAATTACTTTGGAAATAGACTGGCAGTGGATATAGCCTTGCAGTAATTAGAAAAACTAATTTATATTCCTTTTCCTTTGACTCTGGATCTAATCAGTAAATACAGTGATATAAAATGTCAAACCTAACCAAACAAGTGCATTGAAAGCATAATAGTAGATAATGGTATTTATTAATTAAAACATGGGAACATGCATGACATTAAAAGGCTTCTTCTATTAGACATTCCTGCCCATCATTTACAGATCCTAATTTAAATTTACTTATTTTAGCCCCATAAATCAGTAGTTTTTTCTGGTATGTAGCTTGTCATCCCATCCTTGAGGCAGCAAGATTGCTTTGCTCTTAAGCACTGTGGGAAGCGCTGCTGGATAATATCTCCTCATGCAGGGATGGATTGAAGCTGGGAATTCTGACCGTGTTCACAGGGTCTCAGGTTGAGGGAAGAGATGAGGATCTGACTCCATGTTTCAGAAGGCTTGATTTTAATATTAATTTAATATTATTTATTATATATATAATATATATAATATTATTTATTAAACATATTTAATATTTAATTTAATATTATTTTATTATATTTATTATATTTATTATATTAAAACTATATTAAAAGAATAGAAGAAAGGATTTCATCAGAAGGCTAGCTAAGAATAGAAAAAGAAAGAATTATAACAAAGGTTTCTGTCTCAGACTCTCTGTCCGAGCCAGCTGGCTGTGATTGGCCATTAATTAGAAACATCCACATGAGACCAACCACAGATCCCCCTGTTGCATTCCACAGCAGCAGATAATCATTGTTTACATTTTGTTCCTGTGGCCTTTCAGCTTCTCAGGAGGAAAAATCCTAGGGAAAGGATTTTCATAAAAGATGTCTGCGACAACCACCCTCACACACAGTCCTGGTGGCACAGGGACAATCAGACCCATGGGCTGAGAACACAATTTAATAAATGAATAAAGTGAAATATGATTATAATAACGCTAAAAGGCGTTAGCAGAGGGAGAGGCGTAAAAGCCAATTAAAAACAAGTGACACAGGATGGAATTGCTCACACCCATTGTGCCACCAATGTCCCCAGTTTACACTGGCCATGCTGTTCTGTGCTCTGCCATGTCCCTGTGCCCAGGCTGGGTCAGCTCTGCTCCCTCCTGCAGCCTGGGCCCCTCCTCACTGACAGACAGGGGGAAACTGAGGCACCCTTGACCTCAAACATTCACCTGTCAGCCACGGTGCCCTCGTGCTGAACCCAAAGCACAGCACTGGGAGGAAAACCAACCCTATTCCAGCTGAAGGAATGGCTGATGGCTCTGCAAAGCTCAGCTGCAGGAGAGCTGGTGGGTGCATGGATCCTGCTTGTAGGAATGTGCTCCTGTGTATGGGATGACAAAACTATTCTTTGTCCCCTTAAAAAGGAAATAAGTCCAGGAGTTTCTCTCCTCAATTAGGTGAAACGACACCTCATAGGACCTTGGGAACTTCACCTCAAACTTAAGGATAGCTAATTGGACAAAAGGCAAAAAGTCCCACCTGGACAATTTACTAAAAAAAGTAAACAAAGAAAAAAATGGCTTTTGTGAGGTGTTTACCAGGGGCAAGAACCTCTTGCACCTGGCTTGGTTTTTCTCTGTAAAGAGTTTTGTTATTTTGCCTTCAATTAAAACCTTTTGTTTCCAACAGTACCACAGAAGCCAACCTGCTGATTTTATGCCTTCTAAGGTAGCTGAGCTACCTTGGGTATGAAATAGGTCTCAGAGCTTATGAGACCCGGCTCGAGGAGACCCCTATTTCACCTGCTGCCTCTCTGCAGAGCAGTGCAGCACAGAGCAGGGCAGACACAGCATCCCACCCCGCTCTGCTGAGAGCCTTTTGTGCACCCATGCAGGGCAAGGGCTGCTCTAGTGCTGTCTCTCACCCTGCACTGACCCACAGCAGGATGACTATTAGTGAGCAAGCTCTTCCTTCAGCCCCTGAGCTAAATGGAATTTGTGCTTTCCTGATGAATGTCACACTGACATCATTCACAACTGTACCCAGTGCCACTGACCTTTCATTGTCTGCTATCCTTTACAAGTTCCTCAGTCTCATTTTCCTTCATTTTCCCAGATATGCATTGAAAATGGCAAAGCTTTCTCCTCTCAAATTTTGGTAATTTAAGGGATATTTTTTTTCATTGTCAGACTGTCACTGTTTGGGGATCATTGTATGTAATAGTGGTGAGACCAGTCAGAGAAGGGGTGAAAAAAACACTGCTTCAGCTGCCTGCAGGGTGGGACAAGATGAAGTTGCGCTGACTCTTGATTGAGGATCTGGTGCTGGGCACAGTCAGGAGGAGGCTGCTGGGCTCAGAGGAATTTCATGAAATAAATATGGTAGGAGAAAATATGAAATAAATAATCCCCTCTTTATTCCTTTATTAAAAATCAGCTCGGGTGGGGAGAACCAACGGGTCACGCTCACGCTGCTGCTGCTCCCAGGAGTGGCACGGAGGAGAAGGAAGAACAGTGCAGCTGTGTCCACTGGTCTGCAAGCAGAGCTGGAAGTTCCCTCCTCATGAGAGCATCAGGAGAGTCCCAGTTTTTCAGTTTTACATTTGAGGTCCAGCTGACATCTTTTCAGGTTAGGGTGAGGGGTAAAAAGGGTCTTAGCGGACACTGCATTCTGTTCCTCACGTCTAGACATCTAGACACTTTGATCACTTAATTCCGTGTTGGCCTGTTGTTTTTAGGGGGTTTTGTAGGTTTGGTGAGGGGTTTCTTTTATTTGCATGCCAACCCGGATGTCATTTGCATGGTAACTCTGAGGTCTCCTCCTCTTCACCGTCTGGGTGCCATCCTCCAGGAAGCAGCAGGGTGATACTCTAAAAAAGGGGGAATTCTTAACCATCAACGACAGGTAGTTAATGAAAACAACAGATTATTACAATAACAAACAGTTAGAATTCCACCCTGGCAACAACTAGCCCAACCTGTGAACTCTGCAACCTTTAAAAACAATGGGCAGCTTTTCTACTCATAACATTTCAGATCCCTGGTGCTCAGCTGTGATGAGAGCAGGCTGTTCATGGTGCCCAGAAATGGAACCAAGAGCTCAGAACTGGCACACAGAGGTGTCTTCCCACCTGATGGACAATTAAAGTTCACAACACAAGGCCTTGTCTTTGCCCTTGGGGGTTTTCAGGACCTGAGTGAATAAAAGCCAGAGCAAAGTGCTGGGATCTCAGCTGGCCCTCCTGAAGCTGGGCTGCACACCTAAGGGGGAGAAGAGCCCTTCTGTCCCAGGTGTTCCTGTGACTCCTAAGGATCCTCACATTGCACCATAAATCTGCATTTTTGTGCCTTATGAAGGCAGCATCCCAGTAAAAGTTCCCTTGAGTTCCTTCCTATCATCTTCCATGACCAGACTTTGTTTTATTCTGACACAGTTTAATAACTTTGTGTGTTTGAGCTGGCACTTGAGAAGGGTTTATTAATTGTATTAATTCCACAGCTTTGGACATTAAATGCCTCCTGTTCTTTGGCAGATGGGGTGGGTCTTAACTTCAGGATTTTAACAATTGAGGCAGTGTTCTGTTATTTGGGGTTTTTTTAAATTTACTGCACCAAAGGAAAATACTGATACTGCTTGAACAGTTGGGATTCTGATGCTATTTCACTTTAAGGGGAACAATTGGTTGAACTTATTTAATGTTGGCAAGAGAGTCATGAATCCCAATAAGGCCATGAATACATTTATTATTAATTTTTTTCTCATTCATTTTTAATTTTCTGTCAGACAGAATCAAAGGCTGAATTGGTGACTTCAGTGTTTTTTACCTTGCTCTATTGGCTTCAGAAGTCCTTTAATAAGGCAATTATTTATTCTGGACATCACTGGGAAATCAAAGGTGAAGAAATCGGGGATATCTAAACCCTGTAGTGCATTAATTCAAACAGAACTCACATTGTTGGACAGAGTTCATGCCTCTGGTTCTTTAATGTTGCCTGGTTTGGTACCTGTTTCATTTTAAATTTAGCTGGAATGTGCAGAATGGAGAATGAAGGAAAACCACAAAAGGCTTTAGCTTATAGAAGCAAGAATTACTGGAATCAGCAGGGGTTCATCTCTGGATTGAGGGAAGGCTGGCTCATTGTAGTGAGAGGAGGCAAGCAGAGGATCTTCGGGAAGGGTTTAACATGTGCCCACAAGGCTTTCATTAGGAGTTGTGGTTTAGAGTGGCTCTCTGTGCCTGTTATCTCCTGAAAACAAGGAGTTGATCTGGCTTCATCACAGCTCCCTCTCTAAGGCACAGAGCTTCCCTGGAATCAGAGGAAAGCCTGCTTGCCTTTGGCAGCACTGGCTACTCCAGGGGAGTGTGCAGCTTTATCTGCCCCTGGTGCTCACTGCATCCCTGGGATGGACAGGCAGGATGTGGGAACGAGCTGCACCTGTCTGCCAGAGGAGCTGTGTGTGCAGGGCAGCCAGGGCTGAGCTGTCCATGGACAGCCTCAGATCCACCTGGACAGACCCCAGGCCCAGGACAGGGGAGAAATTTTGCTCAACTCCACATGTATCACCATCTGCGGGCTCTGTACAAATCACAAACTGCTGTGGAACGTGCCTTGAGCTGTTTGATTTTTCACCATCACCCTCATTCCATGGTTATGACAATGGGAAGATGCCACCAGCTCACATCCCAGGCAGCAGATAAAGAACTCCATGTTACAACTTACTTTATAAGTTTTTTGACCCAATCACACAAAGCAAAAGCACATTGACAGTAGTTCCATCCAACCACTATAAGCACACATCCCTTTGGTTAAAACAATGTTTTCTTATTCTGAATACAATACCTGCTTGTAAGCCTTAAAACACAATGCACAGAGCTCCATTATTAAGCTTACAACTTCCTAATATCTCACTAGATAAACTTTTCTGTAGCTTAGGGAGTTATTCCAGACCAGTGTTAATACACAGACCATTGCTCTATTATTTGTCCTTTCTTTTCTACTTTTTAAATAATTTTCCTGCTGACCAATCTCATGGCTACTGCTTAGCTCCAATCACAGTTCTGTTGTCTCTGAGGCCTGCTTTTTGCAGCTTTCCCAAACCCCTCTGATTTTATAGATTTCCACACACGTTTTGGGTTTTGTGCATTATTGATGGTATTCCTCCCCTGAGCAGGAGGCAGTGTTTATTCCTTTTTTTTGGAATAAAGATAAAATCCATCTGTTATTCACTCTACTTTGCTATCAAGATGTTACTGCAGTCTCTTGCTGTTTTGTTTTTGCTCATTCCTCAGAATTTCGGCCTTCTGTGAAGTTGATGGAAGAAGAACTGAAAAGGGAGACAACATATTGAACCTGACATTTAAAGGTTCAAACCTTCAGTGCACTGAGCACATATTCTAAAGAAAACAGGCCTGGAATTTGCTTGTCTTGTATCCTGAATTCCTCCTTGACACTAAGCTGCCTTACTGCAGTATGATGGAGTTTAAATGTGATTTAATATTGCACCCAGAGCAGGTAACACTGCTCCAGAGCTCTGTGTTGAGCAGAGCAACAAGAGGCTATTTGGAAACATTTAGCCATGTGCTCCTGAAGAAAGAAAAGGCTCTGTCCCTCTCTGCCTAATCATCCTGCTGATCACAATGCTATCTTAAGGAAAAAGGAACATTGTACAAGTTGCCATAAAGTTTTATGAGCCAATTATTACAGATATAATTGTCCAAGGTTATGGAGGTCTATAGATGTCTTATTTTCCGTAGGCTGGTGCCCTTTTATGCTCCTCTTTTATAGTTAATGCAATGCCTCATTTAATAATTTAAAAATAATTTATTGGAGTTAAATTGCTTTTTTAGAAGGCATAATCTTATCATTCTCATTTTTATAAGAAACTCATTTTAATTTGTTTGCTGTGCCATTCTCAGATGAATTTAGGAATTTAATGGAGTGAAAATTGAAGGCTGATGGCATCAATGAAATTATTAATTTGGTAACCGAAAGATTTATTTGGTTGATTTAGATGGAATTTTCAATACCCAATTATCTTTGGACTCTATTAAAGAGTGAAGCCCAGCCAAATAACAGTTCTCACTCAAAGTTCCCCGGGATGAATTGAAAAGGACATCTTCATTATTGCTATTGATGTTAATGTGGAAATCACTTACTGTTAATAATCCTGAAGGACAGATAAAGGCTTATTTTTACCCTCAAGAAGCTAGGTTCCAAACCCTAAAAATGTTATCTTAGTGAATGAATATTACCTGCAGATAGCAGACTTAGCCATGCAGAATATTTTAACAGTTTACTTTTATCTCTACCAAGTCCCATTAGAATAATTTAGCAGAAGGAAAATATCTTTGTCATGCAAATAAGTTTGATATTTTTAATAAGGGTGGAAATGTAACTATATAAAGAGTCTATCTGCAAACCTAGATTTGAGCATACAAAAGAAATATTTATTTTCTATTATATTCCATCAGCTTTTGCTATTAGGATTTTGAAGAACTCTTCCACAAAAACCACCCTCTTGCAGTTGGTACTTTTAAAATCATTATTTTCCTAATGCCCTTTGCCAATATAAACATTTCTATATTCCACATGGGTTGTTTCCTGAAGAGAAGCAAACACCAACATGACAGCACACCCCAGTGAAAGGGTCACAGGATTTTTTTGTTGTTTGAAACTGTCCTGACAGAGCTGTAATCTAGAGAAGCACATTTCTCTCTAGTTCTACAGTTGATAAATGTAAATGCAGGAGAAGAAACTGCAAATGAAGCATTAATTGCCTTAAAGTTGGTGTCAGATGTTAAAGAGAATCTTAGGGATTTTAGAAGTCAAAAAAGAACACGTTCCCACCCAGACTAAGAATACACAGTAAGGATCTAATTGTACAGCAGCTTGAGATAGTCAAATACTGACACCAAAACCCAGCCTGGATTGAAGTGATCATTGCCAATTCATGCACAGTTTGCATTGTTGTGGCACCTGGAAGATTCAAGCTGGATGTTAAATCATTCCTTGGCAACATAAGAAAGAAAATTTCTTTGTTCTAAGTTTGTTGGTTTTTTTTTTCATGAGAAGGAAAAAAAGAGAAGAAAAAAAAGGAGAAAAAGGAAAGAAAGAAACGAAGAGAGAAAGAGGAAAGAAAGAAAGAAAGAAAAGGAACGAGGAAAGGATGGGAAAAGGGAAAAGGGAAAAGGGAAGGAAAGGGGAAAAGAAAGAAAATTTCATACAAAGTTGGCTTCCCAAAGTGCCAGAGGTTTATTCCTGGGGAGTTCCACTTGTTATCCCCACAGCATAAGCTCTCCCAGTCAGGTAATGTCAATCATATATCAGGTACACACCTTGGTTCTGTATATTCAGATTTGGGGTTGAAATGAGGAGAGGGGAGATTTAATAGTATAAATTAGGCTTGGAAATAGTTAAATAACTCTTGCAGGAGGAGATAAATATTATGTCAGACACAGCCAGTGAATGAGGGTCTCTGCACTGGGCTGCTGCAGGCGTGGGGGTGTTGGGTTGTGGCAAACCAGCAGTGAGCAAAGCTGTGCATGGGTTACGCACAGAGCCAGGCCAGAGCCTTCCATCCCAGCCAGCATTTATTTCTTACCAGCCAAAAAGGTTATCCCAAGGTTCTGCTCCTCCCTCCAGAGCTCCTATTGCCCCAGACACCTTCATTCAGTCAGGACCTATCCCTGCTTGCTCCAGGTTTGTTTTCCCTCCTAGGTGGGTGCACAGCCCATCCCACTCCCCACTCCCACCAGTGCCTGCAGACTTTGCTTCCCCCTCACCCCCAGAAAGGGAATTCTCCAGATGTCCCCAGTGCACACTGAGATTATGCCCACATTGGCATTCACCCCTCTCTGTCCACAGCTTTGGCAATGCCAACCAGGCTGGGTGAAATAAAGATGTTTTAAAGTGGCCTAGGAGAGAGGATTTATACACACACATTTAATTAAGCCTCCAGCATTTGGCTGCTGGATCCCAGCTCAGGGAAGCACTTGGAATGAAAGCTGCATGTTTTGTTGCAGCTCTCAGCTCTTTCTGAATGCAGAGGTTTGATCTTAGGCCCTGCTGTAGCCCCCTCTCCCTGCCTGTGCTATATATAATTTGTGCAGCTGGATACAGGTGAGATCCCCTGGTCAGGAGGCAGTCAGAGCACAACTAGCATGAAGAGTGAAGCAGTTTTTGTGCTGGCAGACAATATCTCTCAGATCAAAGAGGGCACTATTTCCAGAGTGAGGAGAAGAATAGGTGCTGCCTGCAGCATACCTGACCTCTGCACAGGAGCTTGCAGCTCCTTGGAGTTCCACTGCCAAGTATCACAGGGAAAAACATGCACAGGGCTTGAGGAGTGAAATTAAAGGGAAAAAAATATCTAAAGAAAAAAAGGGGAAAAAAACTAAATTAAAGGAAAAAATATCTACAGCATAGTCACATGACTGTTGTGAAAGGAATTCACATAATATCCCCCTCCTAATCATGTGAAATTTTGGTGGATTCTCTAACTTTTGTAAGATTGTTAAAGCTGTTCAAGAATGAGTACAAGGGGTACAATTCCCCTTCTTTTCTCCTTCTTATCACCCTTATTAATTTAAATCAATTTACAGAACCTTTTACACCACAGTTGAAAAGCTGCCTCCATTCTGTCATCAACAAAACATAACTTGCAATTATTTTTACTACTTTATACTCTGTACAAGGAAGAAAAATGCCTAGAACTGTATCCAAAACCAAGAATCAAGCTCAATTCATTTAATTATCAACAACAGAAAGTGATTCTTGCTTCTCAAAGAGCTCTGATATAGGCATAATTAGCTCATTTAACCTCAAAGAAATAATTAGCCAACAAGAGAGGACAGGAAAAAGAAGTTAAAATGCCACAGCAGTATATTTTCCATGTATTCTAACAAAACTGTCACCACGTGGAAAGGAAGGCTGGGTGATACTGACATGCTGAGGTTTTTTGTAAAATAAGGGATTAAGGCACAAAGAGAAGTAGAAAAGCTCCTCAGTTCCACCTGAAGGGCAACCCATTCATTCAGACATTTTTCAGTTCTGAGAGAACTTCCCCTGTGTTTTGGGGCTGATTCACATTTGTAAATCTGACCCCGCATTAGCTGCCCAAACCACATAAAAACTGCATCCCACTGCAAGAGACAAACAGAAGTCCAAAAGCTGTAAAATCCATTGTCTAAGCTATGTCTGACTGATAATTCTGGCAGAAACAATGGAAACACCTTGCTGGAATTAGTTCCCACTAGCTCAGGCACTTTGATGCAAATAGGAAGCAACCTGTTTGTCTGGAATCTGTCCCATTGTGGCTCTGTGTCACTGCAGTGTCACTCACAGAGGGCTCTTGAGGAGTTCTTGCTTCTCCCACCTTTCCTCTCCCTCTTCAGAGTCCTGGGTGCTGTGATGCTGCTCTTGTCAAAGATCCTTTCTGAGATTTAGAAACCCCTTCCAGCTGCAATGCAGGGAGCATTTTGACTAACAGCAGAAGTAGCTTGACCCTTAAATCTCTTAAAATTTCATCAGAACAGCTACTAATTAATTACACTTGACTTAAAACTTTGCAGTAATTAAGCTGATCAACTAGGAGAACTTCTGAATCCCTCCAGTCTTTCTAGTAATTATATATTCCTAAAATAATGCTTTACAAGCACACAACAGAAAAGTATGGCTAAAAGAGTACAAAATACACAAAAAATTAGGTGCAGAACTTGTGCAGATGTTACCATTAAAAATATATGGCATCAAAGCAAAAACTTTTCTCGTGTCTATGGAAATTAAGTCAGTGGCTGGTTATTTTTGGCTGTAATGACCATTCTAAAAGATTTAACTGTTGATTCTTGATGAGCTGTCTACAACACCAGGTTCAGGGGGGTTTCAGAGTGGGCTTTGGGTGTTGAGGTTATTCCTGGCAGAGCTGGGAGATCACAAGGTACAGATACAGGGTTCATCTGAGGAACCACTAAAACAGCTGAAGCCTCAGCAGCAAGTTCAGACAAGTAAGATGCTTTGTAGTCATGGTACAAACAAGTTAATAATTAAAGTGCTGACAAAACCTTAGCTGCAGTATCATGAACTTGGCTGTTGTAAAAACACCAGGATTAAGTGGAGGTGTGTGGGTACTAAAATCTTCAAAGAGAAAAATTGTCTATAAATGTATAATTATGGCTTTCTCAAGGATTTTAATCTGTGTTTGTATTTTACTCAAGTATTTAAAGGACCGTTGGCAGAATATTGTCAATGTTTCAGCTGCAAAATCTTTCAAACAGCCTGAGGCTTTTTGTGTAGCGCATACTAGTTTCACTATTCAGTGAATATAATTTTTACATGATGCAAACAATGTCAAAAATCAAAATATTGAAGGGAGAGGGAAAAGAGTCTTGAACAGAGCTGCCATCCTGTGGAGGTGGTACAAGCCCCCTGGTACTTGTGAGAATTAGCTCACTGAAGTTTTGCTACTCTGCATTTCTGCACAGGACAGGTGAAAAGACAAAGTGTAGGAAGGAGCTTGGTTGAGTTTTTTCAGAGCTAAACCCATTAGCATTTGGCATCACCCTTGCAAAACATAATTGGTGTTGAGTGCACCTGTTTGCCCATGCATTCCCAAATGCAAATTGGCTGAGCTGTGCCACCCCCAGCAGCAGCACAGGTGGGAAGGAAAGGTGGGAAGGAAATCCTGCAGGTGTGGAATGGATGCTGAAAGCAGCTGCAAGGCTTCCTGGTGCAATTAAAGGGGGACAGATAATGGATGTGACAATACAGCAACTTTTGTTCCACTGCCTGTACAACCAGGCACACACGAGGCTGTTTGCCTGTTGGGGACCAGATTTTTCATGCTTTAAGAATTTGGCACACCAGGATTGTTGGTGAGTTTCAGAGAAGCACTCAAGTATTTTTAATGTCTAACACCATCCAGGTTTGGGTACCTAAATACCTTGGCAGCTTTGACCCTCAGTCAGCTCAAATAAAGGAACTTCTGGAGCTATCCTTGCCTTAAGGCATTTCTCTGTTTTGTTTTTTATTTAAGTTCTGACTGTCAGCTGTAACATTTTCATTAGCTAGACAAGAAATGGGCTGTTCTAACAAAAGAATGGGCAAATGCTGCTTCTGCTTGAGAGGGGCATGGATCTCACAAGTGGCCAAGTGCTGCTAGTACTTTTTTTGTTGCTGCTGGCTGCTCTTCAGGCCCTGCTTGAGAAATGGCAGGGTGTGAGCATCGTGTTTGTTCTGATCTTCTGCAGGAAAGAGTGGGGAGAGGGAAAGGGTGAAGGCAAAACAGGCTATGAAGTGGCTCAGGAAAGTGTCAGGAAAGGCATCTCTGATGAAACAGCACATGGCTCAAGGGAGTGTGCTGCAAAGTGGTGTTAACATTAGCATTTCAGTGCCTGTAAATTATACATTGAAACACAAGGCTCACCTACAGGAGATTCTCAAAGAGCCATAAGGCAGAAGAATATCCTCTGTAGTGTTTTATGTGATTGGCCAGAGAGAACACAGTGGTCAATGCCTATTTTTGTGCCATTATATCACTGTTAGACATGTGCACATCTCACAAAATTGCTGCTGCTATGTGAATAAACAGATACCAGCAGTGGATGGGCTCACACTGATGGTTTTGGAAAGGAAGGTCTTTTTACCATTTATATAAAGACAAGACCTGATGGCAGGTACTGAGCTGTACCCCACACTGTTACTGTATAAATGATGGCAGTTTAAGAACAGGTGAATGAGTAAAATTCTGAAGGCCAAATCTGAGACGTGAATCAAGATTTGGAGACCTTGCAAATACCTGGATGTGGCAGTTTTGGAAGTGAGGGAGACAAAAGAAGAGTCCATTTAGTTGTGTCAGTATAAACACATCAGAGAAAGTTGTCATGACAAATCCACAGCCATCTTACTAGTTCCAAAAATATATGGCTGCATGCAATGGAATAGCTGGGTAGGAAAGAACATTCCTAAGATGTTGCATATTTCTAAACACAGCCTTGTCATGAATTAAGACTAAAGCTAAGCATTTGGTAACCTTGAATCAAATATTTATTACCACTTTACTGCCTCTATATCCCCTTTCCCACTTGCTCAGAGGAATTACATCAGTATCACCACAGTTACTAGAACTGATACTTAGTGGGAGATTGTGTGTCTGGGAAAGGTATTTCAGTCCCATAAATCAACATTTCAATTGCTGTAACTTACATGCTCCTTATATCAGGAAATCTTCAGGAGTGAGCCCTGGGAGGCAGAATATGAATGGCAGCACAAATAACAGTTATTGTCCCTCTTTGTCTTTCCTGCTATTTCACTTCTGTATTGTTGGGAGAGGAGGAGAATCAGAGCACTGAGTTTGTCTCCTTGCAGTTTCTGTGGGTTTGGATACTGGTGTTCACCAGAGATGGGATATTGAAATTGGGTGGATCCATCATGGCAATTCCTCCAGTGCAAAAGTTCAGCATGCTGCAAGAACCATTTGGGGTTTTCCATGTCCCTTTTGCACATGGCTGAACAGATTGAGGGGCTGATGCCACAGGAACTTTCCAGGGTTTCTCCTCTCACACAGATATGAGCAAACCCCCTGGAACTCAGTACTCCCACATAAAATCCATGTTGGCAACAGCCTTGAAGAGAGGAGCCAGTGTTCCCTCCAAATCTGAACAATGCATTAAATAATGACCTTAAAAGATTTCTTCTTATTCCTATAATTTCAAGCATCAAAAGCATAACAATATTTTGGTCCTTTCTTTTGTTCTCTTCTTGTCTCAGAAGGTAATTTTTAGTTCAGGCAAGGCCAGAGACAAAGCAAAATAGATGAACTGAAACATATGAGTACCAGGATTTCCTTGGCAATGATAATCCTGTCACAGCTGTCAAAATTTACTTCTTTATCCATATGACATTTTAACAGGCTGGAACACCACGTTAGAATAAGCAGCTATAAAGGACTTGGTCCAAAATGACTATCAACTGCAGACTCTTCCAGGCAATATATGGTTTACAAATTTCACAGAAATTGCTTTACCAATACCACATTTGATTTTGATGCTCAAAAGCTTTGCCATATCTCTTCTCTTTTATTATGGCATACAGTTAAAAACTTGATAAATGTAAAATTATTATGCTAAAAAATAAACAGAGAATGTAACTCCTTAGGCTTAGTGAGTCCTTGTGGGTTTTATCAGTTTGTTGTTGAGAGAGGAATCAAAACCAAATTATAATATTTGGTCCAGCTTCCCTGAGTTCAAAGGGAGATCAATTCTGGAATGTTCACATGTATGGGTGACACTGCCAGTGCCTGTAAGAGCTCAGCCCTTGGCAAGGCAGCTCTGCAGTGCTGCACTGGTGCTGCCATAGTGCAGCAATATTGCACTCCTGGCCCTAAGTATGAACATTGAGAGCAGGGTAAAACATCTCTGTTAGTGCCACTGCAAGTGGACATAAGAGAGGCAGGTGAGGACAGAGGGAGTCACCTCCCCAGCCTCTGGATCACTTTGTAAAATACATTTCCCTTCCTGAAGTTTCTAGATATGCTAATTTAATAACCTAGATTGGATGGGACTTCCTGGGTAATTCCATTCCCTGCCAGCTTTGTGAAATTAATACTTGTATTCTCTGTTCTGCATTAAGTTGTGGATAACATTCAGGTGTGGATGTCCCCTGTGATCTGCTTTGTACCTGAAGAGGGTTTTAAATATATAGCAACTGAGCAGCTTTCTGACAGGTACAGGGGAATCCAATTACACTCTCTTCACCATCACTGCCCACTTTCCTTCTTGGCTGCCCTTTGAATGATGTGTTATTGCCTGTCTTCCCCAGCAAGGTCTTTATTCAGGATTTTTTTTCAGAGCCTTATTAATGTGAGGATTAAATACAACACAGAGTTGTAATGTTATCACCAGAGGAACTTCTTCAGGCTGTGAATGTCTGTGCTGCCCTGGAGGTAAACAAAAAGTCCTGCTCATGTACTTGTCACTTCCAGCATGCTTTGTCCAAAAAGTTTCATTTGGGTCAGTGCCAAGCTACCAGAAGGACTTTGTATATTTAGATATCTTTGTCATTTCCTCACATTAAACTCTATTCACCTTAAAAAGAGACTGCTCCGCACATGTCTTGAAACAAAACAATTTGTAAGTCTGGAGGTCAAACCACAGGTAAAAAATTAAATAAATGTACTTAACATCACTATAGAGGGGGCATTCAAACTGGATAGAGCAGATTTTCAACTTTTAATTCTTGCATCAGCCTTGCAATTGTTTTATCTTGTAACTGTAAATAAGGCTCAGTTAAACTAAGCAGTGTCTCAGATGAGCTCTGTCCTTGTGAGTTTTAATGACAATTTCAGTGTGGCAAAATAGTTTTAAAGCCTTCCACCAAATAAGAATATATCTGCCAGAATACAGGGACAGAATATGCCTGTATCTTTGTCTATCCCAGTCCTTCCACTTGTTCCCAGACTGCTCAATACTAGGAACATGCAAGGCTGGAGAGATTGCAGCTCCTGCTTTTGTCCCCTGTGGTCTCTGCAGCTAGGGATGAGTGAGCCATGACAATGGTGCAGTGATTGAAGTAATTGCTATTCAGGTGTCCAAAACATCACAATAATCCTGCAGGGATTTAATACAAATCTGTGGGTTTTTTCCTTTAGTGCCTGTTCTATATGATATTGTAATTATTTCCAAAGAGTTTTTCCTCTCTGTTGTATCTTTTCCTCAAAGATGCAGGAGAGGTGCTAGGCAAGACTAATCTGTCATTAATATATTCCAGTGCACACTTTAAAAAAATCCCCCTCTGTCTAGGTCATCTATCTCGTTTTACTTGCCCAGGGCTGTGCTAATTATACCAGAGGATTCAGTCTTTAAAAGTGTCTGCTTGATGCTATATTTTCCAATATTGATTTTAAAATAATGCTGGCTCATGATGTTAATGTTCATTTGTACTCTACAGATCATTTATATATAGAAGATATAATGGGAAAAAAAAGTGGAAAAAATTGTTTGAAATTGAAAGATGACCAAACAAGATAAATTAGTGCTAGTATTAAAAATGAACTTCCTTTAAAGTATGTATAAAACACAATGTGCCAGTGAATAAAGTGAGCATTATTGTGTTCTTAGAATGCCTCCAGAACTTCTGCTCTTGTTCTGCAATAAGAAACAGGAGATGTTATAAGACATCTGTGTCTTGACAGAAAGCTTTGTCTCAGAAGAGAGAGATTGCAGCAGCAGTGGGAGGGAAGCGGGGCAGTGCATAGTTCCAGGGAAGCTCCTTGCCCAACTGAAAGCAGCAAATGCAGAGATTCTGGAAACCAACCCCAAATTGCTTGAGTGTGTGGCATCTAATAAAGTGCTCCTGACACTTCCTTCTTACTCTGATGGGAAAATGCATTTGTAACAGCCTCAGAAGTCTTTCATTTAAACATGTCAGGGTACATTTAGTTACCCTGACCAATGTTCCTGCAGTCTGAGCAGCAGCAAAATGACTGAAATGCAGCAGGATTTCATCCTGGGTTAGTGCTGCATGAACCAGGGCTGGGTTTGGGGGCAGATACAACCACAAAGTAACACAGCAATAAAACTCTCAGTCTGCCTATGGAAATCTCATTCCCTTCCATGATCTCTGTGTCTGTGGGACTGATTGTGAAGCTGAAAGCTTGCTCATTGTCTGCAGGAGAATTAGTGCTCCAGTTAATCATCTTTATGGCTTTATATAAAATAACATGTTGGATTTTTTATGGTAATGATGCAACATTAGGGAAGAGAAGCAAATGCATTTGTACTCTGCTTATTGTGTGTGTGTGTGTGTGAATTCAAAAGCCCTGTAGAACATTGGTAGTTTATGCAGATGTCTAATGAGCAAAAGTAGCTTAATCCTGGCTTCCAGGACAGCCACAGACTATCCATGCCCCTCTGCTCCTGTCACATTATTGCAATAGATAGGTGGCCTGCCATTTAGGAGAATTATTTCTATTTTCACAGTCATAATGTGATTATATTTTCTCTCTTTAGCATATACTTGAATGAAAAAGGAGATGGAGGGTGAGATGGCATAGAGAGACACAGGGAAAAAAAATCTTCCTGGGATTCTCCTGATGCCATTATAAAGAGCCTAATTGCCTCTGGGCAGAGTCAAAAGGTCCAGAGTTGCTAGACAGTGGATAAATTCTCCCTGAAGAGTTATGATTATTCTCAGCAAATACAGAGCTCAAATGGTTGTTAGATCATCCATGATGACAGCAATCACTAAGGGTAGAGATTCCTTAATGACTAGAATCCCAAATTACTGCATTTTTTACATGCTATTCTGAATATTTCTCAATGTTATTTGTAACATAATTAACTAAGTTCATCATGAGCATAGAAAGCCAGAAGCAGTGTGATGCAGTAAGAATTTAGTATATTATAGTTAGCACCAAAATGTTATGTATGTGCTTCCTTGGCCATGTGAATTGAAATTATTTGACATATCTTGGTGTCTGCACCACATCATGTTAAGGACTTGCTCTTGAACCATCCTTTTGAGGCTTTTCTGTGGAGATTCCTTCTGCTTTCCCTTTGGAACACTCAGCCTGTGTATAGCTCTAACACAAGGGGGTTATTTTACCAATATCTCAGTAAACTTTGCTGGTCCATGTCTGAACAAAATGCAGATATCATCTAAATGCTGCGGTGAGGTGCTCTGAAATGCACAGAGGTGTCATTGCTGCTGCTTCACCTTCCCTTCCAAACCAAGGAGGATTTTGGTGGTGCTGCTCTGAGCAAGGGTTCACATTTGAACTGATTGTGTATTTAGGGATATGCTGGATAGAACATGTTAAATTCATTTGTTCTTTCTTTGTGTTCTGCTCCTCAGTGACTGGGATGGGACAAGTGAGCCCTGTGGAAGAACAAGTAGATGTTTTGTTTGCTGTTGGCAGCTGAATGTCCAAAGCAGAGAGAATTCCATTTCCAGTTCTGGATAATTCTAGAATTCCAGAGACCCCAGTGGGAGGAAGGCAGGAGGGGATATGGGGAGGATCACAACTAGGACTTGTGAGCTTCTAGATCAAGTAGTGAGACTGAAAAGAGCAGACAGCAGGTACAGGTGACAGAAAGGACAGAGAGAAACTTACAGAGGGTTAAAGGGGATGGGTTGGAGCTTCCAAAATTTGTAAGCCATTGGTTAATCTGAAAACTGGGAGGCAAGGATACACCTGTAGTGACATAATTAACTAAGGAAGAGCTACTTACAAACATTAATTTCTGCTCTTCTTATTACCTTTATCTTAATAAATTCTGACCTTTTTTTGACTGTAAAGCTTCTCAATGCTCTTTGGCAGAGTCATACAGGGGACATCTGTCCTACACAGATCTGTCTCCAGGTGAGCCATTCTGAGTCTCAATACAGAAGCTTTTACTCCTGTGTACTTAATGAACTTCAGCTGAATAAAGAACTCCAGAATGTTTAATTTATAAAAAGGCTTTAGTTGAAACTGTGATGGTTTTGTGTCTCCCAGGTCTGTTTGTACTGGAGATGTCCTTTCACAGTGCAAATCTGCTCCATCTCCTGTCACTGTCCCCCAGCAGGCTGGAGCCTGGGGATGTTCAGGTCTCTCCAGGGAGAGATGAAGCACATCCACATGGAAACTTCTCAGTAAAACATGGGCAGAGGAATGGGCTCTGTGAAGGGTCAGCCCCTGGAAGTTAGTCAGTGATGGAACACGGGGCAGCCACCACAGACATTTATAATTGGTGTTGAACAAGTCTGGGGCAGTGATTCCATGATTTATCCCTGTCTGTTGGGCTGGAAGATGAGGACCAATTAAGGAAGCTCTAAGTCACCATTAAAATAATATAAAGAACTAGGTAGTAGTGGATGAGAGCTACACATTTTAAATAACTTGTTATTGATTTTGCAAAAATTGATGCCATCAATATGGTGGGAGTAAGTCAGCACCACTATAAATTCAGCAAATATTCCTGAAGTAAACAAGGCCACAAAGGACAGACAGAAATCAGTGTATCTGTTTGCAATGGGAGGAATCATTTTAACAACAACCAAGTTTCAGGGAGGTCACAGATGATTTTTGGAGACACCATGCTGATGGCTGTAATTGCCTTTAAAATAAAGTTTTCTGCTACTTAAGACCAATTACTGCCAGTTTTATTTGTCTAAAATTGGTTGGAAAAGGGCATAAACTGTTTCATATTGAAATTGATGACTCTGGAGCCTTGCAGCTGGCTAACCACATTTCCAATAGATGCAATTCATAATCTGAATATTCAAGTCCTTTCTATATTTCTGTATTGATCAAAATTTTTGTAAGTTATGTACAAGCTAAAAACCCAGCTATTTTACTTTATGCCTTTATAAATTGCTGACAATATTGGGGCAGCTGCTTAGGAGATGTGTAGATATATATATATATATATATATAGTAATATTGGGAAAGAAATATCATACTTTCATGGTAGAATGCCATTTCCTAGTAGAGGGTGTTATCTATAATTATATAAATAAGCATGTGAGTCTTACAAAGCAAGCTTGTGTCACTGAAGTAGGATTCTAAACTTCCCCTAGTGGCTAATAATTTCTAATTTAGAATTCTGCAGTTGCTCATGTTGCTTTTAGGGTGGAAATATCCCTGCAGGGCCCATTGCAGTGAAGAACTAGGATCTGGTTTATGGCTAAGCAGAAAAAGTTGTTTGGTTGTTATTGTGTGATGAGCTGGATTCCAGGAAAGGAATGCTCCCAAATGGAAGGGTCCAGGATGAATTGCCAGGGTGAATCTAGCAGTCATTGAACTTAACTTGCCTTTGTGTAAGTACCAAAGGGCTAAAAGGATTTCAAGGCAATCTCAAGCAACAATTTTACTGTGGCAAGCCACAGGAACAGGACAGATAGACAAAATAAAGAGTGAGTATTCACATTTCCCAAGCTTTCCTACATGCTTTTGTTAAACTCACTAGTTAAGGCCAATTCTTTTCTCCCCCATGCAGATAAAAAAGCTGGGACAAGGTGGGGTGAGGGAGAGACCCAACCCACTCCAAATGTCCCAGAGTGCCAAAAGTGTCCCCTTGTCCTGGAAACAGGGGGATGGTGCTGGGCTGCAAAGATTCTGTGACTATTGGCTAAAGGAATTTGTGGTTTTTACTTCAGTCTCATTTTGGAACCAGAAATAAAGTCTCAAGTGTATT
This sequence comes from Melozone crissalis, assembly GCF_028551555.1. Lineage (NCBI taxonomy): Eukaryota > Metazoa > Chordata > Aves > Passeriformes > Passerellidae > Melozone > Melozone crissalis. The sequence goes on along the minus strand of NW_026535785.1, from coordinate 17,121,165 downwards.
TCAAGGAAGGCGGTGGACAATTATCTTTTTAACTTACAAAGGGAATACCAAAGACTGATTTGTGACTGCTCATGACTGTAGGAGTGATCCATCTTTCCATAACATAATTTTCACCATGAAGATGTCCTATATCACTTTAATTGCCAATCATATTGAAATGAGGGACAGTAAATTATTTGCATAGTCTGCTGAAATTGTAAATTGCAGGAACCAAGGATCCTTTACAGAAATGCTTAAATCACAGAATCATACATTCACAGAGTGGTTTGAGTTGGATGGGACCATAAAAACCACATTTCCACCCCTGCCATGGCAGGGACACCTCCCACTGTCCCAGGCTGCTCCAGCCCCAGTGTCCAGCCTGGCCTTGGGCACTGCCAGGGATCCAGGGGCAGCCCCAGCTGCTCTGGGCACCCTGTGCCAGGGCTGCCCACCCTGCCAGGGAACAATTCCTCATTGCCAAGATCCCAACCAGCCCTGCCCTCTGGCACTGGCAGCCATTCCCTGGGTCCTGGCATTCCATCCCCTTGTAAAAAGTCGCTTTCCAGCTTCCATATTTAAATCTTAACTTAACCTGAACTTAAACTAGTCCCACGAGGAGTCTGCATATTTCCTCTGATTATGATAGAATTATTACATTACATGTCAGCCTGTACAAGATTATTTTCTTCTAACATATATTTTTGCCACCCAAGGAGCACTGACTTAGCTTTTTTTACAGCACAAAATCTATATGCTTCTTTATGAGCAGTGGATACAATAATAAGCTTCACTTGTGACTCTAAAGACCTGCAGATCTAAAATCCTTTTCTATATAACAGCTATCCACAGTGGTAGACACTAAGAAGAATAAGGTCATACTTAGCTAAGGTTTATGAGTGCAATTTCCTATCTAAATGAGAAAGCATTTCCATTTGAAGGCAAGGGGGTATTATTATGGACTCTCTTACTGGTTTTCATGCTTGCCATTATAGGCACTCTTCAGCTAATGCTTCCAGTGCATTCACTTACAAATGCAGTTCAGGTCTGCAAAACATCAAAGCCATAATGACACAATCTTTTTGAAGTCTTTTATCAAGCTGCTGAGGTTGACCTATTTAATTGTGCAGCCTGAGATGATCTGGATTGCGTGGAAGAACACATCCATGCTCTGAGGGGTTTGATTTGTGCCCTGGAACAGTTTACACAAGGTCACAGCCTCAGCAGGAGTAAACTGGTATTTCTCACTTGAATTAGAGACAGTGGCCATGGTTCCAGCAGCTTGGGATCTGTTCATCCTCCAGAGAAAGCAAACAGACTTATGGATTTCCTTGCTGACATATTTTGGAGTGTCCAGGACTTTACCAAAGGTCACAGTACAACTCACAAGTGGGTTTTGTGCCCATGGTGAGGGCTCATAGAGCTGCTACTAGAAAGCAGCTTCCTGTGGTGGCCTCTGGCAGAAAAGTACTATTGTTCATAATTTTACAAAATGGAAGTTTAATATGACTTTTTTTGGAAGCAGTTTGTTTATTTTCATGCAACAGTTTGCAGTGTGATCAAAGCATGAAGAGGATTTGTATCTGAAGCCCGTGCAGCATCCCAAAGGGCTGGAGCCACAATCAAGTCTTAGGGTCTACAGTTTGTCACTTCAAATCAAACTGAGCTTGGATGTCTGCCACAGCTTTGATCTCAGTCCAATTGTGGTTCTCTGCCATCCTTCAGGGATGTTTCACAAAGATTAAGCATATCCGAATTCACAAAATTAGAGCAGATTTTATCAGAATTAACAAACCCAGTGCAGAGTTCTCTGAATGGAACTGAAGGCATGAGAATCATCTACTTGAGCTGCTGACAGGAAGAAAATTGATCTCAGTCTATCTTTACAGTCGAGAGCAGAGTCAAATGCCTGATAGATTGGGTACATTGGCAACATACATCATTGCTCAACTGATTTTTTGTCTTTTTAATGAATATAATGTTCAAGGAAAGAGCAGGGATTTATTGCCCTTATTCATCATCTCGAATTTTAGCCAGGTTCAGCACAGAACAGAGGATACTCACAGCCATCTGATGGCTATTGAAGTGAACTGAATCACTGGCCATAGAATACCCACAGCCCCAAAATCTCATTAGAGGAATTTGGACAGACACATACAGAGAGATACAGAGCAGTCCAGAGGTGATAAAGATGTTTTTTTGATTTGTCAGATGTAATTGTCTGCAGTGAATTTGTATGCATTTTTCAAAAGATTTGCAACAGTTTAGCAAACTTGCAAAAGAACAATAAAAGTCAGATGTGGATAAAGGTTGACTTAGAGGGACAGAACAATTCTTTACACTTTTGGCTATTGTGGCAAGAAAGAAAGAGAAACTTTTCCCACAGTAAAGCATAAAATAACTTGGAGTGATGGTCTGACTTTATAATGGCAAAGTTATGAATTCTGTCTTGGAAATACTTTGTTTGATGTGTAACTTTACAAATCAAAATAATCCACTGGGCTTCTAGGGACCACTTTTGCTAGTGAAGTTTAATACATGTAAGATTAATGTGTGTATTAAGCATTTTTCTTATGTTATTTTTATTCTTCCTATTCCCAACATAGTTTACCTGCATGTATGTGTATTTGTGTGTTTTAAATTGGAATTAATTCACCACAGACTCTCAGTATTTTATTTCAGAGCATATTCCTCAGACATTTGTGGTTTAGGGCGAAGGTCACACTATATTGCCTCTATGTATTGGCCCAACCAGTGTTTGCCAAAGGGTTTTCTCTTATAAACAAAGGGAAATCACAGGAAAATAGTTCCTTGACTTCCAGGAACAGAAGATGAATGCAGAGGACCCAAATGAGGTTTATATTGATCTGGCAGAACATGAAATCAAAGGTAAGGACAGAAAATGAAGTGAGGACGGTAGTTGTTCTGAACTTTGCAGGCTGTAATTAAATTGTTATTGAGCACTGGAGCAGGCTGCCCAGAGAGGCTGGGGGATCTCCATCCTTGGAGGTGCCAGGGGGTGCCTGGGCACTGCCCTGAACAGCAGGGCTCAGCTGCTGCTGCTCTGAGCAAGGAGGGTGGGCAGGGAATCTGCTGGAGCTTCCAGCCTCTACTTCTTTATGATTTTATGGAATGCAGTATCTCTGTCTGAGCTAAGATTTCCAGGGATCTGTTAGGAAAATTAATCCACAAACATCAGAGGTTTATGTGCAAAAAGGAGACAGAGGAGTCCTTTATTTGAATAAAGGGAGAGGCCATGGGGCATTCCCCTGGGATCTCTCCAACTATTGGAGGACACAGCCTCCCTTTTTATCCCAATTTCCAGCCACATTTCCCTTCTCTCTTTCTCCATTGGCTGAGGTACTTGAGAGGTTCAGACTTCCCAATAGGCCTGATACCAAAGATTTCCCTGTAAGGTACAATCCTCCCTTTTAATTTGTAATTCTTATGGAATTTAGGGGTTTTCTTTCCCTATTGTTTCTTTCATCTTTCAATGTCTTATTTCATTTATCAGCAAACCTAAAGTTTATTTGTAAAAGCAAATATCTTTTTCCATTCATCAATCTGTGGAATCCTTCCCACTGTTTCTTTTATCTCCCAGTGCTGATTTTATCTACCAGCAGACCCACAGATTGTTTGTAAAGACAAATCTGCCATTTCTCTCAGATCCAACGTTAGCCTTGTTGGCACTTTAGAAGAGCCACCAGTTGCCATTTTTTCCACTCAGCTTTAGAAGGTCCCAAGTTCCACTTACTTCTGATCAGTGTGAATCTGTTATTTGTACAAAATTCTTTCCAGTTGCTGGGGAAGATGAAACAGGAAAGTCTTATAAATATGATTGTCTGGCAAAAGATTTTGAGAATATACAAACTATAAGCGAGATTGAAATGAAAGCAAGCTTTGAGATACCTCAGTTACTGAACAACTGGAAAACAATGGTGTGGCCAGCTGGAGGTAATCCCCTTTTGATGGAACAATTCCCTCTGCCTGCAGACAGGCCCGAGGGTCGGAGCAGACCCTACAGCTTGGCAGAAGGGGCCCAAAGAGGAGTTTTTAGGGTTTAAAATGTAACACAGTATGGTGATGTAGTGATTCTTATAGGCTGTATGTAAATACTATAGAATTTGTATATTGTACTAGATTGGTTAGTGAGAATCAGAATATTCAACACAGAAGAAAATTTATGGTATTGTAATGGGAACCTCGCTCTCTTACCTTTTTTACTCCCTTATGCTTTACCCTTTTACTCTCTTACCCTCTCACCCTCTCTCCCGCTCTCTTCTCTCGGGCCTGCTCTGAGCTGTGGCTGGCAGCTCCCAGCAGGGCCCTGCACCCAGGCCCTGTGCAATGAACCCCAGGTTCCATGACCTGGCTGCAGAGATCTCTTGTCTCTATCCATCCTGACCATCCTACCCCTCATCACTCCTGCACCTGGAGCTCAGGTTTTACACTGTGAGGATCAGCTTTAGGGTGTGATGCACTCAGAGGCACAGAGCAGCACCTCTCAGTGCTGTATCCTAGAGCTGAAACACTGGGTCCTACCAGGGGCTGCCTGAAGGACTGCAGGAACTCCTGCAGCAGCAGCAGAGAACTTTCACTTGGCTGCACATATCTGTGGGTATATTTAGATAATACACGTTCAAAGGTGTCAAAAACGGGACCAGAATCCCTGTACTAAAGTGATTTCAGCATTTATTATAACAAAAAGACAGCCCTAAAGCAAAGGGCCTGCGGGCCAGGCAGGAGCATTCCCACCGAGGATGCTGCAGTGCTACCCCCAAGGTTCCAGGGAAAGCAGCACAGCTTCCCTGGGTCAGATCCCCCTTTTTATGTCCCTTTGGATTGGTTTCTGTTTGGATCCTTCATTTGCATGAAGGTTTAAGGTGCTTGATTTTCCCATTACAGTTCTGTCCAGGCTGGCTCGTGCTGCACTTTACCGAGATGTGTTATGGTGTCTTGGGTGCCACATTTCCTATAACTTCCCTTTTAATCCCTTTTAAAATATAATAAACAAACTAACAGTACATGCTTAACAATCTATTAACTATTTTAAAGCAGTTTCTAGCCTATTTTAAACAAAAGTTGTGTGCAGGCTGCCCTGCACAGATATCTGTGGGCATGTTTAGATAACACACATCCAAAGGTGTGTGCAGGCTGTGCAGATATGTGCCGTGCTGTCCCACATCCCACATGGAAAAAAGTTCATATTGATATTGCATTTGATGCCTGTGGCTTGTGATGTCTCCTATCCAGCTGGATCCATCACCCAGGATTGTATCCCTGCTCAAGCCCTGTCAGCTCAGAGGGACATCAGGCATTCTGTCCATTCCTGTTTCTGCAGGAGCATTTCTGAGAAGCATCTGTGGGTATATTTATGTAACACATGTCCAAAGGTGTGTGCAGGCTGCCCTGCTGTCCCACATCCCCCTCTGTGGAGGATCTCCAGTGTGGCAATGGCACAATTCCAGGCACAGCACGCACCAGCTGCCCCTCTCAGAGGAAGCTCACAGCCCTCTCCAGGACACAGGGGCATGGCAGGACCTCCAGTCCAGTCTGAGCTGCCCTGGGGCCACAGCATCCCCCCAGGCTGCCAGCTGTCTGTCTCAGTGGGTGGTTCATCACCACAGCCACGCTCTTCAGTCCATGGAACTCGACAGAAGGAGTTACTCTCCAGAGAGGGGACAGTTTACTTTTGCTGCTGCTCTCCTGGGGCTGCATCCCTCCTGGGGCATTCCCAGCCTGCAGGCAGAGTGCAGTTTGAACAGTAAAATGCTTGCTTTGCAACAGCTCATTTTAATCTCCTCTTCTTCCCAGTGATCTCCCTATAATGATCTAAAAAGTCAAGAGTGTGTTGCTGCTGCTTGGAACAGAGGGAAGATCAAAGGTCTGTGTATCTACAGTTTTTGTCTAGTTAGTGAGGCGGATGGGTAGCAAGGCAAGGACAGCAACTGCCAAGGAGAGAGAGGAGCACTGTAACTAAAACAAAAACAGTAACAAATTCACAAAAGTCTGAATTTACTGCTGCAGTCCTTTGTTGTTTAAAGGAAAAACAAAACTGACAAAAGTCAAGACACCTCCGAGATCTTTAGGAAACCAGTGGGGAGAAACTGCAGCATGATTTTAGGGGCCAGAGGTGTCCCTGTACATTTTAAAAGCAGATGCACTTGGTGATCTAGCAAGATGCTAATTCCTGTTTTTTGTCACTTCATTCAGACTCTCAAGGCACGTGTCTCTATCCTCTCCCTATTTATATGCAAGCAGTTTAACTTCAGGTGAATTGTGAATGATTCTGAAGGCCAGGGGCTGATACAGCCAGGGACTAATAATCCCTTAATTCTGCCCTTTTTGGTGTAGGGCATACCTGATGCTCTGTTTATTTCCACTGCTGAAATTGGGAGGCTGCAGCATTCTGACCTCGTGCATTGTCTCTCCCAGGGATCTCACTTTGACTGCTGCCTTGATGTTTCAGAAAACCTGAGATTTCTGTTTGAAGCAGACACAGTTTTGAGGTTTTTGTTAAGAAAGCACACTTTTCATCAGGACCCAAAGGACAGAGAGAGGTTTTGTTTTGGTTTTTTTTTTTTTTACTTATTCCTTCTTTCAGATCCCATGAATGAGCAGAAATGAATTTCTTGTGTGGCTGTTGATTCCTAAATGTGAAATATTCGTGTTGAGAAAGCTTTTGCAGTTTTCTGCTTTGACAGCTGGCTTCTGAGCACCCTTGCTCATGCCATGGAAAAAAGTTCATATTGATATTGCATTTGATGGCTGTGGCTTGTGATGTCTCCTATCCAGATGGATCCATCACCCAGGATTGTATCCCTGCTCAAGCCCTGTCAGCTCAGAGGAACATCAGGCATTCTGTCCATTCCTGTTTCTGCAGCAGATCTCCATGATGGCTTTCTACTTTATTGCTTTGGAGAGCCAAAATCCAGTTACTCTTTGGTTGCTTGGTGAATGATTTTATCCAAGATACCATTAATAATAGCTAAAGTCAAACTGACTTCAGTCTATTCCCTGCTGAATGTCTGTTAAAGACAGGAGGTTAAAGCAGGGTGCAGAGGACATTTTCATTTTGTAAGTGAGAGAATTAAGCAGGTTATCTGCAGTCCCTCTTCCTTTCTTTTTCTATATCTTTAGACTTTAAAGTGCATAAGCCAAGCTTGTTTCACAGATGGGCAGTGTAGGAGGTCAGAGACGGCTTTTAGCTAAAAGCGTGATGTGTTTTTGTGAAGGCTTTTATGAAGAGTTTTTCCTTATTTCTTTCCAACCATAGGAGACTGAGTTGACTAGGCAGTTCAGAAAATTATTCTGAAAGAATAAAGTTTTGTGGTCTGCTCCCAGATGGTTGCAAGTGTCCCATGTTGCAAACATTCAGGATGTTTCTTTTTGCTGATAAATTTGTATTTTTGTTCTGATTTTTACAAGCTGGCACAGTAGCCACTCATCAGTGAGGTTTTTGTAACATCCAAATAAAGCACAGATGTGTTTTAATCCCATTTGTAAGGATAGGGACTGAAAGGTTTAATCAACATGCAGAAGATCACAAGGGAAATCAGAACTAAAGCCTGAAAGGTAACCTAGACTGCACTCTAAAGACTCCAAGCACAAGATCTCTTCACTTCAGTCTCTCTCCTCTGTAATTATGAGGTGGGAAATCCCAGAACGAATCCAAATCCTATCTGAAGTATTTTAAAAAGTAAAGCACATTCTGAATAACATTTTGCATATCCCTAAATCTCTACAACAAATTGTTGAGATGAAATTTCCTAAAATATTTGTGTGAAATTCCAGGCTCTGCAGAAGCCAGTAAAAATATTCACAGTGTTACTAACAGAGGGAAGTCAATATATCATTATAGATAAAGCAAATGAGGAAGGTTTTCATCCTCTTCACCTGTGTAAATCTGGCTGCAAGGAGCTTCACAAGGGAGGGAATATGGCTGGTGGCTCCAGACAGAGAGGAGACATTTATTTCAAGTCACAAGAGCCAAGAAACTGTAAGTCCAAAGCCCAGTGGGATATTCTTTCATCCTAACTACTTGTGCAGTGCCTGTCTTCAGCTGCCAGTGACCTTGGGTCTCTCAGTGGGGCCTTTCTGGCTGGCAGCAGCAAGACACAGGGTTTATAGAACAAAATCTACTAAAAAAAAAAACCCAAAACAAAACCCTCAAAAAAACCCAAAAAAACCAACCCAAAACAAAACAACAACAAAAAACCCCAACCCAAACAATAAAAAACAAAGAGGATAAGAAGAAATCTATTTCTTCCTTTAAAATTCAGGGACCTTAAAATTTCTGAAAAACATGTCACATTTGAAAAATTGTATCAAGGAATGAGATTGTTTTGCAGATTAAGGGACACAAGATGATAAACTAGTGATACATTACAACAGCAAGGAATTTTAGGGTGAGAAAAGACAAAAACAAATTAGTGGTGATGACATTAACACTTCAGCTGCACACTGTGCTCCACCAGTCATGTAATTGCTCTGTCACATTTTAGCCCTGGCAATTTAAAAGACTAAAGTTTTGCTTTAAGATTTTGAATCTGAGGAGAAACTACAGAAAAGACATTCAAAGATTTAAATTCACAGTGAGTGCTGTTGGCTGCATGCTGGATTTTGAGGATTTTCTGCTTTATATAAAGCTAGCAAAAATTCTATCAAAAACTTTTCCCTTCCTAGGAAAAAAAAGAAAAAAAAGAAAAGGCAGATTGTTTCCTAGCAGAGCATAAAAGAGGGATTGCTGTGTTTTCTATTAGAGCCACCAAGGCAGGTTGCACAGAGGACAGTAAATTTTGTTCCTGCTGTGCAGACATTTTGAACCAGATGACAAGTCCAACAGCTTGGATTCTCTGGAAGGTGAGATTTCAGTGGCTCCAAAGGAAAATGAAAAAGCAAGATTGAGGGACACCAAAGTGAAAGCCACTTGGATGAGTGACAAACACAAATCAATCAGGTTTATTATGGCCTGTTTCTCCTGTGGAATCCTGGGGCCAGGGAGGCAGCGTGCATGACAGGTATATCCAAAAGTGTCAACAAATCTACTGCCTTCAGCTCCTGTGTGTGTTCCCACCCCAGAGGAGCAGTGCCAGCACGGGAATAGCCTGTCTGCATCATTGGTGGCATATTCTGGGAAAGCAAAGGCACTGCCCTGGCACATCTCACTTCACTTTCATCTCATTGCACCATATGGTGGTGGCATTTCAATTCTGCATTTAAATGCAAAGTTTGTTGTCCCTGTCCTCATCATCCAGAGCCCCTTGTGAGATTTATGGTTGGTGAGGAGGAGGTTGGACTGAGGAAAGAAGGTGGGGGTGACCACCAGTGGCCTCAGTGCAGTGGATGAGGTGCCTTGGCAGTTTGGTGGGATGAGGAGCAGAAATAGGAAGGCTCAGATGCAGAGATGCAAAGAAAGCAGCAAGAGGTAGAATTTTTCCTAGAAAAGCAGGTGGAGATGAGCAGAGTGGGGAAAGGTGGAAGGCTGGGCTCCTGGAACATCAGAAGTGACTGAGGAAGGGGCAGTGGGAGCACTCCTTTGTGCCAAGAGCCTGCAGTGCAGAGGCTGTCAGGGGGAAAAACAGGACAGAAAATGCAGCCAGGCATCACTTGAACGTCAGCTCAGCCTTGGGCACTGCTCTGTGGAATTTAACAAAGTTCCCTTTGAAGGAAGAGCAGGGGAACAGCATCATTAAAGGGGCTCCTCAGAGCTGGGTGACTTTTTGAAGAGCCATCCATGGGTTTATTTGTAAAGAGATGTTACAGCAAGGAGTGGGGACAGTCTACTGGCTCCTGATACAGGAGCAGCAATCAGTGCCTGTCCTGCTCCTGCTCTGGGCAAGAGCATCAGGACCAGGGGAGGAAAGGAGTCAGAGCACAAGGGCTCACTCAGGGGCAGGTTCCTCACCTCTCTTCACAGACCTCTGCTCAGTCACTGAATTACACTAGTGGGCTGCTCTTTAAATGTATTCTTGATTAGCTTTCAACCTCTTTTTCATTACACAGCTACATAAAAACAGAGAAATTACAAGCTACTTCTTCAGTAAGAGACACACAAATCTTTTTGTTGTTGTTGTTCATGTTTTACAAAACCATAGAACTTCTCACCCCATTGGATTACAGCACCCAGAGTCTGAATTTTATTCAAACCAGCATAAGTCAACATTAAAAGTAGCAGGAACACATGTTCCCAGGATATCCATATATTTTAAGGCAGAAGAAACCTCAGGAAGAACATTAGCCTTCATAATTTTTGCAAAATCTTGTGTATAGGACAGAATATTCTACAACTCTTGGCTCTGTGTTGGAAGAATCTCCAGACTATAACTTGGATTTTCTTTAGACAGGCGGTACAAGTTCAGTTGTTATGCTCTGGATGTGAATCAGGATTTTTTCTGCTGTGTTTGTTGGAGCAGGGAATGCTCTTTAGAGGAGCACATATGTTTTTTTTACTGTGAGGAATTTTCTGTCACTGCAGAAATGTGTTCTTTGCACACCCTCTTAGTCTTCCATTCCAGCCATTGGGACAGAGGAACCAATAACTCTGCTGGGTTTCAGCCAGTGTGGTGAATTTAATTTTCCAACACTGGACTGTCATTGCAGAGTTTCAAGGTAGTGTAACATTCCATAAAATCAAGCTGTTTATTATCTAGCAGAAATGAAAGAGCTTTGCCTTTCTTTATTCTGCCTTTTTTCTCCACTTTGTACTAAGTGATAATATAAATCATATTTTGTGCTTATTTCAGGAATGCGTGTTTTTGTTCTCCTGTGATGCTAAATAAATCTCCAAACATTAACTGTCCCTAAAATATTTGACGGGGTTGCTTCTGCTCAGAATATAGACTTAGTGAACCCCATGGTGAGCAAATAATCTTTTTGTTACGTGATGAATCTGCAGGTCCTTCACAACAAAAGATCTCCTAAAGCACCAGGACCAATCCTTTAAGTTGAGAAACAGTATATCAATAAAGGTCAGTGTGACAATGTGATTTATTGAAATGCTGTGCTGCTCCTAGCAGTTAGTATTTTATATTATATGATACACGGCAGGTGTTTTTCTTCGTGTTTGGGTTCCCCACTGAAACCTTGTTCAACCTGTTTTATTATTTATTGTTGCCTTTTAGAGGTGAAAGAAGCCAATTTATTCAGCTTTCATAACCATTCCTAAGAGGTACAAAGAGGTTAAGGACTAACAGGAAAAATCAATTGGTTAATAAAATAGTTAATTGACTAAATGCTCCTTCCAGGAGGCCCTGAATGCAGACTGTGCAGAACCAAAGGAGCTTGCTTTAATTATAATGGCACCTCACTGCATAAAAGCCTTCACTGCAGACAAGGGTTTCAGACCTGAGTGAGCTCGTTCTGTTTGTATGCTTTACACATGGAACAAATCCAGGTACCATAATTAAGATTTTTCACAGTTTTTAGGATCTACTTTTCCCTTTTATGGTCGTGACAGATGACAAGGGAATGATAAAAAATGACAAGGAAACTGAAAGATCAGTCACAGATTTTCACTTTAGATCTAGAAAGATTTTTAAGATAAATGTACAAAACACTGGCAAACAAATATTTCCCAATTCTGCCTCGTTCTGCTGGATTGTCTGTCAGGATTTTTCAAATTGGTTTTATGGTTCTGTTACTTACAAAATCCAGGATTTTTAAAAGGCACAGGGAGGTGGGGAGTGACTCACTGTCTTTAACCTCTTCTGAATTCCTAGGAGAACATCCAAAACTGGATTTGGGCACAGTAATGCCAGGCTCTGAATGCCTCTCAGAAAAATACCCAATGTCTTCAGCTTGCTTTGGTGTGCCACAGTCACCACCCAGAGGGAACCCCTGAGCTCCCCAAACCTCCCTGCCATGTTTAATGCAGTTATCAGCACATTTTAAACAGGGATATCTAAGGGGCACCATGAAAAGCTGAAAAGATACTTTACAGTAGGGACCATAATTAAGATTTTTCGCAGTTTTTAGTATCTACTTTCCCCTTTTATGGTCATGACAGATGATAAGGAATTGACAAAAAATGACAAGGAAACTGAAAGATCAGTTACAGATTTTTCATTTTAGATCTAGAAAGATTTTTAAGAAAATGTACAAAACTTTGGTCACTTTTTACCTATACATGTTACATTGTACAGTATTGTCAATATTAAAAAACTGTATTAAATTTATTTAATTAATTAAATAAAGGAAGAAAGAAAAGGGGAAAAACAGTTGCTTGTGCATTTCCTGCCCCAAGAGGACAAGGCAAAGCAAGGTAACATGGGATCTGAGTGAGAGCCTTTCCTTGGCTTGCCCTCCCCATCCCTCATCTCTGGAATCAGGAATCTGCCATAAAACATTTCAGTGGTGAGTGATGAGGTTGCTGACTGAACACTGAGAGGAGCAGCCCATGATGAGGCACACAAGGTTGTAGGAGATTTGGGGACAGTGAATAATCACAATAACTGAGGTGACACTCAAATAATATCTGCAGACTAACAGAACAAGAGGGTCACTGATTGATTAACAAGCTACTTGGGGGACAGAAGAGAGTAGCTTGAAATATGTTTGGAGCAGGATATGCACAAACTATTTACATTTTCCATTCTTATATATAGCTCCCAGTCTCCCTCCTATGATGGTGTAGCCCACTCTGTCATGCATTTCAAATTTCCTGGCATGAGGGTTGCTTTCCTTGTCTGAAAACCAGACAAAGTTGGTAGAGTATTTGAAATAACTCAAGCAGTTTAACACCCAGTTCTGGGAGCACCTCTGTTATTCTCACATACCATGGCAGGGCCAGGGCAGCAGTAGCTGAGCCATCTCTTGCTCTCTTCCTTGTGAGCAGCACTGTGGCTGGGATTCAGAGGGAAGCTGATATTCACTCCTGCTGAGCACCATCAGCCCTAGAAAATGCAATACTCAGCCCTGGTACTGCTGGCAACATAACCTTCTGGGCCAATTTGACATTTAATTTAAAATATTGACGTTATTGTATATCTGCTTATCAACAAAATGCCTCTTGAGGGAGAATTTCCTTCAGTCCAACCGCAAAATGGGATCCTGCTTTACACATGTCACAGCCACCCAGCCCAGGTACACATAGTGGCATTTCCCAGCTCCCAGTGCTCCCTGCACTCTCCAAGGGGAGTTCACAGAGCCTGTCAACCCCCTCCAGATTTAATTGGAATGTATTAAAAGCAAAATCTCTTTCAAGGAGGTGAGTTGTGCTGAGTGCTGCCTTTGCCTGGAAAGAACAAGTGGCACAGGTTGATAAAGGACACACTGCGCAGGGCTGGGTGCAGCTCGACCTTCAGAGCTGCCTTGTGGTGACATTCAGACAGGAGAGATATTCAAACACTTGAGGTTAAAAGAAAGGGACTTTGATTAACAGCAAAGTAATGCATTGAAATTCCAAATCATGTAGGAGTCCGTTCAGGCTACAATTTGTCTTGTTTGTTTTTAATTTTAGATTCAATGTCAATGCAGGATTTTTAACTCTCTGGTTACGGCTCTTTATGCATATAATTCTCTAATGTAATTGTGATTTAATCCTCAATTTTATTAGGAGTCAAGTTAAAAGGTAGCAGTGTGTTATTCAGAATATTACCTTCACTGGTAATTTGAGCAAGCATCATGGCCTGGGAGCTGCTTTTCTGAGGAGAAAGTGTATCTGCCTCTGCTGTGGGGAGCACCTTCAGGATGGAAAAGTGAAGCAAACACCAATGTTAGACCATCACCAAGGCTCCTGAGTCAGAACATCTCCTCTGCACAGCCAAAATGGGAGATTTGTGTTAAACATCAGCCTCTGAACTGCAGTGGCTGAGCACTGAGCATTTCCTTCTGCTGTGGGAGTGGGGAAATGCAGATGGGGCAGAGAGGGCAGCTGGGGAAGTAATTCCTGAAGCTGTGACAGCAGAGTGTGACAGAGCTGCACATCCACCATCAGAATCACAGAATCACAGAAACACAAATCCCAGAATCACAAATCACAGAATTCACCAGGTTGGAAGAGACCTTCAAGAACATCGAGTCCAATCCATCCCCAATACCTCAACTAAACCCTGGCACCCAGTGCCACATCCAGGCTTTGTTAAACACACCATCACCTCCCTGGGCAGCCATTCCAGAACTTTATCACTCTTTCTGTAAAACACTTTTTTCCTAATATCCAACCTATATTTCTCTTGGTGCAGGCTGAGACTGTGTCCTCTGGTTGTGTCAGTGCTGCCTGGAGGAAGAGCCCAACCCCACCTGACTAAAACCACCTTTCAAGGAGTTGTAGAGAGTGATAGGGTCACACCTGAGTCTCCTTTTCTCCAGGCTGAGCACCCCTAGCACCATCAGCTCTGCAGAGGCAGCAGTGTCACACCCAGAGCTTCCATGGGCTGTGGTCCTGTAACAATGACAAGAAATCAATTCGAATTTTAATTGCACTGCTCTAAAAAGCCCAGTGACAAACAGCTGGTAAAAGATTTTCTGAAAAGGGCTGTTCACATCCTTCGTTATGAAAATTGAAATCATGACAGGCTCTGCTGGGCATGGTCCTTTGTTGCACTTCAGTTACCTTGGCCCAAAAAGTTGCAAACAGTGCTGGCTTGAGATGTTAAACACCAAAATCTTTCTCTTTTTCCAGTGGTTTCCTTGTCCACAAATTGCATGCACTAACATTCTAGGCCATGGTACTAAGAGAGCTGCTTCGTTCAATTTTGATCCCAAATAAACAGCTTGAGGTTTCATGTTGGATAATTGGGCTTTACCTGTATTTTAAACAAAAATCCTTCTCCTTTTATAAACTGCTTGAGTTGGGAGACATGCAGAGCTTTTGCTGAAAGAAATGCATTAATCCTTTTAAGTTTGATAAAAGGTTCCTTTATACCATACTGTATAGTTTCCTGCTGTGGGCCACATTTGTGTAGAATCTCCATTTGTGGGGAAAGAAAGATACAGACTCCTTCTAATAGCTTGAAGGAAAGACTGATAAGGGAAAGTGCTGCACACCTGGACTTGAAAATGGAAAAGATCCAGGGGAGGTTTGCTGCATTAATTGGAGTTAATGGACATGGTCTGTCCATTTCCTTTTTATTCCACAGATTATTCCCCAGGAACTGAAGGTGCTCACGCTTTCTTTGAGGTTGGTGGTGTAGGAAGCCCAAATTTGGTCCTCTTTGCAGGGATATGGGAGGCCCTGCCATGCCCTGATTGCCTTGCTCTGCTGCTGTGTCCACTGCAGAGGCATCCTGGGCTGGACAGTGACATGGAAGGCATTGCAATAATCTGCTGCCAAGAAACAAAGAAAAATGCCTGGTCCCTTTTGTTTCAAACCTAAACTGGCCTGGATTTATTTTGGCATTTCTGGTATTTTGTTATTATGACCAGAACAACGGTGCTGGGCATTGCTGGGCAAGCTGGCATTCATTATTCATGACTCACTGTATCCTACACATCAACAGTGACCAATGTCCAGCCTTTTAGACTATTGAGGTCCATTGCTTTTTTTATTATTATTATTATTATTTTTTTCTTTCTATGTCTCTTCTTGTTTAGAATACTCCACTTTTACTAACCTATTTTTACTCCACTATTTAATGGAATAAACCACTTTTACTCCACTATTTAGTGGAATAAAATATTTTGGTTTTCACTGTAGACAAATGTATACAGAAGCTACAGTAAGACATGGTACAGATCTTCCAGGCACAGAAACCTTTGTATTGCATGTTGCACCCAAATTCAGTCCCAAAAACAGTGCAAGCCAACCTTTTACAGATAAGTTATATTTTACATTATGAATTGATCTAATAGAAACAGCAAACTTGTTGTTACAGCACAAGCAGGGAATGAGATCCCTGTTCTTGTGTGTTGTAGAGCATTAGGCAGCACATAAAAATGCCAAGGAAAAGGTCAAGGAGTGAAGTGCTGGGAAACAGTGCTGGCCAAAATGTCCTCTCCATCAAACAAGCTGAACCTAAGCAGGTGCCTGCTCTGCCTTGTACAGAGCTGGTGCAGTCCCTTCTCCAGCCTGCTGTTGCTGAATGGGACTCTTGGAAAAAACATCCCTGTCCATTCCATCTTTTTTCATTATGGGCTCCCACAAATTTCCTGCAACCCCTTAAAATAAGTTCCATCCAATTTTGTTTACTTTTTGCTGCTTACAGCCAATACAAAGCATATAAAAATCTCTTCTCAGCTGCATTCTGAGGCAGGAGATCATCTCTGAAGGCTTCTCAAGCATACCACGTGTGTCCCTGTGCTGCCAGTGCTGTCGAACCTCAGCCTCACACACACATCACAAAGTACTGCCCCTGTACCCCAATTTGGCATAAAAATGGGACCTGGTCTGGCAAATCCTCTTGAGTGAAGCTTAGATTTGAAGAGAAGGTCAGTGTTCTTCTGTACAAAGATATTCAATTTATTGTATTCTCAGTAACTATAAGAATGCACACATTCTCGTCCCCCATTAAATGGCTCCATAGCATTATTTATGACAAAAGGGAAACTGTGACTTCATAGGAAAACAAACAAATAGACAAAAAACAAGATGCCCTTTTTTATGCATTGGGGGATGGCTGGCACAATAATTAAATCAGAAAACCCTGAGGATCAAAAAGGATTTTTAATGCCCATTTGGGCAATAGCTGGTACCTCAGAATGCCCCAGGAAGCTCAGCTGCTACCAGATTCCATATGTGTTTTTTGGGTTCCGCTCCTTCTGCTGAAGTCTGTGAAAAAATTATCAGGTAATATAGAAAAAATTCTTTCTTTTCTTTATTTTTTTAATGTAGATGGTAAGTTCATGTGAGCTACATCCTGTTGAAAAAGTATTATGTAAAACAAAAATAAAGTGATGGTTGAGGTGTTTGAAAAAGGCAGAAGAATTAATGACAGGCAGTATCAAAGCCTGTAGTGACAGTGCTCAAGAATTTATAGTTTTAAAGAACCCTGCAGGTGGATCTTTAAATGCAGGGAAATCTGCATTGTGGGTATTTTCAGATACCCTCAGATGCTCTGTAAGTACACAAAAGTACACATTCCCTTCATAGGGTGAAACTGCATGGAAAAATTTCTGAGGTGCCTCATACATTGAAATGAGATGAACCATGAATATTCACAAGGGCCATTTTAAAAACTCCTCCAAGTCACCAGAATTCCCTGGGACAACCCAAAAGGTGTGGCTCCTGCCTTTAGGAGAAATGTCCTTTCTCCACAGATATTAATCTCACTGACTTATGTTGTTTTGAGTGTTGATTCACCCTCCCCAGCAGCACAAAACAATTCAGTCCTTGAAGGTGATGCTAACAGACTGATGGCCTTATCACTGAGATTGCAAACTTCTGGCTGGAGCTGCTTTGAACCTTTTCCCTTTCAACCACTTCAGCTGAAAATGTGACTTCAACAAAATAAAATTAAAATTACGCATGAAAAAGTCCATTTTATCAAAATGTGATCCATGAGGGAAAGTGAACGGATTTCAAAAGCAATAAGCTGGCTTGGAGTTTAAAGGGGTTTTTAATTATTAAAACCTTGCGGGATATACATTTTTGCACCATTCATTGAACTGTGGGTGCAATTTATTTAATAGGCACACATTTTACTGGGCAACTTACACCACCAGAAAAGGATTTCAAGCCTCAGCCAAGTGGAAAATCTATCCCAAGGTATCTGTGTTGCCTAGTAAAAGTAGGAGATTTAAACAGTCGAGATACGAGCTGACTGTGAAAGCACCTACCACTAATGTAAAGCTATGCAGTTCTTAAATGATGCTGACAACCCTCACAAACCTTTAAATAGCCATTTCCAAGCTGGCAGATCCAAATTGCAGGAAAACAAAGTAATCACTCAAGGAATTCTTTGCAAATTAAAACAGTTCCTTCTTGTTGCTTTGTGTTTTGGAGCTTCACAAACAATAATACAGCACCAGAAGCCATTTGCCTATTTCTTTTTGTACCAAGCACTTTTTCTGCAAAAGTAAATACTCTGTCAGTAATGAAAATAAATTGGTGGTGCATAATGCAAAGCACAAACAAGAACTGTACATTTTACAGGTGATTCAAGAAATAAATAATGTATTTGTGCATACCTTATTTTTATGTAAAATAAGACAAGGAGTTACTTCTTCTATCACTTCTGTCCCCCTGTAACTGCCTGAATGACACCTTTGTTGGATTTGTATTTGTGTAAAAGCCCAGCTGAAGGTCAGTACACCTTGTGAGATATTAAGTGTGCTTACAAATGATCCAGAGTTTGTGCTGGATGATAGACAGAGATCCTTCCCAAAATGGAAAGAGAAGACTCCCCTGAGAGAAAAAGCCCCTGCAGACGTTTATGCAACCTGGAACTCGTGGCAGATATAAAAATAAACCCAATCTCTGATCCATGCCTAAAGAAAGGCTTACAAACACAGCACTTCATGGTGGGAATGTGAACTTTGAGAACAGCAGGAACTGAGATCACAGAGGGCAAAATGCAAACCTAACAACCCAAGAGCTCCTCAGAGGAAAAGAGGCCAAGAGGCTGAGCCTGTCCCTGCCTGTGAGGGGAACCCAGCCCCAGTGAGGGCTGAGCAGGACCTTTCCAGGGTTACATCCCTGCCCTGGGGCTACTGCAGCCACAGCACCACAGACCTGCCGGGGCCCTCCTCCAGCACAGGATTGCACTCCTGGTACAAAGAAGGGAAAGTATTGGCCAAACAATGCACAAATGCTTGAGTATTTGAATACATTTTTGATATTCCTGTGAAGGAGAGGCATTGCTATGTCCTGCTTAGAAGACCTACTTCCACTTCTTCCTTTCCACAGCTGCTCCCTGCTGCTAAGGTCACAGCACACCAGATTAGCAGAAATCAACTTCCACATTTATTTAATTTGAATTTTAAGAATTTTAATAATTTTAGGCTTTGTTTCAATTTTTAAAAGCCTGCCAGAGCTCCAGAAGCATTTGGACAATGCTCTGAGGCACAGAGTGGGATTGTTGGGGTGTCTGTGCAGGGCCAGGAGTTGTACTGGATGATCCTGGTGGGTCCCTTCCAACTCTGGATATTCTGTGAATATAACACTCCTTTCTGTGAATAACTGGTTACATCCTTGGTTATGCATATTAATACAGCCACCATTAAAGCTGCAGAGTTAAAAATTAAGTATATCTTCTGAGAATGTCCAAGTTGATTTTTATTTATGCCACAACATATGTGATACATGAGATAATAAATTACTTGAGGGACTGTACATGTGCTGGGAGCCCTGTCCTGGGGAGATTTCACCTGACAGTCAGGGGAGAGAAAGCTTCCACACCTGGGCTGCAAGGGTATATCCAAGATCTTCACTGAACAAAAGTGTTCCAGGCATTCTAGCATATGGAAAAATAAATCCATATATTTTTTGGTCCTGTCCAGTTGAGTGAAGAAAACAGTGTGAAATGTCAAAATGGGATTAGCTATGCTGGAACACTGTCTGGTAGGGTTAAAGTTACTGGGATAATAAGCAGGAAGTGAGAGGGAAGTATTCCATCAGATAATGGATACTGGGAATATTTAAGGGTCTCCAAAACCAAAACCCTTCAGGAGCCAACTCTTATCAAAGTGAACAATCTTACATCCATGTGCAAATAACCAGTGGATGGAGTAAAATGTATGTTAGCTGTCTGTTCTTTGTGGAGCCTCACAAGTGATGGGCATCCAGTTGTTTCCTGCAGAGACAGAGATGTGTCTGTGTGTCCTGGCTGGCTCTGTAATTCACTGACCCTGAGCTCTCAAGCCCCAGAGAAAAGCCAGGAATTTGTCAGAATTTGGTAACTTTCTCTGAGCATTTGGCTAGAACATTTTGGCTATTCCATTCTGGTACTAAGAAAAGGCCCAAGAAGCCTGGGCTCTGTGCTATTTTCAAACCCAGTGGGTGGCTGGGCACCTACCCAGCAAAACCAGCCCAGAACAGGAATGGCAGTGACTCCCACTTCAGCTTTCTCTTCTGCATTCCTGGCTGCACTCACAGGAGGTTTTGTCAGAAAGCTCACCTTGCTGGGAAGATGAAAAACAGAGAGCAGGAAGTAGGAGAGGCATTTTATGGCATGGCCTTCAGCCCTTCATTTTTGAAAGGATTCTTCCTGCAATTTATGTCAGTTTGAGTTAGAAGTGTGTGTTAGTTCTGCCCTTGAGATGTGGAGCAAGTACTGATGATAGCAAATATTCATCTCTGGCAAACATTTCACTGAAATGAGGGACTGACAATTTATTAAAGCTAATTTCCTAAGTCACATCCAAATCTCTCCCCATTCATTCAGCAAAAGCTGCAGTAGTTTAGGGTAAGTACCAATACACAAACCCTTTTAGTATTATTGCTCTGTTCACTGGGGGGACTCCTAATGAAACAAATGGATTTTTAAAGATGTGCATTGCAAAGAACACAGTAATATTGGTGGGGAGGCCTGAAATGGAGGACAGGTTATTAAATTAATAATACCAATAATTGCATCAGCTGCTGTCTCTTGAATACCTTCCTAATGTGATACAAGATTTGGCCATGGGGCTCAGGGCAGCACTCTCCCTTATGTCACATTTGGTGTACAGCAGATGTTGCTGGAGGTACTGAGCTGGTTTCCCTTAGAGCTGGGATCCCTTTAGGTGACCTAAGGAGCAACTCAGAGCTCAGGACAGGAAAACCACTCAAGTCTGAGCCTAAATCCTCCCACAGGTCTCCCAATGCAACCCAAATTCACTGCTGCCACAGATAAAGTGTGATTGACCCCCAGACCCAGCAGCTTAAAGCCATCCTCTCAGGTATGTATATATTATGATACAGTACATTTCCCTCTGCATTATGATGCAGGAATGACAGTCAAACATTAGGGAAACTACATGCTTGGAAGGTTTTTTCAGTGGAAATTGTGTGCTGGAAATAAATTTGTTTTATTGCTGCTCGTAGTTAAAAATCTGTCATCAGTTTGGAAGGGACAGAAATATGCTTGTGAGAGAATATAGTTCTCCAGATGATGCCAGAAGAACCATTTTAAACTTTTTTGATAAAGACACTTGCAGAAACCCATACAGATTATAGTAACAGTGATGATAAGCTGATACTAGACTTGTTTTTCTCCTGTGGTGACATATTGCATTTTTTATATGAATGGGGATACAATTTGACATGATCCATTTGGCCATCTTCATTAACAGCCGAGAATGGCAACAGAAAAATGAGACACTGCAAATGTATAATGAAAGATAAAACAGTAGGTAACTTCTGATAAGCACATTATGGCTCATCCATCTTGAGAAACCTGAGTTTATGAACTTTTCTTCAGCAGCAGGGGCATAAGTGCTCTGACTAATAATAACAGAAGTTGAGTCCAATTGCTCCCTTCACAGAAGAGATATAATTCAAAATTATCTGAACCAATGAACCTGTTTCACATTGCATTCATTTTCAAAACTACTTTTTGAAAAGCCACATCCTGAACCTGAACATTATCATCTTCAGCCACTAATCTCCATTTCAAAAGCCCTAGCTGAGCAGAGCAGGACCATCAGTGTAATTATTGTACATATATTTCTATTGACACTCTCCAGGCTTTTTTCAGCAAGTGGATTTGAGCTAAGTGTGTATTGTCAAGGTTGTTACCTCTTTGGTTAGTGAGAGGTGTGTAATGGTTCTTCTCAGAGAAGAACAAAAGAACGATCTCCTTGGTCTCTTGTCCTTCTAAAGGGATACACATCCCCACACAGCATTTTTTTTAACCTGTATTTTCTTGCTGGAGATATAATTAACATGTCACTGAACTGTCCTTGGTGTGTCCCTTGGACTCACAATGCATCACATGAGATAAACTCAGAGTGTCACCTGAATGATTGTGAGGCTGTATAGTGTGACATTCTAAATTGAGAAGGCTGGATATGTGTGGCTGCCTTTCTTTTTTTTTTTTTTTTTTTTTTTCCTTTGGAAGAAGAAACAAAAATCAATTTACAAGCAGCAAATATTTTCTTTCATAGTGAGGACACCTCTGGCCTTAATTTGGGCAGCTGGCCAGACAGCAGCTACTAGCTGAGATTTATAGCTGCACTTTAATTTCCTTGAGTAGCATGCACGCAGATTATCCTGTGTGAGCACAGATTCTGCTCCTGTGGGGAGCTGTGGTGCAGTTAATTGGCCATGGCATTTGGAGGCAGGAGAGCTGGTCCTAGCTCTGATTCTGGGACTGACTGTCACTTCAGGAAAGGCACTTTGTGTCTGAGTGTCTGAACTAGAGGCATTCATATCAGCATGCTTTACCAATAAATGAGCAATTAAAAAGCATTAACATCAAATAACTGTGGCCAGCAATTTCAATGTAGATGTATCATTCCCTGAATATAGCTAATTATTATCCCAGTGTCAGCCTTTGCCTCTTCCCTTCTTTGCTTTCATTGGCTTTGTCATTTTCTAGCTGTACTTGGATGTTCTGACTCAGCTCCTGTTAAACTCAATTTTTAAGTGGGTCTGTACAGTAACCCTTGTAACACTTTGAAGGCATTCTGGGCTTGGACAGCTGGGCCAGATGCATTTTCTGCCAGGGCTGATCACAGTCCAGGATTAGGGGCAGCCTTCGTGCAGCACACACATTGCACTGGAAAACAATGCTCCCTCAAACAATGGAGCAGTTGTGGGACAAAAAAGGCTCTGTGGTGTTTATTGTCTGCTTAACTGCACAGATTAATGTGATCAAATCTGCTGGTCTTTTATGGCTAGATGCAAAAACTTTTACAAAGAGCATCATTGGAACAGAAAGAAATATTCAGTGGGAATTTTTCATCAGGGAAAGAATGCAATTAGTTAAAAATGTTGGTGCCAGAATAAAAAGACAAAGTGTAAACTGAAGATAGGAGAGAAATTCTGTCCCCTCTGTGGCTTATGTCTTTAAGAAGATTTTGTTTGTGTGAGTCTCATTTCATTTTCCTCTGCATCTTATGAGCAAGATTCTATTGTAGGTCAAAGCCAGTGAATGCTGTTTACAGCTTGAGAAACAAGAAAATCAAAGACATAACAATTTATTAGGGCCTTTTAGTGGCATTTCTTATTTGGCTGGTGGTTCTTCATGCATTCACCACTGTTGAGAGCTTAGTCTTTTCTTTAGGAAGGACTCACTTCCTCAGGGTTTATTTGGGCCTTTTGATTGTACTGGATTCCTTTACAGAAAAACAAAACAAAACAAAAAAAACCAAAAAAAAACCCACAAAACCACAAAAACCAAAAAACAACAACAGCAACAACAACAAAAAAAAAAACACTAAAAAACAAAACCACCAAAACAAAGAAAAAAACCTCTTGGCCACACGGCCACACTCAGTGGTTCTCAGCATCTCTGCTGGTGTGTGCCTGGAGACAACCAAAACTGGCTGCTGTGGTTCTCCTGTCTTGAGATTGTTCCCTGTGCTTTAATAGGAGGATTAGTTAAACATTTTCCTAAAAACAACATGTTTGATTTTCACACCAATTCATGTCTGAAAGCTGCCCACCTTCCTTTATGTGCCATGGGTAAAACAAGACTAAAGAATTGTCAAGATTTTCTTCTCAAAATATTGTTTCTATTGAGTTGGTATTTGTTATCTTAAAATTTCATTGGGAAGGATAAAAGACAATAGTTTCCATTGAAATTCAATATTAAAGACTCTGTTAAGCATAATAGATCTGATTAGATGACAGTGGTTTACATGAGAGCTGGATTGGAATATCAGTTATCTTTTTACCTGGGTAAATGTAAACTGTGATTTTAAAGTTCTGATTAAAATGTGGTTTAAGAGCTCTGATAAAGGTGGGACATGAGCAATAGTATTGGAACAATAACAGGGAAATTCCAGGGAAGAAAGAAAAATGATTTTATGAGAATCTCAGGGGAAAACCTCAACAATGTTCATAACAACTCTCAGTAGAAACTCCTGTGATGACTCTGTTGCTATAACTCCAAAGTTTTAAGTTGTATGATGCAATCTGATAAAGTCTGATTTCCACAATGAGGATTTCAGACATGGTTAATTGGGGAAAATGAGAGAAGAGTGCTGGTGTAGGAGAGTGTCACATTATCTGCAGTTTTTTGCCCATCCTCTGAGCACTGAAGCACAAAGAGGTGATCCAATGCCAGAAATAATGCAGTGTGACAGAGGCCAGTTTCTTGGTCACAAAATGTTCTTTGCAGAGATTCAGTCCTTGCATGATTCAAACCTTCCCTGACCTGTGCACTGCAAAATTACATATATATACCATACATTTTGTTGATTTAAAGTCTAGCTTGCCAGGAACTGCAATCCAGTATTTTCATTGTAATTGTTATATTTTTCTAAACTTCCTCGTGTCATTGAAAATTAAGTGAAACTGGAATAAATGGCTTTGTCAACTGCACAATCCTTAAGTAAGTTTAATGTTCACCACTGCCATTGGTATTCAATATCACTAGATATTTTGCCTTGCATAATCACTGATAGACATTGATTTTGTCTTTGCTCTTCACAGCACAGCAAAATGAATGTGAAAGTCAGAGTTAAATGAGTCCCAGTGCTGTCCTGCAGTCTGCTGAGAGAACGTTTCAGATGCTCAAGAACTGGCAACCAGCTCGAGCCTCCAGTGTCTTGTATTGCAACAATTAATGGATATGAATAGTCCTCACAGGGGGGATTCAGGTTACCTTTGAATCAACTTTAGAGGTTACACTCCTGAAGCAGACAATGAGGTTAATGTATGCCACTTTATGAACTGAGCAATTCTCTTCTTTAAATTAAATTTTAAACTTTAGTTCTTTTTTTTTCTCCTCTCTGAAAATTATTCCAAGTCACTTGTAAAGTGTCAGCAATGAGAAGTTAAATTACTATAAAGTTTAGGGTCAAAAAAATATTGTGTATTTTATAGTCTGTTTTTACACTCTTATTGAAGGGGTTGGCAAAGCAATACTTGCTCCTCTATTTTTTCTTCTCAGTGTAGAGCAGTTTTTCAGGCTTCATTTAGGTCATAATCACATCCTCCAGCACAAAATCCACAGTGGCTGTGAGGCCAGTGTTGGGCGCATGAATATGGCAGCCAAATACACTGGGAAAAACAAGATCTAAGTGAGAGCAACAGCTGGTTAACAGCTTTGGAGTCATGCTGTACAAAGCTAGATGGGACAAACTTCTGCTGTGCTTCTCCTCTAGAGGAGCATGGATTGGCATTATATCAGCTGCAGGGGCTGCCTGAGTGTCAGAACCCAGGAAATTCCTCTGGCTGCCCTGGGGGGCTCCAGCCCCTGCCCAGGGGGCTCAGGGACCTTGGCACAGAGCCCCAGACCCCTGTGCCTTTGATCTTGACCCGTGGATAAACAATTACCAACCTTTATATGAAGAATTACAAGCCACAAAAGTTGAAGTAGAATGATAGTGAATTTATCACAGGGTGAAATATAGATTTTTGGGGTTTTTAGAATGGGAGTTCAGGGGACAAGATGGAGGGAACTGGGCGTGTCCAGCCTTTCTCCTTCTTCTTCTTGGCCTCCATCTTCTGCTGTGATGGTGGCACTGACAGATTGGTTTAGAGTAGAAGCTCACTGCCTAACATAGGTGACAGGTATTGGAAAGTAATTGTAAACATTGCACACGTAGTTTTTAGTATAAAAGATAACACTGCCCTGAGGGTGTCAGAGTGCCTCTGTCTGACCTTGAATGGACCTTGGCAGGACAAGAGAAAGAATTTTATAGATAAGGAACAATAAACAACCTTGAGACCGAGAAATGAAGATTTCTGATTCCTTCGACTTCCAGACTGGGAAAAGAGACTTTCCAACCCATCTTGGAGCCACTGTGAGCAGCTAAAACCCCAAGAGCAGAGAGCAGCAATCCTTTAGGAGCCCCCACAGCTGCTTTGTGCATAGCTCATGCTGGGAGGAGTGGGCACAGCCCAGGTGAGCAGCAGCCAGGGAGCCTCTGGACTGAGTTGGAGGTGCCTCTGTCTCCACTGCCCAGGGCTGCTTTGGGCATCCCCCAGCCCATGAGGGAACAGAAATCAATTCTTTCTTTGCCTTCTAGCCATGAGTTTGTGGTTGCTCCACTAGCCTGCCTGTGTCAGCTCACACAACAATTATCAGATGCTAATTAATATTCAGGGGTAGATACAGAGGGGTGCAAGTATGCAAAGCACCCAGTCTGCCTCATGTTATTTCCACCCCAGCTATTCTGCACAGATGCTCCAGGGAATGGTGAAAAGGGTGGGCAGGGTCCTTAGGACTGATTCTCAATATTGCCATTCAGGACAGGCCAAAAATTATAAACCAGTTCTCCAAAGACTGTGAGATTTAGGAAAGAAAGGCAAAATGGTTTGAGATTTTGAGGCTCCTCTTTGCTTTGTCAGCACATAGAAATATTTTGTATTTTCAACCCAAAAAATTTATCTTTAGGGTATACAAAAGAAGATACAAAACTGCATCTCAGAGAGAGCCAAGCTTTCTGACCTTAGCCCACAGAGCAGAACCTGCACTGGGAAAAGTTCAGGCTGTGTGCTGGTTTGGGCTGGGATTCCCTTTGCAGGGGCTGGTGTGGGGCTGTGTTTGGGTCTGTGCTGAGCACAGGGTGGATAACATGGAGCTGTTTCTGTCATTGCTGAGCAGGGCTCACACAGAGCCAGGGCCTTTCCTGCTTTTTGTGGGGCCATGCTGGAGAGGAGGCTGGGGCTGCCTGGAAGCCAGGACAGGGGACCCCGGGTGACCCAAGGGATGCTCCAGACCCTGTGGGATCATGCTCAGGATATGCAGTGAGGGGAAGGAGGAGGAAGGGGAGATGTTTGGAGAGAAGGAGTTTGTCATCCCAGGTTCCCTTTCCATGGGATGTTGCCCTGCTCTCCTGAGGTGCTGAACACCTGCCTGCCTGTGGGAAGCAGGGAATTCATTCCATGCTTTGCTGTGCTTGTGTGCATGCAAGGCTTTTGCTTTTCTATTAAACTGTCTTTATCTGAACCCAGGGGTTTTCCAGTTTTTACCCTCATGACTCCCTCCCTGATCCCACTGGCGGGGAGTGAGTGAGCGGCTTTGAAGGGCTGGAGGCTGGATGGGGTTAAACCACAACAACCTAGGAGGAAAACAACAGAAATGAAAAATATAAAAACAGGGAAGAAAGAGTTTGGTACTGTAGCTCTTGCAGCAGGTTGTCTCTGATTCTGCTTTTTCTGGCTTCGTGGTGCTCAGGTATTTTCCTTGCTACTATCAAAGGATCTTTCCTTATACAAAAGCAGCGGCTCAGGATGGAGTCCTTGCAAGGGACTCTTGCAAGGACTTTCATCCAGCACAGGAGGCAGCCTTAGTTCTGAGAGGGAAACCTCTTTTGCAGAAAAACTTCAATTATGTGAAAGAGAGAAAAAAAGACATGGGGAAAAATAAAAAGGGGGAAGGAAAAAGGGGAAAGAAAGAAAGAAAGGGGGAAGGGAAGGGAAGGGAAGGGAAGGGAAGGGAAGGGAAGGGAAGGGAAGGGAAGGGAAGGGAAGGGAAGGGAAGGGAAGGGAAGGGAAGGGAAGGGAAGGGAAGGGAAGGGAAAGGAAGGAGAGAGAGAGAGAGAAAGAAAGAAAGAAAGAAAGAAAGAAAGAAAGAAAGAAAGAAAGAAAGAAAGAAAGAAAGAAAGAAAGAAAGAAAGAAAGAAAGAAAGAAAGAAAGAAAGAAAGAAAGAAAGAAAGAAAGAAAGAAAAAGAAAGAAAGAAAGAAAGAAAGAAAAGAGCACAGTGAGCACTGGAATACATGGGATAGAACCTTTGCTTTCAAACTTCAGTTGTTGTTCCTGACAACTCCTACTTTGGCAGAAGCTAATATGAGGTGACAGAATATTTCAGTCACTGATTTGTGCCTGCTGCCTGCACAGGGGAGGGAGAATTTAGATAGCACCATACCCAGCTTCCAAAGTTCCACTGAATCTTTCTCTTTTTGTTTTACTTTTTAGTTTTCAAACTTCTCTACAAGTAAATGATTGGAAAGTTAGTGATATGTGCAAAGAACATTTTTTCAATTAGTGATGCCCATTAGCTGAATGAGCATGAAGGGTTGATATTTTTCCCCCTGAAGTAGCAGGTACACATGTGGAATTTGGGCTATAAATCATTACTTAATAATTCACTAGAGAATAAATAGGACATAAAAGATAATTAGAGATTTTTACCACTTGCCTTCACCTTAATTATGAATGAAAGATATTTGGCATTGTCTGCAGGACTGTTAAATTTTGTTATATTGAGATGGGTCTGGAAAAGGAAGATACAGAAAAGTCATTTTATGAAAGAATATAGCTTCTGGCAGAGTGGATCTTGTACATCATTGCAGGAGAGGTATCCAACAGTTATGATCTTAAAATCTAAATGCAATGTGCTGGACCAGGAATGGTGAATTAGGGTTTGTTTTGCTGTTTCAGTAATGACCTGTTGCCTGGCTCACAGAAACACATATGCCAGCCAATTTCACTGGAACAAAATTAATATTATATCTCCATGCTGCAATAATAGTTAACTTTGGCAGAGCACAAACAGTTGGATATTCTTCCCCATTCTAAGATGTGCTGGAGATACCTGGAGACAGAGAGTACACCTATCATTTAAATCCACAATGGATTGGAATGCTCTGCTGTAACATAAGCCAGCACAGTATGAGGCACAGCTTTTTCCTCGCCTAGGCTTTGTTAACTTTAAAACAAGGGAAGATTTTCAGTCCTGCTCTGCTCCCTTTGCTGCTGTTTAGCACCTGTAAGAGTTCCCCCTGCACAGATAAGGTATACAAGTTACCTGTGCACTACACTTCCCTGCTGCTGGTCACATCCTGGCCCAGCTCAGGAGACACAGGACACACACCAAGGAGCCCTGCAAGGTTCTTGTTGCTCACCAGGCTCTGGTGATGGGATGCCTCATTGCCTGAAGGAATTACAGCAGCCTCCATCCTGTAAAACCCAAACCAGCCCTACCCACTCCAAGGATCAGGGCTACAATGGAATGCTCAGTGCCATGAGCTGGCTGGGGTGGAGTGATATCTCCAGGTGTGCTGGTCTAGGTAATATAAATTAATGTGAACGTGAACTTTCAGCCCAGAATTCATCACTACTTGTTATCCAGGATGGATGAGAAAAAGAAGCCTTTGAGTGATCTGCAGTCATGTCATCACTTCCTACAGAGCAGCTGTGAGGTGCAGAAATCCCCCACCTCTGTGTGCCCTGTGTCCAGCAGCACGTTGCCTCCTTCCCTGGGGTTTGTGAGACCCAGAGCCTGCTCCCCCAGCCCTGCACAATCACAGTCCATGACAAAAAAAAACATATTTCCAAAAATTGCCAATCTTCCCAGGTGCTGCCTACTTCAGTTAAAGGACAGAACTCTGAGCAGAGAAAGGCAGACAGTGGCAGATGGGAAGATCTGGAGTGTTGCACTGTCTTTCACTCTTGCCTCATCAGAAATAGCCCACTGAACTCAGATTTAGCTGCAGCCTTCCCCAGAACTTTGGATCAGACCCAAGCAGACTGAATTAGAGTGTATCAGCCTGGAACAAAGACAAGCCAGGCCATCATCTGAGAAGATTAAGAAGAGCCTTTCTGCTGGCTGGAGATGAAGAATTTTCTCCTGATGGTTTTGACAGCACAGAGACAGGGTGATGCCCAGCATGAACCAGTGCCAATTGCTGCTCTACCTGCAACACCCCAAATGGGTGAATTGTGACACCATGCACAGGTTCTTCAAAACGCATTCTTTCTGTCAGGCTCTGATCCATTTAGATTTTCCTGATGTTTTTCAGTTTACTTATTTACAACCCAGACTGATGTCTGGAGTTGGTTGAAGTGGCACAAGCAGAGCTGAATGAGAAAGAAATCCAAAAAACATGAGTGGCCTGTCAAAGACATGTTGGCAGCTGCTCTCAGAGTATCCCTTGATGATTCCCTGGAAATGTCAAGGAAGAGTAGTGGCAGGATTGAGCCATGGCAGTTCTGCTTGTCAGGGCAGATAGTGTGCTTTGGAGTGATGGAAATGATAGACAACGTCCTGATCACACTGCTGAGGTCTTCATAGAGGCACTGAACAATCGCAAGGTTTTGCCATTAATTGAAGAATTCAATTCCTATATTGTTGACTGCATCTACCATCCAAAACACAAGTAAATATTTAATTCTTGTGGGATAATGTGATAAGCCCTACTTTCCTTACGAGATGTGGAAATACTTAAAAAATTCAGAGACAATTCTCTGCCAAGGCAGACAAAAATCAGAGTGACAAATAACAGACTCTAAAGCTCCAGCTCAGTTTTCATTGCAGCTACAGACATAATAGTAATGTATTTCAGAATCTGTGAGCTTGCAAGTATATATTATAACAGCTGGGAAGGAGGAATTGCAGAATGCCACAAGAAACTCATCTCCCAATGGGCTCCCAATACCTATTGAGAATAATAGGTCTCAATTTATGCAAGGTGCTTAAGCATTCCCTCTAATTGTAAGCATGTAAGTAGTCCCACTGCTTTCAGCTGGTGATTACCATTAAGCACATTCTTAAGTATCTTGCAAAATTAAGGTTTCAAGAGAGTTCTGTTGAGTTAGAAAAGCTCACTTATGATCTCAGACTTTAGATGGATTTGGGAAAGAACATTAGATCTATAATAATTTGAAGTTTCTTTTTTTTCCCTCATTGCAAGTGAAATATCAAAGTGATAAAAATATATCTTTTTGAAAGAGATCTAGGTATATACAGGCTTTTGGAGATGTAGATTGAATGTATGATCTTGCTTCTTCCACCTGATACCCCTGGCTCCCACAAGGTATTGCAGGTTCATACCAGCTCTGCTCTTGGGTTTTCCCTGTGGCACTTGGTTTGTACTGAGGCAGAGAAAGATTTCAGGTCTTGTCATCTTTTCCTTCTGAGATTAAAATGAATGCTGTGCTTACAGGGGCTGTTTTGTTTTAACATCTTTGTAGTTGTCACCTTTTGGCACTGATTTTCACAAAATAAAGGCTGAGAGGCCCTGGGCGTTTGCACATCTTTGGAGAACATGGCTTGACAGCACTCTGTGTGTGTGTGTGCATCTACACCAGGCTGGTAATAATAAGTTAATAATAAAAGTTAGTGTAAAAGTGGCAGTGGATTTGAGGGGTCAGGCTGAATACCTGGCCAGCTAAATCAAACACCTTCTAGCTAAGTTCTTAACTCTCTTATTTTGGGACTCTTTGTCATAATGACCTAACCAACAGAACTCCTGAGCATTACCCAGATAGGACGTCTGCTTTAATTTGCCTCATGGAAAAAACTTACCAGGAAGTTTTAACAGCAGCTCTCAAGAAGCAACACCTTGATTTCTGTGAGGTATAACATTGTGAAGCAATCAATCCCAGGTGTCTGGTCATGAATCCATGCTGAAACATGGATTTTCATGGCTTCAGCATCACCTCTTCCAGCTCAGTCCTCACACTGATGCTCTGCAGTGCTCCTGCCAGGCATCAGAGCAGAACTTGCACCATGGGGATTTGTTCCTCTGCCCTTGATCCACTCCTTGTTTTTCTTTCCTTACACAGGTGACCCTGTACAAAGCACGGCGTGAAAAGGATGAGAAGGAAGGCAAGGACATGAGACAAATCTATATTGGAGAAAACAAGTCTTAGTAGCAGTGTCATGTGTCTAAAACTTATAGGATGAAAAAGATACCTATTAAAGTCTTCCTTTTGACCACTGCTGTCACTGCAGGGTGACACTGCAGGGATTCAGGTGCATCCCTCTAGCAAGGCACAGAGCAAATGTGGTTCAATTCCAGTAAGAAATAATCAAGGTGAGAAACATATCCCACAGCACAACTTTTCTGTAAGGGATAAATATTTAACAAGCTCCTTCCAAAACTGGCAATTTGCCTTGCAACCCCATTTACAGACTCTGTGGGACTGTTCCCTGCTCCTCCCCATGCAGGAGTGGATAACCCTGTGCTGTGAGGGGGCTGCAAGGAGAGCAGCTGGACAGATTGGGGCTGACCCTACAGCTCCTCTTTGTCCTGGTGGAGGAGCACTGGTTTTCTCTTTTAAAGGCCACAGTCTCATCTGATTTCTGTGTGGAAGTGATGTTAGTGAAGACAACTATATGTTTATCAGGTATATAAACCTGTTTATCCGGTGTGTAAACATATCCCTGCCTGTGGGGATGGGTCTCAGAATCCACTTTAATTACAGCAATGGATGTTCCAGGGGCATTTCCCTGTGCAGGTTTGCCTGGAGAAGGTCTGTGCTCACCAGCAGAGGGAGAGGCACTCAGATCACTCAGATGTGTTCCCTGTGCCTCTCAGTGATGGGCCAGTTTGCAATTCCCCTGCTGGCACTGATGAATAATTATTTGTCTAAGGGCACCAATTATACCCACATCACATCTATAAGTCTGGCACCCACCACCTGTGGGCTTGCTCTGTGCCTTCAGGGATCCAAGGCCTTTCTGCATTGTCACCCTGCCCCTGGCTTCCTCAGCACCCCCTTATCTTCACTCTAACATCACTTTCACACAGACAAGCCTGGCCTGACTTATCTGGCCTTTTCAGTGTGCCTGCTTCTCTAGGTAAAGTGCAGTGGTAGTCTCAGCTATAGGTACCCAGAACTCCCACCTTTCTTCACTTTCCTTTGCTTGAATTCATCCTCACTATTCATTATCTCCTTCTTTTGCATGACAGTCATATTTCCTCTTCCCCTGTGTTGCCTGCTCAGTTCTCTAAGTACCAGCATATAAAAAACAGAGGTAAAGAAATCATCCCTAAACGAACTAGGTGTGGTGCTGTTCAGCATTCTCTCCAAATAATTTCTTCATGATTTTAATTCCTTTTGTTTTGCTTTGCTGCTGGGGTTTTTTTGTTTGCTTTCTCCTCTTTTTGCTTCGTCTCCTCTGTCCTTCGATCTCATATTCACATCAGTTGCTCCTCACAGTTTCTGCCATGGAGCAGTAAAGTGGGACATTAGCCAGCCTGACAGACAGCCTTCCCCTCCTCCTGCAGGGGGCTAATTCCTGTGTCCCTGCCAGTGGCCTGCTGTGTGCTCTGAGCAGGCAGAGCATATGCTCACACATGGAATGAGCAGCCTGCCCCTCACGTACTCCTCAGCATTGTGCATCTCCAACAAGTGGGACAAGGAGGAAAGCCCATTCTATATGAAGTTCTGGGCACAAAAAAAAAAAAAAAAAAAATAAAAAAGAAAGAAGGAGCTTATCAGATTTGCCATCAGTAAGAAAGGGCTGCCAAAAAGACTAGGACAGAAAACGAACCCCTGAATGATTTTCCCATTTCTGCTTTGCTCAAAAAGGATGCACAGTTAGTGCTTAGTCTCAGCTTATGATGCGTTGCCAGCACCAGCTGATTGTCTGAAATGGAGGATAAGAGCTGCTGCCAGCTGTGCCCTGCACAGGAGCTGCCAAACTGCAGCCCAGGCTGTCAGGCTGCCATGTGGCTGCAGGCCAAACAAGGCATTGCTGACACATGTAACGAGATACTAAAGGAAATAGCATGTATCATGGGCTCTGAGGAGAGCTGGCAGAGCACAGGGACGGCCTTCTGCTCCTAAACACAGGATGGAGTGGCACAGGAAGGCTGAGTCTGTGTCAGAGCTCTGTCTCTGAACCTGAAAGGGGAAAATGAGGAAATGTGGCACCCCAGGTGTAACGAGGGGAATGGTGAGTTATGCCAGGGTGATCATGCTGGAGTGTACCTGGCTGTGGGTTTGGAATAGGGAAAACTGGCAGTGGAATAGAAAAGGTGTGGAGAGAACACAGGGATAGGGACAGAGCAGTGGTAAAGCAGCAGAAGCAAAGACTCAGATCTGAGTTAAACAAAGAAGGGGAAACAGCAATTGCTGTACTAGGATAGATGCAGACATCTAACTTAAAGAATCAGGGCCACTGAAAAAGTGGAACAAAATCAGTTGGGCCAATTAGGAAGAATTAAAATCTTGCAAATGCCACACATGTTCTGGAAGATGTTAGTCTTTGTTTAAGTTAATAAAGAATGTATTGAACTCCTATCAGATGATAACAAGGGGAGTGTGAGAAAGTGACTGGAAAGTGAAAATACATTTGAAAGTGTGATGTCATTCTTAAAAAAAAATAAAAATTTGTCTTAATATTCAATCTATATTGGCCCAACAGCATTTTGAAACCTGACCTGTGGCCAAAAGTGATCAGGGGTTTTTTATCTGCTGCTACCCCTGCTTTAACACAGTCAGAGCCTCTCTGTCTCATCCTGAAATGCCTTTTCATGGCACACGTCTAAACAACACAATTCTGAGACAACGTGATTAATTTAGTATCTGTGCATCTTGGGTCTTTACTGGTAACACTCTCCAGCAATACCCTCCTCTGGAGTCTTTTAATTCCTTACTGTCTCCTCAAAGCCTGAATTTCTTCCTAGTTCCAAAAATTTGTCTCTGAAACTTTACCATCTCCTGAGAGATCTACAAGAATTGAGCATGTACTGCCTGTGTTGTAACCCCTGTGGTGTAAGAGACTGAATTGGCTGTGCTACAGCTCCTTCTAGCAGAGAGAAAGGAAAAAAAGAGACACCCTGGCTATATCCTCATTGGCAGTGGCCCAGGAGCCTAGGTAATGCTACTCATTGCAGTGGGAAATTCTCATGAAGGGAGCACTCATCCATCATCACTGAGAGTTTTTGAACTGGAAAGAGGCTTATAAATGCCATGGATTTCTCTCTGCTCTCAGTAATCCATCAGAATATGCTTCTCTTAGCCACCTTGCACATATGCCAGAAAATCCCCAAATAATCCAGCCTGGCTTCTCCTGTGGTGCTGGTTCTCATCATCCTCAAAGAGTCTGTGCTGCGACTGGCAGGGGGAAACAGCTCCAGGAAGCATGTCAGCTGTTCTGTTCCAACAGGAGCCAGCTGGGAGCAGATCTAGAATGCTCCTCCCTCCCAGGTATTTTATTGCCAAAGCAGACATCTCCTTGCCTGGTGAGCCATGGCTCCTTCCTTTATCCTGCTGCTTTGCTGGCTGGGACTCACTTCAGATCATGCCTTTGATTGATGAATAACATTCCCATCACAAGTGCCATGCTCCCAGTCCTCTGCCTCGTGCTGGGTGTCTTTGGGAAGCTTGGCCTCATCTCAGGGAAGATGCTCTATCTGCAGGGCAAGCTCTCCCTTCTTGCACCATTCTGTTTTCACCTCAAATAGGATCCACGTGATCTTGCCATCCTGTTTCCTGACAAACCATGAAAATGTGGTGTCATCATCAATAAATGGGCAAATCTACACCACCAAATTCTCCTAACAGCGGGTCTGTTACCTCTTTGTTCACGCTCTGCTCATGCCACAGCTTTTCTGTACAAACCACAACAAGGACCTCCAGGTAGCCCCTAACTGCACATGGGCAATAAAACCTTCCAGGCAGATCTTCCTTTTGGACTCGTGCCTTGTTTCATGAATCTTCTCTTGAAGCAGTAATTCAAAGCATAAACTTTAAGACCCAACAGAGAACTCATCTTCTCAGTAAGGCTCAGGGTTCCTGTTCTGTGCAGATGGAAGGATGTCTCAATAGCACCAGTTCAATAAACCAGTTGTTTTTTGTAACAATGATCCCCATCCCTTCTTTATAACCTCCTCTTTGGTTTAGATTCCATTCTTACCTCTCTCCAGGATGGTCAAGAATTTCCCTCCTGACACACACAACACAGCCCCACACTTTTTGATTGGGAAA
Source organism: Melozone crissalis (assembly GCF_028551555.1). Classification (NCBI taxonomy): domain Eukaryota; kingdom Metazoa; phylum Chordata; class Aves; order Passeriformes; family Passerellidae; genus Melozone; species Melozone crissalis. Next base: position 17,085,549 of record NW_026535785.1, on the reverse strand, counting down.
TGAGCAGAAATAATTTACATGCCTCATGAATTATACCTATTACCTCTTTTATTCCATTTGTACCTTAAGCGTTTGAAATTCTCCACGTAAAAGAGAGGTTATGGGAGGCACAAAAAGCTGTTTGCGCTGCTTCATGTGATACAATGACTTCACAATCCCTCAAGTATTTTACCAAAGCCTTCTGTCCTGCCCATGGGCTCCTTGGTGTGTGTGTTGCTCTAACTGCAGCTCAGTGCAGTAAAGCACTTTTTCCATCCAGCTCACTGCTGCTCTCCCCTTTCCTCCAGAGGCTGCAATCCCTTGGCACTGACGACATCACTGCATGTGTGCTTGCTCTCTTGCCCAGTTTTGTTAAAATGATCTAGACTAATTTACCATGCCTAATAACAAGGGGGTTTTAACCTGGCTCATTCCCACACAAGCAGGTTAGGGAAACTGCTTTGGTATTTAAATTATCCAATAGGAATGGTGTCATTTTCCAAGAGAGAGTGAAGAATTTGAGTGATAGATGAGGATGATCAGCAGCAGGAGATGATGACTGGGGTAAGCTCTAGCTGAGACACACACATCTGGCCATGGCCTGAACTGCCACAGGGCTCAGTTTCCTGGGGCAGAATTCTTTTGTTGTCATTTTGATCTTCCTTTTGTAGAACCCATGAAAGGTAATTTTAAAGGCCCTTCCCCGTAAGTCTAATGTAGACACAGAGAATCAGAAAAATATGTATTGGCAGAGGTCTCTGGAGGTTATGTGTTCCAACCTCCTGCTTGGAGCAGAGCTACTGCTAATACAGGTCAGGAGAGCTGCAGGTTTTCCTGGCCAAGCCTTGAAACCTCCACAATGATGTCTCCATTATCTCTGGATTACTTGTTCCAGTGCTGCAGAACCTTCAAAGATAAAAAATTTCTCCTAATCCCCAGCAGGAGCCCCATGAGTTGCAGTTTGTAGCTGTTAACTCTTGTTTTACCATCTGGCACCACTGAGGTTTGCTTCCATTGTTTTGCAATTTCCATTAAAACAGTTTTAGGCTGCTATTAGCAGCATCCTCTACGCCAAATTCAGCAAGCCTGAGTCTCTCCTTAGAGGCCACATAATTCTGGTCATTTTTCAGGTGTTTCTCCCCAGTTTCTCACACCCTTGTTGTCCTGGGCAGCCTTGCAAGGTGTGTCCTTCCCCAGGTGAGGCCCCGCCAGTGCCCAGCAGCAGGGAATAATGTCCTGGCTCGTTCTGCTGGCCCTGCTGCTGCTCCCACACCCTGAGCACAGGGTGTCCCCTCTGCTGGGTGCCACCCAGCCTGGCACTGTGTCTTGGTTTGAAGGGCAGGAGTCTGCTAAGGAGGGCAGGAGCCTCCCCTGAAATGGAGAATGTAAACCCTCCCCACCTCTCTGAATTGCTATAAATTTTAAATTAAAGAGCTCTCAGGCAAAAAATATGGGAGCAGGAAATAACAGTTCTTTAATAGGGAAAAGGAAAAAAAAGGATAAAATAAACAATGCAGTGCACTGGAATAACACTGACAGAGTCAGAACCCAACCTGACACCCTGTGGGTCAGGGTGTTGGTAGCAATCCAATTGGAAATGTGGCTGCAGCCCTCCTGCAGTGTCAGGGGTGGCTCTGCTGGAGCAGGGATCCTGTAGAGAAGGATGTATTGTTCCTCTGAAGATCCAGTGGAAGAGGCAGCTGCTGTTCCTCTGGGGAATCCCGTGGAGAAGCCGTGCTGGTGTCTCAGAACCTCTGGATTATATCTGGGCAGCAATGCTTGGCTCCTCCCTCTGGGCTCACATCTCACAATGGGATGTTATAGTTGTTATCAGCCATGCGGTGACATTCAATAGCTGTTATCAGCAGATGTTCCCTCCTGAGGGAGGTGTGAATGTGGTCACTCAAAGAGAGAGATAAAGCAAACTGCCCACTTGACAAAAGATAATATGCCTTACAGATGGTAATGGAAAACAACTTGCACTGCAATCTGGAACACACTGCCACCCTGGGTTCTTCCCCAGCCACTTGGTGCCCAGCCTCTGAACCAGCAGCTGCAACATCAGGTGGTTCCACAGGTGCAACATCAGGTGGTTCCAAGGCTGCAGGGTTCTGCACTCCTGCAGTTCCACTGAGGTTCCTGCTGGCTTCACTGTCAGCTTTCTCTGGGTCCCTGAGAAGTGGCAGGTTGGGGTTTGAACGCCAGCCAGCTCCTCCAATTTAGCATCACCTGTAACTGGTTGCTAATTAACCTTTGAGCCCAGCAGTTCCCAATCAGCCTGGTGTTGATTAGTCCAGCCCATACCAGAACACAAACAACGCTAAATGAATCCTTTGGAATAACAGAACATGGCAGCAGGGTCCAATATTCTGTTTGCAGTGAATCCCAGCTTTTAAGGGTACCTTCCTAGCATCCAAGCTAGTGCTTAATAATTAGACTCCTATTTGCTAAAGTTACTTAAACAATAAAGACAAATTAGTGTCATTTTCGCTCCTCCCCATCAAAACACAAATTTCAATTTTGCTTTTCTATCCAGGATTTCTCCTTCCTGTGAAAATCTGCCCTTATTCAGGAAAGTGGTATTTCTTTGTCACAGTGCTCTTGACTGAACTTCCCAAAGAAAAGGCTCTCCTGGAGGGAAAAACTTTTGCCTGATTGGCAGCAGGGAGGAATTTTTAACTGGACCAAAAGCATTTCACCAAGCTGTGTAATGTTGGGTTCCAGCTCTGGGAGGAGCAGAGACATCCAGGCCCAGTTTGGTGTGTCCAGCTGAAGGGAAACAGCCCCTGTGTCCACAGCATTTGTAAATCCTGCCTTTGGAGCACTGGCTTTATTTTCTAGTGCTTGGGAGGCTGCTCAGAGCAGAGATGTTTGGAGGATGAGTAACAGGAGCTGTAAGGGGATTAATAAGGGGAGATTATGAGTACTAAATATGCACTTCTTGGTCCAAGAATGACTAAGGGGGATATAGTTAATTATCTCCCAGTATTACAGAGCTGCCATCTTCAAAGAAGGAAAGCCATTGTTTCACACTGTCACAAGGTATAGAGCTAGGATTAATGAGGTGAGATTTAACAAAGGAAAATGTAAGCTCAATATCTTCCAAATCAGAGATTAGTCAAAGGAACGCTTTGCCAAAGAATTAAAACAGTGGTATCTTAACTCTTCCATCAAAAGAGGGCAAGGTTAGAGGCAACAAAATTAATTACTTTTCCCGAAATTGAAACTTTTCTCTAAATTCAAGAACCAGGCATGCAAGTTGGGCCTAGAATTTAGGGAGGAATGGGAAAGTTCATTTCTTTTTAAAATTTTAAATGTCTTTTCTTGATAAGAGGCTATGATAATGAAGTGCTCAATCCTAAGAGACTGTGCTCTATCACTAAAGCACTTAAAGTATATATGAAATGCCTATGTAATAAATACAACAATTTCATTCCTGGTCTTAGTAAAATGCCATTGAGACAACTGATTTCAAATTAAGTTTGACCAACTATGTGTGTAAGACAGACATAAAATCACAAAAAATAGGAAAAGGGAAAAGAAGTTTGCATGTTCTGCTCTGTTACACATTCAATTCCTTCACAATATTCCAGTCTGCTGTAACTGATATTTCTGGAATGTGTGGGGCATGAAGTAGGGTCCAGCCATAAATCTCTGTAAAAATCAAGTTAGGAAGGATGTGACACAGACACAGACACGTTGTCCCTTACAAAAGAGAAACGTGAATTGCACCACTCCACTCTGGACATAATGACAGCACGAACAGGAATCCTGACATATGCATGTGAGAGCCCACATTTTAGTCTGGTCACATCCCTGAAGTGGTAATAAGATATCCTGATAATGTGTCAAATGTCAGGCTCAAAGCCCTGCTCCTCGTTGAGCAGCACAGCTCCGTGTCTGACCGGGCAGACAAGTGCCACCAATGGAGGTGCCAATGTGAGCAGCATCCCTGAGCAGGGGGATGGCAGCCTCACCAAAATTAAACCTGGGAAAGCTAAAGGACACCCCTAATTGAGGCTCCCACAGTCATTTTCATCCCCATAAAATGCTGAAGTGAAAGTTGCTGGCCCAGTAACCGCGTTCCTGATCTTTGTCCCAGCAGTGGCTGCTCAAAGTGCCTGATACTAAGAGAAAGCAGCAGGTTCCATGGGGGACCAAAAGCAAGGCTGGGGGCCCTGATGTCCATATAGCAAGAAACAATGTGATCCTTGTGTTTATCAAGGTAATTGATGCAAAACTGGCCCTAGGTGTGAGGCTGCAGCTGTCCCTGTGCAGTGATCACTGCACCTGAGGTGCCTTTGGAGAACAAATGTGGGTTCTGTGAATGAGACATCAGCACTGTGAAATGATGCAAATAAAAGATATATTACACATCAAAAGGGCTGGAGTAAGGTTGAAAAGACAAGTGAAAGAAAGCAGAATAACAACTTTCAAATGTTTAATTTCATAGCCTCAGCTTTCCTTAAATATATTTTGTTTATATGCTATATGAGTATGTGAATAAAACAGTAAATATTTATTATAATGCACTGCTGGTATATAAATCAGTGATACACTTTTACAACAGTGACAACAAGTTATCCTTATAGACATTGAGTGTTTATGCACACACACATCACTTTTGATGTACAAACTCAGAGCAGACCTGATTTTAAGAGGGGTAATGAAAAAGCCATAACTTAGCTGGTTGGAACTACACACACCAGGAGTATGGAATGATTTAGCAGGGTGCTGGAAAGTAATCTGCTACTTGCAAAAATATTGAATTATATTTAATACACTGCAGCTGTTGGGACTTCAGATTTAGCAGAAACATTCCCCTGCTAGTGAGCTGGGCTTGTTAATAGTCCATAGAAATGTAAGCTGGACAGAGAGACCAGAAGTGTGAGGGGATGAAAGGGGTTCCTCCTCTCAGGCACCAGCTTGAGCTGGGATTTTATTTAGTTATTGTACCAGGATTAAATAATTTTAAGGACCAGGATGTCTGAGACTGTGCCATGGGAAACCTGGTGATGAGGCCTGGTGAGAGTGTGGGGCAGCTGCCAAAGGCTGGGTCCAGCTCAGGGGGACTGCAGAGGGTCCCCTGTGTGATGGATGGGTAATGAGATGGTTGACTCTCACAATTAAAAAGCAATTATTATGTATATATGTTAAGAGAAGTTTTATAGATTTATAGTTATGTTTCATTGTTTTCAGGCGGTGGCCTGGGTTTGGGACATTTGGGAGGGTGGGATTGTTATTATGGTAACACCTGGCCTCCAATCAAGATTTAAGGAAATAAATTCCACCACTGGACAGTGAAGAAGGGGTCCATGGACAGAACATTGGGAGGGGCTAAAGGGTTAAAAGGCAAAACATCCATTGTGTGGATGAGCACATGGTGGGGAAAATCCTCTGCTCCTGGTGCTGTAATATTTTCTCTATTCAGTCTTCTGCTGTATTTTTGATAAGGTTTCAATAAACCTTTTAAATTTCTGGAAGAGAGCATCATTTCCCACACCAGGCTGGTCAGAATGGGCAGTTTCCTTAGCAGCTGGACCATTCCCTGGCAAGAGAAGGTGAGCACTGCTTGCACAGGGCAGTTCTGGTTTGACAGTCTGCCTCCTCTTCATCAGAGAGGGCATAAACTGTGTGCAGGGTAGAATCCAGCTCCAGGTGCAAACACAAACAGGCCCACACTTGCCTCCCTGTGAAGCCAATGTCTCAGTGCTGTGATTTCCAAAGGGACTTGTGGCCCTGCAGAGCCCTGAGCGAGCAGGATCCTGACAGAGCTAGAATGAGGCTGTGCTCTGCCACAATCCAGACACCACTAACACATGTCACAGTGGAATTGGCTGCATGAAACGTTTTCATCCAGCTGAAGTAAAACATTAAGCTGCTTATGGCCAGAGCAGCTGAGCAATTCACCTGAATGAGAGCAAAATCTCATTAGATGGAGACGGCTCTGAAGAGAGGGAGCACGGCCCGTGTCCCCTGAGCTGAGAGGGCTCAAATGCCAGGTTTGATCAGCCTTGCTCTGCTCTGAGACACCTGACTGCTGCAGCTGAGCCAGCTCTGCCTCCTGCCTGGGCTGGGGCTGCCTGCTGAGGGGGAAAAGCAGTGCATAGTGCCATGGAAATACACCCCAGAACAGCAGAGGTGTCATTAAATCCTTGGATGATGTGCACACGATCCCTCCTGAATTTGGCCCTGAAGAGTACAGCTTATTATATACTTTATTGTCAGAAACTTGAGGGGGAAAAGAGGACTTCTGGCTTTGGGTTTTGGGGTGTTTTTTTTTCATTTTTTGTGGGTGTTTTTCTTTTTTGTGGTTTTGTGGTTGTTGTTAGGAGGGTTTTTTGTTTGGTTTTTTTGGAGTTTTTTTTTTGTTTGTTTCTTTGCTTTGTTTAGGTGGGTTATTTGTTTATTATTTGAGAGGTGTGATACCAACATTTAAACGTGGAAATGTTTGTTTAATATCTGATAGTTAATTTGTATCCTCACTCCTTTGGTGTTTTGCAATAAGCCAAGGGCCAACCAGAAACCAGAATTAGCTGCATTTCAAAGGTTATATTCATGTAGAGCTTAGGAAATGCTTTGGGAGCTTCTGAAAGAAAAAGATGTGTATAAAGTGAGAATTGATATGTGAAACATCAAAATGAATTCTATTTTTACAGCTAAGCCCTAAACCCTGACAAATAAAGGCTTATAACTGAGCCACTGACAGCTCCTTTGCTATTGCAACAGGTGATGAAATAGTGAATGGAATGTGAAATTTATAAGACATAAAACATGTAGGAATAAGATAACCTGCACAATTCTGTTTTTTAAAAATTTGCACTGTGTTAAATGATTTGGGGTTACTTTTGGTGTCCCCCTATTCACCAGCTCTGTCTTTCTAATATGAATCTTGGTAGAAAAAAGGAAAATTCTCATCCCCAGTGTGCCCGAAGCACAAATGGGAGATCACTGTAAGGAAATGCCACCCTCTCTTTCGATTTTAAGCACAGTGAAAGGAATAGATAAACATCAAATAAGGGTCTCCCTTTTCTTTTCTGTGTGCGAGCTGAAGGAGGGCAGATTTTGGCGGAGGTAAAGGCTCGAGCTGTCAAAGATTTCTGTCTTCCCAGCATTCCTCTCCCATTTCCCAAGGTTAAACGCATTGCCTCAAGGCAGCTGCTTAGAATGATAAAAGGGGCACTACAGGACAGCGGTGCTCTTTGTAATGTTAATAAACCCTGATTTTGATATCAGATGCAACCCTGGGAAAACCTGCCAGGTTTAGGCATAGAAATCTAACACTATTTAGCACAAGTTCGTGTAAAGAAGTATTAGTCTGGGAAAGGTGATGGTCTAGTTTGAGTGACATATGAAAGCAGCAAATGCGCTCTCTTCTCTGCCTTGTCAAACCTTCCCGTTGTTTACCGACAACAAAAGGAATCGCCCGAATGCTAATTAAACTGGGTGCTGTAGTGAGATGCTCTGCGAAGTGTCTGACACAAATTCAGCTCTTGGGCTGCACCGACAGAGCTGCCCGGAGCAGGGATGGGCTGGGGGTCCTGACAGGGAACCCCAGCTGGGGCTGGGCTGGGAACCTCTGAGAGAGCCAGGGAGCACATTGGCCTGGGCTGGAAACCTCTGAGAGAGCCACAGAGCACAGCTTGGGCTGGAAACCTCTGAGAGAGCCACAGAGCACAGCCTGGCCTGGAAACCTCTGAGAGAGCCACAGAGCACAGCCTGGGCTGGGAACCTCTGAGAGAGCCCCAGAGCACAGCCTGGCCTGGAAACCTCTGAGAGAGCCACAGAGCACAGCCTGGCCTGGAAACCTCTGAGAGAGCCACAGAGCACAGCCTGGGCTGGAAACCTCTGAGAGAGCCACAGAGCACAGCCTGGCCTGGAAACCTCTGAGAGAGCCCCAGAGCACAGCCTGGGCTGGAAACCTCTGAGAGAGCCACAGAGCACAGCCTGGCCTGGAAACCTCTGAGAGAGCCAGGGAGCTGGGAACCTCTGAGAGAGCCACAGAGCACAGCCTGGCCTGGCCTGGAAACCTCTGAGAGAGCCCCAGAGCACAGCCTGTGCTGGGCTGGAAACCTCTGAGAGAGCCAGGGAGCACATTGGCCTGGGCTGGAAACCTCTGAGAGAGCCACAGAGCACAGCCTGGCCTGGGCTGGGAACCTCTGAGAGAGCCCCAGAGCACAGACTGGGCTGGGCTGGCAGAGACCCACAGGGATCACTGAGCCACCTCCTGTCCCTTAGATCCCCCAGCAATCCCCTACAGCTTCACTGACCCCACCCCTGTCCCTGCCCAGACCCCCAGCAATGCCCCCTGTGCATCCCTGGTGTCCAAACCCTCCTGGAGCTCTGGCAGCCTCAGGGCTGTGCCCATTCCCTGGAGCCTGGGCAGTGCCAGCACCTCTGGAGGAAGCAGAACCTTGCCCTGAACACAGCCTGAGCCTCCCCATGTCCCTGCTCTCCGGCATGCCCTGGGTGCTGTCCCCATCCTGTTACAGATGGATAATGAGACAATTGGCTCTCACAATTAAAAATAACTATTATGTGAATATTAAAAGAAGCTTTATTGATGTATAGTGATGTTATTGTAGTTTAGATGTCCTCCGTTCTCCCCACAGTTCCCTTTCCCCCTCCTGCATTGTTGCCATCAGACAGCCTGGGCTGTCTGGGACAGGCAGAAGAAGCTGCACAGGTGTGCCTTGCATGGGGCAGCTGGGGATGGAAGATGTCACTGGGGCAGGGCATGACAACAGCTGCCATCCAATCCAGCTACAAGAAAGCAGTCTGCACTGATAAATGGCACAGAAGAGCTGACTGACAGACTTTGGAGGGGCCAGGGCTGGCTGAAGCAACCCCCAGGATTATAAAAGACTGAGCATCCATCCTGAAGATGAACCAACTATGTGGTATCCATGAGGGGCCATTCCTAGCACTGCAAATTTTTCCTTATGTAGTCCTTTTGGTGTATTTTTGTCAAGGTTTAATAAACCTTTTTAAATTTTCAAAGTGAGCAGTTGTTTCTCACAAGACCCCTCCCCATCCTCGTGGCCCAGAGCATGGAAATAACTCATTGCAAGAAGTGCAAAGCCACGTTGATTAGATAGCCTGGAGTTTTACCCAGGAAGCACAGTGTGAGAAACAACTGCTCACTTGTTAAAATTTTATTAAACTTTAACAAAAGCTACAACAAAAGGACTAAATAAGGAAAAATTACAGCACTGGGAGCCCTCGTGACTATGCACTCCTTCAAAATGGATGCTCCACCTTTTATACCTCTAGCCTCTCCTAGAGTCCTTTCTGTCCAGGGGTGGAAATCACTTTCTCACACCTTGATTTGAGGTCAGATATCACCACAGTAACCAGCAAACCCTCCCAAATGCCCTGAGTACCAAGGCCGTTCCCTGATAACAATGCAAGGGGAGGACTTATTACAGTAACATAACTCTACATCTACAAAACTTCTCTTAACATACACAGAATGTTCACCCCTTAATTGTGAGAGCCAACCATCTCATTACCCATCTATAACAATGGGAACTTTATTAAGTGCTTTTCTCTCTAGAGTTCTGCTTAAAAATGACAGATGTCTAAATTGTGTTGGCCATTGTGTTGGCTGTCATTCTTAGCCAGATATTTCTGAATCAGTAATAAATATGTAAGTTAAAATCTCAGGGGAGTGATTCAGAATAAAGTAAAATGAGGCATATTTATGATAAAGGCAGGTGTAAATTAACAATGTATTTTGGTCATGTGGAGTTTGGCAAAATGGAGCTCCAGCTTATCCTCACAAAGCAGGGCTGCCTCTTTGAATCCATGAGAAAACCCCGACTGCCTTGAAAGAGGTTTGGATTTCACCCACAAAGTTCTGCTGAAACCTGAACAAAAGCAAAACATATTCTGACAGTTCACAGGCAGCAAAGCTGTGTATTCTCCTCCTTCAAATTCACCAGCAAGACCCATTCTCATAATGGGAGCAGCTCCCCCAAAATGCAAAAGTCATTTATTAAAGCAATCTGAGACTGTCAGTAGCTGAGGTAACCACACTGACACCACTGTGAGGATGATCCCAGTGCCTCCCTGAGGTGCCTGGGACACTGCTGCTCTCCCTAAGTCTCCCCTGGGACACTGCTGCTCTCCCCAAGGGACAAGAACTCCCCCTGGGGTCCAGTGCCCAGCTGGGGCACACAGCTGGCACCAGGGTCACTGCAGACAGCAGAACAGTGGCAGCAGGGCTGTGGGAGGGAAAATATAGAGCTTGGCTTTTTAGCAAATATGGGTCTCCCTTAACTCTGCCCAATCCTTCATTGTTTCATGGGGAAGGTACTTGCATTATATGTTCAAATGTATATCACATATATTCAAATATATATCACATAAAAAACATTTTAAAATTATCTTTTGTTTAGGGAATTCTTCATATATCAAGATTTTTTACCCCACATTTCTAAGGAAAAAGGTAGCAGTAGGAAGAGAATTTGGGATGACACATTTATGCGCTTTCTGAACTGTCTTCATATAATACTGAATTATTTCTTTCCATTCTTCTCGTGAAACTTCAAAATGAAAGGAAACAATGGGGAAGGTTTAGATATTCTAAAAGCATTTTTGAAACATATTGTTAAAGCAATACTTCAAATTTAATCCGATTTTTTTTTATTCTTTTGATGACAGTAGCAAAAATCGAATAAGCAAGGGAAAGCCATTACCTAGTGATTTAAGGTTAGATTTATAAACCAGGTTACTTTCCTTTTAACCACAGAAGTCACTGAGGCTTCATTTAATTAATAGTTTCATTGGGTACATGTGGCAGTCCATTAAGACAGTGACTATTGGCTCCAGGTAGATATTAAGATGTATCCAAAGATTGCTTTATAATAATCAGCAGCCTGCCATCCTAAATAAATACTAGGTTAGGATTTTGGATCTGGTTCCCAGCACAATCAGCAAAGGACAGTGGCTTTACATGGGATCATGCCTTGTGCCATATGTTCTGTTTTGGGGTTTTTTTTGTTAAATCCATCAGGCTGAGCTCATAGTGCTCCAGAACCTGGTTCTTGTCATCCTGGAAATAGGCAGGCATTATTTTGAAATTATTCTTTTGCTCTGGAAAATTCTAATTGCTAAGTGTACATCTTTACTTACTACCACTTCAGTGGGGGTTATTTGCTTCTTCAGTGGGGGAGTTTTGCATGCTTTTCTGTCAAAATCCTTTTTTTGTTTTTTTCAACCAAAACACAGCTTCAAATACCTTTTAGGGGCTCCTCCCAAGCGACCCACTTCTACTCTCCCCTGTGCCAGCAGTACAGTGACAGTGGCAGTGGCAGTGATAGTGACAGTGACAGTGTGTGAACCTGGGCAACTTCCAAGAGAGGGTGGTGTAACAGTAGGCACAAACAAACACAGCAGAACTCCTTGTTTACTCTGGAAAAGCTGGAACTTTGCTCCATCTGAGGTTTTACTCTCATCTCCAGCTGTTTTCTCCCATGGCAGCAGCAGGACACTTTGGTTGCAGCTGCTGTGCTGTTCATGCTTCACACGGAGCAGCGCTTTAAAATATGATCAGTACAGCAGTGCTACCTCTCCTTGGCAATATCCACAGGTGAGCTGCTCTTTAACAGCTCCTTTAATGTCTCAACAACATCAAAGCTCTTTTATCAGCACCTGGGAGTGTTCTTTGAGCACCTCATGTCTCTGTTACCACAGAATGCTGTTGGGAATATACACTCATACAAACTGTGTCATATATTCTTATTTACTTGAGTTATTCCTTATCTTTTGGGGGTTGAAAAAATGTATCACTGAAAGAGCTGGGTTTGGGTTTTTTTTCCAGGCAATCTGAGAATCATGACCATCTAGAGTCTGAGGAGTGCCAGTGGGAGAGAACTAAACAGAACAGTGCCCACACACAACTTCTTCCAGCAATGCACTGATCCAGCAGTGCAGCTCCATTCATTCCCCACAAATAGGAGTGAGATGCTCATGACAGCACTCAAACAGAAACCAGACATTGTTGGGAAGGAAGAAAGTTTGACAAGAAAGTCTCACAGATATGTGTGCTTAGCAGAAAGATTTTTAAATGTAGCATCTGATGAAGGAATAGAGATGGAAGCAAGTTTTGATATAGAAGAAAAGAATTGCTGAGCCAGTCTTACTGGATAACCAAGGAGGCAAAGGGTGTGTTAGTTAGAGGGGGTTTTTATGGCTTAGAGCAAAGGATAAACCCACCTCAAACAAGATGTTTTTACCAAGCAGAAAGATAGCACAGGCAAACAAGTCAGCAAAGTTGCAAGTAGAAAAGAGATCTGAGAATTTTCCACTGCAAGAAAACTGAAAAGCAGCTTCTGACTGAAACTGTAATGTACTAACTTTTAGTGATTGGAGAATAGCAACATGAATATGGTAATTACAGTAGTTATGATAGGCTATAGATAAAAGTTAAGGTATAGATTGGGTCTACTGTATTAAGATGCTCAGCAAAGAAAAGTATATAATGCATTGTAACTAAAACCAAAGGGTCTCCAGGCCTGCCTGCAGCTGGAGCTGACAGCTGTGGGCACAGGCTCTGTCACCCACAGCCCTGGACTGCTGTAACATCTTGGATGGAATAAACTGCATTTTGGAGAGGCCCCTGGAGTCCTGCATCTCTCATTTAGGCTCTTACAAGACATCCTTCAGATCTGACAGCTGCAGAAGAGCCTGCACACCTCCAAACAGAAGGAACACCCAATTCTAAGTTATGAGGAATAGCTATATTTTGTTACAGGAGCATGTAAGGAATCCCCACCTGTGAAAATGCAGGGCTCCATTGCACATGTGGCAGGACTGTCTATGATTTTCCTCTCTCCTGTTTTGCCTCCCAGCTGCTCTGTCTGTGTGCAGCTCAGTGCAGCAAGGGGCTCCTTCTCACCCTGTCCTTGCAGGGCTGGCAGTTTATTGCAGGGAGAATTCAGGTCAGCGTGTAAGACATGGGAACAATCAAGTCTGAGCTTGAGTCTCAGGGAAATGTCCTATTTCTCCAAGCAAAGTCTCTTTTCTTATGAATTAATGGTTTGTCTGGTCACCATCGATCTTTCTTCAGCTGATCTTTTCTTCATTGATCTTTTCTCAGCAAGAGCAATGCCAGTCAGCTAATGCACTGATCTGAGAGCTGAGTACAAATGCAGTCAGCACCTGGGAGGGCTCCTCAGAGGCTCTGCTCCCTCTGCACTTGTCCACATCTTTGTCATGCAGAATAGTCCTTGAGAAGCTTTCAGGGAAATGATATTAAGATGATCTGGTGTTGGTTGTGGTGTTTGGAGAGCAGAGGGAAGCAGTGACTGCCCCAAGCTCTCTGGTGTGCCTGCAGGGTGCTGCTGTTTGAGTAAGGGCTCGGAGCTCCCTCCTGCACCAAAATGTTTTACAGGATATTCTGGGGAGAAACCCCTAGGTGTTACAAGTGAAAGGGAATCAATCCATGGAGCTAAGATGGCTCACTGACATTCCATAAAGCCCTTTGGAGTGTTTAAATAGGAATAAAGCACAGCATTAAATATTTATTCACATATGCATTTCCTCTTGAAATAATTAAGCTACTTTGCATATGCTCTACCTTGTCTATTTTCTAGAGAAACAATAATAAATCAGACATTTTTAAAACCATCTCCACATGTCATATTGTTGTGTTTCTTGGAATGTAATGCTCTGGTAGATGTATGGAGAGCTACCATAGGTATCACTGGTAAAAGTAACAGTCATTTGGTACAGCTGAACTCTATTTGACCATCAGAGGAAGAAAAGCGGTATAAAGCACCATTATAGCAGCTCTCAATTTTTTTTCCTTCTATTCCAACCTTAGTACTTTAGTGCAGAGATAGCTCTATCAATCATTTAAAACCACTGACCATACCTTGCACCAGCCATAGTTCATACTGAGCTTTCTGTGTGCTCCAAATGGCTTTACACTTTATGTGCAAAGCTGGGTTGAAAATTTATAGTTGCTTTCCTTCTGACACCTGGATTTCCCACCTGGAAAATAAACTCCTTTAACTACTTTAAATCTTCATGAATTTCTTGCTGCCTGGATCTCCAAGGGCTGGGTTGTGGCTGCTCCTGCCTGCCCAAGCCATGAAGCAATAATCCTATTCCACTGTGTGTGAGTCTGCCTGATTCATGGGCTCCAGACACAAAGCAATAAGCAGACACTGTATCCTCATTTAAACCCAGCTTCTCAAAAACAGTTAGGAATCTAACAACTCAATTTCAAAGGAATTTGATGCCCAAATGTGTCTGAGAGTCTGATCTCTGGTCCCTGTCCCAAGACAGAGACCCAGAGACAAGAGAAGAGTGCAGGTGAGTTTGTTAACACCTGCTCCAGCCAGCAGCATTGTGATTTGTCATTAGTATAGGCTTGGAAGAAAATATTTTTTTCCTAATACACCACAAATTGTTTTCTAGTATTCTTTAGAAAATCTTTCACTGGGTTGTTAAGGGGGATACAGTATGATGGTGATGTAGAATGTAATCTTATCCCCCAGTGAGTTGCAGCTGGACCTTATTACTAAAAATTAGGAGCAGGCCTGATGTTAACAGGCCACACCTGTAGCCAATAAGAACAGTGGTATAAAAGAGTGGATTGGTGGGACCTGGAGTCAGATGGCTGCTGCAAGGACCAAGAACAGTTGGTGCTTAGAGGAACTACTGATGAGAAACATTGAGGAGGTATGAAACTCTGACGGTATGGAAGCCTTGCACCATAATGATGATAGAACTCTTGATATGTAAGAAAACAGGCTTGTTTGGTTTTAGGCACAGAACAGAGCATTTTTGCCTTTCAGTACCTGTCTATCTTAATGTTGTAAATGCTATTCCATGCACCCTAATCTCACACAGCTAGGTATAATTATGTGGCCGTTAAAATTTTTCTGTTTAGAGCCAACAGTGTTTTTAGAGAGGACTGTCATTGTCACCAAACCTGTCTCAAAGCTACAGCCAGCAGCACAAGAATATCCTCACAGACATCCCCATGTAGGGGGAATATGTGCAAACATGGAGTAATGAGTCAATCAGAACAGGGGAGTTACAGAAAAGGTTTCAATCTTAATAATAAGCTGCACACATCTCTGAAGAGAGATTCTTCCTTGCCATTTCTGTTTGGGACTCATGGATTGCATTGGCCATTCTCAGCACATCCAGAGCAAGAAATAAGGAAGATTTTCTTTTACTGTGAGGGTGGTGAGGCCCTGGCACAAGCTGCCCAGGGAAGCTGTGGCTGCTCCATCCCTGCACACATTCAAGGCCAGGTAGGATTGGGCTCTGAGCAGCCTGATCTGGCTGCAGATGTCCCTTTTCATTGCAGGGGGGTTGGTCTGAGTGGCCTTTAAGAGTCTCTTCTGACCCCAAGGCTCTCTGTGAAGTGGAGGAATTTGTTTCCCCGATGGCAGAACCCTTTTCACCTCTCCGGGCCTGCAGTCTGCACGCTCTGCACTGGGAAACCCTCTCAGACTTACAGAGGAACTGTACAAAGGTGAGAGATGTGATCAGTTTCTATGATTTACTCCCACAAAAGGTGTTGGAGCTCGTTTCTTGCCACAGAACTCCTCCTGGGAGGTGGCCTGGGCAGCTCCCTGGGAGCACCATAAATCCCCTGCAGAAAACAAAGCCCAGGAATTGCAGAGATGCTGAGAGATCTGTTACCGTGTGCTGTGGGATTGAGAACGGTGCTTCCAGAGGTGCCTCCTCCACATTCCAACCATTATTCTGTGTTGGTTTAATCAGAGGGCCACCTTATTATGTTCAGCTGGAAATCAACCCAGACCTAATGCACTGGGCTGCTGCCTTTAATGCAGTTTACCTACCATAAAAGTTAAAAATAAACTACAGCTTATTCCACTTACTGAAAAGTCAGTTCAACATGTCATGGGGCTTATTAGCACACTGAGAATGTTCTTCATGCCTTAATACTAGGGCAGGGCTCTGATGTAAAAATGAAATGAAACTATTTAAATTGACTTGGATACTTATTAGGGAGAGGGTTTCATTTAATTCCCTTTTCTGTTTTTCTCTCCTTCATAGAAGCAGCCATCTGGGCTTGATAGGAGGTAGGGCAATGACAAGTCTATTCTGTGAAAAACACTATAATTTTTAAAACACTATTACCAAATGAGACTCAATAGGCAAAGTGTGTAAGTGAAAAGTGATTTGCCTTGTGGAAAAAAAAAAAGTACATTCTAGCTGTATGCTATAGGGATCTTATGCTGCTAATTGGAAAACTCAAATTTGTAGACATTTGCAAGTTGAACAGGTGACAATAACTGGTGATAACCAAGGACTAATTATCTCAACTGGGAATTAACCATCAGGTATTCTGAGCTAAATAAAAGGGGAGGGAAAACTTGGAATAGCAATGTGTCCTATTTATGTTGAAAGAATTAGCAGAATTTTATGTGGGATTGAAAAAAAAAAAAAGTTAAATGAAACAAATACTCTCTAGGCCAGTACTGTGTGTGACTACTGTGGTTCTATTTTTTAAAGAAGTTAAACTGGGGGGAGTGGAGGAAATAATAATGTGGAGTGGTATGATTTGCTTGCTGAAAAAAACCAACCCTCTTTGTTCTCTTTTGAATTCTGCTAGAGTGAAAAAAGAGCTAGGTTAGGAGTTCTCAGAATTAAAAGGGTTTGGTTGAAATTGTTATTTATTATTGCAGTTGGAAATGCTCAGCCTGGCGTAGGTCTGGGGGCAGGAAAGGCTCAGCTGCTGCTGATTGCCAGGGCAGATCCACCCCAGGCTGCAGAATTCCTGCCTGGTGCAGCACCCAGAGCTGATTCCACACTGCTGATTCCACCCTGCTCCCATTCCCTGCACCTTAATGCTCATTGCAAAAGTTAAATTCTGACAAGTCGGGCTGAAAGAAGATAGGGCCCTGGAGTGTACCAGGAAAATGACAGAACAGCAAGAGAGCTACAGCAAACAGTGCCCTTCTCCTCCTCTCATACCATTCACACAGGGTTTTTATTCTTGCATTCTGTTTGTCTGACACTCCAAGTGAACAAAAGTGACAGCACTTTAAAAATAATATCAAATTCTGAAAGCAGCCAGAACCTTAAATTGGAATTTCAGTCTTTGACATTGGAAACAAACATACAAGACAATTGTTAGCATTCTGCATTGTGCAGATAAAGACACAGACTAGTAGCAAATTCTTCTGAGAGACATGCCTGATAAGATTATAAATTAGGTTTTACAGAGAAAGTGCACTTAAAGAGAGATTTAATTGTTTGCCAATAAAAATCTCATGTTGCATGGAGGTTTCAGAGCTCATTTTAGCAGTTGTTACTATTCAAATGCCTTGTTTTAACACTTTAGGGTTTTGTTTGGTGGGTTGGGTTTATTGAATTAATTGTTCTCCCTCAAAGCTTCACTGACTATTATTCTGACTTTTGAGCGTGGTTTAAAATTTTGCTTCCTCTTGCAAAGTCTAAATTGCTGTGCAAAAGAGGGGAAAATGTGGTATATAAGTAAAAAATATTTTATTTTTTTTAGATTTTAAAAAAGCTGAAGTGTGAAGGTTACAACTGTGAGACTGAGTGCCCTGTACTGTTGGGTAGCTCACCCTTGACATGTGGCTGATTTTTTTGGGCATGTCAGCTCTGATGTTGGACTTTGGGGTTCATTCAAACCTCTGTCAAAGCTCTGAGGGTAAATAAGAATAAGTTTGTAGAGATGCCTGGGGAAGATGGTGTTTAGCCTCAGCTGAGTCTAAACTGCCGCCACAGATGTCAATGAAGCTGCATCAAAAATCAGCAGAGTTCTCAAACACTTTCATTGGATAAATTTCATTAAACAGCCAAGGATTTTCATCTTAACCCTGTTATTCAGATTTAGGAAAAGGTTTCTGAATGCTTAGAACAAAATATTTGGTAAATTCTCCTCACCTGAATTAACAGGTGTCAATGTGCGGTTGCTCTGGAAGTGTGAACCTGTCAGTGGAGGTAACACAGCTGCCCCTTTATGGGAGATTAGCTCCTGGGGGGCTTATCTGAATCCCATTAAAGTAGTAAAAATACAACTGACAGGTCTTTGGATCAGGGCCACTGGGAATGCCAGTTCTTTGGCATTCACATCACTGAACTTGGAAATATAATTTCCATATACATTCACTAATCAGCATTGGTAATCTATTGAAACCTCCATGTCTGCACACCCACAGTGAAAGACAAGGTGGATTTCTGCTAGGACATCAGCCAGGTTTTCTTCATATCCACTCTTCAGCCTCCCAGTTTCTACCTATTTCACCTTCTGTTTCCAGCAAACATCATCCTTTGCATCAAAGGGCTTTGGGACGTCCATTTTTTGCTGACACATTTGTGCTGTGCTTTATTTATGCATCATCAAAGTATGGCACTGCCCAAAAGGTGAAAGACCTCTCTCCCCTTTAACTCATTTCCTGAGCAGACCAATATCACCCAGCTTCAGACACTGACAAATGTAAATTGAGGTCCGTGAAATTAGAAAAGTGCTGAACTAGAGTACACAGAAAAGTGTGACATTCTCCTGTGGTGAATAACAATCTAATATAATATCTCCCATAATGAGAAACTTGGATGTGGGATATGCTTTACCTATTTGTGATGTACATAGTAAAACCTTCCTAATGCTCTTGATGCACAGAGAAATTGCACACCCCGAACTCTATTAATGCTGCTTTTGTATATCCAGCAGCAGGGAGAAGAGACTCTTTGCAAGGTTAAACTGAGGGTCAGAGCACTCTTTTGAACTTTCTTGCAGCAGTTTCTCACAGTGCAGCTGCTGAGGTGGTGGCCATGTACTTGCTGAGGTACTGAATTCCTGAGTAGATATTTAGAATTGGAAAACAGAAGCAAAAAGCTTCTTAAACATCTCTCATAGCTTCCAACATTAATTATTAAAAGAGGATGCTTCCAGAATCTTAAAAGGCAGCTTTTTTTTTTTCCTTTCCTGAGTTTGTAGATTCATCAGAAATAATGAGAGGGCAGCTGTGTCATATCCATTTCAGAGGATTCCTGATAAATTTTCAAAGTGTTTTTCCTGTTGATTGTTTACATGGAACATCTTGGTCTATGAAAAAGTGGGGTTGTTATTTTGTTGTTTTGAATATATCATTATATAGTTTTCAAGCATTCTCTGCAATATTTTCAATTAGCTCAAGTGAGTGGAAAAGAAAAATGGCTTCTTAACACCATTCTAGTTTTTTTCTCGTTGCAATTTATTTTTTCCTAGTCACAATTGTAGACCACAATCTGCTCTACTGTTGACTGAAAATGGACTGGGTTTCACTTGGGATTTAGTAGAGATTAAAAAGCTGTGATGAAATTTCAGTTGGTGTGGTTTATTGATGGTTTAGGACAGAAGAAGAAAATATCAAGGTAATATTTTGATCTTCATGTGCTTTTAGACACCTTAGTACAGAGCTAATTAGCAGTGTGTTCAAGCTGAAATTTCAAAAAAACTGCACCTTGGCCACCCCGAGCAAGGCAATAATCCATAATAAATAGGTGCAGTAATTAAACAGCCAATGCATGGTTCTGATTCTGGGAATGCTTAAACATATCTGTTATTTGGCATTTCTGAGAAGTCCTACAGACTCTGAAAGCTCTCTTCCCAGAAGGAAGGTTGTTATTTAGAGAGCAGCCTTGGGGTGCATCCCTGTAGAATTTGGGTTTGCAAATCAGTTCCATTGCTGGGGTGCAGGGCCTGAGCATGCCATGGTCCCCCTCTGCTCCACACAGCTCCACTGCTTTGGCCTCAAGCTGTCCCATTTGGCTTTTTTTTTGCCAAAAAAATTGCACAGCATCCCCCCAGAGGTTAGTGCTGGTCAGGATGGCAGATGACTCCACACAATAGCATGGAAACCTGTGCTGTATCTGCTTCTAGTGCCCTGGATTTTGGTGTTCAATGGAAAACAACAATAAATTCATGGAGCTTTGCTGCCTCTGCCAAATGTGACATCTTTCAGACTATAACATGCTGAAAAGCTTGCACAGTCTGTGCCAACTGCATGATTTAGCTGCTATAAAATCCCTCTGAATCAAAACCATTTTGAAATAAAGAAGAACCAGCCTGAGAATTTCATTGCACTGTTGGATATCCACTCAAAGATCAATCACCTGTCCTCATTCTGTATTCCTGCTGTATTTTTCAGCTTAATCTTTTCTAAAGCTTACCTATATCATTTAGGCTGGAATTTTAAAAGACTGGCAATTGCATGCAGAGGCAGAGAGTCAAGAGTGAGAAGTGTCAAACCTGGTCAGCAAAGTTCTGTACAAATTGTATTGTGCCATTAAAAAAGGCAATCTTTTTCTTCCTTTTTTGTTTCTATGGAACTCTGTAATGCCCAGATATGCTCAGTGTAAGTTTTCCAGAGTTTGGCATGCTAATATTCCTGAATTCTGTCCTGCCCTAAGATTAGATGGGGCAGAAAACAGGGCTGGCTGCAAGGCAACAGGTTAACCCACCTGATTCTCTTCAGTTTTCCCCTCCAAATAAAGTTTATAACAATATTTACCACATTTCAAACACTCTGTGGATGTCCAAGCCTAGAATCTCAACCAAGTGACTTGTTCAGAAATTAAATGAAAAGAAAATCTTAAGGGATGGTACATGAAGTATTTTAAAGTGTATCAGTAAAGGATTTGTTATATGTAGGAAAAATGTTCTCCCTTGGACTTTTGCACTAAAAGGATGTTTAAACAACACAGAGTAATGCAAAATATTGGAATGATGTGAAAGGATTATAATTATTGTATTAACTTGTTGGTTCACTCTGAAACATTTCTAAAAGAGCCACTCTGGAACAGATTAGTAAAATGATAAAGTATCATTGCAACATCTGATCAATAATTCAGTAAGTTAATTAATGCTCCTTTTGTCCTAATAACTTATATAATGAGAGGAGAGTTTGCTAAATTAAGCATGGCAAAAAAAGAAAAAATTTTGTCAGCAGTTTGGCATAGGGTGGGTTCGTGTACCCAAAGTTGTTATAAGATTTACCAGCATGGCAGAGCTCCTGTGTGGGCTGTTTCTGTGCATTTCCATGTGTGTATTTGTGTGTGTGAGGGCTCCTGCAGCCCTGGGGCTATGGGAAGGATTGTGAACAGTACCCACTGAAGGTATTTATCATCAAGTGTTTAGAATATTTGATTACAAATTTACATAGGAAAGGCAACAGCCTCTAATGAGAGTATAAATCACCTTGGAATGGTGCCTTGACTGGGATGGAAGTGAGAACCCTTTGTGTTCACCCTGAGAGCATGCTAATAGGGGTGCATATTTATTTCTAGGCTGTGTAATTAAAAACAATTTGAAGAACTAATGTTCCAGCAAGTAGAATGACTGGAGAGCAAAGTATGGATAAAAATGCTTTCTTCCTTCTCATGATGAAGGGTTTGGTCTTGACTTTCCATTTTTTCTAGCATTTCTTTTATGATGATCTGGTTCTGAGTCTGGTGTGGTACTTCTGAAAAGCTGCTCATTGTGTCCTTTCTTTTTATTAAACATTTTCTGGGGGAAGGATGAGTTCTGAGAAGAACTTCGTCTCTCCATTCCTTGTGGAGAGACAAAATGAAGGTGTGCTGAGCTGATGGTAGTAGATGGTGACTGAGAAGGCCTTGCTTGAAAGGCAGCAAATCAGAGATCAGCTGGAATTCAGTGGTGGGAAGTGACCAGAGGAATGGGATCCTTCACCAACACAATAAACACCTTTAGGAAAACACTGCTGTGCCAAGGGCAGACTGGTTTCATCATGTCTTCATGCTCTTCTATCAGCTTAGAAGGAATTTGCTTCAGGCTGAAGGGAGGGGAGAATAAAGTCAGAATAAAGGCACATAAAGCACAGTGTGACTGAGGCTGAGCCTTTGGTGCTGTGTCACACAGCTCTGGTGAGACCCTGCAGAGCCACTGACTGCACAACCCCACTTGTGGGGCTGCTGAGAGAGAAAGGTAAAATATTAATTACTGACTTATTTCAGCTGATGTTTGAGCAATGCCTTTCAGCTGCTTCCAGAGCCTCCAGAGGTTCATCGCAGTGCAGCTCATCATGAGATGTCTGGCAGGTTTCTGTGTTTATTAATTTGACTCAGGTCATCCCTGCAGTTCAGCCTGGGGGCTAAAGCAGACCATGTAACCCATTTAATATTAAGCTTCTGTCATCTAAGTACCAGAGCAGACAAAATTTAGGCTGCATGCATAATTTACTCTCATTTGAAAGTTATTCTGCTTGTACTGGTGGTGTGTTGATTACAAGGAAACATATGTAGAGAAAAAAATGCTGAATTTCATTTAATAAATCAGGAATGTCCATGAGATCTGTAAAATTCCCAGTGAGGAGTCCTGGCTGGGACTTTGCTCACAGGAAATGTCCTGAAGCATCTGAAGGTCAGGTGAATCAGGACAATTTCCATGGGGTCTGGGCTCATCCCTCCCTGTCACACTTGCTGGTTCTCCTCTCTGGTGGGAACCATAGGGAAGGGAAGCATCCAAATATTTTATGATCCTGTGGAATCAGTGTTGCCCATTCTAACTTGGTTCTCAGCCTTGGCAATTCCATATGGCTGCTTCTCTTATTGTATTTTTCCTGTTAGGTTTTGAGCAGGACTCATTCCAGATGTAACAGTGATGGTTGTTTCTAGTATGGCTCAGTATTTCATCTGAGAGAGTTGATCTCTATTTCTTGATTTATTTTGTGTGTGTGTGCAGCACTTCTTGAGTGTATGCTATTAAATCTCCCTTTAGAGATTTTTCCCTCCCTTATTTTCCCCCTATAATAAGAAGAAATAGGTACATTTTGTTCTGTCTCTTAATGGCTGTTTTTATTCTAAGTATTTATGGCCTTAACAGGAGCAGAGTTAATACCATATGATGTCAATATTCTTCCAACATAGTTATGCAGCCATCTTACATTTGTGACCTTTTCCCCCTATAATTAGTTCCAGCTGAAATTAGACTCAGTGAGAGCCTCACTCCAATTACAGCCAAATCTGAATAAAACTAATTCCACTGTGGTTGTCTGGAGGAAAAGGAATAAAAAAAAAAGGAAAGAAAAAAAGAAGAAGAAAAAGCTCTTTCCAGTTTCACTGTAGATAACTAAGTCTCGCATCTCTGCAGTACATCTGCACTTAATAAAAGTGAAAAGCGTTTAAGGGCCAACCCTGGAGAGAGCAGAAAATTCTCAGCTCTGCCAACAACTTTGAGCAGAAGTCCCTTCAGTTCTCCATGGCCCCTCAGGAGAGGCCCAGACCCAGGAGTGTGGCTGTGTGCTGGAGCAGAGTGGGGCTGGGCAGTGCCTGTGTGGAGCAGGAGGTCTCTGCCCTGAGACCCTGGGGAGCTCAGGACCAGGCTCCTGG
The DNA here is from genome assembly GCF_028551555.1 of Melozone crissalis. Lineage (NCBI taxonomy): Eukaryota > Metazoa > Chordata > Aves > Passeriformes > Passerellidae > Melozone > Melozone crissalis. The sequence continues at coordinate 17,062,221 of NW_026535785.1, read as the reverse complement.
TGCTGCACACCTGCAGCCACATTTCCCTTCACAGAGAAAAGCAGGGCACGACTTCCCAAGAATATTTCTGGGTTTCACATTTTCTGAGCCTCAGAGAAGGGAAGGACAGTTCTTATCTCATTTGCTGTGCCTGTGTTATGCCAAAGTAGAATGCAATATTGTGACAGTGGTCACAGGGGTCTTATGTTGAAGGAAGAGATGAGGATCTGACTCCATATTTCAGAAGGCTTGATTTATTATTTTATTATATATATTACATTAAAACTATACTAAAAGAATAGAACAAAAGGTTCTCAGAAGGCTAGCTAAGCTAAGAATAGAAAGGAATGAATAACAAAGGTTTGTGGCTCAGAGAGCCGAGCTAGCTGGGCTGTGATTGGCCATTAATTACAAACATCCAACATGAGACCAATCACAGATGCACCTGTTGCATTCCACAGCAGCAGATAACCATTGTTTATATTTTGCTCCTGAGGCCTCTCAGCTTCTCAGGAGGAAAAATTCTAAGGCAAGGATTTTCCATAAAAGATGTCTGTGGCACAATATGGAGATTGTTTACCCAGTGATGGTGTTTTGTTTCCTTGTCCTGTCAGGGCCAAGTGTCTGTGTGTGTGGACTGCCAGGTGACAGTCATGAGATTCTGTGTGTTGGAGTTGAGTGCTTGGCAGATTCAGTTACAATGTAATGTAATATAATATATAATAATATAGTATAATAAAGTCATTAATTAGCAGTCTGATAAGATGGACTCCTCCTCATCCTCCCTCCTCCCTCAGGGATGCTCTGTGAATACCATGGGAGGTCCCTGCTCCTGTGCAGAGGGGTTGGGATGCACACAGAAAATCAAGGGAGGGATGGCAGCCAGCTGGGCATCCTCCCTTTCCCTGGGAGGACACTGGATGTGTGGGGATGCCTCAAAAACCCTTGTGGCACCTCACAATGAGGGCATCTGGGTGAGTCTGGATCCCAGCCCTTTAATGCACATGTGTCCATGTGCCCAGCACAGCTGGAACACAAACAGCTCTCTCTCCAGAAACTTCCCAGGTGTTCACTGCCACAAAGCAATACGTGAGAAATGCAAGGAGTTGCTTTGAATTCAAAGCTGTATTTCGTATTAGCCAAATGCATCAAAAATAACATGAAGCCTTTCTGCCATTATCACAGATATTTAGCTGGGATTAAATGTTTGTTTACCTCAGATGGGTTTGCAGCCAGGTTTATACTTTTATCACCTCCAGATTGGATTACTGTAATCCTTTATTTGCACATTATCCTCAGGTATTTTCTTTTTATTTTTTTTTTCTTCTTCCCCCTTTCATTTTTGGCCGCTGGGTCTGTTCAGAAAAACAAAAATTGATTTCTGGCACCCGGAGGAGTAAATTATCTCTTATCCTCTCTGAAATCATTGTCATATTGGGTTCTGATTCCAATCCAAATTGATCTTCACATTAGATTCTGGATCAATGATAGCCTTATAATGGAAAGATGCTGCTAAGGCTCCTACCAGCTGCTGTGACCCACAGAGGCTGATGAAAGCATCTCATGGCTGTGTATAATCTCAGAAAAATTAATGCACATCGAGTCCCATTAGCTCACTGCTATCTGTTCCATCAGGGCCATAATGTGCTCGGGGTCAGCAGTGCCTTTAGCCATCCTCACACAGCCAATTCCCCATTCACATGGGGCTCCTGGCCCTTCCCACAAAGCTCTGCAAAGTTTTGGCAAGGGAAAAATGTTGTGTTTCTAACCCTGAGCCTTCAATTCCAATTAAGTGCCTTCTGAGACACAGTGAAATGGCCCTGCAACATTAAGTGAAATGAATCCAGAGATTAATTAAAGTTTTATATTAAAAATTGACAATTTAAGGAATAGGAATAAACATTTAGTGAACAGATAGAAGATCCAGTATTCTCCAAAGCCCCTCCAAGACACAGGAATTGCAGCTGAGGTGCAATTTCCCTCCAAGCTTTTCTAGGCACTTAGTATTTCAGGAGTGATTTATCTGGAAATATGTGTGAGTTATTTTGAGGCTTCTATGATTATATCATTTGATGAGATTTTTTTCTTCTCTTTTCTGCACTGAGGACTTTAAAGTGAGAGAGACAGTCCATAGATAGCTTGTGGTTTGTTTAATTAACTGGCTTTCTTTTTATGGATGGCTGCTTGCAAGGCTGCTCTTTCATTTAGTGATTGTTTTTGTTATTAATGGTTTCAGACAGAGCTCTTCACGTATCAAGTGCAAGTTTTTGCAAAGCCAATGAAGGAATCACACTAGAGGGGTTTTTTTTTCCTCCTCTTTCCTGCCGCTCATGTTTATTTTCTGTGGTGTTGCTCTCCGTGGTCTGCTGTGGTTGTTAACACTTTCCATCAAAAAATAATGTTCAGGAGCTCAAAGTTTTCTCTCTCAAGTTTGCAAAGTGCTGCTAGTTTGGCAAAGGTGTCAAGAAACACTGATGTCCTTAGTCCTAAATAAGAGGGAGGGCCAGCCCGGGAGAATAAATTTGATTACGTTTATTGTTCATAAACACCTCCTCAAGTAAGTGAGGAGGTGTTAAATATGTGATATTGTGGTAGGAGGGTCTCTGTGTTGCCTGTAAGAGGTGAGGATAGAAGACAAAAAAGAAATTATTTATATGTGACTGAGGGAGGTCAATAATGTAGGTGCTGATTAACAATTGGGAGGTGAAATAACTGTTATTTGCCTCCCCCTCAGATATTACATTATTTTCCTTCATCAAAGGGAGATGAAAGCTGTTATTCAGGTGAGCCCCTCTTGTTACAGCCATCCTGTGAAGGTCCAAATCATTCCCCAAGGAGCCACTCATTCCAGTGGCTTTTTTTCACCCACACTTCAGTCTGTAGTTGCCCAGTCCATCCACAATCCAAGTCACTATGGAGAGAGGCAGCCCCAGCATCTCTCCTTTCTCTGCTTGCTCATTCCCAGGGCTCTATCGCTGCTGGAAGTAGCAGCCATTTTTATTACTCAAATCAAAGATCTATTTTGTTTTCAGAAAGATCAGCTCATCATAATCCTACTCCAAGTCTGCATGAGCCCTTCCATTGCAGGACTGAGGGGAAGGAACAGCAAGGTGAAGGAGGCAGGACTGTGTTTTGGATGGGAAATTACCCTTTAAAATCAGAGGTGAGGAGTTTGGGTTCCTGATGGTCCCTGCCCTACTGTGACGGTGTTCACAGGGGTCTGAGGATGAGGGAAGAGATGAGGATCTCACTCCATGTTTCAGAAGGCTGATTTATTATTTTGTGATATATATATTACATTAAAACTATACTAAAAGAATAGAAGAAAGGATTTCATCAGAAGGCTAGCTAAGAATAGAATAGGAGAGAATGATAACAAAAGCTTGTGTCTTGGACAGAGAGTCCAAGCCAGCTGACTGTGATTGGCCATTAATTAAAAACAACCAGATGAGACCAATCACAGATGCACCTGTTGCATTCCACAGCAGCAGATAATCATTGTCTACATTTTGTTCCTGAGGCCTCCCAGCTTCTCGGGAGAAAAAAATCCTAAGGAAAGGATTTTCCATAAAAGATGTCTGCGACACCCTACCAAGACAAAGAAGTGTCACCCCAGTGGGGATGAGGACAGAGGGCACTCCCAGCAGCAAGAGGGGAGGCTGTGTCAGTGCCAGCCCAGTCTGTGACAACCATGGGAGGAAGGTTTTGCACACAGCTTTGGAAGTTCCTATTCTCTGTGTCTTCATCTATTTCCCAGTCAGCTCAGCCAGAGTTTGTTTGAGTCAGGCTGTAGGAACTTTGTGTGCAGTGCCTGCTGAGTCATATTTCCTTCTAGCATCATACCTTTGAGTATTTTACCCACTGCATTTATCTCTTCTACTGCTAAAATCTTTTCCCTTTATCTTGTTACCTCAGTATGTATGTGTTGGTCTTCTCAGGCTGAGGGAGTGAAAGTAAATACAGAAATGAGAGCGTGGGGACCATTTCAGGAAAATAGGAATGGTCAACTATTTTTATCTTTCCCTTCTGAAGGAAAGGAGGTGAGCATTTTCTGACAAGAAACTCTTTAATAGTTTTAAGCCCATGTCAAATCTCAGGCTCTCCTGAGAAGTGAAACCTCTTCTCTCTTCTCATGGGGCTGAATCATTCAATTGTGTCTCCAGGCTCTGGCCTTAAACATTTCTTTATTGCATGAGTGCAGAAGAGCTGAATCTGCTTATGGTTTCTCATTGGAATGCATTATAAAATCTTTTGTAAATGTGTTAATGTTCCTTGCAGTTACAGGGAACCTGGGTGCCATTAAAATAAACAGAATACCCCAATAGCTGCTGTACAGACACTCAAAGCATCTGCTTCCCAATGCATTGGAGAGCTTGCACTGGGGACTGACCTAATAAAGGTGACTTGGATATAGAGACAAGCACAGAGGATGAAGGTAATATAATTTTAGGGGCACACAGAAGCCTTACATTCACTGCTGCTGTTGGTAAGAAGGATTAAATTGCTGAAATAATAATCAGGAGAACAAGAATAAACTCTCCTAGAGAAAGCAGAAGCTGAAGGTTTCTGTTGAGGCAGTAATTTGAGGCAAAGCTTTTGGGATTCAAAGTTTCACAGGAGTGCAATGGTTTGGAAAAGAGCAAAGAAACTTTCTGTTTCTTCATGGATATAAGATGTATTTTAATGTAACAAATTACAGTGGCAAAGTACAGCTCCTTTGACTGGAACTGTAATACTTCATAAGCCAGAAGGTCTTCCTTTTTTAGACTATGGAGGAACCACTGAGCTGTTATTTGTTATTCTCATCTATCAGCAACAGTGATAGATTTTCACTGGCTGTAGTGCAAATAAAAGCATCTCCAGTGGTGGTGGGAAGCACCAGCATGGAAGCCTTGTCCAGCCTATATTTCCTGATTATAAAACATGTAATAGTTTTCTTTACCAGTAAATAAATGAAAAATCCCAATGTCAAGAGTGATCTCTTGCTTTACTTCTCTCATTTAGAAAGGAAACATTTGCCACAAGTTATTTTATCAGTAGCCAAAGTACGGCATGCTGTGAAACATTGAGAAAATCAAGTTTCTAAAAATGTTTAATTTTCTTTACTTGTCCTTTCCTTTTTTAAAAAGCCCTACCTAAACCTCACTGTCAAAGTCACAGGTAAAACATATCTAAAACTTAGCAGAGTCTCTCATAATTTGGTCTGTATAAAATCTTTCCAAAAGTTGGTTGATTTTATCTGCTGAATAATTTGAGGCTTCCTTAGACCCAAGGGGTCCAAGAGAACAAGGATTGAAATCCCTCACGAGTCCTTTTAAGCTCTAACTTTGTTATGAAGTTGTTTGTTGCTGAATTCTAGGCTGTAATAAAATAATGATGTTGATTGTGATTGCCTGAATGGGAGTAATTTCAGGGAAAGTCTTCTCTGGTTGGAGGGAAATGTGGTTTGTCAAATACAAAAATTTTGAGAGACGTATTTTAATGATGTTTAATTTACTTCGAGCAGCAATTTCCAACTAAGTGATGTGGATGCTTTATTTTGTTGCTTGTCAAAAATGGAAGAATAACACCTTCAATTTTGAAATTACTTTTGATTTTATGTATCCATTGAAGAAAAACTAATTTCAAAATCAAACCAAACTTCTTCACAAATTAATGTTTAATTTTTATGCTGGTAATAGTAGTGGTAATAGTAGTATCAAAATAAAAATTAGAATTAGAAAGAATTAGAAGTTGTACACTGGAATATTCTGCCCAGCTCACAGCAGCAAACAGCTTAGGTGACTCATTTTTAGAGAAGGTCATGAGCACAACCTTGTTCCTGCCATGTTAGTTCATTTTTATTTTATTTTTGCAAGTGGTCCTGTGCATGAACAGGCCTAGGCACCTTCTGAGCTACCCTTAAGGCTCCTCTGGTTCTTGCCTGGCATTTACATTATCTCCTTCTGAAAATGTGTACAGAGAACCATAAATGTGGGCCTCTCCTTTGACTGGCACAGGCAAATGGATTTTTTTTCTTTTGAGTTCCTTAATTCAAAAATATTTTCCCTCATATTATTAGTTCATATTGCACAGACTGGGGAGAAGCAAAATATACATGGATGGTCTTGGGCTTTCAAAGCAAATTCAAGGCAAGGTCAAGAACATGTGGATATTTGTAAACAGCCCATGGCAACATGCCTTGGTGTGAGACTGAGCCCTTGACATGCCCAGTGCATTCCATTTTCACTGGATCCCAAATGTGGTGCCTAAATATCCTTGTGAACACTGCTGTAAAGAAAAACCTGAGCTGGTGCCAGAAGTACACAAAGTTCTTTCATTTGTAATTTGCCTCACAAAACATATCAGCTGCCTTTGTTTTCATGAAAGGGTACACACAGCACTGTATTCCTGAGTGGGAATGGATGGGGAAAAGCCTAATAATTGTAATTATATGACTGAAAAAGAGGCTCTTGACACATTAAGGCACATAAGGGAAGAAAATACCATACAGGGAAGGAATTTGTTCATCAGATTCGGAGGCATGTTTGAAAGGAGGCTGCAATAAGCATCAGAAAGTAACCTAGTGGTTTACAATTACCCACTTGCTTGTTGATCCACTTCATATTTCTTTTGTAATTCAATGAATCAAGCATTGAAAAGAAAATGTGTGGATGGAATAAATATCCCCCATTACACAAAGCAAGGACAAAACTCCATGCTGAAGCATGGAGATGTTATAAAACTTCTGTAGAATTATTAGCTCTGCCTCACCACTAAATTGATTACTCTCTTGGTGGATGTTAATAAAATAAAGCTTTAAAATCAAGATGCCAGACTGTAAATTACCTTTTTCAATTACCCATTTGAGTCAATTCTCATGTCAATAACATAAAAGATTACCACGTATGTTTGATACATACACATCTGAATTTTAGTTTTACATTAAAGAACTGTAGACTAATCATTGTCTTGGATGAGTCTTTGGTTAATTCTGGAAGAAAAAAAAATATTTCTGAGATTGGTAACTGGTGATGACTTTGACACAAAGGGAATTCTAGGATTAGGTCAACCCAGAAACTAACTAGCTGTTACTTTGTGGTTTAATGCTGGGCAAGATCAATCACAGCTGGAGCAGCCGTGAAGGGAGTTACATCTTAAAGCACTCTGCCTTTACAGTCTTTCTATCCACTTTCTAAGAATGATTCTACTCACAAATTTCTGCTTGCAATGATAATAGCAGGAAACAGGGCTTTCAGCCATGAATTCACATAAACATTTCAGTTTAACCTTGGGCTTTCTTTGCACAGACCTTGAGAAGTTCATTTAATGTGTGATAGAACCCCATTTGATAATTCCAGAGCCAGGACCTACCGCTTGAACCCAGAGATAAATTTCTTAAAAGAGGAGCGGATGCAAATCTATCTTGTGTCGGTACAAACACAGTTTTGGCTGGATTGGTAGCAAACAAGAATTGGAAATTATTTTTTTAACATTGCCAGATTCAGTCACACCACAGAGTGAATAATGAAAGGTTGATCACTTTAAAAACAACCCAGGAAGAAGCTGTAGGCAGACACACATTGTAATAAATGAAGATGTCTGTAAAAATTTAAACCTATCCACTGCTCATTCACCACTATAAATGAATGAATTTGTCAAACATTCTTCAGTAAGTGAGGTCAGTCTACCTGGAATAAAGGGGGATTGGCTTTTTAGTTTTGGGGATGGGTGTTGTGGTTCTATTTACACATTAAACAGAACTGTAAAAAATCTTACATGAAATCTCAATCTGCATGCAGAAAATATTTTAAAGCTGGTGTTTTTCTTCCCCAAAGCTAGAAATAATAATCTAATTGTTTCCAGTAAAGATGGCCTTCAGACCTACGTTTAGTGTACTTACCTGCCAAAACTTTCAACCTCTCCTGCAGTACCTTCACTACTGCAAAGTGCAGTCACATTGTTTAAGGAAATTTTACACAGCAGTTTAACACTTTACCCTAATGACAGCTTACATCCCTAAGAGTGACTGGAAGAAGAATGTCTGTGTGAGGATATGCATGCAAGGCTCTATCAAATAGTAATTCCTTAGTTTATTATACTAATATAATAAAATTAGTATATTATTATATTAGTAATATATATAATATTATATGTAATATATATGTATATTATATAGTAATATAATAGATGTATATAATGTATATATGTATATATATAATGTGTGTATATATATAATGTATAATGTATATATTATACTAATATAAGAATATATAATAACAGTTTATTATACATTTTACTGCTATTGGTGTCATTAGCCTTCCTTGTTAGTCAATCATTTTCTACCTGACTTCCTGTGTCTTGGTTACAGATGTGTACTTTTAACAGTTATATTTGCTTTAAACTGGAGCCAAGGGAAAAGAAAAATACCATATGAATGCATTCGGTTTAACTGATTTTAATATTTTTTAATTAGTAAGTTGGTTTGTGCATGTAAGAAGGTTGAAAGATGATTCAGTAGACTTTGGTAAATTATTGCCAATAGTGCCAACCTGACCAAATCATATTGACTGCAAGGCTGAACTGGTTGTCAAAAAAGAGCAAGATCTTTAGTGTCTGCATTAGCACTGGCAGTACTGCGGTTCTTTGGGTAAAGATCTGAAAACCTGGGGGCTTTTCCACAAGTAACTTGTGAGAGAGGAGTGTCAAACCCTGCCAGTGACCTACCAGTGTGACACACACAACAAACACACCTCAGCCTTGCTGTCTACATGGTAAACACTCCCCTGTTTGCTTTCAGACAAGGTGTTTTCCTCACATCCACTGGCAGGATGACAAAAACAGCCTCACAGTTCTGAGGCATTCTTTCTAGCAATCCCCAAAATTCCAACATTTACCATACTGTTTGTGCCATCAAAGGCCAAGTGTTTTAGAGTAACTGTTCTTTTGTTTCACTAGCAAGAGTGCTTTGGCAGTTCCTCATAATTTGACCTAAGTTGATTTAGACATGTAGAAAGAAACCCACTTTTGGGGACGTGGCTTCAGCCTAGGCAAAATACAAGTGATGTGCTCAGCTTTTAGTGCATCAATCCACATCTGACAGCATGAGTGGCATTGATAAGCAGCTGAGCTAATGTCTCACACAAGGCATGTTTAAAGGGCTCACTTCATGGCATTTGGCAGTTGTCCCTCCACATGGGAAGCTTTCTGTGCAAGTCAGATGGCAAACAGTGGGGAGGAAGGCACTGTCTTGTCCCCCTCTGCTTTTTATGCGGGACTACATTCAGCATTTGGAGTTGCTGGGTGAGTGGTTGACTGATTTTTACATATGGCTCCACAATTACTGCTCATACAAATTGGGGAAAGGATTCTACATCTTTCTGAGCATTAGAAACCTCTCCCAAGAGTAATTTTTGTGCTTTTGGAGTGGAAGCCAGGCCTCCTGAAACCCTAAGTCTGGCACTGACAATGACATAGGTCACATCTGCTGGCAAATCATTCTGAGCCAGACCTCCAGAGGGCCTTTGGTGTTTTGTTGGCTGCTGGAATAAAAAGCACAACCCTGACAAATGTACAGTGAGTGAGCCCAGAATGAGCTTTGGCAGAGGCAGTACACTGAATGGGGATGTTGCTTAATGTGGCAAAAAAGGCTAAAACAAGAGAAGTAAAATCTGTCAGATGTGTGCCATGCTCAGACACATCCTATGATTGTTATCTGTGAAGGCAGTCTAGCTCTCATATCTCCTTCAGACATGAACAATTTAGAAAGCTGAAGGTGGGTAACATGACTCCTACTGTTGAGACAGCTAACCAAGATGCACTTCCAGATGAGTCTTGAACCCACACCTCATTTTATCTGTCAGAGAACAGAATCACAACTTCCTTGAAGTGCTATGGAAAACATTTGCATATATTTTTAAAAGTGTCTGACTCTCAGGAGGTGAAGGGAACTATGGGTATGAGATAATAGTGAGATTTTTCAACTCAATTTCAAGATTTATTTATAATTTAAGTGGAAAAACATAAAACTTGTTCACCCGCCATGGCTCACATACCAACATTAAATGGACCTTTTAAATGTTGTCACTGAGACTGAAACCAGTGCTCCCTCTTTTCTCCTACCCAACTTTGCCCCTTGAAGTGTGAAGGATGAGTATTAGTCTCAGTGGAGTCCAAGCTGGAGACATTATTCCAGTTTTGTTAGGCACTTTGCTCACATTAATTAGGAAAAATGTTTGAACCATTTCTAATAAATCAAGTCTGTAACTTTAGGAGAAGCATTCCCATTATTTTGAGCACTGCTTCATTTCAGAGCTCTTTGGAGCCTACATGCTCCGTGCCTGGCATACACCTCCAGGAAGAGGGGAGAGAGTATGAAGTGGTATCAGCCCTAAATCAAAAGGAGATTAATACTTTAAAAATGTAATATAGCAATGATGCAGTCCTTAGTCTTTTCACTTGGGCTAGCTCAAATCCTCCAGTAGGTATTAGGAGATAATGCCCATTTTTGGTGTTCCACATGAAAGATCTCTTATGGACAAAAGAAGTGATGGGATTTTACTGCCTTAGTGTTTGCCTTCTGCACTGGAATCTTGCTTGCCTCCAAGGAATCCAAATATTATCTGCAAAAGTAAAAAATTGTCCTTGAAGAACAGCAGTGATCTATTTGAAGATAATCTTTTTCTCACTGAAGCATTTGAAGGAAAAAAAATCTGCATTTAATTAAATTATTAATTAAAGATGCATATTTGAAGGTTTTGAAATTTATATGTCAGCATCATATGCAGTTATCTCCTCTGTGATGGAGATAACTTGCAGTGTAAAGCAACAAATTACATTTTTAAGGATCTGATTCCAAGTTCTGCCAGACATCTGCCATTTATATATTACTAATTGATTATTTATACAAATTCTTATCATCATTAGCATCTGAGTTCCTATGTATAATGCAACCAAGAATTCTTGTGTCTCTAAAGTGGTATTTGCTGTAATAGACAACATAATGGAGAAAATGCTCTTGATGGATGTCCTGCAAATGGAATAGTTCAGGGAAATGGGAATGCTTGAATGAAGCCCCATTTCTGTTTTATGCAGAATGTATAGAAGAACATTCTGCTGTTCTCCTGCTGTCTCCTCACCTCCAGTGACTGACACTGTAATTCCCCTGACTTCACTGTGCTTGGTGGAGAAAGATTCCCACATCACGAGCTTTCTCTTTGCCTTTTCCAGTGATTCAATGCATTTTTGTGTCATCACAGGCCCCCAGACAGGTAACAATTAGCATTGACTCCATGATTCCCAGAGGCTGATAATCACTTTATTATACTGTACTTATTAAGAAACCCATCACGATACAGACAGTCACAATACAGGTGGACCTAATTGATCCTTCATTCAAAAACCATCATCATTGGCTAATTAAGAAGCCATCCTATGGTAAACAATCTCCAAAACACATTCCACATGTTCACAACAACAGGTGCAGCAAGGTAAGAATTGTTTCTCATTCTTTTCTCTGATCTTCCCCAGGACAATGCCTGCGAAAGTTATGCATTGCTCAATCAATTGCCAGAGAGCTGCTGCCACATTTTTGTACTACTGGAAATTCTGAAATGGCAGCCAAAACAAAGTATCCTGTTGGAAAGTGCATTGCAGACAACTTCCAAGGCTGTAGTTACTGCAGAGCTACAAACTGCTCTGCTGGACCCCGCAAAGACACAGATTTGGGAAGAGCAGCCTACAGGGAGCAGGTACCCTCTCAGAATGCAATCCCCTCACATGATGGTAACAGGTTCTTTCCAAAGTACAATGCAAAAGCTGTCATAGCAAAATATGGCATTTCTCTGGAATTATATGTGGGTTTTGGAGGAGTTGTGTTACATATTAGGACTTAGGTCTGAAAGGAAGATGTAAGGTCCAACCAATGGTTAAAAACATCACAAGTCTAACCTTGCCTGACAGCCTATTTATCAAAATCAAGAATTTCTTTGATTCATCCAGAGAAGGCTTGATTAAGGATGTTGGGAAATACCATATACAGGAGCAAATCTGCTAATCAATAAGAGATGCTTCATCATGCACACTTGTTCCAACCAGTATTTATAAGAATCAGTCATTCTCTCCCACTGAATCTGATGATGTTATCTAAACTAATGGGAATGCTTCGTTTCCAAAACACTGCTTGTGATGTCTGAATGCACATGTAGCACAAGATTTTGCATGGCACAGACATTAAAGATGGATATTAGTCAAAATAAACAACTTGTATAAGAAAAGCTCTGAAATCAGGGAATGACAAGACTCATAAGCACTATGAGCATTTGGTGCATTATCATTTTCCCTTGTCTCCAGCTGAGTATTTGTTGTTATTTTAGTATTAAGAGGGTGCCATAAACAATTACATGCTATCAGTGAAAGGATAAGGGCCATGACTGAAACTCAGTGTTTACACTTGCAGCTATCAGGGCCTTCAGAGAGCTGAGACATTCCTGTAAGGCTTTAAGCACTAAAGTAAATGAACTCGAGTTTGGGCAGCAGACCTTGCAGTGAGAGCATATTTGAGCACATTCTTTGGGGGCTGCCTGTTGTATTGCAGTGTGTTGTGCTGTTATTTCTAGAGTTCCCTGGCTGCAGAAGGGTTTGCAGGCCTGGCAGTGTTCTGGGGGTCACCAGACTGGTTTGGGGGAAAAGGAGGCCTAATGCCAATAATCTTAAATTTACTTTGTCACACTCAGAAGATCTTGGGGAGCTGCCAGTTAAAAGATCATGTCCTCTACCTAGATCTGTGCAAAGCACTGGATTCTCTCCCATGTAACACCCTGGGCAGATCTGGATTTGATGGATGCTCCACTCAAACAGTGCCAGGCAATGGCCCTACTTGGAGGCCAAAGATATTTGACATGAGGCCCAAGGCAAGCACAGGGGCTGAGCTCAGTGTGGGCAGCAGGGACATTCTACCCCTCTGCCCCTCACCTGCAGAGCTGCCCCAGCCTGGGGTGCTCACCATAGGAAGGATCTGCTGGAGAGAGTCTGGAGAAGGCCTTGGAGCTGCTCCAGAGCCAGGCTGGGACAGCTGGGTGGGGGGTTCTCTGGAGAGGAGAAGGCTCCAGGGTGAGCTTAGAGGCCCTGCTGACACTTAAAGGGGCTCCAAGAGAGCTGGGGAGGGACTGGGGACAAGGGCTGGAGGGACAGGAGCCAGGGAATGGCAGGACCTTGGGAATGAGGAATTGTTCCCTGTGAGGGTGGGCAGGCCCTGGCACAGGGTGCCCAGAGCAGCTGGGGCTGCCCCTGGATCCCTGGCAGTGCCCAAGGCCAGGCTGGACACTGGGGCTGGAGCAGCCTGGGACAGTGGGAGGTGTCCCTGCTCATGGCAGGAGTTTGGAGCTAAGTGATCTTTAAGGTTCATCCAATCCAACCCATTCTTGGATTCTATGACCACTTAAAGCCATTTCCTTATGTCACCTGTCCCTCTGGCAGGTTCTCTTTATGGCTGCAAGTTTTGTACCTCAATAAATAATTTCCTAAGTGAGGAATTTTTTTTTTTAAACTTTTAAGGTTTCTTGGGACCTGGAAGAATTCTGACCTCATTTTCTGATCTCAGTGAAGCAGAAAGCAGCCTGAAGCAAGTGAGGTTTTTTCAGTGTTTTCCAGAGTGTAACCACTGGTGATCTGTGGGAGTACAAATAGCAAGTTGAACCAGGTCATCCTGTTGAGTATTTTCAGTTTAAGATTCGCTGCAGGACAGGGAAGTCCAATGGGAAATTTGAGAGGTTGACAGTGACCCAGAATGTGTGGAAATTACTCATTCACTTAGTGGAAACCAGCACTGATTGACTAACTAATGATATTCTATTTAGTTTGCCCTGCTAATTAGCTCATTCACTTTTCTCAAGTTAATTAGTAAGCTGGAGCCAATATTGACAATGTTGGTGGATTGGGCTGTACAAACTTTTCCTCATGCAAGGCATCAGTATTTGTCACGTATCCCAAAAGATGGAGACAATGTGAGGTGGCTGCATGGACAAATTGAACAACTGAGGGGTTTTAGCTGGTAGAAGGGAACAGAGCACCATTAACTAGCACAAACATTTAATTATACTGATGTAAGATCTCAGCTAGCAGATTATGGAGAAATCAGAGGCTGAGGCTAAGTGTCTGGTGAAATTTCTTTTATTAACCTGTACAGAGTACATCACAGTCCTGTTCAGCTGCAGCATTTCTTGAAGTATAACCCAAAGCATGCCCATGTTAAAATGCAGTGCTTTTAAGAATTCAGCTGCCTTTGTGATAGATATTATTTAAATGCCAAGAATAATTTAATAGGTAAATTTTTATATGGCAGTATATCAGTGGAGAGTTGAGGCTGCAGGCAGCTGTCAAGGGAAGGTAAAGACTGTCTTCCTTCATTTGAGAGCTCATCTTTTGTTTGGTGTCTTTGTTAGAATCACTCTACAATAGATACATGTGAAATAAGACACTTTTCAGCATATGATCTGAATAAACAGATTACACAGCTTAATCATTTTAGTTCCTGACAATGTGTATTTCAGAACTGAAAGTCAAGAGGGATCAGAAAATTTGCCAAACAGAGCAACAAACTAGCACGGACATAATAATGTTTTATTTGTTAACAAGCATCTACTCCCCCGAATGTGAGCAAGTAACATCCAGGGGGGCTTATTTGCCTTCTTGTGAGCTTCTTGTTGCAGTTGTAGCATTTCCTAGTACTGCTTCCCACTCATTATTTCAACAAATGTAACAACTTCTCATAAATTCTGGCCTCAGAACATCCTCAGACATCCTCATTACTGCAGCATCCTGCCCATGGCTGGAATGTACACAGCCTTGGCTGCTGGTCTGTGTCATCATTCGCACCCTAGAGCAGAGCTCCCAAAACGTGGAAAATGTTAAAATACAGGATGGGATCCTTTTTGGTCCTTACCCCAGTCTGATACTTTACTTAATTTGTTCCCTCTTCTCATATTACAGATCACGCTTCTGTTGTGTCATTTTCCTTTAGAGCTGCATCTTAAACTGTTGCGTCTCCCTTTTAAATAACACCACAGTGTACTTCTGAAATGTGAATCTATCAGAGGGGTTTGTGCATCTCTCTGCACTGGGATGTCCCAAAGAGATCCAGCTCATGGCAGGAGGTCACACAAGCTGGGAGCACACTGGGTGTCCCATCTCTGAGGTCTTTTCCACTGCCAGACCTGAGGTGGGATCAGCAGCAGAATCTGTCAGAGTGGGATTTGCTTTGAGGTTTGGTTTGGCTGCAGTGTCTGAGGGAACAGCTCACTAGGATTCACCTCCTCCATGGCATTTGGCCATTTGAGGGCCAAGAGCCCTGGACAGCCCAGCTGGTCAGGACTGTCGGCCTCCCTGAGGATGTCTTGTCTCGATTTTCCAGTGGAATCCTCAGCATTTCCCAGACTGCTGAAGTATCTGATCAGTTATGTATCAGAAGAAATATTTCCTGTAATTATATTTCAGAAGCCAAGTAATTTTCAGTTTGCCTTCCTCTTTTGATGGAATCCACAGGTGACACAACAAAGAGAATGAACATGTCAGTATATTTTTGGACATATCTCTCCATTCACGTTTTCCTTAGCTCTGGAGCTTTAATAAGCTGAAGATCCTTGAGTGTTGTTCACACAAACTAGTGCAATAAAAATAAGGCTGTATTAAAGCCAAATATTAGTTTTTATAACTTCTCCATTGCCAATGTGAGATTATGAGAACTGTGTTTTTCAGAAAATCCTAATAAAGAATTATAAATATATAATTTGTTCATACGATTGGGATATTTTTCTCTACTACTTTTATTTTCTCTTTTCCACTGAAAGAACACAGCATATCACTAAATGTGATGATTTTCAATGTTTCACATGGGTTTATAGTTCACATTTCTGGAACACTAATGTTCCAAAAACTTCTCACTCTACACTTTAATCCATAATGCATAGCTCCCGCTATCTTTTAATCATCTGTCTTGTTTAAATGTTGCTGGATGTGATTCAATCTATGAATGTTTCAGAGAAGCTGGTGCCAGGCTGCCCTCTAGACACAGAAACTGGCTCAGTGACTGTGTGTGCAGTGAGTGCAGCTGCACAGGGAGTGGGTGCAGCCCTGCTCACCCCATCCCTTCTCGCCAGGGAATGAGCTGGAAATCAATCTGAGGCTTTCAAATCACTGCTCTGGGAGCTTCTAACTCTGGCCATTGATGCTGCAGCACCAACACCAAGTTTTTCCATCATGTTGCTGCTTTTAAGTTTACAGAGGATTGAACAGCAATCTATTTATTTCCAGGGAGCCATAAAAATAAGAATTCATATATAAGCCTGAAGCAATCAAATCAGGCCTGCTCTTAATATAAAATTCTTTAAGTTTTGAGAGAAGAGGCTAACTTCTCAGAATCATATTACAGAAAGTGATATGATTTATGGATTTGCTTTAGCATTGTATAGAATGGCACAAAGTACAATATCTAGCAAAGGCATGATCCTTCATTAACACTGGGAAAGGCTGCTCAGAGGAGATTCTGTGCAACTGTGATTTCACTTAGTTGTATTGGTTTCATCCTTGACACTTTCTAGATGGCAAACATCTTGCTGGATGTAGAAATTATCTGTTCTTCATAGGGAAGAGGGGATGATGTATTCAGGACCATGTCAGCCTTGTTTCTGGGGAGACAAACTCCAGTCCTTCCTCTCTCAAACCCCCTCTGTGACCTTTCTGAGCCAGCTAATCTTTGGTGCCTTCCTTCCCTTCAAAATAATGAAAATATTACTTCTTTATGCCGCAGGAGCTTTTCTGAGCCCTGAGATACTTTATCAGGAATACAGAGGAACTCTAACACTAAATTTATTTTTCAGTTTGCATTTCCAACCTGTGCCTGACTGCGTCAGCACTTCAGAGCAATGCTGTAACTTCCCAGGGCACCCACTCTCTCCACGGGGATTTTTTGCAGCTATTCTATGATTTATGAAGGGGCGGCTGCCATCCTGCATCCTGTGACTTTCTGCTGCTTTTGAATGGCAAGCACAGGGCCTGGGTGCCAAGTCACAAGGATTGTCTAGCAGGAGCAGCTGCTGCTTGGCAGCTGCAGCACCAGAGCAGCTTTGAAGCTGCCCATGGCTCTGTCACATGTCCCAGCCACCAAGAGACTGCCTTGGCTCCTCTGTCCTTTAGAGATGCCATTTGCCAGTAAACATTCTTTGCTTCTTTGCAATTTTTCTTGTTGTGCATAAGCCTGCAACAAAAAATATAATTTTCATGTGGAAAGAAAGGGTTTGAGTGTGGCAGAAGTTGTAAAATGTTGGTGCAAGCTGATTTGCATAGAGCAAAATATTTCCAGAATGTAAGTTCAGTTTGAAAATAATTGCTTATCTGTCATCTGAAGTTATGTTTTATAAATAGGAAACAAATAGAAAAGCTCAATCATTTCTAGTGCTCTGCTGAAAATCAGGTCCCTGACTGAATCTCAGACTGGTTTCTAAAAATTTAAGAGCACTTTGAAAATGAGGGTACTTGGGTTGTACAGAGTGAGTGTGTTTCTACAACTGGTTTTACAGACTATGAAGAATTAAATGAACAAACATGTTATTTGACTTTCCATTCAAAAGAAAGTAAAACAAGCAATCTCTGCATGTTTAAGCCCAACTCAGACTTTCTACTTCCATTGTTTTGAAGCAGTTCGTAGCTGATTTGCCAAAAATTACTAGAAATGCGCACTATTTACACTGGAGTTTTCAGCCTTAAAATAGTTCTAGATAAAAAAAATTCCCAAAATATTTCCTTTTTTTGTGTAAGCCTTTATCAAGTACATTATTCTTTAAAGGCTTCATAATTTTCCTTATAGACTTGAAAGAGTTGGTTTTGCACATTAATTTCAGACTTTGTTTTGTCAGTTCTTCGTTCTAAATACAAATTCAACATGAAAATGCCAAAAATTTCTTTTCTTTTTATTCCCAAAGTGAAGAAAAAATAGGTGTTTTTTACATGAGCTAGAAATTTAGTGGTTGTGAAACAGCACTGGTTGAGAGCAGAGGTAATTTCATTGGCCTTTTAATTTGTCTGAAGAGCAAATACCAAGTTTTCCATCCAGGTTCCATTGGCTTAATTTCAAGGTATATGCTCACCTAACAGTGGGCATTGTTGGTGAAACGAAGAAAGATTGCTCCATCAGAGTTTGACCCCTTGTGTTTAACTGTGGTTAATCCTGCCTGTCCACATTTTAGCCCAAAACTCCATTTTCACACTGCTCTGGCCCCCTCCAGCAGACTCTCAGCATTCCCCTCTGGATGTTCCACAAACTCACATTTTGTTCTGTGTAACAGGGTTAAGCTGCAAAAATGGGGAAAGGGCTCAAGGTGGGGTTTTGCTGAATGCTGTTTCTGGAACTGGGAAATCATGGGGTAAAATGGCATTTCTCTGCAACAAGCAGCATCAATAACAGTGAGGGAACAGGGGGTTCATGACCAGTGATAGAGCTGAGAGTAAATTAATTTATATTTTTCTTCTGAATTAGGCCAGAAAAGAACTCACCTGCCTTTTCTGCTGTGTCACTGGACCTTCCTCTGCCAGCTGACCCATCCAAAGCTGTTATAAAATAATATTTAAGGAATGTGCCGGGTGAAACTGAGGGGTAAGAAGGGAAACTTCCTTGGGAAAGGGGATGGTTGGAAAAAAAACCTGCTTTTTTCTCTGTGTGCCATTCTCTGTGGCCATCAACTGCTGGATAAAAACTTCTTTCTCTCTACCATAAATGGCAATTTCTGCCTGTATTTTCCTGGGTTTGGGTGGGAGAAGGCCTCACATCACCCAAGGTCAAGAGACAGTAGAAGGGAAAATTTAGGAGTCTGCTCTCCTAATTCTTTTCTCACTGGCAAGAATGGATGATGAGACAAAGCACTGCCTGTGTCAGGCCCAGATAACAGAACTTCATCCCTCATTCCCCAAAAGAAGGAAAATGTAAATTTTTAACCCAAAGTCCCACCATAGACATGTCCTGGGCTTTGGGACAGTTTGGTCGTTGTGTTTGTTTTTCTTCTGGCTTGTAAGATGGCTCCTAACAGCAGAAGTTGGAAGATGGGATTTCCCAATTTTTGTCTCATTTCTATTCATCTCTGTTTCCTTGGAGATGTTCCAAAAAAGAAATATTAAAGTATCCTAGTGCAGTGAATTCAGATGGAGCTCCCTGCTCAGGCACGAGTCCCATCGGAGGGGCTCACGGCGCGGTTTCTCTGGCACTGACAGTTGGAAATTACCATGTTTCAGAAGTACTTACAATTCCCCTGCTTAGCACTAGGGAGAAGATCCTGCATGGAGGGAAGAACAGACAGGAAATCTTTTGCAGATAAATGAGTGACACACAATGTGTTTTCTCTTCAGCTTGTTTTTGCTGCTCTTACTTTTTAATCTGCTGATCCTGAATCTTGATCTCTGCTAATCCTAAAAAAAATGACCAAAGTGATTATTTGAAATGATGCAGCAAAGTCTGTTATCTTTTATTTAGTCCATCTTTTTATACAGCTACCTTGCCCCTTCAGAATTCATCCTAAATCATATGTTTTAAGTAGTATCAAAAAGAATTAGTCATCCCCACACTGAAGTTGTGACGAGCAGGCAACAATTCTTGTTATGTTTCAGTTTACATCTTCCTTTTTTAGTGCAGGACAAAAGGGCATTGGCTTAATTACCTGTGATGTTCCTGACTGGAGGGGAAAGGTTCTGGTTTGGACTTGCTAATAAAAAGCAAACATGCTTTTTGTAAACCACTTCATTGTCTTTTCCCTTCTGGCTGACATTTATGAATTGCCTTCACAGGAGCCTGGCTTGGGTTTATCAAATACAGATAACAGAATAACTTTATATATGAACTACAAATACAAACACTGTCATTGGTGTGCTCCTTAGGATTTTGTGCCAAAACATGGAAAACTACATGCACTGCTAACAGAAGGATGATGGCCTGCTTGATATCTTGCTTTACATTCCTTTTGGGATCTGAAAGGGATTTTGAAATACCACAGTTTGCAGAAGTCACAAGGAGGGCATTTTTTTTGGCATTTCTGCTGCAAATTTCTCTTTGCTTTCACACCTACTTGAGGGCACTGAGGCTGCACCACTGTCCAGAAGGGATGGCAGTGTGTGAGTTTTGTATCTTTATCCTATATTTCATTCTTCAATAGGTATAGATGCACATTCCCAGGGCAGAGCCAGTCACTGTGGTGCAATATTCACATCACCTCACTAACAAAGGTTCTTTGGGTGTTCAGACAAGCCCTAGTAGAAAAAAAGTAGATCAGGTACACATAGTGGTGAAAGTATTCTCCAGGTTACATATCATTAAATCTTTGCAAAAATCAGTCTGTCTGCTGTAATTGTATATTCTCTCACAAGAGGTTTGACCGCTGAATTCAGATTTTATGTTCAGCATCATAAATTTCTTGCTAAGCCTTAGGCAGAGATTTTTCTTACAGAAATATGATCTCTGTTGTAGATGAACACTGGAACATTAAAGGCTCATTTTGTAATGAACCTGCTTGCCTTGAAAACAATCACATTTTTAAGAGCTTCTTCTCCAAATGCGCATGGCAGACTCTCCCCTGCTTGTGACTCTCCTTATTTAGTTCTTTCCTTCAGCAGCAGGAAAAGAAAATATGAAACAACTTCTCTCTGTTAAAGCACCTTTCCCTTCTTGTTGCTTCTTTTCTTTTTCTTCCCTATATTTCCAGTTAATATTTCAGGTGTATCAGGGTACTTATTCCTTGCCATACTTTACCACTGATGGACAGAACATAGGTTTGTTTTAGTGCTGAAAACATTCTAGTAATTACTGCCACTACTTGCACTTAGAAGACCTCCTTAGCTTACGTTTCTTTTAAGGCAGATAGACTGAAAATTGTTAGTCAGGAAGCACACCAAAAGTGATGGTTTGGCTCTTTTTTTTTTTTAATTTTAAAAAGAAAAGGCTTCTTTTCTTCAAATTGTTACTGATTTTTTTCATTCTGCCTGGCCAACAATATGAACTCTAGCATCAATTTAAACTTGATTTCGACTGTGAATTGTGAGATTTTAATTAGATGAGGTGGTTGTAAACTGCTGGTTTTTTCCTCCAATGGAAAGTTGTGCTTAAATGAAACCATTAAAGCAGGCTTCTTCCAGCTCCATTGTACCAGGGAAAGCTTTCCAAGCACAGCACATTGTGTTTAGTATCACTTTAGAATTCTATAAATCTTTGATCAGCTTTTATTTAATCTTTGTCTAAATTGGAAGATAGCAATGGTCCCTTAAGATTTTGTATGGAGTTGAATGAAATTTAATAAGGCGCCTGACAGTTATTTGATTGTGATTCGTAGCATTTTCATTTTACAGACTTAAGCAATACTGACCTCAAAAGGACTGTCATTCAGACTAGGTGGAGGGTGGGGAAATCAAATATTTTATTCTTCTTTGTTCCAGTCCTTTTTACTTGATAAGCCCTTAATAATAGTAAGAATGAAGTCCTTGCCAATTCCTAGACCAATTCTCTATTCAGAGACAGCAAATTCATTTCTGGAACATTTTTTAGAGCGAGAAATGCAAAACAAGACAACATCTAAATGGCTTTCACGTTGACAACCTTGACAGACTGTGTGAATCTGGAGCAGAGAGGAGCTGGGACATGGGATGACATGGGCTGCCTCTCAGGGGACCACCTGGTGAATTTTGCAGCTCCCCAGAGCTGCCCCTGGTTGCCCTGAGCTGCAGGAGGTCCTGCTGCCCACTCAGGCAGAAACTCTGTGTTTTGAAACCATGCACCCAATTATTTCAGCCTGCTGCACAGCACAGAGGGCTGGGAGAACGAGCCCATCTTTGCAAAGTTTCAGTTTCTGGCTCTCAGAGCTGCCTCTCTCCCAGGCCCATGGAGATGCCATCTCCATTATTAAAGCACAATTGCATTAGTGACGAGCTGCTTCCCTCAATTAGTTTTGACACGAGGTAATTTTATGGCTCCAAGTATACTTATCTTCGACTCCTGATGGATTTTCCTATGTCCTTGTTTACTATGTAAACCACCTTTTCTTTTCTTTTTACATTTGCTCAGTGTTCCAATTTTAATCACAGTTATGTATTATTGTTTGTTATTTACATTACACTAATGGCTAAATGTCAAGGCCCCATTGCATTACACACAATAAAATATATTAACTATCTTTTTAAATCATTGACATACTGCTGCTATGTCATTGTGCTTACAAGAGTTTGGTTCAATAACAATGAACTGTTTATTTTCTATTTGCAAGGGAAACAATCAAGGAGCAAGAAGAACAAAAAGTGAGTGGAAAGAGCTGGTTTTAAACAGAGATTTAATTGGAGTCAGTGACTGAGTACTTGATATTGTGTCGGCTTGAAATAGATGAACTTCACTGAATATCATGAGCAACTGTAAGGATCTTTATGAGGCAAAACTACTGCAGGAGCATAAAAACTGGCATCTGGCCCAAATTTTTGCTGCTCCAGTACCCAGTCTCTGCTCTGAAAGTATGACAGACAGATAACCTGCCCTGCAGAATTCCCACTCTAGTCCCTAAGAGTAGTTAACTTAAAATAATTAGGGGTAATATCCTTTACAAAAGCCATGCTTGGGAGGTGATTCTGGCATTCTGCACAAAGGAGGTGCTTTACAGAAATATTTGGATAGGTTATTTACATCTGTTTGCCTGTATTTCTGTGTATCCTGTGCTGCTTGTTTGAAAGCGTGGGAGACAGAAAAACAGAGTATCAGTATTCAAAGCTGGAATTCTTTCATTCTGGATGCAATTCTGGCAATATGGTCCCCATTTAGGGAAGTGTTTCTCTTACTGCTAACTTCAATAACATGAAGAGTTCTATTCAGCTCAGTTTGACCTCTCCTATAGTCAGGACAGTGCCCAAGGACCATCATCAGATGCTTTTTGTGTATACTTGGAATAGCCACTTATCTGACAGAGAGTCTGAGTTTAAAAAGGGATCTGGACACTGCTAGATGGGTTTTTTTACTGCTCTCAAGTGGCAATAAATAAAGGTAAGTTAAAAAGGAGACATTTCTAAAGTGCCAACTGACCTCCTTTCCATTATTCTATTCTACATACCTCTGGATCTTTGGGAATTTGGAGCTCTGGAACTAACAGTGAGAAATAGTTACACAATATAAAATTAGAATCACAGAATAATTTAGGCTGGACAAGACCTTTGTGATCATCAAGTGCAATGATTGATCCAGCACCATGTTCACCATCAAACCATGTCCCCAAGGGCCATATCCACATGTTTTTTAATCTCTTCTAGAGGTGGTGACTTCACCACTGTGACAGTGTTCACAGGGTTCTCAGGATGAGGGAAGAGATGAGGATCTGACTCCATGTTTCAGAAGGCTGATTTATTATTTTATGATATATATTACATTAAAACTATACTAAAAGAATAGAAGAAAGGATTTCATCAGAAGGCTAGCTAAGAATAGAAAAAGAAGGAATGATAACAAAGGCTTGTGTCTCGGACAGAGAGTTCAAGCCAGCTGATTGTGATTGGCCATTAATTAGAAACAACCACATGAGACCAATCACAGATGCACCTGTTGCATTCCACAGCAGCAGATAACCATTGTTTACATTTTGTTCCTGAGGCCTCCCAGCTTCTCAGGAGAAAAATTCCTAAGGAAAGGATTTTTCATAAAATATCATGGCTACACTTCCCCTGGCGGGCAGGTGGGTTGGTACCAAACCCATCTGCAGGCTCCCAGCTGGTCTGTATTTGGGACAGTGGTTCCAACTGATCCACAAGTTTTTTGAATGTCACAAAATCAAGAGCTTGCTTTCTATTTCAGTGAGGAGGCAACCTAATACTAGTATTCTGCAGCATGTGGAGGCTTGCTGCACTTCACGAGAACATTCACTCAGTAGGAAGTCACAGGAAGACAAATGCTCACTGCTTGCCATGTCTTGCAAGGTTGTTCTTCTCCTTCAGGAGTCTATTCCTGAAAAAAAAACTATGATTCTACTTATCTGATATTTTGAATTAATATATTTACAAGCCATCCTATTTTGAATTTAATTCAGAAGTCCCAGTGCTCTGGAAACTGCACCAACTCTCCTTTTCAGCAGTGTTGTTTCAAAACTGTGAGTGTTCAGGTGTGTTCCTCACTCAGAGAGACTCTGCCTCAAGTCTGTAAATATGCACAGCTGATTGCCAATAACATTAATGGGAGCTGCACCTGTATTCATGGGAGAGAACAGAAATTGTGCCTTCAGGTTTGCTATTTCTTAACAACAGTAATGATGCTTCGAGGGCAGTATTACTTTAAGAACAGAGCCCATTTAATTTGCTTGGACTTTGAAATCTTCTGGTAGAGAGTAATTGCCTGACACACAGCTTATAGGAGGTGAATTTAAATTAAATACATTTTCCAAGCTGCAAAGCAAAATTACTAAATGCCTGATTAGAAGATCTGTGTCACTAGTACTGCTTCATTATGAGGAGTCTCTTAAAAATTTCATATCAACACTTGCCTTTCACAGTCCACAGCCTGGTGCCTATTAAGGCATGGAACAAACTAAATCTTCTTGTTTGACATGAAATGGGGCAGAGATCAGTACTGACCCATGTTTGGTGCACCAGGAAGCTCCATGGAAGAGGACAAATCCATGGCATAGCCCTGGGGGAAGCACTGCATGAACCTCCTGAAGTGTGCATGGGCAGGGCTCTGCCAGAATATTCTGGTTGTTGGAGTGGGGTTTGTCCCACTAGTTTTTTTCCTTCCCTTCAAAAAGGTAAGATATAAAAGACTAAAACTTTACAATTTTCAAATAAATGAGATAACAAAGTGGCCGAACACAAATTATAAACGAGGAAAGGATTTCTGCACAGGAAAACTGCACTGGTCATCAGGCACATCTCTTAAGAGACATGGAGGATTTCTCTTATTTATTCTTCCCTTTCATGTATTCTTCCTATTCTTTCATTTTTATTGCAGTGTGCCAAGCAAATGGTTGTGCCCTTGAATGGTTATTCTTGAAGTAAGCCTCCAAATTTCAGACACATAAAGCCAGGAAAAAGTCTAAGGCTTGATTCATCATCACACTTACATCTGTTAAAATTAGGGATAATCAAGGATGCCCCAAATTCAGGATTATGAATTAATAATTAGGCTCAACATCCAATTCACAGGTTAACCACTTAGAATTTAGGTTGAATTCCTCTTCTAATAGAGTTTTCAAGGCTAAAGAATTGCAGTCAACTAGTGAAATTGCAAATGAAGTGTTAATTGATTAACTTCATAAAAATAATATTTTAGCAATCAAATTACCATGATTTTTCTCTCTCTGGTTGTGTTAATTTATAGCAAAGAAAGAGCTGTTTAGGACATGTGCAATTCATATGCTTAATTTCTGATAATCTCTAAAGAATCTCAGTTGTATTCAGTGCATTTATTTTGACTAAAAACTGGCTAATTAAGATTGCTATGCCTGAATCCATTTCCTCATTTTCTTCTGAATTTTTTTTTCAGTAGAGGAAAAGGGAGCTGTGTTATCAGAATGCAATAGGGGTTTTTTTCTGTAGTGTTGCACAGGTATTTTTATAATGTGACATTATACAGCAGCCTCATTATATTCAACTCAACAATGTGTTGCTCAGCCATGAGCTTGATGGCTTCATGGAGCATGGGGTGAGTTCAATTCCTCTTTCTAAAGGAGATGCATCTTGCTTCACTGCTTATTTTCTGAACTTTAAAAGATGCAACTTTACAAAATATTCTACAGCTCGTACTCGGGGGGAATAGGAAGTGGCTCAGTGACAGACTGCACTGAAGCCATTATGAAGAGAGCTACGCTGTTCTGGGTTAGAGAACACCTCTCCCTTCTTTAACCTTCCCTTGCCTCCATTTCTGGAATGAATAGCCCCTAAAACCTCTGATATTTAAATCTCAAAGCAGTGCTGCTCACACTGCCTTGGCTTTCTCCTCTGTTTTGCCTCCCATCATGACTACGTGTCCTTTTGCTGTTAAGTTTCCCCAAATTGGCTCATCCCCATTAAAGGGAATTATTATTTAAACTTCAAACCACACACTGAACTTGTTACTCCTGCTTGCTTGTGATTGCAGATCCTTATCCAGAATCTCAGAGGTGCCTCATGCCCAGCACACAGACTGGTGGGATCCTCATGCTGGGAGGGGACAGCTGGAAAAATGAGGCAAGTTCACATTGCCTGGCTCTGGCAGATTGAAAATGATCTGCAGTGACACTGATAGAAGTGACGTGAAAAGAAAGTTGGGCTAAATTTATTATTATGCCCAAAACACAGAAGTTCCCAAAAATATATATTTGTGGTTGGAACATACACTTTCACATTCTGAAATTTTTACTGAAGACAGAGATTTCTATGTGTGAAGAATGTTAGACTTGTTTGCCTGTTCATTTTAAAGGCTGGGAAGAAGCTCACCAGGAGCAGTGGGCCAGGGGACTGCAGTGTCTCTGGCTTTCCCTGCCTCACTCTGCTCACAAGGACACAATCAAGCCACTCAAATCCTCACGGGACCTGCATCTGTTGCCTTCCCAAAGGCAGTTTCCATTGTTGAAGGAATGAAAACTCAAAGAGGATATAAAGCAGCTTCATTTAACAACATTCTAATTCCTAAATTTCCTTAGAGAATGACAACATTTATCAAAACTACTTCAGTGTTGTTTCTCTTCTGAGTTTTTCAAGGCAGGGTAATGCCTTCCTTGCAAAGTGCATAACGACAGATCATTATTTGTATTTAAAACAACAAAATCATTTATTTCCAGCTTGGCAATGCTACAGGTTTTTTTTAATGCTGTTCTGTCTTTGATGAGGGAATTGTCAGCTGAGGAAGGATTTGGGAAGCAGTCTTTATGTATTAAAAAGTGGGGGCTTGTTTATGGGCCTCCAGACACCTCTAAGAAACCCTTCAATGAGTAAGTCTATTAAGTCAGTGAGAAAAATCATGAAGTGAGGTTCTACTAAGCATGGATACAGGGGTCAGAATTTACCCCAGCAGAAAATCTAGATACTCTGAGGGAAATACTTCAGTTAAACTCTTTATCATATCCTAAGGTTTATCAGCAATTTTTCTGGCATTACAGGCATGGCAGAATTCTTCACAATGATATACTGCTAAGTGTTCCTACAGTTCCCATAACCATTTACTATGAGACTTGTCAGATAGAAAGCTCTGACCTGTAGGTGCAAGGAACCCTATTTTCTGTAGCTTTTTTGTATATGCTAATTTTTGTCAGCAATCCACAGTCCATATTTCCTTGGGATGCCTTTCCTATGTGCCACAGCTCAGGAGCAGCAGAGATGGCAGTGCAGATATGGGAACAATTTGGGACAGATCTTAAAAGCCTGGTGGGCTTTCTGAGAGCTTCGGAAAAGCTGGAAGTTGTACACACAGCTCCAGGCTTGAGTAGTTTTAATTAATATTTGTCATAACCATTGCTATGTCTTGGCATTTCTGAGGCAACTCCGTCTAATGCAGGAAAAATATCCCATGAAGACACCTGCTTATTTCTGCTGTCAGATGTCAGCATGTCTCAGGACTCTGCTGCTCAGAGTGACCCCAAGATGTGTTAGAAAGTCTCTTTTCCCAGCCCAGCAGCTGAAGAAGGAGTCAGAGCTCTTCAGTTCTCGTTCTTAATGTTGTTTGTTTCTTATCTATAAAATTCTTTCTCTGGCCAGCCGAGCTCTGTTCAGCAGGACAGTTCCAGGCACTCTGCCTGCCCCCAGGGCAGGGTTATCTTTTTATACTAAAAACTACTTGTACATTATTTACCATAACTTCCCAATATCTATCACCTATGTTAGACAGTGAGCTTTTACCTTAAACCAGTCCAAAAGTGCCAACATCACAGCAGAAGATGGAGGCCAAGAAGAAGAAGGAGAAAGGCTGGACACACCCAGATTCCTCTGTCTTGCCTCCTGAACCCCCATTCTAAAAACCCCAAAAAATCTATTTTTCATCCTGTGACAAACTATTATTCTACTTAGACTTCGGGACTTGCAGATCTTCATATAAGGTTGGTAATTTTTTCCAAGGGTCATAATCAAAGGCACAAGGGTCCTGGGCCCTGGCAGGGGTTGGAGCCATCCAGGAGAGCCAGAGGGATTTCCTGAATTCTGACAATCATGCACAGGCCTCATTTTCTTCCTGCTCAGTAGAATACACTTGCCTGAGCTGTTGCTGTGAATTTGGCACAAGTATTCATAAGAAAGGTGTTTTTTTAGGGTTATCTCTTGGATATATCCTGTCATACACAAACCTAAATCTCTTTAGGACTGTTTCTAAACCACCTGGTTTACACTGCTGCTATTCCTGTGTAATCAGCAGGACTTACCCAGTAGCAGTGACTGAGAATTCATCCTTTTTTCACAGAGCATTCATGCTCAGAATTTAGGAGTTTTCAAAATTTCAGTGTGTTGAAGTGCATTAATACTCCTTCGGGTTTCACAGTAATGACAGAAATGCTTGCATTTCCTTTGTTTTAAAGTAATCCAAATAACCACAATCCACGTTTTACAAGAAGTCATTTGGAATTGAATATCAGTACTTTTATGCCAAATTACTGAACTGATTGGAAATATTTAAGGCTGCTTCATGACAGGGCATCTTCCAGTATCTAATATGACAGGGTCTAGCTCAGAAAACTGAGACAGTTTTTATACTGCCTTTAAAATTTTAAAAAAGAGCAATTATCCCAGAAAATGTGATTTCAAAGGCAAACCTAATTTTAAATCTACTGTATGTTCAGTTTGAAGTCTCTCAATAAGTTTCATTAGTGACTATACTCTCAGAAAACATGTCTTGAGACAAGATACTAAACTTGAAGGACCATTGTTCTGTGAAATACAGCAATACAGTGTTCACTGATATATATCAAGAGAATAATAGAAGATCATGTCATTTGCTTTCTCTCTGTTCTCAACTTGAGGGGAAAAATTAGGTCCATGCTACCACAGATCAGTTACCCAACCCTTAGAGGGGACTTGGTAATTAAATTAGTATCTTAGATGCTATTTTGTTCAATATATTTCTGCTTTTATTCCCCAATCTTTCAATCTGCCATTAAGTATTTAAGGCTATTTTAAGACTCTACTTTGAAAATCTAAGATGATTTCTTTTATAAATTATGTTAAGCACCCAGAGAGAGCACAGGAGTTGTGGAGAGAATGGGACATGTTATTTCTGAGAGTGTCAAAGGGACTGAAACCCACTCCTGATACTAATTCTTCTTTCACAGCACATCTCCATTTTATATTTCATCTGCACAATGCCTTCAAGTAACACCTCTCTGATGGAGGGATGCAGTGGGAAAGCTGCAAAGATGACCTGATTATTCACAGAATGCTATGAAACACTGAGCATCTCCCAGATTTATAATTAAGAACTCAGCATTGCTGCAGTCCAATATTCATAACCAACACTCAGTATTGCCCTCACTGGCACTGACCTGGGAGTGCCACGCTCCAGGATGCGGGTTTTTAACAAAAAAGAGTGTGCATGGTGACTTTGCAGCCCATCTCAGCCAGCCCTGCATTTACTGAGCAGCTGGCTGCTCTTCTGAAAATTGACTTTTCTGCATTTAATCTGCTCCCCAAGAAGCAAACCCTGACCAAGGGAATCAGGGGATGCCATCTGAAAGCAAAAGGCTCTGGCTGTGCTGGAGAGAAGATTTCTGCTCCCAGCAGTGATTCTGGAGAGCCAAGGGCTTAGCTCCTTGGGCAAGGCATGAGAGGGCAGCACAGAATGGGCCAGGAACAAAACCAGAGCTCCTGAGCCACGGGCATCCCAGAGGATGAAATCTCCACTGCTGCACACACACACAGAGAAAATCCAGATGTCTCTCTTTGCACAGAGATATCTTCTTCTGTCTGCATTTTATCTGAGCTGTGGTGAAGGGCATGAGCAAGCCTCTTACTTTGCACATTATCAGGGATTTAAAGACTGGTTCTTTTCTGCCCACATCTCTTTCCCTGTCTTCCAACTTTTTGGACAAAGCTGATGCTGAATGTATATAAAACATTTTCATTACTTTTTTATTTGTTGGTTTGCATTACTTTGAAGAGTGGCCCAGCATCCCATGGACATTAGAACTATGAACAATACAGCATTTTGCCATTAATTAAAATGTTGCAATCTCTCTCTTAGAACCCCATCATTATTATCCTAACGTAGCAAAGCATGAAGCAGATTTAGTTAGGAAAAAAAAATATTCTGGTGCTGCTATCTCTTGCCCCTCTAACTCATGATTAACTACCCACCTTGTTGCAGGTTGTACAAATGTAAGTTCTGTTAAAATCACATCCTTTTCTCCACCCCTGTGAGTGCCCCATGGAAATCAGATGAGAAGAATGGTGCAAGGGATCTCTCTATAGTCCTGTGGACCTTTAAACTCAGAATTAGTGACTTTGAAAGGGTTGTTAGGGACAGGAGACTTCCTGACCTCATCCAATTCCAGGGTCAGCCCAGCAGTACTTCCGACTACTTTTTTCAATTTTATCATATTTTTTAATCTGAAAGTTCAGTGGAAATTCAAGCTTCCATGCTTCACAGAGAGCTTTAAACCTTGACAGATTCTCTTTTTGACAACTGTGAAAGCCCTATTTCCCTGTCTTGGAGATTCCATGTAACAAATCCATCATCATTTCCCTCTGCCTCTCTGGTCCTGGTTGAACAGAGTCAGGATTTCTTGTTTGCAGCATGTTTCTCACCTGTAAAGTAAATCATAGCTACAGGGACTTTACATGAGTAACCAGAGCACTTAAATACTTAATTCTAAATGTATACTCTGGCAAATGAAAGAAACTATTACCCTGGAGCAGCACACTTCAAACATTAATCATAATTATTAATCACACAAATTTTTTTAAGAAACTTGAATATAAGTCCAGGCCTATAGCAATTGTCATATTAGCACATATTCAGTGCATACAGCAAAGTAGTTACATGAAATTATTCTGCAACAAATAAGTGTTTTGCAGTCTGATTTAATTTAGTTTCATGGCACCAAGTCATTCTGATTTTTTTTAAAAAACATTATAATAAAAATGAGTAGTTTTGAGGTTATAGAAATCTCACTCTCTTTCTGAATTGCCTGAGAAGGTCTTTTCTGGAAGTTAACTGACAATTACAGATTCTTAGGATTTCTATAGTTCTTGAATGTGTTTGTTATATACCATTAGTCACCAGGTGAAGCCCGTCAGTAATGGCAATACCCTTCAGCAATAGCTGGGGAGAATTTAACACTGATTGATGGCAGGTCACCCGGAATTGGTTGGCAGAATTTCCAATTTTCTGTTGGGAAATTGCTTATTTCTTGAAGTCTATTCCCATTTTTACAAGTGGACAGCCAGCTGAGATTATACATTATTATGTGTCTAACTATAAAATTGTGATGGATGGTGTCACACATTTGAAGAGAGAGTTAAACATTTCATTTAGGGCTGGTTTTAAGAAAAAGGCCAAGTAACTTTAAAATATAAACTGCAACCTACCTTTTTGGCTTTTATTTGTTCATCTAGAATCAGAAGAGGAGTGTTGCACTTTAACTAGTTTTAAACAAAGAGTTACTTGCTTTGTTTTCATTCTTATTAAGTATTCAAAGGGTTATGATATCTTTGTTGTAAACAGATTTTCAGTTCTAGAGGTTGTCCAGGGACTGACTGATGTAGCAGATTAATGTTTTATTTCTACTTTTGGGACTTCGGTTAAAATTCTGGCAAAACTGCATTGACAGAAAATCAAAGGCCATTCAGCAAAGCCTTCCTACAGCTCCTCTTCTAAATCACGAGGGAGGGCAGCCAAAAACAGCCAGGCATTTCCTGTTTCCAAGGGGATTCTGATAAAAGCCAGCACAGACTTAGCATACAATGTGTATTATCTCCTTGAAACCTGGCTGAATTGATTGGGAACAAAGGACCCACGCCCTGCCACCATCCAAAGGGAAAGAGTGACCCGAGGAATAAAAGCTGCAGCTGTAACTCACACAAGATATATATTTATGACAGCTTCAAAATAGAAACAAAAGGAAAGGGCTGTGTGCTGAAGATCTAAAGCCAAATTTTTGTAAGATTGCCATCACTAAAATGAGGCTGCCTGTGTGGAGAGCTCAGAGCTCTTTGCTACGTGCCCAGGTCCCCAGACTGTGACAGCAAAAGCAAAGGGCCTTCACTGGAGATTTAAGGTAAGAAAGGTTTTGACTTGGCAGCTGTTCAGAGTGAGCCTTTGAGAGTAACAGCAGTTGGACATCTCACCACCTTGTTTACCTTCACTTGTTGAAAATTGCAGAGTTTTCACAGAATAGACTTGAGTTGGAAGGGACCCACAAGGAACATTGAATCAGATTTCTTATACCTCCTTTCTGACTTATTTAAGCTTGATTTCTTTCCTATACTGTGAGACAGCTTAAGCAAGATGGGGTTGGGAGGACTCTCCCCTGTTTTTCAGCAGCCTTGGCTTTGTCACTGGGGTTTCTGGAAGGTACCAGAGGCAGGACTGCAGCCACTCTGACAGGAGCTCTCTCACTTCTCGCAGTGTGCTAATTACTGGGCTGAGTTTGAACCACCTCTCCTTCGACTCTATTTGACAAATAAATGATTATTACAGGTTAATTCTGCACCATTCCATCCCCTGCTGGCTTATGGGCTGCATATTCTCAGTCTGCCACCAGGTTCCAGTGCCTCAGAGGGTTTGGGGCTCCTTGCTGGTGGAAAGCAGTGAGGAGTGGGCACAGTAGAGGGCAGAGAGGAACAGTCCCTGATGGCTTTAGGTAACTACAGGCAGCATTGCTTCTTGTCCCCATAGAAATAAATAAATAAATAAATAAATAAATAAATAAGTTTTAAATTGCTTTATATTTCCTTTTGGGTATTTAACACCTTGCCTGGGGTGTATCCCCACTCCTCACTCCAAGGACACAGACTCCCATCTCAGTCCAGCCCTTTAATTATTAGGGGGCTGCCAGAGTGGGCAGCAATGGCCACTCAAGGTGGCCTCATGGCCACTCGAGACCTCCCCTTTGTGAACTTGAGTGCTGTTAAAATTTGGCCCTACAAGAAATCAGCGATAAAGGAAGTTTTTTAGAAGCTAGTTCAAGCGTGCAAGAAAATCCCTGTAGAAGATAGGAATTGGCAGCACTACTTCAGAGGCTTTCATATTCCAAAATTTAATTAGATCTGCTCACCTAGAACTGTTGGAAATATGTTTACTGCTTTTAGATCTTTCTGTCTTATGAATTCCTATTATGAAGAAGCTATTAAATATCACACAGTGTCAGATTCAGAAGTCTATCCTACTAGGAGCAGCCAAATGTATTATTTACTGTTTGTCTCAAATTATACTTATTCTATTTATTGCACAAACAAATAGTGTGGTTTTATTTTTCCTTGAACTAAAAATGCATTTAGGATCTGTCTTTATTTTCAGTGTACTCATTTTCACTATATATTATCTAATTTTGTTATATTGAAAATTAACTGATCCAGAATTGTTTTGTATGCCTAAGCTAGAAACTAAACAACATCCTAATTATTATTTTTAATCCCCAGAAAGTAGAAAAACCTAAACACGTTGCTGCAACACTTGGAATTATAGAAGCATTGCTTTATTTTCTCAGACCTAAAAGCCAATACTTGCATAACTATTTGATGCTTTTTATCAGAAGCATTGATGCACATCAGTGAGAACTTTCTACCACCTTGAAAATGACTTTTAGAATATTTCATTAGCAGACTGTCTTTCAGAACTCAAGTTGACATTCATGTTTCTTCACACCAGTCTTTCATCCACAAAACTCTTTGTTCTGCTGAACAGTTTCGAGACAATATGGGCAATCAAAAAAGCAAAGGCTTATGACCTATCTGCATCTTCCATTCCAACATTTGATCAGTCTTATTCAAATCTCATCTTTTAATACTCCTTTGAGAACTTACTGAGGATTTTATTTCCTTTCTTTCATTATGATTATATTATTTCAAAAACTTCAAACTTAATGAAATGGTAGCTCTCTATAAAGTGAGAGGCGGACGCCATTGGTGGCTACACATTTATCCATTTTCATCTCTTTCAATAGCCTACGTGGAGAGAATCTGAAACCCAGAATTGTGGGGAATGGCTTTTAGATGTACATTTTGCATTCTGGGACATAGTGGCTATCTTGCAGTTCTACATTTTTCTGAGAAATAAAGCACTGGAGCAAGTGGCTTAGGAGTTGTAGGGAAGTAGAAATCTGCCTGAGACCAATGAAATCCAAAAATTTGTGCATTTAGAAAGACAAAGGTCTTTAATACCAATCAATTGCTTTTCCTTAAATAACATGGAATGTTTTCAGATTTCTCCACTTCCTGCTCTGCCAGCTGCCTGCATGTCCCTGTGTGGCCAAGGGGGAAGCTGTGCCTTCCAAGGGGATTCCTGGATGCACAGATGTGGGAAATGGATTTGTAGAAAATTCTTAAAGTTTGATAGAAGGTTAACATTGAGAGGTGAATGTGTGAGTGAATTCTCAAACCAAAAAGAAAAGCCAGGAAACTTAAGGGAGACTTTATTCCTTGCCTCCCCCTTCTCCTTGTGTATTTGCATGTAAACTTTGAGTTAAGAAATGTTGACTTAGAAATGCTATGGAATAGGATAGGCATTGTTGAGAGAGAAATTGAATTAGAAATTAGTTTTAAAGGATGATTTTGTAAATAAGACTAGATATTTTGGAGAAATAGAATTATGAAAGATGTATAGTAGTAGGATTTATGAGGGGTAATTTTAGATGATTCATTTTAAGGTATTTATAACATAGTGTAGTAAAAACTGATAGGCTAAGAAATGCTTATAGTGTACTGTAATTAGGAAATACTTGGCTTCTGATTGTGGTAGTGTGAATTATAACATCTGTATTGTTACCCTTCTCATGAGACTGAAAATGGAATAAAAGTTTTTAAAACCTCTCTCAGTTGCCCCATCAGAAAAGGGCATTGTCTGACATACAGAGACTTTGTGCCCACACAAATAGAGGCTTCACTCACACATTCACCTCTCAAAAAAAAGCTGGAGAAGCAAAATGTGTGGCTGGTTTGTACAAAGCTGACAGCAAATAGAGCCACGCTGGAGGTAAAGCTGCTTTGGGGCTCTTGGTTTCCCTCCTTGTGTGCAGCTCATCCTTGCCGCAGCAAGGTTCTGCAGCAGCAACAGCTGAGCACCCTTCTTCCACCACTGCTCTAAAAGATGAAATAATTACAGTGTTTATATTAAATTTTGCATGAGAGAGTTACTTCTCTGGAGTTTAGGAGTGTTTTGGCTCCTGCTCCAAGAAGCAGTGCTTTATTTGTGTCTGTCATACATAACTGGGCCAGGTTCTCACCTGGTGGAAATTTATGCCACAGCCAGTGAACTCTTTCCCATCACATACTCACGCAAGCTTTTTCAGCAACTTCCTTTTTTGGTCCCTTAGATTTTATCCTAAAATGGAGGCAAAAAATTTATGTTCAGTGTCGGACAGAAAAAGTTTTATGTGCCACAGTAGTTCAGCTGCTGATGAGAGGGATCTTCTTTGTCAATAGTTGCATTTCACTACCAGGTAAAATCTCGTTTGTTAGCAAGCAGATAAAATCTGCTGTGGCAGTATCAGTGCTCCTCTGTAGGTAAAATCTTCTCCATCAGCAACTATACTTTCCACTCAGATTTAATTTTCTCTATCAGAAGTTGCCCCTCTGGGGCAAAACTTCAGAAGCTATTTCACAAAGCTCTTGCTCCTATTGACACAAGCTATTGTAAACCTTAAAACATTTATTAAAAGCTATAAAACTAATTTTCAAAATATTTTAAAATTAAACATTTAAGCTTCTGCCTATATTTTTCTTGTTGTCAAACTTCCAAAGCCAGGAAACTTAAGGGAGACTTTATTCCTTGCCTCCCCTTGCCCCAACCACGCATTTTATCTTTGCTGCAACTGCATTTATCACAGATGCTACTGGATATACCTGTTTTTTTCTTTATAAGCATTGCCTAAAGAAGATTTCTGACCATAATTTTGGACATAATTTTGTGCTCCAAAATTAGGGTAGCAATAGGCTTAATGTAGATGAAAGGGCCCCTAGAACAGTAGCAGCTAATGGACTGACAAGCTCTTGCACAGTGTCTTCAGTATATTAAACAGGCTAAACAAATTAAATGAATTACCACATCACTGGCTCCCATGCTACTTGTGAGATAATAAATGCCATTTAAAGCAGTGTGTACACATCAATATGCAATGTGAACAGGCATTGTTCTCTGTGGTCCACGGGGCATTGCTGGGACAGCAGCTTTGTTGCGCTGGGGAGCAGGAGGAACACTTCTCCAGGTGCTGCAATTCCAGCTGGTCCTAACAATGATCCTGTCAGTCTCCACTCATTTCACCTGCAAGGTGTCCAGCTGCTGGTGGTGGAATTTGTCAGACTGCAGTCTGCTGTGCATTTAGAGTGGTGTTATGGACCATGGAGGTCCTGAAAATTCCTTTTTCAGAGGAGGAAATGCCCTCCTGCTTCCCCTACAGAGGTAAGAACCCTTTGGGCAGCCATCACCACTAAGTTAACAATAAAACTGCAGCCTGAGCTCTCCAGAATTAAACCCTCAGGGTAATGTATGGCCCACAGTGTGCAATGTGCAATGCTCAGGGTTCAAACTGCCCTAATGAATTTAACCTCCCGTGGCCAGAGGCCATGGGGCAGTGCCCGCTCCTGAGGCTGCCAGCTCTTTAATAAACAAGCAAACAAAAAGAATCTGCAAACCAAAAAGAAGCAGAAAATTACTTTTCCGCCGAGTTACTTGGGTTAAAGTAATTTCTCACTGCTTGGATCCTCAAGGACGTTCTGAAGAAAATATATTTGGAAGCCAATCCTCACTGTAAAAGATTATATAGGTCAATTGTTTTCCTCCAAATCTCTTTTATATGGATATGATTCCTTTCATTTGTGGACTGAACAGAAGCTGCAGAAATCCCTTCTTTCTTGAGTAAATGAAAAAAAACACCTATAAATATTCTCTTCTAAGTCCTTCTAAGAAACTTGTGGGGGAGTTGTTACTTCTACACTTTTGAACTCTGAAAAAATTGTGTTGTTTCCTTCCTTCCTTCCTTCCTTCCTTCCTTCCTTCCTTCCTTCCTTCCTTCCTTCCTTCCTTCCGCCACTTCCTTCCGCCACTTCCTTCCTTCCTTCCTTCCTCCCTCCCTCCCTTCCTCCCTCCCTCCCTCCCTTCCTTCCCTTCCTTCCGCCACTTCCTTCCTTCCGCCACTTCCTTCCTTCCACCACTTCCTTCCGCCACTTCCTTCCACCACTTCCTTCCTTCCTTCCTTCCTTCCTTCCTTCCTTCCTTCCGCCACTTCCTTCCGCCACTTCCTTCCGCCACTTCCTTCCGCCACTTCCTTCCTTCCTTCCGCCACTTCCTTCCTTCCGCCACTTCCTTCCGCCACTTCCTTCCGCCACTTCCTTCCTTCCGCCACTTCCTTCCGCCACTTCCTTCCTTCCTTCCTTCCTCCCTCCCTCCCTTCCTCCCTCCCTCCCTCCCTTCCTTCCCTTCCTTCCGCCACTTCCTTCCTTCCGCCACTTCCTTCCTTCCACCACTTCCTTCCACCACTTCCTTCCTTCCTTCCTTCCTTCCTTCCTTCCTTCCTTCCTTCCTTCCTTCCTTCCTTCCTTCCCTCCTTCCTTCCCTCCTTCCTTCCGCCACTTCCTTCCGCCACTTCCTTCCTTCCGCCACTTCCTTCCTTCCGCCACTTCCTTCCTTCCTTCCGTTTAACTTCATAAAAATACTGTTCCTATTTCTTGCATTAACAAACCTTTCCCTATTAAACAGCATTTAGGGGTTCCTAGTGGACAGTTTAGCCTGGGAACTGTGGGATTTAAAGTTTTTCACTGGTTCAGGTCATGCAATCAGACATCACCATCTCATATCATATCATGTCCTCATCAATATATTTTTCTTTATTTGGTAATAAACTCAGCCTTTATTACCTCATCTACACTGTTAGAAAATTGTTAGACCTTGTTATCCTGCAGAAAATTCCAGCAGGAGGAAGTGTTCTAGGTAACGCTATCCCAGGAGCAAGAGAAAACAGGCTTGGCCCAGGAGAACAAAGGCTTCTGAAATATTCAGGGTCAGTACAGCCTCCCTAAACTACTCAGAGATTTCCTCATGCTAAAAAACTGAGTTTTACCAAAAAACCCACTGTGTTTATAGGAGAAAGGCATAGGGAAGGGAAGGGAAGGGAAGGGAAGGGAAGGGAAGGGAAGGGAAGGGAAGGGAAGGGAAGGGAAGGGAAGGGAAGGGAAGGGAAGGGAAGGGAAGGGAAGGATTTCCAGCTGACCTCCTGTCTGTAACTTGCTTGTGGAAGATGAACAGTCCAGGTTTGCAAGCAAAATGAGCTGGAGAGGCTTTGCCCCCTGCCCAAAAGCTAAAACTGAGCCTGTTGTGATCAGAACCTGGCAGCACTGAAGGGAACTGAGCAGCTGCTGCTGGGGGTGGCACCTCCTCACAAACCTCACAATGGAAAATCACTGATTACACAGAACAGACCAGCAATGTGAAATATTGATAAAGACATTAGGGAATAACAATGGAACACTTGAAAAACTAAATGAGTCTGTTGTCCCAAGTGTATTATCATTTAACAAGCTTATTAAATATCACTATTTTAACAATTAATAGAAACCTGTCTAGCTGTAGGCCATTTTGATAGCTGTTAATTAAGTATCCACAAATTCCTTACAAAGTCCATGTGCTACTAAGAATGAGATTAAGCATTTCTTGCTTATGTAATTTTGAGCTAATTATAAGACTATTAGATTTATCTTCTAAATACTCAGTAAGTTCTCTTTTAACAATCTTCTTATATTTAATTAAAAAGCAGTATCTTGCTTGCTAAATTTGAATTAAATGCTTGCTGGAGACACTAAATTGAAGTGTTAGCAATATTTACCAGTGAATGAAGAACTATACAGATATTTTCACAACAAAAAATTGTTATCCAAAATGCAAATAAACAGACAGGGATTTTCAAAGGCAATGACTTCCAAGTGCTCTTTGGAACATTCTTGAAATAGAAAAGATCCTGGCTTCTGCTGTGCTATTTCTTAAACAAAACCAAATTGTTAAAAATCATGCATGGAAGGCATGGGAAAAATTAATAGAAATAACTATTTCATTTTATAAAGGTGAGTAATAGAAGAACTCCCACAACTGAAGTTAATGAACAGTCAGAAAATTTGTATTCTTTGGCCAATAAAAATGAAAAAAAAGCTTCATTAAATTTTGTGTGCCTCAGAGAATATTGACAGTATTAGTATTATATGTGCCAACATTTAAAAATATATTTAAGGATCTAAAGATTAGTGGTTTCAAAGTGTCTTATTCACAGTTAAATTATTTATTCTAAAGGCAGAATAAATTATTTCCAAATAATTTAAATCTTGGATTTGTATGAAACTTTATTTCTTTCACAGGCCTATAGAGCATTGTCCATATTAAGACATTTCTCCTGCCTCTTTTCCTTCACCAATCTGAATTTAAAAATCCATGTTAAGGGTTTGTTATTGGTTTTTTTCAAAAGAAAATGATGGCCTTGTACTCCCTGCTGTAAAAAATGACACTTAAAAAGTACTGTGGAGAGAAATTACATTTTGCCCTTTGATTTCTCAAGAACCAGTAGTGGTAGGGACACTTACATTTTCTAAGAACAAGTTTTAATGTTTCAGTGCTACTCACAAGAAAATTCCCTGTCCATATATATTCATGACAAGTTCTTTGTGCACAGCCAGTGTCATGGAAAGTCACAGAGTTTTTGAATATTAAGAAAAGGCTGAAGTGGGAGAACAGAGCACTGGAGAACTATGATTTTTGAGTCATGGAAACTTGGGTGCTGAGAGGTGTCAAGGAATGGAAAACGAGGGCTAGAAATCACTCAGGAAGTCAGAATCTTTCTTTGTCATCCTTGATAAATGCCTGCCCATCCTGTTTAATGCACCCCCAAAGGTGGAAGTACAAAGGGGATTTATTTCATCATCGTTCCTCTGTGCTCACAGCACAATCGCTTCTCTGGGGTCCAGCCTGAGCCCTGTGGTGCAGTCAGAGCCTCTGCTCCCTGTTTCTCACTGATGTGCTTCCCCAGGCTCTCTGCTGTTCCCCAGGCTCTCTGCTGCTCCCCAGGCTCTCTGCTGCTTCCCCACAGCTGCTTCTACATGTGAACCTGTCACTCTGCCCTGCCTCACCCTTCCCATCTCCAGAGTTCACTCCCTGTCACGTCACACAGATCCCTGAACAGGTAACAATTTGCATAGACTCCATGTATTTCTTGAAGGCTGATTAATTAATCTTTATTAAGAAACCCATTATTTGTACCCTAGCTTGCTACAGGTGGAATTGATTGGTCCTTTAGTTAAAACACCATCACCACTGGCCAATTAAGAAACCACCCTGTGGCAAACAAATCTCCATAACACATCCCACATGTTCACAACAACAGGGGCAGCAAGTGAAGGTAAGAATTGTTTCTCATTCTTTTCTCTGAGCTTCTCACAGACTTCTCCCAGGCATCATTATGGGGAAACTGTCTGCTTTTCTCTCTGCATTTCCAGCCATCCCTGGTGCTGTTGCTGTTCCTGCCCTGAAGTGCCCAGAGCATCACTCCAGCTGCATCCAGCACTGCTGGACTGCCCAGAGAGCCCTGCCTGTGCCTTGCAGCCCCTCCTCACCCTCCTGCAGCACCCCTACCCCAGCAGCAGGTTGATATTGACCCTCTGTAGATCCTGAGCCAGTTAACACACCTGGGCTTTCTCTCTGCTGGCAGGTTCCTGCCTTATTCTTCCTCCTGCTTGTGTGCAGGGCTTTGTTCTCACCCCCCAAAAAATTGCACCTTGTTTTGGAGCATTTCTCCAGCTTGGTATTGCCATTTGTATTGCTCCAGCAAACTAGCAGTCCGTCCCACCCCAGTTTTCAGTGCAAATTTAATGTCTCCTCCATTAACCAAGCCATTAATTTGGAATTATTTAATGCTACAGGATACAAAGCAGATTGCTATGGAGACTCACCTGAAATATCCTTTCAGGAAGGCCATGAAATATTCATAACTGATCTCAAGCTAGAGTTTTCATTCTGTTTTCCCTCCCCTTGTAATTCTTTCATCTGTAAGATGCTTCTACAGGTTTAGAAAATGTTGTGTGAAGCAATGTCAGCAGCTGCAGGGGAACCAGTATGAACATGTTGTCTTCTTTATAGTGCTGGTATATTGGCTCCTTCAATTTCTTTTTTCTTATGAATATTATTCCTCTGAAACTGGCACTTTTTGCTTTCCAAGTGCTTCTGGACCCCCTGGAACAGCCAGGACCAACACAAGGACTCTGACCTGTTGCTATTTAATTCCAATACTGACCCTTAGGCACAGGGTACCCCTGGGCAGCTGCAGCTCAGGCCTTGTAAACAGGAATTGCTTTGCACATTAGACTTTGACAATGTCAACAAACACATCACTGGGTGAATAAATTGGGAAGCCCTGGCTGATGCTGAGATTCACAGCTGAGGGTTCCAAATGCAGGCACACAGTGAGAGCTCGGTGTGGCTCAGCAGTGCCCAGCACAGACCTGTGTCCACCAGGGATATCCACAAAGCTCCCTCTTATTCTGCCTTTGTTCCAGCCCTGCAGCTGAGTGCAGGAGCTGCTCTGAGGGTGTATCATTAAAGACGAGCATTATCTCAATTACAAGGTGAAGATAACAAAAGGTTCTTTATATTTTCTTCATTTCTGCCTGGCTCTGCATGTGTTTTCCATCTTTCAACTGTGCTCTTTTCATCTGATTTATATGCTCACATTAAATGTTATCACAAATCATGAATTGTTCTCACTTAATGTTTATTACTGCAGATAACTATTATCTCTCACAGTCCTGTTGGCTTTATTTTTATCTTTGTGCATTTCAGTGCCTCTTTTAATTATTTCATTTTAAGGTGCTTTACTCCTACCTCTCTGAGTTAAAAATGCATGCAGACTGCAAATTCCCCTAACAAATCTAGTGCAGAACTCAGAGTTAAAGTTGTAATTTTGAGGCATTTGACTCCCACTGGGAAATGCTGAATTCCTGAGACTGTGGCTCCTTGCTGCAATTCCAGGGAGGGGTTGGTACCTCTCAGTGGGCTGTGATCTGTGTGACCAAGGCAGGGCAAACTCCCAAAGGCAGGGTGCAGGGGCAGAAATCGCAGCAAAGACAAGATCTGGGGGTGAGCAAAGGACTCACAGTCCTGCCTTGGGGCTGTGGGCATGGGTTTATGTCGCAGACATCTTTTCATTAAAAACCCTTTCCTTAGGATTTTTCCTCCTGAGAAGCTGGGAGGCCTCAGGAACAAAATGTAAACAATGGTTATCTGCTGCTGTGGAATGCAACAGGTGCATCTGTGATTGGCCTCATGTGGTTGTTTGGAATTAATGGCCAATCACAGTCTGCTGGCTTTCTCTTAGTCGGAGCCACAAACCTTTGTTATTTATTCCTTTCTATTCTTAGCTTAGCTAGCCTTCTGAGATGAAACCTTTTTTTCTATTCTTTTAGTATAGTTTTAATGTAATATATATAATAAAATAATAAATCGAGCCTTCTGAAATATGGAGTCAAATCCTTGTCTCTTCGCTCATCCTTGGACCCCTGTGAGCACCGTCACAGGTGTGCTGCACAAGCAGAAAACACCTCTGGGCTCAGGTGCCTCCCTCCTTTCCCTGGGAGGATCAGCCCTGTCTGTGTCACCCCTGAGTCAATCTCTCTGCTTTGGGGGAAGCCGGTGTTACCCCACCACTGCACTGTGTAAATAAGGAGCAGTTTAATCCAAACATGATACCTAGTCTGTGTTTATCTGTCTTTAGTTCCTTGTGTAGAATTTGCTGTTAGCATGTCTGTCTCTTCCTCCTTTTGGTGTGTAACCCTCCAGCTCTCAGCAGCTCTAGGAACACCACATGAGTTATCATTCACGTGCATCTCAACATTAGGATATTCACTGGCCTTCTCTGGGCCTGTCCTGCCCCTTCAGAATGATTGGTTCTGCCTGGGGTAAGGTTTTTAGCACACCTCCTTATTAGCAGATATGAAATTGTAATATTAGTCCAGCTTTGCTTTTGAAGGGGTGATTCTGGAAGTGGTGATAATATGATGAATCTCAATTTTCATTTATGAGAAGATTGCAGGAAGTCACTGCAAGGAAACCCAGTTGTTCCATCAACCTACTGGAATGCTGCATTGTTTTGCCAGTGGCCATCATTACAATCCTGTCTGCCACTTCATCTACTTTTAAAAATTCTGATTTGTCTATAATAATGAGATGTTTTGCAGGTGGTTAGTTCAAAGGAAAAAAGAAAATATTCCTGTTAAGGTCTGGATCCTTGGGCTACAAAAGTATTTTGTTTCTTTCAGTCTTTTCTTTGCATTTTTCCATAAGTACCACATCCATCAGCCAGCCCTCACACACTGTTATTTATCTTAGTCCAACATGTCTGGCCTTCTGAATACAACATTTTGTTCTAGATCCCTGTGTTCCTGAGAGCAGCCATGTAATTGGCTACATGAAAGCCAAAAATTGTGATTTCTCTGCCCATGTATTTGAAGCAATTGATATGGTCCAAATAATCCCACTGATTCTGATGCTGTGTGGTGGCAGTTTGAGCAGGATGATGGATCACAGCACACCCAAATCCCTGTCTGTAGTGGATTCCTGGATTCTTTCCAAGCCCTGTCTTGAGCCTGGTGTCCAATCAACCTGGACAATGCTTCCAGAGATTTGTCTGTTTGTTGATCTCTCAGTGCTGCTCTGCTCAGGATAAGCAGGCAGCCAAACAGAAATTGAATCCTCCCTGGAAAATGTCTATTTCTAAATCTAAATTCATGAGATTTCAACAGATTAAACTGGAGATTTTGGGAATCCTTATGTGTGATCACAAAAGCATTTTCCTGGTGCTGCTACCAGTGAGTGCCAGCAGGGCAGGCAGGGACAGGGGTGGCACTGCCGCAGAGAGGCCCACAGTGCCTGAGCAGGGGACAAGGACAGGTCTTGGGACTTCTGCTGGTCAGAATGACCCTGAGAAATGCTAGAAAGTCTCTTTTCCAGACTGGCAGTCAAAGAAGGAGTCAGAGCTCTTCATTTCTCGGTCTCAAGGTTGTTTATTGTTTCTTATCTGTAAAATTCTTTCTCCTGCCCTGCCAAGGTCTGCTCACCAAGACAGTCCGAGGCACTCTGCCTGTCCCCAGGGCAGTGTTATCTTTTTATACTAAAAACTACATATACAATATTTACAATTACTTCCCAATACCTATCACCTGTGTTAGACAGTGAGCTTCTACTCTAAACCAATCTGTAAGTGCCACCATCACAGCAGAAGATGGAGGCCAAGAAGAAGAAGGAAAAAGGCTGGACTTTTTCGTGCCCAGATTCCTCCATCTTGCCCCCTGAACCCCCATACCAAAAACCCCAAAAATCTATTTTTCACCCTGTGATAAACTCACTATCATTCTACCTAAACTGTTGTGGCTTGCAGATCTTCATCTAAGGTTGGTAATTTGCTCCATGGGTCACAATCAAACCCACAGGTGTTCTGGGCTCTATGCCAGGGTCTCTGAGCCCCCTGGCAGGGTCTTGG
This sequence comes from Melozone crissalis, assembly GCF_028551555.1. NCBI lineage: Eukaryota > Metazoa > Chordata > Aves > Passeriformes > Passerellidae > Melozone > Melozone crissalis. The sequence continues at coordinate 17,017,594 of NW_026535785.1, read as the reverse complement.
CCATCCAGGACAGCCAGAGGGGTGTTCTGAATTCTGACAGACAGGGACAGCCCAGCTGAGAGCCCAGACCTTCACACAAGGTCAGGGTAGGTCACCCTGGGCTCAGGGTCAGAGAGCCCATGAAGTGACCAGGGAGGACAGAATGAGCTCCCAAGCAGCTCCCACATGAACCCAGACTTGCTGCTTTGCCTCTCCAGGCCACACAGCTGCATTATCTCAGCTGGTTTGCCTCTCCATGTCACACCAGCTGCATTATCTCAGCTGGCCTTCAGCCCTTGCAGCCAAGCCCTCAGGGAAGGAAAGTGGAGGAATGTGCTCAAGGCACTGGAAATTACAGCATCTTCTGCCCCAAAGATTCTCTGCTCTTTGCATGCAGACGGAAGTTTTCACCTGGAAATCTGTGGGAAATACTGATTTTAGTTACAAACAACTGCTGCAGCCTCTCTTTTTCAGGTATTCCATATATTGGCTCCCTGTCTTCAGTCAGTATCTCAGGAAGTTGTTACAGTGGAAAATGAACACTAATATTACTTGAATTTTTGACCAGAAAATGGCCCAAATACAAACAAGTGAGTTTATAGAAATAGTATTTTGCGCATGACTGATGAATCTCTTAATCCTCAAACTAACATGAATTCTTGAGTATGGTCCCTCAATTCTTGGGCTTTTTGGGGATTTTTGTTTTTTGGGTTTTTTTGGTTGGGTTTGTTTTGGTTTTTTTGGTATTCTTTTGTTGTTGTTTGTTTGGGGGTTTTGTGTGGGTTTTTTTGTTGTTGTTGTTTTTTGGGGGGGTTTTTTGTGGGTTTTTTTTTTTTTTTTAGGAATGCATTAACAGCCCTTTCGAAACTACAAATTATATTGAGATTTCTTGTCATTTTCTTTCAATCCTATTTAGCTCCTTATCCTTGCCTCATTCTTACAGAGACACAAGGGGGTTGCATTAAGGACCTGTTGCCTGTGTAGGGTTGTCTGCTCCATCCTCAAGCCTTTCTCAATAATTTGGAGAGTGTTTTGTTCCCCACCACAGGAAAACTGTCTCTGCTGGTGTGTGGAGAGATCACTGTGCTCCTGATCCAGACAGCACCTACCTTCAAAATACAAAGGGTTTTGTTAAACCAAGCAGGGTTCTGCAGATGTATTTGGTAATTATCTCCTCTTAGCACTTGGTTTATGTTCCTCAGAGCTTTGTGAATTCCCATATTGCTCACAGCCCTCTGTGACTGCCTCATTATTTGTTTAGCAATGATAGATGGTGTAGTTAGGGGTTTTTCCCCCTCATTTTCTTTATTGCTCCCACTATTTTGTTTGTTTGTTTTAATGCAGAGCCTGTTCTGCAAGGCAGATGTTGTACAGACTGAATTGTTTTATTTATTTCCAGGTGTAACATCCTTGGAAAGTGTCCCAGTCTTTCAAATACAGCCTGGTAATTTTTAGCAGCTTTGCCATAGGAATACCATAGAGAATTGCCTGCTCTGAGTTATTTGCATTTTGGGCTTTCTTGTACTTTATTAATAATTTCTTTAGGTTCCTCAGCTCACTTCTTTCAGCACATAGCTGTGTCTCATTTTTGCACTCCACACCTTGGTCTAGGTGCTACACTTTTGTATTCTGATTACAATTTATATTATCCTGTGCATTATATCTGTGCACCAGTTGAATTTTAATTTGGTGCAGGTCAGTGCAGTTTTGCCCTGGTTATTTGTTTGGGGTTTTTTTCCTTATTTAAGGGTAAGTGAGACTTTAGAGGCCAGCAGAGTCTCTGATGCTCTCCCTCCTCATTGGCATTCAGTTTTCTTGCTGTTTCTGTGCCTGCCCTTGAATCTTATGCCAGCCTGAGCTTTATAAACCATTTATTTATTTTTGTGCTGCCTTTATGTTGGACATGCAAAACCTCACCCCCTGAGTCACTGCCTGCTTCCTTGATATGATGCCTTTGTACTTAGTTTTTTTCATCTACAACCTTTGACACACTGTTTTCTCTTGCTACAATTATTGCTTATGACCTCTTACACAGGGCATTTTCCATTATCATATTTTCCCTCTGCAGTATCAATAGGTCGCCTTTTGCATTCTGCTGGTGAATTTGCCTTTTCACTTAGAGTTTTGGCATATTTTCCCTTGTATTCCTGTGTTCTCCCTGTGCCCTGCTGGTGAACTTTCTCTGTGCTGCTTCAGCTCAGTGTTTGGGCTGGGATCTGTTTAAATCCATAAAGACAGCTACCACAGGTTCTGCAGCTCCTCTCATGTGAGCACCTGAACTTTCCCTCCCTGATAATAACACACCACAATGCATGGGGTGTTTTCTGTCTGCTCAGGGCTCACCCAGCCCTGCTCTACAGGCAGGCACGGCTGATAGAGAACCTCCCTGAGCAGCCAAAACCCAACAAACACCACATTTGAGAGCCTCTCCAGCCCTGGGCACCCCTCAACCTGCTGCTGCTGCTGGGGCTTGGCTGAGGGACATCATTAAAGATGTGAGAACATTTGTCTGGGGCAACTCAGAGGTACACCAGATCTTAGTTGGCCTCTTTTTTTTCATTTTTTGGGGGATTCTTTTTGGGTTTTGGGTTGTTTTTTTTTTTTTTTTTTGGTTGGGTTTTTTTTTTTTTGGGGGGGGGGGAATTTTTTGGGGTTTTTTGGGGTTTTTTGGTTGTTTTTGTGGTAGTATTTTTGGGAGGTGGATTTTTTTTTTCCTTTTTTTGTTGGTTTTTTGGGGGATTTTGGGGGGGGGGGGTTTTGGTGTTTTTAGGGGTTTTTTTTTTTGTTTGTTTGTTTTGGGTTTTTTGGGGGTTTTTTTGGTCCAGATCCACTCCAATTTGGTAGTTTTTTCTGTAGTATCACAAAGAATGTGCAACATCACCACACCCATCCTCTTACCTGCCCTGGCACCTTAGTTGCCACAATGGTGATAGTTGGGTTTCTCTTCCTGTTGTTTTTTTGTTGTTGTTGTTTTTGTTTTGGTTAGGTTTTTCACATATTCATGGTTTCAAACTTCATGGGTCTGCAGGAAATAAAGTCATTCTTAACACCACGTTCTGAGCTTCTGCAAAGGAGGAAAGAAAGCCAAGACAATGCAACATTTAGTCTTTATTCTCTCTTTCAGATATCTCATGGAGTTGTTGAGTTTTCTAGGTGTAATCTTATGCATAAAACATGGACCAGCCTGTTCACCTCTGGATGCTCAACTGGGAAACTGTCTATCATAGCAGTGAGGAAATATCACAGTATTTCTGTGTAGCAGCCAGAATTTAGACTTTATCAAGAATACCAGTGTTAGTAGGGAAAGGTCACAGAGATTATGAAACAAGGGGGATTTTTATTTTTCCTCAAGTAGTAACACTGCAAGTTCATATTAATGGCTGTCACATCCAGAGAGAGTGTGGTTTATTTTCCTTTTAAAACAGTGGGTGCTTCAGTAGATCTATCTGAGAGCATCCTGGATTGAGATCACTGGAAAATAATGACTCCACTTTGTAGTGAATTTATTTTGGCTTCTCTTCATACAGCTTGCATTAAATGTCTTTTCCAATATTGGGAAACATGATTGGTAACATCCATCTTTTACTCAGCTGTACTGTTTATGATAGGCTTCACAATTAGCATCACAACATTTTATTCCTTTGCTTGCATTTATCAATAATATGCAATCTGCAAAGAGCAAATCTGTGTCATGCTGGAAAAATACAGAAACATTTTCAGAATCATCCTCTTCATCTCCTTCCCTTATGCAACATAAACTGATGAAAAACTTTTTCAGTCAGTGTTTGACAAGAAGGAAAGAAAAGAATCAGTGTGGCAAGTCAGTGTGGAGCACCTCAGCCCCATAAAGGAAGACATTTGTGTTTTGTCCTTTGGGATACTCACAAGCTCTCTAAATAATCTAAAACAAATTGCACAGGATACTCATGACAGAAGTGTTGCTAGAAAGGGGATTTTACTTTACCCAGGCAAACAATGCAATACATTTAGATCAATGCATGGTCAAAAATGCAAATTTCAGGCCTGGCCCCACAGAGGTAGAAGAAGGTTGTCAGAGAAACTTTTTGAAGTCATTGGAAATATTGTCATCAGCTACAATGGAGATGGAAATCTGGTCTGTGTCTTTGTGACACAAAGATATTGACCTTATTGACCTCCTTGACTGAATTTATCACTGAGTACAACAGAGGCAGAGGAATTAATGAGGCAGCAGATACAGCTGCAAGAGGGTCAAGAGGAGGGAAGACAGACATGTGCCAACCTTTTCTAAGGTTTTATTCACAAGTTTCAGCCTTTTCAATTGTCTTGACTAAGAAATGCCCTCTGTTCTGCTGGGAGAGAATTGGATGATGCATTTGTGATCAGCAGCACTATTTCTGAACTGTTCACACGTTTCTGTTTTAAGACAAGATTGGGAGATTTGTGAATTTTGAATGCATATCTGCAGTGTTTGTTTAGAGATGGAGTGGATCTCAGTTTCCTTTCACTTACACCAGTTTTTCATTAGTGCTAATGCCAAGGATTTGTCATTATGAAGTACACTAAAGGAACTTGTTGTTTTTTTTTGTTTGGTTGGTTTTTTTTTAAAGCTATTAAAATAGTGTATAGGTTAGGAAAAAGGGCCAGACCTGTAGCAAAATAATGCAGTGATGTTGATCCTGTCAGCATCAGTGGGATTGCTTCTAGTCTCTTTAAATATAACAAAATTATCACCTGTGAAAGAGCTGTGGGGGTTCAGAAACAAAAGTGATTTAATTTGTGTCATTCTGTCTCCAGTCTAATGAAAATCTTGTAAATCTAGAACTTTGCTAAACAATGCTCCTTAGGGTTTGTTTTTAAAATATTTCCATTAAAAGAATTTTCCGGACTCTCAGGTAACGTTTACCTGCTCTTAACAGTTGCCACAGCTCTCCCAATGTCCAACTTGGATTTGCTGTGATGAAATTAAACCTATTTCTCCTCATCTAAAATTCAGTTTAGCTAGAGAGCAACTGACCACCATCTCCTTTAGAATAACCTGACTTCTGGAGACATCTCATGTCTCCCTCAATCTTTCCTGGTTCAGACAAATCCAATTATTTTAACATTTTTAAATAAGAAATATCTTCTTCTAGGATCCTGGCAAGTTTTGTCATTTTCCTCAGGAGTCTCTTTATTTGGCCCATGTCTCCTAGTGGGCATCCAGCTCTTCTAGAAGAGGATTCCTCCAGCCCACAAAGTGCAATAATTATATCACTGGTGTTCTGAAGGAGTGTCTCTTGATTACATCTCTCATTTAGATTTTCCTTCCTTTTTTAACCCAGAGTGTTACTTTGGTCAGCCACAAACAGTTTGTGGCATGTTCCAGCCTCAGCCACTTAATCCCCAGTTTTGTAATTACAAGTTTATTTTGCCTTCCTTAGTGGAATACTTAGCACTTGTCCTTTCTGAATTTCATCTTACTGACTCCAGGCTGTGTCTCCAATTTAGTAAGCTCAAAATCAGGATGAATTCTGAGCCTGCTGTCCAAAGTACTTCCAACACTCACAATATGCAATGTTCTTTATCTTATTTTGTACCAATGTGTCAATAAATACACTAATTGTGTAATTGTCTAATTGTGTCAGACCTGGCGCAAATCCCTGTAGATCACTGGTGGTGTGTCCTCAGAGCAAGATATTTTCTTACTTATTCCTACACACTGAGTGTGGCTTTTCCAGCATTTGTGCACTCTTTTTTAAGTTTCCTAATGTAGCATCTTGTTTTTCTTAACAAAGGGGCACATGGGACAGCCTGATTAAAACCAAGCTATGCCTTGCTTCCCAAAAATGTCCATTCCTTGGTCACAATGTTTTCTCTGTCCTGGCTCAAATTCCCATCATCATTCCTATTTTGGAACTGGAATCCCCAAATATGAGAAGTGGTGATAAAAGTAATGATTCCTAAAATGTTTTCCAGTTCATTGTCCATCTGTGGTCCAGTATTTTTTCTATATCAGTGGATTATTGCTAATATTGCACTAATAATGCACTGATCACAGAGCCCAGGTGAAATCTGATATGGGAACTTCACTGAGGGTTCTGTGTGTCTACAATAAATTCTGTGTAAGTCAGGAAAGATGAAAACTTCCAGCATTAGTTTCAGGGGGGAAAAATGCAATTTTCAGTCCTTTTAAGCTGCTAGCAGCCTCTGATGGTGGGCACTGCTGAAAAAGCTTTTAAACCCCAGACCCTAATAAGGTTTGGAACTGTTCTGTTTTCTGAAATCCAACTTGATTGGAATTTTTTTCACTTTGCAACACTGAGTGTAAATCTGTGCTCTGGACTGTTAAAGTGAGCTCTGTTTCATCTGTGGCCTATTTAATAGCACTGCAGCTGAGGCTTTTATTATTTTTTTCCCTTCTTCAGGCTACATATATTTCCTGACAGTCTGAAAAATAATCATCAATTAGTAAAGACTTAAGAGGTTTGAATAAATTAATCAAAATAAATTTAACCAATTTCATCTCTTAATATGTCCAATCAATTATTTCTAAAGTTTTCTGAGAAAGTCTATTAACTATTTTAAATAGTTTGCATAACGTGCTTTGAGTGGCACCTCTTCATTTAACACACCACTGTTTCTTCATTTGGCTTCTGTCCTGCAGAGTTCTGCCTTGTTTGCTGTTTGACTGTGGCCAATTCTGCTCCTTCTAAAATAATCAAAATAACCAACCAGATACAGTTTTTATTTCAGTTCCACAAACCACAAACACCCTTTTTATTTTTTTAATCTGCAAAAAAAAAAAAAAAAAAAAAAAGGAAGCTTTTGTCTGTTTCTTTGTTTTCAAGCAGCTGAAAGCAAGATGACAAGAGACATGACAGTATGACAGTGACTGGGGCAATGGAATTTAGCGCAGAGATCCAGGCAGCTGAAACTCTGTGAAATGATGGCACAAATTTCTCATTAATTGCAACTTGCAGTGGTATATCAGAAAGAATCGAGCAGTAAGGAAGGAAATGTAAAATATTTGCATGGAATGAAAGTATCTTTTATATCTGTTTGTATTTTTGCAGCTCCCTGAGGGGGAAACAAAAAAGCTTGATTTCCAGGAGGAATTCCTGCCACAGGTCCTTGCTGACCTTGAGAGGCTGATGAAGATCTGTCAGTGCAGTCAGGAACAGACAGCTCAGAGCCTGGGGTGCCCTGATCCCATCCAGAGCCTGTCTTGATTTGGAAGTCCCAGAATAACACAGCTCAGTGGCTTTGAGACCAGAGCTGTCTCTCCTTATACCAGTTCAGGGCTCAGGAATATTCACCCCTATCATGCAGACAAATTCCCCAGGCCTGTTTGTGCTCTGGCTCTTAGGCTGTAAATTCTGAAGGAATATTGCTGTGCCTCAGCCTCACCTCGTTGCTGTGAGAATAGAAGCACTGCCTTGTTGGAATATTCATCAAACCCACGAGGAGACCGTAAAAAAAAAAGCTTTTTCAGCCCTTCTCTGGAGGGTTTAAGGAAGTATTCAGCTCCCTATTTTCAAAAGTAAAGGAATTTGCTGTGGAGCTTTGGCTGTCTGGACAATGTAATGGGAAGATGGCAGACCCAGCATGTGGGACATCCAGCTGGGAGATTGGATTCTTATCACTGAGACTAGAAAGGGTTGAGATCAGCTGCAGCAATCGAGCACAAAAATATTACAGAAAACAATCAGTGTGGTGCTTTGTGTCCTGGGCAAAGGAAAATCTTGCTTTTCAGATATCCAGAACTGAGGATATTGATAAGTGCAGCTGTTCAGCATCCCCAACTGCTAATGCTTTGTAAGTTTAGAGCCTCCTTTCCCTTTCTTTTCTGAGTTTTTGTTCATATTTTGTTTGCCACAGCATCTCATTTTCTGTAGCCTTTTTTATGCATTTTCAGGGCTATCATTTTCCAAGCTCTCTGAGTTTTCCCTCTGCTGGGCTCAGTTTCCTCCCAGCTCAGGATCCTGTTGGTTCCTGGGTGTGAATTCCTGTGCTGGGCTGTCCTGGTGCCAGGGAGGCTTTCCCTGCCCTGCCTGTAGTGCCACCAGCCAGCCCAGCCCATCCCCAGGTCCACAGCCTGTAGCCAGGATATTTTCTGAAATATCCTTTCCTTGGGATTTTTCCTCCTGAGAAGCTGGGAGGCCTCAGGAACAACATGTAAACTATGGTTATCTGCTGCTGTGGAATGCAACAGGTGCATCTGTGATTGGTCCATGTTGGTTGTTTCTAATTAATGGCCAATCACAGACAGCTGGCTCAGACTCTCTGTCCCAGACACAACTTTTGTTAACATTCCTTCTTTTTCTATTCTTAGCTAGCCTTCTGAAGAAAGCTATGAATGGATGAAATCCTTTCATCTACTCTTTTAGTATAGTTTTAATATATAATATAATATAATATAATATAATATATTAAATAATACAATATAATGTATATATTATAATATAGTGGACAAATATATAATGTATATTAATATAATATATGTTATCTATAATACATTGATATAATATAATAGAAATTAATATATAATATATAATGTAATGTAATATAATATAGTAATATCATATAAATAATAAAGTAATAAATCAAGCCTTCTGAAACATGGAGTCAGATCCTCATCTCTTCCCTCATCCTCGGACCCCTGTGAACACCATCACAACAGCCTGCTCTGCCCTCCTTCCCCTCTCCCATCCCCAGCAAGGCTCAGGTACAAAAAGAAAATCGTGTGTTAGCAGGGAGGGACATTATTATACATTATTATTGCCTGTTTGCACTTGTGCCAGGATTTTCTGCAAGTTTTTCCACAGTAAGTTTTGATTTCAGTGCAAAACTGAAAAGATTTTCCTCTGAAGTTTTAAAAAATAAGTGATTTTTCTGCCCACCCGCCATTCCCACCTTTACACACTCTCATGCCTCTCCACCCTTCAACTCTCTGGTGGCATCAGGAACCAAAGCTCTTTCTCAGCACGAGAGCACAGCTGGAGCTGCTCCTCCTACATCACTCAGTGTCTTCCCCCCAGCCCCCAGTTTGGTGTTGCAGCCCTGGGATGTTGGAATGCTGTGACTGGGAATGCAGGGGATTATTCACGGCTGTTCATGGGGAAGGCTGGAGCACATGGCTGCAGTTACTGAGAGAACCCCTGCTTTAAGCTGATTTCAGGTGATTTGAGCTGCAAATTAAATAGACTGGACAGGAAAGAAAATGCTGCTGCTCCTATTTTACCACTGAGGTGAAGAGGGATTAAGGACTGAATTTCTTACAGACCACTGAAGACTTGCAGAGTCAAATGGCTGCTGTGGAGCCAAGGGGGATTTTCAAAGGCATGAAAATGTCCATCTCCTACCTGGAGGACTCACACCTCGATTTGTTTCCTTAGGTGTGTAAGCAGCTTTGAAATCTGCTTCAAAGGCACCTGCTTGAAGCCACACAGGCACTCTGGGACAGAGCACAAACCTCAGCTCACATCTCACTCATTCTTGTCCTGAATCCTAACACAGGACTTGTTCTCTTGAAAAACAGTGGAATTCACTGAAATATCTCAATTCACCTAAAGTTTTCTGTATTTTCAGCTTATTTGTCTCTGTAGTTGTAACCTGTTAGATCAGGAAATGCCTTAAACATATGTGTGATAAATGTCAAGGATTTCTGTTTCCTTTCTCAGCTCTTCTTTTCCTGTTGATTTACTTATTTAAAAAAAAAAAAAAAAAGCTAGGACAAATTACAGAGTTTTACATTTTTTTCCTGCAAGTTGTGAGATTTGTGGTCATTTAATCCCTCCTGGGAAGAAGCTTCCTAGTGTGTCTTTCCATTCTGATAAATATTTTTCAGGTAGAAAGCAATATATTTGGATGAATAAAGAATCTCAGGGAGAGCAAAAGAAAGCCATTAGCAGCTGTGGATAAATCTCCTTCTCCTACAGGTTTTCCATTACACAGTGGGCACTTCCCAACACACCATGGGAGAAAACATGATTTTAAGTGTCATTAAATGCTGCACAGCAAATATTCCCCATGCACTGCAAGGATCCAGTGTAGCCCATGGGAAAAGGAACTGAGTTCAGTACTGGGATCTTTATTTGCTCTCTGTTCTCTTCCTTTCATCCCCTCAGACAAGGTTCTGCTCCAAAGGATCTCAGCAACTCCCATTAAGGAAGATGTGGAGAACAAGCTTTAAGTTTGTGCTTGTTTTTGCCCACCTCTCATCAAGTATCACGTTTCATTTCCTCTCAATTTTTCATTTATTTCATTTATTTGTTCACTTGCTCTTAGAGTTTTTGGGTTGGGTTGGTTTTTTTTTTTTTTGTTTTTGGTTTGGGGTTTTTTTGGTGGTTTTTTTTTTTTTTTTTTTGTAGATGGTGGGATCCAGGGTTTGCACAGGGGAATATTCTGTAGCACTGGAATTCTTGTTGCAGGTTTCCTTAAGGATTTCATGCTCCCTTCTGCAGCTGGACCTTTATATTTAGCTGGAACACAACCATTCTCTTTCATTCATCTTTTATATTGCAGACAAAACCAATGGAATTGAATTTAATTAGGATGTCTTGGTAATTGTGAGTAGTGAAAGCTGTGGAAGGAAGAAATGGAACTGAAGTTCTTATGAAGAATCCAAGAGGGGCAAGAAATGAGCCAGAGCAGAGATTGTGAGAAAACAATAAATAAGCAAATCTCAAAGATCAGGGCTGGGTTTCTTGGTTCCTTTGGGGTTTAGGGACAGGCTGGGCTCTCTATGACCTCTCTGCAAGGAGGTTCTCAACCCTATGGAAAATCTATCAGAAGGGCAGCTGGAGTAAAGGCTCAGCTGCCACAGTAAAAAGAAGCTGTAAATAAACTTTTGTAACAAATAAAAAATCTTAAATGGCCGCAGAACTCTAATCTGAACAGCATTTTTGCTTAAATATCTGTCAAAAAAGAGGGAGAAATTGCAGCTCAGGTGTTACTCTCAAAGGTCTGAGAAAGCTGAAGGGGACTTCACAGTGTGGATTTAACTCCAAACCAAAAATTGTCCAATTTTAAGATTCCTTTGATAAACTGAGTAATGCAGAAACAGCACTGAAAAATCCACCATTCTTCTGTGATTTTAAAAAGTTGAAAATATTACATACTTTTCAACATTTCTTTCCAAATAAAACATAAATCAGGTTTCAAAATGTGACTTGCAAATGCAAAAACACACCTGAAATCTGATTTATAGAGTGTCTGCATTTGAAAGCTGCTATCCCACATATGAAAAGTGGGGTTATATTGTTGGCATATCCAGACATATATATTGTTGGCTCCTGATAGCTGTCATATTATTGCCTACTGTAAAGAGAGCTTCTGGGTTTGATTTTAATTATATTTTTATTATATAATATATATAATAATTATATAATAAATATTATATAATAAATTATATAATAAAATTAATTTATTTAATTTATATTATTATATATAAATATTATATAATAAATAATATAATAAATGTAATTTATTTAATTTATATTATTATATATAAATATTATATAATAAATAATATAATAAATGTAATTTAAATTTAATTAAAATATGTTCTTCATTGCAAATATCTGCTGCCTTCCTGCTTCCAGCAAGCAGATAAAGGATAAGCAGGATGGCACAGGAACACCAGCAAGAGGAGGAGAAAATCAGACCCAGGGCCACAGTAAGAAAAGAAGTTATTAGTGATCTAGCAGTGAATCGGCCTCTCTCTTTTTGATTCTTTTCCTTTGAATGAGTTACAGTCATGTCCTGCATTAATATTTTTGCTTAGTTTGCTAGGAAATGCAAATGAAAATAAAAATCCCCAAACAATTTAAATTACTTTGAGGCTTTCTTCATCCACCAGCCAAATATATATACCTCAGAAAATAATATAGCTCTTTGATGGGAATTGCTTATTTTCTGTTGACAGCTTTTTAGTGAAAAGGATAGAAATCAGATTGAATTTCAGCAGTGAGAAATTGAGAGCTTCTTCTACCAGCAGGAATCTCAAGGCCTCTAATTTTACCTCTGTGAGCAAAGATGAACCAGGAATATCAGCAACCTACTTTCCTGCCAGGGGAACAAACACAGCACCCTAAAAACTCACAGAGACAATCTGAAACAGAGATTGGCCCAAACTTCAGTGATTTCACCTCAGTTTAAGCATGGCAATGTGTGAGCACAGCAGAGATGCTGGGGTGTGTGTTAGGGCCCCAGCAGTGGCTGTGGAACAAAGACCCCAAATCCCAGCCAGGCACCAATGCTGCACCCCTGAGCCCTGAGCAGGGCTTCAGCACTCACAGGGAATTTCTCCTGCCTCCCTCTGTCCCTGAGGAAATATTAATGTCCCTTATATTAAATGAATTTTTATTTTTTATATTTCAATCAGCAAGAGTCCACATGAACACTGCTATTGACGTGAGCTCCACAGAATCAGAATGAGGTCATTAAAATACAAATATCAAAGCATTTTGTCTTCTTTGCAGTGCATGGCAGCATTTTTCTGCTTTGTCCATTTATGTGTCCTATTCTGAGTAATCCAACATTGCTTTTTGTCTCTGCAATATGTCTTCATAACAGTTCTTCCTATGCAGCAAGGAACAAGATCAGGCTAATTCTTTTCCATCACATTGTATTTTCTTGTGTCCTAATGCAATTATTTCATGCTCACTTCTTTCCTCATGGTATTTTTGCTGCATCATCTTTTGTCTTTATCATATTGTTTTACTTCCTTTCATCTTGCTATTTTTTTTCTGTCAAATGATTGTGTCACCCCAACAATCAGATATGTGCCCTGGCACATTGGCTCACAGCATGTTTCCACCTAAAAAAAACCATCAAAATGTAATATTCACACTGATTTATGATAAAATAGTGCATTTGCTTCTTGAGATGAAGTGCTAATTTTTTTAACAACAAAAAGATACCTTTTGATCGTAAAAGTCCTGATAAAAATGAATTAACAATCCCAAGTACTGTACAACAAGGAAAACCATAAGGATATTTCTTTCTTTCACAATTTCTATTTTATAGTCCCCACTAGAGACTGGCTACTTTAAAAAATACCTTACTGCAACTCAAGAGGAAAATTTCCATCTCCAGAAGTGGGTGAGTTACACAGAGCTGAATCCTGTGACGGTTTTCACAGGGGTCTTATCTTGAGGGAAGAGACAAGGATCTGACTCCATGTTTCAGAAGGCTTGATTTAATATTTTATGATATATATTACATTAAAACTATACTAAAAGAATAAAAGGTCCTCCTGAGAAGGCTAGCTAAGCTAAGAATAGAAAGGAAAGAATGCTACAAAAGGTTTGTGGCTCAGGTCTCTGTCTGAGCCAGCTGGGCTGTGATTGACCATTAATCATAAGCATCCAACATGGGGGCAATCACAGATGCACCTGTTGCATTCCACAGCAGCAGATAATCAATGTTTACATTTTGTTCCTGAGGCCTCTCAGCTTCTCAGGAGGAAAAAATCCTTAGGAAAGGAATTTTCATAAAAGTTGTCTGCGACAGAATCCAGCAGAGAGCCGTGGCTCCTTCCACTTGGGTTTCCCAGGGCATATGGAGGAGATCTAATTGTGGATCATGCCTGTGCTCAGACACAGCTCTGAACAGCCCAGCCTGCCAGAGCCAGGGCTGCTGGCACTAAATTGGCACTAAATTCGGCACTAAACTGGGCACTAAATTGGCATTAACCCCCCCTTACTGGGGTTTTATGTAAGGTACCATGAAGCTGGCAGCACACCGGCAGCCCCTGTGGTGGCAGATGAAGAGGGGACATTTTTTGCCCTGTTCTCCCTATCCCAAACCCTTCAGCAATCCTTTCCTGCCAGGGAGGGAAGGGTGTGCCCACATCAGGCTCTCACAGAGACCCAGGGTGTGCTCATTAGAGAGGCTCCTGCCCTTGATTTCCCTCTGCAGCTGGCAGGGGTGACTGAACCCGCACCAATGTGCTCCCTACCAACCTCTGGATTAATCTGCACCAAATTAGAGAGATCAGAACTAGAGCAGCTGAGAAATTAGGCACATTGCCTATTGTGTTGTCTACAAGGTCAGAATTCCCTTAAAGACAAGACCTGTGGGTATGAATCCCCTAAATCCAGCCATAACGCTGGATTTATTTATTTATTCATTTAAAGATGAGGCAGAGGCTTTGAGCTCTGGAGCTCTGGCTGTGGAGATGCTGAGGAGCTGGTTTGACATCAAATGGTCTCCCAGTGTTGTAATAGGGACAGAAACTATCAGTCAGAGCAGCAGTAGCAGCTCAAAGCACTTTTGTTAAATTCCATCAAGGGTTCCTTGCTGTGTACACCCCCCTGCCCTACTGCAGAGATCCAGGGGCCTCAGGAAGCAGAGTGAATTGCCTGGCATCCAGCTCCATGGTCTCTCTCCAGACAGATGACAGCAGCAGAAAATTGGGTTCCACATTTACAAACTTAGTACACTAACTTAAATCAAAGTCAGCCTTGTTCTGCAGACAGGTTTTCCCATGTTCTCACACCTCTACTTTTAATTAAAATGCTGACAATCAGGGATAAGGGGAACAAAATACAAAGGTAATCATGTACAGAAAAACATATTTCACCAGAGCATAAGCTATTAGCACTTCCTCGGCTATCTGATCATCTGACAGGCTTAAGGGGAACAGTGATGTGAATTTCAAATCTCCAGCTGCTCCCCCAGGAGCCTCTGTCTCATACAGTTTGTACTGAAGTGAGACAGTGGAATACAAAAATGAAGGCAAGGAAAACACATAATGCTGCAGGATGGATAAACACAGGAACAAGGCTAAATTCAAGCCTCTCTCAGTGCTGCTGCCTTTGATGCATGCAGTGGCTTAGGAACATCTGTCTCAGAGTGGGATAATCCCACACCTGAACCTGCATTTGTCACTCCTGGATGTTTAGCTCTGTAGGACTCAATCCAGTCAGGAAATTAAGCAGATGTCTAATGCTGAACAGATGAGCACTTTCACTGAAGTCAAAACAATCACGATTAAATGTTCACCCTTGCTCAACTCAGCCTGAGGGAGGGAGCTTGTTTCAGGGGTTCTGAATGGCCTGGCCACACTGCAGACTGTCCTTTTCCACCAAGACACTCTGAGCTGGCTCTGGACATCCCTTGGATCACTTTTCCACACTCCTATCTGTATATGAATTGATTTCCAGTCACTCAGGTGTTCTCTGTGACTGGTCTGACCCACCCAGCTGCTGTGTATGGGCAGCCCTGAAGAAATCAGGTGCTCAGATGCTTTCCTGCATCGTCTTCTCCTACAGGAACAAAAAGATGATTTTTATGCCTGGGAAAGCTGCAGCCTAAAAATGCCATGAGAGCTGACAGAAGGATCCTGACTGCTGAAAGAGAACAGGATTGGAAATGATACCTCCCTGCCTGCCTCCAGTCACATTTCCATGGGCTTTGGGAAAGGTATAATCCTTGAGGGGCAAGGATTACACCATGTGTATTTACAGTGATCTGCCCATCAAGGGTGAGGGCAGCAAGAACTCCTTCAGTAATGGGGTTTAGCACAATTTTAGGTTTTTATTTCACTGGAAGCTTTCCACACCTCGCCCAAGGATGTGATGCTTGCAGCACCCAGGGAGTTCAGCAGACCAGGCAGAGCACAGGTCAAACATAATTGCAGTTCTCATGTTTGCTCTCGTGCCCTGGTGTCAGTGGTTAAGTAGGATTTTCTCCATGTGGAAATAATTTCCACATCTTAGCTCCTGAAAGAAGCTGAAATGATGTGTGTGTTCCACAGGTAAGCTAATCCTAGCAGAGAGACACACTCAGGATTTTGGGTTTGCTGTGCTCCTGGCCAACCTTGGGCACTCCTGAGCGTCCCTGAGTCCCTGGCACGTGGTCAGATGGGTATTTCTAATTGCAATGTTTCCGGCATGTTGAATATGAGGCATGAACCTCTTGCTATGTTTTCTTTTCTTGCCTCTGGGCCATCCCAAGCTTTTTTTTTTTTTTGCATACAAATATCCCCTGATTCTTGTAAAATGTAAACTGAGCTCTGCTGGATTCCTGTTGCATGGATTGCCCTGTGTTCTCTCTCTGCTCACCTCCACCACATCTTGGCTTGCAAAGGATAATTATGGCTGAAATAAAGGCAAAAGGTGCTTTCCTTATTCCTGCCCCTTCATGGTAAAGCTTGTCCAATGCCAGATGGGAAAGCACAAGCAGTTGCTGGGTTCGTTCTAAGGCTCTTTTTCATGTGCATCATTTTTCATATCCTTTAGGAGGATGGATGGGATGAATTCTTTAAAAAGGCTGGTGTATCAAATGATATTTATCATAAAATATCTAATTTCTGTGTCATTTATAGCTGTAATTTAATTATACCTAATATGTTTCCCTAATTGTGATATTGACTATTTTATAGGAATCAGAATGAGCCTTTTGATCATCTGTAGGTACAGCTTCACTAATAGGCATAAATCAAAATGCCTTAGATCAGCCTTGTACCCCTAAGGCATAATGTAAATGATGAAGGGATGGGACTTCATTTTGTCATGTTCTCTTCAAATATCAACTTATATTAAAGAAAACACTTTTCTCAATCACAGG
Source organism: Melozone crissalis (assembly GCF_028551555.1). NCBI lineage: Eukaryota > Metazoa > Chordata > Aves > Passeriformes > Passerellidae > Melozone > Melozone crissalis. The sequence continues at coordinate 17,001,079 of NW_026535785.1, read as the reverse complement.
TGCATGTACAAAGAATGAGTGACAACTTGATGTCATCTCTTTGATAAGCCTACTCCCTTGGCATTTTTAGATGTACTTTCATAAATGAGCTTCAATTCGTCTTGCACAGGGTGGAACTGTATCTCACTGTCTGCAGAGCTGTATTTAAAATTGTGCTTACTACTCCATAATTCACAAAGGATGGGGAAGGGAAAGGAAAAAAAAAAAGAAATATTCTTTGTGTATTTTGCTAGAGACGACCAGGGAAATGTGCATGTTTGTTCCTAAAAGCCAAAGCACCACGGGGAGGAAGGCACACTGAGGTCTGTGCGGCTCCATCACCAATCTGGCAATTTGTTATATGATGTTTTTACATGCTGGTACTCCGGGGATCATCCTGCACTACCAAAATCTCTGCCTGGGAAAGGAAAAAGGCAAGTAGAAAACATTTCTTAGCTCCAGCAAGTGCTTTGTGCAGCAGGGAGTGCCTCTGAGCATGCCCGGGCAAGCACAGGTACATGCAAAGCTCCAGACAAATACACAGCCTGCATTTCATTTGCACAGTGGAGTTCACACAGCTACATCACTTAGTCTAAAAAAAAATATAGGTTTTTGATGGTGTTAGGATAGGGCCACCTTTTAGCTCTAAGGGAAGGCCATATCAGTAATATGAAATATTTGATGTTTGCAGAAGTATGTTTTATATTGAATATAAAATAAATGTTATATAGTGAAAGGGGTGGAGAGAGATGAGCTTTAAGGTCCTTTCTACCCCAAACAAATCTGTGATCCTGTCATTCTGATGTGAGAAACACAACAGCAGTCAGATCTTCAGCTGATACAAATGGTCATCTTCCATTTGACATCTTAGAGGACTTTTAAAGATTTACCTCCACAGGGCTGGGCTGTAGATATTTCTGAACAGTGCAGAAAGTTGTTTTCTTGCCAAGCAACTCACAAAAATGGATTCAGAGAGAACATGCATGCCTAGCAATGGCAGAAAGGTGTGTCCTTTGGTTTGTTTTACCCTGGCACTCCTCATTTCCCTGAATATCTCTCCATGATTCCTGCGTTTCCCTCTCTGGAGCCAGAATTGTCTCTGCCATAACTCCTCAGGGCTGCAGGAGCAGGGGGTTTGGTCATGGATTATCCATGGGTAACACCACAGCACAAATCATCATTTCCCACAGAGAATCTGCCCCATTCAGCATTTTAAATGCCCCAGTGCAGCAGCTTCTGCAGCACCACAGACTCAGACCCATCACTCCTCAGTCATTCCCACCTGACAGCAGTTGCCTACTGTTATTGCTTCTTTGAATTTTAATCTGACATTTAACCTAGCTGGAAATGCATTGCCTCGTTTACTTTTCGTGCTCTCCCCCCCCACTCCCCTTCCATTTGCTTCTAAATAATCTTTTTCTTTAGATGATTTTCATGAAATTGCCACTAAAAAGAGTCCTGTTTGAGCTGCCTCATTTGAAAACTGTGAGATAGTGCAAGACATCTGAAGATGTCATTGTAACACATGAAAAGCACTTCAGCCTGCACATAAACACTATCAAGTGGAATTTGAACTGAAGTTATAAGCTAGGCTGAAATGATATTTTGTTAATAATTGTCAAATATTCCACAAATAGCACAATCCTAAATAGCACTATTCTGAGCAATGAGAGCACCACATAACATGCTGAATTTTTAAACAGAGCTGAACAGAATATAGAATTTCTATTTGGGAAATGTGGACATCTTGAAGTTCAATTTTGTTCAGAAATGGAACAAATATCTTTCCTACAAAAGGAAAATTCTAAATAGCTGCTTCACAAAGTAATGTGCATTTCAAACTCAAAAGTTTAGATTTAAAATTGTCTTTTTATTTCTTATTATTTCGATGTCAGAGTTTGGTTAAAGAAATGTCAGCGTATGGGAGAATTTGCTGAGAACAAAAGCATCATCAGAGACTGCTGATTTTTTTATCAGTACAATAGAGAAGGAGCTGTTTTCTATCTCTTTATGTGGGATAAAGCTTCACATTTTTTTACTACTGCCAGATCATGAAATAATGTGAATAAAAATACTGAATATTTAAAATTAAATTTTAATGCTGAAATAAATATACAATTTTGATAAAACCAGCTCAAGGTTTTTTTAGAAGAAGTTTCAATGAGAAATGTTGAATAAGAAGCAAAAATAAGCAAAGCTCCATTTCACTGATATTTTCCAAGAGAAGCTTATTTTGTTGGAAATATATTAAACCAATTCTTTCACTTATAATTTCAGGATACATTTACATTCAATCTATGTCAAGCAGGCAGTGAATTGCTGTCACAATATCCACTGTCTTCTTTGTCAAGTGTTTTGCTGCTTCTAAAATGATGATTTGTGCTGTGGTGTTACCCATGGATAATCCATGACCAAACCCCTTCTCCTGCAGCCCCGATGAGTTATGGCAGAGACACTTGTGGCTCCAGAGGGGGAAACACAGGAAGCATGGACAGAGAGTCAGGGAAATGAGGAGTGCCAGGGTAAAACAAACCAAAGGACACACCTTTCTGCCATTGCTAGGCATCCATGCTCTCTCTGAATCCATTTTTGTGAGTTGCTTGGCAAGAAAACCACTTTCTGCATGGTTCAGAAATATCTACAGCCCAGCCCTGTGGAAGAAAAGACAAAACTTGCTCAGTACAAGCAGGTGAAGCCTGGTCCTGCCTCGTGTCACCCTGCAGGGTCAAGTGAAGGGCAGCAGAGCAGTAAGAATGATGCAGTTTCTTTCTGGTCTGGCTAGAAATGAAAGACTGTCACAGACATCTTTTCATGAAAAATCCTTTCCTTAGGATTTTTCCTCCTGAGAAGCTGGGAGGCCTCAGGAACAAAATGCAAACAATGGTTATCTGCTGCTGTGGAATGCAACAGGTGCATCTGTGATTGGTCTCATGTGGTTGTTTCTAATTAATGGCCAATCACAGTCAGCTGGCTCGGACTCTCTGTCCCAGCCACAAGCCTTTGTTATCATTCCTTTCTATTCTTAGCTAGCCTTCTGATGAAATACTTTCTTCTATTCTTTTAGTATAGTTTTAATGTAATATATATCATAAAATAATAAATCAAGCCTTCTGAACCATTGAGTAAGATCCTCGTCTCTTCCCTCATCCAAGCACCCCTGTGAATGCCGTCACAAAAGACAAATGCCTTTAAGAGTTATTCATCAAGAATAAGGAGGAAAGGAAGCAGAAACATGACAGGAATCCTGTGTGCTAGCCCAGGCTGCTCCTGTGAGGGCTGTGTCACCTCCCAGGGGCACAGGGCACGGCACTGTCCTGGCTCAGGGCACCGCTCCCAGCCACAGCACAGCCAGCTGTCACTAAACATTCTCCTCTTGTTCCCCTTTCTTTCCGTGATAGCCCAAATTGAACACTTGCCTGGCCTTGTATCTGTCATGTCAGCTTTCCAGGCAGTGCCTGTTGTGCTCTGTGCTGCAGTGCTGTGCTGTCCTTCCCCAGGAGCTCACAGGGCTCATCAAGGGCCTCTAATGGAGCTGGCCTGAGGGACAGTAGCACATAGCTTGCTTTTACATTCCTTCTCCACTTTCAAAATATGGGAGGTATTAATAGTACAAAGCACTGCTCCCAACTGCTTTGATCTCCACAGCATTTCTGCTCCTTCAGCCTCCATGTCACCACTGATGCCATGTTCCATTACTATTTTCATTATTCCAGCCCGTAGCCAATACTCTTTTCCCCTCCTGTCTGCTCTAACCCCAGAGGAAGGAGAGGAGTGAGAGGATTGGCAGTGCTGCATTAGGATCCCCTGAGAGCTCTGAGTGATTGAGGGGCTCTAACAAACCTCCTGGGACTCTTGAGCAGATTTGTTTTCAAAGATAGTTGTTGATCAAAAGAAAAAAAAAATTTAAAAAGGATGCAGAAACTTCATTTTCCCCCCTGGAATAACCTCAAAGGGGATGTGCCTCAGAGACATGTTCCTGCCATGCCTCTCCTTTGCTTCAGGGCAGCAGTAATTTGCTGTAAAGCAGAGGCAGCACAAATTCCCCGTCCTGACAGAGGGTCAGCTCGTGTGCCCGTCAGGAGAGACGGGAGAGAAAGCACAGCAATAACTCCTGGGGCTTCTCAGGAGGAGCAGCCCCATAAAACTCACCCACCTCCATCCTGACGTTCCACACGGATGACACTTGAGGTGAAGGGGGGAGGAATCTTAATTTCCTTTGTCCCTGACTCAGCATGGAGTCAAAGTCATTATCGAGTTGGAAATGTCCTGTTTTGGTGACAGGTTACCACAGGCTCTGGGAATTGTTTTCTGTTTTCTTAAATAAAGGAACATCCAGCGAGAGAACAGAGACCTCATTTGAATTTATCCTGTTACTGCGTGATTAGCACTATTTCAAACGTTGTAAATAGCATTATAATAAAGTGCTGTGATTTAGAAGTGCTTAACAATTTACAGTAAATCACAAACTAAGGCATGGAGGGACAGTTGTTCATAGGGGGGTGTGTGTCTGCACACAGGGCCTCACCATTTGCAAACAATGAGATACTGGCAGCAGACACAGTATGCAAAGTCAATTATAAAGAAAAGTAGGTTCCTCTTCTTAATTAAATAAACCCATAAATAAATAGGAGACAGCAGTACTACAAAAGGCAAATTGTTCTTCAGCTCCTGAGTAAGACATTCAGAGGGAAAGAACTGACAAGTGTGATGCAAGTATAATATCTCCTCTCATTAAAAAATGCATTTTGAATACAATGGACAAGAAAAAGTGCCTTAAAATGTTATCTCACACTTTATGGAAAGCTGTAGTTGCTTTCTGAGAGAATGAGCAACGCTGCCTAGAGAACACAGCTGGACACAGCAGCCTGGCTCCTGCCCTGGCTTTGGTTCGTCTCTTGGGTTTTGGACATGGTCAGGTATCAGCTGGAGATTTTACCTCCACTGCAAAGCATTCAAAGGTCCATCCTTAAATTACCTTGCAGCTAGGTTAAATTATTATTATTATGATGCAAGGAAATTTTTCTTTTCCTTGTCTACCGTGCACATTTTCACACACATTAGAAAGGGAAAACAAAGTTGTTTGCCAGTGTCTGACTGCTGAGAAACCTTATCTAGGGAAAATGAAGTTGTGTCAGACAGGTGAAGGACTCTCCCAAGCTATTAATTCACTTTGAATAATTCATTAGCTAACACTCTTAAACTCTGATAGTCCCAGGTAAATCCCAGAGAGGGGGTTTGTGGTCCCTCAGCCACGCTCCTCATCAGATGCATGAAGTTTTACATAAAGAGAGGATGTGGGAGTGTTTTTAAAGAGATATTTGTTCTGGAACTGGTAACATATAAAGAGATATTTGTTCTGGAATTTGTAATTAGTGCCCAGTGTGTGATGGTGCAGGTGTGTGTGGGACTGGAGGGAGTGCCCAGAGCAGCAGCACAAACCCTACAAAAACTCTTGGGGTCACTCCCTGTGTCCTCTCCCTTGGAAAATCTGCTCCAGGCTTCACTTGGAACTCAGAGTGTAGAGCTCTTGATGCAGAATTTAGGAAAAATCCTTTCTCAGCTGGAACATCAGTGGGAAATGCAGAGCCAGGGCCTCACCTGATGTAAACTGGGGGAGATTCACTGAAATCAATCAACCCATGGGCATTGGGAGCCAGGCGTGGGCAAAACTCATGCTGAGCTACAGTGAAGAGGGATCAGGCTTTGAAAATGCCAAAGAGATGTGAATACAAAATTTACCTTTGAAATTCTCATGTGCTGCAAACATCTTGCCCAAAAGCACCCTCTCCCTCTAAAAGTTATTACAGGAAAAGTGAATAGGCTGCAGTCACTATTTTTCCTGAGTTCTTATGGAACCTAAAATGGCCACTGAATTAAACTTTAACAAATAGATCTTTCAAAAACTAAATTAATATACTTCCTTATTTCTCCACTATCTAAGTTCATAGCCTTTACTTAATGATGATGCACTTGATTAAATAAAATGAAAGAAAAATGGAAGTTCTTTCACACGTTAAAATTAATAATGAGTTTAGACTTAATCCAAAAGCAATTTAACTTTAAACATTCATATGAAATTAAATGTGCCATTGAATTTGCTATATAAGCAAGCATTAATCTTATCAATCTATGAAGTCTGGAATGTTATACAGTGACCCATTAATTTCAAAGCCTAATACAAGGTCTGTTTAATGCCTTTAGTCTATTAAAAAGTGTCATCCTACAATATAACTGCTTTTTCATAAACCTTTAAACCCCAATTCATTCTGTTACTGCTTTGATCGTTTGATAATCTGTTCTGACAAGATTATGGTTCAAAAAAAATCCCAAAATACATCATTTCTTTGCATCTACATTTGCTCCAAGGTTGAACTTTAACACCAACAAAGTCTTCATTAACAAATACAAGGATTTGAACATTTGGTGTTGGTGCTTATGTTTGTTGTAATAAATGTTCAATAAAAATAGATTTCCTTTTATCAGGTACTATTTAGACCAACAATCTCACCTATATTCTGAACTCTGTCTCTTCCAATGCTGTGGAGAGAACTGTGCCACAAAAACAAACCACCGCTCATTAAAAGCATCTCTAAAAGAATAAAGAAGATTTTCATTATGAGGGATGTCTTTGGTGTGGTTTATTTCTGTTTGTGAGAGAGGTGTTGACCATGGTGCCTTGTGAAAGCATGGTGAAAGACCATAAACTTTGCTTTCAAGGTTTCCTTACAACACTGCAAGTCATGGTGCTTGACAAAATTAAAATTTAAAAAAAAAAAAAAAAAACAACAACAAAACTGCCCTTTTTAGTTAATGAGATAATTCAATATCAGAACTTAATGGCATGATGTGTTAGCTCCTGCCATGGAAGGTCATGGTTTGAAATTTCTGTTTCTAATCAGTATTTGCTCCCACAAAAACCAATCAGAGGGAAAGGTTGATATTTAAATATGTTTATGTCACTAAACAGGTGTTCCAGTTTGACATACTATACCTAATTCTGCCTAATTTTCACAAATCTAAGGTCAATGAAAAATTACACTTCTTAAATAAGACAAAAACAGTTCCAGTGTGGTTGTTAAATGTAAAGAATAATAAGTAGCTTGATGAATGTTATGTTCCTTGAGAGTGCACTCCAGAAATTTCTGCAAAATTCCAACTTTTTTTTTTTTCTTTTCTGTGCAGGAGTGTATTTTCTTTGGCTGTAATATTTTCCCTGACTTATATCTGCCTGCAGCAGCCTGTGAAATATGGATACAGTTCTGCTGCATCCCTGTACAAATAAATGACTGTTATTAACCTTTCAGAGTCTCCCCTTTGTGGTCCTGGGCTCTGATTAGGAATGCCAGGCTGCGAGCAGATTACTTGTGTAAACTCGCGCAGCTCATTGGAGCATTTCCCAATTTACATCGGAGACTGTGTTAAAGCCTGACCTGCTAAATGGCATCGTGCTCCTTCTCAAGCACCTTTCCTTGCATTCAGAGCACAGGCATCCCATTGCAGGGGACAGAGGGACAAAGGAGAAGCCTGGTGGTTATTTGGTGTCACGGTCCAACAGCTCCGCTAAAAAGCAATGCTCAGGAGGTTATTCAAGCAGGAGCTGAATTCAGGTAATTACACATTTAATAACAAAATCACAGGTTTTCCTAAGGGTGTTCATGTCAGGGTGTTGCTCAGAAGGCTTTCACAGTAGCAAGTGCTTGGTAAAGCTGTGAGTCTCTGGGCTGTTGTCAAGGCTGGCTCTGATCATGTTTCACCTTTGGAATCTTATCCATGGCAATGCTAGAAGGCACTTACACAGCAGCCACCAGTACCTGCAGCTGCACCCTGTGTCCAAAAAGGGCATTTTGGCTCTGGTGTCCCAGGGATGGCATATCAGGAACTGGTGGATCCAAAAACACCTGAGGTTTTCTGTGTTTATTGAAAATGTATTTCTTAATTTTTTTATTGGGAAGTGCACTTTTCTCCTACTTCGATGGTTTGACAGATTGTTAATTTTGTTGAATTTTTATTTTGGGAAAAATAGAGGCATAGGACAATGAAGCATTTTTTTATTTGCTCAGCTGTTATATTTTCTAACAATATTTTTATGTTTCCTTTCAAATGAGGCCTTCCTCTCTATTCTGTATTCTACACTAAAGTGCAGTTGCAACCAAATGAAGCATTTTGATTTTTGTCAAAATAAAATCTGTCAGGAGCTGGCTTGAGACAGTATTTTGGTTTGTTACGGTTGGAATCTTCTTTCATGGCGAATTTTGAAGTGATAGGATTTGCTTCCTGATGGGCATGAAACCGGTTTTGAAATTACAAATTCTTTAAAAAAATGAAAATGCCATTCTTGTCACAGCTCTGGTGCTTTTTAAGTTGTTCCCTGTTCACTTGCCCTGTGATAAAAATAGGATGGTGGGAACATTTGCCACAAGTGCTAAACGTAAGCAGAGCAGATTTTCCTCATGAAGTTCTGCTTCAAATTAATATTGCACCCTGATCTGGACTGGCTGAGTTAATCTGCAGCACAGAAATCTGGGCACCACCATCACCTTCAGCAGTCAGAACTGGCATCATTGGTTTAAAGTAATTAAAAGCCTGATGATTAAGCTAAAAAAACCCCAAAAAACAACACACCCCACCTTGATTGTTCCAGTCTTCTTAACAACTCTAACAGGTTGGATATTGGGTTGGGATTTGTTTCAGGCATTTGGATATGGGGTCTTGGAACACACTGATAGTGCAGCCCTGGAAAATCTTAAAGACAGAATCTGAAAATGTTAGGCTTTGTGTTTTCCCAGATCAACCGCACCTGCGTAAGCAGTATGATAAATGATATACTTGTTAGATGTGATGATTGTTTCGTAATTAAATAAAATTATTATATAATCATAAGAAGAATCATGAGAAACTATGTTGGAAATTTAAGGGGGGCTATGCTCGGCTGAAATCTATGTATACAATAGAACAATATAGGTTTAATAATTAACATGAAAGTTATATAAAAATAGAACATAAAAACATGATCATCTCGAATGTATGGTTGGAGTCAGATTCGAGTTGAATACTCCTGATTCCCAGAGCTCTTAATAAAAAGCACCGACATAATCATTCTCGTGATTACGTGTTTCTGAACGCTAACAACACCACCAGCTGAACATCTCATTCTCTGTCTCCTTTTGCCTTCAGTGAAGAGCAGCAGCACCTTGTGCCAGCAGCAGCTGATGTGGTACAACCAGGGCACGGCTGAAAAAGAAACCCCACCTTTGATTTCAATTCAGGAATTTGGTATTGCAGCCTGCATGATGAGCTGCCTCTCCGGTTTCTGCTTTGGCAGAGCCACAAGCTCTCCCAGCGAGTTCCCAAAGCAGGGAGCAGCCCTGAGTGCTGCTCCCATCTGTCCAACACAGGCTGCCACCCCTGCAGCTGGAGTGGAAATGTTTGCACTGCAGTGCTCACCCAGATGCCTCAGAAATGACTCCTTGGCAACGACAGATTGAGCCAGCAAGCCTTGCCATGAAACCTGTTTTCTGCAGGGGTTGTGCAAAATACCAGCTGGGATTTGCCTGAGGCACGGAACAGGTTCTTTTACATAGGGAAAAACCCTAAACATACTAAAACCCTACATTTTTATCAAGTTCTCTCAGTTTTCATCTCCCAGATAAGTGAGTGCAGTTCAAACAGTACATCTCTCAGGAGTGTAACCCTGGAGATTTTGCTATTCACTTATTTATTCTTTGTCAGCTTCTTCTGCTTTAGGGGTAGATAAGTTATTACTTATTTGGTTTGTATCCTCTTTTTTTCTGAGAAATGCTGATGGCAGAGTCAGCAGCCAAAATCCCATGGCCCAGAGAGCTGGGAGTTCCTTTCTGGAGTGAATTTGTTGCCTCATCAACATTTCACAGAACCACAGGAAGGGTCTGGCTGGGAGGGAACCAGACCAGGCCTGACTTGAGAACTTCCACCTTTGGGAGACTGCTTTATGTGACTCCTGTTGCAGTGCTAAACTACCCTTGCTGTGATTTTTTTCTCTCTTGCATCAGGTCAGAAGTATATATGAACATGTCTGTTATATCAAGTTCAGGAAAAATATTTCCACACCATTATTAAAAAGTAAAGGATGCCTTAAAATAGAAGAAGCAACAAAGGATGAAAGCATTTTCACTTCTACTTCCTGCAGGATTGTGCACTGTAGGAAAACAGCACAATTCCATCCCTCAGTGAAAGCCAAGTTTGGGATCAGATCCTGAGTCACAGTCCCCCTGCACTTCACCACTGTGAATGGGAATATGTGTTTTGATTAATTTCCCTCATGACAAAATCATACCACATAAACCAGAATTAGGGCAAGGACCTAAACCTTGCCACAGCAAGAAAGCACTTTAAAAATTCTTTGTATATTTCCAACTATTAGGTTTTGGATATAATAATCCTTTTTCTGACACACTCCTGTTTACTTCCACAAATGTGTTTGCACAGCACACAAATTTTGACAGATGGATTTGGGGATTTTGCTTTGCTGTGCAAGCAAAATGCAAGCACACCATAAACCCCAGTCCTTTTAGAGAGGCACTAAAATGAGAGAGTTTTCTAAATAATTGATTTCTAAACCAGCAATTGAACTCTCCTAATAATTACTTTGAAGAAAGGAGATAAGGTTCAGTTACTGTCTATGCTGGTTGATAATTTAAAAACTTAATGGAAGATGTTTTTTTCTAATAAGAAAGTGAGAATTATAAGCAATAAAACCCAGCATGGGATGTGATTATCAGGAGGCAATATTATCCTTGGGCATTTTGCTATATAAAAACCAAGTGCTCCCCATAAATATGTGTATTTCTTATTAACCACACCCTTACAAGTTGCCAGATTGATACAGAGTTATTCTTTTTTTAGATTTAAATAGAGATACATCATCTTAGTAAATTGTTTGGGGCTTCAATACTGTAGCCATGAGATTAATAGAATTCTATGTTGGAGATGCTAATTGCTTTCTTCTCATAGGTGATATTTAGACATTCACACCTCCATTTTCAGGGGAATGAAATGGTGGTGAGTATCACTGTGGGATAAAATGAATCAATCCCTTCTTAAGACTGACCAATCAATCAGCATTGGAATTGTGCTAGAGCCAACACTGTCTCTCATTTCTCATTTCATTAGTTACACAGCCAATATGAATAATTTAACTACCTAAGGAAGGCAGCAAAATGGCTTTTTTTCTCGAGTTATTTCCCAAACTATGGCACAACTGGGTGTTGCCAAAAGCTTCTTGAGACTTTTTAGGAGGCACAGAGCACTATGAAGTCCTTGTAAGGGGAATATACTATAAATATTATCCTCATGCACATCACCCATCAACCTTTATCTCTTTCATTCATTCCTTTGTGTTTTGTCCCATCTGAACTGCCTCTTTCAATTTGACATTGTCCCTCATTCCCACAAGCTGCTCCAAGCTCTCCTTCATCTGCATTAGCCCTGGGGAGTGGCAGTGAGGAGCAGATTGCACACCTTTATCCTTTACACAGTAAGGGCAAGATGGAAATGTGTGGCTTCACAGAGAGACTTTGTGCCAGAGCTTTTTTCAATCTGAGTAAGGATTATTCAGTCCTGGCCATCTTTCTGCGCTGGGGACAGAAAACTTACATTATTTTTAGAGAAGTCTCCCAAGGCAGGAAGGAGTCAGCTCTCCACACCTTACTTTGATAGCATACAAATGATGTGGAGCTTGTGACAAAGCTTCTCACTGCTTGGGCTTGAGAGGTTTTTATGGAGGAAGTTCTGGTGAACAGCCCAGGAATTTGTCTTCTTCATGTCTGTGATGCCTTGTGCAGGCTGCCCTAGAACAGAGGCTAGACAGAGTTACAGAATAAAGCAGGGATTTATTAAAAGCCCTCAATGGATCCACCTTGGGCAGCACAAGAGCCCAGCCAGGGCTGCACCCAAGATGAACCAAAATGGTCACAAAATGGATGATTTGTTTCACACTTTGATCAGTTCTGCTCCATTTGCATCTTGCAGTTCATTGTCCAATTCCAGCTTTAGCCCATGCAGTCCCACCCTGCTTGTTTTTCTCTCTCCAGCCCACGGTGTTTGTGCTCTTGGGCTGAGATTTGGATCATTTGTCCTTGGTGCCCAGCTGGAGCAGGAATTGTTTTGTCTCCCTGCTCTTTCTATCTCTAATATGAAGCTCAGAAGTACCCACTAAAGCAGCACAAAATCTGAAAAATGTAAAACCTAAACCTGAGGCATCATCTCAGGCCGGAGCCAGCCCTGGAGGCAGAACCAGGACAAGGCTGGAGGAGGGAGCAGCCCTGCCAGTGCCACCACCCTGCAGCAGTCCTGTGTGCTGCAGGGGGACACAGTATGGGTGAATGAAGGTAATGTAGAATGCAATCTTATCCCCCAACGAGTTGCAGCTGGATCCAATTACTAAAGATTAGGAGCAGGCCTGATGTTAACAGGCCACACCTGTAGCCAATAAGAACAGTGGCATAAAAGAGTGGATTGGTGAGAAGAGGAGTTAGATGAGTGCTGCAAGGGTTAGGAACAGTTAGTGCTTAGAGGAGCTGCTTGTGAGAAACATCCAGGAGGTATGAAACTCTGGTGATATGGAATCCTTGCACTATAATGATAATAGAACTGTTGTAATATATATATATATATAAGACAAAAGACTGCTCCAACAGCTGCTCCAGGAGTGCTCCCCACGTTCCATGACACCAGTTTATCCTCCAAGGAGAACCTGGCCTGCCCCATTCCCCACATTGGCAATTAGGACCAGAATTCCAACAATATTATATCACAATAGGGATAATTACAGCTGAGGGTGAGTGCCTGCTGTTGTGTTGGTTGCTTTGTGCATATTAATTTGTTAACCTAGTGGTGGCTGGCCAAGTCCTTTCCTTGGTCAAAAGGCACACTGAAATACAGCTGAGTATTAAAACAATGGGCTTTATTAGTACAGTGTTAGCAACCCAGCCCTTCTAAGAAGAAGGAAATGTAAAAGCAAGCACAAACCATACATTCTTCCTGGAAATCCTTCTGGAATAACAAAGTTCAGTGCCTTATACATGAGTTATTTTTTCACAAACACCTTTTTCCAAAAAGAAAGAGAATGTTATTAAGGACAAAAAAACCACAACTTTTTTCTTTTTAAAAACCAGGATTCTGACTAATGAAGGGAGATGGAAAATATACATTATTTTTAGAATCTTTATCTTTGGGTATATTTAATTTACTGTTAATTAGAAAATCCCAGACTGACTGGCATCAAGTCTCAAGTAAATCAGCATTTTCCCCCGCCAGGTATGTGCAGCATGCATGGCTTTAAACACAGAGGGAGTAGGTTTGGATTGGATATTAGGAATAAATTCTTCCCCTGAGAGGGTGGGCAGGCCCTGGCACAGGGTGCCCAGAGCAGCTGGGGCTGCCCCTGGATCCCTGGCAGTGCCCAAGGCCAGGCTGGACACTGGGGCTGGAGCAGCCTGGGACAGTGGAAGGTGTCCCTGCCATGGCAGGGGTGGCACTGGATGGGCTTTAAGGTCCTTTCCAAACCATTCCATGAGTCTATATTTCTATAACTTTAAAACTTTATTAGCTACACGTTTGTTGTGCCTGCTTAAGAATTTCTGGAGGATTACGTCACCAACATAGTGGACATAAACAATTATGGTATAGCAATTATTTATTCTGTGTTATAAATGAACTCAGAACAAAAACTGCAAAGAACATTTTATAGATCATCAGAAGGATACACAATGAACCAGCTGTGAGGGAAATTATGTACAGTGGACCATCCCTGCTTTTATTGTATATCAGTAACATCCACAACTTTCTATTAATAAATGTTTAATTAAAAATAGGGCCAGTGGGGTTGTTCTGGGTTTAGTCACTCTGGTGGAGCACAGTGATGAGCACAGATGTGCAGGAGCAGGAGTGGCATCTGGCCAATAGATCACTGCAGTCACTGGCTCTCAGCTTTATCTCTGAGGCCAATGCTTGTGATTTTACTGATGTCAGGAGCTGTTGTTAGAGACATAAATATCTTGGGCAGGGGAAAATGGTCTCCAGGCCTTCATTGCTCTTTTTGCTGTACTTTCCCACCATGTCATTTTCTAAATTTTACATTTCTACATTCTGTCCCTCTGACACTGGTTTCAGTCACCATCTCACATCTCTCACTAGCACAAGCTGAAGCATTCAGAGGACTACAACAAATCCCTGAGAATGATGGGGCTCATCCTAAAAAGACCAGTACTTGTGTCCCTTTTACATGGAATCAAGAACTGTTTGAGTCCATAGCCCATTTATAGAACTTCTTCAGTTGAGTAGATGATTGGTGTCTTAATTTCATTTGATTCCTAGGGTTAAAGTGTAACACAGTAATATAATGAATAGAAGTTAAATCCAAAAATATCCCCCTTTGCCACTTGGGGGAATGTTTGAGTTTTCAGTTTCATTAATGCCATTAAGGAAAACATTTCCTGGGTAAGAATGATGGACATGAGTACGTTATGGGGGCTCTACTTTAGCAGTGGGAAATTACATTTGCACTCTGGGGCTTCTACACTGGAAAAAATATTATAAAAGGAAACAAAAAGAAAGTTCAGGGTTTCAGGACAACACATATTTGCTCTGTCTGTGTGTAGACTATCAATCAGCTTGGAAATTACACAGCTGTGAACAAAGCCAAGCATTTCTCAACAGTGACAATCCCCTCCTGTCTTCCAGCAACTGCCACCAAGCACACGCTACAAAATACAGCAATGGCACATTGCTCATGCACCTTTTGCTTTCTGTGACAAACTTTTTGTCAACTTTAATGGCAAAATATACATGCAAGCATGTATATAAAAGGTTGTCAGTTGCTTTCTTTTTTTAAAGCTCAGGTAGTTTGTGCTTGGCAGGGCTTTCTGCTGTTAGCCTCAATCTCACCCTTCCCACCTCTCCAGTTTTAGCTTAGTGGTGTGCCTGGGCTGGATAATAGGAGCCATGGGAGTCACTTTATAAAGCCAGGAAATCAAAGGCAGATGTTAAACCCAAATTGTACCAATCAAACAGAGCTTACAAAAGAGTAGAACTCTCTCCCGTAATTCTATTTGAGCAAACGCGTCAAATACAGGGACTGGTAGAAATATCATCTTCATCAGGTCCCACTCTCATCAGCTGCCCTGCATTTAATCCCTTCCCTGCTCATCAGTGCCATCCCTCGATTGTGAAATCACCTGGAAATGCACAATCAAGCCTAACAATCCTTTACAGAGGGACAGCAAGCTCTGAGCTGCCCAGCAGCAGCTGCACTGTGGCAATTTCCCTGATGACACCTCCCCAGCAGTGACCTGAGGAGCTCACTCTGATTTGCTTATGTCCTCTTCCTCATGCCAATCATCCAGCCAAAACTGCAAAACATTCTGTGCTTTGGAGATGAAATGTTGGGGAGGGTGGATGGCGCCCCAGATGGGTTCCCAGCCCTGCTGCTCTGGTGGCACCTGTGCCAGGCTGGGGCTGCTCAGGCTCTGTGCACTCCCATATCCTGATTTCCTGTGCTCCCACATCCTGATTTCCTGCACTCCCACACCCTGATTTCCTGCACTCCCACACCCTGATTTCCTGCACCCGTCGGGCTCCCAGGCTGAAAACTCCTCCAGCAGCTTTCAATTCCAAACACTTTTTATGGGAAAAGATGGAGGGCTCTGCCTGCACAACCTGCAATCAGCCTCCAGGCTGGCATTTAATGATTTGTTAGTTTGTCTTCTTTTCTTCCAATAATGTGGGGTTTGCAGTGGGTTATTGATACTGAGAGTATTATTTCCCAAAAAACCCTTAATTTAGCAAAGGGTCTTGGCTGACCTGACTTAGCTGGCTTTTCCCATAGGGGAGGAGTCAGTGGAGTCTTCAAGGAGATGATTTAAAAGTCATTCAAGTCAACAGAAAGATGGGTATTGAGTATAAACCAAGCCAAGCAGGGACCTGGGCAAACATCTAACTATTTTTGAATTGTCCTCTGTTAGGGTGACTCCTCCTGTCACATTTGCAGCATTTCTGAGAATTGTAATTGGGCCTGAGAAGGTTGAATACAACAGCACAGCTTTGTAGCTGAAATGCACTGAAAGTATCGAGTGTTTGTGCAACCTGAAGCATTGGCCTAATCCCTTTTGTTTTTAGAACCATGAAGAGAAAAGCAAGTCAACTTCTGCCTTTACCAAGTGCAATGCCCTGGTTCTAATTAATAGAAGAAAGCCTAAGTTATTCTGCATGTTTAGGTCTATAAAAATAAGATTGTTGTTGTTCCATGGCCTTACACTGCATCTAAAACTTGACTTAGTGTGCTTTTAGTGGTAGCAAAATAAATTATAAATCCAGTTGGTTTTGGTAATATGAGTGATGCCTGTAAAATACTTTTGTTTTATTAAAAGTATTTACAAAAAAAAAACCCAGAAGGAAGATGCTATTCCAGAAAGGCCATAATAGGAAATTGATTTTGAACACTTATATTGTGATTGCCAAAAACATAATTTCAGTAATCCAGATTCTGATTGTGCCTTAATTTTCTACAAGTGTAGTTCCATTTATTTAAGTGGAACCATCTTGTTTTGTTCTCATTAAACAAATCCAAAATCTAGTGAGACAGAAAATTTTAAAGCTTTATTCAAAGCTCATTGAAGTCAATGAGATAGTACCCCTTGACATAAAGCAACCCAAATAATTTCAGAATTTGTACTAATAGGGGAAACTCGTTACACCGGTTGTGTACCTGTTTAACTTCATTGATTTCAAATGCATTACTGTGAGAGTTAGGTTAATTATTTCTAGTATGAGGCAAGGCTTTCAAAATCACCATGGGAAGAATAAGTTCAAATGCAACACAAAACCATAGTTAAAGAACAGATTTCTCAATTTTCTTCAATTTAGCACCAGTCCTCATGTGACCCCATCCTATTGCTTAATTCACTTCAAAAATCTGCTCTGATTTCCCAGTGATGAAGGCTTAGCAGAATAGAACATTGTTTTGCTTTAGGTCTGGTCAAGGGAAATACAGAGTTTTAAAATCTCTAAACGTGCTGTGTTGAGCACACTGCATTTTTCTCTTTTCCTCATTACTGTTTTCAGTCTCAGTGATGCTCCTGAGCTAAACCCATGATAGCTCTCAACCTCTCACCCTTTCAGAAGAAGGAATGCCCATGGGAAAAAAGCTTCTTAGAAAAAAGATTTTTATTTAAGCCACCTATCAGCAGTCTGACTTTTAAGCATTTTATTGTATTGGAAAGATGTAGCAAATATTAGATATAATTAACAATCACACCAGGATAAATTTGATATATCAGCCATGCAGAGCCTGATCCTGCTGTTGTGCATCCCACAGGTGTGCATTCCATATGTCTGTGTTATATGAGCTCAGGAGTGTACCTGAGGTACTGGAGAGCACTGGATCACAATTTCAGAGGGAAGGATATCATACCTGCAAGCCACAAAACCACTCATCTCCACCTCTCCCATGCTCACTTCAGCCCTGGGCAGATCTTGCACAGATTGATGCATCTGCACAGCTGCTCATCACAATGCTCTGGCTGTTCCACTCAGCCATGGAGAAAATATGCCTGCATTTTACTGCTGGGGCTGGTGGAAATTTGATTGCTAAACAGCATTGCAGAAAACCTCCCTGAACACAAACTCCCCACCTCAAATCCTTTCCAGCCAACCCGCCTCATCCCCTTGTGTTCTTAGCCAGATCTTCCTGAAATGATGTGCTGTTCTTAAAGGCAAAACTCTTCCATTGGAATACGAACTGTCTGTAGTGCAAATAAACAATTTTGGCCAGTTGCAGACCTGCTGCAAATAAACAATTTTGGCCATTCCAGACCAGCCAGGCTGCATTTGGAGCAGGGTGTTTCAGCCTCACCCTGCACTGACCCAGCTCTGCACTGAGCATTCCTGCCAGCAGCCCCCAGACAGCACCTCAGCCTCTGGAGCCTGCCCACTACCAGGTCGCTAGAGAATGAGGCAGATAACATTCTCCTCCATCCTACAAAGTCTGCAACTTCTTCCTTGCAGTTTGGTAAAGGTAAACATGAGGTCTGGCAGAGAAGACTGGGACCTTTGTAATCTGTTCTCCATCTGCAGGTGTAGCTCCTCTTGACTTTGGAAGTTTTTGTTGCACAGGCATCTTGGGATTTTCCCCTTAAACAATGGATTGCACTCTGTTGAATCTCAATTAATGGTGCTCGTATTTAAATAATGTATGTTCACATTTTTAAATTTTCAAATGTGTCATGCTGGTAAGTCAAGATTTACCCGGCAGATAGTTTAAAGAAATTACTTTGCATGCAGTGGTTCATTTAAATTATAAGTACCCATTACTCTCTATTTCATTTTTAACAAGTTCATCATCCACTCGAAGAAATGCCAGACAGCTCAGGTTGGAAAACTGATTCCTCTGGCATATGCAAAGATGGACTCCTTGCAGTTTGGGTTTCATAATCAGAGCAGAAACATATTAAGGGTAGGTGTCATGTTCCTTGATGTTTGCAAAAACTGTCAGAAACCTGCATGCATTATGGACTCTTCCTTTGTTGCATTACAATCTTCCAGCTCCCAAAGCAATTTATGTGCATATGCAGGACCAGTTCTTAACTTGAGCTCTTAACTCAGGTAAACCCTGTGGGTTTCTGCAGCATCTTACCTTAATAAGGACTTCCAGATTCAATCCCTGAAAATAAGAGGAAAAATTCTATGGACTGAATATATTTTACAGTGAATAATTATTTAGGGAATTCAATATTAAAATAGTGTTTTAGAACTATAGGCACTGTTGGAATATCAAACCAGAATCTGGCTAAGTAATATTTGGATTAGCCTAGCATTGCTATTTCTATACACTAAAGAGATAAGTGGTACAGCTTTTATTTCTTTCCTTTTCCATTTTTTATGCTTCCTCTAAGAATAGCTTGACTCAGAGGACACTAAGACAAAAGATATTTGTTTTAATCTTTGACAATATGTTCCTTTATGCTGTAGGTTTAAGGGAGTCTAAAACATTGAAGGAAGATTTTGAAAATGTTTTGCCTCCAAATGCTGTTGCTGGGTCCCTGGTGGGCTCCTCAGAAGTGCTGAGATGCCTGACCCAATGTTTTCTACATTTCTCCTTCTGCAAGCCAAGTCCTTCCTCTGCAGCTTCCAGTTGATGCTGGGTCAGGTTCTGAACTCCCAGCACTGAAAGGGCTGAAGGAGCAGAGTAAAGCAAAACTATTTTGGATTCATTGCAAGGAATGCCTGCTGTGATTTTAGGGGCACTTAACAACCTTTAGAATTCATCTTGTGTCAAGATTCAGGGAAAATCACAGGCCTGTTGTCTGAGATGAACCAATAGTAAGGTTCTTGGTTAAAGGAAAAAACAGGTAGGATTTTAATCAAATTTTCAGTCTTCACAATGAAGGATCACTGCCAAACTTTGTAATGCCTCCTCTGGTCATGGGAGCAGTGGGAGAAAAGTGACCATGGGAGTGGTAAATAACCTAGTCAAATAACTTTGTGACTGGTTATTGCAATATTATTCATAGGATCAGAGAATCATGGAATGGTTTGGGTGGGAAGGGACCTTAAAGCTCATCCTATTCCTTGAAGCTCATCCCATTCCACCCCTGCCTTGGGCAGGGACATCTTCCACTATCCCTGGTTGCTCCAAACCCTCCAGCCTGGCCTTACACACTGCCACTCCCAGTGCACATCATATAAACACCCAGAAGCTGTAGAATTCTGCTGATGGTAAGGTTCATGCCCATATTTCTGAGGCTTGGTTATCCTTGCTAACACAGTTTCTGTTTCTCGTATCCATGACTTCAATGTAACTGTCTACTCACCCATGGAAATCAGCTTCTCAGGGTTCAAGGTCATGAACTATGCAGATTCTTAATAAATAAAAGCTTCCCTAGACTTTTAATTGTTTTGAAGAACCCCCAGGAGAGGATCAGCCACAAAACTGATGTAATGCCCTGCTGCCTTGGGGCAGAGCACTTCCCATCCTCTGCCTTCAGTTTGCTGATCAGCCTTGTGCAATCTGGCCTCAAACTGGCAGCGTGATCCTCATTTTCCCAAAGTGGAGGACTTTTGCAATCAGCTGCTTCTATTTATGCAGACAATAACAGACATGATCAATGAATAGCACTTAGGCTCCCTTTTAAGACAGAGCTATTTTCAGCTGTTGCACAAAGAGCTGCTTGTCACCATCTTCCTGGTGTTTGCCAGCTCAGCATTACCCCGAGCTGCACAGAACAGGAACCAGGGCAGGCAGGGTGAGCACAGAATTGTCCTGTTGGTGTCCCTGCACTGCTCCTGGCAGGGGACACTGTCACAACCAGAGCCACACTCCGTGGAAAGGCACCACAAACACTGAAACACAAATTCTGCAGCACTGGAGAGGAGCTAGATCCAGTTTCCACTTGGGGTAGATTTAAGGTTCAGGACTGTGGCATTAAAAGGCACAGACAACTGTAAACTCTGTGTCACATGTTAGAAGCAGCCTTTGATTGTAAGGAGGTTTTTTAGGGTAAATTAGGAAGCTAATGTGGGGACCTGTCCATTCCATGGCACAGGGTTTCCTTCACACCCTTCCATTGGCATTGTCTGTCTCAGGGATTTTGGGGTGAGGATGGTAGAACAAGAATGTTGCACCCCATCTGTCTGACTCTCTGTCTCTCTGTCTTCCTCTCCCACCCCAAAGGAACACATCCACAAACAATGTGATGAGCTGCATTCATTCTCTTTTTTACCATTATTGATATGCTGGGCAGCCATTGCTCACAGATGCAGAACAGACAGAAGGTACACAGCTGAAAATTTCAGGTTATATGATTTTGGTATCTGTAAGTGCCCATTTAGACCCATCCTGTCTTGATTTCAGCTGTACCCAAAACATATGTATAATTCATTAGGCTTCATCTCACACCTTCAGCTCCTGAGCAACTTGTCAGGTTTTATTCTTGGTCAATATATCAGGAGCAATGATGTTCTGTGCATAAGATTAAAACAGGATAAATGATATTTAGTGAAAATCTTAAAAAAAAAGTCTTCAGTGGGCACAGATTCTCTTCCAATCTGTTCTGGTTTTGCTTTTGGCAATAAAATTTTATTGTCGCATAGGAGTTCTCTTCTGAAAGAAATAGCCCTTATCCATCTTCCCTCCTTTTGGCAGTGCCAAGAATAAGTTTAATGGATATTGCAGAAAGTTAATTTCAGAGAAGTTACTTAAAAATACACCAGGTGAAGGTTTGCATTAGAAAGCCAGTCCCATTTCAGGCCCTTTCATGGAAAAACACCACAGTACAGCATTTCAGGGGTCCCCTCAAAGCAGGGGGTGCTGCTGCAGGTCTGTTGCAGCTGGCTCCACACCAGTGTCCCCTGTCACTCCCCTGCAGAAGGAGACACCTCCTGTTAGCTGTGCTCAGCTCCAGGACAGCAAGGCTGGGGCCACCTCAGCATCCTGGGCTGGGTGGGGTTCTGGGGTTCTCCTCTGGGGTCTGTCTGTCGCAGACATCTTTTCATTAAAAATCCTTTCCTTGGGATTTTTCTTCCTGATAAGCTGAGAGGCCTCAGGAACAAAATGTAAACAATGGTTATCTGCTGCTGTGGAATGCAGCGGGTGCATCTGTGATTGGCCCATGTTGGTTGTTTCTAATTAATGGCCAATCCCAGCCCAGTTAGCTTGGACTCTCTGTCTGAGACACAAACCTTTATTATTCATTCCTTTCTATTCTATTCTTAGCTTAGCTACCCTTCTGAGATGAAACTTTTCCTTCTATTCTTTTAGTATAGTTTTAATGTAATGTACATCATAAAATAATAAATCAAGCCTTCTGAACATGGAGTCAGATCCTCATCTCTTCCCTCACCTGAAAACCCCTGTGAGCACCGTCACAGTCTGTCCACAGGTTAAGTTTAGGAAGTCTGCATAAAGATGTCATGGGCCCACTGGGACTGCTAACAACTTCTCTCATCAGACTGGGGATCCCCATACTTGGATTTAGATAGACTTCACAGAATAAGCAGAAAGTCTTGAAAAAACATGTAGTTTTTGTGTGTGAACATTCAGGGAGAGGTTAGAGAATAATGACTCATTTGTGATGGCTCCAGACTGACTCTGTTCAGTTTTGGCAGAAGGTTCTGCTCACTTCTGTCACTGAATCCTAACTCTTCATATTACACTTTCTGTGGGAGATCTGGTAACATGATTGCTAATAAGATATTGTTCTTTTTTCTTTGTCAGTTCTTCAGAGAAAGGACAGACACTCGATTTTTTTTATTTTTTTAAAGAAGTCTTTCTAAGAGAGTACAAATTAATGTGGAATCTATCAAATGAGAGGGAAGCTAAAAGGGAATGAAGAGAGTGAAGCTAAATGTGCTCACAGTAGGTTTTCTTTTTCTTGCAAAGAAAGGTGACAGCTAGGAAGGGAATAGCTCTGGGACATGATCCTTGCAGGCTCTGTCTGCAACACCTGCACGTACAGAGCCTGCAGACATCATCCTGAACAGCCTGAATAAAGACCAGGCTGATCTGCAGCCTCTGTGATAGACTGACTTCGGTGTGAGCTATTTATAAATCATTCTTTCATTCCCAACAATGCTTTGGCTGGAGCCAGAAAGGACAGAGCTCCTGGCAGCCTGGCCCCTTGCCTGGTGTGCTGTGACTGGCATGTAATCTGTCACTCCCCATCATCTGTGGGGTGGTGATAGGAAAATAATGCTCCTCAGCTTGCCTTAGATCGCACATTACTCTCCTGAATACAGCTCCCTAAAGCTGTGAAATGGCCTTTAGAAAGTGTCTTTGTTCATTTTTTCGTACTGGAGAATGGGAGTGAACGATAAACAGGCTGGAGGGAAGGGAAGCAAAACACACATTAGAGGCCTGATGAGGGAAACTGGCCAGGAGTGAGGCTCTGCTGTGACCCCACGGCCTTTCTGTGGAGAAAACCCATGGTGGGTATGAGAGGCAGAGAGGGGCTGGGCTGGGCTGGGCACTGGCTGTGAATTGCATTTCCTGAGCCTTAATCAGGGTTTAACCAGTCATGTTCAGTTTGTCCCTAGGAAATCAGTCTCCTTCCATCTCTGCACTCTTTAGAAAATAAAATTCCCCATGTGAAATTCTTCTGTAGCAAACGTGTGTGACATAGCAGGGTCTCACTTCCATCTGGTGATTTGGGAGTTGCATTAATACAAGTCCTGTCACAGCAATACTGTAATATAATAAATACACCAACCATGGACCTTAGTTGCACAGATCTTTTACAAAAACAGATCTTTTTGGATGAATTGAGGATCATAGTTCTTAAAAAAAAAAATACATTAAATATTCTTCTTTCAGGCCATTTTATTTTGAAGACTTGTTTACATCCCTTTTATGCCTTAAAAGCTGTCTAAAATTTGCAGGAATGCCAAATTAAATTCCTTCTCTCTCTCTCCTCCAGCACCCCTTGGTTCCAGGGCACCAATCCTCTTTGTTTCTTAGTTTGTCTACAGTGAAGTTGCTGATGATCTTTAGAATATTATAATGCTCTGCCAGAGGTCTTAACCTTGCTGCCTCAAATGACATTTATGTAAATTGTCACCAGACGTTTAGGGCAACTGTCTTTTCTTCCTTAATAACATGTCATACTGATCTGGCTTTATTTGTATTTCATAAAGAGATGATTGATTAAAGAGGCCAAAATTAATTTAGATTGATATTCACTGGGCTCCTCATCGGAGACGCTGCAGTATGAGTCCACCATATTTTGCATTTTAATTTGCTTCTCAATAAACTTTATGCCTCCACAATCTCACTGACCCTTCTCACAGTTCACCAGACAAATTCCTGAATGCCTTGGCACCATCTCTCCATCCTTCCCACCCAGGATGGCTCAGGGGAGCTCCAGAAGGAGGTGAGATGCCCCTCAGGTGTGGGGTGGTGTCGCAGACATCTTTTATGGAAAATCCTTTCCTTGGGATTTTTCCTCCTGAGAAGCTGGGAGGCCTCAGGAACAAAATGTAAACATTGATTATCTGCTGCTGTGGAATGCAACAGGTGCATCTGTGATTGGCCCATGTTGGTTGTTTCTAATTAATGGCCAATCACAGTCAGCTGGCTCAGACTCTCTGTCGCAGACACAACCTTTTGTTATCATTCCTTCTTTTTCTATTCTTAGCTAGCCTTCTGATGAAACCTTTTCTTCTATTCTTTTAGTATAGTTTTAATGTAATATATATCATAAAATAATAAATCAAGCCTTCTGAAACATGATCCTCATCTCCTCCCCAGTCTGAAAACCCCTGTGAACACCGTCACAGGGTGGGCATCAGAGAAGGGGCTGAGCAGGTGGATCCCTTCCTCTGTCACTGTGTTTGCACCAGTTTGTTCCAGCAGCAATTTGCAGTTTGGGGTCCCATTCCTCCCAGGACATTGCGGGATGGAAGCAAATCCAAACCAGACCTGTTTAATTCATGCAATGTCCACTGAGAGCCTCTCTCATTATTCAGGTTTGAGTCTACTTATCCTCTGAGCTCCTTTCCCATTCTTTATGGTTCTCCCTGTGTAGTTGGGAAGTACATTTTAGCTCAGATTTACACTGGCACAGACATCAAAGCACTGACCCAGGAAGCCCAATGTAACAGGTTGTTTCTTTTGGGCTGCAGTAAAAGACCCTGATTTATTCTCAGTTTACCTACTAGGAGAGAAGAAAATATGGAGGCTAAAACTACTTGGGTGCTTTCCAAAAATTGGACTGATTTTACTCAGGTCAGTGTCCAGAGGCAGGGCTTCAGATATTATTTTTATGATTATTATTTTATCATCAATGTCCCCATAGCCCGGCACAGAGCTTAAGCATCTCAAGTGGTACGACAATTTCCAAGACATCTTGTCTCACAGAGTTTCCCAGAATGGCTGGGAGCAAAAGCACTTTAAGACTGGACTGAATGATCAAAATGTTACACAGAATAAAATTCCCATAGGATAGAGCCTGGTCATTTCTCAGAGGTATTGGCCATCTCTCCAGACACTGCTGATCAGAGATGGAGGAGAGAATAGGGCAGCTTGTGCTTGAATCTGTGTCCTTTCCTCTGCATCTCATAACATTTTGGAAGTCTGCTGAAATGAGTATTTTACCTGCTCCCTACCTTGTAAGGAGTTAAATGCTGTCCATGCCTTCATTCCTGCTAAATTCCTGCTTGGCTTTTCCCCTCCAGGAGCCTTGAGCTCCCTTTGCCCTGCCACCTGCAGCAGGGGCTGTGGGGAAAAGAGATTTACTCCCTGCTGGAGACAGCTCTGAACACTCTGCAGCCATTCCTGATGGCAAAATGATCTCTGGGAATGTGGAAATGATGGAAATAACCAGCTCCAATAACTGGCCTGAAGACAGCGTGTCATGCAGGAGGAGTATGCAGCATTTGTTCCTGTGATTTGCGGGATAAATCAAATACCTGGGTTTATGCTTCCTTGTAAAAGGCTTCTTTTGTGTACAGCTCTTCACACACAGTCCTTAGCACTATTTATGGATTATCTGAGGGCCCATTACCACCTCTGGGAGAGGTAATGAGGGGATGCTGGGGATGCTCACACTGCCTGTGCTTGTGTGGAACAGAACAAAGGGGTCACCTCAGCTACTGCAGAGGGTTCCCTGTGAAAGAGGAATGCTGGTTACAGGCACAGTGTGAAAAAAGGGCCTGCCAAAATGAAGTTATTCATTTGTTGGGGCTCCTTTCATTTAAACGAAAAGACAAATCCCAGTTCTTTGCAGAGGCTTCAAGGCAAGGACTTACCTATTGTCACCAGAACCCAGAGGTTTGTGTGGAGTAACCTCATAAGGAAGCTGGAAGATTTTAAGTTAAAAAAAAAAAAAAAAAAAGGAATATTATGTACTTTCAGAAATGGGATTTGGGTGAGAGTGATTTTGCTTACAAGCTTGTGTCACAAGTGCTGGCCTGCCTGTGCTCCTGCACATCTCCACTCTTCTCTCTGTGGATGGCTGGGCTCCATGCCCAGGAGGAGCAGCTGGATCCTGCCAGGGACCATTGCCCTGCTCCCCCTGGGCTGCATGCCCAATGCAAGGGCACCCAGTGGCTCCTGATCCCAGCTTCCAGCAAGGACCACCTCCATTCTGCACTTGGGTGGTCCTTCACTTTGACAATTCCATCGTGATCACAGAGCTGAGAGCAAATTTAACTCCCCTGGTGTCTGAGTCTGAGCCGTGTCACACCTGCAGCCCTGGATTCAATCTGAGTTTGGCTGGGGTGGCTCTGAGTGACAGAGATCCACTGTGCTCTCTCACAAGCACACTGCTGACTGAGGTGCCACGAGCAGGGCTCTGTCACACACTCTGTTGTTTCAAAATGGCAATGCTTTAATTGCATATTTCATATTTATGACCCTATAAAGAATAATTTTAATCTGACATTAACATCTGAATACGATTGCCTGAAAGACAATAGCAGCAATGACAAATACTGATATAAATCAAACCAAGTGATCTTCAGTTTCTAATTAAAGTTGACACTGAAAACTCAAGATAAGAGACATATGGAGACAAACACTTTTCTTTGCAAGAAGAACCAAAACCATATGGAGAAAAAGTGCAAAGATATCAAGCTAAAATCTGAACTCCTTGCCATCTGAAATGTCTGCAAAGGGAATCCTAAACCAATCATCTTCCTATAAAAAGTCATTTACCAGTCTCTTCCACAAGCCACTGAGTTTAGATGTGAGACATCTCAAGCTGTTCAGAACAACTGGGAATTGATTGTACGTAACCTACGTTGCAATTGTTTCACCAGTTGAGACCAAGAGACAGATGGCATGAATATATTTAAAGATGGGGACAAAGCTGATGTGACACTGTGCTGGCTTGCTGAAGCGAACAATGTGAGCCACAGACTTGTCATCAGATGAAAAGGATTTCATTCAGGAAAAAAAGAAAAAAAATGGGTGCCAGCGGTCTCCAGATGCTGGGGACTGGGAGAATAGCCTGCTCTGCTCCCAGAATCAGCCCCACCATCTGCATTCCCAGTAATCAAAACTTTTAACTGCTCCCTGAGTGCAAATAAGCCCTGGAGTGGGTACAGCTTTCATGGGGTACAAAGGAGCTTCAAACATGCACACAGGGCCAATAAGGAGCAGCCTCACCACAGGCTGCTGCTACAACTGTTATATTCCAGACTATTTCACTAGCCAAATATTGGGAATTGCCTTATTAAAGTGCCAGTGAAAGAGGGAGAGAAATTTTAAGGGTTTTTAGAGGCTTTAAATGATCTTGTGCAATATTGCAGTCTTAACCTGCCTGTTTGTAAGGAGCTCATCCAGCCTCAGCCCCTGATTTCTGTTGTGCCTTGGCATAAAGCCATTTGCAGTACCCAGGTTCACTTTTGCTGTGTTTATTGCATCATCAACTACTTGTTTATGTGAGGTGGAAGATGAAATGGTTAGCTCTACTACTTGTTTGCTGGGCAGAAACAACTTTATCTGTAACCTGATGTCTCTGCTCCTTCCTCTTAATGCTCCCTTCTCTCTAAAGGCCTTTATTTTGTTGCTTTAATGACAGTTTAAGCTGCTGCTTTAAAAATGAGTTAACTTCACATTTAGATTAGTTCCCATAAACCTGATTTTTAAAGGGACCTGATTATCTCCCTCGTTTGTAAGCATAATTTTTATTGCAATAACCGAAGATACAAGTTCTGCCAACTCAAAGCCTGGAGAGCAAAGGATGGAGCTGAGCGCATGGACTGTGCCAGGGCACTGAGAACAAGCCATGCTTTAATTCAGGTCAAGGTGAGGCTGTTCATAGGAAGGAAAACACACTCCTCAGAAGACCAAAGATCATATATTAGCCTTTAACAAATGTTTCCTCTAAAGAAAATCAACAATTTCCATCACACAGTGGCCAGGAATGAAGTTTTTACTCCCTGGTGAGAAAGGCAACTTGTTTTTACGGCAAAGCACAGGCAACTCAAAAGCAGCAGCCAGAGGAGGAGCAGAGACAGGGTGGCTTTCTGTATTTCCATGGCAGAAGAGCCAATGCCACGAGCCAACTTCTTTCAGTTCATCTCCAGCCAGCACTGAGGTTTGAAGAATGGTTTTGACACTGCTGTCTGTGGTCCCCACAGGTTTGTCAAGGATCAAAATGCCTCACTGCAGACCAGGGTATTGGGCTGAACATTAAGATAAGTGAAATTAATGCAAGTGAAATTAAGGCAAGTGAAATTAAGGTCCTGCTGGATACAGGAGACCAAATTGGCCCAGCTGCCCTAAATTCTGTGAATATCAAGAGTGGGGGGAGGTCAGTCAGTGCAATACCTATTCTTCATTTTAATATATCCTAAATATGTTTTTTATGCACCCACAGAACACCTTCTCAGTAGTCTACTGTGACCCATGCTTTGTTAAGAATGGATTCAAAATGGAACTTTGCTGAGTTTCCTCTTGTCTGTCCCCTGTCCATAGGCAGGTTTCTGCCACAGGGGAAGAAACTATTTAAAGTGGAGCATCTAATCAAACACATATTTAGTATTGAACTGTGTCAGCAGAGAAATATCTCAGCTCTACAAAAATGGCCCAGGTCCTGTGTTTGCTCAATGACATGCTGTGGGAAATTTTTAGGAAATAACTACAGTACTTTTCTTTCCCATCTTAGGCATTGTTTCAGGTTGCAAAAAATAAGCTGCATCCATCCCCCAACTTCATGAAGTTTTGATGCTGTGTTTGTAAACATGAAATGACAGCTGTGGCATAAGACATAGCCCCATTACCACCACTAATTGCTTATGGGTAACAGCAGCGAGCACTGTTAAACAAGCACTCCAGAAGAGCTCAGGGCAATGTTAGATGAGAGAATGAAGAAGATAAACTGAAGTAGAAGGTGTCCATTGCTTTTATTATGTGCTAGGAAAGAGGTTCTATTTATTGCTCAGGCAGTTAGGCTGACTGGCTTCACTTCCCCTGTAAGATGACAAGTTCACAGCCCGAGGTAGAGAGTCTGCATCAAACCCTTCTGTTTGTCTTACCAGAATAGCCTTAATGACCTGGCATCCAGATCACACACATCCAGCTCTCTCTTTACTCCTTTTAGTTCTCAGCAATTCGGGGGTCAGCAGTTCTATAATCTGATGGGTGAATAAGCATCTGTGAAGGAGTTTGATGTGTGTCACCCTCGGTTTGCTGGAATCAATCTCTGCCAAATCTTCCTGGGACACTACAGTGGAATAATTCGGTAAATCTAAGCCACACCTGTGGCTAACAACTTCCAAAGTTGAAAGACACCCTGCTTTTTGTTTTCTGACAACCCTGGGATGGCAGGGGAGGGAGAAATGATTGCCCTAGATGTGATAATGGCAATAATTTGATGGTGTCAGGTGTTACTTCTAAGCTGACAGATCTCTAGAGATATTGAGGTTAAGGCTTTGAAGGTGGCTCCATAAGAAAAAAGGTACTTCAGTGATCTAGGGCTTCTTTTTTTCTTTACAAGATGAAATCCTGACGAAGTCCCAGATGAAGGCACATCATCATGTTAATGTAATTACAGAGAAATAAGGACATGCAAGGGATGGTGTCAGAAGTATTAGAAATCACGCTAGAGGAGTGAGAACAGGAGAGGTTAGCATTTCCTTGTGCTAGTCAACATGAAAACTCGACAGAATCAGAAGAAAGTGACACTATTTAGCACCAAGCAGTGTTGTATCTCCACAGACATATCGCTGCCAGAGAAATCAGCAAAGGCAGGGGAAATGGGTAAAAAAATATCAGCTCTCTGGAATTTTTTAAAACTTGGCAAATTCTGTGCTTTTAAATTCATGAATAGGAATGTAATTCATAGTGGTTCCACTGTTTTTTTTTCTAACCTGTGTTTTGCAATCAGCTTCATTATTCTTGTTGTACAAATGAATTGACATTTATTACCTTTCAAGGGTTTCTTTTTTTTCACCCTGATTGCAACTGAATTACTGAAAGGTCCTTGGAATATCATACCAAAAAGGAAGCTGGCTAAGTGCTGTTGTTACCAAAAGTATGAAACAGAGACATCAGCAGAGTCCAGTGCAAAAAGCTCACAGATCTTTTTGTCAGAGTTCAAGGAGTGTTTAGCCTGTGTTTAACTCTATGTCTTAAGCACAGGCTTCCTTAGGTGCCTGACATTTTTTCTTGCGCCTATCACAGCATCCAAGAGTGTTGGAGAAATACACACTCAGACAAGAATTAAATATATATATATAAAAATTAAAACCTTGTATAAATAGGCAAAGAAAGGCCTTGCATGTGGAGAAACAAATGCAGATCACAGGATGAAGAGACAGACTTGGAGACTTTGCTAAATATATCTGGATTCAGCAGGAACCCATCTGATGTGAAATATTCCTTCCAGTTTAATATGAGATAAGGGTAGAATTGGGAATTTGCTTTGCTGGAGACAGAAGTCCTGCAGCCTAAATGAAACTGGGAAGTTTGTGAGAGGTTCTGACAGTGCAGTCAATCAGTTTGTAATGGGACAATACTGGGAGATCCTGGAGGGCTGTGGGCAGAGATTGCAGCAGACTGGGTTTGAACTGGGGAGTGAAACTCTGAAGAGCTGCCAGCTAAAAGAAATGAAAAGAAAAGGACAACCGGTTTTGTTGGAGCCTTTCATTAAAATATTGGCAGCTGCTGATGCATAACAAAAGCTCTGCTTGTGCTATGAGATATTAGAGTGGAAAACCAAGGAGGCAAATGTTCTCTTCAATTGCAGTGCAGGAGTGAATGGCTCCCAGCCAGCACAGAACACCTCCGAAAGGAAAAATTTCAACAATGTTCTCATCAAGTATTCTAATCTTTCTCCATTTTGTTAAGGAGCAGTAATTCTCCCTCATTAAATGTTTCTAGATTATTGGCCGGGGGGGATGGGGGGGGGGAGGGTTGTCTTTTAAAATTTCGTGGTTAGTTTTTATTCTAAAGTTGTTGTGTAGCTCCAGATAAACTTTGTATGAAGCTTTCCTGATAAAGATAATTTCCCATATGAAATTGGTCATGACTGGAGAGGCAAAATGGAGTGGGCTTGACACCTGCAGTAGGAGTGTCTCTTTATTCTACTAGAAGTACAGGGAAATTTTACCTTTAATGACCTTTACTGTCCTTAGTATTTGCAGATGCCTTCTAAATGTAATCTTAATGTTGGTAATCCTGCAATGTATGGCTTAGGGAATTAGCAATGACATTTTATATCCTGAAATGCCTGGTACACATGAATCTGAATTTTATCTCCATGTGATTATTCATCAGGAAGCAACCCAAGCATAAAATAAAATAAAATAAAATAAAATAAAATAAAATAAAATAAAATAAAATAAATCTAACTTGTTTTTTTTTTCAAGATGAAAAATTATTCTTTTAATGAAATTATAAGAAAATATAACATTTAGAGAGGTTGGGCTTTTATTTGTTTCAGACATTACTAATTCTTACGTTATGTCTTTGTGAGATCATTTCCTTGGTAAATTATTTTTTCCATGTCCTGGCCAGAAGGAAGTAGGATCATACAGATTCTCTGCTCACTTTTGCTTAGGTCTCCAAATTACCAGGATAAGTTATATTTCAAGCAGACAAGGCTCTCCTCAGCGCCAGCAGCCTGAATTCCCATTGACTCTGTCCTGTTCTGCAGCTGCTCCCTGGGGATGGATGGGCTGGGAATGCCAGCATGGAGCAGGGACAGCAGTGACAGCATGGGGCACAATGGGCTGGGAGTGCCAGCATGTGTCAGGGTCTCTAGCTTGTCACAGTGACCCCAAGAAAAGTTGGAAAGTCTCTTTTCCCAGCCCAGCACTCGAAGAAGCAGTCAGGGCTCTTCATTTCTCAGTCTCAAGGTTGTTTATTGTTCCTTATCTATAAAATTCTTTCTCCTGCCCTGCCCAGGTCCATCCAGCAGGACAGTTCCAGGCACTCTGCCTGCCCCCAGGGCACTGTTATGGCTTTATACTAAAAACTACATGTACAATGTTTACAATTACTTTCCAATCCCTACCACCTGTGTTAGACAGTGAGCTTCTACTCTAAACCAATCTGTAAGTGCCACCATCACAGCAGAAGATGGAGGCCAAGAAGGAGAAGGAGAAAGGCTGGACACGCCCAGATCCCTCCATCTTGCCTCCTGAACCCCCATACCAAAAACTCCAAAATCTACTTTTCCACCCTGTGATAACTTCACTGTTATTTTACCTAAATTGTCATGGCTTGCAGATCTTCATCTCAGGTTGGTAATTTGCTCCGTGGGTCATAATCAAACCCACAGGTGTTCTGGGCTCTGTGCCAGGGTCTCTGAGCCCCCTGGCAGGGTCCTGGCCATCCAGGACAGCCAGAGGGATGTGCTGGGTTCCCACAAGCATGTAGCAGGATAGGGTGGGAATGCCAGCATGGGCAGGATGGGCTGGGAATGCCAGCATGGAGAGAATGGGCTGGGAATGGGCAGGATGGAGAAGATGGGCTGGGAATGCCAGTAGAGGGACTTTGGGGTGCGTGGCATGGACAGGGCACAGCACAGGGCTCAGCAGGAAGGCTCTGCCCAGGGAGGCAAGTTCAGCTTGTTCTATTTAATGTCAGGTCATCCCTGTTTTCATTTTAGTTTTCAGTTTAAAAATGAAATTTTAAAAAAATTGAAAAAGAAGTAGTGAAAGTGGGATAATATAGAATTTAGAGAAAAATATCAGTTACAATATTCACCAGATATTACTAAAACATCAGCTAAGTTACTAAAATCATGATATTTTAATGGCATCTGCAGCATCTATTTTGACATACGATGTCAGGAAGCATCCTATAAATGATTCACAATTCCTTTTCTCCAGAAATCAAACAGCCCATTCCACAGGTTGCTGATCCTGAATGAATATGCTAATTCCTGATAATAAACATTTCATCCAAGTGGTTTCCATTCAACACTCCTGACAGGGCTTCTCATGGGACATCCTCATGGAAACTAAGCTATCAAAGGATAAGAGGAAAGGTCCTCTAAAGTATTAAAAACTGGTTAAAAGATAAGAAATAAAGGGTAGGAATACATGGACTGCTTTTCCATTGAAGGGAAACACTCCAAGGCTTTCAGCTGGGAATTGTACTAATCAGCACATTAGCAGAGATCCTGGAGGCTCAAGTGTAGTGGCAATAAAAAAAATTATCAGGATAATCAAAATGCAGACTGAAAAGCTTGGACTTTAAACTCACAGAACTAATAAAATAACAGATAAAATTTGGTACTGAGAAGTCCAAAGCAATGCTCAGGGCAGAATATTAAAACAGGAGGAAGGCAACAAGAATGCTCAAAATAGGAGGAAAGATCACAGATTTGGAGTCTTTGCTTAAAAAATAAATGAAAGGGATGCACGTGATGGAAGAGATTACATCGTAAACAATAAAAAGGAAAAGCATCAGGAGTTATTACTTTACTGTTTGTCAAGATGGGTGTGCAGGAACATAACCAGCAATCTTACTGGTGAGTTCGTTTAACAGAAAGAAGAGGGAGTTCTTTCTCACTAACTGTAAAATTAATTTGCGAAACTCATCGCTACAAGATTTTTGGAAAATAAAATTAAACGTGGATTCAAAATGTGATTAAACTCTTTAAGGAGAAGCGCATTAGTGCCTGCTAAATGCAAGTCTGCTCAAATCTTTTGTCACAGAGGCTGAATCATTGAGCACAGCAGGGAAAGCATTTCCCTGTGCATCCCATTGCTTGTGCTCCCTCCTTGGTCACTCTGAGACACCAAGAACACAACGAGGAGGGCTCCTCATGGGATGTCCTGCAGGAGTTTCCAGGGAAAGGTGGAAAGGTGCAGCACAGAACAGCTGCTCAGTGTTTTTAGGGCTTCTTCCCATGTCTCTCTGAATTTATTGTTATCCCATAGGCTTGACCAAGAGACATTAAATTTCAAAGTCGAAACAAAATTAGTCTCCTAAAATCAAGCACATGGGGGAAAAAATGAAAGTCCAGAATGGACTTTGCCTGTTTAGTTTTGTTCTGTTTTTATCTCTGGTGAAGGAAAAAGAGATTCAGGCAGTAGTATCAGAATGTGTGCCATTCACCTGTGATTCCCCCAACTGAGGCTTTTCTTTTCCCTCCTGCAGGAATATGTGACTGATCTTATTTTTAAATGGCCTTTCAGAAAGGCCATTTATATTTAGGTGGAAATACCTTTGTCTGTGAATTAGGGATTAGCATAAGGGGGTTTTTCCGTGGCTGGGAGATGATGCTGTGCTTCCCTCTGCAACGATTCCCTGGTGAGTCTGTGCTCACCATCACTCACAAAAGGTGAAGCAAACCCACCCAGAGCCCCTGACATGCAAAGGCATTTGGGAGTGTTCTGGCAGGTGAGAGCAGTGAAGCTGAATGCTCCTGACATGGCTCTGCAATGAGAAAAGCTGGGAAAGGAAAGGGCTCTGCTGACCTCCCTAATGGCTGCATGTGAAAAACGCCAATCAATTGTTCTGAAATTTTAAAAGTTTCATAATAATAAAATGGCTATAGAAATAGCAATATAATTAGAGTAATAAAAATTTGGGCAATTTAGATTAGGACAATATGAGACAATAACAATGAAGAGTTATGGACAGTCCGAGTACCTTTTCCTAACCCCGAAAATAACACATGTTAATAGAGGATTAACCCTTAAAAACAATAACCTGTTGCATATTCATACACCTCATACATGATGCATAAATACCATTCAAACACAGGATTCTGTCTGGTCAGTTTCAGTTTCTTCCTCTGAATCCTGACAGCGTCTCCACTGCTGAGCAAGGCAGGAAGAAGTTCATTTCTCCTGATAATGGGGCAATAAATTCTCTTTCTCTGAAAGACTGAGGTGTTCTGTGGCTGCTATCTGGTGTGAGTACCTCATTCCTCTCTTTAAAAAAATATCCCACATACATAGTTTCTATTTTAACATTATGTTATAACCTAAAACTATATTTAACACACTAAAAAAAATTAATACAGCATAACTTTCTAACACAACACATATAATATTCATTTTAATATTTGTGAAAAGCCAATCATAAAATACGCATTTTTCACACTGCTATTTAGCCTGAATTTGGAGATTTTCTGATGTGGGTTTGGGTTTTTTTTTTCTTTGTTTGATGATGATCTTTCCAGTCATTCTGCATTTGGGGATTTGTGAGTGATTGTCTTTGCTTGGGTTCCTCCTTTCCACACCCAGCTCTCCCTGGCCACTCTGCTGATGCCCTTTGCAGACACAGCCGGGGCTGGGCAGACTCAGGGACAGGTCACACCATAGGAACGGGCTGCAAGGAGAGCAGGGAGGTGGGGACAGCCCCTCACAGCCCATCCCAGCCTCTTCATGTGAGATGGGTGTATTTCCCTCCTTCCTTTTGTTATGCAAAGTTTATCTCATTTTCTTCAGTTTAATTAAATCCTTTTCTTTGTGGAACTGTCAAAATCTGTCTCTGCATCTCCAGCTTCAAGAGAATGAAAATCTCTGGCTAAGAAATCCTTTGTAGCTTCCAATTGTAAATAGATCAGCAGATCCTATTGTTGATTCCTCTCAGGTCTTGTGTTTGTTGCTGCCTCATATAAAGTTGGCCACTGCGTGTTGAGGAGCTTCACAGACTGGTATCTTGATTTCTCTGCTGATGATAATTGAACTAATATTAAGCATATCAGTGCTTCAAATAAAATACCATCAGCCAAACCAGGCCTGTTTGCATCAGTCAGTTTAGCCACCCACTGCTTTTCAGTATCCTAATTCTGTGGAATTAGGGGCTGCCATTGATTAAAATCAAGTGACCCTCTCTGCTGGTGAAGGTCAAGTGGGGGCTAATGCAGCAAAATGCATGTAAATGTCACAGTAACATTTTTGGGGTATTTTGCCTACTTCAGTTCAGGAACTGAGCAAAGTATTATGCATTCTGTGAATAATTTACAGATGAAAACAAAGGGAAGAAAGAGACAATGACTTGCTAGTCCTGATGGGTCTTTTCCAATTTGTTGCACTCTCTGGATGTGGGATGAAATGGCATGTCCAAAATCGCTGGGCAGTGACACATCCAGGTTTCCTGATACCCTGCCCTGAGCCACCTGCTTCTGCCTCAGTGCTAATGGTGTTCTTACTAATGGTGGCATTAGAAGTGTGATTACTGCCATCATTATTTTTAGTCTATGAAACTGCATGCATGACCATGTTTCACTTGGAAAGAAAAGTAAATTATTTAAATAGCTATTTAATTGGGACTTCTGGTGACATAGAAACTCCAACAATTATCTACAGCATGTGAGAATACATGCAGCCCTCAGTGAAAGAGAATGGGCCCATCCCCAAATTATTCCATCTGGCAGAATCAGTACCTGCTGTAGTTCACACATGAATAGCATTAATTTGCATGTAAATAGAGGCCTACATGCTTCTGTGGAGCTAAAAGCTGTATTTCAACATTTCACAGTGGAATTAGGCAGTGGGCACATCACTACATGGTGGTTCAACCTTGCAGTGACGTGCCAGCTAAAATCATTTTAAATGCTCCTCTCCATATTCCCCGGTAGGATTATTCACTGAAGCAGTGTGTAAGAGCTCAGAAGAATCCTCTATTGAAATGCTGCCAGCTCCCAGCTACGATGCTGACATTGATGTTGTCAGCTGAGATTAAGCATTGGTCTTAACGAATGCTGACAGTCATGTTTCTTAGGTATGGTCCTCCTGTACTTCCTTTCAGCAAAGAACCAAAATAGCAAGGCTGGACATGCAGAGAGAGATGCAGTAGCAGGGATGTTTACCTGCTACTCGAGCTTTATTCTTTCCTTTCTGCTTGCTTCCCTGAGAAGTGCAGCACTAGCAGTTAACATTTTCATATCAAGATGTTACAGCAAATGTTCCTGTATTGCTTTCAGGTAAAATAAATACATACACCGTGTTCCTCCAGCAAAGCTTTCAGAGGAACTGGGACATTGCAGAGTGACTGCACAGAATGAAATCAGTCCTGCCGCTGTGTTTGTCACTGAAACTGTGGGAAAAGCAAAAACCCTCCAACAACCTTTTTATGTCAGAGAGTCAAGGCATTACTTTATTCACAGAATTCACAGAATTCACAGAATTCACAGAATTCACAGAATGACCAGGTTGGAAGAGACCTTAAAGATCATGGAGTCCAACCCAGCCCCAACACCTCAGCTAAACCCTGGCACCCAGTGCCACATCCAGTCTTGTTTTAAAGACATCCAGGGATGGTCACTCCACCACCTCCCTGGGCAGCCATTCCAGAGCTTTATCACACTTTCTGTAAAAAAGTTTTTGATTCTCTGGCCAGGATGTACCACAGAAACCATCTCATGCACACATAGCCCGGGTGTGCAAAGAGAATCATTCCATGACAGGTATTTCTGCAGGACATTCTCCCAAACTTTATACAGTCAAAACCCATAGAGATGCACTGCTTTAAAGTTCATTGGTCCAGAGCTGAGCAACTGCCAGTATTCAGTTTCCCATTGGATCTGAACCTCCTCACCTCCAATGTTAATTAGATCTTCGTTCTTCAATTTTCCTATCAGTCCTTTCCGGAGCAGATGTCTCCAAGAGTTTGGGGTAGATGTTTGTAGGTGGACACTGATGCTCTGTTAATGGCTGCTGGTGGCTCTTTATCTTTTGGGCTACTCCCAGTCCTGTTGATCTGTTGAGTTCATCAGACTCCACCTGATGGAACAATGACCTGGAAAGAAACTTAAAATTCTTTTTCCTGAGGCAAAGACAAACAAAACACCTTGACTGAAGTTATATTGAAATTTTTGAAGTGGTATGTTTTCCAATGTGTTGTCTTAGTATTTCCTTTGACAGATTGGAATTTCTTTCTCCTTGCCCACAGAAGCCCTAGGCTTTACCCCATTGCCATTAAGTTTGTCTTTTGGCCCTTTCCAAGCATATATTTGAGGGGGCTTTTCTGAGGGTCTGCTAAGTCCCAGTGGCATTCAGACAGAGCAACTGAGGTTCCATTTCAGAGCCTCGAGCTTGCTGTGGTTTTAAATTTGTTTAGCTCATTTTACACCTGGTTCTTGTGACATGCGCAGTCCAGAAAGCTCCTTGCCTGTGATGCAGGGAAGACTTTACTCTGCTGGTGTACAAATATGCTGTTTCCCTGCAAAACGAAGGTGACACTGTTAAATTCAACAGCAACCCTTTCATGTTAGAACTCCCCTGAGCGAAATCTCGGAATTAACTCCCCTAGTTACTAAATATGGAAAAGGATTGCAAATAGTGATGGGGACTGGTAGCTGCAGAGTGCAAGGAGTTGCAGCCTGCGTAAAGACTAAGGTGAGTGTGTTATAGATACATATTATAATACTGGCTTTTTGCAAATATTAAAATGGATTTGATATGTGTGGTGTAAAGTAACTTTGTTATAAAGATATCAGGGTTTTTTCTGTTGTTAATTAAGCTTAGACATAGTAGTGCAATAGCTGATATCAGTGTGTTTGTGTTAAATGCCTGCTGGGATGGGGTAACACCCAATGCACACAGGATGAGCACACCTGGACAGATGTGCCAACCATCAGCACTCACCCTCTGAAGGCAGAGTGCACCAAGGCCCAGACTGGAGGGGATAAAAAAGGACTAAAACCACAACCAAGGAATGTCCATGCTCTTAAAAGGTGGATCCAAGGAGGAGCCATGCTAAACAATTCTTGGAACATGTAAATTATTTTAGGGGAAAAGTTTCCTATGCATAAGGGTTTATGAATACACAACAGGCTGAGGGAAGGGAAAGGTATTTAAGGGCTATCCCCAAGATAACAGGATGCTCCTGGCTCAGTGCCAAGATGCACAACACATCCATGGGCACTGAGCAGCCAGCAGGCACTGCCTGCAACAGCTCAGGATGTGCTCCCATCTCCTCCTGCCCTGGAAAACTCAAACAGAATTGCCCCGAGGCACCAGGGATGTGTTTCCTCGTGAATTTTTACTGCAGCTCAACTGCAGTCAAGCAATGCAGTGATGGCAGGGTTGAAACCTGAGTGCATAATGTGTGCTTAATACTGCAACCTCAGAGCAGACACACTCTGGAAGTGTATTAGGACACACTTTGAGGTATATCCCTTTAAGTAAAACAAATAGATTTTGCTTTCCACTTTTTGATGCTTTTCCTGATGCGCTATTTACAGACTTGTGTATTGAAAAATCACAATGAAGAAAGGGAAAAAAAAAGTCAGTGTGGTCTTCCAGAAGGAAGGCAAATGTCTGGTGATGGTGTAAAGTGGGTTTGTCAGTGATTTACTGTGGGAGGGGCAATCCAGGGTCAGATAATGAGATGGGAAAAGCAAACAAGGTTGTTGTAAAGAACAAGGTCCTGCCTTCTGCTTGACATTCAGGTGCAAAGGGGTTGAGTTTGAGCCTTTTTTTACTGCAGTGAAGGCAAGAGAACTTCTCTCCCTCTTCCCATGTCCTCCATAAGGACAGGATGAAGAAGCTGTGTGGTGACAGCTCATGAGAGGGCCGGTCCATTTCCCATTTCCAGCTGGGTGCCCCTTTGGTGGAGCCCAGGAGGAGCAGGGCAGCAGAGCAGACAGGCTGAAGGGCTGGTTAAACACTCCTGTCAA
Organism: Melozone crissalis; assembly: GCF_028551555.1. Taxonomy (NCBI): domain Eukaryota; kingdom Metazoa; phylum Chordata; class Aves; order Passeriformes; family Passerellidae; genus Melozone; species Melozone crissalis. The sequence continues at coordinate 16,961,540 of NW_026535785.1, read as the reverse complement.
TGGGCATTGTCCCTCAGACTGCCCTTCCTGCAAGCGGGACAAAGTGACATCCTTGGGAGCATCCTGAGAAACAAACACCCCACCCACAAAGGGGCTTCTGCTGTTGTTTATTATCATTGCCAATCTGTTTCAGAGGGTAAGTGGATGAATGAACATCCTTATTGACATTTCCTTTGTGGTTATGTAATCAGGTTTTCATATTAACAAAATTCCTTTAAATGCAGAGCAATTATTGGCACTTTTTAAATATATATCTTGGAGGGAAGCTCCAGGTTTTTACTTTGTTTCCTTTCACTATATCACACTATTGCAGAGACAGGCTATTTTCACAAAGAAATGAGTTGTATCTTTATACCAAGTGCTGTTAAAGAGGATTATAAATAGGCTTTAGACTACATGCTATAGCTTTGCTTTGCTGTTGAAAAAAAACCATCAATCACCTGGCTGAGACTAAATCCTAACATCTCACCTTCCTAACAGATTTTAAAGGTCACTGATGTATAGAAATGTTCAGCTTAATCTTAAATGCATTGACTAGTCTGGCAAAAGCATTTTAGGGTCTTTTCCTTTTTATTTTCTGCCAGCTATTTAAAATGTGAAAGAAGTGTCACTTATAACTAAAGAGTGGATCTTCAAGAGAAGGCAGAGTACCAGAGATCGGACTTGAATCTCAGAACGGTCCCTGCAGCTCTTGCTCTGCTTCTCAGCCTACCTGATTCCTAACGTTTGCAGATTGCACTGGCTCACCCCACTCCCCCAAACAGGTTATCAGCAATCAGCTACATGCTGGGGACACAGAGCAACCTCAAATGAGCTCCAGCCTAAAAATAGCCATTTTCACATTAAAATCTTGAATCAGGCGGGAGAATGGGCTGCAGCTGGGACATCTTGTGTTTGCTTATGTCACCAATGGCAAACACCTACAACAACAAAAATATCTCCTCCACCCTGGAGCTGTTGGGATTCTGCTTATTAAACATATTCCTTGTTGCAATTATGTAATACATACACAAAATAAGCTGCAAATTGATTTCAGATACCAGTGGGTAGGATAAATAGGACCATTTTCAGTCTGCATCCATCCAGACATAGCTGTGATTAATGCTCAAATTTACCCCACAAAACCAGCACCAGGTAAGGCATTTACTGCTCTTCACATGCTGCTGTTTGTTGGCAGACACAGAGAGGCACCCCAAGATGAGTCAGAGGGTGTTGGACTGAGTTCTGCTGTTTGGAGGGGATGTGTTTGTCCTCCCAGGTCACCCTTCCATGGGCTGTGGCCCTGCTCTCCGGGGATATCTGAACACCTGTGTGCTCTTTGGAGGCCGGGAATTAATTCCTTGTTTTGCTGTGCTTGTGTGCATGGCTTTGGTTTAATGTTGAACTGTCTTTATCTCAACCCACAAGTTTTCTTTGACATTCTTGCCTCTCTCCCTCATCCTTCTGGAGACAGTGAGCCAGTGACTCTGTGTCTTAACCCACCACACACTCCTAAGCTCTAGGGTTTTATTTTCCAAAATTTCCAGTCAGGGGCACAAGATAAATCTGAGATATTTTCACATTCTTGCCCTGTATTATTTTGTCTTCATTTCTCCATCCATTTTCTGCTTTACTTTTCAAATTTCTCCAAGTTTGCAAAAGAAATCAGTATAAGATCCAAACAGGAAGTACTTCTTCAGTAGATTGCAACCCTCTTGTTGACTGATTTCTTCCCACTATCCCAGCCATCATTTTTGAAGAAACACTTATTTCCCTGAGTAAAGGTATATTTCTGGCACGTGGTATATGGAAGTAATATTCACAACAGAAGTTTGCCTTCACATCATAGCTGGATTAAGTTCAGCAGTAGGAAATGGGGAAGGAGATGGCTTGTTGGGCCCTGTGCCTAGCCTTGTAAGCATTACAGGATGGAAGGAAGCTGGATGCCCTCCTGCAAGATGTGCTATAATTCAGCCACAACTTACTGGATCTAAGGATTGCTTACATGGAAGGAAGCAATAATTCATTTGATGGTGGGATTTATTGGATGAAATTCTTTGGCCTGCGCAATGCAAATCCAACTGGATAGTCACAGCTCTCCTTGCTTACTTTAAAATCCATGAATGCTACAGGCTGATTCAGCTTGTGTTTGGTGAGATTGTGTTCAATTTCCTATCTGCAAGACTTGCTGAAATAAGATGTTAGGAACTGGCATCTTGAGCTGCATGTGATTGTGCAGCATCTGTTTGGGAGCACAGATTTATCTCACTGCCTTTTCAGTTTTGTTTCCTTGATGTCTCTGAAAGGTTTGGTCATGCTAACAATGTGTCAGGCAGTCTAATGCTGAGGGCCTAAATGGAAATATTCAGAGCCAGCCCATTTAAAGCCAAGTTGCACAGAGTTAACAGCAGCAGAGGATGCTGCTGACAAGGTTCGTCTGTCCATTTATCCATGTTGGTCTGTCCATTTACCCAGGAGCAGAGGGGCTGTGCTGAGGCTCTCAGCTCTCACAGCTTTGCTGCTCCAAAATGGATTCAATTCCCTATCAGAACTGAGCTATCATAGATATTCTTCATATTTTTTAGCAAGTACAGGATGAGTTCAGCCTCTAAGATAGCAAATAGCAAAAGCATCCTGTGTATGGATAAATTCACTTAAACGTAACTTAGAAGCTTATGAGGAAAAAAAATACTGAAAATTAAAATATGAAAAATTAGTGATGTGAAATGAACAAAATGTTTCAATTGATAAGGGGGGATTTTCTCATTTTGAGAAAAAAGCCCCACACCAATAATTTTGGACTAAACTGGAAAGGCATTCTCTCTGGATATTTCTATTTGCCTAGAATTTTGCCAGCTTTAAAAAAATTATTGTTGGGTAAAAGAAAAAGGTAAAGACTGTGTAAGAAGCATGACTGAGCAGTATCAAAATGAGAGGAAAATAAAGGTAAATATTTTTTTATTTGAAGGAATCCATCTTCCTTGGAAAGGCAAAGCCAAGGTGTGGGAGATCTCCACTGGAATTGCTGCTGAGAAGTCCCTGAGCTAAGAAAGAGAAAGGTGTGAGTTGAGTACAGTTTCTCTAATGCAATATAATGTATATAACTAGCCATGCACTGAAGTGTATCATTAAATAAGCATGGAAATAGACTGGCTGTGTTCGGTTTTATTCCAATTTGCTTTAAATTTTTTTGCTGCATTTGCTAATAATGTACTTGTTTAATAATAAACAGGATCCAGAGGAGAGGAAAAAACATATCTGGTCTGAGCTTCATATAATGATGAATAAAACCCGGGGCATATACAAATCCATACCAAAAATGAGATATCCACCCTAAAAGGGAACACGTAGAGCCATGGAAGTTAGTAAGAGATGAGCAGAGTAATTAGTTCTATAACCCCAGTGCTTTACTAAAGGCATATTTAGAATATTTATGTAAACAAGTAATTGTTTAGATGTCCTAATTTCCCACAACCACATCCCAGGCACTACTAGCTCCTGGTACACTCATGGAATAAAAATGGAAATAGCCTTGAGCTGCCATCAGTTGCCACTGCACTTGGAGAACTGGCATTTGCCTTGCAAAGCAAAAACAGCATTGCAGCGCCCTTAGTTCCAAAATTACCCTTACAACCATTGTACCACACTTGGGTCACAGAAGGTGGAAAGGCTCCTTTTGAAATGTTGTCTTCTCTTATTCTTATTGATTCTTCTCTGATTCATATTGATTTCCACACCTGGCAGCCTGGTGTGCAGTAAGGGTTTGTATCAGGGCAGAAAGGTCTAATTTCCTGTCTGTGGAAGGGGAAAACTACTTGGATTGACTTAACCAGCTTATTCTTCTGACCATGATGCAAACCCTGCCATTATTGCCTGCTTGTTCCATGGTGTGTCCTGAACCAGCCATCCTGAACTAAGACATGGTGCTTTTATAGGAACCAAATCTCTGAACCTTGGAGGAAAATCACAAAAATAGCTCTTCCTTCCCTGCAAATCCTGTTTGCATTGTACAATGATGACTGCACTTACATGCTAGACCTCCCTCATGAAACTTTGAGAGCTTTGCTGTCTCCTCTGGCTGGAGTGGTGACCTCAACACAAATGCTCTGGAGTGAAACATCCCATCTCCAGAGAGAGTAGGGTGGAAGATGGGGACAGTGGTTCAGGAATAGGTGTGGAACAGTGTAGGAGGACACAGTATGTGTAATGGAGAATGTAATCCTATCCCCCAATGAGCTGCAGCTGGACCCTATTACTAAAGATTAGGAGCAGGCTGGATGAGGCTGCACCTGTAACCAATGAGAACAGTGGCATAAAAGAGGAGTGAGAGTAGTCAGATGGCTGCTGCAAGGACCAGGAACAGTCAGTGCTCAGAGGAGGTATGGAGCTCTGGTGACATGGAGCCCTTCCACTGTAATGATAAAAGAACCCTTGATACATAAGACAACAGAATAGGGAAACTCTTTTCCTCATCCCATCAGTTGGACTTGTTTCTGCTGCAAGAGGACTTTTGTAGTCAGCCCAATACAAAAAAAGTCTGTTAGGTAAACAGGTCTGTCATCATGGGGATCAACTCATCTAATTCCTTCCTCAAACCCATTTACTCTTTTGTTCTCCAAAATATTAAATTATACTGAAGTTGACAGTGTAATTGAGGATTCTGTGGAACAGTACTTTTATTTTGTCCAAGAACCTGCTGCCAGCTTGATGAAACACTGAGTATCTGACTCTTTAATTGTCTTTTCTGTTCGTGGCTTTCTCTCTGGTCTGCCAGAAGTGTTGTGAGTGGTCCTTTAGCAAACCACTGAGACTCACTCTAACTCTGTTTCTCAAATGGAAATGGAGGTAGCTGCTCACACACTCAAAAGAAAGAATTGATTATTTACTAGGAGGGAAAACAAGCTAGATGGCTGCATGACTCTTTGCTTTGAGGGACTTTAACATATGCAAGGGATGTGCTCACTGATCCATTTAGTACAGCCAAATTGTATGACAATAGAGCTGAAGTCAAATATAAGGTGTTTTGGCATCTTATCCTAAAATATTCTGCATTTCTTTCCTATGACTGGTGAGTATGGGAGAAGAAGGGAGAGACAGAGCTGAGGGGAGAGCCCTTTGCTACCCTGTCCACACGCAAACCTCAGCACCTGAGCCTGCCCTCCTCATCCTGCCAGGAGACAGCGAATTCCTGCAGAGAAGTGGCACAAATGCTGGAAGCTGTGGCTGCCTGGCTTGCCACAGGTTAATCTAGAGATGGCAGTGCTGCTGAGGTGGCTCTCTGTGCAGGTTGGCTGCAGGAGCCAGCCAAACCACTCGGTGTGGAGTTTCTGTGCCTCGCCGAGCAGATGCTGCCCTGAGTGTGTGTGTTGGAAGTGTTTCCTCAGGAGCTCAGCCCTGGCACTGCTTGGGAAGGGCAAACTGGGCATGAAAATCAGGTTTACTTAGTGTGTGAGGAGGGGGAAAAGTCCTTAACAAAGCAACCAGCTGAGTCAGCTAGGAAGAAGTACAAAATATGAGAGATTAGTCAACACACACAGAGCCTGAGAGGTAAACTCTGCATTAGTGAGTGGAGCCATGCATGAGCCTGTTAAAATGACACAGCTAAATGGACGTATCTGTTGTGGGAAAGGGGATTTCTGGAAATCCTGCTGCAGCTGGAGACAACAGCAGAAGTCCCACTCACTCCCTGCAGTAACTCTTGGGTCACACTGGATACGTGGCCTTGCCCAGTCTGCTCTAACTTCTCATTGCCACCGTGTCAGACTGAGGAGGGGAAGAGAATGATCTCATTACTTCACTTATGGAGGGGAATAGCTGCAGCTAATTGGTCTGTTAAACAGCTCATTCAGTGAGAGGGTGCTCTCCAGCAGCACTCAGGTAATGTAAGTTGTCTCAAGCACAAACACAAGCTGGGGTCCAGAGGGCGAGTTGGTGACCAGGCCCTGCAGAATGCGCGGTGCCAGGGTGAGCACAGGCAGAGACAGACATCTAGTGGTGCCCTGGCAGCAGTGTGACAGTGCTGCTCTGCACTGCCTCAAACACAGCCTGGGAGCCCTCTCTCACCACCTATCCCCACGCTGGCTCCACTACAATACAGCAAAAATACATTCTGCATTATTCAATCATCAGCCCAAACTCCCATTTCTGCTCTCCTGCATAAACAGCACTGATGGTCCGAGGCTCTTTCATCTGAGAGCCCTGAAGGAGCCCCAGGGTGACAGAGAATTAGGGTGACAGAGAATCAGACATCCATCCTTTCAAGCATGATTCTTCCATTTAATGTGGGATCTTAACATGAATACATTATTATGTCTTGTTTCTTCTAGCAGGCCATCAAATTACTGCCTTGCCAGGTGTGGAGGTTTTCCAGTTCAAATAACTGCACTATCATATGGATTATAACAAACATTTATCAAGGCATTTTATTTTTAAATGATAACTTTAAATGGCAACTTACGTATTTTTAAGCTGGATAAAAGTCATAATCTTTATACTCCCTGCAAATGTGAACAATTTTCTGTCTGAGGTTTATCTTGTGGCATTATCTGCATAAAAAAACTTGAATAATTAACTTATATGGGCTTGCATGGAGGCTACCAGGACCGCCTTGCCCAGACTGACAATAATGAATAATGAGGTCTGTGTTGGCATTTTTCAGAATTATTCCACCCCTGAAATGCCCTGGTGTAAATTAATGGCCTGACCGAGGTTCCAGTGTGGATCCCTGGGGTGAGAAGACACTCCCTGTTTGCCTCAGCATGCAGTGCTGAGAAGAGCTGCCTGGATGAGATCAGACCAGCTTTCCTAATTTTACTAACCTTGTCTTGATACCTTCATACTGCCGAGGGTGATAAGAAAATGCATACCAAACCCCTTGGAGAACTGACAGGGAGGTGAGGAGTGTCTTTAAATCAAACAGCTCTCCAGGACTGGCTGTTAGTTTTCAGCCCCAGCAGTCTCTGTTAATTCACTTGCTCCCACAGCTGAGCTTTCAGATTACTCAAACTCCCTTTGGGTCAGCAGAGTTCCTGTGCTGGTCAGGTTCTGTAGTCTTGGGCAAATGCTTGGCTGACCACCCCAGCTGACCATCCTCATTTTAAAATAAAGTCAGATAATTCAATCTGAAGGTGAAAAATCCCCCTGTGCCCTAACTCCCTGCTTCTGTGAATACCCTGAGGATCTGTTTCTTATCCTTCAGAGATAACTGCATTTAAATAAATCACTGAACAGGAATAAAATTTGCTTATGATGCAGTTCCAGGGGATTTTCTTAACCCACGGCAGACTGGGTGTTCTGCTTCCTTAGAAATGTGCAAGTATTGTAACAATTGAGAGATCTTCTATTACAAAGGGAATGTCATCCACATATTTTCAGGAGGCAGCTGGCATGTCTTGGAAAGTGAACCTGCTTTTGCATTAGCCCAATACTGATGCTACTGAACAGGGGGCTGACTATTGCCCAACTTCTAAAACTACTGAGGATTTCCAGAAAATATGGTTGAAATATGAGAGAAAGTGAGCTGTGATATGAACTGAAACTGCAGAACAGTGAGGAGCTACTGCTACTCCTAAAATGAAAAGTATTTAAGTAAATTTGGCTATTTGTGTTAATAAGAATGAGGTTTGTTGAAGGCTAGGTTGGTTGTATTTTTTTTGATCCTGAAATCTTTCCTTTTCCTGTTGCATTTATGTACTTTGTTATTTTTTTCTGCAAGTGTAGAATTTGTTAAGAAGTGTTCAGAGGTGAATAATGGTATATGGAAAAGAAGTCCTGTGGCATTTCCAAGCCAGGTATCTGTCATATCTGTCACATGCCTCAATAACTCCAGCCTTCTGCCTTTCCATGCTTTTAAATATACCATTTTTAGTAAATCAACAAACAATCACAAAGATCGGAAATTTTTTGGAGAAGAATGTGTTGAGGGCATTTTCATTTTCCTCTCTCAGATGCTTCTGGTGGGTTAATAACTCCATCTACAGTTCATCACTGAAATAGTTCCAGAAATACTGGAAATATGAGCCTGAACCAGGTCTCTAAGAAGATAAAACCCAGGTTCTGTTCACATTTTAAGCAATGGGTGTGACGGTGTTCACAAGGGTTTTTGGATGAGGGAAGAGATGAGGATCTGACTCCATGTCTCAGAAGGCTTGATTTCTTACTTTATGATATATATTACATTAAAACTATACTAAAAGAATAGAAGAAAAGGTTTCATCTCAGAAGGCTAGCTAAGAATAGAATAGGAGAGAATGATAACAAAGGTTTGTGGCTCGGACTGTGATTGGCCTTTAATTACAAACATTTAACATGGGCCAATCAAAGATCTACCTGTTGCATTCCACAGCAGCAGATAACCATTGTTTACATTTTGTTCCTGAGGCCTCTCAGCTTCTCAGGAGGAAAAATCCTAAAGAAAGGATTTTCCATAAAAGACGTCTGTGACAAATGGGCAGTGAGGAGAATGCACCCGTGTGAGGGTAAAAGTGCACAATTTTGATGTGCTTTGCTGAAACTGCTTTCCAGTGGCAATGTGTAGGAGCTGTTCTGCAATGGGCGTGGGGCAGCCTGGTTTGGCTTTGGAGACCTTCAGGCCAGTGGGAAGCTGCTAATGGTATTTCTCCAGGGGGATATGAACTCCCTGAGACCCTACTCAGGGTGGGCAAGAGGCACAGATTCCATCCCAGAGCCCAGGGACAAAGCTGGAGGGGAAAAAAGTGGGGAAAAAAGCTCTGCTCAGCTGCAGACAGATACAGATGTGCTTTCTCCATGCCCTGGGGGGCCAGACAAGCTGGTTTCTCTGTGCAAGCCCCCCTTCACAGCAGCCAGCTCAGGACACACTGAAAGCACCTGTCTGAGCTTGAGGCACTGATACAGCTCCAGGCACTGGGCTCCAGTGGAGGATGAACAACAGGGGGGCTGATGAGGGTCAGGGATGTTCCCATCTTACAGAGAAATCATTTTTCACTCATTATTCTTCTGTTTCTGCTGGTCTTACCTGTAGCAATAGACCTGGCTGGCAGCAAACAAGCATAAAGTCCTTGTGCAGGAGCTACAAATACAGTCTGTGTTGAGTAATTTTATGTCAGTGGGCTCAGCTCTTTGTGGCCTGCTTTGTCCTGTACAAAACAGACATATTAAAAATTACTATTGTCTATTAGTCTAAAATAGAGGGGCAATGGCAATGAACTCAAAAAAGAAGCTTAACTACCAATCATTTACCATGACAGAGGTTATAAACTTGGTGGGCATCAGCTTTAATGTGCATGTCCACATGTGGGCAGAGGTTTCACTTCTTCTTTGGAAGCTGTAGGAGTTCTGTGCCTCTGTGATCATTATTTTCTAGGAATCTAAATAGGCATTCTGGTGTATTCATTACTTCACATTCCCATATTATTTTTTTTTTTTAATTATCAGCCAAAGATTTATTAACAACAGACTTATCTGGTGAGTTGCTTAAAAAAAAAAAAAACAGTCAAAAATTAAGGACAGGAATAAAAAACTTGTTTTCTAAGCCCAAAAAGCAAGTAGGAAAAAGAAGCAGGATATCATGGTACTCACAGTATTTTTAGCATGTTACAAATAGAAATGTATTTTCTGGCACAGTAGGACTCTGCTATATGAACCATATTGTAGGCGTGGAGGTTAGATTCCTGCAAAAACCATGAAGCAATGCCTTTCATCTTTGTCACTGGTGAATTCTGACTGTGGCACCATCTTATTCCTGTGTGATTGTCATTCCACATTGTTTGCTGGCACCTTTTACAAAATCTTCTGTCAAAATAACTCTAAAAACAGTACTTGAACTAGGCATTTAAGAAAATAATGTGGTTTATTCTCAATGATCATGATAGCTAAACATTTCTTTGTGAATCAATTTTTTCCTAGTGTTATTTGCTCTTGGAATCCTTGGAGATTATATTCTAGTGACATCTGTTAACACTGCCACACTTAACATGTAATTGGGAAGGGGGGAAAAAAAGAGAAAACAGAAAACAAAAGCCCGTGCCAATCTAAATGTGCTTGAAAGGTGCCAGATTGATAACTCTGGAGAATTGAGTCCTGTGTTTATCCTCTGAATTAGTGCAGCACAATCAGTGGCAGCAGGAACTCGCTGCTGTCACCCTGCAGTGTCTGGTGCTCGCTCAGCTGTGGGGGCAGCCTGGCTCTGCTCCCTGCAGCATCCTGAAGGAAAGGGATGAAGGCTGCTGTCCCAGGGTGGATGGGCTGCTCTGAGAACCCCAAACTCATCTCTAACAACCCCTGGCCACCCAAGCGAGGCCAAACTTCAGGCTGCACTTGGCAGCTCCAGCATAGAGCACAAATGGAGATTTTGAATTAAAAGTCTCCGTGGTGCCTTTCCAATCTCTTAACTGCATAATCCCCTGGTGTGTTTTATTTAATGCATAAACTGCCTGTGACACGACAGAGCCAGAGGCATTACAATCTATCATGTCAAGCCTTCATACATTAGCAGCACTCGTTAGCACCCCCTGGCACGGTGCACGAGGAGCTCTGAGTTATGCTAATGATCCATGGATAATGGGGCTCAGGGAGAGTTCTGATCCCACCTTCCAACCAGGGCTTTTAGGATGTGTCAGAGGGCGCACAGGCTTGGCACTGGAACTGGCTTTAATGCATCTTCAGAGCACCTTCTCTTGTATGCTCTGCTTTAATTGAGATTAAATGGCTTGGAAGGTCCAAACACAATTTCAAGGACAATGCAACATCTCATATCCTCAGTGAAAGGTTTTTAATGTATTTCCTTAAGGCCAAGACAGATATACCATACAAATACATTACACCAGGCTGATGTTAAAGGTCTGTCTCAAACTCAGAGAAGCCAACACAATTTGAATTTAAAACACAGCATGGCATTCCCAAGGCTGTGGCGGGGATGGGGTGAGAGAATGGCAGAGGAGCTTGGAGCCTGCAAGAGCACCAGCAGCAAAGCAACATTTTTTAAAGGGAGGTAGAAGAGCCTGGATCCTGTGGAAAGTCAGATAGGATTTGTTCCAGGGAAGGCTTGTAAGAGTATTCTTCTGGGAGTACAAACTCTGAATTCTCTGTGCAGTGTCAAGGCACAAGCAAAAACCATCATGAAAATTTGGGTTTTGTTTGTTCCCCTTGTCTTTACAGCATTGCTGTAATAATGGTTTAAGAAAACTTAAATAGGTGCCATATGAAAAGAGAAATAACAAAACAGAGATTTTAGCCCCCTCCTCTTTTTTTGTAGCTTCAGTTTAATACTTAGCATTTTCTTTGGTTGCAAACTTGTCCACTCTGCCTTGCTTCAGTGATGATATAAAGGTGCTGCAGTACGTTGGAAGATGTTGCTGCATTCCAATAATGATAACTGTGTAGTTTCATGACCCTCCTGAGCTTACATTTGAGGCCTCATTGGAAAATCTGCCATCATATCACAAGGATATGAAGTCTAATACTGCCAATTTTGTGAATTATTCATTAGTCTGAAGGAACAAGAAGCAACAAAGACACAGGCAGCTTCTTTTTATTTATGGTTTTACTACTCTTCATATTTTTTAAGTGAAGGGAATACAATTCTTCCATCTTTTCCCCAACAACAACAGCAGAAAAGAAAATAAAATGTGTATCCTTGAGAAGTTGGGATTTCTGGGAATACATTTTCCTCTTTTAGCTAGCATTTTAACATAAGGTAAAACATTTTTTTGACAAGGTAAGTAGAGTAAACAAAGATCAGTGAGAAAGCAGAAATTATTGAAGTACTGGAAAAACTGCTGCAGGCTACTTTTTCACACATTGCTGCTCAAGTCAGGATTATGCTATGACAGTTCTAACTCTCCTGCTGACATCCTTATAGACTCTATTACATTATTTACTTCTTGTAAAATAACATTCTATTACAGCTCCTTCATGTCCTGCTGCTAGTCTAAGTTCAAGGGGAAGAAATTCTGCTCTCCTCACTTCCAGCTCGTTAATACAGCTCTGAGGAGATCATTATTAAACAGACTGATCTGCAGCCCCTATTTCATGGCCCATTTTCTATTGCAGTAACAACTGTATTTCCAGAGTGTTGGTCCTCATTTACATCAACAGCACAGGTAAAATGTGTCAGGCTGTGTCTGGAAGGAGCAGGCGAAGCATCCCACCCTGTGCTGAGGATGTAATGTCATTTTTATGTCCCTAAGGGGGAAAGCTTTCAGATGTTTCCCTTGCTTTTCCATTGCAGGGAAAAGTGAAGCCAGGCATGCAGTCATAGCTGATTTCAAAAGGAAAAGAGTTGATTCTCAGTGGGGCTGCAGGAACATCTGTGGATAAACCAGGGCTAACAGCAGACAGGTTGCTCAAACACTCTCTGAAAACTGGCTTTTTCAGTATCAGGAGATATTCAAACACATATCACCGAGTCCCACGTCAGGATTCTGCTGAAACTTGTTTGCTGGGAAGACATACTTATTAGGACCTAGAAAATTAATTTACCTGTCTCTGAATCCTCACTCTAAGCCCAGTTAGGTGTGCCACTAGCAGAATATTCCCTCAGTCTGGCAGAATGCTCCCAAAGCACCAGCCTTTGAAAAGTCCTGCTTTCATCAGTGCCCCAAATCACCCTGGCAAGTCAATCACCAGCCCTGCTGCTTGCAGTGGGAATCTTGAAAGCAGCACTGAGTGCTTGAAGAACTGGCATCAAACCAGCCAGCAGTGACCACACGCCTTGAGCTGGTCAGGGGACAGCAACCCCTGGCAGGGCTCACACAGCTCTGAGCAGTGCACTCCATCATGCTGAACCTGCCTCAACATCCCCAACGACGTGGAGGCAGCATTTCTGCACTAATCATACAGGCAATGTGGTAATTATCTAATTATTCAGCCCTGGAGAAGAGATAGGTGCTAAAGCTCCCAGGAAAAAGGAATCATTTGTGCTCTTTCTTGAAGGCAAACTGTGAAACTACTGAAAAATCAGCACTGGATGGAAAATAAATGAATGGAGCCCCGTTCCTTCAACTTTTAAACTGAGTTTACTTTCTTTAAAAAGCAGCAGTATTTAATTATGGAGGTGGTGTTTCCTGATCAGAACAAAGCATTTGGCCATTGATCTCTGAAGCTCAGCAGGGACTGTGTGGGAATTAAGGGTGACTTTTGCCACTTACCTCTATGTGAGCCAGGATTCAAGTCACTGTCTCCAGCATTTTCAGAGTTTGCTGTTCAGTTATGGCACTGAAATCAGGGATAAATTTACATACCCCAATGTGCTGTGGCAGAGGCTGCTGCTGATGAACTGTTTCTTGGCAATGGCCATGGCTAATTAAATACATCATTCCTCAGGACAAGATCCTGTGATATCTTCCACAGGGGCAAGAGGTGAAAGTGGCAGGAGGTCCAATTTAAAAGGTGCAGTTACCAATTCTATCAGAACAATCAAACAGGGCAGATAACTGATATTTCTTTCAGTTATGGGGATATTGGTGAATCGAAAAGAATTATTTTGATTCTCGGTACCCTTTGATTTCCTGATATTTTGTTTTACAGCCTTGGTGGGTTGGTCTAGGGGGCCCACAGGCACTGGGATTCACCACACAGTTATGACTGGCACAGGAAAAAGCAGGTTGTTCAGGAGTGCTGCAAAATTTCACTTCCCTCAGGCGAGAAAGATGATCCCCTTCTTCATCCTCCTACTCCCCTATCTCCCCAGTCTGACCTGCTTTTTCCATAAGAAGTGTTGGTTAATCCTCAGAAAACATGTTTTCAAGGAATTTCAATAAAAATTCATGAATATCTGACCAGCTGTTGAAGTCAAGTGCCTGTGGAATGTTTTTAAGACCCCGTGTCCTAGCTCAGTTTGTTAGGACTGCTAATTCAATCTTTGAACCAGGGAGTCATCATATTTATCTGTTTGCATTTGGTTTTTATAGACCACCAATTACTGTTATCAAAATATGTTAAATTAACTGTGTTCTAGGAAAGCAGATAATTTCAGTGTAGACTGGTAAATATCCGATTATAAAGGAAGCTACCTTTTATTTATTGCAAAGGCTAGCACATTCATCAGCATGCCTAATTAAAATTTAACAATTAATAAGCAGTGGCAAACCCTGTACGAAGGTCAGTAGCAACCTAAGCAAACTTATCAAAAATGCAGAGGGGTTTAGAGTTTTTAAAAAGTTCATTCTGTCCTTAATTAACAGATCTAATTACAGCTCTGCCATAGCAAAATGCAAAATGATCTCTTCAAAAGACAAGGAGTCAAAGGTTTAATAGTGCAGATAACCTTCTTCTTCAGTACACACCGAGCCAAGTGTAGGAGGGAATTTTACCAAGCAGTCAACAGAGTTGATTGGATGGCTTTGAGAGAAATTTAAGCTAAGCAATACACAGAAATCCCCAAACAACAAAGGAATTGAGAGGGAATAAAAACTCTCTTGTGTCTTGGGATTTGAAATAACACCAAGTCAAGACTTTGGGTAATCTCCTTTCTTAGCAAGTTGTCAATGTATTTATTCCATGACCTTTGCTGGTTAGTTTTGAATAACACTTTCTGTTCTATAGACTGCATGTGTTTAATTATCACCTCATCCAACAAAAATGGACAGTGCAAAAATCAAGGATAATCTAGCAGAGCAGGGCTAAATACAATCAAGAAAAACACTTAAAAATTCCTGCAGTTAGTAGTCAGCTTTTAGGCACTGAAGGGCAAGTTTTACTGAAGGGTTTAGTAATGCACTACTCCTTCAAGAAGTCCAAGAAAAAACCTTGAGTTTTCTGTTCTGAGTTTTGCAGGAGGAGGCTGGAAATGAACAGAACTGGGTTCATCAGTAAGCGAATTAAATCTTCCTGGCTGATTTATGTGGGCAAGGGTCATTACACGTGGGTAATAGAAAGTGGCTGACAGAAAAACTAGACTGCTTAAAATTAATAATACATGGCTGAAATGAATTGTTACTATTCATCTTTACCTTTGGATTAGCAGGAAGAGCACAGGTATGAGAGGCAAGGTATCTTCAGGGAAGCCTGACCTGTGTGAATATCCTCAGTGCTCCCTTTCATACCCTGCCAGTGACAGAGGGAGTGCACAGGGAGAACACAGGTACATCAAGGAGAAGCAGTGGAATCACAGTCATTATCTTGGAGAGGCTCAAAATCACAGGAGCCATATTCATCTTGTGCTGGAATCCAAGTGCAGCATAACAAATTTTTCAACCAAAAGGTTCATTAAATGCAACATGAAAACAGAGAGGCTGTTCTGAGCCACCTCCATGAACTGGCCTCTAGCTTTACCATGGCACTATCATGACCTGAATTAATTTGCTGTGGCATGATAATTTCCTCTTGGCTGTAGGAGGGAAAAAATGAAGCCTGCTCAGGCTGATGAGCATTTTAAGACTTCTCTTTAATTATTTTTCTCAAAAAGAATATCACCTTCTGTTTTTAAAGTGCCTGGTTGGAACTGATAGACATCATCAGCTATCAATAACATGCTGTAGCAAGGTGGGCTCCTGCCACTCCAGTGCTGCAGAGTTGAAAGCAGAAATGGTGAGGCTTTTAAATGTCACAAACACACTCTGCACTCAAAGGAGCCAAACATCCTCTGAGGCCATGACATGACCCCCACCTCACCTTTAAAGAGGTGATCTGTCTAAAGTGTGGGTGCTCAAAGAACAGCTTTGGCTGACATTTGGTCCTTCCCTGCCTCAGTACAGCAGAAGAAACCGGTCCTGATACTTAAAAACGCAGATAGCAGCAAACACCACATTATCACATTCCTCTCCTCAGTAACACTTTGCTTTAAGATAAGAAATGAACATAATTACTTGTGTTCTGCTGATGGGAAGTGAGCTATCAGAGGCAGGCATTATTACTGTTACTGCTGTTATTATTACCCAAGTAGCAGGAAGTGCAGTGCTATAAAAACTCTTCTAAGCAGTCACTCCCTCTTACAGACCATTAAAGGTTCACTTCACACTTACATCTCTTTCTTCCAGACTCAGTCCTGAATCATTAATTTTGCACTTGGCATTCCTAAAAGAGAGCCTTTTTTTGAAGCAAACCCTTCTCTTGAAGTGCACCCTGAAGATGTTAATCACCAGAGAGGTACACTCAAGACAAAAAGCCATCCAGGTTCCTTGCATTTACTGAGACTTGAGAGCAGCAAGATGCACAGATTTCTGGTTTGTTTTCCAGCACCATACAGTGTCCAAGCTTTAGACAATATCCTTTTCTCACAGCAAACTGAGGAAGAGCAGTTGTTAAAATAGTGTGTGACCCAAGACACTCTGAAAGTGTGACAGATCAGACTGGAACCCTTCCTCCCTCACTTGCCAAAGTGTCAGTTTACAGATCAACTGGCTCTAAAGAAAAAAAAAAATGTTGTGCAGGTAAGACACCTCCAATGGAGATATTTCTTTATGCCACCTATCTCTATAATTTTTTTTTTCTTATCTTCCCCCTTTCTTTCCCTTTGTCATTTTTTTTTCTGTTTGTTTTTCTGTCCCTTTCAAGAGATTTTTTTGCTGTCAGGGATTCAGCAAAATTCAAAATAAATTTAAGGATTTTAAAATCCTTGAATATCCTTGAATAGTCCTTAATATTTTGTTTGGAAGTACACAAATGTCCTTCGCAAAAGAGTTCCTCTCTTCTTTTTAAGAACACCACAACACTGTGAAAGCAAGTGATTGCTAATTTTGGATGTCTGTGAAGCTTTTTCGTATTTTCCTACCCCAACACAAGTCATTCTTTAATAAAAGCAAACACATGAAGCAAATGATGAATTAACAAATGGAGATCACCCTTGTCAGATATTCTGAGGCTCAGAAATCCTGAATATCTCATACTTTATTGCCCTCTAGTGTTACTTCAGCAGCTATGGAGGAGATTGTTCTGTAAAACTGAACAACAAATGCAGTTCCACAGAGACAGGGCCAGAGCTGACCCTGACAATAAGTGGCCATACATCCACGAAAAGAGGCATTTTGCAATTCCTTGATTTATCCAACGGCTTTACTGACAACCAGTGCTTGGAATATTCATTTCCATCTCTATCTGTATTCCACCAAGGATGCCCCTGATGCCACATGGACATTTTGATCTAATCCCTGTTCTCCTGTGGCTGAAAGTTGCTCAGTGAGTTTAAAATGTTTGCTTTAGCAAGAGACCAATAAAAATAAAATATATGGCAGTGTAAGTTCAAAACAACATTGCTGTATAACGGCATAAACAAATTGGTATGTCACATGTTACAAAAGGATAAATTAATAGATTTTTTAAATCCTCTCCAATCTCGCATTAGCTGTTCAGGAAAGTTCTCTGAACTTCCTGGAAGTTTAGAACCCAGAGCAGCAGGTAAATGCACTTTCCACATTCACTGCACTGCCATTTAGGCAGTTTGGAAGAAAAAATCCAGAGAACTCAAACCAAGAGTCCTGAAGTGATCCATGGAAAGTACGACATCCAGTCTGTTCTGAAATGATCCTGAGTCCTGAAATGATCCATGGAAAGTACAAATCCAGTCTGTTCTCTAAGAGGTCCTCTTATCCTGCTCCCAAGCAGGAGCTCATGTGCACCTCTGGCAAAGATTTTGCTGGCAACATGCTGGTGAAAGCCAGCAAATAACTCTGCTTATTCCTTATTCAAAACCCTGAAATGCCCAGGGTAGAAGGTGGATCATGACATCCCAGCAAGTTTACAAACAAGAAAGGTGACTGTGGCTTTTACTAATTTATGTCGGGCCTAATTTTTGTCTCATCCTCATTTCACAGCTGTATCCTGCAGTCAGCTTTGATCATATAATGTGATCTATCCTAATAAAAGGAACGGAATCAGAGCAGTGCAAAATATCCCATTACATTGTGTGAGCTATTTATCTATTGCTTTAAATCTGTAAGGGGTCTGTTCTGCATGTTCTTTTGCCAGCCATTACAGGCACCGATGATTAGACTTTTAAAGTCATTTGGGCATTTGCCATGCTCAGTAACTCCTGGAATTTTCAAAACAGCTGAGATGCTTCTGGGTTTTAAAGGACTTTGACAAGAGTGAGATTAAATAAAGTTTTTCAAAACTGTCATTAGGTATTTATCTGCATCTTTAAAAATGAAAGGTCTATCAAAGTGTGACCCCAATCCCCTTCTGAGAAGAGAAGAGAAGAGAAGAGAAGAGAAGAGAAGAGAAGAGAACGACATGCCAGTGCTGGTGTGTTACATCACACTTTTGAAACACATTTGCCAACATTTCTTCACATCTACTTGACCTGTCTGCGAGAAGTTGGCATTCATACAACTTAGAGAGGATGATTTAAAATCTGATCTTGAAGGAGACACTATTTTTTTCTAAAAGATTGCAAATATCTGTAACATTTCATGCTCTGAAGCTCATTTTTTTAATGATCCTCATAACTAGATTTTTATGATGAATCTTTATGATTCAGAGAATTCAAATCCCAGAGTGATTTGTACGTCTCCCTACACCCCTTAAATATGGATATAGCTTTATATTAATCTTAGGATATGCATTGGTAGTTCTTTGTATTGAAGGCCTTTAAAGGGACTTTTTTCTGAAGGTATTGAATTTTTTTCTCTGTTACATTAACAATAGAGTTTTAACTAAGACAGCACTTCAGGAGAGCAGCAATGAAAGGAGAACACAGCTGTGACTTTCAGAGTTTGCAAGGATGTCAGCAAGAGAAAATGCATCTTTTCCTGTAAAGTGGGCAAATTTATTCTGCAAGACTTTGAGAGAAAATAAATTTGGAACTTCACAATGCTATTTATTCAGAGTCACTTTTCAGCATAAAACCACCGCTGAAAGGTCTCATAATGGAGGGTAGGAATCTCATAAGCATCTCAATGCACCTTACATTCCTGCCTCTGTCAAGAGTCAGCAGCCAAGTTGATAACAAGACCTATCTTCTTTTATTTTGGTGGAGAGACTCTTAATCAGTCCACTGTTACCTGGTTTGTGTCTAATTTTATGTAGCAAGGAGAAGATGAGCATATCCACACCGACTTAGCAAGTTCAGAGGTATTTTGCTTTGGAATTTACAAACAGATAGGAGCCATGACTGGAATTATAAACGTAGATAAGCATAAAAGATTTAGAATTGCATTTCTTTCCTCCTAAATTGTTTCCCTGCAGCTTGTCCTTGTGTAACAGGGCAGCAGGCTCAGGACAGGCACAGCACCACGAGTGTCACAGGGTCACAGTCTGAGCAGGATGCAAACTCCGGTTTCATATATGCAAATACATATTTAGAGTCTGTTCACATCTGGAAAGAAAGCTGTACCTGAGGCATATGGGAGAGTGACAAGAAACAAGAGAAGTTCAACTTTAAATGCATTCTGACTGCTACATCTGGAAAATCTCTGCTGCATTATGTGGGGTTTGAATTTGTACTGAGAGGAAAATTTGGCCCTGGAAATAGCACAGACCAGTGTGTAGATCTAGCCAGGAGCATGATGAGCTAGGAAAAGTATTGGGTCTTTGTGGTCTGAGATTATATTTTGTGCCTTGAGTCCCATAAAGCAGAATGACAGAGAAAAGCCTATTTTAAGTGTCATTCTTCAGCTCAGGAGCTAATGTAAGGGTGGTGGTGGTATTTATATAGAACTCCAAGCAGATCCTTAGCACCCAATGTGTTTCAATGGAAACTATTTCCTTCAGGACTTGAAATGTTAAGTGATATCCAATACAGGGCTTTGAAATAACTTAAATCTTTCTGGGTTTGGTACCTGAAGTGAAATTCCTCTTCATGCTCTCAGAGCTGTGTCTATTCTTGCCGCCTGCAAGGGCTGAGCACAAGTGTGATCTGATCTCCAGATGCTGGGTTCCCTCTCACTGGACAGCAAGGGCAGGCTCCACATGCAGGGCTGCTCCTCTCACAGCACAGAGGGTTCACATCCTCTGAGGGACATGGCTTGCAGCTGGCAGGAGATGCAATAGCTAATAGGCACTCAAACTTATTTAGGATCTGGACCTCAAATGTTGGCACTAATTAGCTCCTTAAATCACTGCTGAATGGAAGTGAAGAATAAAAAACCATTTTCCCCTCAAGGTGGCCCTTTCCAAATCAGGCTGAGATGTTTGCTGAGGGTAGATAACATCTTCACCATGCAGCAGTTGCACTGTACCTGTTCTTAGCTATGCAGAGAACGTGCAGTTCTGGCATCTCTCCCGGACTCTGCAGTATGTTCACTTTCATTTTCGACCACTTTAATAGTAAAAGATCCTTCCTTGGCAGTGGCTACAAATATCAGAATTCCCACTGTGAGGAAAAGTTTAAATATTCAGAATTCACCTTCAAAGCATTAGTTGAAAATCACTATAAGAAATTCTGCTTTTGTCTTTGCCTTTTATCTTGTGAAGAAAAGCAAAACCATAAAACCTTAAGGAACAAAGCCTGTCTCCGACCTTGTCCTTGCCTGGATCAGGTGTACAAGTGTGGAACAAGAGTTTTGTTAGTCAGCAGCTGAATGTGTTTGCAATTTAATGTGTCCAGCCTATTCAATTACAGTACTACAGCTAATCACACTAATAACGAGCTCTTAGAGATCTGGGAGCCAGGTTCTGCTCACATTTGCTGCTTTTCTTTCTATGTCTTACAGTGTGCTTGGACATCTGCTAGTTTTGGCAAATTTGAGTTGACACTGTCTTAGAGGGCAAGAGAAGAGCCCAGCTGCATGCCCTGCTGGTAATTCCCTGAGAGCCTGAACTGGGCCAGCCATGGAAAATGAAGTCATGCTCTTGGTCCAGCACAAAAAGGGATCTGAAAAGTGCTGTTCTAGTTGACTCTTTCTGTGATGTAGGAGAGGCTTTTGAGGGAAAGCCTTCAGGCAAAAACACCATTAGAAAAAAATGTCCCAAGTATTTTGAAGCTCTGTGTTGTGATTCTCAATCTCATTTCTTCACTGGTCAGGCTGATGAGAATTGTCCCTTTGTTCTGTGAGTTTAGAATAAAGGAAATATTCTTGTCTTTCTAACAGGCTGCAACTGTAGGCTTGGAAACTGTAGTTGAAATGTTCTTGGCTTGCTGACTTTGCTTTATCCTCTTAACAGAATAAATGTTCTCATGTAATAACAAACCTGACAGATCTTCATAATTGATCCCTATCCCTGACATATGAAGGGCACAGGATGCAAAGAGGAATGAAGCACTTTAAGTACCCTGCAATGGAAGTATTGATTCTCTCAATTGCAGCTCTGACTTTCTCTGTAAGTGCCCACCTCAGCAAGAAGAAATTATGGGAGAAAATGGACAGGGGAAGTAAAATTAGACCTAAATAACAAAAAGTGTAACTGATAACTCTGTGAGAGCCTGCCAAGGAGTCTCATTGCCTAAGGGTTCAGTTCTACATAGAGCCCTTAACTAGATCAATAGATTGCTTTTGGACTACCAGAGGTTAAAACAAGTATAAGTGGAAGAGGGCTAATAAATCAACCCTGTTTGTATCAGACACAAGTTAGTAGTGTCCAAAGCCCTTTATGCAATTAGAATGATTCACACAGGAGTGATTGGCACGGGCTGAGAAGTGCTGTGGGTAATGGGTAAAGTGCTGTGAGGAGAGCTGCTCACACCTCTCACTGCCTGATTATAATCAAGCAAGTTGTTTTTTCAAAGCATGATGTCCTTGATAAACAAGGAATGGCAAGACTCATTAAAGTGCAGGCCAATCATTGTTATACCCTGATACTGGAAGAGATAGGTGTCAGGTTCTGTTACTGCTGAAATTTTCACAGCACCCAAATGGTCTCCTTGGAGGTGTGTGAGGAGGCACACTGGCACTTAATACGTGCACACCTATTCCCAAACCTGCAAAACCACTGCAGGAACCCTTTAACCTGTTCTCTCATCTTCTTTTTTCCATCAGTGTTGTCTCACAGTCTGCTCCCACTGAGCATGCTGCAGTTGTCTAACGAATTTCACATTCAGATGGTTGAGTCACATTACACTCCACAGGGTCATATAAATGTTCTGAAGCTGACAGTTGTGATTACAAGTTAGTTGGGTAAGAAGAGGACCCCTGGGCACAAATCTCTGATGTACCTGAAAATTTTTTTGGCAGCAGTGACTAAATCTATCCCAAGCCTACAAGGTCAATTTGCAGCTCAGTTGCCATCCATATTTATCTGCCTCACACATTGAAATTTTGCTATGACAGTGATAAGATCTCCAGGAAATACCTCAAGTAGATGGTTTCCATGGCTAGCCTGTAACCCTCATTCTTTTGAAACTATCTTCCAGGATATGTCATTCTCATGATGATGCCATCTTAAGTTAAAAAGAAAAAAGAGGCACCAAAAAAACCAAAGCCCAAAATAAAATATGCTCTTATAGCCATATAATCTCCCTTCATTTCAAACCTGGCTCGTAATGTGTCAAGCTTTGATTGCAGCACTGCCACCAAATGTAGGCACTGCTCTGCTAAACAATAAAGGGAAAAGGAAGGGACAAAGAATGCAGTGTAACTTAAATTTCTTGTATTATGGAAGGACTTATGAATAGAAAAAATGCCATAGCCATGGAAAATCCTGTGTGCACATACAGCCTCTTGGACCCTGGGCACTTCCAGTGCTTGATGATGTCTCAGTTGGAGCTCCTGCTCAGAACTAATGTATTTAATCACAGAACTGGTGTGACAAAACACCAGATCAGAAAACTGCAGTCACAAAAGGAATCAGTCCTATGTGTATCATGCTTATTTTAGAAGCAATAACAATATTAAACACATGTCTTGGTGGTGGGAAATCAGTTGAAACTGCTTTTAAAGTATTCAGCATTTAGCAAGTTTAAAGGTATTTAGAATGAGGTGATATTTGGGACACTCTCAGCTGAATCTCTGGAGACAACTGCTGCTCTTGGTCCATGATCAAGGCAGTGCATGGTCATGTGTGATACAGGGACAACTACTGATATTTCCAAAATGGAAACAGGTTTTAACTAGGATTTTGTCATTCACTAAATGAAATGGTTGATTCTTTTCAACTCTCAACACAATCCACTTCTGTACTGCTAAGTATTGGAAAAAATAAGGCAGTCCTTGTCTGAAGTAGCTGTTTAACATTGAGAGGATGCAGCTGATATTTTTGTCTGGCTTTCCTTTCCAGGAACAAAAGAATGTAAAAGCAAGGAAGGTTGCTCTATGGCTTGGAGAACCTGGCAGGGGGTTTTTTGTCACAGACTGTAACATGAGCACTGAAAGGGAGGGAAAATGTCTTTTATGTGTTCCTTAAGTTGTGAAATACCCATATTGTTCAAGAACTTCAGGTTAAAACACCTTCACTGCCCCTCACTGCACCAAGGGCTGAATCCAGCGCCTGCTGAAGTCACCAGGAGTCCTTCCATCAGCTGGAACGGGGCTGGATCAGGCTCAGCACAACACAGAAATGCAAACACTGCAGCTCTGGCTCTCAGAGGAGGTCTTCACTATGGCAGCTGAATAAACCCTGGCTGGGTTGGTCCTGGTGGGGATCCTGCCTAACAAGCCATGTGCTAAAGGGTGGCAATGGCCAGGAGATGCAGGTCAGTACATCTCTTCAGAAACATCATCCCTGTGCTGTAGAGGTGCTACAATGTGCTCTGTGCAAAGTTACTGCTCAGCAGAATTAGTGTCTTCAGTATTTAATTTCGATATTAAATCAAAGGCCTTTATTTTCTAGTTACTGACTAAGTGTGTTCCCTAGGATATGCACTGATCTCCCTTGAGACCCAAGGCAAAGTTGCTGTAGCTCCATCCATCATTATCCAATTGCTAAAACAGCCAGAAAGTGCTATCAGAGTTCTACTGCAAATGTGCCCCCTCGCCATTCACAACCTGCAATATTAGTTCTGCAAAATTTCCTTTTTATTTACAGCCCTCTAAGTACATTTCCAGAGCTAGATGATGCAGTCTTTGTCAGCAATACAAGCAATAAAACATTACTGTATAGCTGGCACCTCTGGAGCTGCAATACAATCCAATCAAACTGACATAACTGATAAAATTCAGTGCAAAGTCTGAAATGCTTGAGTGCTGAATGCTCTGGAAATCAGTATGGTTTTGCCATAAAAAAACCTCTTGTGTCAGTGCCAGGGAATAATGTCCTTTGTTGCACTGATTTAGTACTCCATGCCAACTCCATTCTCATTAAGAACTGCTCACCAGGGACAACTCAAAAGTGTTTTGCTGCTTTTAAGTAAGAAATCGAAATAATTGTGAGCTTGAAGTGGAGGTGTATGCTTTCTTTTGCTACCAGAAATCCTTCTGTCCTTTGCATCAATAACAGCCATTGATTCTAAATTTGCTAATCCTGTTGGAAATGGTTTTCTCAGCCTCTCCCTGAGTCTGGTAAATGGGGATGGAAGGTGAGAGCTACAGTCGGTGCAGGGTGAGATGGAGAGGCAGAGCTCCTGAAGTGCAGCATGCTGGCTCTGCTTGGCTTGGTAGAAACAATCCAGAGCTGCATTATGAATGTCCCTTCAGTCCTAAGGATGCTTTTTCTATCACTCTTTTCTTGAAAAACTAACTTTATATTATGTAGGGGGATACAACATAAGAAAATAAAGATAGTGTAGAAAGTAATCTCACCCCTAAGGAGTTGCAGCTGGGCTAATTATCAAAGGAATAGGAACAGGCCTGACTTTAACAGGCCCCAGCTGTAAGCAATGAGAAGAAGTGTGCCGTAAAAGTAGTGGGGTGAGCCCTTGAGAAGCCACCTGGAGTCAGGGGGCTGCTTTGTGAAGAAGAGTCAGTGCTCTGAGGAGCTGCCTATGAGAAACACCAAGAAGATATGGAACCCCTGTGGTAAGATGACAACAATATCAGGTAGCAAAGTATTTCTTTCTGTGCAGAGATAAATAAAGTTTTGCTCTTGTGTTAGCCCTGCACGTTTGAGAACAGAAGCAAATCTCTGCCCTCTGTATCTTTGTAGTATCTGTGGTGATGTGGTACACAGAAAACCTGTAACAGAATTTCACTGACTCCTGCAGTCTATTGAGCCTGGAAAGGCATTCACTAGCAAGCTTTTAACTACTTGGGGTGTTTTGTCCTCCCTCCTGCCCCTCAGGAGCAATTTAAACTTAAATGAAAGATGATTTACAAGGTTTCAAGATAACAAAGTATGCAGAAGCATCAAATATCACCAGACCTGATGGGAAGGATGATAAAGCCTGTGCTCAGTCCCATGCAAAATGTACTGTTTGGAACTGAGACTTGCAGCCAAACTCCCACCTCAGCACACTCCCTACTGCTCCCACTATTGCTGCAGGGGATGATGGAGAGTGGGACAAAAAAGTGTTTTACTGTTTCAAAGCTGCATCTTTCCTTTTTCCATCTCTTCTCTGCTTAGCTCTGAATGTTCTTTAGACCCTCCCCTTTAAGGGGCAGGTTAAAGAACAGCATGGGAAAACAAAGGAAACAGAAGAATGTTTTACTTTAAAGAAATACTTCTCAAGAGTGTCTGCTCTCAAATGCTTACCTTTAGGTTTTCATGTTGTTGCTTTGGTTTTTTGTGTATTTAAACACATTCCCCCTGTCATAAACACTCCTTGTGCCATTTCCAGTGTCGGGAAGGGAGATCTGGTTCTGCAAAGGTACAGCCATAAGGAAGCAGGTGGAAGGTAAAATGCTGGGTGAGATTTTTCTCTCTGTGCAGTCACTGGCTCGTTTATTGTCCCTTTCCATCTGCCTTTGCCTGCCTTCTAAGACTGCATTGTACTTCTCTCACTGCTGCTGAGTGCCAGAGATTTAACTGAGCACCACACTCAGCTGCCTACAGAGCTTACATCCACAAGAAATAGTATTTAGTTATACTGGATTGGGCTCATGTTCAGTGTTTCTTATTGGATTTTTTTTTTTTAAATATAGTTGTTCATGGGTCTGCAGAAAGCTTTTATGACAAGTTTACTGTGTAGTCCATCTTTACCAAAGATATGTTACCTACTGCCTGCTTCAGAAGATTTTTCCTTCAATGCTCATATCTTAATGTTTTGCAAGTTTTTAATCCTTATTCTCACTTTTCAACTGGCTTGCCTCTTGCTACTTTTTCATTATTTCCTTTAATAGGATTGTAGACAGGTTTTAAGGTGACTTTCCTGAGTTCTAAGCAGTCTCATCCTGAAGTAGATGTTACTTCAGGAGGGACATAAACTTCTTGCCTCTCTCTGCCCAGCTGGGGCACGGAGATGCCAGTGCTCCCTCCCTGACTGCAAGTGGCTGGGGAAAGGACAATTAAACAGCAAGAGCTGCTGACTGCTTTACACACCATGCTGAGAGTTTTAAAGTGCTGCAGCCTCAGAAAGGCAGATAAAACTGGTGGGTCTAAGCTCACTTAACATTTTATTTCATATAAACACCAGTATTTTCCACATAAGGGGAAAATCTCTATGGGTGTGTATCAATCAGAATGCTAAGTGTGCTGTTGGATTTACTGGCAGCCTTAGGTTAAAGTACTGAAATGGCCTAAAGCAAAGCCACTAAAATGTTCTATAATCCTAGTTAGAATAATAATGGAAATGTCCAGTGAACTGCATTATGTGATGCTGACAATTCCTGCATATGGAAAATGAGGTGTGACTACTGTAAAGGCAGGACAGCCTGAGGTTGTTAGTGTTCAGGAACACATAATTACATAATTATTATAATTCAGGTGCTTTTATTAAAGAGCTCTGACCTGACATGGTTTTGAGCCTTACATGTTTTTATATTTTATCATTATATAACTTACATATTAATAATTAAACTTACATTGTTCTATTATATACATTGATTTCATCCAAGTGTGGATTTCTCATGATCCCCGTCAAACCCCTAACATAGTTTCTCATTGTTCTTTAAGCAATCATTATATCTAATCACATCTAACAATTATATAATTTATCATATACTGACTACATAGGTGCAGTTTCACATGATGTAGCAAATACAAGGCCTAACGTTTCCCAGGGCCTACCTTTAACATTTTCACAAGGCCTACTAAAGCCTAACTTTCTTTCTAACTTCCTGAATTTTCTATGATTTTAAAATCTTTCACTATCAAGGTGATGACCAGGTGCTAGTGTCAGGAGCTTTTAGGAGAGGCTATGGAGAATGACCCAGGTCAGCTCTGCAGCTGAGAGGAGATGTATTTGGACAAAAGATGAGGAGATGAAGATAAGGGTGCTTATCTCCCCATGGTCAGGGCAAGATGGTCATTTTAAAGATGTAAAATACAAATCCCCAACATCTTTCAATACCTGGATGAGGTTACTGGTTTGCTCTCAGTGTGGTTCTTTTTTAACTGTTCATCCATTCATCCAGCCTTTCTCTGATTTATTGTCCTGGTATAACAATACAGTGAATTGGCTCCTCAAAGCTGTATGAGATTTTAACAGATTCTCAGCCTTGGGGGTGGAATCCTTCTTCCTCTCTATTTCCATTATCCTTGTCCTCTCTCCCATCAAGGGCAGGTACACTCATTTCCTCAGGCTTTATTCCTTTCTAAAATGGTGCAGATTTTTTTCCAATAATGTTTACCACAAGCTGAAGTGTTTTTTACACCAGTTCAAAACAGAAGTTGTTAATAACAGTGATAGTATCTACTAAAAGGAGCTATTGCTCACTTGAAGGTAGTTGAATATTCAAGATTACTATTTTCTTTGCTTTCCATCTCAAATAGACTGGAGCATGTTGGGATTTCTAGATTTTACTTCCAACATTCAGATACAATTTTTAAAAGTCTTGCCAATGTTTTCAGTTATACCAGGACTTTTGACTTTTATTCCTTGTTCTGGGTCCATTCCCATCATGTTCCAAGGGACATGTGCTGATTGAAATGTTGTATTAATTAACAAGAGAAGTACTTGGGAAGTGGGGATTGTGGTATTATTTTCTAAATGAAAACAGTAGCTGTAGTTCTATTTCTATTTTATTTGGCTGTGCTTCCTGCTATGTGCGGCATATGCACCCAGACCCAGCTTCAGTTGGACAGAATACCATCTTAATTAAATCATTTTGGAAAAGCTGGTAGCTGTACTTTTGGGTTCCAATGTTCTTATTTTTTCTATCTGATTTATATATTTGAGACAGGTTTTTTTTGTTGGCCAGTGGAAAATCTTAGGAGATTGACTGCTGGCTCTGAAGATCTTAATCCTGTAACAACTGTTTCTGATCGCTCCTCAATACAAATTACTGCTCAAGCATTTGCCCTCTTTTATGAATCATTAAAAAATAAGAAACTCTGAATAAAAGTTATGTGGTTTTTGGTTTCAGCTGAATGTACTCTCTCATAAAAGCACAAAAGTTTGTTATATAGTCTTTTCCACTAAATGATGCAAATATATTCTGTATCATAAAATCATTTAGGATGGAAGAGACCCCCCCTGAGATCTTCAGCCCAGATGTTTACATGGCACTGCTAAGAATATTTGTGTGGATATATTTATATACCTACACACACACATGTATCTTTTATATCTATATAAAAGTGTATCTATACATATGAGTTACTTATGAGAGGAACAGTGTATCTGGTGAATTTTGGTTAATCCCTAATTTTAAACTGCAACCCTAGGACTGAAAAATCAGTTCTTCTAATTTAGGATATTTTTAATTTTTTTCCTAAAATAAGAAGAGTGCTACAGATTTTTTTGTGTGTGTGAATGGGAAGAACCCATCATCAAAAAAGCACGTAACACACACACTCCTCTCTGGCAAGATTCATGTCAGATGAAAATTGAAAAGTCACCCTGCAGATGTTTTGAGACATGGCTGTCCAGGGATATTTGCTGTAGATGAGGGGAATCACTGGACACCGAAAGCCTAGTTGAAATTACAGCACAAATTCTTTGTGTTGAGAAAGAAATTTCTGTTTTCTCTTTTGATAGTTGTTGAAGAAAAGATGTTCTAATAAGGCAAAAACATTGGTCTTCTGACAATGTGGGCATTGTCACAGAAATCTCTTTTTCATTGCATTTTTTGAGGAGGATGCTTTGGGCTGAGTTCAGATGAACCTCTTGGCACTCCAATGGGGCACAGAAATATTGAGAATGATCTATTTCCTGGTTTCTGTTGATGAGGAAGGGGGAAAAAGCAGATGACACAAATTTTGCTTGGTCTTTACTCACATGCTACTGCTCCCCTGAACTGTGCTTTGTTTCTGTTAAAAATGTTCCAACCCCCTTCTGTTCTGAAAAGCCAAATGAGCTGCACCAAGTCCACAGGGATGGAGGCTTCCAAGCAGAGTGGATGGCAAGGATTTAGACTCATTTTTTGAAGTTTGGGGTCCCACTCTAAAGAGACTGCGCAGATAAAGCTTTCCTAGAGAAGAAATGCCCCCAGTGCTGGGGTAGGAAGAATATCTGGGTTTTGTGTGCTTGCCAATGGGTGAGAGGGACTTGGGTAGGGATGTGACTTGGCACACCGTGTGCCCAGAGTGATGGCACGGGAGTCATTCCTGGGAAGGGAGAGTAAAGAACTCAGCGTGAGAGCTGATACTTCCTCCCCAGCTCTGAGAGAAAGGATTTGAGCTTGACAGGAAAAAATTGCATGGCAATGCTCACTATTTTCAGTACTTGACAGTTCTCATTGTTACCAAGAGTCCTGTTTCATGTGTTATATAAATATTTCAAATCAGGGTCCCTTAGATGAAGATATTAAGATGCCATCATTTCACAGCAGAATGTCATTGGTGACATGTAATTTTGAAATGTTCCAAACAGGTTTTCTTCTTTTTTGTATTTTGTTCTTGCTTTTCAGTATTCCTTAATCCTCCCTGATTCCTTCCACACTGCTGTCTTCCCATTCAGATTTCATGAAGAGGGTAGCAATGAAAATGCATATTAAAATGCTCTTGAAGTTTAAGTATTAAATGAAATAGTGCTTGAGTATTTTACTGTGGTTTTTTTTTTTCATGTTATTTACTACTCTTGTGGAGTTTGGTTGGTTTTTTTTTTCTTTTTTTGGTGCTTGAGGATAAATTTTTCATATACAAGGTAAAGAGAGAAAATAAATTCCCTGGCCATAGCAATGTTAAGGTAACAGATTCACTGTAGGGTCCCACTAGATGAAAATCTTGTAGTGAAAAGTAAACTGGTTCAGAGTAATTAATTTATCTTTTCATTTTCTATGAGTTTTGGATGGTGACAAACGGAATACTCATTTTTTTTCTTAAGTTACATATGTAATTAGAACAATTTCACACATTTTAGTTTTGGTTTTCAAGAAGCTGGGATTTTGTTGTGTAACTTGTGGCAGAGTGCAGCAGTTTCAGTTGGAAACCGGGCAGAAACACAAATGAAGTGTAGAGGTTTTGGTTCGTATTTCCTGGCCAATGCACCAAGGAATGTTGTGGGTCTAATGCTGCCCAAATGCAAGTACACCTACTAGAATTAATTACTCATTTTCTATTGCGAGGTCAGAACCAGGACGAGAGCAAAGCAAGCGCAGCATTACACCAGGAAATTACTCTTGCTACTTGAGTGTCCCTAAGAAGAACGAGAAGCTAAATGTCAGTGCCCAGGACCTGCAGCTCGCTGATTCCCGCTTGTACTATCGCTGAACACAAACTGCTGAGACCCTGGGCTTTTCCCATGATAGAGGAGCAGCCCGGAGCTGGGGCCC
Source organism: Melozone crissalis (assembly GCF_028551555.1). Classification (NCBI taxonomy): domain Eukaryota; kingdom Metazoa; phylum Chordata; class Aves; order Passeriformes; family Passerellidae; genus Melozone; species Melozone crissalis. The sequence goes on along the minus strand of NW_026535785.1, from coordinate 16,931,025 downwards.
AGGCTCTGGCGACATCGAGCGCTGCCTCCGGGCCCGGGAGCGAACCCAGCCCGCTGTGCCCGGGGACCGAGGGGGCACCAGGGCTGAAACAGGCGGGGACTGAGCGGGGATACGGGCAGATCGAGGGCGAACCGAGGGGGCAACGAAGCCGATCGAAGGGGGACTGAGGCGCGCCCAGCGCCACCGCCCTGGCCCCCGGCGCTGCCCCGGCCCGGCCCATCCCTGCCCGGCCCCCGCTCGGTGCCGCGGTTGCCCGGTTACCGCAAACGCGGCCGCAGATCTGGGCCGCCCGTGCGATGCCTCAGTGCCCGGAGCCGGCTCTGGCTGCGCGTTCAAGCGGCGGCACTCGGCGACTTGCCAAGCGAACTGTTCGCACAACCGTGCTCTATGTGAGCGAGTGCTGTGAGATCCTCTCTTCAAAATGGCGTCTGGATTCCCGGGAAGAACACCAACACCTCGACTTTTGCTTAGGGAAGGACTGAAGCCTAATACTGTGAGTAGCTCCTGGGGCTGTGTTAAGGCTGGAAACTGCCCTGCTGTCCCTGCTCTCCCTGCCCCTGTTGTCCAGCAATGCTCTGAAGCTGCAGAGCCCCTCCCCAGCCCTTTGTGCCGTGCTCCTGTTGCTGGGGGCTGTCCTGGTGCAGTAGGGAACACTGTGGGATGTGTCAGGGACAGCCCAGCACCTTGCCTGGCTGTGCCAGCAGAGCCAAGTGAAACCAATGTACAGCTGAAGCCCTGAGCATGGGCTTCTTTCATTCCCCTTTGCCACAGCCATTCCTTCTGTCAGGCTGGGCACTCACCTGTGCTGCTCTGACCATCCTGCCCTTGGGCACCTGGGCATGTGAGGGGGAAAGCTCAAACTCTGCCCAAAGCCTTGAGAGCCACGGCTGGTCCCAGCTGGAAGAGCTCCCAAGACAGCTGTTCTCTCCCAGCTCCTGGGTGGGCACAGATGCAGCCCTGCAGGCAGCGCTGGATGGAGCCAGGGCCACAAAGGTCCCTTGCTGTCTGCAGCTCACTTGGCTGAAGATGCCCCACTGCTGAGGCTCTGCCAAGGAGATCCCTCTGTTTTCTTCTGTACAGGGCTCTGTCAGCCCAGACAGAGAAAACCAATGCTAATTGACAGAGAGAGCTAAAACTTGGACACATTCCTGTGCATCTCACTCTTGGTACAGCTTTTCTTGCTTGCTTCCCTTGGACTCAGCCAGCAGTGCTATCTCCTGGCTGTGAGTTTTGAGTGTTGTGCAGGGATGGAGTTTGGGCAGTTCTGAGAGCTCCTCCCCACTCTCTGAAAGGTCACTGCCTCAATCCAATGAAAAGTAAGAGGAAACAAATGCCCAAAGGGCAGAAATCCCCAACCATGTCCCATCAAATCACAGAGAGACTCATTGGACACAGCCATGTGGCTGGAGTATGTGTATTGCACTCTGTATTATTAATTTATTGGTGCTAAGTATTTCAGCAGGAAACTTCCAGGGCTTCCAGAACTGTGCTAGTGGCTGTGATCACAAATTATTCATCAGTGCCACTTGTTCAAGGAAAGCCTTTCTGAAGAAGTACATCTCTGACATTCTTGCTGGTTTGTTTGGTTTTTTTGGGGTTTTTTTTTTTTTTTTTTTTTGCCTTTCAGCTGCTTCCCTCTAAGTTCCAGAGGGAGAAATTTGTCAACAGAAAGCAGGAGGCCAGCACTGGGCGGAACTTTCTGCCCAGAACTGGCCCATGTGTAGACATGAGCGAGACTCGTCAAAAGGTAGCCTTTTCCTGCTCTTTTCCTTTCTGTTTCACATGAAGTTTGAAGAGAGTGTGTACTTGTGACAGGCTCACCTCCAGCAAAATACCTCAGTCTCCAGGTCCTGTTGTCATTGCAAACTGCTGGCAGTGGTGGACTGGGAGTCCTGATCTGCACTAAGCCAACACAACTGACCTCTGCTGAAGCTGCTGGGCTGTGCTGGAGTGTAGCTGCCATTGCTAAAACCATGGGGGGAAGGCTGGGGACACAAAGACACAAAATTGCCATTTGCCATTCTCCTGCTGAAGGAGCCACCTCTTGCTTTGGTGTGGTCACCATCAAATGCTTGGGGGTCACAGGATTCTCTCCACAGTGGCAGCGTTGGCCTTTGAAGGGCAAGGATCTGCAAGAATCACTTCAGATTTAGCAAAACAACTTTCATTACTGCTTTGGGTTGGAACAATGTGTTGGACCCTGGTGGGGTATTAGATTTTGCAGGCTGCCAGATGTGCAGGGGACTCACCCATGCCAAAAGAACAGCTTGGCTTGAGCCTGCTCCATGTGGCCCAGCAGCTCTCGATCAGCTCAGAGCAGAGGTGGGTGAGCCACTGTTTGCCCAGTGTGTCCTGGGCACATATGCTCACCCAGCGTCTGTGCTTCACTGGGGATCAGTGTAAGGGGTCCTTCATGAGCCTTCCTCCCAGCAGCTGAACCTCTCCCTGCTCTCTCTCACCTCTCCAGCTGTCACCAGTTCCCCCAAAATGGAGCTTGTTTCAGGTTTCCCCATCAGATACAGTATTTCAGGACTTCATCTTGTGAATCCCAGTGGGCAGAACCTGGCAGGAATGCCCAGCAGCCCAGCTTGCCTGCACAGGCAGCAGGAAGCCCTGGAGAGCCAAGATTGGCTTTTCATACTGGACCACACTGTCAGTCAGTGCTGGTCATGTTTCTCCAGGCAGAAAATGCCTTTGAAGCCCACAGTCAATAGGCACAGCCTGTGTGTGTTTCCATCACTTTTGGCAAGCTGATTGCTCTCATGGTTTTATGATTCTTCCTTGCTGCTTTACTGCCCATTTAAATTCTCTTTGCCGTCTCCTTGTTTTAGGGATTGTCTTGCTGTGTTCCTTCTTTTGCTTTTCAGGTTTACTTTTATTCCCAGGAAGGCCACAATGGTTTGGTCTCCTCACTTACTGCTCTGCCTGCATGACTCTATCCCTAGAACGTCCCTACCCAAACCAGACCTGCTAGAAGGGAATTTTTTCCTTCCCCCAGGACAATTTGATGTTTTGCTTTCAGGTAGCACATTCCCCCCTGGAACACGACTGCATGGCTGTGTGCAGGCAGAAGCCAGCAGGTTTTCTGGCCTTGTGGAATATGCAGATGACTTGGTTCAGGTGCTCTGTCTCCATCCTGCTGGTGCTGACCTGCTTGGCCCTTCCTTCCCCACCAGGCACTGCCCAACTGCCCCAGGCCACAATGCTGGAGCCAGACAGGAGGGGTTCAAGCTCACCCTTGTGAATGATGTGCCTGTGCCTGCTCAGCTGAAAGTGCTTTGGGAAAGGGGCCAAGGAGGGATGTCACCAGGGCACGGACAGGGCTCCTCTAGTCCTGTTTCCACAAGTGGCAAAGTCATCATTTCCTGTCTTTGCTGCAGATTGCTCGGATGGTGAAGGTTTCCATGGAGAGCAGCCCTTATTTCCAGCTGGCATGCCCCAGTGATGTGTACCACATCGTGCCACCGGGCGCCTCTGCCCCTGTGCGCATCCGCTTCACCCCCGACGAGAACAAGGTGAGGCTGGAGGGGCCAAAGCACACAATGATCTCCACAGCCATCGTTTTCCCTGCACTCTGGCTCCAGCCCATTGCATGCTGTGAGCTGGGCTCCAGGCCTGGGCAGGCAGCCTGCAGCAGCCAGTCACACCTTGGCACTGCTGACAGGCTCTGCTTCCCCTCCCTGCACATCCCTGAGCATTGCCAAGGGAAGATGCACAGGGAACAGGATGAAAATGACAGAGAGGTGTTGACAGATGTTCGGCCATCTCTAGGTACAGTGGAAGGGGTTTCATTATTATGGAAAACACTTGAGGGACAAAGAGGTCAGAGAGCTTTCCTCCTTCCTGACTGCCAACAGCTTCCCTGCCTCACCCTGGGCTGGAGCAAAGATGGTGCTTTTCCACCCCTCTGTTCTCCAGCCTTGCAGCTGTGCTGTCCCAGAGCACAAGTGAGCCTGGCACAGCTGCAGGGCCAGGGCAGAGGACGTGCTGTGCCCGTGAGCCCGGCCTGGCACAGGCACACTGGACTCTGGGTGCCCTTGGTCAGCAGCAGGTTGCTGAGCTGCAGGGGACTTGGACACCTGCCTGAAGGAGCTGGTGTAGGGCAGGTACAAGCTGCAGGCAGAGCTGTGGGCCCAGAGCCCGTGGCAGTGACACTGCTGGGGCTCTGTCTTCATGCCTGGCACTGTGCTTGCTCTGTCAGCTGGCACCCATTCCGTGCCAAAGGTGCTTCTGCATGGAGGTTTGAACAGCAGTGCTGAGGCCCTGGCAAGTCTGATATCAGTGCTGGCATCTGGAGGCTTGTTCATACAGAAGGGTTTAGGACATGACATGGAAGGGAGGAAGCCTTGCAGGCAAACAAAGAGAGGCTCTTTCCAACAGCATCCTGCAACCTCTTAGCACTGTTCTTCTCCTGACTTGGCTGGAGAGGCAAAGTTAGAGGGGAGTTCTGAGCCAACTGATGTTTCTGCACCAGGCCGGAGGTGCAGGATCTCTTTGAGTGCAGCAGTTTTCTCATCTTCCTTTTGCTGCCTAGAGTCAGTTTAACACTTTGTCCTATTCTCAGACAGTGGGAATATAGAAACCTGAAGAGGAATGTCCTGTGCTCCCTAGCTCCATGTTCCTTAGAAGGAACTTAGGAATTACTTAACATCATTAAAATTTGTGCATGAAAATTATGGTGGCCTAGGGCAGTTCTCCTTATGACCCAAGTGACACAAGAGCTTAATGCCACTGGGATAGCTTTTGCAAAGTGCACTGGTGCCTTTAAAATGTGACTTAGTAGTAGAACTCAGTGTTCATTTTAGGGTGGAATAGGTAAATTGATGCCATGGATGAGTTACAGGAAATGGTTTTTCTTCTGCCATGGGGATGGCACTAAATGCCCTGTGCTGAGCCAGTTTCTTTTCCTGCAGAATTATTCCCATGAGATCACCTGCATCACTGCCAAGGAGAAGATAGTTGTGCCAATTGAGGCCATCGGTGCTCGAGCTATCTTGGACTTCCCTGCCCAGGTGGACTTCTTCAAGTGTCCGGTCAAGCACAGCACCCAGAAGACTCTGCTGGTTCGCAATGTTGGAAACCGGCCTGCTTGTTACGAGCTCAGCACCCAGAGGTGAGGCAGCTCATCTGTCCTTGTGCAAAGGATATCTGTCACCTTAGGGTGATGGTAGAGTTGGGAAAGAGCAGCAAAAGGAACCAGAGCATCAGAGCTGCTGCCCTGCAGCCCTGGCTGGAAGTGAGCAGGCAAGCCCTGAAGTCACCCCCAGGAATGTTATTCCCATCCTGCCATCAGAGGGCAGGAATATGTAACATGGGGCAGCAGTGGGAATGGAATGGAATGGAATGTAGTGCTGAAGTGTGGCCATGGATTCCCTTGACTGGCAGCTTCTCTGTTCTGGTGGAATTTCTGGCAAAAGAATAAAAAGAATAATCCTGTGCTTTGCCCCCAGCAGGCACTGATCCCCCGAGCCCCAGCAGGGACCTGCAGCAGTGCTGGCATCAGCCCTGCGGCAGATGCAGGAGCACGTGCACCAATCTGGCTCTGGGGCTGCTGGGGCCTTGTCTTTCCTCCCCTCCCTCCAAAGTCTCACGTCCAGCACATGAACATTGCTGGCCCAAGGCTTCTCCATCAGCCAGTGATGTTCTCACCAGTGGGAATGGGAACAGCTCAGCCCATCATTGCAGCAAGAGGTCCTTCATGAGCTGAACCTGAAGCAAGTGACATGAAAAAAGCTCAGCTTGCCAGATGTTCTCTTTATTTTTGTGTGTGATGCATTCATCACCAAACTGCCCAGAACACCCTTTTAAGTGACAGATTGACCACCAGCAAAGCACCAAGGCCAGCAAAGCACCAAGGCCAGGAACTTTTGTTTCCTCAGTGGGGCTGTAGAAGAGCACAAAGCCCAGCAGCTGCTGGGCAGGAGCACATTTCCCCTGAGCTGTCCCTGAGCATCAAAGCACGCAGTCTTGTGCTTGTCAGGCAAGAGCTCTTTACCTGGTGACCAATCCTGATTGCTCCTGTTAAATCCAAAGTGCACCAACACATTTGCATTAATGTTTCCAACACATTGGGATCCTTCAGCCTGTAAATGGCATCCTCCTTTTGGCTTTCCATGTCACTCTATTGCTCTAATCTGCATTTGCACTCTTTCAGAGCTTTGACTGCTCCTTTTCTTGGAGCAGCTTTCATTGAAATGCTGATAAAATGTGCCCGTTTTAGGCTAGATCAGGATGTTTTCAAGGCAAAATAAACCAAAGAACCACACTGCAAATTCAACTGTAACTATTCCTTGGTCTTCAAGGAAAAGTTCCTTCTCCCTGTCTGATTCCTAGGCTGTAATATCCCAGGACAGGTAGTGCCCTAACATTTCCATCTCCTGAGAGGAGGTTTATAGGCAGCAGGAAAAGAGAAACTCCTGAGGCAGTCAGTGTCAAGTTGTGCATGCAGATAGCTCTGAACCCTCTCTGTGCTCTTCACAAACCATTCTCTGATGGGATTGCTGGCAGTGGGACCCTTGAGTCGCACTGCAGAGAGCTGGATGCAGAGTATGGGGGAGATGACGTCATTTTACCCCCAGTGTAATGGGTTAAAACTTTAAGTTTGTTCATCAAAGCTGACAAAGTTATTCCAGTAAGACTGCTGCACCCCATCCATTTGTTTGCCTAGTAAATTTCCAGACTTAAAAAGATAAGGAAGGTTAAACCAAAGACAATGGGTTTCACAACATTTGTTTATCTGCTTACTAAACTGTTGACATGGGTGGTGGGCTTGCTATGATTGATAGCACAGTATTACCTTATCTGCTCAGTAAACTTAAGATTCCAGGAACTCAGTAGATTGAGCTTAAAATTCCAGGAATCAGAAAAACCTACCAAATAAGGAAAAATACCGGCCTTCATCTTCAGACCACCTAGCAACAGGAGGAGCATATGCAGAGTACTACCTTGAAGACACGTCAACCAAAACCAGGACTATATATAAACCCCGCGAAACACCAGAAGGGGGTGGGCCGTTGATAGAGAGGTGACTCCGCGGCCACACCCAGCGCTCCCGGGTGGGTGCAAGCCTTTTGTTGGTTTCACCCAGCGCTGACTTTGCCTACTATCGCTTGCTCTAGCAATTAATAAATTACATTTTATTTGGACTTGCTAGTCGGTGATTGCTAGTCAGTGATTGATTCCCCACCGCAACCTATAACACCAGGATCTTGTGAGGGCTGGATCTCCTCAGCAGTGGCTTAGTGGCTGTTTCTGACCCTGTCTGTTCTGCCTTCTGCTGCCTGTGCTTGGTTTGCTCCCTGCTTGCCCAAAGGAGCTGCAGTGCAGAAGGAATCTCATGGCCAGGTGTCCCCCCAGCCCTGACCCCTCTCTTTGTCTTGCAGTCCTTTCTCTGTGGTGCCGACCTCAGGAATTCTGGGCGCTGGTGACGCCATGCGGGTGAAAGTGAGATTTCACGCGCTGACCAACGGGGACTATTTTGGGTCCCTGGCAGTGTGCTGCAACCCAGGTGAGTGCTGGGCCCTGCATGGGCACAGGACAGTTCTCCACCATGGCTCCCTGTTGTCCCTCCCCCTGCATTCCCTCTAGAGGTGCCTCCCCTGTTCAGCTTTACCCCAAAGAAAACTGAAAACTCCTTGGTGTTCAGGGGCTTGAGAAAGTGGATCCCCTCTAGCGGGCAAAGATTTTTGACTCCTGTTTTGCTGGGAGTTGCTGAGTGGAGGAAGGAGGATCCCTGATGCTCTACTACCATGTGGCTATGCCTGGTGAAGTTTTATTTTATTCCTAGTGCTGTATGTGAGGTCTCCATCAGACTCTCTCCAATGCAATGGATTTCTTGCACACCTCTATCCCATATGCTGCTTCTCCACTGGCTTGTCACACATCCATTTTCTATGTGGCCCTTACGCATATATGTAGTTTTTGTCTAATAACATTTTCAGGCCCTCAAGTTCCTGTTTGGTGACAAATCAAGACAAATTTTTCCCTGTGCCCATTTCCCGGGCTGTTCATGTTGTTACAAACGTCTCACATCTATCTCCCATTTGATTTCTAGACTGAGGAATCCCATTTCAGTCTTAATGTAGAAGCTGCTCTGTATTTATTAATCTTTCCTTTGTCCCTTTTTTATTTCATGTGCAATGCTCCAGCTTGGTTTTTGAGATCAGAACAATCAGAACAAAATATTTCAAGACTGATGTGGCTGTGGGTTTGGACAGGGAGATGATGATTTTCATGGTGTTCATTTTAGAGTGGTTTGTCATATTGCAGAGCCAGGCTGGTTGTGTTTCCTGACCTGTGTCCCCTCCTGCTGTGGGCTGTCACTTCACTTGTTCCTCTGGGCCTCCTTTTGCTGCCCACCTGCCTCCAGGCATATTTGCTGGTCAGCAAGAAGGGATCCAAGGGATCAGGAGAGACAGGAGTCTCGTGGGATGCCCAGGGAGAGCCTGGGCAAGGCAGGACTGAACAGGGCTCCTCAGCCCTGTCACCTGAAGGACCTGGATGCAGAAATCCCAGTGATCTGAGTGGGTCACCAGAGCACACTGACCAATCTCACTGTCCATACTGTCACCTTGGGGCCAAATCTCTACAGACACACTCAGAAATAAGGGGTTTAAGGAGCTGCCCAGGACATCCTCACACTCTACACACAGAGCTGTCAGGATGTGACAAATGGACTGATCCAAAGAACTGCTCATTCAGATAAAAACTGGGACACCTTCTTCTGTGCCCCGTGGTTTGTTCTGTTCCTTGTGCTTCCATCAGCCAGTGAGCTGAGCAATGACTCCCCTTTGCTTTGTTCCAGATGAACAAATTATCCACACAAAGCTCCATGGAAAAGCTGTAGATATTGATGTTGTGTTGAGCACAGATTCCGTGGAGGCTGGCAAGACTTTTATCACCAAGTCACACCAGACAACCGTGTTCATCGAAAACAGGAGTAACATCACAGCACACTTCCAGTGGAAGGCTCTTCCTACTGAGGAAGATGACAACGAAGAGAAGAGGAGGTTGGTTTGGAAGATACATTTCAGTGAGACATATATACATGGCCCAAGACTGAAACTAACGTATGGCCTCAGGGGGGTGTTGGTGCTTTTGAATGGTTTGGGCCAAGTAAACCATCCCTGGCACTAGGGTGTGTGTCCCTGGGCTTCAGGAGCTCAGCACTCAGCATTCCAGTTCCATTTATACTCCAACCAGAAATGGCATTTAGGAAGGAAAGGTTGATTGCAATGACTGGATTTCCTCAGGTTCTAATTGGGCTCTTGTCTCTCTAATCTTCTTCCTACATGACCTGGCAACATCTCCCCTTCCCAGGGAAGTGCTGCAGTGGGTGCTCTGTGACCTTTATCTGCATCCCCCGAACAGCTCAGTGGGAGGAAAAGCCAGCTGAGGTGGTCGGTGGATTCTGCCTCAGTTTTGGCAGAGGCTTTGAGCCAGGAGGTTTCTCTGGAGGGATGCTGGCTTTGGAAACCTCTCCTGAGCTTGCAAGTGTGGGCTGAAACTCCCTGCTGTGCCAATGAACAGCAAGTTATCCTCTGATCCATGTGGGACCCTTGTGGCTTGGGCTCAGCCTTTGCTGGGGAGCTGCTGCTGCTCCTCCCCAAGTGCTTTGCTCTCCTGCACTCCCACTTCTCTCTGCAAATATGTGGCTCATGAAACCATCTGCTGGCCTTGTCTCTCCCTGTGGCTGCAGGCAGAGTTTTTTGCTACAACCATCAGGTGAGGACTGGCTGGAAAACTTCATGGAGGAGAAAGAAGTAGAGAAGGAGCAGGGCTTTTGTGAAGATCACACTACCCTCCTGAGAAGCAGGGTCCAGGAGAAAAAGGCACAGGCGCAAAAAGACCCCCTGCTCTTCTCCAATGACTTTTTTTTCATTGAGCCAATGGTAAGTGACAGCTGAGAACCTCATTTTCTTCCTCCTCCTCTTCCTCCTCCCAAGCACCCTTTCCCCGGCTGCAGTCACTGGGCAGATCCTCAGCTGGCCCCATGTGCTGGCAGGGAGCACATGGAGTGGAGTGGCTGCAGAGCTCCCTGCTCAAAGCATTTCTGCCCTGCAGGCTTGAGGCAGGGCTGGGAGCCTGACAAAGCCCAGCTCTGCTGCCAGGCTGGAGCTCAAGGCCCTGCCTGCGTGTCCTTGCAGTGTCCCAGGGAGCAGTTCCTGTAGGCAGGGGCTCCCCCCACACGTGGGGCTCAGCAGAGGCTGTTGGAGCACTGCCAGCTCACACACTGACCTGAAGCTTGCAATGGTTCCCTGGCAAAAGGAGGCCAAATTCAGCCCAATGTTAATGACAGAAATGCCAATCCCCTCCTGTAACCATGCCTTGCACTGTTTCTGAGTGTCCCTTCCAGTGTCATCTGTGAGCCTGGACACAAGGGTGGAAGGCTGAAATGGGCCTTTGGAGTTCTCCTGCACACAGGGACAGAAAACCTCTTCCTTTTCTGGTGATGCAAGCAAACTGCCACGTGCTCCCATCAACCAGAGCCCTGATTCTGAGTACTGGCATTGGGAGAGATGATGAATGCCTGGTGTCTGCACAGAGCAAAATCCCTTCTCATCTTGGAGTGAAGCCCAGAGTAATCCCAACCTCTGCTTTCTTTCAAAACAGCTTAACTAACATTTGTATTTCAAGGAAGGGGATCATATTCTCTTCTTGGTTACTCCTATAGCCCATCTAAGGCCAAGAGCCACCAGTGCACAGTGGAATTTACATCCCATGGAGCTGACAGCAGCATGATGGGACCAAGAGCTTGTGTCAGAGCAGCAGGAATATTGTGGAGAGTGGGAGCTGATCAGCTGAGCATTGAGAGCTTCCAGCGCTGTGTTGAGCTGGGTTTGGAGGCTTTCCTTGGCTGCTTGTGTTGTTCACTCATCACTGATGCTCTCAATCAAGGCTTGCAGGCCTGTGGTTGGAAACAAGAAATGTGAAGTTTGAAGAGCAATGTTTTGCTGTCTCTTTCTGCTGTAGGAGGGAGAAATTGGGCCCAACTGTTCGGCTGAAATCAAGGTGACCTTTCAACCCCTGGAAACACTGGAGTATCGAAGTGTGGCTTACTGCAGCATCTCAGGTGCAGCTCCTTTGCCCTGCTTCTCTCCCTCTCAGTGAAGCCATGGTGCCAGCCTGAGCCCACTGGGCTCCCATGGAACTGCTGGGAAGAGTCCTTGGTCAGCAGGGCAGTGCTGGCACATCCCCACTGGCCCTGCAGCTTCCAGGGAGTCTCCTGTGCAAGGCCAGGGCTCAGAATGCCGTGTCTGCCTGACTGATCCCAGAACAGCCCAGGCAATGCAGGGAGAGGTTTCATGCCATGGCTTTGCCAGCATTTCCTCAAAGGCCAGAGAGCTCCAGAGCAGAACAGCTTTAGTGAACAAGCACTAAGCCCCTGCAGGCCCCTGGCCTCCAGGATGGGTCCATTTGCCATGGATCCATCATCAGGTGGTAGGAGCTGAGTTAGAAATGGGCTCCCTGAGCCTGGATCACCTCCCAGTGCCCAGACAGCAGCAGAGCAGAGGTGGCTGAGCCCCACTGAGCCCAGGCTGTTTGTAGAAGGAGCACCCTTGGCCAGCCCCTGCTTCTCTCCCTGTGTGGGAGTTGTCACCTTGCAGCTCTCAGTCTGTGGAAACAGAACACAGTGCTGAGTGGCAGAAGGGGAGCACTGGGGCAACAAAGGCCTGTGCTCCTGGGCCAGGTAGTTTGGGAATTGCCAAACTCTTCATGAGCTTTGTGCCTTCACTGAAGGGAGTTCAAAGCTCCTCTAGGTGTATAGGAAGGAAACCACAGAATCACAGTATGTTAAGGGTGGAGTGGACCTTAAAGATCATCAAGTCCCAAGGCCCCTGCCATGGGCAGGGCCACCTCCCCCTAGACCAGGTAGCTCAAAGCATGACTGCATCCAGCTCAGAGTCAGGGACAAGCACTGAGGCAGCCTGGAAAATCCAGTGGAACAGAGGGAATGATTGTACTGAAATGGACATCTCTCCCCAGGCCGTGAGAGCAGGATGCCCCTGTACCTCAGAGGGGAAGGCCAAGGACCCTTGCTTGAATTCAGCTCTCCTACGCTGAACCTTGGCAAGATTTTTATCAACACCTCCTATGTCTATGAGGTGAGCAGCAGGGCTTGGGATGGATCCTGATGGCTCCTGTGGCCGCAGCAAGCCTGGTGGAGCTGTGGAATTCCTGCCAACCTGGGCACTTGTGAGCAGGGAATATTTGATGTACTGCTCAAATCTCGGGGGGGGGGGGGGGGGGGGGGGGGGTCACAAAGGTGTGTCTGTTGTTCCTGAAGCCTCAGTTCCTGCTTTTGGGCAGCCTTCCTTAGGGATCAGCTGGGAGGCTTCCTGCAAAACAACCCCTTGGCACATGAAACCAACACTGCCTCAAAAAGCCGCATGTTGAGAGGCTTTTGTGGCAGTGCCAGACACAAGGCCCCTTTGGACTGGGCTCTGCAGAAGCAGCTGCAACAAACTGGCTGCCTTGGGCTTCAGCCCACTGCAAACAGCTTCCAGTCAAGTGTCCCTGCCTATTCCTGGAAGTCACAGGAAAGCCATCCAGCCTCCTGGCTCAGTGCTGGCCCTTGCAAAGAGCTTGGGAGTTCTTTCCCTTGCTGACCAGTCCCTCACCACACTTCAGCCTTGGCGCATCTCTGGCTCTAGAAGGAGAAAAGTCATCCTGGGTGTCACCATGTCCTCAGTGACCGTCGGTCACTGCCCAGCCAGCCCTGACATGGTGGGCTAAGGAGGACAGTCCCCCGTGCCTGGGGGTACAGGAGGGCGGCCAGGGGTGTGAGCCCTAAAGCAGAGAAGGCATAGGCTGGCCAAGGTGGAGAAAAAAAGAGCTAACTCTCTGTAGGGTTCAGTCTGAGGTTTACCAGAACCTTGGGAAAAGCTCCACGCCTCAGGGGAAATCTAGGTGTGAGGGAGCTCCTGCTGGCTTACAAATGGGCGTGGAAACAAGAGCGGGATTTAGCGAGCAACCAATGGGAAGAACTGGGGGTGTGGAAATCAGGGAGAGCGACAAGAGGGGCAACAAATCAGGAAATGCTCTGAGGGAGGGCCCCGAACTCTGGCCCATCACTCGACGCCGCTGGTGGAAGGTTCTGGAAAGAGGGGACGGGAGGCCGAGAGACTGACAGGAGTCCGGTGAGGAGATTGGGGATTGAATCGGGAAACACTCGGGGTGCTGGGCAGGGAGTAGGAAGGATTGACAGGCTGGGGGGAGTGAAATAACTTGAGGTAAGCCAGTTTTGGGTTCAGCCAAGGTCACAAAAATGGCTAAACCATAACAAACAGAGAACTGGGGTGATAAAAACAACAATATCAAAACCATAACAGACAGAGAACTGGGGTGATAAAAACACAATACAACATTTGGAAATAAAGCAAAGGAATTTTCTATCTGTTTTCCTCGCCCCCAGTAGTGTCAAGTTTGCAAAAAAAATCATGAGAGAGCAACTGAAAGAGGTAGAAAAGGAGGCCCTGTGTCATGCCAGACACTTTCAAAAGCGTGCCTGGGGAAGGGAAAGACACGCTGAGTTTTCTTACCAAAAGATGGTGCTGTGTGTACATTTTGATGCTGATGCCTCATTCTCAATGAATTGTTTTCATGGTCTGGGAAAAGGTGAATGAGTAGATGGTGCTGTTGGAGCTGTGCTCACTGGGGCAGCAGCAGCTCTGGGCTGATTCACTACGTAGCTGCAATGACCCCACTCAGGGCTCTCAGGGCCAGCTCTCAATGAGCTTGGTGCTGCTGAGCAGAGGGGCACTGCTCTGTGTCCATGGGATAAGCCCAGGGTGACTGCAGTTCTGTGGAGTTGCCACTGCTTTGCATGAAAACCCAAAGGCAGAACTTGTCCTGTTGTATATTTTGACTTCTGCCATTCAGCACCACAAAGCATCTTCTGCCTTTTTCAGGGTGTTCATTGCATCATTAGACAATAACTCACAAGAAGGGAAGATTCCACATGTATTTCCATTTTGCTTTCTTGCTTCTGCAGGTGAAACTGATTAACCAAGGAGCTCTTGATGCTCCCTTCACCTATATCCCTTCAACCACAGATGTGGACTTCTGTTTCAAGTTTCAACCCGAGCGGGGCATCATTCCAGCAGGTGGGACCCAGACTATTCGGGTCTCCTTTGATGCCACTGTGCTGGGGAGCTTTGAGAAAGCATTTCAATTCAGTGTGACTGAATCTCCTACACCTGTGTTCCTGACCATCAAGTAAGGACCCTGGGAGCTGGGTGGGCATATCTGTAGCTGCCTCTGGGACATCCCCCACATATCTCATTCTGGGGTTGAGCAGAGAAAAAAGGTGTTGCCTGAGGTGTGAATCTCTGCTGTGATCCTGGCATTGCCTTAGTGTGAGGCTGCCTGCTGCCCTGTGTGGTGCCCAGGAGCTGCAATGACTCCTCCCTGCGGGGATCTCCCTCTGCCTTGGGCCATGGCAGGCAGTGGGATGGATCAGCTTTGGGCAGCAGCTGCTCTGGGATGTCCCACCTGAACACCCAGCAAGGCCCGCAGGGCTTTGAGATGGACCAGCCTGGGTGATTCTGCAGCAGCAGCAGCAGTGTTTGTAAAACCTTGTGTGAATACTCCATGCCAGATGGGCAGCAGCAGCCTCAGCTCCCCTCTCCCAGCTATGCTGTGGGGACAAGCTGTGCTCCCAGCTCCTGTGCACAGAGGGCTCTGGTGCCTCCTTTGCACAGCCAGCAAAGGGCTGATGTGGGAGTCAGGAACTGTGCAGCAGGAACTGTGCCAAGGACTTGGGCACCATCCCGTGGGCTGGTGCCATGGCAAGAGACAATCCTGGCCCAGCCAAAGGGAGAAGGGCGGATCATAGGGGAGGCAGAGCTCAGTGCTCAGCACCACAGCAGCGTGAGGGCTTGTCCCTGCCAGCCTGAGCCATGTGCTGCAGGATAATGGAGTGGAAGCAGGAGAGCTGATGCTGGCTGCTCTGCAGCTTTGGAGCTGGGCTGCTGCTCTTGGGAGGCACTGGCTCAAGGCAGTCAAGAAATGAAAACAACCTGAATTTGATTATACCAATAAGATAAGGGAGATGGACAAAAAGGAACAAGGAAGTTATTACTTAGCAAGAGAAAAGTGGTGAGTAAGTCTGCCCATAGTGGAGAAACAATGATGCTGGCTTTGTTTTTGGAGGAAAAGTGCTGCTTTTTTAGTTTGGAAATCAAGAGGGAACCTTTCACCATCAAATAATTGATTTTCCTCTGTCCCTCCCCCAAACTGGTCATGGGATGTTTCTGCATAAGCAGCTTTCTCCTTGAGCAAGGGCAGGTGTCTCTTGTTGAGATGTGCAGAGCAGAGCCAGGGGCAGTCCTGTGAGTACAACACAAGGCACAGTTCACTGCTCCTTGATTTTGAACCAAAAGGCAGAGTGGGCGTTGATTGGCATCAATACATGAAATCAACTGGTGAGTGTTGTGCAGCTTCAAGTGCTGATTTCAGAGGGTGTTGGTGGCTTTTGGAGTGTGTCTGCTGAGTTCAAGGACAGGTGAGGTGCTGTGCTAGATTCAGGACAGCCTTGTTGGGTTGTTGCAGCTATTGCTCTTGGCTGTGCCAGCTGTACACTGCTGACAAGCTGGTCCTTTCCTCTAGGATTCATCTGTGCCCTGGGTAGAACTGTTGCTGCTCTTTTCAGAGGATGTTTGGGGCTCCCCTGCATTCATGTCTCAGAACTCTGTCTGTAATGATTGTGTGGGTCAAACTCTCCTGAGAAAGCTCCTCTATGGGAACAGCAGTTCCAGCTAAGAAGTAGCAAAGCAGGGAACCTGTGGCTGGAAAGGCTGCTTACAGAAGTTTGTGGGGACACCTTGATGTCCATCCCATTGCAGCTGGGGAAACTGAGGCACAGAGCCATGTTGGGGTGTGTGTTCAGGGTCCTTCATGGGACCACCAGCATCCAGGGGGCCTCTCCTGCCTGCCCATCAGGGGCTGTTGGCTGCTGCCACTTGGCTTGAGCTGCCTCCTGTGCCCAGGGCCCTGTGCTGAGCACACGGGGCTGTGTTGGTTGGGAACCCAGGGTGCCCTGAGCCCAGGTTTTGTGTCCCCAAGCCATGACAGCCGGACCTTTGCAATGCCTTTAACCGAGCCATTTCCTGCTCTGTCCTCGCCATCCAGGGGCAGCGTCACTGGACCGGATTTACAGTTCGATGTCCCTGAGCTCGACTTCGGGGACATCTCCTTTGGTGAGTGTTCCCTGGGCTGGGACACAGTGTCAGGGATCTGTGCCTTCCAACATAAAAGCACCCCTCACTCATGGTCTGCCACAGCAGCCTCTTCAGGCTGTGAACTGCAGGGCTGCTGCTGCCTCGGGGGGCATTTTGCCATTGTGAGATTGAATAGAACCACAGAATAGAAAGGCAGCTGTTGTATCTTTTCTTCTTTTCAGCTATTGACTGTTGTTTGCATGTGCTGACCTCAGTCTCATTTGAGGTTTTGACATCTGGGTTTGTCCTTTTTGTGCCTCTCTTGCCTCCCTGCTGGAGTCCCTGCTGGAGCTGGCAGTGATCACTGTTGATGGGCACAGAGAAGCTCTGGGCTGCACCTGCAGTTGTTTTTTCTCCCCATCTGTGTTGCAGAGACTCTTGGTGAGCAGGCCTGGGGAGAATTCTCCTCCCCACAGAGCTGGCCAGCCCAGCCAGATGTGCACTGCAGAGCAGGCTGTGGCTGTTCTCCGGGCTCTGCAGGACATCCCCACCATGAGTGGCTGTATCTCTGCAAATCTCAGAGCTAAAGTGGGGATCCCCTTGCAGGCACAATCACAGTGAGCAGCATGGCTGTGATGTCCCTGTTTGCTGGGTGAGGTGGGACCTGGTTCCTAATTGCTAATCTCAAAGCAAGGCTGGGGTTTGCCCCCAGTTCAGTGGGCTCTGAGCTGTCACGTGCTCAGTCTGTTTGGCCCAAACCAAGAGATGCTTTAAGGGTCCTGCAGAGAGAAACTGCATTAAGTGCATCACGTTCTAGTTCCTGATTCCATCCTCACTTTCTTTTGCTGTAGCTTCTTCTCAATGACAACTCACTGTTTATGTATCTTGAAAATGGTGAGAGTGTTGGCAGACTTACCAGGGAATTTTACAGCTTGAATTCTCAGAGTAAATGCTTGGTCTGGGTGCACACTCATCACTGAGAGAACCGGTGCTGGTTTGGGGCAGGTGAGGGAGCTCCTCCCCATCACAAAGAGAGAAGCTTGCAGTGTTCAGCAGGGTTAGGAGGGGGTATTTTCAAGGCTGCAGTCTGCAGTCAGTGGCAAAGGGAACTAAGTGACAATTAATTCCTCATGCAGCTTCTTGGTGAGCTGTAGTTCAGATAATAAAGAGCTCAATTCCAATCACACTTTCATCCTGCCAGGATATTCCCACCAGGAGTCATGCCATGATGAGTGCCTAAATGGATATTTGTGTCCTTTTCTAGGCTTTCCCTATACCCAGAGCTGCCGCCTCACCAACAGCTCCCCGGTGCCCGTGACGTTCAAGCTCCGCATGTCGGAGGATGGCATGCAGCCGGCTGTGAGCAGCTTTGATCAAGTACGCAAAGAAGGTGACCCATCCTGGGACAAGGGAATTCAATTCTGTATGGAGCCAAGGGAGTTCACAATGAATCCCAGCCAAGGAACCATCGTCCCCCAGGGACACCAGCATATTCAGGTATGGGAAGAATCCAGCCACAGACGCTTCAGCACCAGGGCTGAAGCTTCACTGGAGTGTGGGAGGGCTTTAGCTCTGGTGCCAGCTTTGAGCATCCTGGGAGTGAGAGATCTGCACTGCTGGGAGGCCTCTGCTGGCTGGGTTACTTGGGATGTTCCTCAGGGAGCACTGTTTTGTTTCCAAAATCATACACTGAGATCAATACCATATAGTCAAGTCCTGAAGCCATTCTTGTGTTTTTGAGAGCAATTTCTTTGATTGCAGATGAGCAGAGCAAGGATGAGGGCAGAAGGTGTCTGTTAGGGAGATGTAATTGTATAAAGCAGTTAGCTTTTCTTCTTGGTCTCATTTCTCCTCTCCTGGGGAGCAGAATGATTTGTGTTCACTGCAGGGATCTCCAGTGGAGACAAAATGCTCTGCAGCCCTGAACTGCCCAGCACCTGCTGGGCCACTCTTTGCCCTCAGCCTCCTGCTGTAAAGCTGAACTCATTCTGTTCAAGTCAGATTTCCTCTGCATTTATGTCATTGTAGTCAGATGAGAAATTGGCCCCTTAATTTGAATACAGTGGTGTGTAGAGCTTTAGTCTAATGTTTTAATGAAGCTGACCTATGCTGTGATAGCAAGGTGTGTTTGGCAAATCTGGTATTGCCAGAAGGCTTTTGCTACTCTAAGACTGTGCTCTACACATGAACCAGCAGAAGAATTAAGGCCAAATCCTCCCTCAAGAACTGGAGGATATCACATGTGAGTAATGAGCTTTTGTAAGGAAGAATTTACTGTTCTTCTCTTCCACCAGGTGACCCTCTGTTCCAACACCGTGACGAGATTCAAACGGAGATTGCTGGTGGACCTGGAGGGTATTGCTAAGGAAGTGGCATCAGTGTTCATCATAGCCAGGTACCTTCCCCTTCCCCCAGGCACTGTCTTGCACAGGCTTTGCTGGCTGCAGCTCCCAAGGAGAAGTGCTGGTTAATGCCCTCATGTTGTGCCAGCTGGACATGAGAACAGCAGTGCTTGGACAGCAGCCTGTGGTGAAAAGCACCTCTGCTCACAGCCCAGCACGGTCCTGGGCCCTTTTCTAAAGGGACCAGGAATGATATCATTTATTGGCCTGGGTGTTGGTGCTTGAGGTGGAACAAATTTCCCGAGGGCCCCCTCTTCCTTCTTCCTGCAAGAGATGGAGTTGTGCTGGTTGTAGCCACCGTGCATTGGTTTGGGACACACCAGGCAGCCTGCTGAGAGTCAGGGTCTGGTTCTGTTCATGACCAATGTGTTCTGCTCCATTTCACAATCTTTGGGGGTAAATGTTCTCCATTCTCTCAGTATCTCTGATTCCCTTGGGGTCATCTTTTTGCCCAGATGTGTCGTTCCTGAGCTGAATGTGTTCCCCATAATCCTGCCGTACCGTGAGTGCCTCCTGAAGGTGCCATATGAGAGGAAGCTCTTTGTTACGAATTCCACCAGCCTTCCTGGCTGCTACGGGCTTATTCCCCAGGTTTGGCATCACATCCACCTGCTCCTTCAAATATTATTGGGGAGATTATTAGGGGAAAAAGGGTTTGGATAAGACCTTGCTGGTTTCTGTTCAGTCTTAAAGATCTGCTGAGAACTGGATCCTACCTGAATGTAAACTTTAGGATGCAGGTTAACCTCCCAAGGAAACAGTTTATGTTCTAGTCTTCAGGGTGTTTTCTTGTGGGAGATCTTAGATGGTTGTGAAAAGCTGCTGCATCCACAGACACCAGTGCCTGTGCTGGCAGCCTCCTTGCAGGATCCCCTGGGAGTGCTAAGCCTACAATTCTTGCAGCTTGTTTGTGCCTTTTACCTTTGTCCTGAGGAGTTTTAAACATGTGTGTATGTTTAAAACATACACACATGTTGTGGTGGATGTTAAGGAGTCTAAAGTTTCTTCAGAGGTCCCTCTGAAGTTGCATTTCATTCTGTCCCTTCCAGAAACGCGAGGAGGATTCTCCTGTGCTCTACAGCAGCCCCAAGCCCTGTGGGATTGTCCAGCCTTACAGCACTGCAGAGATCCCAGTTATAATCGAAGTGCAGACAGTGGGCGAGCATCGCACCAACATTCTCGTCGGCGTGTTCGGGGATGCGAGACACCCACGGGTGAGTGCAAGGGGAGATGTGAGCCTGTGTGCAACTGCTCCTGGAATGGTGTACGGGGACAGGGATTCTGCCAGGGAAAACAGCCACAGGCTGCTGTGGAGAAGGACAGGAGAGATGGGTGGCACAAACAGCCCGTGCCTCATAGGTGGTGATCTCAGTGTCTGACACAGAAGGTAGTTCATCTAAGCTGGAACTGAGGGTAGTTTTAGTTAATTAATCTTTAAAATGCTGTTAACTTTGGAAACATCTGTTTTAAAATATCATCTCTCTCAGCACAAAAGAAGATGTCAGAAGACTTCTGGGAACCTTGAGCTTTCTGTAAAAGAAAGGAAAGCTGGCATTTGAAGAGTGGTTGCAAGGATTTAAACTGATACTAAAACATAAGGAAATGATGATGCCAACTTCCCTGGATGGCACCAAACATCTGAACCTGGGCCATTGTGGCACTGCATGTAAATCAGTGAACAGGAAGGACAGGCAGTGCAGGCTGTGCCAGAGAGCCTGAAGTTTGACAAAACAGTTGTTTTCAACTATCAGGCTGCTTACCTTAAAGAGGAGGGTTTCTCCCCACCAGAATAACCAGTTGTTTAACTGTCAGCCTGGTCTTAACTAGAGATTTCTTGCAAAGCTTTTACCTTTGGGCCAATAATTTGTAGTTTGAAAGGTTCTCTTACCTTAATCCTTTTAAATTTGGACGTGAACCTGTATTTTTCTTTTTCCCCAAAAGCCCAGCATTTTATCTGGAGTGTGGTAGCTGCCCCTAAAGAAATAACTTGAGCTGGGTTGAGCTGTTTAAGCTTTTTTAGGTTTCCCTGTTGTGGTTTGTTTTGGGTGGTTTTTTAATCTTTCTTGCCTGCTTCCTGGAACAGGGAGTAGAATTATGGAGCACTGGATGGCTGGATGAAATCTACCCAAGTCCAACTCTGTTAGAGTTTGGCAGGATCCCAGCTCTACAACCTGCTTCACAAAGCTTTACCCTCTTCAGTGAATGTCTCGTCCCTGTAACCTTCAGGGTAGACATTGTAAGTATCTGTGGGGCTGTTTTCCAGGGAAATGGACTGGTCAGTAGCAGCCATGACTTGGTTTTTAAATGCAAGATTTCCATATTGCCCTGTGTGAGAGGAGGCAAGATACTCCAATATTCCCTCTGAGCGAGGCAAGAGGAACCTGGCTCTGGAGTGGTTTTAGCTGGGGCACCCCTCAGTGAAGTCAGGTGCAAAGATGTTGGAGCAGAAATTAATCTGGGTTGTGTTGACAAGTTCTCCCTTAATTTTATCTTTTGTCTTTAGCTGTGTGTGTCACATTTTGGAGCTCCGAGATCAAGAGAAACCTGTGATCCTTTGCTCCCCAGAGCATGGATTTCACTGTGGTTTCCCTGTCCCATCTGCATTTGCTTTGTGCCAAACTGCTGTTAATAGTAGAGAGCAGGGTGTGAGGTCTGTCCTCAGACTGCTGGTGGGGAGGCAATTTTCACACCTGCTGGGGGTCAAGCCATCTGGGCTGTCCACACAAAGACAAGTGTGGGGGTTGTGCACCCCCAGCCTGTGATCTCTGTGCTATTGAAGAGCATCTTTGGGGAGCAGCTGCAGAGAAAGGCTGTTTAAGGTGTGGGGGCTGCCTTGGGCAGAAGGAGCTGGGGCTGCTCCCCTGGCAGGGGGAGCAGGGCTGGTGCAGCCAGGAAGGGCTTGTAGGCTGGGCCTGGGGCTGGCTGGGATGTCTGCTGGAGGGGGAGATCTGTGAGGGGCTTGAGGTTTGTTCTTCTTCATGCTGGGTGTGTTGAACTTGTGGAGCTGGATAAAACCTGATGCTACGGACTTGTTTGGTCTGTGGATAAAGCATCAGGCCATGTGGGAGAGTCCAGCCACAGCCTCCTGGGCCAAGGAGGAGGGGTGTGAATTTTCCTCTTGCTGCTTTCCCAACTGTTTGGGAGAGAAATGTTATTCTGAAGTGAGGGTTTTTTTCCAGGGCAGCTTTCTCTGACTCCACAATGGAGTTCTGCTTTCAGCCTCTGCAGGGAGCAGTGCACCTTGGCTGGGTGCTCATGGTGTGTAAAGGTTGGGTTTCACATGCTCCTGCCAGGGCCAGACCTGCAGAGCTGTGTCTGTACAGCTGTGCTGGTGCAAGGCCTTTCCCCCTCCTTTGGGCACCTTCCAGCTCCCTTGCTCAGTCCATGAAGTCCATGAGAAAGCAGATGACAAGAGCTCTTGGGAAGAGTGGGCCATGCCCACAGAGCACATGTTGTCCAGTTTTCTTTCTGCTTCCTGCTTTCCTGCTCTGCTAGAAGCATGTAGAGGTGACTTTTCCAAAGCAGAGGGCCCTGGGGCACCTCTCTACAGCTGATGATTGGTGGGGAGTGAGGGCTTCAGTCCTTCAGGGGGTGTTGAGAAGCACTGATGGCCCCTTGGGAAAGAATCGTTTGGTGTTGGGGTTTTGCTTACCTGGTTTTGCAGAGATACATTCTTCAGGCTCTCAGCAGTGTCCTCCAGCCATGGGGTTTCTGCAGTGGGATTTGAGCAGTCCTGACTTCCTCTGGCCTTGAGCCTTTGTGAGAGGCCAGGAGAGAGAAAGCAGCTTTCCTTGGCCCACACTGCAGAGAAAGACTGGGGAAGGAACACTCTCCTGAGGATAAGCATCCCTTGGGTTGGGCAAAACGGGGTTAATTGGGTGAGTCCCTAAAAGGAGGGGAAAATACAGGTTGTATGAACTCTGCTGTTGCCCAGTACTGTAGCTTAACTTCAGGGAGATTAAGCCTTCAGGATTAAGCCTCCCCTCTTTAGTCTTTCCTTTTCTTATATCCCACAAGACACCAGGGTGTATGGTTTCCATCCTAAATGCATATTATGCTTGTCTTACAGCTTTCCAAATCCTACTGCTTTGTTGTTGAACCCAGTGAAGGAGTGATCCCTGCTAGGGGTGAGGTTCCTGTGACTGTCACAGCAACCCTGGATGACACTGTGGGTTTTGAGGAGTCTGTCCAGCTGTTCATTAGGAACAGCCTTTGGAGCACCGTCTTTCTCCAGGCTTTTGGCATTGGCACCACAATTGTCATAGATGAACCATTTGCCCCAGAGCTCAACTTGGGATACCAATTCAGGTAGGAGATCTCTCCACTCCCACCTCTCCTCCTATCTCAACAAGGAGCAGTTTTTCTGTAGTCCTTCAGGCAAGATCTTCTTCAGTGTTCAAAGCCCTGACTGCTTCCCTAAAGGCAGAGATTCCTTTACAAACATGTGATGGGCAGTTGAGAGTTGTTAGACACCCTCAAAAGCCGCTGAAAGGGAAACCAGTTGCTAAATTGCCACAAATTGTCTTTAGTTCCAATACATTGATGTCCTGGCTTGATCAAGTAATGATCTCACAGGCTGCCCCAGAACAAAAGGTTCCTGAAATGGTGCCCAGATGAGGCAGTCCCTCCATGTGGCTGAGGAACCAAGGGAAGGAAGATCCTTTCTCTTGCCCTTGCCCTTGCCCTTTCCCAGTGGCACCTCCCAGGCAAGCAGGGGCCCTGGGAACAAAGAGACAGGAGGGTGACAACCCCCACCAGGAAGGCAGGAGCCCACAGAGCAGTTCCAGAGGCAGAGCTGCCAGCAGAGTTTGCAAAGTTCACTTCCAAACAGTTTCTAATTGCAAAATGAAGTTTCTACAAATGGCTCCCAGTGCAGAGCCAAGGCTGATATGAATGAGAGAGGCTCTGCTCCCCTGGTTTCCTCTCCTGGAGCAGGCAGATGATTTTTGCCAGCTAGCTGGGATCATCCAGAAACTGCCTCTGAGGCAGCTTTTAGGAATGTCTGCAATCCTGCTCCCACACACAGGGTCCCCAAGGGCAGCATCTCAAAGATTCAGTTTCAGTTTTGGGCACAGATTAACACAAAATACAGCAACAGTATGAATCACCCCAGAACAAACATTTTGGGGCAAAACACCACGTCCTGTTATCCTCACCTGGAAAATGTTACATTACCGTAATAAACATATTTCTCTTTGCAATAATGACATCAAAAGGGCAGCTTATCCCACACTACTTCTGGTCCACATTAAGAGCTGGAGATGAAGACAGTCTCCAAGCAATTAACACCTCCGGTTGCTGACTGGGAGCAATCTGATGACCAGGGAAATAGCTACTCCCATACTATTTTCCATCCTGCCTTCTATTCCAGCCTGGTGCCCTGTATTCGTCAGTTCAAAGTAACAAACAAGGGCCGCCGTTACCATCAGCTCTTCTGGAGTGCAGAATGCTACAGCCCACCTGAGGAGGAGGCCCAGAGTGTCTCAGCCCTCAGTAGCCCCCAGGATGATTCCCAGAAGCCCAAACGTGCCAAGCCTGCGTTTGGGGTGAAGTCACCAACGATGGGCCTGGCGCGAGGCCAGTCTGAGGACATGGTGCTGCGAGGCTTCTCCCGCATCCCACAGGTGAGATCCCCTCCTCTGGGCTTGTTCCACCGTCCCTTGACGTTTGCCTGGGGAGATGAGCAGGGGCCTTTACAAAACTGATTTAAGGCTACACGTTTCTGTGGCAGCACCAGTTGCTTTCCTTGCTGGCCACCATCAGACCAGCTGAGACTTTATTGTGATTCCACAGCTACCAAAACCCAGTGCTGATCCCAAAGCAGGGGTGGAAGGAAATATTGCTCTTTTGGGGCAAGCAGTGTTGCATGCTGAGTCAGCAGAGAAGGGCAGAGAAATAAGTTCCACTTAGGCTAGGAGCCCAAAAAGAAAGTGAATTAAACAAGTGCCAAGTGGTTTATCTGGGGTGAGCACGGAGTAAAACAAAAGCCATGTTGAGGGAGGGGGTTTCTCACAAGTGCCTTTTGTGGTTATTGGGGTGCAGTGTCACAGACAATTGAGCACAGGAAGAAAAGGGGGCAGTGACTGTAACTGTGGCAGGAATAGGGCCCATGGTGGGTGCAGAGCCAATGCAGGGCATTTTCAGGGAGCCTTGCCACTACCCACTGGTGACAAGTGACTCTTGCTTGCAGGAGGTGCAGGATTATGTGTACTGTGATACTCTCATTGGGACAGCCCTCAAGAAGGAGAGGATAATAGAAACAATCATCACCTGTGAGTTTATTCACCCCTCTATAGAAGTATCAGCCAGAGAATTCTCTTTCTATGTGGAGAAGGTAAGTCTGGATTGCATGCTGGCATTTACCAGCATGGCTGAGGGGGGTGTGTGCTTGTGTTGAAGCCCCTCTTTACCCTTCCTGAGGCACTTTGTAAAGTGAGTGAAGATGCTTTTAGAGACGAGACTGGTGTTTGACTTCCCCAAAGTAAAAGTGCAGTTCCAGCTGCAGTGCCAAGGAGATGGTGGCCACTTCCAGAGAAATGCCAGTTTCTGTGCTCACTGTAAAGGGAGGCTTTTGAGGACCCTCCAAGGCACGGTGATGTCTGTACACTGATGCTGTAGGGAAGCTGGGAAATCTGGAGATTCCTGTGAATTCCTCAGGCTGACAAGGAAAAACCCAACATCTCCTGTGTCTCTTTGCCTTCTCTGCTGTTGGCATGGATGCTTGATGGTACAGCTGTATGGTATAGCTCTGTGCATTTCCCTAAGCCTCCTCTGCTTCAAAGGATCCCAGGCATCCTGCAACTGCAGTGATGATAACACTGAGGCAGAGCAGGTGCCCTTTAGTCTCTGGATCCCAACTCCAGCATCATCTTTCTGCCTCCTGCAAGTTGTGTGAAAAAGAGAAGACGGTTAATGATTTGGTTTCTGTAGTTTCAGGCCTTTCCTCTGGTTCCCAGGCTTCCAGTGAAGTACAGAATCCCTGGAACAGGCAGTTCAGATGTAATTTAGAAGCTTTTCAACTCTCCCTGATTCTGCCTGGGTTCTGCTCAATGCCACACACACAAACTGATTTATTGCATTCTATGGCACAGCACCTGTTTGGTGCCAGTACGTGCAGAAGTTGTTTCCCAAAGTCTCTGGTTTCTCTAAACCCTGCAGGAAGCCCAGCACAATGCACAGATAGGAAGGAAGAGCCCAGGCTGCTCAGAGCTTTGAGACCACAGACACCTTGTGCCTGTAGCAGGGGCTGCAGGATACGTGGTGCAGACAAAGTGCTTTTGGAGGCTGCTAGAGCCAGGAAGGTTGTGAGAAATGACTGTCTGTGAGTGAAGATCCTCTAGTGCTGTTCTGCCCAATAGAGAGACAAAACTGGAGACAAATGGCCTGGATTCACTTTCTGCTTTAGATCTTATTCAAGCAGCCACCTCCTCTCAGGGGCCTATTCCCTCATGTGTACTTGGGAGTGTTTCTCTGTCCTCCAGAGAATGCTGTGGTTTCTAAACATGAAAAGCATCTGCTGTCAGGAAAAACCTCCTGGAAGGGTAGAAACAAATAGAAATTGCAAATAGAAATGAATGCACTCCTGAGGCTGAAAAATGTGAGCTGCAGCAGAATCAGAAGGAGGTCTGTGTCTAGTTGAGGCTGTTTTTCCCTGTCTCCTGTTTCCATAGAAACCCAGTGATGTCCTGAGGCTGCAGTACCAGCCTTTGTCTTTAAAAAACACCTGCCTGCTGCCACTGGACCTCATGCTGGACTTGGAGCAGCCGTTCCAGGTCTGTGATGAGGAGAAGCAGCCCCTCCCAGTTGGCCAGGTGAGCAGCCCTGGACTCCCCCAGTGGGGTCTGGAGAGGAGGGATGTGGGTGTACCTTTCTCTTGGGAGCTCCTTGAGTCTAGAAGATAATTCTGTAGCATCAGCAGTGGGCTGGCCTGGGCTGCATCAGCAAAGCTGCTGAAAGAATCAAAATCTTATCTGAATTGTGAAGATCCATCCTGGCTTTAAGGCACAGGGAGAAGGGAGCAGGCAGCTTGGTCTGGGCAAGGCATGCAGTAAAGGTGTCTCCTGGAAAGCATGCCAGCTCTCCAGCAGCCACCCCCTTGGATTGGGGCTGAGCACAGCAACGGGAGCCTGAGGGATCCTGGACTGGAGTGTGGTGCCTGCAGTCAGACCCCTGCTGTAGAGAGATGAAGCATGAACTGAGGAGCCCATGCTGGGCTCACTTGGAGCATTTACTGTTTGCTGCTGCCAGGCCTTGGGACCTCATCCCACAGGTGATTAATTACTGCTCATCTCCTTGCAGCCTGTGAGAGTGGATGTAGGGGAGACCTGCCATCTCTACATCGTGTTTGACCCAGCTTATGAACTGGATTTTAAGAGCTGGAAAGAAGAAAAGGTTCTGAAGATAGACATGGTCAGGGGCCATCCTTTTGTGGAGCATATCAGCCTTCAGGGAGAAGTGCACTTCCCAAATCTCCAAATGCAGCCCAGCTCCCTGGAGTTTGGCTGCATCAGGGTTGGCACTGAAGAAGTGCGTTCCCTGGAGATGAGCAACTGCAGCCCACTGCCCGTCCAGTACCACTGGTCATTCCAGTCCGACAGCGAGGTGACCAGGTTTAGGTATGTGCACTTTGCCCTCCCCCTCAAGCTCTTCTTGCTGGAGTCCTGTTTGTACTTGGCAAACAACAAAGCTGTTTGCCTGGGGTCTGACAAATGACACTGAGCAGCTGTGTGCTCAGGCTGGATGCTCAGGGAATAGGTTTTCCACCAGTTTGATGCTGCATAGCCCCCAGAGTGGTTTCCTTTGGGAAGGAAAGCTGGGGTGAAAGCTGCTTTCTCAGACCTCTGTGGCCTGAGGCCATGTCCACCTTGATGAAGGGCTCCTAGTCCCAGCTTCCACAGTGCTGCTGGAGGCCTTTCTGGCCCCTCTGCTTTTGGATGGGTCCTCTCTGCAGGAGCTGCTCTCTGCTCCTTGCCTTCCTCCCTTGCATTGTGCTGGAGGATGCCCAGAAGGTCCCAAGACCAGAGAAAGAGCCACTTAGCACCAGGGATCATAGAGCTACAAGTTACTGCCGCTGGCCACTGAGGTTTGCTGTTATGTTATTTTCCAGACATGAGCTTTACCCACCTAAATTCAAACTTCAACCACCAAAGGGGAAGGCAACTTATTTGGATCACGCAGCATCTCGATGGAGACACTTCAAGATAAGACATGAGGAGACAGCCAGAATGCTGAAAACAATGCAGGATTTTAACCAATCTTTAAGAGACAAGGTAGATTTTCTTCTACTGCTTGTGTTTCCTCCCCAGCCTGCCACCATCAAGTCATGCTCGTGCTGACCTCCCTTTTTGCTGCCCTGCTGTCCTGTGCCCTGCCAGTGGGCTGGGCAGCAGGGCCAGTGGCTGGACATGGGCTGTGTGGGAGGGAGAAATAGGAGAGTTTTCCTTGGAGAAGCTCGCTCAGATCCAACAGACCTGTGTTGAGTGTGGGATTTTTTGCCTTTACAATGTAAGATGAGGCTTTTATCTGCATCATCATGGTAAGGCCTCCAGCTTCCTTCCCAGAGCCATCTGGGATGATCCTGATCTCCATGGAGCCTCTTCCCAAGGCAGCCAGACTCCTGTTTGCAGGGCTCTGCTTTCACCCAGAGCTGCTATTGCACTGCTGGCCCTGAAGCTCTTACAAACTGAGACTTTGCAAAGTGGCTGTCTCTTCCTCCTAGCATAGAAAATGGCTTGTTTTTCAGGTGCAAGCAGCACAAATTCCTGAATACCCTCGCCTCCAAGTGGGGTTTGAGGGAGTCAGTTGCTCCGTGGACGTACCGCAGACTTCCCTCGAAGCGCAGGAGGTAAGAGGGAATGTGTCTCACTTGCACACTGTCAGTGTGGCAAGCAGGGCTGCAGCTCCCAGTGCCACTGGTGTGTTGTAGTGTGTCATTAAGTTTTTTGTATTGCTCCCCCATTTGGTGTATTGTTTCCCCCCTTTTCCAATGTAAAATGGTTCTGCCCTCCCTAGTTTTCCCGCCTTAGCCCTCCTGACAGTTTTGTTGCTATGGTTACCCCTGCCCCTGGTTTTGTCAGTCAGTTAAGTTATGTAATTTCTCCTCCCGTATTTCTCCTTATAAGTAAACTTTTTCTCCTCCCTGGGCCCAGTCAATCACCCCCCACTCCTCCTAGTTTTCGAGAACCTTCTTCTCTCTGGGGGTTGTGGTTGGCTGTGGTCCCGGGGCCCCTCCTTTACTCTGTATTTATTGGATGTTTCTGTATGCCCATCATGTTAAGTTCCTCCTTATACCCTTCCCTATTGGTCTGCTGTGAATCCCTCCCTTATCCACCCCCTGTCTTTAAAACCCTGTCTCTCCTGGCCCTCGGGGCCATTTTGCTGGTTGGTGTCCTTCCTGGTTGGTGCCTCCATGACATCGAATAAACCGACCTTCACCCCCAGCAAGGTGTCCGACTCCTTTTCTCGTCCCGTCAGCGCCGTGAGTTCCAGTCCGCAATCCAGCCCAGCCTGAGGCCAAGACGCCAAAGGGGGTTGGCTTTCCATGCAGCTGGGGTGTCGGCCACAGACCATCAGCTCGCCGGACTTTGCCTTAGTGGCCGCTTACGCACCGCTGCACTGGTGGCCCTCAGCATTGGCCACAGAGGGGCCTCCCATCCCTGCAGGCCCATCACAAAGTGCTGCTGGAGCAGCTGGTAGTTGGAGAGGCTGTGCAGGACACCTTGTAGGGCTGCCCAAGGACACTTTGCAGCACCTATGGAGGGCCCTGCTCTCCCTGGAACTCCTCAGGTGGCCCATAGGAAATTTTTGCAGGAGCTTTTGCTGTAGCACCTTGAGAAAGCAGCATTTAAATCAGAGAGAGGGGAAGAGCCGCAGGAGTCAGATGAGCTGGGCTGGAGTCCTTTGCTCAGCTCCAAGAGCTCTTACTCTGCGTCTCCTCCTTTTCTAAAAGCAGTAAGAAATGCTTTTTAAAGGCAAGTTGTGCATCAGAGAGAATTTCTACTGCCAGGAGACATCCCAGTTCACTTTCCTGTAATGTACTAATTAATGCATTGATCTGTGAGTATGGGAGAAGATTTTCCCCATGGTCCCTCCACTGGTCAGTGGCAGGGATGCAGGATGAGATGAGGGTGATTCTGGCAGTGTTTGGGGAATAGGCCCCTCCAGGTACAGCTGCACTTTGCTCCAAGATGCTCTTCTGCATCCATTGCCATGCTCAACAGCTCAATCTCTCCTGTCTTCCATCCAGGCTTTCAGTATCCTGCCAGTGTCAGGTGTGCTGCAGCCAGGAGAGAGCCAGCAGGTCTCCTTCACCTTCTGTGGCCACCTCAACACCATCGCCGATGTCACGGCGCTGTGCCACGTGGAGGGAGGCCCCACCTACGAGGTGCTGGTGACCGGGGAGATCTCACATCTCAGCTACCTCGTGAGGCCCCAGGAGATCAACTGTGGCTTACAGGTACCACACACATCCCTGGCACAGCTCCTTGCCTTGGCACCACGGCCAGCGGGTTCCTGCCCACCTCGCTCCAGGGCTCCCTGCCCTTCCCAGCCCCTTTGTTGGCTCTGGGGCTTGGAAGTCCAACCTTTGAGGGACACATCTGGCATCCAAGCTGCTGTAAAATGGCCATCTCCAACCCTCTCCACAATGCTGGGAATGCCTCTTTTTCAGGGCACCTAACACTGCCTCCTGGGGCAGGCAGGGGCCCAGTGGGGATGCTCTGAGGGGTGTGTCCCTGAGACATCCCTCTGCTGGTCCACTCCTAAAGCCTGACCTCCAAGGAGATGCTCTTGTCTAAAGCTCTTGCTTAATCCACACAATGATCAAGGAAAGAAGTTGGGCTTCCAGTCACTACAGTTGGAGAGACTGTCCCAGAATAATCCCCACTTCACTCTCTTCCAGTCAAAAGCCCACAGATATTCCCAGCTGCTGGCTCTGTCTGTGTTGCCCTGGGTGACTCCCTTGTTGCATCCATGTTGCTTGCCAGTACTTGCATGCAGGTGCCTTTTCTCCTGGAATGCCTCAGTGCTGTCTCTGTTTCTCCTGGCTGTTGGTGACCCCTCAGAGGGCAGAGGAGGGCCTGTGTCCCCTGGTTCATTTATTGCTGGCCCTCACGTGGTTGTTACCACAGCTCTGTGTGCTGCCAGAGCTCCCTGGTGCTGTGCAGGTGCCCTGTGCCTGGGCGTTCCCCAGGTTCCCAAGTGCCCCTATCTCCTCTCTGGTCCCTGCTCCCATGATGTGTCGGCTTTCAAACCCAGGAGGGAGAAAGGAGATTCTCAGCAGCAGGCCCAGGTCTGTAACTTCCCTCTCCTGTGCCTTCTCTCCAGATGTTTAATGAAATTCGTCACAGCAATGTCACCCTGGTGAATGGTGGCAAGATTGAACTCAACTGGGTGCTAAACCCCAGCCCTGCAGATAAGCGTCTGCCTGGTGTGTTTCTGGTCAACCCCACCACTGTAAGTAGCACAAGTGACTGAGCCCAGCCCTGTGTCAGGAGAGTGTGAAAGGGAAAAAGAAAGGGGGGAGGTGGGGAAGGGGGAAAAAAGTCAGAGGGGAAGAGCCCAAACCCAGCCATGAGAGAGACAGGGCTGTAAGCAATTTCTGCTGGGGCCAGAGAAGGTCAAACAAGTGCTCTCCTGACAGACTCCCCCAGGGCCTTGGCTGGTGGGTGGCTCTGCTGTCAGAGGCGACACCGGCGGGAGGCACAGGTGTGTGGGTCACTGTCCTGTCCTGCTGTAAGGGGAGCAGAGGAGAATTCTTTTTGATAGATTTCTCAGATGAAAATAAGGCACAAACGCAGCAAGTGTTGTATCTGAAAACTGTTTGTTGATAAAGAAAGGGCATGGTCCCGACCAGAGGGGGGACAGAAAAGAGAGAAAATGAGAAATGGAGAGAGCAACAGTGGACAGGGACAGAGCGTCACCGCTAGAGCCCTGAGGCGCTGTGTCAGCTCCTGCTCAGCAGATGGAGCGTGTGCAGTTTTCCTAGTCCTGGTCATTTGTAACTTTTCAACACATTCAACAGGTTTCCATTCCTTCATTGGTTAAATGTTAATATTGCAACAACTCTTCACCAACATTGCTAACACAACACAACATTCTCATTAAAAGAGCTGTAAACTTTAGCAAAACTTCTTTTACAAAAGTCATCATTATAAAACACATCATATTTACTCTAACAATTGTGAAAGCCAATACTGTAATATATTTATCATGAAGGTGATGTGGTCTGATGGTTTCTTCTAGATGAGAACCTGTCTCCTCAGCCTATCTGTCCCCCGAGCCATCCCCCATCAAACACTCTGATGCATTCCCTCCCTCTTCTCCCGTCCCTGCAGGGTTCCCTTGCACCTGGCAAGAAGCAAGTGCTGAAATTCTCTTACATGCCAGGATTACCAGGAGCCTTCAGCAGGACTTACCAGCTTAAAGTGGGTGACCTGGAACCAGAAAATATCTGCCTGAAAGGAGAAGCATCCTTTCCCATGATCAGTCTGGACCTGCCCTGGAACATCAGAGGTGGGCACTGCCTGTCTGCCCCCAGGAAGGGCCCCTCTGGTTTTGTTCCCTACCGTGTGCCCATAGGGCAGCTCATGGCAACCTCCACCGAGCCTGGAGGGTTGCAGGACTCCCAGATCAAGTCAAGCCCCCTGGTTGCTTCATGAGTCTTGAGCAGAGGATCCCATGTGGACTTTGTCCCAGGAACCAACCTGCAGAGCCTGCCAGCTCATCTGGCAGGGTCCTGAAGGACGATGGCTAGAGTGAAAGGCTTGGGGAAGCTGTAAGAGAGGCTGGCAGGGCTTCTGGCAGGGTTGGATCTGTGTGACATTGCAGGGGATGAGATTCAGAGAGGAGCAGCAGCATCCACTTTCCATGGATGTCTTGAGGGATTTCTTTCTGGAAGAAACCAGTGTTGAGAGGCGGGGACTTCCCAGCTTAAATGGGACTGGCACTTTGCTCACCCTTCTCTTTGTGGATGCTTTCTTCCTTCAGGAAATGAAAAATATGAGAAGACACTGAAACGGCTCGTAAAACGCCGGCAAATATTCGATCCCAGCTATAAATCAGTTGTTCTGAAGAAGCCTCAGAGCCCAAAGACTGAGACCTTGAAGACTCGGGACCTGCAGCCCAGCGTGCTTGCCTCTGGCACTGTAGTAAGAACAGCTGCAGCCCCGTTTGGCACAGGCCACCCTCTCCATGTCACCTGAGCCCCTTGCAGCCCACAGCAGCTTCCTGGTGCCCTGATGACACTTGGGACCTCCCTGCCCACTGACAACCTTGTGTCACCTCAGCATTGCCCCTAGGGCTGCCACGCTGGTCATGGTCTCCTCTGGGGCTGCACCAGCTTCCTGGCTGCCCCAGGGAGAGATGCTGAAGGCCATGCTCCAGGGATGGAGTTGATGGTGCTTTGAAGGAGATGCAGGTCATTGCTGGGGAGTTCATTGTTCCCAACCCTTGCCCTGCCAGATTTACAGACCTTAACAGCAGCTGCCAGATTGTGCCCTGGGGCTGTGCTGGAGGTGCTCATCTCCACGAGGCACCAGCTTGGTGCCAGTTCCCTTTCGAGACAGCTTCTGTCCAAGCTGCCTTGGTACAGGCTGGGGGCAGGCAAGTATCTGGAGCTCTGGAAGGTTCCTGGCTTGTCGGTCTGCCTGGCCAGATCAGCTTTGCTAACAGTGTCTGGGCAGGCAAAGATGCTGGAGTTACTTCCCTGGAGATGAGGTCCTGGCTAAGAGAGCAGGAGGTGTCACAGGCACTGAGCAGCCAGACAGGAGGACCCCACACCCCCTCCCAACAAGAGTGGGCTGGGGTCATTTCTCAGGTGCAAGCTGGGCTTTGGGAAGGACCTTTGCTAACCAGCCACTGTCTTCCCTTTCTTCAGTCAGACACTCAGCTGCAGATAAAGATGATCAGGATGCTGATAGAGAAGGCTGCTTTGGAGCTGCAGCAAATTCTTCCATCCCATCCCCTGAAGAGCAGGTTCCCTGACAAGGAGCTGTGCCAGAGTCTTGTCAAGTGAGTAGGGACTCCCACCCCATCTCCAGGTGCCCCTGGGTGGGAACACCCAGCCATGTCCCCTTCTCCTGAGAGCTCCCTGTGTCTGCAGAGCTGGGAACAGCCTGGACTCCAGAAAGGCTCTGGTCCTGGTGGCTGTGACACGCTGCATGTGAGCAGCAGAGTGTCCTCCCTTCCCCAGCACCACGCTGAGCTTTGCACTGCTCAGCTCCCCACAGGTGTGGGGTTCTGTCCCTAGAGCTGGGGGACCCAGTGCAGACCTTCTAGCCCTTCCAGACAGCATAGATTCTGTCCCTGCTGCCTAGCTCTGAAAGAGACAACTCCCAGCTGAGGTCTTGCTTCCAACTAACAGCTGGGCAGCTGTGACACTGAACAAAAGGAGAAGGGAACTGCACGTGTCAGCAAACCCTTTAAAACCTAACATCAGATGATTTGGATCCTGGTGGGGTGGCAGGGCTTATCTAGGTGACTTGGCCTGTCCCTTTGCACCATCATGATGCAGCACAAGCACGGGGGCTTCAATTCAGGAAGGAGATGCTCTGCAGAGCAGCTCATGTGGTCTGGTTGCAGAGCAATGAAGATTTCCTGTGCAGGCAAACCTTATTCCTAGACTCCAAAGCAATTTCAGGCTCAGGCTGTACACCAGGCTAGGCAGTTCCACTGAGAGCAGTGGAGGCCCAGTGGACTCACCTAGAATGGCTTTTCATGGCAGACGAACTGTGGCCAGTGTCCATTTTAAACTAATTTTATTTTCAGGTACCATTAGTAGCTGATCAAACCTAGGACCTGCACTCCTCCTGACTTCCCAAAGTTATTGCCAGGTGGTCAGGCCATGGGTTTCATGGGCTTGAGCTGAGTTTTGACAGCAGTGAATAGAGAAATAGCCACTTTATTTGTATCCTCCATCCACTTGGATGTGTAGCCAGGCTGTGGTTTAAGGACTGTCCTTATTCCTTGCAGAGTTGAGCTGCTCGAGTATGTCCTGGATATGGGCCCTGTCCTTAAGGGTTACACTGAGTCACACTCTCTGAAGATCACCAACCCTGGGCAGATCCATGTGTCCTTCCAGGTCGATGTATCTGTCCTGCAGGACACAGGTAAGCAGTGCTGGAGACACTTCCTGTGCCCTTGAAGGAGGTGTCTCAGACAGATTAGCTTAAGCCCCTGAACCTGGGGAGGTTTCTGAGCTTTTTCTTCTCAGTGCCCCTGCTGGGAGCTGTAGAGGCAGAACTCTCCTGGCCAGCCATGCCCAGGGACCTGGCCTGCCTGTGACTGCCCTAACGCTTCAGTGCAGGGGCCAATGGTGACCATCACCCTGGTCACCTCTCAGCATCTTCCACCCTTGGCTCCCACAAGCAGCAAGTTTCTTTGGACACTCTGTGGGCTTGTTTTGCCAACCAGTGGGGTCTGCTGTATTTTGGAAGTGCTTTGTTTGGAGTTCACACAGGTTCCCAGCACCTGTATTCAGCCTTTACTGAGGAAGCAGCCTGTGAGATCCTCTGGTGGATCAAAAGAGGTTTCCAAAAGAGGCCTTGAGGCAAGGCTGCCCTTCCATCACACAGTGGCTCGCTGTGTCTGAAGGGTGTTCAGGTGCACTCTTAAGATTTTGTCCAGGTCACAGCACAGCGTGGGGCTTTTGCCACACCTCTCAGCCAGGACACCTGTAAGGCCTAAATGCTTGTACACATTTTGTGTTTTGTGTGTATCTCAGCGGCTTTGTGTTCATCTGTTCAAGGTTTCAGTGTGAGCCTGGACCAGATGATTTGCCTGCCCCCCAACAACAGCGTGGACTTCGACGTGCGCTTTGAAAGTGCCCACAAGCCGTATGGTGACGTGGAAGTGGTGCTGCCCATAGAGGTACCACAGCTCTTGGGGCAGGCAGCAGGCTGGGCACAGCAGCAGATGTCACCTGCACTGTCACATTGCTCTGCTGAATTCTCTGTCCTTCTCCAGGTGATAGAAGGCCCTATGTACAGCATCCGCATCCGTGCCACTGTGTTGGAACTGTCACTCACCCTCTCCAAGAACAGATTGCAGTTCTCTGACATCGTTGTTGGGGACTGCCAGGTTAATACCATCCGACTCTTCAACTGGTTCCGAGTACCCTGCAAATGGTTCATTGCTTCCAACAAGCCTGCTCTGAGGGTAAAGCACAGGCGACATTGAACACAGAACTTGGTTGGGTTTTCTTTGTGACTCTTGCCCTTTCTGCTCTGTGGCTGCTTGAGCACTTGGGTCTACAGTGTGTTTGAGGAAACTTCTGAGGGTCTAGATCAAGGCTGGTTTGCCTTAACCTGTTCCATTAGCTGATGCTTTGCTTTGCTGCCATCTTCACCCATTCCTCCTCCTCCTCTGAGGACACTAGTTCCCTATCTGCCTGCCCTGTCTACAGGGCTTCCCTCCAGCTCTGGGCTTTGGGGCCACACTTGGTTTGGCTGTGGGTGCTCTCAGCACCGTGTCAGTGTCTCAGAACATGAGGAGACCTCACATTATTGATTTCTGTGCCCAGAACAATCAGCACGAGCCCTGTCCCTTTGACGTGACGCCCTCCAAAGGAACCCTTGATCCAGGAAAGTGGCAGAACTTGCATATCCAGTTTACACCTGAGGAGGAGGTGAGATTGGCGGGTGTCAGCCCAGGAGGCCTGTCAGGGCTATCTGGAAATGAGGGCCTGGTGCAGAGAGTGTGGTAGGAGCTCTGCCTTCACAGGGAGCTTTCTGCAAACCCCGTACTCAGCGTGGCTCAGTTCACCCCACAGAGCACTCCCGTGAGATGTGCTTTGAAATGCCCACAGGGAGCTTGCACAGAGAGCACCAGGGCTCTGAGGCTGCCTCTTGGCACATGGGGGGGATGTGCCCAACTCCCCTCAGCCTGCCCCTTGCCTGGCTGTATTTGCAGCTGTGACACTCAGTGCAGAGCAGCTGCCCACTCACAGAGGATAATCCTGGAATGGCTCATCCTGCTGCAGGACTGACAGACCAAACAGCCACCACCCACCTTCCTGGGCACGGCAGGACAGTCACCTGTAGTGGGGTGCTGCCAGCAGTCCCTGGGGCTCTGGCCTGCCTGCACATTCCTGTGCAGCTGGGGATTCAGCTCAAAGGACAAAGCATTCCCAAAAGTGGTTTGCCTGTGGCTGCTGGGTCTTGGAAAGTGGCAGTGTGTACCAGCATGGACACAAGTGCTTCTGTGCCCACACACACTCCCAGGGATCTTTTAATTGCTCAAGAAATGTAACCATCTTGTGTCTGGCTTGGACCAGAGCCAAACACTAAGCAGAGAAGATGACCCTTATTTCTGGCCAGCAAGAGCTCATTTGCCTCTCTCCTGGAGCTGGTGTTTGCCTGATGCAGCAGTGCCAGGACTGTGTCTGGACACTGTAACCCTGAGGGCCTTTCCCATGAGCACTGCACTCCTGCATGACTAGGTGAAAATGTCTGACAGTCCACTGTAGATCCATCTGATACCCAGTTACAGTGCACACCAGCATTCATCCCAGTTACTCAGACCCAGACTACTACAGATGCTCTAGTCCCTAGCATAAGTAAATATCTGGTTTCCATTCACCTTGGAGGGACTGATAACACCAAGCATTGCTGTATTTGGGGTCTTGTCATCTGAGACTTCATGGATGAGTTTTCTGCGCTTTCCTCTTTTCAGAGGTCTTACAAGAATGAGCTGGAGCTTATCATTTGTGGGAGCAGCAATCGCTTAAAGCTGCACCTCTCAGGACAAGGTCTGGAGCCACGGTTGGAGTTCAGGCCCCCAGCACTAAAGATGGGATGGATGCTGGTGGACAGCGATGGGGTGGAGGCCACAGTGGTGGTGAAGAACCCATGCAACTTCCCCATTGAGTTTTACTCCCTGGATTTTGATGAGCAGTACCTTGAGGAGGAGAAGGTGAGAAGTCTGGTCCCCATGTACACGCTGCCCAAGCTTCACAGCACTCCAGCATTCCCAGGCTTGTGCCAGGGAGATGGAGGCAATCCTCAGGGCAAAGCCAGCTCTGC
This sequence comes from Melozone crissalis, assembly GCF_028551555.1. Lineage (NCBI taxonomy): Eukaryota > Metazoa > Chordata > Aves > Passeriformes > Passerellidae > Melozone > Melozone crissalis. Next base: position 16,893,444 of record NW_026535785.1, on the reverse strand, counting down.
TGACATGCTGTGGGAGGACCTAAACTAAATAGTTTGTGTTGTTGGGAGGAAGGGAGGAGACAGAAAATGGGTTTGTTGAGTCTGTGTGATGAAAGGCAAGAAAAGGAATCTTGTGTATGGCTTCTCTTCCCTCCACACACAGATCCTGCGGATGGCAGTGGGGTCTGAGTACCAAAAGAGCTTTTTTCTGCCTCCACGTGCCGTGGGTGAGACACTGCCTCCAGAGGTGCTGCAGGACCATGGAGCACAGTGGAGGCCAAAGGCTCAAGAGGCAGAGCTCAAGGCCAGGGCTGAGGCTGAGGCCAAGGCCATGGGCAAGGCAGCAGCAGGTCAGAAAACAGTGAGGGTTTGGTGGTGTCTGTTTTGCCTGTGGTCACAGCAGGGACTCCAGCCCATACACCCTGAACTCTCTGTCACCTTGCTCTCCAGGGAAAGCCCGTGCTTTTAGCAGCTGCCTGTTCCCCAGCTTGGTGGAGGAACTCTTGGCTGAAGGGCTGTGGCATCCTCTTCCAATCCTGAGTGCAGCCAAAGCAAGCTCCTATCTGCCTGCCATAGACTGGGGAAATAATCAGGATATTTCCTTGTGTCCCTTAGCCACAAAGACTAGGGCTGGATGAGTTCCTCAGCCAAAAGGACCAGGTCTAATATCACTGGCTCTTTTATATTTGCACCTTCCTAGCTGCAAAAGAACAATCTCATCTTTCTTTCACCGAGTCTCATTTCCTGGGATCTGAGGGGATGGGGAGGATGGTGAGGATCAAAGGTAGGCAGGAGGCTGACTTTTCCTCCTGGTTTTGCACTGCAGCACATCACAGAGCTGTCCCATTCTGTCCTGAGTCCATGGTGAAAGAGGCTGGGAATCCTGTCTCTCGGGCTGTCCTGCGCCACCTGGGCATTGACCCGGACTCAAGGAGGTGCGAGGCGCAGCCCCACCAAGGAGGGATGGTTGTCATCATCCATGGGCCGCCCCGGGCAGGTACGTGAGCTGCAGCCCAGGGCTGCAGGGAGAGGGACAAGCAGGGGGAACACGTCCTGGTGGGCCACGGTGCTTAAGGCAAGTCCTCAGCTGAACGGGAGGTGGAGATGATCCACTTGGCTCTAGAATTCAGAGTTTGCATCCACGCTGCAGCTGCCTCCCTCATGGCCTCCCCTGGAGCGACACTTGCTTTCCCACTGTCATTTTAACTTTGAAATTTGTTGGAGGTTTTCCAGGGCCTGTCCCTGCAATGCCTCCTGTGCCAGTGTCACCAAGCAGTCCTCCTCTCTCTCTCAGGAAAGACAGAGATAGCAGCAGGCCTGTGTCAGTATTACGACGCTGCTTACGTGTCCATCGACACCGTGGTGAAAGAGGCCATGGCCAAGGACGGGAGCCCAGCGGGGCTCCGTGCCCGGGAGCTCTGCACCCAGGCTGCCCTGGAGCTGGAAGGCAAAGACGAAGGTGATGCTGGTAAGGAGAAATGCTGGTAAGGACCCAGGGCCAGTACTTGAGAAACCCACCACCACTGTCCACTTCTGCTTACTCAGAGCAGCAGTTTTTCAGTCCTTGGGTTTCTCTTAGGGAACACGGGTGAAGTGCATCACTGGCTTGCCAAAAAAATGAAATCAATTTTAAGGGCTCAGAAAAAGGTTCTTTTATAGCCCCCTTTGCTGCCTTTCTTGCACATGTTCATTTTTCTAGGGGTACCAACTGCCCAGGAAGTTTCATAGAAGCCTCCAGTCTCACATGGAGAACAGCCCAACGAGCTGTGTAACCTGGCAGTGGGCATAGGTAAATCTCTGGAGAAAAGAGCTCATCTAGGGCTGGTAAAGCATGCCTTTCTCTTTCCCAACTATTTTATATTTCCTCAAAGCTGAATTGAGCCTTCTTCTTATGAAGGCTGAACAAGGAAAAAGCCTTCTGAAGTGGCTCATTGAGCACAAGAGGACTGACTATGCATGTAACCTTGCAAACGAGAGGAAGGGAAGGACAGCCTCCCAGAGGAATTTCCAATGAGAGACATGCTCCAGATGAGCTCTTTTCTCCAGAGAGTTACCTATGGCCATTGTCAGGTTACAGCTCGTTGGGCTGTTCTCCATGTGAGACTGGAGACTTTTATGAAACTTCCTGGGCAGTTGGTGCCCTGAGCTCTGCAGGGTGAGGCCAGACCTGGCTCGGTGCAGGGGGAAGTTTTGCAGTGCTCAGTTTTGAACCTGGCTGGGTTGGGAGCTGGTGGAAGGAAGAAGAGTCTGGGTCCCAGCTGGGCTTTTCCCACAAGGAGGATTTAGCTTCAGTGGAGATGGGTGATGCAAGTGTGGCAGGGCTGCAGGTCTCCACATGGGAATGCAGGATGGGTGCAGTGTATGGAAACAATGCTCCTGGAGGACAAATCTCTGGCTTGATCTGCAGGTGAACTGCTGTGTGAGCAGCGTCACCTGCATGCACAGTTGTTAGGAGGGACATAGTGCTGGCTTTAAAATCAAGTATGGGACGGTGTGCTTTACCATGTTGGTAAGAGAAGCAGGGAAGGAGCTGCTTCTGGGAAACAGTGCTGCCAGTGCCCAGCAGACTGGGGAAAAGAGCCATGTTCCTTCCCAAGGCTGTGCCCATTGCAGTCAAAGGTGCCTGCTTGCTTTACAAAGCCCCCCTGAACCATCTGTTCCCTGTACAGATAAAACATCTCAGACCAAGAATAAACGAGCCTCTGGGGAAAAAATCAACAAGAATGTCAAAGAAAAGACCCCTCCATCACAAAAGAAGGAGTCAGCCAGCAAACTTGGTAAACATGACATCAAGGTAAACATGATCTGCCCTGGTTGATGCCTGGGACCTTTGCATTGTCTTTGAGATGGGCAGGGGCCGCTTGCATTGTAGGCTCTGTGGGTCTGTGTGCCATGACTTGGGCTGGGAATGTGCTCTGGCAGACAGCTCCACTGGCTCTCAGTGGTTTGCTGGCAAAGTGCAGTCCTGGCTAGTGTGGCTGCAGGCAGTGAGCAAAGTGCTGGGAGGCTGCACTGGGGCTTGCAAGGTTGGGTCTCTGCTGGCCAAGGGATGGGCCCTCCAGAACCGTCCCCTGGAGCCCCCAGCCTGCACTGCAGGGTTGTTCTAGTCTCCATTAGTGAGGAACCCCAGCTCCAAGCCCAGCAGTGGGAGTTGTTCAGGGCTTTCCACCGTGGTTTCTTTTCCTTACAATGGTTCCCATTGCAGTTCACAGTTTCCACTGCTCCTGCGCCCCAGCAGCTGAACATCGTCAGCAGTCGTGGGGAAGAGCTGAACTGCTTGAGCTGTGTGCTGCCCGAGGAGCTGCTGGTGGACATCCTCAGTGAGAGGCTGCAGGTGTGTGGGGTGGGGGAAAAGGAGACATTCCTGCTCCGGAGAGAAGGCACTGAGGTACGACTCAGAGAGGAGGAGGAGGAGGAGCAGCTCTGTACATGCTGCTCGAGGATCCTGGGCTGTGTGCAGGGAACCCTGGGGGAAGCTGCAGCTGCCCTTAGTTGGCAGAGCCTAAGGACAGGTCCCAGCTGCTCTTAGCTACTGCACTTGGAACAAGGATAGCTGGTGCCCTGGGACATCTGGGATCACTGTCCAGCTGTGAGGCCCCTGCGTGCAATGGCTGACTTACTCTTCCCTTTATTCACAGCGTAAAGACTGCTCCAAGGGAGTGATCTTTGATGGCTTGGAGAGCCTCTTTGCAAGCAGCCTGGAATCTTCCCTACTCTGTGTACTCAAAGCTGTCAAGAATCGTTGTCATATCTTCATGGTGAACCTGCATGAGGATTATGATTCTTGGAAAGCCAGGGAGGAAGCTGAAAGAAAGAGGAAGGAAGCTGAAACAGAGAAGGAAGGTGAAATATCTCCATCCCTCTCAAATCTTTTCTCTCAAGCCCTCACCCTTATCTCTGTGTATCTGGCTTTGCAGCAGAGCTTGTAAGAAATGTTTTTATTAATCTTTCCGCCTTCTGCCTCAGTGTAGCCAGCACTCATCTCAGAGTTGCAGGAGATCTGAGGTTTTAAGACTCACCTTAATCTCTAACATTAAAGCTTGGGCACAAGTGCCAGCTGCTATAGCTCAGTGACAAACAACTGTCCTCAGCCTTGGTGCACTTAAGGCAGGCAAAGCACAGCACCTCACTGCCCGGCCATAGCTTGGGAGATTGATTTCTGGAGCAGGCATATGAGCTCCCCAATATCTCCTGGGATGATAGGCTGGGTCAGGAAAAGCTGTGAATCCTTGCAGCTGCCCCAGAGCACCCAGCTCTGCTTGCAGTCACTCATGGTTTCTCCTCTGGTTTGTGCTAAAGAAATGCAGCGGGAAAAAGCTCTGCAGAGGAAAGCAGAACGTATCTTGCAAATAGATGAGGATGAGTATGATGCTCTCCCTAAGGAGAAGAAAGCAGAAATGGATAAAATAATCCTGGAAAGGAAGCGCATACGGAGGAAAAAGTGAGTAAGCCTTCCATGGGTTACTGCTCTTCCATGGGTTATCGTCCCTGGAGGGCTTCCCTGCTCCAAGGACTCTGAGCTCAGAGGTGCTGCAGAGCAAAGGCCAGAAGCAGCACAGGGATGGCCACTCTGAGCTCCCTGGCTCCCAAGAGAGGAAGGACCTTCTTCTGTTGAGACAGAAGATCTTCTTCTCTATTTGAGTGGTGAGCCCTCCTGCCTTAGATGCTGCCTGCAGGGAACTGGGCTCTGGGCTTGCCTTGGCACTGCCTCTAGAGGTGTCTTTAGGTCCATGGTGTTGAGTTGCACCTTCTTCATCATGTCCCTTCACCAAAACAGTGGGATTGTGGTATGGGCAGGTGTGGGGCACAGAGCAAACCTTGCTTTGGGTCCTGGTCCTGCCCCAGCATTGCAAGTCCTTGCAATGCTGATCTGCCAGGGTTCTCCTTATGGTGGGACAGCACCCATGAAAGCTCATGTCCTTTAGGCTCCCCTTCAGCTGCAGCAGTAGGCAAGCCCAGAAGAAGCTCTGCTCCAGCAAGGCAGCCCAGCTCAGGACACATAGGCAAATTGTGGAGATGGGAGTGTGTGGTGGTTTGACCGGAAATAGGATTTCTGGGATGCTGTGGTCACCAATAGGTGCTCAGATTCTAATATTGGCGCCTGATGTGGCCATTGGGACATTGGATCCGCCTCTGAGAACACAGGGTTAAAAGCAGGGCTCCCCCCTGGAAGGTTCTCTTTGGATTTCAGGCGGGAGAGAGTTTGATCTCTCCCTCAGCCCAGCTGCTGGCTGTGCAGGGAAGGGGAAGGCCACGCGGCCTGGGAGAGGTGGGCCTGACCCTGAGGGGCCCAAGGGTGGAAGCATGGAAGAACTACTGAGAGGTATTCCCCTCCACACACTTCTGGGAGGCAGAGAGAGAAACAGAGCCGTGCCTGACAGTTACCCTGAAACTTGATAAACATGTGTGGCAGCACGGCTGAGAAGGAGGAAAGGCGAGGGAGGAGCCAGCGATGTGTCCAGCTGCTTGTGGGAGCTTCTAACCCCTTTGTGGACAATGAAAACTTTACAGAACATTAACCCTTCCTAGAAGAGTGATGAAGGTCTGGGCAGAGAGAGAGATGTTGGAAGAATGGAGAAGATGTAGTGGCATTTTTTGCTGGACTCTTTTTTTTGTATAGCCATGGACTGTTTCCTTGTGATACAGAGACTGCTTCCAGGGGGGGCAATGCCTCAGAACCAGGAGGGATCAGTGTGGGTACCCCTCGGCACCAGGGGGTGCAAAAAACATGGGGGGCACAGATGTCCCTAAGTTGAGACTGTGCCTTTTTGGAAAGAGACAAGGCATCCTTAAAAGGAACCCCAGAAGCAGCCCTGGTCCATGCACAGTGGTGAGAGCACTGGGCATGGAAGGAAGATGTCATGATGGCAAAGGATCTCCGGGCGGTGCCACGTGTGACAAGAAGTCCATGGCACAAAGAAGGACTCCTTCTCATCTTGATGAACTGCGGATTGAGTATTCTAAAGGGTGGTGCCAGACCAAGAGTTGGTGATTTGGGGGAATGTATCGTATTGGAATTTGGTGGGGGGAGGAGGAAAATGTTGGCCTCAGGCTCAAGGAATGAAGTGCAGGGCCAGCCAGGACTGGTGACTCTCAGCGATATTTTCTGTTTTGTTTGCTGAAGGGAGCTGAAGCGGCTGGCTCAAAAGCTTCAGGAGGAGGCAAAAGCCTTAGAGAGGCGGAAGGAGGAAAAGAAGGGTGTCTCCGTGCAGAAGCAACCTCCAAAACCAGCGAAGGAAGAAACCAGATCACCTGAGGGGAAGGAAGCCCCAGAGAAGGGGGAAACCAAAGCCCCTGAGACCGGAGAAACCAAAGCCCCAGAGAAATGGGAAACCAAAGCTGCAGGGATGGGGGAAACCGAAATTCCAGAGGACCCAGCTGAGATGGAGAACTTGATCCTGAGGTTTCAGATTTATGATTCATCACAGCAGAATGTTGCACAGGTTTTCTCCTGCTGGGACAGGGTTCAGGGTACCGTGCAGTTACCTGTGATCCAAAAGGGAAAGTCTCCAGCTGAAAACAAAGGTCAGAAGACCAATAAGCCTCAGGAGAAGGTGGAGAAGAAGCCTGAACAAAAAAGTGGAGACCAAAGGAGTCTTCAGTCATCTCAGCTGGGGACGCGAAGCGAAGCTGCCGAAGGAGCAGTCGGAGACGAGCACATTGGGGTGCCGTGCCTGGACATTGAGGTCTCAGATCCAAAGGCCATGATTGGGCAGATCCTGAGGGATGGGAAGCTGCCAACGGAAGACCAGGTAAAACCTTGCAAGGCTCAGATCTTGAGCTTGCTGTGGTCTTGGGCCCCGGAGCATTGCGTTCCCCCAGGTGATAATGGCACAGAGCCATGTCCAGGTCCCTGATGGTATTCCACAAAGACTCTATCATCCGTGTGGATGGGGAGGTTGTCACCATCCCTCAGATGGGCAGGAAGTGGGAGGGCTCTGTGTACAAGTATCCCATCTGTTCAGAGTTTCCCATCCCGGAAATCATAAACCCTCCCAGGACATGGCCATTGTTTTCTTCAGCTGAGTCACTCTCCCAGTCCTGCTTGTAGCTCTTGTGTCTGCTCTGGAGCCTGCTCACCCCACTGGGCATAACAAAGCACTCGTATTTCGTGTAAATTAAAAACCCCATTGCCAAAAGCTCAGTGCCTTAAAAGAAGGAGTTGTGAGGATGAAGGTGGCAGAAATATAAACAGGATTTTCTCTTCTGTTTTAGCTGCTGAAACATCTGGGACTGCATCCTGATGGCCCCCCCCTTCCCCCTGCTGCTGTGCTCTCCATAGTCGAGTACCCAGAGGAGAGACTGGGCTCTGCAGAGCGTGTGGAGCCCTTCAGCATTGTGGCACCAGAAGGTGCTGCTATAGAAGAGGATCTGGTGGGTGCTCCAGTGGTGCTGGCACTGAAGGTGCCAGGGCAGGGACCAGGCTAGACGGGGACAGGCGGGACAGGTTGAATGGAAAGGGAGCATTGTGGAGCGGCAGTGAAGATGTGATGGGGTCCCTTGTCTGCAGGTCTCCTTTCTGTCAGGGATCACAGAATCACAGAAATTCAAGGCTGGAAGAGACCTATAAGATGATCAAGTCCAACCCATGTTCTAACTATTCAACTAGATCATGGCAGCAAGTGCCACATCCAGTCTTTTTTTGAACTCCTCGAGGGATGATGACTCCACCACCTCACTGGGTAGATGATTCCAGTATCTGACCACTCTTTCTGTAAAATACTTCCTTCTTAATTCTAACTTGCATCTCCCTTGACACAGCTTGAGACTGTGTCCTCTTGTTCTATCTGTTGTTGCCCGGAGAAAGAGACCGACCCCCAACTCACCACAGCCACCCTTCAGGAAGTTGTAGAGAGTGATGAGGTCGCCCCTTAGTCTCCTTTTCTCCAGGCTAAACAACCCCAGCTCCCTCAGTCGTTCTTCATATGGCTTGTGCTCCAAGCCCCTTACCAGCCTCGTTGCCCTCCTCTGGACACGCTCAAGCATCTCAACGTCCCTCCTAAAGTGAGGGGCCCAGAACTGGATGCAATACTCCAAGTGAGGCCTCACCAGTGCCGAGTACAGGGGAAGAATGACCTCCCTGCTCCTGCTGGCCACACCGTTCCTGATACTGGCCAGGATGCCATTGGCCCTCTTGGCCACCTGGGCACACTGCTGGCTCATGTTCAATCGACTGTCAACCAGCACCCCCAGGTCCCTTTCCACCTGAGCACTGTCCAGCCACACCGTCCCCAGCTTATATCGGTGCAGGGGGTTATTGTGGCCGAAGTGCAGTACTCGGCACTTGGACTTATTGAAGATCATCCCGTTTGATTCTGCCCATGCATCCAACCGTTCCAAATCTTTCTGCAGAGCCCTACGTCCCTCTAGCAGATCTACACACGTTCCCAATTTAGTATCATCAGCAAATTTACTAATAAAAGACTCTAAGCCCTCATGCATATCGTCAATAAAAATATTGAACAGAACTGGCCCCAACACAGACCCCTGAGGGACACCACTGGTGACTGGTCATCAGCTGGATGCAACACCATTCACCACCACTCTCTGGGCCTGGCCATCCAGCCAGTTCTGAATCCAGCAAAGGGTATTCCTGTCCAGACCACGGCCTGCGAGTTTGTCTAGGAGTAAGCTATGGGAGACAGTGTCAAAGGCCTTGCTGAAATCCAAGTAAACAACATCTACAGCCTTCCCTGCATCCACTAGCCTGGTTACCTGGTCATAAAAGGTGACCAGGTTAGTCAGACATGATCTACCCCTCCTAAATCCATGCTGGCTGGGTCTGATACCCTGGCCATCCTGCAAATTTTGCATGATGGTGCATAATATAAACTGTTCCATTATTTTGCCAGGTATAGAGGTCAGGCTGACTGGTCTATAATTGCCAGGATCTTCCTTTACACCTTTTTTGTGAATGGGTATCACATTGGCCAGCTTCCAGTCATCCGGAACCTCACCAGTAAGCCATGACTGTTGGTAAATGATGGAGAGTGGCTTTGCAAATTCATTTGCCAGCTCTCTCATTACCCTGGGGTGGATCCCGTCTGGTCCCATAGATTTATGAATATCCAAGCATTTCAATAGTTCTATGACAGCCTCCTCTTGGATAATGTTGGGACCATTCTGCTCCCTAAAACCATCAACCAGCCCAGGTGGGCGGGTGTCTTGAGGGCAAGTCATCTTCCCATTAAAAACTGAGGCAAAATAGGCATTAAACACTTCTGCCTTCTCCTCATCTGCAAATACTAACTTCCCACCTTTGCCCAATAAAGAACAAAGGCTGGTCTTACCTTTCTTCCTACCATTAATATATTTATAAAAACATTTTTTATTATCCTTAACAGTAGTCACCATTCTGAGTTCAAACTGAGCTTTGGCCTCCCTAATTTTTTTTCTGCATACTCTAGCAGCCCTCTTGAATACCTCCTTAGAGACCGGACCCTTCTTCCAACGCTGATACATCCTCTTTTTATTCTTGAGTTCCTCCAAGACCTCCTTTCCCAACCAGACTGGACGTTTACCCCGTTGACTGATCTTTCGGGATACAGGGATGGTCTGTTCCTGCGCCCTCAAGATCTCTGTTTTGAAGTAAGCCCACCCTTCCTGAACTCCTTTGTTTTTAAGGGCTGCTTCCCAAGGGACGCTCTGAATGAGTCTCCTGAACAGGCCAAAGTCCGCCCTCCGGAAGTCCAGTGCAAGAGTTTTACTGGTGCTCTTCCTGACTTCACCAAGTATTGAGAACTCTATTATTTCATGATCACTCTGCCCCAAACGACCTCCAACCACCACATCTCCCACCAGCCCATCTCTATTTGTAAATAGCAGATCTAACATAGTCCCTCCCCTGGTGGGTTCATCCACCAGCTGCAACAAAAAATTGTCCTCCATACATTCTAAGAATTTCCTGGACTGCTTCTTTACTGCTGTATTAAGTTCCCAGCAGATATCTGGTAGGTTGAAATCACCCACAAGAACGAGGGTTGATGATCTTGAAACAGTGCCTAACTGCTTATAAAATAATTCATCTACTTCTTCTTCCTGATCGGGTCGACGATAACAGACTCCCAATATGGTGTCGGCCTTGTTGGCCTTCCCCTTAATTCTTATCCATAGACATTCAACTCCTCCTTCCTTTGTTTCAATTTCGATGACGTCAAAAGTTTGCTTAATATAAAGTGCCACCCCACCTCTTCTTCTTCCTTTCCTATCTCTTCTGAAAAGTTTGTATCCATCCAGTGTAGTACTCCAGTTATGTGAGTCATCCCACCACGTTTCCGTGATGGCAACTACATCATAGCTTTGCAGTTGCACCATGGCCTCCAGCTCTTCTTGTTTATTGCCCACACTGCGTGCATTGGTATACATGCACCTCATCTGGGCAACTGAGTTCACCCCTATCTTAGCCTTGCCATTCTTGGGCCTGTTTCCAGATAGCTCAGCTGGTTCCCCTTCCCCCTTCAAACTTAGTTTAAAGCTCTCTCAATGAGGTCTGCCAGTTCGTGAGCTAAAATCCTTTTGCCCTTAACAGAGAGGTGTACCCCATCTGGTTCCAACAGAGAAGATGCTGTAAAAGTTTCACCATGATCAAAGAATCCAAAATTTTGCCTGTGGCACCAACCCTTAAGCCACTTATTGATGATACGGATTCTCCTGTTTCTTTCATCATTTTCCTCCGCCACCATTGGGACTGAGCAGAACACTACCTGTGCTCCTGCCCTGTCAATTACCTGACCCAGTACCTTAAAGTCCTTTCTAATTGCCTTGACACTCCTCTTCTCAATCTCATCACTACCAGCCTGGAGTATCAGCAGTGGGTAATAATCAGAGGGCTGAATCAGTCCAGGAAGTCTCTCAGTGATATTTTGTACCCGGGCCCCAGGGAGGCTACAGACTTCCCTGTGGAATGGGTCTGGTTGACATATAGGGCCTTCAGTTCCCTTCAGGAGGGAATCACCTACGACGATTACCCTTCTTTTCTTCTTGGTGCTTGAGGTAGTGATTCGTGTTGCAGGTGAATCATAATTGGGGGGTTCACTAGGAAGACAATTCACTCCTAAATCATCTAATTGTATCTCTAGATCCAGAATGTCATACCTATTCTGAAGTGGTACTTGGCTGGATGATGGTGGGAGGGGAGGTCTTTTCATTTTTACCACCCCGCACAGGGACCCGTTTCGACTCCTCTTCATCCACCAATTGCCCTTCTGTTGCCTGAGAGTGGGAGGCATATAAGTCCTCAGTCTCTTGATTAGTAACCTCCCTTAAAGATGGTAGGGCTGAACTCCACCAGTCTATTTCCCTTTCACTTTCCCTAATACTCCTTAACCTTTCAACTTCCTCCCTAAGCTCAGCCACCAGTGAAAGGAGGTCATTCACTTGTTCACAGCGCAGGCAGGTTTCCTCCACAACACTCCCTGATGCCACCGATAAGCTCAAACACTCTGGGCACGGATGGGTCTGTACACTCACGTCCTTTTTGGAGGGCCCAACTTGGTCACTTGTACCAGCCACAGCTTTTGACCGTGTAGAAACCATTATTAACAAACACCTCAAAAACAACCAGACAGCAGGGGATTCAAAATCCAGAGGTTCGGGAATCCGGGGATTCAAGAAATCCGAGGGTTTAGAAATCCAAGGATTCCAAATTCCGGGGTTACAGGAATCCAGGGGTTCAAGAATGCGGAGATTTGGAAATTCTGGGATTTGGAAATCCGGGGTTTCAGAGTTCCAGGAATTCTCCAGCAGCAGGTCGGCGCTGCAGGGCTACTAAGGAGGTAGCAGAGGCTCTGCGAGGGATGCAGAATGCGGGGAAGGGAGGAGCAAAGCACAGCTCCGCGGCACAGCTCCGCGGCACAGCTCAGTGCAGGGACACAGTCTTGTCCATCACATAAGGCTTCTTAATTCCGCCATCTTAAAAAAAAAAAAAAGAAAAAGAAAAAAAAAAAAAAGATGGGACAAAAGAGACTGTTCTGCTGGAGACAGAGCAGTTCTGTAAGACAAGAGGGGGAAAAAGCACTTAAAACCATGAACTTCCTTTGAGGAGAGGGTCCTGAGTGAGCAGGGGTGTCCTAGGCAAAACAAACACCAATAAGGGAGACCAAGTCCATGGGCAGGTGGACTTATTTATTTTTTCTCTCTTCCGTTGGTGAACAAACCCCCCTTTTGCTTTCCAGGATGGGGATGTCTCAGGGCTCACCTCTCTCTCCCTCTTCTCTCTCTCCTTAGCCCAAGGCCCCAGATCCAGATGTGAAGGGCAGTTCTTCCAAGGGCCATCCAAAGACAGGTAAAGCAACCAGCAGAGACAGCTCTGCCAAGGAGAAGCATATCTCCACACAGAGAGCAGAAAGTCCCCGGGATTCCTCTGCAACAGGATCCAAAAGTACAGTGGGAAGTGCCTCAGTCCCCACAGAATTCCTCAGGTGAGCTGCACGGGAGGAGGTGATGCCTCTGCTTCTTGGTCCTCTTGCCAAACAAGGTCCATCGTCCCCAGCTCCACAGTGACCCCGTGCCAGTGCTGGGGGATGGCGAGTGCACCCTCCTTGTTCTGTTGGCTCCTCAGCAATGTCTGAAGCCTCCTCTTAAATTGCCAGGCTGAAACGGTACCGGTGGATAGTGCCTGCCCACGGTGAGGTGGAACTGAAGGTCAACTTCTTCGCCAAAAAGCCAGGGAGGTTTGAGCAGACACTGAGGTTTGAGCTCGTGCAGTCAAAGCGCCAGTACGAGCTGCCCTGCTGTGGCACCGGCCTGTACCCCAGCATCAGCCAGAACCCACGGTAAGGCTGGGCCCTGGCAGCCTCCCACAGCACAGCTGCCCTGAACTCACAGCCAGGCTGCCCCTTGGGGCTTCTGGCCTGGGCAGACCGTGCTGCCTGAGGCTGCCCAGCCCCTCTTCCTGTGCTGGGAGCTGGGAAGGCAGATGGTACCTCAGCCACCAGGAAGGGTTATGGCTTTCTGACTGCATTTCCTACTTGGAGCATCTCATAGCTCCTCCTTCCCCACTTTCTCTGCCCAGGGTGGTGTTTCCACAGTGCAGGAAAACCATGAAGGAAGACGAAGTCATCTTCAAGGAATACGTTGAGAGCACAAAGCAATTCCACTTTGGACCGCTGCTGTGTGGGAAATCAAGAGAGTGGTATGTGCTCCCTGCCGGGCCTTGTACTTTTCTGGACGTGCCTGGAGAGACATGCTGTCCTGGTGGCACAATCCCAACAGAGTCCTGGATTTGAAGGACCAAAGACACGTGGGCTTGAAGACACATGGGTTTGAAGGACCACAGATGTGTGAACTTGAGCAGATAAGAGGCAAATGAGCCTTGGAGGAGCTGCTCTGCCTACCCAGTGGGTGCCTTGGTGGCCGCCTTGGTGGCCAGAGCCGCGTGCTGCTGCGAGTCCAAAGGTGACTTGGGGGGCAACTTTTGTGTCCCCCCACATGTCAGCTTCAACCCATAGGAAATGAACTTTATGGTGGTTTTTGAAGTGCTTTGAGCTCTGCAGGTAGCCTGATCTAGCAATTATTCTGTAGATGGTTTTGTAAACCTTTCATTAATCTCTAATTATTAATAAGATTTTATGGTTGACCTGCCAATAGGTGTCGAGGGGAACACACTGCAGGAATTACATTTTCCTGCAATGACATTGCGTGCTCACTGCTGGATAAAATCTGCATAAACACACTGTCATTGAAGCTATTGTGTACTTCTACTTTTACTGTCACTTAAAAAAAAATAAAAATTTAACATTAAGTTCTTATCTCCATGGGAGATCTGGAGGGCTAGGTCTCTTTTGACAGCCCAAGGAAATGAAATTGAAATACATACAATCTTTTGCCAGGTTGATGGATGGTCTGGGATCTCTCTTTGCCTCTTTAACCCTTTCTCCAAATTCTTCTCTCTAACTTTCACTCCAAAGTCATTTCCACACCTAAGAGAAGGATCATTTGTTATCTTTTTGCATTCCTCTTAGGAACTGATGCTTTATATTTATTTCTCAGACTCTGAGCTAACCCATGAAATCCAAAGTACCTTCATGACTTTTATGAAAGAGATTAGCTAAACTCCTTTTCCAAAGGCCTTTCCTTGTACCCTGCAGGGAAGGCATCCCAAGAAAGAGGGGGGAAAAACCCATGTGTCTGGTGTGCTGTTATTTTTCTAGGCACCCTTGAATTAACGTTTTGTTAAAAACTCTTGAAGTGGCCTGAGCATGATCAGCCTTCTGGGCTGGAGGCACCAAGTCCAGGGGAAGGCATCAGAGTTAGGCAGGGATGAGTACACGCCCATGCCCCTGACTGGGATCCATTTCCCTCACTTGTTTGTTAGAGCAGGGTCTCCCAGCACCACTTCCTCGGGTGCACACGGTGCTCTCCTCGGTGTGTGGCAAAGGCAACAGTCTCCTCTGCAGCCTTTTCCTCTTTTGTGGACAGGTACAAGGCCCTGAACTGTCCCGGCAACTTGGAGAAGCTAACCATCCTCAACATCTCCCCCATGGTCATAGAGGTCCACTTCTCCTTTGAGAATGATGGGGAAGCAGAAACATTCCTTCTGGACCCTCCCAGCCTAACCCTGAAACCAAAGGAGAAGCAGGTAGGAGAAGGGCAGGTAGAGCAGGCACTGTAGAAGTGCCCAGGGGCTGCTCCTCCTGCTCACACTCAGAGCTCCTTTAATTTCTTCCTGTGGGGCCATGTCCAGGAGCTGACCATTTGGGCATACCCCACTTCCCTTGGCTTCCTGGAAGACAAGCTCATCTGCAGCATTGAGAAGAACCCGGAGCCAGTGGTCTTCAGCCTGTGCTGCTATGGGGTGCATGTGAAGCTGGAGGTCAGCCCCCCAGAGCTCTCTTTTGACAAGCTGCTTCTGCACAGGTCAGTGATCCCACAAGCACTCCGAGACTTGTGACAAAGAGAAAACGTTTGACTCTGGTTTCTGGGGCATGGATGGAGCTGCTCCAAGTTGCATTCAGTGGCGAGGCTGGTGTGACCATCCAGCAACTGATGCCAAGTGCCTTCCCTTCCTCTCTCTGCAGGACTGACAGCAGGACCTTGGTCCTGAAAAACAACAGCCTGCTGCCCATGGCCTGGCAGCTCAATGGGCTGGATTACCTTGCTGAGAACTTCTCCTTGTCACAAGATAATGGCATCCTTGATCCCCACTCAGAGTTGGAAGTGACAGTGCATTTCAAGGCTGAGCAGATTGGCATAATGGAGAAGATCCTCCGACTAGAGGTGAGAGGAACTGTGCTCTGCCTGGCAGAGCAGGGCACAGTGAGCAGCCATGTGCTCCTAGGGACAGAGTCACGAAGAGCTGCACCTGCCAGACACGAGGGTGCTGTGACCCCAACTTCTGCCTCTGCACAGCATTTGCCAGAACATGCAGTGCATCCACATCCCCCCAGATAGCAGACACTGCATCCTGAGCCTCTACCACAACCACCTTGTCCCTGTGAATGGCTGAAGGCTGTTGTCTGGTTGTACAGACTGTAGCGTGATCTCTACATTCCTCCTGGACTTTGTCTGAAGCCCTTGCATTGTGCAACAAACTCTCCCCCTGGGATTTTGTTCCCCATGGTTTAGGGGCTGCATTTCAGACAGGGTGCTAGGTGATTGGAGAGGGTTGTCAATGCCACCTGCTCTGAGACACCTCACACTTTTTGTGGTTGTTCTTACCCCCCTGTGCCTCTCAAGGAGGCTTTAGCAGCAGCATTCCCTGCTGCAGGAGTGCAGAGTTGGGCTGATAGGGTTTTTTACTGCAGCAGAATCTCACTGGGGCAGCCCCTGAGAGGAACAGGTTAGCAAAGCTTGGGAGTCCACCAACGCTTGTGAAGCCAGGGAGGCCATAGGGGAAGCAGCCAGCAGAGACAAGGACTTTTCAAAAGAATAATCTGAACAGTGTTTGTTTCTTGCTGCCTCAGGTTTCAGATATAGAAAATGTCCTAGGGGTTGTCCACACTGAAAACATCGAAATCTCTGCAGAGGTCTACGATGTTTCTCTGACCATTGACTTCATACCTGAAGGTCAGTGGATGCCTCCTAAACAAAGCAGTCCAGGTGCACTGTATTACCTTGGGAGGTGGGCAGCCAAAGCACTGGGATGGGATGGGATGAGATGGGATACAAGGATGGCATGGACACATAAAGCATGTACCCTGCAACCTGCATGAAATAAAGGGCTCTGACAGCCTTAAGTCTCTCCCCTCTGAACTTTGAAGTGTGCAGCTTCATGTGCAGACTGGATTTGGGGGCTTTGAAACAACAGCGACATGAACCGGCAGTTGGCAATGCCCACAGGCGTGGCACAGCAAATAAAGTAATTGGATTTGTGCTTGGGAGCGAGGAAATGGAAGGCGAGCTCTTTAGCTACTAAGCCTGCAGATATTTTAAGTGTGAAGAGAAAGGGCAGCTGGAAACACTTTCAGGAACAGAAACTTGCTGGAAGGGGGTTTGCACCAAGACCTCTATGTAGCTTGTGGCCTGTTGTATTCTGCAGCAGCTCACAAATACCATGTTTGATCCCACTCTGTGGGTTTTCTGCAGGTCCAGAAGGAAGCTTGGAATTTGGAACCGTTAATGTCCTGGATAATGTGAAGAAAGTCCTAAGTTTAAACAACAAAGGGGTATACAACATTGAGTACAGGTAAGTCCTGCTGCCTGGTAGGGAGCATTTCCTTGGGTTCCCAGGCCTGCATGCTCTGTCAATGGCTAGAACCATTTCCATGCTGGCTACCTCATGGTAAATACAAAACCTGGACTCTCTAATCTCCATTATTCTACCAGAGAATCCAGCCACAAACCAGCAGTTCTTCACAGCTCAGCAGGAACCCAAAGGAGAGCCCCAGAAATTTCAGCCACTGGAATGCTGAGATTCATTGCCTTTCTTTGATGGTCACCTCCTTTCCCTTTCTGAGACTCTGTAAGGAAGGGAATGAAAAATGTTGGTGTCAAGGTTTCTTGCAGTAACCTCATGATTGTCTGCACTCTCTGTCAAGATCCAAGATTCCTGAGCAGAGCTGGACTCTCCCTTTTTTTTCTGGTCCTACGCAAAGTCCTGGCTGTGCTGGTGGCACCTGTACTTTTAGCTGCAGAGATCTCCATTCCTTCCCTTTCTCCCCAGGTTCATGCTGAAGGGTGCAGGTCCCAGGATGCGAGACGCGGCATCCCACTTCACTGTTGCGCCTCAGTCGGGCGTGCTGATTGCCTCCCAGCCTGCTGTGAATGTTGAGATGCTCTTCCACCCCACCAGTGAAATGCTCCTCAAGAACAGACCCATCCTGTACTGCCAGGTGAGCTGCCTGGGCCAGGCTGTGTTATCACACGGTGCTTTGGGAGTGTAAACAGGATAGATGTCTAATGGAAGGAGGCCTTTAACTGGAGAATCCTCTCTCCTACATGCACAAAGTCTTTCGACACCATTTGGGAGGCTTCCTAAGTGGAGCTGAGAATGTGACTCTGGAGGAGGTGCTAAACAGGGAGGGGTAAACTGGAGGCTGGGGAGGGAGCCTGGGGACTGGGGTAGAGGCTGGCCTCTTTGCATTGTTTACCTGCCCTTCCTGTGGACACAGGTGACAGATGCCAGATTAGGTCAAGGAGGCCAGGTTGTGGCTGACATCCCACTGAAGGTGTCGGCCAAAGCCGTGTACAGCAAGTACAGCATTGAGCCTGCCTCACCCATCAACTTTGGGGCCATGATCAAGGGCACCAAGAAGAGCCAGACTGTGGTGCTGGAGAACAAAGGCATGCTCCACTTCAAATTCTGCATCCGCCAACCACCCGAGGATGCATCTACATCAGAAAGGAAAAGGTACGAGCAGCCCTGACCACCCTTCCTGTCTGAGGAGGCACCACCCCACGGCTGGTATGTGGCAGGCAGCCAGGGGACCTGGGCTGTTGTGGCTGATGTGCATTTGCATCCCTGGCTTGAGGAGAGGGAGCAAAAAAAGGCCTGGGTATCCACATGTGTAGTATGAAGCTGGTGGTAGAGCTGCTCAGTCCAGCAGGTGCTCTCAATGGGTGCTGCTGGCTGCTCTCTGAGAGCCAGCAGGAGCACAAGGCTTTCCTCTGTGAGCAGGAAGGCCAGCTTCGGCCTCAGAGAAAGGCAGGGGAGCTCAGATGACAGATACCTCTGCTTTCTCCTCTCAGCTCAAAGGAAGGGGAATCTGCTCCATTGGCTGCTAGGCTCTCAACAGCAAGGAAATCAAGCTCCTTCACACAGGTGGGTGACTCCTGCTGCCCAGCAGTGCTGCTGCAGGGGATGTGAGAAGATGCTGCTGTGCCCAGGCTACGGCTCACTGCAAGACCAGTATCTGCTCAGTCCCACTGACAGTCCTGTAGTCTGGCTCTGACCTGGAGTTGTGGGGTCAACAGAGGGGAGCAGGTCCTGTGTTTGGTAGCTGCAAGCCAGCATAGGTCTGTGAACACCTCAGAAGCAAAAACATCCCCCACTGAACTCCCAGTCCACAGAGCTCAGACAACATTGCTTTTTCTTCTTTGCAGTCCCCTACCTCTCTCCCATCATTTCTCAGAGGTAGTTCTGCTCTCCTCTGTTACCTCTGGAGATTGAAGGAGCACAGCTACCACCTTAATTCTTTACACTTAAATTCCTTTCTCTCTGCCCCCTGGGACAGATTTGTAGCTCTTCTTGGCTTGTTGCTCCCAGCCTGGGGCTGCCTTTGGGCCATGAAGTCATCCTTCCCTGCCCTGGGACTGGACATACTCTTTGGTGGGGTGCTCAAGGCACAGCTATCAGCCATCAACCTCTCCTGGAACTGTTTCTGCAGAGTCACCTCAATCTTGGCATGTTCACGGTGTCCCCCTGCTCCGGCTCCATCGGTCCGTGGGGCCAGCAGAAGATCACAGTGGACTGCTTCGCGGGGCAGGAGGGGAAATGTGAGGAGCAGCTCTACATTGACATCCCGGGCAGAGACCCCAAGGAGAATCCCCTGGGCATTCCCTTCACCCTGATTGCCGAGTCCTGCCTCCCAGGTACCTACTGGCCACAGTGCCCTTGGTCACACCTGCTGCTGAGCAGCACCTCAGTGCCACAGTGCCGGATTATTCCAACCAGCGCCCGGCACCGACAGCACGGGTGGGCTGCCCCAGAAAGCTGCCCAATCCGGGCTGCAGCTGCAGGGCACGGCCGCTCTACGGCTGCCATGGACTGCAGACTGTGCCAGGGTAGGGACAAGGATCAGGGAGAGGCCCTCTGTATGGTTCCCAAAGAAGTTGACTCCCGCAGGTTCAGTGACAGAAAGGGCAAACTCAAATGCGTACATCAGATGATAAGGGGGAGGAGGTCTCAGGGGAGCATACAATCTTAGACCAATAGGGAGAAATTGGGGGTGGAACACAAGGCGGGGAATACAGTGTTTAAACCAATAAGGGGCTGCAGGGGAGGAGAATAATTTAAACAAATCAGTGGGGTTTCAAAGGATGCAAGATTGATAGGGAAGTGTCTAGAGAAAGAGGCAGGCTTGGGGAGGGATAGACATTCAATAGGAGGAGGAAGAGGGAACAGAGGGGCAGATCTTTGGAGAGATGGGCAGCCAGGGCAAACCCAATAACACAGGGCAGAAAGGAACAATCCATCAAGAATAAAATATGCTATGACAGTACAAATTAAGAAAGATTACAAAACTGACTGCTAGAAATGCATTACAATTAAAAAACACAATGCTACACCTCAACTTGCTGCTTGGATAGAGAGGCATGCTAGCCCTGGTGTCCCACCTTAAAATCCTCAGAGGTTCCAGCCCTCTTCAAGTCCACCAGTGGACTCACGCCTCCCAGGCTGAGAGGGATGCATGGAAGGATAAAAGGAAAGCAATGCTCTCTAAGACTGAGGTGGACTGGGCTCCATCCTCACAGCCAGTTGCCTCAGCCAATGCTGGGCTTAGCAGTCACCCGGGCAGAAAGGGCTTATCAAGCCTTCTGAGAGGCCAGCAGGGTCCAGATAAACTCATCAGGGAGGCTTCTCCATGTTCATCCCTCTGGTGTGTCCCCAGGACTTGCTGAGGACGTGCTGTTAATCTTTGAGGAGTACCTGATCTGCAGCAGCACCAACCTCGACCGCAAGATGCAGTTGGTGAAAGGCACGGGCCTGTTCGTCAGAGATGAGAACAGGTTCATCTTCAACAAGGTTCTGGTTGGCCAAGAGGCAGAAGCTCATTTCAGTATCTACAGTGCAAGCAGCCTGCCGTGTGATGTGGTCCTTTCCATCAAACCCCTGCCTGGAGAGGTAAGAGCAGGAGGCCAAGGTGGTGGTTGCCCTCTAAAGGCCGGGTGAGAGCCTCTTTTGTTCTCCAGGTGCATTGCTTCCTGTGGCCCAGACTAGTCTTGATCAGTGCAGGTCAAACTGCAGGGGAGACCAGCAGAGGCAGGGAACAGTTGTGTGGAATTCTGCATGTCTCGGGCAAGGTTTTGGCTCACACCTCTGGGTCTTCAGAGGGAGAAGTGAATCCTTCGGAACCTCTCCTGGAAGCACACGCAGAGAGGGGCTCTTATGAGCTGACATGCCAGGGCTCAAAGCACAGCATTTCCTCAGGCTCCCTGGCTTTTCCTTCTCTTTGAAGGCCAGTTCTGGGTTAGTTGCAGGATCTTCCATGCAGTGCCCATCTCCCATATAGGCTGGGGCAGCTGCCAGCACTCCAAATACACAATGCTTTAGCACAAGGTCAGGGAAGGAGGGAGGAAGACACAATGTCTGGGGCTGTTCTCAGTAATGCATTTATGTATAAAACTGTGTCATCTTGAAAGGTGTTTTCTCCTAACAACGCTCTCTGGATTCCCCCAAGGAACAGATCCCTATCAACAACGTTTTCAAGTTGGATCCAGTCAAGATGTCCATTCCTGGCTCATCCTATGCTGTTGCTACAGTGACCTTCACCCCGCCAGATGAGCAGAACTACAACTGCACCTTCAAGGCTTCCCTTGTCATCCCCAAAGGGTAACTGACCCTGTGAAATACTCGGGAGGCCTCACTGATAGCTGCCTCTCCCCTGGAAAGGCACAGACCTCTTGTTAGCTCTAATGCTTTCAGTAGCCTCAGGAAGAATACTTGGCATGAGATGATCTGGGAGGCAGTAACTCTTAGATAGAGCAGAAAAATGAGGCTGATGGTTTAGCCTGTATGAGGAACTAAGAAGACAGGCAAATATTAGGTAGCCAACTGGAAGTTACTGAGATGTGCTGCAGCTGAGCTGGGGGTTCCAAGGACAAAGGCTTGGATGAAGCAGTTTCTGTACCAGCAAGTCAGCAGTCACACTTTCCTCTTTGTTTCTGCAAAATTAGGTGATCCTCTGTGATTCCCTGGCATTCATTAAGCTGTTTTATGTGAGTGATTGGAGCTGGTATGAAAGAGGAGTCTGGTTCCTCTGCTCTGGGACCTGTGTACTGGGGCTTTGGCCTGCTCTTCCTCAACCCTTTAGTGGCTGAATTGGAACAAGAGAAGTCTAATTGCTAATAAGCAACTGCTTTTTTACTGTTCATGGAAATGATATTTACTGATGGTGATGATGATGTGTTTTTGCCTTCTTGCTTTTGTACTGCTTTCATGCTGTGCTTTTGATTGTTGCATAAGTTCATCTCAGTGCAGCCAGGGGATTTGCCATATCTCATCTGGTGCCTCATTATTTACCTGCTGTACTGCATGATTCAATTAAATGAAATTATTTTTAACTGTTATTGTGGAAGGCTCTGGCTCTTTGGAGCAGATTCCTCTTGTGAATGGCCCTGAATGGATTGGGAGGAAGCTGGTGGGGGGCCGTGTTGTGGGGTACAGGAGCACCAGGCAGGGAAAACGCTGTGGCCTGCCTAGTGAGAAATGCGTTAGTGCCAGCCGAAATTGTTTCTGTGCCTCTTCTGCAGCCCTGTGAAAATTAAACCCCAAACCGTGACCTTCACCATCAGTGGGAAGGCGCACGAGGCGCAGCTGACGGTCGTGTGCCCCAGCGCTCGCAGCAAGAGGGGAACGGCCGTGCTGCGCTTCAAGAGGCGCCGCGTGGGGACATCCCAGAAGCTGCCCCTGGTCGTCCGGAACGATGGCATCATACCTCTCAAGGTGGGGAGGACCTGCTCAAGGAATGGTCTGGTGTGGGAACGAGCGCTTGTGGCACAGGGGAAGGGTCCCAGAAAACACGGCAGACCTGGGAAGAGGTGTCAGAAATTCTTTTGAAGCAAGTGACTGACATCTGTTCTCCAAGAAGGGAATTCTTGGAAATTTTCCATCCAGTCTTTCTTCTTTAAGTTGAACACAAGAAAGGTTGTGGAGTATTTTCCCCCCGTCTCTCAGGTCACCTTTTGTTCTCATGGACATGTGTGATTTTCTAGTTCCATTACATTGTATTTGATCCCAGTTTACTACATTTGAAGTAGACTTAGATGTGGTTTAATTACATTCTGCTCATTACTTTCTGTCCTGTTTGGTTCTCTGTCAGTTCTACCCAGATGCCTCTGAACGCCCTTTTTTCTTGTCTGGTTTGACTTCACTTTTGTGCTAAGTGCTGTTAGTAGTGGGAGAGGTGCTGGGCTGCCATGTGGGACCAGCAGCACTGTGGTGTCAGTCCCTGTGCCACCCTGTACTCACACCAGCATCATTGTGCTCTGGTTTCCCTTTTCTCAGTTTATGTTACGCCTGGAGCACGAGTACGGAGCGTTCTTCTTGAAGGGCAGGGCCTCCACACTCGAGGTATTCCGCACTGAAGATGAGGACTCCCTCATAAATGGTAAATTCATTACCCGTGAAATGTGATCATGCAAAGAGGGAAAACTCAGCCAAGCCTGCTCTTGGCTTCTCCGAGCAGCAGCCAGATGTTAGGCACAGTTTTGTTCCTTGGGCTCTCTGTCCCCCAAGCTTTTCTTGGGGCCTTTTTGCAGGGTTTCCTCCTAGCAAGTTGTAGGAAGTTCTTCTGTTCTAGATGTGGGGCGTTGAGTTGTGGGGGACTGTCACTACCACAGTGGACCCTCTGAGGTATTTGCTGCATGTAGGAAGGTACCAACCTGAACAGACACAGCCCTTGAGCACACAGCCAGCCAGCAGAAGCCAAAAGCACTCTTTGGCTCAGCTTTGCATATGGCTGGAGCTGGCTGGAAGCAGATGGAATGAGGGCTGGGCATCAGCCTGAGGTTAAGCTGCTTAAGTGGTGATGTGTCTGGAGGTGGCATAGGCACAAGGTGTCTTGTGAACATAGGAAGAAGGTCTGGAACTACTGGGGGTAGAACCTGTGCTTAGAAGGCAGCTGGCTTCAACCTCTTATTCCTCATATCTCCTATGGAAATATTTCCTCTGTACAGCTGTATCACCTAACTCTGATTTCCATTGCTGTGCAGGGAGCAAGCCCACAAAGCCTTTCTTCCTTCTGCGTCACGGGGAATCAGCAGAGTTTGATGTCATTTTCAAACCCACCCTGGCTCAACGTCTGGAAGGGGAGATTCATCTGTTGGTGGCGGACGCCTGCTCTAACAAGATCCTAGTAGAGCTGGTGGGTGAAGGCCACAGAGACAGATTCACCTTCAGAGGACTAAAGGAAGACACAGAGGAAAGGGATGCTAAGAGCAGCCTGAATAAAGACATCATTGATGGTAAGAGAGGAGAGGCTGCCAAGGTGGAGCAAGGAGGAGGACAATGTCTGATCATGTGTGTCCTCCCTCTAGCCAGGCCTGGGCTGTCACCCACGGGACTTGGTGGCCTGTGGGCGTGGCAGCCATGCATGCAGAGCAGTGTGTGCTGTGCTGCCCGTTGCTGGCTTAAGGATGTGTCAGGGTGTTTCCCTGGAAGTGGTGGGATGGGGAACTCCCTCCAGAGGGAGGAAGGCTTGGAGCAAGGAAGCACTGAACGTGCAGGTGTCTGTGCACGTGAGGGGGTGTGTGGAGCTCCCTGCATGCTGAGATCTCTTGCTCTCCTCCTTTACAGCTATCAGAGTGAATCACATGGACTTTGGGCACTGTCCTGTCGGGAAGTGCTGCCGCAGGACCTTCGCCATCAGGAACCGCACCCGGCACCAGTTCCTGCGCTTTGAGTGGGAGGCAGACGGCCCATTCCACATCTCCCCCAAGGTGAGCGTGGACTGCTCTGCCTTTCCCCACTGCTCAGGCCCTGCCCTGGTGTTCCCAGGAGCTGGCAGGGAGTCCTCACATGCCACTGATAGCCTGTTCCAGTGCCATGTAGGAGATGCAGTCCCTGGCTTGGCTGGGCCAAGGCTGCCAGCCTTGCAGCAAAGGCTTCATGTTATGGCAGGTGGCACCTTCTGTTCACACTTTTGTCTATCAGACTTTGCATAAATCCACTCTGAGGTGCAGATTCCTGGCACAGCTGCTTACCACATCAGTTCCTTTTGCTGGCAGTCCTGCCCTTGGCAGTGCTTCAAGTTTGGTCTTGACTCCCTGATTCCCCCTAGGTGGGACACCTCCGTCCTCGCCGTTCCAAGGAGATCAGAGTGTCCTTCAAATCAAATGTCCCAGTCACCTACAGGAGGCACCTTGTGAAATGTAAGGTGACCAAGATCGAGTTTCAGCTGCCACCAAGGAAGGTTCCGGACTGGGATGACCAACAGTGCATTGTCACGTGGAAGAGTACCCCCAGGAAAGACCCAGGAGACAAATTCTATAAAATGCAGAAGGTAAGAAGCAAAATGGCAAAAAAAGCCAACCCAGCTTTTACAAAAAGAACCACCATAACACCATCACTGCTGGCTGTGCAGCTCCTGCTTCCTCTGACATCAGACAGCTGTGAGGTTCACCAGCAGTGCAGTCCAGGGGAGAGGTGGATGCACAGTGACTGGATGCACTCACACAAGAGGGGAAGCCTTTGGACCAGAGACCTTTAGCTACACAAACCATCAGTCTGTGCCACAAGCACAAGTGTTGCAGCCCATGTTGAAGGGGGGCAATGTTTTATGATTTTATCCCATTTTATGGTGTTAGAAATGTCTTCATCTCATTTGGTGCCTTTTCACCAACAAGGACTTAAGTCTGCTGCACTCTGTCTCTTCTTTTGAAGCAGAGAGAAATCCACTTCTCCTGCATATGCTGGTGAAGTCCAAGTTTTGTCTGCATGGATACCAGAGAATTTGGTTGTAGTCTCTGTATTGTGTGGGATATCTCATCATGGAGTAGCTCAGGCACTGTGTGACAGTATGGAGGAGTCCAGAGAAGGATCATCTCCAGAGACTCCAGGTTTTATTTTCATTATTGCCACGCAAACTCATCTTGGGCGAAGGTTCATTCTGAGTTTCTGGACCATTTTAAGGCTTCTAAACCATCCTCTTTTCTATCAGAACATCTGCAGTTGGAGACTTTCCTAGTGAGATCTCTCACATCCCAAAATGCCCATCCCCAGCTCCCAGCAGTGTGGCTGTTGCTCCACACAAGAAATCTGGAAAGCACTTTCTCCTAAGATAAGGAAAAGGTGCTTTCTAGAACTCTTCAGTCCTGGGGTTCTTCATCTACAGAGCTCCAGCAGGGGAACTTAAACCAAATTTTGAGACCTGCTGGATTTATAGGGGACAGGAAGAGAGTCAGTCCCTCTACAAGGTTGAAGTACAGGGACTGGAACACAGCTATAGTCTCCGTGGGGATATTAACAGCTGTGGTAGTGACTGCTTGGATCAGTGGGTAGAAACAACTACTGTAGCAGAGCAGTCCCAATTTTGTCATCTTTCCAGGGAAGTAAAAGTGAATGGTCCTTTCTAGTCCCGCTATGAGGCTGACCTTGGAGGCCAGAAGATTCCCTTCCAGGCCTGACCTTCTGGGCTCTGCTCAGTGACCCCTCCCTCCTGTGTTTGCAGGTGGTCGAGCCAGTCCCAGAAACGGATCACACTGAGGTGGAGGGTAGCACCCAGGAGGCCGAGGTGCGCCTCAGTGCTGCTGTGGCCTACACCCAGCTGAAGACGAACACCATCGTGGTTCAGTTCAAGAACACCTTGCCCTTCCACACAAGGACAGCCACGTGAGTGCTGGAGGCCAGGCACTGCTCCTCCTGGGAGCAGGAGCTGCCTTTGCCCAGGGCTGGCCCAGTGCCTGCTTGCCACAACTCTGCCCCAGCCCCAACCAGCACAGGCCCATTGTCGTGCACACAAGGCCAAGCAGGAGATGGTGGTCAGGAGAGCCTCAGTGCTGCCAGACCTTTCTGCTGAGAGCAGCCATGGGTTTGCTCTCACTGCATGTCACCTGTCCTCATCTGCTCAGGAATAAGTTTGCAGTCAAACCAAGACCTAAAGTCCAGAGTAAGCCCCTTAGCTTCCATGTCCTGGGCACCATGTTGGCCCTTTCCTCTTAAAGATCCAGACTTGGAAATACTGTTTAGGGCCACCCAGGACAGCAGTCTGAGCAGCAGGGTTGCCTGGGGAAGAAGGTGCTCCTCAGCAGAAAGTGATACCAGGAGTTCCTCAGACAATGTTACTGTACTAATTGCTTTATATTTATTGGACATTTTTTTTTATTCCTCCTTCTTGCTTTTCAGTTTCAGAATTCACAACACAGGGAAGGTACCTCTGGAATACTACTGGGAGGAACCTACAGCTAGTAAACCAGTGAAGAAGGGATACTCGGTCGCTCTGATGCGTAAGGGCATTTCACCCCAAAACATGAATTGCTTTTTCATCCTTGTCCACACGTCCACTTTCATCAGCATCTTCCCAGCCGCAGCTGGAGAGTTTTCACCTTGTCCCTCTCTGCCTTTCAGCCTTTTCTGTTCTTGCTCTGCCCCTTCTGCTCTGCAAAGGAGCTGAGCCAGGCTCTGGGGAGAGCCACGTGCTGGGTCAGGACTGGGAAGGGGGACATCAGGTCATCTCTTTGAGAAGTCTGAGACTGGGAAAAGCAGTGATGTAACAAGTGACCTGCCCTGGAGCCACTGTCTGTGTGCAGTTCCTCACTCCAGGGCAAATGCAAAGTCACTGTCTAAAAGCAACTCTCCTGCTTTGGCACAGGAATGTGTGCTGCAGGCAGAGACGCTGCTCCCAGACACTATTTCCTGCTAGAATAAAGGACTTGGCCAGAGATGCTCCAAGTGCATCCCAGCTCTCTTCCACCTACGTGCAGCAGGAGGCGGAGTTGCTGGGAACACAGGTCTTTGAAAGGTGTTCTCTTGCTCCCTTGCAGGTCGGCTCCTCTCTTCTAAAATTATAAAGCATCGCAGAAAGCTGCTGCGTCGTTACTGGCGGCGGCTGGCCCGTCCTCCTAAAGTGCGGCGGTGGCCTGACAAGAAGCAGCAGCATTCCAAGTGGTGGCAGCAGCAGCAGCAGCAGCAGCAGCAGCCCGAGCAGCCAGCCCCTTCCAAGAAGAAGAAAAAGACAAAGCACGTCTCTCTACAGCATAGCAGTTCCTCCATGGAAATCTTCCCAGATCTGACCGATGAAACACCGGCGGCACTGTTCTCCATCGACCCCTACCGCGGCACCCTCGCTCCTGGCCAGATGCAGACCTTCCACGTGCGCTTCGCCCCGAAGGCTGTGGGCAAGTTTAAGACCATCATGGTGTGCAGGTGGGAAACGTCTCCACCAACTCACGCTACCGATGGGTGTCACTGAATCACAGGGTGGGACAGAGTGGAAGGGACCACAGTAGGTCATCTGGTCCCACTTCCCTGCTCAGGTGGGGTCGTCGCTGAGCACAGGGTTGTGTCCAGAGGGCTCTGGAATAATTCCAGTGAGGGACACTCCACACTCTCTCTGGGCAAGCTGTCACCTACACAGGAAAGAAGTTCTTCCTCAAGTTCAGGTGGAATTTCCTGTTCAGGTGCTGCCATTGCCTCTTGTCCTATTGCTGGGCATCACCAAGCACAGCCTGGTTCATCCCCCCTAACACCCTCCCTTCAGTCCCTCTGACTGGGATGGGGAGGTGGGCATGGAGTCAGGCAGCCCCAGAGAGGCAGCAGAAACACCCACAGGAGCACAGAAAGATCTGTGGAAGGCCAGATCATCTGGCCTTGGAAGGGAGGCACTGGGAAAAGACACCGTATGAAACATCACGCTCCCGGAAGGTTGCAAAATCTGGAATGAGAGATCTGGGCACCAGCCAGTCCCTAGCTCTGGTTCCTTTGGGGACAAGCAAGGCCTGCTTCTCTACATGGAACCCTGTGTGCTGTAGGTGGTTCCCAGGCACTTAACAGGTCATGGTCCTGCCCTTGCACCTCTGTGCAGTGAGTGCAGTTATTTAATGTGCTGCTCACTGCTTGCACAGAGAGAGGATGCAACACTGTGTGCTTTGCAAGGAGGCAGAAAAGCAGCTGGCTGGAAATGTTCCTCTGGCTAACACCAGTCCCCTTCTTCCTAGGATTCCTAAGCTGAGGCCAAGTCAGAAGAAGGTGCGGCTGATTTTGAGAGGCAGGGCCCGGGACAAGAAGAAGATGAGGTTTGGTAAACCCAAACGCTCGGCGTTACGGCAGGCAGAGGAGAGCCCGAAGCCCAAGAAGAAGGTGCACTGGAAACTGCCCCCTGAGTGAGAGCGTTTGTGTCAGCTGGAGCCTCCACAGGAGCCAGCAGCACCGTGCCTTCTGCTGCTGGTGGTCTCCCACCCTTCACCAGAGACCTCCGCAGCTACCCTTCCAGTGAACGCCTCTAGCTTATCTTTTAGTTACCTAAGTTAATTCACTAACTGTTGTTTAATTGTTGATTAAACAACTGGCAATAAATCGTTAGTTGTCAGCTTGTCTTGGTTGGCAAGACAGGTGTCTGCAGGACCTCTCTGGAATGGAAAATGTGACCCCCTTCCCTCCAAATTATTGTAACTGAAATTAAGGGGCTTTCAGGCAAAGATATGGGAAAAGGAGTAACAGTTCTTTACTAGCGTGTAAGGCAAACAAAAACAACACTGGCAGCAACAACAAACAGAACCAGATACCCAACCACGGCCTTCCCTTCGCTGCAGGCACTTCCCCTTTGCTGTAGTTCTGGTCACAGCTGGGCAGGGAAGGGAGGCAGCTAATGAATAAAGCAATTACTGAAGAAATTTTAATTAAGCTACACCAAGGAATACGCTGGCGAGCTCAAGCACTGTGTGATCAATTCGGAAGAACTTATTGCTGTGAGGGAGTCTATACAGGAATCAAACAGAGACTGAACAATGCTCAATTTGTTAAAAGGTAAATAAGAAAGTGATGAGAAAACACCCTGGTGAGGGAAGAGCCCTAGCCCTTAGATCCTTTCAAAATATGCAAATAAATTACACTGAGTTCCCCAGAATACAGAGGTGGAAATACCTTCTTGTAATAGTTGATCACCTCACCCACGGGGTAGAAGCCTTTCCCACCTCACCTGCAACTGCCTCCAAAGTGGCTAAGATGCTATTAGAACAAACCATTCCCAGATATGGCATAGTGAAAGAATAGACTCAGATAAGGGAACACACTTGAGAAATTTTACATTCTATATGTGTGGAATTAGACATAAATTGGAGATTTCATACCCCGTGGCACCCTCAAGGCTCTGGATGTGTGCAGAGAATGAATGCTATCCTTAAGAACCATATTACCAAATTAATGGTTGAAAGCAGATTAGCATTATTAGAGATCAGAACTGCTCCAAGAAAGGGCAGAGGAGTTTCTCCCAGTGAAATGTTACTTGGGTTACCTTATCTGGGAAGGGAGGAGGGGTTGCCAATGGCTGAAACTAATGACTCGGCTCTCAGAAATTATTTGCAGGCAATTGTACTCTCTCTCATGGATCTTAGAAGAAAAGAGTTGTTACCCCAAACATCACCTCTAGACTTTCACATACACCAGGTAAAACCAGGAGATTGGGTTCTAATAAACTTGGAATGATGATGCCTTAACAGCAGCATGGGAAGGTCCCTTTCAGGTACTTTTAACAACTGAAACAATTACCAGGACTGCAGAAAAGCTCTCACGCCTCTCAAGTCAAAGGGCCAGTGGAAGCTCCTCCCCAAACTTGCGCAGTGGTACAAGGAAGTGACCCTTAAAAGTTAATCTTCAAAAGATGATTTAATAGTGAACAGTCAAGGGCAAGACTGGACTGACCTCTGTATTTGCCACCTGAGAGCCTTTTGCTCCTCTGTGGGCTGCAACCCCTTGGGCGTTGAGCAGTGGGAATATAAGGCAAACCAGACTTTGACAAAAGAGGAATAGGAGATTATGTTCTAAGCCTCTGCAAATTGCTGGATGGAGTGTCATGGCTTCTATGCTTCACCTCTACATCCCTGCAGTGTGCTGTTCTAGTGCACAGAGCTCAGGAAACAGGTATGGATACCGAGGAAGGCAACCTTTGGTGCTACAGTCACCATCTGAGGTTTGCATCATCCCAGCAAGCACAGATGGAACTGCTGATGGCAGACACTGCACACAAGCGTATCTACATCCTGCTTTGCTTGAGTTGGAGGAGAACTATGGACAGCAACCAGAACTGACAAATCAGGAACTTTTAAATAGACTGAATTTAACACTGACCTCAGAAAAGACTGATTAATCTTATTTATAACTGCTTCACAAAAGGAGCCAGTTAGTGCTGACCAGACAGGGTAATTAAATCAAGGGGTTCAGCAATAAAAGGATAATAAAAGGAAAGGGTGGATTGTGAGAGATGAGGTGAGATTTTGCTGAAGCCAGAAGGTTCTTAGGTTAAAGAATGAAAGGTGTTGGTTCTATGTGGTGTTGTTTGGATTTGTTCTGGTTGGTTTGTTGAGTGTTTGTGAGCTGGGAGGGGGGCGGAGTTGGAGACCTAAACAGAAGTAGGATGAGAGGGGAGGGGACCGTAAATTTGCAGATAACAGCAAGGTGGGAGCATGTGTCAACTTATTGGAGGGTAGGAGGGCTCTGCAGAGGGACCTGAACAGGCTGGATAGATGGGCCAAGTCCAACAACATGAAGTTTAACAAGTCCAACTGCCGAGTGCTGCACCTTGGCCACAACACCCCCTGCAGCGCTACAGGCTGGGGACAGAGTGGCTGGGCAGCGGCCAGGCACAAAGGGACCTTGGGCACTGGTCAGCAGCCAACTGAGCATGAGCCAGCTGTGTGTCCTGGTGGCCAAGAAGCCAGTGGCTCCTGGCCTGGATCAGGAATGGTGTGGCCAGCAGGAGCAGGGAGATCATCCTTCCCCTGTGCTCAGCACTGCTGAGGCCACACCTCGAGTGCTGTGTCCAGTCTGGGCCCTCAGTCTGGGAAGGATCTTGGGATGTTTGAGCATGTCCAGAGGGGGCAACGAGGATGGAGAGGGGCTGGGAACACAAACCCTGTGAGGAACCCCTGAGGGAGCTGGGGGTGCTCAGCCCGGAGAAAAGGAGACTCAGGAGACTTTATCACTGTCTACAACTCCCTGAAAGGTGGTTGTGGTCAGGTGGGGCCCGGTCTGCTCCCAGGCAACAAGTGACAGAAGGAGAGGGCACAGTCTTAAGCTGTGCCAGGGGAAGTTTAGATTAGATGTTAGAAAAAAAATTCTTCACTGAAAGAGTGACGGCACACTGGAATCGCCTGCCCAGGGAGGTGGTGGCGTTGCCAACCCTGGACATGTTTAAAAAAGAGTAGATGTGGCACTCAGTGCCATGGTTTAGTTGATGAGGAGGTGTTAGGTCATGGGTTGAAGTAGATGACCTTAAAGGTCTTTTCCAATCTAATTCATTCTGTGATTCTGTGAAAAGTTGGCAGTCGGGAGAGAATGGAAGTTCCTGAGTACCCATCCAATGGCAAAGGGGATAGGGACAGCCCCGACCAGGAAAGGCTACAAAAAGAAGCCATTTCCTCAGGGGGGGCAGTCTTGGTCTGTCAGGCAAGGGCAGCACACACCTGGCTCATTACTAATAGAGTATTCTTTTGCTTCCACCATTTGTCCCCACTGAATTGCATCTAAAGGTCCGTGCATTTCCAACACCATGGAGGTGGAATAAGGTGATCATTAAGGTCCCATCCACATTCTGTGGAAGGGACCTCCTGTGGTTCCTCCTCTCCCAACTATGGTTCTGTGACTGGTCACAAATGCAGCCCTTTCACGGTCCTTCTCCCACTGGGAGCTGCTCCAGTGCCGGAGTTCAGGCGGGACTGGACGGAATCCACGGAGCCTCCGCACATCTAGGGCAGCGCGGCCCCGCAGCTCCCGGCACAGGGACAGCCCGGAGGGGGAAAGGGAAAAAGGGAACTGTGGAAAACGCCAATAATTTGTTTTTAAAATTTTAAAAGTTTAATAGTAATACAATGGTTATAAAAATAGCAATACAATTAGAGTAATAATAATTTGGACACTTTGAATTAGGACAATATGAGACAATAGAGACAAAGAGTTATGGACGTCTGGGTACCTTTTTCTGGGAAGCACAAGCTCGAAAAAGGACACCCGTTAACAAAGGATTAACCCTTAAAAGCAATAATAGCCTGTTGCATATTCATATATTTCATACATGATGCATAAATTCCATTCAAACACAGGATTCTGTCTGGTCAGTGCCACCTTCTTCCTCTGAATCCTAACAGCGCCTTTGAGGCAGGAAGAAGTTCGTTTCTTGTGATAATGGGGCAATAATTTCTTTTTCTGTGAAAGATTTAGGTGTCCTGTGGCTGCTGTATCGCTGAGAGTCCTTTCTTAAAAAAAAAAAAAAAAGTATCCTCCATAGCATAGTTTCTATTCTAACATTTTTTAGCACTTAAAACTATATTTAAGAGAAGTAACACAGCATTACTTTCTAACACAACACATGTAATATCCATTTTAACATTTGCGAACAGCCAATCATGAAAAGCACGCATTTGTCACAGGAGCGATCGAGCGCCGAGTGGTGGGGCCGCGTCGGGGCCGGGCCGGGGGCGGTGCCGGAGATGGCGGCGGAGCGGGAGGAGCCGGGCCCCGCTCCCGGTGCCTGTCCCGGTCCCGGCCCGGGGCATGAGCGGGGCACGGCCCGAGGGTGCCCGAGCTCCGCTCTGCCCGCTCCTGGGCACGGCGCCATGGAGAGGGCCCGGCACCGCCTGAGGCAGTTCGATATCGGGGACAGGTTCTCCGGCCTGCCGCTGCCCAGAGCCGCCGTGCTGCTGCCGCTGATGGTGCGAGCGGGGCGGCTGCACCTGCTGCTCACCGTCCGCTCGCTGCAGGTACCGGGGGCTCCGGGGACCATCGGGGCGCGATCCCGGCAGCTGCGCCACCCAGTGCCCCCTGTTCCCGACCTTGTGCCCAAGGGCACGGCCGGGTGTTTTTACACTGATGTGATTCTGGTGTTTGCGTGCCAGGAACACGCCGGGATCCCGGAAACCCGTGACGGGAAATTAACATTTGCACAGCCGGCAATGGTTGCTTACTTAAATAAGGAAACTGACCACGGAGCGCAGCTTTGTTAAATGAGGTTTTTCAGTCTGCGGTTAATATTACTCTTCTCTCCCTTTACTATACAAAAGACAACAACCCAAGGGTGACAGAACTCTTTCTCCAGCATTTTGTTTTCTTCTACAACTCTTGTTTTCCGTCCTTGTGTCACATCAACTGCCTGTGCTCAGGAATTACTTTTTTCTGTTGCTGGGTCTTACTTAAAAAACAATCACAGTTACATAGCTGTTAAATGTAAATGTGTTTGTTACTGATCCTTGATGCACAAGCCTACTACTGGAATGTATTTAAAGCTGTCTTAGAAATAACTCACTTTTTGATACAGTCAGGAGGGGACACAGTCTTTGAAGCAATAACTAAATAATTTAATTTGCAATGAGTCAGCTGAGTCGGGTGTGTGTCTCCCTCCCCAAAGGCAGAAACACACACACACACACACTGACAAAATGGCAATCTTTTATCCTCTTTTGCAGTTGGGGCTCGTCCCATTGAGTGCCTACTCAGGAACTCAGGCTCTGCCGACTGCCAACTTTTCTGTCCTTTCTCTTCTCACCCTTCTCCCTGTTCTGGTTATGTCTTCAACCCTGCCCCTCTTCCAGTTCTCAACAACACCCAACAGATTAAACAAAACACATTTTAACCATTTTCCAACCATTTCCATTCTTTTGCTCTGTAATCTTTTTGGGCTGAAGCAAAATGTTATTTCCTCTCTCATGGGTATGTTATTTAATTGTGTCTTTCAAAGGTTTTTGCTCTTAGAGTATTTTGATCTTGCTCTACAAGTTGTCTGTCTGGATTAATCTGTCAGTCATTTACATAAACAAGATGATGCAAAATGTGAACTTTGGCATACTAAAGCAGAAGTTCCGGTATGAATTACACAATGGTGTACAGGTACAGGGTATTTTTTGATAGTGAGGATTTATGGATTAGCAGGAGATAGCTACCTCGGCATTTTCTTAGCTGGCTACTCTTGCTAAGGCATGTTTCTTCTGGTCTGCGGAATCCTAAACCACCATTTCCAGCTTCTTTGACTGGAAAGATAAACACAAAGGGATGCTGCAATACCAACACGTATCAGTGTGGATCCAATGAGAAACATAAACCTTGTTCTATTTAACAGTACTTTACTCCTTTACATTCTAGCTGAGAAGATCACCAGGGGACGTGTGTTTTCCAGGAGGTAAAAGGGAAGACACTGATAGAGATGACATTGACACTGCTCTCCGAGAAGCTAAAGAAGAAGTGGGTCTTCAGCCAGAGAAGGTGGAAGTCATCTGTAGGCTGATGCCTGGAATTGATAAAGTAAGTCAGCCTATCAGTACAGAATAAGTTTGGGTGGTTTTCACTTGTGTGGTTGGCAGTGACCTTTTCAAGCCTGGAACTGTCAAGAGGCGCCACTTCTTCGTGTGCCCAGCCCGTGTGTCCAGCAGAGGCCAGGGAAAGGGTTCTTGCCCAGGGTTTGGTGTTTGTGAGAGCAGCTCTGGGGCACCCCACAGCCAGCGCTGCCCTGTGAGAGCTCAGCAGAGAGCCATGAGAGCAGTCACAGCGAGCGGGTGATGGATGAGCAGCCAGGCTGAGAGAGGGGGGCTTGCTCAGCTTGAAGGCTGCCAGGGGATTTGGCTGCTTTCTTCTCCTGGCGTGTCAGAGAGGGGACGATACCAGAACTCTTCTTGAGGCAATGGACACAGCAGCGGCATGGACATTGTGAGGAGATGCAAGAAAGAAATTCTCTTCACCATGAGGTCAGCCCAGAAGCAGAGCAGATGTTGCTGACAGGCTGTACAGTCCCCATCCCTGGAGCTGTGCAGGGCTCACTCTCCCAGGCAGGGTGGCTGCTGTAGCCTCACAGCTGCCCTGTCTGGTGTCTGCTGACTCCAGGGCTGTGCAGACAGAGAGGGGATGTGCACCTGGATTGTGTGCATCATCTTCCTCTAGCAGGGAGACTCCCAGAGGTGTCTTTGGAGTGTAGGTCACCATTTGTAAATTAACAGGTTCTCAATTTCAATAGCAGTGTTCAGTATTACATAGGGTCAGTTTTCCCATAGAACAGAGCCATTTCTGTTTCTGAAGATTATTTTTGTTTACCAGGTAGCACTTTATCACTATGCCTCCTGTTCTTCTATCTGATAGCAATATCCTCTCCCCATTAAAAATGGAAACAACTACTTTTGAAATTTTATTGCAAAAAGCTTTATTTAACTTCTTAAATTATTCTACATTTTTGTACAGATAACCTTAAAGCCACATAGCTCCATAGCAGTGTGTAAAAAGGATCATATTTTCCCTGTTTTCCAGCCAATTACTTCAGTCAGTAGGAGAGATGGTGAGGGTTTTGGACCATGAGCATTGTACATGTCAGATGACACTCTGTCTGCTCAGTGTATACATTCCAGGTGCTTCTGACTTGGACGAAATCTTTCCAGACTTGAATCAAATACCACAATCACTGTTTTGCTCTTCCTCCTTTCTACAGGACAGTGGTCTTTGTTAGTGTGAACAAACCGAACTAGCAATGTATCCTAAAGAATTTTGGTGTTCTGTTGATGCAAACTATGATTTCAGTGATTTTGCCTTCCCATGGAAGCAGGGATTACATTTAGAATTAAAATGTCCATAAATGATGTGTTTCAAAAAGTGTTACATTTTATGGCTAAATACATTGCAATAATATTTCTGTACCTATAGAAAAATAGTTCCATATTCTGGAAAATTCCTATATCCTGGGAAAACAATACAGAAATATGATCTATGATAGGGAAAATTTGGATTAAAATCAGAATTAAAAACGTCAGTAAGGAAGAGCCATGGGAAAGCATGCATGCTTTTGTACTTCTGTAGCAAACTGGCAAGCCTTTTTAACTGCTCTGTGATTATACAGGATGAACAGAGTATTTGTAAAGTCATTTTTGACAATACAAAAATATGACTTCAAATTCTTCAAGTCAAATTACATAGATTGCCATTAGGGGGACTAAATTGCATTGCAGTTGAAAACAGTTCATAGGCTTCTTGTACTCATTTTGTAACAATGAAATGTTTTTTTTAAGTAATGAACATTTTTACTCGGTACAAACATAAGTGTATGAGGGTTTTGTTGATTTTTTTAAATTTACTTATTTATTGTTTGTTTTTTTCTGTCTCTTTTTAGATGAATAACTTGGTGACACCAGTCGTAGGATTTATAGAGGAAACATTCCAGGTCACTCCTAACCCAGATGAAGTGAGCGAGGTTTTTGTTGTGCCTTTGGAGTACTTTGTCAAGCCCTTAGATTACAAGACCTTCTCTTATAAAACCTCCTCAGGGTACTCAACTCGAGTACACTGCTTTACATACCATGACCAGGAACACAGAAAGTCATTCAAGATATGGGGACTGACTGCACACTTTGCTGTATTTCTTGCTCTTGTAATTTTTGGAGAGAGACCTACCTTTGAAGTGGATTATGATCTTGACAACTTATTTTCATCCTCTGAGAATTACTTCACTAATTTGTATGCATCTATACATGAAAGGAAGAAGAGTAATCTGTGACAACATGGTCTGGTCATGAATTTATTTTGAAAGAGGAAAAAGGAGGTTGGTTCATTTCCTTTGTACCTACTTTTTGAAAGCTACACTTGAATTTCATCGGAATTGGGAACTTTAAGATGACGATCTCTAATTAGATTAATACAATTTTTAATCTAAGAGCTGTGAGAAGCACACAATATTTTTTTATGAAACAGACTTGAAAAGGTCTGTTTCAGTTCTTTCTCAGTTTCAGTGCCTTTGTTCTGTGTGATCAGAGATACTTTCTGTGCTTTGTTTTGTCTGTAATGAGATAATACTATTTGATGGAAATTGTGTCTGAGTTAGCCTAGGAAAGCTTTCAGGGATCTGTCTGCCTCTTACATGTGCCATGCATGGACAACATGATCCATACAGTCTTGTGGGGTGTCTTTGAGCACTTACAGAATGCACAATAAAAGTACAAAAGGTTTCAGGTGCTTTCACAATCTTTTTTTGTTTTGTTTGGGTTTGTGGAGGGAAGAGGGCAGGTCAATATGTGCAGTGAATTTTGGTTAATTTAACATTTCTCACAAGGCAATTCCATAGGCTATGGAAAACTCAGGATACAGACAACAGGACTGAAGTTTGTCCCTCACCATCTTGTTATCAAATCTCACTCAGCTGCTGGCAGGAGCCTTCTGCAGGACAGAAAAGTGGAGGTGAGGATTCATGAGGACAACCCACCAAATAAACAACAACAGAGAGGGGTTCAGAACGTACAAAACAGCCCCTGAAGAATCGTCAGAGACCAACACTGCACAGCAAGAGCCTCTGAACAGTTAATGACTGAATGCTCCACGCCAAACACACTGAAACCTGAAGACAAGATAAAGCAGTATAAATTTGAGTCAAGAAGTTGTTAGGAAAATTAATCCACAAACATCAGAGGTTTATGTCCAAAAAGGAGCCAGAGGAGTCCTTTTACTTTATTTGAATAAAGGGAGAGGCCATGGGGCATTCCCCAGGGTCTCTCCAATTTTTGGAGGACACAGCCTCCTTTTTATCCCAATTTCCAGCCACATTTCCCTTCTCTCTTTCCCCCTTGGCTGAGGTACTTGAGAGCTTCAGACTCCCCAGTATGCCTGATACCAAAGATTTTCCTCTAAGGTATAACCCTCCCT
The DNA here is from genome assembly GCF_028551555.1 of Melozone crissalis. Classification (NCBI taxonomy): domain Eukaryota; kingdom Metazoa; phylum Chordata; class Aves; order Passeriformes; family Passerellidae; genus Melozone; species Melozone crissalis. Next base: position 16,855,556 of record NW_026535785.1, on the reverse strand, counting down.
TTTAATTTTTAATTCTTATGGAATTTAGGGGGGGGGGGGGGTTCTTCCCCATTGTTTTCTTTCATCTTTCAATGTCCAATTTAATTTAGCGGCAAACCTAAAGTTTATTTGTAAAAGCAAATCTCTTTTTCCATTCATCAATCAGTGGAATCCTTCCCATTGTTTATCTCCTAGTGCTGGTTTTATCTACCAGCAGACCCACAGCTTGTTTGTAAAGACAAATCTGCCATTCCTCTCAAAATCAGTTACCATGATAGCACAATCTGGCCAGTGTGTGATCACAGCTAGAATCCCCATTGCTTGGCACAGCTGGCACCTGTGCAGTTAGTTGGGAGCCAGAGAGCTGCAAAAAGGGGTGCTGCTGGGGATGCTCCTCTTGTTAAACTCAGCAGCAAAGTGGCACAAGTTAGAGCAGTGATTTTCACTTTAGAACACCTTTGCCTTTGGGAGTGCACCTCACAGAGGCTGCTCTTCTGGAGTTTGAAATCCCATTTTGGATGGGAAAGCATCCAGAAGGCAGAGGAAGAGCATCAGGGGAGCCCTGCAGGGTTCCCTTGCATCTGGCCAGGAGCAAGGGCTGAAAGGCTCCTGCCACCCTCCCCTGTGCCACCTGAGCTCCTTGCATGCCCCAGCAGCTTCCTGGTGCCTCTGGCTGCAGATCCAGCTAAGATCCAGTCCTGTCCAGAGATAAAATCCTGAAGCAGCTCCACAGGTGCTTTGTTGCTTTGTCCCTGTGAGTTCTGCAGTTCCAGTCTGTAAACCTGCAGGTTTCTAGCCTAAGCTGCTCATGTTATATTAGACCTGCTTATATTTTATACTGCACTGACAATATGTAGATACTGTATTGGCAATAAGTTCAGTCATAATGACCCACACGATCAGTGCCACACATCTCACACCTGACCAAGAGTGCTCTCTCTGAGCCTGCCGCAATCCCCAGGGTTATTGGGCCAAAGTACCCCAAGGTAACGTGGCTGCTCTCAGACTGTCATCCATGACCATCCTAAGGGTGTCACTGCCTTCATGACAGGGGTTTAGAGCATTAGCTCTCCAATTCCAGTGGCAAGGGACAGGTGGGACTTCAAGTAGTGGTTAAGGGTGGCTATAAAAGCTCCAGGTGCTTCCCAGAGGTGGAAAGGATCCAGTTCTCTGTCCTGAAGAGCTTTACTGGGAGAAGAGGAAGACAGTGCAGGATCTCATGGAGTTTGCACCATGCCTGGGCAGGGCTCAGCTTTCACAGATTTCTTCCCTAAGAGATTCCTTTCCCTCCTTTATTGGTAAACAAGATGTGCCAATGCCAATCCTCGAGGTTCTTATGGCTCTGTAGGTTCTTCAAAGAGCTTCCCAGTTTCCCTTGGTCTTCTCAAGGTTTGTCTTCTGAAGAATATTTGGATGATTCAGTTTCTTTATCCTCAGCTGAAATCTCAAGGTTGGCAGTATCACTAAAGAAGAAACCACATCATTCCCATCATACAGGTATAGAAATTGCCTTTTTTTTAAATAGTATTTTTTTCTGCTTAACCTCTGTATTCCAGAACAGGAGAGAAATACTTTATGGAATCATACACCAATAAAAAAAGTAAATGAGGGCTATCATGAATAAGGCCATTTGGAGATCACAAAGTTCACCAGTTCAGTTGCCCTTCTTGCCATTTACACAGCAAATGAAGAAGAGTTTGCTGGTGCTTGGCCCTTCACTGACTCTGAATATTCTGCTCACTTTCTAGGTAGAAACCCTTGAATACACATATTTCTCTCAGTCACAAAAGAGAACACACCACAAGCTCTCCAAATTCAGCAAGTGGCCCAGAAATGTTGCAATCTGATTGTGGCAGTACCTATCTGAGAGCTCCAAGTGTGGAGGATGGGCTGGCCACAAGCAAAGGCAGCTCTGGGAGGGAGCACAGCTGCTACTCCTCCAACTTCCCAAGTGGGAATAACCCTCCCACCTGTTCCACCAGACCCAGTGTGCTGCTGGGGGAGCCCTCAGCTGAAGGGGCCTGGGGAGATGTTGGACACTAGCCTGTTGTTCAGGTGTGACAATCAGTGACCCATCAGTGACTCCATCATCACAGATGGTCACAGACGATTCATCCTTTTCCTTTTCTTCTTCCTCTGGGTTTTTTTCTTCCTCTTGCAGTATCTCCTCCTCTTCTGAAGGAAAGAATTATCCATAAATAGAAGGCAAGGCACATTGCCAATCCCATTGAAGCTGAGAAGTCCCACTTCCCCAACACTGGCCTGTCCCAGAAACAATGGATGCTGCTGCTCCTCTCTGAATCCTCATGTTCATTCTCACTCACAGGGCATCATCTCATCCCCTGCAATGCCACGCACATCCAACCCTGCCAAAAGCCCTTCCAGCCTCTCTCACAGCTTTCCCAAGCTTTTCTGCCTGGCCATCATCTTTCCAGGCCTACAGCAATGTGCTGGCAAGATCCTGGGAAAAGGATCCTGGGAAAAAGCCTAAATGGACTCAACTGCTCAAAACTCAGGAGGCAACCAGAGAGGCCAAAGTGTTGGTCTGGCAGCTCTGCAACTTCCAGGCTTGTGGAGATGGGTGTGAGCTGCCTGATGTGTGATGGCAGGGGGAAACCAGGGGATCTTCCTGGGAGCCAGCAGACAGTGCTCACCTTTCAGCTTCCTGGGCCGGTACTTGGTAACCCCAGGGAAGGTCCCCTTTCCCTTCAGGGTGATTTCTGCCGGTTCCAGATGAGCCACTTGGACCTGGAAAGTCTTGTGGAAGGCTCCCAGCTTTCCTGGCAGATAATAGACCTTCAACACTTGCTTCTGGCCAGGTGCAAGGGAACCCTGCAGGGACAGGAGAGGAGGAAGGGACTGCATCAGAGCTTTGCTGTGGGATGGCTCAGGGGACAGACAGGCTGAGGGGACAGGTTCTCATCCAGAAGAAACCATCAGACCACATCACTTTCTACCTTCCTTGTGCCCAAAAGCTGGCATCTCCACCCCTGGGGTGCAGTGTGTGCTCCTGAGCCTTCGCAGGGCTGCAGCCCCAGCATGGCTGGGGGGTTTCCCCCATTTTTTTCCCTCTTTTCCCCCCTTTTTTCCTTTAATTCTCTCCTGGGCTGCCTGACAGAGGGCCAGAGGCAATGACTTGTGCTACTCACTGTGGTGGGCACGACCACGGGCACTCCAGGCAGAGGCTTTGCTGCAGTGCCAGTGCTGCAGTTTGGCACCACGAAGGTGAATTCCATGACGCCGGTGTTCCGCAGGGTCACCTGTGCTTTGAGGGCTTTGTTAAACCTCTGCAGAGAGGACAGAGCAGGGAGAAGTTACAGACACAGGCCTGATGCTGGCAACCTCCTGCCTCTTTCATGGCACTGGAAGCACACAGCCACAGTGCAACCCCACAACTACAGAGAGGTGTTAAAGCCTCGGAAAGGCCAGCAATAAATGAACCAGGGGACCAGGTCCTCTGCACTCTGAGGGGCCACCAACAGCCAGGAGAAACAGAGGAGGTGGCACTGAGATGTGTGAGATGAAGCCAAAAGCTTATGGAGCTAAAGAATGGAAGTTGTTGGTTCTGCATGTTGCTGTTTGCAGTTTGGATTTGTTCAGGTTGGTTTGTTGGGTGTTGCTGTGAGCTGGCAGAGGGACAGGGTTGAAGACATGACCAAAAGGAAGGAGGATGAGAGGGGAGGGGACAGAAAAGTTGGTGGTCAGAGAGAATGAAAGTTCCTGAGTGCCCCTCCAAGGGGAAAGGGGCCAGGGACTGTCCCAGCTAGGTACAGAGGGGATACAAAGATTGCCTTTTTGTTGGAGGGTGTGTTTGCTCCTCTCCGGGGACAGGGAGACACACACCCAGCTCGGCTGAATTGTTGCTAATGAACAGTTTTGTTTTGCTTTGACAACTTTGTCCCCATTGAATTGTATCTAAAAGTCAGTGCATTTCTGAGAGGCATTCCAGAAGAAAAGGCAGCTGCATGCAAATATTGGCAAGAAACAGACAGGTGACAAGAGAGACACACAGGACAACACAGGCAGTGCCAGCAACTGGAAGTATCTGTGGACTTTAAAGTGAAAAGAAGTAAAGTGGGGATTATTGTGGGACATTGTTTTCAGGTACTGAAGTGACTGAAAGCCCAAGTTCCTCCCTGGATGATTTTGTGGATCAAGCCAGAGCATTTGACAAGAGCATCTCCTTGGAGCTCAAGCTTTAGGAGCAGATCAGTGGGGGGGTATCCCAGGGACAGGTCCCTCTGGACATCTTCCCTGGGAGCCTTGTGCTCCCCAGGAGGCAGGGTCAGGTGCCTTGGAGAGGACAGTGTCCTGTCCCTCAGCCAGGGCAAGGGAGGGAGGGGTGGGGATGGCCATTTCAAACCAGCTGGGATGCTGGACTGTCTCTCACAGGTTGTGTTCCCAGCCCCAGAGCCAGCAGAGGAGCCGAGAGGGGGACAGAGCCTGGGATGGAGGTGGCCACGACGCCAGCCAAGGCAGGAGCAGCCTGTGGTACCTGCAGCCCCCAGTCAATCTCCTGCAGGTCCAGCTGGTAGCTGGGGCACGAGGCCTCCCCGGTCAGCACCACCTCGTAGCTGGGGCCTCCCTGCACGTGGCACAGCGCCCGGACACGCGCCACCACGTTGGCGTGCCCAAAGAAGGTGAAGGTGACCTGCTCGCTCTCTCCTGGCTGCAGCTCACCCCACAGCGGCCGCACATCAAAAACCTGCAGGGAGGGGAGATGGAGATGGTGAGAGTGGAAATGGATGCAGAAGAGCAGCTGTGTCCTGAAATAAAGCAGAATCACAGCCGGAGGGGCCTATTCCCCAAACACAGCCAGAATCACCCTAATCTCATCCTGTGTCCATGCCACTGACCAGTGGAGAGACCATGGGGAAAATCTTCTCCCATAATCATTTATCCATGAGTATAGACTACATTAAAGTCAACCAGAATGTCTCCTGGCAGCAAGAAATTCTCTCTGCTGCAGAACTTGTCTTTGGAAACACTTCTCACTGTCTTCAGAAAACCAGGAGACTTGGAGGTGGGAGCCCTTGGAGCTGGGGGAAGGCTCATCTGACTTCTGAGGCCTTTCTCCCTCTCTCTGACTTTATGTGTTGTTCTCTCAGGCTGCTACAGCCAAAGTTCCTACAAAAATGTCCTGAAAACCACCTGATGAGGTAAATGGGAGCAATGCCCTCCACAGGGGCTGCACAGGGAGCATCCTGGGGCAGCCCTACAAAACATCCCACATGGCCTCTCCAGCAACCACTGGCTTCAGCAGAGCTTTGTGATGGACTGGGAGGGATGTGAGGCCCCTCTGTGAGCACTGCTGAGGGCCACCAGTGGCACTGGGGCTACAGAACCACCTCCCACACTGGAAACATGGATGTGAGACAAATTCCCACTTACCTCCTGCATTCCCAGCTTGGGGTGCTCCATCTCTGAGAACCAGCTCAGTCCCCTCATCCTCACTGGCCTCTGAGACGCCCCAGGAGTGGATGACAGCCCCTGGAAAAAGCACCACAGGCTGCAGTGAGCTGGCTGCTGTGAGCAAGATCACTCTGCTGCAGGCTCCAGCACCTCCCACACCAGGAGCAGCTGGAAAGGGGCCTGGGCACAAACCAAGGGTGACAATGTCCAGGCCATCAGTCGAGTGTGGGTCCAAGGCCAGCCACAGATGAGACCTGGGCTCCATCTGCACTTGGTACATCAAACTTGCCTGAGGGAACTGGGTGCCCCCAGCACTCAGGCAGGGAGGGCTGGAACTACATAGTCTCTGAAAGTCCCTTCCAAGCCAAACCATTCCAGGATTCCAGGATGGCCACTTGAATTTCCCTGGTTTGCTTGTGCATACATGGCAACAACCAGGAAATAGAGATAATTTTTGCTTCTATTTGAAAACATTCAGCCACACTGTTCATATAGGGCTTTGTTTCTCCTGATTCAGAAAAACTGTGCAGTGTAGAAACAACTGGTATTTGTGTGTGAGCAGGTACAACCCTTCTCCAAAAACTTAATGCCAACACTGGGCTTTTGAGAAACTCTTCTGCTTCCTTACATCTTTTTTTTTAATTGCCCCATGAGCAGCCTCTGTTCCCCCTGATGCACAACAAGGGGCCACTTCCCACTCCAAAGTACTAATGTTCACCAGACAGATCAAAGGCCTTTTTCCTTGTTTGGAGGAAGAGACAGTGACTTTGCAAAGTCTTGCTTTACAAAAGCCAGCTCTGGAGCTGTCACTGCAATACCAGCTTTTGGGTGAAGGCACAGATGTGAGTGCCCTAGCTGGGTTTGGAAGGGGCTACGTGGAGATCAGGACTCTTCATGGACTGACATACATGGGAAGCTGGAAGCCCTCTCATCATGATGCAGATAAAGACCTCATTTTACATTGTAAAGAAATTAAGCCAAAAAATCCCAAAGTCATCATAGGTCTGTAGGATCTGAGTGAGCTTCTCGGAGCAAAACTTTCCTATTTCCACCTCCCCAGACCCCCATGTCCAACTGCTACTTTCAGGGCACAGGACAGAAGGGCAGCAAAAAGGGAGGTTGGCATGAGTATGACTTTTTGGTGGCAAGTTGAGAGGAGGCAAAGCAAGTGGTAGGTGCACAAGAAAATCCACCTCTGATTTCAGGGAATGTTCTGCATCTTCTGGCTCCTGGTCAGAGTCCTCCTGAGCAGAATCCTCCTGGTAGGAGTCCTCTTGAGCAGGATCCTCCTGAGCAGGATCCTCCAGGGCAGCATCCTCCTGGGCAGGACCTTCCTGAGCAGGATCCTCCAGGGCGGAATCCTCCAGGGCAGAATCCTCCAGGGCAGGATCCTCCAGGGCAGAATCCTCCAGGGCAGAATCCTCCTGGACAAAATCCTGCCTTGTTTCTGGGGTTTCGGTCGGCTCCTCCACGCTTACAGTCCTGGAGTATCTCCGTAGAAACACTCTCCTCTTCTTTGAAAACCGTGGCTTGAATTTAGGTGGTGAAGGGATGAACCTGGAAAATAACATAACTGTGATGGTGGGCCTGTAGTGGGGGAGAGAGGTGCCTGCAAGAGCAGCTCCTCACTGCGCTGCAGCCCCTGGCTGGGTGCTGGTGTGCTGAGCTCAGTGACAGCCACTCAGAGCCAGGCTGGAGCAGCTCCATGCTGGGAGCAGCACGGGGGTGATGATGCTCATACCTGATGGTGTTCACCTGGCTGTCTGTCAGGAATGACCAGTGGTAGTTGACAGGGAGTGGGCTGCAGTTGGTCATCTCCATATTCAACTCTTGTTCAGTGTCATTTATGATGCAGCCAAAGTCCACGGCCTTGGTGGGGAGGTGGAGATTTGGGAAGTAGACTTCCCCCCGAAGAGGGATCTTCTCCACATGAGGATGCTCCATGAAGCTCACCCTGAGAACCTTCTTTATCACCCAGCTGATCAGATTGTTCTTATAAGCTGGGTTAAAGCGGATGCAGAGATGAAGTTCCTTCCCTACACCCACTGTCAAAGGCTGCAAGGAGATGAGCAGTAATTAATCACCTGTGGGATGATGTCCCAAGGCCTGACAGCAGCAAACAGTAAATGCTCCAAGTGAGCCCAGCATGGGCTCCTCAGTTCATGGTTCATCTCTCTACAGCAGGGGTCTGACTGCAGGCACCACAGTCCAGTCCAGGATCCCTCAGGCTCCCGTTGCTGTGCTCAGCCCCAGTCCAAGGGGGTGGCTGCTGGAGAGCTGGCATGCTTTCCAGGAGACACCTTTACTGCATGCCTTGCCTCAATCTGCTTTCCCGCTCCCCTCTCCTCATGTTTTAGAGCCAGCATGCATGTTACCAATTCAGGTAAGATTTTGATTCCTTCAGCAGCTCTGCTGATTCAGTTCAGGCCAATCCACTGCTGACACTACAGAATGAGCTTCTCAACTTGAGGAGCTCCCAGCAGAAGTGCAGCACCACATCCCTCCTCCTCAAACCCCACTGCACAAGCCCACAGAGGCTCACCTTGCAATTTGCAGGGAGGGGCTTCCGGTTCACATTGCAGACCAGGAAGGGCTGCTCCAAGTCCAGCACCACGCTGAATGGCAGGGAGCTGGTGTTTTTTAATGTCAGCGGCTGGTACTGCAGTTTCAGGACATCACTGGGTTTCTACAGAAACAGGAGACAAGGGAACACAACCTCAAGTGCCATAGACCTCCTTCCCTTTCCAATGCATTTCACATTTTTCAGCCCCAAAAGTGCATATATTTCTATTTACTTCCAGCCAATTTAAGAGTTACACCTTTTAATGCCAGGATGCAATGGGGTGACTTTACCTTTTCCACACGGAAAGCGATGGCTCTGGGGGACATTTGCACTGCAGGGCAGATGAAGTTGCAGATGACATCCGTTTGCAGGATCTGTTTCTTTGCTGTCTCTTTCCCCACCACAGCGTGGCACAGCAGCCGCTCCTTCACCTCCTGCACACAAAATTCCCTTGTGTCCCAGTGTGTGCTGGCAGGCCCTACACCCCACACTGCCTTGCCACCCACCCATGGGCCCCATTCCTGCCACTTGTTATTAGGGACTGAAATTAGTCTCTGCTCTCCTCAACAGCTCTCTTTTCTTTCTGTGCTGCCATCTATTTATTCTAAATATCTCTGCCCAGGGGTCCTGGAGCCAGGGAATGCATACCAGACTTAGCTGGCAGCTTCTCTGCAGAGTTTCATTTCCCCTGGAAAGAACAGTCCAGGTAGGAGAACACTCCCAGACTCTGCTAAAATCTCCCCCTCTGAGTTGCTCTCCAGGGGTGCTGCAGAACCTGGCTGTCCCTGGGACACCAGGGCTGGCTGAGAGACTGGGGCAAGCAGTGATAGAAAAGTTGACCAAAGTCAAATTGTCAATTCTGATGATCCCTGTGAACAGTTTCCTGCCTGGATGGACATTGCACTGATCATTAGAGCTAGCACACTATGTTTTCCCCCTCCAGGACTGATAACTAGAGCAGCCCTGTGCCCAGGTTTGTCTTCAGAGGAAAAGCAATGCTGCTCCCAGATGCTCCTGCTATTCCCAGGGCATTTGTTTTACTGCCTGGGTAAAGGGTTTTTCCCTCAGAAAAAGCACTTGACAGTAGTTTAATTTGCTTCCTGCCTGGGCTTCTAGCCTAAGTGCAACTTCTTTTCTCTGCTCTCCCTTTCTGCCTCAGCACATGACACAGGTAAGCCCTGTTTGCCTAAAGGAGCAGTACTTCCTTCAGTCTGTATTTTGGGATCAGCAAGTTGGGTTTATGGTAGCTAGGGAAACACAAAAGAGCCTTTACAACTGATGGTGGCCAGCAAGGAAAGCAACTGGCCTTGAAACAGTTTCTTGAAGTCACTTGCTCCTTGTGCCAGGCCAGTGTCAAGGGGCTGCAGAAGAAGCTGCAGTGGGGGGGATCTGATGGGAAGGCTCAGCCCTGGGCAGGGCCTCACCTGGACAGTGCTGGAGCAGCCTTCCAGCACCATGTCCACAGTCTGGCCCGGCCTCAGGTCCACCTGCACTGGGCACAGCTTGAACACGGGGCTGCCAGGCCTGGGCATGGGGGGAGCCCCTTTGCCCTGGGTGCCCGCGGGGGCCGGGGCCCGAGCGCTGCGGCGGAAGGTGCGGAACCCTTCCGTGCTCCAGTAGAGCCGCTGCGTGCGGCGGCCTCTGTTCGTCAGCTGGAAGTGGTAAAAGCAGCGACTAAAGCTGCAAGAGAAGAGAGATGGAAAATGTCACGGGAGCTGCTATTTCCCTGGCATCACTCAGCTTCAGCTTCACCCTGATGGCATTCCCTGACTGCGCACTCTGCAATAAAACCTCTGCCCAAAAGGCTGCCCAGGCTCAAAGCTTCAGTCCTGCCAGATCTTCCAGCTTTTCCATTTCTGTGGCTTTCCAGGATATCTTGATATTTGACATATTTCTAAATAATTCCTGTGGTTTCATGGAAACAGAGCTGGGATCTTGAGTACTGAAGATCTAGCCTGAAGGGCTATGGAAAAATTGTTCCTTGCTGAACACACAGGAGATGTGGAAGTTTCTAGAGTCTCCTACCTGAAGCAGGACTTCAAGTCGAGCTTTGGAACGAGAGGTTTGTCCGTGACAACTGTGGTGCCAATGCCCACAGCCTGGAGAGAGATGATGGTCACAGGGTTGTTCTCAATTAACACCTTCACCTTCTCCTGGAATTTCACTGTGTCATTCAGGTTAGCTACGATAGCCACGGACACCTCAGAACGTGGGGGGACCACTCCTTTGCTGGGCTCAATCCTCCAGCAGGAACGTTCCACAGCCTGCAGGAAAAGCCAAACACAAAGTTAGATGGAAGCCATGGACCTCGCTCTGCTGTGAGGTGCAGAAAACGGGAAGGCTAAAGAGATGAGTATAAAAACCATAAACGTTTAATTTCCCTAAATGTAAGCTATGGTGTCCAGCACAGCAACTCCCCAAGAGCTTATACAACCTGTATTTTACCTTCCTTTAACATACTCGGGTCATTAGCCCTGTTTTGCTCAACCCAAGGGAAGCTCCTCCTCAGGAGAAGGTAATTCCCCCTGCTGGCTCTCTTTGGAATGCTTGCCAAGGAAAGCTGTTTACTCCCTGCTGGCTTCCTGGCAGCGGAGCTGGGTGTGCACAAAGGCTCATGGCTGGAGGAAGGCAGGACTGCTCAAATCCCAGCCCAGCAGCCACACAGCTGGAGGACACTGCTGAGAGCCTGTAGAATCACTCTGCAAAGCCAGCTGAGCAAAATCCCAAATCTCCTTTCCCAAGGGGCCATCAGTGCTTCTCAACACCCCTAAAGGACTGAAGCCCTCACTCCCCACCAATCATCAGCTGTAGGGAGGTGCCCCAGGGCCCTCTGCTTTGGAAAAGTCACCTCTAAGTGCTTCTAGCAGAGCAGGAAAGCAGGAAGCAGAAAGAAAACTGGACAACATGTGCTCTGTGGGCATGGCCCACTCTTCCCAAGAGCTCTTGTCATCTGCTTTCTCATGGACTTCATGGACTGAGCAAGGGAGCTGGAAGGTGCCCAAAGGAGGGGGAAAGGCCTTGCACCAGCACAGCTGTACAGACACAGCTCTGCAGGTCTGGCCCTGGCAGGAGCATGTGAAACCCAGCCTTTACACACCATGAGCACCCAGCCAAGGTGCACTGCTCCCTGCAGAGGCTGAAAGCAGAACTCCATTGTGGAGTCAGGAAAAACTGCCCTGCCAGTCCTCCACTTTCAGATAATGTTTAACTCCTAAACAGCTGGAAAAGCAGCAAGAGGAAAATTCACGCCCCTCCTCCTTGGCCCAGGAGGCTGAGCCTGAACTCTCGCACAACACCTGATGATTTATCCACAAATACAAACAAGTCCACTTGATCAGGATTGGCTTTAACCAGCTCCAGAAGTTGAACTCATCCAATACACAGAAAATCAAATCTCTTTTCAAAGCTTTTTTCAAGCCTTCCACAGATGCCCCCTCCAGCAGGGAGCACATCCCACTCAGCCCCAAGCCACGTACCCTTCCTGGCTGCTCCTCCTGCCAGAGGAGCAGCTGCAGCTCCAGCCCTGCAGCTTGTCCCCCTGTGTAACCTCCAGGAATGAAACAACCTTCTCTGCAGGTGATCTCCAGAGCCATTCTGCAGTGCTACAGAGACCACAGGCTCTGGGGGTGCACAACCCTCACAGGTGCATTTGTTTGCAACAGCACCACTGGTTTGACCCACAGGAGTTGTGAAACTTGCCTCCTCGTGAGCAGTTTGAGGGCAGATCTCACACCCTGCTTTCTGCCATTAACACAAGTCTGGCACAAACAAATGCAGATGGAATGGGGAGTCCATGGGGAAATCCATGCCCTCTTAGGAGCAAAGGGCCACAGGCTTCTCTTGATCTCAGAGCTCCAAAAACATGACTTGCACAGCTCAGTATTTTCCATAAAATAAAGAGAGAACTTGCAAACATGATCCAGACTCATTTCTGCTCCAGTCTCTCTGCAAACTATTTCACAGAGGCATGCCTGAGATCCTGGCTCCTCTTGCTTGCACTTGGATGGAATATCTTTCTTCCACTCACACAGAACAATACAGAAACACTACATACAAAAAACAAGTCAAGGGCTGCTGGTAACCAGCACCTGTCCCTGGAAAACAGCCCCACAAACACTTACCAGCTCCACCTGGAAGGTTGCAGGAATCTCACACTGATTGGCGAGGTGGAGAGTTTTGGAACAATCCTCTAGGACTGGGATAGAGCCGAAGTTTATCTCCCTGGGATGGACATAGACAACGGGGCCCTGGCCAACGCACTCTAAACGGATTTCCTGTTCCAGGAAGAAGGTAGGAAAGGTCAAAAAAAAGATGCAACAAAGGCAGTTTTAAAAAAAACAGCCAGCTCTAAGAGCATTCCTAGATTGGGGCCAATGATGGCCTTTGGAAGTTGTCAGTGGTGCAGACTGAAACAGAAGGCCTGGAGCAAGTGTGGGGTCTGCAGAGATCCCACCTGAAAGCCACAAGCCCCCATCATCAGAGGACAAAGCACTGCTGTTTGCCCTGCTTGCTTCTTCACACCTCTTCCACATGGCTCTTTCCTTTACCTCCTGCCTGCTTCATTCAAATGCTCCGCCTTGGCCCAAAGCACCTTCCCAACTTTTGCTGCTGCACAGCCATCCTTGAACACTAAGTTCTTTACAATTCAAAAAGCTGCACTGGTGAAAGCAGCATGAGCCAGAAGCAAGGCAGGCTCTTCAGAGTGGAGATGAGGCAAGTTAGCTGCCTTCAATTTGTGCTGATGTGTAATCTTCATATATATGAGTAAGGGGCATCAATTAGTAGTTGCATCATTCAAGCAGTATTTTGTCCTTAAAAAAAAGTCTGAACTGACTTCATAGTCTGAAACTCAAAAGGATTGTTCTTGCAGAAATGGCACAGATGGTGGGACAAGGAAAATGGATCCCTTTGCTAAACTACCTGCTCACACCAGTGGAAACCAGGACAATTTATTCAGTCTTGTTGTATTTCACTGGTCCTAAATACCCCAACTCTTACACAAGAATTAAATGCATACAACTCACAACACGAACAAGATTCGCTGGAGGGCTTGGAGTATGATTTAACCACAGAAGAAACCAGCCTCTATGATGTAAAACCTTTTGTGATGTCTGACTTGAGGGAATGGCATTGACAGCTGCCAGAATTACCTTCAGTCAGAAGGAGCAGCATCCAGAAATGCACATCCCTTTGGGACATGCATGCCTGTGCAAAGAAGAGCCAGAAACTATGTACCATGGCTGGTACCTCAAGAATAAGGAACTAAAGCCCTGCATGATGAGGGATCTTGTATTCCTCTGGGAGAAGGGAGGCCCAGGGGGCTGCAGCCTGGCTCATACTGCCCAAGGCTCCCTGGAGGAAGAAGCTGGAGGGAGGAGCTGTGCCTCACCAGCTGGCTTTGCTTCTAGGTGACAATGGGATAGAAGCAGCAGAGGCAGGGTGGAGCCCTTTGGAGATGAGCAGAGTAGCACCTGGAGGATGCCTGACCCAGCTTCAGTTGGGGTGTGACAATGGGACAGATCCTCACTGAGGAAAAGGCTTATAAAAACACACAAGCCCTTCATCTACAGGATTCTTAAAAGGGACAAGAGCAGTCCTGCTCAGCAGTGTCACAGGCAGTGTGACACACAGGAGGGAGAATAAAAGCAGACAGCAGCTTTGTCTTCAGTGTTGCTGCTACACACACACATCCACATCCTGCAGCACTGCTGCCTTTGTGGGGTGCTCATGGCACAAAGCAGACTGTGGAGGGATGAAGAGCATCCATGTCTGGCAGACTGGGCCTGTATTTTGTAGTCACTTGCTGTTATGATATGTGCCTCTTTTAGGAGCTCTTTTAGAATCTTCTTTACAATCCTTAGAATCTTCTTCAGAATCTTCAGAGTCCTCTTTTAGGAGGCTTTAGTTCGGGAAATTGCTTGCCTTATCCATTTCCAAACTTGGTGGAAAAAACAAGCAAAGCCTGTGCTCCAGATGCAAGTTGTGTGGGCATTCATTTGGTTTTGGCTGGGCTTTTCTTGAGGAGATATGCTGGGTATTTCTCAGACCTGAGGGACCTGGCTTTCAGAGAAGCCTCAGTCCAGCTCTGCACAAAACATTCCTTTAGCAAACAGTGCTTGCTTTAGCAGGATTCAGGGATGTGATGCTGAACAGCTGTAATGAAGCAGCACTTGTGTTCATCTGATAACATGGTAGAGTATGAGACCCAGGGACTGGTTTGGGTCTCAGCCTGGGCTTGTTATCCCGTCTCCCAGATTTGTAACTCTATGCTGGGTCAGGCACTCAGATTGCCACCTGTGAGGCTTCCACTCTTCCTCTTTCCTAGGCATGAGCTGCTGCTTGTGCCACCAGTCCCCTCTGTCCTTGTCCACACCAGCCATAAATCACAAGCTCCTGGAAGAATCCCTGTGCAGTTTAACCCCACTGGGAGGAGTTGCTCAAGGCACACAAGTCCCCTTGCTCTCACCAGTGGGGATTCTGGTCTTCCAAACATGGCCAGCTTGGCAGTGAGGCTGCACTTTCCCAGCAACTGGGCCTGGAGTGTAATTGGGATCTGCACCGAGCTGTGAGCCTCGATAATCCCAGAGGGTGCAAGGCTGTAGTACCACGCAGCAGCCTCCTCCTTGTGTTCCTGGCAGGGACAGAATCAAAGGCATCTTCAGAACTGAGGAAACTTTAAACTCCTTAACCTCTACCACAAGTGCAACTCCCACACGCTCGTAAAAATTCTCAGGAGAAAGCAAGAAGGCAAAAACCAAGATGCAAGGTGTAGGTGCTCAGCATCCCCAGGGGTCCAAAAGCTGCTGCATCCACAAACACTCCCTTGGCTGCTGACAGCTTCCTTGCATCAGATTTTCACAGCCCTCGAAGCTCTGCCACTTGAAAACTAGTCAAGGACTAGACTCTAAACACCTTCCTCAAGATGTTAAACTGCTTCCTAAAGTTTGTATTTAGGTTCCTGTTCTCAGAAAACCTTTAGCTTTGAATAGAAACCAGCAAGGTCTTATCCAAACCCATTTATTCCCCTAATAACCCCCCCAGTAACATTTGAGGGGAGGAGATGGATGCAAGGCCAAACCTGAGGGAGAAGACAGTAGCAGCCAGGGAAGTCACTGTCATTCACCAGGGTCACCTTCTCATCATAGAGCACCTTCAAGCAGCAGTGCCCCAGTTCCACGACAGGGTTGAGCACTCGCAGTGTAGGAACGATGCACCTGGGCAAAGAAATGACCCCAGGGGAATGAGAGACACTGGGAGCATGGAGAACTTTTGTCCTCCAAGAGCATACAAGGGAGTGTAAGGTATTTGCAAATCTAACAGAGTAGAGTAGTAGAGCAGTCCTACAGTAGTCCAGAGCTGTCTTAGCAGTGTTGCCCCTTCTCTGCCCAAGGATACTTGCAAGGGCTCCTGTAACAGTGCCAGTGGTCCCTGAGCTCTGGGGGAGCCTTTCCAGTGAGGACCAGTGCCCACCAAGGCTCAAGGAACACAAGACTCCAGTGTATCAGTGATAATGACTCCCTTTTCTCCTCCAGCACTGTTGTCCTGCCTGAAAACTGAATCATCTCTTCCAGCGGTGGAGGGCACAAGGCCCACAGTGCAGCTGATCAACTTCTTCCAGTTCCTAGAGCTCCCTCAATTCCTTCCCCCATGGATCTCTACACTGACTGTCCCCATTTGTGCTTGCTTTACAAAAGGGCAGCCCAGGCACTGACTGGATGGCTCTGCCTGGGAGAGGGAACAGCACCAGGGAACTGCATCCCTCTTGGCACTAAACTGACACCCACAGCAGCACAGCAGGGTGAAATTCTGCTGCAGCAAGAACAACTTTTGGTCTCAGCTCTGAGAACATGACTCAATAGAGCCAGAGGGAAGCAGTGAAAGCTGAGGTGACCTGCCACATCAAGGACTACAGTCCTCTTTGTAAGGCCTTTTGCTCTCCCCACTCCTGCCTGGAGCCTCTTCCCCACTGCACATGCACTGCTGAAGGGACCCAGACCCCAGCTCTCAGCAGGCTGCTCACTGTGTTCCAAACCACTGCTGCAGGGTGGTCACAAGCCAGCATAAGTTCACCACTTGCAGGAAGAAGGGCAGGCAAGCCTTTGGAAATTTGTTCCAGCTCAAGCACCAAAGCCCAGGCCAACAATTAATGTTATTCCTTCTCCCTTTAGAAAAAGGCCTAGGGCCATGGCTGGCTGTGAGCAGGGGGGTATCTCACTAAGGGCTGCTTTCCTGGCACTGTTCTCATGTCTAGATGGGCAGATCCAGCTCATGAAGCAGCACTGCTCCTTTGGAGCTGCAGCCAGGCAGTGTGCTGGTGCTGGATGCACGAGCAAAGACAAGCAGGTGCAGGAAAGGTGTTGGTACCTGGCTGTGAGGGGCAGTGCAAACACCTTCCTGCCAACATCTTCCGCGTCCAGCACCAGCTCCAGATTGTAGTCCCCAACAGTGTTGGGACACAGGGTGACCTGGCAGAAAAGAAATGAAGTGCAGCAAGTATTTGCTAACTCCCAAAATTCTCATTACCCATGTGTGCTGTCCTCCAGCTCTTGTTCCATGGTAGACAAAGGGAGAATTGTCCTTTAATTCTTCTGCTGGTCCATAAGTAGAGCAGCAGTCTTTGAGAGTAAAAAAAGCCCTCTGGCAATATGAGATTTGCTAAAGGGACTAATTTTTCACCTGACTACAATGACATAAATGCAGAAGAAGTCTGTTGTCTTGAATGGAACAAGTCCAGCCTTACAGCAGGAAGCTGAGGGCAGAGTGTGGCCCAGCACATGCTGGGCAGTTTGTGGCTGCAGAGTATTTTCTGTCCCCACTGAAGATTCCTGCAGTGAATACAACTCATCTGCTGCCCAGGAGATGAGAAACAAGACCAGGAAGAAAAGAAAACTGCTTTCCACAATGATATCTCTCTCTTTAACAGCAACTTTCTGTTTTCATCCTTCCTCTGCCCACTTGCAATCAAATAAATTGTTCTCAAAAACACAAGAATGGCTTCAGGACTTGACCATATGGTATTGATCTCAGTGCAGGATTTTGGAAACAAAACAGTGCTCCCTGAGGAACATCCTGGGTAACCCAGCTAGCAGAGGCCTCCCAGCAGTGCAGATCTCTCACTCCCAGGATGCTCAAAGCTGGCACCAGAGCTAAAGCCCTCCCACACTCCAGTGAAGCCTCAGCCCCAGCAGCTGGACTCTTCCCATACCTTGATATCCTGGGATCCCAGGGCACGGACGGTCCCGCTGGGGGGATTGATGGTAAATTCCTGTGGCTTTATCAGAACTTGAACTTCCTTCCTCCACAACTGGCTGCTGGGTTTTCCTATCTGAGTAGTGCTGCTAACACTGGGCACTCCCAAGCCATCCCCAGGAATGTAGAGGGAGAAGCCCATGGGTGTCAGGGAGGTGTTAAACAGGCAACACTTCAAGGTGTGAGGAAAACCTAAGAAAATGACACAAATCCCCATTTAGGCATCAATACCTCGTGATTCCTGGTGTGAATATCCTGCTGGTAGGATAAAACTGTGCTTGGATTTTACTTCTTTGTTATCTGAACTACAGCTCATTGCAGTGGATCTAGGGCTTGGCTGGCCAGCTATGTGTGGAGCAGACATCTCCCAGCCTGCTTACCAAGAGTCATTTAAACCCAGATGGGGAGGAAAAACCAACTGCAGGCACAGCCCAGGGCTTCTCCATGCCCATCAACAGTGACTGCAGCAGGGAGGCAGGAGAGGCACAAAAAGGATGTCACGCTCTCAAATGCCACTGAGGTAACACATGCAGACAACATTCAGCAGCACAGTTTAAAGAAACAAAGATAAAAGAGCTGCCCCCAGCTGAAGAAACCTTAGGAATGAAATCAGATTAAGCAGGATGAATCTATTACAGAACCATATTCCTGCCTGGTGCCTTTCTTTATTGTGCCACTTACTAAAAGGGAAACAAGAAGTGGCCAAACAGTGATGCTGACTTTTTATTCCTTTGGTCCTGTTGGATCTCATGATGGCAAAAGGGTACCTGAGGCACCAGCAGCCCTGGAATGAACACCCTGAAGAGGCTGTGGTGGAGGAACACGAGTGATGAATGCTCTTATGTTCAAGGGCTCCATTTCAGCACCACAGCAAGCTCTGACACTGTGGTGCCAGCCCAGGGCACACTCACCAAAGGCGATGTCACCGAAGTGCAGGGCGGGCACATCAAAATGGAAAGTGGGTCCCATCACAGAGCCCCTGCAGGGACAAAGGCAGGGAGGCAGTGCCTCTGTTAAAGGCAATCACAAAGGGTTTGGGTGTCCTTAGGGAGAGGGTGGATAAATGCTGCTGTCAGAGCCACCCTGGGTTTCAAATCACCCCAGCACCCTGTGCTCAGCACAGCACCCACGGGGGCAGGAGGCAGCCAAAGCAAAGTGCTCAGCAGCTGACAGATGCCCCAGTCCTTGGCACAGTTCCTGCTGCACAGTTCCTGACTCCCACATCAGCCCTTTGCTGGCTGTGCAAAGGAGGCACCAGAGCCCTCTGTGCACAGGAGCTGGGAGCACAGCTTGTCCCCACAGCATGGCTGGGAGAGGGGAGCTGAGGCTGCTGCTGCCCATCTGGCAGGGATTATGAACAGGAGTTTTTACAAACACTTCTGCTGCTGCAGAATCACCCAGGCTGGTCCATCTCAAAGCCCTGCGGGCCTTGCTTGGTGTTCAGGTGGGACATCCCAGAGCAGCTGCTGCCCAAAGCTGATCCATCCCACTGCCTGCAACAGCCTAAGCAGGAGCCATCCCCGCAGGGAGGAGTCATTGCAGCTCCTGGGTACCACACAGGGCAGCAGGCAGCCTCACGCTAAAGGGATGCCAGAGCCAGAGCCACCTCAGGCAACACCTTTTTTCTCTGCTCCACCACAAAATGAGGCAGATGGAAGATGATTACCCAGAGACAGCTACAGATGTGCCCAACAAGCTCCCAAAGCCCTCCTCACCTGACAGTGAAGATCACAGGCTTAGGGGATTCAGCCACATGGAAGCAGAATTGTTCCTCAAACTCCCCCCGGATGGTGGGACAGAAGGAGACCCGGATGGCCTGGAGCTTCTCTGGTGCCACGATGCCCTCCTGGGGCAGGAAGGTGAAGCAGGAGCCCATGGCTGTGGTTGGAGGGATGAGTTTGAAGGGAGCCTCAATAGGCCCCTTGTTGATCAGGTATGCCTGCAGCAGCAGAAAAGCAAAGTGGAAATACATGAGGAATGTTCCTTTCCTACAGAAGTCTGAGTCACTTTCAGATTAAACTATTAACACCAGTAAAAGACAGAAGATGCCTTGTGCTGCTGCATGGCAGAAGCCAAAAATACAACTGTGAAATACAGCTTTGTATAGCTTTGGGTGTTTCATTCAAAGCAGTGATAACTTCACATAACCAGAGCCCCTCTGGGGTTTTCCCACTGGCAGAGACAGTCCAGTTTGACCTGCAGCACAGAGGGGCTGCTCAGCATCACCCAGTTCATTCACACCTGGCCCTAAGAGCAGCACTGGGCATCACAGCATTACAGTGACATCACCACAGAGATTTCAAACGTGTCCAACCCCACCATGGGCAGGGCACGTTCAGCTTCCATTGCAGCCCAACCTGTTTACAGCAGGAGTGGGAGAAACCAGAAGCAAAGATGTAGGAAGTTCCTTGGCTTCCTGCCCAGAAACACTTTGCTCTTTCTAGAGCCAGAGGTACATCATGGCTGAAGTGTGGTGAGGGGCTGGTCAGCAAGGGAAAGCACTGCCAAGGGCTTTGACCAGCGCTGAGCCAGGAGGGTGGATGGTTTTCCTCTGACTCCCACGAATATGCAGGAGGGACATGGCTGAAAACTGTTTGCAATGGACTTGAACTCAAATGCAGCCAGTTTGTTCCAGCTGCTTTTGGACAGCCTGAGCACAAAGGTGATTTGTGTCTGGGACTGGAACAAAAGCCTCTGAACATGCAGCTTTTTGACCCAGTGTTGGTTTCATGTGGTTTTGCAGGAAGCCTCCCAGCTGACCTCCAAAGAAGGCTGCCCAAAAGCAGGGCCTGGGGTCTCACGAACAACAGACACACCTTTCTGACCCCATCCAAAAGATCCAGATTCCAAGAAATCCCCCCAAAATTGACTAGCATCACAACTACCCAAGTTGCCAGGAATTCTACAGGTCCACAAGGCTCACTGCTACCCTAGGAGCCAGCAGGACCCACCCCAACCCTGCTGCTTACCTCATATCTGTGGGTTACTCTGACAAAAACCTCCCCAATGTTCAGTTCCTCAAAGTGGAAATGGACCCGGGGCCCGAGGCCTTCCCCCATGAGGAGCAGGGGCAGCCTGTTCTCACGGCCTGGGGAGAGATTTCTATTTCAGTACAGGAATTCCTTCTGCTCTCCTGCATTTTCCAGACTGCCTTAGTGCTAGTCCCTGACTCTGTGCTGCATGGGACCAGCTCCTGATGTCCCAGGAGCAGATATGGACCCTTCCATTCCCTCAGGAGATGCATCCATACATGCATAGACACCATCCTTTCTTCTACCCTTATGTTGAGTGTGGAACTTTAGGAAATGCCAGAAATTTTGTTCTTCCTCCTTCTGAGTGCACCTCAGAGTGTTTTCCCCAAGGGAGGAGAAGCAGACTAAATACAGGCAGCATTCAGAACAGCTGAGAGGGGAAAAAATCAAAATAGAGGAGATGCCCTGGAAGCTGCAGGGACAGTGGGCATGTGCCAGCAGTGCCCTGCTGAGCACAGACCCTCCCCAGCCATGGCACAGGAGCCCAGTGATCTGGGGGAGTGTTTGCAGCTGCCTTCACTGCAGAGAGGGGCAGGGGAAGGAGCCATACCTGAGATGTCACAGTAAACTGTTCGCTCATAGACCTGGGCTGCCTGGGGCGTGAAGAACACGCTGATCTCAGCCGAGCACTTCGGCATGATCTCACCCTCCTAAAGCAGAAGGACACAGCAAAACCTTTATCTTCAGACACCACAATTCTTGTTTTCAACCACAGTCCTGTAAGCTGTTATCTAGAGCATCAGTGACAAGCAAGGAGTGAGTAACACTCATCAATAACACTGAGAACAGAGTTTGGAAGCTTTAGTCAGGCTCCTGCTGCCTGCCAGGAGCCCACAGGGCAGAAATGCTTTTTGCAACCAGCTCTCTGACCTCACCAGAATCCCAATGACTTCTCTCTTGGCGCACAAAGCCAGCTGAGGCAGGGATCAGTCAAGTGACCTTACTCAGGGATGAGGAGCAAGAGGAAGGAGAGAAGCAGGAAGGGAGGTTCTCAGCCATCATTTACCTTTGGCTCAAGGGAGAAAATGTCATCATCTAACAGCATGGGATCTCCTCTGATCTTTGCTATCTCACTCTGGAAGGTGTGGTTGAGAAGAGCAAGGCGTTCTCGGCAAGTGATGCCCACTTCACGCTCCTTCAGAAAACTATACAACTTGTGCCTTTGCTGCTGGTATATCCTGTGATACTGCCTGCAGGCATAGGAAAGACAAACCCAGCAGGTTGTTTAATAAGCCACGTCTTTGCAGAGAGAAGTGGAAGTGCAGGAGCAGCTCCACAGCAAAGGGCTGACCCTGAGCCATGGGGTCCCAAATGGATCAGAGGGTCACTTGTTCCCTCCACACTTGCAAGCTCAGGAGAGCTTTCCAAAGCCAGCAGCCCTCAACAGAGCCTTCTGGCTCAAAGCCTCTGCCACAGCTGAGGGAGAATCCACCAGCCACCTCAGGCAGCTTTTCCTGATACACAACTGCTTGGGGGAGGCAGGAGAGATGGGCTGGTTTACTTACCCAAAGCCATTTAAAAGCACCAGTACCTCCTGAAGCCATATGTTAGTTTTACCCTTGGGCAAGGAATGTCTCTGAAATGGATCTTTCAAACCCACCTCAGCCTCAGCTGCTCCTCCTGTTCCTCAGTATCCACAGCCTTCCACTGGAAGCGGGCTGTGATGTCGCTGCGGTTGTGGATGACCACAGTTGCGCTGTTTGACATGGTGATGTACGTCTTCTCCAGGGTCACAGTATTCCTGTCCAGCTCGATGTGGGCATCCACAGCTCTGGCATGAAGGCTTGTGTGGGTGTCTTCACCTGGAACAAAGCAGAGGGGAGTCTTTTCTCACCTCACTGGCTGATGGAAGCACAAGGAACAGAGCACACCACAGGCAGCAGAAGAAAGTGTCACAGCTTTTAGCTGAACGAGCAGTTCCATGGATCAGTCCATGGATCACAAGCTGAGAGCTGCATGTGCACAGCATGACGCTGTCCTGACAACCTGCCAGCATTTCACCCTCTAGAACAGACCCCTACCAAGGCTCCCTCATTTCCAGAGCTTTCAAAGCTTCATTATTCCCAGCCAGCTCCTGGGATGCATCTGGGCTCAGACTTCAAGCTCACCATTCCTGTTGCAGGTGAGCGTTACCCAGGCGAGATGCAAACAACAAATACCAGACATGCTCTCTAGAAATGGCATTTACATGGAGCTCTACAAGGATCAAGATGACAAACTACATGACTACAAACCAGATGACTAGAAAATGAACCCTATGAAAAGTATCATCATCTCCCTCTTGAAACCCACGGCCACACCAGCCTTTCTGCTTAGAACAGGCTCTGCTCTGAGGGATGCACAGAGTGCCCTGTGCACTGCCCAGCACTCACCTGTGTCATAGTGCACAACAAGGGACCTGGAATGGTCACCAGTCTTCAGTGGCTGAAATTCCACTGCCACCTCCACGGCATCACCAACATCCAGAGTTCCCATGGCCGGAGTGACAGAGAAAGGGCTGCAACACAGAGACAGTAGGACTCTTGGTGGAGATTTGGGGACGTTAACCCTTTTGCAGTCCAGTTGTGCTCACTTGTGCAAGCAAAGAGCAAACCAACCACAGTCAGCAGAAGACAGAACAGACAGGGTCAGAAACAGCCACTGACTCTAGTGTGAGGAGATCCAGCCCTCACAAGATCCTGTGGGATGAAATGACCTCATCTCCCCCATACTCTGTATCCAGCTCTCTGCAATGAGGCTCAAGGGTCATTTGCATCTTGCTTACTCTCATCAGATATCAGCTCCCCTTACTGACAGAGCTGGGCAAAAGTTATGGCCATGGATACCAAGGACCAAGTACTCCTAACATAATTTAGAAACAGAGCTGACCAGTGAGCAAAGCTGGCAATTTTGTGACCAAGTCTCTCAAAGCACCATTCACCTGCACTTTTGGTAGATGCTGTATGCAAGGAGGCTGCAATCTGTTTCAAGTCCCATGGTACAGTTATCTGCTTCAGCCAAACGTTCTTTTGTCCACTGGTGTCTTAAATGCCATTATTAAATGATTTGATTTTGGGAGAATTGATCTCATTAAAAGCTGCCTCCCTCACCAAGGAAGACAGAAAAATTACTGCTAATTGAATTGCCTCATGTGTCCACTAACACTTACTGCAGGAAGAAACCCAAATATGATCTCATCTTAACATCTATTACTTTCAAGTGATGGTCAGTTAATGCTGACGTCTAACAGCATTAACTGTTCTAATAAATTCAGTCTGTTAGGTTACAGCAGCTCCAGCTCTGTGCTGAAAAATTCTGTCCAGAGTCAGCAGCTCACAAGCTCCATCTTTCCCTCTGTCACTGCATCTAGGCTCTATTTCATCTACTTCAAGATTTAATTCCTGAAGTTCAGAAACTCTTTAAATCCCTATCAAGCAGGATCCAACATGCTCTGTAGCACTCAACAGAACTGCTGGCAAGCACATTGTAAAGGGATACCAGACGTTATTGAGGATTTATTTTGGTGGTGACAAAACAAGATCTGGAAATCCCAGAGAAAAACCGTGCATGGATTTACAAGTTCCTGCCTACACGTTTGCCCAGTCCAAAGCAGCAGCCTGTTTGAGCAGCATCTGAGGAGCCTGGATTGGAGCTGCCAATAGCTCTGACAGGCTTTGGTGGAAACTCCTCTTGGACCCTCCTGTTTCACAGCAGAAAAGTCAATTTGCCTTTTGACCTCTGTTTTGCCAGAGAAAAAAAAAATCAAAGCCACTCAGCTGCCTGAGGTTAGACAGCAGGTCTGTGCTGCATTCCTGACCTCAGCTCCTACACCAAGACCTCTGGGATCACACAACCCTCAACACACCACCAGCCAACTGAACTGGTTTCCTTGCAGGTACGGTGTCAAAAATGCATTACCCTCTCCAGTTCAGCCAACAGGAGAAACAGTGATTGTCTTCTGAGACTGGCAGGAACAGCACAGGCTGCCCACAGCACAGCTCATGTTGGGCATCTGATGCAGGGACCACTGGAAAGCCATGTGCCTGTGGCCTCCCAGAGAATGGGTCTATTTGGCTGACAGTTGTGAGTAAGCATTTCAGAAGCTGCTTGTGCTCAGGAGGGTGCAAGCCAGCTACCAACATGTTCCAGCACCCTCCAGGAAATCTGAGACAGAGAAAGCTCAAAGGCTGCATCCTGCTAAGAACACTGAAAGCAAAACACGTTGCCATCCATCCTGCTCACTTCCAGCCAGGGCTGCAGGGCAGCAGCTCTGATGCTCTGGTTCCTTTTGCTGCTCTTTCCCAACTCTACCATCACCCTAAGGTGACAGATATCCTTTGCACAAGGACAGATGAGCTGCCTCACCTCTGGGTGCTGAGCTCGTAACAAGCAGGCCGGTTTCCAACATTGTGAACCAGCAGAGTCTTCTGGGTGCTGTACTTGACCGGACAGGTGGAGAAGTCCAGCTGGTCAGGAAAGTCCAGGATGGCTCGAGCACCAATGGCCCAAACTGGTACAATGAACTCTTCACTTTCAGTGGTGCAGAGGAGCTGGTGGAAATAATCCTGTGGCAAAAGAAACTGTCTCAGCACAGAGCCTTTATCTCCATCTTTAGCATGGGCAAAGAGTATCTCTCAGTTCTAGATCCTCTGAAACCAGAACAAGTCCTCAAAAGTCAGGCCAGATGCCCTGAATCCAGCCTTGCAGGTCCAGTTTCCACTGAAAACAGCAACCTCTTGGGCCCTCGAGACTGACCTTTTTCTGCCCAGGGGTGAAGAGGATGCGGACAGTGGTGTAGAGGCCCGGTGGCACCTTGCGGCACGCGTCATTGGGGCCCACCAGCTGGAAATAAGGTGAGCTCTTCAAGGTGACCTTCACCAAGTGAGGAACCTGCAGGACAGACATGGAATGATGGTTTTGCCACTTGTGATGGCACAGGTGGACATGCCCTGGTGCCATCCTTAACCACCCTTCTCTGCTCTCCTCTTCCAGCACAGTGTTAAACCTCCAGTCCCAGCACTCACCTTGTCCCTGTTCCTCAGAACCAGCGGCACTTCACAGACCTCACCGGGGCTGTAGTTCTGAAACACCACCTCTGGTGGGCAAGGCTGAAACGAGCGCTGCTCTGGGACAGCTGCTGAGAACTGCAGGGAGAGGCCAGAGAGAGCAGAGACAGGTTCAGCTGCTGGGAGGAAGATTCTGCTCTGATCCCCAGTGAAGTGCAGACTCCGGGTGAGCACATCTGCCCAGCCCACACTGGGCAAACAGTGGCTCCTCCACCTCTGCCCTGGGCTGACCAAAAGCTCCTGGACCAGGCTGAGCAGGCTCAAGCCAAGCTGCTCTTCTGGCATCCTCCTCAATTATCACATCAAACAGCAAGGGCAGGGAAAGGCTACCTTGTGATGGGAGGTCCCAGGCTTGTCTTGAGGCTGGACAACCTGAGGCAGACTCAGCTTCTTAGCTCTGGCCAGCCTCTGCTTGGTGCTGAGAGACATCTCCTTCTGGAAGGCAGAGGGAGTCAGCTGGAAGGCAAAAAAACAGCAAGAGTCTCAGAAATGCTCTTGCTCATGGAGGCTTTTCTTGTTCACTTACTACTGATGAATGATTTGTGATCACAGCCACTAGCACAGTTCTGGAAGCCCTGGAAGTTTCCTGCTGAAATACTTAGCACCAATGAGTTAATAATACAGAGTGGAATACACATACTCCAGCCACATGGCTGTGTCCCATGAGTCTCTCTGTGATTTGATGGGACATGGTTGGGGATTTCTGCCCTTTGGGCATTTGTTTCCTCTTACTTTTCCCTGGATTGAGGCAGTGACCTTTCAGAGAGTGGGGAGGAGCTCTCAGAACTGCCCAAACTCCATCTCTGCACAACACTCAAAACTCACAGCCAGGAGATAGCACTGCTGGCTGAGTCCAAGGGAAGCAAGCAAGAAAAGCTGTACCAAGAGTGAGGTGCACAGGAATGTGTCCAAGTTTTAGCTCACTCTGTCAATTAGCATTGGTTTTCTCTGTCTGGGCTGACAGAGCCCTGGACAGAAGAAAACAGAGGGATCTCCTTGGCAGAGCCTCAGCAGTGGGGCATCTTCAGCCAAGTGAGCTGCAGACAGCAAGGGACCTTTGTGGCCCTGGCTCCATCCAGCGCTGCCTGCAGGGCTGCATCTGTGCCCACCCAGGAGCTGGGAGAGAACAGCTGCCTTGGGAGCTCTTCCAGCTGGGACCAGCCGTGGCTCTCAAGGCTTTGGGCAGAGTTTGAGCTTTCCCCCTCACATGCCCAGGTGCCCAAGGGCAGGATGGTCAGAGCAGCACAGGTGAGTGCCCAGCCTGACAGAAGGAATGGCTGTGGCAAAGGGGAATGAAAGAAGCCCATGCTCAGGGCTTCAGCTGTACATTGGTTTCACTTGGCTCTGCTGGCACAGCCAGGCAAGGCGCTGGGCTGTCCCTGACACATCCCACAGTGTTCCCTACTGCACCAGGACAGCCCCAGCAACAGGAGCACGGCACAAAGGGCTGGGGAGGGGCTCTGCAGCTTCAGAGCATTGCTGGACAACAGGGGCAGGGAGAGCAGGGACAGCAGGGCAGTTTCCAGCCTTAACACAGCCCCAGGGGCTACTCACAGAATCAGCCTTCAGTCTTTCCCTGAGCAAAATACGAGGTGTTGGTGTCTTTGGCACTCCAGAAGCCATTGAGAAGGGATGATGTCACAGAGGAGTGACAACGCCTCAACAGAACTGGAAGGAACAACAAGGGAACTCTGAAAATCCAGAACCCAATTCATGGCAGACTCAAGGGATGTACTGGTGCTAAAGGTTTTATATGATTTGAAAGCAGCTAAGTGCTCATTAGGCAGAAGTAGCTAGTGTTGTTAGGCCTCAAGTTGGACTTTATTGCAACTATATGGGTACCTTGGCAATTTAAAGATTGATTGTACTGAAACCTGGAGCTAAAATGCTGAACATTAATAATGCTTAGAACAAACAAAACTGTAGCTTAAATATTATTTAAAAACATCTTGAATGGACTTTCTCTTCTTTAGGCTAAATGACCTCTGCTCTCTCAGCTGCTCCTCACAGGACTTGTGAGAGACTAGAATGTTATGGCTAATGCCTTAAATATTGCTATAAAGGACTTTTTGCCCATTGTGACAGAATTGAATAAAGAAGCTGAGACCCCCCCAAATGCACCCTTCCCTGAAAATGCCTCCTGACTGGAACTTGGCACTGGGAGTTAAGCTGCCTAAGGGAACTTGAGGCAAAATAAATGTGACACTATTGTCCTGTTAGCTCAGGTCTGGGGAGAAGTGAACAAGGCTGAGGGAGAAAAATATATCCCCACTAAAGTCAAATCCAGCAGCTGTCCTGAAAATCAGCTCTCTCTGCCTTCAGGCTGGGGGAGTCATAGCCACAGACTCGTCTGCTGAGGCCAGGTTTGCACACAAACTTCCCATCAACAGAGGGGGAAGGAGGAAATTTTGGGGGTGAAACACAACCTCTGGTAAGGGGCAGTGGACACCCATCCTCCCTCAGACAAACTGGCTCAGCTCTAAAACCCCCCAGCCCCAGAAGGCCACATCCAGGGGACATTCCCATGAGGGGCAGCTGAGGGGGTGTCATAACCCAGCAAAGACCTCCAAAGTGCCCCCAGAGCCATTCCTGAGGCCTTGCACCAGATGACTGCATGGCATGCAGAGAAACACAACAGATCTGAAAATCCACAACCCAATTCATGGCAGACTCAAAGGACATACTGGTGCTAAAGATTTTATATTATTAGAGAGTAGTATAAGAGACAGAGCCAAACTTGCCCCATCCCAGGGAGGTACCTGGGCAGTCCCACCTTGCCAAATCTGCATTAATCCATTGGAGTCTCAGATTTTGTGAGACCTCACCACAAAGAAGACCAGAAGAGGACTGAATGGGATGGGATCCATGGAATGGTGATATTTTCTACTAAATCTGTCTCTGTCACTCTATTCCCTCCTTCCCAGCTCCCTTCCCCCCCCCCCCCCCTTTTCTATTTCTTTCTCCCTCTCTCTTCCTCACATTTACTGTTCCATAAAATCGAAACTATTGACTTTGGCACATGGTCTCGTTTTGCACCTTAATCCAGGGGCATCTCCTTAATAATTTTAATAACCAGATTCATAACAACCCACTGAAACTTGAACATAACTCATTCACCTATAAGTAGTTTAAATACATACTATAGGAAAAAATGTATAGACTAGTATATTTAGGAAATGTTGCATTTCCTCAGTGAGAAAAAAGCACCATCAGCAGACCATGTATTGTTCATCCCCTCAGCTGTACATGCCACCGCACTGAAGACTGGCATTATCCCATCCTTTATTTCCCTTTGGCATTCTCTTTCAGAGCACAGATGTGACAAAACCAGAAAGTACAACTTGAGTCAATCTTTACCTTCAAACGAAATTCAGGACTCTCTGGCAGAAACCAAGGTTCTGCAAGTTTAGGAGTCCCTCGCAGAGCAATGTTTTGCGTGTTGTCGCTCACAGACAGCACTGTTCCGCGAACAACTCCGCTGGCAGTGGCCGAGTGCCGCAGGCTGAGCGCACCGGGTGCGAATGAGCATCAGGGCGGCTGCGGGCGCTGAGGCCGCGGCGCCGTCACAGACGCTGAGGGCCCGGGCGCGGTTACCGGGCAACCGCGGCACCGAGCCTGGGGCCGGGCCGGGCCGCGCTGCTGTGCGCAGGACATTGGCACTTTGGCTGCTGACTTGACTTTAGTGCTTTCTGCAGAGTCTTTCTGTATTTATGAAAGTTTAAAATGTGGTGATAAAGACACCTTTGGCAGGTCTATACCCTGCTCTTTGTATAGCACTCGGATGCTACCCTGGCTGGAGCCCCAGCAGGGGCTGAGGGAGCTGGGAAGGGGCTCAGCCTGGAGCAAAGGAGGCTCAGGGGGCCCTTGTGGCTCTGCACAACTCCCTGCCAGGAGGGGACAGCCGGAGGGTCGGGCTGTGCTCCCAGGAACAGGGACAGGAGCAGAGGGAACGGCCTCAGGCTGGGCTCAGGGTGGGCACCAGCAGGGATTTGCCCATGGAAAGGCTGCTCAGGCCTTGGCAGGGGCTGCCCAGGGAGCTTTGGAGTGCCCATCCCTGCAGGTGGCCCAGGAAGGGCTGGAGGTGGCACTCAGGGCTCTGGGCTGGGGACAAGGTGGGCATCGGGCACAGCTGGGACTCCATGGTCTCAGGGAGCTTTCCCAACCTTGATGATTCTATGATTCTATGATTCTATGAAGGAATGATTCAAAACAGATTTTAACTCTAAATCTATCATACACAAAAATTACAAAGGTCAAAATTCACCTAAAAGAAATTTAAGATTATTCTTTAAGATTGAAATAATCATATGTCAAAGTTGCATACAACATTGTTACATACAATATTGTAAAGCCATATAAAATAAAAGCCTTGTTACCCTTGTAAAATTATGGCTCGGGCCTGCTGCTTCAGCTAAGTACAGCTAACAGCTAGCCTGACAAGTTCCTGTGAGAAAGGAATTTGCACCTGTGAGAAGAAAGACTTCTACCCACATCTTCTATCCAGGAGACGTTAATGGGAGGAAAGGTTTTCACTAAGATGTACTTTAGCAACTACTAACCAATGAACCGAACTGCAGTAAATTACCAACCAATTAAAATGAAAGACAATGCCTTTAGAAAACCATATAAATGCGAGCTGTGAAGAATAAAGATGGGCTGTTGTGCATGAAGACAGCGACGTGTAAAGACAGCATTACATGAACCACCCTTGGGTTTAACATCATCAGTGAAAAGTTAAACTGGACCTCTCTATTAGGAAAGGATTATTCGTTCAAATTTTCTTGTCCTTGAAGAGAATACAAAAGTCTTTATAGATATATTACTGCTTATGTAAATACAAACACCTTCATGTTAACATGTAGAGATACATTCCGATTAACATTATTGACAGACCAATGGAAGAGGAAAAATAATCAGATTTTATAGGCTGACTTCTTCCCTCTAATACCTGGCCATTCTGGCTGAGATGCCAGACTTATGACCACACTGCTTAATTCTTTTTCAGTTAAAAAGGAAGCAGAGTTGTGACAAAAGCTGTGCCTCCAATGATGCCTGGCCTTGTACGCATCTAGTAAAAAAGATATTTCTATGTTTTTGAAGTTTCTCAAAAGGCAGATCTTTGCCTTGGAAATGCAACTCTCAGTCAGTGACTTTGTTGGCAGAAGATGAAATAAAATGCAGCTTGTGCCTTTTCTGTGTTTATCTTTTGTGTGCTGGTTTTAGAGTTTGTTTCATATTGCTGCTTTTCCCCTGCTCTTTCCCCCGTAGGTGTTTTGGGGGAGCAGAGGTGCAGCGGCCCCGGGGGGGCTGTGGTGGCCAAGCCAGGCGAGCCCAGGGCAGGCTGGATTCACGGCCACAGGGCCCTGCTGGGATCCATGGATAATGAGAGGATTGGCCCTCACAATTAAGGGATGACTGTTGTGTGAATATTAAGAGAAGCTTTATTGATGTGTAGTTATGTCATTGTAGTTTAAATGTCCTCTCTTCTCCCCATAGTTTCCCTTTTTGCAGTGCTTTCCCTCTTCCCTGTGAGCACCATAGACCCCTGCTCTGGCGCAGAGCTGCTTGATTACTTCTGCTTGATGGAGCCTTACCTACTGTGTTTGTGTGCCTTGAAAACGTTTTCTAAAGTTTATTTCGTTTTCTGACTAAATTCTGATTGTTTTATATAGTTTTACAGTTACTGGAGAGATTGAAAAGTAGTAAATGCAACGCCTTCTTACCTATCGAATTTTAACATGGTCTGATATTTTTAACAAGAATGCTAACAAATTTGCCATATAAAATGATGCCAGATACAGTCACAAAAAGCTGTTGGGTTGTTCAGCAATATGCTAAATTGCACATTATATTTATTTTTCAGTAACCCTGCACTTTAAAAAGTCTTACTGAATTTCTGTTTCCATGGAATTTGGAGTTCCCATGAGTTTTTCTCATAACTGATTTACTTAGAATTCTAATATGCTTGTTACAACTTTAATCCCTCCAGTACACCATCATGCTGTTTTTTCATTTATGGATTATTCACGTTTTAGTTGTCTTTTTGTATTAATAACCTTAGACTATGTTACATCACATCATATCTGTAACTTTTAAGGATGTTGATTTTAATTCTGTTAAAAGAAGGCCCAATATTGTAATGCTCAGTTACATACTGTTAAATTGTATAAGGCTAAGATTTATAAAGTTAATTTTGGTCGACTTTATTTCTGTTAAGTTTCAGTATTCCTAAGTTTGAACCACGTTCTATTCCAGTTTTTTATGGTTCCAGTTATGTTCAATATTAATAGTAATTAACTTTGAGTTCTCTTGAGTGTGCTTTTTGTTCTACTAAGGTGATAATAAAATTATGTTTATTAATTTGAAATCCTTCTAGGGTGGAGTTTTATTAAGTTCATCTTGTTAAGCTCTATCACTGTCCAAATTTATTTATATCCGGTTTGAGTGTTATTTAATCTGAGGTATCATCAATTTTACTAGTGAGCTGTTCACTGTTTTCCTTTGATACATTTTTGCTGTCATAACTACATAAATGTTTGTATTACTGTTTTTATAGCCAGCTTTTCATATGCTTTACCATCTTTTGGTGTAATTATCTACAAGATGTGTCATTTCAGGATCCTCCTTTTGTTCTCTAGCTGCTTATGTATCTTATGCTTATGGACTTCCTCATAGTTCTCAAGTAACTGGATTTTAAAACAATAGTTTTTTATTTCCATTTCCCTAAGAGACATTGGACATTATTCTTTTCTTTTCTCATGCTGTGGAGCCCTGTGTAAATGACTTGATAGAATTTGCTAAGTTTTGTTGATTGTAATTGGTCTTTTATGTATCTTATCCCATATCTAATAGATAACCAGTGATAACCTTCATGAGATAATAGCCTCAAAAGAATGTGCTGTTTCAACATCAGAACATAGAAGCCTTTTTTAAATGAACGGAAAGTGGGAGATGTCATAGACAGAAGAATTATAAAAGAAAGGCCTTATGAAATCAGGCCTTGTTCTCGTTATAGGTAAAATTTAAGTTAAATTAGGGTACAGTTCAATTATATTGTATTAATTATGTTATATTAATTGTATTATGTTAAGAGGGGGGGCTTGTTGGAATGTTCTAGAAGGGTCCAGGGTTTGGTGCAAGGGTGGTCTGGCGGGGCAAAGTGAGGGACTGGATGAAAGATCTGACCAATCATTTGAAGCCCTGCAGAAACAATTGGTCCAGAATGAACGGCGTTAAAGCTCAGTGCGAAGCCTGGAAATGGACCAATCATCATGCATATCCAAAATGGACCGATCCTGGACTCGAAGGGGGCTGTAAATGGGGGAAGTTTGGTTGGGTTGGGGTTCTTCTTCTTTTTGGATACTTGTTTGGTGGGGAGAACCCAGTGCACTTGGGGTTAGCAGACTGTTGTTTTCGGCTTGCTGTGTGGGTACCTGGGCTTATCCTGGGCACTCCATTCCTTGTAGCTATTTTAATAAACAAGAACCTCTTTCTCCAGAGAAAGTTTGGCCTTTCATCTCTTCTAAGTGCAGCTAAGCAGTTACAAGTTCCCATATGAAGCTATTTTGAGAATGAGAGTTTGTTAACAATCTATTCTGAGGGTGAAAAACAAATGCACCTGCAACAACAAGGGATTTGTCTCATGAGAATCAGTGAAGAGAACAGTTAAACAATACAACAGAGAGATTTGATGTACAATTAAAATATATTTTATTAATCAATAGAGTAATAAAAAAGAAATCTATTAACTAATTAAAGTTGCACACAAAGTCTGAAACTGTATAAACTAAGTAGAGTGAATAAAGAATGGTCTTTCCCTGCGTGAAGAAACTGAGTCCCCAGAAGTGGTAACCTCCCTGTCAACACAGATGATACCCAGTCATTGTGGAACATCATCATCTGACTGCCCCCTCTGCAACTGTGCACCTCCAGCTGAGACGATTAAAGATTCCTTTGGTCTCTACATTTTTTGTTCAGGCTTCTTCACCTTCTCCTGAGGCTTATTGGTCTTCTGACCTTTGTTTTGAGCTGCATACTGGGACTTGTTTCTCTTTTGGATAACAGGTGACCGCAGGGTACCCTGAACCCTGTTCCAGTAGGAGAAATTCTGCTGCAATGACTCATACGTCTGAATCCTCAGGAGCAAGTTCTCTATCTCAGCTGTGTCCTCTGAGATTTTGGTTCCCCCCATATTTGGGACTTTGGTTCCCCCCTTCTTTGGGGCTTTGGTTCCCCCCTTCTCTGGGGCTTTGCTTTCACCCTTCTTTGAGGTCTTGGTTTCACCTGTCTTTTGGGCTTTGGGGGGTTCCCCCTTCTCTGGGGCTTTTACTTCCCCCTTCTTTGGAGCTTTGGTTTCCTTCACTGGGATTTTGGATTCCTTCCACTCTGGGGATTTGGGTTCCTTTTCTGGACGTTTGTTTTTCTTCTCTGGGGGTTTGGTTTCCTTCTTTAGGATTTTGCTTTCCTCCTTCTCTGGGATTTTGGTTTCCTTCTTTGGAATTTTGGTTTCCTTCTTCTCTGGTATTTTGGTTTCCTTCTTTTCTGGAGGTTTGTTTTTCTTCTCTGGTATTTTGGTTTCCTTCTTTTCTGGAGGTTTGTTTTTCTTCTCTGGGGCTTTGTTTTCCTTCTCTGGGGCCTTGGTTTCCTTCCCCTCTGGTGATTTGGTTTCCTCCTTCTCTGGGGGTTTGGTTTCCCCCTTCTCTGGTTTTGGAGGTTGGATACCCACAGAGACACCCTTCTTGTCCTCCTTCCGCCTCTCTTCCTCCTTCTGCCTTTCTTCCTCCTTCTGCCTCTCCTCCTCCTCTAAGGCTTTTGCCTCCCGCTGACGCATTTGAATCAGCCGCTTCAGCAAACTTCAGCAAACAAAACAGAAAACATCGCTGAGAGTCACCACCAGAAACTTGAGCTCACCAGTCCTGGCTGCCCTGCACTTCATTCCTTGACCCTGAGGCCAGGCAGAACCACCAGACCATTTCCGTAAATTTTCCTCAACCCACAGAGGCTGGGAACATCCCAAGTGAGGGCATTGGTGGAAGGGGACTTCCAGGACCAGCCAAACCTGAACCATGCCATCATAAGGTCTTGGCTGTGCAAGTTCCCTCTTAAGGCACAGCCAGACCCCTCCAGCCCCTGCCAAAGGCTGATCCACCAGCTCTCTGTGCTGATGCCTGAAAACGCTCTTTGTCTCTTAATTTCCCAGTTTAAAGCAGAGCACAGATGGCTAACATCTGCTTATCTCTCCTACAATTCTTACTCAGCTCACTCAGCACCCCTCAGGGTACAGCCTGCTCCTTAATGACAATAATCCTATCAGTCAGAAAGCAAAGGCTGCAGGAACTCCTCTCCTGCAAGACAGGCTCTTGTCAGCCAGATTTGCTGCTGGAACCCAGCTGTGACCAAGCAAACCAGTGCTGTCTACCATGAAAACCATCTGAAGCAGCCTCATCTGTCTCCTCTCCATGAAATCAAATTCAGCCTGGGCTGAAGGAAGTCCTGATGCACAGCCTTGCTTTAACCAGCCTCCACTCTCAGCTCCACACTTTGCCTATGTGTCCTGAGCTGGGCTGCCTTGCTGGAGCAGAGCTTCTCCTGGGCTTGCCTACTGCTGCAGCTGAAGGGGAGCCTAAAGGACATGAGCTTTCATGTGTGCTGTCCCACCATAAGGAGCACCCTGGCAGATCAGCATTGCAAGGACTTGCAATGCTGTGGCAGGACCAGGACCCAAAGCAAGGTTTGCTCTGTGCCCCACACCTGCCCATACCACAGTCCCACTGTTTTGGTGAAGGGACATGATGAAGAAGGTGCAACTCAACACCATGGACCTAAAGACACCTCTAGAGGCAGTGCCAAGGCAAGCCCAGAGCCCAGCTCCCTGCAGGCAGCATCTAAGGCAGGAGGGCTCACCACTCAAATAGAGAAGAAGATCTTCTGTCTCAACAGAAGAAGGTCCTTCCTCTCTTGGGAGCCAGGGAGCTCAGAGTGGCCATCCCTGTGCTGCTTCTGGCCTTTGCTCTGCAGCACCTCTGAGCTCAGAGTCCTTGGAGCAGGGAAGCCCTCCAGGGATGATAACCCATGGAAGAGCAGTAACCCATGGAAGGCTTACTCACTTTTTCCTCCGTATGTGCTTGCTTCCCAGTATTATTTTATCCATTTCTGCTTTCTTCTTCTCAAGGAGGGCATAATACTCATCCTCATCTCTTTGCAAGATACGTTCTGTGTTCCTCGGCAGAGCTTTTTCCCATTCCAGATCTTTAGCACAAACCAGAGGAGAAACCATGAGTGACTGCAAGCAGAGCTGGGTGCTCTGGGGCAGCTGCAAGGATTCACAGCTTTTCCTGACGCAGCCTATCATCCCAGGAGATATTGGGGAGCTCATATCCCTGCTCCACAATTCAGAAAATCCCCCAAACTATGGCTGAGCAGTAAAGTCCCCATCCCCTCAGATCCCAGGAAAGGAGACTCGGTGAAAGCAAGATGAGATTGTTCTTTTGCTGCTAGGAAGGTGCAAATATAAAAGAGCCAGTGATATTAGGCCTGGTCCTATTGGCTGAGGAACTCATCCAGCCCTAGTCTTTGTGGCTAAGGGACACAAGGAAATATCCTGATTATTTCCCCAGTCTATGGCAGGCAGATAGGAGCTTGCTTTGGCTGCACTCAGGATTGGAAGAGGATGCCACAGCCCTTCAGCCAAGAGTTCCTCCACCAAGCTGGGGAACAGGCAGCTGCTAAAAGCACGGGCTTTCCCTGGAGAGCAAGGTGACAGAGAGTTCAGGGTGTATGGGCTGGAGTCCCTGCTGTGACCACAGGCAAAACAGACACCACCAAACCCTCACTGTTTTTCTGACCTGCTGCTGCCTTGCCCATGGCCTTGGCCTCAGCCTCAGCCCTGGCCTTGAGCTCTGCCTCTTGAGCCTTTGGCCTCCACTGTGCTCCATGATTCTGCAGCACCTCTCGGAACAGTGTCGCAGCTGCAGCACGTGGAGGCAGAAAAAATCTCTTCTGGTACTCAGACCGCAGGATCTGTGTGTGGAGGGAAGAGAAGCCATACACAAGATTCCTTTTCTTGCCTTTCATCACAAAGATTCAACAAACCCATTTTCTGTCTCCTCCCTTCCTCCCAACAACACAAACTATTTAGTTTAGGTCCTCCCACAGCATGTCAGCAGAGCTGGCTTTGCCCTGGGGATTGCCTCCATCCCCATGGCACAAGCCTGGGAATGCTGAATGGAGACCAGACTTCTCACCTTCTCCTTCTCAAGGAGATGCTCATGAAAATCCATTAAGTAAGACTCACTGGGGAAGTTGCATGGGTTCTTCACCACCACTGTGGCCTCCACCCCATCGCTGTCCACCGGCATCCCTCCCATCTTTAGTGCTGGGGGCCTGAACTCCAACCGTGGCTCCAGACCTTGTCCTGAGAGGTGCAGCTTTAAGCGATTGCTGCTCCCACAAATGATAAGCTCCAGCTCATTCTTGTAAGACCTCTGAAAAGAGGAAAGTGCAGAAAACTCATCCATGAAGTCTCAGATGACAGGACCCCAAATACAGCAATGCTTGGTGTTATCAGTCCCTCCAAGGTGAATGGAAACCAGATATTTACTTATGCTAGGGACTAGAGCATCTGTAGTAGTCTGGGTCTGAGTAACTGGGATGAATGCTGGTGTGCACTGTAACTGGGTATCAGATGGATGTACAATGGCCTGTCAGACATTTTCACCTAGTCATGCAGGAGTGCAGTGCTCATGGGAAAGGCCCTCAGGGTTACAGTGTCCAGACACAGTCCTGGCACTGCTGCATCAGGCAAACACCAGCTCCAGGAGAGAGGCAAATGAGCTCTTGCTGGCAAGAAATAAGGGTCATCTTCTCTGCTTAGTGTTTGGCTCTGGTCCAAGCCAGACACAAGATGGTTACATTTCTTGAGCAATTAAAAGATCCCTGGGAGTGTGTGTGGGCACAGAAGCACTTGTGTCCATGCTGGTACACACTGCCATTTTCCAAGACCCAGCAGCCACAGGCAAACCACTTTTGGGAATGCTTTGTCCTTTGAGCTGAATCCCCAGCTGCACAGGAATGTGCAGGCAGGCCAGAGCCCCAGGGACTGCTGGCAGCACCCCACTATAGGTGACTGTCCTGCCGTGCCCAGGAAGGTGGGTGGTGGCTGTTTGGTCTGTCAGTCCTGCAGCAGGATGAGCCATTCCAGGATTATCCTCTGTGAGTGGGCAGCTGCTCTGCACTGAGTGTCACAGCTGCAAATACAGCCAGGCAAGGGGCAGGCTGAGGGGAGTTGGGCACATCCCCCCCATGTGCCAAGAGGCAGCCTCAGAGCCCTGGTGCTCTCTGTGCAAGCTCCCTGTGGGCATTTCAAAGCACATCTCACGGGAGTGCTCTGTGGGGTGAACTGAGCCACGCTGAGTACGGGGTTTGCAGAAAGCTCCCTGTGAAGGCAGAGCTCCTACCACACTCTCTGTACCAGGCCCTCATTTCCAGATAGCCCTGACAGGCCTCCTGGGCTGACACCCGCCAATCTCACCTCCTCCTCAGGTGCAAACTGGATTTGCAGATTCTGCCACCTTCCTGCACAAAGGATTCCATTGGAGGGCGTCACGTGAAAGGGACAGGGCTCATCCACCAGTGCCTGCAGCTTCTGACGTATGGCGGGTGCCATGAATTTGACGTGACTATTCTGGGCACAGAAATCAATAATGTGAGGTCTCCTCGTGTTCTGAGACACTGACACGGTGCTGAGAGCACCCACAGCCAAACCAAGTGTGGCCCCAAAGCCCAGAGCTGGAGGGAAGCCCTGTAGACAGGGCAGGCAGATAGGGAACTAGTGTCCTCAGAGGAGGAGGAGGAATGGGTGAAGATGGCAGCAAAGCAAAGCATCAGCTAATGGAACAGGTTAAGGCAAACCAGCCTTGATCTAGACCCTCAGAAGTTTCCTCAAACACACTGTAGACCCAAGTGCTCAAGCAGCCACAGAGCAGAAAGGGCAAGAGTCACAAAGAAAACCCAACCAAGTTCTGTGTTCAATGTCGCCTGTGCTTTACCCTCAGAGCAGGCTCCTTGGAAGCAATGAACCATTTGCAGGATTCTGGGAACTGGTTGTAGAGTTGGATGGTCTCAACCTGGCAGTCCCCAGCAACGATGTCAGAGAACTGCAATCTGTTCTTGGAGAGGGTGAGTGACAGTTCCAACACAGTGGCACAGATGCGGATGCTGTACATAGGGCCTTTTGTCACCTGGAGAAGGACAGAGAATTCAGCAGAGCAATGTGACAGTGCAGGTGACATCTGCTGCTCTGCCCAGCCTGCTGCCTGCCCCGAGAGCTGTGGTACCTCTATGGGCAGCACCACTTCCACGTCACCATATGGCTTGTGGGCACTTTCAAAGTGCACGTCGAAGTCCACGCTGTTGTTGGGGGGCAGGCAAATCACCTGGTCCAGGCCCACGCTGAAACCTTGAACAGATGAACACAAAGCCGCTGAGATACACACAAAACACAAAATGTGTACAAGCATTTAGGCCTTACAGGTGTCCTGGCTGAGAGGTGTGGCAAAAGCCCCATGCTGTGCTGTGACCTGGACAAAATCTTAAGAGTGCACCTGAACACCCTTCAGACACAGTGAGCCACTGTGTGATGGAAGGGCAGCCTTGCCTCAAGGCCTCTTTTGGAAACCTCTTTTGATCCACCAGAGGATCTCACAGGCTGCTTCCTCAGTAAAGGCTGAATACAGGTGCTGGGAACCTGTGTGAACTCCAAACAAAGCACTTCCAAAATACAGCAGACCCCACTGGTTGGCAAAACAAGCCCACAGAGTGTCCAAAGAAACTTGCTGCTTGTGGGAGCCGAGGGTGGAAGATGCTGAGGTGACCAGGGTGATGGTCACCATTGGCCCCTGCACTGAAGCGTTAGGGCAGTCACAGGCAGGCCAGGTCCCTGGGCATGGCTGGCCAGGAGAGTTCTGCCTCTACAGCTCCCAGCAGGGGCACTGAGAAGAAAAAGCTCAGAAACCTCCCCAGGTTCAGGGGCTTAAGCTAATCTGTCTGAGACACCTCCTTCAAGGGCACAGGAAGTGTCTCCAGCACTGCTTACCTGTGTCCTGCAGGACAGATACATCGACCTGGAAGGACACATGGATCTGCCCAGGATTGGTGATCTTCAGAGAGTGTGACTCAGTGTAACCCTTAAGGACAGGGCCCATGTCCAGGACATACTGGGGCAGCTCAACTCTGCAAGGAATAAGGACAGTCCTTAAACCACAGCCTGGCTACACATCCAAGTGGATGGAGGATACAAATAAAGTGGCTATTTCTCTATTCACTGCTGTCAAAACTCAGCTCAAGCCCATGAAACCTATAGCTTCACCACCTGGCAATAACTCTGTGAAGTCAGGAGGAGTGCAGGTCCTAGGTTTGATCAGCTACTAATGGTACCTGAAAATAAAATTAGTTTAAAATGGACACTGGCCACAGCTCATCTGCCATGAAAAGCCAGTCTAGGTGAGTCCACTGGGCCTCCACTGCTCTCAGTGGAACTGCCTAGCCTGGTGTACAGCCTGAGCCTGAAATTGCTTTGGACTCTAGGAATAAGGTTTGCCTGCACAGGAAATCTTCATTGCTCTGCAACCAGACCACATGAGCTGCTCTGCAGAGCATCTCCTTCCTGAATTGAAGCTCCCGTGCTTGTGCTGCATCATGATGGTGCAAAGGGACAGGCCAAGTCACCTAGATAAGCCCTGCCACCCCACCAGGATCCAAATCATCTGATGTTAGGTTTTAAAGGGTTTGCTGACACGTGCAGTTCCCTTCTCCTTTTGTTCAGTGTCACAGCTGCCCAGCTGTTAGTTGGAAGCAAGACCTCAGCTGGGAGTTGTCTCTTTCAGAGCTAGGCAGCAGGGACAGAATCTATGCTGTCTGGAAGGGCTAGAAGGTCTGCACTGGGTGCCCCAGCTCTAGGGACAGAACCCCACACCTGTGGGGAGCTGAGCAGTGCAAAGCTCAGCGTGGTGCTGGGGAAGGGAGGACACTCCGCTGCTCACATGCAGCGTGTCACAGCCACCAGGACCAGAGCCTTTCTGGAGTCCAGGCTGTTGCCAGCTCTGCAGACACAGGGAGCTCTCAGGAGAAGGGGACATGGCTGGGTGTTCCCACCCAGGGGCACCTGGACATGGGGTGGGCGTCCCTACTCACTTGACAAGACTCTGGCACAGCTCCTTGTCAGGGAACCTGCTCTTCAGGGGATGGGATGTGAGCCTTTGCTGCAGCTCCAAAGCATCCTTCTCTATCAGCATCCTGATCATCTTTATCTGCAGCTGAGTGTCTGACTGAAGAAAGGGAAGACAGTGGCTGGTTAGCAAAGGTCCTTCCCAAAGCCCAGCTTGCACCTGAGAAATGACCCCAGCCCACTCTTGTTGGGAGGGGGTGTGGGGTCCTCCTGTCTGGCTGCTCAGTGCCTGTGACACCTCCTGCTCTCTTAGCCAGGACCTCATCTCCAGGGAAGTAACTCCAGCATCTTTGCCTGCCCAGACACTGTTAGCAAAGCTGATCTGGCCAGGCAGACAGACAAGCCAGGAACCTTCCAGAGCTCCAGATACTTGCCTGCCCCCAGCCTGTACCAAGGCAGCTTGGACAGAAGCTGTCTCGAAAGGGAACTGGCACCAAGCTGGTGCCTCGTGGAGATGAGCACCTCCAGCACAGCCCCAGAGCACAATCTGGCAGCTGCTGTTAAGGTCTGTAAATCTGGCAGGGCAAGGGTTGGGAACAATGAACTCCCCAGCAATGACCTGCATCTCCTTCAAAGCACCATCAACTCCATCCCTGGAGCATGGCCTTCAGCATCTCTCCCTGGGGCAGCCAGGAAGCTGCTGCAGCCCCAGAGGAGACCATGACCAGCGTGGCAGCCCTAGGGGCAATGCTGAGGTGACACAAGGTTGTCAGTGGGCAGGGAGGTCCCAAGTGTCATCAGGGCACCAGGAAGCTGCTGTGGGCTGCAAGGGGCTCAGGTGACATGGAGAGGGTGGCCTGTGCCAAACGGGGCTGCAGCTGTTCTTACTACAGTGCCAGAGGCAAGCACGCTGGGCTGCAGGTCCCGAGTCTTTGGGTTCTGAGTCTTCAAGGTCTGACTGTTAGTGGACTGAGTTTTCAGGGTCTGAGACTTCAAAGTCTTGGTCTTCAGGCTCTGAGTCTTCTTCAGAACAACTGATTTATTCCTCTGATTGTCTTGTTGCAGGGGTTTTATGAGCTGTTTCAGTATCTTCTCATATTTTTCATTTCCTGAAGGAAGAAAGCATCCACAAAGAGAAGGGTGAGCAAAGTGCCAGTCCCATTTAAGCTGGGAAGTCCCCGCCTCCCAACACTGGTTTCTTCCAGAAAGAAATCCCTCAAGACATCCATGGAAAGTGGATGCTGCTGCTCCTCTCTGAATCTCATCCCCTGCAATGTCACACAGATCCAACCCTGCCAGAAGCCCTGCCAGCCTCTCTTACAGCTTTCCCAAGCCTTTCTCTCTAGCCATCGTCCTTCAGGACCCTGCCAGATGAGCTGGCAGGCTCTGCAGGTTGGTTCCTGGGACAAAGTCCACATGGGATCCTCTGCTCAAGACTCATGAAGCAACCAGGAGGCTTGACTTGATCTGGGAGTCCTGCAACCCTCCAGGCTCGGTGGAGGTTGCCATGAGCTGCCCTATGGGCACACGGTAGGGAACAAAACCAGAGGGGCCCTTCCTGGGGGCAGACAGGCAGTGCCCACCTCTGATGTTCCAGGGCAGGTCCAGACTGATCATGGGAAAGGATGCTTCTCCTTTCAGGCAGATATTTTCTTGTTCCAGGTCACCCACTTTAAGCTGGTAAGTCCTGCTGAAGGCTCCTGGTAATCCTGGCATGTAAGAAAATTTCAGCAGTCGCTTCTTGCCAGGTGCAAGGGAACCCTGCAGGGACGGGAGAAGAGGGAGGGAATGCATCAGAGTGTTTGATGGGGGATGGCTCGGGGGACAGGTTCTCATCTAGAAGAAACCATCAGACCACATCACCTTCATGATAAATATATTACAGTATTGGCTTTCACAATTGTTAGAGTAAATACTATATGTTTTATAATGATGACTTTTGTAAAAGAAGTTTTGCTAAAGTTTAGAGTTCTTTTAATGAGAATGTTGTGTTGTGTTACTAATGTTGGTGAAGAGTTGTTGCAATATTAACATTTAACCAATGAAGGAATGGAAACCTGTTGAATGTGTTGAAAAGTTACAAATGACCAGGACTAGGACAACTGCACATACTCCAAAAAGGCGGGACAGAGGAGGAACTATGTTAAAATGTTTGAGAATGTATAACCATTTGTAAATATGCATTAGGCTGATGCAATACCCAGAGTATACTAGGGCTGTTGCTGTGTTGACTGGTGTGTGCCTCTGGTTGTGGCTAAGTACCCAAGTCAAGCACCCAGCGCTGTTACTTCTACTTTATTGACTTGGTCCCCTGTTGTCTCTTATTAAATTTTCTTTAAATTTTAACTGAGGAGCAGGCTTTGTTACTCACACCTTCTACCTTCCTTGTGACCAAAAGTTTGAGCCTCTAATCCTGGGGTGCAGTGTGTTCTCCTCGGGGCTCATAAGACTGCAGCCCTAGCACTGCCTGATGTGAGCACAGCTCTGCTGCTGAAGGGGTTTGCCCTCTGCCAGCAAGAGCCCGCATCATCAAAAAAAGGCTCTTCTGCTGCCACTGTGGAAGGGAAATCCCTGCACTGAGCAGGGCCAGCAGCTCCTCTCATCCCTTGTAGGAGACAGGCAGGAAGAAATGGGAAAGCCAATCGGCTTCCTCTTCCCACTGCAAGGAGGGAAAATAGCAGGAGGGCTGCTTTGGCTCAAAGACATCCAGACAGGACTGAGAAGCTTGGACAGTGGTGGGATGCTGCAGATTTTTATCCCTGCTCTTCCAGCCCCGCTGCTCCCTGGCCCCCTCACTGCCCCACAAAGGCGCTGCACAGCAACAAAGCTGGAGGAGGCAGGGAGCAGCAAGCCTACTAAGGGATGTGTGATCACACAGCCTGGGTAAGGTGACCCTCAGAAACGCTCCAGTGCCAGCACAGCCTGAGATCTCAGCCATCGGGGTTCCCAGAGTGACTGTGAGCAACCAATTAAAATTTTAGTTATGCCTCAACATATGTTATAAATCCACTTTCTGACATGGGGTGAAAAGTTACTAGAGGGGCTGTAGACGTGCTGGGAGCCTTAACACATCCCATATGTAAAGGAGGTTGTTAGGAGGAAATGCAGACAGGCTCTGTGTCTGGGGGGCTGCAAGAGATTTCCCCCTTGGAGAAAGACAGACAGACCCCGAAGCCCGGGAAAATTTTGCCCGTCTGAGCAAAAAAGTCCTAGACGGGCTGAGTTATGGGAGAAATCTCAGCATATAATAGCAGTTAACACTGACAGTTTTTCCCTGCCGATTTAGTTATTTTGTTGGGCTGGGAGCACCCGGAGGGT
This sequence comes from Melozone crissalis, assembly GCF_028551555.1. Taxonomy (NCBI): domain Eukaryota; kingdom Metazoa; phylum Chordata; class Aves; order Passeriformes; family Passerellidae; genus Melozone; species Melozone crissalis. Next base: position 16,811,795 of record NW_026535785.1, on the reverse strand, counting down.
CCGGCTCCCTGCAGAGCCGCTTCTTCCCTGTCTGTCTATGCTGCTGTTGCCGCTTCCCCGCTCGCCACGGCAACCCAGTGCTCCTCTGCTTCCCCGAGGGAGCAGCCGCCGTGTCCCGACCGGGACAAACCGCGGCTGCTGAGCCCGGCCCGGCCGCAGCCCGTGGGACAGCCAGCCCTGCTGCCGGCCGATGGAGCCGGGCCCGGTGCCGGCCGATGGAGCCGGGCCCCGCTGCCGGCCCATGGAGCCGGGCCCCGCTGCCGGCCGATCCAGCCCGGGCCCCGCTGCCGGCCGATCGAGCCCGGCCCCGCTGCCGGCCGATCCAGCCCGGCCCCGCTCCGGCCGATCCAGCCCGGGCCCCGATGCCGGCCGATGGAGCCGGGCCCCGATGCCGGCCGATCCAGCCTGGGCCCCGATGCCGGCCGATCCAGCCCGGCCCCGCTGCCGGCCCATGGAGCCGGGCCCCGATGCCGGCCGATCCAGCCTGGGCCCCGATGCCGGCCGATCCAGCCCGGCCCCGCTGCCGCCCGATCCAGCCCCTCACGCCGCGGCGGGCACGCACTCCGGTACGATTGGCAGCACACGCTCCATCTGCTGAGCAGGAGCTGACACAGCGCCTCAGGGCTCTAGCGGTGACGCTTTGTCCCTGTACTCCGTTGCTCTCTCCATTTCTCATTTTCTCTCTTTTCTGTCCCCCCTCTGGTCGGGACCATGCCCTTTCTTTATCAACAAACAGTTTTCAGATACAACACTTGCTGCGTTTGTGCCTTATTTTCATCTGAGAAATCTATCAAAAAGAATTCTCCTCTGCTCCCCTTACAGCAGGACAGGACAGTGACCCACACACCTGTGCCTCCCGCCAGTGTCGCCTCTGACAGCAGAGCCACCCACCAGCCAAGGCCCTGGGGGAGTCTGTCAGGAGAGCACTTGTTTGACCTTCTCTGGCCCCAGCAGAAATTGCTTACAGCCCTGTCTCTCTCATGGCTGGGTTTGGGCTTTTCCCCTCTGATTTTTTTCCCCTTTCCCACCTCCCCCCTTTCTTTTTTCCTTTCACACTCTCCTGGGCCACCTGACACAGGGCTGGGCTCAGTCACTTGTGCTACTTACAGTGGTGGGGTTGACCAGAAACACACCAGGCAGATGCTGGTCTGCAGGGCTAGGGTTTAGCACCCAGTTGAATTCAATCTTGCCAGTGTTCACCAGGGTGACATTGCTGCGACGAATTTCATTAAACAGCTGGAAAGAAGGCACAGGAGAGGGAAGTTACAGACCTGGGCCTGCTGCTGAGAATCTCCTTTCTCCCTCCTGGGTTTGAAAGCCGACACATCATGGGAGCAGGGACCAGGGAGGAGATAGGGGCACTTGGGAACCGGGGGAATGCCCAGGCACAGGGCACCTGCACAGCACCAGGGAGCTCTGGCAGCACACAGAGCTGTGGTAACAACCACGTGAGGGCCAGCAATAAATGAACCAGGGGACACAGGCCCTCCTCTGCCCTCTGAGGGGTCACCAACAGCCAGGAGAAACAGAGACAGCACTGAGGCATTCCAGGAGAAAAGGCACCTGCATGCAAGTACTGGCAAGCAACATGGATGCAACAAGGGAGTCACCCAGGGCAACACAGACAGAGCCAGCAGCTGGGAATATCTGTGGGCTTTTGACTGGAAGAGAGTGAAGTGGGGATTAGTCTGGGTCAGTCTCTCCAACTGTAGTGACTGGAAGCCCAACTTCTTTCCTTGATCATTGTGTGGATTAAGCAAGAGCTTTAGACAAGAGCATCTCCTTGGAGGTCAGGCTTTAGGAGTGGACCAGCAGAGGGATGTCTCAGAGACACACCCCTCAGAGCATCCCCACTGGGCCCCTGCCTGCCCCAGGAGGCAGTGTTAGGTACCCTGAAAAAGAGGCATTCCCAGCATTGTGGAGAGGGTTGGAGATGGCCATTTTACAGCAGCTTGGATGCCAGATGGTCCCTCAAAGGTTGGACTTCCAAGCCCCAGAGCCAACAAAGGGGCTGGGAAGGGCAGGGAGCCCTGGAGCGAGTGGGCAGGAACCCGCTGGCCGTGGTGCCAAGGCAAGGAGCTGTGCCAGGGATGTGTGTGGTACCTGTAAGCCACAGTTGATCTCCTGGGGCCTCACGAGGTAGCTGAGATGTGAGATCTCCCCGGTCACCAGCACCTCGTAGGTGGGGCCTCCCTCCACGTGGCACAGCGCCGTGACATCGGCGATGGTGTTGAGGTGGCCACAGAAGGTGAAGGAGACCTGCTGGCTCTCTCCTGGCTGCAGCACACCTGACACTGGCAGGATACTGAAAGCCTGGATGGAAGACAGGAGAGATTGAGCTGTTGAGCATGGCAATGGATGCAGAAGAGCATCTTGGAGCAAAGTGCAGCTGTACCTGGAGGGGCCTATTCCCCAAACACTGCCAGAATCACCCTCATCTCATCCTGCATCCCTGCCACTGACCAGTGGAGGGACCATGGGGAAAATCTTCTCCCATACTCACAGATCAATGCATTAATTAGTACATTACAGGAAAGTGAACTGGGATGTCTCCTGGCAGTAGAAATTCTCTCTGATGCACAACTTGCCTTTAAAAAGCATTTCTTACAGCTTTTAGAAAAGGAGGAGACTCAGAGTGAGAGCTCTTGGAGCTGAGCAAAGGACTCCAGCCCAGCTCATCTGACTCCTGCGGCTCTTCCCCTCTCTCTGATTTAAATGCTGCTTTCTCAAGGTGCTACAGCAAAAGCTCCTGCAAAAATTTCCTATGGGCCACCTGAGGAGTTCCAGGGAGAGCAGTGCCCTCCATAGGTGCTGCAAAGTGTCCTTGGGCAGCCCTACAAGGTGTCCTGCACAGCCTCTCCAACTACCAGCTGCTCCAGCAGCACTTTGTGATGGGCCTGCAGGGATGGGAGGCCCCTCTGTGGCCAATGCTGAGGGCCACCAGTGGCACTGGGAGCTGCAGCCGTGCTTGCCACACTGACAGTGTGCAAGTGAGACACATTCCCTCTTACCTCCTGCGCTTCGAGGGAAGTCTGCGGTTCATCCACGGAGCAACTGACTCCCTCAAACCCCACTTGGAGGCGAGGGTATTCAGGAATTTGTGCTGCTTGCACCTGAAAAACATTTTCTATGCTAGGAGGAAGAGACAGCCACTTTGCAAAGTCTCAGTTTGTAAGACAGCTTCAGGGCCAGCAGTGCAATAGCAGCTCTGGGTGAAAGCAGAGCCCTGCAAACAGGAGTCTGGCTGCCTTGGGAAGAGGCTCCATGGAGATCGGGATCATCCCAGCCTCATCTTACATTGGGAAGGCAAAAAATCCCACACTCAACACAGGTCTGTAGGATCTGAGTGAGCTTCTCCAAGGAAAACTCTCCTATTTCTCCCTCCCACAGAGCCCATGTCCAGCCACTGGCCCTGCTGCCCAGGCCACTGTCAGGGCACAGGACAGCAGGGCAGCAAAAAGGGAGGTCAGCACGAGCATGACTTGGTGGTGGCAGGCTGGGGAGGCAACACAAGCAGTAGATGTACAAGAAAATCGACCTTGTCTCTTAAAGACTGGCTAAAATCATCCACTTCTTTCAGCATTCTGGCTCCCTCCTCCTGTCTCACCTTGAAGTGTCTCCATCGAGATGCTGGGGACTCCAAATTGGTATTCCTCCCCTTTGGTGGTTGGGGTTTGAATTTAGGTGGGCAGAGCTCATGTCTGGAAAATAAGATAACTATTGTGAAAAACGCCAATCACTTGTTTTCAAAATTTTAAAAGTTTATTAGTAATAAAATGGTTGTAAAATAGTCATACAATTAGAGTAATAATAATTTGGACAATTTGAATTAGGACAATTTGAGACAACAAATACAAAGAGTTACAGACGTCTGGGTACCTTTTTTTGGGCAGCACAAGCCCGAAAACGGACACCCGTTAACAATGGATTAACCCTTAAAAGCAATAGCCTGTTGCATATTCATACACCTCATACATGATGCATAAATTCCATTCAAACACAGGACTCTGTCTGGTCTTCATCAACTTCTTCTTTCTAATCCTAACAGCGCCTTCAAGGCAGAAGAAGTTCATTTCTTCTGGTAAGAAGGCAATAAATTCCTTTCTCTGAAAGATTTAGGTGTCCTGTGGCTGCTATCTGGTGCGAGTGCCTCATTTCTTTCTAAAAAAAAAACCCCACTAACAAAGTTCTTATTGTAACTACAAAAGTTACCTTTTAATTACAAGAGTACATCTATTATTAAAAATGTTAATACAGCACTACTAATCAATACATCAAAATACATATGGTAAATATCTGCATAGAGCCATATAATATACACTTTTCACACTATGAACAGGGATCTGCAGGGGAGGGAGGAACAGCTGCACAAGCAGCTCATGGTCAGGATGCAGCCCCTGGGTGGCTGCTGGAATGCTGAACTGAGAAATGGCTTGATCCAGCCCTTCCCAATCCAAGCTGGAGCAGGTCTGTTCTAAAGGCAGCCCAGGGATGACACTGAGGTGCTGCAGCAGCTGCAACTGCTTCCCTTGAGGAACTGCAGAGGACAGGGATTTACATCTTGTGGGGATGCAAAAAGCACAGTGGGAGTGGAAAAGACAGAGAAGGCAAGCAAAAAGGTGAGATCTGAGGCACCGAGGGGCAGAGCCAGCCACTGATGAGCCAGCACAGCCCTCCCAGTGCCCAATGCCAGAAACTCTGCAGCTCCACCAGGGATTCATCAGGAATGCTTCCCTGACACTGGTGGGGAGTTGGTTGACATTTTCCAACCCTCCCAGGTGACTCAGGTCATAATCCCCACTTTTAATTGAAGCAGGTGCTCAGGGTAACTCTGCTTGTGTTTCTAATGCCACGTGAGGGACACAGTCAAACCGTGCCTGCCTGTCACCCTGCTGAGCTGCAAGGGCTCCCCACAGTCAAACACCACCTGGATGCTCCATTCCCAGACAAGGGCCTGTAATGACCTGCTCCCCAAAGAATCACTGTCTTCAGCTTTGTAGCTTGTTATCTAAGGCTGGGTTTCATTTCTGGCTCTCTCATCATAACCCCCAAGAGATCCCTAATCATGTACTCCACTGTCTTTAGTTTTAATGAATGGTTTGAGGCAACTTCCCAGGACCATGGCGCCCAGACAATGACATTTTTCACTCTAAAATAGAAACTCTCTGGAAGGCAGGGATAGGAAATGATGTGATGAACAAGCCCTGCTGTCAAGCAATTCAGAACCCATAAGGGACATGTTGCAGGGTGGAAAAGTCAAAATGAGTAATAAGTGTCACAAAAAACAGAAGTGAAGACTCCAAGGTGTCCACTGAAAGCCGACCCCTGGGAAAGAAATCATCCTGGCACTAAAGGAGTTGTCTCAGCAAAGAAGGAAAGGGAAGGTAACAAGATGTTCAGCATCAGCCCTGGTGCTAAGTGGCTCTTTCTCTGGTCTTGGGACCTTCTGGGCATCCTCCAGCACAATGCAAAGGAGGAAGGCAAGGAGCAGAGAGCAGCTCCTGCAGAGAGGACCCATCCCAAAGCAGAGGGGCCAGAAAGGCCTCCAGCAGCACTGTGGAAGTTGGGACTAGGAGCCCTTCATCAAGGTGGACATGGCCTCAGGCCACAGAGGTCTGAGAAAGCAGCTTTCACCCCAGCTTTCCTTCCCAAAGGAAACCACTCTGGGGGCTATGCAGCATCAAACTGGTGGAAAACCTATTCCCTGAGCATCCAGCCTGAGCACACAGCTGCTCAGTGTCATTTGTCAGACCCCAGGCAAACAACTTTGTTCTTTGCCAAGTACAAACAGGACTCCAGCAAGAAGAGCTTGAGGGGGAGGGCAAAGTGCACATACCTAAACCTGGTCACCTCGCTGTCGGACTGGAATGACCAGTGGTACTGGACGGGCAGTGGGCTGCAGTTGCTCATCTCCAGGAAACGCACTTCTTCAGTGCCAACCCTGATGCAGCCAAACTCCAGGGAGCTGGGCTGCATTTGGAGATTTGGGAAGTGCACTTCTCCCTGAAGGCTGATACGCTCCACAAAAGGATGGCCCCTGACCATGTCTATCTTCAGAACCTTTTCTTCTTTCCAGCTCTTAAAATCCAGTTCATAAGCTGGGTCAAACACGATGTAGAGATGGCAGGTCTCCCCTACATCCACTCTCACAGGCTGCAAGGAGATGAGCAGTAATTAATCACCTGTGGGATGATGTCCCAAGGCCTGACAGCAGCAAACAGTAAATGCTCCAAGTGAGCCCAGCATGGGCTCCTCAGTTCATGGTTCATCTCTCTACAGCAGGGGTCTGACTGCAGGCACCACACTCCAGTCCAGGATCCCTCAGGCTCCCGTTGCTGTGCTCAGCCCCAGTCCAAGGGGGTGGCTGCTGGAGAGCTGGCATGCTTTCCAGGAGACACCTTTACTGCATGCCTTGCCCAGACCCAGCTGCCTGCTCCCTTCTCCCTGTGCCTTAAAGCCAGGATGGATCTTCACAATTCAGATGAGATTTTGATTCTTTCAGCAGCTTTGAGGATGCAGCCCAGGCCAGCCCACTGCTGATGCTACAGAATAAACTTCTAGACTCAAGGAGCTCCCAAGAGAAAGGCACCATCACATCCCTCCTCTCCAGACCCCACTGGGAGAGTCCAGGGCTGCTCACCTGGCCAACTGGGAGGGGCTGCTTCTCCTCATCACAGACCTGGAACGGCTGCTCCAAGTCCAGCATGAGGTCCAGTGGCAGCAGGCAGGTGTTTTTTAAAGACAAAGGCTGGTACTGCAGCCTCAGGACATCACTGGGTTTCTATGGAAACAGGAGACAGGGAAAAACAGCCTCAACTAGACACAGACCTCCTTCTGATTCTGCTGCAGCTCACATTTTTCAGCCTCAGGAGTGCATTCATTTCTATTTGCAATTTCTATTTGTTTCTACCCTTCCAGGAGGTTTTTCCTGACAGCAGATGCTTTTCATGTTTAGAAACCACAGCATTCTCTGGAGGACAGAGAAACACTCCCAAGTACACATGAGGGAATAGGTCCCTGAGAGGAGGTGCCTGCTTGAACAAGAACTAAAGCAGAAAGTGAATCCAGGCCATTTGTCTCCAGTTTTGTCTCTCTATTGGGCAGAACAGCACTAGAGGATCTTCACTCACAGACAGTCATTTCTCACAACCTTCCTGGCTCTAGCAGCCTCCAAAAGCACTTTGTCTGCACCACGTGTCCTGCAGCCCCTGCTACAGGCACAAGGTGTCTGTGGTCTCAAAGCTCTGAGCAGCCTGGGCTCTTCCTTCCTGTCTGTGCATTGTGCTGGGCTTCCTGCAGGGTTTAGAGAAACCAGAGACTTTGGGAAATAACTTCTGCACGTACTGGCACCAAACAGGTGCTGTGCCATAGAATGCAATAAATCAGTTTGTGTGTGTGGCATTGAGCAGAACCCAGGCAGAATCAGGGAGAGCTGAAAAGCTTCTAAATTACATCTGAACTGCCTGTTCCAGGGATTCTGTACTTCACTGGAAGCCTGGGAACCAGAGGAAAGGCCTGAAACTACAGAAACCAAATCATTAACCGTCTTCTCTTTTTCACACAACTTGCAGGAGGCAGAAAGATGATGCTGGAGTTGGGATCCAGAGACTAAAGGGCACCTGCTCTGCCTCAGTGTTATCATCACTGCAGTTGCAGGATGCCTGGGGATCCTTTGAAGCAGAGGAGGCTTAGGAAAATGCACAGAGCTGTACCATACAGCTGTACCATCAAGCATCCATGCCAACAGCAGAGAAGGCAAAGAGACACAGGAGATGTTGGGTTTTTCCTTGTCAGCCTGAGGAATTCACAGGAATCTCCAGATTTCCCAGCTTCCCTACAGCATCAGTGTACAGACATCACCGTGCCTTGGAGGGTCCTCAAAAGCCTCCCTTTACAGTGAGCACAGAAACTGGCATTTCTCTGGAAGTGGCCACCATCTCCTTGGCACTGCAGCTGGAACTGCACTTTTACTTTGGGGAAGTCAAACACCAGTCTCGTCTCTAAAAGCATCTTCACTCACTATACAAAGTGCCTCAGGAAGGGTAAAGAGGGGCTTCAACACAAGCACACACCCCCCTCAGCCATGCTGGTAAATGCCAGCATGCAATCCAGACTTACCTTCTCCACATAGAAAGAGAATTCTCTGGCTGATACTTCTATAGAGGGGTGAATAAACTCACAGGTGATGATTGTTTCTATTATCCTCTCCATCTTGGAGGCTGTCCCAGTGACAGCTTGGCAGAACACATATTCCTGCACCTCCTGCAAGCAAGAGTCACTTGTCACCAGTGGGTAGTGGCAAGGCTCCCTGAAAATGCCCTGCATTGGCTCTGCACCCACCATGGGCCCTATTCCTGCCACAGTTACAGTCACTGCCCCCTTTTCTTCCTGTGCTCAATTGTCTGTGACACTGCACCCCAATAACCACAAAAGGCACTTGTGAGAAACCCCCTCCCTCAACATGGCTTTTGTTTTACTCCGTGCTCACCCCAGATAAACCACTTGGCACTTGTTTAATTCACTTTCTTTTTGGGCTCCTAGTCTAAGTGGAACTTATTTCGCTACCCTTCTTTGCTGTCTCAGCATGCAACACTGTTTGCCCCAAAAGAGCAATATTTCCTTCCACCCCTGCTTTGGGATCAGCACTGGGTTTTGGTAGCTGTGGAATCACAATAAAGTCTCAGCTGGTCTGATGGTGGCCAGCAAGGAAAGCAACTGGTGCTGCCACAGAAACGTGTAGCCTTAAATCAGTTTTGTAAAGGCCCCTGCTCATCTCCCCAGGCAAACGTCAAGGGACGGTGGAACAAGCCCAGAGGAGGGGATCTCACCTGTGGGATGCGGGAGAAGCCTCGCAGCACCATGTCCTCAGACTGGCCTGGATGCAGGTCCATCGATAGTGGCTTCAGCCCAAACACAGGCCTGGCACGTTTGGGGCTCTGAGAATCACCCTTGGCCTTGGGGCTACTGAGGGCTGAGACACTCTGGGCCTCCTCCTCAGGTGGGCTGTAGCATTCTGCACTCCAGAAGAGCTGATGGTAACGGCGGCCCTTGTTTGTTACTTTGAACTGACGAATACAGGGCACCAGGCTGGAATAGAAGGCAGGATGGAAAATAGTATGGGAGTAGCTATTTCCCTGGTCATCAGATTGCTCCCAGTCAGCAACCGGAGGTGTTAATTGCTTGGAGACTGTCTTCATCTCCAGCTCTTAATGTGGACCAGAAGTAGTGTGGGATAAGCTGCCCTTTTGATGTCATTATTGCAAAGAGAAATATGTTTATTACGGTAATGTAACATTTTCCAGGTGAGGATAACAGGACGTGGTGTTTTCCCCCAAAATGTTTGTTCTGGGGTGATTCATACTGTTGCTGTATTTTGTGTTAATCTGTGCCCAAAACTGAAACTGAATCTTTGAGATGCTGCCCTTGGGGACCTTGTGTGTGGGAGCAGGATTGCAGACATTCCTAAAAGCTGCCTCAGAGGCAGTTTCTGGATGATCCCAGCTAGCTGGCAAAAATCATCTGCCTGCTCCAGGAGAAGAAACCAGGGGAGCAGAGCCTCTCTCATTCATATCAGCCTTGGCTCTGCACTGGGAGCCATTTGTAGAAACTTCATTTTGCAATTAGAAACTGTTTGGAAGTGAACTTTGCAAACTCTAAGCCAGGACACCTGTAAGGCCTAAATGCTTGTGCACATTTTGTGTTTTGTGTGTATCTCAGCGGCTTTGTGTTCATCTCTTCAAGGTTTCAGCGTGGGCCTGGACCAGATGATTTGCCTGCCCCCCAACAACAGCATGGACTTTGACGTGCGCTTTGAAAGTGCCCACAAGCCATTTGGTGACGTGGAAGTGGTGCTGCCCATAGAGGTACCACAGCTCTTGGGGCCGGCAGCAGGCTGGGCACAGCCGCAGATGTCACCTGCACTGTCACATTGCTCTGCTGAATTCTCTGTCCTTCTCCAGGTGACAAAAGGCCCTATGTACAGCATCCGCATCTGTGCCACTGTGTTGGAACTGTCACTCACCCTCTCCAAGAACAGATTGCAGTTCTCTGACATCGTTGTTGGGGACTGCCAGGTTGAGACCATCCAACTCTACAACCAGTTCCCAGAATCCTGCAAATGGTTCATTGCTTCCAAGGAGCCTGCTCTGAGGGTAAAGCACAGGCGACATTGAACACAGAACTTGGTTGGGTTTTCTTTGTGACTCTTGCCCTTTCTGCTCTGTGGCTGCTTGAGCACTTGGGTCTACAGTGTGTTTGAGGAAACTTCTGAGGGTCTAGATCAAGGCTGGTTTGCCTTAACCTGTTCCATTAGCTGATGCTTTGCTTTGCTGCCATCTTCACCCATTCCTCCTCCTCCTCTGAGGACACTAGTTCCCTATCTGCCTGCCCTGTCTGCAGGGCTTCCCTCCAGCTCTGGGCTTTGGGGCCACACTTGGTTTGGCTGTGGGTGCTCTCAGCACCATGTCTGTGTCTCAGAACACGAGGAGACCTCACATTATTGATTTCTGTGCCCAGAACAATCAGCACGAGCCCTGTCCCTTTGACGTGACGCCCTCCAAAGGAACCCTTGATCCAGGAAAGTGGCAGAATCTGCAAATCCAGTTTGCACCTGAGGAGGAGGTGAGATTGGCGGGTGTCAGCCCAGGAGGCCTGTCAGGGCTATCTGGAAATGAGGGCCTGGTACAGAGAGTGTGGTAGGAGCTCTGCCTTCACAGGGAGCTTTCTGCAAACCCCGTACTCAGCGTGGCTCAGTTCACCCCACAGAGCACTCCCGTGAGATTTGCTTTGAAATGCCCACAGGGAGCTTGCACAGAGAGCACCAGGGCTCTGAGGCTGCCTCTTGGCACATGGGGGGGTGTGCCCAACTCCCCTCAGCCTGCCCCTTGCCTGGCTGTATTTGCAGCTGTGACACTCAGTGCAGAGCAGCTGCCCACTCACAGAGGATAATCCTGGAATGGCCCATCCTGCTGCAGGACTGACAGACCAAACAGCCACCACCCACCTTCCTGGGCACGGCAGGACAGTCACCTATAGTGGGGTGCTGCCAGCAGTCCCTGGGGCTCTGGCCTGCCTGCACATTCCTGTGCAGCTGGGGATTCAGCTCAAAGGACAAAGCATTCCCAAAAGTGGTTTGCCTGTGGCTGCTGGGTCTTGGAAAGTGGCAGTGTGTACCAGCATGGACACAAGTGCTTCTGTGCCCACACACACTCCCAGGGATCTTTTAATTGCTCAAGAAATGTAACCATCTTGTGTCTGGCTTGGACCAGAGCCAAACACTAAGCAGAGAAGATGACCCTTATTTCTGGCCAGCAAGAGTTCATTTGCCTCTCTCCTGGAGCTGGTGTTTGCCTGATGCAGCAGTGCCAGGACTGTGTCTGGACACTGTAACCCTGAGGGCCTTTCCCATGAGCACTGCACTCCTGCATGACTAGGTGAAAATGTCTGACAGTCCACTGTAGATCCATCTGATACCCAGTTACAGTGCACACCAGCATTCATCCCAGTTACTCAGACCCAGACTACTACAGATGCTCTAGTCCCTAGCATAAGTAAATATCTGGTTTCCATTCACCTTGGAGGGACTGATAACACCAAGCATTGCTGTATTTGGGGTCCTGTCATCTGAGACTTCATGGATGAGTTTTCTGCGCTTTCCTCTTTTCAGAGGTCTTACAAGAATGAGCTGGAGCTTATCATTTGTGGGAGCAGCAATCGCTTAAAGCTGCACCTCTCAGGACAAGGTCTGGAGCCACGGTTGGAGTTCAGGCCCCCAGCACTAAAGATGGGATGGATGCTGGTGGACAGCGATGGGGTGGAGGCCACAGTGGTGGTGAAGAACCCATGCAACTTCCCCATTGAGTTTTACTCCCTGGATTTTGATGAGCAGTACCTTGAGGAGGAGAAGGTGAGAAGTCTGGTCCCCATGTACACGCTGCCCAAGCTTCACAGCACTCCAGCATTCCCAGGCTTGTGCCAGGGAGATGGAGGCAATCCCCAGGGCAAAGCCAGCTCTGCTGACATGCTGTGGGAGGACCTAAACTAAATAGTTTGTGTTGTTGGGAGGAAGGGAGGAGACAGAAAATGGGTTTGTTGAGTCTGTGTGATGAAAGGCAAGAAAAGGAATCTTGTGTATGGCTTCTCTTCCCTCCACACACAGATCCTGCGGATGGCAGTGGGGTCTGAGTACCAAAAGAGATTTTTTCTGCCTCCACGTGCCGTGGGTGAGACACTGCCTCCAGAGGTGCTGCAGGACCATGGAGCACAGTGGAGGCCAAAGGCTCAAGAGGCAGAGCTCAAGGCCAGGGCTGAGGCTGAGGCCAAGGCCATGGGCAAGGCAGCAGCAGGTCAGAAAACAGTGAGGGTTTGGTGGTGTCTGTTTTGCCTGTGGTCACAGCAGGGACTCCAGCCCATACACCCTGAACTCTCTGTCACCTTGCTCTCCAGGGAAAGCCCGTGCTTTTAGCAGCTGCCTGTTCCCCAGCTTGGTGGAGGAACTCTTGGCTGAAGGGCTGTGGCATCCTCTTCCAATCCTGAGTGCAGCCAAAGCAAGCTCCTATCTGCCTGCCATAGACTGGGGAAATAATCAGGATATTTCCTTGTGTCCCTTAGCCACAAAGAGTAGGGCTGGAGGAGTTCCTCAGCCAATAGGACCAGGTCTAATATCACTGGCTCTTTTATATTTGCACCTTCCTAGCTGCAAAAGAACAATCTCATCTTTCTTTCACCGAGTCTCCTTTCCTGGGATCTGAGGGGATGGGGAGGATGGTGAGGATCAAAGGTAGGCAGGAGGCTGACTTTTCCTCCTGGTTTTGCACTGCAGCACATCACAGAGCTGTCCCATTCTGTCCTGAGTCCATGGTGAAAGAGGCTGGGAATCCTGTCTCTCGGGCTGTCCTGCGCCATCTGGGCATTGACCCGGACTCAAGGAGGTGCGAGGCGCAGCCCCACCAAGGAGGGATGGTTGTCATCATCCATGGGCCGCCCCGGGCAGGTACGTGAGCTGCAGTCCAGGGCTGCAGGGAGAGGGACAAGCAGGGGGAACACATCCTGGTGGGCCACGGTGCTTAAGGCAAGTCCTCAGCTGAACGGGAGGTGGAGATGATCCACTTGGCTCTAGAATTCAGAGTTTGCATCCACGCTGCAGCTGCCTCCCTCATGGCCTCCCCTGGAGGGACACTTGCTTTCCCACTGTCATTTTAACTTTGAAATTTGTTGGAGGTTTTCCAGGGCCTGTCCCTGCAATGCCTCCTGTGCCAGTGTCACCAAGCAGTCCTCCTCTCTCTCTCAGGAAAGACAGAGATAGCAGCAGGCCTGTGTCAGTATTACGACGCTGCTTACGTGTCCATCGACACCGTGGTGAAAGAGGCCATGGCCAAGGACGGGAGCCCAGCGGGGCTCCGTGCCCGGGAGCTCTGCACCCAGGCTGCCCTGGAGCTGGAAGGCAAAGACGAAGGTGATGCTGGTAAGGAGAAATGCTGGTAAGGACCCAGGGCCAGTACTTGAGAAACCCACCACCACTGTCCACTTCTGCTTACTCAGAGCAGCAGTTTTTCAGTCCTTGGGTTTCTCTTAGGGAACACGGGTGAAGTGCATCACTGGCTTGCCAAAAAAATGAAATCAATTTTAAGGGCTCAGAAAAAGGTTCTTTTATAGCCCCCTTTGCTGCCTTTCTTGCACATGTTCGTTTTTCTAGGGGTACCAACTGCCCAGGAAGTTTCATAGAAGCCTCCAGTCTCACATGGAGAACAGCCCAACAAGCTGTGTAACCTGGCAGTGGGCATAGGTAAATCTCTGGAGAAAAGAGCTCATCTAGGGCTGGTAAAGCATGCCTTTCTCTTTCCCAACTATTTTATATTTCCTCAAAGCTGAATTGAGCCTTCTTCTTATGAAGGCTGAACAAGGAAAAAGCCTTCTGAAGTGGCTCATTGAGCACAAGAGGACTGACTATGCATGTAACCTTGCAAACGAGAGGAAGGGAAGGACAGCCTCCCAGAGGAATTTCCAATGAGAGACATGCTCCAGATGAGCTCTTTTCTCCAGAGAGTTACCTATGGCCACTGTCAGGTTACAGCTCGTTGGGCTGTTCTCCATGTGAGACTGGAGACTTTTATGAAACTTCCTGGGCAGTTGGTGCCCTGAGCTCTGCAGGGTGAGGCCAGACCTGGCTCGGTGCAGGGGGAAGTTTTGCAGTGCTCAGTTTTGAACCTGGCTGGGTTGGGAGCTGGTGGAAGGAAGAAGAGTCTGGGTCCCAGCTGGGCTTTTCCCACAAGGAGGATTTAGCTTCAGTGGAGATGGGTGATGCAAGTGTGGCAGGGCTGCAGGTCTCTACATGGGAATGCAGGATGGGTGCAGTGTATGGAAACAATGCTCCTGGAGGACAAATCTCTGGCTTGATCTGCAGGGGAACTGCTGTGTGAGCAGCGTCACCTGCATGCACAGTTGTTAGGAGGGACATAGTGCTGGCTTTAAAATCAAGTATGGGACGGTGTGCTTTACCATGTTGGTAAGAGAAGCAGGGAAGGAGCTGCTTCTGGGAAACAGTGCTGCCAGTGCCCAGCAGACTGGGGAAAAGAGCCATGTTCCTTCCCAAGGCTGTGCCCATTGCAGTCAAAGGTGCCTGCTTGCTTTACAAAGCCCCCCTGAACCATCTGTTCCCTGTACAGATAAAACATCTCAGACCAAGAATAAACGAGCCTCTGGGGAAAAAATCAACAAGAATGTCAAAGAAAAGACCCCTCCATCACAAAAGAAGGAGTCAGCCAGCAAACTTGGTAAACATGACATCAAGGTAAACATGATCTGCCCTGGTTGATGCCTGGGACCTTTGCATTGTCTTTGAGATGGGCAGGGGCCGCTTGCATTGTAGGCTCTGTGGGTCTGTGTGCCATGACTTGGGCTGGGAATGTGCTCTGGCAGACAGCTCCACTGGCTCTCAGTGGTTTGCTGGCAAAGTGCAGTCCTGGCTAGTGTGGCTGCAGGCAGTGAGCAAAGTGCTGGGAGGCTGCACTGGGGCTTGCAAGGTTGGGTCTCTGCTGGCCAAGGGATGGGCCCTCCAGAACCGTCCCCTGGAGCCCCCAGCCTGCACTGCAGGGTTGTTCTAGTCTCCATTAGTGAGGAACCCCAGCTCCAAGTCCAGCAGTGGGAGTTGTTCAGGGCTTTCCACCGTGGTTTCTTTTCCTTACAATGGTTCCCATTGCAGTTCACAGTTTCCACTGCTCCTGCGCCCCAGCAGCTGAACATCGTCAGCAGTCGTGGGGAAGAGCTGAACTGCTTGAGCTGTGTGCTGTCCGAGGAGCTGCTGGTGGACATCCTCAGTGAGAGGCTGCAGGTGTGTGGGGTGGGGGAAAAGGAGACATTCCTGCTCCGGAGAGAAGGCACTGAGGTACGACTCAGAGAGGAGGAGGAGGAGCAGCTCTGTACATGCTGCTCGAGGATCCTGGGCTGTGTGCAGGGAACCCTGGGGGAAGCTGCAGCTGCCCTTAGTTGGCAGAGCCTAAGGACAGGTCCCAGCTGCTCTTAGCTACTGCACTTGGAACAAGGATAGCTGGTGCCCTGGGACATCTGGGATCACTGTCCAGCTGTGAGGCCCCTGCGTGCAATGGCTGACTTACTCTTCCCTTTATTCACAGCGTAAAGACTGCTCCAAGGGAGTGATCTTTGATGGCTTGGAGAGCCTCTTTGCAAGCAGCCTGGAATCTTCCCTACTCTGTGTACTCAAAGCTGTCAAGAATCGTTGTCATATCTTCATGGTGAACCTGCATGAGGATTATGATTCTTGGAAAGCCAGGGAGGAAGCTGAAAGAAAGAGGAAGGAAGCTGAAACAGAGAAGGAAGGTGAAATATCTCCATCCCTCTCAAATCTTTTCTCTCAAGCCCTCACCCTTATCTCTGTGTATCTGGCTTTGCAGCAGAGTTTGTAAGAAATGTTTTTATTAATCTTTCTGCCTTCTGCCTCAGTGTAGCCAGCACTCATCTCAGAGTTGCAGGAGATCTGAGGTTTTAAGACTCACCTTAATCTCTAACATTAAAGCTTGGGCACAAGTGCCAGCTGCTGTAGCTCAGTGACAAACAACTGTCCTCAGCCTTGGTGCACTTAAGGCAGGCAAAGCACAGGACCTCACTGCCTGGCTATAGCTTGGGAGATTGAATTCTGGAGCAGGCATATGAGCTCCCCAATATCTCCTGGGATGATAGGCTGGGTCAGGAAAAGCTGTGAATCCTTGCAGCTGCCCCAGAGCACCCAGCTCTGCTTGCAGTCACTCATGGTTTCTCCTCTGGTTTGTGCTAAAGAAATGCAGCGGGAAAAAGCTCTGCAGAGGAAAGCAGAACGTATCTTGCAAATAGATGAGGATGAGTATGATGCGCTCCCTGAGGAGAAGAAAGCAGAAATGGATAAAATAATCCTGGAAAGGAAGCGCATACGGAGGAAAAAGTGAGTAAGCCTTCCATGGGTTACTGCTCTTCCATGGGTTATCATCCCTGGAGGGCTTCCCTGCTCCAAGGACTCTGAGCTCAGAGGTGCTGCAGAGCAAAGGCCAGAAGCAGCACAGGGATGGCCACTCTGAGCTCCCTGGCTCCCAAGAGAGGAAGGACCTTCTTCTGTTGAGACAGAAGATCTTCTTCTCTATTTGAGTGGTGAGCCCTCCTGCCTTAGATGCTGCCTGCAGGGAGCTGGGCTCTGGGCTTGCCTTGGCACTGCCTCTAGAGGTGTCTTTAGGTCCATGGTGTTGAGTTGCACCTTCTTCATCATGTCCCTTCACCAAAACAGTGGGACTGTGGTATGGGCAGGTGTGGGGCACAGAGCAAACCTTGCTTTGGGTCCTGGTCCTGCCACAGCATTGCAAGTCCTTGCAATGCTGATCTGCCAGGGTTCTCCTTATGGTGGGACAGCACCCATGAAAGCTCATGTCCTTTAGGCTCCCCTTCAGCTGCAGCAGTAGGCAAGCCCAGAAGAAGCTCTGCTCCAGCAAGGCAGCCCAGCTCAGGACACATAGGCAAAGTGTGGAGCTGAGAGTGTGTGGTGGTTTGACCGGAAATAGGATTTCTGGGATGCTGTGGTCACCAATAGGTGCTCAGATTCTCATATTGGCGCCTGATGTGGCCATTGGGACATTGGATCCGCCTCTGAGAACACAGGGTTAAAAGCAGGGCTCCCCCCTGGAAGGTTCTCTTTGGATTTCAGGCGGGAGAGAGTTTGATCTCTCCCCTAGCCCAGCTGCTGGCCGTGCAGGGAAGGGGAAGGCCACGCGGCCTGGGAGAGGTGGGCCTGACCCTGAGGGGCCCAAGGGTGGAAGCATGGAAGAACTACTGAGAGGTATTCCCCTCCACACACTTCTGGGAGGCAGAGAGAGAAACAGAGCCGTGCCTGACAGTTACCCTGAAACTTGATAAACATGTGTGGCAGCACGGCTGAGAAGGAGGAAAGGCGAGGGAGGAGCCAGCGATGTGTCCAGCTGCTTGTGGGAGCTTCTAACCCCTTTGTGGACAATGAAAACTTTACAGAACATTAACCCTTCCTAGAAGAGTGATGAAGGTCTGGGCAGAGAGAGAGATGTTGGAAGAATGGAGAAGATGTAGTGGCATTTTTTGCTGGACTCTTTTTTTTGTATAGCCATGGACTGTTTCCTTGTGATACAGAGACTGCTTCCAGGGGGGGCAATGCCTCAGAACCAGGAGGGATCAGTGTGGGTACCCCTCGGCACCAGGGGGTGCAAAAAACATGGGGGGCACAGATGTCCCTAAGTTGAGACTGTGCCTTTTTGGAAAGAGACAAGGCATCCTTAAAAGGAACCCCAGAAGCAGCCCTGGTCCATGCACAGTGGTGAGAGCACTGGGCATGGAAGGAAGATGTCATGATGGCAAAGGATCTCCGGGCGGTGCCACGTGTGACAAGAAGTCCATGGCACAAAGAAGGACTCCTTCTCATCTTGATGAACTGCGGATTGAGTATTCTAAAGGGTGGTGCCGGACCAAGAGTTGGTGATTTGGGGGAATGTATCGTATTGGAATTTGGTGGGAGGAGGAGGAAAATGTTGGCCTCAGGCTCAAGGAATGAAGTGCAGGGCCAGCCAGGACTGGTGACTCTCAGCGATATTTTCTGTTTTGTTTGCTGAAGGGAGCTGAAGCGGCTGGCTCAAAAGCTTCAGGAGGAGGCAAAAGCCTTAGAGAGGCGGAAGGAGGAAAAGAAGGGTGTCTCCGTGCAGAAGCAACCTCCAAAACCAGCGAAGGAAGAAACCAGATCACCTGAGGGGAAGGAAGCCCCAGAGAAGGGGGAAACCAAAGCCCCTGAGACCGGAGAAACCAAAGCCCCAGAGAAATGGGAAACCAAAGCTGCAGGGATGGGGGAAACCGAAATTCCAGAGGACCCAGCTGAGATGGAGAACTTGATCCTGAGGTTTCAGATTTATGATTCATCACAGCAGAATGTTGCACAGGTTTTCTCCTGCTGGGACAGGGTTCAGGGTACCGTGCAGTTACCTGTGATCCAAAAGGGAAAGTCTCCAGCTGAAAACAAAGGTCAGAAGACCAATAAGCCTCAGGAGAAGGTGGAGAAGAAGCCTGAACAAAAAAGTGGAGACCAAAGGAGTCTTCAGTCATCTCAGCTGGGGACGCGAAGCGAAGCTGCCGAAGGAGCAGTCGGAGACGAGCACATTGGGGTGCCGTGCCTGGACATTGAGGTCTCAGATCCAAAGGCCATGATTGGGCAGATCCTGAGGGATGGGAAGCTGCCAACGGAAGACCAGGTAAAACCTTGCAAGGCTCAGATCTTGAGCTTGCTGTGGTCTTGGGCCCCGGAGCATTGCGTTCCCCCAGGTGATAATGGCACAGAGCCATGTCCAGGTCCCTGATGGTATTCCACAAAGACTCTATCATCCGTGTGGATGGGGAGGTTGTCACCATCCCTCAGATGGGCAGGAAGTGGGAGGGCTCTGTGTACAAGTATCCCATCTGTTCAGAGTTTCCCATCCTGGAAATCATAAACCCTCCCAGGACATGGCCATTGTTTTCTTCAGCTGAGTCACTCTCCCAGTCCTGCTTGTAGCTCTTGTGTCTGCTCTGGAGCCTGCTCACTCCACTGGGCATAACAAAGCACTCGTATTTCATGTAAATTAAAAACCCCATTGCCAAAAGCTCAGTGCCTTCACAGAAGGAGTTGTGAGGATGAAGGTGGCAGAAATATAAACAGGATTTTCTCTTCTGTTTTAGCTGCTGAAACATCTGGGACTGCATCCTGATGGCCCCCCCCTTCCCCCTGCTGCTGTGCTCTCCATAGTCGAGTACCCAGAGGAGAGACTGGGCTCTGCAGAGCGTGTGGAGCCCTTCAGCATTGTGGCACCAGAAGGTGCTGCTATAGAAGAGGATCTGGTGGGTGCTCCAGTGGTGCTGGCACTGAAGGTGCCAGGGCAGGGACCAGGCTAGACGGGGACAGGCGGGACAGGTTGAATGGAAAGGGAGCATTGTGGAGTGGCAGTGAAGATGTGATGGGGTCCCTTGTCTGCAGGTCTCCTTTCTGTCAGGGATCACAGAATCACAGAATCACAGAAATTCAAGGCTGGAAGAGACCTATAAGATCATCAAGTCCAACCCATGTTCTAACTATTCAACTAGATCATGGCAGCAAGTGCCACATCCAGTCTTTTTTTGAACTCCTCGAGGGATGATGACTCCACCACCTCACTGGGTAGATGATTCCAGTATCTGACCACTCTTTCTGTAAAATACTTCCTTCTTAATTCTAACTTGCATCTCCCTTGACACAGCTTGAGACTGTGTCCTCTTGTTCTATCTGTTGTTGCCCGGAGAAAGAGACCGACCCCCAACTCACCACAGCCACCCTTCAGGAAGTTGTAGAGAGTGATGAGGTCGCCCCTTAGTCTCCTTTTCTCCAGGCTAAACAACCCCAGCTCCCTCAGTCGTTCTTCATATGGCTTGTGCTCCAAGCCCCTTACCAGCCTCGTTGCCCTCCTCTGGACACGCTCAAGCATCTCAACGTCCCTCCTAAAGTGAGGGGCCCAGAACTGGATGCAATACTCCAAGTGAGGCCTCACCAGTGCCGAGTACAGGGGAAGAATGACCTCCCTGCTCCTGCTGGCCACACCGTTCCTGATACTGGCCAGGATGCCATTGGCCCTCTTGGCCACCTGGGCACACTGCTGGCTCATATTCAATCGACTGTCAACCAGCACCCCCAGGTCCCTTTCCACCTGAGCACTGTCCAGCCACACCGTCCCCAGCTTATATCGGTGCAGGGGGTTATTGTGGCCGAAGTGCAGTACTCGGCACTTGGACTTATTGAAGATCATCCCGTTTGATTCTGCCCATGCATCCAACCGTTCCAAATCTTTCTGCAGAGCCCTACGTCCCTCTAGCAGATCTACACACGTTCCCAATTTAGTATCATCAGCAAATTTACTAATAAAAGACTCTAAGCCCTCATGCATATCGTCAATAAAAATATTGAACAGAACTGGCCCCAACACAGACCCCTGAGGGACACCACTGGTGACTGGTCATCAGCTGGATGCAACACCATTCACCACCACTCTCTGGGCCTGGCCATCCAGCCAGTTCTGAATCCAGCAAAGGGTATTCCTGTCCAGACCACGGCCTGCGAGTTTGTCTAGGAGTAAGCTATGGGAGACAGTGTCAAAGGCCTTGCTGAAATCCAAGTAAACAACATCTACAGCCTTCCCTGCATCCACTAGCCTGGTTACCTGGTCATAAAAGGTGACCAGGTTAGTCAGACATGATCTACCCCTCCTAAATCCATGCTGGCTGGGTCTGATACCCTGGCCATCCTGCAAATTTTGCATGATGGTGCATAATATAAACTGTTCCATTATTTTGCCAGGTATAGAGGTCAGGCTGACTGGTCTATAATTGCCAGGATCTTCCTTTACACCTTTTTTGTGAATGGGTATCACATTGGCCAGCTTCCAGTCATCCGGAACCTCACCAGTAAGCCATGACTGTTGGTAAATGATGGAGAGTGGCTTTGCAAATTCATTTGCCAGCTCTCTCATTACCCTGGGGTGGATCCCGTCTGGTCCCATAGATTTATGAATATCCAAGCATTTCAATAGTTCTATGACAGCCTCCTCTTGGATAATGTGGGGACCATTCTGCTCCCTAAAACCATCAACCAGCCCAGGCGGGCGGGTGTCTTGAGGGCAAGTCATTTTCCCATTAAAAACTGAGGCAAAATAGGCATTAAACACTTCTGCCTTCTCCTCATCTGCAAATACTAACTTCCCACCTTTGCCCAATAAAGAACAAAGGCTGGTCTTACCTTTCTTCCTACCATTAATATATTTATAAAAACATTTTTTATTATCCTTAACAGTAGTCACCATTCTGAGTTCAAACTGAGCTTTGGCCTCCCTAATTTTTTTTCTGCATACTCTAGCAGCCCTCTTGAATACCTCCTTAGAGACCTGACCCTTCTTCCAACGCTGATACATCCTCTTTTTATTCTTGAGTTCCTCCAAGACCTCCTTTCCCAACCAGACTGGACGTTTACCCCGTTGACTGATCTTTCGGGATACAGGGATGGTCTGTTCCTGCGCCCTCAAGATCTCTGTTTTGAAGTAAGCCCACCCTTCCTGAACTCCTTTGTTTTTAAGGGCTGCTTCCCAAGGGACGCTCTGAATGAGTCTCCTGAACAGGCCAAAGTCCGCCCTCCGGAAGTCCAGTGCAAGAGTTTTACTGGTGCTCTTCCTGACTTCACCAAGTATTGAGAACTCTATTATTTCATGATCACTCTGCCCCAAACGACCTCCAACCACCACATCTCCCACCAGCCCATCTCTATTTGTAAATAGCAGATCTAACATAGTCCCTCCCCTGGTGGGTTCATCCACCAGCTGCAACAAAAAATTGTCCTCCATACATTCTAAGAATTTCCTGGACTGCTTCTTTACTGCTGTATTAAGTTCCCAGCAGATATCTGGTAGGTTGAAATCACCCACAAGAACGAGGGTTGATGATCTTGAAACAGTGCCTAACTGCTTATAAAATAATTCATCTACTTCTTCTTCCTGATCGGGTCGACGATAACAGACTCCCAATATGGTGTCGGCCTTGTTGGCCTTCCCCTTAATTCTTATCCATAGACATTCAACTCCTCCTTCCTTTGTTTCAATTTCGATGACGTCAAAAGTTTGCTTAATATAAAGTGCCACCCCACCTCTTCTTCTTCCTTTCCTATCTCTTCTGAAAAGTTTGTATCCATCCAGTGTAGTACTCCAGTTATGTGAGTCATCCCACCACGTTTCCGTGATGGCAACTACATCATAGCTTTGCAGTTGCACCATGGCCTCCAGCTCTTCTTGTTTATTGCCCACACTGCGTGCATTGGTATACATGCACCTCATCTGGGCAACTGAGTTCACCCCTATCTTAGCCTTGCCATTCTTGGGCCTGTTTCCAGATAGCTCAGCTGGTTCCCCTTCCCCCTTCAAACTTAGTTTAAAGCTCTCTCAATGAGGTCTGCCAGTTCGTGAGCTAAAATCCTTTTGCCCTTAACAGAGAGGTGTACCCCATCTGGTTCCAACAGAGAAGATGCTGTAAAAGTTTCACCATGATCAAAGAATCCAAAATTTTGCCTGTGGCACCAACCCTTAAGCCACTTATTGATGATACGGATTCTTCTGTTTCTTTCATCATTTTCCTCCGCCACCATTGGGACTGAGCAGAACACTACCTGTGCTCCTGCCCTGTCAATTACCTGACCCAGTACCTTAAAGTCCTTTCTAATTGCCTTGACACTCCTCTTCTCAATCTCATCACTACCAGCCTGGAGTATCAGCAGTGGGTAATAATCAGAGGGCTGAATCAGTCTAGGAAGTCTCTCAGTGATATTTTGTACCCGGGCCCCAGGGAGGCTACAGACTTCCCTGTGGAATGGGTCTGGTTGACATATAGGGCCTTCAGTTCCCTTCAGGAGGGAATCACCTACGACGATTACCCTTCTTTTCTTCTTGGTGCTTGAGGTAGTGATTCGTGTTGCAGGTGAATCATAATTGGGGGGTTCACTAGGAAGACAATTCACTCCTAAATCATCTAATTGTATCTCTAGATCCAGAATGTCATACCTATTCTGAAGTGGTACTTGGCTGGATGATGGTGGGAGGGGAGGTCTTTTCATTTTTACCACCCCGCACAGGGACCCGTTTCGACTCCTCTTCATCCACCAATTGCCCTTTTGTTGCCTGAGAGTGGGAGGCATATAAGTCCTCAGTCTCTTGATTAGTAACCTCCCTTAAAGATGGTAGGGCTGAACTCCACCAGTCTATTTCCCTTTCACTTTCCCTAATACTCCTTAACCTTTCAACTTCCTCCCTAAGCTCAGCCACCAGTGAAAGGAGGTCATTCACTTGTTCACAGCGCAGGCAGGTTTCCTCCACAACACTCCCTGATGCCACCGATAAGCTCAAACACTCTGGGCACGGATGGGTCTGTACACTCACGTCCTTTTTGGAGGGCCCAGCTTGGTCACTTGTACCAGCCACAGCTTTTGACCGTGTAGAAACCATTATTAACAAACACCTCAAAAACAACCAGACAGCAGGGGATTCAAAATCCAGAGGTTCGGGAATCCGGGGATTCAAGAAATCCGAGGGTTTAGAAATCCAAGGATTCCAAATTCCGGGGTTACAGGAATCCAGGGGTTCAAGAATGCGGAGATTTGGAAATTCTGGGATTTGGAAATCCGGGGTTTCAGAGTTCCAGGAATTCTCCAGCAGCAGGTCGGCGCTGCAGGGCTACTAAGGAGGTAGCAGAGGCTCTGCGAGGGATGCAGAATGCGGGGAAGGGAGGAGCAAAGCACAGCTCCGCGGCACAGCTCCGCGGCACAGCTCAGTGCAGGGACACAGTCTTGTCCATCACATAAGGCTTCTTAATTCCGCCATCTTAAAAAAAAAAAAAAGAAAAAGAAAAAAAAAAAAAAGATGGGACAAAAGAGACTGTTCTGCTGGAGACAGAGCAGTTCTGTAAGACAAGAGGGGGAAAAAGCACTTAAAACCATGAACTTCCTTTGAGGAGAGGGTCCTGAGTGAGCAGGGGTGTCCTAGGCAAAACAAACACCAATAAGGGAGACCAAGTCCATGGGCAGGTGGACTTATTTATTTTTTCTCTCTTCCGTTGGTGAACAAACCCCCCTTTTGCTTTCCAGGATGGGGATGTCTCAGGGCTCACCTCTCTCTCCCTCTTCTCTCTCTCCTTAGCCCAAGGCCCCAGATCCAGATGTGAAGGGCAGTTCTTCCAAGGGCCATCCAAAGACAGGTAAAGCAACCAGCAGAGACAGCTCTGCCAAGGAGAAGCATATCTCCACACAGAGAGCAGAAAGTCCCCGGGATTCCTCTGCAACAGGATCCAAAAGTACAGTGGGAAGTGCCTCAGTCCCCACAGAATTCCTCAGGTGAGCTGCACGGGAGGAGGTGATGCCTCTGCTTCTTGGTCCTCTTGCCAAACAAGGTCCATCGTCCCCAGCTCCACAGTGACCCCATGCCAGTGCTGGGGGATGGCGAGTGCACCCTCCTTGTTCTGTTGGCTCCTCAGCAATGTCTGAAGCCTCCTCTTAAATTGCCAGGCTGAAACGGTACCGGTGGATAGTGCCTGCCCACGGTGAGGTGGAACTGAAGGTCAACTTCTCTGCCAAAAAGCCAGGGAGGTTTGAGCAGACACTGAGGTTTGAGCTCGTGCAGTCAAAGCGCCAGTACGAGCTGCCCTGCTGTGGCACCGGCCTGTACCCCAGCATCAGCCAGAACCCACGGTAAGGCTGGGCCCTGGCAGCCTCCCACAGCACAGCTGCCCTGAACTCACAGCCAGGCTGCCCCTTGGGGCTTCTGGCCTGGGCAGACCGTGCTGCCTGAGGCTGCCCAGCCCCTCTTCCTGTGCTGGGAGCTGGGAAGGCAGATGGTACCTCAGCCACCAGGAAGGGTTATGGCTTTCTGACTGCATTTCCTACTTGGAGCATCTCATAGCTCCTCCTTCCCCACTTTCTCTGCCCAGGGTGGTGTTTCCACAGTGCAGGAAAACCATGAAGGAAGACGAAGTCATCTTCAAGGAATACGTTGAGAGCACAAAGCAATTCCACTTTGGACCGCTGCTGTGTGGGAAATCAAGAGAGTGGTATGTGCTCCCTGCCGGGCCTTGTACTTTTCTGGACGTGCCTGGAGAGACATGCTGTCCTGGTGGCACAATCCCATCAGAGTCCTGGGTTTGAAGGACCAAAGACACGTGGGCTTGAAGACACATGGGTTTGAAGGACCACAGATGTGTGAACTTGAGCAGATAAGAGGCAAATGAGCCTTGGAGGAGCTGCTCTGCCTACCCAGTGGGTGCCTTGGTGGCCGCCTTGGTGGCCAGAGCCGCGTGCTGCTGCGAGTCCAAAGGTGACTTGGGGGGCAACTTTTGTGTCCCCCCACATGTCAGCTTCAACCCATAGGAAATGAACTTTATGGTGGTTTTTGAAGTGCTTTGAGCTCTGCAGGTAGCCTGATCTAGCAATTATTCTGTAGATGGTTTTGTAAACCTTTCATTAATCTCTAATTATTAATAAGATTTTATGGTTGACCTGCCAATAGGTGTCGAGGGGAACACACTGCAGGAATTACATTTTCCTGCAATGACATTGCGTGCTCACTGCTGGATAAAATCTGCATAAACACACTGTCATTGAAGCTATTGTGTACTTCTACTTTTACTGTCACTTAAAAAAAAATAAAAATTTAACATTAAGTTCTTATCTCCATGGGAGATCTGGAGGGCTAGGTCTCTTTTGACAGCCCAAGGAAATGAAATTGAAATACATACAATCTTTTGCCAGGTTGATGGATGGTCTGGGATCTCTCTTTGCCTCTTTAACCCTTTCTCCAAATTCTTCTCTCTAACTTTCACTCCAAAGTCATTTCCACACCTAAGAGAAGGATCATTTGTTATCTTTTTGCATTCCTCTTAGGAACTGATGCTTTATATTTATTTCTCAGACTCTGAGCTAACCCATGAAATCCAAAGTACCTTCATGACTTTTATGAAAGAGATTAGCTAAACTCCTTTTCCAAAGGCCTTTCCTTGTACCCTGCAGGGAAGGCATCCCAAGAAAGAGGGGGGAAAAACCCATGTGTCTGGTGTGCTGTTATTTTTCTAGGCACCCTTGAATTAACGTTTTGTTAAAAACTCTTGAAGTGGCCTGAGCATGATCAGCCTTCTGGGCTGGAGGCACCAAGTCCAGGGGAAGGCATCAGAGTTAGGCAGGGATGAGTACACGCCCATGCCCCTGACTGGGATCCATTTCCCTCACTTGTCTGTTAGAGCAGGGTCTCCCAGCACCACTTCCTCGGGTGCATACGGTGCTCTCCTCGGTGTGTGGCAAAGGCAACAGTCTCCTCTGCAGCCTTTTCCTCTTTTGTGGACAGGTACAAGGCCCTGAACTGTCCCGGCAACTTGGAGAAGCTAACCATCCTCAACATCTCCCCCATGGTCATAGAGGTCCACTTCTCCTTTGAGAATGATGGGGAAGCAGAAACATTCCTTCTGGACCCTCCCAGCCTAACCCTGAAACCAAAGGAGAAGCAGGTAGGAGAAGGGCAGGTAGAGCAGGCACTGTAGAAGTGCCCAGGGGCTGCTCCTCCTGCTCACACTCAGAGCTCCTTTAATTTCTTCCTGTGGGGCCATGTCCAGGAGCTGACCATTTGGGCATACCCCACTTCCCTTGGCTTCCTGGAAGACAAGCTCATCTGCAGCATTGAGAAGAACCCGGAGCCAGTGGTCTTCAGCCTGTGCTGCTATGGGGTGCATGTGAAGCTGGAGGTCAGCCCCCCAGAGCTCTCTTTTGACAAGCTGCTTCTGCACAGGTCAGTGATCCCACAAGCACTCCGAGACTTGTGACAAAGAGAAAACGTTTGACTCTGGTTTCTGGGGCATGGATGGAGCTGCTCCAAGTTGCATTCAGTGGCGAGGCTGGTGTGACCATCCAGCAACTGATGCCAAGTGCCTTCCCTTCCTCTCTCTGCAGGACTGACAGCAGGACCTTGGTCCTGAAAAACAACAGCCTGCTGCCCATGGCCTGGCAGCTCAATGGGCTGGATTACCTTGCTGAGAACTTCTCCTTGTCACAAGATAATGGCATCCTTGATCCCCACTCAGAGTTGGAAGTGACAGTGCATTTCAAGGCTGAGCAGATTGGCATAATGGAGAAGATCCTCCGACTAGAGGTGAGAGGAACTGTGCTCTGCCTGGCAGAGCAGGGCACAGTGAGCAGCCATGTGCTCCTAGGGACAGAGTCACGAAGAGCTGCACCTGCCAGACACGAGGGTGCTGTGACCCCAACTTCTGCCTCTGCACAGCATTTGCCAGAACATGCAGTGCATCCACATCCCCCCAGATAGCAGACACTGCATCCTGAGCCTCTACCACAACCACCTTGTCCCTGTGAATGGCTGAAGGCTGTTGTCTGGTTGTACAGACTGTAGCGTGATCTCTACATTCCTCCTGGACTTTGTCTGAAGCCCTTGCATTGTGCAACAAACTCTCCCCCTGGGATTTTGTTCCCCATGGTTTAGGGGCTGCATTTCAGACAGGGTGCTAGGTGATTGGAGAGGGTTGTCAATGCCACCTGCTCTGAGACACCTCACACTTTTTGTGGTTGTTCTTACCCCCCTGTGCCTCTCAAGGAGGCTTTAGCAGCAGCATTCCCTGCTGCAGGAGTGCAGAGTTGGGCTGATAGGGTTTTTTACTGCAGCAGAATCTCACTGGGGCAGCCCCTGAGAGGAACAGGTTAGCAAAGCTTGGGAGTCCACCAACGCTTGTGAAGCCAGGGAGGCCATAGGGGAAGCAGCCAGCAGAGACAAGGACTTTTCAAAAGAATAATCTGAACAGTGTTTGTTTCTTGCTGCCTCAGGTTTCAGATATAGAAAATGTCCTAGGGGTTGTCCACACTGAAAACATCGAAATCTCTGCAGAGGTCTACGATGTTTCTCTGACCATTGACTTCATACCTGAAGGTCAGTGGATGCCTCCTAAACAAAGCAGTCCAGGTGCACTGTATTACCTTGGGAGGTGGGCAGCCAAAGCACTGGGATGGGATGGGATGAGATGGGATACAAGGATGGCATGGACACATAAAGCATGTACCCTGCAACCTGCATGAAATAAAGGGCTCTGACAGCCTTAAGTCTCTCCCCTCTGAACTTTGAAGTGTGCAGCTTCATGTGCAGACTGGATTTGGGGGCTTTGAAACAACAGCGACATGAACCGGCAGTTGGCAATGCCCACAGGCGTGGCACAGCAAATAAAGTAATTGGATTTGTGCTTGGGAGCGAGGAAATGGAAGGCGAGCTCTTTAGCTACTAAGCCTGCAGATATTTTAAGTGTGAAGAGAAAGGGCAGCTGGAAACACTTTCAGGAACAGAAACTTGCTGGAAGGGGGTTTGCACCAAGACCTCTATGTAGCTTGTGGCCTGTTGTATTCTGCAGCAGCTCACAAATACCATGTTTGATCCCACTCTGTGGGTTTTCTGCAGGTCCAGAAGGAAGCTTGGAATTTGGAACCGTTAATGTCCTGGATAATGTGAAGAAAGTCCTAAGTTTAAACAACAAAGGGGTATACAACATTGAGTACAGGTAAGTCCTGCTGCCTGGTAGGGAGCATTTCCTTGGGTTCCCAGGCCTGCATGCTCTGTCAATGGCTAGAACCATTTCCATGCTGGCTACCTCATGGTAAATACAAAACCTGGACTCTCTAATCTCCATTATTCTACCAGAGAATCCAGCCACAAACCAGCAGTTCTTCACAGCTCAGCAGGAACCCAAAGGAGAGCCCCAGAAATTTCAGCCACTGGAATGCTGAGATTCATTGCCTTTCTTTGATGGTCACCTCCTTTCCCTTTCTGAGACTCTGTAAGGAAGGGAATGAAAAATGTTGGTGTCAAGGTTTCTTGCAGTAACCTCATGATTGTCTGCACTCTCTGTCAAGATCCAAGATTCCTGAGCAGAGCTGGACTCTCCCTTTTTTTTCTGGTCCTACGCAAAGTCCTGGCTGTGCTGGTGGCACCTGTACTTTTAGCTGCAGAGATCTCCATTCCTTCCCTTTCTCCCCAGGTTCATGCTGAAGGGTGCAGGTCCCAGGATGCGAGACGCGGCATCCCACTTCACTGTTGCGCCTCAGTCGGGCGTGCTGATTGCCTCCCAGCCTGCTGTGAATGTTGAGATGCTCTTCCACCCCACCAGTGAAATGCTCCTCAAGAACAGACCCATCCTGTACTGCCAGGTGAGCTGCCTGGGCCAGGCTGTGTTTTCACACGGTGCTTTGGGAGTGTAAACAGGATAGATGTCTAATGGAAGGAGGCCTTTAACTGGAGAATCCTCTCTCCTACATGCACAAAGTCTTTCGACACCATTTGGGAGGCTTCCTAAGTGGAGCTGAGAATGTGACTCTGGAGGAGGTGCTAAACAGGGAGGGGTAAACTGGAGGCTGGGGAGGGAGCCTGGGGACTGGGGTAGAGGCTGGCCTCTTTGCATTGTTTACCTGCCCTTCCTGTGGACACAGGTGACAGATGCCAGATTAGGTCAAGGAGGCCAGGTTGTGGCTGACATCCCACTGAAGGTGTCGGCCAAAGCCGTGTACAGCAAGTACAGCATTGAGCCTGCCTCACCCATCAACTTTGGGGCCATGATCAAGGGCACCAAGAAGAGCCAGACTGTGGTGCTGGAGAACAAAGGCATGCTCCACTTCAAATTCTGCATCCGCCAACCACCCGAGGATGCATCTACATCAGAAAGGAAAAGGTACGAGCAGCCCTGACCACCTTTCCTGTCTGAGGAGGCACCACCCCACGGCTGGTATGTGGCAGGCAGCCAGGGGACCTGGGCTGTTGTGGCTGATGTGCATTTGCATCCCTGGCTTGAGGAGAGGGAGCAAAAAAAGGCCTGGGTATCCACATGTGTAGTATGAAGCTGGTGGTAGAGCTGCTCAGTCCAGCAGGTGCTCTCAATGGGTGCTGCTGGCTGCTCTCTGGGAGCCAGCAGGAGCACAAGGCTTTCCTCTGTGAGCAGGAAGGCCAGCTTCGGCCTCAGAGAAAGGCAGGGGAGCTCAGATGACAGATACCTCTGCTTTCTCCTCTCAGCTCAAAGGAAGGGGAATCTGCTCCATTGGCTGCTAGGCTCTCAACAGCAAGGAAATCAAGCTCCTTCACACAGGTGGGTGACTCCTGCTGCCCAGCAGTGCTGCTGCAGGGGATGTGAGAAGATGCTGCTGTGCCCAGGCTACGGCTCACTGCAAGACCAGTATCTGCTCAGTCCCACTGACAGTCCTGTAGTCTGGCTCTGACCTGGAGTTGTGGGGTCAACAGAGGGGAGCAGGTCCTGTGTTTGGTAGCTGCAAGCCAGCATAGGTCTGTGAACACCTCAGAAGCAAAAACATCCCCCACTGAACTCCCAGTCCACAGAGCTCAGACAACATTGCTTTTTCTTCTTTGCAGTCCCCTACCTCTCTCCCATCATTTCTCAGAGGTAGTTCTGCTCTCCTCTGTTACCTCTGGAGATTGAAGGAGCACAGCTACCACCTTAATTCTTTACACTTAAATTCCTTTCTCTCTGCCCCCTGGGACAGATTTGTAGCTCTTCTTGGCTTGTTGCTCCCAGCCTGGGGCTGCCTTTGGGCCATGAAGTCATCCTTCCCTGCCCTGGGACTGGACATACTCTTTGGTGGGGTGCTCAAGGCACAGCTATCAGCCATCAACCTCTCCTGGAACTGTTTCTGCAGAGTCACCTCAATCTTGGCATGTTCACGGTGTCCCCCTGCTCCGGCTCCATCGGTCCGTGGGGCCAGCAGAAGATCACAGTGGACTGCTTCGCGGGGCAGGAGGGGAAATGTGAGGAGCAGCTCTACATTGACATCCCGGGCAGAGACCCCAAGGAGAATCCCCTGGGCATTCCCTTCACCCTGATTGCCGAGTCCTGCCTCCCAGGTACCTACTGGCCACAGTGCCCTTGGTCACACCTGCTGCTGAGCAGCACCTCAGTGCCACAGTGCCGGATTATTCCAACCAGCGCCCGGCACCGACAGCACGGGTGGGCTGCCCCAGAAAGCTGCCCAATCCGGGCTGCAGCTGCAGGGCACGGCCGCTCTACGGCTGCCATGGACTGCAGACTGTGCCAGGGTAGGGACAAGGATCAGGGAGAGGCCCTCTGTATGGTTCCCAAAGAAGTTGACTCCCGCAGGTTCAGTGACAGAAAGGGCAAACTCAAATGCGTACATCAGATGATAAGGGGGAGGAGGTCTCAGGGGAGCATACAATCTTAGACCAATAGGGAGAAATTGGGGGTGGAACACAAGGCGGGGAATACAGTGTTTAAACCAATAAGGGGCTGCAGGGGAGGAGAATAATTTAAACAAATCAGTGGGGTTTCAAAGGATGCAAGATTGATAGGGAAGTGTCTAGAGAAAGAGGCAGGCTTGGGGAGGGATAGACATTCAATAGGAGGAGGAAGAGGGAACAGAGGGGCAGATCTTTGGAGAGATGGGCAGCCAGGGCAAACCCAATAACACAGGGCAGAAAGGAACAATCCATCAAGAATAAAATATGCTATGACAGTACAAATTAAGAAAGATTACAAAACTGACTGCTAGAAATGCATTACAATTAAAAAACACAATGCTACACCTCAACTTGCTGCTTGGATAGAGAGGCATGCTAGCCCTGGTGTCCCACCTTAAAATCCTCAGAGGTTCCAGCCCTCTTCAAGTCCACCAGTGGACTCACGCCTCCCAGGCTGAGAGGGATGCATGGAAGGATAAAAGGAAAGCAATGTTCTCTAAGACTGAGGTGGACTGAGCTCCATCCTCACAGCCAGTTCCCCCAGCCAAGGCTGGGCTTAGCAGTCACCCGGGCAGAAAGGGCTTATCAAGCCTTCTGAGAGGCCAGCAGGGTCCAGATAAACTCATCAGGGAGGCTTCTCCATGTTCATCCCTCTGGTGTGTCCCCAGGACTTGCTGAGGACGTGCTGTTAATCTTTGAGGAGTACCTGATCTGCAGCAGCACCAACCTCGACCGCAAGATGCAGTTGGTGAAAGGCACGGGCCTGTTCGTCAGAGATGAGAACAGGTTCATCTTCAACAAGGTTCTGGTTGGCCAAGAGGCAGAAGCTCATTTCAGTATCTACAGTGCAAGCAGCCTGCCGTGTGATGTGGTCCTTTCCATCAAACCCCTGCCTGGAGAGGTAAGAGCAGGAGGCCAAGGTGGTGGTTGCCCTCTAAGGGCCGGGTGAGAGCCTCTTTTGTTCTCCAGGTGCATTGCTTCCTGTGGCCCAGACTAGTCTTGATCAGTGCAGGTCAAACTGCA
Source organism: Melozone crissalis (assembly GCF_028551555.1). Classification (NCBI taxonomy): domain Eukaryota; kingdom Metazoa; phylum Chordata; class Aves; order Passeriformes; family Passerellidae; genus Melozone; species Melozone crissalis. Next base: position 16,779,453 of record NW_026535785.1, on the reverse strand, counting down.
GGGGAGAGCAGCAGAGGCAGGGAACAGTTGTGTGGAATTCTGCATGTCTCGGGCAAGGTTTTGGCTCACACCTCTGGGTCTTCAGAGGGAGAAGTGAATCCTTCGGAACCTCTCCTGGAAGCACACGCAGAGAGGGGCTCTTATGAGCTGACATGCCAGGGCTCAAAGCACAGCATTTCCTCAGGCTCCCTGGCTTTTCCTTCTCTTTGAAGGCCAGTTCTGGGTTAGTTGCAGGATCTTCCATGCAGTGCCCATCTCCCATATAGGCTGGGGCAGCTGCCAGCACTCCAAATACACAATGCTTTAGCACAAGGTCAGGGAAGGAGGGAGGAAGACACAATGTCTGGGGCTGTTCTCAGTAATGCATTTATGTATAAAACTGTGTCATCTTGAAAGGTGTTTTCTCCTAACACTGCTCTCTGGATTCCCCCAAGGAACAAATCCCTATCAACAACGTTTTCAAGTTGGATCCAGTCAAGATGTCCATTCCTGGCTCATCCTATGCTGTTGCTACAGTGACCTTCACCCCGCCAGATGAGCAGAACTACAACTGCACCTTCAAGGCTTCCCTTGTCATCCCCAAAGGGTAACTGACCCTGTGAAATATTCGGGAGGCCTCACTGATAGCTGCCTCTCCCCTGGAAAGGCACAGACCTCTTGTTAGCTCTAATGCTTTCAGTAGCCTCAGGAAGAATACTTGGCATGAGATGATCTGGGAGGCAGTAACTCTTAGATAGAGCAGAAAAATGAGGCTGATGGTTTAGCCTGTATGAGGAACTAAGAAGACAGGCAAATATTAGGTAGCCAACTGGAAGTTACTGAGATGTGCTGCAGCTGAGCTGGGGGTTCCAAGGACAAAGGCTTGGATGAAGCAGTTTCTGTACCAGCAAGTCAGCAGTCACACTTTCCTCTTTGTTTCTGCAAAATTAGGTGATCCTCTGTGATTCCCTGGCATTCATTAAGCTGTTTTATGTGAGTGATTGGAGCTGGTATGAAAGAGGAGTCTGGTTCCTCTGCTCTGGGACCTGTGTACTGGGGCTTTGGCCTGCTCTTCCTCAACCCTTTAGTGGCTGAATTGGAACAAGAGAAGTCTAATTGCTAATAAGCAACTGCTTTTTTACTGTTCATGGAAATGATATTTACTGATGGTGATGATGATGTGTTTTTGCCTTCTTGCTTTTGTACTGCTTTCATGCTGTGCTTTTGATTGTTGCATAAGTTCATCTCAGTGCAGCCAGGGGATTTGCCATATCTCATCTGGTGCCTCATTATTTACCTGCTGTACTGCATGATTCAATTAAATGAAATTATTTTTAACTGTTATTGTGGAAGGCTCTGGCTCTTTGGAGCAGATTCCTCTTGTGAATGGCCCTGAATGGATTGGGAGGAAGCTGGTGGGGGGCCGTGTTGTGGGGTACAGGAGCACCAGGCAGGGAAAACGCTGTGGCCTGCCTAGTGAGAAATGCGTTAGTGCCAGCCGAAATTGTTTCTGTGCCTCTTCTGCAGCCCTGTGAAAATTAAACCCCAAACCGTGACCTTCACCATCAGTGGGAAGGCGCACGAGGCGCAGCTGACGGTCGTGTGCCCCAGCGCTCGCAGCAAGAGGGGAACGGCCGTGCTGCGCTTCAAGAGGCACCGCGTGGGGACATCCCAGAAGCTGCCCCTGGTCGTCCGGAACGATGGCATCATACCTCTCAAGGTGGGGAGGACCTGCTCAAGGAATGGTCTGGTGTGGGAACGAGCGCTTGTGGCACAGGGGAAGGGTCCCAGAAAACACGGCAGACCTGGGAAGAGGTGTCAGAAATTCTTTTGAAGCAAGTGACTGACATCTGTTCTCCAAGAAGGGAATTCTTGGAAATTTTCCATCCAGTCTTTCTTCTTTAAGTTGAACACAAGAAAGGTTGTGGAGTATTTTCCCCCCGTCTCTCAGGTCACCTTTTGTTCTCATGGACATGTGTGATTTTCTAGTTCCATTAGATTGTATTTGATCCCAGTTTACTACATTTGAAGTAGACTTAGATGTGGTTTAATTACATTCTGCTCATTACTTTCTGTCCTGTTTGGTTCTCTGTCAGTTCTACCCAGATGCCTCTGAACGCCCTTTTTTCTTGTCTGGTTTGACTTCACTTTTGTGCTAAGTGCTGTTAGTAGTGGGAGAGGTGCTGGGCTGCCATGTGGGACCAGCAGCACTGTGGTGTCAGTCCCTGTGCCACCCTGTACTCACACCAGCATCATTGTGCTCTGGTTTCCCTTTTCTCAGTTTATGTTACGCCTGGAGCACGAGTACGGAGCGTTCTTCTTGAAGGGCAGGGCCTCCACACTCGAGGTATTCCGCACTGAAGATGAGGACTCCCTCATAAATGGTAAATTCATTACCCGTGAAATGTGATCATGCAAAGAGGGAAAACTCAGCCAAGCCTGCTCTTGGCTTCTCCGAGCAGCAGCCAGATGTTAGGCACAGTTTTGTTCCTTGGGCTCTCTGTCCCCCAAGCTTTTCTTGGGGCCTTTTTGCAGGGTTTCCTCCTAGCAAGTTGTAGGAAGTTCTTCTGTTCTAGATGTGGGGCGTTGAGTTGTGGGGGACTGTCACTACCACAGTGGACCCTCTGAGGTATTTGCTGCATGTAGGAAGGTACCAACCTGAACAGACACAGCCCTTGAGCACACAGCCAGCCAGCAGAAGCCAAAAGCACTCTTTGGCTCAGCTTTGCATATGGCTGGAGCTGGCTGGAAGCAGATGGAATGAGGGCTGGGCATCAGCCTGAGGTTAAGCTGCTTAAGTGGTGATGTGTCTGGAGGTGGCATAGGCACAAGGTGTCTTGTGAACATAGGAAGAAGGTCTGGAACTACTGGGGGTAGAACCTGTGCTTAGAAGGCAGCTGGCTTCAACCTCTTATTCCTCATATCTCCTATGGAAATATTTCCTCTGTACAGCTGTATCACCTAACTCTGATTTCCATTGCTGTGCAGGGAGCAAGCCCACAAAGCCTTTCTTCCTTCTGCGTCACGGGGAATCAGCAGAGTTTGATGTCATTTTCAAACCCACCCTGGCTCAACGTCTGGAAGGGGAGATTCATCTGTTGGTGGCGGACGCCTGCTCTAACAAGATCCTAGTAGAGCTGGTGGGTGAAGGCCACAGAGACAGATTCACCTTCAGAGGACTAAAGGAAGACACAGAGGAAAGGGATGCTAAGAGCAGCCTGAATAAAGACATCATTGATGGTAAGAGAGGAGAGGCTGCCAAGGTGGAGCAAGGAGGAGGACAATGTCTGATCATGTGTGTCCTCCCTCTAGCCAGGCCTGGGCTGTCACCCACGGGACTTGGTGGCCTGTGGGCGTGGCAGCCATGCATGCAGAGCAGTGTGTGCTGTGCTGCCCGTTGCTGGCTTAAGGATGTGTCAGGGTGTTTCCCTGGAAGTGGTGGGATGGGGAACTCCCTCCAGAGGGAGGAAGGCTTGGAGCAAGGAAGCACTGAACGTGCAGGTGTCTGTGCACGTGAGGGGGTGTGTGGAGCTCCCTGCATGCTGAGATCTCTTGCTCTCCTCCTTTACAGCTATCAGAGTGAATCACATGGACTTTGGGCACTGTCCTGTCGGGAAGTGCTGCCGCAGGACCTTCGCCATCAGGAACCGCACCCGGCACCAGTTCCTGCGCTTTGAGTGGGAGGCAGACGGCCCATTCCACATCTCCCCCAAGGTGAGCGTGGACTGCTCTGCCTTTCCCCACTGCTCAGGCCCTGCCCTGGTGTTCCCAGGAGCTGGCAGGGAGTCCTCACATGCCACTGATAGCCTGTTCCAGTGCCATGTAGGAGATGCAGTCCCTGGCTTGGCTGGGCCAAGGCTGCCAGCCTTGCAGCAAAGGCTTCATGTTATGGCAGGTGGCACCTTCTGTTCACACTTTTGTCTATCAGACTTTGCATAAATCCACTCTGAGGTGCAGATTCCTGGCACAGCTGCTTACCACATCAGTTCCTTTTGCTGGCAGTCCTGCCCTTGGCAGTGCTTCAAGTTTGGTCTTGACTCCCTGATTCCCCCTAGGTGGGACACCTCCGTCCTCGCCGTTCCAAGGAGATCAGAGTGTCCTTCAAATCAAATGTCCCAGTCACCTACAGGAGGCACCTTGTGAAATGTAAGGTGACCAAGATCGAGTTTCAGCTGCCACCAAGGAAGGTTCCGGACTGGGATGACCAACAGTGCATTGTCACGTGGAAGAGTACCCCCAGGAAAGACCCAGGAGACAAATTCTATAAAATGCAGAAGGTAAGAAGCAAAATGGCAAAAAAAGCCAACCCAGCTTTTACAAAAAGAACCACCATAACACCATCACTGCTGGCTGTGCAGCTCCTGCTTCCTCTGACATCAGACAGCTGTGAGGTTCACCAGCAGTGCAGTCCAGGGGAGAGGTGGATGCACAGTGACTGGATGCACTCACACAAGAGGGGAAGCCTTTGGACCAGAGACCTTTAGCTACACAAACCATCAGTCTGTGCCACAAGCACAAGTGTTGCAGCCCATGTTGAAGGGGGGCAATGTTTTATGATTTTATCCCATTTTATGGTGTTAGAAATGTCTTCATCTCATTTGGTGCCTTTTCACCAACAAGGACTTAAGTCTGCTGCACTCTGTCTCTTCTTTTGAAGCAGAGAGAAATCCACTTCTCCTGCATATGCTGGTGAAGTCCAAGTTTTGTCTGCATGGATACCAGAGAATTTGGTTGTAGTCTCTGTATTGTGTGGGATATCTCATCATGGAGTAGCTCAGGCACTGTGTGACAGTATGGAGGAGTCCAGAGAAGGATCATCTCCAGAGACTCCAGGTTTTATTTTCATTATTGCCACGCAAACTCATCTTGGGCGAAGGTTCATTCTGAGTTTCTGGACCATTTTAAGGCTTCTAAACCATCCTCTTTTCTATCAGAACATCTGCAGTTGGAGACTTTCCTAGTGAGATCTCTCACATCCCAAAATGCCCATCCCCAGCTCCCAGCAGTGTGGCTGTTGCTCCACACAAGAAATCTGGAAAGCACTTTCTCCTAAGATAAGGAAAAGGTGCTTTCTAGAACTCTTCAGTCCTGGGGTTCTTCATCTACAGAGCTCCAGCAGGGGAACTTAAACCAAATTTTGAGACCTGCTGGATTTATAGGGGACAGGAAGAGAGTCAGTCCCTCTACAAGGTTGAAGTACAGGGACTGGAACACAGCTATAGTCTCCGTGGGGATATTAACAGCTGTGGTAGTGACTGCTTGGATCAGTGGGTAGAAACAACTACTGTAGCAGAGCAGTCCCAATTTTGTCATCTTTCCAGGGAAGTAAAAGTGAATGGTCCTTTCTAGTCCCGCTATGAGGCTGACCTTGGAGGCCAGAAGATTCCCTTCCAGGCCTGACCTTCTGGGCTCTGCTCAGTGACCCCTCCCTCCTGTGTTTGCAGGTGGTCGAGCCAGTCCCAGAAACGGATCACACTGAGGTGGAGGGTAGCACCCAGGAGGCCGAGGTGCGCCTCAGTGCTGCTGTGGCCTACACCCAGCTGAAGACGAACACCATCGTGGTTCAGTTCAAGAACACCTTGCCCTTCCACACAAGGACAGCCACGTGAGTGCTGGAGGCCAGGCACTGCTCCTCCTGGGAGCAGGAGCTGCCTTTGCCCAGGGCTGGCCCAGTGCCTGCTTGCCACAACTCTGCCCCAGCCCCAACCAGCACAGGCCCATTGTCGTGCACACAAGGCCAAGCAGGAGATGGTGGTCAGGAGAGCCTCAGTGCTGCCAGACCTTTCTGCTGAGAGCAGCCATGGGTTTGCTCTCACTGCATGTCACCTGTCCTCATCTGCTCAGGAATAAGTTTGCAGTCAAACCAAGACCTAAAGTCCAGAGTAAGCCCCTTAGCTTCCATGTCCTGGGCACCATGTTGGCCCTTTCCTCTTAAAGATCCAGACTTGGAAATACTGTTTAGGGCCACCCAGGACAGCAGTCTGAGCAGCAGGGTTGCCTGGGGAAGAAGGTGCTCCTCAGCAGAAAGTGATACCAGGAGTTCCTCAGACAATGTTACTGTACTAATTGCTTTATATTTATTGGACATTTTTTTTTATTCCTCCTTCTTGCTTTTCAGTTTCAGAATTCACAACACAGGGAAGGTACCTCTGGAATACTACTGGGAGGAACCTACAGCTAGTAAACCAGTGAAGAAGGGATACTCGGTCGCTCTGATGCGTAAGGGCATTTCACCCCAAAACATGAATTGCTTTTTCATCCTTGTCCACACGTCCACTTTCATCAGCATCTTCCCAGCCGCAGCTGGAGAGTTTTCACCTTGTCCCTCTCTGCCTTTCAGCCTTTTCTGTTCTTGCTCTGCCCCTTCTGCTCTGCAAAGGAGCTGAGCCAGGCTCTGGGGAGAGCCACGTGCTGGGTCAGGACTGGGAAGGGGGACATCAGGTCATCTCTTTGAGAAGTCTGAGACTGGGAAAAGCAGTGATGTAACAAGTGACCTGCCCTGGAGCCACTGTCTGTGTGCAGTTCCTCACTCCAGGGCAAATGCAAAGTCACTGTCTAAAAGCAACTCTCCTGCTTTGGCACAGGAATGTGTGCTGCAGGCAGAGACCCTGCTCCCAGACACTATTTCCTGCTAGAATAAAGGACTTGGCCAGAGATGCTCCAAGTGCATCCCAGCTCTCTTCCACCTACGTGCAGCAGGAGGCGGAGTTGCTGGGAACACAGGTCTTTGAAAGGTGTTCTCTTGCTCCCTTGCAGGTCGGCTCCTCTCTTCTAAAATTATAAAGCATCGCAGAAAGCTGCTGCGTCGTTACTGGCGGCGGCTGGCCCGTCCTCCTAAAGTGCGGCGGTGGCCTGACAAGAAGCAGCAGCATTCCAAGTGGTGGCAGCAGCAGCAGCAGCAGCAGCAGCAGCCCGAGCAGCCAGCCCCTTCCAAGAAGAAGAAAAAGACAAAGCACGTCTCTCTACAGCATAGCAGTTCCTCCATGGAAATCTTCCCAGATCTGACCGATGAAACACCGGCGGCACTGTTCTCCATCGACCCCTACCGCGGCACCCTCGCTCCTGGCCAGATGCAGACCTTCCACGTGCGCTTCGCCCCGAAGGCTGTGGGCAAGTTTAAGACCATCATGGTGTGCAGGTGGGAAACGTCTCCACCAACTCACGCTACCGATGGGTGTCACTGAATCACAGGGTGGGACAGAGTGGAAGGGACCACAGTAGGTCATCTGGTCCCACTTCCCTGCTCAGGTGGGGTCGTCGCTGAGCACAGGGTTGTGTCCAGAGGGCTCTGGAATAATTCCAGTGAGGGACACTCCACACTCTCTCTGGGCAAGCTGTCACCTACACAGGAAAGAAGTTCTTCCTCAAGTTCAGGTGGAATTTCCTGTTCAGGTGCTGCCATTGCCTCTTGTCCTATTGCTGGGCATCACCAAGCACAGCCTGGTTCATCCCCCCTAACACCCTCCCTTCAGTCCCTCTGACTGGGATGGGGAGGTGGGCATGGAGTCAGGCAGCCCCAGAGAGGCAGCAGAAACACCCACAGGAGCACAGAAAGATCTGTGGAAGGCCAGATCATCTGGCCTTGGAAGGGAGGCACTGGGAAAAGACACCGTATGAAACATCACGCTCCCGGAAGGTTGCAAAATCTGGAATGAGAGATCTGGGCACCAGCCAGTCCCTAGCTCTGGTTCCTTTGGGGACAAGCAAGGCCTGCTTCTCTACATGGAACCCTGTGTGCTGTAGGTGGTTCCCAGGCACTTAACAGGTCATGGTCCTGCCCTTGCACCTCTGTGCAGTGAGTGCAGTTATTTAATGTGCTGCTCACTGCTTGCACAGAGAGAGGATGCAACACTGTGTGCTTTGCAAGGAGGCAGAAAAGCAGCTGGCTGGAAATGTTCCTCTGGCTAACACCAGTCCCCTTCTTCCTAGGATTCCTAAGCTGAGGCCAAGTCAGAAGAAGGTGCGGCTGATTTTGAGAGGCAGGGCCCGGGACAAGAAGAAGATGAGGTTTGGTAAACCCAAACGCTCGGCGTTACGGCAGGCAGAGGAGAGCCCGAAGCCCAAGAAGAAGGTGCACTGGAAACTGCCCCCTGAGTGAGAGCGTTTGTGTCAGCTGGAGCCTCCACAGGAGCCAGCAGCACCGTGCCTTCTGCTGCTGGTGGTCTCCCACCCTTCACCAGAGACCTCCGCAGCTACCCTTCCAGTGAACGCCTCTAGCTTATCTTTTAGTTACCTAAGTTAATTCACTAACTGTTGTTTAATTGTTGATTAAACAACTGGCAATAAATCGTTAGTTGTCAGCTTGTCTTGGTTGGAAAGACAGGTGTCTGCAGGACCTCTCTGGAATGGAAAATGTGACCCCCTTCCCTCCAAATTATTGTAACTGAAATTAAGGGGCTTTCAGGCAAAGATATGGGAAAAGGAGTAACAGTTCTTTACTAGCGTGTAAGGCAAACAAAAACAACACTGGTAGCAACAACAAACAGAACCAGATACCCAACCACGGCCTTCCCTTCGCTGCAGGCACTTCCCCTTTGCTGTAGTTCTGGTCACAGCTGGGCAGGGAAGGGAGGCAGCTAATGAATAAAGCAATTACTGAAGAAATTTTAATTAAGCTACACCAAGGAATACGCTGGCGAGCTCAAGCACTGTGTGATCAATTCGGAAGAACTTATTGCTGTGAGGGAGTCTATACAGGAATCAAACAGAGACTGAACAATGCTCAATTTGTTAAAAGGTAAATAAGAAAGTGATGAGAAAACACCCTGGTGAGGGAAGAGCCCTAGCCCTTAGATCCTTTCAAAATATGCAAATAAATTACACTGAGTTCCCCAGAATACAGAGGTGGAAATACCTTCTTGTAATAGTTGATCACCTCACCCACGGGGTAGAAGCCTTTCCCACCTCACCTGCAACTGCCTCCAAAGTGGCTAAGATGCTATTAGAACAAACCATTCCCAGATATGGCATAGTGAAAGAATAGACTCAGATAAGGGAACACACTTGAGAAATTTTACATTCTATATGTGTGGAATTAGACATAAATTGGAGATTTCATACCCCGTGGCACCCTCAAGGCTCTGGATGTGTGCAGAGAATGAATGCTATCCTTAAGAACCATATTACCAAATTAATGGTTGAAAGCAGATTAGCATTATTAGAGATCAGAACTGCTCCAAGAAAGGGCAGAGGAGTTTCTCCCAGTGAAATGTTACTTGGGTTACCTTATCTGGGAAGGGAGGAGGGGTTGCCAATGGCTGAAACTAATGACTCGGCTCTCAGAAATTATTTGCAGGCAATTGTACTCTCTCTCATGGATCTTAGAAGAAAAGAGTTGTTACCCCAAACATCACCTCTAGACTTTCACATACACCAGGTAAAACCAGGAGATTGGGTTCTAATAAACTTGGAATGATGATGCCTTAACAGCAGCATGGGAAGGTCCCTTTCAGGTACTTTTAACAACTGAAACAATTACCAGGACTGCAGAAAAGCTCTCACGCCTCTCAAGTCAAAGGGCCAGTGGAAGCTCCTCCCCAAACTTGCGCAGTGGTACAAGGAAGTGACCCTTAAAAGTTAATCTTCAAAAGATGATTTAATAGTGAACAGTCAAGGGCAAGACTGGACTGACCTCTGTATTTGCCACCTGAGAGCCTTTTGCTCCTCTGTGGGCTGCAACCCCTTGGGCGTTGAGCAGTGGGAATATAAGGCAAACCAGACTTTGACAAAAGAGGAATAGGAGATTATGTTCTAAGCCTCTGCAAATTGCTGGATGGAGTGTCATGGCTTCTATGCTTCACCTCTACATCCCTGCAGTGTGCTGTTCTAGTGCACAGAGCTCAGGAAACAGGTATGGATACCGAGGAAGGCAACCTTTGGTGCTACAGTCACCATCTGAGGTTTGCATCATCCCAGCAAGCACAGATGGAACTGCTGATGGCAGACACTGCACACAAGCGTATCTACATCCTGCTTTGCTTGAGTTGGAGGAGAACTATGGACAGCAACCAGAACTGACAAATCAGGAACTTTTAAATAGACTGAATTTAACACTGACCTCAGAAAAGACTAATCTTATTTATAACTGCTTCACAAAAGGAGCCAGTTAGTGCTGACCAGACAGGGTAATTAAATCAAGGGGTTCAGCAATAAAAGGATAATAAAAGGAAAGGGTGGATTGTGAGAGATGAGGTGAGATTTTGCTGAAGCCAGAAGGTTCTTAGGTTAAAGAATGAAAGGTGTTGGTTCTATGTGGTGTTGTTTGGATTTGTTCTGGTTGGTTTGTTGAGTGTTTGTGAGCTGGGAGGGGGGCGGAGTTGGAGACCTAAACAGAAGTAGGATGAGAGGGGAGGGGACCGTAAATTTGCAGATAACAGCAAGGTGGGAGCATGTGTCAACTTATTGGAGGGTAGGAGGGCTCTGCAGAGGGACCTGAACAGGCTGGATAGATGGGCCAAGTCCAACAACATGAAGTTTAACAAGTCCAACTGCCGAGTGCTGCACCTTGGCCACAACACCCCCTGCAGCGCTACAGGCTGGGGACAGAGTGGCTGGGCAGCGGCCAGGCACAAAGGGACCTTGGGCACTGGTCAGCAGCCAACTGAGCATGAGCCAGCTGTGTGTCCTGGTGGCCAAGAAGCCAGTGGCTCCTGGCCTGGATCAGGAATGGTGTGGCCAGCAGGAGCAGGGAGATCATCCTTCCCCTGTGCTCAGCACTGCTGAGGCCACACCTCGAGTGCTGTGTCCAGTCTGGGCCCTCAGTCTGGGAAGGATCTTGGGATGTTTGAGCATGTCCAGAGGGGGCAACGAGGATGGAGAGGGGCTGGGAACACAAACCCTGTGAGGAACCCCTGAGGGAGCTGGGGGTGCTCAGCCCGGAGAAAAGGAGACTCAGGAGACTTTATCACTGTCTACAACTCCCTGAAAGGTGGTTGTGGTCAGGTGGGGCCCGGTCTGCTCCCAGGCAACAAGTGACAGAAGGAGAGGGCACAGTCTTAAGCTGTGCCAGGGGAAGTTTAGATTAGATGTTAGAAAAAAAATTCTTCACTGAAAGAGTGACGGCACACTGGAATCGCCTGCCCAGGGAGGTGGTGGCGTTGCCAACCCTGGACATGTTTAAAAAAGAGTAGATGTGGCACTCAGTGCCATGGTTTAGTTGATGAGGAGGTGTTAGGTCATGGGTTGAAGTAGATGACCTTAAAGGTCTTTTCCAATCTAATTCATTCTGTGATTCTGTGAAAAGTTGGCAGTCGGGAGAGAATGGAAGTTCCTGAGTACCCATCCAATGGCAAAGGGGATAGGGACAGCCCCGACCAGGAAAGGCTACAAAAAGAAGCCATTTCCTCAGGGGGGGCAGTCTTGGTCTGTCAGGCAAGGGCAGCACACACCTGGCTCATTACTAATAGAGTATTCTTTTGCTTCCACCATTTGTCCCCACTGAATTGCATCTAAAGGTCCGTGCATTTCCAACACCATGGAGGTGGAATAAGGTGATCATTAAGGTCCCATCCACATTCTGTGGAAGGGACCTCCTGTGGTTCCTCCTCTCCCAACTATGGTTCTGTGACTGGTCACAAATGCAGCCCTTTCACGGTCCTTCTCCCACTGGGAGCTGCTCCAGTGCCGGAGTTCAGGCGGGACTGGACGGAATCCACGGAGCCTCCGCACATCTGGGGCAGCGCGGCCCCGCAGCTCCCGGCACAGGGACAGCCCGGAGGGGGAAAGGGAAAAAGGGAACTGTGGAAAACGCCAATAATTTGTTTTTAAAATTTTAAAAGTTTAATAGTAATACAATGGTTATAAAAATAGCAATACAATTAGAGTAATAATAATTTGGACACTTTGAATTAGGACAATATGAGACAATAGAGACAAAGAGTTATGGACGTCTGGGTACCTTTTTCTGGGAAGCACAAGCTCGAAAAAGGACACCCGTTAACAAAGGATTAACCCTTAAAAGCAATAATAGCCTGTTGCATATTCATATATTTCATACATGATGCATAAATTCCATTCAAACACAGGATTCTGTCTGGTCAGTGCCACCTTCTTCCTCTGAATCCTAACAGCGCCTTTGAGGCAGGAAGAAGTTCGTTTCTTGTGATAATGGGGCAATAATTTCTTTTTCTGTGAAAGATTTAGGTGTCCTGTGGCTGCTGTATCGCTGAGAGTCCTTTCTTAAAAAAAAAAAAAAAAGTATCCTCCATAGCATAGTTTCTATTCTAACATTTTTTAGCACTTAAAACTATATTTAAGAGAAGTAACACAGCATTACTTTCTAACACAACACATGTAATATCCATTTTAACATTTGCGAACAGCCAATCATGAAAAGCACGCATTTGTCACAGGAGCGATCGAGCGCCGAGTGGTGGGGCCGCGTCGGGGCCGGGCCGGGGGCGGTGCCGGAGATGGCGGCGGAGCGGGAGGAGCCGGGCCCCGCTCCCGGTGCCTGTCCCGGTCCCGGCCCGGGGCATGAGCGGGGCACGGCCCGAGGGTGCCCGAGCTCCGCTCTGCCCGCTCCTGGGCACGGCGCCATGGAGAGGGCCCGGCACCGCCTGAGGCAGTTCGATATCGGGGACAGGTTCTCCGGCCTGCCGCTGCCCAGAGCCGCCGTGCTGCTGCCGCTGATGGTGCGAGCGGGGCGGCTGCACCTGCTGCTCACCGTCCGCTCGCTGCAGGTACCGGGGGCTCCGGGGACCATCGGGGCGCGATCCCGGCAGCTGCGCCACCCAGTGCCCCCTGTTCCCGACCTTGTGCCCAAGGGCACGGCCGGGTGTTTTTACACTGATGTGATTCTGGTGTTTGCGTGCCAGGAACACGCCGGGATCCCGGAAACCCGTGACGGGAAATTAACATTTGCACAGCCGGCAATGGTTGCTTACTTAAATAAGGAAACTGACCACGGAGCGCAGCTTTGTTAAATGAGGTTTTTCAGTCTGCGGTTAATATTACTCTTCTCTCCCTTTACTATACAAAAGACAACAACCCAAGGGTGACAGAACTCTTTCTCCAGCATTTTGTTTTCTTCTACAACTCTTGTTTTCCGTCCTTGTGTCACATCAACTGCCTGTGCTCAGGAATTACTTTTTTCTGTTGCTGGGTCTTACTTAAAAAACAATCACAGTTACATAGCTGTTAAATGTAAATGTGTTTGTTACTGATCCTTGATGCACAAGCCTACTACTGGAATGTATTTAAAGCTGTCTTAGAAATAACTCACTTTTTGATACAGTCAGGAGGGGACACAGTCTTTGAAGCAATAACTAAATAATTTAATTTGCAATGAGTCAGCTGAGTCGGGTGTGTGTCTCCCTCCCCAAAGGCAGAAACACACACACACACACACTGACAAAATGGCAATCTTTTATCCTCTTTTGCAGTTGGGGCTCGTCCCATTGAGTGCCTACTCAGGAACTCAGGCTCTGCCGACTGCCAACTTTTCTGTCCTTTCTCTTCTCACCCTTCTCCCTGTTCTGGTTATGTCTTCAACCCTGCCCCTCTTCCAGTTCTCAACAACACCCAACAGATTAAACAAAACACATTTTAACCATTTTCCAACCATTTCCATTCTTTTGCTCTGTAATCTTTTTGGGCTGAAGCAAAATGTTATTTCCTCTCTCATGGGTATGTTATTTAATTGTGTCTTTCAAAGGTTTTTGCTCTTAGAGTATTTTGATCTTGCTCTACAAGTTGTCTGTCTGGATTAATCTGTCAGTCATTTACATAAACAAGATGATGCAAAATGTGAACTTTGGCATACTAAAGCAGAAGTTCCGGTATGAATTACACAATGGTGTACAGGTACAGGGTATTTTTTGATAGTGAGGATTTATGGATTAGCAGGAGATAGCTACCTCGGCATTTTCTTAGCTGGCTACTCTTGCTAAGGCATGTTTCTTCTGGTCTGCGGAATCCTAAACCACCATTTCCAGCTTCTTTGACTGGAAAGATAAACACAAAGGGATGCTGCAATACCAACACGTATCAGTGTGGATCCAATGAGAAACATAAACCTTGTTCTATTTAACAGTACTTTACTCCTTTACATTCTAGCTGAGAAGATCACCAGGGGACGTGTGTTTTCCAGGAGGTAAAAGGGAAGACACTGATAGAGATGACATTGACACTGCTCTCCGAGAAGCTAAAGAAGAAGTGGGTCTTCAGCCAGAGAAGGTGGAAGTCATCTGTAGGCTGATGCCTGGAATTGATAAAGTAAGTCAGCCTATCAGTACAGAATAAGTTTGGGTGGTTTTCACTTGTGTGGTTGGCAGTGACCTTTTCAAGCCTGGAACTGTCAAGAGGCGCCACTTCTTCGTGTGCCCAGCCCGTGTGTCCAGCAGAGGCCAGGGAAAGGGTTCTTGCCCAGGGTTTGGTGTTTGTGAGAGCAGCTCTGGGGCACCCCACAGCCAGCGCTGCCCTGTGAGAGCTCAGCAGAGAGCCATGAGAGCAGTCACAGCGAGCGGGTGATGGATGAGCAGCCAGGCTGAGAGAGGGGGGCTTGCTCAGCTTGAAGGCTGCCAGGGGATTTGGCTGCTTTCTTCTCCTGGCGTGTCAGAGAGGGGACGATACCAGAACTCTTCTTGAGGCAATGGACACAGCAGCGGCATGGACATTGTGATGAGATGCAAGAAAGAAATTCTCTTCACCATGAGGTCAGCCCAGAAGCAGAGCAGATGTTGCTGACAGGCTGTACAGTCCCCATCCCTGGAGCTGTGCAGGGCTCACTCTCCCAGGCAGGGTGGCTGCTGTAGCCTCACAGCTGCCCTGTCTGGTGTCTGCTGACTCCAGGGCTGTGCAGACAGAGAGGGGATGTGCACCTGGATTGTGTGCATCATCTTCCTCTAGCAGGGAGACTCCCAGAGGTGTCTTTGGAGTGTAGGTCACCATTTGTAAATTAACAGGTTCTCAATTTCAATAGCAGTGTTCAGTATTACATAGGGTCAGTTTTCCCATAGAACAGAGGCATTTCTGTTTCTGAAGATTATTTTTGTTTACCAGGTAGCACTTTATCACTATGCCTCCTGTTCTTCTATCTGATAGCAATATCCTCTCCCCATTAAAAATGGAAACAACTACTTTTGAAATTTTATTGCAAAAAGCTTTATTTAACTTCTTAAATTATTCTACATTTTTGTACAGATAACCTTAAAGCCACATAGCTCCATAGCAGTGTGTAAAAAGGATCATATTTTCCCTGTTTTCCAGCCAATTACTTCAGTCAGTAGGAGAGATGGTGAGGGTTTTGGACCATGAGCATTGTACATGTCAGATGACACTCTGTCTGCTCAGTGTATACATTCCAGGTGCTTCTGACTTGGACGAAATCTTTCCAGACTTGAATCAAATACCACAATCACTGTTTTGCTCTTCCTCCTTTCTACAGGACAGTGGTCTTTGTTAGTGTGAACAAACCGAACTAGCAATGTATCCTAAAGAATTTTGGTGTTCTGTTGATGCAAACTATGATTTCAGTGATTTTGCCTTCCCATGGAAGCAGGGATTACATTTAGAATTAAAATGTCCATAAATGATGTGTTTCAAAAAGTGTTACATTTTATGGCTAAATACATTGCAATAATATTTCTGTACCTATAGAAAAATAGTTCCATATTCTGGAAAATTCCTATATCCTGGGAAAACAATACAGAAATATGATCTATGATAGGGAAAATTTGGATTAAAATCAGAATTAAAAACGTCAGTAAGGAAGAGCCATGGGAAAGCATGCATGCTTTTGTACTTCTGTAGCAAACTGGCAAGCCTTTTTAACTGCTCTGTGATTATACAGGATGAACAGAGTATTTGTAAAGTCATTTTTGACAATACAAAAATATGACTTCAAATTCTTCAAGTCAAATTACATAGATTGCCATTAGGGGGACTAAATTGCATTGCAGTTGAAAACAGTTCATAGGCTTCTTGTACTCATTTTGTAACAATGAAATGTTTTTTTTAAGTAATGAACATTTTTACTCGGTACAAACATAAGTGTATGAGGGTTTTGTTGATTTTTTTAAATTTACTTATTTATTGTTTGTTTTTTTCTGTCTCTTTTTAGATGAATAACTTGGTGACACCAGTCGTAGGATTTATAGAGGAAACATTCCAGGTCACTCCTAACCCAGATGAAGTGAGCGAGGTTTTTGTTGTGCCTTTGGAGTACTTTGTCAAGCCCTTAGATTACAAGACCTTCTCTTATAAAACCTCCTCAGGGTACTCAACTCGAGTACACTGCTTTACATACCATGACCAGGAACACAGAAAGTCATTCAAGATATGGGGACTGACTGCACACTTTGCTGTATTTCTTGCTCTTGTAATTTTTGGAGAGAGACCTACCTTTGAAGTGGATTATGATCTTGACAACTTATTTTCATCCTCTGAGAATTACTTCACTAATTTGTATGCATCTATACATGAAAGGAAGAAGAGTAATCTGTGACAACATGGTCTGGTCATGAATTTATTTTGAAAGAGGAAAAAGGAGGTTGGTTCATTTCCTTTGTACCTACTTTTTGAAAGCTACACTTGAATTTCATCGGAATTGGGAACTTTAAGATGACGATCTCTAATTAGATTAATACAATTTTTAATCTAAGAGCTGTGAGAAGCACACAATATTTTTTTATGAAACAGACTTGAAAAGGTCTGTTTCAGTTCTTTCTCAGTTTCAGTGCCTTTGTTCTGTGTGATCAGAGATACTTTCTGTGCTTTGTTTTGTCTGTAATGAGATAATACTATTTGATGGAAATTGTGTCTGAGTTAGCCTAGGAAAGCTTTCAGGGATCTGTCTGCCTCTTACATGTGCCATGCATGGACAACATGATCCATACAGTCTTGTGGGGTGTCTTTGAGCACTTACAGAATGCACAATAAAAGTACAAAAGGTTTCAGGTGCTTTCACAATCTTTTTTTGTTTTGTTTGGGTTTGTGGAGGGAAGAGGGCAGGTCAATATGTGCAGTGAATTTTGGTTAATTTAACATTTCTCACAAGGCAATTCCATAGGCTATGGAAAACTCAGGATACAGACAACAGGACTGAAGTTTGTCCCTCACCATCTTGTTATCAAATCTCACTCAGCTGCTGGCAGGAGCCTTCTGCAGGACAGAAAAGTGGAGGTGAGGATTCATGAGGACAACCCACCAAATAAACAACAACAGAGAGGGGTTCAGAACGTACAAAACAGCCCCTGAAGAATCGTCAGAGACCAACACTGCACAGCAAGAGCCTCTGAACAGTTAATGACTGAATGCTCCACGCCAAACACACTGAAACCTGAAGACAAGATAAAGCAGTATAAATTTGAGTCAAGAAGTTGTTAGGAAAATTAATCCACAAACATCAGAGGTTTATGTCCAAAAAGGAGCCAGAGGAGTCCTTTTACTTTATTTGAATAAAGGGAGAGGCCATGGGGCATTCCCCAGGGTCTCTCCAATTTTTGGAGGACACAGCCTCCTTTTTATCCCAATTTCCAGCCACATTTCCCTTCTCTCTTTCCCCCTTGGCTGAGGTACTTGAGAGCTTCAGACTCCCCAGTATGCCTGATACCAAAGATTTTCCTCTAAGGTATAACCCTCCCTTTTAATTTTTAATTCTTATGGAATTTAGGGGGGGGGGGGGGTTCTTCCCCATTGTTTTCTTTCATCTTTCAATGTCCAATTTAATTTAGCGGCAAACCTAAAGTTTATTTGTAAAAGCAAATCTCTTTTTCCATTCATCAATCAGTGGAATCCTTCCCATTGTTTATCTCCTAGTGCTGGTTTTATCTACCAGCAGACCCACAGCTTGTTTGTAAAGACAAATCTGCCATTCCTCTCAAAATCAGTTACCATGATAGCACAATCTGGCCAGTGTGTGATCACAGCTAGAATCCCCATTGCTTGGCACAGCTGGCACCTGTGCAGTTAGTTGGGAGCCAGAGAGCTGCAAAAAGGGGTGCTGCTGGGGATGCTCCTCTTGTTAAACTCAGCAGCAAAGTGGCACAAGTTAGAGCAGTGATTTTCACTTTAGAACACCTTTGCCTTTGGGAGTGCACCTCACAGAGGCTGCTCTTCTGGAGTTTGAAATCCCATTTTGGATGGGAAAGCATCCAGAAGGCAGAGGAAGAGCATCAGGGGAGCCCTGCAGGGTTCCCTTGCATCTGGCCAGGAGCAAGGGCTGAAAGGCTCCTGCCACCCTCCCCTGTGCCACCTGAGCTCCTTGCATGCCCCAGCAGCTTCCTGGTGCCTCTGGCTGCAGATCCAGCTAAGATCCAGTCCTGTCCAGAGATAAAATCCTGAAGCAGCTCCACAGGTGCTTTGTTGCTTTGTCCCTGTGAGTTCTGCAGTTCCAGTCTGTAAACCTGCAGGTTTCTAGCCTAAGCTGCTCATGTTATATTAGACCTGCTTATATTTTATACTGCACTGACAATATGTAGATACTGTATTGGCAATAAGTTCAGTCATAATGACCCACACGATCAGTGCCACACATCTCACACCTGACCAAGAGTGCTCTCTCTGAGCCTGCCGCAATCCCCAGGGTTATTGGGCCAAAGTACCCCAAGGTAACGTGGCTGCTCTCAGACTGTCATCCATGACCATCCTAAGGGTGTCACTGCCTTCATGACAGGGGTTTAGAGCATTAGCTCTCCAATTCCAGTGGCAAGGGACAGGTGGGACTTCAAGTAGTGGTTAAGGGTGGCTATAAAAGCTCCAGGTGCTTCCCAGAGGTGGAAAGGATCCAGTTCTCTGTCCTGAAGAGCTTTACTGGGAGAAGAGGAAGACAGTGCAGGATCTCATGGAGTTTGCACCATGCCTGGGCAGGGCTCAGCTTTCACAGATTTCTTCCCTAAGAGATTCCTTTCCCTCCTTTATTGGTAAACAAGATGTGCCAATGCCAATCCTCGAGGTTCTTATGGCTCTGTAGGTTCTTCAAAGAGCTTCCCAGTTTCCCTTGGTCTTCTCAAGGTTTGTCTTCTGAAGAATATTTGGATGATTCAGTTTCTTTATCCTCAGCTGAAATCTCAAGGTTGGCAGTATCACTAAAGAAGAAACCACATCATTCCCATCATACAGGTATAGAAATTGCCTTTTTTTTAAATAGTATTTTTTTCTGCTTAACCTCTGTATTCCAGAACAGGAGAGAAATACTTTATGGAATCATACACCAATAAAAAAAGTAAATGAGGGCTATCATGAATAAGGCCATTTGGAGATCACAAAGTTCACCAGTTCAGTTGCCCTTCTTGCCATTTACACAGCAAATGAAGAAGAGTTTGCTGGTGCTTGGCCCTTCACTGACTCTGAATATTCTGCTCACTTTCTAGGTAGAAACCCTTGAATACACATATTTCTCTCAGTCACAAAAGAGAACACACCACAAGCTCTCCAAATTCAGCAAGTGGCCCAGAAATGTTGCAATCTGATTGTGGCAGTACCTATCTGAGAGCTCCAAGTGTGGAGGATGGGCTGGCCACAAGCAAAGGCAGCTCTGGGAGGGAGCACAGCTGCTACTCCTCCAACTTCCCAAGTGGGAATAACCCTCCCACCTGTTCCACCAGACCCAGTGTGCTGCTGGGGGAGCCCTCAGCTGAAGGGGCCTGGGGAGATGTTGGACACTAGCCTGTTGTTCAGGTGTGACAATCAGTGACCCATCAGTGACTCCATCATCACAGATGGTCACAGACGATTCATCCTTTTCCTTTTCTTCTTCCTCTGGGTTTTTTTCTTCCTCTTGCAGTATCTCCTCCTCTTCTGAAGGAAAGAATTATCCATAAATAGAAGGCAAGGCACATTGCCAATCCCATTGAAGCTGAGAAGTCCCACTTCCCCAACACTGGCCTGTCCCAGAAACAATGGATGCTGCTGCTCCTCTCTGAATCCTCATGTTCATTCTCACTCACAGGGCATCATCTCATCCCCTGCAATGCCACGCACATCCAACCCTGCCAAAAGCCCTTCCAGCCTCTCTCACAGCTTTCCCAAGCTTTTCTGCCTGGCCATCATCTTTCCAGGCCTACAGCAATGTGCTGGCAAGATCCTGGGAAAAGGATCCTGGGAAAAAGCCTAAATGGACTCAACTGCTCAAAACTCAGGAGGCAACCAGAGAGGCCAAAGTGTTGGTCTGGCAGCTCTGCAACTTCCAGGCTTGTGGAGATGGGTGTGAGCTGCCTGATGTGTGATGGCAGGGGGAAACCAGGGGATCTTCCTGGGAGCCAGCAGACAGTGCTCACCTTTCAGCTTCCTGGGCCGGTACTTGGTAACCCCAGGGAAGGTCCCCTTTCCCTTCAGGGTGATTTCTGCCGGTTCCAGATGAGCCACTTGGACCTGGAAAGTCTTGTGGAAGGCTCCCAGCTTTCCTGGCAGATAATAGACCTTCAACACTTGCTTCTGGCCAGGTGCAAGGGAACCCTGCAGGGACAGGAGAGGAGGAAGGGACTGCATCAGAGCTTTGCTGTGGGATGGCTCAGGGGACAGACAGGCTGAGGGGACAGGTTCTCATCCAGAAGAAACCATCAGACCACATCACTTTCTACCTTCCTTGTGCCCAAAAGCTGGCATCTCCACCCCTGGGGTGCAGTGTGTGCTCCTGAGCCTTCGCAGGGCTGCAGCCCCAGCATGGCTGGGGGGTTTCCCCCATTTTTTTCCCTCTTTTCCCCCCTTTTTTCCTTTAATTCTCTCCTGGGCTGCCTGACAGAGGGCCAGAGGCAATGACTTGTGCTACTCACTGTGGTGGGCACGACCACGGGCACTCCAGGCAGAGGCTTTGCTGCAGTGCCAGTGCTGCAGTTTGGCACCACGAAGGTGAATTCCATGACGCCGGTGTTCCGCAGGGTCACCTGTGCTTTGAGGGCTTTGTTAAACCTCTGCAGAGAGGACAGAGCAGGGAGAAGTTACAGACACAGGCCTGATGCTGGCAACCTCCTGCCTCTTTCATGGCACTGGAAGCACACAGCCACAGTGCAACCCCACAACTACAGAGAGGTGTTAAAGCCTCGGAAAGGCCAGCAATAAATGAACCAGGGGACCAGGTCCTCTGCACTCTGAGGGGCCACCAACAGCCAGGAGAAACAGAGGAGGTGGCACTGAGATGTGTGAGATGAAGCCAAAAGCTTATGGAGCTAAAGAATGGAAGTTGTTGGTTCTGCATGTTGCTGTTTGCAGTTTGGATTTGTTCAGGTTGGTTTGTTGGGTGTTGCTGTGAGCTGGCAGAGGGACAGGGTTGAAGACATGACCAAAAGGAAGGAGGATGAGAGGGGAGGGGACAGAAAAGTTGGTGGTCAGAGAGAATGAAAGTTCCTGAGTGCCCCTCCAAGGGGAAAGGGGCCAGGGACTGTCCCAGCTAGGTACAGAGGGGATACAAAGATTGCCTTTTTGTTGGAGGGTGTGTTTGCTCCTCTCCGGGGACAGGGAGACACACACCCAGCTCGGCTGAATTGTTGCTAATGAACAGTTTTGTTTTGCTTTGACAACTTTGTCCCCATTGAATTGTATCTAAAAGTCAGTGCATTTCTGAGAGGCATTCCAGAAGAAAAGGCAGCTGCATGCAAATATTGGCAAGAAACAGACAGGTGACAAGAGAGACACACAGGACAACACAGGCAGTGCCAGCAACTGGAAGTATCTGTGGACTTTAAAGTGAAAAGAAGTAAAGTGGGGATTATTGTGGGACATTGTTTTCAGGTACTGAAGTGACTGAAAGCCCAAGTTCCTCCCTGGACGATTTTGTGGATCAAGCCAGAGCATTTGACAAGAGCATCTCCTTGGAGCTCAAGCTTTAGGAGCAGATCAGTGGGGGGGTATCCCAGGGACAGGTCCCTCTGGACATCTTCCCTGGGAGCCTTGTGCTCCCCAGGAGGCAGGGTCAGGTGCCTTGGAGAGGACAGTGTCCTGTCCCTCAGCCAGGGCAAGGGAGGGAGGGGTGGGGATGGCCATTTCAAACCAGCTGGGATGCTGGACTGTCTCTCACAGGTTGTGTTCCCAGCCCCAGAGCCAGCAGAGGAGCCGAGAGGGGGACAGAGCCTGGGATGGAGGTGGCCACGACGCCAGCCAAGGCAGGAGCAGCCTGTGGTACCTGCAGCCCCCAGTCAATCTCCTGCAGGTCCAGCTGGTAGCTGGGGCACGAGGCCTCCCCGGTCAGCACCACCTCGTAGCTGGGGCCTCCCTGCACGTGGCACAGCGCCCGGACACGCGCCACCACGTTGGCGTGCCCAAAGAAGGTGAAGGTGACCTGCTCGCTCTCTCCTGGCTGCAGCTCACCCCACAGCGGCCGCACATCAAAAACCTGCAGGGAGGGGAGATGGAGATGGTGAGAGTGGAAATGGATGCAGAAGAGCAGCTGTGTCCTGAAATAAAGCAGAATCACAGCCGGAGGGGCCTATTCCCCAAACACAGCCAGAATCACCCTAATCTCATCCTGTGTCCATGCCACTGACCAGTGGAGAGACCATGGGGAAAATCTTCTCCCATAATCATTTATCCATGAGTATAGACTACATTAAAGTCAACCAGAATGTCTCCTGGCAGCAAGAAATTCTCTCTGCTGCAGAACTTGTCTTTGGAAACACTTCTCACTGTCTTCAGAAAACCAGGAGACTTGGAGGTGGGAGCCCTTGGAGCTGGGGGAAGGCTCATCTGACTTCTGAGGCCTTTCTCCCTCTCTCTGACTTTATGTGTTGTTCTCTCAGGCTGCTACAGCCAAAGTTCCTACAAAAATGTCCTGAAAACCACCTGATGAGGTAAATGGGAGCAATGCCCTCCACAGGGGCTGCACAGGGAGCATCCTGGGGCAGCCCTACAAAACATCCCACATGGCCTCTCCAGCAACCACTGGCTTCAGCAGAGCTTTGTGATGGACTGGGAGGGATGTGAGGCCCCTCTGTGAGCACTGCTGAGGGCCACCAGTGGCACTGGGGCTACAGAACCACCTCCCACACTGGAAACATGGATGTGAGACAAATTCCCACTTACCTCCTGCATTCCCAGCTTGGGGTGCTCCATCTCTGAGAACCAGCTCAGTCCCCTCATCCTCACTGGCCTCTGAGACGCCCCAGGAGTGGATGACAGCCCCTGGAAAAAGCACCACAGGCTGCAGTGAGCTGGCTGCTGTGAGCAAGATCACTCTGCTGCAGGCTCCAGCACCTCCCACACCAGGAGCAGCTGGAAAGGGGCCTGGGCACAAACCAAGGGTGACAATGTCCAGGCCATCAGTCGAGTGTGGGTCCAAGGCCAGCCACAGATGAGACCTGGGCTCCATCTGCACTTGGTACATCAAACTTGCCTGAGGGAACTGGGTGCCCCCAGCACTCAGGCAGGGAGGGCTGGAACTACATAGTCTCTGAAAGTCCCTTCCAAGCCAAACCATTCCAGGATTCCAGGATGGCCACTTGAATTTCCCTGGTTTGCTTGTGCATACATGGCAACAACCAGGAAATAGAGATAATTTTTGCTTCTATTTGAAAACATTCAGCCACACTGTTCATATAGGGCTTTGTTTCTCCTGATTCAGAAAAACTGTGCAGTGTAGAAACAACTGGTATTTGTGTGTGAGCAGGTACAACCCTTCTCCAAAAACTTAATGCCAACACTGGGCTTTTGAGAAACTCTTCTGCTTCCTTACATCTTTTTTTTTAATTGCCCCATGAGCAGCCTCTGTTCCCCCTGATGCACAACAAGGGGCCACTTCCCACTCCAAAGTACTAATGTTCACCAGACAGATCAAAGGCCTTTTTCCTTGTTTGGAGGAAGAGACAGTGACTTTGCAAAGTCTTGCTTTACAAAAGCCAGCTCTGGAGCTGTCACTGCAATACCAGCTTTTGGGTGAAGGCACAGATGTGAGTGCCCTAGCTGGGTTTGGAAGGGGCTACGTGGAGATCAGGACTCTTCATGGACTGACATACATGGGAAGCTGGAAGCCCTCTCATCATGATGCAGATAAAGACCTCATTTTACATTGTAAAGAAATTAAGCCAAAAAATCCCAAAGTCATCATAGGTCTGTAGGATCTGAGTGAGCTTCTCGGAGCAAAACTTTCCTATTTCCACCTCCCCAGACCCCCATGTCCAACTGCTACTTTCAGGGCACAGGACAGAAGGGCAGCAAAAAGGGAGGTTGGCATGAGTATGACTTTTTGGTGGCAAGTTGAGAGGAGGCAAAGCAAGTGGTAGGTGCACAAGAAAATCCACCTCTGATTTCAGGGAATGTTCTGCATCTTCTGGCTCCTGGTCAGAGTCCTCCTGAGCAGAATCCTCCTGGTAGGAGTCCTCTTGAGCAGGATCCTCCTGAGCAGGATCCTCCAGGGCAGCATCCTCCTGGGCAGGACCTTCCTGAGCAGGATCCTCCAGGGCGGAATCCTCCAGGGCAGAATCCTCCAGGGCAGGATCCTCCAGGGCAGAATCCTCCAGGGCAGAATCCTCCTGGACAAAATCCTGCCTTGTTTCTGGGGTTTCGGTCGGCTCCTCCACGCTTACAGTCCTGGAGTATCTCCGTAGAAACACTCTCCTCTTCTTTGAAAACCGTGGCTTGAATTTAGGTGGTGAAGGGATGAACCTGGAAAATAACATAACTGTGATGGTGGGCCTGTAGTGGGGGAGAGAGGTGCCTGCAAGAGCAGCTCCTCACTGCGCTGCAGCCCCTGGCTGGGTGCTGGTGTGCTGAGCTCAGTGACAGCCACTCAGAGCCAGGCTGGAGCAGCTCCATGCTGGGAGCAGCACGGGGGTGATGATGCTCATACCTGATGGTGTTCACCTGGCTGTCTGTCAGGAATGACCAGTGGTAGTTGACAGGGAGTGGGCTGCAGTTGGTCATCTCCATATTCAACTCTTGTTCAGTGTCATTTATGATGCAGCCAAAGTCCACGGCCTTGGTGGGGAGGTGGAGATTTGGGAAGTAGACTTCCCCCCGAAGAGGGATCTTCTCCACATGAGGATGCTCCATGAAGCTCACCCTGAGAACCTTCTTTATCACCCAGCTGATCAGATTGTTCTTATAAGCTGGGTTAAAGCGGATGCAGAGATGAAGTTCCTTCCCTACACCCACTGTCAAAGGCTGCAAGGAGATGAGCAGTAATTAATCACCTGTGGGATGATGTCCCAAGGCCTGACAGCAGCAAACAGTAAATGCTCCAAGTGAGCCCAGCATGGGCTCCTCAGTTCATGGTTCATCTCTCTACAGCAGGGGTCTGACTGCAGGCACCACAGTCCAGTCCAGGATCCCTCAGGCTCCCGTTGCTGTGCTCAGCCCCAGTCCAAGGGGGTGGCTGCTGGAGAGCTGGCATGCTTTCCAGGAGACACCTTTACTGCATGCCTTGCCTCAATCTGCTTTCCCGCTCCCCTCTCCTCATGTTTTAGAGCCAGCATGCATGTTACCAATTCAGGTAAGATTTTGATTCCTTCAGCAGCTCTGCTGATTCAGTTCAGGCCAATCCACTGCTGACACTACAGAATGAGCTTCTCAACTTGAGGAGCTCCCAGCAGAAGTGCAGCACCACATCCCTCCTCCTCAAACCCCACTGCACAAGCCCACAGAGGCTCACCTTGCAATTTGCAGGGAGGGGCTTCCGGTTCACATTGCAGACCAGGAAGGGCTGCTCCAAGTCCAGCACCACGCTGAATGGCAGGGAGCTGGTGTTTTTTAATGTCAGCGGCTGGTACTGCAGTTTCAGGACATCACTGGGTTTCTACAGAAACAGGAGACAAGGGAACACAACCTCAAGTGCCATAGACCTCCTTCCCTTTCCAATGCATTTCACATTTTTCAGCCCCAAAAGTGCATATATTTCTATTTACTTCCAGCCAATTTAAGAGTTACACCTTTTAATGCCAGGATGCAATGGGGTGACTTTACCTTTTCCACACGGAAAGCGATGGCTCTGGGGGACATTTGCACTGCAGGGCAGATGAAGTTGCAGATGACATCCGTTTGCAGGATCTGTTTCTTTGCTGTCTCTTTCCCCACCACAGCGTGGCACAGCAGCCGCTCCTTCACCTCCTGCACACAAAATTCCCTTGTGTCCCAGTGTGTGCTGGCAGGCCCTACACCCCACACTGCCTTGCCACCCACCCATGGGCCCCATTCCTGCCACTTGTTATTAGGGACTGAAATTAGTCTCTGCTCTCCTCAACAGCTCTCTTTTCTTTCTGTGCTGCCATCTATTTATTCTAAATATCTCTGCCCAGGGGTCCTGGAGCCAGGGAATGCATACCAGACTTAGCTGGCAGCTTCTCTGCAGAGTTTCATTTCCCCTGGAAAGAACAGTCCAGGTAGGAGAACACTCCCAGACTCTGCTAAAATCTCCCCCTCTGAGTTGCTCTCCAGGGGTGCTGCAGAACCTGGCTGTCCCTGGGACACCAGGGCTGGCTGAGAGACTGGGGCAAGCAGTGATAGAAAAGTTGACCAAAGTCAAATTGTCAATTCTGATGATCCCTGTGAACAGTTTCCTGCCTGGATGGACATTGCACTGATCATTAGAGCTAGCACACTATGTTTTCCCCCTCCAGGACTGATAACTAGAGCAGCCCTGTGCCCAGGTTTGTCTTCAGAGGAAAAGCAATGCTGCTCCCAGATGCTCCTGCTATTCCCAGGGCATTTGTTTTACTGCCTGGGTAAAGGGTTTTTCCCTCAGAAAAAGCACTTGACAGTAGTTTAATTTGCTTCCTGCCTGGGCTTCTAGCCTAAGTGCAACTTCTTTTCTCTGCTCTCCCTTTCTGCCTCAGCACATGACACAGGTAAGCCCTGTTTGCCTAAAGGAGCAGTACTTCCTTCAGTCTGTATTTTGGGATCAGCAAGTTGGGTTTATGGTAGCTAGGGAAACACAAAAGAGCCTTTACAACTGATGGTGGCCAGCAAGGAAAGCAACTGGCCTTGAAACAGTTTCTTGAAGTCACTTGCTCCTTGTGCCAGGCCAGTGTCAAGGGGCTGCAGAAGAAGCTGCAGTGGGGGGGATCTGATGGGAAGGCTCAGCCCTGGGCAGGGCCTCACCTGGACAGTGCTGGAGCAGCCTTCCAGCACCATGTCCACAGTCTGGCCCGGCCTCAGGTCCACCTGCACTGGGCACAGCTTGAACACGGGGCTGCCAGGCCTGGGCATGGGGGGAGCCCCTTTGCCCTGGGTGCCCGCGGGGGCCGGGGCCCGAGCGCTGCGGCGGAAGGTGCGGAACCCTTCCGTGCTCCAGTAGAGCCGCTGCGTGCGGCGGCCTCTGTTCGTCAGCTGGAAGTGGTAAAAGCAGCGACTAAAGCTGCAAGAGAAGAGAGATGGAAAATGTCACGGGAGCTGCTATTTCCCTGGCATCACTCAGCTTCAGCTTCACCCTGATGGCATTCCCTGACTGCGCACTCTGCAATAAAACCTCTGCCCAAAAGGCTGCCCAGGCTCAAAGCTTCAGTCCTGCCAGATCTTCCAGCTTTTCCATTTCTGTGGCTTTCCAGGATATCTTGATATTTGACATATTTCTAAATAATTCCTGTGGTTTCATGGAAACAGAGCTGGGATCTTGAGTACTGAAGATCTAGCCTGAAGGGCTATGGAAAAATTGTTCCTTGCTGAACACACAGGAGATGTGGAAGTTTCTAGAGTCTCCTACCTGAAGCAGGACTTCAAGTCGAGCTTTGGAACGAGAGGTTTGTCCGTGACAACTGTGGTGCCAATGCCCACAGCCTGGAGAGAGATGATGGTCACAGGGTTGTTCTCAATTAACACCTTCACCTTCTCCTGGAATTTCACTGTGTCATTCAGGTTAGCTACGATAGCCACGGACACCTCAGAACGTGGGGGGACCACTCCTTTGCTGGGCTCAATCCTCCAGCAGGAACGTTCCACAGCCTGCAGGAAAAGCCAAACACAAAGTTAGATGGAAGCCATGGACCTCGCTCTGCTGTGAGGTGCAGAAAACGGGAAGGCTAAAGAGATGAGTATAAAAACCATAAACGTTTAATTTCCCTAAATGTAAGCTATGGTGTCCAGCACAGCAACTCCCCAAGAGCTTATACAACCTGTATTTTACCTTCCTTTAACATACTCGGGTCATTAGCCCTGTTTTGCTCAACCCAAGGGAAGCTCCTCCTCAGGAGAAGGTAATTCCCCCTGCTGGCTCTCTTTGGAATGCTTGCCAAGGAAAGCTGTTTACTCCCTGCTGGCTTCCTGGCAGCGGAGCTGGGTGTGCACAAAGGCTCATGGCTGGAGGAAGGCAGGACTGCTCAAATCCCAGCCCAGCAGCCACACAGCTGGAGGACACTGCTGAGAGCCTGTAGAATCACTCTGCAAAGCCAGCTGAGCAAAATCCCAAATCTCCTTTCCCAAGGGGCCATCAGTGCTTCTCAACACCCCTAAAGGACTGAAGCCCTCACTCCCCACCAATCATCAGCTGTAGGGAGGTGCCCCAGGGCCCTCTGCTTTGGAAAAGTCACCTCTAAGTGCTTCTAGCAGAGCAGGAAAGCAGGAAGCAGAAAGAAAACTGGACAACATGTGCTCTGTGGGCATGGCCCACTCTTCCCAAGAGCTCTTGTCATCTGCTTTCTCATGGACTTCATGGACTGAGCAAGGGAGCTGGAAGGTGCCCAAAGGAGGGGGAAAGGCCTTGCACCAGCACAGCTGTACAGACACAGCTCTGCAGGTCTGGCCCTGGCAGGAGCATGTGAAACCCAGCCTTTACACACCATGAGCACCCAGCCAAGGTGCACTGCTCCCTGCAGAGGCTGAAAGCAGAACTCCATTGTGGAGTCAGGAAAAACTGCCCTGCCAGTCCTCCACTTTCAGATAATGTTTAACTCCTAAACAGCTGGAAAAGCAGCAAGAGGAAAATTCACGCCCCTCCTCCTTGGCCCAGGAGGCTGAGCCTGAACTCTCGCACAACACCTGATGATTTATCCACAAATACAAACAAGTCCACTTGATCAGGATTGGCTTTAACCAGCTCCAGAAGTTGAACTCATCCAATACACAGAAAATCAAATCTCTTTTCAAAGCTTTTTTCAAGCCTTCCACAGATGCCCCCTCCAGCAGGGAGCACATCCCACTCAGCCCCAAGCCACGTACCCTTCCTGGCTGCTCCTCCTGCCAGAGGAGCAGCTGCAGCTCCAGCCCTGCAGCTTGTCCCCCTGTGTAACCTCCAGGAATGAAACAACCTTCTCTGCAGGTGATCTCCAGAGCCATTCTGCAGTGCTACAGAGACCACAGGCTCTGGGGGTGCACAACCCTCACAGGTGCATTTGTTTGCAACAGCACCACTGGTTTGACCCACAGGAGTTGTGAAACTTGCCTCCTCGTGAGCAGTTTGAGGGCAGATCTCACACCCTGCTTTCTGCCATTAACACAAGTCTGGCACAAACAAATGCAGATGGAATGGGGAGTCCATGGGGAAATCCATGCCCTCTTAGGAGCAAAGGGCCACAGGCTTCTCTTGATCTCAGAGCTCCAAAAACATGACTTGCACAGCTCAGTATTTTCCATAAAATAAAGAGAGAACTTGCAAACATGATCCAGACTCATTTCTGCTCCAGTCTCTCTGCAAACTATTTCACAGAGGCATGCCTGAGATCCTGGCTCCTCTTGCTTGCACTTGGATGGAATATCTTTCTTCCACTCACACAGAACAATACAGAAACACTACATACAAAAAACAAGTCAAGGGCTGCTGGTAACCAGCACCTGTCCCTGGAAAACAGCCCCACAAACACTTACCAGCTCCACCTGGAAGGTTGCAGGAATCTCACACTGATTGGCGAGGTGGAGAGTTTTGGAACAATCCTCTAGGACTGGGATAGAGCCGAAGTTTATCTCCCTGGGATGGACATAGACAACGGGGCCCTGGCCAACGCACTCTAAACGGATTTCCTGTTCCAGGAAGAAGGTAGGAAAGGTCAAAAAAAAGATGCAACAAAGGCAGTTTTAAAAAAAACAGCCAGCTCTAAGAGCATTCCTAGATTGGGGCCAATGATGGCCTTTGGAAGTTGTCAGTGGTGCAGACTGAAACAGAAGGCCTGGAGCAAGTGTGGGGTCTGCAGAGATCCCACCTGAAAGCCACAAGCCCCCATCATCAGAGGACAAAGCACTGCTGTTTGCCCTGCTTGCTTCTTCACACCTCTTCCACATGGCTCTTTCCTTTACCTCCTGCCTGCTTCATTCAAATGCTCCGCCTTGGCCCAAAGCACCTTCCCAACTTTTGCTGCTGCACAGCCATCCTTGAACACTAAGTTCTTTACAATTCAAAAAGCTGCACTGGTGAAAGCAGCATGAGCCAGAAGCAAGGCAGGCTCTTCAGAGTGGAGATGAGGCAAGTTAGCTGCCTTCAATTTGTGCTGATGTGTAATCTTCATATATATGAGTAAGGGGCATCAATTAGTAGTTGCATCATTCAAGCAGTATTTTGTCCTTAAAAAAAAGTCTGAACTGACTTCATAGTCTGAAACTCAAAAGGATTGTTCTTGCAGAAATGGCACAGATGGTGGGACAAGGAAAATGGATCCCTTTGCTAAACTACCTGCTCACACCAGTGGAAACCAGGACAATTTATTCAGTCTTGTTGTATTTCACTGGTCCTAAATACCCCAACTCTTACACAAGAATTAAATGCATACAACTCACAACACGAACAAGATTCGCTGGAGGGCTTGGAGTATGATTTAACCACAGAAGAAACCAGCCTCTATGATGTAAAACCTTTTGTGATGTCTGACTTGAGGGAATGGCATTGACAGCTGCCAGAATTACCTTCAGTCAGAAGGAGCAGCATCCAGAAATGCACATCCCTTTGGGACATGCATGCCTGTGCAAAGAAGAGCCAGAAACTATGTACCATGGCTGGTACCTCAAGAATAAGGAACTAAAGCCCTGCATGATGAGGGATCTTGTATTCCTCTGGGAGAAGGGAGGCCCAGGGGGCTGCAGCCTGGCTCATACTGCCCAAGGCTCCCTGGAGGAAGAAGCTGGAGGGAGGAGCTGTGCCTCACCAGCTGGCTTTGCTTCTAGGTGACAATGGGATAGAAGCAGCAGAGGCAGGGTGGAGCCCTTTGGAGATGAGCAGAGTAGCACCTGGAGGATGCCTGACCCAGCTTCAGTTGGGGTGTGACAATGGGACAGATCCTCACTGAGGAAAAGGCTTATAAAAACACACAAGCCCTTCATCTACAGGATTCTTAAAAGGGACAAGAGCAGTCCTGCTCAGCAGTGTCACAGGCAGTGTGACACACAGGA
This sequence comes from Melozone crissalis, assembly GCF_028551555.1. Lineage (NCBI taxonomy): Eukaryota > Metazoa > Chordata > Aves > Passeriformes > Passerellidae > Melozone > Melozone crissalis. The sequence continues at coordinate 16,748,304 of NW_026535785.1, read as the reverse complement.
GGGAGAATAAAAGCAGACAGCAGCTTTGTCTTCAGTGTTGCTGCTACACACACACATCCACATCCTGCAGCACTGCTGCCTTTGTGGGGTGCTCATGGCACAAAGCAGACTGTGGAGGGATGAAGAGCATCCATGTCTGGCAGACTGGGCCTGTATTTTGTAGTCACTTGCTGTTATGATATGTGCCTCTTTTAGGAGCTCTTTTAGAATCTTCTTTACAATCCTTAGAATCTTCTTCAGAATCTTCAGAGTCCTCTTTTAGGAGGCTTTAGTTCGGGAAATTGCTTGCCTTATCCATTTCCAAACTTGGTGGAAAAAACAAGCAAAGCCTGTGCTCCAGATGCAAGTTGTGTGGGCATTCATTTGGTTTTGGCTGGGCTTTTCTTGAGGAGATATGCTGGGTATTTCTCAGACCTGAGGGACCTGGCTTTCAGAGAAGCCTCAGTCCAGCTCTGCACAAAACATTCCTTTAGCAAACAGTGCTTGCTTTAGCAGGATTCAGGGATGTGATGCTGAACAGCTGTAATGAAGCAGCACTTGTGTTCATCTGATAACATGGTAGAGTATGAGACCCAGGGACTGGTTTGGGTCTCAGCCTGGGCTTGTTATCCCGTCTCCCAGATTTGTAACTCTATGCTGGGTCAGGCACTCAGATTGCCACCTGTGAGGCTTCCACTCTTCCTCTTTCCTAGGCATGAGCTGCTGCTTGTGCCACCAGTCCCCTCTGTCCTTGTCCACACCAGCCATAAATCACAAGCTCCTGGAAGAATCCCTGTGCAGTTTAACCCCACTGGGAGGAGTTGCTCAAGGCACACAAGTCCCCTTGCTCTCACCAGTGGGGATTCTGGTCTTCCAAACATGGCCAGCTTGGCAGTGAGGCTGCACTTTCCCAGCAACTGGGCCTGGAGTGTAATTGAGATCTGCACCGAGCTGTGAGCCTCGATAATCCCAGAGGGTGCAAGGCTGTAGTACCACGCAGCAGCCTCCTCCTTGTGTTCCTGGCAGGGACAGAATCAAAGGCATCTTCAGAACTGAGGAAACTTTAAACTCCTTAACCTCTACCACAAGTGCAACTCCCACACGCTCGTAAAAATTCTCAAGAGAAAGCAAGAAGGCAAAAACCAAGATGCAAGGTGTAGGTGCTCAGCATCCCCAGGGGTCCAAAAGCTGCTGCATCCACAAACACTCCCTTGGCTGCTGACAGCTTCCTTGCATCAGATTTTCACAGCCCTCGAAGCTCTGCCACTTGAAAACTAGTCAAGGACTAGACTCTAAACACCTTCCTCAAGATGTTAAACTGCTTCCTAAAGTTTGTATTTAGGTTCCTGTTCTCAGAAAACCTTTAGCTTTGAATAGAAACCAGCAAGGTCTTATCCAAACCCATTTATTCCCCTAATAACCCCCCCAGTAACATTTGAGGGGAGGAGATGGATGCAAGGCCAAACCTGAGGGAGAAGACAGTAGCAGCCAGGGAAGTCACTGTCATTCACCAGGGTCACCTTCTCATCATAGAGCACCTTCAAGCAGCAGTGCCCCAGTTCCACGACAGGGTTGAGCACTCGCAGTGTAGGAACGATGCACCTGGGCAAAGAAATGACCCCAGGGGAATGAGAGACACTGGGAGCATGGAGAACTTTTGTCCTCCAAGAGCATACAAGGGAGTGTAAGGTATTTGCAAATCTAACAGAGTAGAGTAGTAGAGCAGTCCTACAGTAGTCCAGAGCTGTCTTAGCAGTGTTGCCCCTTCTCTGCCCAAGGATACTTGCAAGGGCTCCTGTAACAGTGCCAGTGGTCCCTGAGCTCTGGGGGAGCCTTTCCAGTGAGGACCAGTGCCCACCAAGGCTCAAGGAACACAAGACTCCAGTGTATCAGTGATAATGACTCCCTTTTCTCCTCCAGCACTGTTGTCCTGCCTGAAAACTGAATCATCTCTTCCAGCGGTGGAGGGCACAAGGCCCACAGTGCAGCTGATCAACTTCTTCCAGTTCCTAGAGCTCCCTCAATTCCTTCCCCCATGGATCTCTACACTGACTGTCCCCATTTGTGCTTGCTTTACAAAAGGGCAGCCCAGGCACTGACTGGATGGCTCTGCCTGGGAGAGGGAACAGCACCAGGGAACTGCATCCCTCTTGGCACTAAACTGACACCCACAGCAGCACAGCAGGGTGAAATTCTGCTGCAGCAAGAACAACTTTTGGTCTCAGCTCTGAGAACATGACTCAATAGAGCCAGAGGGAAGCAGTGAAAGCTGAGGTGACCTGCCACATCAAGGACTACAGTCCTCTTTGTAAGGCCTTTTGCTCTCCCCACTCCTGCCTGGAGCCTCTTCCCCACTGCACATGCACTGCTGAAGGGACCCAGACCCCAGCTCTCAGCAGGCTGCTCACTGTGTTCCAAACCACTGCTGCAGGGTGGTCACAAGCCAGCATAAGTTCACCACTTGCAGGAAGAAGGGCAGGCAAGCCTTTGGAAATTTGTTCCAGCTCAAGCACCAAAGCCCAGGCCAACAATTAATGTTATTCCTTCTCCCTTTAGAAAAAGGCCTAGGGCCATGGCTGGCTGTGAGCAGGGGGGTATCTCACTAAGGGCTGCTTTCCTGGCACTGTTCTCATGTCTAGATGGGCAGATCCAGCTCATGAAGCAGCACTGCTCCTTTGGAGCTGCAGCCAGGCAGTGTGCTGGTGCTGGATGCACGAGCAAAGACAAGCAGGTGCAGGAAAGGTGTTGGTACCTGGCTGTGAGGGGCAGTGCAAACACCTTCCTGCCAACATCTTCCGCGTCCAGCACCAGCTCCAGATTGTAGTCCCCAACAGTGTTGGGACACAGGGTGACCTGGCAGAAAAGAAATGAAGTGCAGCAAGTATTTGCTAACTCCCAAAATTCTCATTACCCATGTGTGCTGTCCTCCAGCTCTTGTTCCATGGTAGACAAAGGGAGAATTGTCCTTTAATTCTTCTGCTGGTCCATAAGTAGAGCAGCAGTCTTTGAGAGTAAAAAAAGCCCTCTGGCAATATGAGATTTGCTAAAGGGACTAATTTTTCACCTGACTACAATGACATAAATGCAGAAGAAGTCTGTTGTCTTGAATGGAACAAGTCCAGCCTTACAGCAGGAAGCTGAGGGCAGAGTGTGGCCCAGCACATGCTGGGCAGTTTGTGGCTGCAGAGTATTTTCTGTCCCCACTGAAGATTCCTGCAGTGAATACAACTCATCTGCTGCCCAGGAGATGAGAAACAAGACCAGGAAGAAAAGAAAACTGCTTTCCACAATGATATCTCTCTCTTTAACAGCAACTTTCTGTTTTCATCCTTCCTCTGCCCACTTGCAATCAAATAAATTGTTCTCAAAAACACAAGAATGGCTTCAGGACTTGACCATATGGTATTGATCTCAGTGCAGGATTTTGGAAACAAAACAGTGCTCCCTGAGGAACATCCTGGGTAACCCAGCTAGCAGAGGCCTCCCAGCAGTGCAGATCTCTCACTCCCAGGATGCTCAAAGCTGGCACCAGAGCTAAAGCCCTCCCACACTCCAGTGAAGCCTCAGCCCCAGCAGCTGGACTCTTCCCATACCTTGATATCCTGGGATCCCAGGGCACGGACGGTCCCGCTGGGGGGATTGATGGTAAATTCCTGTGGCTTTATCAGAACTTGAACTTCCTTCCTCCACAACTGGCTGCTGGGTTTTCCTATCTGAGTAGTGCTGCTAACACTGGGCACTCCCAAGCCATCCCCAGGAATGTAGAGGGAGAAGCCCATGGGTGTCAGGGAGGTGTTAAACAGGCAACACTTCAAGGTGTGAGGAAAACCTAAGAAAATGACACAAATCCCCATTTAGGCATCAATACCTCGTGATTCCTGGTGTGAATATCCTGCTGGTAGGATAAAACTGTGCTTGGATTTTACTTCTTTGTTATCTGAACTACAGCTCATTGTAGTGGATCTACGGCTTGGCTGGCCAGCTATGTGTGGAGCAGACATCTCCCAGCCTGCTTACCAAGAGTCATTTAAACCCAGATGGGGAGGAAAAACCAACTGCAGGCACAGCCCAGGGCTTCTCCATGCCCATCAACAGTGACTGCAGCAGGGAGGCAGGAGAGGCACAAAAAGGATGTCACGCTCTCAAATGCCACTGAGGTAACACATGCAGACAACATTCAGCAGCACAGTTAAAAGAAACAAAGATAAAAGAGCTGCCCCCAGCTGAAGAAACCTTAGGAATGAAATCAGATTAAGCAGGATGAATCTATTACAGAACCATATTCCTGCCTGGTGCCTTTCTTTATTGTGCCACTTACTAAAAGGGAAACAAGAAGTGGCCAAACAGTGATGCTGACTTTTTATTCCTTTGGTCCTGTTGGATCTCATGATGGCAAAAGGGTACCTGAGGCACCAGCAGCCCTGGAATGAACACCCTGAAGAGGCTGTGGTGGAGGAACACGAGTGATGAATGCTCTTATGTTCAAGGGCTCCATTTCAGCACCACAGCAAGCTCTGACACTGTGGTGCCAGCCCAGGGCACACTCACCAAAGGCGATGTCACCGAAGTGCAGGGCGGGCACATCAAAATGGAAAGTGGGTCCCATCACAGAGCCCCTGCAGGGACAAAGGCAGGGAGGCAGTGCCTCTGTTAAAGGCAATCACAAAGGGTTTGGGTGTCCTTAGGGAGAGGGTGGATAAATGCTGCTGTCAGAGCCACCCTGGGTTTCAAATCACCCCAGCACCCTGTGCTCAGCACAGCACCCACGGGGGCAGGAGGCAGCCAAAGCAAAGTGCTCAGCAGCTGACAGATGCCCCAGTCCTTGGCACAGTTCCTGCTGCACAGTTCCTGACTCCCACATCAGCCCTTTGCTGGCTGTGCAAAGGAGGCACCAGAGCCCTCTGTGCACAGGAGCTGGGAGCACAGCTTGTCCCCACAGCATGGCTGGGAGAGGGGAGCTGAGGCTGCTGCTGCCCATCTGGCAGGGATTATGAACAGGAGTTTTTACAAACACTGCTGCTGCTGCAGAATCACCCAGGCTGGTCCATCTCAAAGCCCTGCGGGCCTTGCTTGGTGTTCAGGTGGGACATCCCAGAGCAGCTGCTGCCCAAAGCTGATCCATCCCACTGCCTGCAACAGCCTAAGCAGGAGCCATCCCCGCAGGGAGGAGTCATTGCAGCTCCTGGGTACCACACAGGGCAGCAGGCAGCCTCACGCTAAAGGGATGCCAGAGCCAGAGCCACCTCAGGCAACACCTTTTTTCTCTGCTCCACCACAAAATGAGGCAGATGGAAGATGATTACCCAGAGACAGCTACAGATGTGCCCAACAAGCTCCCAAAGCCCTCCTCACCTGACAGTGAAGATCACAGGCTTAGGGGATTCAGCCACATGGAAGCAGAATTGTTCCTCAAACTCCCCCCGGATGGTGGGACAGAAGGAGACCCGGATGGCCTGGAGCTTCTCTGGTGCCACGATGCCCTCCTGGGGCAGGAAGGTGAAGCAGGAGCCCATGGCTGTGGTTGGAGGGATGAGTTTGAAGGGAGCCTCAATAGGCCCCTTGTTGATCAGGTATGCCTGCAGCAGCAGAAAAGCAAAGTGGAAATACATGAGGAATGTTCCTTTCCTACAGAAGTCTGAGTCACTTTCAGATTAAACTATTAACACCAGTAAAAGACAGAAGATGCCTTGTGCTGCTGCATGGCAGAAGCCAAAAATACAGCTGTGAAATACAGCTTTGTATAGCTTTGGGTGTTTCATTCAAAGCAGTGATAACTTCACATAACCAGAGCCCCTCTGGGGTTTTCCCACTGGCAGAGACAGTCCAGTTTGACCTGCAGCACAGAGGGGCTGCTCAGCATCACCCAGTTCATTCACACCTGGCCCTAAGAGCAGCACTGGGCATCACAGCATTACAGTGACATCACCACAGAGATTTCAAACGTGTCCAACCCCACCATGGGCAGGGCACGTTCAGCTTCCATTGCAGCCCAACCTGTTTACAGCAGGAGTGGGAGAAACCAGAAGCAAAGATGTAGGAAGTTCCTTGGCTTCCTGCCCAGAAACACTTTGCTCTTTCTAGAGCCAGAGGTACATCATGGCTGAAGTGTGGTGAGGGGCTGGTCAGCAAGGGAAAGCACTGCCAAGGGCTTTGACCAGCGCTGAGCCAGGAGGGTGGATGGTTTTCCTCTGACTCCCACGAATATGCAGGAGGGACATGGCTGAAAACTGTTTGCAATGGACTTGAACTCAAATGCAGCCAGTTTGTTCCAGCTGCTTTTGGACAGCCTGAGCACAAAGGTGATTTGTGTCTGGGACTGGAACAAAAGCCTCTGAACATGCAGCTTTTTGACCCAGTGTTGGTTTCATGTGCCAAGTGGTTTTGCAGGAAGCCTCCCAGCTGACCTCCAAAGAAGGCTGCCCAAAAGCAGGGCCTGGGGTCTCACGAACAACAGACACACCTTTCTGACCCCATCCAAAAGATCCAGATTCCAAGAAATCCCCCCAAAATTGACTAGCATCACAACTACCCAAGTTGCCAGGAATTCTACAGGTCCACAAGGCTCACTGCTACCCTAGGAGCCAGCAGGACCCACCCCAACCCTGCTGCTTACCTCATATCTGTGGGTTACTCTGACAAAAACCTCCCCAATGTTCAGTTCCTCAAAGTGGAAATGGACCCGGGGCCCGAGGCCTTCCCCCATGAGGAGCAGGGGCAGCCTGTTCTCACGGCCTGGGGAGAGATTTCTATTTCAGTACAGGAATTCCTTCTGCTCTCCTGCATTTTCCAGACTGCCTTAGTGCTAGTCCCTGACTCTGTGCTGCATGGGACCAGCTCCTGATGTCCCAGGAGCAGATATGGACCCTTCCCTTCCCTCAGGAGATGCATCCATACATGCATAGACACCATCCTTTCTTCTACCCTTATGTTGAGTGTGGAACTTTAGGAAATGCCAGAAATTTTGTTCTTCCTCCTTCTGAGTGCACCTCAGAGTGTTTTCCCCAAGGGAGGAGAAGCAGACTAAATACAGGCAGCATTCAGAACAGCTGAGAGGGGAAAAAATCAAAATAGAGGAGATGCCCTGGAAGCTGCAGGGACAGTGGGCATGTGCCAGCAGTGCCCTGCTGAGCACAGACCCTCCCCAGCCATGGCACAGGAGCCCAGTGATCTGGGGGAGTGTTTGCAGCTGCCTTCACTGCAGAGAGGGGCAGGGGAAGGAGCCATACCTGAGATGTCACAGTAAACTGTTCGCTCATAGACCTGGGCTGCCTGGGGCGTGAAGAACACGCTGATCTCAGCCGAGCACTTCGGCATGATCTCACCCTCCTAAAGCAGAAGGACACAGCAAAACCTTTATCTTCAGACACCACAATTCTTGTTTTCAACCACAGTCCTGTAAGCTGTTATCTAGAGCATCAGTGACAAGCAAGGAGTGAGTAACACTCATCAATAACACTGAGAACAGAGTTTGGAAGCTTTAGTCAGGCTCCTGCTGCCTGCCAGGAGCCCACAGGGCAGAAATGCTTTTTGCAACCAGCTCTCTGACCTCACCAGAATCCCAATGACTTCTCTCTTGGCACACAAAGCCAGCTGAGGCAGGGATCAGTCAAGTGACCTTACTCAGGGATGAGGAGCAAGAGGAAGGAGAGAAGCAGGAAGGGAGGTTCTCAGCCATCATTTACCTTTGGCTCAAGGGAGAAAATGTCATCATCTAACAGCATGGGATCTCCTCTGATCTTTGCTATCTCACTCTGGAAGGTGTGGTTGAGAAGAGCAAGGCGTTCTCGGCAAGTGATGCCCACTTCACGCTCCTTCAGAAAACTATACAACTTGTGCCTTTGCTGCTGGTATATCCTGTGATACTGCCTGCAGGCATAGGAAAGACAAACCCAGCAGGTTGTTTAATAAGCCACGTCTTTGCAGAGAGAAGTGGAAGTGCAGGAGCAGCTCCACAGCAAAGGGCTGACCCTGAGCCATGGGGTCCCAAATGGATCAGAGGGTCACTTGTTCCCTCCACACTTGCAAGCTCAGGAGAGCTTTCCAAAGCCAGCAGCCCTCAACAGAGCCTTCTGGCTCAAAGCCTCTGCCACAGCTGAGGGAGAATCCACCAGCCACCTCAGGCAGCTTTTCCTGATACACAACTGCTTGGGGGAGGCAGGAGAGATGGGCTGGTTTACTTACCCAAAGCCATTTAAAAGCACCAGTACCTCCTGAAGCCATATGTTAGTTTTACCCTTGGGCAAGGAATGTCTCTGAAATGGATCTTTCAAACCCACCTCAGCCTCAGCTGCTCCTCCTGTTCCTCAGTATCCACAGCCTTCCACTGGAAGCGGGCTGTGATGTCGCTGCGGTTGTGGATGACCACAGTTGCGCTGTTTGACATGGTGATGTACGTCTTCTCCAGGGTCACAGTATTCCTGTCCAGCTCGATGTGGGCATCCACAGCTCTGGCATGAAGGCTTGTGTGGGTGTCTTCACCTGGAACAAAGCAGAGGGGAGTCTTTTCTCACCTCACTGGCTGATGGAAGCACAAGGAACAGAGCACACCACAGGCAGCAGAAGAAAGTGTCACAGCTTTTAGCTGAACGAGCAGTTCCATGGATCAGTCCATGGATCACAAGCTGAGAGCTGCATGTGCACAGCATGACGCTGTCCTGACAACCTGCCAGCATTTCACCCTCTAGAACAGACCCCTACCAAGGCTCCCTCATTTCCAGAGCTTTCAAAGCTTCATTATTCCCAGCCAGCTCCTGGGATGCATCTGGGCTCAGACTTCAAGCTCACCATTCCTGTTGCAGGTGAGCGTTACCCAGGCGAGATGCAAACAACAAATACCAGACATGCTCTCTAGAAATGGCATTTACATGGAGCTCTACAATGATCAAGATGACAAACTACATGACTACAAACCAGATGACTAGAAAATGAACCCTATGAAAAGTATCATCATCTCCCTCTTGAAACCCACGGCCACACCAGCCTTTCTGCTTAGAACAGGCTCTGCTCTGAGGGATGCACAGAGTGCCCTGTGCACTGCCCAGCACTCACCTGTGTCATAGTGCACAACAAGGGACCTGGAATGGTCACCAGTCTTCAGTGGCTGAAATTCCACTGCCACCTCCACGGCATCACCAACATCCAGAGTTCCCATGGCCGGAGTGACAGAGAAAGGGCTGCAACACAGAGACAGTAGGACTCTTGGTGGAGATTTGGGGACGTTAACCCTTTTGCAGTCCAGTTGTGCTCACTTGTGCAAGCAAAGAGCAAACCAACCACAGTCAGCAGAAGACAGAACAGACAGGGTCAGAAACAGCCACTGACTCTAGTGTGAGGAGATCCAGCCCTCACAAGATCCTGTGGGATGAAATGACCTCATCTCCCCCATACTCTGTATCCAGCTCTCTGCAATGAGGCTCAAGGGTCATTTGCATCTTGCTTACTCTCATCAGATATCAGCTCCCCTTACTGACAGAGCTGGGCAAAAGTTATGGCCATGGATACCAAGGACCAAGTACTCCTAACATAATTTAGAAACAGAGCTGACCAGTGAGCAAAGCTGGCAATTTTGTGACCAAGTCTCTCAAAGCACCATTCACCTGCACTTTTGGTAGATGCTGTATGCAAGGAGGCTGCAATCTGTTTCAAGTCCCATGGTACAGTTATCTGCTTCAGCCAAACGTTCTTTTGTCCACTGGTGTCTTAAATGCCATTATTAAATGATTTGATTTTGGGAGAATTGATCTCATTAAAAGCTGCCTCCCTCACCAAGGAAGACAGAAAAATTACTGCTAATTGAATTGCCTCATGTGTCCACTAACACTTACTGCAGGAAGAAACCCAAATATGATCTCATCTTAACATCTATTACTTTCAAGTGATGGTCAGTTAATGCTGACGTCTAACAGCATTAACTGTTCTAATAAATTCAGTCTGTTAGGTTACAGCAGCTCCAGCTCTGTGCTGAAAAATTCTGTCCAGAGTCAGCAGCTCACAAGCTCCATCTTTCCCTCTGTCACTGCATCTAGGCTCTATTTCATCTACTTCAAGATTTAATTCCTGAAGTTCAGAAACTCTTTAAATCCCTATCAAGCAGGATCCAACATGCTCTGTAGCACTCAACAGAACTGCTGGCAAGCACATTGTAAAGGGATACCAGACGTTATTGAGGATTTATTTTGGTGGTGACAAAACAAGATCTGGAAATCCCAGAGAAAAACCGTGCATGGATTTACAAGTTCCTGCCTACACGTTTGCCCAGTCCAAAGCAGCAGCCTGTTTGAGCAGCATCTGAGGAGCCTGGATTGGAGCTGCCAATAGCTCTGACAGGCTTTGGTGGAAACTCCTCTTGGACCCTCCTGTTTCACAGCAGAAAAGTCAATTTGCCTTTTGACCTCTGTTTTGCCAGAGAAAAAAAAAATCAAAGCCACTCAGCTGCCTGAGGTTAGACAGCAGGTCTGTGCTGCATTCCTGACCTCAGCTCCTACACCAAGACCTCTGGGATCACACAACCCTCAACACACCACCAGCCAACTGAACTGGTTTCCTTGCAGGTACGGTGTCAAAAATGCATTACCCTCTCCAGTTCAGCCAACAGGAGAAACAGTGATTGTCTTCTGAGACTGGCAGGAACAGCACAGGCTGCCCACAGCACAGCTCATGTTGGGCATCTGATGCAGGGACCACTGGAAAGCCATGTGCCTGTGGCCTCCCAGAGAATGGGTCTATTTGGCTGACAGTTGTGAGTAAGCATTTCAGAAGCTGCTTGTGCTCAGGAGGGTGCAAGCCAGCTACCAACATGTTCCAGCACCCTCCAGGAAATCTGAGACAGAGAAAGCTCAAAGGCTGCATCCTGCTAAGAACACTGAAAGCAAAACACGTTGCCATCCATCCTGCTCACTTCCAGCCAGGGCTGCAGGGCAGCAGCTCTGATGCTCTGGTTCCTTTTGCTGCTCTTTCCCAACTCTGCCATCACCCTAAGGTGACAGATATCCTTTGCACAAGGACAGATGAGCTGCCTCACCTCTGGGTGCTGAGCTCGTAACAAGCAGGCCGGTTTCCAACATTGTGAACCAGCAGAGTCTTCTGGGTGCTGTACTTGACCGGACAGGTGGAGAAGTCCAGCTGGTCAGGAAAGTCCAGGATGGCTCGAGCACCAATGGCCCAAACTGGTACAATGAACTCTTCACTTTCAGTGGTGCAGAGGAGCTGGTGGAAATAATCCTGTGGCAAAAGAAACTGTCTCAGCACAGAGCCTTTATCTCCATCTTTAGCATGGGCAAAGAGTATCTCTCAGTTCTAGATCCTCTGAAACCAGAACAAGTCCTCAAAAGTCAGGCCAGATGCCCTGAATCCAGCCTTTCAGGTCCAGTTTCCACTGAAAACAGCAACCTCTTGGGCCCTCGAGACTGACCTTTTTCTGCCCAGGGGTGAAGAGGATGCGGACAGTGGTGTAGAGGCCCGGTGGCACCTTGCGGCACGCGTCATTGGGACCCACCAGCTGGAAATAAGGTGAGCTCTTCAAGGTGACCTTCACCAAGTGAGGAACCTGCAGGACAGACATGGAATGATGGTTTTGCCACTTGTGATGGCACAGGTGGACATGCCCTGGTGCCATCCTTAACCACCCTTCTCTGCTCTCCTCTTCCAGCACAGTGTTAAACCTCCAGTCCCAGCACTCACCTTGTCCCTGTTCCTCAGAACCAGCGGCACTTCACAGACCTCACCGGGGCTGTAGTTCTGAAACACCACCTCTGGTGGGCAAGGCTGAAACGAGCGCTGCTCTGGGACAGCTGCTGAGAACTGCAGGGAGAGGCCAGAGAGAGCAGAGACAGGTTCAGCTGCTGGGAGGAAGATTCTGCTCTGATCCCCAGTGAAGTGCAGACTCCGGGTGAGCACATCTGCCCAGCCCACACTGGGCAAACAGTGGCTCCTCCACCTCTGCCCTGGGCTGACCAAAAGCTCCTGGACCAGGCTGAGCAGGCTCAAGCCAAGCTGCTCTTCTGGCATCCTCCTCAATTATCACATCAAACAGCAAGGGCAGGGAAAGGCTACCTTGTGATGGGAGGTCCCAGGCTTGTCTTGAGGCTGGACAACCTGAGGCAGACTCAGCTTCTTAGCTCTGGCCAGCCTCTGCTTGGTGCTGAGAGACATCTCCTTCTGGAAGGCAGAGGGAGTCAGCTGGAAGGCAAAAAAACAGCAAGAGTCTCAGAAATGCTCTTGCTCATGGAGGCTTTTCTTGTTCACTTACTACTGATGAATGATTTGTGATCACAGCCACTAGCACAGTTCTGGAAGCCCTGGAAGTTTCCTGCGGAAATACTTAGCACCAATGAGTTAATAATACAGAGTGGAATACACATACTCCAGCCACATGGCTGTGTCCCATGAGTCTCTCTGTGATTTGATGGGACATGGTTGGGGATTTCTGCCCTTTGGGCATTTGTTTCCTCTTACTTTTCCCTGGATTGAGGCAGTGACCTTTCAGAGAGTGGGGAGGAGCTCTCAGAACTGCCCAAACTCCATCTCTGCACAACACTCAAAACTCACAGCCAGGAGATAGCACTGCTGGCTGAGTCCAAGGGAAGCAAGCAAGAAAAGCTGTACCAAGAGTGAGGTGCACAGGAATGTGTCCAAGTTTTAGCTCACTCTGTCAATTAGCATTGGTTTTCTCTGTCTGGGCTGACAGAGCCCTGGACAGAAGAAAACAGAGGGATCTCCTTGGCAGAGCCTCAGCAGTGGGGCATCTTCAGCCAAGTGAGCTGCAGACAGCAAGGGACCTTTGTGGCCCTGGCTCCATCCAGCGCTGCCTGCAGGGCTGCATCTGTGCCCACCCAGGAGCTGGGAGAGAACAGCTGCCTTGGGAGCTCTTCCAGCTGGGACCAGCCGTGGCTCTCAAGGCTTTGGGCAGAGTTTGAGCTTTCCCCCTCACATGCCCAGGTGCCCAAGGGCAGGATGGTCAGAGCAGCACAGGTGAGTGCCCAGCCTGACAGAAGGAATGGCTGTGGCAAAGGGGAATGAAAGAAGCCCATGCTCAGGGCTTCAGCTGTACATTGGTTTCACTTGGCTCTGCTGGCACAGCCAGGCAAGGCGCTGGGCTGTCCCTGACACATCCCACAGTGTTCCCTACTGCACCAGGACAGCCCCAGCAACAGGAGCACGGCACAAAGGGCTGGGGAGGGGCTCTGCAGCTTCAGAGCATTGCTGGACAACAGGGGCAGGGAGAGCAGGGACAGCAGGGCAGTTTCCAGCCTTAACACAGCCCCAGGGGCTACTCACAGAATCAGCCTTCAGTCTTTCCCTGAGCAAAATACGAGGTGTTGGTGTCTTTGGCACTCCAGAAGCCATTGAGAAGGGATGATGTCACAGAGGAGTGACAACGCCTCAACAGAACTGGAAGGAACAACAAGGGAACTCTGAAAATCCAGAACCCAATTCATGGCAGACTCAAGGGATGTACTGGTGCTAAAGGTTTTATATGATTTGAAAGCAGCTAAGTGCTCATTAGGCAGAAGTAGCTAGTGTTGTTAGGCCTCAAGTTGGACTTTATTGCAACTATATGGGTACCTTGGCAATTTAAAGATTGATTGTACTGAAACCTGGAGCTAAAATGCTGAACATTAATAATGCTTAGAACAAACAAAACTGTAGCTTAAATATTATTTAAAAACATCTTGAATGGACTTTCTCTTCTTTAGGCTAAATGACCTCTGCTCTCTCAGCTGCTCCTCACAGGACTTGTGAGAGACTAGAATGTTATGGCTAATGCCTTAAATATTGCTATAAAGGACTTTTTGCCCATTGTGACAGAATTGAATAAAGAAGCTGAGACCCCCCCAAATGCACCCTTCCCTGAAAATGCCTCCTGACTGGAACTTGGCACTGGGAGTTAAGCTGCCTAAGGGAACTTGAGGCAAAATAAATGTGACACTATTGTCCTGTTAGCTCAGGTCTGGGGAGAAGTGAACAAGGCTGAGGGAGAAAAATATATCCCCACTAAAGTCAAATCCAGCAGCTGTCCTGAAAATCAGCTCTCTCTGCCTTCAGGCTGGGGGAGTCATAGCCACAGACTCGTCTGCTGAGGCCAGGTTTGCACACAAACTTCCCATCAACAGAGGGGGAAGGAGGAAATTTTGGGGGTGAAACACAACCTCTGGTAAGGGGCAGTGGACACCCATCCTCCCTCAGACAAACTGGCTCAGCTCTAAAAGCCCCCAGCCCCAGAAGGCCACATCCAGGGGACATTCCCATGAGGGGCAGCTGAGGGGGTGTCATAACCCAGCAAAGACCTCCAAAGTGCCCCCAGAGCCATTCCTGAGGCCTTGCACCAGATGACTGCATGGCATGCAGAGAAACACAACAGATCTGAAAATCCACAACCCAATTCATGGCAGACTCAAAGGACATACTGGTGCTAAAGATTTTATATTATTAGAGAGTAGTATAAGAGACAGAGCCAAACTTGCCCCATCCCAGGGAGGTACCTGGGCAGTCCCACCTTGCCAAATCTGCATTAACCCATTGGAGTCTCAGATTTTGTGAGACCTCACCACAAAGAAGACCAGAAGAGGACTGAATGGGATGGGATCCATGGAATGGTGATATTTTCTACTAAATCTGTCTCTGTCACTCTATTCCCTCCTTCCCAGCTCCCTTCCCCCCCCCCCCCCTTTTCTATTTCTTTCTCCCTCTCTCTTCCTCACATTTACTGTTCCATAAAATCCAAACTATTGACTTTGGCACATGGTCTCGTTTTGCACCTTAATCCAGGGGCATCTCCTTAATAATTTTAATAACCAGATTCATAACAACCCACTGAAACTTGAACATAACTCATTCACCTATAAGTAGTTTAAATACATACTATAGGAAAAAATGTATAGACTAGTATATTTAGGAAATGTTGCATTTCCTCAGTGAGAAAAAAGCACCATCAGCAGACCATGTATTGTTCATCCCCTCAGCTGTACATGCCACCGCACTGAAGACTGGCATTATCCCATCCTTTATTTCCCTTTGGCATTCTCTTTCAGAGCACAGATGTGACAAAACCAGAAAGTACAACTTGAGTCAATCTTTACCTTCAAACGAAATTCAGGACTCTCTGGCAGAAACCAAGGTTCTGCAAGTTTAGGAGTCCCTCGCAGAGCAATGTTTTGCGTGTTGTCGCTCACAGACAGCACTGTTCCGCGAACAACTCCGCTGGCAGTGGCCGAGTGCCGCAGGCTGAGCGCACCGGGTGCGAATGAGCATCAGGGCGGCTGCGGGCGCTGAGGCCGCGGCGCCGTCACAGACGCTGAGGGCCCGGGCGCGGTTACCGGGCAACCGCGGCACCGAGCCTGGGGCCGGGCCGGGCCGCGCTGCTGTGCGCAGGACATTGGCACTTTGGCTGCTGACTTGACTTTAGTGCTTTCTGCAGAGTCTTTCTGTATTTATGAAAGTTTAAAATGTGGTGATAAAGACACCTTTGGCAGGTCTATACCCTGCTCTTTGTATAGCACTAGGATGCTACCCTGGCTGGAGCCCCAGCAGGGGCTGAGGGAGCTGGGAAGGGGCTCAGCCTGGAGCAAAGGAGGCTCAGGGGGCCCTTGTGGCTCTGCACAACTCCCTGCCAGGAGGGGACAGCCGGAGGGTCGGGCTGTGCTCCCAGGAACAGGGACAGGAGCAGAGGGAACGGCCTCAGGCTGGGCTCAGGGTGGGCACCAGCAGGGATTTGCCCATGGAAAGGCTGCTCAGGCCTTGGCAGGGGCTGCCCAGGGAGCTTTGGAGTGCCCATCCCTGCAGGTGGCCCAGGAAGGGCTGGAGGTGGCACTCAGGGCTCTGGGCTGGGGACAAGGTGGGCATCGGGCACAGCTGGGACTCCATGGTCTCAGGGAGCTTTCCCAACCTTGATGATTCTATGATTCTATGATTCTATGAAGGAATGATTCAAAACAGATTTTAACTCTAAATCTATCATACACAAAAATTACAAAGGTCAAAATTCACCTAAAAGAAATTTAAGATTATTCTTTAAGATTGAAATAATCATATGTCAAAGTTGCATATAACATTGTTACATACAATATTGTAAAGCCATATAAAATAAAAGCCTTGTTACCCTTGTAAAATTATGGCTCGGGCCTGCTGCTTCAGCTAAGTACAGCTAACAGCTAGCCTGACAAGTTCCTGTGAGAAAGGAATTTGCACCTGTGAGAAGAAAGACTTCTACCCACATCTTCTATCCAGGAGACGTTAATGGGAGGAAAGGTTTTCACTAAGATGTACTTTAGCAACTACTAACCAATGAACCGAACTGCAGTAAATTACCAACCAATTAAAATGAAAGACAATGCCTTTAGAAAACCATATAAATGCGAGCTGTGAAGAATAAAGATGGGCTGTTGTGCATGAAGACAGCGACGTGTAAAGACAGCATTACATGAACCACCCTTGGGTTTAACATCATCAGTGAAAAGTTAAACTGGACCTCTCTATTAGGAAAGGATTATTCGTTCAAATTTTCTTGTCCTTGAAGAGAATACAAAAGTCTTTATAGATATATTACTGCTTATGTAAATACAAACACCTTCATGTTAACATGTAGAGATACATTCCGATTAACATTATTGACAGACCAATGGAAGAGGAAAAATAATCAGATTTTATAGGCTGACTTCTTCCCTCTAATACCTGGCCATTCTGGCTGAGATGCCAGACTTATGACCACACTGCTTAATTCTTTTTCAGTTAAAAAGGAAGCAGAGTTGTGACAAAAGCTGTGCCTCCAATGATGCCTGGCCTTGTACGCATCTAGTAAAAAAGATATTTCTATGTTTTTGAAGTTTCTCAAAAGGCAGATCTTTGCCTTGGAAATGCAACTCTCAGTCAGTGACTTTGTTGGCAGAAGATGAAATAAAATGCAGCTTGTGCCTTTTCTGTGTTTATCTTTTGTGTGCTGGTTTTAGAGTTTGTTTCATATTGCTGCTTTTCCCCTGCTCTTTTCCCCGTAGGTGTTTTGGGGGAGCAGAGGTGCAGCGGCCCCGGGGGGGCTGTGGTGGCCAAGCCAGGCGAGCCCAGGGCAGGCTGGATTCACGGCCACAGGGCCCTGCTGGGATCCATGGATAATGAGAGGATTGGCCCTCACAATTAAGGGATGACTGTTGTGTGAATATTAAGAGAAGCTTTATTGATGTGTAGTTATGTCATTGTAGTTTAAATGTCCTCTCTTCTCCCCATAGTTTCCCTTTTTGCAGTGCTTTCCCTCTTCCCTGTGAGCACCATAGACCCCTGCTCTGGCGCAGAGCTGCTTGATTACTTCTGCTTGATGGAGCCTTACCTACTGTGTTTGTGTGCCTTGAAAACGTTTTTTAAAGTTTATTTCGTTTTCTGACTAAATTCTGATTGTTTTATATAGTTTTACAGTTACTGGAGAGATTGAAAAGTAGTAAATGCAACGCCTTCTTACCTATCGAATTTTAACATGGTCTGATATTTTTAACAAGAATGCTAACAAATTTGCCATATAAAATGATGCCAGATACAGTCACAAAAAGCTGTTGGGTTGTTCAGCAATATGCTAAATTGCACATTATATTTATTTTTCAGTAACCCTGCACTTTAAAAAGTCTTACTGAATTTCTGTTTCCATGGAATTTGGAGTTCCCATGAGTTTTTCTCATAACTGATTTACTTAGAATTCTAATATGCTTGTTACAACTTTAATCCCTCCAGTACACCATCATGCTGTTTTTTCATTTATGGATTATTCACGTTTTAGTTGTCTTTTTGTATTAATAACCTTAGACTATGTTACATCACGTCATATCTGTAACTTTTAAGGATGTTGATTTTAATTCTGTTAAAATAAGGCCCAATATTGTAATGCTCAGTTACATACTGTTAAATTGTATAAGGCTAAGATTTATAAAGTTAATTTTGGTCGACTTTATTTCTGTTAAGTTTCAGTATTCCTAAGTTTGAACCACGTTCTATTCCAGTTTTTTATGGTTCCAGTTATGTTCAATATTAATAGTAATTAACTTTGAGTTCTCTTGAGTGTGCTTTTTGTTCTACTAAGGTGATAATAAAATTATGTTTATTAATTTGAAATCCTTCTAGGGTGGAGTTTTATTAAGTTCATCTTGTTAAGCTCTATCACTGTCCAAATTTATTTATATCCGGTTTGAGTGTTATTTAATCTGAGGTATCATCAATTTTACTAGTGAGCTGTTCACTGTTTTCCTTTGATACATTTTTGCTGTCATAACTACATAAATGTTTGTATTACTGTTTTTATAGCCAGCTTTTCATATGCTTTACCATCTTTTGGTGTAATTATCTACAAGATGTGTCATTTCAGGATCCTCCTTTTGTTCTCTAGCTGCTTATGTATCTTATGCTTATGGACTTCCTCATAGTTCTCAAGTAACTGGATTTTAAAACAATAGTTTTTTATTTCCATTTCCCTAAGAGACATTGGACATTATTCTTTTCTTTTCTCATGCTGTGGAGCCCTGTGTAAATGACTTGATAGAATTTGCTAAGTTTTGTTGATTGTAATTGGTCTTTTATGTATCTTATCCCATATCTAATAGATAACCAGTGATAACCTTCATGAGATAATAGCCTCAAAAGAATGTGCTGTTTCAACATCAGAACATAGAAGCCTTTTTTAAATGAACGGAAAGTGGGAGATGTCATAGACAGAAGAATTATAAAAGAAAGGCCTTATGAAATCAGGCCTTGTTCTCGTTATAGGTAAAATTTAAGTTAAATTAGGGTACAGTTCAATTATATTGTATTAATTATGTTATATTAATTGTATTATGTTAAGAGGGGGGGGCTTGTTGGAATGTTCTAGAAGGGTCCAGGGTTTGGTGCAAGGGTGGTCTGGCGGGGCAAAGTGAGGGACTGGATGAAAGATCTGACCAATCATTTGAAGCCCTGCAGAAACAATTGGTCCAGAATGAACGGCGTTAAAGCTCAGTGCGAAGCCTGGAAATGGACCAATCATCATGCATATCCAAAATGGACCGATCCTGGACTCGAAGGGGGCTATAAATGGGGGAAGTTTGGTTGGGTTGGGGTTCTTCTTCTTTTTGGATACTTGTTTGGTGGGGAGAACCCAGTGCACTTGGGGTTAGCAGACTGTTGTTTTCGGCTTGCTGTGTGGGTACCTGGGCTTATCCTGGGCACTCCATTCCTTGTAGCTATTTTAATAAACAAGAACCTCTTTCTCCAGAGAAAGTTTGGCCTTTCATCTCTTCTAAGTGCAGCTAAGCAGTTACAAGTTCCCATATGAAGCTATTTTGAGAATGAGAGTTTGTTAACAATCTATTCTGAGGGTGAAAAACAAATGCACCTGCAACAACAAGGGATTTGTCTCATGAGAATCAGTGAAGAGAACAGTTAAACAATACAACAGAGAGATTTGATGTACAATTAAAATATATTTTATTAATCAATAGAGTAATAAAAAAGAAATCTATTAACTAATTAAAGTTGCACACAAAGTCTGAAACTGTATAAACTAAGTAGAGTGAATAAAGAATGGTCTTTCCCTGCGTGAAGAAACTGAGTCCCCAGAAGTGGTAACCTCCCTGTCAACACAGATGATACCCAGTCATTGTGGAACATCATCATCTGACTGCCCCCTCTGCAACTGTGCACCTCCAGCTGAGACGATTAAAGATTCCTTTGGTCTCTACATTTTTTGTTCAGGCTTCTTCACCTTCTCCTGAGGCTTATTGGTCTTCTGACCTTTGTTTTGAGCTGCATACTGGGACTTGTTTCTCTTTTGGATAACAGGTGACCGCAGGGTACCCTGAACCCTGTTCCAGTAGGAGAAATTCTGCTGCAATGACTCATACGTCTGAATCCTCAGGAGCAAGTTCTCTATCTCAGCTGTGTCCTCTGAGATTTTGGTTCCCCCCATATTTGGGACTTTGGTTCCCCCCTTCTTTGGGGCTTTGGTTCCCCCCTTCTCTGGGGCTTTGCTTTCACCCTTCTTTGAGGTCTTGGTTTCACCTGTCTTTTGGGCTTTGGGGGGTTCCCCCTTCTCTGGGGCTTTTACTTCCCCCTTCTTTGGAGCTTTGGTTTCCTTCACTGGGATTTTGGATTCCTTCCACTCTGGGGATTTGGGTTCCTTTTCTGGACGTTTGTTTTTCTTCTCTGGGGGTTTGGTTTCCTTCTTTAGGATTTTGCTTTCCTCCTTCTCTGGGATTTTGGTTTCCTTCTTTGGAATTTTGGTTTCCTTCTTCTCTGGTATTTTGGTTTCCTTCTTTTCTGGAGGTTTGTTTTTCTTCTCTGGTATTTTGGTTTCCTTCTTTTCTGGAGGTTTGTTTTTCTTCTCTGGGGCTTTGTTTTCCTTCTCTGGGGCCTTGGTTTCCTTCCCCTCTGGTGATTTGGTTTCCTCCTTCTCTGGGGGTTTGGTTTCCCCCTTCTCTGGTTTTGGAGGTTGGATACCCACAGAGACACCCTTCTTGTCCTCCTTCCGCCTCTCTTCCTCCTTCTGCCTTTCTTCCTCCTTCTGCCTCTCCTCCTCCTCTAAGGCTTTTGCCTCCCGCTGACGCATTTGAATCAGCCGCTTCAGCAAACTTCAGCAAACAAAACAGAAAACATCGCTGAGAGTCACCACCAGAAACTTGAGCTCACCAGTCCTGGCTGCCCTGCACTTCATTCCTTGACCCTGAGGCCAGGCAGAACCACCAGACCATTTCCGTAAATTTTCCTCAACCCACAGAGGCTGGGAACATCCCAAGTGAGGGCATTGGTGGAAGGGGACTTCCAGGACCAGCCAAACCTGAACCATGCCATCATAAGGTCTTGGCTGTGCAAGCTCCCTCTTAAGGCACAGCCAGACCCCTCCAGCCCCTGCCAAAGGCTGATCCACCAGCTCTCTGTGCTGATGCCTGAAAACGCTCTTTGTCTCTTAATTTCCCAGTTTAAAGCAGAGCACAGATGGCTAACATCTGCTTATCTCTCCTACAATTCTTACTCAGCTCACTCAGCACCCCTCAGGGTACAGCCTGCTCCTTAATGACAATAATCCTATCAGTCAGAAAGCAAAGGCTGCAGGAACTCCTCTCCTGCAAGACAGGCTCTTGTCAGCCAGATTTGCTGCTGGAACCCAGCTGTGACCAAGCAAACCAGTGCTGTCTGCCATGAAAACCATCTGAAGCAGCCTCATCTGTCTCCTCTCCGTGAAATCAAATTCAGCCTGGGCTGAAGGAAGTCCTGATGCACAGCCTTGCTTTAACCAGCCTCCACTCTCAGCTCCACACTTTGCCTATGTGTCCTGAGCTGGGCTGCCTTGCTGGAGCAGAGCTTCTCCTGGGCTTGCCTACTGCTGCAGCTGAAGGGGAGCCTAAAGGACATGAGCTTTCATGTGTGCTGTCCCACCATAAGGAGCACCCTGGCAGATCAGCATTGCAAGGACTTGCAATGCTGTGGCAGGACCAGGACCCAAAGCAAGGTTTGCTCTGTGCCCCACACCTGCCCATACCACAGTCCCACTGTTTTGGTGAAGGGACATGATGAAGAAGGTGCAACTCAACACCATGGACCTAAAGACACCTCTAGAGGCAGTGCCAAGGCAAGCCCAGAGCCCAGCTCCCTGCAGGCAGCATCTAAGGCAGGAGGGCTCACCACTCAAATAGAGAAGAAGATCTTCTGTCTCAACAGAAGAAGGTCCTTCCTCTCTTGGGAGCCAGGGAGCTCAGAGTGGCCATCCCTGTGCTGCTTCTGGCCTTTGCTCTGCAGCACCTCTGAGCTCAGAGTCCTTGGAGCAGGGAAGCCCTCCAGGGATGATAACCCATGGAAGAGCAGTAACCCATGGAAGGCTTACTCACTTTTTCCTCCGTATGTGCTTGCTTCCCAGTATTATTTTATCCATTTCTGCTTTCTTCTTCTCAAGGAGGGCATAATACTCATCCTCATCTCTTTGCAAGATACGTTCTGTGTTCCTCGGCAGAGCTTTTTCCCATTCCAGATCTTTAGCACAAACCAGAGGAGAAACCATGAGTGACTGCAAGCAGAGCTGGGTGCTCTGGGGCAGCTGCAAGGATTCACAGCTTTTCCTGATGCAGCCTATCATCCCAGGAGATATTGGGGAGCTCATATCCCTGCTCCACAATTCAGAAAATCCCCCAAACTATGGCTGAGCAGTAAAGTCCCCATCCCCTCAGATCCCAGGAAAGGAGACTCGGTGAAAGCAAGATGAGATTGTTCTTTTGCTGCTAGGAAGGTGCAAATATAAAAGAGCCAGTGATATTAGGCCTGGTCCTATTGGCTGAGGAACTCATCCAGCCCTAGTCTTTGTGGCTAAGGGACACAAGGAAATATCCTGATTATTTCCCCAGTCTATGGCAGGCAGATAGGAGCTTGCTTTGGCTGCACTCAGGATTGGAAGAGGATGCCACAGCCCTTCAGCCAAGAGTTCCTCCACCAAGCTGGGGAACAGGCAGCTGCTAAAAGCACGGGCTTTCCCTGGAGAGCAAGGTGACAGAGAGTTCAGGGTGTATGGGCTGGAGTCCCTGCTGTGACCACAGGCAAAACAGACACCACCAAACCCTCACTGTTTTTCTGACCTGCTGCTGCTTTGCCCATGGCCTTGGCCTCAGCCTCAGCCCTGGCCTTGAGCTCTGCCTCTTGAGCCTTTGGCCTCCACTGTGCTCCATGATTCTGCAGCACCTCTCGGAACAGTGTCGCAGCTGCAGCACGTGGAGGCAGAAAAAATCTCTTCTGGTACTCAGACCGCAGGATCTGTGTGTGGAGGGAAGAGAAGCCATACACAAGATTCCTTTTCTTGCCTTTCATCACAAAGATTCAACAAACCCATTTTCTGTCTCCTCCCTTCCTCCCAACAACACAAACTATTTAGTTTAGGTCCTCCCACAGCATGTCAGCAGAGCTGGCTTTGCCCTGGGGATTGCCTCCATCCCCCTGGCACAAGCCTGGGAATGCTGAATGGAGACCAGACTTCTCACCTTCTCCTTCTCAAGGAGATGCTCATGAAAATCCATTAAGTAAGACTCAGTGGGGAAGTTGCATGGGTTCTTCACCACCACTGTGGCCTCCACCCCATCGCTGTCCACCGGCATCCCTCCCATCTTTAGTGCTGGGGGCCTGAACTCCAACCGTGGCTCCAGACCTTGTCCTGAGAGGTGCAGCTTTAAGCGATTGCTGCTCCCACAAATGATAAGCTCCAGCTCATTCTTGTAAGACCTCTGAAAAGAGGAAAGTGCAGAAAACTCATCCATGAAGTCTCAGATGACAGGACCCCAAATACAGCAATGCTTGGTGTTATCAGTCCCTCCAAGGTGAATGGAAACCAGATATTTACTTATGCTAGGGACTAGAGCATCTGTAGTAGTCTGGGTCTGAGTAACTGGGATGAATGCTGGTGTGCACTGTAACTGGGTATCAGATGGATGTACAATGGCCTGTCAGACATTTTCACCTAGTCATGCAGGAGTGCAGTGCTCATGGGAAAGGCCCTCAGGGTTACAGTGTCCAGACACAGTCCTGGCACTGCTGCATCAGGCAAACACCAGCTCCAGGAGAGAGGCAAATGAGCTCTTGCTGGCAAGAAATAAGGGTCATCTTCTCTGCTTAGTGTTTGGCTCTGGTCCAAGCCAGACACAAGATGGTTACATTTCTTGAGCAATTAAAAGATCCCTGGGAGTGTGTGTGGGCACAGAAGCACTTGTGTCCATGCTGGTACACACTGCCACTTTCCAAGACCCAGCAGCCACAGGCAAACCACTTTTGGGAATGCTTTGTCCTTTGAGCTGAATCCCCAGCTGCACAGGAATGTGCAGGCAGGCCAGAGCCCCAGGGACTGCTGGCAGCACCCCACTATAGGTGACTGTCCTGCCGTGCCCAGGAAGGTGGGTGGTGGCTCTTTGGTCTGTCAGTCCTGCAGCAGGATGAGCCATTCCAGGATTATCCTCTGTGAGTGGGCAGCTGCTCTGCACTGAGTGTCACAGCTGCAAATACAGCCAGGCAAGGGGCAGGCTGAGGGGAGTTGGGCACATCCCCCCCATGTGCCAAGAGGCAGCCTCAGAGCCCTGGTGCTCTCTGTGCAAGCTCCCTGTGGGCATTTCAAAGCACATCTCACGGGAGTGCTCTGTGGGGTGAACTGAGCCATGCTGAGTACGGGGTTTGCAGAAAGCTCCCTGTGAAGGCAGAGCTCCTACCACACTCTCTGCACCAGGCCCTCATTTCCAGATAGCCCTGACAGGCCTCCTGGGCTGACACCCGCCAATCTCACCTCCTCCTCAGGTGCAAACTGGATTTGCAGATTCTGCCACCTTCCTGCACAAAGGATTCCATTGGAGGGCGTCACGTGAAAGGGACAGGGCTCATCCACCAGTGCCTGCAGCTTCTGACGTATGGCGGGTGTCATGAATTTGACGTGACTATTCTGGGCACAGAAATCAATAATGTGAGGTCTCCTCGTGTTCTGAGACACTGACACGGTGCTGAGAGCACCCACAGCCAAACCAAGTGTGGCCCCAAAGCCCAGAGCTGGAGGGAAGCCCCGTAGACAGGGCAGGCAGATAGGGAACTAGTGTCCTCAGAGGAGGAGGAGGAATGGGTGAAGATGGCAGCAAAGCAAAGCATCAGCTAATGGAACAGGTTAAGGCAAACCAGCCTTGATCTAGACCCTCAGAAGTTTCCTCAAACACACTGTAGACCCAAGTGCTCAAGCAGCCACAGAGCAGAAAGGGCAAGAGTCACAAAGAAAACCCAACCAAGTTCTGTGTTCAATGTCGCCTGTGCTTTACCCTCAGAGCAGGCTTGTTGGAAGCAATGAACCATTTGCAGGATTCTGGGAACTGGTTGTAGAGTTGGATGGTCTCAACCTGGCAGTCCCCAGCAACGATGTCAGAGAACTGCAATCTGTTCTTGGAGAGGGTGAGTGACAGTTCCAACACAGTGGCACGGATGCGGATGCTGTACATAGGGCCTTTTGTCACCTGGAGAAGGACAGAGAATTCAGCAGAGCAATGTGACAGTGCAGGTGACATCTGCTGCTCTGCCCAGCCTGCTGCCTGCCCCAAGAGCTGTGGTACCTCTATGGGCAGCACCACTTCCACGTCACCATATGGCTTGTGGGCACTTTCAAAGTGCACGTCGAAGTCCACGCTGTTGTTGGGGGGCAGGCAAATCACCTGGTCCAGGCCCACGCTGAAACCTTGAACAGATGAACACAAAGCCGCTGAGATACACACAAAACACAAAATGTGTACAAGCATTTAGGCCTTACAGGTGTCCTGGCTGAGAGGTGTGGCAAAAGCCCCATGCTGTGCTGTGACCTGGACAAAATCTTAAGAGTGCACCTGAACACCCTTCAGACACAGTGAGCCACTGTGTGATGGAAGGGCAGCCTTGCCTCAAGGCCTCTTTTGGAAACCTCTTTTGATCCACCAGAGGATCTCACAGGCTGCTTCCTCAGTAAAGGCTGAATACAGGTGCTGGGAACCTGTGTGAACTCCAAACAAAGCACTTCCAAAATACAGCAGACCCCACTGGTTGGCAAAACAAGCCCACAGAGTGTCCAAAGAAACTTGCTGCTTGTGGGAGCCGAGGGTGGAAGATGCTGAGGTGACCAGGGTGATGGTCACCATTGGCCCCTGCACTGAAGCGTTAGGGCAGTCACAGGCAGGCCAGGTCCCTGGGCATGGCTGGCCAGGAGAGTTCTGCCTCTACAGCTCCCAGCAGGGGCACTGAGAAGAAAAAGCTCAGAAACCTCCCCAGGTTCAGGGGCTTAAGCTAATCTGTCTGAGACACCTCCTTCAAGGGCACAGGAAGTGTCTCCAGCACTGCTTACCTGTGTCCTGCAGGACAGATACATCGACCTGGAAGGACACATGGATCTGCCCAGGATTGGTGATCTTCAGAGAGTGTGACTCAGTGTAACCCTTAAGGACAGGGCCCATGTCCAGGACATACTGGGGCAGCTCAACTCTGCAAGGAATAAGGACAGTCCTTAAACCACAGCCTGGCTACACATCCAAGTGGATGGAGGATACAAATAAAGTGGCTATTTCTCTATTCACTGCTGTCAAAACTCAGCTCAAGCCCATGAAACCTATAGCTTCACCACCTGGCAATAACTCTGTGAAGTCAGGAGGAGTGCAGGTCCTAGGTTTGATCAGCTACTAATGGTACCTGAAAATAAAATTAGTTTAAAATGGACACTGGCCACAGCTCGTCTGCCATGAAAAGCCAGTCTAGGTGAGTCCACTGGGCCTCCACTGCTCTCAGTGGAACTGCCTAGCCTGGTGTACAGCCTGAGCCTGAAATTGCTTTGGAGTCTAGGAATAAGGTTTGCCTGCACAGGAAATCTTCATTGCTCTGCAACCAGACCACATGAGCTGCTCTGCAGAGCATTTCCTTCCTGAATTGAAGCTCCCGTGCTTGTGCTGCATCATGATGGTGCAAAGGGACAGGCCAAGTCACCTAGATAAGCCCTGCCACCCCACCAGGATCCAAATCATCTGATGTTAGGTTTTAAAGGGTTTGCTGACACGTGCAGTTCCCTTCTCCTTTTGTTCAGTGTCACAGCTGCCCAGCTGTTAGTTGGAAGCAAGACCTCAGCTGGGAGTTGTCTCTTTCA
This sequence comes from Melozone crissalis, assembly GCF_028551555.1. Lineage (NCBI taxonomy): Eukaryota > Metazoa > Chordata > Aves > Passeriformes > Passerellidae > Melozone > Melozone crissalis. Next base: position 16,721,723 of record NW_026535785.1, on the reverse strand, counting down.
GAGCTAGGCAGCAGGGACAGAATCTATGCTGTCTGGAAGGGCTAGAAGGTCTGCACTGGGTCCCCCAGCTCTAGGGACAGAACCCCACACCTGTGGGGAGCTGAGCAGTGCAAAGCTCAGCGTGGTGCTGGGGAAGGGAGGACACTCCACTGCTCACATGCAGCGTGTCACAGCCACCAGGACCAGAGCCTTTCTGGAGTCCAGGCTGTTCCCAGCTCTGCAGACACAGGGAGCTCTCAGGAGAAGGGGACATGGCTGGGTGTTCCCACCCAGGGGCACCTGGACATGGGGTGGGCGTCCCTACTCACTTGACAAGACTCTGGCACAGCTCCTTGTCAGGGAACCTGCTCTTCAGGGGATGGGATGTGAGCCTTTGCTGCAGCTCCAAAGCAGCCTTCTCTATCAGCATCCTGATCATCTTTATCTGCAGCTGAGTGTCTGACTGAAGAAAGGGAAGACAGTGGCTGGTTAGCAAAGGTCCTTCCCAAAGCCCAGCTTGCACCTGAGAAAGGATCCCAGCCCACTCTTGTTGGGAGGGGGTGTGGGGTCCTCCTGTCTGGCTGCTCAGTGCCTGTGACACCTCCTGCTCTCTTAGCCAGGACCTCATCTCCAGGGAAGTAACTCCAGCATCTTTGCCTGCCCAGACACTGTTAGCAAAGCTGATCTGGCCAGGCAGACAGACAAGCCAGGAACCTTCCAGAGCTCCAGATACTTGCCTGCCCCCAGCCTGTACCAAGGCAGCTTGGACAGAAGCTGTCTTGAAAGGGAACTGGCACCAAGCTGGTGCCTCGTGGAGATGAGCACCTCCAGCACAGCCCCAGAGCACAATCTGGCAGCTGCTGTTAAGGTCTGTAAATCTGGCAGGGCAAGGGTTGGGAACAATGAACTCCCCAGCAATGACCTGCATCTCCTTCAAAGCACCATCAACTCCATCCCTGGAGCATGGCCTTCAGCATCTCTCCCTGGGGCAGCCAGGAAGCTGCTGCAGCCCCAGAGGAGACCATGACCAGCGTGGCAGCCCTAGGGGCAATGCTGAGGTGACACAAGGTTGTCAGTGGGCAGGGAGGTCCCAAGTGTCATCAGGGCACCAGGAAGCTGCTGTGGGCTGCAAGGGGCTCAGGTGACATGGAGAGGGTGGCCTGTGCCAAACGGGACTGCAGCTGTTCTTACTACAGTGCCAGAGGCAAGCACGCTGGGCTGCAGGTCCCGAGTCTTTGGGTTCTGAGTCTTCAAGGTCTGACTGTTAGTGGACTGAGTTTTCAGGGTCTGAGACTTCAAAGTCTTGGTCTTCAGGCTCTCAGTCTTCTTCAGAACAACTGATTTATTCCTCTGATTGTCTTGTTGCAGGGGTTTTATGAGCTGTTTCAGTATCTTCTCATATTTTTCATTTCCTGAAGGAAGAAAGCATCCACAAAGAGAAGGGTGAGCAAAGTGCCAGTCCCATTTAAGCTGGGAAGTCCCCGCCTCCCAACACTGGTTTCTTCCAGAAAGAAATCCCTCAAGCCATCTATGGAAAGTGGATGCTGCTGCTCCTCTCTGAATCTCATCCCCTGCAATGTCACACAGATCCAACCCTGCCAGAAGCCCTGCCAGCCTCTCTTACAGCTTTCCCAAGCCTTTCTCTCTAGCCATCGTCCTTCAGGACCCTGCCAGATGAGCTGGCAGGCTCTGCAGGTTGGTTCCTGGGACAAAGTCCACATGGGATCCTCTGCTCAAGACTCATGAAGCAACCAGGAGGCTTGACTTGATCTGGGAGTCCTGCAACCCTCCAGGCTCGGTGGAGGTTGCCATGAGCTGCCCTATGGGCACGCGGTAGGGAACAAAACCAGAGGGGCCCTTCCTGGGGGCAGACAGGCAGTGCCCACCTCTGATGTTCCAGGGCAGGTCCAGACTGATCATGGGAAAGGACGCTTCTCCTTTCAGGCAGATATTTTCTGGTTCCAGGTCACCCACTTTAAGCTGGTAAGTCCTGCTGAAGGCTCCTGGTAATCCTGGCATGTAAGAAAATTTCAGCAGTCGCTTCTTGCCAGGTGCAAGGGAACCCTGCAGGGACGGGAGAAGAGGGAGGGAATGCATCAGAGTGTTTGATGGGGGATGGCTCGGGGGACAGGTTCTCATCTAGAAGAAACCATCAGACCACATCACCTTCATGATAAATATATTACAGTATTGGCTTTCACAATTGTTAGAGTAAATACTATATGTTTTATAATGATGACTTTTGTAAAAGAAGTTTTGCTAAAGTTTAGAGTTCTTTTAATGAGAATGTTGTGTTGTGTTACTAATGTTGGTGAAGAGTTGTTGCAATATTAACATTTAACCAATGAAGGAATGGAAACCTGTTGAATGTGTTGAAAAGTTACAAATGACCAGGACTAGGACAACTGCACATACTCCAAAAAGGCGGGACAGAGGAGGAACTATGTTAAAATGTTTGAGAATGTATAACCATTTGTAAATATGCATTAGGCTGATGCAATACCCAGAGTATACAAGGGCTGTTGCTGTGTTGACTGGTGTGTGCCTCTGGTTGTGGCTAAGTACCCAAGTCAAGCACCCAGCGCTGTTACTTCTACTTTATTGACTTTGTCCCCTGTTGTCTCTTATTAAATTTTCTTTAAATTTTAACTGAGGAGCAGGCTTTGTTACTCACACCTTCTACCTTCCTTGTGACCAAAAGTTTGAGCCTCTGATCCTGGGGTGCAGTGTGTTCTCCTCGGGGCTCATAAGACTGCAGCCCTAGCACTGCCTGATGTGAGCACAGCTCTGCTGCTGAAGGGGTTTGCCCTCTGCCAGCAAGAGCCCGCATCATCAAAAAAAGGCTCTTCTGCTGCCACTGTGGAAGGGAAATCCCTGCACTGAGCAGGGCCAGCAGTTCCTCTCATCCCTTGTAGGAGACAGGCAGGAAGAAATGGGAAAGCCAATCGGCTTCCTCTTCCCACTGCAGGAGGGCTGCTTTGGCTCAAAGACATCCAGACAGGACTGAGAAGCTTGGACAGTGGTGGGATGCTGCAGATTTTTATCCCTGCTCTTCCAGCCCCGCTGCTCCCTGGCCCCCTCACTGCCCCACAAAGGCGCTGCACAGCAACAAAGCTGGAGGAGGCAGGGAGCAGCAAGCCTACTAAGGGATGTGTGATCACACAGCCTGGGTAAGGTGACCCTCAGAAACGCTCCAGTGCCAGCACTGCCTGAGATCTCAGCCATCGGGGTTCCCAGAGTGACTGTGAGCAACCAATTAAAATTTTAGTTATGCCTCAACATATGTTATAAATCCACTTTCTGACATGGGGTGAAAAGTTACTAGAGGGGCTGTAGACGTGCTGGGAGCCTTAACACATCCCATATGTAAAGGAGGTTGTTAGGAGGAAATGCAGACAGGCTCTGTGTCTGGGGGGCTGCAAGAGATTTCCCCCTTGGAGAAAGACAGACAGACCCCGAAGCCCGGGAAAATTTTGCCCGTCTGAGCAAAAAAGTCCTAGACGGGCTGAGTTATGGGAGAAATCTCAGCATATAATAGCAGTTAACACTGACAGTTTTTCCCTGCCGATTTAGTTATTTTGTTGGGCTGGGAGCACCCGGAGGGTCCGGCTCCCTGCAGAGCCGCTTCTTCCCTGTCTGTCTACGCTGCTGTTGCCGCTTCCCCGCTCGCCACGGCAACCCAGTGCTCCTCTGCTTCCCCGAGGGAGCAGCCGCCGTGTCCCGACCGGGACAAACCGCGGCTGCTGAGCCCGGCCCGGCCGCAGCCCGTGGGACAGCCAGCCCTGCTGCCGGCCGATGGAGCCGGGCCCGGTGCCGGCCGATGGAGCCGGGCCCCGCTGCCGGCCCATGGAGCCGGGCCCCGCTGCCGGCCGATCCAGCCCGGGCCCCGCTGCCGGCCGATCGAGCCCGGCCCCGCTGCCGGCCGATCCAGCCCGGCCCCGCTCCGGCCGATCCAGCCCGGGCCCCGATGCCGGCCGATGGAGCCGGGCCCCGATGCCGGCCGATCCAGCCTGGGCCCCGATGCCGGCCGATCCAGCCCGGCCCCGCTGCCGGCCCATGGAGCCGGGCCCCGATGCCGGCCGATCCAGCCTGGGCCCCGATGCCGGCCGATCCAGCCCGGCCCCGCTGCCGCCCGATCCAGCCCCTCACGCCGCGGCGGGCACGCACTCCGGTACGACTGGCAGCACACGCTCCATCTGCTGAGCAGGAGCTGACACAGCGCCTCAGGGCTCTAGCGGTGATGCTTTGTCCCTGTACTCCGTTGCTCTCTCCATTTCTCATTTTCTCTCTTTTCTGTCCCCCCTCTGGTCGGGACCATGCCCTTTCTTTATCAACAAACAGTTTTCAGATACAACACTTGCTGCGTTTGTGCCTTATTTTCATCTGAGAAATCTATCAAAAAGAATTCTCCTCTGCTCCCCTTACAGCAGGACAGGACAGTGACCCACACACCTGTGCCTCCCGCCGGTGTCGCCTCTGACAGCAGAGCCACCCACCAGCCAAGGCCCTGGGGGAGTCTGTCAGGAGAGCACTTGTTTGACCTTCTCTGGCCCCAGCAGAAATTGCTTACAGCCCTGTCTCTCTCATGGCTGGGTTTGGGCTTTTCCCCTCTGATTTTTTTCCCCTTTCCCACCCCCCCCCTTTCTTTTTTCCTTTCACACTCTCCTGGGCCACCTGACACAGGGCTGGGCTCAGTCACTTGTGCTACTTACAGTGGTGGGGTTGACCAGAAACACACCAGGCAGATGCTGGTCTGCAGGGCTAGGGTTTAGCACCCAGTTGAATTCAATCTTGCCAGTGTTCACCAGGGTGACATTGCTGCGACGAATTTCATTAAACAGCTGGAAAGAAGGCACAGGAGAGGGAAGTTACAGACGTGGGCCTGCTGCTGAGAATCTCCTTTCTCCCTCCTGGGTTTGAAAGCCGACACATCATGGGAGCAGGGACCAGGGAGGAGATAGGGGCACTTGGGAACCCGGGGAATGCCCAGGCACAGGGCACCTGCACAGCACCAGGGAGCTCTGGCAGCACACAGAGCTGTGGTAACAACCACGTGAGGGCCAGCAATAAATGAACCAGGGGACACAGGCCCTCCTCTGCCCTCTGAGGGGTCACCAACAGCCAGGAGAAACAGAGACAGCACTGAGGCATTCCAGGAGAAAAGGCACCTGCATGCAAGTACTGGCAAGCAACATGGATGCAACATGGGAGTCACCCAGGGCAACACAGACAGAGCCAGCAGCTGGGAATATCTGTGGGCTTTTGACTGGAAGAGAGTGAAGTGGGGATTATTCTGGGTCAGTCTCTCCAACTGTAGTGACTGGAAGCCCAACTTCTTTCCTTGATCATTGTGTGGATTAAGCAAGAGCTTTAGACAAGAGCATCTCCTTGGAGGTCAGGCTTTAGGAGTGGACCAGCAGAGGGATGTCTCAGAGACACACCCCTCAGAGCATCCCCACTGGGCCCCTGCCTGCCCCAGGAGGCAGTGTTAGGTACCCTGAAAAAGAGGCATTCCCAGCATTGTGGAGAGGGTTGGAGATGGCCATTTTACAGCAGCTTGGATGCCAGATGTGTCCCTCAAAGGTTGGACTTCCAAGCCCCAGAGCCAACAAAGGGGCTGGGAAGGGCAGGGAGCCCTGGAGCGAGTGGGCAGGAACCCGCTGGCCGTGGTGCCAAGGCAAGGAGCTGTGCCAGGGATGTGTGTGGTACCTGTAAGCCACGGTTGATCTCCTGGGGCCTCACGAGGTAGCTGAGATGTGAGATCTCCCCGGTCACCAGCACCTCGTAGGTGGGGCCTCCCTCCACGTGGCACAGCGCCGTGACATCGGCGATGGTGTTGAGGTGGCCACAGAAGGTGAAGGAGACCTGCTGGCTCTCTCCTGGCTGCAGCACACCTGACACTGGCAGGATACTGAAAGCCTGGATGGAAGACAGGAGAGATTGAGCTGTTGAGCATGGCAATGGATGCAGAAGAGCATCTTGGAGCAAAGTGCAGCTGTACCTGGAGGGGCCTATTCCCCAAACACTGCCAGAATCACCCTCATCTCATCCTGCATCCCTGCCACTGACCAGTGGAGGGACCATGGGGAAAATCTTCTCCCATACTCACAGATCAATGCATTAATTAGTACATTACAGGAAAGTGAACTGGGATGTCTCCTGGCAGTAGAAATTCTCTCTGATGCACAACTTGCCTTTAAAAAGCATTTCTTACTGCTTTTAGAAAAGGAGGAGACTCAGAGTGAGAGCTCTTGGAGCTGAGCAAAGGACTCCAGCCCAGCTCTTCTGACTCCTGTGGCTCTTCCCCTCTCTCTGATTTAAATGCTGCTTTCTCAAGGTGCTACAGCAAAAGCTCCTGCAAAAATTTCCTATGGGCCACCTGAGGAGTTCCAGGGGGAGCAGGGCCCTCCATAGGTGCTGCAAAGTGTCCTTGGGCAGCCCTACAGTAAGGTGTCCTGCACAGCCTCTCCAACTACCAGCTGCTCCAGCAGCACTTTGTGATGGGCCTGCAGGGATGGGAGGCCCCTCTGTGGCCAATGCTGAGGGCCACCAGTGGCACTGGGAGCTGCAGCCGTGCTTGCCACACTGACAGTGTGCAAGTGAGACACATTCCCTCTTACCTCCTGCGCTTCGAGGGAAGTCTGCGGTTCATCCACGGAGCAACTGACTCCCTCAAACCCTACTTGGAGGCGAGGGTATTCAGGAATTTGTGCTGCTTGCACCTGAAAAACATTTTCTATGCTAGGAGGAAGAGACAGCCACTTTGCAAAGTCTCAGTTTGTAAGACAGCTTCAGGGCCAGCAGTGCAATAGCAGCTCTGGGTGAAAGCAGAGCCCTGCAAACAGGAGTCTGGCTGCCTTGGGAAGAGGCTCCATGGAGATCGGGATCATCCCAGCCTCATCTTACATTGGGAAGGCAAAAAATCCCACACTCAACACAGGTCTGTAGGATCTGAGTGAGCTTCTCCAAGGAAAACTCTCCTATTTCTCCCTCCCACAGAGCCCATGTCCAGCCACTGGCCCTGCTGCCCAGGCCACTGTCAGGGCACAGGACAGCAGGGCAGCAAAAAGGGAGGTCAGCACGAGCATGACTTGGTGGTGGCAGGCTGGGGAGGCAACACAAGCAGTAGATGTACAAGAAAATCGACCTTGTCTCTTAAAGACTGGCTAAAATCATCCACTTCTTTCAGCATTCTGGCTCCCTCCTCCTGTCTCACCTTGAAGTGTCTCCATCGAGATGCTGGGGACTCCAAATTGGTATTCCTCCCCTTTGGTGGTTGGGGTTTGAATTTAGGTGGGCAGAGCTCATGTCTGGAAAATAAGATAACTATTGTGAAAAACGCCAATCACTTGTTTTCAAAATTTTAAAAGTTTATTAGTAATAAAATGGTTGTAAAATAGTCATACAATTAGAGTAATAATAATTTGGACAATTTGAATTAGGACAATTTGAGACAACAAATACAAAGAGTTACAGACGTCTGGGTACCTTTTTTTGGGCAGCACAAGCCCGAAAACGGACACCCGTTAACAATGGATTAACCCTTAAAAGCAATAGCCTGTTGCATATTCATACACCTCATACATGATGCATAAATTCCATTCAAACACAGGACTCTGTCTGGTCTTCATCAACTTCTTCTTTCTAATCCTAACAGCGCCTTCAAGGCAGAAGAAGTTCATTTCTTCTGGTAAGAAGGCAATAAATTCTTTTCTCTGAAAGATTTAGGTGTCCTGTGGCTGCTATCTGGTGCGAGTGCCTCATTTCTTTCTAAAAAAAAAACCCCACTAACAAAGTTCTTATTGTAACTACAAAAGTTACCTTTTAATTACAAGAGTACATCTATTATTAAAAATGTTAATACAGCACTACTAATCAATACATCAAAATACATATGGTAAATATCTGCATAGAGCCATATAATATACACTTTTCACACTATGAACAGGGATCTGCAGGGGAGGGAGGAACAGCTGCACGAGCAGCTCATGGTCAGGATGCAGCCCCTGGGTGGCTGCTGGAATGCTGAACTGAGAAATGGCTTGATCCAGCCCTTCCCAATCCAAGCTGGAGCAGGTCTGTTCTAAAGGCAGCCCAGGGATGACACTGAGGTGCTGCAGCAGCTGCAACTGCTTCCCTTGAGGAACTGCAGAGGACAGGGATTTACATCTTGTGGGGATGCAAAAAGCACAGTGGGAGTGGAAAAGACAGAGAAGGCAAGCAAAAAGGTGAGATCTGAGGCACCGAGGGGCAGAGCCAGCCACTGATGAGCCAGCACAGCCCTCCCAGTGCCCAATGCCAGAAACTCTGCAGCTCCACCAGGGATTCATCAGGAATGCTTCCCTGACACTGGTGGGGAGTTGGTTGACATTTTCCAACCCTCCCAGGTGACTCAGGTCATATTCCCCACTTTTAATTGAAGCAGGTGCTCAGGGTAACTCTGCTTGTGTTTCTAATGCCACGTGAGGGACACAGTCAAACCGTGCCTGCCTGTCACCCTGCTGAGCTGCAAGGGCTCCCCACAGTCAAACACCACCTGGATGCTCCATTCCCAGACAAGGGCCTGTAATGACCTGCTCCCCAAAGAATCACTGTCTTCAGCTTTGTAGCTTGTTATCTAAGGCTGGGTTTCATTTCTGGCTCTCTCATCATAACCCCCAAGAGATCCCTAATCATGTACTCCACTGTCTTTAGTTTTAATGAATGGTTTGAGGCAACTTCCCAGGACCATGGCGCCCAGACAATGACATTTTTCACTCTAAAATAGAAACTCTCTGGAAGGCAGGGATAGGAAATGATGTGATGAACAAGCCCTGCTGTCAAGCAATTCAGAACCCATAAGGGACATGTTGCAGGGTGGAAAAGTCAAAATGAGTAATAAGTGTCACAAAAAACAGAAGTGAAGACTCCAAGGTGTCCACTGAAAGCCGACCCCTGGGAAAGAAATCATCCTGGCACTAAAGGAGTTGTCTCAGCAAAGAAGGAAAGGGAAGGTAACAAGATGTTCAGCATCAGCCCTGGTGCTAAGTGGCTCTTTCTCTGGTCTTGGGACCTTCTGGGCATCCTCCAGCACAATGCAAAGGAGGAAGGCAAGGAGCAGAGAGCAGCTCCTGCAGAGAGGACCCATCCCAAAGCAGAGGGGCCAGAAAGGCCTCCAGCAGCACTGTGGAAGTTGGGACTAGGAGCCCTTCATCAAGGTGGACATGGCCTCAGGCCACAGAGGTCTGAGAAAGCAGCTTTCACCCCAGCTTTCCTTCCCAAAGGAAACCACTCTGGGGGCTATGCAGCATCAAACTGGTGGAAAACCTATTCCCTGAGCATCCAGCCTGAGCACACAGCTGCTCAGTGTCATTTGTCAGACCCCAGGCAAACAGCTTGGTTCTTTGCCAAGTACAAACAGGACTCCAGCAAGAAGAGCTTGAGGGGGAGGGCAAAGTGCACATACCTAAACCTGGTCACCTCGCTGTCGGACTGGAATGACCAGTGGTACTGGACGGGCAGTGGGCTGCAGTTGCTCATCTCCAGGGAACGCACTTCTTCAGTGCCAACCCTGATGCAGCCAAACTCCAGGGAGCTGGGCTGCATTTGGAGATTTGGGAAGTGCACTTCTCCCTGAAGGCTGATATGCTCCACAAAAGGATGGCCCCTGACCATGTCTATCTTCAGAACCTTCTCTTCTTTCCAGCTCTTAAAATCCAGTTCATAAGCTGGGTCAAACACGATGTAGAGATGGCAGGTCTCCCCTACATCCACTCTCACAGGCTGCAAGGAGATGAGCAGTAATTAATCACCTGTGGGATGAGGTCCCAAGGCCTGACAGCAGCAAACAGTAAATGCTCCAAGTGAGCCCAGCATGGGCTCCTCAGTTCATGGTTCATCTCTCTACAGCAGGGGTCTGACTGCAGGCACCACACTCCAGTCCAGGATCCCTCAGGCTCCCGTTGCTGTGCTCAGCCCCAGTCCAAGGGGGTGGCTGCTGGAGAGCTGGCATGCTTTCCAGGAGACACCTTTACTGCATGCCTTGCCCAGACCCAGCTGCCTGCTCCCTTCTCCCTGTGCCTTAAAGCCAGGATGGATCTTCACAATTCAGATGAGATTTTGATTCTTTCAGCAGCTTTGAGGATGCAGCCCAGGCCAGCCCACTGCTGATGCTACAGAATAAACTTCTAGACTCAAGGAGCTCCCAATAGAAAGGCACCATCACATCCCTCCTCTCCAGACCCCACTGGGAGAGTCCAGGGCTGCTCACCTGGCCAACTGGGAGGGGCTGCTTCTCCTCATCACAGACCTGGAACGGCTGCTCCAAGTCCAGCATGAGGTCCAGTGGCAGCAGGCAGGTGTTTTTTAAAGACAAAGGCTGGTACTGCAGCCTCAGGACATCACTGGGTTTCTATGGAAACAGGAGACAGGGAAAAACAGCCTCAACTAGACACAGACCTCCTTCTGATTCTGCTGCAGCTCACATTTTTCAGCCTCAGGAGTGCATTCATTTCTATTTGCAATTTCTATTTGTTTCTACCCTTCCAGGAGGTTTTTCCTGACAGCAGATGCTTTTCATGTTTAGAAACCACAGCATTCTCTGGAGGACAGAGAAACACTCCCAAGTACACATGAGGGAATAGGTCCCTGAGAGGAGGTGCCTGCTTGAACAAGAACTAAAGCAGAAAGTGAATCCAGGCCATTTGTCTCCAGTTTTGTCTCTCTATTGGGCTGAACAGCACTAGAGGATCTTCACTCACAGACAGTCATTTCTCACAACCTTCCTGGCTCTAGCAGCCTCCAAAAGCACTTTGTCTGCACCACGTGTCCTGCAGCCCCTGCTACAGGCACAAGGTGTCTGTGGTCTCAAAGCTCTGAGCAGCCTGGGCTCTTCCTTCCTGTCTGTGCATTGTGCTGGGCTTCCTGCAGGGTTTAGAGAAACCAGAGACTTTGGGAAATAACTTCTGCACGTACTGGCACCAAACAGGTGCTGTGCCATAGAATGCAATAAATCAGTTTGTGTGTGTGGCATTGAGCAGAACCCAGGCAGAATCAGGGAGAGCTGAAAAGCTTCTAAATTACATCTGAACTGCCTGTTCCAGGGATTCTGTACTTCACTGGAAGCCTGGGAACCAGAGGAAAGGCCTGAAACTACAGAAACCAAATCATTAACCTTCTTCTCTTTTTCACACAACTTGCAGGAGGCAGAAAGATGATGCTGGAGTTGGGATCCAGAGACTAAAGGGCACCTGCTCTGCCTCAGTGTTATCATCACTGCAGTTGCAGGATGCCTGGGATCCTTTGAAGCAGAGGAGGCTTAGGGAAATGCACAGAGCTGTACCATACAGCTGTACCATCAAGCATCCATGCCAACAGCAGAGAAGGCAAAGAGACACAGGAGATGTTGGGTTTTTCCTTGTCAGCCTGAGGAATTCACAGGAATCTCCAGATTTCCCAGCTTCCCTACAGCATCAGTGTACAGACATTACCGTGCCTTGGAGGGTCCTCAAAAGCCTCCCTTTACAGTGAGCACAGAAACTGGCATTTCTCTGGAAGTGGCCACCATCTCCTTGGCACTGCAGCTGGAACTGCACTTTTACTTTGGGGAAGTCAAACACCAGTCTCATCTCTAAAAGCATCTTCACTCACTATACAAAGTGCCTCAGGAAGGGTAAAGAGGGGCTTCAACACAAGCACACACCCCCCTCAGCCATGCTGGTAAATGCCAGCATGCAATCCAGACTTACCTTCTCCACATAGAAAGAGAATTCTCTGGCTGATACTTCTATAGAGGGGTGAATAAACTCACAGGTGATGATTGTTTCTATTATCCTCTCCATCTTGGAGGCTGTCCCAGTGACAGCTTGGCAGAACACATATTCCTGCACCTCCTGCAAGCAAGAGTCACTTGTCACCAGTGGGTAGTGGCAAGGCTCCCTGCAAATGCCCTGCATTGGCTCTGCACCCACCATGGGCCCTATTCCTGCCACAGTTACAGTCACTGCCCCCTTTTCTTCCTGTGCTCAATTGTCTGTGACACTGCACCCCAATAACCACAAAAGGCACTTGTGAGAAACCCCCTCCCTCAACATGGCTTTTGTTTTACTCCGTGCTCACCCCAGATAAACCACTTGGCACTTGTTTAATTCACTTTCTTTTTGGGCTCCTAGTCTAAGTGGAACTTATTTCGCTACCCTTCTTTGCTGTCTCAGCATGCAACACTGTTTGCCCCAAAAGAGCAATATTTCCTTCCACCCCTGCTTTGGGATCAGCACTGGGTTTTGGTAGCTGTGGAATCACAATAAAGTCTCAGCTGGTCTGATGGTGGCCAGCAAGGAAAGCAACTGGTGCTGCCACAGAAACGTGTAGCCTTAAATCAGTTTTGTAAAGGCCCCTGCTCATCTCCCCAGGCAAACGTCAAGGGACGGTGGAACAAGCCCAGAGGAGGGGATCTCACCTGTGGGATGCGGGAGAAGCCTCGCAGCACCATGTCCTCAGACTGGCCTGGATGCAGGTCCATCGATAGTGGCTTCAGCCCAAACACAGGCCTGGCACGTTTGGGGCTCTGAGAATCACCCTTGGCCTTGGGGCTACTGAGGGCTGAGACACTCTGGGCCTCCTCCTCAGGTGGGCTGTAGCATTCTGCACTCCAGAAGAGCTGATGGTAACGGCGGCCCTTGTTTGTTACTTTGAACTGACGAATACAGGGCACCAGGCTGGAATAGAAGGCAGGATGGAAAATAGTATGGGAGTAGCTATTTCCCTGGTCATCAGATTGCTCCCAGTCAGCAACCGGAGGTGTTAATTGCTTGGAGACTGTCTTCATCTCCAGCTCTTAATGTGGACCAGAAGTAGTGTGGGATAAGCTGCCCTTTTGATGTCATTATTGCAAAGAGAAATATGTTTATTACGGTAATGTAACATTTTCCAGGTGAGGATAACAGGACGTGGTGTTTTCCCCCAAAATGTTTGTTCTGGGGTGATTCATACTGTTGCTGTATTTTGTGTTAATCTGTGCCCAAAACTGAAACTGAACCTTTGAGATGCTGCCCTTGGGGACCTTGTGTGTGGGGGCAGGATTGCAGACATTCCTAAAAGCTGCCTCAGAGGCAGTTTCTGGATGATCCCAGCTAGCTGGCAAAAATCATCTGCCTGCTCCAGGAGAAGAAACCAGGGGAGCAGAGCCTCTCTCATTCATATCAGCCTTGGCTCTGCACTGGGAGCCATTTGTAGAAACTTCATTTTGCAATTAGAAACTGTTTGGAAGTGAACTTTGCAAACTCTAAGCCAGGACACCTGTAAGGCCTAAATGCTTGTGCACATTTTGTGTTTTGTGTGTATCTCAGCTGCTTTGTGTTCATCTCTTCAAGGTTTCAGCGTGGGCCTGGACCAGATGATTTGCCTGCCCCCCAACAACAGCATGGACTTTGACGTGCGCTTTGAAAGTGCCCACAAGCCATTTGGTGACGTGGAAGTGGTGCTGCCCATAGAGGTACCACAGCTCTTGGGGCCGGCAGCAGGCTGGGCACAGCCGCAGATGTCACCTGCACTGTCACATTGCTCTGCTGAATTCTCTGTCCTTCTCCAGGTGACAAAAGGCCCTATGTACAGCATCCGCATCTGTGCCACTGTGTTGGAACTGTCACTCACCCTCTCCAAGAACAGATTGCAGTTCTCTGACATCGTTGTTGGGGACTGCCAGGTTGAGACCATCCAACTCTACAACCAGTTCCCAGAATCCTGCAAATGGTTCATTGCTTCCAAGGAGCCTGCTCTGAGGGTAAAGCACAGGCGACATTGAATACAGAACTTGGTTGGGTTTTCTTTGTGACTCTTGCCCTTTCTGCTCTGTGGCTGCTTGAGCACTTGGGTCTACAGTGTGTTTGAGGAAACTTCTGAGGGTCTAGATCAAGGCTGGTTTGCCTTAACCTGTTCCATTAGCTGATGCTTTGCTTTGCTGCCATCTTCACCCATTCCTCCTCCTCCTCTGAGGACACTAGTTCCCTATCTGCCTGCCCTGTCTACGGGGCTTCCCTCCAGCTCTGGGCTTTGGGGCCACACTTGGTTTGGCTGTGGGTGCTCTCAGCACCGTGTCAGTGTCTCAGAACACGAGGAGACCTCACATTATTGGTTTCTGTGCCCAGAACAATCAGCACGAGCCCTGTCCCTTTGACGTGACGCCCTCCAAAGGAACCCTTGATCCAGGAAAGTGGCAGAACTTGCATATCCAGTTTGCACCTGAGGAGGAGGTGAGATTGGCGGGTGTCAGCCCAGGAGGCCTGTCAGGGCTATCTGGAAATGAGGGCCTGGTACAGAGAGTGTGGTAGGAGCTCTGCCTTCACAGGGAGCTTTCTGCAAACCCCGTACTCCGCGTGGCTCAGTTCACCCCACAGAGCACTCCCGTGAGATGTGCTTTGAAATGCCCACAGGGAGCTTGCACAGAGAGCACCAGGGCTCTGAGGCTGCCTCTTGGCACATGGGGGGGTGTGCCCAACTCCCCTCAGCCTGCCCCTTGCCTGGCTGTATTTGCAGCTGTGACACTCAGTGCAGAGCAGCTGCCCACTCACAGAGGATAATCCTGGAATGGCCCATCCTGCTGCAGGACTGACAGACCAAACAGCCACCACCCACCTTCCTGGGCACGGCAGGACAGTCACCTGTAGTGGGGTGCTGCCAGCAGTCCCTGGGGCTCTGGCCTGCCTGCACATTCCTGTGCAGCTGGGGATTCAGCTCAAAGGACAAAGCATTCCCAAAAGTGGTTTGCCTGTGGCTGCTGGGTCTTGGAAAGTGGCAGTGTGTACCAGCATGGACACAAGTGCTTCTGTGCCCACACACACTCCCAGGGATCTTTTAATTGCTCAAGAAATGTAACCATCTTGTGTCTGGCTTGGACCAGAGCCAAACACTAAGCAGAGAAGATGACCCTTATTTCTGGCCAGCAAGAGCTCATTTGCCTCTCTCCTGGAGCTGGTGTTTGCCTGATGCAGCAGTGCCAGGACTGTGTCTGGACACTGTAACCCTGAGGGCCTTTCCCATGAGCACTGCACTCCTGCATGACTAGGTGAAAATGTCTGACAGGCCATTGTACATCCATCTGATACCCAGTTACAGTGCACACCAGCATTCATCCCAGTTACTCAGACCCAGACTACTACAGATGCTCTAGTCCCTAGCATAAGTAAATATCTGGTTTCCATTCACCTTGGAGGGACTGATAACACCAAGCATTGCTGTATTTGGGGTCCTGTCATCTGAGACTTCATGGATGAGTTTTCTGCGCTTTCCTCTTTTCAGAGGTCTTACAAGAATGAGCTGGAGCTTATCATTTGTGGGAGCAGCAATCGCTTAAAGCTGCACCTCTCAGGACAAGGTCTGGAGCCACGGTTGGAGTTCAGGCCCCCAGCACTAAAGATGGGAGGGATGCTGGTGGACAGCGATGGGGTGGAGGCCACAGTGGTGGTGAAGAACCCATGCAACTTCCCCATTGAGTTTTACTCCCTGGATTTTGATGAGCAGTACCTTGAGGAGGAGAAGGTGAGAAGTCTGGTCCCCATGTACACGCTGCCCAAGCTTCACAGCACTCCAGCATTCCCAGGCTTGTGCCAGGGAGATGGAGGCAATCCCCAGGGCAAAGCCAGCTCTGCTGACATGCTGTGGGAGGACCTAAACTAAATAGTTTGTGTTGTTGGGAGGAAGGGAGGAGACAGAAAATGGGTTTGTTTAGTCTGTGTGATGGAAGGCAAGAAAAGGAGTCTTGCTTATGGCTTCTCTTCCCTCCACACACAGATCCTGCGGATGGCAGTGGGGTCTGAGTACCAAAAGAGATTTTTTCTGCCTCCACGTGCCGTGGGTGAGACACTGCCTCCAGAGGTGCTGCAGGACCATGGAGCACAGTGGAGGCCAAAGGCTCAAGAGGCAGAGCTCAAGGCCAGGGCTGAGGCTGAGGCCAAGGCCATGGGCAAGGCAGCAGCAGGTCAGAAAACAGTGAGGGTTTGGTGGTGTCTGTTTTGCCTGTGGTCACAGCAGGGACTCCAGCCCATACACCCTGAACTCTCTGTCACCTTGCTCTCCAGGGAAAGCCCGTGCTTTTAGCAGCTGCCTGTTCCCCAGCTTGGTGGAGGAACTCTTGGCTGAAGGGCTGTGGCATCCTCTTCCAATCCTGAGTGCAGCCAAAGCAAGCTCCTCTCTGCCTGCCATAGACTGGGGAAATAATCAGGATATTTCCTTGTGTCCCTTAGCCACAAAGAGTAGGGCTGGATGAGTTCCTCAGCCAATAGGACCAGGTCTAATATCACTGGCTCTTTTATATTTGCACCTTCCTAGCAGCAAAAGAACAATCTCATCTTGCTTTCACCGAGTCTCCTTTCCTGGGATCTGAGGGGATGGGGAGGATGGTGAGGATCAAAGGTAGGCAGGAGGCTGACTTTTCCCCCTGGTTTTGCACTGCAGCACGTCACAGAGCTGTCCCATTCTGTCCTGAGTCCATGGTGAAAGAGGCTGGGAATCCTGTCTCTCAGGCTGTCCTGCGCCACCTGGGCATTGACCCGGACTCAAGGAGGTGCGAGGCGCAGCCCCACCAAGGAGGGATGGTTGTCATCATCCATGGGCCGCCCCGGGCAGGTACGTGAGCTGCAGCCCAGGGCTGCAGGGAGAGGGACAAGCAGGGGGAACACATCCTGGTGGGCCACGGTGCTTAAGGCAAGTCCTCAGCTGAACGGGAGGTGGAGATGATCCACTTGGCTCTAGAACTCAGAGTTTGTATCCACGCTGCAGCTGCCTCCCTCATGGCCTCCCCTGGAGCGACACTTGCTTTCCCACTGTCATTTTAACTTTGAAATTTGTTGGAGGTTTTCCAGGGCCTGTCCCTGCAATGCCTCCTGTGCCAGTGTCACCAAGCAGTCCTCCTCTCTCTCTCAGGAAAGACAGAGATAGCAGCAGGCCTGTGTCAGTATTACGACGCTGCTTACGTGTCCATCGACACCGTGGTGAAAGAGGCCATGGCCAAGGACGGGAGCCCAGCGGGGCTCCGTGCCCGGGAGCTCTGCACCCAGGCTGCCCTGGAGCTGGAAGGCAAAGACGAAGGTGATGCTGGTAAGGAGAAATGCTGGTAAGGACCCAGGGCCAGTACTTGAGAAACCCACCACCACTGTCCACTTCTGCTTACTCAGAGCAGCAGTTTTTCAGTCCTTGGGTTTCTCTTAGGGAACACGGGTGAAGTGCATCACTGGCTTGCCAAAAAAATGAAATCAATTTTAAGGGCTCAGAAAAAGGTTCTTTTATAGAACCCCTTTGCTGCCTTTCTTGCACATGTTCATTTTTCTAGGGGTACCAACTGCCCAGGAAGTTTCATAGAAGCCTCCAGTCTCACATGGAGAACAGCCCAACGAGCTGTGTAACCTGGCAGTGGGCATAGGTAAATCTCTGGAGAAAAGAGCTCATCTAGGGCTGGTAAAGCATGCCTTTCTCTTTCCCAACTATTTTATATTTCCTCAAAGCTGAATTGAGCCTTCTTCTTATGAAGGCTGAACAAGGAAAAAGCCTTCTGAAGTGGCTCATTGAGCACAAGAGGACTGACTATGCATGTAACCTTGCAAACGAGAGGAAGGGAAGGACAGCCTCCCAGAGGAATTTCCAATGAGAGACATGCTCCAGATGAGCTCTTTTCTCCAGAGAGTTACCTATGGCCACTGTCAGGTTACAGCTCGTTGGGCTGTTCTCCATGTGAGACTGGAGACTTTTATGAAACTTCCTGGGCAGTTGGTGCCCTGAGCTCTGCAGGGTGAGGCCAGACCTGGCTCGGTGCAGGAGGAAGTTTTGCAGTGCTCAGTTTTGAACCTGGCTGGGTTGGGAGCTGGTGGAAGGAAGAAGAGTCTGGGTCCCAGCTGGGCTTTTCCCACAAGGAGGATTTAGCTTCAGTGGAGATGGGTGATGCAAGTGTGGCAGGGCTGCAGGTCTCCACATGGGAATGCAGGATGGGTGCAGTGTATGGAAACAATGCTCCTGGAGGACAAATCTCTGGCTTGATCTGCAGGGGAACTGCTGTGTGAGCAGCGTCACCTGCATGCACAGTTGTTAGGAGGGACATAGTGCTGGCTTTAAAATCAAGTATGGGACGGTGTGCTTTACCATGTTGGTAAGAGAAGCAGGGAAGGAGCTGCTTCTGGGAAACAGTGCTGCCAGTGCCCAGCAGACTGGGGAAAAGAGCCATGTTCCTTCCCAAGGCTGTGCCCATTGCAGTCAAAGGTGCCTGCTTGCTTTACAAAGCCCCCCTGAACCATCTGTTCCCTGTACAGATAAAAAATCTCAGACCAAGAATAAACGAGCCTCTGGGGAAAAAATCAACAAGAATGTCAAAGAAAAGACCCCTCCATCACAAAAGAAGGAGTCAGCCAGCAAACTTGGTAAACATGACATCAAGGTAAACATGATCTGCCCTGGTTGATGCCTGGGACCTTTGCATTGTCTTTGAGATGGGCAGGGGCCGCTTGCATTGTAGGCTCTGTGGGTCTATGTGCCATGACTTGGGCTGGGAATGTGCTCTGGCAGACAGCTCCACTGGCTCTCAGTGGTTTGCTGGCAAAGTGCAGTCCTGGCTAGTGTGGCTGCAGGCAGTGAGCAAAGTGCTGGGAGGCTGCACTGGGGCTTGCAAGGTTGGGTCTCTGCTGGCCAAGGGATGGGCCCTCCAGAACCGTCCCCTGGAGCCCCCAGCCTGCACTGCAGGGTTGTTCTAGTCTCCATTAGTGAGGAACCCCAGCTCCAAGCCCAGCAGTGGGAGTTGTTCAGGGCTTTCCACCGTGGTTTCTTTTCCTTACAATGGTTCCCATTGCAGTTCACAGTTTCCACTGCTCCTGCGCCCCAGCAGCTGAACATCGTCAGCAGTCGTGGGGAAGAGCTGAACTGCTTGAGCTGTGTGCTGCCCGAGGAGCTGCTGGTGGACATCCTCAGTGAGAGGCTGCAGGTGTGTGGGGTGGGGGAAAAGGAGACATTCCTGCTCCGGAGAGAAGGCACTGAGGTACAACTCAGAGAGGAGGAGGAGGAGGAGCAGCTCTGTACATGCTGCTCGAGGATCCTGGACTGTGTGCAGGGAACCCTGGGGGAAGCTGCAGCTGCCCTTAGTTGGCAGAGCCTAAGGACAGGTCCCAGCTGCTCTTAGCTACTGCACTTGGAACAAGGATAGCTGGTGCCCTGGGACATCTGGGATCACTGTCCAGCTGTGAGGCCCCTGCGTGCAATGGCTGACTTACTCTTCCCTTTATTCACAGCGTAAAGACTGCTCCAAGGGAGTGATCTTTGATGGCTTGGAGAGCCTCTTTGCAAGCAGCCTGGAATCTTCCCTACTCTGTGTACTCAAAGCTGTCAAGAATCGTTGTCATATCTTCATGGTGAACCTGCATGAGGATTATGATTCTTGGAAAGCCAGGGAGGAAGCTGAAAGAAAAAGGAAGGAAGCTGAAACAGAGAAGGAAGGTGAAATATCTCCATCCCTCTCAAATCTTTTCTCTCAAGCCCTCACCCTTATCTCTGTGTATCTGGCTTTGCAGCAGAGCTTGTAAGAAATGTTTTTATTAATCTTTCCGCCTTCTGCCTCAGTGTAGCCAGCACTCATCTCAGAGTTGCAGGAGATCTGAGGTTTTAAGACTCACCTTAATCTCTAACATTAAAGCTTGGGCACAAGTGCCAGCTGCTATAGCTCAGTGACAAACAACTGTCCTCAGCCTTGGTGCACTTAAGGCAGGCAAAGCACAGCACCTCACTGCCCGGCCATAGCTTGGGAGATTGAATTCTGGAGCAGGCATATGAGCTCCCCAATATCTCCTGGGATGATAGGCTGGGTCAGGAAAAGCTGTGAATCCTTGCAGCTGCCCCAGAGCACCCAGCTCTGCTTGCAGTCACTCATGGTTTCTCCTCTGGTTTGTGCTAAAGAAATGCAGCGGGAAAAAGCTCTGCAGAGGAAAGCAGAACGTATCTTGCAAATAGATGAGGATGAGTATGATGCGCTCCCTGAGGAGAAGAAAGCAGAAATGGATAAAATAATCCTGGAAAGGAAGCGCATACGGAGGAAAAAGTGAGTAAGCCTTCCATGGGTTACTGCTCTTCCATGGGTTGTTGTCCCTGGAGGGCTTCCCTGCTCCAAGGACTCTGAGCTCAGAGGTGCTGCAGAGCAAAGGCCAGAAGCAGCACAGGGATGGCCACTCTGAGCTCCCTGGCTCCCAAGAGAGGAAGGACCTTCTTCTGTTGAGACAGAAGATCTTCTTCTCTATTTGAGTGGTGAGCCCTCCTGCCTTAGATGCTGCCTGCAGGGAGCTGGGCTCTGGGCTTGCCTTGGCACTGCCTCTAGAGGTGTCTTTAGGTCCATGGTGTTGAGTTGCACCTTCTCCATCATGTCCCTTCACCAAAACAGTGGGATTGTGGTATGGGCAGGTGTGGGGCACAGAGCAAACCTTGCTTTGGGTCCTGGTCCTGCCACAGCATTGCAAGTCCTTGCAATGCTGATCTGCCAGGGTGCTCCTTATGGTGGGACAGCACACATGAAAGCTCATGTCCTTTAGGCTCCCCTTCAGCTGCAGCAGTAGGCAAGCCCAGGAGAAGCTCTGCTCCAGCAAGGCAGCCCAGCTCAGGACACATAGGCAAATTGTGGAGATGGGAGTGTGTGGTGGTTTGACCGGAAATAGGATTTCTGGGATGCTGTGGTCACCAATAGGTGCTCAGATTCTAATATTGGCGCCTGATGTGGCCATTGGGACATTGGATCCGCCTCTGAGAACACAGGGTTAAAAGCAGGGCTCCCCCCTGGAAGGTTCTCTTTGGATTTCAGGCGGGAGAGAGTTTGATCTCTCCCCTAGCCCAGCTGCTGGCTGTGCAGGGAAGGGGAAGGCCACGCAGCCTGGGAGAGGTGGGCCTGACCCTGAGGGGCCCAAGGGTGGAAGCATGGAAGAACTACTGAGAGGTATTCCCCTCCACACACTTCTGGGAGGCAGAGAGAGAAACAGAGCCGTGCCTGACAGTTACCCTGAAACTTGATAAACATGTGTGGCAGCACGGCTGAGAAGGAGGAAAGGCGAGGGAGGAGCCAGCGATGTGTCCAGCTGCTTGTGGGAGCTTCTAACCCCTTTGTGGACAATGAAAACTTTACAGAACATTAACCCTTCCTAGAAGAGTGATGAAGGTCTGGGCAGAGAGAGAGATGTTGGAAGAATGGAGAAGATGTAGTGGCATTTTTTGCTGGACTCTTTTTTTTGTATAGCCATGGACTGTTTCCTTGTGATACAGAGACTGCTTCCAGGGGGGGCAATGCCTCAGAACCAGGAGGGATCAGTGTGGGTACCCCTCGGCACCAGGGGGTGCAAAAAACATGGGGGGCACAGATGTCCCTAAGTTGAGACTGTGCCTTTTTGGAAAGAGACAAGGCATCCTTAAAAGGAACCCCAGAAGCAGCCCTGGTCCATGCACAGTGGTGAGAGCACTGGGCATGGAAGGAAGATGTCATGATGGCAAAGGATCTCCGGGCGGTGCCACGTGTGACAAGAAGTCCATGGCACAAAGAAGGACTCCTTCTCATCTTGATGAACTGCGGATTGAGTATTCTAAAGGGTGGTGCCGGACCAAGAGTTGGTGATTTGGGGGAATGTATCGTATTGGAATTTGGTGGGAGGAGGAGGAAAATGTTGGCCTCAGGCTCAAGGAATGAAGTGCAGGGCCAGCCAGGACTGGTGACTCTCAGCGATATTTTCTGTTTTGTTTGCTGAAGGGAGCTGAAGCGGCTGGCTCAAAAGCTTCAGGAGGAGGCAAAAGCCTTAGAGAGGCGGAAGGAGGAAAAGAAGGGTGTCTCCGTGCAGAAGCAACCTCCAAAACCAGCGAAGGAAGAAACCAGATCACCTGAGGGGAAGGAAGCCCCAGAGAAGGGGGAAACCAAAGCCCCTGAGACCGGAGAAACCAAAGCCCCAGAGAAATGGGAAACCAAAGCTGCAGGGATGGGGGAAACCGAAATTCCAGAGGACCCAGCTGAGATGGAGAACTTGATCCTGAGGTTTCAGATTTATGATTCATCACAGCAGAATGTTGCACAGGTTTTCTCCTGCTGGGACAGGGTTCAGGGTACCGTGCAGTTACCTGTGATCCAAAAGGGAAAGTCTCCAGCTGAAAACAAAGGTCAGAAGACCAATAAGCCTCAGGAGAAGGTGGAGAAGAAGCCTGAACAAAAAAGTGGAGACCAAAGGAGTCTTCAGTCATCTCAGCTGGGGACACGAAGCGAAGCTGCCGAAGGAGCAGTCGGAGACGAGCACATTGGGGTGCCGTGCCTGGACATTGAGGTCTCAGATCCAAAGGCCATGATTGGGCAGATCCTGAGGGATGGGAAGCTGCCAACGGAAGACCAGGTAAAACCTTGCAAGGCTCAGATCTTGAGCTTGCTGTGGTCTTGGGCCCTGGAGCATTGCGTTCCCCCAGGTGATAATGGCACAGAGCCATGTCCAGGTCCCTGATGGTATTCCACAAAGACTCTATCATCCGTGTGGATGGGGAGGTTGTCACCATCCCTCAGATGGGCAGGAAGTGGGAGGGCTCTGTGTACAAGTATCCCATCTGTTCAGAGTTTCCCATCCCGGAAATCATAAACCCTCCCAGGACATGGCCATTGTTTTCTTCAGCTGAGTCACTCTCCCAGTCCTGCTTGTAGCTCTTGTGTCTGCTCTGGAGCCTGCTCACTCCACTGGGCATAACAAAGCACTCATATTTCATGTAAATTAAAAACCCCATTGCCAAAAGCTCAGTGCCTTCACAGAAGGAGTTGTGAGGATGAAGGTGACAGAAGTATAAGCAGGATTTTCTCTTCTGTTTTAGCTGCTGAAACATCTGGGACTGCATCCTGATGGCCCCCCCCTTCCCCCTGCTGCTGTGCTCTCCATAGTCGAGTACCCAGAGGAGAGGCTGGGCTCTGCAGAGCGTGTGGAGCCCTTCAGCATTGTGGCACCAGAAGGTGCTGCTATAGAAGAGGATCTGGTGGGTGCTCCAGTGGTGCTGGCACTGAAGGTGCCAGGGCAGGGACCAGGCTAGACGGGGACAGGCGGGACAGGTTGAATGGAAAGGGAGCATTGTGGAGTGGCAGTGAAGATGTGATGGGGTCCCTTGTCTGCAGGTCTCCTTTCTGTCAGGGATCACAGAATCACAGAATCACAGAAATTCAAGGCTGGAAGAGACCTATAAGATCATCAAGTCCAACCCATGTTCTAACTATTCAACTAGATCATGGCAGCAAGTGCCACATCCAGTCTTTTTTTGAACTCCTCGAGGGATGATGACTCCACCACCTCACTGGGTAGATGATTCCAGTATCTGACCACTCTTTCTGTAAAATACTTCCTTCTTAATTCTAACTTGCATCTCCCTTGACGCAGCTTGAGACTGTGTCCTCTTGTTCTATCTGTTGTTGCCCGGAGAAAGAGACCGACCCCCAACTCACCACAGCCACCCTTCAGGAAGTTGTAGAGAGTGATGAGGTCGCCCCTTAGTCTCCTTTTCTCCAGGCTAAACAACCCCAGCTCCCTCAGTCGTTCTTCATATGGCTTGTGCTCCAAGCCCCTTACCAGCCTCGTTGCCCTCCTCTGGACACGCTCAAGCATCTCAACGTCCCTCCTAAAGTGAGGGGCCCAGAACTGGATGCAATACTCCAAGTGAGGCCTCACCAGTGCCGAGTACAGGGGAAGAATGACCTCCCTGCTCCTGCTGGCCACACCGTTCCTGATACTGGCCAGGATGCCATTGGCCCTCTTGGCCACCTGGGCACACTGCTGGCTCATGTTCAATCGACTGTCAACCAGCACCCCCAGGTCCCTTTCCATCTGAGCACTGTCCAGCCACACCGTCCCCAGCTTATATTGGTGCAGGGGGTTATTGTGGCCGAAGTGCAGTACTTGGCACTTGGACTTATTGAAGATCATCCCGTTTGATTCTGCCCATGCATCCAACCGTTCCAAATCTTTCTGCAGAGCCCTACGTCCCTCTAGCAGATCTACACACGTTCCCAATTTAGTATCATCAGCAAATTTACTAATAAAAGACTCTAAGCCCTCATCCATATCGTCAATAAAAATATTGAACAGAACTGGCCCCAACACAGATCCCTGAGGGACACCACTGGTGACTGGTCGCCAGCTGGATGCAACACCATTCACCACCACTCTCTGGGCCTGGCCATCCAGCCAGTTCTGAATCCAGCAAAGGGTATTCCTGTCCAGACCACGGCCTGCGAGTTTGTCTAGGAGTAAGCTATGGGAGACAGTGTCAAAGGCCTTGCTGAAATCCAAGTAAACAACATCTACAGCCTTCCCTGCATCCACTAGCCTGGTTACCTGGTCATAAAAGGTGACCAGGTTAGTCAGACATGATCTACCCCTCCTAAATCCATGCTGGCTGGGTCTGATACCCTGGCCATCCTGCAAATTTTGCATGATGGTGCATAATATAAACTGTTCCATTATTTTGCCAGGTATAGAGGTCAGGCTGACTGGTCTATAATTGCCAGGATCTTCCTTTACACCTTTTTTGTGAATGGGTATCACATTGGCCAGCTTCCAGTCATCCGGAACCTCACCAGTAAGCCATGACTGTTGGTAAATGATGGAGAGTGGCTTTGCAAATTCATTTGCCAGCTCTCTCATTACCCTGGGGTGGATCCCGTCTGGTCCCATAGATTTATGAATATCCAAGCATTTCAATAGTTCTATGACAGCCTCCTCTTGGATAATGTTGGGACCATTCTGCTCCCTAAAACCATCAACCAGCCCAGGTGGGCGGGTGTCTTGAGGGCAAGTCATCTTCCCATTAAAAACTGAGGCAAAATAGGCATTAAACACTTCTGCCTTCTCCTCATCTGCAAATACTAACTTCCCACCTTTGCCCAATAAAGAACAAAGGCTGGTCTTACCTTTCTTCCTACCATTAATATATTTATAAAAACATTTTTTATTATCCTTAACAGTAGTCACCATTCTGAGTTCAAACTGAGCTTTGGCCTCCCTAATTTTTTTTCTGCATACTCTAGCAGCCCTCTTGAATACCTCCTTAGAGACCGGACCCTTCTTCCAACGCTGATACATCCTCTTTTTATTCTTGAGTTCCTCCAAGACCTCCTTTCCCAACCAGACTGGACGTTTACCCCGTTGACTGATCTTTCGGGATACAGGGATGGTCTGTTCCTGTGCCCTCAAGATCTCTGTTTTGAAGTAAGCCCACCCTTCCTGAACTCCTTTGTTTT
This sequence comes from Melozone crissalis, assembly GCF_028551555.1. Lineage (NCBI taxonomy): Eukaryota > Metazoa > Chordata > Aves > Passeriformes > Passerellidae > Melozone > Melozone crissalis. Next base: position 16,696,513 of record NW_026535785.1, on the reverse strand, counting down.
TAAGGGCTGCTTCCCAAGGGACGCTCTGAATGAGTCTCCTGAACAGGCCAAAGTCCGCCCTCCGGAAGTCCAGTGCAAGAGTTTTACTGGTGCTCTTCCTGACTTCACCAAGTATTGAGAACTCTATTATTTCATGATCACTCTGCCCCAAACGACCTCCAACCACCACATCTCCCACCAGCCCATCTCTATTTGTAAATAGCAGATCTAACATAGTCCCTCCCCTGGTGGGTTCATCCACCAGCTGCAACAAAAAATTGTCCTCCATACATTCTAAGAATTTCCTGGACTGCCTCTTTACTGCTGTATTAAGTTCCCAGCAGATATCTGGTAGGTTGAAATCACCCACAAGAACAAGGGTTGATGATCTTGAAACACTGCCTAACTGCTTATAAAATAATTCATCTACTTCTTCTTCCTGATCGGGTCGACGATAACAGACTCCCAATATGGTGTCGGCCTTGTTGGCCTTCCCCTTAATTCTTATCCATAGACATTCAACTCCTTCTTCCTTTGTTTCAATTTCGATGACGTCAAAAGTTTGCTTAATATAAAGTGCCACCCCACCTCCTCTTCTTCCTTTCCTATCTCTTCTGAAAAGTTTGTATCCATCCAGTGTAGTACTCCAGTTATGTGAGTCATCCCACCACGTTTCCGTGATGGCAACTACATCATAGCTTTGCAGTTGCACCATGGCCTCCAGCTCTTCTTGTTTATTGCCCAAACTGCGTGCATTGGTATACATGCACCTCATCTGGGCAACTGAGTTCACCCCTATCTTAGCCTTGCCATTCTTGGGCCTGTTTCCAGATAGCTCAGCTGGTTCCCCTTCCCCCTTCAAACTTAGTTTAAAGCTCTCTCAATGAGGTCTGCCAGTTCGTGAGCTAAAATCCTTTTGCCCTTAACAGAGAGGTGTACCCCATCTGGTTCCAACAGAGAAGATGCTGTAGAAGTTTCACCATGATCAAAGAATCCAAAATTTTGCCTGTGGCACCAACCCTTAAGCCACTTATTGATGATACGGATTCTCCTGTTTCTTTCATCATTTTCCTCCGCCACCATTGGGACTGAGCAGAACACTACCTGTGCTCCTGCCCTGTCAATTACCTGACCCAGTACCTTAAAGTCCTTTCTAATTGCCTTGACACTCCTCTTCTCAATCTCATCACTACCAGCCTGGAGTATCAGCAGTGGGTAATAATCAGAGGGCTGAATCAGTCCAGGAAGTCTCTCAGTGATATTTTGTACCCAGGCCCCAGGGAGGCAACAGACTTCCCTGTGGAATGGGTCTGGTCGACATATAGGGCCTTCAGTTCCCTTCAGGAGGGAATCACCTACGACGATTACCCTTCTTTTCTTCTTGGTGCTTGAGGTAGTGATTCGTGTTGCAGGTGAATCATAATTGGGGGGTTCACTAGGAAGACAATTCACTCCTAAATCATCTAATTGTATCTCTAGATCCAGAATGTCATACCTATTCTGAAGTGGTACTTGGCTGGATGATGGTGGGAGGGGAGGTCTTTTCATTTTTACCACCCCTCACAGGGACCCGTTTCCACTCCTCTTCATCCACCAATTGCCCTTCTGTTGCCTGAGAGTGGGAGGCATATAAGTCCTCAGTCTCTTGATTAGTAACCTCCCTTAAAGATGGTAGGGCTGAACTCCACCAGTCTATTTCCCTTTCACTTTCCCTAATACTCCTTAACCTTTCAACTTCCTCCCTAAGCTCAGCCACCAGTGAAAGGAGGTCATTCACTTGTTCACAGCGCAGGCAGGTTTCCTCCACAACACTCCCTGATGCCACCGATAAGCTCAAACACTCTGGGCACGGATGGGTCTGTACACTCACGTCCTTTTTGGAGGGCCCAACTTGGTCACTTGTACCAGCCACAGCTTTTGACCGTGTAGAAACCATTATTAACAAACACCTCAAAAACAACCAGACAGCAGGGGATTCAAAATCCAGAGGTTTGGGAATCCGGGGATTCAAGAAATCCGAGGGTTTAGAAATACAAGGATTCCAAATTCCGGGGTTACAGGAATCCAGGGGTTCAAGAATGCGGAGATTTGGAAATTCTGGGATTTGGAAATCCGGGGTTTCAGAGTTCCAGGAATTCTCCAGCAGCAGGTCGGCGCTGCAGGGCTACTAAGGAGGTAGCAGAGGCTCTGCGAGGGATGCAGACTGCGGGGAAGGGAGGAGCAAAGCACAGCTCCGCGGCACAGCTCCGCGGCACAGCTCAGTGCAGGGACACGGTATTGTCTGTCACATAAGGCTTCTTAATTCCGCCATCTTAAAAAAAAAAAAAAGAAAAAGAAAAAAAAAAAAAAGATGGGACAAAAGAGACTGTTCTGCTGGAGACAGAGCAGTTCTGTAAGACAAGAGGGGGAAAAAGCACTTAAAACCATGAACTTCCTTTGAGGAGAAGGTCCTGAGTGAGCAGGGGTGTCCTAGGCAAAACAAACACCAATAAGGGAGACCAAGTCCATGGGCAGGTGGACTTATTTATTTTTTCTCTCTTCGGTTGGTGAACAAACCCCCCTTTTGCTTTCCAGGATGGGGATGTCTCAGGGCTCACCTCTCTCTCCCTCTTCTCTCTCTCCTTAGCCCAAGGCCCCAGATCCAGATGTGAAGGGCAGTTCTTCCAAGGGCCATCCAAAGACAGGTAAAGCAACCAGCAGAGACAGCTCTGCCAAGGAGAAGCATATCTCCACACAGAGAGCACAAAGTCCCCGGGATTCCTCTGCAACAGGATCCAAAAGTACAGTGGGAAGTGCCTCAGTCCCCACAGAATTCCTCAGGTGAGCTGCACGGGAGGAGGTGATGCCTCTGCTTCTTGGTCCTCTTGCCAAACAAGGTCCATCGTCCCCAGCTCCACAGTGACCCCATGCCAGTGCTGGGGGATGGTGAGTGCACCGTCCTTGTTCTGTTGGCTCCTCAGCAATGTCTGAAGCCTCCTCTTAAATTGCCAGGCTGAAACGGTACCGGTGGATAGTGCCTGCCCACGGTGAGGTGGAACTGAAGGTCAACTTCTCCGCCAAAAAGCCAGGGAGGTTTGAGCAGACACTGAGGTTTGAGCTCGTGCAGTCAAAGCGCCAGTACGAGCTGCCCTGCTGTGGCACCGGCCTGTACCCCAGCATCAGCCAGAACCCACGGTAAGGCTGGGCCCTGGCAGCCTCCCACAGCACAGCTGCCCTGAACTCACAGCCAGGCTGCCCCTTGGGGCTTCTGGCCTGGGCAGACCGTGCTGCCTGAGGCTGCCCAGCCCCTCTTCCTGTGCTGGGAGCTGGGAAGGCAGATGGTACCTCAGCCACCAGGAAGGGTTATGGCTTTCTGACTGCATTTCCTACTTGGAGCATCTCATAGCTCCTCCTTCCCCACTTTCTCTGCCCAGGGTGGTGTTTCCACAGTGCAGGAAAACCATGAAGGAAGACGAAGTCATCTTCAAGGAATACGTTGAGAGCACAAAGCAATTCCACTTTGGACCGCTGCTGTGTGGGAAATCAAGAGAGTGGTATGTGCTCCCTGCCGGGCCTTGTACTTTTCTGGACGTGCCTGGAGAGACATGCTGTCCTGGTGGCACAATCCCATCAGAGTCCTGGATTTGAAGGACCAAAGACACGTGGGCTTGAAGACACATGGGTTTGAAGGACCACAGATGTGTGAACTTGAGCAGATAAGAGGCAAATGAGCCTTGGAGGAGCTGCTCTGCCTACCCAGTGGGTGCCTTGGTGGCCGCCTTGGTGGCCAGAGCCGCGTGCTGCTGCGAGTCCAAAGGTGACTTGGGGGGCAACTTTTGTGTCCCCCCCACATGTCAGCTTCAACCCATAGGAAATGAACTTTATGGTGGTTTTTGAAGTGCTTTGAGCTCTGCAGGTAGCCTGATCTAGCAATTATTCTGTAGATGGTTTTGTAAACCTTTCATTAATCTCTAATTACTAATAAGATTTTATGGTTGACCTGCCAATAGGTGTCGAGGGGAACACACAGCAGGAATTACATTTTCCTGCAATGACATTGCGTGCTCACTGCTGGATAAAATCTGCATAAACACACTGTCATTGAAGCTATTGTGTACTTCTACTTTTACTGTCACTTAAAAAAAAATAAAAATTTAACATTAAGTTCTTATCTCCATGGGAGATCTGGAGGGCTAGGTCTCTTTTGACAGCCCAAGGAAATGAAACTGAAATACATACAATCTTTTGCCAGGTTGATGGATGGTCTGGGATCTCTCTTTGCCTCTTTAACCCTTTCTCCAAATTCTTCTCTCTAACTTTCACTCCAAAGTCATTTCCACACCTAAGAGAAGGATCATTTGTTATCTTTTTGCATTCCTCTTAGGAATTGATGCTTTATATTTATTTCTCAGACTCTGAGCTAACCCATGAAATCCAAAGTACCTTCATGACTTTTATGAAAGAGATTAGCTAAACTCCTTTTCCAAAGGCCTTTCCTTGTACCCTGCAGGGAAGGCATCCCAAGAAAGAGGGGGGAAAAACCCATGTGTCTGGTGCGCTGTTATTTTTCTAGGCACCCTTGAATTAACGTTTTGTTAAAAACTCTTGAAGTGGCCTGAGCATGATCAGCCTTCTGGGCTGGAGGCACCAAGTCCAGGGGAAGGCATCAGAGTTAGGCAGGGATGAGTACACGCCCATGCCCCTGACTGGGATCCATTTCCCTCACTTGTCTGTTAGAGCAGGGTCTCCCAGCACCACTTCCTCGGGTGCATACGGTGCTCTCCTCGATGTGTGGCAAAGGCAACAGTCTCCTCTGCAGCCTTTTCCTCTTTTGTGGACAGGTACAAGACCCAGAACGGTCCCGGCAACTTGGAGAAGCTAACCATCCTCAACATCTCCCCCATGGTCATAGAGGTCCACTTCTCCTTTGAGAATGATGGGGAAGCAGAAACATTCCTTCTGGACCCTCCCAGCCTAACCCTGAAACCAAAGGAGAAGCAGGTAGGAGAAGGGCAGGTAGAGCAGGCACTGTAGAAGTGCCCAGGGGCTGCTCCTCCTGCTCACACTCAGAGCTCCTTTAATTTCTTCCTGTGGGGCCGTGTCCAGGAGCTGACCATTTGGGCATACCCCACTTCCCTTGGCTTCCTGGAAGACAAGCTCATCTGCAGCATTGAGAAGAACCCGGAGCCAGTGGTCTTCAGCCTGTGCTGCTATGGGGTGCATGTGAAGCTGGAGGTCAGCCCCCCAGAGCTCTCTTTTGACAAGCTGCTTCTGCACAGGTCAGTGATCCCACAAGCACTCCAAGACTTGTGACAAAGAGAAAACGTTTGACTCTGGTTTCTGGGGCATGGATGGAGCTGCTCCAAGTTGCATTCAGTGGCGAGGCTGGTGTGACCATCCAGCAACTGATGCCAAGTGCCTTCCCTTCCTCTCTCTGCAGGACTGACAGCAGGACCTTGGTCCTGAAAAACAACAGCCTGCTGCCCATGGCCTGGCAGCTCAATGGGCTGGATTACCTTGCTGAGAACTTCTCCTTGTCACAAGATAATGGCATCCTTGACCCCTCCTCAGAGTTGGAAGTGACAGTGCATTTCAAGGCTGAGCAGATTGGCATAATTGAGAAGATCCTCCGACTAGAGGTGAGAGGAACTGTGCTCTGCCTGGCAGAGCAGGGCACAGTGAGCAGCCATGTGCTCCTAGGGACAGAGTCACGAAGAGCTGCACCTGCCAGACACGAGGGTGCTGTGACCCCAACTTCTGCCTCTGCACAGCATTTGCCAGAACATGCAGTGCATCCACATCCCCCCAGATAGCAGACACTGCATCCTGAGCCTCCACCACAACCACCTTGTCCCTGTGAATGGCTGAAGGCTGTTGTCTGGTTGTACAAACTGTAGCGTGATCTCTACATTCCTCCTGGACTTTGTCTGAAGCCCTTGCATTGTGCAACAAACTCTCCCCCTGGGATTTTGTTCCCCATGGTTTAGGGGCTGCATTTCAGACAGGGTGCTAGGTGATTGGAGAGGGTTGTCAATGCCACCTGCTCTGAGACACCTCACACTTTTTGTGGTTGTTCTTACCCCCCTGTGCCTCTCAAGGAGGCTTTAGCAGCAGCATTCCCTGCTGCAGGAGTGCAGAGTTGGGCTGATAGGGTTTTTTACTGCAGCAGAATCTCACTGGGGCAGCCCCTGAGAGGAACAGGTTAGCAAAGCTTGGGAGTCCACCAACGCTTGTGAAGCCAGGGAGGCCATAGGGGAAGCAGCCAGCAGAGACAAGGACTTTTCAAAAGAATAATCTGAACAGTGTTTGTTTCTTGCTGCCTCAGGTTTCAGATGCAGAAAACATCTTGGGGATTGTCCACACTGAAAACATCGAAATCTCTGCAGAGGTCTACGATGTTTCTCTGACCATTGACTTCATACCTGAAGGTCAGTGGATGCCTCCCAAACAAAGCAGTCCAGGTGCACTGTATTACCTTGGGAGGTGGGCAGCCAAAGCACTGGGATGGGATGGGATGGGATGGGATACAAGGATGGCATGGACACATAAAGCATGTACCCTGCAACCTGCATGAAATAAAGGGCTCTGACAGCCTTAAGTCTCTCCCCTCTGAACTTTGAAGTGTGCAGCTTCATGTGCAGACTGGATTTGGGGGCTTTGAAACAACAGCGACATGAACCGGCAGTTGGCAATGCCCACAGGCGTGGCACAGCAAATTAATTGGATTTGTGCTTGGGAGCGAGGAAATGGAAGGCGAGCTCTTTAGCTACTAAGCCTGCAGATATTTTAAGTGTGAAGAGAAAGGGCAGCTGGAAACACTTTCAGGAACAGAAACTTGCTGGAAGGGGGTTTGCACCAAGACCTCTATGTAGCTTGTGGCCTGTTGTATTCTGCAGCAGCTCACAAATACTATGTTTGATCCCACTCTGTGGGTTTTCTGCAGGTCCAGAAGGAAGCTTGGAATTTGGAACCGTTAATGTCCTGGATAATGTGAAGAAAGTCCTAAGTTTAAACAACAAAGGGGTATACAACATTGAGTACAGGTAAGTCCTGCTGCCTGGTAGTGAGCATTTCCTTGGGTTCCCAGGCCTGCATGCTCTGTCAATGGCTAGAACCATTTCCATGCTGGCTACCTCATGGTAAATACAAAACCTGGACTCTCTAATCTCAATTATTCTACCAGAGAATCCAGCCACAAACCAGCAGTTCTTCACAGCTCAGCAGGAACCCAAAGGAGAGCCCCAGAAATTTCAGCCACTGGAATGCTGAGATTCATTGCCTTTCTTTGATGGTCACCTCCTTTCCCTTTCTGAGACTCTGTAAGGAAGGGAATGAAAAATGTTGGTGTCAAGGTTTCTTGCAGTAACCTCATGATTGTCTGCACTCTCTATCAAGATCCAAGATTCCCGAGCAGAGCTGGACTCTCCCTTTTTTTTCTGGTCCTACGCAAAGTCCTGGCTGTGCTGGTGGCACCTGTACTTTTAGCTGCAGAGATCTCCATTCCTTCCCTTTCTCCCCAGGTTCATGCTGAAGGGTGCAGGTCCCAGGATGCGAGACGCGGCATCCCACTTCACTGTTGCGCCTCAGTCAGGCGTGCTGATTGCCTCCCAGCCTGCTGTGAATGTTGAGATGCTCTTCCACCCCACCAGTGAAATACTCCTCAAGAACAGACCCATCCTGTACTGCCAGGTGAGCTGCCTGGGCCAGGCTGTGTTTTCACACGGTGCTTTGGGAGTGTAAACAGGATAGATGTCTAATGGAAGGAGGCCTTTAACTGGAGAATCCTCTCTCCTACATGCACAAAGTCTTTCGACACCATTTGGGAGGCTTCCTAAGTGGAGCTGAGAATGTGACTCTGGAGGAGGTGCTTAAACAGGGAGGGGTAAACTGGAGGCTGGGGAGGGAGCCTGGGGACTGGGGTAGAGGCTGGCCTCTTTGCATTGTTTACCTGCCCTTCCTGTGGACACAGGTGACAGATGCCAGATTAGGTCAAGGAGGCCAGGTTGTGGCTGACATCCCACTGAAGGTGTCGGCCAAAGCCGTGTACAGCAAGTACAGCATTGAGCCTGCCTCACCCATCAACTTTGGGGCCATGATCAAGGGCACCAAGAAGAGCCAGACTGTGGTGCTGGAGAACAAAGGCATGCTCCACTTCAAATTCTGCATCCGCCAACCACCCGAGGATGCATCTACATCAGAAAGGAAAAGGTACGAGCAGCCCTGACCACCCTTCCTGTCTGAGGAGGCACCACCCCACGGCTGGTATGTGGCAGGCAGCCAGGGGACCTGGGCTGTTGTGGCTGATGTGCATTTGCATCCCTGGCTTGAGGAGAGGGAGCAAAAAAAGGCCTGGGTATCCACATGTGTAGTATGAAGCTGGTGATAGAGCTGCTCAGTCCAGCAGGTGCTCTCAATGGGTGCTGCTGGCTGCTCTCTGAGAGCCAGCAGGAGCACAAGGCTTTCCTCTGTGAGCAGGAAGGCCAGCTTCGGCCTCAGAGAAAGGCAGGGGAGCTCAGATGACAGATACCTCTGCTTTCTCCTCTCAGCTCAAAGGAAGGGGAATCTGCTCCATTGGCTGCTAGGCTCTCAACAGCAAGGAAATCAAGCTCCTTCACACAGGTGGGTGACTCCTGCTGCCCAGCAGTGCTGCTGCAGGGGATGTGAGAAGATGCTGCTGTGCCCAGGCTACGGCTCACTGCAAGACCAGTATCTGCTCAGTCCCACTGACAGTCCTGTAGTCTGGCTCTGACCTGGAGTTGTGGGGTCAACAGAGGGGAGCAGGTCCTGTGTTTGGTAGCTGCAAGCCAGCATAGGTCTGTGAACACCTCAGAAGCAAAAACATCCCCCACTGAACTCCCAGTCCACAGAGCTCAGACAACATTGCTTTTTCTTCTTTGCAGTCCCCTACCTCTCTCCCATCATTTCTCAGAGGTAGTTCTGCTCTCCTCTGTTACCTCTGGAGACTGAAGGAGCACAGCTACCACCTTAATTCTTTACACTTAAATTCCTTTCTCTCTGCCCCCTGGGACAGATTTGTAGCTCTTCTTGGCTTGTTGCTCCCAGCCTGGGGCTGCCTTTGGGCCATGAAGTCATCCTTCCCTGCCCTGGGACTGGATGCTTGGGCCCAGCTGGAGGCCAAGGCAGGACATACTCTTTGGTGGGGTGCTCAAGGCACAGCTATCAGCCATCAACCTCTCCTGGAACTGTTTCTGCAGAGTCACCTCAATCTTGGCATGTTCACGGTGTCCCCCTGCTCCGGCTCCATCGGTCCGTGGGGCCAGCAGAAGATCACAGTGGACTGCTTCGCGGGGCAGGAGGGGAAATGTGAGGAGCAGCTCTACATTGACATCCCGGGCAGAGACCCCAAGGAGAATCCCCTGGGCATTCCCTTCACCCTGATTGCCGAGTCCTGCCTCCCAGGTACCTACTGGCCACAGTGCCCTTGGTCACACCTGCTGCTGAGCAGCACCTCAGTGCCACAGTGCCGGATTATTCCAACCAGCGCCCGGCACCGACAGCACGGGTGGGCTGCCCCAGAAAGCTGCCCAATCCGGGCTGCAGCTGCAGGGCACGGCCGCTCTACGGCTGCCATGGACTGCAGACTGTGCCAGGGTAGGAAAAAGGATCAAGGAGAGGCCCTCTGTATGGTTCCCAAAGAAGTTGACTCCCGCAGGTTCAGTGACAGAAAGGGCAAACTCAAATGCGTACATCAGATGATAAGGGGGAGGAGGTCTCAGGGGAGCATACAATCTTAGACCAATAGGGAGAAATTGGGGGTGGAACACAAGGCGGGGAATACAGTGTTTAAACCAATAAGGGGCTGCAGGGGAGGAGAATAATTTAAACAAATCAGTGGGGTTTCAAAGGATGCAAGATTGATAGGGAAGTGTCTAGAGAAAGAGGCAGGCTTGGGGAGGGATAGACATTCAATAGGAGGAGGAAGAGGGAACAGAGGGGCAGATCTTTGGAGAGATGGGCAGCCAGGGCAAACCCAATAACACAGGGCAGAAAGGAACAATCCATCAAGAATAAAATATGCTATGACAGTACAAATTAAGAAAGATTACAAAACTGACTGCTAGAAATGCATTACAATTAAAAAACACAATGCTACACCTCAACTTGCTGCTTGGATAGAGAGGCATGCTAGCCCTGGTGTCCCACCTTAAAATCCTCAGAGGTTCCAGCCCTCTTCAAGTCCACCAGTGGACTCACGCCTCCCAGGCTGAGAGGGATGCATGGAAGGATAAAAGGAAAGCAATGCTCTCTAAGACTGAGGTGGACTGGGCTCCATCCTCACAGCCAGTTGCCTCAGCCAATGCTGGGCTTAGCAGTCACCCGGGCAGAAAGGGCTTATCAAGCCTTCTGAGAGGCCAGCAGGGTCCAGATAAACTCATCAGGGAGGCTTCTCCATGCTCATCCCTCTGGTGTGTCCCCAGGACTTGCTGAGGATGTGCTGTTAATCTTCGAGGAGTACCCGATCTGCAGCAGCACCAACCTCGACCGCAAGATGCAGTCGGTGAAAGGCACGGGCCTGTTCGTCAGAGATGAGAACAGGTTCATCTTCAACAAGGTTCTGGTTGGCCAAGAGGCAGAAGCTCATTTCAGTATCTACAGTGCAAGCAGCCTGCCGTGTGATGTGGTCCTTTCCATCAAACCCCTGCCTGGAGAGGTAAGAGCAGGAGGCCAAGGTGGTGGTTGCCCTCTAAGGGCCGGGTGAGAGCCTCTTTTGTTCTCCAGGTGCATTGCTTCCTGTGGCCCAGACTAGTCTTGATCAGTGCAGGTCAAACTGCAGGGGAGACCAGCAGAGGCAGGGAACAGTTGTGTGGAATTCTGCATGTCTCGGGCAAGGTTTTGGCTCACACCTCTGGGTCTTCAGAGGGAGAAGTGAATCCTTCTGAACCTCTCCTGGAAGCACACGCAGAGAGGGGCTCTTATGAGCTGACATGCCAGGGCTCAAAGCAGAGCATTTCCTCAGGCTCCCTGGCTTTTCCTTCTCTTTGAAGGCCAGTTCTGGGTTAGTTGCAGGATCTTCCATGCAGTGCCCATCTCCCATATAGGCTGGGGCAGCTGCCAGCACTCCAAACACACAATGCTTTAGCACAAGGTCAGCATTCCCTGGGAGGACGGGAGCCTGCCCAGGGAAGGAGGAAGGAAGACACAATGTCTGGGGCTGTTCTCAGTAATGCATTTATGTATAAAACTGTGTCGTCTTGAAAGGTGTTTTCTCCTAACACTGCTCTCTGGATTCCCCCAAGGAACAGATCCCTATCAACAACGTTTTCAAGTTGGATCCAGTCAAGATGTCCATTCCTGGCTCATCCTATGCTGTTGCTACAGTGACCTTCACCCCGCCAGATGAGCAGAACTACAACTGCACCTTCAAGGCTTCCCTTGTCATCCCCAAAGGGTAACTGACCCTGTGAAATATTCGGGAGGCCTCACTGATAGCTGCCTCTCCCCTGGAAAGGCACAGACCTCTTGTTAGCTCTAATGCTTTCAGTAGCCTCAGGCAGAGTACTTGGCTTGAGATGATCTGGGAGGCAGTAACTCTTAGATAGAGCAGAAAAATGAGGCTGATGGTTTAGCCTGTATGAGGAACTAAGAAGACAGGCAAATATTAGGTAGCCAACTGGAAGTTACTGAGATGTGCTGCAGCTGAGCTGGGGGTTCCAAGGACAAAGGCTTGGATGAAGCAGTTTCTGTACCAGCAAGTCAGCAGTCACACTTTCCTCTTTGTTTCTGCAAAATTAGGTGATCCTCTGTGATTCCCTGGCATTCATTAAGCTGTTTTATGTGGGTGATTGGAGCTGGTATGAAAGAGGAGTCTGGTTCCTCTGCTCTGGGACCTGTGTACTGAGGCTTTGGCCTGCTCTTCCTCAACCCTTTAGTGGCTGAATTGGAACAAGAGAAGTCTAATTGCTAATAAGCAACTGCTTTTTTACTGTTCATGGAAATGATATTTACTGATGGTGATGATGATGTGTTTTTGCCTTCTTGCTTTTGTACTGCCTTCATGCTGTGCTTTTGCTTGTTGCATAAGTTCATCTCAGTGCAGCCAGGGGATTTGCCATGTCTCATCTGGTGCCTCATTATTTACCTGCTGTACTGCATGATTCAATTAAATGAAATTATTTTTAACTGTTATTGTGGAAGGCTCTGGCTCTTTGGAGCAGATTCCTCTTGTGAATGGCCCTGAATGGATTGGGGAGGAAGCTGGTGGGGGGCCGTGTTGTGGGGTACAGGAGCACCAGGCAGGGAAAACGCTGTGGCCCTTGCTGCTTTGCCTGCCTAGTGAGAAATGCGTTAGTGCCAGCCGAAATTGTTTCTGTGCCTCTTCTGCAGCCCTGTGAAAATTAAACCCCAAACCGTGACCTTCACCATCAGTGGGAAGGCGCACGAGGCGCAGCTGACGGTCGTGTGCCCCAGCGCTCGCAGCAAGAGGGGAACGGCCGTGCTGCGCTTCAAGAGGCACCGCGTGGGGACATCCCAGAAGCTGCCCCTGGTCGTCCGGAACGATGGCATCATACCTCTCAAGGTGGGGAGGACCTGCTCAAGGAATGGTCTGGTGTGGGAACGAGCGCTTGTGGCACAGGGGAAGGGTCCCAGAAAACACGGCAGACCTGGGAAGAGGTGTCAGAAATTCTTTTGAAGCAAGTGACTGACATCTGTTCTCCAAGAAGGGAATTCTTGGAAATTTTCCATCCAGTCTTTCTTCTTTAAGTTGAACACAAGAAAGGTTGTGGAGTATTTCCCCCCGTCTCTCAGGTCACCTTTTGTTCTCATGGACATGTGTGATTTTCCAGTTCCATTAGATTGTATTTGATCCCAGTTTACTACATTTGAAGTAGACTTAGATGTGGTTTAATTACATTCTGCTCATTACTTTCTGTCCTGTTTGGTTCTCTGTCAGTTCTACCCAGATGCCTCTGAACGCCCTTTTTTCTTGTCTGGTTTGACTTCACTTTTGTGCTAAGTGCTGTTAGTAGTGGGAGAGGTGCTGGGCTGCCATGTGGGACCAGCAGCACTGTGGTGTCAGTCCCTGTGCCACCCTGTACTCACACCAGCATCATTGTGCTCTGGTTTCCCTTTTCTCAGTTTATGTTACGCCTGGAGCACGAGTACGGAGCATTCTTCTTGAAGGGCAGGGCCTCCACACTCGAGGTATTCCGCACTGAAGATGAGGACTCCCTCATAAATGGTAAATTCATTACCTGTGAAATGTGATCATGCAAAGAGGGAAAACTCAGCCAAGCCTGCTCTTGGCTTCTCCGAGCAGCAGCCAGATGTTAGGCACAGTTTTGTTCCCTGGGCTCTCTGTCCCCCAAGCTTTTCTTGGGGCCTTTTTGCAGGGTTTCCTCCTAGCAAGTTGTAGGAAGTTCTTCTGTTCTAGATGTGGGGCATTGAGTTGTGGGGGACTGTCACTACCACAGTGGACCCTCTGAGGTATTTGCTGCATGTAGGAAGGTACCAACCTGAACAGACACAGCCCTTGAGCACACAGCCAGCCAGCAGAAGCCAAAAGCACTCTTTGGCTCAGCTTTGCATATGGCTGGAGCTGGCTGGAAGCAGATGGAATGAGGGCTGGGCATCAGCCTGAGGTTAAGCTGCTTAAGTGGTGATGTGTCTGGAGGTGGCATAGGCACAAGGTGTCTTGTGAACATAGGAAGAAGGTCTGGAACTACTGGGGGTAGAACCTGTGCTTAGAAGGCAGCTGGCTTCAACCTCTTATTCCTCATATCTCCTATGGAAATATTTCCTCTGTACAGCTGTATCACCTAACTCTGATTTCCATTGCTGTGCAGGGAGCAAGCCCACAAAGCCTTTCTTCCTTCTGCATCACGGGGAATCAGCAGAGTTTGATGTCATTTTCAAACCCACCCTGGCTCAACGTCTGGAAGGGGAGATTCATCTGTTGGTGGCGGACGCCTGCTCTAACAAGATCCTAGTAGAGCTGGTGGGTGAAGGCCACAGAGACAGATTCATCTTCAGAGGACTAAAGGAAGACACAGAGGAAAGGGATGCTAAGAGCAGCCTGAATAAAGACATCATTGATGGTAAGAGAGGAGAGGCTGCCAAGGTGGAGCAAGGAGGAGGACAATTGTCTGATCATGTGTGTCCTCCCCTCTAGCCAGGCCTGGGCTGTCACCCACGGGACTTGGTGGCCTGTGGGCGTGGCAGCCATGCATGCAGAGCAGTGTGTGCTGTGCTGCCCGTTGCTGGCTTAAGGATGTGTCAGGGTGTTTCCCTGGAAGTGGTGGGATGGGGAACTCCCTCCAGAGGGAGGAAGGCTTGGAGCAAGGAAGCACTGAACGTGCAGGTGTCTGTGCACGTGAGGGGGTGTGTGGAGCTCCCTGCATGCTGAGATCCCTTGCTCTCCTCCTTTACAGCTATCAGAGTGAATCACATGGACTTTGGGCACTGTCCTGTCGGGAAGTGCTGCCGCAGGACCTTCGCCATCAGGAACCGCACCCGGCACCAGTTCCTGCGCTTTGAGTGGGAGGCAGACGGCCCATTCCACATCTCCCCCAAGGTGAGCGTGGACTGCTCTGCCTTTCCCCACTGCTCAGGCCCTGCCCTGGTGTTCCCGGGAGCTGGCAGGGAGTCCTCACATGCCACTGATAGCCTGTTCCAGTGCCATGTAGGAGATGCAGTCCCTGGCTTGGCTGGGCCAAGGCTGCCAGCCTTGCAGCAAAGGCTTCATGTTATGGCAGGTGGCACCTTCTGTTCACACTTTTGTCTATCAGACTTTGCATAAATCCACTCTGAGGTGCAGATTCCTGGCACAGCTGCTTACCACATCAGTTCCTTTTGCTGGCAGTCCTGCCCTTGGCAGTGCTTCAAGTTTGGTCTTGACTCCCTGATTCCCCCTAGGTGGGACACCTCCGTCCTCGCCGTTCCAAGAAGATCAGAGTGTCCTTCAAATCAAATGTCCCAGTCACCTACAGGAGGCACCTTGTGAAATGTAAGGTGACCAAGATCGAGTTTCAGCTGCCACCAAGGAAGGTTCCGGACTGGGATGACCAACAGTGCATTGTCACGTGGAAGAGTACCCCCAGGAAAGACCCAGGAGACAAATTCTATAAAATGCAGAAGGTAAGAAGCAAAATGGCAAAAAAAGCCAACCCAGCTTTTACAAAAAGAACCACCATAACACCATCACTGCTGGCTGTGCAGCTCCTGCTTCCTCTGACATCAGACAGCTGTGGGGTTCACCAGCAGTGCAGTCCAGGGGAGAGGTGGATGCACAGTGACTGGATGCACTCACACAAGAGGGGAAGCCTTTGGACCAGAGACCTTTAGCTACACAAACCATCAGTCTGTGCCACAAGCACAAGTGTTGCAGCCCATGTTGAAGGGGGGCAATGTTTTATGATTTTATCCCATTTTATGGTGTTAGAAATGTCTTCATCTCATTTGGTGCCTTTTCACCAACAAGGACTTAAGTCTGCTGCACTCTGTCTCTTCTTTTGAAGCAGAGAGAAATCCACTTCTCCTGCATATGCTGGTGAAGTCCAAGTTTTGTCTGCATGGATACCAGAGAATTTGGTTGTAGTCTCTGTATTGTGTGGGATATCTCATCATGGAGTAGCTCAGGCACTGTGTGACAGTATGGAGGAGTCAGAGAAGGATCATCTCCAGAGACTCCGGGTTTTATTTTCATTATTGCCACGCAAACTCATCTTGGGCGAAGGTTCATTCTGAGTTTCTGGACCATTTTAAGGCTTCTAAACCATCCTCTTTTCTATCAGAACATCTGCAGTTGGAGACTTTCCTAGTGAGATCTCTCACATCCCAAAATGCCCATCCCCAGCTCCCAGCAGTGTGGCTGTTGCTCCACACAAGCAATCTGGAAAGCACTTTCTCCTAAGATAAGGAAAAGGTGCTTTCTAGAACTCTTCAGTCTTGGGGTTCTTCATCTACAGAGCTCCAGCAGGGGAACTTAAACCAAATTTTGAGACCTGCTGGATTTATAGGGGACAGGAAGAGAGTCAGTCCCTCTACAAGGTTGAAGTACAGGGACTGGAACACAGCTATAGTCTCCGTGGGGATATTAACAGCTGTGGTAGTGACTGCTTGGATCAGTGGGTAGAAACAACTACTGTAGCAGAGCAGTCCCAATTTTGTCATCTTTCCAGGGAAGTAAAAGTGAATGGTCCTTTCTAGTCCCGCTGTGAGGCTGACCTTGGAGGCCAGAAGATTCCCTTCCAGGCCTGACCTTCTGGGCTCTGCTCAGTGACTCCTCCCTCCTGTGTTTGCAGGTGGTCGAGCCAGTCCCAGAAACGGATCACACTGAGGTGGAGGGTAGCACCCAGGAGGCCGAGGTGCGCCTCAGTGCTGCTGTGGCCTACACCCAGCTGAAGACGAACACCATCATGGTTCAGTTCAAGAACACCTTGCCCTTCCACACAAGGACAGCCACGTGAGTGCTGGAGGCCAGGCACTGCTCCTCCTGGGAGCAGGAGCTGCCTTTGCCCAGGGCTGGCCCAGTGCCTGCTTGCCACAACTCTGCCCCAGCCCCAACCAGCACAGGCCCATTGTCGTGCACACAAGGCCAAGCAGGAGATGGTGGTCAGGAGAGCCTCAGTGCTGCCAGACCTTTCTGCTGAGAGCAGCCATGGGTTTGCTCTCACTGCATGTCACCTGTCCTCATCTGCTCAGGAATAAGTTTGCAGTCAAACCAAGACCTAAAGTCCAGAGTAAGCCCCTTAGCTTCCATGTCCTGGGCACCATGTTGGCCCTTTCCTCTCAAAGATCCAGACTTGGAAATACTGTTTAGGGCCACCCAGGACAGCAGTCTGAGCGGCAGGGTTGCCTGGGGAAGAAGGTGCTCCTCAGCAGAAAGTGATACCAGGAGTTCCTAAGACAATGTTACTGTACTAATTGCTTTATATTTATTGGACATTTTTTTTTTATTCCTCCTTCTTGCTTTTCAGTTTCAGAATTCACAACACAGGGAAGGTACCTCTGGAATACTACTGGGAGGAACCTACAGCTAGTAAACCAGTGAAGAAGGGATACTCGGTCGCTCTGATGCGTAAGGGCATTTCACCCCAAAACATGAATTGCTTTTTCATCCTTGTCCACACGTCCACTTTCATCAGCATCTTCCCAGCCGCAGCTGGAGAGTTTTCTCCTTGTCCCTCTCTGCCTTTCAGCCTTTTCTGTTCTTGCTCTGCCCCTTCTGCTCTGCAAAGGAGCTGAGCCAGGCTCTGGGGAGAGCCACGTGCTGGGTCAGGACTGGGAAGGGGGACATCAGGTCATCTCTTTGAGAAGTCTGAGACTGGGAAAAGCAGTGATGTAACAAGTGACCTGCCCTGGAGCCACTGTCTGTGTGCAGTTCCTCACTCCAGGGCAAATGCAAAGTCACTGTCTAAAAGCAACTCTCCTGCTTTGGCACAGGAATGTGTGCTGCAGGCAGAGACCCTGCTCCCAGACACTATTTCCTGCTAGAATAAAGGACTTGGCCAGAGATGCTCCAAGTGCATCCCAGCTCTCTTCCACCTACGTGCAGCAGGAGGCGGAGTTGCTGGGAACACAGGTCTTTGAAAGGTGTTCTCTTGCTCCCTTGCAGGTCGGCTCCTCTCTTCTAAAATTATAAAGCATCGCAGAAAGCTGCTGCGTCGTTACTGGCGGCGGCTGGCCCGTCCTCCTAAAGTGCGGCGGTGGCCTGACAAGAAGCAGCAGCATTCCAAGTGGTGGCAGCAGCAGCAGCAGCAGCCCGAGCAGCCAGCCCCTTCCAAGAAGAAGAAAAAGACAAAGCACGTCTCTCTGCAGCATAGCAGTTCCTCCATGGAAATCTTCCCAGATCTGACCGATGAAACACCGGCGGCACTGTTCTCCATCGACCCCTACCGCGGCACCCTCGCTCCTGGCCAGATGCAGACCTTCCACGTGCGCTTCGCCCCGAAGGCTGTGGGCAAGTTTAAGACCATCATGGTGTGCAGGTGGGAAACGTCTCCACCAACTAACGCTACCGATGGGTGTCACTGAATCACAGGGTGGGACAGAGTGGAAGGGACCACAGTAGGTCATCTGGTCCCACTTCCCTGCTCAGGTGGGGTCGTCGCTGAGCACAGGGTTGTGTCCAGAGGGCTCTGGAATAATTCCAGTGAGGGACACTCCACACTCTCTCTGGGCAAGCTGTCACCTACACAGGAAAGAAGTTCTTCCTCAAGTTCAGGTGGAATTTCCTGTTCAGGTGCTGCCATTGCCTCTTGTCCTATTGCTGGGCATCACCAAGCACAGCCTGGTTCATCCCCCCTAACACCCTCCCTTCAGTCCCTCTGACTGGGATGGGGAGGTGGGCATGGAGTCAGGCAGCCCCAGAGAGGCAGCAGAAACACCCACAGGAGCACAGAAAGATCTGTGGAAGGCCAGATCATCTGGCCTTGGAAGGGAGGCACTGGGAAAAGACACCGTATGAAACATCACGCTCCCGGAAGGTTGCAAAATCTGGAATGAGAGATCTGGGCACCAGCCAGTCCCTAGCTCTGGTTCCTTTGGGGACAAGCAAGGCCTGCTTCTCTACATGGAACCCTGTGTGCTGTAGGTGGTTCCCAGGCACTTAACAGGTCATGGTCCTGCCCTTGCACCTCTGTGCAGTGAGTGCAGTTATTTAATGTGCTGCTCACTGCTTGCACAGAGAGAGGATGCAACACTGTGTGCTTTGCAAGGAGGCAGAAAAGCAGTTGGCTGGAAATGTTCCTCTGGCTAACACCAGTCCCCTTCTTCCTAGGATTCCTAAGCTGAGGCCAAGTCAGAAGAAGGTGCGGCTGATTTTGAGAGGCAGGGCCCGGGACAAGAAGAAGATGAGGTTTGGTAAACCCAAACGCCCGGCGTTACGGCAGGCAGAGGAGAGCCCGAAGCCCAAGAAGAAGGTGCACTGGAAACTGCCCCCTGAGTGAGAGCGTTTGTGTCAGCTGGAGCCTCCACAGGAGCCAGCAGCACCGTGCCTTCTGCTGCTGGTGGTCTCCCACCCTTCACCAGAGACCTCCGCAGCTACCCTTCCAGTGAACGCCTCTAGCTTATCTTTTAGTTACCTAAGTTAATTCACTAACTGTTGTTTAATTGTTGATTAAAAAACTGGCAATAAATCGTTAGTTGTCAGCTTGTCTTGGTTGGAAAGACAGGTGTCTGCAGGACCTCTCTGGAATGGAAAATGTGACCCCCTTCCCTCCAAATTATTGTAACTGAAATTAAGGGGCTTTCAGGCAAAGATATGGGAAAAGGAGTAACAGTTCTTTACTAGCGTGTAAGGCAAACAAAAACAACACTGGTAGCAACAACAAACAGAACCAGATACCCAACCACGGCCTTCCCTTCGCTGCAGGCACTTCCCCTTTGCTGTAGTTCTGGTCACAGCTGGGCAGGGAAGGGAGGCAGCTAATGAATAAAGCAATTACTGAAGAAATTTTAATTAAGCTACACCAAGGAATACGCTGGCGAGCTCAAGCACTGTGTGATCAATTCGGAAGAACTTATTGCTGTGAGGGAGTCTATACAGGAATCAAACAGAGACTGAACAATGCTCAATTTGTTAAAAGGTAAATAAGAAAGTGATGAGAAAACACCCTGGTGAGGGAAGAGCCCTAGCCCTTAGATCCTTTCAAAATATGCAAATAAATTACACTGAGTTCCCCAGAATACAGAGGTGGAAATACCTTCTTGTAATAGTTGATCACCTCACCCACGGGGTAGAAGCCTTTCCCACCTCACCTGCAACTGCCTCCAAAGTGGCTAAGATGCTATTAGAACACACCATTCCCAGATATGGCATAGTGAAAGAATAGACTCAGATAAGGGAACACACTTGAGAAATTTTACATTCTATATGTGTTGAATTAGACATAAATTGGAGATTTCATACCCCGTGGCACCCTCAAGGCTCTGGATGTGTGCAGAGAATGAATGCTATCCTTAAGAACCATATTACCAAATTAATGGTTGAAAGCAGATTAGCATTATTAGAGATCAGAACTGCTCCAAGAAAGGGCAGAGGAGTTTCTCCCAGTGAAATGTTACTTGGGTTACCTTATCTGGGAAGGGAGGAGGGGTTGCCAATGGCTGAAACTAATGACTCAGCTCTCAGAAATTATTTGCAGGCAATTGCACTCTCTCTCATGGATCTTAGAAGAAAAGAGTTGTAACCCCAAACATCACCTCTAGACTTTCACATACACCAGGTAAAACCAGGAGATTGGGTTCTAATAAACTTGGAATGATGATGCCTTAACAGCAGCATGGGAAGGTCCCTTTCAGGTACTTTTAACAACTGAAACAATTACCAGGACTGCAGAAAAGCTCTCACGCCTCTCAAGTCAAAGGGCCAATGGAAGCTCCTCCCCAAACTTGTGCAGTGGTACAAGGAAGTGACCCTTAAAAGTTAATCTTCAAAAGATGATTTAATAGTGAACAGTCAAGGGCAAGACTGGACTGACCTCTGTATTTGCCACCTGAGAGCCTTTTGCTCCTCTGTGGGCTGCAACCCCTTGGGCGTTGAGCAGTGGGAATATAAGGCAAACCAGACTTTGACAAAAGAGGAATAGGAGATTATGTTCTAAGCCTCTGCAAATTGCTGGATGGAGGGTCATGGCTTCTATGCTTCACCTCTACATCCCTGCAGTGTGCTGTTCTAGTGCACAGAGCTCAGGAAACAGGTATGGATACCGAGGAAGGCAACCTTTGGTGCTACAGTCACCATCTGAGGTTTGCATCATCCCAGCAAGCACAGATGGAACTGCTGATGGCAGACACTGCACACAAGCGTATCTACATCCTGCTTTGCTTGAGTTGGAGGAGAACTATGGACAGCAACCAGAACTGACAAATCAGGAACTTTTAAATAGACTGAATTTAACACTGACCTCAGAAAAGACTAATCTTATTTATAACTGCTTCACAAAAGGAGCCAGTTAGTGCTGACCAGACAGGGTAATTAAATCAAGGGGTTCAGCAATAAAAGGATAATAAAAGGAAAGGGTGGATTGTGAGAGATGAGGTGAGATTTTGCTGAAGCCAGAAGGTTCTTAGGTTAAAGAATGAAAGGTGTTGGTTCTATGTGGTGTTGTTTGGATTTGTTCTGGTTGGTTTGTTGAGTGTTTGTGAGCTGGGAGGGGGGCGGAGTTGGAGACCTAAACAGAAGTAGGATGAGAGGGGAGGGGACCGTAAATTTGCAGATAACAGCAAGGTGGGAGCATGTGTCAACTTATTGGAGGGTAGGAGGGCTCTGCAGAGGGACCTGAACAGGCTGGATAGATGGGCCAAGTCCAACAACATGAAGTTTAACAAGTCCAACTGCCGAGTGCTGCACCTTGGCCACAACACCCCCTGCAGCGCTACAGGCTGGGGACAGAGTGGCTGGGCAGCGGCCAGGCACAAAGGGACCTTGGGCACTGGTCAGCAGCCAACTGAGCATGAGCCAGCTGTGTGTCCTGGTGGCCAAGAAGCCAGTGGCTCCTGGCCTGGATCAGGAATGGTGTGGCCAGCAGGAGCAGGGAGATCATCCTTCCCCTGTGCTCAGCACTGCTGAGGCCACACCTCGAGTGCTGTGTCCAGTCTGGGCCCTCAGTCTGGGAAGGATCTTGGGATGTTTGAGCATGTCCAGAGGGGGCAACGAGGATGGAGAGGGGCTGGGAACACAAACCCTGTGAGGAACCCCTGAGGGAGCTGGGGGTGCTCAGCCTGGAGAAAAGGAGACTCAGGAGACTTTACCACTGTCTACAACTCCCTGAAAGGTGGTTGTGGTCAGGTGGGGCCCGGTCTGCTCCCAGGCAACAAGTGACAGAAGGAGAGGGCACAGTCTTAAGCTGTGCCAGGGGAAGTTTAGATTAGATGTTAGAAAAAAAATTCTTCACTGAAAGAGTGACGGCACACTGGAATCGCCTGCCCAGGGAGGTGGTGGCGTTGCCAACCCTGGACATGTTTAAAAAAAGAATAGATGTGGCACTCAGTGCCATGGTTTAGTTGATGAGGAGGTGTTAGGTCATGGGTTGAAGTAGATGACCTTAAAGGTCTTTTCCAATCTAATTCATTCTGTGATTCTGTGAAAAGTTGGCAGTCGGGAGAGAATGGAAGTTCCTGAGTACCCATCCAATGGCAAAGGGGATAGGGACAGCCCCGACCAGGAAAGGCTACAAAAAGAAGCCATTTCCTCAGGGGGGGCAGTCTTGGTCTGTCAGGCAAGGGCAGCACACACCTGGCTCATTACTAATAGAGTATTCTTTTGCTTCCACCATTTGTCCCCACTGAATTGCATCTAAAGGTCCGTGCATTTCCAACACCATGGAGGTGGAATAAGGTGATCATTAAGGTCCCATCCACATTCTGTGGAAGGGACCTCCTGTGGTTCCTCCTCTCCCAACTATGGTTCTGTGACTGGTCACAAATGCAGCCCTTTCACGGTCCTTCTCCCACTGGGAGCTGCTCCAGTGCCGGAGTTCAGGCGGGACTGGATGGAATCCACGGAGCCTCCGCACATCTGGGGCAGCGCGGCCCCGCAGCTCCCGGCACAGGGACAGCCCGGAGGGGGAAAGGGAAAAAGGGAACTGTGGAAAACGCCAATAATTTGTTTTTAAAATTTTAAAAGTTTAATAGTAATACAATGGTTATAAAAATAGTAATACAATTAGAGTAATAATAATTTGGACACTTTGAATTAGGACAATATGAGACAATAGAGACAAAGAGTTATGGACTGGGTACCTTTTTCTGGGAAGCACAAGCTCGAAAAAGGACACCCGTTAACAAAGGATTAACCCTTAAAAGCAATAATAGCCTGTTGCATATTCATATATTTCATACATGATGCATAAATTCCATTCAAACACAGGATTCTGTCTGGTCAGTGCCACCTTCTTCCTCTGAATCCTAACAGCGCCTTTGAGGCAGGAAGAAGTTCGTTTCTTGTGATAATGGGGCAATAATTTCTTTTTCTGTGAAAGATTTAGGTGTCCTGTGGCTGCTGTATCGCTGAGAGTCCTTTCTTAAAAAAAAAAAAAAAAGTATCCTCCATAGCATAGTTTCTATTCTAACATTTTTTAGCACTTAAAACTATATTTAAGAGAAGTAACACAGCATTACTTTCTAACACAACACATGTAATATCCATTTTAACATTTGCGAACAGCCAATCATGAAAAGCACGCATTTGTCACAGGAGCGATCGAGCGCCGAGTGGTGGGGCCGCGTCGGGGCCGGGCCGGGGGCGGTGCCGGAGATGGCGGCGGAGCGGGAGGAGCCGGGCCCCGCTCCCGGTGCCTGTCCCGGTCCCGGCCCGGGGCATGAGCGGGGCACGGCCCGAGGGTGCCCGAGCTCCGCTCTGCCCGCTCCTGGGCACGGCGCCATGGAGAGGGCCCGGCACCGCCTGAGGCAGTTCGATATCGGGGACAGGTTCTCCGGCCTGCCGCTGCCCAGAGCCGCCGTGCTGCTGCCGCTGATGGTGCGAGCGGGGCGGCTGCACCTGCTGCTCACCGTCCGCTCGCTGCAGGTACCGGGGGCTCCGGGGACCGTCGGGGCGCGATCCCGGCAGCTGCGCCACCCAGTGCCCCCTGTTCCCGACCTTGTGCCCAAGGGCACGGCCGGGTGTTTTTACACTGATGTGATTCTGGTGTTTGCGTGCCAGGAACACGCCGGGATCCCGGAAACCCGTGACGGGAAATTAACATTTGCACAGCCGGCAATGGTTGCTTACTTAAATAAGGAAACTGACCGTGGAGCGCAGCTTTGTTAAATGAGGTTTTTCAGTCTGCGGTTAATATTACTCTTCTCTCCCTTTACTATACAAAAGACAACAACCCAAGGGTGACAGAACTCTTTCTCCAGCATTTTGTTTTCTTCTACAACTCTTGTTTTCCGTCCTTGTGTCACATCAACTGCCTGTGCTCAGGAATTACTTTTTTCTGTTGCTGGGTCTTACTTAAAAAACAATCACAGTTACATAGCTGTTAAATGTAAATGTGTTTGTTACTGATCCTTGATGCACAAGCCTACTACTGGAATGTATTTAAAGCTGTCTTAGAAATAACTCACTTTTTGATACAGTCAGGAGGGGACACAGTCTTTGAAGCAATAACTAAATAATTTAATTTGCAATGAGTCAGCTGAGTCGGGTGTGTGTCTCCCTCCCCAAAGGCAGAAACACACACACACACACACTGACAAAATGGCAATCTTTTATCCTCTTTTGCAGTTGGGGCTCGTCCCATTGAGTGCCTACTCAGGAACTCAGGCTCTGCCGACTGCCAACTTTTCTGTCCTTTCTCTTCTCACCCTTCTCCCTGTTCTGGTTATGTCTTCAACCCTGCCCCTCTTCCAGTTCTCAACAACACCCAACAGATTAAACAAAACACATTTTAACCATTTTCCAACCATTTCCATTCTTTTGCTCTGTAATCTTTTTGGGCTGAAGCAAAATGTTATTTCCTCTCTCATGGGTATGTTATTTAATTGTGTCTTTCAAAGGTTTTTGCTCTTAGAGTATTTTGATCTTGCTCTACAAGTTGTCTGTCTGGATTAATCTGTCAGTCATTTACATAAACAAGATGATGCAAAATGTGAACTTTGGCATACTAAAGCAGAAGTTCCGGTATGAATTACACAATGGTGTACAGGTACAGGGTATTTTTTGATAGTGAGGATTTATGGATTAGCAGGAGATAGCTACCTCAGCATTTTCTTAGCTGGCTACTCTTGCTAAGGCATGTTTCTTCTGGTCTGCGGAATCCTAAACCACCATTTCCAGCTTCTTTGACTGGAAAGATAAACACAAAGGGATGCTGCAATACCAACACGTATCAGTGTGGATCCAATGAGAAACATAAACCTTGTTCTATTTAACAGTACTTTACTCCTTTACATTCTAGCTGAGAAGATCACCAGGGGACGTGTGTTTTCCAGGAGGTAAAAGGGAAGACACTGATAGAGATGACATTGACACTGCTCTCCGAGAAGCTAAAGAAGAAGTGGGTCTTCAGCCAGAGAAGGTGGAAGTCATCTGTAGGCTGATGCCTGGAATTGATAAAGTAAGTCAGCCTATCAGTACAGAATAAGTTTGGGTGGTTTTCACTTGTGTGGTTGGCAGTGACCTTTTCAAGCCTGGAACTGTCAAGAGGCGCCACTTCTTCGTGTGCCCAGCCCGTGTGTCCAGCAGAGGCCAGGGAAAGGGTTCTTGCCCAGGGTTTGGTGTTTGTGAGAGCAGCTCTGGGGCACCCCACAGCCAGCGCTGCCCTGTGAGAGCTCAGCAGAGAGCCATGAGAGCAGTCACAGCGAGCGGGTGATGGATGAGCAGCCAGGCTGAGAGAGGGGGGCTTGCTCAGCTTGAAGGCTGCCAGGGGATTTGGCTGCTTTCTTCTCCTGGCGTGTCAGAGAGGGGACGATACCAGAACTCTTCTTGAGGCAATGGACACAGCAGCGGCATGGACATTGTGATGAGATGCAAGAAAGAAATTCTCTTCACCATGAGGTCAGCCCAGAAGCAGAGCAGATGTTGCTGACAGGCTGTACAGTCCCCATCCCTGGAGCTGTGCAGGGCTCACTCTCCCAGGCAGGGTGGCTGCTGTAGCCTCACAGCTGCCCTGTCTGGTGTCTGCTGACTCCAGGGCTGTGCAGACAGAGAGGGGATGTGCACCTGGATTGTGTGCATCATCTTCCTCTAGCAGGGAGACTC
This sequence comes from Melozone crissalis, assembly GCF_028551555.1. NCBI lineage: Eukaryota > Metazoa > Chordata > Aves > Passeriformes > Passerellidae > Melozone > Melozone crissalis. The sequence continues at coordinate 16,670,889 of NW_026535785.1, read as the reverse complement.
CCAGAGGTGTCTTTGGAGTGTAGGTCACCATTTGTAAATTAACAGGTTCTCAATTTCAATAGCAGTGTTCAGTATTACATAGGGTCAGTTTTCCCATAGAACAGAGGCATTTCTGTTTCTGAAGATTATTTTTGTTTACCAGGTAGCACTTTATCACTATGCCTCCTGTTCTTCTATCTGATAGCAATATCCTCTCCCCATTAAAAATGGAAACAACTACTTTTGAAATTTTATTGCAAAAAGCTTTATTTAACTTCTTAAATTATTCTACATTTTTGTACAGATAACCTTAAAGCCACATAGCTCCATAGCAGTGTGTAAAAAGGATCATATTTTCCCTGTTTTCCAGCCAATTACTTCAGTCAGTAGGAGAGATGGTGAGGGTTTTGGACCATGAGCATTGTACATGTCAGATGACACTCTGTCTGCTCAGTGTATACATTCCAGGTGCTTCTGACTTGGACGAAATCTTTCCAGACTTGAATCAAATACCACAATCACTGTTTTGCTCTTCCTCCTTTCTACAGGACAGTGGTCTTTGTTAGTGTGAACAAACCGAACTAGCAATGTATCCTAAAGAATTTTGGTGTTCTGTTGATGCAAACTATGATTTCAGTGATTTTGCCTTCCCATGGAAGCAGGGATTACATTTAGAATTAAAATGTCCATAAATGATGTGTTTCAAAAAGTGTTACATTTTATGGCTAAATACATTGCAATAATATTTCTGTACCTATAGAAAAATAGTTCCATATTCTGGAAAATTCCTATATCCTGGGAAAACAATACAGAAATATGATCTATGATAGGGAAAATTTGGATTAAAATCAGAATTAAAAACGTCAGTAAGGAAGAGCCATGGGAAAGCATGCATGCTTTTGTACTTCTGTAGCAAACTGGCAAGCCTTTTTAACTGCTCTGTGATTATACAGGATGAACAGAGTATTTGTAAAGTCATTTTTGACAATACAAAAATATGACTTCAAATTCTTCAAGTCAAATTACATAGATTGCCATTAGGGGGACTAAATTGCATTGCAGTTGAAAACAGTTCATAGGCTTCTTGTACTCATTTTGTAACAATGAAATGTTTTTTTTAAGTAATGAACATTTTTACTCGGTACAAACATAAGTGTATGAGGGTTTTGTTGATTTTTTTAAATTTACTTATTTATTGTTTGTTTTTTTCTGTCTCTTTTTAGATGAATAACTTGGTGACACCAGTCGTAGGATTTATAGAGGAAACATTCCAGGTCACTCCTAACCCAGATGAAGTGAGCGAGGTTTTTGTTGTGCCTTTGGAGTACTTTGTCAAGCCCTTAGATTACAAGACCTTCTCTTATAAAACCTCCTCAAGGGTACTCAACTCGAGTACACTGCTTTACATACCATGACCAGGAACACAGAAAGTCATTCAAGATATGGGGACTGACTGCACACTTTGCTGTATTTCTTGCTCTTGTAATTTTTGGAGAGAGACCTACCTTTGAAGTGGATTATGATCTTGACAACTTATTTTCATCCTCTGAGAATTACTTCACTAATTTGTATGCATCTATACATGAAAGGAAGAAGAGTAATCTGTGACAACATGGTCTGGTCATGAATTTATTTTGAAAGAGGAAAAAGGAGGTTGGTTCATTTCCTTTGTACCTACTTTTTGAAAGCTACACTTGAATTTCATCGGAATTGGGAACTTTAAGATGACGATCTCTAATTAGATTAATACAATTTTTAATCTAAGAGCTGTGAGAAGCACACAATATTTTTTTATGAAACAGACTTGAAAAGGTCTGTTTCAGTTCTTTCTCAGTTTCAGTGCCTTTGTTCTGTGTGATCAGAGATACTTTCTGTGCTTTGTTTTGTCTGTAATGAGATAATACTATTTGATGGAAATTGTGTCTGAGTTAGCCTAGGAAAGCTTTCAGGGATCTGTCTGCCTCTTACATGTGCCATGCATGGACAACATGATCCATACAGTCTTGTGGGGTGTCTTTGAGCACTTACAGAATGCACAATAAAAGTACAAAAGGTTTCAGGTGCTTTCACAATCTTTTTTTGTTTTGTTTGGGTTTGTGGAGGGAAGAGGGCAGGTCAATATGTGCAGTGAATTTTGGTTAATTTAACATTTCTCACAAGGCAATTCCATAGGCTATGGAAAACTCAGGATACAGACAACAGGACTGAAGTTTGTCCCTCACCATCTTGTTATCAAATCTCACTCAGCTGCTGGCAGGAGCCTTCTGCAGGACAGAAAAGTGGAGGTGAGGATTCATGAGGACAACCCACCAAATAAACAACAACAGAGAGGGGTTCAGAACGTACAAAACAGCCCCTGAAGAATCGTCAGAGACCAACACTGCACAGCAAGAGCCTCTGAACAGTTAATGACTGAATGCTCCACGCCAAACACACTGAAACCTGAAGACAAGATAAAGCAGTATAAATTTGAGTCAAGAAGTTGTTAGGAAAATTAATCCACAAACATCAGAGGTTTATGTCCAAAAAGGAGCCAGAGGAGTCCTTTTACTTTATTTGAATAAAGGGAGAGGCCATGGGGCATTCCCCAGGGTCTCTCCAATTTTTGGAGGACACAGCCTCCTTTTTATCCCAATTTCCAGCCACATTTCCCTTCTCTCTTTCCCCCTTGGCTGAGGTACTTGAGAGCTTCAGACTCCCCAGTATGCCTGATACCAAAGATTTTCCTCTAAGGTATAACCCTCCCTTTTAATTTTTAATTCTTATGGAATTTAGGGGGGGGGGGGGTTTCTTCCCCATTGTTTTCTTTCATCTTTCAATGTCCAATTTAATTTAGCAGCAAACCTAAAGTTTATTTGTAAAAGCAAATATCTTTTTCCATTCATCAATCAGTGGAATCCTTCCCATTGTTTATCTCCTAGTGCTGGTTTTATCTACCAGCAGACCCACAGCTTGTTTGTAAAGACAAATCTGCCATTCCTCTCAAAATCAGTTACCATGATAGCACAATCTGGCCAGTGTGTGATCACAGCTAGAATCCCCATTGCTTGGCACAGCTGGCACCTGTGCAGTTAGTTGGGAGCCAGAGAGCTGCAAAAAGGGGTGCTGCTGGGGATGCTCCTCTTGTTAAACTCAGCAGCAAAGTGGCACAAGTTAGAGCAGTGATTTTCACTTTAGAACACCTTTGCCTTTGGGAGTGCACCTCACAGAGGCTGCTCTTCTGGAGTTTGAAATCCCATTTTGGATGGGGAAGCATCCAGAAGGCAGAGGAAGAGCATCAGGGGAGCCCTGCAGGGTTCCCTTGCATCTGGCAAGGAGCAAGGGCTGAAAGGCTCCTGCCACCCTCCCCTGTGCCACCTGAGCTCCTTGCATGCCCCAGCAGCTTCCTGGTGCCTCTGGCTGCAGATCCAGCTAAGATCCAGTCCTGTCCAGAGATAAAATCCTGAAGCAGCTCCACAGGTGCTTTGTTGCTTTGTCCCTGTGAGTTCTGCAGTTCCAGTCTGTAAACCTGCAGGTTTCTAGCCTAAGCTGCTCATGTTATATTAGACCTGCTTATATTTTATACTGCACTGACAATATGTAGATACTGTATTGGCAATAAGTTCAGTCATAATGACCCACACGATCAGTGCCACACATCTCACACCTGACCAAGAGTGCTCTCTCTGAGCCTGCCACAATCCCCAGGGTTATCTGGGCCAAAGTACCCCAAGGTAACGTGGCTGCTCTCAGACTGTCATCCATGACCATCCTAAGGGTGTCACTGCCTTCATGACAGGGGTTTAGAGCATTAGCTCTCCAATTCCAGTGGCAAGGGACAGGTGGGACTTCAAGTAGTGGTTAAGGGTGGCTATAAAAGCTCCAGGTGCTTCCCAGAGGTGGAAAGGATCCAGTTCTCTGTCCTGAAGAGCTTTACTGGGAGAAGAGGAAGACAGTGCAGGATCTCATGGAGTTTGCACCATGCCTGGGCAGGGCTCAGCTTTCACAGATTTCTTCCCTAAGAGATTCCTTTCCCTCCTTTATTGGTAAACAAGATGTGCCAATGCCAATCCTCGAGGTTCTTATGGCTCTGTAGGTTCTTCAAAGAGCTTCCCAGTTTCCCTTGGTCTTCTCAAGGTTTGTCTTCTGAAGAATATTTGGATGATTCAGTTTCTTTATCCTCAGCTGAAATCTCAAGGTTGGCAGTATCACTGAAGAAGAAACCACATCATTCCCATCATACAGGTATAGAAATTGCCTTTTTTTTAAATAGTATTTTTTTCTGCTTAACCTCTGTATTCCAGAACAGGAGAGAAATACTTTATGGAATCATACACCAATAAAAAAAGTAAATGAGGGCTATCATGAATAAGGCCATTTGGAGATCACAAAGTTCACCAGTTCAGTTGCCCTTCTTGCCATTTACACAGCAAATGAAGAAGAGTTTGCTGGTGCTTGGCCCTTCACTGACTCTGAATATTCTGCTCACTTTCTAGGTAGAAACCCTTGAATACACATATTTCTCTCAGTCACAAAAGAGAACACACCACAAGCTCTCCAAATTCAGCAAGTGGCCCAGAAATGTTGCAATCTGATTGTGGCAGTACCTATCTGAGAGCTCCAAGTGTGGAGGATGGGCTGGCCACAAGCAAAGGCAGCTCTGGGAGGGAGCACAGCTGCTACTCCTCCAACTTCCCAAGTGGGAATAACCCTCCCACCTGTTCCACCAGACCCAGTGTGCTGCTGGGGGAGCCCTCAGCTGAAGGGGCCTGGGGAGATGTTGGACACTAGCCTGTTGTTCAGGTGTGACAATCAGTGACCCATCAGTGACTCCATCATCACAGATGGTCACAGATGATTCATCCTTTTCCTTTTCTTCTTCCTCTGGGTTTTTTTCTTCCTCTTGCAGTATCTCCTCCTCTTCTGAAGGAAAGAATTATCCATAAATAGAAGGCAAGGCACATTGCCAATCCCATTGAAGCTGAGAAGTCCCACTTCCCCAACACTGGCCTGTCCCAGAAACAATGGATGCTGCTGCTCCTCTCTGAATCCTCATGTTCATTCTCACTCACAGGGCATCATCTCATCCCCTGCAATGCCACGCACATCCAACCCTGCCAAAAGCCCTTCCAGCCTCTCTCACAGCTTTCCCAAGCTTTTCTGCCTGGCCATCATCTTTCCAGGCCTACAGCAATGTGCTGGCAAGATCCTGGGAAAAGGATCCTGGGAAAAAGCCTAAATGGACTCAACTGCTCAAAACTCAGGAGGCAACCAGAGAGGCCAAAGTGTTGGTCTGGCAGCTCTGCAACTTCCAGGCTTGTGGAGATGGGTATGAGCTGCCTGATGTGTGATGGCAGGGGGAAACCAGGGGATCTTCCTGGGAGCCAGCAGACAGTGCTCACCTTTCAGCTTCCTGGGCCGGTACTTGGTAACCCCAGGGAAGGTCCCCTTTCCCTTCAGGGTGATTTCTGCCGGTTCCAGATGAGCCACTTGGACCTGGAAAGTCTTGTGGAAGGCTCCCAGCTTTCCTGGCAAATAATAGACCTTCAACACTTGCTTCTGGCCAGGTGCAAGGGAACCCTGCAGGGACAGGAGAGGAGGAAGGGACTGCATCAGAGCTTTGCTGTGGGATGGCTCAGGGGACAGACAGGCTGAGGGGACAGGTTCTCATCCAGAAGTAACCATCAGACCACATCACTTTCTACCTTCCTTGTGCCCAAAAGCTGGCATCTCCACCCCTGGGGTGCAGTGTGTGCTCCTGAGCCTTCGCAGGGCTGCAGCCCCAGCATGGCTGGGGGGTTTCCCCCATTTTTTTCCCTCTTTTCCCCCCTTTTTTCCTTTAATTCTCTCCTGGGCTGCCTGACAGAGGGCCAGAGGCAATGACTTGTGCTACTCACTGTGGTGGGCACGACCACGGGCACTCCAGGCAGAGGCTTTGCTGCAGTGCCAGTGCTGCAGTTTGGCACCACGAAGGTGAATTCCATGACGCCGGTGTTCCGCAGGGTCACCTGTGCTTTGAGGACTTTGTTAAACCTCTGCAGAGAGGACAGAGCAGGGAGAAGTTACAGACACAGGCCTGATGCTGGCAACCTCCTGCCTCTTTCATGGCACTGGAAGCACACAGCCACAGTGCAACCCCACAACTACAGAGAGGTGTTAAAGCCTCGGAAAGGCCAGCAATAAATGAACCAGGGGACCAGGTCCTCTGCACTCTGAGGGGCCACCAACAGCCAGGAGAAACAGAGGAGGTGGCACTGAGATGTGTGAGATGAAGCCAAAAGCTTATGGAGCTAAAGAATGGAAGTTGTTGGTTCTGCATGTTGCTGTTTGCAGTTTGGATTTGTTCAGGTTGGTTTGTTGGGTGTTGCTGTGAGCTGGCAGAGGGACAGGGTTGAAGACATGACCAAAAGGAAGGAGGATGAGAGGGGAGGGGACAGAAAAGTTGGTGGTCAGAGAGAATGAAAGTTCCTGAGTGCCCCTCCAAGGGGAAAGGGGCCAGGGACTGTCCCAGCTAGGTACAGAGGGGATACAAAGATTGCCTTTTTGTTGGAGGGTGTGTTTGCTCCTCTCCGGGGACAGGGAGACACACACCCAGCTCGGCTGAATTGTTACTAATGAACAGTTTTGTTTTGCTTTGACAACTTTGTCCCCATTGAATTGTATCTAAAAGTCAGTGCATTTCTGAGAGGCATTCCAGAAGAAAAGGCAGCTGCATGCAAATATTGGCAAGAAACAGACAGGTGACAAGAGAGACACACAGGACAACACAGGCAGTGCCAGCAACTGGAAGTATCTGTGGACTTTAAAGTGAAAAGAAGTAAAGTGGGGATTATTGTGGGACATTGTTTTCAGGTACTGAAGTGACTGAAAGCCCAAGTTCCTCCCTGGACGATTTTGTGGATCAAGCCAGAGCATTTGACAAGAGCATCTCCTTGGAGCTCAAGCTTTAGGAGCAGATCAGTGGGGGGGTATCCCAGGGACAGGTCCCTCTGGACATCTTCCCTGGGAGCCTTGTGCTCCCCAGGAGGCAGGGTCAGGTGCCTTGGAGAGGACAGTGTCCTGTCCCTCAGCCAGGGCAAGGGAGGGAGGGGTGGGGATGGCCATTTCAAACCAGCTGGGATGCTGGACTGTCTCTCACAGGTTGTGTTCCCAGCCCCAGAGCCAGCAGAGGAGCCGAGAGGGGGACAGAGCCTGGGATGGAGGTGGCCACGACGCCAGCCAAGGCAGGAGCAGCCTGTGGTACCTGCAGCCCCCAGTCAATCTCCTGCAGGTCCAGCTGGTAGCTGGGGCACGAGGCCTCCCCGGTCAGCACCACCTCGTAGCTGGGGCCTCCCTGCACGTGGCACAGCGCCCGGACACGCGCCACCACGTTGGCGTGCCCAAAGAAGGTGAAGGTGACCTGCTCGCTCTCTCCTGGCTGCAGCTCACCCCACAGCGGCCGCACATCAAAAACCTGCAGGGAGGGCAGATGGAGATGGTGAGAGTGGAAATGGATGCAGAAGAGCAGCTGTGTCCTGAAATAAAGCAGAGTCACAGCCGGAGGGGCCTATTCCCCAAACACAGCCAGAATCACCCTAATCTCATCCTGTGTCCATGCCACTGACCAGTGGAGAGACCATGGGGAAAATCTTCTCCCATAATCATTTATCCATGAGTATAGACTACATTAAAGTCAACCAGAATGTCTCCTGGCAGCAAGAAATTCTCTCTGCTGCAGAACTTGTCTTTGGAAACACTTCTCACTGTCTTCAGAAAACCAGGAGACTTGGAGGTGGGAGCCCTTGGAGCTGGGGGAAGGCTCATCTGACTTCTGAGGCCTTTCTCCCTCTCTCTGACTTTATGTGCTGTTCTCTCAGGCTGCTACAGCCAAAGTTCCTACAAAAATGTCCTGAAAACCACCTGATGAGGTAAATGGGAGCAATGCCCTCCACAGGGGCTGCACAGGGAGCATCCTGGGGCAGCCCTACAAAACATCCCACATGGCCTCTCCAGCAACCACTGGCTTCAGCAGAGCTTTGTGATGGACTGGGAGGGATGTGAGGCCCCTCTGTGAGCACTGCTGAGGGCCACCAGTGGCACTGGGGCTACAGAACCACCTCCCACACTGGAAACATGGATGTGAGACAAATTCCCACTTACCTCCTGCATTCCCAGCTTGGGGTGCTCCATCTCTGAGAACCAGCTCAGTCCCCTCATCCTCACTGGCCTCTGAGACGCCCCAGGAGTGGATGACAGCCCCTGGAAAAAGCACCACAGGCTGCAGTGAGCTGGCTGCTGTGAGCAAGATCACTCTGCTGCAGGCTCCAGCACCTCCCACACCAGGAGCAGCTGGAAAGGGGCCTGGGCACAAACCAAGGGTGACAATGTCCAGGCCATCAGTCGAGTGTGGGTCCAAGGCCAGCCACAGATGAGACCTGGGCTCCATCTGCACTTGGTACATCAAACTTGCCTGAGGGAACTGGGTGCCCCCAGCACTCAGGCAGGGAGGGCTGGAACTACATAGTCTCTGAAAGTCCCTTCCAAGCCAAACCATTCCAGGATTCCAGGATGGCCACTTGAATTTCCCTGGTTTGCTTGTGCATACATGGCAACAACCAGGAAATAGAGATAATTTTTGCTTCTATTTGAAAACATTCAGCCACACTGTTCATATAGGGCTTTGTTTCTCCTGATTCAGAAAAACTGTGCAGTGTAGAAACAACTGGTATTTGTGTGTGAGCAGGTACAACCCTTCTCCAAAAACTTAATGCCAACACTGGGCTTTTGAGAAACTCTTCTGCTTCCTTACATCTTTTTTTTTAATTGCCCCATGAGCAGCCTCTGTTCCCCCTGATGCACAACAAGGGGCCACTTCCCACTCCAAAGTACTAATGTTCACCAGACAGATCAAAGGCCTTTTTCCTTGTTTGGAGGAAGAGACAGTGACTTTGCAAAGTCTTGCTTTACAAAAGCCAGCTCTGGAGCTGTCACTGCAATACCAGCTTTTGGGTGAAGGCACAGATGTGAGTGCCCTAGCTGGGTTTGGAAGGGGCTACGTGGAGATCAGGACTCTTCATGGACTGACATACATGGGAAGCTGGAAGCCCTCTCATCATGATGCAGATAAAGACCTCATTTTACATTGTAAAGAAATTAAGCCAAAAAATCCCAAAGTCATCATAGGTCTGTAGGATCTGAGTGAGCTTCTCGGAGCAAAACTTTCCTATTTCCACCTCCCCAGACCCCCATGTCCAACTGCTACTTTCAGGGCACAGGACAGAAGGGCAGCAAAAAGGGAGGTTGGCATGAGTATGACTTTTTGGTGGCAAGTTGAGAGGAGGCAAAGCAAGTGGTAGGTGCACAAGAAAATCCACCTCTGATTTCAGGGAATGTTCTGCATCTTCTGGCTCCTGGTCAGAGTCCTCCTGAGCAGAATCCTCCTGGTAGGAGTCCTCTTGAGCAGGATCCTCCTGAGCAGGATCCTCCAGGGCAGCATCCTCCTGGGCAGGACCTTCCTGAGCAGGATCCTCCAGGGCGGAATCCTCCAGGGCAGAATCCTCCAGGACAGAATCCTCCAGGGCAGGACCCTCCAGGGCAGAATCCTCCAGGGCAGGATCCTCCAGGGCAGAATCCTCCAGGGCAGAATCCTCCTGGACAAAATCCTGCCTTGTTTCTGGGGTTTCAGTCGGCTCCTCCACGCTTACAGTCCTGGAGTATCTCCGTAGAAACACTCTCCTCTTCTTTGAAAACCGTGGCTTGAATTTAGGTGGTGAAGGGATGAACCTGGAAAATAACATAACTGTGATGGTGGGCCTGTAGTGGGGGAGAGAGGTGCCTGCAAGAGCAGCTCCTCACTGCGCTGCAGCCCCTGGCTGGGTGCTGGTGTGCTGAGCTCAGTGACAGCCACTCAGAGCCAGGCTGGAGCAGCTCCATGCTGGGAGCAGCACGGGGGTGATGATGCTCATACCTGATGGTGTTCACCTGGCTGTCTGTCAGGAATGACCAGTGGTAGTTGACAGGGAGTGGGCTGCAGTTGGTCATCTCCATATTCAACTCTTGTTCAGTGTCATTTATGATGCAGCCAAAGTCCACGGCCTTGGTGGGGAGGTGGAGATTTGGGAAGTAGACTTCCCCCCGAAGAGGGATCTTCTCCACATGAGGATGCTCCATGAAGCTCACCCTGAGAACCTTCTTTATCACCCAGCTGATCAGATTGTTCTTATAAGCTGGGTTAAAGCGGATGCAGAGATGAAGTTCCTTCCCTACACCCACTGTCAAAGGCTGCAAGGAGATGAGCAGTAATTAATCACCTGTGGGATGATGTCCCAAGGCCTGACAGCAGCAAACAGTAAATGCTCCAAGTGACTCCAGCATGGGCTCCTCAGTTCATGGTTCATCTCTCTACAGCAGGGGTCTGACTGCAGGCACCACAGTCCAGTCCAGGATCCCTCAGGCTCCCGTTGCTGTGCTCAGCCCCAGTCCAAGGGGGTGGCTGCTGGAGAGCTGGCATGCTTTCCAGGAGACACCTTTACTGCATGCCTTGCCTCAATCTGCTTTCCCGCTCCCCTCTCCTCATGTTTTAGAGCCAGCATGCATGTTACCAATTCAGATAAGATTTTGATTCCTTCAGCAGCTCTGCTGATTCAGTTCAGGCCAATCCACTGCTGACACTACAGAATGAGCTTCTCAACTTGAGGAGCTCCCAGCAGAAGTGCAGCACCACATCCCTCCTCCTCAAACCCCACTGCACGAGCCCACAGAGGCTCACCTTGCAATTTGCAGGGAGGGGCTTCTGGTTCACATTGCAGACCAGGAAGGGCTGCTCCAAGTCCAGCACCACGCTGAATGGCAGGGAGCTGGTGTTTTTTAATGTCAGCGGCTGGTACTGCAGTTTCAGGACATCACTGGGTTTCTACAGAAACAGGAGACAAGGGAACACAACCTCAAGTGCCATAGACCTCCTTCCCTTTCCAATGCATTTCACATTTTTCAGCCCCAAAAGTGCATATATTTCTATTTACTTCCAGCCAATTTAAGAGTTACACCTTTTAATGCCAGGATGCAATGGGGTGACTTTACCTTTTCCACACGGAAAGCGATGGCTCTGGGGGACATTTGCACTGCAGGGCAGATGAAGTTGCAGATGACATCCGTTTGCAGGATCTGTTTCTTTGCTGTCTCTTTCCCCACCACAGCGTGGCACAGCAGCCGCTCCTTCACCTCCTGCACACAAAATTCCCTTGTGTCCCAGTGTGTGCTGGCAGGCCCTACACCCCACACTGCCTTGCCACCCACCCATGGGCCCCATTCCTGCCACTTGTTATTAGGGACTGAAATTAGTCTCTGCTCTCCTCAACAGCTCTCTTTTCTTTCTGTGCTGCCATCTATTTATTCTAAATATCTCTGCCCAGGGGTCCTGGAGCCAGGGAATGCATACCAGACTTAGCTGGCAGCTTCTCTGCAGAGTTTCATTTCCCCTGGAAAGAACAGTCCAGGTAGGAGAACACTCCCAGACTCTGCTAAAATCTCCCCCTCTGAGTTGCTCTCCAGGGGTGCTGCAGAACCTGGCTGTCCCTGGGACACCAGGGCTGGCTGAGAGACTGGGGCAAGCAGTGATAGAAAAGTTGACCAAAGTCAAATTGTCAATTCTGATGATCCCTGTGAACAGTTTCCTGCCTGGATGGACATTGCACTGATCATTAGAGCTAGCACACTATGTTTTCCCCCTCCAGGACTGATAACTAGAGCAGCCCTGTGCCCAGGTTTGTCTTCAGAGGAAAAGCAATGCTGCTCCCAGATGCTCCTGCTATTCCCAGGGCATTTGTTTTACTGCCTGGGTAAAGGGTTTTTCCCTCAGAAAAAGCACTTGACAGTAGTTTAATTTGCTTCCTGCCTGGGCTTCTAGCCTAAGTGCAACTTCTTTTCTCTGCTCTCCCTTTCTGCCTCAGCACATGACACAGGTAAGCCCTGTTTGCCTAAAGGAGCAGTACTTCCTTCAGTCTGTATTTTGGGATCAGCAAGTTGGGTTTATGGTAGCTAGGGAAACACAAAAGAGCCTTTACAACTGATGGTGGCCAGGAAGGAAAGCAACTGGCCTTGAAACAGTTTCTTGAAGTCACTTGCTCCTTGTGCCAGGCCAGTGTCAAGGGGCTGCAGAAGAAGCTGCAGTGGGGGGGATCTGATGGGAAGGCTCAGCCCTGGGCAGGGCCTCACCTGGACAGTGCTGGAGCAGCCTTCCAGCACCATGTCCACAGTCTGGCCCGGCCTCAGGTCCACCTGCACTGGGCACAGCTTGAACACGGGGCTGCCAGGCCTGGGCATGGGGGGAGCCCCTTTGCCCTGGGTGCCCGCGGGGGCCGGGGCCCGAGCGCTGCGGCGGAAGGTGCGGAACCCTTCCGTGCTCCAGTAGAGCCGCTGCGTGCGGCGGCCTCTGTTCGTCAGCTGGAAGTGGTAAAAGCAGCGACTAAAGCTGCAAGAGAAGAGAGATGGAAAATGTCACGGGAGCTGCTATTTCCCTGGCATCACTCAGCTTCAGCTTCACCCTGATGGCATTCCCTGACTGCGCACTCTGCAATAAAACCTCTGCCCAAAAGGCTGCCCAGGCTCAAAGCTTCAGTCCTGCCAGATCTTCCAGCTTTTCCATTTCTGTGGCTTTCCAGGATATCTTGATATTTGACATATTTCTAAATAATTCCTGTGGTTTCATGGAAACAGAGCTGGGACCTTGAGTACTGAAGATCTAGCCTGAAGGGCTATGGAAAAATTGTTCCTTGCTGAACACACAGGAGATGTGGAAGTTTCTAGAGTCTCCTACCTGAAGCAGGACTTCAAGTCGAGCTTTGGAACGAGAGGTTTGTCCGTGACAACTGTGGTGCCAATGCCCACAGCCTGGAGAGAGATGATGGTCACAGGGTTGTTCTCAATTAACACCTTCACCTTCTCCTGGAATTTCACTGTGTCATTCAGGTTAGCTACGATAGCCACGGACACCTCAGAACGTGGGGGGACCACTCCTTTGCTGGGCTCAATCCTCCAGCAGGAACGTTCCACAGCCTGTAGGAAAAGCCAAACACAAAGTTAGATGGAAGCCATGGACCCTGCTCTGCTGTGAGGTGCAGAAAACGGGAAGGCTAAAGAGATGAGTATAAAAACCATAAACGTTTAATTTCCCTAAATGTAAGCTATGGTGTCCAGCACAGCAACTCCCCAAGAGCTTATACAACCTGTATTTTACCTTCCTTTAACATACTCAGGTCATTAGCCCTGTTTTGCTCAACCCAAGGAAACTCCTCCTCAGGAGAAGGTAATTCCCCCTGCTGGCTCTCTTTGGAATGCTTGCCAAGGAAAGCTGTTTACTCCCTGCTGGCTTCCTGGCAGCGGAGCTGGGTGTGCACAAAGGCTCATGGCTGGAGGAAGGCAGGACTGCTCAAATCCCAGCCCAGCAGCCACACAGCTGGAGGACACTGCTGAGAGCCTGTAGAATCACTCTGCAAAGCCAGCTGAGCAAAATCCCAAATCTCCTTTCCCAAGGGGCCATCAGTGCTTCTCAACACCCCTAAAGGACTGAAGCCCTCACTCCCCACCAATCATCAGCTGTAGGGAGGTGCCCCAGGGCCCTCTGCTTTGGAAAAGTCACCTCTAAGTGCTTCTAGCAGAGCAGGAAAGCAGGAAGCAGAAAGAAAACTGGACAACATGTGCTCTGTGGGCATGGCCCACTCTTCCCAAGAGCTCTTGTCATCTGCTTTCTCATGGACTTCATGGACTGAGCAAGGGAGCTGGAAGGTGCCCAAAGGAGGGGGAAAGGCCTTGCACCAGCACAGCTGTACAGACACAGCTCTGCAGGTCTGGCCCTGGCAGGAGCATGTGAAACCCAACCTTTACACACCATGAGCACCCAGCCAAGGTGCACTGCTCCCTGCAGAGGCTGAAAGCAGAACTCCATTGTGGAGTCAGGAAAAACTGCCCTGCCAGTCCTCCACTTTCAGATAATGTTTAACTCCTAAACAGCTGGAAAAGCAGCAAGAGGAAAATTCACGCCCCTCCTCCTTGGCCCAGGAGGCTGAGCCTGAACTCTCGCACAACACCTGATGATTTATCCACAAATACAAACAAGTCCACTTGATCAGGATTGGCTTTAACCAGCTCCAGAAGTTGAACTCATCCAATACACAGAAAATCAAATCTCTTTTCAAAGCTTTTTTCAAGCCTTCCACAGATGCCCCCTCCAGCAGGGAGCACATCCCACTCAGCCCCAAGCCACGTACCCTTCCTGGCTGCTCCTCCTGCCAGAGGAGCAGCTGCAGCTCCAGCCCTGCAGCTTGTCCCCCTGTGTAACCTCCAGGAATGAAACAACCTTCTCTGCAGGTGATCTCCAGAGCCATTCTGCAGTGCTACAGAGACCACAGGCTCTGGGGGTGCACAACCCTCACAGGTGCATTTGTTTGCAACAGCACCACTGGTTTGACCCACAGGAGTTGTGAAACTTGCCTCCTCGTGAGCAGTTTGAGGGCAGATCTCACACCCTGCTTTCTGCCATTAACACAAGTCTGGCACAAACAAATGCAGATGGAATGGGGAGTCCATGGGGAAATCCATGCCCTCTTAGGAGCAAAGGGCCACAGGCTTCTCTTGATCTCAGAGCTCCAAAAACATGACTTGCACAGCTCAGTATTTTCCATAAAATAAAGAGAGAACTTGCAAACATGATCCAGACTCATTTCTGCTCCAGTCTCTTTGCAAACTATTTCACAGAGGCATGCCTGAGATCCTGGCTCCTCTTGCTTGCACTTGGATGGAATATCTTTCTTCCACTCACACAGAACAATACAGAAACACTACATACAAAAAACAAGTCAAGGGCTGCTGGTAACCAGCACCTGTCCCTGGAAAACAGCCCCACAAACACTTACCAGCTCCACCTGGAAGGTTGCAGGAATCTCACACTGATTGGCGAGGTGGAGAGTTTTGGAACAATCCTCTAGGACTGGGATAGAGCCGAAGTTTATCTCCCTGGGATGGACATAGACAACGGGGCCCTGGCCAACGCACTCTAAACGGATTTCCTGTTCCAGGAAGAAGGTAGGAAAGGTCAAAAAAAAGATGCAACAAAGGCAGTTTTAAAAAAAACAGCCAGCTCTAAGAGCATTCCTAGATTGGGGCCAATGATGGCCTTTGGAAGTTGTCAGTGGTGCAGACTGAAACAGAAGGCCTGGAGCAAGTGTGGGGTCTGCAGAGATCCCACCTGAAAGCCACAAGCCCCCATCATCAGAGGACAAAGCACTTCTGTTTGCCCTGCTTGCTTCTTCACACCTCTTCCACATGGCTCTTTCCTTTACCTCCTGCCTGCTTCATTCAAATGCTCCACCTTGGCCCAAAGCACCTTCCCAACTTTTGCTGCTGCACAGCCATCCTTGAACACTAAGTTCTTTACAATTCAAAAAGCTGCACTGGTGAAAGCAGCATGAGCCAGAAGCAAGGCAGGCTCTTCAGAGTGGAGATGAGGCAAGTTAGCTGCCTTCAATTTGTGCTGATGTGTAATCTTCATATATATGAGTAAGGGGCATCAATTAGTAGTTGCATCATTCAAGCAGTATTTTGTCCTTAAAAAAAAGTCTGAACTGACTTCATAGTCTGAAACTCAAAAGGATTGTTCTTGCAGAAATGGCACAGATGGTGGGACAAGGAAAATGGATCCCTTTGCTAAACTACCTGCTCACACCAGTGGAAACCAGGACAATTTATTCAGTCTTGTTGTATTTCACTGGTCCTAAATACCCCAACTCTTACACAAGAATTAAATGCATACAACTCACAACACGAACAAGATTCGCTGGAGGGCTTGGAGTATGATTTAACCACAGAAGAAACCAGCCTCTATGATGTAAAACCTTTTGTGATGTCTGACTTGAGGGAATGGCATTGACAGCTGCCAGAATTACCTTCAGTCAGAAGGAGCAGCATCCAGAAATGCACATCCCTTTGGGACATGCATGCCTGTGCAAAGAAGAGCCAGAAACTATGTACCATGGCTGGTACCTCAAGAATAAGGAACTAAAGCCCTGCATGATGAGGGATCTTGTATTCCTCTGGGAGAAGGGAGGCCCAGGGGGCTGCAGCCTGGCTCATACTGCCCAAGGCTCCCTGGAGGAAGAAGCTGGAGGGAGGAGCTGTGCCTCACCAGCTGGCTTTGCTTCTAGGTGACAATGGGATAGAAGCAGCAGAGGCAGGGTGGAGCCCTTTGGAGATGAGCAGAGTAGCACCTGGAGGATGCCTGACCCAGCTTCAGTTGGGGTGTGACAATGGGACAGATCCTCACTGAGGAAAAGGCTTATAAAAACACACAAGCCCTTCATCTACAGGATTCTTAAAAGGGACAAGAGCAGTCCTGCTCAGCAGTGTCACAGGCAGTGTGACACACAGGAGGGAGAATAAAAGCAGACAGCAGCTTTGTCTTCAGTGTTGCTGCTACACACACACATCCACATCCTGCAGCACTGCTGCCTTTGTGGGGTGCTCATGGCACAAAGCAGACTGTGGAGGGATGAAGAGCATCCATGTCTGGCAGACTGGGCCTGTATTTTGTAGTCACTTGCTGTTATGATATGTGCCTCTTTTAGGAGCTCTTTTAGAATCTTCTTTACAATCCTTAGAATCTTCTTCAGAATCTTCAGAGTCCTCTTTTAGGAGGCTTTAGTTCGGGAAATTGCTTGCCTTATCCATTTCCAAACTTGGTGGAAAAAACAAGCAAAGCCTGTGCTCCAGATGCAAGTTGTGTGGGCATTCATTTGGTTTTGGCTGGGCTTTTCTTGAGGAGATATGCTGGGTATTTCTCAGGCCTGAGGGACCTGGCTTTCAGAGAAGCCTCAGTCCAGCTCTGCACAAAACATTCCTTTAGCAAACAGTGCTTGCTTTAGCAGGATTCAGGGATGTGATGCTGAACAGCTGTAATGAAGCAGCACTTGTGTTCATCTGATAACATGGTAGAGTATGAGACCCAGGGACTGGTTTGGGTCTCAGCCTGGGCTTGTTATCCCGTCTCCCAGATTTGTAACTCTATGCTGGGTCAGGCACTCAGATTGCCACCTGTGAGGCTTCCACTCTTCCTCTTTCCTAGGCATGAGCTGCTGCTTGTGCCACCAGTCCCCTCTGTCCTTGTCCACACCAGCCATAAATCACAAGCTCCTGGAAGAATCCCTGTGCAGTTTAACCCCACTGGGAGGAGTTGCTCAAGGCACACAAGTCCCCTTGCTCTCACCAGTGGGGATTCTGGTCTTCCAAACATGGCCAGCTTGGCAGTGAGGCTGCACTTTCCCAGCAACTGGGCCTGGAGTGTAATTGGGATCTGCACCGAGCTGTGAGCCTCGATAATCCCAGAGGGTGCAAGGCTGTAGTACCACGCAGCAGCCTCCTCCTTGTGTTCCTGGCAGGGACAGAATCAAAGGCATCTTCAGAACTGAGGAAACTTTAAACTCCTTAACCTCTACCACAAGTGCAACTCCCACACGCTCGTAAAAATTCTCAAGAGAAAGCAAGAAGGCAAAAACCAAGATGCAAGGTGTAGGTGCTCAGCATCCCCAGGGGTCCAAAAGCTGCTGCATCCACAAACACTCCCTTGGCTGCTGACAGCTTCCTTGCATCAGATTTTCACAGCCCTCGAAGCTCTGCCACTTGAAAACTAGTCAAGGACTAGACTCTAAACACCTTCCTCAAGATGTTAAACTGCTTCCTAAAGTTTGTATTTAGGTTCCTGTTCTCAGAAAACCTTTAGCTTTGAATAGAAACCAGCAAGGTCTTATCCAAACCCATTTATTCCCCTAATAACCCCCCCAGTAACATTTGAGGGGAGGAGATGGATGCAAGGCCAAACCTGAGGGAGAAGACAGTAGCAGCCAGGGAAGTCACTGTCATTCACCAGGGTCACCTTCTCATCATAGAGCACCTTCAAGCAGCAGTGCCCCAGTTCCACGACAGGGTTGAGCACTCGCAGTGTAGGAACGATGCACCTGGGCAAAGAAATGACCCCAGGGGAATGAGAGACACTGGGAGCATGGAGAACTTTTGTCCTCCAAGAGCATACAAGGGAGTGTAAGGTATTTGCAAATCTAACAGAGTAGAGTAGTAGAGCAGTCCTACAGTAGTCCAGAGCTGTCTTAGCAGTGTTGCACCTTCTCTGCCCAAGGATACTTGCAAGGGCTCCTGTAACAGTGCCAGTGGTCCCTGAGCTCTGGGGGAGCCTTTCCAGTGAGGACCAGTACCCACCAAGGCTCAAGGAACACAAGACTCCAGTGTATCAGTGATAATGACTCCCTTTTCTCCTCCAGCACTGTTGTCCTGCCTGAAAACTGAATCATCTCTTCCAGCGGTGGAGGGCACAAGGCCCACAGTGCAGCTGATCAACTTCTTCCAGTTCCTAGAGCTCCCTCAATTCCTTCCCCCATGGATCTCTACACTGACTGTCCCCATTTGTGCTTGCTTTACAAAAGGGCAGCCCAGGCACTGACTGGATGGCTCTGCCTGGGAGAGGGAACAGCACCAGGGAACTGCATCCCTCTTGGCACTAAACTGACACCCACAGCAGCACAGCAGGGTGAAATTCTGCTGCAGCAAGAACAACTTTTGGTCTCAGCTCTGAGAACATGACTCAATAGAGCCAGAGGGAAGCAGTGAAAGCTGAGGTGACCTGCCACATCAAGGACTACAGTCCTCTTTGTAAGGCCTTTTGCTCTCCCCACTCCTGCCTGGAGCCTCTTCCCCACTGCACATGTACTGCTGAAGGGACCCAGACCCCAGCTCTCAGCAGGCTGCTCACTGTGTTCCAAACCACTGCTGCAGGGTGGTCACAAGCCAGCATAAGTTCACCACTTGCAGGAAGAAGGGCAGGCAAGC
Organism: Melozone crissalis; assembly: GCF_028551555.1. NCBI lineage: Eukaryota > Metazoa > Chordata > Aves > Passeriformes > Passerellidae > Melozone > Melozone crissalis. The sequence goes on along the minus strand of NW_026535785.1, from coordinate 16,652,067 downwards.
CTTTGGAAATTTGTTCCAGCTCAAGCACCAAAGCCCAGGCCAACAATTAATGTTATTCCTTCTCCCTTTAGAAAAAGGCCTAGGGCCATGGCTGGCTGTGAGCAGGGGGGTATCTCACTAAGGGCTGCTTTCCTGGCACTGTTCTCATGTCTAGATGGGCAGATCCAGCTCATGAAGCAGCACTGCTCCTTTGGAGCTGCAGCCAGGCAGTGTGCTGGTGCTGGATGCACGAGCAAAGACAAGCAGGTGCAGGAAAGGTGTTGGTACCTGGCTGTGAGGGGCAGTGCAAACACCTTCCTGCCAACATCTTCCGCGTCCAGCACCAGCTCCAGATTGTAGTCCCCAACAGTGTTGGGACACAGGGTGACCTGGCAGAAAAGAAATGAAGTGCAGCAAGTATTTGCTAACTCCCAAAATTCTCATTACCCATGTGTGCTGTCCTCCAGCTCTTGTTCCATGGTAGACAAAGGGAGAATTGTCCTTTAATTCTTCTGCTGGTCCATAAGTAGAGCAGCAGTCTTTGAGAGTAAGAAAAGCCCTCTGGCAATATGAGATTTGCTAAAGGGACTAATTTTTCACCTGACTACAATGACATAAATGCAGAAGAAGTCTGTTGTCTTGAATGGAACAAGTCCAGCCTTATAGCAGGAAGCTGAGGGCAGAGTGTGGCCCAGCACATGCTGGGCAGTTTGTGGCTGCAGAGTATTTTCTGTCCCCACTGAAGATTCCTGCAGTGAATACAACTCATCTGCTGCCCAGGAGATGAGAAACAAGACCAGGAAGAAAAGAAAACTGCTTTCCACAATGATATCTCTCTCTTTAACAGCAACTTTCTGTTTTCATCCTTCCTCTGCCCACTTGCAATCAAATAAATTGTTCTCAAAAACACAAGAATGGCTTCAGGACTTGACCATATGGTATTGATCTCAGTGCAGGATTTTGGAAACAAAACAGTGTTCCTGAGGAACATCCTGGGTAACCCAGCTAGCAGAGGCCTCCCAGCAGTGCAGATCTCTCACTCCCAGGATGCTCAAAGCTGGCACCAGAGCTAAAGCCCTCCCACACTCCAGTGAAGCCTCAGCCCCAGCAGCTGGACTCTTCCCATACCTTGATATCCTGGGATCCCAGGGCACGGACGGTCCCGCTGGGGGGATTGATGGTAAATTCCTGTGGCTTTATCAGAACTTGAACTTCCTTCCTCCACAACTGGCTGCTGGGTTTTCCTATCTGAGTAGTGCTGCTAACACTGGGCACTCCCAAGCCATCCCCAGGAATGTAGAGGGAGAAGCCCATGGGTGTCAGGGAGGTGTTAAACAGGCAACACTTCAAGGTGTGAGGAAAACCTAAGAAAATGACACAAATCCCCATTTAGGCATCAATACCTCGTGATTCCTGGTGTGAATATCCTGCTGGTAGGATAAAACTGTGCTTGGATTTTACTTCTTTGTTATCTGAACTACAGCTCATTGTAGTGGATCTACGGCTTGGCTGGCCAGCTATGTGTGGAGCAGACATCTCCCAGCCTGCTTACCAAGAGTCATTTAAACCCAGATGGGGAGGAAAAACCAACTGCAGGCACAGCCCAGGGCTTCTCCATGCCCATCAACAGTGACTGCAGCAGGGAGGCAGGAGAGGCACAAAAAGGATGTCACGCTCTCAAATGCCACTGAGGTAACACATGCAGACAACATTCAGCAGCACAGTTTAAAGAAACAAAGATAAAAGAGCTGCCCCCAGCTGAAGAAACCTTAGGAATGAAATCAGATTAAGCAGGATGAATCTATTACAGAACCATATTCCTGCCTGGTGCCTTTCTTTATTGTGCCACTTACTAAAAGGGAAACAAGAAGTGGCCAAACAGTGATGCTGACTTTTTATTCCTTTGGTCCTGTTGGATCTCATGATGGCAAAAGGGTACCTGAGGCACCAGCAGCCCTGGAATGAACACCCTGAAGAGGCTGTGGTGGAGGAACACGAGTGATGAATGCTCTTATGTTCAAGGGCTCCATTTCAGCACCACAGCAAGCTCTGACACTGTGGTGCCAGCCCAGGGCACACTCACCAAAGGCGATGTCACCGAAGTGCAGGGCGGGCACATCAAAATGGAAAGTGGGTCCCATCACAGAGCCCCTGCAGGGACAAAGGCAGGGAGGCAGTGCCTCTGTTAAAGGCAATCACAAAGGGTTTGGGTGTCCTTAGGGAGAGGGTGGATAAATGCTGCTGTCAGAGCCACCCTGGGTTTCAAATCACCCCAGCACCCTGTGCTCAGCACAGCACCCACGGGGGCAGGAGGCAGCCAAAGCAAAGTGCTCAGCAGCTGACAGATGCCCCAGTCCTTGGCACAGTTCCTGCTGCACAGTTCCTGACTCCCACATCAGCCCTTTGCTGGCTGTGCAAAGGAGGCACCAGAGCCCTCTGTGCACAGGAGCTGGGAGCACAGCTTGTCCCCACAGCATGGCTGGGAGAGGGGAGCTGAGGCTGCTGCTGCCCATCTGGCAGGGATTATGAACAGGAGTTTTTACAAACACTTCTGCTGCTGCAGAATCACCCAGGCTGGTCCATCTCAAAGCCCTGCGGGCCTTGCTTGGTGTTCAGGTGGGACATCCCAGAGCAGCTGCTGCCCAAAGCTGATCCATCCCACTGCCTGCAACAGCCTAAGCAGGAGCCATCCCCGCAGGGAGGAGTCATTGCAGCTCCTGGGTACCACACAGGGCAGCAGGCAGCCTCACGCTAAAGGGATGCCAGAGCCAGAGCCACCTCAGGCAACACCTTTTTTCTCTGCTCCACCACAAAATGAGGCAGATGGAAGATGATTACCCAGAGACAGCTACAGATGTGCCCAACAAGCTCCCAAAGCCCTCCTCACCTGACAGTGAAGATCACAGGCTTAGGGGATTCAGCCACATGGAAGCAGAATTGTTCCTCAAACTCCCCCCGGATGGTGGGACAGAAGGAGACCCGGATGGCCTGGAGCTTCTCTGGTGCCACGATGCCCTCCTGGGGCAGGAAGGTGAAGCAGGAGCCCATGGCTGTGGTTGGAGGGATGAGTTTGAAGGGAGCCTCAATAGGCCCCTTGTTGATCAGGTATGCCTGCAGCAGCAGAAAAGCAAAGTGGAAATACATGAGGAATGTTCCTTTCCTACAGAAGTCTGAGTCACTTTCAGATTAAACTATTAACACCAGTAAAAGACAGAAGATGCCTTGTGCTGCTGCATGGCAGAAGCCAAAAATACAACTGTGAAATACAGCTTTGTATAGCTTTGGGTGTTTCATTCAAAGCAGTGATAACTTCACATAACCAGAGCCCCTCTGGGGTTTTCCCACTGGCAGAGACAGTCCAGTTTGACCTGCAGCACAGAGGGGCTGCTCAGCATCACCCAGTTCATTCACACCTGGCCCTAAGAGCAGCACTGGGCATCACAGCATTACAGTGACATCACCACAGAGATTTCAAACGTGTCCAACCCCACCATGGGCAGGGCACGTTCAGCTTCCATTGCAGCCCAACCTGTTTACAGCAGGAGTGGGAGAAACCAGAAGCAAAGATGTAGGAAGTTCCTTGGCTTCCTGCCCAGAAACACTTTGCTCTTTCTAGAGCCAGAGGTACATCATGGCTGAAGTGTGGTGAGGGGCTGGTCAGCAAGGGAAAGCACTGCCAAGGGCTTTGACCAGCGCTGAGCCAGGAGGGTGGATGGTTTTCCTCTGACTCCCACGAATATGCAGGAGGGACATGGCTGAAAACTGTTTGCAATGGACTTGAACTCAAATGCAGCCAGTTTGTTCCAGCTGCTTTTGGACAGCCTGAGCACAAAGGTGATTTGTGTCTGGGACTGGAACAAAAGCCTCTGAACATGCAGCTTTTTGACCCAGTGTTGGTTTCATGTGCCAAGTGGTTTTGCAGGAAGCCTCCCAGCTGACCTCCAAAGAAGGCTGCCCAAAAGCAGGGCCTGGGGTCTCACGAACAACAGACACACCTTTCTGACTCCATCCAAAAGATCCAGATTCCAAGAAATCCCCCCAAAATTGACTAGCATCACAACTACCCAAGTTGCCAGGAATTCTACAGGTCCACAAGGCTCACTGCTACCCTAGGAGCCAGCAGGACCCACCCCAACCCTGCTGCTTACCTCATATCTGTGGGTTACTCTGACAAAAACCTCCCCAATGTTCAGTTCCTCAAAGTGGAAATGGACCCGGGGCCCGAGGCCTTCCCCCATGAGGAGCAGGGGCAGCCTGTTCTCACGGCCTGGGGAGAGATTTCTATTTCAGTACAGGAATTCCTTCTGCTCTCCTGCATTTTCCAGACTGCCTTAGTGCTAGTCCCTGACTCTGTGCTGCATGGGACCAGCTCCTGATGTCCCAGGAGCAGATATGGACCCTTCCCTTCCCTCAGGAGATGCATCCATACATGCATAGACACCATCCTTTCTTCTACCCTTATGTTGAGTGTGGAACTTTAGGAAATGCCAGAAATTTTGTTCTTCCTCCTTCTGAGTGCACCTCAGAGTGTTTTCCCCAAGGGAGGAGAAGCAGACTAAATACAGGCAGCATTCAGAACAGCTGAGAGGGGAAAAAATCAAAATAGAGGAGATGCCCTGGAAGCTGCAGGGACAGTGGGCATGTGCCAGCAGTGCCCTGCTGAGCACAGACCCTCCCCAGCCATGGCACAGGAGCCCAGTGATCTGGGGGAGTGTTTGCAGCTGCCTTCACTGCAGAGAGGGGCAGGGGAAGGAGCCATACCTGAGATGTCACAGTAAACTGTTCGCTCATAGACCTGGGCTGCCTGGGGCGTGAAGAACACGCTGATCTCAGCCGAGCACTTCGGCATGATCTCACCCTCCTAAAGCAGAAGGACACAGCAAAACCTTTATCTTCAGACACCACAATTCTTGTTTTCAACCACAGTCCTGTAAGCTGTTATCTAGAGCATCAGTGACAAGCAAGGAGTGAGTAACACTCATCAATAACACTGAGAACAGAGTTTGGAAGCTTTAGTCAGGCTCCTGCTGCCTGCCAGGAGCCCACAGGGCAGAAATGCTTTTTGCAACCAGCTCTCTGACCTCACCAGAATCCCAATGACTTCTCTCTTGGCACACAAAGCCAGCTGAGGCAGGGATCAGTCAAGTGACCTTACTCAGGGATGAGGAGCAAGAGGAAGGAGAGAAGCAGGAAGGGAGGTTCTCAGCCATCATTTACCTTTGGCTCAAGGGAGAAAATGTCATCATCTAACAGCATGGGATCTCCTCTGATCTTTGCTATCTCACTCTGGAAGGTGTGGTTGAGAAGAGCAAGGCGTTCTCGGCAAGTGATGCCCACTTCACGCTCCTTCAGAAAACTATACAACTTGTGCCTTTGCTGCTGGTATATCCTGTGATACTGCCTGCAGGCATAGGAAAGACAAACCCAGCAGGTTGTTTAATAAGCCACGTCTTTGCAGAGAGAAGTGGAAGTGCAGGAGCAGCTCCACAGCAAAGGGCTGACCCTGAGCCATGGGGTCCCAAATGGATCAGAGGGTCACTTGTTCCCTCCACACTTGCAAGCTCAGGAGAGCTTTCCAAAGCCAGCAGCCCTCAACAGAGCCTTCTGGCTCAAAGCCTCTGCCACAGCTGAGGGAGAATCCACCAGCCACCTCAGGCAGCTTTTCCTGATACACAACTGCTTGGGGGAGGCAGGAGAGATGGGCTGGTTTACTTACCCAAAGCCATTTAAAAGCACCAGTACCTCCTGAAGCCATATGTTAGTTTTACCCTTGGGCAAGGAATGTCTCTGAAATGGATCTTTCAAACCCACCTCAGCCTCAGCTGCTCCTCCTGTTCCTCAGTATCCACAGCCTTCCACTGGAAGCGGGCTGTGATGTCGCTGCGGTTGTGGATGACCACAGTTGCGCTGTTTGACATGGTGATGTACGTCTTCTCCAGGGTCACAGTATTCCTGTCCAGCTCGATGTGGGCATCCACAGCTCTGGCATGAAGGCTTGTGTGGGTGTCTTCACCTGGAACAAAGCAGAGGGGAGTCTTTTCTCACCTCACTGGCTGATGGAAGCACAAGGAACAGAGCACACCACAGGCAGCAGAAGAAAGTGTCACAGCTTTTAGCTGAACGAGCAGTTCCATGGATCAGTCCATGGATCACAAGCTGAGAGCTGCATGTGCACAGCATGACGCTGTCCTGACAACCTGCCAGCATTTCACCCTCTAGAACAGACCCCTACCAAGGCTCCCTCATTTCCAGAGCTTTCAAAGCTTCATTATTCCCAGCCAGCTCCTGGGATGCATCTGGGCTCAGACTTCAAGCTCACCATTCCTGTTGCAGGTGAGCGTTACCCAGGCGAGATGCAAACAACAAATACCAGACATGCTCTCTAGAAATGGCATTTACATGGAGCTCTACAAGGATCAAGATGACAAACTACATGACTACAAACCAGATGACTAGAAAATGAACCCTATGAAAAGTATCATCATCTCCCTCTTGAAACCCACGGCCACACCAGCCTTTCTGCTTAGAACAGGCTCTGCTCTGAGGGATGCACAGAGTGCCCTGTGCACTGCCCAGCACTCACCTGTGTCATAGTGCACAACAAGGGACCTGGAATGGTCACCAGTCTTCAGTGGCTGAAATTCCACTGCCACCTCCACGGCATCACCAACATCCAGAGTTCCCATGGCCGGAGTGACAGAGAAAGGGCTGCAACACAGAGACAGTAGGACTCTTGGTGGAGATTTGGGGACGTTAACCCTTTTGCAGTCCAGTTCTGCTCACTTGTGCAAGCAAAGAGCAAACCAACCACAGTCAGCAGAAGACAGAACAGACAGGGTCAGAAACAGCCACTGACTCTAGTGTGAGGAGATCCAGTCCTCACAAGATCCTGTGGGATGAAATGACCTCATCTCCCCCATACTCTGTATCCAGCTCTCTGCAATGAGGCTCAAGGGTCATTTGCATCTTGCTTACTCTCATCAGATATCAGCTCCCCTTACTGACAGAGCTGGGCAAAAGTTATGGCCATGGATACCAAGGACCAAGTACTCCTAACATAATTTAGAAACAGAGCTGACCAGTGAGCAAAGCTGGCAATTTTGTGACCAAGTCTCTCAAAGCACCATTCACCTGCACTTTTGGTAGATGCTGTATGCAAGGAGGCTGCAATCTGTTTCAAGTCCCATGGTACAGTTATCTGCTTCAGCCAAACGTTCTTTTGTCCACTGGTGTCTTAAATGCCATTATTAAATGATTTGATTTTGGGAGAATTGATCTCATTAAAAGCTGCCTCCCTCACCAAGGAAGACAGAAAAATTACTGCTAATTGAATTGCCTCATGTGTCCACTAACACTTACTGCAGGAAGAAACCCAAATATGATCTCATCTTAACATCTATTACTTTCAAGTGATGGTCAGTTAATGCTGACGTCTAACAGCATTAACTGTTCTAATAAATTCAGTCTGTTAGGTTACAGCAGCTCCAGCTCTGTGCTGAAAAATTCTGTCCAGAGTCAGCAGCTCACAAGCTCCATCTTTCCCTCTGTCACTGCATCTAGGCTCTATTTCATCTACTTCAAGATTTAATTCCTGAAGTTCAGAAACTCTTTAAATCCCTATCAAGCAGGATCCAACATGCTCTGTAGCACTCAACAGAACTGCTGGCAAGCACATTGTAAAGGGATACCAGACGTTATTGAGGATTTATTTTGGTGGTGACAAAACAAGATCTGGAAATCCCAGAGAAAAACCGTGCATGGATTTACAAGTTCCTGCCTACACGTTTGCCCAGTCCAAAGCAGCAGCCTGTTTGAGCAGCATCTGAGGAGCCTGGATTGGAGCTGCCAATAGCTCTGACAGGCTTTGGTGGAAACTCCTCTTGGACCCTCCTGTTTCACAGCAGAAAAGTCAATTTGCCTTTTGACCTCTGTTTTGCCAGAGAAAAAAAAAATCAAAGCCACTCAGCTGCCTGAGGTTAGACAGCAGGTCTGTGCTGCATTCCTGACCTCAGCTCCTACACCAAGACCTCTGGGATCACACAACCCTCAACACACCACCAGCCAACTGAACTGGTTTCCTTGCAGGTACGGTGTCAAAAATGCATTACCCTCTCCAGTTCAGCCAACAGGAGAAACAGTGATTGTCTTCTGAGACTGGCAGGAACAGCACAGGCTGCCCACAGCACAGCTCATGTTGGGCATCTGATGCAGGGACCACTGGAAAGCCATGTGCCTGTGGCCTCCCAGAGAATGGGTCTATTTGGCTGACAGTTGTGAGTAAGCATTTCAGAAGCTGCTTGTGCTCAGGAGGGTGCAAGCCAGCTACCAACATGTTCCAGCACCCTCCAGGAAATCTGAGACAGAGAAAGCTCAAAGGCTGCATCCTGCTAAGAACACTGAAAGCAAAACACGTTGCCATCCATCCTGCTCACTTCCAGCCAGGGCTGCAGGGCAGCAGCTCTGATGCTCTGGTTCCTTTTGCTGCTCTTTCCCAACTCTACCATCACCCTAAGGTGACAGATATCCTTTGCACAAGGACAGATGAGCTGCCTCACCTCTGGGTGCTGAGCTCGTAACAAGCAGGCCGGTTTCCAACATTGTGAACCAGCAGAGTCTTCTGGGTGCTGTACTTGACCGGACAGGTGGAGAAGTCCAGCTGGTCAGGAAAGTCCAGGATGGCTCGAGCACCAATGGCCCAAACTGGTACAATGAACTCTTCACTTTCAGTGGTGCAGAGGAGCTGGTGGAAATAATCCTGTGGCAAAAGAAACTGTCTCAGCACAGAGCCTTTATCTCCATCTTTAGCATGGGCAAAGAGTATCTCTCAGTTCTAGATCCTCTGAAACCAGAACAAGTCCTCAAAAGTCAGGCCAGATGCCCTGAATCCAGCCTTTCAGGTCCAGTTTCCACTGAAAACAGCAACCTCTTGGGCCCTCGAGACTGACCTTTTTCTGCCCAGGGGTGAAGAGGATGCGGACAGTGGTGTAGAGGCCCGGTGGCACCTTGCGGCACGCGTCATTGGGGCCCACCAGCTGGAAATAAGGTGAGCTCTTCAAGGTGACCTTCACCAAGTGAGGAACCTGCAGGACAGACATGGAATGATGGTTTTGCCACTTGTGATGGCACAGGTGGACATGCCCTGGTGCCATCCTTAACCACCCTTCTCTGCTCTCCTCTTCCAGCACAGTGTTAAACCTCCAGTCCCAGCACTCACCTTGTCCCTGTTCCTCAGAACCAGCGGCACTTCACAGACCTCACCGGGGCTGTAGTTCTGAAACACCACCTCTGGTGGGCAAGGCTGAAACGAGCGCTGCTCTGGGACAGCTGCTGAGAACTGCAGGGAGAGGCCAGAGAGAGCAGAGACAGGTTCAGCTGCTGGGAGGAAGATTCTGCTCTGATCCCCAGTGAAGTGCAGACTCCGGGTGAGCACATCTGCCCAGCCCACACTGGGCAAACAGTGGCTCCTCCACCTCTGCCCTGGGCTGACCAAAAGCTCCTGGACCAGGCTGAGCAGGCTCAAGCCAAGCTGCTCTTCTGGCATCCTCCTCAATTATCACATCAAACAGCAAGGGCAGGGAAAGGCTACCTTGTGATGGGAGGTCCCAGGCTTGTCTTGAGGCTGGACAACCTGAGGCAGACTCAGCTTCTTAGCTCTGGCCAGCCTCTGCTTGGTGCTGAGAGACATCTCCTTCTGGAAGGCAGAGGGAGTCAGCTGGAAGGCAAAAAAACAGCAAGAGTCTCAGAAATGCTCTTGCTCATGGAGGCTTTTCTTGTTCACTTACTACTGATGAATGATTTGTGATCACAGCCACTAGCACAGTTCTGGAAGCCCTGGAAGTTTCCTGCGGAAATACTTAGCACCAATGAGTTAATAATACAGAGTGGAATACACATACTCCAGCCACATGGCTGTGTCCCATGAGTCTCTCTGTGATTTGATGGGACATGGTTGGGGATTTCTGCCCTTTGGGCATTTGTTTCCTCTTACTTTTCCCTGGATTGAGGCAGTGACCTTTCAGAGAGTGGGGAGGAGCTCTCAGAACTGCCCAAACTCCATCTCTGCACAACACTCAAAACTCACAGCCAGGAGATAGCACTGCTGGCTGAGTCCAAGGGAAGCAAGCAAGAAAAGCTGTACCAAGAGTGAGGTGCACAGGAATGTGTCCAAGTTTTAGCTCACTCTGTCAATTAGCATTGGTTTTCTCTGTCTGGGCTGACAGAGCCCTGGACAGAAGAAAACAGAGGGATCTCCTTGGCAGAGCCTCAGCAGTGGGGCATCTTCAGCCAAGTGAGCTGCAGACAGCAAGGGACCTTTGTGGCCCTGGCTCCATCCAGCGCTGCCTGCAGGGCTGCATCTGTGCCCACCCAGGAGCTGGGAGAGAACAGCTGCCTTGGGAGCTCTTCCAGCTGGGACCAGCCGTGGCTCTCAAGGCTTTGGGCAGAGTTTGAGCTTTCCCCCTCACGTGCCCAGGTGCCCAAGGGCAGGATGGTCAGAGCAGCACAGGTGAGTGCCCAGCCTGACAGAAGGAATGGCTGTGGCAAAGGGGAATGAAAGAAGCCCATGCTCAGGGCTTCAGCTGTACATTGGTTTCACTTGGCTCTGCTGGCACAGCCAGGCAAGGCGCTGGGCTGTCCCTGACACATCCCACAGTGTTCCCTACTGCACCAGGACAGCCCCAGCAACAGGAGCACGGCACAAAGGGCTGGGGAGGGGCTCTGCAGCTTCAGAGCATTGCTGGACAACAGGGGCAGGGAGAGCAGGGACAGCAGGGCAGTTTCCAGCCTTAACACAGCCCCAGGGGCTACTCACAGAATCAGCCTTCAGTCTTTCCCTGAGCAAAATACGAGGTGTTGGTGTCTTTGGCACTCCAGAAGCCATTGAGAAGGGATGATGTCACAGAGGAGTGACAACGCCTCAACAGAACTGGAAGGAACAACAAGGGAACTCTGAAAATCCAGAACCCAATTCATGGCAGACTCAAGGGATGTACTGGTGCTAAAGGTTTTATATGATTTGAAAGCAGCTAAGTGCTCATTAGGCAGAAGTAGCTAGTGTTGTTAGGCCTCAAGTTGGACTTTATTGCAACTATATGGGTACCTTGGCAATTTAAAGATTGATTGTACTGAAACCTGGAGCTAAAATGCTGAACATTAATAATGCTTAGAACAAACAAAACTGTAGCTTAAATATTATTTAAAAACATCTTGAATGGACTTTCTCTTCTTTAGGCTAAATGACCTCTGCTCTCTCAGCTGCTCCTCACAGGACTTGTGAGAGACTAGAATGTTATGGCTAATGCCTTAAATATTGCTATAAAGGACTTTTTGCCCATTGTGACAGAATTGAATAAAGAAGCTGAGACCCCCCCAAATGCACCCTTCCCTGAAAATGCCTCCTGACTGGAACTTGGCACTGGGAGTTAAGCTGCCTAAGGGAACTTGAGGCAAAATAAATGTGACACTATTGTCCTGTTAGCTCAGGTCTGGGGAGAAGTGAACAAGGCTGAGGGAGAAAAATATATCCCCACTAAAGTCAAATCCAGCAGCTGTCCTGAAAATCAGCTCTCTCTGCCTTCAGGCTGGGGGAGTCATAGCCACAGACTCGTCTGCTGAGGCCAGGTTTGCACACAAACTTCCCATCAACAGAGGGGGAAGGAGGAAATTTTGGGGGTGAAACACAACCTCTGGTAAGGGGCAGTGGACACCCATCCTCCCTCAGACAAACTGGCTCAGCTCTAAAACCCCCCAGCCCCAGAAGGCCACATCCAGGGGACATTCCCATGAGGGGCAGCTGAGGGGGTGTCATAACCCAGCAAAGACCTCCAAAGTGCCCCCAGAGCCATTCCTGAGGCCTTGCACCAGATGACTGCATGGCATGCAGAGAAACACAACAGATCTGAAAATCCACAACCCAATTCATGGCAGACTCAAAGGACATACTGGTGCTAAAGATTTTATATTATTTGAGAGTAGTATAAGAGACAGAGCCAAACTTGCCCCATCCCAGGGAGGTACCTGGGCAGTCCCACCTTGCCAAATCTGCATTAATCCATTGGAGTCTCAGATTTTGTGAGACCTCACCACAAAGAAGACCAGAAGAGGACTGAATGGGATGGGATCCATGGAATGGTGATATTTTCTACTAAATCTGTCTCTGTCACTCTATTCCCTCCTTCCCAGCTCCCTTCCCCCCCCCCCCCCCCCTTTTCTATTTCTTTCTCCCTCTCTCTTCCTCACATTTACTGTTCCATAAAATCCAAACTATTGACTTTGGCACATGGTCTCGTTTTGCACCTTAATCCAGGGGCATCTCCTTAATAATTTTAATAACCAGATTCATAACAACCCACTGAAACTTGAACATAACTCATTCACCTATAAGTAGTTTAAATACATACTATAGGAAAAAATGTATAGACTAGTATATTTAGGAAATGTTGCATTTCCTCAGTGAGAAAAAAGCACCATCAGCAGACCATGTATTGTTCATCCCCTCAGCTGTACATGCCACCGCACTGAAGACTGGCATTATCCCATCCTTTATTTCCCTTTGGCATTCTCTTTCAGAGCACAGATGTGACAAAACCAGAAAGTACAACTTGAGTCAATCTTTACCTTCAAACGAAATTCAGGACTCTCTGGCAGAAACCAAGGTTCTGCAAGTTTAGGAGTCCCTCGCAGAGCAATGTTTTGCGTGTTGTCGCTCACAGACAGCACTGTTCCGCGAACAACTCCGCTGGCAGTGGCCGAGTGCCGCAGGCTGAGCGCACCGGGTGCGAATGAGCATCAGGGCGGCTGCGGGCGCTGAGGCCGCGGCGCCGTCACAGACGCTGAGGGCCCGGGCGCGGTTACCGGGCAACCGCGGCACCGAGCCTGGGGCCGGGCCGGGCCGCGCTGCTGTGCGCAGGACATTGGCACTTTGGCTGCTGACTTGACTTTAGTGCTTTCTGCAGAGTCTTTCTGTATTTATGAAAGTTTAAAATGTGGTGATAAAGACACCTTTGGCAGGTCTATACCCTGCTCTTTGTATAGCACTAGGATGCTACCCTGGCTGGAGCCCCAGCAGGGGCTGAGGGAGCTGGGAAGGGGCTCAGCCTGGAGCAAAGGAGGCTCAGGGGGCCCTTGTGGCTCTGCACAACTCCCTGCCAGGAGGGGACAGCCGGAGGGTCGGGCTGTGCTCCCAGGAACAGGGACAGGAGCAGAGGGAACGGCCTCAGGCTGGGCTCAGGGTGGGCACCAGCAGGAATTTGCCCATGGAAAGGCTGCTCAGGCCTTGGCAGGGGCTGCCCAGGGAGCTTTGGAGTGCCCATCCCTGCAGGTGGCCCAGGAAGGGCTGGAGGTGGCACTCAGGGCTCTGGGCTGGGGACAAGGTGGGCATCGGGCACAGCTGGGACTCCATGGTCTCAGGGAGCTTTCCCAACCTTGATGATTCTATGATTCTATGATTCTATGAAGGAATGATTCAAAACAGATTTTAACTCTAAATCTATCATACACAAAAATTACAAAGGTCAAAATTCACCTAAAAGAAATTTAAGATTATTCTTTAAGATTGAAATAATCATATGTCAAAGTTGCATACAACATTGTTACATACAATATTGTAAAGCCATATAAAATAAAAGCCTTGTTACCCTTGTAAAATTATGGCTCGGGCCTGCTGCTTCAGCTAAGTACAGCTAACAGCTAGCCTGACAAGTTCCTGTGAGAAAGGAATTTGCACCTGTGAGAAGAAAGACTTCTACCCACATCTTCTATCCAGGAGACGTTAATGGGAGGAAAGGTTTTCACTAAGATGTACTTTAGCAACTACTAACCAATGAACCGAACTGCAGTAAATTACCAACCAATTAAAATGAAAGACAATGCCTTTAGAAAACCATATAAATGCGAGCTGTGAAGAATAAAGATGGGCTGTTGTGCATGAAGACAGCGACGTGTAAAGACAGCATTACATGAACCACCCTTGGGTTTAACATCATCAGTGAAAAGTTAAACTGGACCTCTCTATTAGGAAAGGATTATTCGTTCAAATTTTCTTGTCCTTGAAGAGAATACAAAAGTCTTTATAGATATATTACTGCTTATGTAAATACAAACACCTTCATGTTAACATGTAGAGATACATTCCGATTAACATTATTGACAGACCAATGGAAGAGGAAAAATAATCAGATTTTATAGGCTGACTTCTTCCCTCTAATACCTGGCCATTCTGGCTGAGATGCCAGACTTATGACCACACTGCTTAATTCTTTTTCAGTTAAAAAGGAAGCAGAGTTGTGACAAAAGCTGTGCCTCCAATGATGCCTGGCCTTGTACGCATCTAGTAAAAAAGATATTTCTATGTTTTTGAAGTTTCTCAAAAGGCAGATCTTTGCCTTGGAAATGCAACTCTCAGTCAGTGACTTTGTTGGCAGAAGATGAAATAAAATGCAGCTTGTGCCTTTTCTGTGTTTATCTTTTGTGTGCTGGTTTTAGAGTTTGTTTCATATTGCTGCTTTTCCCCTGCTCTTTTCCCCGTAGGTGTTTTGGGGGAGCAGAGGTGCAGCGGCCCCGGGGGGGCTGTGGTGGCCAAGCCAGGCGAGCCCAGGGCAGGCTGGATTCACGGCCACAGGGCCCTGCTGGGATCCATGGATAATGAGAGGATTGGCCCTCACAATTAAGGGATGACTGTTGTGTGAATATTAAGAGAAGCTTTATTGATGTGTAGTTATGTCATTGTAGTTTAAATGTCCTCTCTTCTCCCCATAGTTTCCCTTTTTGCAGTGCTTTCCCTCTTCCCTGTGAGCACCATAGACCCCTGCTCTGGCGCAGAGCTGCTTGATTACTTCTGCTTGATGGAGCCTTACCTACTGTGTTTGTGTGCCTTGAAAACGTTTTTTAAAGTTTATTTCGTTTTCTGACTAAATTCTGATTGTTTTATATAGTTTTACAGTTACTGGAGAGATTGAAAAGTAGTAAATGCAACGCCTTCTTACCTATCGAATTTTAACATGGTCTGATATTTTTAACAAGAATGCTAACAAATTTGCCATATAAAATGATGCCAGATACAGTCACAAAAAGCTGTTGGGTTGTTCAGCAATATGCTAAATTGCACATTATATTTATTTTTCAGTAACCCTGCACTTTAAAAAGTCTTACTGAATTTCTGTTTCCATGGAATTTGGAGTTCCCATGAGTTTTTCTCATAACTGATTTACTTAGAATTCTAATATGCTTGTTACAACTTTAATCCCTCCAGTACACCATCATGCTGTTTTTTCATTTATGGATTATTCACGTTTTAGTTGTCTTTTTGTATTAATAACCTTAGACTATGTTACATCACGTCATATCTGTAACTTTTAAGGATGTTGATTTTAATTCTGTTAAAATAAGGCCCAATATTGTAATGCTCAGTTACATACTGTTAAATTGTATAAGGCTAAGATTTATAAAGTTAATTTTGGTCGACTTTATTTCTGTTAAGTTTCAGTATTCCTAAGTTTGAACCACGTTCTATTCCAGTTTTTTATGGTTCCAGTTATGTTCAATATTAATAGTAATTAACTTTGAGTTCTCTTGAGTGTGCTTTTTGTTCTACTAAGGTGATAATAAAATTATGTTTATTAATTTGAAATCCTTCTAGGGTGGAGTTTTATTAAGTTCATCTTGTTAAGCTCTATCACTGTCCAAATTTATTTATATCCGGTTTGAGTGTTATTTAATCTGAGGTATCATCAATTTTACTAGTGAGCTGTTCACTGTTTTCCTTTGATACATTTTTGCTGTCATAACTACATAAATGTTTGTATTACTGTTTTTATAGCCAGCTTTTCATATGCTTTACCATCTTTTGGTGTAATTATCTACAAGATGTGTCATTTCAGGATCCTCCTTTTGTTCTCTAGCTGCTTATGTATCTTATGCTTATGGACTTCCTCATAGTTCTCAAGTAACTGGATTTTAAAACAATAGTTTTTTATTTCCATTTCCCTAAGAGACATTGGACATTATTCTTTTCTTTTCTCATGCTGTGGAGCCCTGTGTAAATGACTTGATAGAATTTGCTAAGTTTTGTTGATTGTAATTGGTCTTTTATGTATCTTATCCCATATCTAATAGATAACCAGTGATAACCTTCATGAGATAATAGCCTCAAAAGAATGTGCTGTTTCAACATCAGAACATAGAAGCCTTTTTTAAATGAACGGAAAGTGGGAGATGTCATAGACAGAAGAATTATAAAAGAAAGGCCTTATGAAATCAGGCCTTGTTCTCGTTATAGGTAAAATTTAAGTTAAATTAGGGTACAGTTCAATTATATTGTATTAATTATGTTATATTAATTGTATTATGTTAAGAGGGGGGGGGCTTGTTGGAATGTTCTAGAAGGGTCCAGGGTTTGGTGCAAGGGTGGTCTGGCGGGGCAAAGTGAGGGACTGGATGAAAGATCTGACCAATCATTTGAAGCCCTGCAGAAACAATTGGTCCAGAATGAACGGCGTTAAAGCTCAGTGCGAAGCCTGGAAATGGACCAATCATCATGCATATCCAAAATGGACCGATCCTGGACTCGAAGGGGGCTATAAATGGGGGAAGTTTGGTTGGGTTGGGGTTCTTCTTCTTTTTGGATACTTGTTTGGTGGGGAGAACCCAGTGCACTTGGGGTTAGCAGACTGTTGTTTTCGGCTTGCTGTGTGGGTACCTGGGCTTATCCTGGGCACTCCATTCCTTGTAGCTATTTTAATAAACAAGAACCTCTTTCTCCAGAGAAAGTTTGGCCTTTCATCTCTTCTAAGTGCAGCTAAGCAGTTACAAGTTCCCATATGAAGCTATTTTGAGAATGAAAGTTTGTTAACAATCTATTCTGAGGGTGAAAAACAAATGCACCTGCAACAACAAGGGATTTGTCTCATGAGAATCAGTGAAGAGAACAGTTAAACAATACAACAGAGAGATTTGATGTACAATTAAAATATATTTTATTAATCAATAGAGTAATAAAAAAGAAATCTATTAACTAATTAAAGTTGCACACAAAGTCTGAAACTGTATAAACTAAGTAGAGTGAATAAAGAATGGTCTTTCCCTGCGTGAAGAAACTGAGTCCCCAGAAGTGGTAACCTCCCTGTCAACACAGATGATACCCAGTCATTGTGGAACATCATCATCTGACTGCCCCCTCTGCAACTGTGCACCTCCAGCTGAGACGATTAAAGATTCCTTTGGTCTCTACATTTTTTGTTCAGGCTTCTTCACCTTCTCCTGAGGCTTATTGGTCTTCTGACCTTTGTTTTGAGCTGCATACTGGGACTTGTTTCTCTTTTGGATAACAGGTGACCGCAGGGTACCCTGAACCCTGTTCCAGTAGGAGAAATTCTGCTGCAATGACTCATACGTCTGAATCCTCAGGAGCAAGTTCTCTATCTCAGCTGTGTCCTCTGAGATTTTGGTTCCCCCCATATTTGGGACTTTGGTTCCCCCCTTCTTTGGGGCTTTGGTTCCCCCCTTCTCTCGGGCTTTGCTTTCACCCTTCTTTGAGGTCTTGGTTTCACCTGTCTTTTGGGCTTTGGGGGGTTCCCCCTTCTCTGGGGCTTTTACTTCCCCCTTCTTTGGAGCTTTGGTTTCCTTCACTGGGATTTTGGATTCCTTCCACTCTGGGGATTTGGGTTCCTTTTCTGGACGTTTGTTTTTCTTCTCTGGGGGTTTGGTTTCCTTCTTTAGGATTTTGCTTTCCTCCTTCTCTGGGATTTTGGTTTCCTTCTTTGGAATTTTGGTTTCCTTCTTCTCTGGTATTTTGGTTTCCTTCTTTTCTGGAGGTTTGTTTTTCTTCTCTGGTATTTTGGTTTCCTTCTTTTCTGGAGGTTTGTTTTTCTTCTCTGGGGCTTTGTTTTCCTTCTCTGGGGCCTTGGTTTCCTTCCCCTCTGGTGATTTGGTTTCCTCCTTCTCTGGGGGTTTGGTTTCCCCCTTCTCTGGTTTTGGAGGTTGGATACCCACAGAGACACCCTTCTTGTCCTCCTTCCGCCTCTCTTCCTCCTTCTGCCTTTCTTCCTCCTTCTGCCTCTCCTCCTCCTCTAAGGCTTTTGCCTCCCGCTGACGCATTTGAATCAGCCGCTTCAGCAAACTTCAGCAAACAAAACAGAAAACATCGCTGAGAGTCACCACCAGAAACTTGAGCTCACCAGTCCTGGCTGCCCTGCACTTCATTCCTTGACCCTGAGGCCAGGCAGAACCACCAGACCATTTCCGTAAATTTTCCTCAACCCACAGAGGCTGGGAACATCCCAAGTGAGGGCATTGGTGGAAGGGGACTTCCAGGACCAGCCAAACCTGAACCATGCCATCATAAGGTCTTGGCTGTGCAAGCTCCCTCTTAAGGCACAGCCAGACCCCTCCAGCCCCTGCCAAAGGCTGATCCACCAGCTCTCTGTGCTGATGCCTGAAAACGCTCTTTGTCTCTTAATTTCCCAGTTTAAAGCAGAGCACAGATGGCTAACATCTGCTTATCTCTCCTACAATTCTTACTCAGCTCACTCAGCACCCCTCAGGGTACAGCCTGCTCCTTAATGACAATAATCCTATCAGTCAGAAAGCAAAGGCTGCAGGAACTCCTCTCCTGCAAGACAGGCTCTTGTCAGCCAGATTTGCTGCTGGAACCCAGCTGTGACCAAGCAAACCAGTGCTGTCTGCCATGAAAACCATCTGAAGCAGCCTCATCTGTCTCCTCTCCATGAAATCAAATTCAGCCTGGGCTGAAGGAAGTCCTGATGCACAGCCTTGCTTTAACCAGCCTCCACTCTCAGCTCCACACTTTGCCTATGTGTCCTGAGCTGGGCTGCCTTGCTGGAGCAGAGCTTCTCCTGGGCTTGCCTACTGCTGCAGCTGAAGGGGAGCCTAAAGGACATGAGCTTTCATGTGTGCTGTCCCACCATAAGGAGCACCCTGGCAGATCAGCATTGCAAGGACTTGCAATGCTGTGGCAGGACCAGGACCCAAAGCAAGGTTTGCTCTGTGCCCCACACCTGCCCATACCACAGTCCCACTGTTTTGGTGAAGGGACATGATGAAGAAGGTGCAACTCAACACCATGGACCTAAAGACACCTCTAGAGGCAGTGCCAAGGCAAGCCCAGAGCCCAGCTCCCTGCAGGCAGCATCTAAGGCAGGAGGGCTCACCACTCAAATAGAGAAGAAGATCTTCTGTCTCAACAGAAGAAGGTCCTTCCTCTCTTGGGAGCCAGGGAGCTCAGAGTGGCCATCCCTGTGCTGCTTCTGGCCTTTGCTCTGCAGCACCTCTGAGCTCAGAGTCCTTGGAGCAGGGAAGCCCTCCAGGGATGATAACCCATGGAAGAGCAGTAACCCATGGAAGGCTTACTCACTTTTTCCTCCGTATGTGCTTGCTTCCCAGTATTATTTTATCCATTTCTGCTTTCTTCTTCTCAAGGAGGGCATAATACTCATCCTCATCTCTTTGCAAGATACGTTCTGTGTTCCTCGGCAGAGCTTTTTCCCATTGCAGATCTTTAGCACAAACCAGAGGAGAAACCATGAGTGACTGCAAGCAGAGCTGGGTGCTCTGGGGCAGCTGCAAGGATTCACAGCTTTTCCTGATGCAGCCTATCATCCCAGGAGATATTGGGGAGCTCATATCCCTGCTCCACAATTCAGAAAATCCCCCAAACTATGGCTGAGCAGTAAAGTCCCCATCCCCTCAGATCCCAGGAAAGGAGACTCGGTGAAAGCAAGATGAGATTGTTCTTTTGCTGCTAGGAAGGTGCAAATATAAAAGAGCCAGTGATATTAGGCCTGGTCCTATTGGCTGAGGAACTCATCCAGCCCTAGTCTTTGTGGCTAAGGGACACAAGGAAATATCCTGATTATTTCCCCAGTCTATGGCAGGCAGATAGGAGCTTGCTTTGGCTGCACTCAGGATTGGAAGAGGATGCCACAGCCCTTCAGCCAAGAGTTCCTCCACCAAGCTGGGGAACAGGCAGCTGCTAAAAGCACGGGCTTTCCCTGGAGAGCAAGGTGACAGAGAGTTCAGGGTGTATGGGCTGGAGTCCCTGCTGTGACCACAGGCAAAACAGACACCACCAAACCCTCACTGTTTTTCTGACCTGCTGCTGCCTTGCCCATGGCCTTGGCCTCAGCCTCAGCCCTGGCCTTGAGCTCTGCCTCTTGAGCCTTTGGCCTCCACTGTGCTCCATGATTCTGCAGCACCTCTCGGAACAGTGTCGCAGCTGCAGCACGTGGAGGCAGAAAAAATCTCTTCTGGTACTCAGACCGCAGGATCTGTGTGTGGAGGGAAGAGAAGCCATACACAAGATTCCTTTTCTTGCCTTTCATCACAAAGATTCAACAAACCCATTTTCTGTCTCCTCCCTTCCTCCCAACAACACAAACTATTTAGTTTAGGTCCTCCCACAGCATGTCAGCAGAGCTGGCTTTGCCCTGGGGATTGCCTCCATCCCCCTGGCACAAGCCTGGGAATGCTGAATGGAGACCAGACTTCTCACCTTCTCCTTCTCAAGGAGATGCTCATGAAAATCCATTAAGTAAGACTCAGTGGGGAAGTTGCATGGGTTCTTCACCACCACTGTGGCCTCCACCCCATCGCTGTCCACCGGCATCCCTCCCATCTTTAGTGCTGGGGGCCTGAACTCCAACCGTGGCTCCAGACCTTGTCCTGAGAGGTGCAGCTTTAAGCGATTGCTGCTCCCACAAATGATAAGCTCCAGCTCATTCTTGTAAGACCTCTGAAAAGAGGAAAGTGCAGAAAACTCATCCACGAAGTCTCAGATGACAGGACCCCAAATACAGCAATGCTTGGTGTTATCAGTCCCTCCAAGGTGAATGGAAACCAGATATTTACTTATGCTAGGGACTAGAGCATCTGTAGTAGTCTGGGTCTGAGTAACTGGGATGAATGCTGGTGTGCACTGTAACTGGGTATCAGATGGATGTACAATGGCCTGTCAGACATTTTCACCTAGTCATGCAGGAGTGCAGTGCTCATGGGAAAGGCCCTCAGGGTTACAGTGTCCAGACACAGTCCTGGCACTGCTGCATCAGGCAAACACCAGCTCCAGGAGAGAGGCAAATGAGCTCTTGCTGGCCAGAAATAAGGGTCATCTTCTCTGCTTAGTGTTTGGCTCTGGTCCAAGCCAGACACAAGATGGTTACATTTCTTGAGCAATTAAAAGATCCCTGGGAGTGTGTGTGGGCACAGAAGCACTTGTGTCCATGCTGGTACACACTGCCATTTTCCAAGACCCAGCAGCCACAGGCAAACCACTTTTGGGAATGCTTTGTCCTTTGAGCTGAATCCCCAGCTGCACAGGAATGTGCAGGCAGGCCAGAGCCCCAGGGACTGCTGGCAGCACCCCACTACAGGTGACTGTCCTGCCGTGCCCAGGAAGGTGGGTGGTGGCTGTTTGGTCTGGCAGTCCTGCAGCAGGATGGGCCATTCCAGGATTATCCTCTGTGAGTGGGCAGCTGCTCTGCACTGAGTGTCACAGCTGCAAATACAGCCAGGCAAAGGGCAGGCTGAGGGGAGTTGGGCACACCCCCCCATGTGCCAAGAGGCAGCCTCAGAGCCCTGGTGCTCTCTGTGCAAGCTCCCTGTGGGCATTTCAAAGCACATCTCACGGGAGTGCTCTGTGGGGTGAACTGAGCCACGCTGAGTACGGGGTTTGCAGAAAGCTCCCTGTGAAGGCAGAGCTCCTACCACACTCTCTGTACCAGGCCCTCATTTCCAGATAGCCCTGACAGGCCTCCTGGGCTGACACCCGCCAATCTCACCTCCTCCTCAGGTGCAAACTGGATTTGCAGATTCTGCCACCTTCCTGCACAAAGGATTCCATTGGAGGGCGTCACGTGAAAGGGACAGGGCTCATCCACCAGTGCCTGCAGCTTCTGACATATGGCGGGTGTCATGAATTTGACGTGACTATTCTGGGCACAGAAATCAATAATGTGAGGTCTCCTCGTGTTCTGAGACACTGACACGGTGCTGAGAGCACCCACAGCCAAACCAAGTGTGGCCCCAAAGCCCAGAGCTGGAGGGAAGCCCTGTAGACAGGGCAGGCAGATAGGGAACTAGTGTCCTCAGAGGAGGAGGAGGAATGGGTGAAGATGGCAGCAAAGCAAAGCATCAGCTAATGGAACAGGTTAAGGCAAACCAGCCTTGATCTAGACCCTCAGAAGTTTCCTCAAACACACTGTAGACCCAAGTGCTCAAGCAGCCACAGAGCAGAAAGGGCAAGAGTCACAAAGAAAACCCAACCAAGTTCTGTGTTCAATGTCGCCTGTGCTTTACCCTCAGAGCAGGCTTGTTGGAAGCAATGAACCATTTGCAGGATTCTGGGAACTGGTTGTAGAGTTGGATGGTCTCAACCTGGCAGTCCCCAGCAACGATGTCAGAGAACTGCAATCTGTTCTTGGAGAGGGTGAGTGACAGTTCCAACACAGTGGCACGGATGCGGATGCTGTACATAGGGCCTTTTGTCACCTGGAGAAGGACAGAGAATTCAGCAGAGCAATGTGACAGTGCAGGTGACATCTGCTGCTCTGCCCAGCCTGCTGCCTGCCCCAAGAGCTGTGGTACCTCTATGGGCAGCACCACTTCCACGTCACCATATGGCTTGTGGGCACTTTCAAAGTGCACGTCGAAGTCCACGCTGTTGTTGGGGGGCAGGCAAATCACCTGGTCCAGGCCCACGCTGAAACCTTGAACAGATGAACACAAAGCCGCTGAGATACACACAAAACACAAAATGTGTACAAGCATTTAGGCCTTACAGGTGTCCTGGCTGAGAGGTGTGGCAAAAGCCCCATGCTGTGCTGTGACCTGGACAAAATCTTAAGATTGCACCTGAACACCCTTCAGACACAGTGAGCCACTGTGTGATGGAAGGGCAGCCTTGCCTCAAGGCCTCTTTTGGAAACCTCTTTTGATCCACCAGAGGATCTCACAGGCTGCTTCCTCAGTAAAGGCTGAATACAGGTGCTGGGAACCTGTGTGAACTCCAAACAAAGCACTTCCAAAATACAGCAGACCCCACTGGTTGGCAAAACAAGCCCACAGAGTGTCCAAAGAAACTTGCTGCTTGTGGGAGCCGAGGGTGGAAGATGCTGAGGTGACCAGGGTGATGGTCACCATTGGCCCCTGCACTGAAGCGTTAGGGCAGTCACAGGCAGGCCAGGTCCCTGGGCATGGCTGGCCAGGAGAGTTCTGCCTCTACAGCTCCCAGCAGGGGCACTGAGAAGAAAAAGCTCAGAAACCTCCCCAGGTTCAGGGGCTTAAGCTAATTTGTCTGAGACACCTCCTTCAAGGGCACAGGAAGTGTCTCCAGCACTGCTTACCTGTGTCCTGCAGGACAGATACATCAACCTGGAAGGACACATGGATCTGCCCAGGATTGGTGATCTTCAGAGAGTGTGACTCAGTGTAACCCTTAAGGACAGGGCCCATGTCCAGGACATACTGGGGCAGCTCAACTCTGCAAGGAATAAGGACAGTCCTTAAACCACAGCCTGGCTACACATCCAAGTGGATGGAGAATACAAATAAAGTGGCTATTTCTCTATTCACTGCTGTCAAAACTCAGCTCAAGCCCATGAAACCTATAGCTTCACCACCTGGCAATAACTCTGTGAAGTCAGGAGGAGTGCAGGTCCTAGGTTTGATCAGCTACTAATGGTACCTGAAAATAAAATTAGTTTAAAATGGACACTGGCCACAGCTCATCTGCCATGAAAAGCCAGTCTAGGTGAGTCCACTGGGCCTCCACTGCTCTCAGTGGAACTGCCTAGCCTGGTGTACAGCCTGAGCCTGAAATTGCTTTGGACTCTAGGAATAAGGTTTGCCTGCACAGGAAATCTTCATTGCTCTGCAACCAGACCACATGAGCTGCTCTGCAGAGCATCTCCTTCCTGAATTGAAGCTCCCGTGCTTGTGCTGCATCATGATGGTGCAAAGGGACAGGCCAAGTCACCTAGATAAGCCCTGCCACCCCACCAGGATCCAAATCATCTGATGTTAGGTTTTAAAGGGTTTGCTGACACGTGCAGTTCCCTTCTCCTTTTGTTCAGTGTCACAGCTGCCCAGCTGTTAGTTGGAAGCAAGACCTCAGCTGGGAGTTGTCTCTTTCAGAGCTAGGCAGCAGGGACAGAATCTATGCTGTCTGGAAGGGCTAGAAGGTCTGCACTGGGTCCCCCAGCTCTAGGGACAGAACCCCACACCTGTGGGGAGCTGAGCAGTGCAAAGCTCAGCGTGGTGCTGGGGAAGGGAGGACACTCCGCTGCTCACATGCAGCGTGTCACAGCCACCAGGACCAGAGCCTTTCTGGAGTCCAGGCTGTTCCCAGCTCTGCAGACACAGGGAGCTCTCAGGAGAAGGGGACATGGCTGGGTGTTCCCACCCAGGGGCACCTGGACATGGGGTGGGCGTCCCTACTCACTTGACAAGACTCTGGCACAGCTCCTTGTCAGGGAACCTGCTCTTCAGGGGATGGGATGTGAGCCTTTGCTGCAGCTCCAAAGCAGCCTTCTCTATCAGCATCCTGATCATCTTTATCTGCAGCTGAGTGTCTGACTGAAGAAAGGGAAGACAGTGGCTGGTTAGCAAAGGTCCTTCCCAAAGCCCAGCTTGCACCTGAGAAAGGATCCCAGCCCACTCTTGTTGGGAGGGGGTGTGGGGTCCTCCTGTCTGGCTGCTCAGTGCCTGTGACACCTCCTGCTCTCTTAGCCAGGACCTCATCTCCAGGGAAGTAACTCCAGCATCTTTGCCTGCCCAGACACTGTTAGCAAAGCTGATCTGGCCAGGCAGACAGACAAGCCAGGAACCTTCCAGAGCTCCAGATACTTGCCTGCCCCCAGCCTGTACCAAGGCAGCTTGGACAGAAGCTGTCTCGAAAGGGAACTGGCACCAAGCTGGTGCCTCGTGGAGATGAGCACCTCCAGCACAGCCCCAGAACACAATCTGGCAGCTGCTGTTAAGGTCTGTAAATCTGGCAGGGCAAGGGTTGGGAACAATGAACTCCCCAGCAATGACCTGCATCTCCTTCAAAGCACCATCAACTCCATCCCTGGAGCATGGCCTTCAGCATCTCTCCCTGGGGCAGCCAGGAAGCTGCTGCAGCCCCAGAGGAGACCATGACCAGCGTGGCAGCCCTAGGGGCAATGCTGAGGTGACACAAGGTTGTCAGTGGGCAGGGAGGTCCCAAGTGTCATCAGGGCACCAGGAAGCTGCTGTGGGCTGCAAGGGGCTCAGGTGACATGGAGAGGGTGGCCTGTGCCAAACGGGGCTGCAGCTGTTCTTACTACAGTGCCAGAGGCAAGCACGCTGGGCTGCAGGTCCCGAGTCTTTGGGTTCTGAGTCTTCAAGGTCTGACTGTTAGTGGACTGAGTTTTCAGGGTCTGAGACTTCAAAGTCTTGGTCTTCAGGCTCTGAGTCTTCTTCAGAACAACTGATTTATTCCTCTGATTGTCTTGTTGCAGGGGTTTTATGAGCTGTTTCAGTATCTTCTCATATTTTTCATTTCCTGAAGGAAGAAAGCATCCACAAAGAGAAGGGTGAGCAAAGTGCCAGTCCCATTTAAGCTGGGAAGTCCCCGCCTCCCAACACTGGTTTCTTCCAGAAAGAAATCCCTCAAGCCATCTATGGAAAGTGGATGCTGCTGCTCCTCTCTGAATCTCATCCCCTGCAATGTCACACAGATCCAACCCTGCCAGAAGCCCTGCCAGCCTCTCTTACAGCTTTCCCAAGCCTTTCTCTCTAGCCATCGTCCTTCAGGACCCTGCCAGATGAGCTGGCAGGCTCTGCAGGTTGGTTCCTGGGACAAAGTCCACATGGGATCCTCTGCTCAAGACTCATGAAGCAACCAGGGGGCTTGACTTGATCTGGGAGTCCTGCAACCCTCCAGGCTCGGTGGAGGTTGCCATGAGCTGCCCTATGGGCACACGGTAGGGAACAAAACCAGAGGGGCCCTTCCTGGGGGCAGACAGGCAGTGCCCACCTCTGATGTTCCAGGGCAGGTCCAGACTGATCATGGGAAAGGACGCTTCTCCTTTCAGGCAGATATTTTCTGGTTCCAGGTCACCCACTTTAAGCTGGTAAGTCCTGCTGAAGGCTCCTGGTAATCCTGGCATGTAAGAAAATTTCAGCAGTCGCTTCTTGCCAGGTGCAAGGGAACCCTGCAGGGACGGGAGAAGAGGGAGGGAATGCATCAGAGTGTTTGATGGGGGATGGCTCGGGGGACAGGTTCTCATCTAGAAGAAACCATCAGACCACATCACCTTCATGATAAATATATTACAGTATTGGCTTTCACAATTGTTAGAGTAAATACTATATGTTTTATAATGATGACTTTTGTAAAAGAAGTTTTGCTAAAGTTTAGAGTTCTTTTAATGAGAATGTTGTGTTGTGTTACTAATGTTGGTGAAGAGTTGTTGCAATATTAACATTTAACCAATGAAGGAATGGAAACCTGTTGAATGTGTTGAAAAGTTACAAATGACCAGGACTAGGACAACTGCACATACTCCAAAAAGGCGGGACAGAGGAGGAACTATGTTAAAATGTTTGAGAATGTATAACCATTTGTAAATATGCATTAGGCTGATGCAATACCCGGAGTATACAAGGGCTGTTGCTGTGTTGACTGGTGTGTGCCTCTGGTTGTGGCTAAGTACCCAAGTCAAGCACCCAGCGCTGTTACTTCTACTTTATTGACTTGGTCCCCTGTTGTCTCTTATTAAATTTTCTTTAAATTTTAACTGAGGAGCAGGCTTTGTTACTCACACCTTCTACCTTCCTTGTGACCAAAAGTTTGAGCCTCTGATCCTGGGGTGCAGTGTGTTCTCCTCGGGGCTCATAAGACTGCAGCCCTAGCACTGCCTGATGTGAGCACAGCTCTGCTGCTGAAGGGGTTTGCCCTCTGCCAGCAAGAGCCCGCATCATCAAAAAAAGGCTCTTCTGCTGCCACTGTGGAAGGGAAATCCCTGCACTGAGCAGGGCCAGCAGCTCCTCTCATCCCTTGTAGGAGACAGGCAGGAAGAAATGGGAAAGCCAATCGGCTTCCTCTTCCCACTGCAGGAGGGCTGCTTTGGCTCAAAGACATCCAGACAGGACTGAGAAGCTTGGACAGTGGTGGGATGCTGCAGATTTTTATCCCTGCTCTTCCAGCCCCGCTGCTCCCTGGCCCCCTCACTGCCCCACAAAGGCGCTGCACAGCAACAAAGCTGGAGGAGGCAGGGAGCAGCAAGCCTACTAAGGGATGTGTGATCACACAGCCTGGGTAAGGTGACCCTCAGAAACGCTCCAGTGCCAGCACTGCCTGAGATCTCAGCCATCGGGGTTCCCAGAGTGACTGTGAGCAACCAATTAAAATTTTAGTTATGCCTCAACATATGTTATAAATCCACTTTCTGACATGGGGTGAAAAGTTACTAGAGGGGCTGTAGACGTGCTGGGAGCCTTAACACATCCCATATGTAAAGGAGGTTGTTAGGAGGAAATGCAGACAGGCTCTGTGTCTGGGGGGCTGCAAGAGATTTCCCCCTTGGAGAAAGACAGACAGACCCCGAAGCCCGGGAAAATTTTGCCCGTCTGAGCAAAAAAGTCCTAGACGGGCTGAGTTATGGGAGAAATCTCAGCATATAATAGCAGTTAACACTGACAGTTTTTCCCTGCCGATTTAGTTATTTTGTTGGGCTGGGAGCACCCGGAGGGTCCGGCTCCCTGCAGAGCCGCTTCTTCCCTGTCTGTCTACGCTGCTGTTGCCGCTTCCCCGCTCGCCACGGCAACCCAGTGCTCCTCTGCTTCCCCGAGGGAGCAGCCGCCGTGTCCCGACCGGGACAAACCGCGGCTGCTGAGCCCGGCCCGGCCGCAGCCCGTGGGACAGCCAGCCCTGCTGCCGGCCGATGGAGCCGGGCCCGGTGCCGGCCGATGGAGCCGGGCCCCGCTGCCGGCCCATGGAGCCGGGCCCCGCTGCCGGCCGATCCAGCCCGGGCCCCGCTGCCGGCCGATCGAGCCCGGCCCCGCTGCCGGCCGATCCAGCCCGGCCCCGCTCCGGCCGATCCAGCCCGGGCCCCGATGCCGGCCGATGGAGCCGGGCCCCGATGCCGGCCGATCCAGCCTGGGCCCCGATGCCGGCCGATCCAGCCCGGCCCCGCTGCCGGCCCATGGAGCCGGGCCCCGATGCCGGCCGATCCAGCCTGGGCCCCGATGCCGGCCGATCCAGCCCGGCCCCGCTGCCGGCCGATCCAGCCCCTCACGCCGCGGCGGGCACGCACTCCGGTACGATTGGCAGCACACGCTCCATCTGCTGAGCAGGAGCTGACACAGCGCCTCAGGGCTCTAGCGGTGACGCTTTGTCCCTGTACTCCGTTGCTCTCTCCATTTCTCATTTTCTCTCTTTTCTGTCCCCCCTCTGGTCGGGACCATGCCCTTTCTTTATCAACAAACAGTTTTCAGATACAACACTTGCTGCGTTTGTGCCTTATTTTCATCTGAGAAATCTATCAAAAAGAATTCTCCTCTGCTCCCCTTACAGCAGGACAGGACAGTGACCCACACACCTGTGCCTCCCGCCGGTGTCGCCTCTGACAGCAGAGCCACCCACCAGCCAAGGCCCTGGGGGAGTCTGTCAGGAGAGCACTTGTTTGACCTTCTCTGGCCCCAGCAGAAATTGCTTACAGCCCTGTCTCTCTCATGGCTGGGTTTGGGCTTTTCCCCTCTGATTTTTTTCCCCTTTCCCACCTCCCCCCTTTCTTTTTTCCTTTCACACTCTCCTGGGCCACCTGACACAGGGCTGGGCTCAGTCACTTGTGCTACTTACAGTGGTGGGGTTGACCAGAAACACACCAGGCAGATGCTGGTCTGCAGGGCTAGGGTTTAGCACCCAGTTGAATTCAATCTTGCCAGTGTTCACCAGGGTGACATTGCTGCGACGAATTTCATTAAACAGCTGGAAAGAAGGCACAGGAGAGGGAAGTTACAGACGTGGGCCTGCTGCTGAGAATCTCCTTTCTCCCTCCTGGGTTTGAAAGCCGACACATCATGGGAGCAGGGACCAGGGAGGAGATAGGGGCACTTGGGAACCCGGGGAATGCCCAGGCACAGGGCACCTGCACAGCACCAGGGAGCTCTGGCAGCACACAGAGCTGTGGTAACAACCACGTGAGGGCCAGCAATAAATGAACCAGGGGACACAGGCCCTCCTCTGCCCTCTGAGGGGTCACCAACAGCCAGGAGAAACAGAGACAGCACTGAGGCATTCCAGGAGAAAAGGCACCTGCATGCAAGTACTGGCAAGCAACATGGATGCAACATGGGAGTCACCCAGGGCAACACAGACAGAGCCAGCAGCTGGGAATATCTGTGGGCTTTTGACTGGAAGAGAGTGAAGTGGGGATTATTCTGGGACAGTCTCTCCAACTGTAGTGACTGGAAGCCCAACTTCTTTCCTTGATCATTGTGTGGATTAAGCAAGAGCTTTAGACAAGAGCATCTCCTTGGAGGTCAGGCTTTAGGAGTGGACCAGCAGAGGGATGTCTCTGGGACACACCCCTCAGAGCATCCCCACTGGGCCCCTGCCTGCCCCAGGAGGCAGTGTTAGGTACCCTGAAAAAGAGGCATTCCCAGCATTGTGGAGAGGGTTGGAGATGGCCATTTTACAGCAGCTTGGATGCCAGATGTGTCCCTCAAAGGTTGGACTTCCAAGCCCCAGAGCCAACAAAGGGGCTGGGAAGGGCAGGGAGCCCTGGAGCGAGTGGGCAGGAACCCGCTGGCCGTGGTGCCAAGGCAAGGAGCTGTGCCAGGGATGTGTGTGGTACCTGTAAGCCACGGTTGATCTCCTGGGGCCTCACGAGGTAGCTGAGATGTGAGATCTCCCCGGTCACCAGCACCTCGTAGGTGGGGCCTCCCTCCACGTGGCACAGCGCCGTGACATCGGCGATGGTGTTGAGGTGGCCACAGAAGGTGAAGGAGACCTGCTGGCTCTCTCCTGGCTGCAGCACACCTGACACTGGCAGGATACTGAAAGCCTGGATGGAAGACAGGAGAGATTGAGCTGTTGAGCATGGCAATGGATGCAGAAGAGCATCTTGGAGCAAAGTGCAGCTGTACCTGGAGGGGCCTATTCCCCAAACACTGCCAGAATCACCCTCATCTCATCCTGCATCCCTGCCACTGACCAGTGGAGGGACCATGGGGAAAATCTTCTCCCATACTCACAGATCAATGCATTAATTAGTACATTACAGGAAAGTGAACTGGGATGTCTCCTGGCAGTAGAAATTCTCTCTGATGCACAACTTGCCTTTAAAAAGCATTTCTTACTGCTTTTAGAAAAGGAGGAGACTCAGAGTGAGAGCTCTTGGAGCTGAGCAAAGGACTCCAGCCCAGCTCATCTGACTCCTGTGGCTCTTCCCCTCTCTCTGATTTAAATGCTGCTTTCTCAAGGTGCTACAGCAAAAGCTCCTGCAAAAATTTCCTATGGGCCACCTGAGGAGTTCCAGGGAGAGCAGTGCCCTCCATAGGTGCTGCAAAGTGTCCTTGGGCAGCCCTACAGTAAGGTGTCCTGCACAGCCTCTCCAACTACCAGCTGCTCCAGCAGCACTTTGTGATGGGCCTGCAGGGATGGGAGGCCCCTCTGTGGCCAATGCTGAGGGCCACCAGTGGCACTGGGAGCTGCAGCCCTGCTTGCCACACTGACAGTGTGCAAGTGAGACACATTCCCTCTTACCTCCTGCGCTTCGAGGGAAGTCTGCGGTTCATCCACGGAGCAAGTGACTCCCTCAAACCCCACTTGGAGGCGAGGGTATTCAGGAATTTGTGCTGCTTGCACCTGAAAAACAAGCCATTTTCAATGCTAGGAGGAAGAGACAGCCACTTTGCAAAGTCTCAGTTTGTAAGACAGCTTCAGGGCCAGCAGTGCAATAGCAGCTCTGGGTGAAAGCAGAGCCCTGCAAACAGGAGTCTGGCTGCCTTGGGAAGAGGCTCCATGGAGATCGGGATCATCCCAGCCTCATCTTACATTGGGAAGGCAAAAAATCCCACACTCAACACAGGTCTGTAGGATCTGAGTGAGCTTCTCCAAGGAAAACTCTCCTATTTCTCCCTCCCACAGAGCCCATGTCCAGCCACTGGCCCTGCTGCCCAGGCCACTGTCAGGGCACAGGACAGCAGGGCAGCAAAAAGGGAGGTCAGCACGAGCATGACTTGGTGGTGGCAGGCTGGGGAGGCAACACAAGCAGTAGATGTACAAGAAAATCGACCTTGTCTCTTAAAGACTGGCTAAAATCATCCACTTCTTTCAGCATTCTGGCTCCCTCCTCCTGTCTCACCTTGAAGTGTCTCCATCGAGATGCTGGGGACTCCAAATTGGTATTCCTCCCCTTTGGTGGTTGGGGTTTGAATTTAGGTGGGCAGAGCTCATGTCTGGAAAATAAGATAACTATTGTGAAAAACGCCAATCACTTGTTTTCAAAATTTTAAAAGTTTATTAGTAATAAAATGGTTGTAAAATAGTCATACAATTAGAGTAATAATAATTTGGACAATTTGAATTAGGACAATTTGAGACAACAAATACAAAGAGTTACAGACGTCTGGGTACCTTTTTTTGGGCAGCACAAGCCCGAAAACGGACACCCGTTAACAATGGATTAACCCTTAAAAGCAATAGCCTGTTGCATATTCATACACCTCATACATGATGCATAAATTCCATTCAAACACAGGACTCTGTCTGGTCTTCATCAACTTCTTCTTTCTAATCCTAACAGCGCCTTAAAGGCAGAAGAAGTTCATTTCTTCTGGTAAGAAGGCAATAAATTCTTTTCTCTGAAAGATTTAGGTGTCCTGTGGCTGCTATCTGGTGCGAGTGCCTCATTTCTTTCTAAAAAAAAAACCCCACTAACAAAGTTCTTATTGTAACTACAAAAGTTACCTTTTAATTACAAGAGTACATCTATTATTAAAAATGTTAATACAGCACTACTAATCAATACATCAAAATACATATGGTAAATATCTGCATAGAGCCATATAATATACACTTTTCACACTATGAACAGGGATCTGCAGGGGAGGGAGGAACAGCTGCACGAGCAGCTCATGGTCAGGATGCAGCCCCTGGGTGGCTGCTGGAATGCTGAACTGAGAAATGGCTTGATCCAGCCCTTCCCAATCCAAGCTGGAGCAGATCTGTTCTAAAGGCAGCCCAGGGATGACACTGAGGTGCTGCAGCAGCTGCAACTGCTTCCCTTGAGGAACTGCAGAGGACAGGGATTTACATCTTGTGGGGATGCAAAAAGCACAGTGGGAGTGGAAAAGACAGAGAAGGCAAGCAAAAAGGTGAGATCTGAGGCACCGAGGGGCAGAGCCAGCCACTGATGAGCCAGCACAGCCCGCCCAGTGCCCAATGCCAGAAACTCTGCAGCTCCACCAGGGATTCATCAGGAATGCTTCCCTGACACTGGTGGGGAGTTGGTTGACA
The DNA here is from genome assembly GCF_028551555.1 of Melozone crissalis. Classification (NCBI taxonomy): domain Eukaryota; kingdom Metazoa; phylum Chordata; class Aves; order Passeriformes; family Passerellidae; genus Melozone; species Melozone crissalis. The sequence continues at coordinate 16,619,594 of NW_026535785.1, read as the reverse complement.
TTTTCCAACCCTCCCAGGTGACTCAGGTCATATTCCCCACTTTTAATTGAAGCAGGTGCTCAGGGTAACTCTGCTTGTGTTTCTAATGCCACGTGAGGGACACAGTCAAACCGTGCCTGCCTGTCACCCTGCTGAGCTGCAAGGGCTCCCCACAGTCAAACACCACCTGGATGCTCCATTCCCAGACAAGGGCCTGTAATGACCTGCTCCCCAAAGAATCACTGTCTTCAGCTTTGTAGCTTGTTATCTAAGGCTGGGTTTCATTTCTGGCTCTCTCATCATAACCCCCAAGAGATCCCTAATCATGTACTCCACTGTCTTTAGTTTTAATGAATGGTTTGAGGCAACTTCCCAGGACCATGGCGCCCAGACAATGACATTTTTCACTCTAAAATAGAAACTCTCTGGAAGGCAGGGATAGGAAATGATGTGATGAACAAGCCCTGCTGTCAAGCAATTCAGAACCCATAAGGGACATGTTGCAGGGTGGAAAAGTCAAAATGAGTAATAAGTGTCACAAAAAACAGAAGTGAAGACTCCAAGGTGTCCACTGAAAGCCGACCCCTGGGAAAGAAATCATCCTGGCACTAAAGGAGTTGTCTCAGCAAAGAAGGAAAGGGAAGGTAACAAGATGTTCAGCATCAGCCCTGGTGCTAAGTGGCTCTTTCTCTGGTCTTGGGACCTTCTGGGCATCCTCCAGCACAATGCAAGGGAGGAAGGCAAGGAGCAGAGAGCAGCTCCTGCAGAGAGGACCCATCCCAAAGCAGAGGGGCCAGAAAGGCCTCCAGCAGCACTGTGGAAGCTGGGACTAGGAGCCCTTCATCAAGGTGGACATGGCCTCAGGCCACAGAGGTCTGAGAAAGCAGCTTTCACCCCAGCTTTCCTTCCCAAAGGAAACCACTCTGGGGGCTATGCAGCATCAAACTGGTGGAAAACCTATTCCCTGAGCATCCAGCCTGAGCACACAGCTGCTCAGTGTCATTTGTCAGACCCCAGGCAAACAACTTTGTTCTTTGCCAAGTACAAACAGGACTCCAGCAAGAAGAGCTTGAGGGGGAGGGCAAAGTGCACATACCTAAACCTGGTCACCTCGCTGTCGGACTGGAATGACCAGTGGTACTGGACGGGCAGTGGGCTGCAGTTGCTCATCTCCAGGAAACGCACTTCTTCAGTGCCAACCCTGATGCAGCCAAACTCCAGGGAGCTGGGCTGCATTTGGAGATTTGGGAAGTGCACTTCTCCCTGAAGGCTGATATGCTCCACAAAAGGATGGCCTCTGACCATGTCTATCTTCAGAACCTTCTCTTCTTTCCAGCTCTTAAAATCCAGTTCATAAGCTGGGTCAAACACGATGTAGAGATGGCAGGTCTCCCCTACATCCACTCTCACAGGCTGCAAGGAGATGAGCAGTAATTAATCACCTGTGGGATGATGTCCCAAGGCCTGACAGCAGCAAACAGTAAATGCTCCAAGTGAGCCCAGCATGGGCTCCTCAGTTCATGGTTCATCTCTCTACAGCAGGGGTCTGACTGCAGGCACCACAGTCCAGTCCAGGATCCCTCAGGCTCCCGTTGCTGTGCTCAGCCCCAGTCCAAGGGGGTGGCTGCTGGAGAGCTGGCATGCTTTCCAGGAGACACCTTTACTGCATGCCTTGCCCAGACCCAGCTGCCTGCTCCCTTCTCCCTGTGCCTTAAAGCCAGGATGGATCTTCACAATTCAGATGAGATTTTGATTCTTTCAGCAGCTTTGAGGATGCAGCCCAGGCCAGCCCACTGCTGATGCTACAGAATAAACTTCTAGACTCAAGGAGCTCCCAATAGAAAGGCACCATCACATCCCTCCTCTCCAGACCCCACTGGGAGAGTCCAGGGCTGCTCACCTGGCCAACTGGGAGGGGCTGCTTCTCCTCATCACAGACCTGGAACGGCTGCTCCAAGTCCAGCATGAGGTCCAGTGGCAGCAGGCAGGTGTTTTTTAAAGACAAAGGCTGGTACTGCAGCCTCAGGACATCACTGGGTTTCTATGGAAACAGGAGACAGGGAAAAACAGCCTCAACTAGACACAGACCTCCTTCTGATTCTGCTGCAGCTCACATTTTTCAGCCTCAGGAGTGCATTCATTTCTATTTGCAATTTCTATTTGTTTCTACCCTTCCAGGAGGTTTTTCCTGACAGCAGATGCTTTTCATGTTTAGAAACCACAGCATTCTCTGGAGGACAGAGAAACACTCCCAAGTACACATGAGGGAATAGGTCCCTGAGAGGAGGTGCCTGCTTGAACAAGAACTAAAGCAGAAAGTGAATCCAGGCCATTTGTCTCCAGTTTTGTCTCTCTATTGGGCTGAACAGCACTAGAGGATCTTCACTCACAGACAGTCATTTCTCACAACCTTCCTGGCTCTAGCAGCCTCCAAAAGCACTTTGTCTGCACCACGTGTCCTGCAGCCCCTGCAACAGGCACAAGGTGTCTGTGGTCTCAAAGCTCTGAGCAGCCTGGGCTCTTCCTTCCTATCTGTGCATTGTGCTGGGCTTCCTGCATGGTTTAGAGAAACCAGAGACTTTGGGAAACAACTTCTGCACGTACTGGCACCAAACAGGTGCTGTGCCATAGAATGCAATAAATCAGTTTGTGTGTGTGGCATTGAGCAGAACCCAGGCAGAATCAGGGAGAGCTGAAAAGCTTCTAAATTACATCTGAACTGCCTGTTCCAGGGATTCTGTACTTCACTGGAAGCCTGGGAACCAGAGGAAAGGCCTGAAACTACAGAAACCAAATCATTAACCGTCTTCTCTTTTTCACACAACTTGCAGGAGGCAGAAAGATGATGCTGGAGTTGGGATCCAGAGACTAAAGGGCACCTGCTCTGCCTCAGTGTTATCATCACTGCAGTTGCAGGATGCCTGGGGATCCTTTGAAGCAGAGGAGGCTTAGGAAAATGCACAGAGCTGTACCATACAGCTGTACCATCAAGCATCCATGCCAACAGCAGAGAAGGCAAAGAGACACAGGAGATGTTGGGTTTTTCCTTGTCAGCCTGAGGAATTCACAGGAATCTCCAGATTTCCCAGCTTCCCTACAGCATCAGTGTACAGACATCACCGTGCCTTGGAGGGTCCTCAAAAGCCTCCCTTTACAGTGAGCACAGAAACTGGCATTTCTCTGGAAGTGGCCACCATCTCCTTGGCACTGCAGCTGGAACTGCACTTTTACTTTGGGGAAGTCAAACACCAGTCTCATCTCTAAAAGCATCTTCACTCACTATACAAAGTGCCTCAGGAAGGGTAAAGAGGGGCTTCAACACAAGCACACACCCCCCTCAGCCATGCTGTTAAATGCCAGCATGCAATCCAGAGTTACCTTCTCCACATAGAAAGAGAATTCTCTGGCTGATACTTCTATAGAGGGGTGAATAAACTCACAGGTGATGATTGTTTCTATTATCCTCTCCATCTTGGAGGCTGTCCCAGTGACAGCTTGGCAGAACACATAATCCTGCACCTCCTGCAAGCAAGAGTCACTTGTCACCAGTGGGTAGTGGCAAGGCTCCCTGCAAATGCCCTGCATTGGCTCTGCACCCACCATGGGCCCTATTCCTGCCACAGTTACAGTCACTGCCCCCTTTTCTTCCTGTGCTCAATTGTCTGTGACACTGCACCCCAATAACCACAAAAGGCACTTGTGAGAAACCCCCTCCCTCAACATGGCTTTTGTTTTACTCCGTGCTCACCCCAGATAAACCACTTGGCACTTGTTTAATTCACTTTCTTTTTGGGCTCCTAGTCTAAGTGGAACTTATTTCGCTACCCTTCTTTGCTGTCTCAGCATGCAACACTGTTTGCCCCAAAAGAGCAATATTTCCTTCCACCCCTGCTTTGGGATCAGCACTGGGTTTTGGTAGCTGTGGAATCACAATAAAGTCTCAGCTGGTCTGATGGTGGCCAGCAAGGAAAGCAACTGGTGCTGCCACAGAAACGTGTAGCCTTAAATCAGTTTTGTAAAGGCCCCTGCTCATCTCCCCAGGCAAACGTCAAGGGACGGTGGAACAAGCCCAGAGGAGGGGATCTCACCTGTGGGATGCGGGAGAAGCCTCGCAGCACCATGTCCTCAGACTGGCCTGGATGCAGGTCCATCGATAGTGGCTTCAGCCCAAACACAGGCCTGGCACGTTTGGGGCTCTGAGAATCACCCTTGGCCTTGGGGCTACTGAGGGCTGAGACACTCTGGGCCTCCTCCTCAGGTGGGCTGTAGCATTCTGCACTCCAGAAGAGCTGATGGTAACGGCGGCCCTTGTTTGTTACTTTGAACTGACGAATACAGGGCACCAGGCTGGAATAGAAGGCAGGATGGAAAATAGTATGGGAGTAGCTATTTCCCTGGTCATCAGATTGCTCCCAGTCAGCAACCGGAGGTGTTAATTGCTTGGAGACTGTCTTCATCTCCAGCTCTTAATGTGGACCAGAAGTAGTGTGGGATAAGCTGCCCTTTTGATGTCATTATTGCAAAGAGAAATATGTTTATTACGGTAATGTAACATTTTCCAGGTGAGGATAACAGGACGTGGTGTTTTCCCCCAAAATGTTTGTTCTGGGGTGATTCATACTGTTGCTGTATTTTGTGTTAATCTGTGCCCAAAACTGAAACTGAACCTTTGAGATGCTGCCCTTGGGGACCTTGTGTGTGGGGGCAGGATTGCAGACATTCCTAAAAGCTGCCTCAGAGGCAGTTTCTGGATGATCCCAGCTAGCTGGCAAAAATCATCTGCCTGCTCCAGGAGAAGAAACCAGGGGAGCAGAGCCTCTCTCATTCATATCAGCCTTGGCTCTGCACTGGGAGCCATTTGTAGAAACTTCATTTTGCAATTAGAAACTGTTTGGAAGTGAACTTTGCAAACTCTAAGCCAGGACACCTGTAAGGCCTAAATGCTTGTGCACATTTTGTGTTTTGTGTGTATCTCAGCGGCTTTGTGTTCATCTCTTCAAGGTTTCAGCGTGGGCCTGGACCAGATGATTTGCCTGCCCCCCAACAACAGCATGGACTTTGACGTGCGCTTTGAAAGTGCCCACAAGCCATTTGGTGACGTGGAAGTGGTGCTGCCCATAGAGGTACCACAGCTCTTGGGGCCGGCAGCAGGCTGGGCACAGCCGCAGATGTCACCTGCACTGTCACATTGCTCTGCTGAATTCTCTGTCCTTCTCCAGGTGACAAAAGGCCCTATGTACAGCATCCGCATCCGTGCCACTGTGTTGGAACTGTCACTCACCCTCTCCAAGAACAGATTGCAGTTCTCTGACATCGTTGTTGGGGACTGCCAGGTTGAGACCATCCAACTCTACAACCAGTTCCCAGAATCCTGCAAATGGTTCATTGCTTCCAAGGAGCCTGCTCTGAGGGTAAAGCACAGGCGACATTGAATACAGAACTTGGTTGGGTTTTCTTTGTGACTCTTGCCCTTTCTGCTCTGTGGCTGCTTGAGCACTTGGGTCTACAGTGTGTTTGAGGAAACTTCTGAGGGTCTAGATCAAGGCTGGTTTGCCTTAACCTGTTCCATTAGCTGATGCTTTGCTTTGCTGCCATCTTCACCCATTCCTCCTCCTCCTCTGAGGACACTAGTTCCCTATCTGCCTGCCCTGTCTACAGGGCTTCCCTCCAGCTCTGGGCTTTGGGGCCACACTTGGTTTGGCTGTGGGTGCTCTCAGCACCATGTCTGTGTCTCAGAACATGAGGAGACCTCACATTATTGGTTTCTGTGCCCAGAACAATCAGCACGAGCCCTGTCCCTTTGACGTGACGCCCTCCAAAGGAACCCTTGATCCAGGAAAGTGGCAGAATCTGCAAATCCAGTTTGCACCTGAGGAGGAGGTGAGATTGGCGGGTGTCAGCCCAGGAGGCCTGTCAGGGCTATCTGGAAATGAGGGCCTGGTACAGAGAGTGTGGTAGGAGCTCTGCCTTCACAGGGAGCTTTCTGCAAACCCCGTACTCTGCGTGGCTCAGTTCACCCCACAGAGCACTCCCGTGAGATGTGCTTTGAAATGCCCACAGGGAGCTTGCACAGAGAGCACCAGGGCTCTGAGGCTGCCTCTTGGCACATGGGGGGGTGTGCCCAACTCCCCTCAGCCTGCCCCTTGCCTGGCTGTATTTGCAGCTGTGACACTCAGTGCAGAGCAGCTGCCCACTCACAGAGGATAATCCTGGAATGGCCCATCCTGCTGCAGGACTGACAGACCAAACAGCCACCACCCACGTTCCTGGGCACGGCAGGACAGTCACCTGTAGTGGGGTGCTGCCAGCAGTCCCTGGGGCTCTGGCCTGCCTGCACATTCCTGTGCAGCTGGGGATTCAGCTCAAAGGACAAAGCATTCCCAAAAGTGGTTTGCCTGTGGCTGCTGGGTCTTGGAAAATGGCAGTGTGTACCAGCATGGACACAAGTGCTTCTGTGCCCACACACACTCCCAGGGATCTTTTAATTGCTCAAGAAATGTAACCATCTTGTGTCTGGCTTGGACCAGAGCCAAACACTAAGCAGAGAAGATGACCCTTATTTCTGGCCAGCAAGAGCTCATTTGCCTCTCTCCTGGAGCTGGTGTTTGCCTGATGCAGCAGTGCCAGGACTGTGTCTGGACACTGTAACCCTGAGGGCCTTTCCCATGAGCACTGCACTCCTGCATGACTAGGTGAAAATGTCTGACAGGCCATTGTACATCCATCTGATACCCAGTTACAGTGCACACCAGCATTCATCCCAGTTACTCAGACCCAGACTACTACAGATGCTCTAGTCCCTAGCATAAGTAAATATCTGGTTTCCATTCACCTTGGAGGGACTGATAACACCCTGATCTTGGGGCTAGCATTGCTGTATTTGGGGTCCTGTCATCTGAGACTTCATGGATGAGTTTTCTGCGCTTTCCTCTTTTCAGAGGTCTTACAAGAATGACCTGGAGCTTATCATTTGTGGGAGCAGCAATCGCTTAAAGCTGCACCTCTCAGGACAAGGTCTGGAGCCACGGTTGGAGTTCAGGCCCCCAGCACTAAAGATGGGAGGGATGCTGGTGGACAGCGATGGGGTGGAGGCCACAGTGGTGGTGAAGAACCCATGCAACTTCCCCATTGAGTTTTACTCCCTGGATTTTGATGAGCAGTACCTTGAGGAGGAGAAGGTGAGAAGTCTGGTCCCCATGTACACGCTGCCCAAGCTTCACAGCACTCCAGCATTCCCAGGCTTGTGCCAGGGAGATGGAGGCAATCCTCAGGGCAAAGCCAGCTCTGCTGACATGCTGTGGGAGGACCTAAACTAAATAGTTTGTGTTGTTGGGAGGAAGGGAGGAGACAGAAAATGGGTTTGTTTAGTCTGTGTGATGGAAGGCAAGAAAAGGAGTCTTGCTTATGGCTTCTCTTCCCTCCACACACAGATCCTGCGGATGGCAGTGGGGTCTGAGTACCAAAAGAGATTTTTTCTGCCTCCACGTGCCGTGGGTGAGACACTGCCTCCAGAGGTGCTGCAGGACCATGGAGCACAGTGGAGGCCAAAGGCTCAAGAGGCAGAGCTCAAGGCCAGGGCTGAGGCTGAGGCCAAGGCCATGGGCAAGGCAGCAGCAGGTCAGAAAACAGTGAGGGTTTGGTGGTGTCTGTTTTGCCTGTGGTCACAGCAGGGACTCCAGCCCATACACCCTGAACTCTCTGTCACCTTGCTCTCCAGGGAAAGCCCGTGCTTTTAGCAGCTGCCTGTTCCCCAGCTTGGTGGAGGAACTCTTGGCTGAAGGGCTGTGGCATCCTCTTCCAATCCTGAGTGCAGCCAAAGCAAGCTCCTCTCTGCCTGCCATAGACTGGGGAAATAATCAGGATATTTCCTTGTGTCCCTTAGCCACAAAGACTAGGGCTGGATGAGTTCCTCAGCCAAAAGGACCAGGTCTAATATCACTGGCTCTTTTATATTTGCACCTTCCTAGCAGCAAAAGAACAATCTCATCTTGCTTTCACCGAGTCTCCTTTCCTGGGATCTGAGGGGATGGGGAGGATGGTGAGGATCAAAGGTAGGCAGGAGGCTGACTTTTCCCCCTGGTTTTGCACTGCAGCACGTCACAGAGCTGTCCCATTCTGTCCTGAGTCCATGGTGAAAGAGGCTGGAAATCCTGTCTCTCGGGCTGTCCTGCGCCACCTGGGCATTGACCCGGACTCAAGGAGGTGCGAGGCGCAGCCCCACCAAGGAGGGATGGTTGTCATCATCCATGGGCCGCCCCGGGCAGGTACGTGAGCTGCAGCCCAGGGCTGCAGGGAGAGGGACAAGCAGGGGGAACACATCCTGGTGGGCCACGGTGCTTAAGGCAAGTCCTCAGCTGAACGGGAGGTGGAGATGATCCACTTGGCTCTAGAATTCAGAGTTTGTATCCACGCTGCAGCTGCCTCCCTCATGGCCTCCCCTGGAGCGACACTTGCTTTCCCACTGTCATTTTAACTTTGAAATTTGTTGGAGGTTTTCCAGGGCCTGTCCCTGCAATGCCTCCTGTGCCAGTGTCACCAAGCAGTCCTCCTCTCTCTCTCAGGAAAGACAGAGATAGCAGCAGGCCTGTGTCAGTATTACGACGCTGCTTACGTGTCCATCGACACCGTGGTGAAAGAGGCCATGGCCAAGGACGGGAGCCCAGCGGGGCTCCGTGCCCGGGAGCTCTGCACCCAGGCTGCCCTGGAGCTGGAAGGCAAAGACGAAGGTGATGCTGGTAAGGAGAAATGCTGGTAAGGACCCAGGGCCAGTACTTGAGAAACCCACCACCACTGTCCACTTCTGCTTACTCAGAGCAGCAGTTTTTCAGTCCTTGGGTTTCTCTTAGGGAACACGGGTGAAGTGCATCACTGGCTTGCCAAAAAAATGAAATCAATTTTAAGGGCTCAGAAAAAGGTTCTTTTATAGAACCCCTTTGCTGCCTTTCTTGCACATGTTCATTTTTCTAGGGGTACCAACTGCCCAGGAAGTTTCATAGAAGCCTCCAGTCTCACATGGAGAACAGCCCAACGAGCTGTGTAACCTGGCAGTGGGCATAGGTAAATCTCTGGAGAAAAGAGCTCATCTAGGGCTGGTAAAGCATGCCTTTCTCTTTCCCAACTATTTTATATTTCCTCAAAGCTGAATTGAGCCTTCTTCTTATGAAGGCTGAACAAGGAAAAAGCCTTCTGAAGTGGCTCATTGAGCACAAGAGGACTGACTATGCATGTAACCTTGCAAACGAGAGGAAGGGAAGGACAGCCTCCCAGAGGAATTTCCAATGAGAGACATGCTCCAGATGAGCTCTTTTCTCCAGAGAGTTACCTATGGCCACTGTCAGGTTACAGCTCGTTGGGCTGTTCTCCATGTGAGACTGGAGACTTTTATGAAACTTCCTGGGCAGTTGGTGCCCTGAGCTCTGCAGGGTGAGGCCAGACCTGGCTCGGTGCAGGAGGAAGTTTTGCAGTGCTCAGTTTTGAACCTGGCTGGGTTGGGAGCTGGTGGAAGGAAGAAGAGTCTGGGTCCCAGCTGGGCTTTTCCCACAAGGAGGATTTAGCTTCAGTGGAGATGGGTGATGCAAGTGTGGCAGGGCTGCAGGTCTCCACATGGGAATGCAGGATGGGTGCAGTGTATGGAAACAATGCTCCTGGAGGACAAATCTCTGGCTTGATCTGCAGGGGAACTGCTGTGTGAGCAGCGTCACCTGCATGCACAGTTGTTAGGAGGGACATAGTGCTGGCTTTAAAATCAAGTATGGGACGGTGTGCTTTACCATGTTGGTAAGAGAAGCAGGGAAGGAGCTGCTTCTGGGAAACAGTGCTGCCAGTGCCCAGCAGACTGGGGAAAAGAGCCATGTTCCTTCCCAAGGCTGTGCCCATTGCAGTCAAAGGTGCCTGTTTGCTTTACAAAGCCCCCCTGAACCATCTGTTCCCTGTACAGATAAAAAATCTCAGACCAAGAATAAACGAGCCTCTGGGGAAAAAATCAACAAGAATGTCAAAGAAAAGACCCCTCCATCACAAAAGAAGGAGTCAGCCAGCAAACTTGGTAAACATGACATCAAGGTAAACATGATCTGCCCTGGTTGATGCCTGGGACCTTTGCATTGTCTTTGAGATGGGCAGGGGCCGCTTGCATTGTAGGCTCTGTGGGTCTATGTGCCATGACTTGGGCTGGGAATGTGCTCTGGCAGACAGCTCCACTGGCTCTCAGTGGTTTGCTGGCAAAGTGCAGTCCTGGCTAGTGTGGCTGCAGGCAGTGAGCAAAGTGCTGGGAGGCTGCACTGGGGCTTGCAAGGTTGGGTCTCTGCTGGCCAAGGGATGGGCCCTCCAGAACCGTCCCCTGGAGCCCCCAGCCTGCACTGCAGGGTTGTTCTAGTCTCCATTAGTGAGGAACCCCAGCTCCAAGCCCAGCAGTGGGAGTTGTTCAGGGCTTTCCACCGTGGTTTCTTTTCCTTACAATGGTTCCCATTGCAGTTCACAGTTTCCACTGCTCCTGCGCCCCAGCAGCTGAACATCGTCAGCAGTCGTGGGGAAGAGCTGAACTGCTTGAGCTGTGTGCTGCCCGAGGAGCTGCTGGTGGACATCCTCAGTGAGAGGCTGCAGGTGTGTGGGGTGGGGGAAAAGGAGACATTCCTGCTCCGGAGAGAAGGCACTGAGGTACGACTCAGAGAGGAGGAGGAGGAGCAGCTCTGTACATGCTGCTCGAGGATCCTGGACTGTGTGCAGGGAACCCTGGGGGAAGCTGCAGCTGCCCTTAGTTGGCAGAGCCTAAGGACAGGTCCCAGCTGCTCTTAGCTACTGCACTTGGAACAAGGATAGCTGGTGCCCTGGGACATCTGGGATCACTGTCCAGCTGTGAGGCCCCTGCGTGCAATGGCTGACTTACTCTTCCCTTTATTCACAGCGTAAAGACTGCTCCAAGGGAGTGATCTTTGATGGCTTGGAGAGCCTCTTTGCAAGCAGCCTGGAATCTTCCCTACTCTGTGTACTCAAAGCTGTCAAGAATCGTTGTCATATCTTCATGGTGAACCTGCATGAGGATTATGATTCTTGGAAAGCCAGGGAGGAAGCTGAAAGAAAGAGGAAGGAAGCTGAAACAGAGAAGGAAGGTGAAATATCTCCATCCCTCTCAAATCTTTTCTCTCAAGCCCTCACCCTTATCTCTGTGTATCTGGCTTTGCAGCAGAGCTTGTAAGAAATGTTTTTATTAATCTTTCCGCCTTCTGCCTCAGTGTAGCCAGCACTCATCTCAGAGTTGCAGGAGATCTGAGGTTTTAAGACTCACCTTAATCTCTAACATTAAAGCTTGGGCACAAGTGCCAGCTGCTATAGCTCAGTGACAAACAACTGTCCTCAGCCTTGGTGCACTTAAGGCAGGCAAAGCACAGCACCTCACTGCCCGGCCATAGCTTGGGAGATTGAATTCTGGAGCAGGCATATGAGCTCCCCAATATCTCCTGGGATGATAGGCTGGGTCAGGAAAAGCTGTGAATCCTTGCAGCTGCCCCAGAGCACCCAGCTCTGCTTGCAGTCACTCATGGTTTCTCCTCTGGTTTGTGCTAAAGAAATGCAGCGGGAAAAAGCTCTGCAGAGGAAAGCAGAACATATCTTGCAAATAGATGAGGATGAGTATGATGCGCTCCCTGAGGAGAAGAAAGCAGAAATGGATAAAATAATCCTGGAAAGGATTTCCTCCGCATACGGAGGAAAAAGTGAGTAAGCCTTCCATGGGTTACTGCTCTTCCATGGGTTATCATCCCTGGAGGGCTTCCCTGCTCCAAGGACTCTGAGCTCAGAGGTGCTGCAGAGCAAAGGCCAGAAGCAGCACAGGGATGGCCACTCTGAGCTCCCTGGCTCCCAAGAGAGGAAGGACCTTCTTCTGTTGAGACAGAAGATCTTCTTCTCTATTTGAGTGGTGAGCCCTCCTGCCTTAGATGCTGCCTGCAGGGAGCTGGGCTCTGGGCTTGCCTTGGCACTGCCTCTAGAGGTGTCTTTAGGTCCATGGTGTTGAGTTGCACCTTCTTCATCATGTCCCTTCACCAAAACAGTGGGACTGTGGTATGGGCAGGTGTGGGGCACAGAGCAAACCTTGCTTTGGGTCCTGGTCCTGCCACAGCATTGCAAGTCCTTGCAATGCTGATCTGCCAGGGTTCTCCTTATGGTGGGACAGCACACATGAAAGCTCATGTCCTTTAGGCTCCCCTTCAGCTGCAGCAGTAGGCAAGCCCAGGAGAAGCTCTGCTCCAGCAAGGCACCCCAGCTCAGGACACATAGGCAAATTGTGGAGATGGGAGTGTGTGGTGGTTTGACCGGAAATAGGATTTCTGGGATGCTGTGGTCACCAATAGGTGCTCAGATTCTAATATTGGCGCCTGATGTGGCCATTGGGACATTGGATCCGCCTCTGAGAACACAGGGTTAAAAGCAGGGCTCCCCCCTGGAAGGTTCTCTTTGGATTTCAGGCGGGAGAGAGTTTGATCTCTCCCTCAGCCCAGCTGCTGGCTGTGCAGGGAAGGGGAAGGCCACGCGGCCTGGGAGAGGTGGGCCTGACCCTGAGGGGCCCAAGGGTGGAAGCATGGAAGAACTACTGAGAGGTATTCCCCTCCACACACTTCTGGGAGGCAGAGAGAGAAACAGAGCCGTGCCTGACAGTTACCCTGAAACTTGATAAACATGTGTGGCAGCACGGCTGAGAAGGAGGAAAGGCGAGGGAGGAGCCAGCGATGTGTCCAGCTGCTTGTGGGAGCTTCTAACCCCTTTGTGGACAATGAAAACTTTACAGAACATTAACCCTTCCTAGAAGAGTGATGAAGGTCTGGGCAGAGAGAGAGATGTTGGAAGAATGGAGAAGATGTAGTGGCATTTTTTGCTGGACTCTTTTTTTTGTATAGCCATGGACTGTTTCCTTGTGATACAGAGACTGCTTCCAGGGGGGGCAATGCCTCAGAACCAGGAGGGATCAGTGTGGGTACCCCTCGGCACCAGGGGGTGCAAAAAACATGGGGGGCACAGATGTCCCTAAGTTGAGACTGTGCCTTTTTGGAAAGAGACAAGGCATCCTTAAAAGGAACCCCAGAAGCAGCCCTGGTCCATGCACAGTGGTGAGAGCACTGGGCATGGAAGGAAGATGTCATGATGGCAAAGGATCTCCGGGCGGTGCCACGTGTGACAAGAAGTCCATGGCACAAAGAAGGACTCCTTCTCATCTTGATGAACTGCGGATTGAGTATTCTAAAGGGTGGTGCCGGACCAAGAGTTGGTGATTTGGGGGAATGTATCGTATTGGAATTTGGTGGGAGGAGGAGGAAAATGTTGGCCTCAGGCTCAAGGAATGAAGTGCAGGGCCAGCCAGGACTGGTGACTCTCAGCGATATTTTCTGTTTTGTTTGCTGAAGGGAGCTGAAGCGGCTGGCTCAAAAGCTTCAGGAGGAGGCAAAAGCCTTAGAGAGGCGGAAGGAGGAAAAGAAGGGTGTCTCCGTGCAGAAGCAACCTCCAAAACCAGCGAAGGAAGAAACCAGATCACCTGAGGGGAAGGAAGCCCCAGAGAAGGGGGAAACCAAAGCCCCTGAGACCGGAGAAACCAAAGCCCCAGAGAAATGGGAAACCAAAGCTGCAGGGATGGGGGAAACCGAAATTCCAGAGGACCCAGCTGAGATGGAGAACTTGATCCTGAGGTTTCAGATTTATGATTCATCACAGCAGAATGTTGCACAGGTTTTCTCCTGCTGGGACAGGGTTCAGGGTACCGTGCAGTTACCTGTGATCCAAAAGGGAAAGTCTCCAGCTGAAAACAAAGGTCAGAAGACCAATAAGCCTCAGGAGAAGGTGGAGAAGAAGCCTGAACAAAAAAGTGGAGACCAAAGGAGTCTTCAGTCATCTCAGCTGGGGACGCGAAGCGAAGCTGCCGAAGGAGCAGTCGGAGACGAGCACATTGGGGTGCCGTGCCTGGACATTGAGGTCTCAGATCCAAAGGCCATGATTGGGCAGATCCTGAGGGATGGGAAGCTGCCAACGGAAGACCAGGTAAAACCTTGCAAGGCTCAGATCTTGAGCTTGCTGTGGTCTTGGGCCCTGGAGCATTGCGTTCCCCCAGGTGATAATGGCACAGAGCCATGTCCAGGTCCCTGATGGTATTCCACAAAGACTCTATCATCCGTGTGGATGGGGAGGTTGTCACCATCCCTCAGATGGGCAGGAAGTGGGAGGGCTCTGTGTACAAGTATCCCATCTGTTCAGAGTTTCCCATCCCGGAAATCATAAACCCTCCCAGGACATGGCCATTGTTTTCTTCAGCTGAGTCACTCTCCCAGTCCTGCTTGTAGCTCTTGTGTCTGCTCTGGAGCCTGCTCACCCCACTGGGCATAACAAAGCACTCGTATTTCGTGTAAATTAAAAACCCCATTGCCAAAAGCTCAGTGCCTTCAAAGAAGGAGTTGTGAGGATGAAGGTGGCAGAAATATAAACAGGATTTTCTCTTCTGTTTTAGCTGCTGAAACATCTGGGACTGCATCCTGATGGCCCCCCCCTTCCCCCTGCTGCTGTGCTCTCCATAGTCGAGTACCCAGAGGAGAGGCTGGGCTCTGCAGAGCGTGTGGAGCCCTTCAGCATTGTGGCACCAGAAGGTGCTGCTATAGAAGAGGATCTGGTGGGTGCTCCAGTGGTGCTGGCACTGAAGGTGCCAGGGCAGGGACCAGGCTAGACGGGGACAGGCGGGACAGGTTGAATGGAAAGGGAGCATTGTGGAGCGGCAGTGAAGATGTGATGGGGTCCCTTGTCTGCAGGTCTCCTTTCTGTCAGGGATCACAGAATCACAGAATCACAGAAATTCAAGGCTGGAAGAGACCTATAAGATCATCAAGTCCAACCCATGTTCTAACTATTCAACTAGATCATGGCAGCAAGTGCCACATCCAGTCTTTTTTTGAACTCCTCGAGGGATGATGACTCCACCACCTCACTGGGTAGATGATTCCAGTATCTGACCACTCTTTCTGTAAAATACTTCCTTCTTAATTCTAACTTGCATCTCCCTTGACGCAGCTTGAGACTGTGTCCTCTTGTTCTATCTGTTGTTGCCCGGAGAAAGAGACCGACCCCCAACTCACCACAGCCACCCTTCAGGAAGTTGTAGAGAGTGATGAGGTCGCCCCTTAGTCTCCTTTTCTCCAGGCTAAACAACCCCAGCTCCCTCAGTCGTTCTTCATATGGCTTGTGCTCCAAGCCCCTTACCAGCCTCGTTGCCCTCCTCTGGACACGCTCAAGCATCTCAACGTCCCTCCTAAAGTGAGGGGCCCAGAACTGGATGCAATACTCCAAGTGAGGCCTCACCAGTGCCGAGTACAGGGGAAGAATGACCTCCCTGCTCCTGCTGGCCACACCGTTCCTGATACTGGCCAGGATGCCATTGGCCCTCTTGGCCACCTGGGCACACTGCTGGCTCATGTTCAATCGACTGTCAACCAGCACCCCCAGGTCCCTTTCCATCTGAGCACTGTCCAGCCACACCGTCCCCAGCTTATATTGGTGCAGGGGGTTATTGTGGCCGAAGTGCAGTACTTGGCACTTGGACTTATTGAAGATCATCCCGTTTGATTCTGCCCATGCATCCAACCGTTCCAAATCTTTCTGCAGAGCCCTACGTCCCTCTAGCAGATCTACACACGTTCCCAATTTAGTATCATCAGCAAATTTACTAATAAAAGACTCTAAGCCCTCATCCATATCGTCAATAAAAATATTGAACAGAACTGGCCCCAACACAGATCCCTGAGGGACACCACTGGTGACTGGTCATCAGCTGGATGCAACACCATTCACCACCACTCTCTGGGCCTGGCCATCCAGCCAGTTCTGAATCCAGCAAAGGGTATTCCTGTCCAGACCACGGCCTGCGAGTTTGTCTAGGAGTAAGCTATGGGAGACAGTGTCAAAGGCCTTGCTGAAATCCAAGTAAACAACATCTACAGCCTTCCCTGCATCCACTAGCCTGGTTACCTGGTCATAAAAGGTGACCAGGTTAGTCAGACATGATCTACCCCTCCTAAATCCATGCTGGCTGGGTCTGATACCCTGGCCATCCTGCAAATTTTGCATGATGGTGCATAATATAAACTGTTCCATTATTTTGCCAGGTATAGAGGTCAGGCTGACTGGTCTATAATTGCCAGGATCTTCCTTTACACCTTTTTTGTGAATGGGTATCACATTGGCCAGCTTCCAGTCATCCGGAACCTCACCAGTAAGCCATGACTGTTGGTAAATGATGGAGAGTGGCTTTGCAAATTCATTTGCCAGCTCTCTCATTACCCTGGGGTGGATCCCGTCTGGTCCCATAGATTTATGAATATCCAAGCATTTCAATAGTTCTATGACAGCCTCCTCTTGGATAATGTTGGGACCATTCTGCTCCCTAAAACCATCAACCAGCCCAGGTGGGCGGGTGTCTTGAGGGCAAGTCATTTTCCCATTAAAAACTGAGGCAAAATAGGCATTAAACACTTCTGCCTTCTCCTCATCTGCAAATACTAACTTCCCACCTTTGCCCAATAAAGAACAAAGGCTGGTCTTACCTTTCTTCCTACCATTAATATATTTATAAAAACATTTTTTATTATCCTTAACAGTAGTCACCATTCTGAGTTCAAACTGAGCTTTGGCCTCCCTAATTTTTTTTCTGCATACTCTAGCAGCCCTCTTGAATACCTCCTTAGAGACCGGACCCTTCTTCCAACGCTGATACATCCTCTTTTTATTCTTGAGTTCCTCCAAGACCTCCTTTCCCAACCAGACTGGACGTTTACCCCGTTGACTGATCTTTCGGGATACAGGGATGGTCTGTTCCTGCGCCCTCAAGATCTCTGTTTTGAAGTAAGCCCACCCTTCCTGAACTCCTTTGTTTTTAAGGGCTGCTTCCCAAGGGACGCTCTGAATGAGTCTCCTGAACAGGCCAAAGTCCGCCCTCCGGAAGTCCAGTGCAAGAGTTTTACTGGTGCTCTTCCTGACTTCACCAAGTATTGAGAACTCTATTATTTCATGATCACTCTGCCCCAAACGACCTCCAACCACCACATCTCCCACCAGCCCATCTCTATTTGTAAATAGCAGATCTAACATAGTCCCTCCCCTGGTGGGTTCATCCACCAGCTGCAACAAAAAATTGTCCTCCATACATTCTAAGAATTTCCTGGACTGCCTCTTTACTGCTGTATTAAGTTCCCAGCAGATATCTGGTAGGTTGAAATCACCCACAAGAACGAGGGTTGATGATCTTGAAACACTGCCTAACTGCTTATAAAATAATTCATCTACTTCTTCTTCCTGATCGGGTCGACGATAACAGACTCCCAATATGGTGTCAGCCTTGTTGGCCTTCCCCTTAATTCTTATCCATAGACATTCAACTCCTCCTTCCTTTGTTTCAATTTCGATGACGTCAAAAGTTTGCTTAATATAAAGTGCCACCCCACCTCTTCTTCTTCCTTTCCTATCTCTTCTGAAAAGTTTGTATCCATCCAGTGTAGTACTCCAGTTATGTGAGTCATCCCACCACGTTTCCGTGATGGCAACTACATCATAGCTTTGCAGTTGCACCATGGCCTCCAGCTCTTCTTGTTTATTGCCCAAACTGCGTGCATTGGTATACATGCACCTCATCTGGGCAACTGAGTTCACCCCTATCTTAGCCTTGCCATTCTTGGGCCTGTTTCCAGATAGCTCAGCTGGTTCCCCTTCCCCCTTCAAACTTAGTTTAAAGCTCTCTCAATGAGGTCTGCCAGTTCGTGAGCTAAAATCCTTTTGCCCTTAACAGAGAGGTGTACCCCATCTGGTTCCAACAGAGAAGATGCTGTAAAAGTTTCACCATGATCAAAGAATCCAAAATTTTGCCTGTGGCACCAACCCTTAAGCCACTTATTGATGATACGGATTCTCCTGTTTCTTTCATCATTTTCCTCCGCCACCATTGGGACTGAGCAGAACACTACCTGTGCTCCTGCCCTGTCAATTACCTGACCCAGTACCTTAAAGTCCTTTCTAATTGCCTTGACACTCCTCTTCTCAATCTCATCACTACCAGCCTGGAGTATCAGCAGTGGGTAATAATCAGAGGGCTGAATCAGTCTAGGAAGTCTCTCAGTGATATTTTGTACCCAGGCCCCAGGGAGGCAACAGACTTCCCTGTGGAATGGGTCTGGTTGACATATAGGGCCTTCAGTTCCCTTCAGGAGGGAATCACCTACGACGATTACCCTTCTTTTCTTCTTGGTGCTTGAGGTAGTGATTCGTGTTGCAGGTGAATCATAATTGGGGGGTTCACTAGGAAGACAATTCACTCCTAAATCATCTAATTGTATCTCTAGATCCAGAATGTCATACCTATTCTGAAGTGGTACTTGGCTGGATGATGGTGGGAGGGGAGGTCTTTTCATTTTTACCACCCCGCACAGGGACCCGTTTCGACTCCTCTTCATCCACCAATTGCCCTTCTGTTGCCTGAGAGTGGGAGGCATATAAGTCCTCAGTCTCTTGATTAGTAACCTCCCTTAAAGATGGTAGGGCTGAACTCCACCAGTCTATTTCCCTTTCACTTTCCCTAATACTCCTTAACCTTTCAACTTCCTCCCTAAGCTCAGCCACCAGTGAAAGGAGGTCATTCACTTGTTCACAGCGCAGGCAGGTTTCCTCCACAACACTCCCTGATGCCACCGATAAGCTCAAACACTCTGGGCACGGATGGGTCTGTACACTCACGTCCTTTTTGGAGGGCCCAACTTGGTCACTTGTACCAGCCACAGCTTTTGACCGTGTAGAAACCATTATTAACAAACACCTCAAAAACAACCAGACAGCAGGGGATTCAAAATCCAGAGGTTCGGGAATCCGGGGATTCAAGAAATCCGAGGGTTTAGAAATCCAAGGATTCCAAATTCCGGGGTTACAGGAATCCAGGGGTTCAAGAATGCGGAGATTTGGAAATTCTGGGATTTGGAAATCCGGGGTTTCAGAGTTCCAGGAATTCTCCAGCAGCTGGTCGGCGCTGCAGGGCTACTAAGGAGGTAGCAGAGGCTCTGCGAGGGATGCAGAATGCGGGGAAGGGAGGAGCAAAGCACAGCTCCGCGGCACAGCTCCGCGGCACAGCTCAGTGCAGGGACACAGTCTTGTCCATCACATAAGGCTTCTTAATTCCGCCATCTTAAAAAAAAAAAAAAGAAAAAGAAAAAAAAAAAAAAGATGGGACAAAAGAGACTGTTCTGCTGGAGACAGAGCAGTTCTGTAAGACAAGAGGGGGAAAAAGCACTTAAAACCATGAACTTCCTTTGAGGAGAGGGTCCTGAGTGAGCAGGGGTGTCCTAGGCAAAACAAACACCAATAAGGGAGACCAAGTCCATGGGCAGGTGGACTTATTTATTTTTTCTCTCTTCCGTTGGTGAACAAACCCCCCTTTTGCTTTCCAGGATGGGGATGTCTCAGGGCTCACCTCTCTCTCCCTCTTCTCTCTCTCCTTAGCCCAAGGCCCCAGATCCAGATGTGAAGGGCAGTTCTTCCAAGGGCCATCCAAAGACAGGTAAAGCAACCAGCAGAGACAGCTCTGCCAAGGAGAAGCATATCTCCACACAGAGAGCACAAAGTCCCCGGGATTCCTCTGCAACAGGATCCAAAAGTACAGTGGGAAGTGCCTCAGTCCCCACAGAATTCCTCAGGTGAGCTGCACAGGAGGAGGTGATGCCTCTGCTTCTTGGTCCTCTTGCCAAACAAGGTCCATCGTCCCCAGCTCCACAGTGACCCCGTGCCAGTGCTGGGGGATGGCGAGTGCACCCTCCTTGTTCTGTTGGCTCCTCAGCAATGTCTGAAGCCTCCTCTTAAATTGCCAGGCTGAAACGGTACCGGTGGATAGTGCCTGCCCACGGTGAGGTGGAACTGAAGGTCAACTTCTCCGCCAAAAAGCCAGGGAGGTTTGAGCAGACACTGAGGTTTGAGCTCGTGCAGTCAAAGCGCCAGTACGAGCTGCCCTGCTGTGGCACCGGCCTGTACCCCAGCATCAGCCAGAACCCACGGTAAGGCTGGGCCCTGGCAGCCTCCCACAGCACAGCTGCCCTGAACTCACAGCCAGGCTGCCCCTTGGGGCTTCTGGCCTGGGCAGATCGTGCTGCCTGAGGCTGCCCAGCCCCTCTTCCTGTGCTGGGAGCTGGGAAGGCAGATGGTACCTCAGCCACCAGGAAGGGTTATGGCTTTCTGACTGCATTTCCTACTTGGAGCATCTCATAGCTCCTCCTTCCCCACTTTCTCTGCCCAGGGTGGTGTTTCCACAGTGCAGGAAAACCATGAAGGAAGACGAAGTCATCTTCAAGGAATACGTTGAGAGCACAAAGCAATTCCACTTTGGACCGCTGCTGTGTGGGAAATCAAGAGAGTGGTATGTGCTCCCTGCCGGGCCTTGTACTTTTCTGGACGTGCCTGGAGAGACATGCTGTCCTGGTGGCACAATCCCAACAGAGTCCTGGATTTGAAGGACCAAAGACACGTGGGCTTGAAGACACATGGGTTTGAAGGACCACAGATGTGTGAACTTGAGCAGATAAGAGGCAAATGAGCCTTGGAGGAGCTGCTCTGCCTACCCAGTGGGTGCCTTGGTGGCCGCCTTGGTGGCCAGAGCCGCGTGCTGCTGCGAGTCCAAAGGTGACTTGGGGGGCAACTTTTGTGTCCCCCCACATGTCAGCTTCAACCCATAGGAAATGAACTTTATGGTGGTTTTTGAAGTGCTTTGAGCTCTGCAGGTAGCCTGATCTAGCAATTATTCTGTAGATGGTTTTGTAAACCTTTCATTAATCTCTAATTATTAATAAGATTTTATGGTTGACCTGCCAATAGGTGTCGAGGGGAACACACTGCAGGAATTACATTTTCCTGCAATGACATTGCGTGCTCACTGCTGGATAAAATCTGCATAAACACACTGTCATTGAAGCTATTGTGTACTTCTACTTTTACTGTCACTTAAAAAAAAATAAAAATTTAACATTAAGTTCTTATCTCCATGGGAGATCTGGAGGGCTAGGTCTCTTTTGACAGCCCAAGGAAATGAAATTGAAATACTACAATCTTTTGCCAGGTTGATGGATGGTCTGGGATCTCTCTTTGCCTCTTTAACCCTTTCTCCAAATTCTTCTCTCTAACTTTCACTCCAAAGTCATTTCCACACCTAAGAGAAGGATCATTTGTTATCTTTTTGCATTCCTCTTAGGAATTGATGCTTTATATTTATTTCTCAGCCTCTGAGCTAACCCATGAAATCCAAAGTACCTTCATGACTTTTATGAAAGAGATTAGCTAAACTCCTTTTCCAAAGGCCTTTCCTTGTACCCTGCAGGGAAGGCATCCCAAGAAAGAGGGGGGAAAAACCCATGTGTCTGGTGCGCTGTTATTTTTCTAGGCACCCTTGAATTAACGTTTTGTTAAAAACTCTTGAAGTGGCCTGAGCATGATCAGGCTTCTGGGCTGGAGGCACCAAGTGCAGGGGAAGGCATCAGAGTTAGGCAGGGATGAGTACACGCCCATGCCCCTGACTGGGATCCATTTCCCTCACTTGTCTGTTAGAGCAGGGTCTCCCAGCACCACTTCCTCGGGTGCATACGGTGCTCTCCTCGGTGTGTGGCAAAGGCAACAGTCTCCTCTGCAGCCTTTTCCTCTTTTGTGGACAGGTACAAGGCCCTGAACTGTCCCGGCAACTTGGAGAAGCTAACCATCCTCAACATCTCCCCCATGGTCATAGAGGTCCACTTCTCCTTTGAGAATGATGGGGAAGCAGAAACATTCCTTCTGGACCCTCCCAGCCTAACCCTGAAACCAAAGGAGAAGCAGGTAGGAGAAGGGCAGGTAGAGCAGGCACTGTAGAAGTGCCCAGGGGCTGCTCCTCCTGCTCACACTCAGAGCTCCTTTAATTTCTTCCTGTGGGGCCGTGTCCAGGAGCTGACCATTTGGGCATACCCCACTTCCCTTGGCTTCCTGGAAGACAAGCTCATCTGCAGCATTGAGAAGAACCCGGAGCCAGTGGTCTTCAGCCTGTGCTGCTATGGGGTGCATGTGAAGCTGGAGGTCAGCCCCCCAGAGCTCTCTTTTGACAAGCTGCTTCTGCACAGGTCAGTGATCCCACAAGCACTCCAAGACTTGTGACAAAGAGAAAACGTTTGACTCTGGTTTCTGGGGCATGGATGGAGCTGCTCCAAGTTGCATTCAGTGGCGAGGCTGGTGTGACCATCCAGCAACTGATGCCAAGTGCCTTCCCTTCCTCTCTCTGCAGGACTGACAGCAGGACCTTGGTCCTGAAAAACAACAGCCTGCTGCCCATGGCCTGGCAGCTCAATGGGCTGGATTACCTTGCTGAGAACTTCTCCTTGTCACAAGATAATGGCATCCTTGATCCCCACTCAGAGTTGGAAGTGACAGTGCATTTCAAGGCTGAGCAGATTGGCATAATGGAGAAGATCCTCCGACTAGAGGTGAGAGGAACTGTGCTCTGCCTGGCAGAGCAGGGCACAGTGAGCAGCCATGTGCTCCTAGGGACAGAGTCACGAAGAGCTGCACCTGCCAGACACGAGGGTGCTGTGACCCCAACTTCTGCCTCTGCACAGCATTTGCCAGAACATGCAGTGCATCCACATCCCCCCAGATAGCAGACACTGCATCCTGAGCCTCCACCACAACCACCTTGTCCCTGTGAATGGCTGAAGGCTGTTGTCTGGTTGTACAAACTGTAGCGTGATCTCTACATTCCTCCTGGACTTTGTCTGAAGCCCTTGCATAGTGCAACAAACTCTCCCCCTGGGATTTTGTTCCCCATGGTTTAGGGGCTGCATTTCAGACAGGGTGCTAGGTGATTGGAGAGGGTTGTCAATGCCACCTGCTCTGAGACACCTCACACTTTTTGTGGTTGTTCTTACCCCCCTGTGCCTCTCAAGGAGGCTTTAGCAGCAGCATTCCCTGCTGCAGGAGTGCAGAGTTGGGCTGATAGGGTTTTTTACTGCAGCAGAATCTCACTGGGGCAGCCCCTGAGAGGAACAGGTTAGCAAAGCTTGGGAGTCCACCAACGCTTGTGAAGCCAGGGAGGCCATAGGGGAAGCAGCCAGCAGAGACAAGGACTTTTCAAAAGAATAATCTGAACAGTGTTTGTTTCTTGCTGCCTCAGGTTTCAGATATAGAAAATGTCCTAGGGGTTGTCCACACTGAAAACATCGAAATCTCTGCAGAGGTCTACGATGTTTCTCTGACCATTGACTTCATACCTGAAGGTCAGTGGATGCCTCCTAAACAAAGCAGTCCAGGTGCACTGTATTACCTTGGGAGGTGGGCAGCCAAAGCACTGGGATGGGATGGGATGAGATGGGATACAAGGATGGCATGGACACATAAAGCATGTACCCTGCAACCTGCATGAAATAAAGGGCTCTGACAGCCTTAAGTCTCTCCCCTCTGAACTTTGAAGTGTGCAGCTTCATGTGCAGACTGGATTTGGGGGCTTTGAAACAACAGCGACATGAACCGGCAGTTGGCAATGCCCACAGGCGTGGCACAGCAAATAAAGTAATTGGATTTGTGCTTGGGAGCGAGGAAATGGAAGGCGAGCTCTTTAGCTACTAAGCCTGCAGATATTTTAAGTGTGAAGAGAAAGGGCAGCTGGAAACACTTTCAGGAACAGAAACTTGCTGGAAGGGGGTTTGCACCAAGACCTCTATGTAGCTTGTGGCCTGTTGTATTCTGCAGCAGCTCACAAATACCATGTTTGATCCCACTCTGTGGGTTTTCTGCAGGTCCAGAAGGAAGCTTGGAATTTGGAACCGTTAATGTCCTGGATAATGTGAAGAAAGTCCTAAGTTTAAACAACAAAGGGGTATACAACATTGAGTACAGGTAAGTCCTGCTGCCTGGTAGGGAGCATTTCCTTGGGTTCCCAGGCCTGCATGCTCTGTCAATGGCTAGAACCATTTCCATGCTGGCTACCTCATGGTAAATACAAAACCTGGACTCTCTAATCTCCATTATTCTACCAGAGAATCCAGCCACAAACCAGCAGTTCTTCACAGCTCAGCAGGAACCCAAAGGAGAGCCCCAGAAATTTCAGCCACTGGAATGCTGAGATTCATTGCCTTTCTTTGATGGTCACCTCCTTTCCCTTTCTGAGACTCTGTAAGGAAGGGAATGAAAAATGTTGGTGTCAAGGTTTCTTGCAGTAACCTCATGATTGTCTGCACTCTCTGTCAAGATCCAAGATTCCTGAGCAGAGCTGGACTCTCCCTTTTTTTTCTGGTCCTATGCAAAGTCCTGGCTGTGCTGGTGGCACCTGTACTTTTAGCTGCAGAGATCTCCATTCCTTCCCTTTCTCCCCAGGTTCATGCTGAAGGGTGCAGGTCCCAGGATGCGAGACGCGGCATCCCACTTCACTGTTGCGCCTCAGTCGGGCGTGCTGATTGCCTCCCAGCCTGCTGTGAATGTTGAGATGCTCTTCCACCCCACCAGTGAAATGCTCCTCAAGAACAGACCCATCCTGTACTGCCAGGTGAGCTGCCTGGGCCAGGCTGTGTTTTCACACGGTGCTTTGGGAGTGTAAACAGGATAGATGTCTAATGGAAGGAGGCCTTTAACTGGAGAATCCTCTCTCCTACATGCACAAAGTCTTTCGACACCATTTGGGAGGCTTCCTAAGTGGAGCTGAGAATGTGACTCTGGAGGAGGTGCTAAACAGGGAGGGGTAAACTGGAGGCTGGGGAGGGAGCCTGGGGACTGGGGTAGAGGCTGGCCTCTTTGCATTGTTTACCTGCCCTTCCTGTGGACACAGGTGACAGATGCCAGATTAGGTCGAGGAGGCCAGGTTGTGGCTGACATCCCACTGAAGGTGTCGGCCAAAGCCGTGTACAGCAAGTACAGCATTGAGCCTGCCTCACCCATCAACTTTGGGGCCATGATCAAGGGCACCAAGAAGAGCCAGACTGTGGTGCTGGAGAACAAAGGCATGCTCCACTTCAAATTCTGCATCCGCCAACCACCCGAGGATGCATCTACATCAGAAAGGAAAAGGTACGAGCAGCCCTGACCACCCTTCCTGTCTGAGGAGGCACCACCCCACGGCTGGTATGTGGCAGGCAGCCAGGGGACCTGGGCTGTTGTGGCTGATGTGCATTTGCATCCCTGGCTTGAGGAGAGGGAGCAAAAAAAGGCCTGGGTATCCACATGTGTAGTATGAAGCTGGTGGTAGAGCTGCTCAGTCCAGCAGGTGCTCTCAATGGGTGCTGCTGGCTGCTCTCTGAGAGCCAGCAGGAGCACAAGGCTTTCCTCTGTGAGCAGGAAGGCCAGCTTCGGCCTCAGAGAAAGGCAGGGGAGCTCAGATGACAGATACCTCTGCTTTCTCCTCTCAGCTCAAAGGAAGGGGAATCTGCTCCATTGGCTGCTAGGCTCTCAACAGCAAGGAAATCAAGCTCCTTCACACAGGTGGGTGACTCCTGCTGCCCAGCAGTGCTGCTGCAGGGGATGTGAGAAGATGCTGCTGTGCCCAGGCTACGGCTCACTGCAAGACCAGTATCTGCTCAGTCCCACTGACAGTCCTGTAGTCTGGCTCTGACCTGGAGTTGTGGGGTCAACAGAGGGGAGCAGGTCCTGTGTTTGGTAGCTGCAAGCCAGCATAGGTCTGTGAACACCTCAGAAGCAAAAACATCCCCCACTGAACTCCCAGTCCACAGAGCTCAGACAACATTGCTTTTTCTTCTTTGCAGTCCCCTACCTCTCTCCCATCATTTCTCAGAGGTAGTTCTGCTCTCCTCTGTTACCTCTGGAGACTGAAGGAGCACAGCTACCACCTTAATTCTTTACACTTAAATTCCTTTCTCTCTGCCCCCTGGGACAGATTTGTAGCTCTTCTTGGCTTGTTGCTCCCAGCCTGGGGCTGCCTTTGGGCCATGAAGTCATCCTTCCCTGCCCTGGGACTGGATGCTTGGGCCCAGCTGGAGGCCAAGGCAGGACATACTCTTTGGTGGGGTGCTCAAGGCACAGCTATCAGCCATCAACCTCTCCTGGAACTGTTTCTGCAGAGTCACCTCAATCTTGGCATGTTCACGGTGTCCCCCTGCTCCGGCTCCATCGGTCCGTGGGGCCAGCAGAAGATCACAGTGGACTGCTTCGCGGGGCAGGAGGGGAAATGTGAGGAGCAGCTCTACATTGACATCCCGGGCAGAGACCCCAAGGAGAATCCCCTGGGCATTCCCTTCACCCTGATTGCCGAGTCCTGCCTCCCAGGTACCTACTGGCCACAGTGCCCTTGGTCACACCTGCTGCTGAGCAGCACCTCAGTGCCACAGTGCCGGATTATTCCAACCAGCGCCCGGCACCGACAGCACGGGTGGGCTGCCCCAGAAAGCTGCCCAATCCGGGCTGCAGCTGCAGGGCACGGCCGCTCTACGGCTGCCATGGACTGCAGACTGTGCCAGGGTAGGGACAATGATCAGGGAGAGGCCCTCTGTATGGTTCCCAAAGAAGTTGACTCCCGGAGGTTCAGTGACAGAAAGGGCAAACTCAAATGCATACATCAGATGATAAGGGGGAGGAGGTCTCAGGGGAGCATACAATCTTAGACCAATAGGGAGAAATTGGGGGTGGAACACAAGGCGGGGAATACAGTGTTTAAACCAATAAGGGGCTGCAGGGGAGGAGAATAATTTAAACAAATCAGTGGGGTTTCAAAGGATGCAAGATTGATAGGGAAGTGTCTAGAGAAAGAGGCAGGCTTGGGGAGGGATAGACATTCAATAGGAGGAGGAAGAGGGAACAGAGGGGCAGATCTTTGGAGAGATGGGCAGCCAGGGCAAACCCAATAACACAGGGCAGAAAGGAACAATCCATCAAGAATAAAATATGCTATGACAGTACAAATTAAGAAAGATTACAAAACTGACTGCTAGAAATGCATTACAATTAAAAAACACAATGCTACACCTCAACTTGCTGCTTGGATAGAGAGGCATGCTAGCCCTGGTGTCCCACCTTAAAATCCTCAGAGGTTCCAGCCCTCTTCAAGTCCACCAGTGGACTCACGCCTCCCAGGCTGAGAGGGATGCATGGAAGGATAAAAGGAAAGCAATGCTCTCTAAGACTGAGGTGGACTGAGCTCCATCCTCACAGCCAGTTCCCCCAGCCAAGGCTGGGCTTAGCAGTCACCCGGGCAGAAAGGGCTTATCAAGCCTTCTGAGAGGCCAGCAGGGTCCAGATAAACTCATCAGGGAGGCTTCTCCATGCTCATCCCTCTGGTGTGTCCCCAGGACTTGCTGAGGACGTGCTGTTAATCTTTGAGGAGTACCTGATCTGCAGCAGCACCGACCTCGACCGCAAGATGCAGTCGGTGAAAGGCACGGGCCTGTTCGTCAGAGATGAGAACAGGTTCATCTTCAACAAGGTTCTGGTTGGCCAAGAGGCAGAAGCTCATTTCAGTATCTACAGTGCAAGCAGCCTGCCGTGTGATGTGGTCCTTTCCATCAAATCCCTGCCTGGAGAGGTAAGAGCAGGAGGCCAAGGTGGTGGTTGCCCTCTAAGGGCCGGGTGAGAGCCTCTTTTGTTCTCCAGGTGCATTGCTTCCTGTGGCCCAGACTAGTCTTGATCAGTGCAGGTCAAACTGCAGGGGAGACCAGCAGAGGCAGGGAACAGTTGTGTGGAATTCTGCATGTCTCGGGCAAGGTTTTGGCTCACACCTCTGGGTCTTCAGAGGGAGAAGTGAATCCTTCGGAACCTCTCCTGGAAGCACACGCAGAGAGGGGCTCTTATGAGCTGACATGCCAGGGCTCAAAGCACAGCATTTCCTCAGGCTCCCTGGCTTTTCCTTCTCTTTGAAGGCCAGTTCTGGGTTAGTTGCAGGATCTTCCATGCAGTGCCCATCTCCCATATAGGCTGGGGCAGCTGCCAGCACTCCAAACACACAATGCTTTAGCACAAGGTCAGCATTCCCTGGGAGGACGGGAGCCTGCCCAGGGAAGGAGGAAGGAAGACACAATGTCTGGGGCTGTTCTCAGTAATGCATTTATGTATAAAACTGTGTCATCTTGAAAGGTGTTTTCTCCTAACAACGCTCTCTGGATTCCCCCAAGGAACAGATCCCTATCAACAACGTTTTCAAGTTGGATCCAGTCAAGATGTCCATTCCTGGCTCATCCTATGCTGTTGCTACAGTGACCTTCACCCCGCCAGATGAGCAGAACTACAACTGCACCTTCAAGGCTTCCCTTGTCATCCCCAAAGGGTAACTGACCCTGTGAAATACTCGGGAGGCCTCACTGATAGCTGCCTCTCCCCTGGAAAGGCACAGACCTCTTGTTAGCTCTAATGCTTTCAGTAGCCTCAGGCAGAGTACTTGGCATGAGATGATCTGGGAGGCAGTAACTCTTAGATAGAGCAGAAAAATGAGGCTGATGGTTTAGCCTGTATGAGGAACTAAGAAGACAGGCAAATATTAGGTAGCCAACTGGAAGTTACTGAGATGTGCTGCAGCTGAGCTGGGGGTTCCAAGGACAAAGGCTTGGATGAAGCAGTTTCTGTACCAGCAAGTCAGAAGTCACACTTTCCTCTTTGTTTCTGCAAAATTAGGTGATCCTCTGTGATTCCCTGGCATTCATTAAGCTGTTTTATGTGAGTGATTGGAGCTGGTATGAAAGAGGAGTCTGGTTCCTCTGCTCTGGGACCTGTGTACTGGGGCTTTGGCCTGCTCTTCCTCAACCCTTTAGTGGCTGAATTGGAACAAGAGAAGTCTAATTGCTAATAAGCAACTGCTTTTTTACTGTTCATGGAAATGATCTTTACTGATGGTGATGATGATGTGTTTTTGCCTTCTTGCTTTTGTACTGCTTTCATGCTGTGCTTTTGATTGTTGCATAAGTTCATCTCAGTGCAGCCAGGGGATTTGCCATATCTCATCTGGTGCCTCATTATTTACCTGCTGTACTGCATGATTCAATTAAATGAAATTATTTTTAACTGTTATTGTGGAAGGCTCTGGCTCTTTGGAGCAGATTCCTCTTGTGAATGGCCCTGAATGGATTGGGAGGAAGCTGGTGGGGGGCCGTGTTGTGGGGTACAGGAGCACCAGGCAGGGAAAACGCTGTGGCCTGCCTAGTGAGAAATGCGTTAGTGCCAGCCGAAATTGTTTCTGTGCCTCTTCTGCAGCCCTGTGAAAATTAAACCCCAAACCGTGACCTTCACCATCAGTGGGAAGGCGCACGAGGCGCAGCTGACGGTCGTGTGCCCCAGCGCTCGCAGCAAGAGGGGAACGGCCGTGCTGCGCTTCAAGAGGCGCCGTGTGGGGACATCCCAGAAGCTGCCCCTGGTCGTCCGGAACGATGGCATCATACCTCTCAAGGTGGGGAGGACCTGCTCAAGGAATGGTCTGGTGTGGGAACGAGCGCTTGTGGCACAGGGGAAGGGTCCCAGAAAACACGGCAGACCTGGGAAGAGGTGTCAGAAATTCTTTTGAAGCAAGTGACTGACATCTGTTCTCCAAGAAGGGAATTCTTGGAAATTTTCCATCCAGTCTTTCTTCTTTAAGTTGAACACAAGAAAGGTGGTGGAGTATTTTCCCCCCGTCTCTCAGGTCACCTTTTGTTCTCATGGACATGTGTGATTTTCTAGTTCCATTACATTGTATTTGATCCCAGTTTACTACATTTGAAGTAGACTTAGATGTGGTTTAATTACATTCTGCTCATTACTTTCTGTCCTGTTTGGTTCTCTGTCAGTTCTACCCAGATGCCTCTGAACGCCCTTTTTTCTTGTCTGGTTTGACTTCACTTTTGTGCTAAGTGCTGTTAGTAGTGGGAGAGGTGCTGGGCTGCCATGTGGGACCAGCAGCACTGTGGTGTCAGTCCCTGTGCCACCCTGTACTCACACCAGCATCATTGTGCTCTGGTTTCTCTTTTCTCAGTTTATGTTACGCCTGGAGCACGAGTACGGAGCGTTCTTCTTGAAGGGCAGGGCCTCCACACTCGAGGTATTCCGCACTGAAGATGAGGACTCCCTCATAAATGGTAAATTCATTACCCGTGAAATGTGATCATGCAAAGAGGGAAAACTCAGCCAAGCCTGCTCTTGGCTTCTCCGAGCAGCAGCCAGATGTTAGGCACAGTTTTGTTCCTTGGGCTCTCTGTCCCCCAAGCTTTTCTTGGGGCCTTTTTGCAGGGTTTCCTCCTAGCAAGTTGTAGGAAGTTCTTCTGTTCTAGATGTGGGGCGTTGAGTTGTGGGGGACTGTCACTACCACAGTGGACCCTCTGAGGTATTTGCTGCATGTAGGAAGGTACCAACCTGAACAGACACAGCCCTTGAGCACACAGCCAGCCAGCAGAAGCCAAAAGCACTCTTTGGCTCAGCTTTGCATATGGCTGGAGCTGGCTGGAAGCAGATGGAGTGAGGGCTGGGCATCAGCCTGAGGTTAAGCTGCTTAAGTGGTGATGTGTCTGGAGGTGGCATAGGCACAAGGTGTCTTGTGAACATAGGAAGAAGGTCTGGAACTACTGGGGGTAGAACCTGTGCTTAGAAGGCAGCTGGCTTCAACCTCTTATTCCTCATATCTCCTATGGAAATATTTCCTCTGTACAGCTGTATCACCTAACTCTGATTTCCATTGCTGTGCAGGGAGCAAGCCCACAAAGCCTTTCTTCCTTCTGCGTCACGGGGAATCAGCAGAGTTTGATGTCATTTTCAAACCCACCCTGGCTCAACGTCTGGAAGGGGAGATTCATCTGTTGGTGGCGGACGCCTGCTCTAACAAGATCCTAGTAGAGCTGGTGGGTGAAGGCCACAGAGACAGATTCACCTTCAGAGGACTAAAGGAAGACATAGAGGAAAGGGATGCTAAGAGCAGCCTGAATAAAGACATCATTGATGGTAAGAGAGGAGAGGCTGCCAAGGTGGAGCAAGGAGGAGGACAATGTCTGATCATGTGTGTCCTCCCTCTAGCCAGGCCTGGGCTGTCACCCACGGGACTTGGTGGCCTGTGGGCGTGGCAGCCATGCATGCAGAGCAGTGTGTGCTGTGCTGCCCGTTGCTGGCTTAAGGATGTGTCAGGGTGTTTCCCTGGAAGTGGTGGGATGGGGAACTCCCTCCAGAGGGAGGAAGGCTTGGAGCAAGGAAGCACTGAACGTGCAGGTGTCTGTGCACGTGAGGAGGTGTGTGGAGCTCCCTGCATGCTGAGATCTCTTGCTCTCCTCCTTTACAGCTATCAGAGTGAATCACATGGACTTTGGGCACTGTCCTGTCGGGAAGTGCTGCCGCAGGACCTTCGCCATCAGGAACCGCACCCGGCACCAGTTCCTGCGCTTTGAGTGGGAGGCAGACGGCCCATTCCACATCTCCCCCAAGGTGAGCGTGGACTGCTCTGCCTTTCCCCACTGCTCAGGCCCTGCCCTGGTGTTCCCAGGAGCTGGCAGGGAGTCCTCACATGCCACTGATAGCCTGTTCCAGTGCCATGTAGGAGATGCAGTCCCTGGCTTGGCTGGGCCAAGGCTGCCAGCCTTGCAGCAAAGGCTTCATGTTATGGCAGGTGGCACCTTCTGTTCACACTTTTGTCTATCAGACTTTGCATAAATCCACTCTGAGGTGCAGATTCCTGGCACAGCTGCTTACCACATCAGTTCCTTTTGCTGGCAGTCCTGCCCTTGGCAGTGCTTCAAGTTTGGTCTTGACTCCCTGATTCCCCCTAGGTGGGACACCTCCGTCCTCGCCGTTCCAAGGAGATCAGAGTGTCCTTCAAATCAAATGTCCCAGTCACCTACAGGAGGCACCTTGTGAAATGTAAGGTGACCAAAATCGAGTTTCAGCTGCCACCAAGGAAGGTTCCGGACTGGGATGACCAACAGTGCATTGTCACGTGGAAGAGTACCCCCAGGAAAGACCCAGGAGACAAATTCTATAAAATGCAGAAGGTAAGAAGCAAAATGGCAAAAAAAGCCAACCCAGCTTTTACAAAAAGAACCACCATAACACCATCACTGCTGGCTGTGCAGCTCCTGCTTCCTCTGACATCAGACAGCTGTGAGGTTCACCAGCAGTGCAGTCCAGGGGAGAGGTGGATGCACAGTGACTGGATGCACTCACACAAGAGGGGAAGCCTTTGGACCAGAGACCTTTAGCTACACAAACCATCAGTCTGTGCCACAAGCACAAGTGTTGCAGCCCATGTTGAAGGGGGGCAATGTTTTATGATTTTATCCCATTTTATGGTGTTAGAAATGTCTTCATCTCATTTGGTGCCTTTTCACCAACAAGGACTTAAGTCTGCTGCACTCTGTCTCTTCTTTTGAAGCAGAGAGAAATCCACTTCTCCTGCATATGCTGGTGAAGTCCAAGTTTTGTCTGCATGGATACCAGAGAATTTGGTTGTAGTCTCTGTATTGTGTGGGATATCTCATCATGGAGTAGCTCAGGCACTGTGTGACAGTATGGAGGAGTCCAGAGAAGGATCATCTCCAGAGACTCCGGGTTTTATTTTCATTATTGCCACGCAAACTCATCTTGGGCGAAGGTTCATTCTGAGTTTCTGGACCATTTTAAGGCTTCTAAACCATCCTCTTTTCTATCAGAACATCTGCAGTTGGAGACTTTCCTAGTGAGATCTCTCACATCCCAAAATGCCCATCCCCAGCTCCCAGCAGTGTGGCTGTTGCTCCACACAAGAAATCTGGAAAGCACTTTCTCCTAAGATAAGGAAAAGGTGCTTTCTAGAACTCTTCAGTCTTGGGGTTCTTCATCTACAGAGCTCCAGCAGGGGAAGTTAAACCAAATTTTGAGACCTGCTGGATTTATAGGGGACAGGAAGAGAGTCAGTCCCTCTACAAGGTTGAAGTACAGGGACTGGAACACAGCTATAGTCTCCGTGGGGATATTAACAGCTGTGGTAGTGACTGCTTGGATCAGTGGGTAGAAACAACTACTGTAGCAGAGCAGTCCCAATTTTGTCATCTTTCCAGGGAAGTAAAAGTGAATGGTCCTTTCTAGTCCCGCTGTGAGGCTGACCTTGGAGGCCAGAGGATTCCCTTCCAGGCCTGACCTTCTGGGCTCTGCTCAGTGACTCCTCCCTCCTGTGTTTGCAGGTGGTCGAGCCAGTCCCAGAAACGGATCACACTGAGGTGGAGGGTAGCACCCAGGAGGCCGAGGTGCGCCTCAGTGCTGCTGTGGCCTACACCCAGCTGAAGACGAACACCATCGTGGTTCAGTTCAAGAACACCTTGCCCTTCCACACAAGGACAGCCACGTGAGTGCTGGAGGCCAGGCACTGCTCCTCCTGGGAGCAGGAGCTGCCTTTGCCCAGGGCTGGCCCAGTGCCTGCTTGCCACAACTCTGCCCCAGCCCCAACCAGCACAGGCCCATTGTCGTGCACACAAGGCCAAGCAGGAGATGGTGGTCAGGAGAGCCTCAGTGCTGCCAGACCTTTCTGCTGAGAGCAGCCATGGGTTTGCTCTCACTGCATGTCACCTGTCCTCATCTGCTCAGGAATAAGTTTGCAGTCAAACCAAGACCTAAAGTCCAGAGTAAGCCCCTTAGCTTCCATGTCCTGGGCACCATGTTGGCCCTTTCCTCTCAAAGATCCAGACTTGGAAATACTGTTTAGGGCCACCCAGGACAGCAGTCTGAGCGGCAGGGTTGCCTGGGGAAGAAGGTGCTCCTCAGCAGAAAGTGATACCAGGAGTTCCTCAGACAATGTTACTGTACTAATTGCTTTATATTTATTGGACATTTTTTTTTATTCCTCCTTCTTGCTTTTCAGTTTCAGAATTCACAACACAGGGAAGGTACCTCTGGAATACTACTGGGAGGAACCTACAGCTAGTAAACCAGTGAAGAAGGGATACTCGGTCGCTCTGATGCGTAAGGGCATTTCACCCCAAAACATGAATTGCTTTTTCATCCTTGTCCACACGTCCACTTTCATCAGCATCTTCCCAGCCGCAGCTGGAGAGTTTTCTCCTTGTCCCTCTCTGCCTTTCAGCCTTTTCTCTTCTTGCTCTGCCCCTTCTGCTCTGCAAAGGAGCTGAGCCAGGCTCTGGGGAGAGCCACGTGCTGGGTCAGGACTGGGAAGGGGGACATCAGGTCATCTCTTTGAGAAGTCTGAGACTGGGAAAAGCAGTGATGTAACAAGTGACCTGCCCTGGAGCCACTGTCTGTGTGCAGTTCCTCACTCCAGGGCAAATGCAAAGTCACTGTCTAAAAGCAACTCTCCTGCTTTGGCACAGGAATGTGTGCTGCAGGCAGAGACCCTGCTCCCAGACACTATTTCCTGCTAGAATAAAGGACTTGGCCAGAGATGCTCCAAGTGCATCCCAGCTCTCTTCCACCTACGTGCAGCAGGAGGCGGAGTTGCTGGGAACACAGGTCTTTGAAAGGTGTTCTCTTGCTCCCTTGCAGGTCGGCTCCTCTCTTCTAAAATTATAAAGCATCGCAGAAAGCTGCTGCGACGTTACTGGCGGCGGCTGGCCCGTCCTCCTAAAGTGCGGCGGTGGCCTGACAAGAAGCAGCAGCATTCCAAGTGGTGGCAGCAGCTGCAGCAGCAGCAGCAGCAGCCCGAGCAGCCAGCCCCTTCCAAGAAGAAGAAAAAGACAAAGCACGTCTCTCTACAGCATAGCAGTTCCTCCATGGAAATCTTCCCAGATCTGACCGATGAAACACCGGCGGCACTGTTCTCCATCGACCCCTACCGCGGCACCCTCGCTCCTGGCCAGATGCAGACCTTCCACGTGCGCTTCGCCCCGAAGGCTGTGGGCAAGTTTAAGACCATCATGGTGTGCAGGTGGGAAACGTCTCCACCAACTCACGCTACCGATGGGTGTCACTGAATCACAGGGTGGGACAGAGTGGAAGGGACCACAGTAGGTCATCTGGTCCCACTTCCCTGCTCAGGTGGGGTCGTCGCTGAGCACAGGGTTGTGTCCAGAGGGCTCTGGAATAATTCCAGTGAGGGACACTCCACACTCTCTCTGGGCAAGCTGTCACCTACACAGGAAAGAAGTTCTTCCTCAAGTTCAGGTGGAATTTCCTGTTCAGGTGCTGCCATTGCCTCTTGTCCTATTGCTGGGCATCACCAAGCACAGCCTGGTTCATCCCCCCTAACACCCTCCCTTCAGTCCCTCTGACTGGGATGGGGAGGTGGGCATGGAGTCAGGCAGCCCCAGAGAGGCAGCAGAAACACCCACAGGAGCACAGAAAGATCTGTGGAAGGCCAGATCATCTGGCCTTGGAAGGGAGGCACTGGGAAAAGACACCGTATGAAACATCACGCTCCCGGAAGGTTGCAAAATCTGGAATGAGAGATCTGGGCACCAGCCAGTCCCTAGCTCTGGTTCCTTTGGGGACAAGCAAGGCCTGCTTCTCTACATGGAACCCTGTGTGCTGTAGGTGGTTCCCAGGCACTTAACAGGTCATGGTCCTGCCCTTGCACCTCTGTGCAGTGAGTGCAGTTATTTAATGTGCTGCTCACTGCTTGCACAGAGAGAGGATGCAACACTGTGTGCTTTGCAAGGAGGCAGAAAAGCAGCTGGCTGTAAATGTTCCTCTGGCTAACACCAGTCCCCTTCTTCCTAGGATTCCTAAGCTGAGGCCAAGTCAGAAGAAGGTGCGGCTGATTTTGAGAGGCAGGGCCCGGGACAAGAAGAAGATGAGGTTTGGTAAACCCAAACGCTCGGCGTTACGGCAGGCAGAGGAGAGCCCGAAGCCCAAGAAGAAGGTGCACTGGAAACTGCCCCCTGAGTGAGAGCGTTTGTGTCAGCTGGAGCCTCCACAGGAGCCAGCAGCACCGTGCCTTCTGCTGCTGGTGGTCTCCCACCCTTCACCAGAGACCTCCGCAGCTACCCTTCCAGTGAACGCCTCTAGCTTATCTTTTAGTTACCTAAGTTAATTCACTAACTGTTGTTTAATTGTTGATTAAACAACTGGCAATAAATCGTTAGTTGTCAGCTTGTCTTGGTTGGAAAGACAGGTGTCTGCAGGACCTCTCTGGAATGGAAAATGTGACCCCCTTCCCTCCAAATTACTGTAACTGAAATTAAGGGGCTTTCAGGCAAAGATATGGGAAAAGGAGTAACAGTTCTTTACTAGCGTGTAAGGCAAACAAAAACAACACTGGCAGCAACAACAAACAGAACCAGATACCCAACCACGGCCTTCCCTTCGCTGCAGGCACTTCCCCTTTGCTGTAGTTCTGGTCACAGCTGGGCAGGGAAGGGAGGCAGCTAATGAATAAAGCAATTACTGAAGAAATTTTAATTAAGCTACACCAAGGAATACGCTGGCGAGCTCAAGCACTGTGTGATCAATTCGGAAGAACTTATTGCTGTGAGGGAGTCTATACAGGAATCAAACAGAGACTGAACAATGCTCAATTTGTTAAAAGGTAAATAAGAAAGTGATGAGAAAACACCCTGGTGAGGGAAGAGCCCTAGCCCTTAGATCCTTTCAAAATATGCAAATAAATTACACTGAGTTCCCCAGAATACAGAGGTGGAAATACCTTCTTGTAATAGTTGATCACCTCACCCACGGGGTAGAAGCCTTTCCTACCTCACCTGCAACTGCCTCCAAAGTGGCTAAGATGCTATTAGAACAAACCATTCCCAGATATGGCATAGTGAAAGAATAGACTCAGATAAGGGAACGCACTTGAGAAATTTTACATTCTATATGTGTGGAATTAGACATAAATTGGAGATTTCATACCCCGTGGCACCCTCAAGGCTCTGGATGTGTGCAGAGAATGAATGCTATCCTTAAGAACCATATTACCAAATTAATGGTTGAAAGCAGATTAGCATTATTAGAGATCAGAACTGCTCCAAGAAAGGGCAGAGGAGTTTCTCCCAGTGAAATGTTACTTGGGTTACCTTATCTGGGAAGGGAGGAGGGGTTGCCAATGGCTGAAACTAATGACTCAGCTCTCAGAAATTATTTGCAGGCAATTGCACTCTCTCTCATGGATCTTAGAAGAAAAGAGTTGTAACCCCAAACATCACCTCTAGACTTTCACATACACCAGGTAAAACCAGGAGATTGGGTTCTAATAAACTTGGAATGATGATGCCTTAACAGCAGCATGGGAAGGTCCCTTTCAGGTACTTTTAACAACTGAAACAATTACCAGGACTGCAGAAAAGCTCTCACGCCTCTCAAGTCAAAGGGCCAGTGGAAGCTCCTCCCCAAACTTGCGCAGTGGTACAAGGAAGTGACCCTTAAAAGTTAATCTTCAAAAGATGATTTAATAGTGAACAGTCAAGGGCAAGACTGGACTGACCTCTGTATTTGCCACCTGAGAGCCTTTTGCTCCTCTGTGGGCTGCAACCCCTTGGGCGTTGAGCAGTGGGAATATAAGGCAAACCAGACTTTGACAAAAGAGGAATAGGAGATTATGTTCTAAGCCTCTGCAAATTGCTGGATGGAGTGTCATGGCTTCTATGCTTCACCTCTACATCCCTGCAGTGTGCTGTTCTAGTGCACAGAGCTCAGGAAACAGGTATGGATACCGAGGAAGGCAACCTTTGGTGCTACAGTCACCATCTGAGGTTTGCATCATCCCAGCAAGCACAGATGGAACTGCTGATGGCAGACACTGCACACAAGCGTATCTACATCCTGCTTTGCTTGAGTTGGAGGAGAACTATGGACAGCAACCAGAACTGACAAATCAGGAACTTTTAAATAGACTGAATTTAACACTGACCTCAGAAAAGACTGATTAATCTTATTTATAACTGCTTCACAAAAGGAGCCAGTTAGTGCTGACCAGACAGGGTAATTAAATCAAGGGGTTCAGCAATAAAAGGATAATAAAAGGAAAGGGTGGATTGTGAGAGATGAGGTGAGATTTTGCTGAAGCCAGAAGGTTCTTAGGTTAAAGAATGAAAGGTGTTGGTTCTATGTGGTGTTGTTTGGATTTGTTCTGGTTGGTTTGTTGAGTGTTTGTGAGCTGGGAGGGGGGCGGAGTTGGAGACCTAAACAGAAGTAGGATGAGAGGGGAGGGGACCGTAAATTTGCAGATAACAGCAAGGTGGGAGCATGTGTCAACTTATTGGAGGGTAGGAGGGCTCTGCAGAGGGACCTGAACAGGCTGGATAGATGGGCCAAGTCCAACAACATGAAGTTTAACAAGTCCAACTGCCGAGTGCTGCACCTTGGCCACAACACCCCCTGCAGCGCTACAGGCTGGGGACAGAGTGGCTGGGCAGCGGCCAGGCACAAAGGGACCTTGGGCACTGGTCAGCAGCCAACTGAGCATGAGCCAGCTGTGTGTCCTGGTGGCCAAGAAGCCAGTGGCTCCTGGCCTGGATCAGGAATGGTGTGGGCAGCAGGAGCAGGGAGATCATCCTTCCCCTGTGCTCAGCACTGCTGAGGCCACACCTCGAGTGCTGTGTCCAGTCTGGGCCCTCAGTCTGGGAAGGATCTTGGGATGTTTGAGCATGTCCAGAGGGGGCAACGAGGATGGAGAGGGGCTGGGAACACAAACCCTGTGAGGAACCCCTGAGGGAGCTGGGGGTGCTCAGCCTGGAGAAAAGGAGACTCAGGAGACTTTACCACTGTCTACAACTCCCTGAAAGGTGGTTGTGGTCAGGTGGGGCCCGGTCTGCTCCCAGGCAACAAGTGACAGAAGGAGAGGGCACAGTCTTAAGCTGTGCCAGGGGAAGTTTAGATTAGATGTTAGAAAAAAAATTCTTCACTGAAAGAGTGACGGCACACTGGAATCGCCTGCCCAGGGAGGTGGTGGCGTTGCCAACCCTGGACATGTTTAAAAAAGAGTAGATGTGGCACTCAGTGCCATGGTTTAGTTGATGAGGAGGTGTTAGGTCATGGGTTGAAGTAGATGACCTTAAAGGTCTTTTCCAATCTAATTCATTCTGTGATTCTGTGAAAAGTTGGCAGTCGGGAGAGAATGGAAGTTCCTGAGTACCCATCCAATGGCAAAGGGGATAGGGACAGCCCCGACCAGGAAAGGCTACAAAAAGAAGCCATTTCCTCAGGGGGGGCAGTCTTGGTCTGTCAGGCAAGGGCAGCACACACCTGGCTCATTACTAATAGAGTATTCTTTTGCTTCCACCATTTGTCCCCACTGAATTGCATCTAAAGGTCCGTGCATTTCCAACACCATGGAGGTGGAATAAGGTGATCATTAAGGTCCCATCCACATTCTGTGGAAGGGACCTCCTGTGGTTCCTCCTCTCCCAACTATGGTTCTGTGACTGGTCACAAATGCAGCCCTTTCACGGTCCTTCTCCCACTGGGAGCTGCTCCAGTGCCGGAGTTCAGGCGGGACTGGATGGAATCCACGGAGCCTCCGCACATCTGGGGCAGCGCGGCCCCGCAGCTCCCGGCACAGGGACAGCCCGGAGGGGGAAAGGGAAAAAGGGAACTGTGGAAAACGCCAATAATTTGTTTTTAAAATTTTAAAAGTTTAATAGTAATACAATGGTTATAAAAATAGCAATACAATTAGAGTAATAATAATTTGGACACTTTGAATTAGGACAATATGAGACAATAGAGACAAAGAGTTATGGACGTCTGGGTACCTTTTTCTGGGAAGCACAAGCTCGAAAAAGGACACCCGTTAACAAAGGATTAACCCTTAAAAGCAATAATAGCCTGTTGCATATTCATATATTTCATACATGATGCATAAATTCCATTCAAACACAGGATTCTGTCTGGTCAGTGCCACCTTCTTCCTCTGAATCCTAACAGCGCCTTTGAGGCAGGAAGAAGTTCGTTTCTTGTGATAATGGGGCAATAATTTCTTTTTCTGTGAAAGATTTAGGTGTCCTGTGGCTGCTGTATCGCTGAGAGTCCTTTCTTAAAAAAAAAAAAAAAAGTATCCTCCATAGCATAGTTTCTATTCTAACATTTTTTAGCACTTAAAACTATATTTAAGAGAAGTAACACAGCATTACTTTCTAACACAACACATGTAATATCCATTTTAACATTTGCGAACAGCCAAACACGAAAAGCACGCATTTGTCACAGGAGCGATCGAGCGCCGAGTGGTGGGGCCGCGTCGGGGCCGGGCCGGGGGCGGTGCCGGAGATGGCGGCGGAGCGGGAGGAGCCGGGCCCCGCTCCCGGTGCCTGTCCCGGTCCCGGCCCGGGGCATGAGCGGGGCACGGCCCGAGGGTGCCCGAGCTCCGCTCTGCCCGCTCCTGGGCACGGCGCCATGGAGAGGGCCCGGCACCGCCTGAGGCAGTTCGATATCGGGGACAGGTTCTCCGGCCTGCCGCTGCCCAGAGCCGCCGTGCTGCTGCCGCTGATGGTGCGAGCGGGGCGGCTGCACCTGCTGCTCACCGTCCGCTCGCTGCAGGTACCGGGGGCTCCGGGGACCGTCGGGGCGCGATCCCGGCAGCTGCGCCACCCAGTGCCCCCTGTTCCCGACCTTGTGCCCAAGGGCACGGCCGGGTGTTTTTACACTGATGTGATTCTGGTGTTTGCGTGCCAGGAACACGCCGGGATCCCGGAAACCCGTGACGGGAAATTAACATTTGCACAGCCGGCAATGGTTGCTTACTTAAATAAGGAAACTGACCGTGGAGCGCAGCTTTGTTAAATGAGGTTTTTCAGTCTGCGGTTAATATTACTCTTCTCTCCCTTTACTATACAAAAGACAACAACCCAAGGGTGACAGAACTCTTTCTCCAGCATTTTGTTTTCTTCTACAACTCTTGTTTTCCGTCCTTGTGTCACATCAACTGCCTGTGCTCAGGAATTACTTTTTTCTGTTGCTGGGTCTTACTTAAAAAACAATCACAGTTACATAGCTGTTAAATGTAAATGTGTTTGTTACTGATCCTTGATGCACAAGCCTACTACTGGAATGTATTTAAAGCTGTCTTAGAAATAACTCACTTTTTGATACAGTCAGGAGGGGACACAGTCTTTGAAGCAATAACTAAATAATTTAATTTGCAATGAGTCAGCTGAGTCGGGTGTGTGTCTCCCTCCCCAAAGGCAGAAACACACACACACACACACTGACAAAATGGCAATCTTTTATCCTCTTTTGCAGTTGGGGCTCGTCCCATTGAGTGCCTACTCAGGAACTCAGGCTCTGCCGACTGCCAACTTTTCTGTCCTTTCTCTTCTCACCCTTCTCCCTGTTCTGGTTATGTCTTCAACCCTGCCCCTCTTCCAGTTCTCAACAACACCCAACAGATTAAACAAAACACATTTTAACCATTTTCCAACCATTTCCATTCTTTTGCTCTGTAATCTTTTGGGCTGAAGCAAAATGTTATTTCCTCTCTCATGGGTATGTTATTTAATTGTGTCTTTCAAAGGTTTTTGCTCTTAGAGTATTTTGATCTTGCTCTACAAGTTGTCTGTCTGGATTAATCTGTCAGTCATTTACATAAACAAGATGATGCAAAATGTGAACTTTGGCATACTAAAGCAGAAGTTCCGGTATGAATTACACAATGGTGTACAGGTACAGGGTATTTTTTGATAGTGAGGATTTATGGATTAGCAGGAGATAGCTACCTCAGCATTTTCTTAGCTGGCTACTCTTGCTAAGGCATGTTTCTTCTGGTCTGCGGAATCCTAAACCACCATTTCCAGCTTCTTTGACTGGAAAGATAAACACAAAGGGATGCTGCAATACCAACACGTATCAGTGTGGATCCAATGAGAAACATAAACCTTGTTCTATTTAACAGTACTTTACTCCTTTACATTCTAGCTGAGAAGATCACCAGGGGACGTGTGTTTTCCAGGAGGTAAAAGGGAAGACACTGATAGAGATGACATTGACACTGCTCTCCGAGAAGCTAAAGAAGAAGTGGGTCTTCAGCCAGAGAAGGTGGAAGTCATCTGTAGGCTGATGCCTGGAATTGATAAAGTAAGTCAGCCTATCAGTACAGAATAAGTTTGGGTGGTTTTCACTTGTGTGGTTGGCAGTGACCTTTTCAAGCCTGGAACTGTCAAGAGGCGCCACTTCTTCGTGTGCCCAGCCCGTGTGTCCAGCAGAGGCCAGGGAAAGGGTTCTTGCCCAGGGTTTGGTGTTTGTGAGAGCAGCTCTGGGGCACCCCACAGCCAGCGCTGCCCTGTGAGAGCTCAGCAGAGAGCCATGAGAGCAGTCACAGCGAGCGGGTGATGGATGAGCAGCCAGGCTGAGAGAGGGGGGCTTGCTCAGCTTGAAGGCTGCCAGGGGATTTGGCTGCTTTCTTCTCCTGGCGTGTCAGAGAGGGGATGATACCAGAACTCTTCTTGAGGCAATGGACACAGCAGCGGCATGGACATTGTGATGAGATGCAAGAAAGAAATTCTCTTCACCATGAGGTCAGCCCAGAAGCAGAGCAGATGTTGCTGACAGGCTGTACAGTCCCCATCCCTGGAGCTGTGCAGGGCTCACTCTCCCAGGCAGGGTGGCTGCTGTAGCCTCACAGCTGCCCTGTCTGGTGTCTGCTGACTCCAGGGCTGTGCAGACAGAGAGGGGATGTGCACCTGGATTGTGTGCATCATCTTCCTCTAGCAGGGAGACTCCCAGAGGTGTCTTTGGAGTGTAGGTCACCATTTGTAAATTAACAGGTTCTCAATTTCAATAGCAGTGTTCAGTATTACATAGGGTCAGTTTTCCCATAGAACAGAGGCATTTCTGTTTCTGAAGATTATTTTTGTTTACCAGGTAGCACTTTATCACTATGCCTCCTGTTCTTCTATCTGATAGCAATATCCTCTCCCCATTAAAAATGGAAACAACTACTTTTGAAATTTTATTGCA
The DNA here is from genome assembly GCF_028551555.1 of Melozone crissalis. Classification (NCBI taxonomy): domain Eukaryota; kingdom Metazoa; phylum Chordata; class Aves; order Passeriformes; family Passerellidae; genus Melozone; species Melozone crissalis. Next base: position 16,576,856 of record NW_026535785.1, on the reverse strand, counting down.
AAAAGCTTTATTTAACTTCTTAAATTATTCTACATTTTTGTACAGATAACCTTAAAGCCACATAGCTCCATAGCAGTGTGTAAAAAGGATCATATTTTCCCTGTTTTCCAGCCAATTACTTCAGTCAGTAGGAGAGATGGTGAGGGTTTTGGACCATGAGCATTGTACATGTCAGATGACACTCTGTCTGCTCAGTGTATACATTCCAGGTGCTTCTGACTTGGACGAAATCTTTCCAGACTTGAATCAAATACCACAATCACTGTTTTGCTCTTCCTCCTTTCTACAGGACAGTGGTCTTTGTTAGTGTGAACAAACCGAACTAGCAATGTATCCTAAAGAATTTTGGTGTTCTGTTGATGCAAACTATGATTTCAGTGATTTTGCCTTCCCATGGAAGCAGGGATTACATTTAGAATTAAAATGTCCATAAATGATGTGTTTCAAAAAGTGTTACATTTTATGGCTAAATACATTGCAATAATATTTCTGTACCTATAGAAAAATAGTTCCATATTCTGGAAAATTCCTATATCCTGGGAAAACAATACAGAAATATGATCTATGATAGGGAAAATTTGGATTAAAATCAGAATTAAAAACGTCAGTAAGGAAGAGCCATGGGAAAGCATGCATGCTTTTGTACTTCTGTAGCAAACTGGCAAGCCTTTTTAACTGCTCTGTGATTATACAGGATGAACAGAGTATTTGTAAAGTCATTTTTGACAATACAAAAATATGACTTCAAATTCTTCAAGTCAAATTACATAGATTGCCATTAGGGGGACTAAATTGCATTGCAGTTGAAAACAGTTCATAGGCTTCTTGTACTCATTTTGTAACAATGAAATGTTTTTTTTAAGTAATGAACATTTTTACTCGGTACAAACATAAGTGTATGAGGGTTTTGTTGATTTTTTTAAATTTACTTATTTATTGTTTGTTTTTTTCTGTCTCTTTTTAGATGAATAACTTGGTGACACCAGTCATAGGATTTATAGAGGAAACATTCCAGGTCACTCCTAACCCAGATGAAGTGAGCGAGGTTTTTGTTGTGCCTTTGGAGTACTTTGTCAAGCCCTTAGATTACAAGACCTTCTCTTATAAAACCTCCTCAGGGTACTCAACTCGAGTACACTGCTTTACATACCATGACCAGGAACACAGAAAGTCATTCAAGATATGGGGACTGACTGCACACTTTGCTGTATTTCTTGCTCTTGTAATTTTTGGAGAGAGACCTACCTTTGAAGTGGATTATGATCTTGACAACTTATTTTCATCCTCTGAGAATTACTTCACTAATTTGTATGCATCTATACATGAAAGGAAGAAGAGTAATCTGTGACAACATGGTCTGGTCATGAATTTATTTTGAAAGAGGAAAAAGGAGGTTGGTTCATTTCCTTTGTACCTACTTTTTGAAAGCTACACTTGAATTTCATCGGAATTGGGAACTTTAAGATGACGATCTCTAATTAGATTAATACAATTTTTAATCTAAGAGCTGTGAGAAGCACACAATATTTTTTTATGAAACAGACTTGAAAAGGTCTGTTTCAGTTCTTTCTCAGTTTCAGTGCCTTTGTTCTGTGTGATCAGAGATACTTTCTGTGCTTTGTTTTGTCTGTAATGAGATAATACTATTTGATGGAAATTGTGTCTGAGTTAGCCTAGGAAAGCTTTCAGGGATCTGTCTGCCTCTTACATGTGCCATGCATGGACAACATGATCCATACAGTCTTGTGGGGTGTCTTTGAGCACTTACAGAATGCACAATAAAAGTACAAAAGGTTTCAGGTGCTTTCACAATCTTTTTTTGTTTTGTTTGGGTTTGTGGAGGGAAGAGGGCAGGTCAATATGTGCAGTGAATTTTGGTTAATTTAACATTTCTCACAAGGCAATTCCATAGGCTATGGAAAACTCAGGATACAGACAACAGGACTGAAGTTTGTCCCTCACCATCTTGTTATCAAATCTCACTCAGCTGCTGGCAGGAGCCTTCTGCAGGACAGAAAAGTGGAGGTGAGGATTCATGAGGACAACCCACCAAATAAACAACAACAGAGAGGGGTTCAGAACGTACAAAACAGCCCCTGAAGAATCGTCAGAGACCAACACTGCACAGCAAGAGCCTCTGAACAGTTAATGACTGAATGCTCCACGCCAAACACACTGAAACCTGAAGACAAGATAAAGCAGTATAAATTTGAGTCAAGAAGTTGTTAGGAAAATTAATCCACAAACATCAGAGGTTTATGTCCAAAAAGGAGCCAGAGGAGTCCTTTTACTTTATTTGAATAAAGGGAGAGGCCATGGGGCATTCCCCAGGGTCTCTCCAATTTTTGGAGGACACAGCCTCCTTTTTATCCCAATTTCCAGCCACATTTCCCTTCTCTCTTTCCCCCTTGGCTGAGGTACTTGAGAGCTTCAGACTCCCCAGTATGCCTGATACCAAAGATTTTCCTCTAAGGTATAACCCTCCCTTTTAATTTTTAATTCTTATGGAATTTAGGGGGGGGGGGGGGTTTCTTCCCCATTGTTTTCTTTCATCTTTCAATGTCCAATTTAATTTAGCAGCAAACCTAAAGTTTATTTGTAAAAGCAAATCTCTTTTTCCATTCATCAGTCAGTGGAATCCTTCCCATTGTTTATCTCCTAGTGCTGGTTTTATCTACCAGCAGACCCACAGGTAGTTTGTAAAGACAAATCTGCCATTCCTCTCAAAATCAGTTACCATGATAGCACAATCTGGCCAGTGTGTGATCACAGCTAGAATCCCCATTGCTTGGCACAGCTGGCACGTGTGCAGTTAGTTGGGAGCCAGAGAGCTGCAAAAAGGGGTGCTGCTGGGGATGCTCCTCTTGTTAAACTCAGCAGCAAAGTGGCACAAGTTAGAGCAGTGATTTTCACTTTAGAACACCTTTGCCTTTGGGAGTGCACCTCACAGAGGCTGCTCTTCTGGAGTTTGAAATCCCATTTTGGATGGGAAAGCATCCAGAAGGCAGAGGAAGAGCATCAGGGGAGCCCTGCAGGGTTCCCTTGCATCTGGCCAGGAGCAAGGGCTGAAAGGCTCCTGCCACCCTCCCCTGTGCCACCTGAGCTCCTTGCATGCCCCAGCAGCTTCCTGGTGCCTCTGGCTGCAGATCCAGCTAAGATCCAGTCCTGTCCAGAGATAAAATCCTGAAGCAGCTCCACAGGTGCTTTGTTGCTTTGTCCCTGTGAGTTCTGCAGTTCCAGTCTGTAAACCTGCAGGTTTCTAGCCTAAGCTGCTCATGTTATATTAGACCTGCTTATATTTTATACTGCACTGACAATATGTAGATACTGTATTGGCAATAAGTTCAGTCATAATGACCCACACGATCAGTGCCACACATCTCACACCTGACCAAGAGTGCTCTCTCTGAGCCTGCCGCAATCCCCAGGGTTATCTGGGCCAAAGTACCCCAAGGTAACGTGGCTGCTCTCAGACTGTCATCCATGACCATCCTAAGGGTGTCACTGCCTTCATGACAGGGGTTTAGAGCATTAGCTCTCCAATTCCAGTGGCAAGGGACAGGTGGGACTTCAAGTAGTGGTTAAGGGTGGCTATAAAAGCTCCAGGTGCTTCCCAGAGGTGGAAAGGATCCAGTTCTCTGTCCTGAAGAGCTTTACTGGGAGAAGAGGAAGACAGTGCAGGATCTCATGGAGTTTGCACCATGCCTGGGCAGGGCTCAGCTTTCACAGATTTCTTCCCTAAGAGATTCCTTTCCCTCCTTTATTGGTAAACAAGATGTGCCAATGCCAATCCTCGAGGTTCTTATGGCTCTGTAGGTTCTTCAAAGAGCTTCCCAGTTTCCCTTGGTCTTCTCAAGGTTTGTCTTCTGAAGAATATTTGGATGATTCAGTTTCTTTATCCTCAGCTGAAATCTCAAGGTTGGCAGTATCACTGAAGAAGAAACCACATCATTCCCATCATACAGGTATAGAAATTGCCTTTTTTTTAAATAGTATTTTTTTCTGCTTAACCTCTGTATTCCAGAACAGGAGAGAAATACTTTATGGAATCATACACCAATAAAAAAAGTAAATGAGGGCTATCATGAATAAGGCCATTTGGAGATCACAAAGTTCACCAGTTCAGTTGCCCTTCTTGCCATTTACACAGCAAATGAAGAAGAGTTTGCTGGTGCTTGGCCCTTCACTGACTCTGAATATTCTGCTCACTTTCTAGGTAGAAACCCTTGAATACACATATTTCTCTCAGTCACAAAAGAGAACACACCACAAGCTCTCCAAATTCAGCAAGTGGCCCAGAAATGTTGCAATCTGATTGTGGCAGTACCTATCTGAGAGCTCCAAGTGTGGAGGATGGGCTGGCCACAAGCAAAGGCAGCTCTGGGAGGGAGCACAGCTGCTACTCCTCCAACTTCCCAAGTGGGAATAACCCTCCCACCTGTTCCACCAGATCCAGTGTGCTGCTGGGGGAGCCCTCAGCTGAAGGGGCCTGGGGAGATGTTGGACACTAGCCTGTTGTTCAGGTGTGACAATCAGTGACCCATCAGTGACTCCATCATCACAGATGGTCACAGACGATTCATCCTTTTCCTTTTCTTCTTCCTCTGGGTTTTTTTCTTCCTCTTGCAGTATCTCCTCCTCTTCTGAAGGAAAGAATTATCCATAAATAGAAGGCAAGGCACATTGCCAATCCCATTGAAGCTGAGAAGTCCCACTTCCCCAACACTGGCCTGTCCCAGAAACAATGGATGCTGCTGCTCCTCTCTGAATCCTCATGTTCATTCTCACTCACAGGGCATCATCTCATCCCCTGCAATGCCACGCACATCCAACCCTGCCAAAAGCCCTTCCAGCCTCTCTCACAGCTTTCCCAAGCTTTTCTGCCTGGCCATCATCTTTCCAGGCCTACAGCAATGTGCTGGCAAGATCCTGGGAAAAGGATCCTGGGAAAAAGCCTAAATGGACTCAACTGCTCAAAACTCAGGAGGCAACCAGAGAGGCCAAAGTGTTGGTCTGGCAGCTCTGCAACTTCCAGGCTTGTGGAGATGGGTGTGAGCTGCCTGATGTGTGATGGCAGGGGGAAACCAGGGGATCTTCCTGGGAGCCAGCAGACAGTGCTCACCTTTCAGCTTCCTGGGCCGGTACTTGGTAACCCCAGGGAAGGTCCCCTTTCCCTTCAGGGTGATTTCTGCCGGTTCCAGATGAGCCACTTGGACCTGGAAAGTCTTGTGGAAGGCTCCCAGCTTTCCTGGCAGATAATAGACCTTCAACACTTGCTTCTGGCCAGGTGCAAGGGAACCCTGCAGGGACAGGAGAGGAGGAAGGGACTGCATCAGAGCTTTGCTGTGGGATGGCTCAGGGGACAGACAGGCTGAGGGGACAGGTTCTCATCCAGAAGAAACCATCAGACCACATCACTTTCTACCTTCCTTGTGCCCAAAAGCTGGCATCTCCACCCCTGGGGTGCAGTGTGTGCTCCTGAGCCTTCGCAGGGCTGCAGCCCCAGCATGGCTGGGGGGTTTCCCCCATTTTTTTCCCTCTTTTCCCCCCTTTTTTCCTTTAATTCTCTCCTGGGCTGCCTGACAGAGGGCCAGAGGCAATGACTTGTGCTACTCACTGTGGTGGGCACGACCACGGGCACTCCAGGCAGAGGCTTTGCTGCAGTGCCAGTGCTGCAGTTTGGCACCACGAAGGTGAATTCCATGACGCCGGTGTTCCGCAGGGTCACCTGTGCTTTGAGGGCTTTGTTAAACCTCTGCAGAGAGGACAGAGCAGGGAGAAGTTACAGACACAGGCCTGATGCTGGCAACCTCCTGCCTCTTTCATGGCACTGGAAGCACACAGCCACAGTGCAACACACAGCTACAGAGAGGTGGCAAAGCCTTGGAAAGGCCAGCAATAAATGAACCAGGGGACCAGGTCCTCTGCACTCTGAGGGGCCACCAACAGCCAGGAGAAACAGAGGAGGTGGCACTGAGATGTGTGAGATGAAGCCAAAAGCTTATGGAGCTAAAGAATGGAAGTTGTTGGTTCTGCATGTTGCTGTTTGCAGTTTGGATTTGTTCAGGTTGGTTTGTTGGGTGTTGCTGTGAGCTGGCAGAGGGACAGGGTTGAAGACATGACCAAAAGGAAGGAGGATGAGAGGGGAGGGGACAGAAAAGTTGGTGGTCAGAGAGAATGAAAGTTCCTGAGTGCCCCTCCAAGGGGAAAGGGGCCAGGGACTGTCCCAGCTAGGTACAGAGGGGATACAAAGATTGCCTTTTTGTTGGAGGGTGTGTTTGCTCCTCTCCGGGGACAGGGAGACACACACCCAGCTCGGCTGAATTGTTGCTAATGAACAGTTTTGTTTTGCTTTGACAACTTTGTCCCCATTGAATTGTATCTAAAAGTCAGTGCATTTCTGAGAGGCATTCCAGAAGAAAAGGCAGCTGCATGCAAATATTGGCAAGAAACAGACAGGTGACAAGAGAGACACACAGGACAACACAGGCAGTGCCAGCAACTGGAAGTATCTGTGGACTTTAAAGTGAAAAGAAGTAAAGTGGGGATTATTGTGGGACATTGTTTTCAGGTACTGAAGTGACTGAAAGCCCAAGTTCCTCCCTGGATGATTTTGTGGATCAAGCCAGAGCATTTGACAAGAGCATCTCCTTGGAGCTCAAGCTTTAGGAGCAGATCAGTGGGGGGGTATCCCAGGGACAGGTCCCTCTGGACATCTTCCCTGGGAGCCTTGTGCTCCCCAGGAGGCAGGGTCAGGTGCCTTGGAGAGGACAGTGTCCTGTCCCTCAGCCAGGGCAAGGGAGGGAGGGGTGGGGATGGCCATTTCAAACCAGCTGGGATGCTGGACTGTCTCTCACAGGTTGTGTTCCCAGCCCCAGAGCCAGCAGAGGAGCCGAGAGGGGGACAGAGCCTGGGATGGAGGTGGCCACAACGCCAGCCAAGGCAGGAGCAGCCTGTGGTACCTGCAGCCCCCAGTCAATCTCCTGCAGGTCCAGCTGGTAGCTGGGGCACGAGGCCTCCCCGGTCAGCACCACCTCGTAGCTGGGGCCTCCCTGCACGTGGCACAGCGCCCGGACACGCGCCACCACGTTGGCGTGCCCAAAGAAGGTGAAGGTGACCTGCTCGCTCTCTCCTGGCTGCAGCTCACCCCACAGCGGCCGCACATCAAAAACCTGCAGGGAGGGGAGATGGAGATGGTGAGAGTGGAAATGGATGCAGAAGAGCAGCTGTGTCCTGAAATAAAGCAGAATCACAGCCGGAGGGGCCTATTCCCCAAACACAGCCAGAATCACCCTAATCTCATCCTGTGTCCATGCCACTGACCAGTGGAGAGACCATGGGGAAAATCTTCTCCCATAATCATTTATCCATGAGTATAGACTACATTAAAGTCAACCAGAATGTCTCCTGGCAGCAAGAAATTCTCTCTGCTGCAGAACTTGTCTTTGGAAACACTTCTCACTGTCTTCAGAAAACCAGGAGACTTGGAGGTGGGAGCCCTTGGAGCTGGGGGAAGGCTCATCTGACTTCTGAGGCCTTTCTCCCTCTCTCTGACTTTATGTGCTGTTCTCTCAGGCTGCTACAGCCAAAGTTCCTACAAAAATGTCCTGAAAACCACCTGATGAGGTAAATGGGAGCAATGCCCTCCACAGGGGCTGCACAGGGAGCATCCTGGGGCAGCCCTACAAAACATCCCACATGGCCTCTCCAGCAACCACTGGCTTCAGCAGAGCTTTGTGATGGACTGGGAGGGATGTGAGGCCCCTCTGTGAGCAGTGCTGAGGGCCACCAGTGGCACTGGGGCTACAGAACCACCTCCCACACTGGAAACATGGATGTGAGACAAATTCCCACTTACCTCCTGCATTCCCAGCTTGGGGTGCTCCATCTCTGAGAACCAGCTCAGTCCCCTCATCCTCAGTGGCCTCTGAGACGCCCCAGGAGTGGATGACAGCCCCTGGAAAAAGCACCACAGGCTGCAGTGAGCTGGCTGCTGTGAGCAAGATCACTCTGCTGCAGGCTCCAGCACCTCCCACACCAGGAGCAGCTGGAAAGGGGCCTGGGCACAAACCAAGGGTGACAATGTCCAGGCCATCAGTCGAGTGTGGGTCCAAGGCCAGCCACAGATGAGACCTGGGCTCCATCTGCACTTGGTACATCAAACTTGCCTGAGGGAACTGGGTGCCCCCAGCACTCAGGCAGGGAGGGCTGGAACTACATAGTCTCTGAAAGTCCCTTCCAAGCCAAACCATTCCAGGATTCCAGGATGGCCACTTGAATTTCCCTGGTTTGCTTGTGCATACATGGCAACAACCAGGAAATAGAGATAATTTTTGCTTCTATTTGAAAACATTCAGCCACACTGTTCATATAGGGCTTTGTTTCTCCTGATTCAGAAAAACTGTGCAGTGTAGAAACAACTGGTATTTGTGTGTGAGCAGGTACAACCCTTCTCCAAAAACTTAATGCCAACACTGGGCTTTTGAGAAACTCTTCTGCTTCCTTACATCTTTTTTTTTAATTGCCCCATGAGCAGCCTCTGTTCCCCCTGATGCACAACAAGGGGCCACTTCCCACTCCAAAGTACTAATGTTCACCAGACAGATCAAAGGCCTTTTTCCTTGTTTGGAGGAAGAGACAGTGACTTTGCAAAGTCTTGCTTTACAAAAGACAGCTCTGGAGCTGTCACTGCAATACCAGCTTTTGGGTGAAGGCACAGATGTGAGTGCCCTAGCTGGGTTTGGAAGGGGCTACGTGGAGATCAGGACTCTTCATGGATTGACATACATGGGAAGCTGGAAGCCCTCTCATCATGATGCAGATAAAGACCTCATTTTACATTGTAAAGAAATTAAGCCAAAAAATCCCAAAGTCATCATAGGTCTGTAGGATCTGAGTGAGCTTCTCGGAGCAAAACTTTCCTATTTCCACCTCCCCAGACCCCCATGTCCAACTGCTACTTTCAGGGCACAGGACAGAAGGGCAGCAAAAAGGGAGGTTGGCATGAGTATGACTTTTTGGTGGCAAGTTGAGAGGAGGCAAAGCAAGTGGTAGGTGCACAAGAAAATCCACCTCTGATTTCAGGGAATGTTCTGCATCTTCTGGCTCCTGGTCAGAGTCCTCCTGAGCAGAATCCTCCTGGTAGGAGTCCTCTTGAGCAGGATCCTCCTGAGCAGGATCCTCCAGGGCAGCATCCTCCTGGGCAGGACCTTCCTGAGCAGGATCCTCCAGGGCGGAATCCTCCAGGGCAGAATCCTCCAGGGCAGAATCCTCCAGGGCAGGACCCTCCAGGGCAGAATCCTCCAGGGCAGAATCCTCCTGGACAAAATCCTGCCTTGTTTCTGGGGTTTCGGTCGGCTCCTCCACGCTTACAGTCCTGGAGTATCTCCGTAGAAACACTCTCCTCTTCTTTGAAAACCGTGGCTTGAATTTAGGTGGTGAAGGGATGAACCTGGAAAATAACATAACTGTGATGGTGGGCCTGTAGTGGGGGAGAGAGGTGCCTGCAAGAGCAGCTCCTCACTGCGCTGCAGCCCCTGGCTGGGTGCTGGTGTGCTGAGCTCAGTGACAGCCACTCAGAGCCAGGCTGGAGCAGCTCCATGCTGGGAGCAGCACGGGGGTGATGATGCTCATACCTGATGGTGTTCACCTGGCTGTCTGTCAGGAATGACCAGTGGTAGTTGACAGGGAGTGGGCTGCAGTTGGTCATCTCCATATTCAACTCTTGTTCAGTGTCATTTATGATGCAGCCAAAGTCCACGGCCTTGGTGGGGAGGTGGAGATTTGGGAAGTAGACTTCCCCCCGAAGAGGGATCTTCTCCACATGAGGATGCTCCATGAAGCTCACCCTGAGAACCTTCTTTATCACCCAGCTGATCAGATTGTTCTTATAAGCTGGGTTAAAGCGGATGCAGAGATGAAGTTCCTTCCCTACACCCACTGTCAAAGGCTGCAAGGAGATGAGCAGTAATTAATCACCTGTGGGATGATGTCCCAAGGCCTGACAGCAGCAAACAGTAAATGCTCCAAGTGAGCCCAGCATGGGCTCCTCAGTTCATGGTTCATCTCTCTACAGCAGGGGTCTGACTGCAGGCACCACAGTCCAGTCCAGGATCCCTCAGGCTCCCGTTGCTGTGCTCAGCCCCAGTCCAAGGGGGTGGCTGCTGGAGAGCTGGCATGCTTTCCAGGAGACACCTTTACTGCATGGCTTGCCTCAATCTGCTTTCCCGCTCCCCTCTCCTCATGTTTTAGAGCCAGCATGGATGTTACCAATTCAGATAAGATTTTGATTCCTTCAGCAGCTCTGCTGATTCAGTTCAGGCCAATCCACTGCTGACACTACAGAATGAGCTTCTCAACTTGAGGAGCTCCCAGCAGAAGTGCAGCACCACATCCCTCCTCCTCAAACCCCACTGCACAAGCCCACAGAGGCTCACCTTGCAATTTGCAGGGAGGGGCTTCCGGTTCACATTGCAGACCAGGAAGGGCTGCTCCAAGTCCAGCACCACGCTGAATGGCAGGGAGCTGGTGTTTTTTAATGTCAGCGGCTGGTACTGCAGTTTCAGGACATCACTGGGTTTCTACAGAAACAGGAGACAAGGGAACACAACCTCAAGTGCCATAGACCTCCTTCCCTTTCCAATGCATTTCACATTTTTCAGCCCCAAAAGTGCATATATTTCTATTTACTTCCAGCCAATTTAAGAGTTACACCTTTTAATGCCAGGATGCAATGGGGTGACTTTACCTTTTCCACACGGAAAGCGATGGCTCTGGGGGACATTTGCACTGCAGGGCAGATGAAGTTGCAGATGACATCCGTTTGCAGGATCTGTTTCTTTGCTGTCTCTTTCCCCACCACAGCGTGGCACAGCAGCCGCTCCTTCACCTCCTGCACACAAAATTCCCTTGTGTCCCAGTGTGTGCTGGCAGGCCCTACACCCCACACTGCCTTGCCACCCACCCATGGGCCCCATTCCTGCCACTTGTTATTAGGGACTGAAATTAGTCTCTGCTCTCCTCAACAGCTCTCTTTTCTTTCTGTGCTGCCATCTATTTATTCTAAATATCTCTGCCCAGGGGTCCTGGAGCCAGGGAATGCATACCAGACTTAGCTGGCAGCTTCTCTGCAGAGTTTCATTTCCCCTGGAAAGAACAGTCCAGGTAGGAGAACACTCCCAGACTCTGCTAAAATCTCCCCCTCTGAGTTGCTCTCCAGGGGTGCTGCAGAACCTGGCTGTCCCTGGGACACCAGGGCTGGCTGAGAGACTGGGGCAAGCAGTGATAGAAAAGTTGACCAAAGTCAAATTGTCAATTCTGATGATCCCTGTGAACAGTTTCCTGCCTGGATGGACATTGCACTGATCATTAGAGCTAGCACACTATGTTTTCCCCCTCCAGGACTGATAACTAGAGCAGCCCTGTGCCCAGGTTTGTCTTCAGAGGAAAAGCAATGCTGCTCCCAGATGCTCCTGCTATTCCCAGGGCATTTGTTTTACTGCCTGGGTAAAGGGTTTTTCCCTCAGAAAAAGCACTTGACAGTAGTTTAATTTGCTTCCTGCCTGGGCTTCTAGCCTAAGTGCAACTTCTTTTCTCTGCTCTCCCTTTCTGCCTCAGCACATGACACAGGTAAGCCCTGTTTGCCTAAAGGAGCAGTACTTCCTTCAGTCTGTATTTTGGGATCAGCAAGTTGGGTTTATGGTAGCTAGGGAAACACAAAAGAGCCTTTACAACTGATGGTGGCCAGCAAGGAAAGCAACTGGCCTTGAAACAGTTTCTTGAAGTCACTTGCTCCTTGTGCCAGGCCAGTGTCAAGGGGCTGCAGAAGAAGCTGCAGTGGAGGGGATCTGATGGGAAGGCTCAGCCCTGGGCAGGGCCTCACCTGGACAGTGCTGGAGCAGCCTTCCAGCACCATGTCCACAGTCTGGCCCGGCCTCAGGTCCACCTGCACTGGGCACAGCTTGAACACGGGGCTGCCAGGCCTGGGCATGGGGGGAGCCCCTTTGCCCTGGGTGCCCGCGGGGGCCGGGGCCCGAGCGCTGCGGCGGAAGGTGCGGAACCCTTCCGTGCTCCAGTAGAGCCGCTGCGTGCGGCGGCCTCTGTTCGTCAGCTGGAAGTGGTAAAAGCAGCGACTAAAGCTGCAAGAGAAGAGAGATGGAAAATGTCACGGGAGCTGCTATTTCCCTGGCATCACTCAGCTTCAGCTTCACCCTGATGGCATTCCCTGACTGCGCACTCTGCAATAAAACCTCTGCCCAAAAGGCTGCCCAGGCTCAAAGCTTCAGTCCTGCCAGATCTTCCAGCTTTTCCATTTCTGTGGCTTTCCAGGATATCTTGATATTTGACATATTTCTAAATAATTCCTGTGGTTTCATGGAAACAGAGCTGGGATCTTGAGTACTGAAGATCTAGCCTGAAGGGCTATGGAAAAATTGTTCCTTGCTGAACACACAGGAGATGTGGAAGTTTCTAGAGTCTCCTACCTGAAGCAGGACTTCAAGTCGAGCTTTGGAACGAGAGGTTTGTCCGTGACAACTGTGGTGCCAATGCCCACAGCCTGGAGAGAGATGATGGTCACAGGGTTGTTCTCAATTAACACCTTCACCTTCTCCTGGAATTTCACTGTGTCATTCAGGTTAGCTACGATAGCCACGGACACCTCAGAACGTGGGGGGACCACTCCTTTGCTGGGCTCAATCCTCCAGCAGGAACGTTCCACAGCCTGCAGGAAAAGCCAAACACAAAGTTAGATGGAAGCCATGGACCTCGCTCTGCTGTGAGGTGCAGAAAACGGGAAGGCTAAAGAGATGAGTATAAAAACCATAAACGTTTAATTTCCCTAAATGTAAGCTATGGTGTCCAGCACAGCAACTCCCCAAGAGCTTATACAACCTGTATTTTACCTTCCTTTAACATACTCGGGTCATTAGCCCTGTTTTGCTCAACCCAAGGGAAGCTCCTCCTCAGGAGAAGGTAATTCCCCCTGCTGGCTCTCTTTGGAATGCTTGCCAAGGAAAGCTGTTTACTCCCTGCTGGCTTCCTGGCAGCGGAGCTGGGTGTGCACAAAGGCTTATGGCTGGAGGAAGGCAGGACTGCTCAAATCCCAGCCCAGCAGCCACACAGCTGGAGGACACTGCTGAGAGCCTGTAGAATCACTCTGCAAAGCCAGCTGAGCAAAATCCCAAATCTCCTTTCCCAAGGGGCCATCAGTGCTTCTCAACACCCCTAAAGGACTGAAGCCCTCACTCCCCACCAATCATCAGCTGTAGGGAGGTGCCCCAGGGCCCTCTGCTTTGGAAAAGTCACCTCTAAGTGCTTATAGCAGAGCAGGAAAGCAGGAAGCAGAAAGAAAACTGGACAACATGTGCTCTGTGGGCATGGCCCACTCTTCCCAAGAGCTCTTGTCATCTGCTTTCTCATGGACTTCATGGACTGAGCAAGGGAGCTGGAAGGTGCCCAAAGGAGGGGGAAAGGCCTTGCACCAGCACAGCTGTACAGACACAGCTCTGCAGGTCTGGCCCTGGCAGGAGCATGTGAAACCCAGCCTTTACACACCATGAGCACCCAGCCAAGGTGCACTGCTCCCTGCAGAGGCTGAAAGCAGAACTCCATTGTGGAGTCAGGAAAAACTGCCCTGCCAGTCCTCCACTTTCAGATAATGTTTAACTCCTAAACAGCTGGAAAAGCAGCAAGAGGAAAATTCACGCCCCTCCTCCTTGGCCCAGGAGGCTGAGCCTGAACTCTCGCACAACACCTGATGATTTATCCACAAATACAAACAAGTCCACTTGATCAGGATTGGCTTTAACCAGCTCCAGAAGTTGAACTCATCCAATACACAGAAAATCAAATCTCTTTTCAAAGCTTTTTTCAAGCCTTCCACAGATGCCCCCTCCAGCAGGGAGCACATCCCACTCAGCCCCAAGCCACGTACCCTTCCTGGCTGCTCCTCCTGCCAGAGGAGCAGCTGCAGCTCCAGCCCTGCAGCTTGTCCCCCTGTGTAACCTCCAGGAATGAAACAACCTTCTCTGCAGGTGATCTCCAGAGCCATTCTGCAGTGCTACAGAGACCACAGGCTCTGGGGGTGCACAACCCTCACAGGTGCATTTGTTTGCAACAGCACCACTGGTTTGACCCACAGGAGTTGTGAAACTTGCCTCCTCGTGAGCAGTTTGAGGGCAGATCTCACACCCTGCTTTCTGCCATTAACACAAGTCTGGCACAAACAAATGCAGATGGAATGGGGAGTCCATGGGGAAATCCATGCCCTCTTAGGAGCAAAGGGCCACAGGCTTCTCTTGATCTCAGAGCTCCAAAAACATGACTTGCACAGCTCAGTATTTTCCATAAAATAAAGAGAGAACTTGCAAACATGATCCAGACTCATTTCTGCTCCAGTCTCTCTGCAAACTATTTCACAGAGGCGTGCCTGAGATCCTGGCTCCTCTTGCTTGCACTTGGATGGAATATCTTTCTTCCACTCACACAGAACAATACAGAAACACTACATACAAAAAACAAGTCAAGGGCTGCTGGTAACCAGCACCTGTCCCTGGAAAACAGCCCCACAAACACTTACCAGCTCCACCTGGAAGGTTGCAGGAATCTCACACTGATTGGCGAGGTGGAGAGTTTTGGAACAATCCTCTAGGACTGGGATAGAGCCGAAGTTTATCTCCCTGGGATGGACATAGACAACGGGGCCCTGGCCAACGCACTCTAAACGGATTTCCTGTTCCAGGAAGAAGGTAGGAAAGGTCAAAAAAAAGATGCAACAAAGGCAGTTTTAAAAAAAACAGCCAGCTCTAAGAGCATTCCTAGATTGGGGCCAATGATGGCCTTTGGAAGTTGTCAGTGGTGCAGACTGAAACAGAAGGCCTGGAGCAAGTGTGGGGTCTGCAGAGATCCCACCTGAAAGCCACAAGCCCCCATCATCAGAGGACAAAGCACTTCTGTTTGCCCTGCTTGCTTCTTCACACCTCTTCCACATGGCTCTTTCCTTTACCTCCTGCCTGCTTCATTCAAATGCTCCGCCTTGGCCCAAAGCACCTTCCCAACTTTTGCTGCTGCACAGCCATCCTTGAACACTAAGTTCTTTACAATTCAAAAAGCTGCACTGGTGAAAGCAGCACGAGCCAGAAGCAAGGCAGGCTCTTCAGAGTGGAGATGAGGCAAGTTAGCTGCCTTCAATTTGTGCTGATGTGTAATCTTCATATATATGAGTAAGGGGCATCAATTAGTAGTTGCATCATTCAAGCAGTATTTTGTCCTTAAAAAAAAGTCTGAACTGACTTCATAGTCTGAAACTCAAAAGGATTGTTCTTGCAGAAATGGCACAGATGGTGGGACAAGGAAAATGGATCCCTTTGCTAAACTACCTGCTCACACCAGTGGAAACCAGGACAATTTATTCAGTCTTGTTGTATTTCACTGGTCCTAAATACCCCAACTCTTACACAAGAATTAAATGCATACAACTCACAACACGAACAAGATTCGCTGGAGGGCTTGGAGTATGATTTAACCACAGAAGAAACCAGCCTCTATGATGTAAAACCTTTTGTGATGTCTGACTTGAGGGAATGGCATTGACAGCTGCCAGAATTACCTTCAGTCAGAAGGAGCAGCATCCAGAAATGCACATCCCTTTGGGACATGCATGCCTGTGCAAAGAAGAGCCAGAAACTATGTACCATGGCTGGTACCTCAAGAATAAGGAACTAAAGCCCTGCATGATGAGGGATCTTGTATTCCTCTGGGAGAAGGGAGGCCCAGGGGGCTGCAGCCTGGCTCATACTGCCCAAGGCTCCCTGGAGGAAGAAGCTGGAGGGAGGAGCTGTGCCTCACCAGCTGGCTTTGCTTCTAGGTGACAATGGGATAGAAGCAGCAGAGGCAGGGTGGAGCCCTTTGGAGATGAGCAGAGTAGCACCTGGAGGATGCCTGACCCAGCTTCAGTTGGGGTGTGACAATGGGACAGATCCTCACTGAGGAAAAGGCTTATAAAAACACACAAGCCCTTCATCTACAGGATTCTTAAAAGGGACAAGAGCAGTCCTGCTCAGCAGTGTCACAGGCAGTGTGACACACAGGAGGGAGAATAAAAGCAGACAGCAGCTTTGTCTTCAGTGTTGCTGCTACACACACACATCCACATCCTGCAGCACTGCTGCCTTTGTGGGGTGCTCATGGCACAAAGCAGACTGTGGAGGGATGAAGAGCATCCATGTCTGGCAGACTGGGCCTGTATTTTGTAGTCACTTGCTGTTATGATATGTGCCTCTTTTAGGAGCTCTTTTAGAATCTTCTTTACAATCCTTAGAATCTTCTTCAGAATCTTCAGAGTCCTCTTTTAGGAGGCTTTAGTTCGGGAAATTGCTTGCCTTATCCATTTCCAAACTTGGTGGAAAAAACAAGCAAAGCCTGTGCTCCAGATGCAAGTTGTGTGGGCATTCATTTGGTTTTGGCTGGGCTTTTCTTGAGGAGATATGCTGGGTATTTCTCAGGCCTGAGGGACCTGGCTTTCAGAGAAGCCTCAGTCCAGCTCTGCACAAAACATTCCTTTAGCAAACAGTGCTTGCTTTAGCAGGATTCAGGGATGTGATGCTGAACAGCTGTAATGAAGCAGCACTTGTGTTCATCTGATAACATGGTAGAGTATG
The DNA here is from genome assembly GCF_028551555.1 of Melozone crissalis. Classification (NCBI taxonomy): domain Eukaryota; kingdom Metazoa; phylum Chordata; class Aves; order Passeriformes; family Passerellidae; genus Melozone; species Melozone crissalis. The sequence goes on along the minus strand of NW_026535785.1, from coordinate 16,560,198 downwards.
AGACCCAGGGACTGGTTTGGGTCTCAGCCTGGGCTTGTTATCCCGTCTCCCAGATTTGTAACTCTATGCTGGGTCAGGCACTCAGATTGCCACCTGTGAGGCTTCCACTCTTCCTCTTTCCTAGGCATGAGCTGCTGCTTGTGCCACCAGTCCCCTCTGTCCTTGTCCACACCAGCCATAAATCACAAGCTCCTGGAAGAATCCCTGTGCAGTTTAACCCCACTGGGAGGAGTTGCTCAAGGCACACAAGTCCCCTTGCTCTCACCAGTGGGGATTCTGGTCTTCCAAACATGGCCAGCTTGGCAGTGAGGCTGCACTTTCCCAGCAACTGGGCCTGGAGTGTAATTGGGATCTGCACCGAGCTGTGAGCCTCGATAATCCCAGAGGGTGCAAGGCTGTAGTACCACGCAGCAGCCTCCTCCTTGTGTTCCTGGCAGGGACAGAATCAAAGGCATCTTCAGAACTGAGGAAACTTTAAACTCCTTAACCTCTACCACAAGTGCAACTCCCACACGCTCGTAAAAATTCTCAGGAGAAAGCAAGAAGGCAAAAACCAAGATGCAAGGTGTAGGTGCTCAGCATCCCCAGGGGTCCAAAAGCTGCTGCATCCACAAACACTCCCTTGGCTGCTGACAGCTTCCTTGCATCAGATTTTCACAGCCCTCGAAGCTCTGCCACTTGAAAACTAGTCAAGGACTAGACTCTAAACACCTTCCTCAAGATGTTAAACTGCTTCCTAAAGTTTGTATTTAGGTTCCTGTTCTCAGAAAACCTTTAGCTTTGAATAGAAACCAGCAAGGTCTTATCCAAACCCATTTATTCCCCTAATAACCCCCCCAGTAACATTTGAGGGGAGGAGATGGATGCAAGGCCAAACCTGAGGGAGAAGACAGTAGCAGCCAGGGAAGTCACTGTCATTCACCAGGGTCACCTTCTCATCATAGAGCACCTTCAAGCAGCAGTGCCCCAGTTCCACGACAGGGTTGAGCACTCGCAGTGTAGGAACGATGCACCTGGGCAAAGAAATGACCCCAGGGGAATGAGAGACACTGGGAGCATGGAGAACTTTTGTCCTCCAAGAGCATACAAGGGAGTGTAAGGTATTTGCAAATCTAACAGAGTAGAGTAGTAGAGCAGTCCTACAGTAGTCCAGAGCTGTCTTAGCAGTGTTGCCCCTTCTCTGCCCAAGGATACTTGCAAGGGCTCCTGTAACAGTGCCAGTGGTCCCTGAGCTCTGGGGGAGCCTTTCCAGTGAGGACCAGTGCCCACCAAGGCTCAAGGAACACAAGACTCCAGTGTATCAGTGATAATGACTCCCTTTTCTCCTCCAGCACTGTTGTCCTGCCTGAAAACTGAATCATCTCTTCCAGCGGTGGAGGGCACAAGGCCCACAGTGCAGCTGATCAACTTCTTCCAGTTCCTAGAGCTCCCTCAATTCCTTCCCCCATGGATCTCTACACTGACTGTCCCCATTTGTGCTTGCTTTACAAAAGGGCAGCCCAGGCACTGACTGGATGGCTCTGCCTGGGAGAGGGAACAGCACCAGGGAACTGCATCCCTCTTGGCACTAAACTGACACCCACAGCAGCACAGCAGGGTGAAATTCTGCTGCAGCAAGAACAACTTTTGGTCTCAGCTCTGAGAACATGACTCAATAGAGCCAGAGGGAAGCAGTGAAAGCTGAGGTGACCTGCCACATCAAGGACTACAGTCCTCTTTGTAAGGCCTTTTGCTCTCCCCACTCCTGCCTGGAGCCTCTTCCCCACTGCACATGTACTGCTGAAGGGACCCAGACCCCAGCTCTCAGCAGGCTGCTCACTGTGTTCCAAACCACTGCTGCAGGGTGGTCACAAGCCAGCATAAGTTCACCACTTGCAGGAAGAAGGGCAGGCAAGCCTTTGGAAATTTGTTCCAGCTCAAGCACCAAAGCCCAGGCCAACAATTAATGTTATTCCTTCTCCCTTTAGAAAAAGGCCTAGGGCCATGGCTGGCTGTGAGCAGGGGGGTATCTCACTAAGGGCTGCTTTCCTGGCACTGTTCTCATGTCTAGATGGGCAGATCCAGCTCATGAAGCAGCACTGCTCCTTTGGAGCTGCAGCCAGGCAGTGTGCTGGTGCTGGATGCACGAGCAAAGACAAGCAGGTGCAGGAAAGGTGTTGGTACCTGGCTGTGAGGGGCAGTGCAAACACCTTCCTGCCAACATCTTCCGCGTCCAGCACCAGCTCCAGATTGTAGTCCCCAACAGTGTTGGGACACAGGGTGACCTGGCAGAAAAGAAATGAAGTGCAGCAAGTATTTGCTAACTCCCAAAATTCTCATTACCCATGTGTGCTGTCCTCCAGCTCTTGTTCCATGGTAGACAAAGGGAGAATTGTCCTTTAATTCTTCTGCTGGTCCATAAGTAGAGCAGCAGTCTTTGAGAGTAAAAAAAGCCCTCTGGCAATATGAGATTTGCTAAAGGGACTAATTTTTCACCTGACTACAATGACATAAATGCAGAAGAAGTCTGTTGTCTTGAATGGAACAAGTCCAGCCTTATAGCAGGAAGCTGAGGGCAGAGTGTGGCCCAGCACATGCTGGGCAGTTTGTGGCTGCAGAGTATTTTCTGTCCCCACTGAAGATTCCTGCAGTGAATACAACTCATCTGCTGCCCAGGAGATGAGAAACAAGACCAGGAAGAAAAGAAAACTGCTTTCCACAATGATATCTCTCTCTTTAACAGCAACTTTCTGTTTTCATCCTTCCTCTGCCCACTTGCAATCAAATAAATTGTTCTCAAAAACACAAGAATGGCTTCAGGACTTGACCATATGGTATTGATCTCAGTGCAGGATTTTGGAAACAAAACAGTGCTCCCTGAGGAACATCCTGGGTAACCCAGCTAGCAGAGGCCTCCCAGCAGTGCAGATCTCTCACTCCCAGGATGCTCAAAGCTGGCACCAGAGCTAAAGCCCTCCCACACTCCAGTGAAGCCTCAGCCCCAGCAGCTGGACTCTTCCCATACCTTGATATCCTGGGATCCCAGGGCACGGACGGTCCCGCTGGGGGGATTGATGGTAAATTCCTGTGGCTTTATCAGAACTTGAACTTCCTTCCTCCACAACTGGCTGCTGGGTTTTCCTATCTGAGTAGTGCTGCTAACACTGGGCACTCCCAAGCCATCCCCAGGAATGTAGAGGGAGAAGCCCATGGGTGTCAGGGAGGTGTTAAACAGGCAACACTTCAAGGTGTGAGGAAAACCTAAGAAAATGACACAAATCCCCATTTAGGCATCAATACCTCGTGATTCCTGGTGTGAATATCCTGCTGGTAGGATAAAACTGTGCTTGGATTTTACTTCTTTGTTATCTGAACTACAGCTCATTGTAGTGGATCTACGGCTTGGCTGGCCAGCTATGTGTGGAGCAGACATCTCCCAGCCTGCTTACCAAGAGTCATTTAAACCCAGATGGGGAGGAAAAACCAACTGCAGGCACAGCCCAGGGCTTCTCCATGCCCATCAACAGTGACTGCAGCAGGGAGGCAGGAGAGGCACAAAAAGGATGTCACGCTCTCAAATGCCACTGAGGTAACACATGCAGACAACATTCAGCAGCACAGTTTAAAGAAACAAAGATAAAAGAGCTGCCCCCAGCTGAAGAAACCTTAGGAATGAAATCAGATTAAGCAGGATGAATCTATTACAGAACCATATTCCTGCCTGGTGCCTTTCGTTATTGTGCCACTTACTAAAAGGGAAACAAGAAGTGGCCAAACAGTGATGCTGACTTTTTATTCCTTTGGTCCTGTTGGATCTCATGATGGCAAAAGGGTACCTGAGGCACCAGCAGCCCTGGAATGAACACCCTGAAGAGGCTGTGGTGGAGGAACACGAGTGATGAATGCTCTTATGTTCAAGGGCTCCATTTCAGCACCACAGCAAGCTCTGACACTGTGGTGCCAGCCCAGGGCACACTCACCAAAGGCGATGTCACCGAAGTGCAGGGCGGGCACATCAAAATGGAAAGTGGGTCCCATCACAGAGCCCCTGCAGGGACAAAGGCAGGGAGGCAGTGCCTCTGTTAAAGGCAATCACAAAGGGTTCGGGTGTCCTTAGGGAGAGGGTGGATAAATGCTGCTGTCAGAGCCACCCTGGGTTTCAAATCACCCCAGCACCCTGTGCTCAGCACAGCACCCACGGGGGCAGGAGGCAGCCAAAGCAAAGTGCTCAGCAGCTGACAGATGCCCCAGTCCTTGGCACAGTTCCTGCTGCACAGTTCCTGACTCCCACATCAGCCCTTTGCTGGCTGTGCAAAGGAGGCACCAGAGCCCTCTGTGCACAGGAGCTGGGAGCACAGCTTGTCCCCACAGCATGGCTGGGAGAGGGGAGCTGAGGCTGCTGCTGCCCATCTGGCAGGGATTATGAACAGGAGTTTTTACAAACACTTCTGCTGCTGCAGAATCACCCAGGCTGGTCCATCTCAAAGCCCTGCGGGCCTTGCTTGGTGTTCAGGTGGGACATCCCAGAGCAGCTGCTGCCCAAAGCTGATCCATCCCACTGCCTGCAACAGCCTAAGCAGGAGCCATCCCCGCAGGGAGGAGTCATTGCAGCTCCTGGGTACCACACAGGGCAGCAGGCAGCCTCACGCTAAAGGGATGCCAGAGCCAGAGCCACCTCAGGCAACACCTTTTTTCTCTGCTCCACCACAAAATGAGGCAGATGGAAGATGATTACCCAGAGACAGCTACAGATGTGCCCAACAAGCTCCCAAAGCCCTCCTCACCTGACAGTGAAGATCACAGGCTTAGGGGATTCAGCCACATGGAAGCAGAATTGTTCCTCAAACTCCCCCCGGATGGTGGGACAGAAGGAGACCCGGATGGCCTGGAGCTTCTCTGGTGCCACGATGCCCTCCTGGGGCAGGAAGGTGAAGCAGGAGCCCATGGCTGTGGTTGGAGGGATGAGTTTGAAGGGAGCCTCAATAGGCCCCTTGTTGATCAGGTATGCCTGCAGCAGCAGAAAAGCAAAGTGGAAATACATGAGGAATGTTCCTTTCCTACAGAAGTCTGAGTCACTTTCAGATTAAACTATTAACACCAGTAAAAGACAGAAGATGCCTTGTGCTGCTGCATGGCAGAAGCCAAAAATACAACTGTGAAATACAGCTTTGTATAGCTTTGGGTGTTTCATTCAAAGCAGTGATAACTTCACATAACCAGAGCCCCTCTGGGGTTTTCCCACTGGCAGAGACAGTCCAGTTTGACCTGCAGCACAGAGGGGCTGCTCAGCATCACCCAGTTCATTCACACCTGGCCCTAAGAGCAGCACTGGGCATCACAGCATTACAGTGACATCACCACAGAGATTTCAAACGTGTCCAACCCCACCATGGGCAGGGCACGTTCAGCTTCCATTGCAGCCCAACCTGTTTACAGCAGGAGTGGGAGAAACCAGAAGCAAAGATGTAGGAAGTTCCTTGGCTTCCTGCCCAGAAACACTTTGCTCTTTCTAGAGCCAGAGGTACATCATGGCTGAAGTGTGGTGAGGGGCTGGTCAGCAAGGGAAAGCACTGCCAAGGGCTTTGACCAGCGCTGAGCCAGGAGGGTGGATGGTTTTCCTCTGACTCCCACGAATATGCAGGAGGGACATGGCTGAAAACTGTTTGCAATGGACTTGAACTCAAATGCAGCCAGTTTGTTCCAGCTGCTTTTGGACAGCCTGAGCACAAAGGTGATTTGTGTCTGGGACTGGAACAAAAGCCTCTGAACATGCAGCTTTTTGACCCAGTGTTGGTTTCATGTGCCAAGTGGTTTTGCAGGAAGCCTCCCAGCTGACCTCCAAAGAAGGCTGCCCAAAAGCAGGGCCTGGGGTCTCACGAACAACAGACACACCTTTCTGACCCCATCCAAAAGATCCAGATTCCAAGAAATCCCCCCAAAATTGACTAGCATCACAACTACCCAAGTTGCCAGGAATTCTACAGGTCCACAAGGCTCACTGCTACCCTAGGAGCCAGCAGGACCCACCCCAACCCTGCTGCTTACCTCATATCTGTGGGTTACTCTGACAAAAACCTCCCCAATGTTCAGTTCCTCAAAGTGGAAATGGACCCGGGGCCCGAGGCCTTCCCCCATGAGGAGCAGGGGCAGCCTGTTCTCACGGCCTGGGGAGAGATTTCTATTTCAGTACAGGAATTCCTTCTGCTCTCCTGCATTTTCCAGACTGCCTTAGTGCTAGTCCCTGACTCTGTGCTGCATGGGACCAGCTCCTGATGTCCCAGGAGCAGATATGGACCCTTCCCTTCCCTCAGGAGATGCATCCATACATGCATAGACACCATCCTTTCTTCTACCCTTATGTTGAGTGTGGAACTTTAGGAAATGCCAGAAATTTTGTTCTTCCTCCTTCTGAGTGCACCTCAGAGTGTTTTCCCCAAGGGAGGAGAAGCAGACTAAATACAGGCAGCATTCAGAACAGCTGAGAGGGGAAAAAATCAAAATAGAGGAGATGCCCTGGAAGCTGCAGGGACAGTGGGCATGTGCCAGCAGTGCCCTGCTGAGCACAGACCCTCCCCAGCCATGGCACAGGAGCCCAGTGATCTGGGGGAGTGTTTGCAGCTGCCTTCACTGCAGAGAGGGGCAGGGGAAGGAGCCATACCTGAGATGTCACAGTAAACTGTTCGCTCATAGACCTGGGCTGCCTGGGGCGTGAAGAACACGCTGATCTCAGCCGAGCACTTCGGCATGATCTCACCCTCCTAAAGCAGAAGGACACAGCAAAACCTTTATCTTCAGACACCACAATTCTTGTTTTCAACCACAGTCCTGTAAGCTGTTATCTAGAGCATCAGTGACAAGCAAGGAGTGAGTAACACTCATCAATAACACTGAGAACAGAGTTTGGAAGCTTTAGTCAGGCTCCTGCTGCCTGCCAGGAGCCCACAGGGCAGAAATGCTTTTTGCAACCAGCTCTCTGACCTCACCAGAATCCCAATGACTTCTCTCTTGGCGCACAAAGCCAGCTGAGGCAGGGATCAGTCAAGTGACCTTACTCAGGGATGAGGAGCAAGAGGAAGGAGAGAAGCAGGAAGGGAGGTTCTCAGCCATCATTTACCTTTGGCTCAAGGGAGAAAATGTCATCATCTAACAGCATGGGATCTCCTCTGATCTTTGCTATCTCACTCTGGAAGGTGTGGTTGAGAAGAGCAAGGCGTTCTCGGCAAGTGATGCCCACTTCACGCTCCTTCAGAAAACTATACAACTTGTGCCTTTGCTGCTGGTATATCCTGTGATACTGCCTGCAGGCATAGGAAAGACAAACCCAGCAGGTTGTTTAATAAGCCACGTCTTTGCAGAGAGAAGTGGAAGTGCAGGAGCAGCTCCACAGCAAAGGGCTGACCCTGAGCCATGGGGTCCCAAATGGATCAGAGGGTCACTTGTTCCCTCCACACTTGCAAGCTCAGGAGAGCTTTCCAAAGCCAGCAGCCCTCAACAGAGCCTTCTGGCTCAAAGCCTCTGCCACAGCTGAGGGAGAATCCACCAGCCACCTCAGGCAGCTTTTCCTGATACACAACTGCTTGGGGGAGGCAGGAGAGATGGGCTGGTTTACTTACCCAAAGCCATTTAAAAGCACCAGTACCTCCTGAAGCCATATGTTAGTTTTACCCTTGGGCAAGGAATGTCTCTGAAATGGATCTTTCAAACCCACCTCAGCCTCAGCTGCTCCTCCTGTTCCTCAGTATCCACAGCCTTCCACTGGAAGCGGGCTGTGATGTCGCTGCGGTTGTGGATGACCACAGTTGCGCTGTTTGACATGGTGATGTACGTCTTCTCCAGGGTCGCAGTATTCCTGTCCAGCTCGATGTGGGCATCCACAGCTCTGGCATGAAGGCTTGTGTGGGTGTCTTCACCTGGAACAAAGCAGAGGGGAGTCTTTTCTCACCTCACTGGCTGATGGAAGCACAAGGAACAGAGCACACCACAGGCAGCAGAAGAAAGTGTCACAGCTTTTAGCTGAACGAGCAGTTCCATGGATCAGTCCATGGATCACAAGCTGAGAGCTGCATGTGCACAGCATGACGCTGTCCTGACAACCTGCCAGCATTTCACCCTCTAGAACAGACCCCTACCAAGGCTCCCTCATTTCCAGAGCTTTCAAAGCTTCATTATTCCCAGCCAGCTCCTGGGATGCATCTGGGCTCAGACTTCAAGCTCACCATTCCTGTTGCAGGTGAGCGTTACCCAGGCGAGATGCAAACAACAAATACCAGACATGCTCTCTAGAAATGGCATTTACATGGAGCTCTACAAGGATCAAGATGACAAACTACATGACTACAAACCAGATGACTAGAAAATGAACCCTATGAAAAGTATCATCATCTCCCTCTTGAAACCCACGGCCACACCAGCCTTTCTGCTTAGAACAGGCTCTGCTCTGAGGGATGCACAGAGTGCCCTGTGCACTGCCCAGCACTCACCTGTGTCATAGTGCACAACAAGGGACCTGGAATGGTCACCAGTCTTCAGTGGCTGAAATTCCACTGCCACCTCCACGGCATCACCAACATCCAGAGTTCCCATGGCCGGAGTGACAGAGAAAGGGCTGCAACACAGAGACAGTAGGACTCTTGGTGGAGATTTGGGGACGTTAACCCTTTTGCAGTCCAGTTGTGCTCACTTGTGCAAGCAAAGAGCAAACCAACCACAGTCAGCAGAAGACAGAACAGACAGGGTCAGAAACAGCCACTGACTCTAGTGTGAGGAGATCCAGCCCTCACAAGATCCTGTGGGATGAAATGACCTCATCTCCCCCATACTCTGTATCCAGCTCTCTGCAATGAGGCTCAAGGGTCATTTGCATCTTGCTTACTCTCATCAGATATCAGCTCCCCTTACTGACAGAGCTGGGCAAAAGTTATGGCCATGGATACCAAGGACCAAGTACTCCTAACATAATTTAGAAACAGAGCTGACCAGTGAGCAAAGCTGGCAATTTTGTGACCAAGTCTCTCAAAGCACCATTCACCTGCACTTTTGGTAGATGCTGTATGCAAGGAGGCTGCAATCTGTTTCAAGTCCCATGGTACAGTTATCTGCTTCAGCCAAACGTTCTTTTGTCCACTGGTGTCTTAAATGCCATTATTAAATGATTTGATTTTGGGAGAATTGATCTCATTAAAAGCTGCCTCCCTCACCAAGGAAGACAGAAAAATTACTGCTAATTGAATTGCCTCATGTGTCCACTAACACTTACTGCAGGAAGAAACCCAAATATGATCTCATCTTAACATCTATTACTTTCAAGTGATGGTCAGTTAATGCTGACGTCTAACAGCATTAACTGTTCTAATAAATTCAGTCTGTTAGGTTACAGCAGCTCCAGCTCTGTGCTGAAAAATTCTGTCCAGAGTCAGCAGCTCACAAGCTCCATCTTTCCCTCTGTCACTGCATCTAGGCTCTATTTCATCTACTTCAAGATTTAATTCCTGAAGTTCAGAAACTCTTTAAATCCCTATCAAGCAGGATCCAACATGCTCTGTAGCACTCAACAGAACTGCTGGCAAGCACATTGTAAAGGGATACCAGACGTTATTGAGGATTTATTTTGGTGGTGACAAAACAAGATCTGGAAATCCCAGAGAAAAACCGTGCATGGATTTACAAGTTCCTGCCTACACGTTTGCCCAGTCCAAAGCAGCAGCCTGTTTGAGCAGCATCTGAGGAGCCTGGATTGGAGCTGCCAATAGCTCTGACAGGCTTTGGTGGAAACTCCTCTTGGACCCTCCTGTTTCACAGCAGAAAAGTCAATTTGCCTTTTGACCTCTGTTTTGCCAGAGAAAAAAAAAATCAAAGCCACTCAGCTGCCTGAGGTTAGACAGCAGGTCTGTGCTGCATTCCTGACCTCAGCTCCTACACCAAGACCTCTGGGATCACACAACCCTCAACACACCACCAGCCAACTGAACTGGTTTCCTTGCAGGTACGGTGTCAAAAATGCATTACCCTCTCCAGTTCAGCCAACAGGAGAAACAGTGATTGTCTTCTGAGACTGGCAGGAACAGCACAGGCTGCCCACAGCACAGCTCATGTTGGGCATCTGATGCAGGGACCACTGGAAAGCCATGTGCCTGTGGCCTCCCAGAGAATGGGTCTATTTGGCTGACAGTTGTGAGTAAGCATTTCAGAAGCTGCTTGTGCTCAGGAGGGTGCAAGCCAGCTACCAACATGTTCCAGCACCCTCCAGGAAATCTGAGACAGAGAAAGCTCAAAGGCTGCATCCTGCTAAGAACACTGAAAGCAAAACACGTTGCCATCCATCCTGCTCACTTCCAGCCAGGGCTGCAGGGCAGCAGCTCTGATGCTCTGGTTCCTTTTGCTGCTCTTTCCCAACTCTACCATCACCCTAAGGTGACAGATATCCTTTGCACAAGGACAGATGAGCTGCCTCACCTCTGGGTGCTGAGCTCGTAACAAGCAGGCCGGTTTCCAACATTGTGAACCAGCAGAGTCTTCTGGGTGCTGTACTTGACCGGACAGGTGGAGAAGTCCAGCTGGTCAGGAAAGTCCAGGATGGCTCGAGCACCAATGGCCCAAACTGGTACAATGAACTCTTCACTTTCAGTGGTGCAGAGGAGCTGGTGGAAATAATCCTGTGGCAAAAGAAACTGTCTCAGCACAGAGCCTTTATCTCCATCTTTAGCATGGGCAAAGAGTATCTCTCAGTTCTAGATCCTCTGAAACCAGAACAAGTCCTCAAAAGTCAGGCCAGATGCCCTGAATCCAGCCTTGCAGGTCCAGTTTCCACTGAAAACAGCAACCTCTTGGGCCCTCGAGACTGACCTTTTTCTGCCCAGGGGTGAAGAGGATGCGGACAGTGGTGTAGAGGCCCGGTGGCACCTTGCGGCACGCGTCATTGGGGCCCACCAGCTGGAAATAAGGTGAGCTCTTCAAGGTGACCTTCACCAAGTGAGGAACCTGCAGGACAGACATGGAATGATGGTTTTGCCACTTGTGATGGCACAGGTGGACATGCCCTGGTGCCATCCTTAACCACCCTTCTCTGCTCTCCTCTTCCAGCACAGTGTTAAACCTCCAGTCCCAGCACTCACCTTGTCCCTGTTCCTCAGAACCAGCGGCACTTCACAGACCTCACCGGGGCTGTAGTTCTGAAACACCACCTCTGGTGGGCAAGGCTGAAACGAGCGCTGCTCTGGGACAGCTGCTGAGAACTGCAGGGAGAGGCCAGAGAGAGCAGAGACAGGTTCAGCTGCTGGGAGGAAGATTCTGCTCTGATCCCCAGTGAAGTGCAGACTCCGGGTGAGCACATCTGCCCAGCCCACACTGGGCAAACAGTGGCTCCTCCACCTCTGCCCTGGGCTGACCAAAAGCTCCTGGACCAGGCTGAGCAGGCTCAAGCCAAGCTGCTCTTCTGGCATCCTCCTCAATTATCACATCAAACAGCAAGGGCAGGGAAAGGCTACCTTGTGATGGGAGGTCCCAGGCTTGTCTTGAGGCTGGACAACCTGAGGCAGACTCAGCTTCTTAGCTCTGGCCAGCCTCTGCTTGGTGCTGAGAGACATCTCCTTCTGGAAGGCAGAGGGAGTCAGCTGGAAGGCAAAAAAACAGCAAGAGTCTCAGAAATGCTCTTGCTCATGGAGGCTTTTCTTGTTCACTTACTACTGATGAATGATTTGTGATCACAGCCACTAGCACAGTTCTGGAAGCCCTGGAAGTTTCCTGCGGAAATACTTAGCACCAATGAGTTAATAATACAGAGTGGAATACACATACTCCAGCCACATGGCTGTGTCCCATGAGTCTCTCTGTGATTTGATGGGACATGGTTGGGGATTTCTGCCCTTTGGGCATTTGTTTCCTCTTACTTTTCCCTGGATTGAGGCAGTGACCTTTCAGAGAGTGGGGAGGAGCTCTCAGAACTGCCCAAACTCCATCTCTGCACAACACTCAAAACTCACAGCCAGGAGATAGCACTGCTGGCTGAGTCCAAGGGAAGCAAGCAAGAAAAGCTGTACCAAGAGTGAGGTGCACAGGAATGTGTCCAAGTTTTAGCTCACTCTGTCAATTAGCATTGGTTTTCTCTGTCTGGGCTGACAGAGCCCTGGACAGAAGAAAACAGAGGGATCTCCTTGGCAGAGCCTCAGCAGTGGGGCATCTTCAGCCAAGTGAGCTGCAGACAGCAAGGGACCTTTGTGGCCCTGGCTCCATCCAGCGCTGCCTGCAGGGCTGCATCTGTGCCCACCCAGGAGCTGGGAGAGAACAGCTGCCTTGGGAGCTCTTCCAGCTGGGACCAGCCGTGGCTCTCAAGGCTTTGGGCAGAGTTTGAGCTTTCCCCCTCACATGCCCAGGTGCCCAAGGGCAGGATGGTCAGAGCAGCACAGGTGAGTGCCCAGCCTGACAGAAGGAATGGCTGTGGCAAAGGGGAATGAAAGAAGCCCATGCTCAGGGCTTCAGCTGTACATTGGTTTCACTTGGCTCTGCTGGCACAGCCAGGCAAGGCGCTGGGCTGTCCCTGACACATCCCACAGTGTTCCCTACTGCACCAGGACAGCCCCCAGCAACAGGAGCACGGCACAAAGGGCTGGGGAGGGGCTCTGCAGCTTCACAGCACTGCTGGACAACAGGGGCAGGGAGAGCAGGGACAGCAGGGCAGTTTCCAGCCTTAACACAGCCCCAGGGGCTACTCACAGAATCAGCCTTCAGTCTTTCCCTGAGCAAAATACGAGGTGTTGGTGTCTTTGGCACTCCAGAAGCCATTGAGAAGGGATGATGTCACAGAGGAGTGACAACGCCTCAACAGAACTGGAAGGAACAACAAGGGAACTCTGAAAATCCAGAACCCAATTCATGGCAGACTCAAGGGATGTACTGGTGCTAAAGGTTTTATATGATTTGAAAGCAGCTAAGTGCTCATTAGGCAGAAGTAGCTAGTGTTGTTAGGCCTCAAGTTGGACTTTATTGCAACTATATGGGTACCTTGGCAATTTAAAGATTGATTGTACTGAAACCTGGAGCTAAAATGCTGAACATTAATAATGCTTAGAACAAACAAAACTGTAGCTTAAATATTATTTAAAAACATCTTGAATGGACTTTCTCTTCTTTAGGCTAAATGACCTCTGCTCTCTCAGCTGCTCCTCACAGGACTTGTGAGAGACTAGAATGTTATGGCTAATGCCTTAAATATTGCTATAAAGGACTTTTTGCCCATTGTGACAGAATTGAATAAAGAAGCTGAGACCCCCCCAAATGCACCCTTCCCTGAAAATGCCTCCTGACTGGAACTTGGCACTGGGAGTTAAGCTGCCTAAGGGAACTTGAGGCAAAATAAATGTGACACTATTGTCCTGTTAGCTCAGGTCTGGGGAGAAGTGAACAAGGCTGAGGGAGAAAAATATATCCCCACTAAAGTCAAATCCAGCAGCTGTCCTGAAAATCAGCTCTCTCTGCCTTCAGGCTGGGGGAGTCATAGCCACAGACTCGTCTGCTGAGGCCAGGTTTGCACACAAACTTCCCATCAACAGAGGGGGAAGGAGGAAATTTTGGGGGTGAAACACAACCTCTGGTAAGGGGCAGTGGACACCCATCCTCCCTCAGACAAACTGGCTCAGCTCTAAAACCCCCCAGCCCCAGAAGGCCACATCCAGGGGACATTCCCATGAGGGGCAGCTGAGGGGGTGTCATAACCCAGCAAAGACCTCCAAAGTGCCCCCAGAGCCATTCCTGAGGCCTTGCACCAGATGACTGCATGGCATGCAGAGAAACACAACAGATCTGAAAATCCACAACCCAATTCATGGCAGACTCAAAGGACATACTGGTGCTAAAGATTTTATATTATTAGAGAGTAGTATAAGAGACAGAGCCAAACTTGCCCCATCCCAGGGAGGTACCTGGGCAGTCCCACCTTGCCAAATCTGCATTAATCCATTGGAGTCTCAGATTTTGTGAGACCTCACCACAAAGAAGACCAGAAGAGGACTGAATGGGATGGGACGGGATCCATGGAATGGTGATATTTTCTACTAAATCTGTCTCTGTCACTCTATTCCCTCCTTCCCAGCTCCCTTCCCCCCCCCCCCCCCCTTTTCTATTTCTTTCTCCCTCTCTCTTCCTCACATTTACTGTTCCATAAAATCCAAACTATTGACTTTGGCACATGGTCTCGTTTTGCACCTTAATCCAGGGGCATCTCCTTAATAATTTTAATAACCAGATTCATAACAACCCACTGAAACTTGAACATAACTCATTCACCTATAAGTAGTTTAAATACATACTATAGGAAAAAATGTATAGACTAGTATATTTAGGAAATGTTGCATTTTTTCGGTGAGAAAAAAGCACCATCAGCAGACCATGTATTGTTCATCCCCTCAGCTGTACATGCCACCGCACTGAAGACTGGCATTATCCCATCCTTTATTTCCCTTTGGCATTCTCTTTCAGAGCACAGATGTGACAAAACCAGAAAGTACAACTTGAGTCAATCTTTACCTTCAAACGAAATTCAGGACTCTCTGGCAGAAACCAAGGTTCTGCAAGTTTAGGAGTCCCTCGCAGAGCAATGTTTTGCGTGTTGTCGCTCACAGACAGCACTGTTCCGCGAACAACTCCGCTGGCAGTGGCCGAGTGCCGCAGGCTGAGCGCACCGGGTGCGAATGAGCATCAGGGCGGCTGCGGGCGCTGAGGCCGCGGCGCCGTCACAGACGCTGAGGGCCCGAGCGCGGTTACCGGGCAACCGCGGCACCGAGCCTGGGGCCGGGCCGGGCCGCGCTGCTGTGCGCAGGACATTGGCACTTTGGCTGCTGACTTGACTTTAGTGCTTTCTGCAGAGTCTTTCTGTATTTATGAAAGTTTAAAATGTGGTGATAAAGACACCTTTGGCAGGTCTATACCCTGCTCTTTGTATAGCACTAGGATGCTACCCTGGCTGGAGCCCCAGCAGGGGCTGAGGGAGCTGGGAAGGGGCTCAGCCTGGAGCAAAGGAGGCTCAGGGGGCCCTTGTGGCTCTGCACAACTCCCTGCCAGGAGGGGACAGCCGGAGGGTCGGGCTGTGCTCCCAGGAACAGGGACAGGAGCAGAGGGAACGGCCTCAGGCTGGGCTCAGGGTGGGCACCAGCAGGGATTTGCCCATGGAAAGGCTGCTCAGGCCTTGGCAGGGGCTGCCCAGGGAGCTTTGGAGTGCCCATCCCTGCAGGTGGCCCAGGAAGGGCTGGAGGTGGCACTCAGGGCTCTGGGCTGGGGACAAGGTGGGCATCGGGCACAGCTGGGACTCCATGGTCTCAGGGAGCTTTCCCAACCTTGATGATTCTATGATTCTATGATTCTATGAAGGAATGATTCAAAACAGATTTTAACTCTAAATCTATCATACACAAAAATTACAAAGGTCAAAATTCACCTAAAAGAAATTTAAGATTATTCTTTAAGATTGAAATAATCATATGTCAAAGTTGCATACAACATTGTTACATACAATATTGTAAAGCCATATAAAATAAAAGCCTTGTTACCCTTGTAAAATTATGGCTCGGGCCTGCTGCTTCAGCTAAGTACAGCTAACAGCTAGCCTGACAAGTTCCTGTGAGAAAGGAATTTGCACCTGTGAGAAGAAAGACTTCTACCCACATCTTCTATCCAGGAGACGTTAATGGGAGGAAAGGTTTTCACTAAGATGTACTTTAGCAACTACTAACCAATGAACCGAACTGCAGTAAATTACCAACCAATTAAAATGAAAGACAATGCCTTTAGAAAACCATATAAATGCGAGCTGTGAAGAATAAAGATGGGCTGTTGTGCATGAAGACAGCGACGTGTAAAGACAGCATTACATGAACCACCCTTGGGTTTAACATCATCAGTGAAAAGTTAAACTGGACCTCTCTATTAGGAAAGGATTATTCGTTCAAATTTTCTTGTCCTTGAAGAGAATACAAAAGTCTTTATAGATATATTACTGCTTATGTAAATACAAACACCTTCATGTTAACATGTAGAGATACATTCCGATTAACATTATTGACAGACCAATGGAAGAGGAAAAATAATCAGATTTTATAGGCTGACTTCTTCCCTCTAATACCTGGCCATTCTGGCTGAGATGCCAGACTTATGACCACACTGCTTAATTCTTTTTCAGTTAAAAAGGAAGCAGAGTTGTGACAAAAGCTGTGCCTCCAATGATGCCTGGCCTTGTACGCATCTAGTAAAAAAGATATTTCTATGTTTTTGAAGTTTCTCAAAAGGCAGATCTTTGCCTTGGAAATGCAACTCTCAGTCAGTGACTTTGTTGGCAGAAGATGAAATAAAATGCAGCTTGTGCCTTTTCTGTGTTTATCTTTTGTGTGCTGGTTTTAGAGTTTGTTTCATATTGCTGCTTTTCCCCTGCTCTTTTCCCCGTAGGTGTTTTGGGGGAGCAGAGGTGCAGCGGCCCCGGGGGGGCTGTGGTGGCCAAGCCAGGCGAGCCCAGGGCAGGCTGGATTCACGGCCACAGGGCCCTGCTGGGATCCATGGATAATGAGAGGATTGGCCCTCACAATTAAGGGATGACTGTTGTGTGAATATTAAGAGAAGCTTTATTGATGTGTAGTTATGTCATTGTAGTTTAAATGTCCTCTCTTCTCCCCATAGTTTCCCTTTTTGCAGTGCTTTCCCTCTTCCCTGTGAGCACCATAGACCCCTGCTCTGGCGCAGAGCTGCTTGATTACTTCTGCTTGATGGAGCCTTACCTACTGTGTTTGTGTGCCTTGAAAACGTTTTTTAAAGTTTATTTCGTTTTCTGACTAAATTCTGATTGTTTTATATAGTTTTACAGTTACTGGAGAGATTGAAAAGTAGTAAATGCAACGCCTTCTTACCTATCGAATTTTAACATGGTCTGATATTTTTAACAAGAATGCTAACAAATTTGCCATATAAAATGATGCCAGATACAGTCACAAAAAGCTGTTGGGTTGTTCAGCAATATGCTAAATTGCACATTATATTTATTTTTCAGTAACCCTGCACTTTAAAAAGTCTTACTGAATTTCTGTTTCCATGGAATTTGGAGTTCCCATGAGTTTTTCTCATAACTGATTTACTTAGAATTCTAATATGCTTGTTACAACTTTAATCCCTCCAGTACACCATCATGCTGTTTTTTCATTTATGGATTATTCACGTTTTAGTTGTCTTTTTGTATTAATAACCTTAGACTATGTTACATCACGTCATATCTGTAACTTTTAAGGATGTTGATTTTAATTCTGTTAAAATAAGGCCCAATATTGTAATGCTCAGTTACATACTGTTAAATTGTATAAGGCTAAGATTTATAAAGTTAATTTTGGTCGACTTTATTTCTGTTAAGTTTCAGTATTCCTAAGTTTGAACCACGTTCTATTCCAGTTTTTTATGGTTCCAGTTATGTTCAATATTAATAGTAATTAACTTTGAGTTCTCTTGAGTGTGCTTTTTGTTCTACTAAGGTGATAATAAAATTATGTTTATTAATTTGAAATCCTTCTAGGGTGGAGTTTTATTAAGTTCATCTTGTTAAGCTCTATCACTGTCCAAATTTATTTATATCCGGTTTGAGTGTTATTTAATCTGAGGTATCATCAATTTTACTAGTGAGCTGTTCACTGTTTTCCTTTGATACATTTTTGCTGTCATAACTACATAAATGTTTGTATTACTGTTTTTATAGCCAGCTTTTCATATGCTTTACCATCTTTTGGTGTAATTATCTACAAGATGTGTCATTTCAGGATCCTCCTTTTGTTCTCTAGCTGCTTATGTATCTTATGCTTATGGACTTCCTCATAGTTCTCAAGTAACTGGATTTTAAAACAATAGTTTTTTATTTCCATTTCCCTAAGAGACATTGGACATTATTCTTTTCTTTTCTCATGCTGTGGAGCCCTGTGTAAATGACTTGATAGAATTTGCTAAGTTTTGTTGATTGTAATTGGTCTTTTATGTATCTTATCCCATATCTAATAGATAACCAGTGATAACCTTCATGAGATAATAGCCTCAAAAGAATGTGCTGTTTCAACATCAGAACATAGAAGCCTTTTTTAAATGAACGGAAAGTGGGAGATGTCATAGACAGAAGAATTATAAAAGAAAGGCCTTATGAAATCAGGCCTTGTTCTCGTTATAGGTAAAATTTAAGTTAAATTAGGGTACAGTTCAATTATATTGTATTAATTATGTTATATTAATTGTATTATGTTAAGAGGGGGGGGCTTGTTGGAATGTTCTAGAAGGGTCCAGGGTTTGGTGCAAGGGTGGTCTGGCGGGGCAAAGTGAGGGACTGGATGAAAGATCTGACCAATCATTTGAAGCCCTGCAGAAACAATTGGTCCAGAATGAACGGCGTTAAAGCTCAGTGCGAAGCCTGGAAATGGACCAATCATCATGCATATCCAAAATGGACCGATCCTGGACTCGAAGGGGGCTATAAATGGGGGAAGTTTGGTTGGGTTGGGGTTCTTCTTCTTTTTGGATACTTGTTTGGTGGGGAGAACCCAGTGCACTTGGGGTTAGCAGACTGTTGTTTTCGGCTTGCTGTGTGGGTACCTGGGCTTATCCTGGGCACTCCATTCCTTGTAGCTATTTTAATAAACAAGAACCTCTTTCTCCAGAGAAAGTTTGGCCTTTCATCTCTTCTAAGTGCAGCTAAGCAGTTACAAGTTCCCATATGAAGCTATTTTGAGAATGAGAGTTTGTTAACAATCTATTCTGAGGGTGAAAAACAAATGCACCTGCAACAACAAGGGATTTGTCTCATGAGAATCAGTGAAGAGAACAGTTAAACAATACAACAGAGAGATTTGATGTACAATTAAAATATATTTTATTAATCAATAGAGTAATAAAAAAGAAATCTATTAACTAATTAAAGTTGCACACAAAGTCTGAAACTGTATAAACTAAGTAGAGTGAATAAAGAATGGTCTTTCCCTGCGTGAAGAAACTGAGTCCCCAGAAGTGGTAACCTCCCTGTCAACACAGATGATACCCAGTCATTGTGGAACATCATCATCTGACTGCCCCCTCTGCAACTGTGCACCTCCAGCTGAGACGATTAAAGATTCCTTTGGTCTCTACATTTTTTGTTCAGGCTTCTTCACCTTCTCCTGAGGCTTATTGGTCTTCTGACCTTTGTTTTGAGCTGCATACTGGGACTTGTTTCTCTTTTGGATAACAGGTGACCGCAGGGTACCCTGAACCCTGTTCCAGTAGGAGAAATTCTGCTGCAATGACTCATACGTCTGAATCCTCAGGAGCAAGTTCTCTATCTCAGCTGTGTCCTCTGAGATTTTGGTTCCCCCCATATTTGGGACTTTGGTTCCCCCCTTCTTTGGGGCTTTGGTTCCCCCCTTCTCTGGGGCTTTGCTTTCACCCTTCTTTGAGGTCTTGGTTTCACCTGTCTTTTGGGCTTTGGGGGGTTCCCCCTTCTCTGGGGCTTTTACTTCCCCCTTCTTTGGAGCTTTGGTTTCCTTCACTGGGATTTTGGATTCCTTCCACTCTGGGGATTTGGGTTCCTTTTCTGGAGGTTTGTTTTTCTTCTCTGGGGGTTTGGTTTCCTTCTTTAGGATTTTGCTTTCCTCCTTCTCTGGGATTTTGGTTTCCTTCTTTGGAATTTTGGTTTCCTTCTTCTCTGGTATTTTGGTTTCCTTCTTTTCTGGAGGTTTGTTTTTCTTCTCTGGTATTTTGGTTTCCTTCTTTTCTGGAGGTTTGTTTTTCTTCTCTGGGGCTTTGTTTTCCTTCTCTGGGGCCTTGGTTTCCTTCCCCTCTGGTGATTTGGTTTCCTCCTTCTCTGGGGGTTTGGTTTCCCCCTTCTCTGGTTTTGGAGGTTGGATACCCACAGAGACACCCTTCTTGTCCTCCTTCCGCCTCTCTTCCTCCTTCTGCCTTTCTTCCTCCTTCTGCCTCTCCTCCTCCTCTAAGGCTTTTGCCTCCCGCTGACGCATTTGAATCAGCCGCTTCAGCAAACTTCAGCAAACAAAACAGAAAACATCGCTGAGAGTCACCACCAGAAACTTGAGCTCACCAGTCCTGGCTGCCCTGCACTTCATTCCTTGACCCTGAGGCCAGGCAGAACCACCAGACCATTTCCGTAAATTTTCCTCAACCCACAGAGGCTGGGAACATCCCAAGTGAGGGCATTGGTGGAAGGGGACTTCCAGGACCAGCCAAACCTGAACCATGCCATCATAAGGTCTTGGCTGTGCAAGCTCCCTCTTAAGGCACAGCCAGACCCCTCCAGCCCCTGCCAAAGGCTGATCCACCAGCTCTCTGTGCTGATGCCTGAAAACGCTCTTTGTCTCTTAATTTCCCAGTTTAAAGCAGAGCACAGATGGCTAACATCTGCTTATCTCTCCTACAATTCTTACTCAGCTCACTCAGCAACCCACAGGGTACAGCCTGCTCCTTAATGACAATAATCCTATCAGTCAGAAAGCAAAGGCTGCAGGAACTCCTCTCCTGCAAGACAGGCTCTTGTCAGCCATATTTGCTGCTGGAACCCAGCTGTGACCAAGCAAACCAGTGCTGTCTGCCATGAAAACCATCTGAAGCAGCCTCATCTGTCTCCTCTCCATGAAATCAAATTCAGCCTGGGCTGAAGGAAGTCCTGATGCACAGCCTTGCTTTAACCAGCCTCCACTCTCAGCTCCACACTTTGCCTATGTGTCCTGAGCTGGGCTGCCTTGCTGGAGCAGAGCTTCTCCTGGGCTTGCCTACTGCTGCAGCTGAAGGGGAGCCTAAAGGACATGAGCTTTCATGTGTGCTGTCCCACCATAAGGAGCACCCTGGCAGATCAGCATTGCAAGGACTTGCAATGCTGTGGCAGGACCAGGACCCAAAGCAAGGTTTGCTCTGTGCCCCACACCTGCCCATACCACAGTCCCACTGTTTTGGTGAAGGGACATGATGAAGAAGGTGCAACTCAACACCATGGACCTAAAGACACCTCTAGAGGCAGTGCCAAGGCAAGCCCAGAGCCCAGCTCCCTGCAGGCAGCATCTAAGGCAGGAGGGCTCACCACTCAAATAGAGAAGAAGATCTTCTGTCTCAACAGAAGAAGGTCCTTCCTCTCTTGGGAGCCAGGGAGCTCAGAGTGGCCATCCCTGTGCTGCTTCTGGCCTTTGCTCTGCAGCACCTCTGAGCTCAGAGTCCTTGGAGCAGGGAAGCCCTCCAGGGATGATAACCCATGGAAGAGCAGTAACCCATGGAAGGCTTACTCACTTTTTCCTCCGTATGTGCTTGCTTCCCAGTATTATTTTATCCATTTCTGCTTTCTTCTTCTCAAGGAGGGCATAATACTCATCCTCATCTCTTTGCAAGATACGTTCTGTGTTCCTCGGCAGAGCTTTTTCCCATTCCAGATCTTTAGCACAAACCAGAGGAGAAACCATGAGTGACTGCAAGCAGAGCTGGGTGCTCTGGGGCAGCTGCAAGGATTCACAGCTTTTCCTGATGCAGCCTATCATCCCAGGAGATATTGGGGAGCTCATATCCCTGCTCCACAATTCAGAAAATCCCCCAAACTATGGCTGAGCAGTAAAGTCCCCATCCCCTCAGATCCCAGGAAAGGAGACTCGGTGAAAGCAAGATGAGATTGTTCTTTTGCTGCTAGGAAGGTGCAAATATAAAAGAGCCAGTGATATTAGGCCTGGTCCTATTGGCTGAGGAACTCATCCAGCCCTAGTCTTTGTGGCTAAGGGACACAAGGAAATATCCTGATTATTTCCCCAGTCTATGGCAGGCAGATAGGAGCTTGCTTTGGCTGCACTCAGGATTGGAAGAGGATGCCACAGCCCTTCAGCCAAGAGTTCCTCCACCAAGCTGGGGAACAGGCAGCTGCTAAAAGCACGGGCTTTCCCTGGAGAGCAAGGTGACAGAGAGTTCAGGGTGTATGGGCTGGAGTCCCTGCTGTGACCACAGGCAAAACAGACACCACCAAACCCTCACTGTTTTTCTGACCTGCTGCTGCTTTGCCCATGGCCTTGGCCTCAGCCTCAGCCCTGGCCTTGAGCTCTGCCTCTTGAGCCTTTGGCCTCCACTGTGCTCCATGATTCTGCAGCACCTCTCGGAACAGTGTCGCAGCTGCAGCACGTGGAGGCAGAAAAAATCTCTTCTGGTACTCAGACCGCAGGATCTGTGTGTGGAGGGAAGAGAAGCCATACACAAGATTCCTTTTCTTGCCTTTCATCACAAAGATTCAACAAACCCATTTTCTGTCTCCTCCCTTCCTCCCAACAACACAAACTATTTAGTTTAGGTCCTCCCACAGCATGTCAGCAGAGCTGGCTTTGCCCTGGGGATTGCCTCCATCCCCCTGGCACAAGCCTGGGAATGCTGAATGGAGACCAGACTTCTCACCTTCTCCTTCTCAAGGAGATGCTCATGAAAATCCATTAAGTAAGACTCAGTGGGGAAGTTGCATGGGTTCTTCACCACCACTGTGGCCTCCACCCCATCGCTGTCCACCGGCATCCCTCCCATCTTTAGTGCTGGGGGCCTGAACTCCAACCGTGGCTCCAGACCTTGTCCTGAGAGGTGCAGCTTTAAGCGATTGCTGCTCCCACAAATGATAAGCTCCAGCTCATTCTTGTAAGACCTCTGAAAAGAGGAAAGTGCAGAAAACTCATCCATGAAGTCTCAGATGACAGGACCCCAAATACAGCAATGCTTGGTGTTATCAGTCCCTCCAAGGTGAATGGAAACCAGATATTTACTTATGCTAGGGACTAGAGCATCTGTAGTAGTCTGGGTCTGAGTAACTGGGATGAATGCTGGTGTGCACTGTAACTGGGTATCAGATGGATGTACAATGGCCTGTCAGACATTTTCACCTAGTCATGCAGGAGTGCAGTGCTCATGGGAAAGGCCCTCAGGGTTACAGTGTCCAGACACAGTCCTGGCACTGCTGCATCAGGCAAACACCAGCTCCAGGAGAGAGGCAAATGAGCTCTTGCTGGCCAGAAATAAGGGTCATCTTCTCTGCTTAGTGTTTGGCTCTGGTCCAAGCCAGACACAAGATGGTTACATTTCTTGAGCAATTAAAAGATCCCTGGGAGTGTGTGTGGGCACAGAAGCACTTGTGTCCATGCTGGTACACACTGCCACTTTCCAAGACCCAGCAGCCACAGGCAAACCACTTTTGGGAATGCTTTGTCCTTTGAGCTGAATCCCCAGCTGCACAGGAATGTGCAGGCAGGCCAGAGCCCCAGGGACTGCTGGCAGCACCCCACTACAGGTGACTGTCCTGCCGTGCCCAGGAAGGTGGGTGGTGGCTGTTTGGTCTGTCAGTCCTGCAGCAGGATGAGCCATTCCAGGATTATCCTCTGTGAGTGGGCAGCTGCTCTGCACTGAGTGTCACAGCTGCAAATACAGCCAGGCAAGGGGCAGGCTGAGGGGAGTTGGGCACATCCCCCCCATGTGCCAAGAGGCAGCCTCAGAGCCCTGGTGCTCTCTGTGCAAGCTCCCTGTGGGCATTTCAAAGCACATCTCACGGGAGTGCTCTGTGGGGTGAACTGAGCCACGCTGAGTACGGGGTTTGCAGAAAGCTCCCTGTGAAGGCAGAGCTCCTACCACACTCTCTGTACCAGGCCCTCATTTCCAGATAGCCCTGACAGGCCTCCTGGGCTGACACCCGCCAATCTCACCTCCTCCTCAGGTGCAAACTGGATTTGCAGATTCTGCCACCTTCCTGCACAAAGGATTCCATTGGAGGGCGTCACGTGAAAGGGACAGGGCTCATCCACCAGTGCCTGCAGCTTCTGACGTATGGCGGGTGTCATGAATTTGACGTGACTATTCTGGGCACAGAAATCAATAATGTGAGGTCTCCTCGTGTTCTGAGACACTGACACGGTGCTGAGAGCACCCACAGCCAAACCAAGTGTGGCCCCAAAGCCCAGAGCTGGAGGGAAGCCCCGTAGACAGGGCAGGCAGATAGGGAACTAGTGTCCTCAGAGGAGGAGGAGGAATGGGTGAAGATGGCAGCAAAGCAAAGCATCAGCTAATGGAACAGGTTAAGGCAAACCAGCCTTGATCTAGACCCTCAGAAGTTTCCTCAAACACACTGTAGACCCAAGTGCTCAAGCAGCCACAGAGCAGAAAGGGCAAGAGTCACAAAGAAAACCCAACCAAGTTCTGTGTTCAATGTCGCCTGTGCTTTACCCTCAGAGCAGGCTCCTTGGAAGCAATGAACCATTTGCAGGATTCTGGGAACTGGTTGTAGAGTTGGATGGTCTCAACCTGGCAGTCCCCAGCAACGATGTCAGAGAACTGCAATCTGTTCTTGGAGAGGGTGAGTGACAGTTCAGACACAGTGGCACGGATGCGGATGCTGTACATAGGGCCTTTTGTCACCTGGAGAAGGACAGAGAATTCAGCAGAGCAATGTGACAGTGCAGGTGACATCTGCTGCTCTGCCCAGCCTGCTGCCGGCCCCAAGAGCTGTGGTACCTCTATGGGCAGCACCACTTCCACGTCACCAAATGGCTTGTGGGCACTTTCAAAGTGCACGTCGAAGTCCACGCTGTTGTTGGGGGGCAGGCAAATCACCTGGTCCAGGCCCACGCTGAAACCTTGAACAGATGAACACAAAGCAGCTGAGATACACACAAAACACAAAATGTGTACAAGCATTTAGGCCTTACAGGTGTCCTGGCTGAGAGGTGTGGCAAAAGCCCCACGCTGTGCTGTGACCTGGACAAAATCTTAAGAGTGCACCTGAACACCCTTCAGACACAGTGAGCCACTGTGTGATGGAAGGACAGCCTTGCCTCAAGGCCTCTTTTGGAAACCTCTTTTGATCCACCAGAGGATCTCACAGGCTGCTTCCTCAGTAAAGGCTGAATACAGGTGCTGTGAACCTGTGTGAACTCTGAACAAAGCACTTCCAAAATACAGCAGACCCCACTGGTTGGCAAAACAAGCCCACAGAGTGTCCAAAGAAACTTGCTGCTTGTGGGAGCCAAGGGTGGAAGATGCTGAGAGGTGACCAGGGTGATGGTCACCATTGGCCCCTGCACTGAAGCGTTAGGGCAGTCACAGGCAGGCCAGGTCCCTGGGCATGGCTGGCCAGGAGAGTTCTGCCTCTACAGCTCCCAGCAGGGGCACTGAGAAGAAAAAGCTCAGAAACCTCCCCAGGTTCAGGGGCTTAAGCTAATCTGTCTGAGACACCTCCTTCAAGGGCACAGGAAGTGTCTCCAGCACTGCTTACCTGTGTCCTGCAGGACAGATACATCGACCTGGAAGGACACATGGATCTGCCCAGGATTGGTGATCTTCAGAGAGTGTGACTCAGTGTAACCCTTAAGGACAGGGCCCATGTCCAGGACATACTGGGGCAGCTCAACTCTGCAAGGAATAAGGACAGTCCTTAAACCACAGCCTGGCTACACATCCAAGTGGATGGAGGATACAAATAAAGTGGCTATTTCTCTATTCACTGCTGTCAAAACTCAGCTCAAGCCCATGAAACCCATGGCCTGACCACCTGGCAATAACTTTGGGAAGTCAGGAGGAGTGCAGGTCCTAGGTTTGATCAGCTACTAATGGTACCTGAAAATAAAATTAGTTTAAAATGGACACTGGCCACAGTTCGTCTGCCATGAAAAGCCAGTCTAGGTGAGTCCACTGGGCCTCCACTGCTCTCAGTGGAACTGCCTAGCCTGGTGTACAGCCTGAGCCTGAAATTGCTTTGGACTCTAGGAATAAGGTTTGCCTGCACAGGAAATCTTCATTGCTCTGCAACCAGACCACATGAGCTGCTCTGCAGAGCATCTCCTTCCTGAATTGAAGCCCCCGTGCTTGTGCTGCATCATGATGGTGCAAAGGGACAGGCCAAGTCACCTAGATAAGCCCTGCCACCCCACCAGGATCCAAATCATCTGATGTTAGGTTTTAAAGGGTTTGCTGACACGTGCAGTTCCCTTCTCCTTTTGTTCAGTGTCACAGCTGCCCAGCTGTTAGTTGGAAGCAAGACCTCAGCTGGGAGTTGTCTCTTTCAGAGCTAGGCAGCAGGGACAGAATCTATGCTGTCTGGAAGGGCTAGAAGGTCTGCACTGGGTCCCCCAGCTCTAGGGACAGAACCCCACACCTGTGGGGAGCTGAGCAGTGCAAAGCTCAGCGTGGTGCTGGGGAAGGGAGGACACTCCACTGCTCACATGCAGCGTGTCACAGCCACCAGGACCAGAGCCTTTCTGGAGTCCAGGCTGTTCCCAGCTCTGCAGACACAGGGAGCTCTCAGGAGAAGGGGACATGGCTGGGTGTTCCCACCCAGGGGCACCTGGAGATGGGGTGGGAGTCCCTACTCACTTGACAAGACTCTGGCACAGCTCCTTGTCAGGGAACCTGTTCTTCAGGGGATGGGATGTGAGCCTTTGCTGCAGCTCCAAAGCAGCCTTCTCTATCAGCATCCTCATCATCTTTATCTGCAGCTGAGTGTCTGACTGAAGAAAGGGAAGACAGTGGCTGGTTAGCAAAGGTCCTTCCCAAAGCCCAGCTTGCACCTGAGAAAGGACCCCAGCCCACTCTTGTTGGGAGGGGGTGTGGGGTCATCCTGTCTGGCTGCTCAGTGCCTGTGACACCTCCTGCTCTCTTAGCCAGGACCTCATCTCCAGGGAAGTAACTCCAGCATCTTTGCCTGCCCAGACACTGTTAGCAAAGCTGATCTGGCCAGGCAGACAGACAAGCCAGGAACCTTCCAGAGCTCCAGATACTTGCCTGCCCCCAGCCTGTACCAAGGCAGCTTGGACAGAAGCTGTCTTGAAAGGGAACTGGCACCAAGCTGGTGCCTCGTGGAGATGAGCACCTCCAGCACAGCCCCAGGGCACAATCTGGCAGCTGCTGTTAAGGTCTGTAAATCTGGCAGGGCAAGGGTTGGGAACAATGAACTCCCCAGCAATGACCTGCATCTCCTTCAAAGCACCATCAACTCCATCCCTGGAGCATGGCCTTCAGCATCTCTCCCTGGGGCAGCCAGGAAGCTGCTGCAGCCCCAGAGGAGACCATGACCAGCGTGGCAGCCCTAGGGGCAATGCTGAGGTGACACAAGGTTGTCAGTGGGCAGGGAGGTCCCAAGTGTCATCAGGGCACCAGGAAGCTGCTGTGGGCTGCAAGGGGCTCAGGTGACATGGAGAGGGTGGCCTGTGCCAAACGGGGCTGCAGCTGTTCTTACTACAGTGCCAGAGGCAAGCACGCTGGGCTGCAGGTCCCGAGTCTTTGGATTCTGAGTCTTCAAGGTCTGACTGTTAGTGGACTGAGTTTTCAGGGTCTGAGACTTCAAAGTCTTGGTCTTCAGGCTCTGAGTCTTCTTCAGAACAACTGATTTATTCCTCTGATTGTCTTGTTGCAGGGGTTTTATGAGCTGTTTCAGTATCTTCTCATATTTTTCATTTCCTGAAGGAAGAAAGCATCCACAAAGAGAAGGGTGAGCAAAGTGCCAGTCCCATTTAAGCTGGGAAGTCCCCGCCTCCCAACACTGGTTTCTTCCAGAAAGAAATCCCTCAAGACATCTATGGAAAGTGGATGCTGCTGCTCCTCCCTGAATCTCATCCCCTGCAATGTCACACAGACCCAACCCTGCCAGAAGCCCTGCCAGCCTCTCTTACAGCTTCCCCAAGCCTTTCTCTCTAGCCATCGTCCTTCAGGACCCTGCCAGATGAGCTGGCAGGCTCTGCAGGTTGGTTCCTGGGACAAAGTCCACATGGGATCCTCTGCTCAAGACTCATGAAGCAACCAGGGGGCTTGACTTGATCTGGGAGTCCTGCAACCCTCCAGGCTCGGTGGAGGTTGCCATGAGCTGCCCTATGGGCACACGGTAGGGAACAAAACCAGAGGGGCCCTTCCTGGGGGCAGACAGGCAGTGCCCACCTCTGATGTTCCAGGGCAGGTCCAGACTGATCATGGGAAAGGACGCTTCTCCTTTCAGGCAGATATTTTCTGGTTCCAGGTCACCCACTTTAAGCTGGTAAGTCCTGCTGAAGGCTCCTGGTAATCCTGGCATGTAAGAAAATTTCAGCAGTCGCTTCTTGCCAGGTGCAAGGGAACCCTGCAGGGACGGGAGAAGAGGGAGGGAATGCATCAGAGTGTTTGATGGGGGATGGCTCGGGGGACAGGTTCTCATCTAGAAGAAACCATCAGACCACATCACCTTCATGATAAATATATTACAGTATTGGCTTTCACAATTGTTAGAGTAAATACTATATGTTTTATAATGATGACTTTTGTAAAAGAAGTTTTGCTAAAGTTTAGAGTTCTTTTAATGAGAATGTTGTGTTGTGTTACTAATGTTGGTGAAGAGTTGTTGCAATATTAACATTTAACCAATGAAGGAATGGAAACCTGTTGAATGTGTTGAAAAGTTACAAATGACCAGGACTAGGACAACTGCACATACTCCAAAAAGGCAGGACAGAGGAGGAACTATGTTAAAATGTTTGAGAATGTATAACCATTTGTAAATATGCATTAGGCTGATGCAATACCCAGAGTATACTAGGGCTGTTGCTGTGTTGACTGGTGTGTGCCTCTGGTTATGGCTAAGTACCCAAGTCAAGCACCCAGCGCTGTTACTTCTACTTTATTGACTTGGTCCCCTGTTGTCTCTTATTAAATTTTCTTTAAATTTTAACTGAGGAGCAGGCTTTGTTACTCACACCTTCTACCTTCCTTGTGACCAAAAGTTTGAGCCTCTGATCCTGGGGTGCAGTGTGTTCTCCTCGGGGCTCATAAGACTGCAGCCCTAGCACTGCCTAATGTGAGCACAGCTCTGCTGCTGAAGGGGTTTGCCCTCTGCCAGCAAGAGCCCGCATCATCAAAAAAAGGCTCTTCTGCTGCCACTGTGGAAGGGAAATCCCTGCACTGAGCAGGGCCAGCAGCTCCTCTCATCCCTTGTAGGAGACAGGCATGAAGAAATGGGAAAGCCAATCGGCTTCCTCTTCCCACTGCAAGGAGGGAAAATAGCAGGAGGGCTGCTTTGGCTCAAAGACATCCAGACAGGACTGAGAAGCTTGGACAGTGGTGGGATGCTGCAGATTTTTATCCCTGCTCTTCCAGCCCCGCTGCTCCCTGGCCCCCTCACTGCCCCACAAAGGCGCTGCACAGCAACAAAGCTGGAGGAGGCAGGGAGCAGCAAGCCTACTAAGGGATGTGTGATCACACAGCCTGGGTAAGGTGACCCTCAGAAACGCTCCAGTGCCAGCACAGCCTGAGATCTCAGCCATCGGGGTTCCCAGAGTGACTGTGAGCAACCAATTAAAATTTTAGTTATGCCTCAACATATGTTATAAATCCACTTTCTGACATGGGGTGAAAAGTTACTAGAGGGGCTGTAGACGTGCTGGGAGCCTTAACACATCCCATATGTAAAGGAGGTTGTTAGGAGGAAATGCAGACAGGCTCTGTGTCTGGGGGGCTGCAAGAGATTTCCCCCTTGGAGAAAGACAGACAGACCCCGAAGCCCGGGAAAATTTTGCCCGTCTGAGCAAAAAAGTCCTAGACGGGCTGAGTTATGGGAGAAATCTCAGCATATAATAGCAGTTAACACTGACAGTTTTTCCCTGCCGATTTAGTTATTTTGTTGGGCTGGGAGCACCCGGAGGGTCCGGCTCCCTGCAGAGCCGCTTCTTCCCTGTCTGTCTACGCTGCTGTTGCCGCTTCCCCGCTCGCCACGGCAACCCAGTGCTCCTCTGCTTCCCCGAGGGAGCAGCCGCCGTGTCCCGACCGGGACAAACCGCGACTGCTGAGCCCGGCCCGGCCGCAGCCCGCGGGACAGCCAGCCCTGCTGCCGGCCGATGGAGCCGGGCCCGGTGCCGGCCGATGGAGCCGGGCCCCGCTGCCGGCCCATGGAGCCGGGCCCCGCTGCCGGCCGATCCAGCCCGGGCCCCGCTGCCGGCCGATCGAGCCCGGCCCCGCTGCCGGCCGATCCAGCCCGGCCCCGCTCCGGCCGATCCAGCCCGGGCCCCGCTGCTGCCCGATCCAGCCCGGCCCCGCTGCCGCCCGATCCAGCCCCTCACGCCGCGGCGGGCACGCACTCCGGTACGATTGGCAGCACACGCTCCATCTGCTGAGCAGGAGCTGACACAGCGCCTCAGGGCTCTAGCGGTGACGCTTTGTCCCTGTACTCCGTTGCTCTCTCCATTTCTCATTTTCTCTCTTTTCTGTCCCCCCTCTGGTCGGGACCATGCCCTTTCTTTATCAACAAACAGTTTTCAGATACAACACTTGCTGCGTTTGTGCCTTATTTTCATCTGAGAAATCTATCAAAAAGAATTCTCCTCTGCTCCCCTTACAGCAGGACAGGACAGTGACCCACACACCTGTGCCTCCCGCCGGTGTCGCCTCTGACAGCAGAGCCACCCACCAGCCAAGGCCCTGGGGGAGTCTGTCAGGAGAGCACTTGTTTGACCTTCTCTGGCCCCAGCAGAAATTGCTTACAGCCCTGTCTCTCTCATGGCTGGGTTTGGGCTTTTCCCCTCTGACTTTTTTCCCCCTTCCCCACCTCCCCCCTTTCTTTTTTCCTTTCACACTCTCCTGGGCCACCTGACACAGGGCTGGGCTCAGTCACTTATGCTACTCACAGTGGTGGGGTTGACCAGAAACACACCAGGCAGATGCTGGTCTGCAGGGCTAGGGTTTAGCACCCAGTTGAATTCAATCTTGCCAGTGTTCACCAGGGTGACATTGCTGCGACGAATTTCATTAAACAGCTGGAGAGAAGGCACAGGAGAGGGAAGTTACAGACCCAGGCCTGCTACTGAGAATCTCTCCCTCCTGGGTTTGAAAGCCGACACATCATGGGAGCAGGGACCAGGGAGGAGATAGGGGCACTTGGGAACCCGGGGAACGCCCAGGCACAGGGCACCTGCACAGCACCAGGGAGCTCTGGCAGCACACAGAGCTGTGGTAACAACCACGTGAGGGCCAGCAATAAATGAACCAGGGGACACAGGCCCTCCTCTGCCCTCTGAGGGGTCACCAACAGCCAGGAGAAACAGAGACAGCACTGAGGCATTCCAGGAGAAAAGGCACCTGCATGCAAGTATTGGCAAGCAACATGGATGCAACAAGGGAGTCACCCAGGGCAACACAGACAGAGCCAGCAGCTGGGAATATCTGTGGGCTTTTGACTGGAAGAGAGTGAAGTGGGGATTAGTCTGGGTCAGTCTCTCCAACTGTAGTGACTGGAAGCCCAACTTCTTTCCTTGATCATTGTGTGGATTAAGCAAGAGCTTTAGACAAGAGCATCTCCTTGGAGGTCAGGCTTTAGGAGTGGACCAGCAGAGGGATGTCTCAGGGACACACCCCTCAGAGCATCCCCACTGGGCCCCTGCCTGCCCCAGGAGGCAGTGTTAGGTGCCCTGAAAAAGAGGCATTCCCAGCATTGTGGAGAGGGTTGGAGATGGCCATTTTACAGCAGCTTGGATGCCAGATGTGTCCCTCAAAGGTTGGACTTCCAAGCCCCAGAGCCAACAAAGGGACTGGGAAGGGCAGGGAGCCCTGGAGCGAGTGGGCAGGAACCCGCTGGCCGTGGTGCCAAGGCAAGGAGCTGTGCCAGGGATGTGTGTGGTACCTGTAAGCCACGGTTGATCTCCTGGGGCCTCACGAGGTAGCTGAGATGTGAGATCTCCCCGGTCACCAGCACCTCGTAGGTGGGGCCTCCCTCCACGTGGCACAGCGCCGTGACATCAGCGATGGTGTTGAGGTGGCCACAGAAGGTGAAGGAGACCTGCTGGCTCTCTCCTGGCTGCAGCACACCTGACACTGGCAGGATACTGAAAGCCTGGATGGAAGACAGGAGAGATTGAGCTGTTGAGCATGGCAATGGATGCAGAAGAGCATCTTGGAGCAAAGTGCAGCTGTACCTGGAGGGGCCTATTCCCCAAACACTGCCAGAATCACCCTCATCTCATCCTGCATCCCTGCCACTGACCAGTGGAGGGACCATGGGGAAAATCTTCTCCCATACTCACAGATCAATGCATTAATTAGTACATTACAGGAAAGTGAACTGGGATGTCTCCTGGCAGTAGAAATTCTCTCTGATGCACAACTTGCCTTTAAAAAGCATTTCTTACTGCTTTTAGAAAAGGAGGAGACTCAGAGTGAGAGCTCTTGGAGCTGAGCAAAGGACTCCAGCCCAGCTCATCTGACTCCTGCGGCTCTTCCCCTCTCTCTGATTTAAATGCTGCTTTCTCAAGGTGCTACAGCAAAAGCTCCTGCAAAAATTTCCTATGGGCCACCTGAGGAGTTCCAGGGAGAGCAGGGCCCTCCATAGGTGCTGCAAAGTGTCCTTGGGCAGCCCTACAAGGTGTCCTGCACAGCCTCTCCAACTACCAGCTGCTCCAGCAGCACTTTGTGATGGGCCTGCAGGGATGGGAGGCCTCTCTGTGGCCAATGCTGAGGGCCACCAGTGGCACTGGGAGCTGCAGCCCTGCTTGCCACACTGACAGTGTGCAAGTGAGACACATTCCCTCTTACCTCCTGCGCTTCGAGGGAAGTCTGCGGTTCATCCACGGAGCAAGTGACTCCCTCAAACCCCACTTGGAGGCGAGGGTATTCAGGAAGTTGTGCTGCTTGAACCTGAAAAACAAGCCATTTTCAATGCTAGGAGGAAGAGACAGCCACTTTGCAAAGTCTCAGTTTGTAAGACAGCTTCAGGGCCAGCAGTGCAATAGCAGCTCTGGGTGAAAGCAGAGCCCTGCAAACAGGAGTCTGGCTGCCTTGGGAAGAGGCTCCATGGAGATCGGGATCATCCCAGCCTCATCTTACATTGGGAAGGCAAAAAATCCCACACTCAACACAGGTCTGTAGGATCTGAGTGAGCTTCTCCAAGGAAAACTCTCCTATTTCTCCCTCCCACAGAGCCCATGTCCAGCCACTGGCCCTGCTGCCCAGGCCACTGTCAGGGCACAGGATAGCAGGGCAGCAAAAAGGGAGGTCAGCACGAGCATGACTTGGTGGTGGCAGGCTGGGGAGGAAACACAAGCAGTAGATGTACAAGAAAATCGACCTTGTCTCTTAAAGACTGGCTAAAATCATCCACTTCTTTCAGCATTCTGGCTCCCTCCTCCTGTCTCACCTTGAAGTGTCTCCATCGAGATGCTGGGGACTCCAAATTGGTATTCCTCCCTTTTGGTGGTTGGGGTTTGAATTTAGGTGGGCAGAGCTCATGTCTGGAAAATAAGATAACTATTGTGAAAAACGCCAATCACTTGTTTTCAAAATTTTAAAAGTTTATTAGTAATAAAATGGTTGTAAAATAGTCATACAATTAGAGTAATAATAATTTGGACAATTTGAATTAGGACAATTTGAGACAACAAATACAAAGAGTTACAGACGTCTGGGTACCTTTTTTTGGGCAGCACAAGCCCGAAAACGGACACCCATTAACAATGGATTAACCCTTAAAAGCAATAGCCTGTTGCATATTCATACACCTCATACATGATGCATAAATTCCATTCAAACACAGGACTCTGTCTGGTCTTCATCAACTTCTTCTTTCTAATCCTAACAGCACCTTAAAGGCAGAAGAAGTTCATTTCTTCTGGTAAGAAGGCAATAAATTCTTTTCTCTGAAAGATTTAGGTGTCCTGTGGCTGCTATCTGGTGCGAGTGCCTCATTTCTTTCTAAAAAAAAAACCCCACTAACAAAGTTCTTATTGTAACTACAAAAGTTACCTTTTAATTACAAGAGTACATCTATTATTAAAAATGTTAATACAGCACTACTAATCAATACATCAAAATACATATGGTAAATATCTGCATAGAGCCATATAATATACACTTTTCACACTATGAACAGGGATCTGCAGGGGAGGGAGGAACAGCTGCACGAGCAGCTCATGGTCAGGATGCAGCCCCTGGGTGGCTGCTGGAATGCTGAACTGAGAAATGGCTTGATCCAGCCCTTCCCAATCCAAGCTGGAGCAGATCTGTTCTAAAGGCAGCCCAGGGATGACACTGAGGTGCTGCAGCAGCTGCAACTGCTTCCCTTGAGGAACTGCAGAGGACAGGGATTTACATCTTGTGGGGATGCAAAAAGCACAGTGGGAGTGGAAAAGACAGAGAAGGCAAGCAAAAAGGTGAGATCTGAGGCACCGAGGGGCAGAGCCAGCCACTGATGAGCCAGCACAGCCCGCCCAGTGCCCAATGCCAGAAACTCTGCAGCTCCACCAGGGATTCATCAGGAATGCTTCCCTGACACTGGTGGGGGGTTGGTTGACATTTTCCAACCCTCCCAGGTGACTCAGGTCATAATCCCCACTTTTAATTGAAGC
Organism: Melozone crissalis; assembly: GCF_028551555.1. Lineage (NCBI taxonomy): Eukaryota > Metazoa > Chordata > Aves > Passeriformes > Passerellidae > Melozone > Melozone crissalis. The sequence continues at coordinate 16,525,891 of NW_026535785.1, read as the reverse complement.
AGGTGCTCAGGGTAACTCTGCTTGTGTTTCTAATGCCACGTGAGGGACACAGTCAAACCGTGCCTGCCTGTCACCCTGCTGAGCTGCAAGGGCTCCCCACAGTCAAACACCACCTGGATGCTCCATTCCCAGACAAGGGCCTGTAATGACCTGCTCCCCAAAGAATCACTGTCTTCAGCTTTGTAGCTTGTTATCTAAGGCTGGGTTTCATTTCTGGCTCTCTCATCATAACCCCCAAGAGATCCCTAATCATGTACTCCACTGTCTTTAGTTTTAATGAATGGTTTGAGGCAACTTCCCAGGACCATGGCGCCCAGACAATGACATTTTTCACTCTAAAATAGAAACTCTCTGGAAGGCAGGGATAGGAAATGATGTGATGAACAAGCCCTGCTGTCAAGCAATTCAGAACCCATAAGGGACATGTTGCAGGGTGGAAAAGTCAAAATGAGTAATAAGTGTCACAAAAAACAGAAGTGAAGACTCCAAGGTGTCCACTGAAAGCCGACCCCTGGGAAAGAAATCGTCCTGGCACTAAAGGAGTTGTCTCAGCAAAGAAGGAAAGGGAAGGTAACAAGATGTTCAGCATCAGCCCTGGTGCTAAGTGGCTCTTTCTCTGGTCTTGGGACCTTCTGGGCATCCTCCAGCACAATGCAAAGGAGGAAGGCAAGGAGCAGAGAGCAGCTCCTGCAGAGAGGACCCATCCAAAAGCAGAGGGGCCAGAAAGGCCTCCAGCAGCACTGTGGAAGCTGGGACTAGGAGCCCTTCATCAAGGTGGACATGGCCTCAGGCCACAGAGGTCTGAGAAAGCAGCTTTCACCCCAGCTTTCCTTCCCAAAGGAAACCACTCTGGGGGCTATGCAGCATCAAACTGGTGGAAAACCTATTCCCTGAGCATCCAGCCTGAGCACAGCTGCTCAGTGTCATTGGTCAGACCCCAGGCAAACAGCTTGGTTCTTTGCCAAGTACAAAGAGGACTCCAGCAAGAAGAGCTTGAGGGGGAGGGCAAAGTGCACATACCTAAACCTGGTCACCTCGCTGTCGGACTGGAATGACCAGTGGTACTGGACGGGCAGTGGGCTGCAGTTGCTCATCTCCAGGGAACGCACTTCTTCAGTGCCAACCCTGATGCAGCCAAACTCCAGGGAGCTGGGCTGCATTTGGAGATTTGGGAAGTGCACTTCTCCCTGAAGGCTGATATGCTCCACAAAAGGATGGCCCCTGACCATGTCTATCTTCAGAACCTTTTCTTCTTTCCAGCTCTTAAAATCCAGTTCATAAGCTGGGTCAAACACGATGTAGAGATGGCAGGTCTCCCCTACATCCACTCTCACAGGCTGCAAGGAGATGAGCAGTAATTAATCACCTGTGGGATGATGTCCCAAGGCCTGACAGCAGCAAACAGTAAATGCTCCAAGTGAGCCCAGCATGGGCTCCTCAGTTCATGGTTCATCTCTCTACAGCAGGGGTCTGACTGCAGGCACCACAGTCCAGTCCAGGATCCCTCAGGCTCCCGTTGCTGTGCTCAGCCCCAATCCAAGGGGGTGGCTGCTGGAGAGCTGGCATGCTTTCCAGGAGACACCTTTACTGCATGCCTTGCCCAGACCCAGCTGCCTGCTCCCTTCTCCCTGTGCCTTAAAGCCAGGATGGATCTTCTCAATTCAGATGAGATTTTGATTCTTTCAGCAGCTTTGCTGATGCAGCCCAGGCCAGCCCACTGCTGATGATACAGAATAAACTTCTAGACTCAAGGAGCTCCCAAGAGAAAGGTACACCCACATCCCTCCTCTCCAGACCCCACTGGGGGAGTCCAGGGCTGCTCACCTGGCCAACTGGGAGGGGCTGCTTCTCCTCATCACAGACCTGGAACGGCTGCTCCAAGTCCAGCATGAGGTCCAGTGGCAGCAGGCAGGTGTTTTTTAAAGACAAAGGCTGGTACTGCAGCCTCAGGACATCACTGGGTTTCTATGGAAACAGGAGACAGGGAAAAACAGCCTCAACTAGACACAGACCTCCTTCTGATTCTGCTGCAGCTCACATTTTTCAGCCTCAGGAGTGCATTCATTTCTATTTGCAATTTCTATTTGTTTCTACCCTTCCAGGAGGTTTTTCCTGACAGCAGATGCTTTTCATGTTTAGAAACCACAGCATCCTCTGGAGGACAGGGAAACACTCCCAAGTACACATGAGGGAATAGGCCCCTGAGAGGAGGTGGCTGCTTGAATAAGATCTAAAGCAGAAAGTGAATCCAGGCCATTTGTCTCCAGTTTTGTCTCTCTATTGGGCTGAACAGCACTAGAGGATCTTCACTCACAGACAGTCATTTCTCACAACCTTCCTGGCTCTAGCAGCCTCCAAAAGCACTTTGTCTGCACCACGTGTCCTGCAGCCCCTGCTACAAGGACAAGGTGTCTGTGGTCTCAAAGCTCTGAGCAGCCTGGGCTCTTCCTTCCTATCTGTGCATTGTGCTGGGCTTCCTGCATGGTTTAGAGAAACCAGAGACTTTGGGAAACAACTTCTGCACGTACTGGCACCAAACAGGTGCTGTGCCATAGAATGCAATAAATCAGTTTGTGTGTGTGGCATTGAGCAGAACCCAGGCAGAATCAGGGAGAGCTGAAAAGCTTCTAAATTACATCTGAACTGCCTGTTCCAGGGATTCTGTACTTCACTGGAAGCCTGGGAACCAGAGGAAAGGCCTGAAACTACAGAAACCAAATCATTAACCTTCTTCTCTTTTTCACACAACTTGCAGGAGGCAGAAAGATGATGCTGGAGTTGGGATCCAGAGACTAAAGGGCACCTGCTCTGCCTCAGTGTTATCATCACTGCAGTTGCAGGATGCCTGGGGATCCTTTGAAGCAGAGGAGGCTTAGGGAAATGCACAGAGCTGTACCATACAGCTGTACCATCAAGCATCCATGCCAACAGCAGAGAAGGCAAAGAGACACAGGAGATGTTGGGTTTTTCCTTGTCAGCCTGAGGAATTCACAGGAATCTCCAGATTTCCCAGCTTCCCTACAGCATCAGTGTACAGACATCACCGTGCCTTGGAGGGTCCTCAAAAGCCTCCCTTTACAGTGAGCACAGAAACTGGCATTTCTCTGGAAGTGGCCACCATCTCCTTGGCACTGCAGCTGGAACTGCACTTTTACTTTGGGGAAGTCAAACACCAGTCTCGTCTCTAAAAGCATCTTCACTCACTATACAAAGTGCCTCAGGAAGGGTAAAGAGGGGCTTCAACACAAGCACACACCCCCCTCAGCCATGCTGGTAAATGCCAGCATGCAATCCAGACTTACCTTCTCCACATAGAAAGAGAATTCTCTGGCTGATACTTCTATAGAGGGGTGAATAAACTCACAGGTGATGATTGTTTCTATTATCCTCTCCATCTTGGAGGCTGTCCCAGTGACAGCTTGGCAGAACACATATTCCTGCACCTCCTGCAAGCAAGAGTCACTTGTCACCAGTGGGTAGTGGCAAGGCTCCCTGCAAATGCCCTGCATTGGCTCTGCACCCACCATGGGCCCTATTCCTGCCACAGTTACAGTCACTGCCCCCTTTTCTTCCTGTGCTCAATTGTCTGTGACACTGCACCCCAATAACCACAAAAGGCACTTGTGAGAAACCCCCTCCCTCAACATGGCTTTTGTTTTACTCCGTGCTCACCCCAGATAAACCACTTGGCACTTGTTTAATTCACTTTCTTTTTGGGCTCCTAGTCTAAGTGGAACTTATTTCTCTGCCCTTCTTTGCTGTCTCAGCATGCAACACCGTTTGCCCCAAAAGAGCAATATTTCCTTCCACCCCTGCTTTGGGATCAGCACTGGGTTTTGGTAGCTGTGGAATCACAATAAATTCTCAGCTGGTCTGATGGTGGCCAGCAAGGAAAGCAACTGGTGCTGCCACAGAAACGTGTAGCCTTAAATCAGTTTTGTGAAGGCCCCTGCTCATCTCCCCAGGCAAACGTCAAGGGACGGTGGAACAAGCCCAGAGGAGGGGATCTCACCTGTGGGATGCGGGAGAAGCCTCGCAGCACCATGTCCTCAGACTGGCCTGGATGCAGGTCCATCGATAGTGGCTTCAGCCCAAACACAGGCCTGGCACGTTTGGGGCTCTGAGAATCACCCTTGGCCTTGGGGCTACTGAGGGCTGAGACACTCTGGGCCTCCTCCTCAGGTGGGCTGTAGCATTCTGCACTCCAGAAGAGCTGATGGTAACGGCGGCCCTTGTTTGTTACTTTGAACTGACGAATACAGGGCACCAGGCTGGAATAGAAGGCAGGATGGAAAATAGTATGGGAGTAGCTATTTCCCTGGTCATCAGATTGCTCCCAGTCAGCAACCGGAGGTGTTAATTGCTTGGAGACTGTCTTCATCTCCAGCTCTTAATGTGGACCAGAAGTAGTGTGGGATAAGCTGCCCTTTTGATGTCATTATTGCAAAGAGAAATATGTTTATTACGGTAATGTAACATTTTCCAGGTGAGGATAACAGGACGTGGTGTTTTCCCCCAAAATGTTTGTTCTGGGGTGATTCATACTGTTGCTGTATTTTGTGTTAATCTGTGCCCAAAACTGAAACTGAACCTTTGAGATGCTGCCCTTGGGGACCTTGTGTGTGGGGGCAGGATTGCAGACATTCCTAAAAGCTGCCTCAGAGGCAGTTTCTGGATGATCCCAGCTAGCTGGCAAAAATCATCTGCCTGCTCCAGGAGAAGAAACCAGGGGAGCAGAGCCTCTCTCATTCATATCAGCCTTGGCTCTGCACTGGGAGCCATTTGTAGAAACTTCATTTTGCAATTAGAAACTGTTTGGAAGTGAACTTTGCAAACTCTGCTGGCAGCTCTGCCTCTGGAACTGCTCTGTGGGCTCCTGCCTTCCTGGTGGGGGTTGTCACCCTCCTGTCTCTTTGTTCCCAGGGCCCCTGCTTGCCTGGGAGGTGCCACTGGGAAAGGGCAAGGGCAAGGGCAAGAGAAAGGATCTTCCTTCCCTTGGTCCCTCAGCCACATGGAGGGACTGCCTCATCTGGGCACCATTTCAGGAACCTTTTGTTCTGGGGCAGCCTGTGAGATCATTACTTGATCAAGCCAGGACATCAATGTATTGGAACTAAGGACAATTTGTGGCAATTTAGCAACTGGTTTCCCTTTCAGCGGCTTTTGAGGGTGTCTAACAACTCTCAACTGCCCATCACATGTTTGTAAAGGAATCTCTGCCTTTAGGGAAGCAGTCAGGGCTTTGAACACTGAAGAAAATCTTGCCTGAAGGACTACAGAAAAACTGCTCCTTGTTGAGATAGGAGGAGAGGTGGGAGTGGAGAGATCTCCTACCTGAATTGGTATCCCAAGTTGAGCTCTGGGGCAAATGGTTCATCTATGACAATTGTAGTGCCAATGCCGAAAGCCTGGAGAAAGATGGTGCTCCAAAGGCTGTTCCTAATGAACAGCTGGACAGACTCCTCAAAACCCACAGCGTCATCCAGGGTTGCTGTGACAGTCACAGGAACCTCACCCCTAGCAGGGATCACTCCTTCACTGGGTTCAACAACAAAGCAGTAGGATTTGGAAAGCTGTAAGACAAGCATAATATGCATTTAGGATGGAAACCATACACCCTGGTGTCTTGTGGGATATAAGAAAAGGAAAGACTAAAGAGGGGAAGATACAAATCCTGAAGGCTTAATCTCCCTGAAGTTAAGCTACAGTACTGGGCAACAGCAGAGTTCATACAACCTGTATTTTCCCCTCCTTTTAGGGACTCACCCAATTAACCCCGTTTTGCCCAACCCAAGGGATGCTTATCCTCAGGAGAGTGTTCCTTCCCCAGTCTTTCTCTGCAGTGTGGGCCAAGGAAAGCTGCTTTCTCTCTCCTGGCCTCTCACAAAGGCTCAAGGCCAGAGGAAGTCAGGACTGCTCAAATCCCACTGCAGAAACCACATGGCTGGAGGACACTGCTGAGAGCCTGAAGAATGTATCTCTGCAAAACCAAGTAAGCAAAACCCCAACACCAAACGATTCTTTCCCAAGGGGCCATCAGTGCTTCTCAACATCCCCTGAAGGACTGAAGCCCTCACTCCCCACCAATCATCAGCTGTAGGGAGGTGCCCCAGGGCCCTCTGCTTTGGAAAAGTCACCTCTACATGCTTCTAGCAGAGCAGGAAAGCAGGAAGCAGAAAGAAAACTGGACAACATGTGCTCTGTGGGCATGGCCCACTCTTCCCAAGAACTCTTGTCATCTGTCATCTGCTTTCTCATGGACTTCATGGACTGAGCAAGGGAGCTGGAAGGTGCCCAAAGGAGGGGGAAAGGCCTTGCACCAGCACAGCTGTACAGACACAGCTCTGCAGGTCTGGCCCTGGCAGGAGCATGTGAAACCCAACCTTTACACACCATGAGCACCCAGCCAAGGTGCACTGCTCCCTGCAGAGGCTGAAAGCAGAACTCCATTGTGGAGTCAGAGAAAGCTGCCCTGGAAAAAAACCCTCACTTCAGAATAACATTTCTCTCCCAAACAGTTGGGAAAGCAGCAAGAGGAAAATTCACACCCCTCCTCCTTGGCCCAGGAGGCTGTGGCTGGACTCTCCCACATGGCCTGATGCTTTATCCACAGACCAAACAAGTCCGTAGCATCAGGTTTTATCCAGCTCCACAAGTTCAACACACCCAGCATGAAGAAGAACAAACCTCAAGCCTCTCACAGATCTCCCCCTCCAGCAGACATCCCAGCCAGCCCCAGGCCCAGCCTACAAGCCCTTCCTGGCTGCACCAGCCCTGCTCCCCCTGCCAGGGGAGCAGCCCCAGCTCCTTCTGCCCAAGGCAGCCCCCACACCTTAAACAGCCTTTCTCTGCAGCTGCTCCCCAAAGATGCTCTTCAATAGCACAGAGATCACAGGCTGGGGGTGCACAACCCCCACACTTGTCTTTGTGTGGACAGCCCAGATGGCTTGACCCCCAGCAGGTGTGAAAATTGCCTCCCCACCAGCAGTCTGAGGACAGACCTCACACCCTGCTCTCTACTATTAACAGCAGTTTGGCACAAAGCAAATGCAGATGGGACAGGGAAACCACAGTGAAATCCATGCTCTGGGGAGCAAAGGATCACAGGTTTCTCTTGATCTTGGAGCTCCAAAATGTGACACATACAGCTAAAGACAAAAGATAAAATTAAGGGAGAACTTGTCAACACAACCCAGATTAATTTCTGCTCCAACATCTTTGCACCTGACTTCACTGAGGGGTGCCCCAGCTAAAACCACTCCAGAGCCAGGTTCCTCTTGCCTCGCTCAGAGGGAATATTGGAGTATCTTGCCTCCTCTCACACAGGGCAATATGGAAATCTTGCATTTAAAAACCAAGTCATGGCTGCTACTGACCAGTCCAGTTCCCTGGAAAACAGCCCCACAGATACTTACCATTTCTAGCCTGAAATCTGTAGCAACAAGACCTTTGTTGAAGAGGGTAAAGCTTTGTGAAGCAGGTTGTAGAGCTGGGATCCTGCCAAACTCTAACAGAGTCGGACTTGGGTAGACTTCTGCCAGCTCTACAGAGCTCCGTAATTCTACTCCCTGTTCCAGGAAGCAGGCAAGAAAGATTAAAAAACCACCCAAAACAAACCACAACAGGGAAACCTAAAAAAGCTTAAACAGCTCAACCCTGCTCAAGTTATTTCTTTAGGGACAGCTACCACACTCCAGCTGAAATGCTGGGCTTTTGGGGAAAAAGAAAAATACAGGTTCACGTCCAAATTTAAAAGGATTAAGGTAAGAGAACCTTTCAAACTACAAATTATTGGCCCAAAGGTAAAAGCTTTGCAAGAAATCTCTAGTTAAGACCAGGCTGACAGTTAAACAACTGGTTATTCTGGTGGGGAGAAACCCTCCTCTTTAAGGTAAGCAGCCTGATAGTTGAAAACAACTGTTTTGTCAAACTTCAGGCTCCCTGGCACAGCCTGCATTGCCTGTCCTTCCTGTTCACTGATTTACATGCAGTGCCACAATGGCCCAGGTTCAGATGTTTGGTGCCATCCAGGGAATTTGGCATCATCATTTCATTATGTTTTAATATCAGTTTAAATCCTTGCAACCACTCTTCAAATGCCAGCTTTCCTTTCTTTTACAGAAAGCTCAAGGTTCCCAGAAGTCTTCTGACATCTTCTTTTGTGCTGAGAGAGATGATATTTTAAAACAGATGTTTCCAAAGTTAACAGCATTTTAAAGATTAATTAACTAAAACTACCCTCAGTTCCAGCTTAGATGAACTACCTTCTGTGTCAGACATTGAGATCACCACCTATGAGGCACGGGCTGTTTGTGCCACCCATCTCTCCTGTCCTTCTCCACAGCAGCCTGTGGCTGTTTTCCCTGGCAGAATCCCTGTCCCCTGTGCACCATTCCAGGAGCAGTTGCACACAGGCTCACATCTCCCCTTGCACTCACCCGTGGGTGTCTCGCATCCCCGAACACGCCGACAAGAATGTTGGTGCGATGCTCGCCCACTGTCTGCACTTCGATTATAACTGGGATCTCTGCAGTGCTGTAAGGCTGGACAATCCCACAGGGCTTGGGGCTGCTGTAGAGCACAGGAGAATCCTCCTCGCATTTCTGGAAGGGACAGAATGAAATGCAACTTCAGAGGGACCTCTGAAGAAACTTTAGACTCCTTAACACCCACCGCAACATGTGTGTATGTTTTAAACATACACACATGTTTAAAACTCCTCAGGACAAAGGTAAAAGGCACAAACAAGCTGCAAGAATTGTAGGCTTAGCACTCCCAGGGGATCCTGCAAGGAGGCTGCCAGCACAGGCACTGGTGTTTGTGGATGCAGCAGCTTTTCACAACCGTCTAAGATCTCCCACAAGAAAACACCCTGAAGACTAGAACATAAACTGTTTCCTTGGGAGGTTAACCTGCATCCTAAAGTTTACAGTAGGGTAGGATCCTGTTCTTATCAGATCTTTAAGACTGAATAGAAACCAGCAAGGTCTTATCCAAACCCTTTTTCCCCTAATAATCTCCCCAATAATATTTGACAGGAGCAGGTGGATGTGATGCCAAACCTGGGGAATAAGCCCGTAGCAGCCAGGAACATTACTGAGGTTCCTAATGGAGAGCTTCTTTTCATATGGCACCTTCAGGTGGCACTCGTGGTACAGAAGGATTTGGGGGTACACATGCAGCTCAGGAACAAGACATCTGGGCAAAGAGATGACCCCAAGGGAATCAGAGATACTGAGAGAATGAAGAACATTTAGCCCCAAAGATTGTAAAATGGAGTAGAACACATTGGTCACTGTCAAATGGGCCTTTAACAGCCCTACAGAGATAAATTGCCTTCTACCTTTTCCCACTCCAACATGTCTTGTCAAGGAGGGGCAAACCCTGAGAGGCAGCACCCAGAGGCTGCCAAGTGCCCCAGGCAGAGCACTTTGCCCCACAGCTGCCTCAGCCCCTCCTTTACCCAAGAAGGTTTGCAAGGACTCCTGTAACAGTCCCGGTGATCCACGAGCTCTGGGGGAGCCTTCCCAACAAGGACCAGTGCTCACTAAGGCTCAAGGAACACACAACTCTAGTGTCTCAGTAAAAATGACTCTCTTCTCTCCAATGGTGCTGTTGCCCTGCCTGAGAACTCAGCTGTTGGCCCCAGCCTTGGAGGGCACGAGACACCAGCTGCCCCACAGAGGGGCTGATCACCCACCCCCTCCCAGGCCCTGCAGCTCCCTTGCTCCTTCACTCCACAGCTCCGGGCACTGACTGGCCCCAGATCCATTTGCTTGACAAAATGGCAGCCCAGGCACTGACTGCCTCTGCCTGGGAGAGGGAACAGCACCAGGGAACTGCATCCCTCTTGGCATTAAACTGACACCCACAGCAGCACAGCAGGGTGAAATTCTGCGGCAGCAAGAACGACTTTTGGTTTAAGTCTGAGAACACTAAAGCTCAAAATGGGAAGCACAGGGAAGGAGAAAAACTGGAGCTGACCTGCCACATCAAGGGCTGCTTTCCCCTCGTAAGACCCTGCCCTTACCACTCTTGCTGGGAGCCACTTTCCCCTGTCACGTGCCCTCATGAACAGAACCAGAGCCTGACTCTCAGCAGACTGGTGTGTCCCAAACCAACGCACGGTGGCTACAACCAGCACAACTCCATCTCTTGCAAGAAGAAGGAGAGGGGGCCCTCAGGAAATTTGTTCCACCTCAAGCACCAACACCCAGGCCAATAAATGATATCATTCCTGGTCCCTTTAGAAAAGGGCCCAGGACCATGCTGGGCTGTGAGCAGAGGTGCTTTTTACCACAGGCTGCTGTCCAAGCACTGCTGTTCTCATGTCCAGCTGGCACAACATGAGGGCATTAACCAGCACTTCTCCTTGGGAGCTGCAGCCAGCAAAGCCTGTGCAAGGCAGTGCCTGGGGGAGGCCAGGGAAGGGCTGGTACCTGGCTACGATGACCACTGATGCCACTCCCTCACCAAAACCCTCCAGGTCCACCAGCAATCTTCTGTAGAAGTCCATCACGGTGTTGGAACAGAGGGTCACCTGGTGGAAGAGAAGAACAGTAAATTCTTCCTTACAAAAGCTCATTACTCACATGTGATATCCTCCAGTTCTTGAGGGAGGATTTGGCCTTAATTCTTCTGCTGGTTCATGTGTAGAGCACAGTCTTAGAGTAGCAAAAGCCTTCTGGCAATACCAGATTTGTTAAATACACTTGCTATCACAGCATAGGTCAGCTTCATTAAAACATTAGACTAAAGCTCTACCACTGTATTCAAATTAAGGGGCCAATTTCTCATCTGACTACAATGACGTAAATGCAGAGGAAATCTTACTTGAACAGAATGAGTTCAGCTTTACAGCAGGAGGCTGAGGGCAAAGTGTGGCCCAGCAGGTGCCGGGCAGTTCATGGCTGCCATAGTACCCAGAGCCCGGGCTGGCTCTTAAAACTCTGACACCATGCCAGGAGTGGGGAACTGCCTCAGGGTGAGCATTTACCAGAGGCAGAATCCTTAGAGCACCTTGCTCTATGGTGCAAGAGACAAGCCACGACAGGGACCAGGCAGAGGAGAAAGGAGGAGGCTGTCTGTCTTGAAGTTCCACAAGGAAGGGTTTATTCCAAATAAAGGGATCAGAGGCAAAAGAGCCCAGGACACTCCTGTGCAAGGGCTTTTGTACAGACACAAATCAGGGGGTGGATACACACAGCAAACCAGTAGGGAATCCTCAGAGGAGCACTGAGGGGATTACATCAAGTGTCTGGGACCACTTGGGGTAGTGGGTGAAGAGGATGGCTCACATGGGCCAATGGGGTCTCCAGAAACAGGGGAATTCTAAAGGGGTATTGCAATCAGGGATTGGCCTGATGTTAAAGTGGCAAAGAAGGTTTGGGAACAAAAGCGGCTGGGTTGCCTTGACAGGCAGGGAACGAGCTGGAACAAGGAGCGGGGAATGGCATGAGGGACAGCATTGAGGGAGGGTAAAACCCAGGGGTGAGCCAACTCAGGGAGAACACGGGAGTACAAACAGAACAAGGAATTGATAAAATAAATTCAAACCGCAACACATGGCTGCAGTGTTTTTTGTCTCCACTGGAGATCCCTGCAGTGAACACAAATCATTCTGCTCCCCAGGAGAGGAGAAATGAGACCAAGAAGAAAAGCTAAATGCTTTATACAATTACATCTCCCTAATAGACACCTTCTGCCCTCATCCTTGCTCTGCTCACTTGCAATCAAAGAAATTGCTCTCAAAAACACAAGAATGGCTTCAGGACTTGACTATATGGTATTGATCTCAGTGTATTATTTTGGAAACAAAACAGTGCTCCCTGAGGAACATCCCAAGTAACCCAGCCAGCAGAGGCCTCCCAGCAGTGCAGATCTCTCACTCCCAGGATGCTCAAAGCTGGCACCAGAGCTACAGCCCTCCCACACTCCAGTGAAGCTTCAGCCCTGGTGCAGAAGCATCTGTGGCTGGATTCTTCCCATACCTCAATATCCTGGTGTCCCTGGGGGAGGATGGTCCCTTGGCTGGGATTAATTGTGAACTCCCTTGGCTCCATACAGAAATTAATTCCCTTCCTCCAGGATGGGTCACCTTCTTTGCGTATTTGATCAAAGCTGCTCACAGCCGGCTGCATGCCATCATGCGCCATGCGGAGCTTGAACGTCACGGGCACCGGGGAGCTGTTGGTGAGGCGGCAGCTCTGGGTATAGGGAAAGCCTAGAAAAGGACACAAATATCCATTTAGGCACTCATCATGGCATGACTCCTGGTGGGAATATCCTGGCAGGATGAAAGTGTGATTGGAGTTGAGCTCTTTATTATCTGAACTACAGCTCACCAAGAAGCTGCATGAGGAATTAATTGCCACTTAGTTCCCTTTGACAGTGATTCCAGACTGCAGCCTTGAAAATGCCCACTCCTAGCCCTACTGAACACTGCAAGCTTCTCTCTTTGTGATGGTGTGGTGGTTTGACATTGACAGGAAGTAGGTTTTCTGGGATATGCTGTGGTCACCAATAGGTGCTCAGATTTTAATATTGGCACCTGGTTTGGCCACTGAGATTTGTATACGCCTCTGAGAACACACAGGGGTTAAAAGCAGAGCTGCTCCCCTGGGAGGCTCTCTTGGGACTTCAGCGGGAAAAAGGGCAGATCTCCCTCCCCTGTCCAGCTGCTGCTGCTGGGCAGGGGAGGGGCAGCCATGCGGTAGGCCTGGGGCTTGGACAGAGATGGGAGTGAAGAGGCCCTTGAGGATGGAAGGGTGGAGGAGCACCAAGAGACATCGGGCAGTAACACCCCCCCCCATAGAGAGAGAGAGAGAGAGAGAGAGACGGTGTCTGAATTTGGTAGCAGCGGTGTCTGAATTTGGTAGCAGCCGGCTGAGAAGGAGAAGGGGGAGATGCGGCAAGAAGGTGCCCGGCAGGGCAGTGTGGGAGCTCCAGAGCTCCGGACAGGCAGAGACTGGAATTTTTAACCCTTTTCTTGCATGATAGAAACCTTACAAATGCTGATCCTCCTGGAGCTGAATGAGAAGAAAGATGAGATGAGATGAGATGAGATGAGATGAGATGAGATGAGATGAGATGAGATGATGAGATGAGATGAGATGAGATGAGATGAGATGAGATGAGATGAGCCACGAGGGAAGTGGAGAAGACTCTTGCGTGGGGGGAGAGATTATGGAATGGCCTTTTGGCTGGAATTTTCTTGTGTGGCCATGGATGGAACCATTTTTTTTTTCCCTGTGACACAGAGACTGCATTTAGGGGGAGGCAGTACCTCAGAACCAGGAGGGTTCAGTGTGGGTACGCCTCGGCCCCAGGGAGTGCAAAAATGTGGGGGGCACAGGTGTCCCGAAGAAGAGACTGTGCTTTTTTTGGAATGAGACAAGGCATCCTTGAAAGAAAACCCCAGAAGCAGCCCTGGTCCATGTGCAGTGGTGAGAGCACTGGGCATGGAAGGAAGATGTCACGATGGCAAAGGATCTCCAAGCGGTGCTATGAGTGACATGGAAACACACGAGGTTTCAACGTGTTTCCAGGGGAAGTATAGGTGCAAGAAGGACTCCTCTCCTCTTGATGAACTGAGGATTGAGTATCCTAAAGGGTGGTGCCGGACCAAGAGTTGGTGATTTGGGGGAAAGTATTGTATTGGGAATTATTGGGGAGGAGATGAATTTGTGAAGTTTTCATTTTCCTTGTGTTTCTTTTTTTTTTTTTCCTTTCCCTTATAGTTTAGTTAATAAAGTTTTCTTTATTCCTAAGTAGGAGCCTGCTTTGCTTATTCCTGGTCACATTTCACAGCAGACACCAGGGAGAGAGTATTTTCATGGGGCACTGGCATTGTGCCAGTGTCAAACCATGACAGATAGGGAGGAGCTCCCTCACCTGCCCCAAACCAGCACCAGTTCTCTCAGTGATGAGTGTGCACCCAGACCGTGCATTTACTCTGAGAATTCAAGCTGTAAAATTCCCTGGTAAGTCTGCCAACACTCTCACCATTTTCAAGATACATAAACAGTGAGTTGTCATTGAGAAGAAGCTACAGCAAAAGAAAGTGAGGATGGAATCAGGAACTAGAACGTGATGCACTTAATGCAGTTTCTCTCTGCAGGACCCTTAAAGCATCTCTTGGTTTGGGCCAAACAGACTGAGCACGTGACAGCTCAGAGCCCACTGAACTGGGGGCAAACCCCAGCCTTGCTTTGAGATTAGCAATTAGGAACCAGGTCCCACCTCACCCAGCAAACAGGGACATCACAGCCATGTTGCTCACTGTGATTGTGCCTGCAAGGGGATCCCCACTTTAGCTCTGAGATTTGCAGAGATACAGCCACTCATGGTGGGGATGTCCTGCAGAGCCCGGAGAACAGCCACAGCCTGCTCTGCAGTGCACATCTGGCTGGGCTGGCCAGCTCTGTGGGGAGGAGAATTCTCCCCAGGCCTGCTCACCAAGAGTCACTGGAACACAGATGGGGAGAAAAAACAACTGCAGGTGCAGCCCAGAGCTTCTCTGTGCCCATCAACAGTGATCTCTGCCAGCTCCAGCAGGGACTCCAGCAGGGAGGCAAGAGAGGCACAAAAAGGACAAACCCAGATGTCAAAACCTCAAATGAGACTGAGGTCAGCACATGCAGACAACAGTCAATAGCTGAAAAGAAGCAAAGATACAACAGCTGCCTTCAACTGAAGAGACCTTAGGAATGAAATTGGATTCAGCAGGATGAATCTCCTGTTTCAGAACCATATTTCTATCTATCTGTTGCCTTTCTTGTTTCATTTCTTCAAAATGCAACTTGACAAGCGCCTTGTTGGTGATGCAGGCTGGGGAAGAAGGAGCTCAGGAAAGGCAATGAGTTTCCTTCAAAAGATCATGAATTTCATTGTTCTGGGTTTAGGCTTGGTAGTGAATGTTGCCCTTGGTCTGGGAAGGGGGATAGGGGTTTTGGCCCTGGGCTGGGCTTTTCGTTCGGGTTTTTTTGGGAGTTGAGGCTGTGCAGTCGGAGCTGAGGTTGGGCGGGGAGCGGAGCTTCCCTTCCTCCCGCTCGGGGATCGAAGCTTGGCCGGTGCTGCTGCGGGAGGTTTGTGCTTGGCCCCGGGGCTGCCCTGGCGGCAGCTCAGCGCGGGCATCGACCCTGCCTGCCTGCCCTGCTGCTGCTCGGCACTGCCCACATTCCCCTGCCCTTTGGGAGTTTGCAAAAGGAGCATTTCCGTCCTTCCCTCCCTCCTTCCTTCCCTGCCCTGCCAGAGCCCACAGCTCCTCTTGCTGTGATCACAACTACACCAAAGGGGGAAAACGGGACTTGGCGGCTGGGAAACGCCGTGCTTCTTGTCTGTGCTGTCCTGATATAGTTGAGGAAAGAACTCTTATTCCTTTTCCCGTAGTTTTGCCTGGGAGCCCTGTAATTTCAAGGGTATAATAATTTGGAGGGAGGGGCGTCATCTTTCCATTTAAGAAGATTCCCACCTTTCTTGGCAGACATCGTCTTTTAAAGCAGGACAGAGGCATCAGAAAATACTGACTTTCTATTCTGTGGTTCTATTCGATCTCTCAATGGCAAAATGCCCCCTAAGGCAGCAGCAGCCCTGCAGTTCACAGCCTGAAGAGGCTGCTGTGGCAGACCATGAGTGAGGGGTGCTTTTATGTTGGAAGGCACAGATCCCTGACACTGTGTCCCAGCCCAGGGAACACTCACCAAAGGAGATGTCCCCGAAGTCGAGCTCAGGGACATCGAACTGTAAATCCGGTCCAGTGACGCTGCCCCTGGATGGCGAGGACAGAGCAGGAAATGGCTCGGTTAAAGGCATTGCAAAGGTCCGGCTGTCATGGCTTGGGGACACAACACCTGGGCTCAGGGCACCCTGGGTTCCCAACCAACACAGCCCTGTGTGCTCAGCACAGGGCCCTGGGCACAGGAGGCAGCTCAAGCCAAGTGGCAGCAGCCAACAGCCCCTGATGGGCAGGCAGGAGAGGCCCCTGGATGCTGGTGGTCCCATGAAGGACCCTGAACACACACCCCAACATGGCTCTGTGCCTCAGTTTCCCCAGCTGCAATGGGATGGACATCAAGGTGTCCCCACAAACTTCTGTAAGCAGCCTTTGCAGCCACAGGTTCCCTGCTTTGCTACTTAGCTGGAACTGCTGTTCCCATAGAGAAGCTTTCTCAGGAGAGTTTGACCCACACAATCATTACAGACAGAGTTCTGAGACATGAATGCAGGGGAGCCCCAAACATCCTCTGAAAAGAGCAGCAACAGTTCTACCCAGGGCACAGATGAATCCTAGAGGAAAGGACCAGCTTGTCAGCAGTGTACAGCTGGCACAGCCAAGAGCAATAGCTGCAACAACCCAACAAGGCTGTCCTGAATCTAGCATAGCACCTCACCTGTCCTTGAACTCAGCAGACACACTCCAAAAGCCACCAACACCCTCTGAAATCAGCACTTGAAGCTGCACAACACTCACCAGTTGATTTCATGTATTGATGCCAATCAACGCCCACTCTGCCTTTTGGTTCAAAATCAAGGAGCAGTGAACTGTGCCTTGTGTTGTACTCACAGGACTGCCCCTGGCTCTGCTCTGCACATCTCAACAAGAGACACCTGCCCTTGCTCAAGGAGAAAGCTGCTTATGCAGAAACATCCCATGACCAGTTTGGGGGAGGGACAGAGGAAAATCAATTATTTGATGGTGAAAGGTTCCCTCTTGATTTCCAAACTAAAAAAGCAGCACTTTTCCTCCAAAAACAAAGCCAGCATCATTGTTTCTCCACTATGGGCAGACTTACTCACCACTTTTCTCTTGCTAAGTAATAACTTCCTTGTTCCTTTTTGTCCATCTCCCTTATCTTATTGGTATAATCAAATTCAGGTTGTTTTCATTTCTTGACTGCCTTGAGCCAGTGCCTCCCAAGAGCAGCAGCCCAGCTCCAAAGCTGCAGAGCAGCCAGCATCAGCTCTCCTGCTTCCACTCCATTATCCCAGCAGCACATGGCTCAGGCTGGCAGGGACAAGCCCTCACGCTGCTGTGGTGCTGAGCACTGAGCTCTGCCTCCCCTATGATCAGCCCTTCTCCCTTTGGCTGGGCCAGGATTGTCTCTTGCCATGGCACCAGCCCACGGGATGGTGCCCAAGTCCTTGGCACAGTTCCTGCTGCACAGTTCCTGACTCCCACATCAGCCCTTTGCTGGCTGTGCAAAGGAGGCACCAGAGCCCTCTGTGCACAGGAGCTGGGAGCACAGCTTGTCCCCACAGCATGGCTGGGAGAGGGGAGCTGAGGCTGCTGCTGCCCATCTGGCATGGAGTATTCACACAAGGTTTTACAAACACTGCTGCTGCTGCTGCAGAATCACCCAGGCTGGCCCATCTCAAAGCCCTGCGGGCCTTGCTGGGTGTTCAGGTGGGACATCCCAGAGCAGCTGCTGCCCAAAGCTGATCCATCCCACTGCCTGCCATGGCCCAAGGCAGAGGGAGATCCCCGCAGGGAGGAGTCATTGCAGCTCCTGGGCACCACACAGGGCAGCAGGCAGCCTCACACTAAGGCAATGCCAGGATCACAGCAGAGATTCACACCTCAGGCAACACCTTTTTTCTCTGCTCAACCCCAGAATGAGATAGGTGGGGGATGTCCCAGAGACAGCTACAGATGTGCCCACCCAGCTCCCAGGGTCCTTACTTGATGGTCAGGATCACAGGTGTAGGAGATCCAGCCACACTGAACTGAAACGCTTTCTCAAAGCTCCCCAGCACGGTGGCATCGAAGGAGACCTGAACAGTCTGGGTCCCACCTGCTGGAATGATGCCCCGCTCGGGCTGAAACTTGAAATGGAAGTCCACATCTGTGGTTGAAGGGATATAGGTGAAAGGAGCATCAAGAGCTCCTTGGTTAATCAGTTTCACCTGCAGAAGCAAGAAAGCAAAATGGAAATACATGTGGAATCTTCCCTTCTTGTAAGTTATTGTCTAATGATGCAATGAACACCCTGAAAAAGGCAGAAGATGCTTTGTGGTGTTGAATGGCAGAAGTCAAAAGATACAACAGGACAAGTTCTGCCATTGGGTTTTCATGCAAAGCAGTGGCAATTCCACAGAACTGCAGTCACCCTGGGCTTATCCCATGGACACAGAGCAGTGCCCCTCTGCTCAGCAGCACCAAGCTCATTGAGAGCTGGCCCTGAGAGCCCTGAGTGGGGTCATTGCAGAGCTGCTGCTGCCCCAGTGAGCACAGCTCCAACAGCACCATCTACTCATTCACCTTTTCCCATACCATGAAAACAATTCATTGAGAATGAGGCATCAGCATCAAAATGTACACACAGCACCATCTTTTGGTAAGAAAGCTCAGCGTGTCTTTCCCTTCCCCAGCCACGCTTTTGAAAGTGTCTGGCATGACACAGGGCCTCCTTTTCTACCTCTTTCAGTTGCTCTCATGATTTTTTTGCAAACTTGACACTACTGGGGGCGAGGAAAACAGATAGAAAATTCCTTTGCTTTATTCCCAAATGTTGTATTGTGTTTTTATCACCCCAGTTCTCTGTCTGTTATGGTTTTGATATTGTTGTTTTTATCACCCCAGTTCTCTGTTTGTTATGGTTTTTCCTGATTCAATCCCCAATCTCCTCCCCGGACTCCTGTCAGTCTCTCGGCCTCCCGTCCCCTCTTTCCAGAACCTTCCACCAGCGGCGTCGAGTGATGGGCCAGAGTTCAGGGCCCTCCCTCAGAGCATTTCCTGATTTGTTGCCCCTCTTGTCGCTCTCCCTGATTTCCACACCCCCAGTTCTTCCCATTGGTTGCTCGCTAAATCCCGCTCTTGTTTCCACGCCCATTTGTAAGCCAGCAGGAGCTCCCTCACACCTAGATTTCCCCTGAGGCGTGGAGCTTTTCCCAAGGTTCTGGTCAACCTCAGACTGAACCCTACAGAGAGTTAGCTCTTTTTTTCTCCACCTTGGCCAGCCTATGCCTTCTCTGCTTTAGGGCTCACACCCCTGGCCGCCCTCCTGTACCCCCAGGCACGGGGGACTGTCCTCCATAGCCCACCATGTCAGGGCTGGCTGGGCAGTGACCGACGGTCACTGAGGACATGGTGACACCCAGGATGACTTTTCTCCTTCTAGAGCCAGAGATGCGCCAAGGCTGAAGTGTGGTGAGGGACTGGTCAGCAAGGGAAAGAACTCCCAAGCTCTTTGCAAGGGCCAGCACTGAGCCAGGAGGCTGGATGGCTTTCCTGTGACTTCCAGGAATAGGCAGGGACACTTGACTGGAAGCTGTTTGCAGTGGGCTGAAGCCCAAGGCAGCCAGTTTGTTGCAGCCTCTTCTGCAGAGCCCAGTCCAAAGGGGCCTTGTGTCTGGCACTGCCACAAAAGACTCTCAACATGCGGCTTTTTGAGGCAGTGTTGGTTTCATGTGCCAAGGGGTTGTTTTGCAGGAAGCCTCCCAGCTGATCCCTAAGGAAGGCTGCCCAAAAGCAGGGACTGAAGCTTCAGGAACAACAGACACACCTTTGTGACCTCCCCCCCAGGTTTGAGCAGTACATCAAATATTCCCTGCTCACAAGTGCCCAGGTTGGCAGGAATTCCACAGCTCCACCAGGCTTGCTGCTGCCTCAGGAGCCATCAGGATCCATCCCAAGCCCTGCTGCTCACCTCATAGACATAGGGGGTGTAGACAAAAACATTCCCGAGGTTCAGTGTAGGGATGCTGAATTCAACTAAGGGTCCTCGGCCTTGCCCTCTGAGGCGCAGGGGCAGCCTCATCTCACGGCCTGGGGAGAGATGTCCATTTCAGTACAATCATTCCCTCCGTTCCACTGGATTTTCCAGGCTGCCTCAGTGCTTGTCCCTGACTCTGAGCTGGATGCAGTCATGCTTTGAGCTACCTGGTCTAGGGGGAGGTGTCCCTGCCCATGGCAGGGGCCTTGGGACTAGATGATCTTTAAGGTCCACTCCACCCTTAACATACTGTGATTCTGTGGTTTCCTTCCCATACACCTAGAGGAGCTTCGAACTCCCTTCAGTGAAGGCACAAAGCTCATGAAGAGTTTGGCAATTCCCAAACTACCTGGCCCAGGAGCACAGGCCTTTGTTGCCCCAGTGCTCCCCTTCTGCCACTCAGCACTGTGTTCTGTTTCCACAGACTGAGAGCTGCAAGGTGACAACTCCCACACAGGGAGAGAAGCAGGGGCTGGCCAAGGGTGCTCCTTCTACAAACAGCCTGGGCTCAGTGGGGCTCAGCCACCTCTGCTCTGCTGCTGTCTGGGCACTGGGAGGTGATCCAGGCTCAGGGAGCCCATTTCTAACTCAGCTCCTACCACCTGATGATGGATCCATGGCAAATGGACCCATCCTGGAGGCCAGGGGCCTGCAGGGGCTTAGTGCTTGTTCACTAAAGCTGTTCTGCTCTGGAGCTCTCTGGCCTTTGAGGAAATGCTGGCAAAGCCATGGCATGAAACCTCTCCCTGCATTGCCTGGGCTGTTCTGGGATCAGTCAGGCAGACACGGCATTCTGAGCCCTGGCCTTGCACAGGAGACTCCCTGGAAGCTGCAGGGCCAGTGGGGATGTGCCAGCGCTGCCCTGCTGACCAAGGACTCTTCCCAGCAGTTCCATGGGAGCCCAGTGGGCTCAGGCTGGCACCATGGCTTCACTGAAAGGGAGAGAAGCAGGGCAAAGGAGCTGCACCTGAGATGCTGCAGTAAGCCACACTTCGATACTCCAGTGTTTCCAGGGGTTGAAAGGTCACCTTGATTTCAGCCGAACAGTTGGGCCCAATTTCTCCCTCCTACAACGGAAAGAGACAGCAAAACATTGCTCTTCAAACTTCACATTTCTTGTTTCCAACCACAGGCCTGCAAGCCTTGATTGAGAGCATCAGTGATGAGTGAACAACACAAGCAACCAAAGAAAGCCTCCCAACCCAGCTCAACACAGCGCTGGAAGCTCTCAATGCTCAGCTGATCAGCTCCCACTCTCCACAATATTCCTGCTGCTCTGACACAAGCTCTTGGTCCCATCATGCTGCTGTCAGCTCCATGGGATGTAACTTCCACTGTGCACTGGTGGCTCTTGGCCTTAGATGGGCCATAGGAGTAACCAAGAAGAGAACATGATCCTCTTCCTTGAAATACAGATATTAGTTAAGCTGTTTTGAAAGAAAGCAGAGGTTGGGATTACTCTGGGCTTCACTCCAAGATGAGAAGGGATTTTGCTCTGTGCAGACACCAGGCATTCATCATCTCTCCCAATGCCAGTACTCAGAATCAGGGCTCTGGTTGATGGGAGCACGTGGCAGTTTGCTTGCATCACCAGAAAAGGAAGAGGTTTTCTGTCCCTGTGTGCAGGAGAACTCCAAAGGCCCATTTCAGCCTTCCACCCTTGTGTCCAGGCTCACAGATGACACTGGAAGGGACACTCAGAAACAGTGCAAGGCATGGTTACAGGAGGGGATTGGCATTTCTGTCATTAACCTTGGGCTAAATTTGGCCTCCTTTTGCCAGGGAACCATTGCAAGCTTCAGGTCAGTGTGTGAGCTGGCAGTGCTCCAACAGACTCTGCTGAGCCCCACGTGTGGGGGGAGCCCCTGCCTACAGGAACTGCTCCCTGGGACACTGCAAGGACACGCAGGCAGGGCCTTGAGCTCCAGCCTGGCAGCAGAGCTGGGCTTTGTCAGGCTCCCAGCCCTGCCTCAAGCCTGCAGGGCAGAAATGCTTTGAGCAGGGAGCTCTGCAGCTGCTCCAGAAACTCCATGTGCTCCCTGCCAGCACATGGGGCCAGCTGAGGATCTGCCCAGTGACTGCAGCCGGGGAAAGGGTGCTTGGAAGGAGGAAGAGGAAGAGGAGGAGGAAGAAAATGAGGTTCTCAGCTGTCACTTACCATTGGCTCAATGAAAAAAATGTCACTGGAGAAGAGCAGGGGATCTTCTTGCACCTTTGCCTTTTTCTCCTGGACCCTGCTTCTCAGGAGGGTAGTGTGATCTTCACAAAAGCCCTGTTCCTTCTCTACTTCTTTCTCCTCCATGAAGTTTTCCAGCCTCACTTCACGCAGGGGGGGCAGCAAACGACACTGCCTGCAGCCACAGGGAGAGACAAGGCCAGCAGATGGTTTCATGAGCCACATATTTGCAGAGAGAAGTGGGAGTGCAGGAGAGCAAAGCACTTGGGGAGGAGCAGCAGCAGCTCCCCAGCAAAGGCTGAGCCCAAGCCACAAGGGTCCCACATGGATCAGAGGATAACTTGCTGTTCAGTGGCACAGCAGGGAGTTTCAGCCCACACTTGCAAGCTCAGGAGAGGTTTCCAAAGCCAGCATCCCTCCAGAGAAACCTCCTGCCTCAAAGCCTCTGCCAAAACTGAGGCAGAATCCACCGACCACCTCAGCTGGCTTTTCCTCCCACTGAGCTGCTCGGGGATGCAGATAAAGGTCACAGAGCACCCACTGCAGCACTTCCCTGGGAAGGGGAAATGTTGCCAGGTCATGTAGGAAGAAGATTAGAGAGACAAGAGCCCAATTAGAACCTGAGGAAATCCAGGCATTGCAATCAACCTTTCCTTCCCAAAATGCCATTTCTGGTTGGAGTATAAATGGAACTGGAATGCTGAGTGCTGAGCTGCTGAAGCCCAGGGACACACACCCTAGTGCCAGGGATGGTTTACTTGGCCTAAACCATTCAAAAGCACCAACATCCCCCTGAGGCCATACGTTAGTTTCAGTCTTGGGCCATATATCTCACTGAAATGTATCTTCCAAACCAACCTCCTCTTCTCTTCATTCTCTTCTCCCTCAGAAGGAAGAGCCCTCCACTGGAAGTGTGCTGTGATGTTACTCCTGTTTTCGATGAACACGGTTGTCTGGTGTGACTTGGTGATGAAAGTCTTGCCAGCCTCCACGGAATCTGTGCTCAACTCAACATCAATATCTACAGCTTTTCCATGGAGCTTTGTGTGGATAATTTGTTCATCTGGAACAAAGCAAAGGGGAGTCATTGCTCAGCTCACTGGCTGATGGAAGCACAAGGAACAGAACAAACCACGGGGCACAGAAGAAGGTGTCCCAGTTTTTATCTGAATGAGCAGTTCTTTGGATCAGTCCATTTGTCACATCCTGACAGCTCTGTGTGTAGAGTGTGAGGATGTCCTGGGCAGCTCCTTAAACCCCTTATTTCTGAGTGTGTTTGTAGAGATTTGGCCCCAAGGTGACAGTATGGACAGTGAGATTGGTCAGTGTGCTCTGGTGACCCACTCAGATCACTGGGATTTCTGCATCCAGGTCCTTCAGGTGACAGGGCTGAGGAGCCCTGTTCAGTCCTGCCTTGCCCAGGCTCTCCCTGGGCATCCCACGAGACTCCTGTCTCTCCTGATCCCTTGGATCCCTTGTTGCTGACCAGCAAATATGCCTGGGGGCAGGTGGGCAGCAAAAGGAGGCCCAGAGGAACAAGTGAAGTGACAGCCCACAGCAGGAGGGGACACAGGTCAGGAAACACAACCAGCCTGGCTCTGCAATATGACAAACCACTCTAAAATGAACACCATGAAAATCATCATCTCCCTGTCCAAACCCACAGCCACATCAGTCTTGAAATATTTTACGTTGTTCTGATCTCAAAAACCAAGCTGGAGCATTGCACATGAAATAAAAAAGGGACAAAGGAAAGATTAGTAAGTACAGAGCAGCTTCTACATTAAGACTGAAATGGGATTCCTCAGTCTAGAAATCAAATGGGAGATAGATGTGAGACGTTTGTAACAACATGAACAGCCTGGGAAATGGGCACAGGGAAAAATTTGTCTTGTCACCAAACAGGAACTTGAGGGCCTGAAAATGTTACTAGACAAAAACTACATATATGTGTAAGGGCCACATAGAAAAAGGATGTGTGACAAGCCAGTGGAGAAGCAGCATATGGGATAGAGGTGTGCAAGAAATCCATTGCATTGGAGAGAGTCTGATGGAGACCTCACATACAGCACTGCCCGGGAATAAAATAAAACTTCACCAGGCATAGCCACATGGTAGTGGAGCATCAGGGATCCTCCTTCCTCCACTCAGCAACTCCCAGCAAAACAGGAGTCAAAAATCTTTGCCCGCTAGAGGGGATCCACTTTCTCAAGCCCCTGAACACCAAGGAGCTTTCAGTTTTCTTTGGGGTAAAGCTGAACAGGGGAGGCACCTCTAGAGGGAATGCAGGGGGAGGGACAACAGGGAGCCATGGTGGAGAACTGTCCTGTGCCTATGCAGGGCCCAGCACTCACCTGTGTTGCAGCATAGGGACCCAAAATGGTCCCCGTTGGTCAGCGCATGAAATGTCACTGTCAACTGCGCGGTGTCACCAGCGCCCAGAATTCCTGAGGTCGGCACCACAGAGAAAGGACTGCAAGACAAAGAGAGGGGTCAGGGCTGGGGGGACACCTGGCCATGAGATTCCTTCTGCACTGCAGCTCCTTTGGGCAAGCAAGGAGCAAACCAAGCACAGGCAGCAGAAGGCAGAACAGACAGGGTCAGAAACAGCCACTGAGCCACTGCTGAGGAGATCCAGCCCTCACAAGATCCTGGGGGTAAAATGACCTCATCTCCCCCATACTCTGCATCCAGCTCTCTGCAGTGCGACTCAAGGGTCCCACTGCCAGCAATCCCATCAGAGAATGGTTTGTGAAGAGCACAGAGAGGGTTCAGAGCTATCTGCATGCACAACTTGACACTGACTGCCTCAGGAGTTTCTCTTTTCCTGCTGCCTATAAACTTCCTCTCAGGAGATGGAAATGTTAGGGCACCACCTGTCCTGGGATATTACAGCCTAGGAATCAGACAGGGAGAAGGAACTTTTCCTTGAAGACCAAGGAATAGTTACAGTTGAATTTGCAGTGTGGTTCTTTGGCTTATTTTGCCTTGAAAACATCCTGATCTAGCCTAAAACGGTCACATTTTATCAGCATTTCAATGAAAGCTGCTCCAAGAAAAGGAGCAGTCAAAGCTCTGAAGGAGTGCAAATGCAGATTAGAGCAATAGAGTGACATGGAAAGCCAAAAGGAGGATGCCATTTACAGGCTGAAGGATCCCAATGTGTTGGAAACGTTAATGCAAATGTGTTGGTGCACTTTGGATTTAACAGGAGCAATCAGGATTGGTCACCAGGTAAAGAGCTCTTGCCTGACAAGCACAAGACTCCGTGCTTTGATGCTCAGGGGAAATGTGCTCCTGCCCAGCAGCTGCTGGGCTTTGTGCTCTTCTACAGCCCCACTGAGGAAACAAAAGTTCCTGGCCTTGGTGCTTTGCTGGCCTTGGTGCTTTGCTGGTGGTCAATCTGTCACTTAGAAGTGTGTTCTGGGCAGTTTGGTGATGAATGCATCACACACAAAAATAAAGAGAACATCTGGCAAGCTGAGCTTTTTTCATGTCACTTGCTTCAGGTTCAGCTCATGAAGGACCTCTTGCTGCAATGATGGGCTGAGCTGTTCCCATTCCCACTGGTGAGAACATCACTGGCTGATGGAGAAGCCTTGGGCCAGCAATGTTCATGTGCTGGACATGAGACTTTGGAGGGAGGGGAGGAAAGACAAGGCCCCAGCAGCCCCAGAGCCAGATTGGTGCACGTGCTCCTGCATCTGCCGCGGGGCTGATGCCAGCACTGCTGCAGGTCCCTGCTGGGGCTCGGGGGATCAGTGCCTGCTGGGGGCAAGGCACAGGATTTTCTTCTTATTCTTTTGCCAGAAATTCCACCAGAACAGAGAAGCTGTCAGTTAAGGGAATCCATGGCCACACTTCAGCACTACATTCCATTCCATTCCATTCCATTCCCTTCCCCCTCAGATGACAGGATTGGAATTACACTCCTGGGGGTGACTTCAGGGGTTGCCAGAGAAAGAAGGTATCTTCCTCTTTTCAAATTATCAGGAGAAGAGGATCCAGCCAAGTCCAGGACTCAGTTTCAGGACTGAAAAAGTGAATGCAAATCAGTCCCTGCATCTGCTACATCCCCGGGCTGTACCCACCAGACTCCTCTGTTCCTGCTGTACCAGTCATCTCTCTACTCCTCTGCATTTCAGCCAACATCACTAAGCTGTTCCCTGAGCCCACAGATAGAAGAGCTGTGAAGGAGACATCCCTGACACTGTAATAACCAAATGAAAACCACTGCCAAGAGATGGGGCTGGCCGGTTAAATTTTGGCCTTTTATCTGTTAATTGTGAGCTTTTCCTTAAGACAGTTCTCATCCTGTTAGAGCTGCCCTTTCAATGAGTCACCACTGCACCCAACAGGCAGAAAAGATAAGCTATGGAGGGGGTTGTAATAGGTTGTTTTCTTCTGCTTTTAAACTAGGTCCATTGGTATGTTTGTTTTCTTGTATGGCATCTAAAGACAGGTCCAGATCTCCCAATGGCACCTTGCAATCCCCAGACACTGCTCTTGCTTTGAGCAGTGTGTCTGCTCAGATGATTTCCAGCAGAAATTATTCTATACTTTTATCTTCTAAATCAGCCCAACTGCTTTCAACATATTCCCTAAATGTCTCCTATTTCCTATAGACCTGTGCATATACCTATGGGCATGTGGTATATTGAGAGGCATTAGAGGAGCTCGACCTTCATGAAAGCTCCCAATGAAGAGTTCATGATCTTTTGGAAAACATTTAACATAAACCAAAAAGAAAAAACAGAAAGACAGGAACTTCAGAGTATTCAAAAAGAAATTTCAATGAAAGGGGGCACAGCCTTATTCAGAGATCTATTTAAATAATCTGTTTGAAATTTTAAACTGGCTTTCTGTGGGGGCCTGAATATATGTATTGAGAATACAACAACTGAAATGTAGTGAGAGTCCTATGTATTAGATAAGTGAGTCCTAGCTATTCTAAATGAGCTGCAGCTGCGAAGGCAGCAGCTGTGGCTCGTAAAGATAGCTGGGATAAAAGGGGTGGGTTGAGAGCCCTGGAGGAGCCCCTGAGAAGACATGAAGAACTGCACTACAGAGAACAGAAGTGAGAAGGTATGGACGCTTTAAAGAATATAATAACAGCAATACAACATCAGCTTTCAAAGGTTCATCATGGAACAGAAGAGGCAACTGATGCCCTGAGGTGACAAGGGAAATCAGAGCAGCTTTAGTTACAGGAACTGCACCAGCTGCCCACAGCACAGCTCATGTTGGGTATCTGATGCAGGGACCACTGGAAAGCCATGTGCCTGTGGCCTCCCAGAGAATGGGTCTATTTGGCTGACAGTTGTGAGTAAGCATTTCAGAAGCTGCTTGTGCTCAGGAGGGTGCAAGCCAGCTACCAACATGTTCCAGCACCCTCCAGGAAATCTGAGACAGAGAAAGCTCAAAGGCTGCATCCTGCTAAGAACACTGAAAGCAAACCCATATGCCATCCATCCTGCTCACTTCCAGCCAGGGCTGCAGGGCAGCAGCTCTGATGCTCTGGTTCCTTTTGCTGCTCTTTCCCAACTCTGCCATCACCCAAAGGTGATATCCTTTGCACAAGGACAGATGAGCTGCCTCACCTCTGGGTGCTCAGCTGGTAACGAGCAGGCCGGTTTCCAACATTGCGAACCAGCAGAGTCTTCTGGGTGCTGTGCTTGACCGGACACTTGAAGAAGTCCACCTGGGCAGGGAAGTCCAAGATAGCTCGAGCACCAATGGCCTCAATTGGCACAACTATCTTCTCCTTGGCAGTGATGCAGGTGAGCTCATGGGAATAATTCTGCAGGAAAAGAAACTGACTCAGCACAGGGCATTTAGTGCCATCCCCATGGCAGAAGAAAAACCATTTCCTGTAACTCATCCATGGCATCAATTTACCTATTCCACCCCAAAATGAACACTGAGTTCTACTACTAAGTCACATTTTAAAGGCACCAGTGCACTTTGCAAAAGCTATCCCAGTGGCATTAAGCTCTTGTGTCACTTGGGTCATAAGGAGAATTGCCCTAGGCCACCATAATTTTTACTCTAAATTTTAATGATATTAAATAATTCCTAAGTTCCTTCTAAGGAACATGGAACTAGGGAACACAGGACATTCCTCTTCAGGTTTCTGTATTCCCACTGTCTGAGAATAGGACAAAGTGTTAAACTGACTCTAAGCAGCAAAAGGAAGATGAGAAAACTGCTGCACTCAAAGAGATCCTGCACCTCTGGCCTGGTGCAGAAACATCAGTTGGCTCAGAACTCCCCTCTAACTTTGCCTCTCCAGCCAAGTCAGGAGAAGAACAGTGCTAAGAGGTTGCAGGATGCTGTTGGAAAGAGCCTGTCTTTGTTTGCCTGCAAGGCTTCCTCCCTTCCATGCCATGTCCTAAACCCTTCTGTATGAACAAGCCTCCAGATGCCAGCACTGAGATCAGACTTGCCAGGGCCTCAGCACTGCTGTTCAAACCTCCATGCAGAAGCACCTTTGGCACGGAATGGGTGCCAGCTGACAGAGCAAGCACAGTGCCAGGCATGAAGACAGAGCCCCAGCAGTGTCACTGCCACGGGCTCTGGGCCCACAGCTCTGCCTGCAGCTTGTACCTGCCCTACACCAGCTCCTTCAGGCAGGTGTCCAAGTCCCTGCAGCTCAGCAACCTGCTGCTGACCAAGGGCACCCAGAGCCCAGTGTGCCTGTGCCAGGCCGGGCTCACGGGCACAGCACGTCCTCTGCCCTGGCCCTGCAGCTGTGCCAGGCTCACTTGTGCTCTGGGACAGCACAGCTGCAAGGCTGGAGAACAGAGGGGTGAAAAAGCACCATCTTTGCTCCAGCCCAGGGTGAGGCAGGGAAGCTGTTGGCAGTCAGGAAGGAGGAAAGCTCTCTGACCTCTTTGTCCCTCAAGTGTTTTCCATAATAATGAAACCCCTTCCACTGTACCTAGAGATGGCCGAACATCTGTCAACACCTCTCTGTCATTTTCATCCTGTTCCCTGTGCATCTTCCCTTGGCAATGCTCAGGGATGTGCAGGGAGGGGAAGCAGAGCCTGTCAGCAGTGCCAAGGTGTGACTGGCTGCTGCAGGCTGCCTGCCCAGGCCTGGAGCCCAGCTCACAGCATGCAATGGGCTGGAGCCAGGGTGCAGGGAAAACGATGGCTGTGGAGATCAGTGTGTGCTTTGGCCCCCCCAGCCTCACCTTGTTCTCGTCGGGGGTGAAGCGGATGCGCACAGGGGCAGAGGCACCCGGTGGCACGATGTGGTACACATCACTGGGGCATGCCAGCTGGAAATAAGGGCTACTCTCCATGGAAACCTTCACCATCCGAGCAATCTGCAGCAAAGACAGGAAATGATGACTTTGCCACTTGTGGAAACAGGACTAGAGGAGCCCTGTCCGTGCCCTGGTGACATCCCTCCTTGGCCCCTTTCCCAAAGCACTTTCAGCTGAGCAGGCACAGGCACATCATTCACAAGGGTGAGCTTGAACCCCTCCTGTCTGGCTCCAGCATTGTGGCCTGGGGCAGTTGGGCAGTGCCTGGTGGGGAAGGAAGGGCCAAGCAGGTCAGCACCAGCAGGATGGAGACAGAGCACCTGAACCAAGTCATCTGCATATTCCACAAGGCCAGAAAACCTGCTGGCTTCTGCCTGCACACAGCCATGCAGTCGTGTTCCAGGGGGGAATGTGCTACCTGAAAGCAAAACATCAAATTGTCCTGGGGGAAGGAAAAAATTCCCTTCTAGCAGATCTGGTTTGGGTAGGGATGTTCTGGGGATAGAGTCATGCAGGCAGAGCAGCAAGAGAGGAGACCAAACCATTGTGGCCTTCCTGGGAATAAAAGTAAACCTAAAAAGCAAAAGAAGGAACACAGCAAGACAATCCCTAAAACAAGGAGATGGCAAAGAGAATTTAAATGGGCAGTAAAGCAGCAAGGAAGAATCATAAAACCATGAGAGCAATCAGCTTGCCAAAAGTGATGGAAACACACACAGGCTGTGCCTATTGACTGTGGGCTTCAAAGGCATTTTCTGCCTGGAGAAACATGACCCGCACTGACTGACAGTGTGGGTCCAGTATGAAAAGCCAATCTTGGCTCTCCAGGGCTTCCTGCTGCCTGTGCAGGCAAGCTGGGCTGCTGGGCATTCCTGCCTGCAGCCAGCAGGCCAGGTTCTGCCCTCTGGGATTCACAGACACAGCAAATATGCATTTTCTAGTACACAGGTATCATCAATACCTGAACACCAAAATGCTCTCAAAAAGTCTAAACCAGATGATTTTTGTCTCTTCCCACCAGCCCACTCTTGGCACAAGGCTCATTTGAGAAATGTTTCCCTGACTGAAATTCCAATGGTCTTCGTTTTCCCCTTTATACTGGAACACAGCTGGAGACATTTTTCAACTTTTTCCCTCTCAACTCTCTTGGGAAACTGCAAAACAATCACAACTGAAGGTGGAAACCTCCAGGAGCGCTGGATGTGCTGTGGTTCTCCAAAGGGAAAGCAGAGCACCGTGTTGCTTTTGGAAAAGCTGAGCGGAGCTGAATGAAACTTAGCAGGAGCCTGAAGTGGCACCTAAAGGCTCCCACTGCTTCTGCTCCATCCGTCTGATTGCAGGGCTCTTCCAGAATACGTTTCCTGCAGTGCCAGTGCCGTTAATGAGAAGGGATTCCAGCATAAAGTGGAGAAGACTCAGCCCCTGAGCTGACTGTGAGCTGCACAAAGGGAGCCAAACAGTCTGAGAGAGACAGAGATTCCTACCAGGAGCCAAGATTAACCAAGGAAACACAGGATATGGTATAGACTCAAGGCAAAGCTCGAGAGCAGGTAGGAACTGTACAGGCCCCAGCATTCCTATCAATCCAGCTTTCAAGGGCAGGAAACTCTTTTGGGATAGATACCATCAATGCATGGCCAAAATCAGGGGACAGTTCCCAGCACAGGAAAATTTCCACAATCTTGCAGAGCAAAGGTGCTGAGACATTTTCTTCTGGATGTGCTGCAGCAGATAACTTGCTTTGCTGCACACTCAGGGAAGGACAGCACTCTCCTCTTCCAGCACAGTGTTAAAGCTCCAGGTGCCAGCACTTACCTTGTCCTGATTAAAGAGAGTCAGCACCATTTCAGAGACCCCATGAGCGACGAAGTTGTGAAATACCAGTTCTGGTGGGGAAACCACCAACACGTTCGGTTTTGGAAGAGCTGGTGACAGCTGGAGAGGAGAGAGAGAGAGCAGGGCGAGGTTCAGCTGCTGGGAGGAAGGTTCATGAAGGATCCCTTACACTGCTCCCCAGTGAAGCACAGACTCTTGGGGAGCACGTCTGCCCTGCCCACACTGGGCAAACAGTGGCTCGCCCACCTCTGCTCTGAGCTGATCAAGAACTGCTTGATCTGCTTAGAGCAGGCTCAAGCTAAGTTGCTCTTTTTATTTCTCCAGCTTTCCTTCTCCAGAATGCCAGGCAGCACTTTCCTTAAGCACAGCCCTGTGCCCACTGGAGCACTGACTGAGCACTCATGGAGTAAGTAAAACCCACTAATTTACATCAGATTCAATTTTGGGGTATCCTTTACTCTGAGACAGGGAAACTGAGGCCCACACAACTGCAAATACCTGTTTTGATCTAGGACTTAGGAATCAATAAGAAGAGAACAGTACTAGAGGAGGTGTGAGAGATGAGGTGATATTTGGCTGAAGCCAAAAGGTTTTTAAGTGAAAGAATGGAATTTATTGGTTCTGTATGTTGTTTGCAGTTTGGATTTGTTCAGGTTGGTTTGTTGGGTGTTGCTGTGAGCTGGGACAGGGATGGGGTTGAAGACATGACCAAAAGGAAGGAGGATGAGAGGGGAGGGGACAGAAAAGTTGGTGGTCATAGAGAATAGAAGTTCCCCAGTACCCCTCCAAGGGGAAAGGGGACAGGCACCTGTTCAGCCAGGTACAAAGGGGATACAAAGATTGCCTTTTTGTTGGAGGTGTGTTTGTTTGTCTCTGGGGGCAGGGAGACACACGCCCGGCTCAGCTGAATGGTTACTAATAAACAGCTTTCTTTTGCTTTGATGATTTTGTCCCCTTTCATTGCATTTAAAACTTACTGCCTTTCTAACAGAGGTAAAGGCAAAAATAAAGTACTACAGAAGTCAGGAAAAACACAAGTGAGGTGAATGCTGAATGAGGATAAGGTTCGGTTATTTTCTCAGCAACTTGGGTAAGAGTAGAGTTGGTATCTCCTTTTTCCATTAGCTTTAAATGGGTGCTTTCTTGTAATTATTGCTGTCTTATTTAATATCATTGTAGAGGCATGTCTGGAATGACACAACAACAGCAAATACTTCTGGACCAGAGACATTGCTTTAAGAAAACTCTCCCCTTCTCCAGCCACACTGCTGTTACTCCAGAGACACAAGCAGGTCTCCTGTGTGACTCCACAGGAGACAGTCTGCTGAAGGGAGTGGCTGCAGCACACTGTCCCTTAGTTGTGCCTTTCCCTGAGGTGTTCGCAACGCCCTTCGCCAGGGCAGTCCTTAACCTGGATTGTGTTCTGTGTCGCTTGCTGCCAATTTCCTGCTCAGCCCACCTCGGTCACCTGCCTGTTTGGACTGTGCTTTATACTGAGCCAGTCCTGCCAGAAAAGCAGCTTTAAACACACCTCTAAGTAGGCACTGATCCAGATAAAGCACATCCATTCCCTTCTGCCCAGGACCAGTCCCCTGTACATCTGGCAGCCTGCAAAATCTAACACCCCGTCAGGGTCCAACACATTGTTCCAACCCAAAGCAGTAATGAAAATTGTTTTGCTAAATCTGAAGTGATTCCTGCAGATCCTCGGCCTTCAAAGGCCAAGGCTGCCACTGTGGAGAGAATCCTGTGACCCCCAAGCATTTGATGGTGACCACACCAAACAAAGCAAGAGGTGGCTCCTTTTGTGTCCCCAGCCTTCCCCCCATGGTTTTAGCAATGGCAGCTACACTCCAGCACAGCCCAGCAGCTTCAGCATAGGTCAGTTGTGTTGGCTTAGTGCAGATCAGGACTCCCAGTCCACCACTGCCAGCAGTTTGCAATGACAACAGGACCTGGACACTGAGGTATTTTGCTGGAGGCGAGCCTGTCACAAGTACACACCCTCTTCAAACTTCATGTGAAACTGAAAGGAGAAGAGCAGGAAAAGGCTACCTTTTGACGAGTCTCAGTCCTGTCTACACATGGGCCAATTCTGGGCAGAAAGTTCGGCCCAGTGCTGGCCTCCTGCTTTCTGTTGACAAACTTGTCCCTCTGGAACTTAGAGGGAAGCAGCTGAAAGGCAAAAAAAAAAAAAAAACCAAAAAAAAAACCAAAACAAAACAAAAAAGCAAGAATGTCAGAGATGTGCTTGTTCAGAAAGGCTTTCCTTGAACAAGTGGCACTGATGAATAATTTGTGATCACAGCCACTAGCACAGTTCTGGAAGCCCTGGAAGTTTCCTGCTGAAATACTTAGCACCAATAAATTAATAATACAGAGTGCAATACACACACTCCAGCCACATGGCTGTGTCCCATGAGTCTCTCTGTGATTTGATGGGACATGGTTGGGGATTTCTGCCCTTTGGGCATTTGTTTCCTCTTACTTTTCCCTGGATTGAGGCAGTGACCTTTTCAGAGAGTGGGGAGGAGCTCTCAGAAGTGCCCAAACTCCATCTCTGCACAACACTCAAAACTCACAGCCAGGAGATAGCACTGCTGGCTGAGTCCAAGAGAAGCAAGCAAGAAAAGCTGTACCAAGAGTGAGGTGCACAGGAATGTGTCCAAGTTTTAGCTCACTCTGTCAATTAGCATTGGTTTTCTCTGTCTGGGCTGACAGAGCCCTGGACAGAAGAAAACAGAGGGATCTCCTTGGCAGAGCCTCAGCAGTGGGGCATCTTCAGCCAAGTGAGCTGCAGACAGCAAGGGACCTTTGTGGCCCTGGCTCCATCCAGCGCTGCCTGCAGGGCTGCATCTGTGCCCACCCAGGAGCTGGGAGAGAACAGCTGCCTTGGGAGCTCTTCCAGCTGGGACCAGCCATGGCTCTCAAGGCTTTGGGCAGAGTTTGAGCTTTCCCCCTCACATGCCCAGGTGCCCAAGGGCAGGATGGTCAGAGCAGCACAGGTGAGTGCCCAGCCTGACAGAAGGAATGGCTGTGGCAAAGGGGAAGGAAAGAAGCCCATGCTCAGGGCTTCAGCTGTACATTGGTTTCACTTGGCTCTGCTGGCACAGCCAGGCAAGGTGCTGGGCTGTCCCTGACACATCCCACAGTGTTCCCTACTGCACCAGGACAGCCCCAGCAACAGGAGCACGGCACAAAGGGCTGGGGAGGGGCTCTGCAGCTTCAGAGCATTGCTGGACATCAGGGGCAGGGAGAGCAGGGACAGCAGGGCAGTTTCCAGCCTTAACACAGCCCCAGGGGCTACTCACAGTATTAGGCTTCAGTCCTTCCCTAAGCAAAAGTCGAGGTGTTGGTGTTCTTCCTGGGAATCCAGATGCCATTGTGAAGAGATGATGTCACAGAGGAGTGACAACGCCTCAACAGAACTGGAAGGAACAACAAGGGAACTCTGAAAATCCAGAACCCAATTCATGGCAGACTCAAGGGATATACTGGTGCTAAAGGTTTTATTTGATTTGAAAGCAGCTAAGTGCTCATTAGGCAGAAGTAGCTAGTGTTGTTAGGCCTCAAGTTGGACTTTATTGCAACTGTATGGCTACCTTGGCAATTTAAAGATTGATTGTACTGAAACCTGGAGCTAAAATGCTGAACATTAATAATGCTTAGAACAAACAAAACTGTAGCTTAGATGTTATTTAAAAACAGCTTGAATGGACTTTCTCTTCTTTAGGCTAAATGACCTCTGCTCTCTCAGCTGCTCCTCACAGGACTTGTGAGAGACTAGAATGTTATGGCTAATGCCTTAAATATTGCTATAAAGGACTTTTTGCCCATTATGACAAAATTGAATAAAGAAACTGAGACCCGCCCCAAATGCACCCTTCCCTGAAAATGCCTCCTGACTGGAACTTGGCACTGGGAGTTAAGCTGCCTAAGGGAACTTGAGGCAAAATAAATGTGACACTATTGTCCTGTTAGCTCAGGTCTGGGGAGAAGTGAACAAGGCTGAGGGAGAAAAATATATCCCCACTAAAGTCAAATCCAGCAGCTGTCCTGAAAATCAGCTCTCTCTGCCTTCAGGCTGGGGAAGTCATAGCCACAGACTCGTCTGCTGAGGCCAGGTTTGCACACAAACCTCCCATCAACAGAGGGGGAAGGAGGAAATTTTGGGGGTGAGGCACAACCTCTGGTAAGGGGCAGAGGACACCCATCCTCCCTCAGACAAACTGGCTCAGCTCTAAAACCCCCCAGCCCCAGAAGGCCACATCCAGGGGACATTCCCATGAGGGGCAGCTGAGGGGGTGTCATAACCCAGCAAAGACCTCCAAAGTGCCCCCAGAGCCATTCCTGAGGCCTTGCACCAGATGACTGCATGGCATGCAGAGAAACACAACAGATCTGAAAATCCACAACCCAATTCATGGCAGACTCAAAGGACATACTGGTGCTAAAGATTTTATATTATTTGAGAGTAGTAAGAGACAGAGCCAAACTTGCCCCATCCCAGGGAGGTACCTGGGCAGTCCCACCTTGCCCAAATCTGCATTAATCCATTGGAGTCTTACATTTTGTGAGACCTCACCACAGAGAAGACCAGAAGAGGACTGAATGGGATGGGATGGGATCCATGGAATGGTGATATTTTCTACTAAATCTGTCTCTGTCACTCTCTTTCTTCCCACCTTTCCAACCCAGCTCCTTTTTCTATTTCTTTCTCCCTCTCACTTCCTCACATTTACTGTTACATATCATCCAAACAATTGACTTTGGCACATGGTCCCATTTTGCACCTTATTTCAGGGGCATCTACTTAATAATTTTAATAACCAGATCATAACAACCCACTAAAACCTGAACAGAACTCATTTACCTATAGTAGTAGTTTAAATAAATACTATGGGAAAAAATGTATAGACTAGTATATTTAGGAAATGTTGCATTTTTTCGGTGAGAAAAAAGCACCATCAGCAGACCATGTATTGTTCATCCCCTCAGCTGTACATGCCACCGAACTGAAGACTGGCGTTATCCCATCCTGTATTTCCCTTTGGCATTCTCTTTCAGATGTGACAAAACCAGAAAGTACTACTTGGGTCAATATTTACCTTCAAACAAAACTCAGGACTCCCTCA
Source organism: Melozone crissalis (assembly GCF_028551555.1). Lineage (NCBI taxonomy): Eukaryota > Metazoa > Chordata > Aves > Passeriformes > Passerellidae > Melozone > Melozone crissalis. Next base: position 16,489,761 of record NW_026535785.1, on the reverse strand, counting down.
CAAAGAGCAGTGCTTTGCCAGTTCACGACTCCCTCACAGAAACCAGTGTTCTGTGAATTGAGTAGTCCCTAGCAAAGACCAATGTTTTCCAAGTTTCGGAGTCGCTCACAAAGACCAATTCTCCACGAAATCGCAAGACTCGTAGAGACCAATCTCCGCGAACAGTTCGCGTGGCGAAAAGCCAAGTGCGAATGAGCATCAGGGCGGCTGCGGGCGCTGAGGCAGCGGTGCCGTCACAGACGCTGAGGGCCCGGGCGCGGTTACCGGGCAACCGCGGCGCCGAGCCTGGGGCCGGGCCGGTGGCGCTGGGAAGGCCTTGGTCCCGCATCGGTCCCACGCCGTTGCCCCCTCGGTTCCCTCTCGTTCCGCCCTCGATGTGCCCGTATCCCCGCTCAGTCCCCGCCTGTTCCAGCCCTGGTGCCCCCTCGGTCCCCGGGCACAGCGGGCTGGGTTCGCTCCCGGGCCCGGAGGCAGCGCTCGATGTCGCCAGAGCCTGGGCCCCAGCTCCGGGCTGCTCCTCTATCATGGGAAAAGCCCAGGGTCTCAGCAGTTTGTGTTCAGCGATAGTACAAGCGGGAATCAGCGAGCTGCAGGTCCTGGGCACTGACATTTAGCTTCTCGTTCTTCTTAGGGACACTCAAGTAGCAAGAGTAATTTCCTGGTGTAATGTTTGTCACCTAATCTGCAACCAGGAATCAGTGCTCCAGAAGACTGAAGTTATCACATCCTGTATTTCTCTTTGGCATTCTCTTTCAGAATGCAGATGTGCTAAAAGAAAAGAGTACAATATTTATCAATCTCTATCTTCGAATGAAATGCAAGACAGATTTTTCAGTTGTATTCCCAGTATTGTAATAAAAACACACTAGAACCATAATTGTTGCAAGTGTCCTGCTTGTAGTAACTTGAGATTTTAATACTCTTTACAAGTTTATCTGTAATATATATGATGCCCTAGGTTTTAGATTTTCTGTTTTCCAGATTCTGTGCTGCTTTACTGTGTAGTTCTGAGTTTCATATTAGGGGATGGTGAGCTCTCTGCACAGAGTAGGGAGACAAAACAATTCCTGCTCCAGCTGGGCACCAAGGACAAATGATCCAAATCTCAGGCCCAAGAGCACAAACACCGTGGGCTGGAGAGAGAAAAACAAGAAGGATGGGACTTAATAACCTAAAGTTGTAATTGGACAATTAACTCCAATGTGCAAATGGAGCAGAACTGATCACAGTGACAGACCCCGTGCCCGGTCATGAATTTTGGGACCATTTTTGTTCATCTTGGGTGGAGCCCTGGCTGGGCTCTTGTGCTGCCTAAGGTGGATCCATTGAGGCCTTGTATTAAGTACCTACTTTGTTCTTTAAATCCATCTAGCCTGTAAGTCAGCCTTTACAAGGCATCATATAGGTTTATATATCCTAAAGAACTTAGGCTTGTTAAATTACTGCATTCGCCTTCATGTTGCTGAGCAATAGCACAGATTTTGTGTCTTCAGCAAAACTGGTTTGTCTTAGTAAAAAGACTTAGAAGTGAAAAACTTCCCAAGTTAACTAGAATTAAGGAAGGACATTTAAAAACAGACCAACCCTATTAGTTTATGATGTTTCCAAGTCTACTACTCTGTGCAGCCTAAGGAAGCTGTAATGGAATAAGGGAAGAGAGACCTTGCAGCCATGTTATCCATAAGTGTGTGGAAAACCTTCACACAGAGTACCTGCACGGCTACTTTAAGGACTTGGTGACAGAAGAGCAACATAGGATTGAACTAAGACAGACAAATATCAAATTAAAGTCAAAATACAAGGTATTTTATTTTCAGATGGGGCTGCAGATTGTACACTGCTCACCGTCCTTGGGGTTCAGAATGTCCTGCAGCATGGCTGAGCCATGAGACTTACGGAAAAGGTGAGGCACAAACATTTCCTATGCACCTACATTGCATTACCAACTCGGCACCTTAAAAATTTTGGTTTTGCTCTTTTAATGGAAATTTATAGCTGGAATTGAAGATTTTTTAATTGTTGAGAAGCTCTGAGTAGAAGCAAATATTCCTGCTAAGTACCTGTGGTAGGTAGATACCTGATACCTGGCAGTGGAAGAATGTGCATGTACTTACATTTAAATCTCTGAAGTATTCATTATAGTCAAGAGCATATCCAACCACAAATTTATCTGGAATTTCAAAGCCTGTATCTGCAAGAAAATACAGTTCTTTTTATAATTCAGTGGTGTAAGTAGCTTTTAGGTGCACAGTTGGTATTCAACACATACTTGAGCTGAGAGTAAAAGGCATCATCTCTTTCAGGGTGCTTTCTTAAGAATCTGAGCTGTAAATTGATGACAGAGGTTAGAATCTAAACCATTCTCATCAGCCAGTAATAAAATTAAGGTCTTAAGAGAATTATTTTTATTAACAAAATAATTGTTTAAAACAGTTATGAGTTAGTCCTGGGAAAGGAAAAAAGGAGTGAGATTTTACTTGAGTGAAAGTAGATGAACTGTGATTCAGTAGGACTTTTCAGTTTGGAAACAAAGCAAGTTTAATAATGCCAGATGTCAAAACAAATGCCCTCTGGGGTCAAAACAGAGCAAAACACAGTTAAAGCTTGATCCTATTTCTGGTATCTAAATAGTTAAATTTGTATATCAAGTAGCTAAATCTGCACTCAGGGGAAAAAAAGAAGGTGATCATGAGGCCTCAGGATGGTGTAGCTGGTCATTAGTACACAAGTTTTTATGTAGTTTCTCCCCATTTCTCTTGGCCTTCATGAAACTTATGTGCCAGTTGTCAGATATGCTTCCTGAAGTGAAATTGCAAGACTGTGTTTTGGAAAATACAGACAAAAAAAAATGCTAGAAAAACATGATACTCACAGTCTGGTCTGTAGCCTGGACTCTGACATGTCCTTTTAACAAGCAGGCTGTAAGGCAGAGCAGAGAAGGTTGGTTTTTAAAATATGTCTTGCTCTAAGTTGTAGACTTCCCTTCTGCCATGCCTCTCTATAAGGTTCTAAAATCATGCACTTAAATTAAAACATGTGAGATTATTGCACAGAAAGAAGTAGTGTTCAGCCTTGTAGTGGAGGGAGAAGCAAAGGCTCTGATCTTTCTGTCTGAGTGGCTCGACTTTGCATTCAGTTCCTTTCAGTCCTGTGTCTCAGCGCTTTGCCCTTCCATGAAGCAATGGACACTAGGATAGCACAGAGGGGGAAGCATGTCCGAGTGGCTGGTAATGATTTTAGTGGGGAGGGAGGGAGAAAAGGACAATTTCTCCTGCAAAATTACATCTATTCTTGCTTTGCCTGAGCACTTCAGAAGAAACTGAGAACCTCCTGGACAGTCACTAGAAGGACTGTCTGAAGAACTGATGCTTAAAGCAACTGTTTTTATAAAGCATTGTGGTTACTTGAGAAACACAGGGATATTCCACAAAATTTCCTTTTAGAGATCTACTAAAAGTAGATCTAGAATGCTACTTGAAGTCATCTTCCCAGTGCTGACAGACTCTTAGATTCTGGAAACTTCTGTGGTTGAGGATATTAAGAAATATTCTCAGTGTTGTCATTCTAGTACTTAGGCAACTTGAGGTGATGCTAGAAAACTTATGGAAAGAGATAAATTTCCTTCAAACATAAAGTAAGAAACAAGGAATCCATCAGACTTTATAACTGCATGGAAAGAGCCATAAAACCTTTTTTTTATTAATTTGAGCAGTGAAGATGGTAGTGCGCAGGTAAAATTCCCAGTTTAAGATACACTTAATTTTTCAGCAGCTGAATAAGGATTACTTTCCTGCATTTGCTCCCTCACCCCCAAACTTCAAGCCAAACAAGCACCTGTCAGCATACACTGACTATTCAGTGAAGTGATTTGAATATGTTAGTTAGTGGCTATATCATTGTACCTTACAACTTTTACCATCCTTGGTTTCTTGTCTTTTATTTTTGAAAGCAGTGCTTTCATTGTTCTACCAGTCTCAATAATGTCCTGAAAGAGATAAAAAAATAAATTATCTTTCAAGTTTGAAAGGAAAACCAGACTGTCAGTGGATTAAATTAGAGCATAACAACCTGGCAGCCCAGTAACATAATTAATTATTATTATTTTATGTGTAATATGTATTAATTTGAAAAGAAGGAAAAAAAATCCCTGTCATTCCACCCCTTGTTCAGTCATTACTTACCTCTACTACTAACACGTTCTGGAAGAGATTACATAGGGAAAGAAGGAAAGAAAAGAAAAGAAAATACTTAAATACCAGTTTTCTGCAAATTATACAGCCAAGAAAAGCACACTAAACCCAAACCCTCAGTTACAAAGAAGTTGCATTGATTTTCTGAGGAGATTGTTACTTTTACTCATGACTTTACTTTGGTGCTTTTCAAAGAGTCTTTCTCTATTTATGAAAGTTTAAAATGTGGTGATAAAGGCATCTGTGTCAGGTCTATACTTTGCTCTATGTATAGCACTAGTATTCTAGAGCCACACTGAATGAGTCAGTTTAATAAGGTTCATTTCTGGGCATTCTGGGATTAAAGTGGGGAATAGGATCTTTGGGAACAGTCGTCACTGATCACTTCAAGTTTCCACTGAAATCAGTGGGAATTATTCACTGTTTCAAAGCCCAGCAATTTAATTTAGTGTTAAGTGGCTGGAAGTATGCAATATCAAAATCTTAATAAAGATGGATTTCCTGGAAAATACACAAGAACAGTTGTTTCCCTTTAAAAGCTGAAGATGCTGATTCATACCTTCCCATTTAGTGTAGACAGTTCCTCTCCGACAAAACTGATTTTTTCTGCAGGTGAATCATTCTAGAAGGAGAAGGAAGAGATTGAAGTCACATAAAGCATGCCCAAAAGGGTTATCCTGTATTTGTTTGAAAGGTGTGCTGCTCTTGCTTTTTGCACAAGCAAGGGAGGAGGGAGTTTGAGATCTGCCCCTGGCTTTGTCATATTGAGTATTCTGCTATATGTTTATTCCAGTGAATGTGTAATATCCACCCTTTGGGGAAGATCAGTTAATCAGTTCCTTTTTAGTACGTAATTTGAACAGAATATAGGCATAAACTCAATTTTTGTATGCATAAACTCAAACTACCAGTATTTAGAATGCCAGTCTATGGACAGAGTCAACTTTCCAAAGAAAAGAAAGTTCCTTACACAGTAGCTTTTTATTCTGACAAAATCCACAGTAACAGGAACAGATTTATCACCATTTTGATTTAGTGCTTTTATACAGTCCAGCAAATCAGCAAAGAATTTATAGCCTCCCTTAAGGACACAGAGTGCAACAATGTGATGACTTCCCATGTCTTGCATGATATCTCTAGCCAAACGTTCTGTCCTGTGAGAGGAAAAAAAAAAAGATAAAAAGAGTTTAAAAATTCTCATCTTGCTGTTTTGTTTTTATAGCTAGCAAATTGTTACCGCAGCAAGTCATAGGAAAGTTAGCTACATATTTGCACAGCACAAGCTGATTTAATCCATAAACCTTAAAATTGCAGGATAGGTGGTCTTAAAGATATTTGAGGGAACATGGAAGCTTAACTGAGCTTGTAGAGGAACCCTCTCCATAAACCCCCTCTTGTACTAGACTTTAGGACAGAAGTGTTAGGCTGCAGGGTTTCCATGTTTCTCATGGGCTGCACAGAGCAAGGACCTCGGTCTTTTCATTTGGAGGGACAAAAATTGGCATCACTGTCCCTGTTCTTTTCTGTTTACCCTCATACCTGTCCAGGATGAGTCCATGAGGAATGAAGACTCTTTCTAAATCTTCTTCATAATGCTTAGGAATGCAAAACAGATTTTTGTTGTAGCCACTTTCCTCATCTCTTATCTGCAAGGGAAAGGGAAGTAAGTCTAAAACTAGCAACAAAGTCATACAAGAAAAAGCTTCCAGTCTCTGATAGTGTGAAGAAAAAATTCCTCCACCCCAATAATGTGTCAAAATAAAAAATATTTCTGAGAGTTTTTGATCTTTCTGCTAGAACTGTTGACAGTCTCATAACTCAGGAGCTGGTGGCTGAGTTGTGAATGGAGTTATGAATGGATAAACAAGTAATTTGCCCCAGTCATTATGAGATACATTCTTGGCCATCATCAACTCCTTTAAAAAGCCACCCAAAACAATAACAACCTCTCCTCTTGTTCCATTTGCTGTTCTGCAGAGCTCAGTTGCTTGCTTGTGTGGTAGACAAGTGAAAATTAAAATGTAAGGCAAAGGAGGTTGGGATTACAGGTCAGCATGGGACTTTGAGGTGCTGCTCTACCTTGATCATCATTTTCCACTGTGTAAAAGAGAAAACTCTGCTTCCCAAGCATGAATTCACAGCTGAATTTTCGACATTCCATCCATTAGCTGTCTCAGAGGACAAGGGAGATGGCTCACCCCAGAGGAGAAACTTTGGGATGGCAGTGGGAAGAGGGGAAGCTGCAGAGGTGGGAAGTTGTTGTGCTCTTTGCCTTTGGAGCAAGAGTGCTCCTCATCGTGGCTGGGGGCTAGCCAGGGCTATGTCCCACAGATCTGGACCCTAACCCTTTTTGCCTCCAGGGTTTCAGATTACAGTTCTTTATTCAACATGCTGATTTCAGGCTGTTGCACCCAGAGATATCTGTGTGTCTAGAAGATCCATAATCTCCATTTGGGTTTCTCTTCTGGCCCCAAACAGATTGGTGTCTTTGGATTCTACCTCCCTTCAAGACCTAGATGAATGCTTTGTTCATTTATAATGTGGTAAAAAAACAGGCAAGAAAACATATAAGGAAGTAGAAAAAAATGTGAATAAGATTAATATATAAGTTTTAGAAATAAAGTTGGAAAATCCCCTTAAATTAATGAGGTTTTGTCACACCTGATACTGCCCTGCTGTTGTTAAAAATACAGAACTAACTGAAAGAAAAATTCAGAGCTGGCTCAAAGCTTCAACAGTGGAAAATAGGTTATCTACATACCAGTTACCTTTCACCGAACTCAGTAAAACATTTTTCTAAAAGCTCAGAGCTATGGATTCATCAGTAATAACATAAAGTATTTGCTAACAACAACTTAACACCTGCAAGCTCTTTAGACAGATGAATTGTTTTTAATTCTCCTTTTCTTTGGCATAGGAGAGATAAGTGCTTAGGAAGAAAAGAAAAATGAACTGTAGAAAACAGTAGTAGGTTATTACTTGCAAAACTCATGGCAGCCAAAAATGAAATAACCAATTACTGCCATTTATTTTAAATTGGCCACGAATAGCTTCCTGCATTTAAAGCTAACGATAAAACTGAAGACAGGTGTTAAAGGAAGTTTCAGAGCACAAGTAGTAGCACAATAGTAGCACAATAGTAGCACAAGGCAATGGATATAGAAGCTCTTCCTGGGTGGACTAAGCATATTCTGCAAATACTCAAAATTGATCAGCCCTAATGCTCCAAGAACATGCAGAATGACCTCGCAGCTGGGCCCTGGGTGGGTGGCAGCAGTTCTGTTCTGCCTGGTTGAGTGACTATTTTCTTCATGGCTGAAGTCAGTGAAGTGAAAGCATAAGTACAGGATTGTTTTTAGATCAGGTTTGTTCATGCCTCGTTGTTTGTGGAGAGATGCTGGGATCAGCTGGGTCAGGCTGTGCCACAGCACTGAGAGCAGCTTTAGTGAGTGCAGAGCTGCTCATGGCTTGGTGTTCAATTGACCCAATGCAGCTCCAAACTGGCCCATTTCTGCCTCTGGGAGGCTGCTAGTGGTGAATACACAGGCAGGATATGAGGTTCTGACTTAATTAGAAGCATTGGTCAAATACAATGATTATTTGAGACTACTGGAACACATAAACATCATTACCATTTGAAGTATCCAAAAAAAGCACCTTTAAGGATAGTAACTGACACCAGTATAAAAAGTGCTCTTTGTTTTGTTGTTGAGTTTGGTTTATTTTGTCTCCAATATTCCCATGTCTATTGCATTCTACTTAACTGCAGCTTAAACGCAGTAATAATTCTCCCTGCAATTTGAGCAGCTTCTTTTGCCTAATTGTGATACTGATTGCAGTATTTAATGGACTTCAGCTTTACAATCTGCTTTTGCAGTTATAAATGCACAGCATTTCTCCTGCACAGCAAGTTAAAGGTCAGCCTTCTTGCCAAAGCTGAGCTTCTTGCTGCACTTGATGAGTGACACCACAACTGCTTCAGCTCAAATGAGGGACGAGTTTGTCTGTGTGGATGTTAGTGTGAAATTAAAGGGTAATCTTGAGGCATTAATATGTGAATAGTCATTACTGCTTAAAGCTACTCCAGCAGTGCAGCTTTGTAGCTGTTACTTGGTTTAACAACTCTGCTCATTGCGAGTCTTTGGTACAAACAATATCTGCTACAACAATATCCTTTGTGTGAAGCATTTTTTAAAGCCTAATGAAAGGTTCAAAACCAGAACTTTAAGGATTGCATCAGTTTGAACGCCCCATCACCACAGCAACCTGCCTTACAGCCTCACTAAAGCCTTTGAATTGTTGAATGTTGCCTTGGCATATGCTGAATAATACAGTGACAGCTCATAATAATAAAGGAATCTACTAAACTGTCATGCAAAATCATTAAATTTTTAAATAATGAGTTTATAACTTGAGAAATTAGTTATTTAATTTAGTTTCAGTGTCATCTGTTCATTTACTGATATAAGTTTCTGAGTTTAAGTGGAAAAAACCAACAAAATTAACTACAGCAATTTTGCACAGTAGAGAAATATATAACTATTATTTTCTCAGCACAGAATGAAAGAATATGAATATAAAGTCAAATAATGTCATGCATTTTAGAAAAGTGGTGAATACACAGGCAGGGTAGTCTATCAAGATGCCTTTGCTCTGAAAGCCATCTTTTCTGCTGAGTAAATGTGAGAACCAAAGCCTTTCATTAGTCAGTATTTCCAGTGTTCTGCTATTTTTGCTGAAGCTGACCTTTCCCCCCCCAGCCAAATCTCCCTTCAGGCACATAACCAAACACAAGGACATTATGCTTTCTTACCTGCAGTCCATGAGCCATAATCCCTCTTTGAAGGATGCTCCTGCAGAATCAGTTGGTGTTATTACTGCAGTTTGGCTGGCTCTGTTTTAATCTTCCAGTCAGACCATGACTTTCTTCTAAAAGGTCAAAATTGCCATCTTTCCTGCAGGAAGCATTACTTCCTCCTGCTAATGCACTGACATCACAATCCCAGGCTCTTACCTAATCAGATTAACCAGAAATAAAATGAGCTTGAGCCCTGCTGTAACCAATGAGAGTAAAGATTTGGGGAACGAGGGAGATGCAAAAGAGAAGCTCAAGAATCAAATTAATGGCAAGGACTAGATAGAATCTGAGGTGGGGTTTTTAACTGAAAACACACATCAGATGTTTGGTTGCAGCAGGTGGTAAATCAGTGGTGTGTGTGTAAAATGTGAGTTTGTATACCCTTTTCTTGCAGTGATTGTTTACACAATCCATTGTTGTGACAAAGTCCATGTCCTTTAAAAATTCATGTTATAACTTGCTGTCAGAAAATGTCAGTCAGAGATAAAGCAGACTAAACAAAGCATATTTTTAAAAGGGCCTTGAAGGAGAGGTCTGCAACTGCTGAGATGGGGTGAGCCCTGTCTGTCATTCTTCCAGGTCATCCTTTCATAAAATGAGAGGGTAGCAGTTCTAGTAACATGCTTCACATAATTTAAAATCAAATCATGCTGACATGTCCTGTAATCTGATTAATCTACCAAACTGCACTATTATCTGGGATTAACATGAAAGTCTGAAAGTTCTAAAAATTAATCCTACTTGCAAAATGAGCTAAAACCAGCTTGCCTGCAACATATTACAGGATGTTCTTACTAGATGGGGTATATTTTATTAATTCAACTAGTTTAGTGCTCTCTTGGTGAGGGAGCACAGTTGCTAATGAAAGGAGATTTTTCTTGTTTCTTTGTAGTCTCACATTTGCTCTTCAGATTGTGGCTGGTGACACCTGGGATAATGTAGAAAATCTGTTCCAATGGATTAATAGACATATCCACAACCTTAAGTGAGACATTAAATAGTAGTTTGGGAGCTGTTAGTGCTTTGTGGCTACCTGACCCCTATTTGATGTAGTCAGCAGGACCTTCCTTCTGTGAATTCCCTACTGTATTTCCTATACACCTGTGAGCTCCATATCCCGAGAAAAGCCTTGCTTTTCTAATTCCTAGTGGAAGGTGGCCCTTTCTAGCTGACACCTTCGTTGGTTGATTCTCATGTAGTTTTCCAGATTTAAGCAGAGTTTAGCCTAGTTTTGCTAAAATCAACAGCTTGAATGCAGCTACTTGTTTGAAGCCTCTTTCTAATCAAGGCACTAATTATTGACCCTACTCTCAGTTTACTGTTTTCAGCAGTCAAACTGAGCACAGTGTTTGAAATTATAGTGAAAAAATAAATACTGTATGCATATCTGATATGCTCTGTAGCTCCCAGCTTAGCTGTGCCCTGTTTCAAAATGCCCTGTCCTTCTCTGTATTATGGACTTTTTTGTGTATCTCTGTATAGGGAAATCCTGACTCCTTCTTGGCATTAGTCCTTCTTGGATTTCTCCTTCCTGCTCTCTGATCAGGCCACCTGAAAATATTCCCACATGTAATATATTTGCTTTGGTTCTGGATATTAGAAGGCCACCTTTGCTGTGTAAATTTTATAACTCCCTGAATTTTTTACTTCAGTCAATTTTGATTTCATATTACTCACATATCTAGAAACTGTACATTGGATCTTGCAAATCTTTGTGTTTCTTTAGGCACTGTGCTCTTAGATCTGACCTGAACTGGGCCCAATTCTAAAGTCCTGTTTAATTCTGTTTCAGAAAAGGACTGTAGAAAATTCCTCTCATTGACTTACTTTTGTGTTTTGTCTGCATGGGGAATATTAGCTGAGTGACAAATGAGCAGTGACTTTATTTATTAGAGCCCATGTTTACTCTTTCATTACACTTTAAGAAGTCTCTGCCTACTCTACTTGAAAACTACTTCCCTCATGTTTGTTCAAATGAATTTAGGCTTCTCAGTAAATTCCACAGAACCATGATAGTAATCACACACCACAATCACCTGTTTTAGTGTTGCATTCTGAAGAAAAAAATCCTCACAGGTATAATGCTCATGCTAAAACAGCCGTTTGTCATTGCTGAATAATGAAAATAGAATGGAGCCAGCTGGCATCCTTGGATGGCTTCTCCGTTGTGAATTATGTGATCATACTGCCATAGGAAAGAACAAAAAAGTTTAGGTGTATATGTATTTGTTCCATATGGGAACCCCAAGTGCATCTTTTTAAAATTAAGTGTTCTGAGGAAACCAAATCAGGTTTCAATCTCTTGCCCTGCTTTATATAATAGGATGCTGAAAGAGCCAATAAATGAAGCCCACACAAACAGACTGGAAATTAATTAGATCAGCACGGAAAGCTTGGTAAACAGCAGTCAGTCCATATAGAACAGCGGTGCTCCTGGCCTTGCATCTATTCCCAGAACTCTTGAATCGGTAACTACTTTTCTCAGGGCATGATTTTGCTGTTTCCATACCTGAGTTTGTTAAATAGGTTTACATTCCATAACAGTTGGGAGTGACCGGCCTTGAGACTGCTGCGATCATTTTAAAGGTCCTCCAGAAATATTGTATGAACACTAACAAAGCATTTAATTGAATTAGACTAATTTCCGATGAGTTCTTTTCGTTCAGGAGGCAAACACCCGCAGCTGGATGGGATGTGCCTGCGCTCCGCTCACCGAGCGCTGCCGAGCGCGCCCGGCCGTGCCGCGAGAGGGCAGCGCCGGCCAGGGGGAGCGCGTCGGGATCGGGCTGGGGATCAGGGGAAGGTTCTGTTTCCCCAGGGGGTGCTGGCACTGCCCAGGCTCCAGGGAATGGGAACGGCCCCGAGGCTGCCAGAGTTCCAGGAGAGTTTGGACAGCTCTGCCAGGGATGCACAGGGGGGATTGCTGGGGGTCTGCAGGGACAGGGGCTGGATGATCACACCGAGAAGGATGCAGAGGGACTTTCCAGGGAAGGACATGGAGTTGCAGGATTTTAGCTCAGTTGGTTGGAACATGGTGTTAATAATGCCAAGGTTGTGGGTTTGGATCCTGTGTGGGTCATTCACTTCAGAGCTGGGCTTGTTGATCCTTGTGGGTCCCTTCCAACTCAGAATATTCTGTGATCCTGTGACATGGGGAAATGGGTTCCTACTGACAGAAAACCAAGCTTGGTGAGACCCTGGCACAGGGTGCCCAGAGCAGCTGAGGCTGCCCCTGGATCCCTGGCAGTGCCCAAGGCCAGGCTGGACGCTGGGGCTGGGAGCAGCCTGGGACAGTGGAAGGTGTCCCTGCCATGGCCACTTCCAACCTAAACCATTCCATAATTCAGTCATTCTGTCATCCCTGTGATTCCCTACAACTCTGAATATTCTGTGATTCTGTGAAATATTTACACCACTTCCAAACTTGTATAATTGTGGGTTACAGGAAAACTGCCCTGATCTGAACCACTGAAGATCTGACCCATAGGTTCCAAGTTCCGAGTGGCTGCTAAAGCCTTAAATCAAAACTTAGCCCTTGTATTCAGTGGCTGATGGGTTATTAGGCAAACTGATACATTTTGCAATGGCTGGATTTCAGTAATCCCATGCCCATCCTAAATCTGCTTTTTTTTGCTTGGCACTTTGAATTCTTAGATAAGACCAGCTATTTAATTGGTTTGCAAGAAATCTGTTTGGAAAAACTACACTGCACATTCCATGGTAAACAATGCATGTTTACAATTAAAGACTAGGAGCAGTTATACAAATTTCAGTCTCCTTTTGTACTACTTTAGATTGTGCAGCTTTTTTTTGTAGAAAATTTAATGAGTATGAACCTGCATCCTTTCCAAATCTATTTTCTCTCTGGCCTGAGATTTTACTAGTTTACTGCAATAGAAAAGTGATATAAATCTCAATCAGTATTGGATATTTATAAATGTTGTGCATGAAAATGTTTTGGTTTTACAACTCATTTGATAACTGCAACAAACCATCAATAACCATAGGAAACACAGACTGATGGATGTCAGAACTATAGAAGATTACCTGGATTTTAAATTCGAATAATTCTTGAAAAAATCCTGACACCAGTTCATAAGTAGATGAATGATAAATTCTACAAGCTCAGAAATTCTGATGGCCAATATGGAGGAAAAGTGCAGTATTTATTAACAAAATCTTTGAAGCCCTAACAGAAATGCTGGAGTGACTGTTTGAAGGAAACCTTTATATATCTTCTGCTATATTTAGTTTGTAGATAGGATAAATGTTTCAGTCTCCTGGACTGTCTATGTTGGAAAGCCATTTTGAGGGAGGATCTGATTGGGACTGGGGCAACAGAGCCGAGACAGGAATCAGGACTTCTGGACTTTATTCCCAGCTCAGAGACACAGTGTATTTACTGTATACCCATGGCCAATTTATTTTCCTGACTGCTGCTGTTGTACCTCTGACCTCTCTGTGCCTGCTTTCCCCCTCTGCCTCTTGTAATCAGCTGACGTCAGTGATTGAGTCTTTCTGCCCTGGCTGCACGGGTCCTTGTCAGTTTTGGGGACATGCCTTCCAAGAAGCCCCATTGATGCCATCACTGCTGGGCATGATTTGATAAAGGACTGTGCCCTGTTTCCTTGCATGAGAAGCTCCAGTTGTTGCAGTTCCATGTGTCTGTGAGCAGACAGGAGCTGCTGCATGCCTGCCCTGGTGTGCAGGGTGTCAGATCCCATTCCCCCACCCCCCAACAGCTGGAAGGGCTGTTTCACCTCGGGAGCAATGGGTGGTCTGGGAAGCAGCCTGCTCTGCTCTTGGGGAGCTGGGCTCATCTCCACTACAGAGATGTTTAATAAAAATATTTGTTAAACAATGGCTTTATCTGAGTGTGTGATCACAGCTGTTTTATTTTAGCAACGTAACAGCAATAACAATTAAATCCATATTTCTCCTTGGATATTTATTTTCCTGAATTCATTCTCAGTGCAGTGAAAGAATTCGGTGTGAATTGCTGAGTTAAAATAGAACTGCTTGCAGTGGATTTCAGACTGCTTGTATTACCTTAGTATGATTCTTCTCTTACTTGAGATATTAAACCACTACAAAAATACATACCACAGAGAGTTCATGTTTTGAAATATTCTAAAACTCTTCTTCATAATCACTATTTTTAATTGTTAACGTCCTTCTATTCTGCAAAGCCATGTTTGACTCTTAGGAGACCTAAGTGCCATCTTCCAATCAGCATGTAATAAAATTGTGGACTATGCATTTTAGTAAGATTAAAAAAAAAAAATCCCTTTTACAATTCAAGTGAAGATATCTCATCTCTAAATCTCGGTTTTATAAACCCATCTATTTCAGTGTTGCCAGTGCCTTCTGTTGAGATGTTCAGTATTGAACATGGCACTTTGGTAGGACCCAGCTTAGAAAGATTTTAACTGCTGCTACTTGTGTTCCTTAGAGGCCCTGGCTGTGGAATCCACCTCCAGTGGCATTGGCTGTGCAGGCTTGCCCACAATGTGAAAAGCCAATTCAGTACAGTTTCCTAAGGTAGTGGAAGGAGCAAAAAGAAAGTTTCTGTTACTAATTCTTAAGTTTCAATTCCTTTGTCAGACACAAAAGATCTACTTTCAACATAGATCACTTTTATCCCCATTAGAGATAATAAAAAGTCCTTCCTTAACTGAAATGAAAAGTAATGCCCTGAATGCTCATTTCTTTTGGAGTTCTCTACAGGAAAATGTCCAGAAATTCAGAGCAGTTCACCACATTTTTATCCAGCATATACATCAAAATTCAGGTAATTGCTCTTCTTCAGTCTTACACAACCTATATCTCAGAATGGCAGATTTTATATCTTCTTAACATATGTATTTTGCTAACTTAAAACTAAACATGGCTGCTCCATGGCAGTTGATAGTTGTCCCTGAAACAGGTCAGGAAACTGGAAAAGATTATCGATTCTTATTATGTTTGTCTTTGGATTACTCTCAAATAAATCCTCCAGTGTTCATGAATAATATAGATTTCTCACTAAGCCCCCTTATGCAAACTTTTTAAAAAGCAGTCATTCTGAAAAACAATAAGTTCTCAGTTCTGATATTTCTGACTTACTTGTCCTTTCAAAAATATTTTGTTATTGTTTAGAAAGGTGCAAATGCCAATCATCATTGTAACAAGCGTCTTTGTCCCTGCTTTCCTTCTGAAGCCACCATTTTAATCTGGTGTAGGGGCAGGTTTTGTTTATGTAAAATATATAAAGGGGTACAGTTTAAATTTCCTGTCACACACAGTTGTATGGAAAATACGGATTTATCCTATGTACAACCATGCATTTTACATGGGACTACATATGGAATATTTGCTGGAAGGCATCTCGTTGACGTTAGTTAGGTTTTTAAGGGATTTAAGCAAATAGAGCACACCTCTCATAGCTTCTGAATTCATTAGTCTTCCACTGACAGCCAACTCCTATTCTCCAGTCAGTATGCCCCAGGTTTTCAGGTTTCTGCATTGGAATTACTTCTATATCACCTATACTCTGACCACAATTTGAAAAATGAGTATGTAGTTTTGTGATTATACAGAGAGAAGTAGGTTATATAAAAGATCCTTAATGAAACACATTTCTTCATGCTTCCCCTATATCATATAATTCTCTTGATCTGTGGGAAAAGTAATAAAACCCAAATCTGAATGGCTGAAAATTAATGCAGTTCTACTGTAGTTAATCTGCATCTACTTTAAGATGTATATTCACTGATAGTTAAACTTACGCAATAGCCTGTTTAAAGAGTAGAATTAATTTCATTAGTTATCTACATTTTAACCCTCAAATGATACTAATATTTAAAATCTAATAGTTAAGGCTTGTACTTGTTTATGTCAAATTGTTTTGCTTGAAAGAGATTTATAAAATCCTCGTTTGTAATTTATAAACAGTCCCATTTCATCTAAAAATGTTTATCCTGTTTCCCAGTCTGAAATACTGCTGTACTTGCACTGCTCTTGTGTGCCCCAAACTCAGCTAAATTAATTCCCTATTCACTCTGATGATGACAGCGAGTGTGTTATTCAATGAGAACAAGTTGGGTTTGTTTCCAGCTCTCCTCGAGGCACCTTGGCTCAGAGCAGAGACCTTGTATGTCACCAAAAGGGTCTTCCAGGCCTATTAATCAGAGCCACAAAGTTGTCACGGCACGGTGGACACAGCCACTGGCTTTCGCTCTGCTCAGCTCTTCACAAGAGCAGGTCATAATGAAGCTAAAACCCGTGGCTGAATATTAATGAAGGCAATTCATTCTTCACTCCTTATCTAGTCTTTTCCACGTTTCATTTGAGTGTGTGCCAGAACTGACATAAAACTAATAACTCAGAGGAGCCCCCTTACGTAACGCTGTGCGCTGCCCTCGTGTGACATGGCAATTTGCTTGTCTTTGTGCATTGCTGCTGCTGAAAACGCGCATTTCAGAAAGGGCCATGCAGCACTGATTGGAAAATCTGACTTTGTACAAGATTTGATGTAGTGGTAATGAACAGAAACCAGGATGGGAGGCCGTGGGTTCAGATGCTGGCTGAAGATCACTCAGTCTGTCCACAAATCTAAAAATGCAGCACTGTGTGGTAAAGCTGGAAAACCTTTAATATCTTGGCTTTTAAGAAAAGAAGAAACTTAAAGTCATGGAAGGCAGCTGTGATAATTTTGGTCACTTTTAGACATGTTGGATTTTCATTATAGCAATTATTCTTTTAATTATCTTTTTAAACAACTTCCATTGTAAAACATCACCCACCATGACTGGCTTTTCAAAAATGCCTTTTAATCAGTAGGGATCCAATTTGGGAAAGCACAGAATTCTGCATTAAGGACTATCCCTCTTGAAGGCAGCTGAAACTTCAGGCCTGTGCTAGGGTTTCAGTCCAGCTTCACTCATGGTGCTGAAGAAGCTCGAATGATTGAGGCACAGAGTAAACTGGGATTGAAAACCCGTCACATGCAGCTTTGCTGCCTTTTATCTCCTAACAGTATGTGTGTGAGAGTGGCAGAAGGGACACCTGTCCAGGTGTCATAGCCAGAAACTGGGACATAAAGAACTTCCCTTTTCCAGTTCAAAAAATTCCACAGATGTGCTGTCAGTGAGAGGCTGTAACAGCAGAGTTTTTGTACAGATAATATGGTGCATACAGTGAGTCTGCTCAGGAAAAACAAGACAAGATCCTAAAAGAAAAATAAGTTTTGAACAGCTAGGGGGTATAATAGTCCCATCACAGCTGTGTCAATGGGCTCAAAGCAAAGGCTTTGTGATTTAAAACACACAGTATGTTGTTGTGTTTAACTGTATTAAAAAAAAATCCATCATCTCAAGCTGTGTTTTCTATCTGGAGGCTAGAAAAGGTTGAGGAATTGGCTGCCAGGGAGCAGCAGGGGACAACTGCTGCCTAAAGGAGACAAGCAGGGTAACACACAGGCTGAGGTGAGTGAAACAGGTCTGGGAGGGGACCGGGATCAACCAGGAGTCCAGATCACCTGGAAGGGTCATGGTGACGCTGCAGGTTCAAGCTCAAGCTGGGAAGTCAATCCACAGATCAGGTCCAGTGCTCACCAGGCCAGCCCACAGCAACAGGACAGATTCCTCCAAGTTTGGGACAGGTGCACATGGACAGGACAAGGATGGGAGCCCAGTCCTGAGCTTGGAAGGAGCTTAGAAGGAGCACCATGTGAGACCAGCCATGGCCAGTGGGGCTGATGGGGCACACAACGCACCCAACTGCAGCAGGTTTTCTCTCTAAAGAAGCCCTGAAGAGTCAGACTTGTAGTAAATCAGAAGAGAAAATCACAAATAAACCTTTGATAGCTTTTTAACATAATACTTGTGCATGTCAGAAAGACTAAAAAAAAATAGCAAAAAGTTACCAAGAGAGGTATGAGATCCCACAAGATCTGTTCAAACTGTAGAGGAAATAGTAACTCCCAAAAACTGACATCTGACATTAACCATTCAGGTTTAGCATTGAGGCAGTGAGGTAATTAACAATCTTAATTTCTTTCCATCAAATACTTCCACAGCTATGCATCTTCAAAAGAAGTGAGCAGATGAATGCCATGACGTAGCATGGGGCAGCTGGTTTGGATCCTTGTCCCCATGCATGCTGGAAGAGCACTAGAGCAATTATTCCTGTGTAGGCATTTTCAGACAGCCCATCATCCTAAAGTTAACAGAAAGCAGATATAGCTCTCAAATATGTGGAACTACATACCTCCCAAGCATTGTCAGAGAAGTCATTTATATTTCTATGTGGACTTTTTTTTTTCAGAAAGAAATAAGAAAGATCGACTTAATCTTTCATTTCCATATTTTCCCTGCTAATTTAGGTTATGACAGGTCTTTTATGTGTACTTCTGGATCCTGCACCTGTGTACAACAACCTTTGAGAAAAGAGGAGGCAGGTTTCCTATAGCTCCCAGGACTTACTGGGATAGTGAAAACTTCAAAACTGAAATAGCCCTGTAAGAGAAACTTCATGTAAGCACCTTCCTGAGAAATGGGAGATTATCTGCAAAAGGGAATTTCAAAACTAGTATCTGTATCTAAAAGACAGGAATAACAATTTATATCCAACACATAATTTATGTAGTGGCCAATTTTTCTGTCAGTTCTAAATGTAACTTGTAGTTGCATGACATTGTATATGTTGTCATATATTGTATGACATTGATTTTTTTTTATTCCCTTTCTGTGGTTTTCTTCAGTGCTATTTGAAGGTAATAAAAAGGTTGGTTGGTGGGTTTTTTTTCCTTTTTGAATAATATATCTGATTCTCAGGTTTGCTGCATAGATAGCAATATTTGTGTTTTATTGAACATCTCTGGATAAACTTCCTTACTCACCATCCAAAGGGAGGAAAAAAACCTGTCTGACAAAACTGAATTGTGACACAAGGATTGACCTAATCCCTTTTAGTCATGGCTAGGGATTACTTTGGGCCATGTTGTGATGCCTTGCTGTCGCTGACACTACAGTTCCATTCCCATGGCTCATTTAATAAGGGGTTCCTCTGCCTGTGTAACAATATGTGGGCATGGACTCAGTGCTGGGCTTACAGGACAGACTGAAATCCCCTCTGAGGAGCAATCTGTGACTATTAATAGAGACATGACTGTGTGACAAAGGGAGATAGAATTCCTCTCCTGTTTTAAAAACAAAAAGAAGCAAATATTTTTCGATGTTTACTCTGTCTTAATTTTTTTATAGGAAGCCTCTTTTTCCTCCTCTCAGATGACAGTGAGCTTCTTAAGATGGGAACTGTCTTTGGCTAGTGAGCAGATGATGTTAATGTAAGATGATCAATCTTGTGCCATAATGATAAAACTGATGATAAAAGTGCTGCATTGGGTACAAGTCAAAGGAAGAAACTGATTGTCAAACACTCAAGAAAAATATGGAAGCTACTTTGTGCATATACTTTTTTTTTTGTTTCAGTCAATGTGGAAGAAGAAAATTAAGCAATATAAATTAAACAGTATTTTATAGTGATATAACTGTGAATACAGTTAATTAGCGCTGGGGAAATATGATCCTAAAAATAATGTTGGAAATGGAGTCTTGTTAAATAGATGATAATGCTTTTGCTGGCTGTGTGACAAGCCCCAGTACAAGATGTCTAGTCTGTAGATTCCACCACTGAGTAACTCATTGCCATAATTCATGTAAAACAATACAATTTTATCAATCTTCTAATAAAATTAGGTACAAAGTAGGTTTGTATTGCAGCATTTATGCTGTCCTCTCTGCCCCAAAGGTCAGTGTATTGTCTGCATTAAATGTTTGAGTCATATTTGAAAGAAGAGTAACTGGATAAAAATGTCGTTGTTGGAAGTGTTTGCTTCCCAGGAGTGTAGGAGCTTGACTGCTTAACCATAGTTCTGCAGCAGATGGTGAGCAGCCAAGCCACTAGAATGGGATGAGAATCTCTAATGTCAACTTTGGCTTCAGGGATGAAAACCACTATTTTTTACAGGGAGGGGTCTTTCATCTGCAGTGCAGCAATACATGTTGTTCAGCTGCATTTTAACTAAATGGTTTTATTTCCTACAGCATATGAAATGTCTGCTTTGGGGTAATAAGAATTACCATTTTTATGCATACAGGTCTTGTTCTGCTGAAATCAGTGGCAAGATTATTTGATTTCTGTGGAATCAAGGCTTAGGCAGTCTGTTTAAATGTCAAATCACAATAGCAGGCATTTGTGCTTTGAGCAGTATCAACAGTGTTCCATGCTGAATTATCAACAGCTTTCTGTATTTTTACAGCAAAGTCACATCTTGTCTTAGTTTCTGAGGTGGTGGGAAAAGGAATTCTGCTGGCTGGATGAAACCTGAAATGGTTTTGCTCTGAAGCAGTTGGGAGTCACAGGCCTGGAATGACAGGGTCAGGAGAGCAGAAACCATTCTGGTTTGGCATGAAAGGGGAGAGACAGAGATGAGGGACACGGAAAACATCAAGACGTCTGAATAAATAAATGAGCTAGACTTTAGCTGGAGTAAATCTGAGAAGATGCAACAAATGCAGTGAAACCTACTCTGGTTTACTTCACAGATTTTCCAGGCTTTGACTCATCTATATCATACAGTGGTTCTTTTAAAGTTTATCCCATCACTAATTATTTGTTGTATCTTAGGGTCTGACATGCACTTTTTGAGGCCTTTTAAAAACTGATTTTGCTAAGAAACCACAGGATTCAGGATAATGTGTTTTACACTGTTTGGTGTCAGGCGTGGTTTTGTCTCTTTGAGGTTTGCTTTGTTCCAAAACTGTGGGTTCAGTGGGAAAAGTCTTCATGCAGCATCTGGTTTTTCACTGCCTGTTCCTTGATGAAAAAAACCATAGCATTTCCAAGCTGCAAGTGAAAAGTGTGTGCCCTGTCAAGAACCTTCCCCCATCCTTGTTAGAGTGCAGGTATGCTACTCAAATCCTACTCAGAGCTCTCATTTTATAAATGGTAGGCAAAGTACAAAAGGCAAAACTCAAACAAAACTGAACATAAGTCTAAATGCTATGAACCCAAACAGTCCATAAATCAAGTGATAAGATACCACAAGATGAAGAATTCATGAAAAACAAGTGTGTAAGTTTACTTGGTAGCATGTTGGAAATGTGCCATCTCCTGCAATTGATAATCAAATCCACCTGAGCTAGTGGTTGATGACTAAAATAATGTGAAATATTTTCCATCTACTGTATTAGAAGCTAGATTAGAAAAATCAAAAAGAAAGATTTAACTACTCAAGAAAATAAGATGGGAAAGTTGTGTTTTTACAGACATTTCCTTTGCAGTAAATCAACAATTGCCTCCTTTTCATGTCCTCTTCACTTATGGAGGAGGAGGTTACCTTTCATTTTTCAGAGGCAGCAAGAAATTTCTGCTCTTGGAAATGTTGCTGTAAGCTAGATACATTGCAAATGGAGTTTAATTTCTCGTTACCTTTCCAACCTTCAGCCTTTGCTGACTCCAAAATGAAGAATTTTGAAAGGTAAGTGCAGAAGCAAACTGCATCTTTTCAACAGCCCTCTCTGTTTAGTCAGATAAGAACATCTGTGAAATTTGAGGGAAACCTTCAAAAGTGTTCACGATCCACTGACTTCTTTTTTAGTAGTAGAATTGACATAAATAAACCCAGGTCTGGACTCAAACACATGCTTTCTTGAGACTTCATTTCTTCCTTTAGTTTTTGCTTGTTTGTGAGAGGTAAAAACCTGTCTGTAGACATGGCTCAACTTTATCATCATATCAAACTAGATGAAGTGACCCTAACACAACATAGAGAACATACTGAGCACAATTCATAAGAGTTGTGAGTCTCCAAGAGAAGGGGGCAGTGTTATTCTTACAATTCATTGCTTTTCCAAGTCTATTAATAAGAAAAGGAAACATGGTGTGGTGGGTATCATTGTGTGGCAGCAATTGTGTATTGCTGATTTTTTTGCTTGTAACTAGCACGTTTTTCTTAACTATTTATGCAAATAGTTTGATTTAAGTAAACCCTTTAGTTAGATTCAAGTCTGAATGATTTTTAATGGCTGCATGTTTCCAGATGTTGGTTTTTCACTGAACTGAATAGAAATACTAAACAGTATGGCTTGAATAAGACCAAGGCACAGGGTAGAAGTTTGCTCAGGATCCTTCAAAACTGCTCCATTTTACATAATGAGAGGGGAAAGCATTATTCCCAATATGTAAAGAACTGCCTACAGAATGTATTCTTTGGAAAATAATAAAAAAATTTCCTCCTGAAATTTTTCCAAATAAGGAAAAGTGGTAACATGCCGCAGTCTGTTTTAAATGTTGCTTGGCATTTTCATAGAAGATTCATAGGGGGAGATGAGAAAGTGTAAGTTGTCTTAAAACAGTAACTCCAGGTCTGAAATAATACTGAAATTGAGCAAAAGATCTGAAACATATTGGCTTTTTTAGCATTATATGGATCAGTGACTAGCAGCTGTTTTTGGAAAGGGATATGATATAAAGGATGATGTAATTCAAAGTAAATTCATCTAAGTTACTTTCTAATAAAAAAAACCCTACATCAAAGTCAACCTCCTAGCAGTAAAAATTAATACAATCTCTACCATACCAGATGCTCAATCCAAACCCAAACTATTGTTTTGCTTTGTTGGGGTCTGGAAGCATATTTCCCAACCATTAATTTATATCATTAAGTACTGGATACCATATAATGACAGTACACAAATGTGTACTATTTAACTGGGACATGGTATCAGTTTCCCCTGCAATTTTTTATTTGAATTTCCTGTCTTCTTCATGGGTTACTAGAAGATTGTTTCTGGGGGTGCAACAAAGGAATGAAAGAAGCAAGACTGTCCCCTCTATACCTTTAATTACAAACACCAGTTTTAAAATGAAATAAAATAAAGAAAAAAGAAGAAAAACAAGCTCCTTTGTGTGGTGACTGGATCAGATCTGGTCACACCACAAGTCCCTGAACCTCATTTGCTTGTCTCCTATAGCACCAAATTTTTTTCTTCTGCTTTTTAAACAAACAAATCCAGACCTGTTGACTTCATTTCCAGGCCATTATCCTGGGAGTGGCTAGGCCAGGTAGCACCTATTGCCAGGCCTTCACACTATTTCAGTGAACTTAAAATGATCATCTCCTGAGCATCTCCAGGAACTATCCTGCAGAAATATCCTTGAGCTGAAAAAAACTGTCAGCTCTTCTCTGGACCAAGCCCTTAATGAATGTCCTGTTCTTTTAGTCACAGTCTCCCAATGAACTGAGATTCTTCTTTTTCCTTTTCACAAAGTCTGTTCAGCTCATAGTGAAAAAATCCCAGATACCATCTAATTTTCACTTCTAAATATTTTTTTAGCCATTGGAAGATACCCATCAACATCCAAAGATAGCTGTTTCTGGTAGATACTGAAGAAAAGGGGAAACACAATGGCATATTCCCAGAGAAATCAGCTGCCCAGATTGTTTTATATTCAGGGACTTCCTGAGCTGGAGGATCACCTTTATTAGATTTCTTCAATGAATTTGTTTAGTCCCTTTCAAGCTTCTGTGATCTTCCAACACCCCCAATTTCTTTCTGTAGCAAGAAATTCCCCGAGGCAGTCTGTTGGCCTGATGGTTGTGCTGCTCTTGTGTTTCTCCAAAGTGTGAGAATTCACAGCTCTCTTGTACCTTCCTGCCCATTATCCTAGCCCAGGAACTCACTCAGATGTTGCTCAAGCACTGAGCAAGGTTCTTGACTGATGCAAATGAAAATCAGTGGAATTAGAATGAGTCATGAAATGGTGTGATGCTATTGCTGCACAAAAGCAGTCATGAGTTTGAGATTTAGGTCAAATTTTTCCATCTGTCCCCCCCGGTTTTCCTACAGAAGTTCCTACAAGACTGACTTTGTTCCTATAAGACTGACTTTCTTCCATGGCAAATATACAGGACATAAAGTGACCCAACATCTTTCCTAAAAAGACCCAGAAGTTTTCACCCTGAGGATGTATGACGCGTGTGGAAAGTCTGATTTCTCCTTGCTTGACAATGGGAAAAAGAACATGCAGAACTGAAGTAGCCTTGATATCTCTCACATCTCACAGATAAGTATGGAAATCCATCCTATTGCACAGAACTCCTCTTTTCTGCTCTGGTTTCCTTAGGATGAGACTTCTATGTCATCCTCGCTGCATAAATCTGGAATGTAACTTTATGTGCAGGAATCTCCAAGCCTTTAGATTGGTTGGAGCAGATTCTGTAAGAAGCTTCTGGACAGCTGCTTTAGGAAGAACTTGTTTAGATCACCTTTCTAAATGGAGTTAGAAGTGGGAAGAGTTTGTCAGAGTGGATACAGCCCATACTTGCAGGAGATTATCCAGAACTGTATCATTTATTCACACCTCGCTGCCAGTAATACTTTGTCTGCAGCAGCAATATGCTTAATGCTGGCTCCCTTCCCAAGGATGTAGCCTTCTTTTTTGGCAAATTTTGCAGCCTGCAGCCATGTCTTGCAGCCATGCTCCTGACCTGGATCTTGGCTGACTGAAAACTAAACTCAGCATGTATCTTTTATCCTGGAAGTTCTGCCTTCTATCTTCCAGAAACTCAGCACATATGCCCCACCTAGCTTACTCCCTCCCAGTTTTAATTGCTTTTAATTCTGAGTATCAGATCATCTTTTCCACTTATTTTTGCAGCAGACAGTTATTAATGGGAAAAAATGTTCCTGATGTCTGGCTGTGGGGTGGATTGTGTTCCAAATACAAAGAATGACCTACTTTTGGTATGTGATGTGGCAGTTTTCCTCAGCTCCAACAGCTTTTCAGTAGCACTTAGCACCCTCACCTAGCTCTTGCCACAGACTATTTCCCACTACAGGAGTGTTCATTTTCAGTACAAAAATATCCCTAACAAAATGACAGATTACCCACATTGCTGCTTTTTAATGAAGCAGGCTCTCCAATGTAAAAGAGTCACTGTGGCTTTCGGTTTGGCTCGGAGGTGGCTTGCAATAAAATATTGAGTAGTAAAATGCTAGGTTAGAGTAACGCTAGAGTAATACCAAATTGTGCATGTCTATCACATTTTATTCCTGCCCATGAAGGGTTGCTCTGTTTTTACTTAGAGCAGGGGTTGTTTACCCCATTGGGAAATGTCCCTGTCAGGTTCTATGTGTGCTGGCTTTTGGAGGACTGAAGTGATCACTTTGCTCTTATTTGTGATAATAACTTGTACTTCTAGTTAAACAGGTCATAAGTTCAGCTCCAGACACCTTGGTGATGCTTCCTGGGGCAGTCAGGGTGGAGGCTTTGGGTGCCCTCCCTCACAGGGAACATCTTGGAAGAGATGGAATGCCAGTCGTGGCTTACTTGTGCGCAGGACTGTCAGCCAAAGGAGTTTCAAGGAGGTTATCCTTGTGCTGCAAAACCAAAATATATTCTTCTAAAACATGCCAAAATGCCCTTAAATGTCCTGGCCAACTCTCCCATCTGTTTCTGACTTAAAAACATATTTTACTTCAAAAAGTGCTGGGTCAGACCTGAAAGCTACTGAGTGCTTCTGATCAGTGCCCAGCATCTCCTCAGTTCTCTGCATGCTCATGCAGTTCAGACTGCTCAGAAATATACAGGACCAAGTCAGGATGAGAGCCTCCCCTCATCAATTAATACCCACTGGCAGCATCTCAGGGTGGGTGTCATCTTTGGCAGACAGCACTTGTTAAGGTCTTCATAAATCCTCTGTTTCCCATTTGATTGGTTCCACTGCTGGAAGTGTCACCTTTTTGGAGCAACAAGAAGCTGTGACTCTCTCACTTCACAAATCCATTAACAGGGAATCCTCTGCTACTGCCAATAGTTTTACCTGTTCTAACTTCACTGACCTGGTCTTGATTAGTTGTGATGATAATGAGAAATACAAGTTTTGAAGATTGCCATCCAGATGGCAGAATGGATTTTTGTTTATTATGACTAATAAATCAGCTATTATTCAATTGGCACAGACCTGCAAGAATAATTACTTGGATATATTTAATAATTATGTCTAACGAAGGTGGATTTCTAATGATGGCTGAATCCTGAAGTTCTTGCATCATCATGCAATAACAAGAGCTTTGAAAATCAGGAAAACTGCAGATGAACCATCTTGTGAAAGCTTTCCTAAACTATAAATTCTTCTTCAGATATATGTGTTTTATTAAGTGGTTGATGGATAAAAATTAGGTGAAGTTGTCCATATTGGGGACTAATATATTATGGACATTCCTGAATTATGAAACGCAAGAAAAATAAGATGATTTTATTGTTCAGATGCAAAGAAAGCAAAATAGTTGGAGGAAAGTATCAGCATGGTAAGACAGGAGCTAAAATGCAGGTACTTGGTGATGTGCAGAATGCTTCTCATGCTGTCTAACAATGTGGGGCATGGCCTCAGATGTTCATGAGCATTTTGTATTCTCCCTCCATACCAGGGGACACACAAGCTGCATTGCTGCTTCTTCCTCTGAAGCTCAGTAAGATTTCACCCCAGTGAAATGCCATCTTCTGTGTCTTGCTGAGGATCACAGAGGTGGGAAGGGTAATGCCTTGAACACTGCATTCTGACCTTGCTCTTTGGAGGAATGATAGAGAATCAAGGGAGCAGAGAGGAGTTGGGTCGGGAAAGCTGTCTTGGGAATCAGGATGAAATATCTCAGGCAAGAGAGGGAAGGGAATGGGAATGTAGACCTGAGCTGTGAATGGATGAGATCATTTGGGTAAAGTGGGAGAGGGAGTAATAAGAAATAAAAGTACATACTTAGGTAGATCCAGTATTTATTTATTTTGTTGAAACCTCATAACTTGAGGTCTTTAATCTCTTATCCCTCTTTTATTTGCATAAATAACAAACTCAGACTGCAAATCATTGCAGGCTTGCTACCTGTGCTACATACCTGCAAAATCTTTCCTTTGGCTTCAGAGGAAGCAGAATTATCTGTGCATACTTAGTCCCAAACCACTGAAGAGCTGTGGTTATTGAAACAGTTTTATTTCCAGGCTGACTGGCACTGAGCCATTTCATTCCAGTCTGAGTTGTATGTGCACAGGTTGGATGATTAACTGACTCTTCTGCTTTGCAGACTGTTTCATTGAAACTATCTCACTGTGGGACATGAATATTTTTCTTTTAAGACATTATCTTCTACACTCCACCTTATGGCATTTTTATGTTTGAGACCTTCTCAATTTTTAATATTTTATGGTAGATGTGATTCTGTCACTTCATAAAACTTGCAGTTAGTGTGAGGTTCTGAACAGCAATGCTGCAGAGCTCCAGCCCTTCTGGTGGGCAGAATCAGCCTCTGTAAGGACTTGAGTTGGTCGTTTTGTGCAGCTCTTACTGGCCCAGCAATGCCAAAGAACTGGAGCAAAAGCAGAGTCTTCCTAGACCGAAGCTGAGATTTGTAATTCTGCTCACTCCTGTCAAAGAAGAGCAGTGATTATTCACTGCTGTCAGTTTGGGCAAACAGCTTTTTCCTACTGCATTAATTTGGAGTACAAACTTCTACTGGGACTTTCAAAGGTCCAAATTTTATAAGTGTCTTCCCAGGCACAAGACAGTGAATGTCAGGGTGAGCTGAGTTTACTTTTTTGCATGTCTCCACTGCTGTTTTTTCCTCAGTAATGAACCCAAATGCATAGCAATTAACTTTTTTTTTTTGATTCTATGGAATATTGAACAACCTGAGGTAGAATGGGGACACATCTTACAAAGAACAGCACAAATAGAACACAACACAACAATCAGTAATCCTTGCTTCAGTTCAAGTCTCCATTTGTTCTCAGGGATGAATTGGAAGGATATGCAGTTAGATAGATGGGACACTGAGCTGGTAAACCAAGGTTTATGTGCTTGTTTCTCCTCAACCCTAACTCTCAATATGACTTCAGACAGGACTCTTTATTCTGTGTTTTCTGGTGCTTTAGGACTTAAAGATGTAGAAAAAGGTCAGAGCATAATTTTTCTCTTGTGTTAATAACCAATCTTCCTTTCTTTTTCCTAGTGTGATGTTTCTGGAGATGCACTACCTTAGACTGGATAAACCTCAACAGATTTAAATGCCAGAAAGTTCATTGGAGAAGGATTGATTTCAAATGCCTTTTTGTAAGCTTCTGAAAGGTGATCAGCTCAGTCTTAACTGGACACAGAAATGTAGTTCTGTACTACAGTTCTTCACATGGTTCAGTGGACAAGGTGCTATTCACTTTGTGGGCATTGAGTCAAAAGTTGGTGGTTTTGGAGGTCTTTTCCAACCTTCATGTTTCTGTTACTCTAAAAATAGGCACCAGCAAGAAACAGGAGGGACTGCATGATTTTAACAGGATATTCCTACTTTAATGTTTAACTTTTAGGCACAGAAAGGTTGAGGCAATCCCAGCCTTTAGCCTGTGTGTCTCTTCCTGTGTTCCTGAGTACTGTTGGTCTCCACCCTTGCCAGCAACCCCATTTCTCCCTGCTTACATAAATGTACATGCTTTAGATATATTTTTGACACCTTGTGGGAGTCTCAAATGGTCCTGTACTGATTTTTAAGGCCTCATTTCTCAGTATGTTTTTGACATGAATGACTGTCGGAACATGAGGCATCTATGCTGAATTTTAAGTTATTCAAACTGTGACTAGCTAGTTATTCAAATGTGTCAGCTGACACATTTGCCATTTCTGTGCTGATTTCTGTTCATTTTCTAAAACCTGAAAGGTTCTACACCATCTGTGCCTGCTGTCAGTTTATCACCTGTGACACTTACACCCATAGCTGCACAAACACTCATCATTTGGACAGTTAAAATGGGTGTGTAATTCAGTAGGTTTTGTGATTTTGTTTTACTAGGCATAGTAGACACTTATTTTCCTTTTACACAAGGGGAAAATACATTTCCTGTTTTAATGTTCATGTTTGCAGAGATGTATCACTTTAAAAGTAAAGATTAATAGCTTTTGTTTGAAGGTTTTGGTACACATCCAATCTATATGTTAATAAAGCACAGCAAGCCATGATGGCTGCAGTGCAGTGTACTTCTGTCTCCATGGATGATGATTTTTAGAGACAGCATATTTCAAAAAGCTATTACAATGCTTTGTTTGTAACTTGAAGAGTATATACCATGAAGTCATTAAAACCTCTTTCATCATTGTTCTCATTAAATTATCTTTAAAGGTCAGGCCCTGCTATCTGATACAGTGACGTCAAGGAGAGAATTACGTGGCTGAGCAAGCAACACATGGCTCTAAATCATCCCCACTAATGGGACAGATTGGTGTGAGAGCTGTGGAAAAACCCTTCTTCCATGTTTATTTCCCTGTGAGTTCAAGCCTGTGTTACTTGAGCTGCTGCTTACACCAAGTCCAGTGAATTTAATGACGAGGCTTCCAGTTGGGGCTGTTGGGCACTTCTGGGTTCCAAATACTGGAGAGGAATTCAGTGGCTTAAGTGAGCTCCTAGTATGCAAAATGTATATGTTGCAACCTATATTTGCCTGCAGTTTTATTCCACCACATTTCATGTCTTTGTAAATTACAGGCAGCAGATTCCCTTTCTGTCAAAAAGCTTTTCAGAGAGTTCTGACTCCAAGTTCCTTCTCCTTACAGCAGCAGAATATTTGTTGTGTGAAAGAGACGACAGTGCACATGTTTTGAGAGGTGAATAGTGTACATTCAATGCGAAAGATTATGCAGTGGTTCTGTAGAGAACATTTTCTGTGGATTCAGCCTAATGAAACATATGCTTCTTATTATATCAAATACATTTTTTACAATAACCATTTCAACATTATGAAAACGTTTAGATGTTTGCTCTACAATTTATGTCCTTCTTCAAATGTCACCTCTTTAAACTCATAATCATTTTATGAAAAAATTTTTCAACTCTTTTAACAATTATTGCACTCGGAAAACAAAGGAAATCCAGTCATATGTATTCCATCCCAAACCAGGTTTGACCTCATCCAGAACTAATAGGATATTTTTTTATATTTTTTATAAGGTTTAAAGAAAAAAATTAATAACATTAATCTACCACTCAATTCCATTAGTCTTTTTTAATTGTGTTCTGCAGTTGCTCTGTCTCTTCTGGGTTTCTCTCCCTGTGGAATTCTCTGGGAGCCTCTGGAGCAGAGGAAGAACCAGGCACGTGAAGCTTGCAGGGCCCTCTGGCTTCCTCTGCCAGGGCAGGAGGGAGGCACAGGATGGAGCTGTGTGCTGGAATTCCTGCTTTGCTCTTAGGAAGAACAATATAGAGGTAAAGTGTGCTTTAGGAATTAGGAGTTTCTCTTTGTTGGAATGCATCCTCTGGATTTCAGAACACAAATACACATTTTGGACTTTATTTCTTTAGTGTTATAGGGCCTAGTTCCTATTTTCCTCAAAGGACGAGTCAAGACTTCACAATTTCCTGTCTACTTTGATTTCTATGTTCACTACAGTTGACTGAAAAACAGTTTTGAAGGGGGAAATTTTTTTAATGAAAAAATCTAAAATAAAATCAATGACATACTGTGAGTTATGCAGTTTTTTCCTGACACCTTAATATCCTCTGATCAGTAAATCATGTATTTTTCATTTACTTTCTTACTTTATCAAACTACACAGGCTTTGAAAAAGACACAAACTACTGAAACAAATTGCTGTATTGTGGGTGTGCATCACCTGTGGGTAATGTGATGAGAAAAAGCAGTGAGCAGCAGTTCTGTGATGGAATGAGATGATTCCCAGAGGTCCCTTCCATTCTGGGGTTCCACCCAGCCCTTCTGGGATTCTGTGCAGACAGCTGGGAGTTGCTTTTAGAGTGTATTAGAGGGAAGAGAGGAAAGGAGAGGAACAGGATCATTCTCTTGCTAAGCAATGTTGCTTTACCACCAAACTGATCACTATGGATCTGCTCCCTTGTTGGTATTCCTTGTGTCAAAGCCCAGTTCTAACTTTGCAGAATAAAACAATTGCATTTATACTTCTGGTTTTCTTGAGATCCTTCTGATTTCCTTGAGATCTTTCTGGTTTCCTTGAGATCCTTCTGGTTTCCTTGAGATCCTTCTTGTTTCCTTGAGGTCGAGTAACACATAAATAAAAGATGCAGGACAAAGCACACAGCTTAGGTGGGCAAGCAAGCTGAGATAGAAGGTAAATTTAAGCCCTGTGGGAAGGCAAATCTCACCTATAAGAGCAAAGGTGCAATAGCTGTAGGCTTGTTCGGCAATACTGAACCAATGAAGTGAGAGAGAAGTAACCTGGTTTGCTAATGGAGCATTCAGCAGGATTGTTCACATTGTGCAGATTGCTTACCTGGGCAGAGAGTTCAGGAGGGAGCACATCAATTTTTCCTTTGCCAAGTAAATGAAGCAGGAGCTTATCTGAAATTAATTTTGGCTCAGTTCTCTGTTGCTGCCCAGCCTTTCTATACTTGTCTGCACCTTGCCTGCAACTGTTGTGCATTTTTTATGTGTCCAGCACTGAAGCAGCTTCTCACTAAAAAATGCTACTGGTTTGTGTTTGATACTCAGCTCTGCTTTTACTCTACCCTGACACACTCGCTGTGTATTTATCCAGCTACATGGAACTAACATTCTTCATTTAGATTAGGAGCCTGTGTCCATACAGGGGCAGCTACAGACATGGGAATATGGGGATGGTTATATTTTTTGAGCCTGTGTATGCCTGATTTTAATTACACCTGCTCTCTGCTTATCTGCATTTGAAAGTCAAATTTGCTCCCTCAGTGGCTGTTGAAACTTGGGAATTGTCTGCAGGACATTCTTGAAACTGAGACCTAGACTGTGCAAGGATGTTCATGATCAATCAGATTACCAAACTGAATGAGTCTGCAAGCTGGAGTGCTTTAAGCTCCCAAGTGGGATGTCCAGGTGAACACAGTGTGATGATCAGAGGCACATCCCAGGCTCCTGCAATCCTCAGTGCACAGCACAGCAGTGGTATTTCAAGGTCACGTACATGCTGGAACAGACTTATATCTAGAACACTGGATTTTTTTCACCCCTGTAATTGCCACCAAATAATGATAAAATAGAAAAAAAAAACCCAAAAAAGCAACCCAACCCTTCCAGCTTCTAGTCAAAGCTGAAAAAAGACCAAACCCCTGATTTGTGACCTTTAGTGGTTAGAAGGCATTATCACAGGATTAGTGCCTTTCTCAGTGTGCTATGTAAGAAAATTGAGAATGTGATCTTACCCAGTTCTCACATTCATAAATATTGATTGAATAACAAAGAATTTTAATTTTCAGGTACCTTGTTACAATTCTATTTGGAATATAATCACTTCAGTAATTTTCCTGCCTCAGGCAAATGCAAACACTGGCTATCCCACACCTTTTCTAGATATGACATGTGATGCTAAGATGTATTCCAGACTTTCAGAGTCTTTGAAGGCCAAAGCATTACAAAGCCCATATATATTTGCCTTCCTTCTCTGCTTTTAATTCCCAAACTTCAAAGCACTTGTCAGATTTTTTAATTTACTTCTCAAAATCTGTATTTGGTTGATACTGCCCCAACCACTGTGGTTCTCTTGTGGGCTGTTGGTGTGCACAGTGTAGGTGAATTGCTGTTAGAGACACAGGGATATTTAGTTGGTGTGACATATCTTTAATTGTGCCATATCTGAAGAGTTTCTTTTTACTTTCTCACCTCAATTTCATCAAAAATCCTAGAAATCATGTTTATAGCATCAGAACTTACATCTGTCTAATCAAAAAAGTTCAAGACTATCTGCAATTTACTCAGAATTACTCAGACAAATAAGTGAAGTGCTGTTTAAATGAATTTTGGAAATCAGTAAAAGAAAGTGACTTTCAATCCCTTCATTATAAGGTGTTTGGTTCACCTTGCATAAAGATGTTTGTGTTTTTAACCATTCAGCAGACAGGTATGCACATAATAGCATGCTCAACATCACATAAAGAAAGATTGCCCCCCTGAGTTTTAATTTAAAATTTGTAAAACAACTATAAAAATACAAAGGTCTGCATAGGTAGGTGCTGTTATGAGCTGTTCATAATTACTACCTCAATGTTTCTGTGACTTCACCAGTCCATTTTAACAATTTAATACAGGTGGAACCCGTTCTGTTATAACCATTTCTCACTTGTGTGACTGTTAAATTAGTATGAAACTTGACAACCACAGAATTTATCTGCTGAAAAAAATGGTAAATCAGACTCTGGGTAAACCAGTGCATTCTGTGCCTTATGAATTCTGTGTGAAAGTTGGTATGAAAAGTAATCAGGAATAATATGGAGTTTCATTCCACCTCTCACTGAAACACTGTGACATGTTTGGCAGATATTAAGAATGGCTCCCAAGACTTTGTGAAAGAGGTGACAGCCACAGCCACCCATTATCCTGTTCCACATCATAAGCAAATAGAAGTAAAAAGAACTTGGGACATTTCCAGACTTGCACAAAGCATGAACTGGAATCTTGAGACCAGATTTATCCTCCATTTGAATTACATCAGAATAAATTTGGCTTTCAGTTTGTTCTTGGTTTTAACTCGAGACTCTGAAAATGTTGAATTGCTGGAAATGTTTTCAAGTCCCAGACACAGTAATCACTTCTCTAATTGACACAATTGAGAGAGTTCTATACAAAGTCAGTTGAAATTCTTGCATAGATTAAATTTACATAGATTAGTCCCAAACAAAACAAGCAGTTAACTTATCAGGTAATTATGACAATGTCAATTCCCATGCATATACAATATACTTGCTAATGTCTGTTCTAATGGGCATTGTCATTTGGTTGAACAAAGATTGGAAAATCAATCCACATAACGGCATTTCCTTCAACAATCTGTTCCTAATGTGATCTTCATTTGTGAAAATCAATAGCAGCACAAGAAAACAAGTCTGATATTTCCTTATGTACATCCTATGGGCAGGGATTCATTGCTGTAGAGGGTAGAACTTGTACCAACAGACAATGTAACTCAGCCAAACTGTTCATTATTTATCTGTGGCCTAACATCTAACATTTGATGAATGAATTTACAGCAAAATAAGGTTACTGGAGCTTGTTCAATTGTTTCATGTGGTTAGGACAGCTGTAGGCAATCTGTATAGGCTCTTTGCTATTAGAAACCTATACATGTTTAGGCAGTATGTATTTCATTTATGGTGTGCCAGAAAGTATATTAAAACTGAAGATCACTCTATGAATACTCCTCTATGAATGCTTACAGCAGAGGAGGAATTTCCCAAGACTAAAAGTAACCACAGTAATTCCATTGGAACATCTCCTGTAAATGAAGTCCGTCTGTCTTGAGTGTGTCTCCTACATGTGCATTGCATGACAAGAGAGGTCACTTGATAGATACTGTGTCACTTGGCCTGACTTGCTCTTAAATTTAAAAAAATATCTTTACATGTCTTGTGTCCACATATGTAAAATCCCTGGTTTTCTTAAAGCATTGATGCAAGGCTTTGAATTTGAACCTTTTAACATTCAGGATTATTCAATCAGACCCAAATATCACAGTTCCAGCACTCCACATGATGTTAAGTGGAAATAAAACTAGTCTGAGGTTGAGTCATGTAACAATCAAATACATGTGAAATTCAGTCCCAGGAATCAAACTCTGTCTATTTTGCCCATCCTCCTCCAATCCCCATTAGAGATTTTCCAGACATTCACTGATTCTTTCAGTTCTGCCTCTCTTTAACTTTGCATCTGTGCTCAATTATTTTGTCTTTGTCAGCTGTTCAAACAGAATCTAAAAATACACTAAAACATCCACTTGCAAACGTTTCTGCCCAGAAGGAACCAGGAGGGTTTTGACAATGGTTAGCTCATCATTTATTCCAAACCAAGGAATGAACCTCCAGCTTTTTTTCCTGTCCAGGAATCCTTATAAATAACAAAATTAAGTGACAGACAGCCTCCAAGGTTTGAAGTGCATGAGAGCACAGAAGGTTCTGACTTACATGGATATATGCAGGCAGAACAGACTTCATCGCAGATAAAGATTAGATTTTAGCCAAGCTGAACTTTCTTGGAATTTTAAGGATTTTCAAAGGCTAGAAAAAGTTACTTGGGCCCATTTTTGTGAGCTTCTAATTGAAGGAGAACATCATACTTGAGTGCCTGTTGCATTTCCACACGTCTATGTTCTGTACTGACAACCAAATGAGTGGATTTTTGTTTATATTTAGCTCTTAGTGGTATATGAGTTTCTATAAGGTAATAATTAGAAAATCATCCTGCTGCTGTTCTGCACTCACATTAAAATGTTGTGATTACTTCTTCTGTTGTGCAAAGTAATTGTAGTTATATATTTGCTTCCTTCTCTGCCAGTAAAACCAGGATTCACCTGACAAAGGGAGCCTCAGTGCAGCACACATTCAGGCTTTGGCATCCATGAAACCACTCATTTGTTTGCAATTAAGTGCATTCAAATACAGTGAGGACTTTGCAATGACTTCAGAACATACAAATTCACACAATGGCTGAGCTGTTCGTAGCCCTGGTTAACTCTAATTCCCTGTGCTTGGTGGTGCAGTACAAGCTTTCAACTGGAATACTCTTGAAACAAATAAACAGAATTTTTGTGGCATTTTCATATAATTAGAAGGAATGTCACACACACTGTAAGGTTAAAGGTATTTATTTTCTTAAGTTTGAAATGTGAGGCAATTCCAGCTGCATCTCAAGGTAAAACTTACATCGACATGGGTGGTACTAGTTTTTGATAACCAAACCAACAGGAAAAGGGGAAGCCAAGATACCAGAATATAAAGCAGAACAAGGAAGAACAAGGATACAAATAATAATGATGAGGACATGTTGAATAAAGTGTTTTGCTTTCATAGAATGATAGACTGTGTTCAGGCTGCATAATCAGATGAGGCAAGTCAGGAGCACTTCACTGCTGTGAATCAGACTCAGCTGAAGCCTGCAGGAGCTTTTACTGATGTCAGTCACCAGAGCTGTAATTCTTATTTGAAAATACAGTGCACAGAGTATTAAAATAGACACCATAAAAACCCCCAGGGCAATGCCCCTGATGCCTTGAGAGGCTGGCCTAGAACAGAAGCTGGACAGAGTTACAGAATAAAGCAGGGATTTACTAAAAGGCCTCAATGGATCCACCTTGGGCAGCACAAGAGCCCAGCCAGGGCTGCACCCAAGATGAACCAAAATGGTCCCAAAATGCACGACCGGGCACGGGTCTGTCACTGTGATCAGTTCTGCTCCATTTGCACATTGGAGTTCATTGTCCAATTCCAGCTTTAGCCCATGCAATCCCATCCTTCTTGTTTTTCTCTCTCCAGCCCACGGTGTTTGTGCTCTGTGGCTGAGATTTGGATCATTTGTCCTTGGTGCCCAGCTGGAGCAGGAATTGTTTTGTCTCCCTGCTCTGTGCAGAGAGCTCACCATCCCTTATTATGAAACCTAGACTTAGATGCTAAAGCAGAACAGATTCTGAAAAATATAAAAGCTGAAACCTGAGGCATCAACCCATCCTCAGCCATTCCCTGCATGGCAGGATGTGCATATGCCACATGAGAAAGAGATTCCCTAACAGCGATGTCCCCTGCCTGTGTCTCAGGTACCTGTGCCTGTGGCTTGAATTGATGCTCACTGCACTGCAGGGCTGCTTGCAGCTGAGTCACAAAACAGGGAAGGAGCTGTGAGAACTGTCAAAAGGCAGAGTTTAGCCTCTAATCTCATTTATTACCCCATTGTATCCATGCTTGTATTCTTATTCTAATATTTCTGAAGTCAGCTTCATGCTTAGGAAAGCAGTCATTGATTGTCATTATCACCAGTTCTTTTTATTAAAAAACAATCCACATTGCCATCCAAATAGCTAGGACAGCATTTACTGTAACCGTTTACCTTTCCAGCTTTGCACATATGAAATGTTTACACAATTTGCTTCAAGAATTTCTTGTTTTGCAAGTTTGCACAAATCACCAGAAATGACTTACTTAAAATATACATCAAAAGGAGAGTGGTGGTAATGGATGAATGCTTTCATAAGAGTAGCTGGGGACAAATTGAGGCAGCAGCAGCTCACAGCAGAGCAGATCAGCCCCAGTGGGAGTGAAGTTCATGGATTATATCTGTGGGAGAGCAGCACAGTTTGGAAGGCACAGCTTGTAAATTTGCCTAGAATTGATGTTACAGGCTTACCAGGATTTTCAAAACCACCTAAGATACCCAATTTATAGTGAAAATTAGGAACCTGGGCAATTTTGAGAATCTTACTGCCTACATAACTACAATTTTAGGTACTTAGACTGCTTAATTATCTCTCCTTAGGTGAACTAGGAACTAAAATTATATTGCCTTTCCCAAAAGTTTACACGCCAAGATCACTTTAAAAATGCCAGATGGCCATGAAAAGGGTCAAAACCAGTTCTGCATGTTTTTAGCAGAACATATTAAGAAGACTAAAAAACATGTAACTGTATTTATACTGAGTTACTGTTTGAGTAAGTACTGTGGGGAAGAACTTGGATGATGCGTGGAACTTGGATTATCTGTATTTTCAGTTTGCTGCCTTTTGAGGTTTTGGGGGTTTTTTTCACCTTCACTCTTTTGTTTTACTTTGAAATCAATTTATGTACAATATTTCTGCATTTTCAGTAGATTTCATCTTGAAGTGGATGCTCAGTTGTCGTGCACTGAACATAACTCTCAGATCATGTGTTTCAAGACAGTTTGGAGAGTCAAGAATTCTTTAGATCAGAGCAATGATCTTATCTAAACCCGAGTCCAGTGCAAATCAAGCGGAAACCAACATGAAGCTGAACTCCCTAATGGTACCGGTTCTTAGAGATGAATTAAATCCTGCTAAGTTGAAAAAACCCCTTCAGTTGGTACAAAAGTTCAAACCAAATACAAGCTGTTATCATTTGCAGTCATCTGGAAAGGAAAATGCTCTTAATGCAATGCCAGTAAAGGATATTCCCTCGAGTTTTCTTGCTCCGAGCTACTGCAGCTTGTTTACATTTCCAAAGAAACTGTGTGAAATCCTTCACACACTAATTCAAACCTTTAGAGGAGTTTAAGGTAGGACATAGGTTGTTAGAATATTGCCTCTTTCATACAATGTGACATTATAACATTGAGGACTCCTGGATCCTGCTTCCTTTTTTTCTTCCACGTACTAATCACTGCGGGAAGCATTCGACTTCTAAGGCATTTATAGTGGGTAAGCCAAAGGAAAACTATCCAGCAGGTCGAGGCATGGAAAATAGTAACAAACACCTGCTGCTTCCACATATGGATAGATTTTTCACTTAAGTGGAAATCGCTTAGCTGAAAATCAAAGCGCTGGTGGAAATCATATGAAGGCAGTCAAAGCCAGAAAAGCTTGTAGGAATGTTTTATGAGAAAGCATGTAGCTCCAAGTGTTAACTTCCCCAGATAAATGTGCAGAATTAGTTAGCTATTTTGTCTCTTTCATTTGCTAATCAATTTTCCCCACTACCAGCCTATGACAACCAGTAGGCCTGCACATTTGTTTCATATGGTTAAAGAATGTTTAACCCCCTACTGACCCTCTAGTGTTTGCTCTCCTTCCCTCAAGGCACGGAAGACTTTAAAGTAGAACCCGATGAATGAAAAGAATTAATCTCTGGGGGGCTTTTGTCATGAAAGCTTGAAAGGGGATCAGAACATGACATGCTGACAGCTGAAGTCAAGAGGAAAATTATGATATAATACAGCAAGTCAAAAATGTTACATGCCATCGAATCCAAAAGACAAACAAAGTATACATATTGCCCTGGTTCTTTTTTGCCTGCTCTTGCTACTGGCAGCAGTAAAATCCATAGTGGAACCCCTTGAAAAGACAAAGGGTGTTCATGGCTGATCTTTGAGAATAAAGCTGTTGAACTTCCCAAAATGGGTGTAACATGTAAATGAGCTTCTTCTGACCCTTGTGTTTTATACCTTTTACAAGTCTATGATGGATCTCTGGTTGCTGTTACTGTTCTGGACAGTTTTGTTCAAGCTTTGTTTTGTAACTAATTTAATTTATCTGGACATTCTGAGGCTTGGCCTTGACAGTTTCAAATTTTCCTGTTGTCTTCCTTCTAAGCTCTTGAAATGGCCATTACATCAAACAGGAAGGTATGGATACATTGCAGCAAAAATAACACATTTTCAGTCCTCCTGAGCTTATTCCTTTTCACTCTTCTTGTCACAGACAGCCACAGCCACAGCTATGCTCAAGAGCTACTGGATGGTGATCCCAAGCCCAGACATATTTTCACAAGTGGTATTTTAAATCTGTGGCTGACTTTCTGGTTAGCATAATTTCAGGAGTCTCCCAAGCTCCCAGCGAGCTTTGCCAGCCAGGACAGACAGAGAGGCAATGCTTGGAGTTTCCAAATTATATTACAATGAGCCAACGTGAGTTTATTTTGCTTGTAACTCTGTTTGAGCATTATCTATTAGAAGATGTGAGAAGGAGCCTGTATTGTGTTATCATCCCAGCAGGACAGCTCAGTCACAGAGTGAGTGTGGCTCCACTGCCACACCGCGTGCTCAGAGCTGGACACGCTGTGAGGGGCCGGGAGGGGAATATGGATGTGTGGGCACCTCCTTCACACTTGCCCTTGGAGGGGATACCCTGTCCTTTCCTGATGGGAATTCATGGAAATTCCCTTCTCCCTTCTCCCTTTCCCTTTCCCTTTCCCTTTCCCTTTCCCTTTCCCTTTCCCCTTCCCTTTCCTTTTTTCCCTTTCCCTTTCCCTTTTCCCCCTTTCCCTTTCTCTTTCCCTTTCCCTTTCCCTTTCCCTTTTCCCCCTTTCCCTTTCCCTTTCCCTTTCCCTTTCCCTTTCCCTTTTTCCCCTTTCCCTTTCCCTGCCGTGTCCGCAGTCTCGTTGCCGTTCTTCCCCTGGCCACCAGGGGGCCCCCTTGGCCCAGGCAAAGCGCGCAGCCCCGGCCGCGTCCCGGCGAGTTAAACCCGGCCTAGACCGGGACAGGCACGGCCCCGGCGAGTTAAACCCGGCCTAGACCGGGATAGGCACGGTCCCGGGGAGTTAAACCCGGCCTAGACCGGGACAGGCACGGCCCCGGCGAGTTAAACCCGGCCTAGACCGGGACAGACACGGTCCCGGCGAGTTAAACCCGGCCTAGCAGCAGAAGAAAGGGACAGCCAAGCCTGTATTACCCTACAGGCTTAGCTCACCCCAATCTCTCAGTGTAGACGCTAATTACCTCCCATAATCACGGTGTGCAGTCATGGAGATAGCTCACCTCCATCACTGGTTTATAACCTTAGTTATGAAAAGCTGATTAAAGCTGATTTATAACCTCAGTTTTCAGAGTGTGCTGAGCATGCTTCCAACTGAGGTGTTAAACATTTACCAACAAAATTAACAAAAGTTCTAGGAGCTATGAGAGCGAAACACTGTTTTCCCCAGTGTTTCCAAGAGAAATGTCCCCAGAAATGGAACAGATGATATTAGCAAATTTGAGTTTGCTAAAATGAATCCTAAAACTACAGAACTTCTGTGTGTTTCAACATTTTGTGCTAAAAATGCCAAGGTTGTGCCTTGCATGGGCCATTACTCAGGAGCTGGACTTGATCATTGTGAGGCACTTCCAAATATTGAGTGATTCTGTGGTTTTGTGATTCTTGACAAGTGTGATATTCCCATATTTGAGATTGTGGCAGGTTAATGTTAATGAATTCTAGAATACTGGACTGTAAAACAAACAAAAAGCCAAACAATCAGAATTTTGCAGTGTGTGGAAGACTTAGAGAGAAAACTCAATATGATACTGTTTTACAGAGTAGCAGAAACGTCCCTGCTAGCTGCTAGCTGTGTGAACACTTGTCAGATGTGTGGCAGTTTGTATAAACTCCCAGTGTACCAGACAGCATTTGCAGTAATTGCAGCAAAATTGTTCACAGAGCTGTGTGGGACAAGCCATGGGAACATCTGGCCCTCGCTGAAGGAGTCCCCAAAGGCCCCGAGGCCAGACCTGGTCTGAGTGACCATCAGCCCCTTTTCCTGCTGGGAATGGTGCTGTGCTCTGCTCAGATGCCCTAGGGCAGTTTGATCTCCAGAGCCCAGCCCATCAGAGGTGCTCCGGGAGCAGCTGGAGGCTGGCATGTTGCAAAGCAAGGTGGGCAGGAACTCCAGTTCAGCCCATCCTGGGAATGTTGGCTGATTAATGCAGCTCTTAATCCATTCAGAGAGCAGGTTTAAGCTGAGAAGTGGAAGTGCTGCAAAACAAGCAAACAAAAACACACACAAAGATGAATCAGTCATTCTTCACTGGAATACCTCCTTGCCCCATGGCTTTGGAAGCCATGGCACTCCTTTTCTTTCAGCTGAGAGCCGAGCTGTTCTCAGCAAGAGGATGACAACTTTTGGCTCCTTTCTACCCCTTTTTTGGAGCACAACTGAATGCTCAGTTGGGTCATATCCTATCTGTGGAATTCCACTGAGCTCAGTGAAAACAGCTCCCAAGGAGGGGCTGGAGGTGAAGAGCCTGAAAGTTGGACTGAACTGAGGTTGATACATTGAAAACTTAATATCCACAAAGTGTTGGTGGGTTCTGTTTGTGTAGCCATAGTTACTCACCATGTATCATCCCAGTATCTGCATTCTAAGTGTAACAAGCAGCAAGAGGAAAAAAAGTTGCTTTCTCTGAATCTTTGTTGCTTCAGGATACAAAGTTCTTCTGAAAAAGTCTCAAGTGGCTAATATAGTGCTTCATATTAGTGCAAGAATTTTGTTCAGATCCCAGCTGTTCAAGAAAATGCTTCAGGAGATCTTTGCAATGACAAGGCCTGAAGTTAGTGTGTAAATAAGATACAAAGAGCCAAATTCTGTTCTGTACTGCTGCTTTTAGCTTCATCTAAGTCTTATAACTATTCCAAGTTTTATCTGGGCTATAAAATAATTTTGAAACAAGCATTTAACTGTGAAAAACATCTGCTCAGGGGAAAATAAGTGGAGAATAGGTACAATCATATTATTAAAGTTGATTCTTTGGATACATCCAAGTCTTACCTTAATTAGTATCAGTCTTAGACTGACTGGGAGCTGTAGAGTGTGTGGAATGTTGAGTTCTCATGTACTGGCAATATGGAAAATACCCTCTTCAGGTTTTTTAACATGTCCTTCAAAGACATTTTTAAATTGAATGTAGATATGGTGACTTCAGATTCTGAAGAGATTCTCTTCCCTCTGTCATGCATTTCTTCCGTGGATTTGCAGATTCATAGTTTTTACTGAATTGGTGTCAAGGAAATAAATTTCAGTAGAACTGGTTTAAAGATCCATGTTAAGCTTAAGAATTTTGTTTGCAACTCAGAGGTCAAGGGCAGAATTTTTGACAAAATGAAAAATTACACTCTGAGTATGTAACATGCTTAACATAAACATTTGTTGTGATGAAAGATCCCTAAAAACCTGAAGGTTCAGTGAAGTTCTTGAGGCTCACTGGAGCATTAATTTGTCTTCTAAAATGACACCACTTTACATGATTTTAAGTTTCCTTAGTGTCTTAAAGTGGTTTAGCTGCAGCTCAGATTTGATCACATGTAAAGATAAAAAACATAGGAATGAAAAGATACTAATATTTACATTTTACGTGCAAAGTTCATATAGTTGCAACTGGGTAAGAATGTTAGCATTTACCCCAATTTTAGGTAAAAATCCTGTGATCAAACTGGAGCTAATGGGATCCAATAGTGGTCAATAATATTTGATCTTCAGTATTCATTGACAAGATTAAAATATAAATTTGTTTATATTTGCTACAGCTAAGTCAACTGGTTAAATATGGATTGAGTTGACATTTACTGATATGTTGGGATAGTTGGAGCATAATTTAATCGTAACCAAATGCTAAATATATCTACCATTTTCTGGTCATGTTGCTGAAAAAGTGCATCTAACTGCCTGAAAGGCATATCACACAAAATATGGTGCAGTTGTTTTAAGCAGAGCTATGGGTTTCTCTGTATTAACACTAAAATGATACTGACAAGTGCTGCTTTCCTTCCAGAATTACTTAATATGTCTCTCCTTAACTAGTTGCAGTATATATGAATCACATACTTTGGTCTGTAACTTCTGCAGTTGAGGCCATCATCTGTTACATTATCCTTCCTGTCTGAGTGTGTTTGGCAAAGGAAAGGAGCACTGCAAGGAGGAAAGTGATCCATTTTGGGTTTCCACTGCTCTGGCTGCTACTTCAGCTGTATCATTGCCCTTCTGTCAGGTGAGATCATTATTACACGTCCTGGACAGTAATTCCCATTCGGGGTGTGTAGGTTTTGAAGCAATCACTCAGAGGTCAGATTTGGTCAGGGTGGGACCCTTTCCAAATTACTCCTGGAAAAGGTGGGACCAGTTCCTGAAGCAACATTCTGTGAGTGGAAAAAATTATTTGGTGAAAAGCTGTAACATTTCACGGGTCTTTTATAAGGCAGCACTATATAGGAGAGCCTGAGAACAGACTGACTGAAAGTGAACAAATGTCTTAATGAGAATCCATCCAAGTTAGCTCTTCATCTGGAATATTAAGTTGAAGTACATCTGATTTGCTTCTCATTGCTATGATTTTCTGGTGTTGTAATCAGAATTATGATTCCACTATGGAGACTTTTAAATTATTCTTCACCAAATGGGACTAAATCACTGTCCCCAGTCCCTCATTGTGGAACTGTGACATCAGCTCAGCTCTGGATCTGCCTTTGGATCTGCCTGAAAATCCATCTTGATCAGTAGCTCAGAGGTTAGTTAGAGTAAATATGAAATAAGTGGAAGCCAAGTTAAAGCAATTTATCTTGTTTTGTCTTTATTATTTGCAGGCCAAACTGCTGTAGTTAAGCAGCAAACACCCCTGTGGGTAATCAATGGGAGATGCTTACATTTTAGAGCAAGTGCAGAACTACAAATTAAGGAGGACACACTTGCCTGTCTGAAAGCCCATTAGAAAGGTTGAAGATTTGTGCAAGAGGAGAATTACTGAAATAATAACCAAAGTGAGTGTGCTTTCAGCAGAGGCTGGTGTTTCTGAGTAATTGTGTTGTATGTACACTTCAGACATTGACCTCGTGCCTCAGACATTCACCGTGCCCAGAGC
Source organism: Melozone crissalis (assembly GCF_028551555.1). Classification (NCBI taxonomy): domain Eukaryota; kingdom Metazoa; phylum Chordata; class Aves; order Passeriformes; family Passerellidae; genus Melozone; species Melozone crissalis. The sequence continues at coordinate 16,445,592 of NW_026535785.1, read as the reverse complement.
TTGGTTGCTTAGCACTGAATGCTAAGTGACATATTAAGTTCAACCAAATGTCACTCATTGCAATGATGTCATGTTGTCCAAAACCCATTAATTACTTTGAAAATTCCCACAGTAACTGAAAATCTCAGATTATCTGCCTGAATTAATGGGAGCCCTGTAATTGAGTGATGGATCCCATGCTGTTATTTTGTACCCTATGCACTTTACATTTTGAATGAAGGTGGCAAATACAGGTTTTGGTCATCTCTACTAATCTTAGAATCACTGCCAATTTTAATATTGTCATTAAGAACAATCCCACTAATAAGAAGAAATGTGAAAAGCAGTATTCCCCACAGTATACCTTAGAAGCTAATATCCCTTAGGAGTGATATGCAATTTGGTGGATTTACATGGCTGGGAGTTGGAGTCTGTGCCAAAATATCTCATTCCTGTTTTAGCAATGTTCAAGGTTCCAAGGGAAAGGAGTTATTATTATTTTTTTTTAATATCACCTACTAATTGCAGTGCCATTTTTCTTTTTTTTCTCTTCTGACAGGAGCGTATAAAGAAAGGTAGTTTGGAAAGGTGTTGGTGCACCAAGTTAGCAGGCTGTAGGTAAATTCCAGAGCAGTGCATGCTCCATGCTTTTTTAAGCCAGGGCTGGAGGTGCAATTGCCAGATCACTGCATTCCCCTTTCAGGCTCCTGTTTGGTGCCCACATCCAGGCTCCCCTTCTCCACTTTCTCATAAGTTATCAGCAGTTGCTGTATTTTATGTGATCTGCCTTCAGTCCTGCTGTATTATATAAGCTAACACCTATAGGAGAAGAAAAAAACCCTCCAAATTAATATTATGAGACTTGAAGAAATGTTTTTTGGTGGATAATATTCCAGATGAAGCCTGTCTCTTCGCAAACACTTTGCAATCTCTTGATTTTTCTGTAACAAGGCCTTGGTGAGATTTTCCTTCCATTTTAATGGATTCATTGTGAGCAAGTTGCCCCTGTGAACCAATGTTCAATATTCAGAATTAGGTTATGTTAGTTAAAGTTCTTCCCAATGTGGCTTGATATATTTGATTTGTAGGAAGCAGGTATGAGAAAGAAGGAAAGAAAGATTAACTAAATTCTGTTCAGAGTTTTTATGATTAATGATCAGGCCAAATTTCTGCTGGTAAAAAATTATGGAGTTGTCTGGCCTCCCCCAGATTGCACTGAAGAAAGATGTGTCTGAAGCTGCTGGAAAGGAAATAAGGATTCACAGGATGGTGAAATTAAACATACCTGCACTTTCTCTTTAATAAAAAGATGCAGAGTCATGAAAGCAATTTTCTTGCTTTGCCACTTTACATAGTGGCAGCAAAATATGACTCGATGCTCCTTTGGTTATGTTTTTAATTTGCCTTTGTTTCATTCTGTTATTCTTCACATGTGTAGCAGGCGCGTTCAAACAGAGAGCTCAGAAAGTGGCTAACTTCTGATGCAGTCAGCAGCTTTGGAAGCAAATTTCTAGATAACTTATTCCTTGTGATACTCCTTATTAGGAGTGTAGGACCAGATGGGGAAACAATACAGAGTATTTTTTTATTTGTACTATCAACTTTTATCTTACAAAGAATGATGTATTCAGCATTTTCCAAGATGTCTTTATGTATCTCCAAATACCACAATTGTATATTGTGGGGCATGTTAGATCTCACTCAATTCAATCTCAGTTTTAAATAGAACAACAAAAAACAAGAAGAGGAATGTTCATTGGAGTCAGACAGTCTTACATAGCTTCTATTGAGCTTAAACAAAATAGTGTATTGATCTAAAACATGTAACATAATCAATAGGAAAAAGAAGTCTAAATCCCAGAATATACTGAATAAAAATGCAAGCACCAGCAGTGGTTGGCGGCTGTCTAAAAAGTGGGATACTGAACGTGCAGTGCAGCTCCTGAGGCATCACAAGACCCAAAGCTGAACTAAATCTTTTGGAATCCGTGGGGTGATTTGGGCTTTGTTCCAGCCAGGGACTGGTCAGCAGGATCTATTTTGGGGATGAGGAATGCCCCAAAGTGCTGAATGCAGGGCTCAGGGCCACTGGGGCATATCACTATCCATTCCAGGCTGCAAAGGGGCTGGCTGTGTAATTGCCTTCCTGGGCTGGGGAACCAAGAGGCCTTGCAGGATCCTGGCTGTCCCAGCCCTCTGCTGCTTTTAGCAAGCTCATTTATTCGCAGCGTTTTGCTAACGCTGCCGTTTAAACTGCCCAAGAACCAAACCCGCTGTGACTTGCCCCTCCCCAACGGGATATCTCCTTTCCTAGTGTGCTAACTCTGGAAATGCAGTAGAAGAATGCAATACCCTTGAAATTGCACTTCTCTGCCAGGAAAATCAGATTTCAGTCCTGAATCTAAGAGTATCTCTTATTAATAGCTAACACGTATGTGTTTGCGTTGCACTTTACCAAAAGGAACAAGACCTTCTCTTTGCCCTGATTAATATGCAGGCTGGATAGACCAAATGTGGCATAGCAAATCTATCTATTTTAAAGTATATTTAGCTCCCATTGCTACAAATAGCTGTCAGCTTTATATTCTTGGTGTTTGCTTTCCTAAAAACAGGCCTGTGAGACAGGGTAATGCTGTTAGTCCTACAGGCAACTGAAGCACAAGAAGCTGATTAGCTGGAGTTCACACAAAAACATATATGGCAGATGAGGGATCTAAACTGACATATTCTGGCAGCAGGTTCTGTTCTGACACGTCCTGTTGTCCTGGCTGATGTATTTCCCTTGAAATCAGGCAAAAGGAGGCAATGAGGAAAGAAACAGCTTTTACTTTAAATGGCCTGTCTTGTTGGACATCCTGCAAGCAGAGCCTGGGGGTTCTTTGCTGACTTTTAGACCCTCAGGAAATACCTGCATTCAGGAGAAACCCCTCTAAAGCCACAGCTCCCAGCTGGATATATCTGATGGTCAGGCTTCTCAGCCATGGAGTGGGTCTGTGCAGAAAGATAATGTTATCACTAATCACAGAAAGTAAAGGAAGCATTGCTTAAGGCACATTTTAGAATGTTTTAGATGCTTGTTGGTATTTATTAATCAAGCTCAGAGAATTCTTTCCTCTACATCTTGGTAAATGGATTTTCAGGCTCATTTTCCTGAATACTGACATGTTCCACACAACCACATCACGGTTCAAAGTTACAGAACTTACTACTTCTAAAAATAGCTCCTGCTGGGACTCACTTTTGCTAACTTTCCAGAAGCAACCAAAAATATTTAAAAAATCCGATAAAATCTTGCCTTTCATTTTGAATTTCTGAGCACACAGAAATTGTCAACAACTGCCTGCATCAAAGATCAATTTTTCAAGTCCAGCTCTGTGGTATTGCAATAAAGAGCTCATGTAACATTACCAAATAATCAAGCAAATGAGATTTTTGACATACTAACTTATCTGAATGCAGGAAAGGCAGACTGTTGCAAACTTACTTAGGGGAAAATAAGAAAGATTAGTGTCTGTAGGAAGTGCATATCAGGAGGATAAGGCTGCTTTTGGATGGTAGGAAAGGCGCTGAACTGTAGTCAACACAGACTTTTCTTCCTCATGGTGTGGATATCTTAAAGTCAAAATGCAACCAATAATCCTTGTTCTTTTTCTGTGGATTATCCTTTATCTGAATTAACACAAAGCATTTATTTTGGCTTGGCCTTGTGAAGGCCTATTAAGTCATTGATTGCCATGGGGTGCTTCAAATATGTCTCTGCTTCCATCCACTACTGGTTTGGTTGTGCTTTAGCCTGTGATTGCTTTCAAATGTGTCTCATAAGCAGCCATTCTTTTGAGAAGTGTTATTTTAAAAGGTTGAATTAATTTAAAATAAAGTCTCTTTCCCCAAAATGAGCATATATTTTGGATGGCACAAAGTCATACTGCATGGAAGAATAATGCAATACAAGATTATTGCCTAAAATTAAAAATCAAATAAAGCCAGTGGAATTCCCTAATCTAATAAATTCCAGATATTCTGGATTGCTGAGGCCAAAGTACTTGCAAAGTCCCTAAATGGTGACTAATTAGAAGAAAAATGTTGAAAAATTGCACAGAATGAAGACAAGACAGAGAAGGTAGATTTTGGAAAGAAATAGCATTGAATGAACCTTAAAAGGTTCTCCTTGGTGAACATATAGTTTACATTATCCACTGCAATTTTTAAGTGATTGAATGTTTCTATCACAATAAAAAGAGCCAAGGGATGATGGGTTAAATGAAACCAATGGTAAGAACATCAGTTGTTTAATTCAAACAATCTTGTTGCTGAATAAGATTCATTCCATTCCACGTTTAATAACCTTGTTTGTGGCTCAATCCAGACTTGCAAAGAGATTGGCTGTGCATCAGTTCCCAGTCAGGATCACAAGCCTTGAGCAGCTCCAGGTAAGTGCAGGAAGCAGAGCAGAACCAGCTTTGTGTGCAGAGTCAGGTGGGAAGGGGACAAAGCCCTTTTCTTGCTGCAGGAGAGGGGGTGTGTGAGTTACAAACCCAGTGCCACCAGCTCTCTTACCTCCTTCTGTACCTCCTCCTGTTCTCTCTCCTCCTTTTACCTCCTCCTCCTTTCAGCTATGCCAAAGTGTGGCAAATTCCTTGAAAGCCCAGTCCTTCCACTGTTTTATGCAGCAGACAAGAGAATGGGAAAATGAGGAGTTCAGCAAGGGTGGAACCTACCCAAAGGACTCAGTGCACTGAACAGTTCCACAAGACTCTGTGTCTGCTCTCTCCAGTCACAAATTACTTGTAGACATCACCAAATGTGAGTGGGTACATTTTCACTTAGAGTGTAGGTTAGCTTTTATTTAACCTGATGATGTTTCAAATTTGGATTATATGGTTTAAAGCATATTTTAGCATAGGACTGAACATAAGCCAATTTTATCTTGGCATTTACTGGAATGCTGTATTTTTTTCTATTTTTTTTTTAATTGAGGTTTCCTGAAATGTGGTTTATTTTGCAAATTTAAAAAGTGTAGAAAGCCACATTCTTGATCTTCTTTTTAAGAATCAGATCCTATCAAACGTGTTTTTCTACCATAAAATCCCAAGGGTATAGAAAAGTGCTTTGTTCCATTAAAATATTTGTACTAAGCATTTTTTAAAAATACTTTAATGTAGACAGATTTTTGTGCATTTATTTAGTATTTCTAATAGATCTTGTCAGACAGAAGAAATCAATAAATATCACATATTATACAAGCTGGTTTAACTTCTGAATAGCTCTGACTCAGCACAGATTATAAAAAGCCAGTGGCTGCTGAAAATGGGTTGATTCTGTTTGGTTGACTGAAATGGTAAAATATGCCAAAATAAGCACAAACTCTACTGGCATTACTAAATAGTTTTCTGTTTCTATTTGTCTCAAAAGTAACTAAACACTCCTCAGTTTTGCATCAAGAATTATTTGGATTGACTTCTGCTTCTTCAACGAGAAATAATTCCATGTTCATATTTTGATGTGAAATTGTTGTTGGATTTTTTTTTTGGATGTGTCTTTTTTAATATCACTTTATGTGTAATGAGATTCATGTAAAATTCATGAAAAAATGTGCCTTCCTAGATGTTTAAGTGGAAAAGACTCTAAACCTTGTGAGAATATAAGAAAAAAAATGAGATGGTGTTCTTAACTTAGGTGCTGCCTGACATCTTCACCAAGTCTTACTATCACACTGTTCTTATTTAATTACACAAATGTAGACTTGTGTCTTGTCCTTTGCTGGAAGTGGGAGGTGGGAGAGGGCTGGGTGACCTCTTTCTTTATGAGGCTGAGTTTCCACATGTGTAGAATGCAAAGAGAGAAGGTCTCATGGTCTGCGGCCACGGGGAGGATAGCTGATGCACTGCCTTTGATGTCTTTGATGTTAGTTCATTTTACACTGTTGGATCAATTGTGTTTTAGCAATCATCCTGAAAGAGCTGTTTGCAAGATTGTAACACCCTTGGCTGGAGCAGTGAATAGTGCTGACTCCCACTCTCGATTCCCTCCCAGGTTAGAAGTCATGTGTTGGCCTCTGTTGCCCACACCCTTTGTGTGTTGAGGAAAGAGGGAACAGCTTTGTGCACACAGCATTCCCTGGCAGCTGGAGAGGCTGGCAAGGGCAGGGTGAGTTCCTTGGCTCCCTGCACTGGAGGTGAGCAGGTACAGTGACAGCTCAGGCTGGACATGCAACCCATCCACATGGGCAGCAGGGCTGGCTTTCAGCAAGCTTACCCAAAGCTTTCCAAATTCGAGATGCTCAGAAGGCTGAGGCCTTTGCTGGAGATTATCTGTGATCCTGAGGTAGATCATTGCCATAACAATTCCATGTGCACAGCCAGGCTCCTGATTGCTTCTCACTCCCTGGGTTGTCAGTACAGCTGCTGCAGGATATTCCTGTTCTGCTGTGCTTCCAAATCCCCCACCTCTGTGCTGCCCCAGTTCAGTTCTTTTCAGACAAATCCAGAAGGGTGATTGTTTAGAGTGTTTTTATGAAGAACAAGCTGCTGATTCTCCCCCAGTGCTGGAGTCCTCAGGCAGCTGCAGTGGTGTGGGGAGAAGGGTTTTTGAGCCGAGCACAGAAACAGAATCATTTTGGGTTGGAAAAGACCTCCAGGGTCATTGAGCCTAACCTGTGCCTGATGCCACCTTGTCACCCAGCACAGAGCACTGAGTGCACCCCCAGCTGTTTCTTGGACTATGAATAGCAGTTTCAGCAATCCATTCCAGAGCTGGCACAAATGGAGTTTGCTTTGAGGTGCTCCTCACAGAACCAGTGCCAGCTGAGACCTGTACCATTGTTCTTACTGTCAGCTGATGAGTTTCTGACCAAACCTGTAGGATGTGCTGCTCACAATAGCAGAGGAGCTGACTCAAAGATGTAGGAGGTCTTTGTTCCAGTTTTTGTTTCTACCAAAACCCCAATTGCTGAGGTCAGGAATTGGCTCAGCTCCTCTTAAATGAATGCTGAAGGCCCTTGTGAAGCTGCAGTACCCTTGGGGAGGCTTGGGGACACTTGTAGATGTTAGTACCCCCCAGAAGGAGTTGAGAAGTCATCTCTGATTAAGTGTGAGAGTGTCCTGGTTAGAGCTAATGCTAAAATCTGTGTAAAAGTAACAGAGCAGGAAAAAAAAATCTGTTGCAAAGAACCACTTAGCAGTTATCTGTAAAATACAACTATTGCAGCTGTTGTTTGCTGTGCTTAGATGCCGATGGTCATGTATTATTTAGGAAGAAGTTTCACCACTTTTGGTCTGAAAAATATTAAAAATGGGGTTGTGTTCTGCACATGAGCAAAAGAAAAATTTAAAAAATAGGCTGGTTCCAGGAAAGAGGGTTATCTACAGTTATATGTTTCACATCTGCACTTCTCTTTGCAGAAAGTGGTATTGGAAATGATAGAAAATGTAAGATTATGCAGAATTCAAAGCATACCAATTTAATTGTGAATATGGTATTTAATAAAAGAAAGGGGGAAATATACTTCTGTAGATTTTGAGTATTTGTGACAACATACCTGCTAATTATTGTCAGCTTGTGCAATTGGAGAAGGTAAAAATCAGTATTTCAAGTAGTTTTAAAACTTTGCAGAAGTCTGGTTTTAACCAATTTTGTTTGACTTCCCATTAATGACTGAGCGGAACACACATGCAAACTTGTAAGTTATACTTACCTGTTTTCAAATATTCTGGAGACTAGGATGAGAAAAGCTGTGTGGGAAAACATTGCACGGTGTTTGTTAAAGAGGAAGATTTCCCTCTGTGTCAGCAGCAAGGCTCCCCAGCAGCAGCAGCTCCTTCCAGCCTGCCCTTGCCAGGTGTGCTGGACAGGCTGGTGGCCAAGGGCTGGCTGCTCTCCAGGATGCTCCAGCAGCTTCCTTGCCAACACATTCCTGCTGCCATTCCGTGGGGAAGGAAGGAGGGAAGGCAGGAGGGAAGGCAGGAGGGAAGGAAGGAGGGAAGGAAGGGCTGTGCTGCGCCGTTCACAGCCCCGGGCTCCAACAGCCACAGTTCAGAGCCTCCCACAGCCCCATGACAATCCTGGGAACCCTGCGGGGTCCCACCTGTTCCAAGGGGAACAATGGTGCCTTACAGGATTTTTGGCCCTTTCCATCCTGCTGGAGGGTGCCAAAGGGAGTGTGGGCATATCTGGGTGGCTGGCTCTGTCTGTAGGTGGTTACGGGCAATGCATATTTTGGACACATCCAACTCAACCGTTTGTCTCCCTGAGGAATTTTTAAAAAACAGCGGGAAAACAGGTAGAGAATTTGTTGGTCTAATTTGCTCCTTGATGAAACTAGGAGGAAAAAAATTGATGAAGTGAGATAATTTGAAAATCAGGTCCCTTTATGATTCAATAATCCTTCAGAGTTATCGTATTTATAAAATCACACACAGAGAAAATGGCCAGAAGAAAGCATCACAAGAAGTTATAGTTTTTCAAAATTTTTGTCAATGTGTACATATTCTGTTCAGTTTACTTTAGAAGTTTATGAACGCCAGATTTTTGTTTCCCTTCTTAGCATGAACCAGTCAGCTGTAGTAAACGGCAATCTGGAGAGACATAGATTTGAAATTTAAAGAACAGAACTTCAATATCTGTGGGTTGGTGAGACATGAAATATAATCCAAATCCTTTTATCCCATTTACCTGACTTACTTTAAAACAATGGTATCTTTTTTTGTCTTCAGTCTGTTTTTCTGTGGAAAAAATATTAACTTGACATAAGGTTGGTATTCATCTGAAAGCTGTTGTGTGATAATCCTTGCATTCAGGGCAGTAAACTGTAAATGAAGGCTTCAGCTGAGCAGTCCACTGCAGTTTATATCTCATGGATGATGCTTTCATAATGCTCCTGAAGGACTAGGAAATGCAGCTCCTCCAGATTTCTTGTGATGGCTTGCAATGCATTAGGGAACACACATCTAAACCCTCCCAGGCTCCTTGCCACCATATCAATAAATAATTATCTAAGCAGAATTCACTTTATATTTCCTTTGCTTGTTACAGTTTTGTACTTACATTCTATCTGAGACATAGCTCAACACCTTTTCTGAGTCCTCTCAGCTCTTTAAATTCAAGTATTTTGGGCCTCACTTTTCTTGATCTGCTCTCAGATAATGAGTATTCTGATGTTAGAACTAGCTGCTCATACCTTTCTGCAGCTGTATTGAAATCTCTCTCCTTGCTGTTAATTGTGAGACACTGTGTGCACATTGTGTTGTCTCTGCCTTCTCATATCTCTGTTTGGATTGGACTCTGTCTTTATTTCACCAATTATCATTTTCAGATTCCATCCAAGTGCTTCCAACACAGGAGGCAGCTACTGCAGCTGCTAAATGCCAACAATCCCTTGCATCTCAGTTTCCAGACACTGTCATTCCACAGGCACATCTCCCTTTCTGGGAGAGGCCTGAGAAGTTACCTCAATTCTGCTCAGAGCAAGATTGGTTTGTGTGGAGAGTGGCAAAGGCATCCAAGGGAATCATAATGGCAGCTTGTGGCAGAAGTGGCTCCAGCAGTGGCAGGAGAGTGATGGGATCAATTCTGCCTGGCAGAGCGTGGGGAGCAGAAGGGATGTGTGCAAGTGGCCTGGGGCAGTGTCAGAAAACAAGCTTATTTTAAAAGGTCAAATATATATGGCATTTATATGGGAAGTCTTTTCCCTCCAAATGAACATTTTATTAAAAAGAAAAAGACATTCTCAGAATTCAGGTATTTTATGGAAGCAGGAAAATGGCGTGATGATGGTCTGAGGGATGCTGAGAACTACAGAAAGTAGTTTTTATTTAAGAGCAAGCCTTTATTTATCTGAAGTGCTTTGTTTCAAGTTTTTCCTGTAGCCCTCAGCAGCTGAGCATGTCACCCCCAGGAGTGACACATCCCCTGGGAGGCTGGACTGCATCGTACAAACCAAACCCCCCTACAGCATTAGCTGCACTAATTTTGCAAGGCATTTCTTTCTAGGCTATGCTTTGCTGTCCCATTGGAAAATAGCTATTAAACATTGGCTATAAGACCTTTAAGCTGCCAGGAAATCAGTTCTTACACATGGTGTTCCCATGTAGCTTGCAGCAGGTCCAAAAAAGGGCCAAATCCCTGTGCTGCTCTGCCACCACAATTATCTGTTGTGGATCCCCAAATCTTGTAGTTAAGAAACTTGTGCCTTCAGTAAAAGTAGTTCAGTGCTCATTCAGCTGACTCAGACTCATGGAACTAACACTAAATGAAACCCTAAGTTTGGAGGTAAAGCAATTATTGAGGTACCACCCCTGGGACTCAGCAGCTTCTGGATAATTTCAAGACGTAGGGTAGAAGGAGGCAAATGCAATTCACCACTGACAGTGTAAGATGTCTCTTGGGAACATGCACTAAATGGGAACAGATCCAGATGTTGGGCTCCCAGATGTGTGAGCCATTGTGGAGCAATCATGCAATCCATCAGTTTGTGTAACAGCGGGAACAAAAAGGCAAAGCATATACAAATGTGAGCTGGAAATTGAGATTCAGTGTGCTGTAAGGCACAGAGAGGGTCCTGTCCTGCAGGGGACACTGGCTGTGCCATGGCTGAGAAGCCCTGGCTAAGGAAGGCAGTCCTGCCAGGCAGGGAAGGGAAGGCAAAATTCAGCTGCTCACTTGTGTGTTGATGTGTAGCAACAGTAAACAGAAATGAGCTGTGCGCCACATGAATAGCCAACTTGCTGAAAATCAGATCCTTTCATTGTTTACAAACTGTGGCAGAATCACCATAGATTAATGACATTTAGAAATCACCACTTCCACTCCGTATTTTTATAATTGCCTTTTTTTTTTCTAATTTGTGTTTTCTTAACCCATTACAGTCAATTCAGTATGATACAAATACAAATACTTGTAGTTTAAAGGATTTATAAACAAAAATGAATGAGGGGAAAAACACTATGGTACTTTCTTTGACCCAACATTTACACAGAAAGTTTTTTTTTATTTTGACATGACTAGACAGATACCAAATGCCAAATGGTTTTAACTAACATCAATACACAATTAGCGGTCTTTGTAATTAATCAGGGCAGAAAATTGGAGACAAGGGACCAACACAGGCTTCTCTCAGCCTTCATGTCCACTCTGCAAAAGTACAAACCTTTTCCCTGCTCTTTGGACAATGTTCAAAATGGCTCCTGCACAATCCCCAGATGACAATGACCATTGTTGCCATTCATTCAGAGATCTGTCACTCTCTGAAACCCTGTCATTAGTTATGTTCAAAGGCAGGAAATACTAATGAGGTTTGATTTCACCAGCCTCCGTGAGGCTCCTTGCATATAATTCCCCTCACAATATAAACTCACATTTTGTGTTTATTTTGTGAAATACAAATTTAGATGCAAAACATGAGAAAACAGTAGCTGAGAGATGTTAAACAGTCCTAAAACTGTGGTAAAGGTACTCCAATAAAATCTTCAGCCCAGCCATATCACTGCAGCCTGTTTCTGTATTTATGTGATTTTAAGTCTTCAATGTGCCTGTTAAAAACACATTCTGTTTAAGAAACACTTTGTAGTCCTGGTATGATTGCACTTCAGTTTAAGTATTTTATATTTCTTCTAGTCCAAAGTATAAAATAAAAGCTATATTTTAATTTTCTTGCCACTCGTGGAATTAATTAAAAGGCATCACAATTCGGATCCTAAGATATTTGCTTAATTGAAATGTTACAAAAGATCTTTGCAGCAAATTACTATATTCACAGCTGATCTATTTTGCTGTGCAGTTTTTTATGTGAATCAGAAGGTTTTCAGAGTTCAGGTTTTTCACTGTTTTTCCAGTGATATTTCTAATGATCTTTCAGAATGACTCACTTATCACTCACCAGTGTGATTAAGCATTTAGCATTCTGACTGCTAATGTTTCCTAGTCCAATCAAAAAGGTCATGGAACAATACATTACTAAAAAGCACAGTGTAATTAGGTTACTTGCCATGTAAATTATAGCTGCTAGAGTTGAAATGAACTTCTGTACTTAGACTGTTGTTCATGCAGTAGTCATTACACGTTTCTGAATTTCATCTTTTAAAATGTGGCTTTAGTATGTTTTTAGTTGAATAGCTGAGGGATTTTTCATGTGGCTGGTCCTATTGCACAGATTTGGCTTTAAGCTGGGATCAGAAGAAAAAACATAATCATGTATAAGAATTAATTACAGCTTTAGTGGATAAGCTAACTTTAAAAGATACAGGCAAATCTGTACTCATCAAATAGTGACTTTTTTCCCAGCTTCTTTGTTGATTGTCTTTGTTGTGGGAAAGTATGAGAGATATTTCAGGAATGACAACCTGATTGCAAAGATAAGTACCAGAAAAGATTTGATCATGTCACTGATATCGATGGGAAAATATAACTTGGGTTTTCATGGGGATTGACTTGATGGGCAAGCTAAAGTGCATGTGTAAGGATTAGGCTTGTCAGTGGGAAACACTAAGTCTGGTCATTACAGTTAGCTCATTTATGGTACAAAGAGGCAAGGGAACATTTGTATGTCTTTGGTCCTTGCTGAATAAAACTGAATTATTTCAGTCAAGCTGCCACCTCAGCTGTAAAATATCAGAGCTATCAGAGGGGAGCAGTGATTAGAGACTGCAGAATGACACAAATCCATCTGTGCCTTGGGTGCCAAGGAGCCATTGGGATACTCTGTCCCCAGTCATGAGACTACCATAGAAATTATAATAATGAATGATATGGTTCCTTTTTTCAAAGTTATTGAGGAAGTCAATGGCTGGTTTTTAGCACTACACAGAAATAAAAATAACTCATTGGGGAAATTCATGTGTAAAGTGTTTTTCTTCTTTACTCAAAGAACTGAAGAAAATTATTCTAACTGACCACTGGTCTGAGGGGTGAAGCAGAGGCTGCACAGTCCTTGGTGAAAGGTTTCAGTGCTTTTAAACCACCACTGAGATCTCCCCTCCATGGTCACTCCCAAAGAGTCAGCCTGGAGAAATCTTCTCCAGTGTACCCCAACTCCCCTTTCCTAGGAGCTCCTTCTGCCTCTCCAGCCACTGCTTCCAGCTGATGCCAGGTTCTGAAATCATCACTCCTAACTGTTTTCCCTCTGGAAAGATGACTTCTGATAATCCTGTTCTGAGTTGTCATAAGGTCTGCATTAAGGCAGTCTTCAACTTTCAGCTCTCAGGCCCTCAAAGATCTCTTTATGCCCTTAGGCAGCTCAAAAGGGGGAAAATTAGGTAAGGAATCTGAGTCTTCATCCATCTCTTAACACTCAGATTTAGAGTTGTGTCAGACCAAGGTGCAGCCCCATTTTGTTTACACAATACTTTCAATGCAATTCTCTCTGCTTCATCAATGGCAGTCATATTTCTGTGTTTCACATGGTGTATTATTACTGATTTTATTATAGCTGAGAAACCTGTAATTATTCATGCTATCCATATGGCTCTGATGGGACAAGTACTCTGTACTGTTTGGTGTAAAATCTGTAATGCCCACTGAATGCTCCTTTGTTATAAGCAATTATTCAGTAATGACAGGACAATAGCAGTGTCTTGATGTTCAAAACACAAAAGTATTTTAAATATTTTCCAATGTAATAAAAATCCATGATATAAACAGAGTTACTCAGTTCCATGCAAAGTTAGGTCTTCAGGACTGTCAGGAACTTCCAGAGCCTGTGAGTACAGACAGGATTTGAAAACAAAGTTTCAGAATAGGAGCCTCAGTTTTCTGCTTGCGCCTGTAGTTTCTTCTTCAGCCACAAGTATAATTCAAATCTAATTTGTGAAATATATATTTGAATTATTTCCCTACTAGGGACAAGGAAGTCACCACAGTACTAGTGAATTCTCTTGCACTAACAGCTCATCTCTAAACCATGCATAAAACCCAGTCTTGGCTAAGCAGGCTGTTCATAATAACCTGCATGGGTCACAGGGTGTTCCAGAGGATCTTACTAGCTCTGTACTCTTGAAAGTGCATTTTTACTCCTGATTACAAAGAATAATGTCTAAAGATCAAAGTAAAAGGGTAATTTTTAACCCTGTGGTAGCCTACAGTGGAGTTAATTACATGAATAATTCAATATATCACAAGCCTGCATTGTAAAACCCAGGCAGAGGAAGTGCCTGTATCTCTTTGCCCAAGGTGCACCGAGACTGAGAGCTTTAGCTTTGGGTTTTGGTTTTTTTTTTAATCAGTGTTCTTTTTGAAGTTTTCAAACAGTTTTATCCCACAGATAAGAGGAACAATGGTACCTGTGTTGCACTGCATTACAGCAGCATTTTGAAGGGGAAAGCAAACAGCTGAGGAGGGGCGTTCTAAGGAGCAATCAAAACCAGACTGAATTTGGCAGTCAAATGCCACCCCATCTTCTCCAAGGCTTCCTTGTGCTCATTAACCCTCCTTGAAAACCAGGCAAAATGTAAATCATGAAGTTGTTCCTTTCTTTTCCTTATCCTGACTTTTGAGATCTTGGCATGGTATTGCCAGGCAGGAAGAATCTGTAGTTGGTTGTACCTTCTATTCAAGAGCAGGACAATGAGCTTTTACTTCACTTAAATAAAAGGCTGGGCCAGGAAACTTCTTAATAATAATAAAAATTTTTTTTTTAAAAACCCTCACAAGCAAGGAAACAATTTTTTCTCCATAAGGATAAATTAATTTAAAACATGTTATAGGGTGTGTCTCACATGCTTTGATGGGTATGTCAGACACATGACATTATTTAGCATTACACAGCACAAAGCATCATCTTTAAATCAAAGTGTTGGCCCATATTTTCCCTTGACATGTAGCAGATGCCATTTGCTTACATAAATCTTCAGATGAGCTTGTTAAGTTACAAGAATAGGCACAGTACTGAACACAGAGCATTAGAGTTCTCTGCAAGAAAAACTGTTCACTCCCCGGAGGAAAAAGAGCCTGAACTGTACCAATGCTAGTGCCAGCTGTAGGCAACACCACCAAGCAGTGCTCTCAAAGTATCACCCTGGTCTTTAAAGGAAACTCAGGCAGGTGAGGACATTTCCTTAGGTGCTAGTTCACCTCCCAGGTCAAAATAAAAATGCAGATGTAAAAGCTTTTCTCTCCATCCTCACAACCAGCTGGGTCTTTAGAAAGGTCCCCGCAGCCTTTGAATATAACTTTCTTCCTTGTTTCTCTGGTACATTCAAGGAAACTCCAGTTGCTCATATTCAGGATCCAAATCTTCAGATTAAGTGCAGGAGCAATTCAGAGGATGAACCCTTCCTACCAGAGCCAGATGACATGGAAGGAGCAGAGCCTCAAGGTGTGAGATCTGCTGCACTGGGCTGCAGGGAAGGCTGGAGCTCTGGGCAGGAGCTGCTGCTGAGGAAGCCAAGGAGACAGCAGTGTCCTAGCAGAGGAATTCCTGTTTCTCTTGGAAAAGTGACTGGTTGGTGATTTGAACATTATCAACACAATGCTAGATGAGAGGAGTGGTGAAGCAAAGCTGTGGCTAAAGGAGATGAGTGCTGGTGTTCGTGGGGCTGAAGAGATTGGTCAAAAGTCTGTTAAGCCTCACTTTTGTGAGGCCACTCTGTTGGCTGCAGCTGTAGTAGCAGTGATACTGGAACAAAAATTCATTGCTGCTTCTCCTTGGAATTGTTTCTCTGAGAATCATCCCTGAAACTAAAAAGGTCAATTCATTAATCAACTTTCATTAATAAGACTTAATTCTTCCCCTTTCTGTCCCCTCTTTTTTCTCCTTTCTTCCTCGGCCTCTTGTCATCTGTACACACATTGCTTCAAGCATTTGCACATTCACTAATCTTTTCAATAAAGCAAAAGTAACATGTAACCTGTGGGGAGATCTATTAATATATTTTTTCAAGGTGAAGTACAGACCTTTTCTGAAGTGATAAGGAAGATTTTTCCTGGCCTAGTGGCTGTCACACATGGCCTGGACTTGCAGGTGTACTCAGGGTTAGAGTGTCCTCCCCGTCACTTTGCCAGGTTGATCCTCTGAATTTCTCCTGCACTTAAAATGAAGATTTGGATCCTGAATATGAGCAACTGGAGTTTTCTTGAATGTGCCAGAGAAACAAGGAAGAAAGTTATATTCAAAGGCTGTGGGGAGCTTTATAAAGATCCAGCTGGTTGTGAGAATGGAGAGAAAAGCCTTTACCTCTACATTTTTATTTTGACCTGGGAGGTAAACCAGCATTTCCAGGAAATGTCATCATCTGCCTGAGTTTCCTTTAAAGACCAGGGTGATACTTTGAGAGCACTGCTTGGTGGCATTGCCTACAACTGGCACTAGAACTGGGACAGTTCAGGCTCTTTTCCTCCAGGCAGTGAACAGCCTGATACTAAAGAGAGAATGAGCACACAAAGTGTCTAGGATGTTCTTTAAGATGGAAAAGAAAGATGGAAAGAAAAAGCAAAGATAATGTAGCAAAAAATTAAGAAAGAATAAAGAGAAGAAAATGTTAACAGAAAAAGCAAAAAGGGAGTGAGCTGCCATGTAGAATTTGTTGGTACACATCCTTTTGAAGGAAACTGCTCTGTATTCCTCACAAAGAGTAGGGACACAGCCCCATGCACTGCACACGTCATACAGGGAGCCTTTAGAAGTCCATTTCAAGTCCTTGCTAAAACAAGTTTAGCAGTCTACAAACAAGAATGCTTTTAACGTTGCAGCACCCACAGCCATTTTATAGGTCTTGTGGCTTGGATCTCATTCTTGGTGGGGGTTGCTCTTTATTTCTTATCCAGAGTGTTTACATCTTTGTGGTGTCAGCAATACAGACCCATCTTTATAAGAGCAGCAAGGAAAAAAACAGCAATAAATCTCTGCAATGTGTTTTCAGTATGTCTATAAATCTGAAATATTTAAATGTAAAACATTCCCTTTCTTTGAAAACTGTGGATTGAAACTCAGAAAAGGATTGATTACAATATTTTTATTCAAGATGATGTGAACAAAGATGAGGCTAATGTCTTTCCTTGAACGTACTCTTTAAATTAAGAAGCACTGAGAAAAAAAACCCCACAGTATTTTATTAAAGGTATTGTTGGTGGTTTGTCACAATGGGAGTGAAGCCAAAACTGTTCTTACAGAAAGAAATACAGTTCACTGACAAAATTATATAACCTGTGTGTTAAAAAGAGACGGTATAAAGTTCAGCTGTTTAGGTGAAAAAGCAAAACAGGCACTGATAGATTTCTCTTATCTGTCTATATTAATCATCTTAAATGTAGTGTTATTCAGACAGGTGAATACAGATTCCCATAAGTAATCTCTGAGTAGCTGGGGAGATTTTGTATACCCAGACATCTGTACTGGTTTTTTTTGATGAAATAGAAGTTTCAATCTCCTCTTTTGACAAATGATAATATTTTTATAACAATGTGATCCCCAAAGGATCAAAGATTCACTTTGTTAAGTGCCTTTAGAGTATTCAGCACTTTCTAGAGTCAAAAATAGTTTCTCCCCAACAGAGACTGGATGCCTGGGACCTGAGACAGAGTGATAAATAGATAACTGAGGTTTGAAAGGCAGGAGAGAGACAGACCCAGACAAAGAAAACTACACAGCGAGGTATATTTGAATAAATCAACAGGTTCTGCCTTCAACAATGTCCAGTGACCAGAGAAGAGGTAGGATTACATGGCTTGTCATTCTCTTATCAACAAAGTGCTGAACCTAACAAAGCTGAAAGAGACTTAATAAGGAGATTGGAGGAAATAAAAGAGATTTTGATAAAAACAGAGTCCTTCAAAAGACTCAAGGTCAAAATGTGTGTTTGGGGAGACTCACCCCACAGTAAAGCCATTCTAACACAGCTCTGCTTCATATCATCCTTTCAGGAATGAGAAATACATTACCTCAGCCCTTCCCCAAGGCATATAGCTTAGTGTGTGTACCCACCTTCCAAGGGATAGTTATATGCCAAGATTTTAGTAAAAAACCACTCTGTATTCAGCTATCTCCTCTGAACACCAGCATTTTTTACCTCAGCTAATTTACACACTTCCTGTTCTGCCAACACACAGTCCTCGGCCCTGGTCCTGAGAGCACCTGGTGGGGTTTTGGCAAGAAAAGAGGGCACAGAGCACTGAACCTGGAGCAGGCACATCACAGGCAGGAGCTGGGGCTGCAGCATGTCCATGGGCTGCCCACAGGGATAATGCACAGGCATTTCAGAGGTGAAGTCAGCCCACTGAAGCTCTGGATTACGGCCATCTTTGGTGTTCCAGTTTTCAAGAATTTTTACAGCAACAGCTTCAAAATATCAGCCCAGAATTTATAAGCTGCACATAGACAGATTCCACAAATAGTCACACAAGGCCAACCCACACACCCAAATGGATATTTCCCAGCTGCTGGAGCCAGTGGGGTTCCCTGCTGCGATCTCTGTCCATCTTAGCAGCTGGGAAGGAGCTTCCTGCTGCTGCAGGGGCACGTGGTCCTTTTTTCCACTTCTAGAATGGAAAGAATGGAGAAGTCCTAGAGCATTCCCTGTATCTGGGAAGAATCCTTCACCCCCAAAACTGCAAGAAGGGAGTGGGTCTTGCTTATGGGTGAAAAACCATCAATGACTTTGTGTTACATTGCGCTGCTTTAATTTGATTTAATGGGGATGAGAAAAGAAAGACAGAAGGGAAAAAGAGTTCATATTAAGCATAAGCACTGATGGTACAGAAGAGGAGCTAGCACTGAAATTCAAGCATCCTAATAAATGGAGTGAGTTGAATAAACAATTTTAGCGACTATCATGGGTCAAATCCTGGAAAAACATTAGCCGATATGTTTATGCCAGCATAAACATTTAAGTAAATCACTGTGTGTTATTACAATAACATTGTATTTGAACTGAAGTTGTTAGAAATCCCCTTTCAGAAATTAACCCAGTTGTTCTTAATAGCAATTATGGCTTTTTACAGCCACATTTGCATTCATCATCAGAAGAAACTGAAATATGTCTAATTAGCAAAATGGCAATAAAATGAAAAGAGTTTGTGTATTAGGTTAGTGGCTGAAAGAGTGTTTTTCTCTCAGCTCTGAGCTGTGTTGCTCCATTAGCTTT
This sequence comes from Melozone crissalis, assembly GCF_028551555.1. Taxonomy (NCBI): domain Eukaryota; kingdom Metazoa; phylum Chordata; class Aves; order Passeriformes; family Passerellidae; genus Melozone; species Melozone crissalis. The sequence goes on along the minus strand of NW_026535785.1, from coordinate 16,426,546 downwards.
CAGAATGATTGCACATAGAAGTTTGCCAGGAGATTTGCTCTATGTAAAGTTGTACAAGTGCTTCTGTACTCTAGAAAACAAGAAATGACAGGAATATGTTGTAAAAATGTATCCTCTCTGTTGAGAGGTTTTTTATTACACATGCATTTAGTCCAAATAATTTTAAACTTACATTTCCACCAAGGCTCATCTTTGCTTTAACAAGTGTTTTTTATTAACTGGAATGATGGGTTTTTCATTTGAACCGAAATCTCCTTTTTGTGTTTTCAGAAGGGCATATATCTGAAGGCTTATTTTTAAAGCTGAAATGCAATATGTTGAAAAAGCATTTGTGAACTCTTTTTCTGTAATTGAAAAAAGACATGAGTTAGACTTTAAAGTGTGAAGAATGATACAGCTACTATCTGTGCTGACTCAGGCCAACTTGCTTCCATGCTGGTATGACCTTCAAAAGGAGAAGAGAATTTATGTCTAAAAATGTGAATCAAAACTTTTCATCGCTGCATGCAAAATATCAAGTGTAATACATGTTATAATTTTGATCCTAACATAGCTTTTCTCATTATATTGGCAATATGGTCTGGCTAGATTGAGATCCTAAAAGAACACTGCTATTTTATAGTTGGAAATGTTGCAGTAATAAATTTTGTTTCTCAAAAATGTAATGAGAAGCAAGTGTCATCACAGCCATGTTTCTGTAATACTGCATTTTTTATTGTATCTGGCTTTATGTCATTAATACCCAGATCCAAATGTTTTAGTTTGATTTGGTTTTTTTTCCCCCATAGATTCTCTAAATAGTACTTGGAGATCAGAAAGGCCATAATAATCTGAATGATCATAAGAATAAGTAAAACATTTTTCTTGGTCAGGTAAGAACTTTGTTCCATTTTTAAAGGTTCATAATCCACACTGATTATGTTCAAAGAATTAATATGGCTTTATATTCCAGAACTGTCCCTGCAGGTCCCCATATCAGCCAAGAATAATATCTAGACAGATTTACCAGCCTGAAAAGTTTTTAAGTGAACTTCATACCCATGCTCAATGTAGCTTGATTTAACTTGGTCAAAGTCAACCCTTTCACTAATGTGCAGTTTGCAGAAGGAATGTGAACCACAGCATGGAAGGATTTTCTGCTCCCCATCCACCTCCCCCATGAGGAGGCTGGGGATGCATTAGAAGTTGGAAGGAGACAGAACCAGGCCAGGTGACCTTTACTGACCAAATGTTATATGTGGTTTCACATTTCACCTAAGGTTTAAAGGGATTATTATTTTTCACTGAGCACTCTTCATGTATTTCCTTGCACCACTGGCCTCAAGTGCTACCACCTGATTAATACAATTCACCTCTGCCATGCCTGTGTGTACCTGTTGTTTCTTTAGGGAGTCAAGAAAGCCCCAGAAGGTCTGGAACGAGGACTGTAATTATCCCACTTGCTGTTTGCACTCTCCTAGGTTTTCATTATTATTATTTTACACAGATGTCTTATATTTATGTGCTGGGAAAAGGAGTTATGGAAATTCCTTCCTGGGCACTTCACTACCAGTGTCCATTGTTGAACCTTACCACTTCCAAAGAAGGAAAACCAAAAAGGGTCACATTGCATGTGTAGCCCAGAAACCACAGCAACTTAGACATTTCTGTGACCAACACCCCAGCCTGTTCCTCAAGTAAGAATTATATCAATGCCATCATCATCATCATCACCATCATCACCATCATCATGCTGTAGCCAAGTCCACTCAGTTGTTTCCTCAGATTCACACACCATAATCTAATGCTCAAAATCAATGTACATTAGGATTTTGCTGTAGTGGCAGCACACCTGAAGGGGTGGCAGAATGCATCCCTACCAAACTCCTTTCCTGAAGTCAGACATTTTTGTTTTGTAGCACTTTTTATTATTTTGACTGCTGTTTTCTGATCATAATAGAGAATTGACAAAGTGGTGCTGTTGTGTTTTATACCTGGAGTTCTGCAAACAGTATAAACTTAATTTTGTGAAAAGGAGCTAAAATCTTTTTTTTTTTTTCCACAGTCCATTCCTATTGAAATGTTCCTGCAACTGTCTTATATCTACCCAATTGTTTCAGCCTGGTCCCTCTCATCTCTCATACTGGGCAACTTCTTCCCTTGGGCTTCTTCTTCCCCATGGGAGGAGCATTACCAAAACTGCCAAGGGCAAGTTAGGAGCAGAGTCCTTCATAACCTGATAATGTGGGATCTCCATGATTACCTGGTGCTGCTGCTCAGTGACCAGAGCAGCCCTCTGCAGGAGGTGGGGATGTAGCTCTCACACTGAAGGACTCTATTGTTCCATTGCTGTTGCTCCATGGGGGTCAGAGGCTCAGAGGATGTTGAGACCTGCCATGGTTGTGCCTTGCAACCTCCCAGAAAACCCTGGGATTTAAGCCAGTGAGGAGCTCAGAACACTCGATCAAAAGGAAAAGCAACTCTTGAACATTCTTTTTTTGACCATCCTTATCCATAATTTGGGCTGGGAGCACTGGTTGGCAGCAATCTGTGCAGAGCACACAGGTGTGTTTTCTTTCCTCAGCTCAGATGAACAATCTGAAACTGCCTGAGGTTGGTAGCACAGAAGCCACAGTGCAAACTTTGGGGTTGCACACAACTCTGATGGCTGCTTACATAAACAGAGAGTGTCTCCAGGATCTGTGTAGTTTCAGATCAGAACTGGTTTTATTAGTAAGTGCTGGCTTGCCAGACAAGAAGAGGTGATTCACTTGGATGGGGGGAGAACTGCAGTTCTTCTGTAATGAATTCATTATTAACACAGTGAGAGACAGAACCAGGCAGTTTCAAATTCACAAATCATCTGTCTTTTTACTAATATCTGTGTTTTTTGGCACCCCAAGAGCAGTCTCCGTTCCCCTGGAGAGACTCTTTCATAATGCTCAACAATGTTTCTGTTATTATGAGAAGGATGTTGAGAGTTTAGAACACAGCAGCTCAGCTGAAGCAGCTGTTGCTTCAGAGACAGCAAAAGCAGAAAAAAAGACATTTAAAATTTTTAAATGTATGCTCCCATGTGATCTATTTCTCAGCCCAAAAAAAGGCCTTTGCATTGCAGCTGCCACCTGTCTGCAAAGGGGGAAGCTTTAGAAAGGATTTTCCTGGAGCTGCTCTTGGCGGCCCATTCCAGGCCCCAGCCAAAGCCAACTTTTAAGAACCATTGTAAAGAGTGAATTCAGCTATTCCTCTCTGCTTAGATTTCTCATGACCCTGATCTTCCACAGGGGCCTGCAGTTGTGGAGAGTGACATGGTAATTCTTGGCCAATGAGCAGCCAGCAATCTCCAGAAATGAATATCATTACCTGGCTGGTTTGGATCCTGTAGTCTTGTAGGTGATCCAAAGTGCCACAGGAAGCAGCAATTACAACTTCCCAGGAAAATGGAGTGTTGGTAGGCACAGCAGAGGCCTGTGCATCAGCCAGGCCAAGACCCTTGGAGCAGAGAGCTGCTGTGGGCATCCCTCAGGGCTCTGACCAGCCCAGCCTAGGGAACAACTTCCTTGAGAGGATGCCAGGAGCAAATCCCATGGATAAGCTGTGCATGCCTTCCAAAGGCTGTACCTTATTGTGTACAAGCAAGCTGCCCCACTGTGTGCCTTCCACAGCTTTTCTTTCCTGAATGGCAGAGATTTGCTGCGGTTGAGATTCTGCCTCGCCCTTGGAGCCACTTTCTCCTGTGGAGTAACCCCACACTCCTTGGTGAATACAGCTTGCTCAGCTGTGACTGCTAAAGAGCAGGGAAAATCAGCCCTGTAGCAAGCTTTGTTTTTAAAGCTGTTTCATATAAGATTTTATATCTACCTTCTTTAAGTGTGGAGTGGAAAAACTGAACTGTAATTCATGCAGTAGTTCCCTTTCTCTGTGTTTTGAAAGTGTTAAATCAAAAGTAAGATTTATACAAATAAAAACCAGCAAGTGCCCGTTAACGCGCAGAGTGTTGGAATTCTGGATTTGCCACACTGATGTGTAGAGACCAATGGGAGTCATATATATTTTAATGCATTTCTAGTCATTTCTAAAATTCAAGAAGTATCCTGTCCCTATTGCATATTATTTTGTTTATCTTCCTTGACTTTGCCAATTAACACGCATGGCCATGCTTGAAGTTATGGGTTTTACAGACCCTTGTGGCTTTATGCTGACACAAATTGCTGCTCAAAACAAAAGTAAGGCAAAGGAAAATTTATAGTTCAGCCCAACACTGTATGCCAAAATCTAAAAATGGTTTAAGACAGCTTCTTAAATAATCACACTTCAAACAGCATGCTCAAGCTCTTAGGCCAGAAATATCAGGCATTTTTGTACTTCCCCAAACTCTGTGGAAATAAATTTGTTGGGTTTTTTTTTTTTTAATTATACAATTATTGAAGGAAGTGCTGGACAATTTTCATCCAGACTCAGAGCTGCCAGTTCTCACAAAATTGGGATTTTAAAAAATAATTCCAGTTCCTATACCATGAATTACAATAGTTTCCTAGTTCTTGTTTTATTTTTTAAAGGTACCTTCCTTGCTCTTCTAACCCTGGAAAGAAAAACATAACTGTCAACCCTTAAGGCTAAAGCAAATTTCATAGTGCTTTCCTAAAATTATGATGGCCAATGTTCATTTTGGAGACCTAACTGATGATATTACAGCTGTGCCAATACTTCTAATTTAAGATAATAGGTACTCTTCTGCCATCAACACAGCTAAACTGAATACTGTAAGGTTCATGTTTTATATAAAAATAATGCCCAAACTTAAGTGTTTTTACTGCAGATTCTAATGGCATGTATGAGCAGAAAACTGCACATGTATAATTCTTTATGGCCTACATAAAATATCCTGTGTTTGCCTCAAAATACTATTTTAAAAAATCCTCTAAACAGCTCAGATAATTATTGTTCCAGAATCCAGATATTGGGGGGGAGGAAAGAAAATCTATCATGGTTTGAGCCCTTGTGCCCACTGAAAGGGCTGGAATTGGATTTCTGACCCAACCTGCTGTGCAGTACAGACAAACAGCACAGTGTTAAAGGACGTGGTCAGTCTGTGGCTCAGGTGAGCTGTGAACTACAGTTATAGTAGCAGGAGGAATCTCATCTAAGGACCTGCTGTAGATTATTTCACTGCCATTACTAGTTTAGATTAGCTAAGCAAATTTTCAGCATTATTAACTATGGAAGAAATGTATTAGCTGTGAAGGAGATGTATATTCGGAATTTCTCTGGAGTCAGCAGAGTTGCCCGGGCTGTGTTCCAGGCACATTGGTAGCTTCCAGAGCAAAAGTGATGTCTGAAAGGTCACCTAGACACCAAGGACATAATTTGGTCACACCTATGCTTAGGTATGACACAACCAGAGTGACATGGACAGAGTTTATTTTAATAGTACAAACCAGCAATGAAGCATATGGAACAATTAGATTATCCTACAAAAATGAAATACTGACTGATGGTGACTGATGGCGATATTTGGACATTAATTTCTTCATAAATTATTATATTACATTACATTACATTAATAATAATCTAGCTAGTATGTAAATGATTATAAAGAATTATAAATTATATTAACTATCATATTTATTATACATTATAAACATATTAAATTATAACATAATATATTATATATTTACATCATTGACACAGAGAAGAGAGTGGGGCTGAGTAATATCCCATAATTGCTGGGGAAGTATTCAAATTTTTGGCTCTTTATTCATCATTGCTAATCTCAAATCTTTCATGATAATGAACTGTTTATTTTTCTTCCTAATCCCTTCCAAAATTAATCTACGTTAATACCCTGCATTTATGTATTTGAAGCATGGATTCCAGGGTGTTGCACAGCTCTGGCTCTCCACTTACTCTGCTTCTTATTACATTTATTTTTATATATGTGTATGTATACCTGTATATACACACAGACATACATCTAAATATTTATGATGCATAAATATGTAAAATTCCCTATATGTATAAATAGATGTGTATTGGGCATTTAATTTCTGTGTGGCTAAGTCAGAAGCATTTGGATACATACCTATATAGTTTTTGCCTTTTGCATACACATTTTTCCTTAAAAAGGTATTATGTTATGACAGATGTTGCTGCATGCAGAAACACCAAGAATTGCACAAAATCAAGCAGCATCAGTTTAAAAATAAAATGTAGACACGTCAGTGCTGTCCTAAATATTTTTGTGTAATGTATAAGTACATTTGTGCAAAAAACTATTGTTCCATTGCTGTAGAGATTTATGCAGGGGCTTAAGTCAATAAACTGTGGATAATCTCATTATGATCAGTGGATTGCTACCACGGTTTAGTTAAATATGAACATAAGTCTTTCTAGAATTATGAATATATAAATTAAATTGTAAAGGGCAGACATTTATATGGATGGTTGCACGTCATGCTGAGAACATTTGATCACACTGTAGCAAATGTTGATCCTTTTTCTTGGTGGCATTTAAATTCATTGGAAAACTGCCTTATAGTTGAAACCCTGATGTAACTCTGATGTGTTGTTAAAACTGAGAGTTGGGAGGGTTGTTTTGTTTTGCTTTTTGCCCTAAGGATTGTCAGGGCCTTAATCAGACTTGCTGGTTTATTTCCATATCAAAGTTAAGTAGGAAATATTTTATTAACAGATGTCTACATCAAAACCTTCCATTTGGATATGAGCCCTCAGTAGCAGGACTGACTGCAGGATCAAACAGTTCCTGCTCTGCAATTAGAGTTGTCATTGTTCTCAGACAGGAACACACCAGTGCCCCACTAATGAATGTCCTTACATATTTCCTGTAAGGAATAATTGCAAAAAAAAACCAGAGCACATCTAGATGGGTCTAAAAGCTGAAAACTTAAAAATAACTTTAATGAACATTTTCCACCAGTGTAATAATTTCACAGGGATCCTAAGTTGTAATCATCCCTAAGCAGAACTGATACTCAAAATTATGGAAAAGAAACAAGCACTTTCAGATGAGTTGATTAAATGTGCTGAAGGAGAATATACCAAAGATAATCCCTCAGATATTGCAGAATAGGATTTTACAAACCCACATGTGGAAGAGCTGTTTATGTTTCAGAGAAATCTGAAACTGAGGTAGAAATTCAGTTGCATGTTATTAATAAACTTGGTTTTGTAGTGGTCATTTTGGTAGGGAGTACAGGATCCAGCAGACCGGTGACACTCTGGGATAGTTTATTTTACTGATTTTTCAGCCTTACTGCACCACAGCATGCACGTACACTGGAGTACAACAGTGATTTGGGGACTGTCTAAATTGAGATTGCAGATTCATTCCTTTTTGAAAGTGTTTTTTCTCTCTCAAAACAAATGTACAGAGTGAAGCAGCATCCCCATAAGAGAAGAAAACCCATGGAGTCACCTCAGTTAGAGACCACAATGGCCAGTTAAGTAATTTATTGCATGCTCCTGAATAGAAGCTGATTCCATTCTCTGTGAATGGAGATTGACTCAATATAATTATCCTCTCTAGAGCTTTAAACACACCAGCTTTAAATATTTGAAGTGATGTGGCTTTTATCACTTCTTTTGGACAATATTTTCATTGTCTAATAGATCTCGCTTTGAATTTTCTTCTGATATCCTGCCTAAATAGCTTAACCACAAGTCATTATCTCTTATTCTACTTAGCTAAAATTCCTTACAACAAGCCCTGTCAATTACTGTTCCCAGGAGCTGCTGCTTCAAATGCTTTAGTAGTGATCATATAGCTAAAATCCTTCATCAAAGAAGGCATTCTCGTTGGCATTAAAACATTTGGCATTAAAAACTATGTATATTACCTAGATCACTTCAGTTTCAAAGCCTATAAAATAATCTTTAATTCAGTTATGGGAACCCTACCCTTTACAATTCATGCAGAGTTGAAGATTGATCAAATGCTAAGGAAGATATTCCCCTCTGGGAGCCCTGTGGATTGGGATGGGCAGTGGGAAATCCTGCTGCCGGTATTGAAGCATTTGGCACCAGGTGCCCTGGTTTGTGTACAAACACTGTCCACCTCCTGCAGCTGTGGGCAGCAGCAGGCTCCCTCTGCTCTGGAGGGCACCAAGGGTCAGGGCTGCTCTGTCTGAAGGCTGTGGGATATTGGAAAAGCAATCCTGCTGCCCTGGTGGCCAGGCAGCCTGGCTGTGGGGAAGGGAGGGAGCTGGCAAAGGGCAAGGCTGGGCTCAGGCAGGAGGGGCTGAGTCCTGTCTGTATTGGCCAATTTAGATGCAGAGGGGATGCTGATGTGAGCTCAGTGGCAGTGGCTGCAGAGCTTTTCCAGTGCAGTTCTGATATCCAGGGCTGCTGATTAACTCAGGGCAGCCTGGCCAAAGCCATGGCTGAGATGGGCACATCGCCCCTGACAGCCTCTGGTTACAGGGGCTCTCCTGAGACACACCACAGCCTGAGTCCCCTGAACCTCAGCAACCACAGAATTTGCATTTTTGTCAAGTACGATTGACAGTAAGTGTTGGCATCAGCTCATTGTCTCCAGTCTTCATCCAGTGGGTCCCACCATGTGTAAGGCATCAGCCCAGTGCTTGGTTTCTGCTCTCAGCAGAAGATGCTGTGCAGACCCAAGCTGGTGCCTGGCACAAAGCTGCTTCACACCCAGTAACCAGGTGTTGGGCACTTGCATTAGACCTTCAAATTTAACTCCCTGCAAATTTTGGCTGCCCCTTGGCTTACAGGACATGCTCTGGGAAATGCTGCAGTGCAAAGCAATCTGCTGCCAGGTACAGATGCAGTGGTTGCAGTAAATGCTGGGCGATGTGCCAGGAGCTTTTTGGTGCTGCATGTTTGGCACAGCTAATGGCTGCAGTGTACCCTCAAGCTATTGGTGAGACATGCATTTAGAAGTTTGTCCCATAATCATATGAGATGGGAAAAGAATTCCTGACATATTTTCCTTCTCATGGGATGACAACATCTGCAATAGAAGAAGTTTCCAAGTGGGCTTCACTCATGATTTATACAAACTCTTCCTTTATGGAAAAAAAAATTGTCCAAAATGTAAGATGATTTTTATTTATTTCTGTCCTCTCTCAAGCTAGTAGGATATTTGTAAAGAAGAAATGAAAATTACCTGAGATAAAGACCAGTTTGAAGACAAAGTCTTATCAGATCTGTCCTGCCATGTGCTGAAGTGATGAAAAGTGGAGATAGCAGAACCATGAGTGTGGTCTGGGAAAAGGATCTAATTTGAGACATTTTCTATACATACAGAATAAGCTGAACTAAATCACTCAGCCACACATATATGAGCAAACTTGCATTTCTTCCTTTTATTCAGCTCTGACAACTCCTGCAATGCCTTGTTTCTGAATACTTCCTTGTGAATACTTTACTGTTAAACTAAATCAGTTGCCTGTTAAAGATGTTGTCTTGAGGATATGTGACTAAAATGGTTAAATTGGTTACTGTAAGAAATGATGGATTTTCCAAGGACTGAACAGTCCATAGAGTTGGAGGGCAGGAGCCATATGGCTGAGGAGATCTGTGTGAGAAAATACACCTCTAGGACAGGATTTAAGGGGCCAAGACAGAGAAGCAGCCCCTTCATTTCTGGGCAGTTTCACCAATTCACTTAGTGGGAATGAGTTAAGGTCAATCCTTTTCTAATGTATTAAGCACAATATATATTAGAATGTAAATATCCTCAGTTAACAGGCAATAAAAAAGTAATATTTTGAAGATATTTGTTAGCTGCTGAGAAAATAAGAGACCACACTAATAGTTTAAGGCTTAGTTTCCTAATTTGATAAAACAATCTCCCTCTATCTGTAATATGTACCACTGCTGCAATTCATATGATTGGTCACATGTTCCTTGAAACTCAAGGTCCTTCAGCTTTAAAGCCTCACATCTATTTCTAGGTCTTACTGTATTTTAACTAAACCTCAGAATCTGTGTTTGCCTTGGGAAAAGCTTTTCTGATAATGTGACTGAAGAATCTCCAATATGCCTGAAAAGAATAGCAGAGTGTAAGTGATTTGTATTTCTACCTTCCATAGCTGGAGACCTGAAGTCAGAGGACAGACAGAGCTCCATGTATCATCTCTAAAAGCCCAGTCTGATGGTCCTGGGCTTGGCTCAGGCTGGCTTTGGCAGCTGAGGTTGGCAGAGACATCAGCATGGGCACTGTGCCCTCCAGTGCCAGCTCCTCTTGACATCTCCTGGCTGGGCAGCTGCTCCTGTGACTGCTTCAACCACTGCAGGCACACGAGAAAGGGTCACTGCAGGACACTGTGAGGTGTTAAACCAGGTCCAGATACTCCCATTCTATATATTGCCAGGGGAGAGCATAAACAAATGAACATTTTGTGTTCTAGAGCAGCCAAGGAGAGGAGTGGGGCAGCCTGAGCTCATGCTGTGCTGCTGTCCCAACCAACAGGCGAGTCAGCTGGGGAAGGGCACACACAAAGCCTCTTTCTTCAGTTGTTTGGGGGCTTTATCATTGTAATACACCCCACAAGCTGTCCTAGACCTTGTGCTCCTGTCCAATGACTAGACTAACTCTATATTAGCAATTTAAACCAGATAGGCACAGCAAGCAGTTTAGAATAGATAAACGACTGCTGAAAGAAATGTCAAAATGATACAGTCCTCATGCAAAAACCACCGACTTTGTGGGCCAGGTCTAAGATCCTTTAACAATAAATAGAATAAACAACAGAATTGTAAATAACTGCCTGAAAGGACAAAGCTGACTGCACATAAAGTTACAGGAATAAAAGGGAGACTACAATAATTCTTCCTCCTGACTCTTTTTCAACCTACTGTGCCTCATGGAAGGGGAATTAATGTATACTCAGCCTCCACATTGCTCCAGCACTGCACTTCCATACACAAAGCAGCTGAAAAGCAGGTTGTATATATTTTGTTTCTGCTGGCAGCTCCTCCCATCCCCTCAAAAGCTAATAAGGCATTTTGGATGCTTCATCTCATTTGTTATCTTCCTGATGGCATTATCATTCCAGTCAGAAGGGCACTGAGATTTCCATCCCTTATGGCCATGCCAGCAAGGAAAGCACATCCAGAATTATGGTCCCCTGCAAGTTCTTCCTCCGGTTACTGTCACCACAGACATGTACACTCTCAGAGACTGTGTCCCTCATGTTTTTAATGAAAAAGCTCTTTTCCCTGCCTAGCCCTTGCTGTGAGGGTGGCCTTAGGACACTGCAGAGCACTCACTGGGTTATTTACATGCTGCACACACAGCCCTTTAGGCTGGCTTCAGCTGGCAGCATGAAAACACTTGGATTTGCACATTGCTAATGCTCCACTACAGTACATGAGCCTCCTGCTCTGGTAACTTCTGCACCGAGTGCCCTGGAAGGGAAGAGCACAATGTGACCACTCACAGCTGAAGCTGCCCACTGGGGATTGGCCATGCCAAGATTCAGGCTGTTCTTTGGTAGCACTGGCATCCAGCCTAACTGCACAGCTGGCTTCAAATTGGTGTAGAAATCAGTACCAGTCTTCCTAAGATGTCATACCCCTAAGATTATTTATTGAAAGATTTATATCTTGTTAATAATGATCTCAGAACCACCCACGGGTGTTTTGCTTTAAAATCTGTTTTTGTAAATTGATGGTTAAGAAGTAACACCCAAGGGATTTGTTCCAGTGGAGTAGTATTTTCTCCTTAATTAATACAGGTATTTCAGGGGAAGACATTCTTATCTCTGTCTCCTTAAAGGGAGAGGGAAACTTCATCCCAACATCAGTAAAACCTAAAACACAAGCACTGCTTGATTTGTATGCAGGTGGGTAGTCCCAAGTAGTTGGTCACTGGGATATTTGCTCCTTGTCCTCAAAGGGGGCAGTGAGCTTCACAGATTTGGATGAAATAGAGCTCAAGGGCCAAAAAAAAGAGGTCTGAGCAAAGGAAAAAAAAAGTTTGAGAGACTGAGACTCTCTGGTGGACCAGCTCAGTGTTATGCTGCTTTTATGGGAATGCTCCTTGTTGGACAGGGAACTGACAATTATGTCTCAAGGCTGATTAGGGAACAACAGGAGGAGATCATTGCTCTGTGGATCTTTCTGTAAGATAAGGACGTGGTCATTAAGCACTATTCACAGCCTGAAACAAGGGTATGGCAGGGAGGCAAATGCAGGTCACAGAAGTCCACTATACAAGAAAAGTCCTAGATCAATGGTCATTTAGGAAAGGTCAGCCTCTGGTGAGCAAAGAGAACTAACTATGCATTTTTTCTCGTAGATATTTATGAGAAATTAATTTAATTGGGTGCTGCAGTGAATTTTATTTCTGAGGCTGTACATAGACCCTGCCACAGGTATGGGACATAACATGCCCTGGTCATGATTTTCCAAACTATTTGGATGAGGAGCCTGGCAGGATCACACAGGGACTCCTTTTAAAGGCCTTGAGCAAGACAGAAATATGTGCCAAATTCTCCTCCCACATAGAAATCTATTGAAAAATCTATTGGGAACAATTATCTCCAGGTGCTTCGTTTACATGGGCTAAAATAAGCTTTAGTCTTGAGGAGAAGTTGCTAAATAAGTGCCAGATCAAAGTGATCTCTGAGGAGATGTGCTATGGCTGCAGTAAAGGGACAGAGGATTCAAGTATTGAGACAAATCAGGGTTTGTGCAGTGAAATCCATGTCTGAATGATGCCTTTGGCAACACTCCTCTGCAGCCAGTAAAGGAAGAGATTGAAATCAAGGGTTTGGAGGTGGTAATGCTGTGTTCCTCATTTTCTGGGGATCCAACTTGAGACATCTAAGCTGATGTTTCTGGTTAGCAGATGTGGCAGGACCTCTGTGGCACTGACATCTGTTCTGAGTGGAAATGTGCTCTACATTGGAATTGCTTCACAAAGTCAAGCCCTTGCTTCTCAAGGCAGTGAGCGAAATACAATGGCACATTTGGCAATGGTGGGAGCCTCACCAGCCTGAGGAGGTGCAGCAGGGAATGCAGGGAACAAAATAAGTTCCTCCCTGGTGGCAGTGAGCACTGCCTGTTTCTGTGCAGAGAATTTGGCTGTGTAATGAGAGCCTATAGGCAGGCATATCACCCCTGTAGCAATTGAGGATGAAACCTTTCTTCAGGTACCTGCTGGTACCTTACTTCATAAACCTTTACTTCACAAACCTTTACTTCACAAGCTTAATGCCCTTTTGTAAATAGGGTTTGGGAGACTTGATGTCATTAATTTGCACTGCAGAACTCCCCAAAGATAGGAGTTGTTGCATTAGGCACTGTTCAAACCTATAAAAAGAGTTTGGTCCTAAACCAAAGGGCTTCTAATTTACATTTAACAAACTACTTGATGGGTGGGTATAAAAGCATGTAAGAGGTACTGAAAGAAAAGTGTGTCTCTGAGATATATTTCAGTGATCTCTCCAGTCCCAGATCAAACTTTAAGAGCAGCAGTTAATTCATAGTGGTAGCAGATGTTCATATATTGCTGAGCCCAGTTTTGTACTGACACTGAACAAGTTAAAGACCCTTTAATCATCACAAGACATCATCCTTTTTGACAGTCCTATTTTCTTTAATAAAAAACTATTTGTATCACATTAAAGAACCAAATCACCTCCTACTAGTTCACTGGAAACAGGCAATAATGTGCCATAGGGTGCCTACTACAGGAGGGCTCTGAGCCTGGAGCCACCCAAAAATTCAATAGAACTGTCCCAGTAATAGCTTTGAAACCAAAGATTCTTGAGACCTTCTTAAGTTTCCTTATGAAATCCTGTCGTGCTTTTCCTGACCAACCAAAACAACAAAGTACAAGTCCACACAAGTCAAAGAGCTGCAGGAAAACCTGGTGCAAGCTGAAAAACAGAAATTCCAATGTTGGTGGGCTTCAGGGCTGGAGGATTGTGAACTCTGTGAAAATCTAACAAAGCAACCCCCTAATGTTCACATAGAGATGTAAACAGAGAGCCACGTCTGCAGCATTTGGACTGGGTTTTTTCTCTGCGGTTGTTACTGCTTTAACCAGACCACATGCACAACAAAATAAAATATATCTTTGTCTTTCCTTGGCCTTACTTCTTTCAGAATTAAGTGTACCATGAGCAGCTTTGGGGAGGTGATGGGCAGAAATACACTCAGGCTCCTTTTTTCTGTGTACTCACCTTTGTTAGCAACAGAAGAAATAAAAATTAATAGTGCTATTACTCCTTTCCCCTAATCCTTCTCACCCCAGCTTTATGTCTCTTCAGCAAAAGGTCAGTCTTTTCAAGCATGATTTAAAATGTGCACTCATGAAAAGAAAAGAGCCAAACCACACAAATCCTGGATGTTAAAAATATACTCCTCTGTAAAGTGTGCATTCCTCTTGTGTCAAATACACACTCCCTTCTGAGGTCTGGCTGTTTTGTGGTGCTGTGAGATATGTTTGCATGGAAAGAGCTGATACAAGTGATATCAGAGGAGCCAATGAAGGAACTGAGATCCTGGTCTTGCTCTTCTCTGAGAAAACTCAGTAAAATGGAGCCTCATTAAAGGTCCTTAGAAGAAGAGCCACACTCAAAGAGCATGACTTGCAGGGGACAGGTTGAATATCTGCAGATTCACATGGATTTTCTAGGAAAGATCCACAGGCTTTGCTACTGCTTCCCTGATAGCACAGAGTAATTGAGACCTCATGCAATGTTCTCCTGCTGCTCTCCAAAGCCCACCTTTAGGCATTGCACAGCCTGGTGCCATTTCAATAATCCTGGTGTGTCACAGCAGCATCTCCCAGTGACCCATGGGGGCTCAGAGCTGCCAGGAAGCACAGGACAGACACTGGGTTACCCTGCAGGAGGAAACAGCTGGCAAAGGTGGGGGTGTCCTGGTTTAGGGCAAATTTGGGACAAAACCTCCAAAAGGAGTCCCCTCCAGAAAGCAAACCCACACAGCCCGTCCCCTCAGCCAGGTCGGGAAGGATTCCTTGGAGAGAAGTGGAAAGAACCTGTTTATTTAACAGGCAAAGAACCCCCAGCACACAAAATGAACAATACCAGGTAACACCACTCTTTCACTGCTCTGAAAAAGATGACAAATTCAGAAAGTCTCTCTTGGGGGTGGTCACTCTGTTATCAGTCCCTCCTGTGCTGGGGTAGCTGCTGCCCAGAGTAGGCCCCGCTAGGCCACAGGGTGCAAACTCTCGGTGTTCCCAGGCCCCAGTCTGGAGCAGGTTCGAGTGGCTCCAAAAAAAGGGAAAGGAAAAACAGTCCAGGAAAAATTTGGACTGCTTAGCTAAACTAACTAATGAGCAGAAGCAAAAAAGCAAGAGCAAAGCAGGAGCAAAGCAGGATCAAGAGCAAAGCAAAAAGAAAAAGCAGTGCTATGTACTGCCCCATCTCTGTGTACCACCAATTGTGGGGGAGCAGCTGATAACAAAACCAAACCAAAACAAAACATTTGCTCTTCAGAGCCAGTCTTGAATGCACAGAACATAATATCCAGCATAAACAGAACATGTGAGTGGGGATACAAGCATCATGGTGTCACCCTAGGAGAGGGGGAAAGCACCACACTGCTGCCAAAGGTTCTGCAGGCTCTAGAGATGGATGTGGGGTGTGGGGATGTGGGGATATGGGGATGTGGGGGTGTGGGGGTGTGGAGATAGGGGGATATGGGGATGTTGGGATGTGGGAATGTGGGGATATGGGGGTGTGGGGGTGTGGGGATGGGGGGTGCGGGGATGCGGGGATGTGGGGATGTGGGGTTATGGGAATATGGGGATGTGGGGATATGGGGATGTGGGGATGTGGGAAGCAAACCTGCCCTGCAGCTCTGGCTGGCAGGCAAGGATCTGAGCCCTGTCATTGGGCTGGAGTTCAGGTTTACTGGCAGTGTGTAATCTACTTAGTGTGGCAGTAAAACACTCTGGTTTTCCAACTTTGCATCCACCGAGGCTTTTAAAAATCCTTTAAATTTATCTCTAGTCATTTGCAGAGACATTTTAATGGAGAAAGAGACATCATTATAGATTTCTTTACCTCAAACAACAGGGAAGCAGGGTACCCACTGGCAAAAACCTGAGCCAGAAACAAGGAAATAAATCTCTAGGGGACCAGGAAAATACAGTTCTGCCTAGAGATAGCATTTTTTATTTAAAGCTTTTATTGTCTAGATTTTCCAACTGTGGCTTCTGCTGTGTGAGAATGGGCTGTGCATTGTGTGTGTTTGGGCTTTTGCTGTTGTTTTCCCAGGGATGTTTGGTGTCCTGAAGGAATCTGTGAACTACAGATGGTGCCCAAAGCAAGGAAATGTGGAATGTGGAGTGGAACACAAATGGAGCATCTGAAAGGCTCCTTGTCTGCTCCTGCAGACCAGGGGAGCAATGCAGACGAGACTCTTTGCTCCTTTTCTGTTATATCAAAGTGATGACTGCAGGACTGTTCATTTTCCTTTTCTTTCTCTCCATCATCTGCCCCCAAAACCTAAACACTTAAAAGCCCAGTTTGAGCAGTGGAATGTGTGGTACATTCTTGCTCTGTCTGATGGGACAATGTCTGTGCCATGGGGGGTTGCTGAGGTAATTCTTTATTGAGCATTAGTAATTCTGGGAGTGCATTGTATGAAATTCCAGTGAACTGTATTGTGTCAAAACCATGCTTAATGTAATATCTAATTTAATTAACTTTTGTATTCCCTGTGCTGAAGAATGCTGATATGGAAAGATATCTCCCAGGTATTGCCTGGGCATTTCATGGGTTACATGAGCTGTTCTCCAATGATTATTTTGGGTTTGGATTTAAGAGTTTTTACATACAAATAAAGGTCACTTTTAAGCAGCAAAAGCAAATTTAAAACCCCAGTGGTTTCTTATATTTCTAAAGAAAATTAAGAGTTACTGTATCATCTTTGGGATTTATTTATCTTTTACTTTTGCATTAAGTTGTCAAAAAAATTGTTTTGTCTAAGTGAAGACATAATTATAGTAAATAAAGGGGCTGGCTCCTCTGTCTGCAATCCCAGAGTGAGGCGTCTGCTCTCTCTTCTGGGCTAAGTTCAGTCACACCATGGCTTTGCCAAGCCAACCAAACACTGCTGATTGGAACAGAAATGCCTCATCTTCTAAAAAATATCGAGATTGCTTTGGAAAGAAACATTGTGCCTCAAGATATAATCACCGGCTGTTAATTATTTTGAAGGCTCTAAATTCTGAAAAAGTTGTTCCAACATTTGAAATAAAAACAGATCTTTCTCAGGTGAGGCATACCTAGATGGAACATTCAGCCACTTTCAATGGTATCTATTTCATTAAAGAGTTTGTTGGAATGGACAAAATAATCACCTGGGTATCATCAGAACCCCCTTCAGAACCATTCTCCCCAATACTCTTCAGCCTGGACAGCATCATGCAAGATGACAGATTATTTTTCCTTCATCAGCTGCAGGGGCAGCAGTTGTGGCTAGTAAAAGGTCAAACAAGTCACGTGGTGTGATCCAAGCAGAAATATTTTTTTCAAATTTGTGTATTCACCTTCAGAGAAAGTTGAGGCTGTATAAAGTTGCTTGTAGCTGATTTAACCCCTCTGTGGTAGCAATGCACTGGAAGAGGAATGGAGTGATTTAAGTGCAGGCAGAACATGAGGTTGCTGATGTAGCAATGGCATTCACATATCTTGAAGATGTACAACTTCTGGAATACAAGTAATCAAATTTACTAGATAATTTAATTCAGATGTTTTGTGGTTACTGGAAAACAAAGACCACAAACTGAGAAAGAGGCCTAAATATCCACTAATGATTTATTAGGAAGAATTTCAGCCTGCATAAGTGTTCCTATAAAATTGACTTAATAACCGAGATACAGAGCACAGTAAGACCAGACATTTTTGTCTTACAATTCAGTGCAACCATATCCTACAGCAACATTCTGAAAACTCAAGCAGATGTTGTTTAAATAAATTGTTTCATGAAAAGTGCTGCTCTTTTCTTATGAACAAATGTCCTTTTGGCCGGGCTTTAATGGAGATATTTTACTGATACTTTACTGACTTCAGAGAACAGCAGAGAGAAAACTATAACCATATTGATTAAAGCAGACATTTTTGTTCAAATAATAATAAAAGAATTGAAGACCTTAGTGAGAGGAAAATTCACTCCTTGGTAAATCTCCATAGCTCTGACTGCAGGCATGGTAAAATGTTTGGTATTTTTGGGGCAATGCAGTGCCCTCATCCCAAACCCCAGTCAGTAGGGATGGCCCCACTGAGTGTATGTGTTCCCAGTGCTCATCCTGCTGCTCTCACAGAGGGGATTTGCTGGCAGAGAGCTCAGGAGAATTCTCTTGGTAGCCCACAGGCAAAGAGATGCTCTAGGGAATACCAGCACACCCTGTTCCAGCACAGGAATACAGAAAATCCTCTCCTAACAAGAGTGAGAGGGAGTGGAAAAGACCCCTCTGCTCAGTTTCTAAAACATCAATGACCTTTAAACCTACAGGAGACTGTAGCTAGGGTGAAGGGAATAATGCAGGGAGCCTTTTTATCCACATCCATTAAGGACACCTCAATTTACAGTGAGGACTTTAAGAACAGCCTGTTGAAATACTTTATATGCTTGTAGGTTGCAGCAATAGATCCACTCAACAGCATCTCTTGCTTCCAGTGTGTTTTGAAAATCTTTTGTGGGTAGATGTATTTCAGGCTGTGTCAGTCAACTGGGTAGGAAGTCAATTTTCAAAAGCCTTTTCTATTTATTTACTCCAAAATGAAATTGTCAAAGGCTTTATGCAAAACTCAAGGCTGCAAAGTAACCTGGGCAAAGCTTGTGGATTTTTTTTTAAGAATCAGCTCTTCAGATCCTGAAAGATTTTACCATGTTGACATGAACAGCTATTTTTAGGCAATCCACCTTCTCTCAATTGATTTGTTTGCTACTGTCATCTTCAGCTCTTGAGAATGAATTTTCTGTGACAAGTCCTTTGGGAATGGACTGTCCCTGGATCCTTCAGAGCATGTGCAGTATTGTGATCAGAAAATGCAATAGATGGCAATATTAATATCAGTAAAGGATCTTCTGCTAGGCAGGAAATAGGAGGAATACTCAACTTACAAGATGACATTTGTGATTATTATCAAGCAGACCATAAATATGAATTATTCAGTGTCATGTTCTCTGTAAAACACAGGTGATATTTATCACTAAGAAAACTCACTGTGTTGATGCATATCTGGAAGTGACAGATAAGAGCTATGGTATCAGAAACAGGCTTTCCCTGCAGAGAAACAATAACTTAATCAGTGTTTCAAACATTCAGGACATCTCTCATCTCCCAGTATGTGCTGCTGTTTATTATGGCTAAGTGCACATGCCCTCAGATAAACTTCTATATCCTCCTCATGTCTGAGTCCTCTCAGCTAACAGTTCCTGCTGAAAACCTCCTTTGACCTTTGGACTGGTTTTTGTCTCTAAGTGTCCAGATTTCCATTTTCCAGAAAACCAAGCACCTGCATCTGTGCTCAGTTTTTTATTCATAGATTACTGGAGCTATTCATAAATGGGGCCTTTTTTAGAACATAAAAATTCCACAGAGGCCTTTTTTTTTTTTAAGTAAATGCAGAAATTCAAGTGAAGAGAATTTCAAAGACACATGCAATTCTCATACATACTATGATTGATAAATGGTAAATTTGTATTTGATTTTTTCAAAAAATCTTACAAGAAAGAGTTCAGAAAGCTCAAAAGCCCCTAAAATTCTTTCCTCTAGAAAAAAAAATCAGACTGTTTGGAGGAATTGTTTTTTTAGTCATCAGCATTAGACATCTCTTTTATGTGTTTGGCAAATTGTTACTTTTTTTTTTTCTTTCATTTTGATTTGATTAATTAGATCACATTGAAGACATTGGAATAAAATGGACTGGTTACTTCTTTCTTTGTTTGAAAAATAAACATTGGGTTTGAGATCACATTTTTCCACTCTAGTGCATGAGAATATTCTTTCAGGGGGCTTGATTTTTGAAGATATATTTGAAAAATATCAAATGTTTCTGTTTAGCTTGCTTTAATTGCAGTTGCAATTTTTTTTATTCATTAATATTATTTGAACCATATTCATGTTCTTTGGAAAACACAGAGCAACTTTCAGCTACTGGAATGCTCTGGTAAAAAGATGATGAGAAAATTTTCAAACTCATGAGGAAAAAAGAAAGAAAAAGCTTACCATTTTTCCCCCAGCAGTTTTAAATCTTTCCACCTCATGAGACACAACTTTTACAATCATTAAAGAGTTCTGTGACATAACCACATGAAATTATGAAAATATATGGGGTGAGAGTATTACAAAGTGACGACAGCTGAATCCTAATTTCGTCATCCATTATAATTCTTGTCTTTCTGAGCAGCTTGAGATAAGATGATTTTTGTGGTTGGTGTATTCATATGTTGCTATGTTTCTTGAGACATGTGTACTCTGCAAAATATGTTAACCAGTGAAAGAGCCTGTCTGAACTAAGTAAAATAAGGATAATTTAGGACATGCTGAACCCATGTAGAATTCTTCCTGCATAAGAAATGAGCCATGAGTCAGACCAGGAAAACAAGTTTGACAGTGCTTCATTTGCAGGCCCATGGAATAACATGGAGAAAGATGGAGTGAAATAAGGAAAAAATCCAGCTGCAGACAAAAGTGTAGATTGTTTACCTATTTGTCTGTGAGTCAGGCTAATTTAACATTATCAATTAAAGAGTCAGAGAGGAAGAAAAGGAAAAGCCTCATCAGTGTCCCCTAACATGGTATTTTCAGTACTCATTTCAGTAGCTTCTATATTTGCTGGGAGTCAAAGTAAGGTGGCTCTCCAAAGCCTCATTTCAAAGTGCTATCTGCTTGCTACATTACAGTTATCATTCAATCATTACAAATTATTGAATGATAACCCAAATACTGAAATAACAGGTGAGAGTGGGCCTGAAGTAATTTCTCCACTGGTAGCACATTCTTCTATTTCAAGATCTTTTATGCATTTTATGGTATGCAGCAAGTCCTGCCACATTAACATTTAAATACTTAACTTTCTATCTCTGTACTTTAATCTTATTCTTACATCCTTCAGCCTTTCATTACATTACCATTATCTGATAAATGCACAGTTCTCTGTGTCCTTTGAAGCAGTGAATTATTACACAGTATGGACTAGATTATCCATAGATTATTTTCCATGCAGCACAGTCAAGAGATTCTCAGGAGCTGGAGCAAACACTCTGCATCAAGCTGCAAAGTCTGGCTTTGTACTTGCTCCAGGATTAGGGAACTGAATTTTCCTTGTCTGGCTTTGAGAAGCAACTGTAGCCACAAGCACCTGAAGACAGTGTGTCAGCTAAAATCTTCACAACAAGCAGCACTTAATTTATTTTCTCTGAAGTGTGATTTCCTAATCTAAAAGCAAAAATTGTCCCTGCTCTAAGCATAGCCAGTTAGTACTAGAAGGAAGTTTCAAATTCCAAAATTCTGATTTTTCAGTCCATTGTTTGATGCTTATTTTCAATTTTAGTGATGGTATTAAGGAAGAAGTGAATGTCCCAACATCCTTGAAATCATGAGGTCATTTAAGGACCTTTAACCTTTAATCTAAGAAAGGAAGTTTCCATTTTGTAATTGTATAAAAAGAGTAAAGTCTACAGAAAACTAAAGCAAGTAACCAGAGGAGTATTGATTTCTGCTGCATAAAGCTTCCTGCAAACAGCACTAACTGATAATTTAATGGCTTGTACATTCCCCACATGATACTTAAGACAGCTCTGATGCATCTGGTTTGACATGAAAAGCCAGAGTTGGGACTGGAATGGTGCCTTGGTCTCTGCACTCTGGTGACATGGACGTCTGGACAGCAAGATGTGCTCTAAATCTATGCCTGAGTAGCCCCAGGATCACACACAAGTGAAATTTCCTTGCTTTTATGCTCAAGACTACAAAATCCAAACAGCATGAAAATTGTTGCCTATAACATCTCAGACCCAAATATTCCAAAATAAAGGAACAAGAAGAGGGGAGATATTTTGTCAGCCAGAGGTCTAAATGAAGACAGGTGTCTGAAGCTTCATGAGCTCTGTAGTTCTGTGTGTGGCTCCCATTACACTTTCCTCACAGGGCATCATCAAACTCTGTGCTATTCACAGGAGTTGCAGTGAAAGTAGTTCAGAATCAAATGGCAATACCTGCACTGCACTCCTCAGTTTCTCTTTGGAGAAAATATTCATCTGCACATAATTGTTTAGTAGAAGTGGATAACTCCAGAGACTGACTGAGCCATTCTTTGTGCTGGACAATTGTTTAGAAGCTTATGGTCCATGCCCAGTTCCTAATAACTTTTTCCACTCCACAGAAAGTCAAGTGGTGCCCTTGGGAAATGTGTGATTCAGTATTCCAATTCTCTTTTAATTATTAATTTCTAGTCTTCATTAATATTTCATTGTACTGCAGAAAATCTCCACTCACCACAGTGCCACTTGCATCTCTTAACAGCCTGAAGTATTTATTAAACTCATTAAGCTCTAGTCTCGGTAGCTAATTACAACAAACTTATGTTTGTGGAAGGAAATCTAGCTGTGAAGATTAAATTTAAATGAGTGCCAAAAGCTCCTTGCCTTTGGAGATTTTTGTTTTTCCTCTTTTTAATTTGTCATGCTGATTTGTAAAGCTTCCTAGTTATTCTGGTAACACTAGCACTGCTGATAACAACAGACACTGTTTGTCTTGGAGAAGTGCCAGTATTCTAAGTACATGTGTAATTTGTCCAGACAGTTTTAAAGTCTCTTGAATTAAAATTATAAGTTTATTCTGAAGAATTACAACAGACAATTACAGATGGAAATCTGAAATGAGAAATTTTAAAATAAAATGAACTACCAGAATTCTTTGAGGTTAAAGGCGCTGAAAAAGTTCAACCCCTTTAGTACAGTGAATGTCACCGACCCATGTATTTGAGCAGGGCTCTCAGAGGGTTCAGCATGTGGACTTGATGCTATTTAAAGGTTTCAACAGACCTTGTCTAGCTGATTTTGAGGTCACGGCTGGATTTAAACCTCTGTGTGTTCATTTACTGGGACAGACAAAGACAGTTTTTGGCTTCTTCTGAAATGTTGCTCAAGTTAAAGCTCCTTTGAAGCGCCCCTGGAGGACCATCTTCCTCTCCAGAATTGTGGATGGCTACTGGAATGAGAACTTCAGGCTTGGATAGGAGGCATTCCAGAGTAGTCCTCCATCTAGAAGTCTTCCACAACAAAATCATGGAACGCTAAGGGTTGGAGGGGGCATTAAAGACCATCTAGTCCCAATGAACCCCATTATTTTTTCAGCAGTGTCTTCCCATGAAGTTAGAAAAGTGAGTTTAGGCAGCTGCAGCAGATGTTGTAGGTACTTGGATATGAACTCTGACTGGCTAAGAGTAATTGCCTTCACTTCTATTTGTGAGCCTTTCTGGAAGCTTTCCCCAAATGCATCACTGCACTTTTGTACCACAGTGACTCCCCAGGAACCACTGGAATCATCCTGTGAGCATCAGGTGTCCAAAGCTTTCTGTGAGAGCACTCTCCTCTCTCCAACAGAAGGGGAGCAAGCTGAAATTGTAATTTTTAAATAGCATCTTTCAATTTGAGAGGAGCAAGCTGAAATGGTAGTTTTTAAATAGTGTCTTTCAGTTTGAGAGTCAACAGGTGAAAGATGGAGATTTTTAAAAAGGCAAAAGGCCTCTCACACAATGACTTCTGCAAAGGAACTATTCACTCATCTTTTTAATACACAAATGTATTTCCTTCTTGATTCATATGTCAATGACTTTGTCTTCACTTTTTTTTGTATAAATTGAATTCAGTAAATGCCCTGGAAGGAACAACAGCAAAGTGTGTAACCTGAGGATAGGTGTGCGACTCTTGCTGCTGACATCTGCTGAGGGGAATTTCAGGTTTACTGGCAAAGGTAATTTTGTCTTGACTTGCTCCTTGGCTGCAGTGGAGTCAGGATGTAAAATGTGATGGTGGTGCAGAACAGAGACATTCCTTAATGCACACAGTAGGTGTAGCATAACCTTGGGATGCGCTGGGTCCCACCATTCCCACACCGACTGCTGTTCAGGCTGGAGCACGCACAGGGACTGCATGGAAAAGTGCTCCTGGCTTTGTCATTGCCTGCTTCTTACCCTATGGATTTGGAAAAAAATGCTTAGCACTATTTTCACACTGTTTAAAGGAATACTTGTGGGTATTCTTTCAGTTAGGTTATTTAGATAGGCTTCAAGTTGAACAGGATGTGTTCCTCTGACAATGTATGCTGTAACGAGGCAGACTTTTAGATAAAGTTGCCCTTTTTTTAATCCAAAGAAATAGGAGTCAGATAAGATACTGTAACTTCGTGGCCATCAGTGCACATTGGAAATTGAAATCAGATTATGTCTTAGAGTGCTTCTGTAGCTGCCAGTCACTCAATACGTGCAGAACTTGGGTCCTGGCCCAAGAAAGAGGTGACAGAATGTGTCTGCTTGGGTTGTGCTCAGCCACCCTGGAGCTTGCTGCACAGCTGCTCCTCATCCTCTTCTTGCCTTTCCTCTACTGAAATACTAATGATACATTGCTGAGGATATAATTACTTCTTCATTCAATTTCCCAGTTTTGTGGTCCAAGACAGGGAATGTGGGGATATGCAGCAAGTGCACATTGTGGAGCTCCAAAAACTTCTGAATATGAAGGACTGTCTCTACATGAGGACTGCAGAGCCTCTTCAAAATACAAATACTTCAAAGTGCATTTCCAAAAAGCACTGAAAGTCCTTAAAATCTACAATGAAGATCAGGATTTTTAGTGTATATTAACAATACATGCATATTAGGCTGGAAGGAAAATGGCTTATTAGACTTTTAATGTTTCAAGGAGGATCCCTCTGTCTTGAACAGCAGCACTTATTTCTGTCCCATTGTAAACAAGAGTTGACAATGACATATTTTTCTCATCTCACTCTGTGGACACTCAGAACAATAAAATTTCCAGTATCTGTGAATACCATTCTTTTTACAAAAATTCTGATACTAATGATATCTTCAAATGTTTCTCTAAAGATACCATTAAGCACATTAAATCAAACTTCTACCTATGCAGTTTAGCTAGGACTGCATCTGACTTTTTCCAGGAACGTTGTCCTTTTCTGCCTAGATATTTTGTCTAGAAAAAGCCAATGTTTAGTCACCTGATGAGGAGATCAAGGCCATTTGCAGACACATCCATTGCACAGGGTCAGATCTGTCCTGTGGCATGTGGACAATGGATCTCCTACATTTGGGATGCAATGGGATCTAACGTGTGTGCACTGAGTAGGTGATCTGTGTGAGCACAGTAAATCCAATTCACCCTGAGCTTACTGTATGGGTATAAATCAAGGATGCATCCCAGACACATTAGTCTCACTGCATTTCATTTTGTCTGGGAAAACCTGGACAGAAATATGGTAGCCCTAAGCTTCCCGCATTCCACACTCCACACACACACATAATAGGTTCATGTCTTGAACCCTTGGTCTCTCTCGGGCTTTCCATTATTGTTGATACAACACATAAATCTCAGGTTAAGTGTTCTCCTGACTTTGCAGTTATTTTCCTTTTTCCTATAGGCCCAACAGTCTTTAAATCCTTCTGAGTTGCTTATTAGAGTTTTAGTTGGGACATAACAGACGACCCTTGGTTCAGCTCTCAGGCTGATTCAGGAGAAATCTCTTCTCTGTGTAATGCCCTGGTCTCTAACAAACCACTCCCAGTGATTTTTGCAGACGTGGGCATTGTTCTCTTTGTTTAATGTTCTCTGTTGTTTTCTTAGCCAAGTTGCTTTGGTATTTATTAATTGAGAGTTGTAAGTAATTCACTTAATCTAGCACTTGATCAGCAATTTCAAATCAACATTTGAGAGAGAACATACCCTCAGGCAGTTGTTATTTATTCTGGTCAGGTAATTCCTTTCTGGGCTGTTTAAACAGCAACATGTTTTTTGTTACAGGGAAACTGCCTAACTTAGGAAAAGAGCTTGCAAAAGTCTGCTTTTCTGTTTCTTTCAAAGTTTAACTAAGTAGACTGCTCAGTGTGATAATGATAACCAAGTACTGAGGTGGGCAGATAGTAGCATAATTAAGAATATGCAACACTGCAGTATAAAGTCCAGGCATCTGGTAAGGATTAGATTTGCTGGTTATACAAAATCATGAAGACACAAACCATTCTGACAGATCTGATAGAAAGAAGAAAGATGAACACATTACCATCTAAGCTGCCCTTGTAGCACTGAGAAATCCTGTAGTGCTGTCCACTTAAAATATTTCAACATCAAAAGCTAAACATTTGACTCTCAGGGAGAAGTTGTATCACCCATTGCTAAATTTTCCCTTAAGTATTTTAAGCATTTTATTCCTCTGTGGAGGAAATATTGACTATACAACTCACATTTGGGTTTTAGGAGATTTTTCTTCTCCTTTTGGAGTTTTGGAGTATGAGTAAGCCTGACTTAGTATTCCAGAGAAGTCCAATAGTTATGACGCTCCACAGCAGAGTTCCTTCAGGCAGCCCATGAGGAAGAAGTCAGGAGAATCTCACTGAAATGTGGAAGACTGATCTTTAATAAGAGCAATGTGATGATTCAGGGGTTAGCATCTACAAACCATATTAGTAGTTACAAGTCATCAAGCTTTAATCATTGCAAGGAGATGGATCCCTTTAAATCTATTTAAAAATGCTTTAAAAGTTGCACTGGCAGTCAGTGACAACTTTGGCCTTACAAAAGCTATCCCTCGTCATAGTTATCAACAAGGTAAAGGCATAACACAAGCATCCATTCCCCCTTTTCTTCCTCCTCCCAAAAAACAACAACCAGCAGCTACTAAAGCATTAAGTTCTATTTAGGGAATCCTTAGAGCCCGTTTGTCCTGGACCCAATAAGGCAAGTGTCTGCAGCTCCAGAATAAAGTGGGAAACTGAAGAAAGCTTTGAATTTCAAACATCTTTCAGTGAGGAATTAGTTTTAAAAGACATACAACAATAAGCCATGAAATAAGTCCAGACACCATAATTCAGGGATAGAATATGCTATGAAACTGGCAGGCATCCAGGCCAGAGCCAGGTGCCTGTTTTGGATTAGATTCAAGTGGCCTTAGGCCACCTACACAGCTTTCAGGTAGAATCTGGAATCCGCTCACCTCAATGTGCCCTACCTTGCTTCTATTTCAGGTACTTGTGAAGGATTCCCAGATGGCTGGCACTCATCCAGACCCATCTGCTTTCACCTCTCCTTGTCTCCATACTGTCATGAGACAGGCTGGAGAAAAAAATGTATCTGGAAAACAGAGACTTAATAATTAACTGCCCATTTTCCTCAGTTTGCAGTGAGAAAATTCGACTCATGAGAGCTGCATTTATGTCTTGACACCCTGAGTGTGGGATTACAGATGAACAAGGCACAAGTGTGTATATATATAATCAAGGAGAAACAAAAGATAGATACTGAAAAAAAAATAAATCTTGAACCTTAGACTCTTATAGGCCATAAAAAATAAAATTGCTTTGTCAGTCTAACGAATATTTTACCTGTCACATTCTTCTGTTTACTTTTAATTCTATTTTATACTGGGCTATGAAAATAGACCAAGATAACTCAAGTCCTGAACGTCAGTAGAATTCTGACTGTAAATGGTTTTTGCCTTATGTGCTGCCTTCCATGTTTCTCTGGAAGATCCTGTGCATGTCCTGCCATGGGACTCCAGTTTCATTCCATGAGGGTGGCTGGCTGGAAGGGCAGAGCTGGAGCCAGCAAGGTTCTTTCTCTAGATTCAGCACAATTATCCTGGAAGCATGGGGGAAAACTGATCAAGCTACCCTCAAACAGACTAATCAGTCTGAGTTTCTGTTATGAAGCTCTAGCACAATGTTGCTGTGTCTGCCCTGCCAAGGAGGTTTAAATCTCATTTAAATGCAAGCTAAAATACTCCTGCTCTCATTAAAAGTAAAATGATTGAAATGGCTACGAAATCACTTCTATTAATGTTGCAGTCTTAAAGAGTTCATCCATGGAGCAAAACAACAGCACTGTCACAGTATCTGCTATTCCTTAAAGGCGAGGGGAGGAAGGGAAGGATTTTGGTTATGAGGCACCTCCCAGCAAACATAAACATACCTGGAATTAGACTTGTACATAAGGGTTTGCCAAGGAGAGCCTCAACCTTCAGGACTCCAATTTTCATGAATATTCTATTCCATATTTCTCTTAAGAGGACTAGAAATCACCCTCACAGCTACCTTTCATCCATGCTCCACTGCAGCACTTTTCCTAAAATGCTACTATAAAGTTCCAAATCTTGCCTTACTAAATTCAGTTTAATAAGAGCTGCTGGTTTCAGTGTTACAGGCATACAACATAAAATGATCTAATTCTTTTTTTTCCCAACATCCTGCTCTATTGAAAGCAGACAAAAATCAAACACTTTCCACTCAGTACACACACACAGAGTAAGATATTATTAAATGTTGTCACAGCAACTGGTGCAACACTGAGTTTGTAAAACAGCTGTTTGATTCCTCAGCATGCTGAAATCACTTTGGAAATCAACACCACAGTCAGGGAATAGTTTTGTTTGCAAATTAGGAATGCAAAGAAGGCTGTGGTAAATTAAAAACAGTAAGCTGAGCTCTTGGGATAGGGACCAGTTTTCTGTTCTGCATGTGTTCGGCACCTAGCTCAAGGAATCCTCTACAGCTACTGCTACCATATTCTTAATCTGTTCTCATCATCCTTTGGCATAAAAATCAGTGGTAAAAAATAAATCTCTTTGCAGAAGAATAAAAGGTAGATCACAAAGGCCTTGTTTTCCTGATGAAAGAGTATAAAGCAATTGGAAGGGAATTAATGTCCTTATCCAAAGCTGTGATTGCTCACTGCCATTGTGGTGCAGTGCAGTCCTCAAGTAATGAGCTCTGGTCCTCAAAAGACACCACGTTCCAGTGTCTGACACAAATCCCACCCTTGTTATGGAACAAGAGTTTAGAGTCTTTCAGTGCACAGCAAACAGAGTATCTGTGCAGATCTTTTAGACAACACCTTCTTTGTACAGTATTGCATGGTGCTGCAAGCCCTTTCTTATAGAAGCAAATATGGAACAGCTCCATAATTCTGTGGGAGACCTTTTCCTGTTTGTTTGCCAAGCCGTAGTTAAAATACTCCCAGGGAAGTCCGGTTCGGGTAAGAAGGACATGAAGGTGGTGGGTCTGGGCAGACACCTACCAAGGGAAGATGAACACACACTGTACCAGAAGTAAAACCACCTAATTTTCATAGGAAATGGGCTGATACTTAATTGAGAATGGTAAAACAAAGGATTTGTGAGTACGCCCCAACTGTTCCACAGAAGGGACTGAAAAGGCTCCTGAGCTCCTTTGCAATCTGTGTTCCCAGCAAGAAGGCTGGAGAAACAAAGGCTCATTGATGTGAGAAGGGAGGGAAGTTTTTAATAGAGGAATCCCAGGAGCCAGCCAAAGAAGCATTATCTTGTATTAAAAAAATCTGCAAATAATGAAATTCAGAGAAAAGAGAAGCCAATTTTCTTTGCCTGGCCCATGAAATGAGCAGCAAATAAAAGAAGAAACACATTTACAAAGGACTGGAGACTAAATCTTCCCAGCAACATTCTTTTTGGGGTATGTTGCTCAAAAGCATAGAGGGATCCATGTTCAGAAAAGCTCAGGAGGTTCAGTTCCTCTTGAGGCCAACTGGAGCTGTGAATTCTTGTTACTGTGGAAAATTAAGTCCCAAAATTTTCATCCCAGAACCCAGACTCCCAACCTGAAACTAACTGGGTACAAGCAGGAGAATTGTAATCAGAGATCTTATCTTCAAACTGATGCCAGGACTTGTGGGAACTAGTCACATCAGCAGAAGTTACCTTTCCAGTCCAGTAATAAAATGAAAAAGCAAGATAATATTTCAGGCTTGGGTGTGATGAAGCAACACTACCAGGAATGGGGGAGAAAAGCACAACTTTTAGTTGGATGAAACAAATATATGTTGTTTACAGACATGAAAAGAAGAACCAATAAGAAATGAATGAGGAACCATTTCATCCCAATACCATTTGTTTTGGGGGTAGAATAATCTCATACATTCCGAACATGGAAGACAGAGGTGGAAACTTCCATATGGATTTTGTTTCTTGGCCTGGTTTATCCTTTTCTGGGGTGCAGATGCTGGCTGACTGTAACAGGGACTGAGCTTTCCTTCCTGCACGTGATGCCAGAGTACGTCTGAAACCAATCCTAGTGTCTTAGAAGTAATTTGCAGGGGTTTTAACTGTGTCTTTGTGACTCTGAAGGCTGCCCAGCCTTCCGGGTAGAGTGCAAATCACTATTTATAAAAAGCATTTTCAAAGTGGATCTTTGAACCTGCTGGACTGCGCAGTTTCTCCCGTGCCATTTTTGATCTATTGTATAAATACAAATTTTGGCACGTGCACAGCATTATAAACTGCATAATTGTTTTTATTAGAGTTCTGTGAGTTTGGAGGTACCTGTGCTTTAATTACCTTTGGCATGCTTCCAGGAAAACTTTTCTAAAATGTAGTGCTTGCAAAGCCTTCGTCGGGCCACCCACAATGACAGCTTTTATTTTTCCTCTATTAGTGATGGACATTTTCATTTAATTTCGGTCTGGGTGTGTGACAGAGCCCCTGTGCACTGAGCTGCAGCTCCCCCCTTTTCACTTTCCTCCACAGAGTGGTCGGGACACCGTGGCAGCCACTTGTGACGTCTGGACCCGAGCCAAGCGAATGCTGTTTGCAAAGTTTTTTAGGTTGTCTGTCTTGCTTCCTTGGTCTCCCCTCCCCCTTCCAAAAATTGCTGGTGACACTAGAAATGCAAGTCAGTTAATCTGTTCTAAAATCTAAGCAGCAGCCTACAGCAGAGACGGCTGGAGAAATGCAGAACATTGCTTGGAAGGTGGGTTTAGTTCCGCTCCTGAGCCCAAATCTCCTGTGTCGCAGGACAGAGCAAGGACAATGGCAACAAGTCAGCAGGATAGCTGGAACTTCATACTCCATGCCAGAAAATGGGATGTCCAGCTAGCACAAATAAATGTGTAGAACTAATCAAATTAGGATGGACATGCTGTGCAATACAGAGAAATGCATGTAAGCAGAAAATTGTGTTTAATATTTGTAATCAAAAGCATTTATTTGGGACTATAACAGCCCAGTGCTACGTGCAAATTGGGTGAGGAAAAAATGTAAACATTGTTTTTTTGATTTCACGGAGTTAGGGTGCAACAGGAATGCTGGATGGAGCTCCTTTTCCAGGGGCTGTGATTAAAAAGCTATAGGAGCTTATTGACAGAAAATATTACTGTAAATGGAGGTGGAAACCTATTCCACAATGATTACTCTTTACTGCAAGGCATTTGCAGACTTTATAGGATGCAAACTGAAAACTGTGGGTTTAGGGACAAGCTGAGGTTATGACTTCCATCCTAACACCATGTTTTAAGGCAGCTGCAGAGAGCAGAATTTAATAGAGAAACTGGTGAGACAGTGGAATTTTATTCTGTGAACTTTCAGGTCCTTAAGGATCAGGAATTAATGGAGGAACTACACTAAGTTAACCAGTATGTGTTTTTGTTACTTATGAGTTTTCATGTCAGCTGAAATATAGTTACCCATAAACAGAATAACCAGCGGCATGGTATAGCCTGTGCCATGTGTTACTGAAAAATGCAATTAACCATCAGGCAAAAGCAACTGTATTCCAGTACCTCAGATGGTAAACTGAATACTGGTTAGAAATGCAGAAACATGCTTTTGGGAACATGCTAAACTAGCATTTTCCATTCCTCAGAACACTGTAGTCAGCTTTAGATTTTGTGGAAGTAGACAAAGGAGTCCTTGGAGTTTCTATTTATGAGAGTAGCCTTTTAAAATTTGGGGTGGGGGGGGGAAGAGGATGGTGCAGGAGTGGATCTGCTGTCAGCTGCCATTCCAGTGCTCTCTGGTGCTTTATGACCCTTCTCTGGGGAAGTCAGAGCAGTGCAGGAGGTGCTGCAGCTGTGGGGAAGCTGAGCTGTGTCCTCAGACCATCAGTGCATCAGGACGTGCCCTGACCCCAAACCTGAGGGGCACCAACTCTCTCTGTTCACAGCCTCCTCTCTGCACAAAGGACCTTTCTGGCAGGGAGGACACAAAGATTATCTTCTCAGGTTCTCTAACCCACCCAGAGAAAGGAGCTGTGGTCAGTCATGCCAGCTGATTTGGCCTCAAATTGTACAGTATTGCATGGGTTTAGATAATGTACACATAGACCAATGGGATTTTATACCAGCTGAGCACATCCCTGCAACTCCATTGAATCTAAAAAGATCTTCCCCAAGGTCTTTTTTAAGTTGTTCATATTTTGCTCAACCAGCCATCTCATCCTGCTACAACTGAGTAACAGCTGCTGAACTCTTTAGACAAATTATATAAATTCACAAAATGCCTTGAGGTTATTGAATGAAAAATGTAATGAGAAAGAAAAGCCTCCTTAGCTCTTGTGTTGAGTGTGGAACACAACCAACTTTGGAGCATAATTTCACCACGGGGCCTCTTCAACTTGTGACAAAGATGAAACTGATGGGTTTTAAACACTACCAGCTCATTCTAAAGAAGGTCATTTGTAAGGGGGATTCTAAGAAGACTTCTATGCAAAGAGTTTCACCCAGCATGTGGTTAATCATCCCTCACTAGAATTGAAGGCAAAAGGCTTCTGTGCCTCACAAGAGGGAAACTTCATCGTGAGGATAAAAATAGAGAGGGTAAAGATGGAGCTGGAAGAATCCTATGGAGTGCTTATATGTATCCTAAGTAACCCAACAAGTATGTAATTTGGCAAGAAATGGTCCCAGAAATGGTCAAGCAGGAATGGACAGTTGCAGAAACTGAATGCTGAGTCAGCAAAAGAAAATTCTGCTCTGATTCTACTATGCATATTCACTGAATATCCATTAAAATGAGCCCTCTCTGCACCATTTCCCATCAGAAGTACTCTGCCTCCAGTCATCCAGCCATATGTGGTATAAATTATACAAATTAATTTTAAACACAAATAAATCTGGAAGATAATCTAGATTGACAGCTCTCTGTCTTCTGTGAATTGTTCACTCAGGTCAGTGGTCACAAACGTCCCACATGATGAAGAGCTGCTCTAACAAAGATGGCAAAACAAACATGGTGGTGTTCTAGCGCAGGGCTTGTTTCTCCTGCATGCCTGTCAGTCATGTTAGCAGTAAGCACAGATCATAGAACCATGGAATGGTTTGGATGGGAAGGGATCTCTCCTTCCAACACCCCTGCCACGGGCAGGGACACCTTCCTTCAGACAGGGTTGATTCAAACCCCATCCAACCTGGCCTTGAGTAATTCCAGAGATGGGGCAGCCACAGCTGTGTGAGATCTGTGTGCAGTTTGACTCTATCATGACAGTATCATTCTTGGGGAAAAAATCTAGGAAAGTTTATTGGAAAAGAAGGATTTAGAATTAGAAAGAATAGACTCCTGAAAAATAGTAATCTGTTTTCTATGATTTGCTCACAGGTCGAAACAAGAACATCTAACATCATCTAACATCTTTGCATGCAGACATCAGGACAGTGGACAGACACTTTGCTTGCTGGTGTGGTCTGTCTGGAGAGGGGGTGAGACATCCTGGTGAACCTTGGGCTCTGCTCTTAGGCCTCAATGTGGGGAAAGTGAAGCAGTAACTCACTGCTGCTGTGGAGCAGCAACCTCCTCCTCTGCCTTGCAGCTCTGGGAGAAATCCTGACCTCCCCACTGGGGGTTTGTAGCTGATCTCTTCAGGCTGGAGATCCCTCCCCAAGAAGGTTATTGCTACCTCCAGGGCAATGCTGCTCCAGAGTGACAACCTTTGCTGGCTCTGCACAGTTCCTTGTATTCCTAGGCAATAAAGGAGTTTCTCACACGGGCAGAAAACAATCAGAACAGGTGGATACAAACTATTCAGGTAAAATAATGAACTTTTAAGAACCTGATAAAACTGATCAGCATAAAAAATTGGTGGGAGCATCCATCCTGGGAGCTTAGGCAGGATAGAGCCCAATGAGACTGCAGTGTGGTAATGGCTGTCTCTGAGGAAATCTGTGCTTGTGGTCATCTGAGGTGGGGCTTGCTAGGGAGAGGGGGGAGGAAAACCCCCCTCTGAGTGCATTGTTTACTCCACTGCTGGCTGAGCAGCTTTAGCTTTCTCTGATGTTTTGCATGGTGTGTTTGCACATGGAACGAGCTGCTGTGCAGGATTCTCTGATGTTTATGACCATCACGGCTGGGATCTTGATTGACTTGGGGAGCAAAGGATGATGTTGTCTGAGCATGTTAACTGATCAATGTTGCTGCCTACAGGCCAGGAAAGGTTGGGGTCCCCTGCCTAATGCCAACTCAAATTTAGATGCATGTCATTTATAGTCATGCAAAGCAGTGTCACATTTTTTTCTTCTTCTTTGATCGTACCCAGAAATTATAAATCCCCAGGGTGAAATCTTAGCTCTACAGAAACCCAGAGCAAACCTCCTTTCAGTGATGCACAGTTCATGGTGGAAGTTGTTTTTATTTCTTAAATGATTCTTGTAATTGCTGGAGAATTGTATTTATTTCTCTCCCCTCACAGCAAATGAAATGTCAAATTTCATTGTCAAGTAGCCTACTGGAAACAGTCAGGTCTGTCTGTTCAGAGTGCCAAGGGCTGGTAATAAAATTACAGCCCAGTAATGTTATATTTTTCTCCTATTATCTGCCATGCACAGTATTTTTTATGTGTTCTACTCCACTGGGACCATTGTAAACCTGTGGCTAGCTCTTTCATTTTAATATACTCAGCGGGAGGTGGCAGGTGCACTGTTACAAAAAGATTTTAAACTTTATCATAATATATTCAGAAGCAGATAATGAAAAAGCTGCTGGAAAATGGAGAGAATTGAAGGAAAAATTCCACTCCTGGGAACTTATTTAATTTTTAAAGATAGGAAATGCTTTAAAAGCAAAAATATCTCAGATCTGTCTAATCCACTGCCCCAGACTAGTCACCACGATACCCCTGGTGAAGGGGGCAGGCAGAGTAGATGACCTCTGTCTCACCTCAGCTTCCATAGGTGCTCTCCAGCTTCTGTGCCAGCTGGGGCAAAGAGGCACCTTAAGCTGACACAGTTACTGTTTATTTTCACACTGTGACTGTGGGACAAGGGAGATTTTGGGTGAGATTAGACTGAGACACATACTGGAAAACTCTCTGTCACAAAGGAGAGATCATGAGGTGAGGGACACTTCTCCCAAGTGCCAAAATAATCAGAAACAAGTTCCGTGTTGATTTCCAGCCTGGACCAGTCCCATCCACTTCAATACTTGTTTGCTATTAGATTATTTGGATTTTTGATCCCTTCCTGAAGTTTTCTGCAGAAAGGAGTGCGCAATAGCACAACTACATGGGTTTTGACCAGAATCTGGTGCTGTGTTTGGCTCAGTTTGTGTGAACCACTGAGTGAAAATCAGCTCCTAGATGGACATCAGTGTCCAATACCTGTCACAGCTGTGTTCACTTCCCAGGCACCTTCATCTTCATGTGATTTGTTTCTTTGTTTTCAAATGATGCAGCTTTTAAAAATAATAGAAAATAACAGCACATTTGTCTCCAAGTGAGTATTGGAAGCTGCACAGCTTGTCCTGGACTGTGCTCCCCCCAGCATTCTCACAGAACTCTCTTTGTAAGGAGAGGAAATCTTTGTGAGAGAGGGGATTTCATCAATGTATGAAGACATAGTGCCAAGCACCTGAAGTGTCTGAAGGAGGAGTGACAAAGGGAAGGAGGCAGGTGCCAACTGGAGGTGCCCAGCAATGGGACAAGAGGCCCTGAGCAGAAACTGATGCCTAGGATGTCCCACCTGGACATGAAGAAGGACTTCTTCCCTGCACAGCGACTGAACGCTGGAAGAGATTGTCCAGAGAGGATGTGGCATCTCCATCACTGGGGACATTCCAAAACTGCCTGGAGACAACCCTGTGCCTAGCGCTTGGGATGACCGTGGCTGGATCCACTACTGGATCCCATCCAGCCTGACCATCAGGCTGGATCCCTTCCAGCCTGACCATCCTGCGCCCGGTGCTTGGGTTGACTGTGGTTGGACCAGCTGATCCACCGTGATCCCTTCCAGCCTGACCATCCTGTGCCTGGTGCTTGGGATGACCGTGGTTGGATCCACCACGATCCCTTCCAGCCTGACCATCCTGTACCTGGTGCTTGGGATGACCGTGGCTGGATCCATCTGATCCCTTCCAGCCCGACCATCCTGCGCCCACCCCCAGCGGTCCGGCCCCCCACTGTGCCCCGCTCCGCGGGTCCCCCGCTGTCTGCACATCCCCTCAGGTGCGCCCTGCCGTGCCGTGCCGTGCCGTGCCGTGCGCGGCTCCCTCCGCCCGCCGCTCCGCTCCGCTCCGCTCGGCCGTGCCCGGCCCCAGGTGCCTCCCGCCCGCTGTCCCGCCCGGCCCGGCCCCGCTCCGCCCCGCGGGTCCCGCCCGCCCCTCTCGCCCCCCGGGTGCGGCCGCTCCAGACGCGGCGCCGGAGGCAGCGCTGCCCCGCGGCGGCGGCGGCGGCGGCGGGGCTTAAAGCGCTCGGGCGGCCGGGGCCGCGCTCACCTGGGCGCCGCTCCCCGCGCTCCGCCGGCCGCCGCAGCGGCTGCGGGGCAGCGCCCAGGTGACCATGCGGGGCAGGCGGCCGCACGGCCCGGGCAGCAGGTAGCGCTCGCCAGGTGCGCGGCGGAACATGGACTGTCTCCTGCTGGCCGTCTGGACTTTACCTGCTGCGATCCTCGGCGGCAACTCCATGCAATTCCAGACTCTCCCGTGGCTCGGAAGCGCTGTAAAGGCAGGTCGAGAGCGCTTTCTTTTGCAGTCGCCTAGTGTACTTTCATACCAGGTTACTGCGGTTTCTGGTGCCTTGTCTTTCTGCCTTGCCTTGTCAAGGAAACTTCACCCAATGCTCCTTTTCTCTCTCTCTCTTTTATTTTTTCTTTCTCTTGCAGACTCTTCAGCTGTGTTGCCTCTGTTGCATGTCTCACGCGGCAGCTTTAACCAGTGACAGCATCAGTGAATTGACTCATGGTTTGTATACCTCTTTCTGTGTCTGTATGTGAACATTTGCATGGATTTGTTTTTTCTTTTTTATCGTGGAGTGAATATATAGAGGGGAGAAGTCACAGTGTTTAGGGAGCATAAAGTGCAAGCAGGCAGGCTACTGCGGGATGGTGAACCATGGGCAGGGATTAACTTGTTAAGCCCTGTGTGCTAAAGCTGAAAGGAACAATATGTAGCAGCAAAGCAAATGAATGAGATGGTAAATACATCCACGTTTCCATGTGCGATTAGAAAGATGAATGTGTGTGTGTGTGTAGCCACAACAGCAAAACCTCATGTGTCTGTTGTGGAAGCAGTGAGACAAAAGTAATGAAAAGATTTGTGGGGGGGAGCGGGAGGAACTGTGCAATGCAGGCTAAAGGGGGAAAAAGCCTGGAGAGAAAGGGCTTGTGTGAGTGGGAGCTCAGGAGCCGTTTGTTCCCAGACTGGAGTCACTGGCACGTAGATGCTGATGGCTTTGGGACTTTTGAAGTGCAGTATATGCTTTGTGTTGTGTGTGAGCAGAAACAAAGTGCGACAGAGAACCACACCAAGGTCCAGAAAGGAAACCCCTCCTGCACCCTGTGCTCTGCTCGCTGGCTCGCTGGGGGATTCCCTCTCTCCAGCAGCTGCTTGCATTTTTTGGCCACCAGCCTGCTTAGCGCCCTCAGCTTCTGCCGTTGATTAACACCACTCGAGGAAAGTGAAAGCTCTTGATGTATTGTTTCCACTGTCTAAGGAAAGGCAACCTGTCAGTGGTTACGTTTTCAGCCTAATGTGTGTCCAATAAGTCTATTCAGGCAAAGAGATTGATTGAGAGATTTTGCAACATCTGTTACAACACAAAAAGGAGGGGGTTTTCTTCTTTTTTGATGGTGTTGTTTCAATTTAGGAAGAGAAATTAATTGCTTGTCAAGTGCATGGACAACTCTAAGCATCCACAGAGAAACACAGCTCACAAATTAAATGCGGTTGGGAAGCAGTTTTTCCAGCATAATTTCTTAGGCTACCAGGAATGGGTGCAAAGATCCTAGTTCAGGAAACAGCTGAAACTCAGACCCTGGTTCCAGGACACAGGTAATCCCTGCATGGCTAGGTCAACACCAATGGTAATGTACTGCAAGTGAGGCACCTGCTTGTACAGCCAGCTGAATTATGGCCTCTTTCACCCTCCTTTTTTTGGGTGGCTCTGATTTGAGTAGATCAGAGTGTTCTCCTCAAAAACAGTTTTGTAATTTTTTGCATATTTTGTCCAAAACAATAAACTTCTTTGACATGCAATTAGCAATGGCTGACGAAAGGTTATTAGGTAGGATGTAATCTCTTTCTGCTGGAGGTCAGTTACAATTTGAAACCCAGTCTAATCAAGTCACTACAAAGAGATGAGGCCTCACTCAGTTAAGGCATTAATAAATTAATCCTTTAATCCATTTGAACAAGTGGTACAGTTCTGCAAGGTCTCAGTCATGGGTACCCCTACAGTGATACAACATTTGCTGCATTCTTAGGGAAGGGAAAAGCCTCTCAAACCAGAGTGGCCTTCACATTTGACAACAATTAATACAGGGGGAGGGGAAAGCCTACAGATCTGCTGGTGATGACAAACGTCTTCAGAGGAGCAGTTGTGGGAATGTTCACAGCTATGCTAGTTAGTCTGTGCCTCTCAGTGGGGCACAAAGGAAACAAACACAGGCTGAGAGCCTTTGTGACTTACGGGGGTGAATTTATGCAGGCAAGACAGCACACACAGAGCCTGCAGGCCAGCCCCAAAGTGAGGGAATGCTCTATGCCATAGGAAATGCCTGATACTGTGTCAGAGTGCCTTGTTTGTGGGATGCCAGAGCTGATGGCCAACTCTTTATCGTTACAGATTATGTGTTTGTGACACCTGTCAGAGTGGATGCCAGCGGATCGTACATTTCACATGATGTTTTGCACAGTACTAGGAGAAAAAGATCAACTCAGAGTTCAAAGAGTTCCTTGCACTACAAATTTTCAGCATTTGGACAGGAACTTCACTTAGAGCTTAAACCTTCGACCATTTTAAGCAACAGTTTTATTGTCCAGGTACTCGGGAAAGATGGAGTGTCAAATTCTCAGGACCATGAAATTGAGCAGTGTTTCTACCAGGGATTTATAAGGAATGATAGCACCTCTTCAGTAGCAATATCTACGTGTGTAGGCTTGGTAAGTGTCTATTTAAAACAAATCAGCATTAAAAGTATTTTGGTATGTGCAATAGTAGCTGAAGGTGTGTAGTTCATATAATAGTCAAGACACCATAAACCCTTTTATGATTTTTCTAGTTTACTAGTTGCTATTGTATTTAACAGAAGAGACTTCATTATAGCCAATGAACAGCATCAAACCTTTGCAATTTTTGATGACAGTCTTTCAGGAAAAAAAAAAAAAAAAGACTATCTGGTAGTCCTAGTAATTATCCCATAGCAATTTGTTACAGTTTGTGGTAGTTTATACATTTCTGCTCACTCTTAAGTAAAAGTTCTTCCTGCCTTTGTGAACTGTGGTGAATAAAGGAAAAAGCCAGTCCAGAAGCTTGTGAAAAAACAATGTTATATCTAGGTTTGTCAACTAATTTAAGGAAGGGTGAGTTTCCGAGCTTGGCAGGACTTATGAACAAATTTCCCTTTGTTTCCTTTGATAATTCAAGCATTATTTGGGTTTACAGGTCTTCATGAGTTGATCTCTTATGAATGTGTTAAATATTATCATTGTGTATTTTCCATTTATGGCTCTCAGCCAAGTTAATGAAAAATCATTATTCACAGGTGATTTTTTTAAAGTACATTTGACAGTGCTCATTGCCTGAGCAACAGAGAAGGCTTTACTGATGTAATTTAGGAGAATTGTCTACAGAATTAATAGCTAAGGATGTTTTTTAAGGCTTAATCGCTGGCACTTGCAAAGTAGTCTGCTGTGGCTGCAGAGGAAGGCAGTGACATTGAGTGGGAAGTCTATGAAGTCATCTGTGTGCTTTCTGGTTGACTAGAGGTCCAGAGGATATGTTGGGTCACCCTCTAGAAATCTGTTTTGCAAAGGTACTTGTCTCTGAGGGCTATTAAACTGTGTGACGGAACCAAAGAAGGAGCACTTGAGACAGCCAGCGTTTCCTTTGAAACTGGAATCAGTGACTTGAGAAGTCTGTTCATTAGGAAAGGATGTTGATAACTAGTTGAAGTGGTCTGGGTTATATTTTGAATGCTGTGCTCTTTTTTTTTTTTTTTTGCTCCCATCAAGTTAGAGGAATCTTAACAGTTCATTTGAACAGTCGCAAATGTGAGTTTGGAGCAGGTGCCAGGAACTGGGCTGAAGCTTTCTTTTGCTCTTAAAGCTGTGTTTGTGATGCTGAACTGTTAATACCAAATGTGTTCAGTTGTTTTAATGGAAGCTTCATGTTCACAACTGCCACCTTTTATCAGATTTACTCAGAAAAATACCTTGTTTTCACTCATTGCAGTATTTTGTCTTTTTGCTACGGGAACTGCTCTACCTACACACAGCAGGTACAGTTTGGGAGATCTCCCCTGTTTGCCCACGTTTTGATTTTTAACATGCTTTCTGAGCTAAGTGAAGTTGGGCTTGTCAAGTCTTGTCTGGAGAAGGAAGGTTCAAGCCTGCCTCAGGTCACAGAGGAACAGAATGTGGTGATCTTAACTGAGAATGAAATGGATCTTTTACCACTGTCTCGACACAGAGGTTGTTATGACTGGTAAGCTTCACTTAAAAAAGATCCAGAAACTGATCAAAAGAGAATAAATATTGTGGTATGAACAAACTTATTATGGAAGAACCTAAATTATCAACAAATAGAATCTCTGTTTAAAATTAATTTCAAGGTTCAATAGATTTTGCCTTCAATTGTTGTTTTAAACTGGCAAATGAAGTAAACCTTTACTTACAATAATCTCCTGTAAGGTAGGTATCCCAAAGTATAATTGTTCCTTTCTCTCCCTATCCATCTATTAATTTCAGTGCACCTAATGAATCCCAGGCAAATTACCAACAGGATTCTGAGTCTGTCAGTTTACAAGGCTGTCCTCCTAAAGATGTCATCAGCTGTCTGTAATGACACCCACGTCACTTTTCCCTGGGATCCCAATTCAGTAATCATATGTTAAGTCTGGACGCTGTGCTCTGATCAAGAGAACCTTGTGAATAGCTTCTATATCCTTTTGCCCCAACTACTTTTGTCACTTGGTTGCCCTTCTTTCCTATTTGCTTTGTTCACTGCAATTAAACCGAAAGTGGTGTTTCTTCTACATGGTTGGTAGCACTAATCTTTCCATTGTTCCTTTCATTAGCAATAGCTTCTCTACAATAAAGCTGCAGTGACCCATTCTTTCAAGCCTGGAACACCACAATGTGATTTGGAAGCAATTGCATTTCAATAGACTACGGGGACTCTTTGATCTAATTTTTTGGATGACCTAGAGTATTCAGTCATTCAGCTGTCTGTTATCTGCCAGTGCCTGCAGAGGAGACTTTGGGGAGAGGCTGTATGAAATGGCTTGTTAGGCAGGATGACCTTAACTTAACACTGGAAAGGAGCAAGAATTTGTTGCTTTGGTCTAGATCTGTTAAGAGATGTGTGTATATTACATTTTAATGGCTTAGTTGACAGGAAGGCCCCACGTTTTTATGCTGATTTGTTGATTTGAGACCAAATATTTCCATCAGTCAACACAATTTTCTTGGTGTGTCAGAAGGCAGAACTGGATCTTTATCTGAACAAGTCTCTACTATTAGAGACTATTAGTAAGTGAGCATTTCAGGAGAATGTGCACAAGTTTACTGTGAATACTGCCTCTTTTCATCATCAAAGTGCTTCAGCTTTCAAATAGAAGCTTGCTTTTTTCTGTCTTCTGCCCTTTTTCTGCTTCAGTCAGCATCCTTTGCTTGCTGAAGCATTGTTATACAGCAAAAACCCAGTGATTTTCCTTGCTTTGTAAATGAAAACTCTGTTCTGAACCTTCTTTGGAGAACATGACATATTCCTTCCACAGAAGTTATAATTTTTTTTCACATATTTTTTAATGCATTCTCACTCCCTGGGATAATTTTATCATTCTTGCAACTTTGGGACAATGAGTTTGTTTACGTTAGTAAATGCAAAGCTAGTTTCTCTCTTTAGCATCACCTTAATGTGTCCCAAATAAAAAGTAATTCAAATTTTTTACTTTTCTTCACTGATTTTTCATGATTCATTTAATAAACCTCTTGTTTTATTCCTGCATGAGTTTTTGGAGTTTCCTTCAGTGCCTTGTGCTCTCCCAGTTGGTATATCCAGGCTACTGTTTTGTCTTGCTGTTTCATCCCCTGTTTGCGTTCTCCAATTCAAACTGTTTGTTCTTTCCACATTCAACCTTTTTTCCCAAAATCCTGATTTGAGCTAATTCCTACTTACTGTAATTGTATTTTTATTACTATTGTTATTTAGCAATTTATTATTACTTATAATTGCCTGTAGGTGGCTCATTGAGAGGCAGACTATACCAAATCCACAGACTACTGTGTTTTTTCAGGTTTTTCTGAAAGAGATTATGCTGGCCACTCTTTGAATAACAAATTGGTTTTTTAGGACCTACTCAGTATGGTTATGTATATTCCAACCTCTTTCCCCTTTTCCCATTCTCATTCACTTTGTGCTATTTAATCTGCATTAAAAAGGAGATCTGTTGTATGTTCACCATCTTTAACTCCACTTCCATGATGGCATCTAAAAGATTTACTGCTGCCTTCCTAGCCTGTATACCAATGTGTTGTTTGCCTCTCTTTATAGGCCAGTTTTTGTCTCCTTACCTTAGGTTTATGTGGACAGAATATCCTGTATAAAGTGAGTTGTTTGCAGTCACACAATAAATCAGGGCAGAACACAAGAGAACCTCAGAGGTCTCCAGTTGTATTGTGGAGACATTCTCAAAAGTAATTTATAAGTCTGCTTTTGGGAGCAGAAGTCGCGTTCCCCTTGTGAGCATGAACTCTGGCAAGGTCAAACAAGTTAATAATCCAATGCACAACCCAGGAATTGGTGGCCCTAATGAATGAGGGGTTTGTTATGCAGCATTTGTGGGCTACAGGACACAGGGGAAGGGGGGAAGGATCTAGAGCAAGTACAAAATGCGTGCCCAAAGGAAAGACCTGTTTATCCAACATAAGGAACTCTCCTGCCATTCCATCACAGGGAAGATGTGTGTGAATTTTGGGTCAGAAAAAGGAAGTACAGTTCCTTTAAAACTGTATGACACAGTGTTATCTTCCAGGACAAATTTATCAGTGGCATGGAAGCCTGAGAGGCTGCACCTGCTCACACCAGAGGTGGGTTTGGGCTGTTCTCTCCCTTTGGTTTGTGTACCTCAGCCAGAAGTAGTTGGTGCCCTCCTCTGGTTTTGGCAAGATGTGTTGGAATCTGTCATTATAAAGAGCCTCTTATCTCAAGCTGTGTTATGTTTATTAGTGTCTAGTCAAAGGAGGAGAATGAGTGCAACATGATTCATCCCTCCCTCCTCTTTGAGCTGTCAAAGGATTCTAGACACAGGTTATAGACTGAGAGATAAACAGGAGATATATTAATTCAATGGAGGGAGGTGTGTGTGTGTCTGAGGGCAGGGCTTTGCTCAAAGTATCAAAGAAGCCACAAAAATAAAGCTTCTTGATGCAGTCTGACCACCTAAGAGGCAAGCAGGCCAGGCAGCTCATGTACCCACTCTTTGAAGTCATATAATTGCACCTGGTATTAGCATTATTTAAGTTGATGCTAACAGCAGTCTCCTATTCCTAGAGCTCACACTTTAAGTCCAATTAAATATGTTGAGACAAATCCCAAGGTTCTTATGCAGACAAGCTGCCATTAAACTTGTTGAGCCAGACTGCTGGTGAAAGTACAGAATAATTGCTGTTTGCAATGAGGGTCCTTTAGAAATTGACAGCTATAAAAATACAACAAAATTTGGCCCAGTGGGACCTTGAGGAGAAGATAAGTACGGAGCTGCTGGTTTTTCTCATTCTTAAAGGTGTTTTTAGTCCACCCAGGAGCCAATAAACAAATCCTATATTTTCTACCATTGTACCAGCGCAAGAATAGCTTCTTTTATGGGAGGTCTATGATTTTATTTGTATTCACACACTTTTGCATCTCTGTCCTTTATAAAACACAAACCATGTTTTACAGGATCATACTTTTGTCCACTATTTTGGTGAAGGTTTTTCCACTATTGTTTCATTACTCCATATTATGGTAAATATGAAAATAAGAAAAATCTCTACAGGAAAATGAGATGACAATGGGAAAAAGTCATATTCTTGAGGATATTTTAGGTTATGCTAGAAAAATAGAAGGCAGTGCTTCTGGTCTCAGCATTGACCTGACTAGTGATGAATTGTGTGATTAGGTTATTGATCAACCTTCTCCATATCTGTCTGATAAGCTTTCTGTTTAACCCTGCCTTTAGCTCTGCAAGACAAAGGCTGTGTTATCCCAGGTGCTTTGGCACTACTGATTCCTGATAGGTAAGAAGTGGAATTAAACAGGAT
This sequence comes from Melozone crissalis, assembly GCF_028551555.1. Lineage (NCBI taxonomy): Eukaryota > Metazoa > Chordata > Aves > Passeriformes > Passerellidae > Melozone > Melozone crissalis. Next base: position 16,381,827 of record NW_026535785.1, on the reverse strand, counting down.
TAATGATGAGAAAGAATCTGCTTCTGCTTGGCAGAAAAAGCAATAGAAGTTGTATTTCTTCCTGTTTTATGTTAAAAAACCTGGAATGTACATAGAGGAAACTGAGCACAGTAGGCTGTGGTTGCCCAGCTGCTCCAGTGTCCACAGGAGCTGGTCCTCTCTCACTTGTGCCTGCTCTGTCATTGCTCAGCTGGCAACAGAGTGTGAAAATAAATGGTTCATTGGTGTATTTCCAACCAAACTTCAGGTTTCTGTGGGCACCATTGCTTGAACTCTTTGAGTGGTTTTCCAGAAACAGAGAGCATCCATTTGTGCAGAGATAGGGCCAGGATGAACTTCTTGTTAAGCAGCAGTCTTATCATCACTTCCACAGGAATCAGTGGTTGCTATCTATGCTTAAAACATCAGTGTTTTTCTTGCTGTAGCAAAGCCTTCCCACTAAATCCAGTTCCCACACTTTGCCTAGCCCATTACAGACAAATGTCCTTGTGAAGGTCAGGAGTGGATGACCTGCCTGCACAGATGTGACCCCTTCATAACAGGATGTCTTTGATGTCGTGAGGATTTTTATTTTCAGCGCCACTATTTTCATGTGGGCCAAACCATCTCTGCTGCTGAGGGGCAGTGTATTCTCTTCTGCACAGCTGGGAACTGCTGGAAATCACAAATAGTTCTCTTTTTGGAGGCAGATTTTAATAACTAATAGAAGCTTCTAGTCACTAATTAACCTAAACTGGGGTTTATTTCTGTCTTTCCCCTTTTCTTCCTCTGCTTTAGAAATGTATCAGGAGGATACCAGGTTGGCAGATGGGGTGTGTAAAGGCTTTGGTTTACCCAAAACACAAAGACAGTCTGTGAAACTGCGGCTCAAGTCCAGCTCAAGCAGCTCACTCCTGGAGATCTGTACCTGACACAAGGCACAGGAGTGGGAAACACAGAGGTATCTTGGTTGTGCCCTGACCTGACACAATTCACTTAATTTGAGCAAATGCTGCCATCAAAACTCTTCTTAAAAGAGTGCTGTTTTCCCAGGCTTATTCTCTGCTCACCCTGTGCAGAAGCATGGCCCTGATCATGATGACAGCTCTGTGACACACTTGCACTCCCTTGGGAGTTGCTTCAAGTCACTGCAGGCTGCTCAGCTGAAACTGCTCTGGATGCTCACTGGGAGTTCTGTCAGCAGCTCCAGAAGCCCCTCCTGTGTTTTGGCTCCTCAGATTTTTGTTTGTCACAGTGTTGTGCTTAAGTCCACAAGACATTTGTGATAATCTTTTCTAATTTTCAGCTTCTTAGGGAGGGGTTTGTCTTCCTGATGTTCAGCAGGTTCTTTGCTCTTTGAAAGAGAGGATCACTGGGACTGCTGTCCAGTACTGCAACAGGAGGGAAGATTGGAGGTCTAAGACCTGTGCTTTGGAAATGTGCAGCACATGGGTCAAAATAAAAGCTGGAACTATGCTAAATAAAGGCATCCACTGTGGTGATGCCCATGATGTATCAGTCAGTTCCTCAAGGTCATTTTAAAGCTCTTTGCATCTGATTTGATTCTCTCCTGAGCATTAGCACTATTGTTGACTTACAGAGATAGAGCCTGCTAGGGAATTTTTAGAAAATATCTGCTTTCCAGGATCTCTGTGTGCCTCAATTTGTCCTGATCTCCCAGTGAGCTGGCAGGGGAGGGGTTAAAATTAATTATCTCTGCAATGAGAGCTGGCAGTGGACCTACAGTGAGTTTTAGCAGCTGAAACCCTGACTTGAAATTTTTTTTCCCCAAAAAACACTTATTTTGTCTTCGAAAGGCTCTGACTAGCCCTTAAGTGGTATCTGAATTGAATTTTAACAGATAATTCCATTGCAAACAAGTTTTTCTTCTGTCTTTTTGATCATGTCACTAGGAGCAGAAATGTTGGTTCTTTCTTGCCTTTTCTTATCCATTTTAATCCCAATTCTGTTGCTGCAGGTCTACCATAAATTACTGTATGCTAAAGGAATTTCCTATTGATTTGCTCTGACAGTGATTTGACCAGCTATGTGAATAGCTGATGGAAGCAGAACTTATCTTGGGTTCAGACAGTGGAGCACTGACTAAAGCTCTGAGGTAAACATTTGCAGAAGAAACCTGAAATTATAAAGCCTTGCAGCTCAGCACAATTTACAAACATGTATTAATTAAGCTTCAGTGCTGGCTCTGCTCTGTGTTTGATGAGAACAACATCCTGGCACACAATGGGTTGACATCAGTAACCTTTTATTGTTTATCGTGCTCGGAAGTCACCAAGAATGAGGGTGAAGAAATGTCAAATAATCAGGGCAGATGGGAGGGAATGAGTCTTGATGGTTGAAGCTTGGTACCGTGGGAACCATTATTGTCCAGAGTGATTTCTGGAACATGCAAGTTAATTTCTTTTTTTACAATGTTAGTTCATAAGCTGGGGAAATCTGCAAACAACTTCTACAGCCAGATGAAAACCCTTTTCCTGAATCTCATATGTGGCTGCCCAGCTAGTGACTGCCAAAAAATGGTAAAAGACCAAAGTTGGATGACAAAGATAATAGGTCCTGAAGTTATTCCTACTGCAAATAACAAGGCCCAGAACAAACCTGCTTAAGAGAAGAGGAAGCTGAGGCAATAAAGTGATATTTGCTTGCAGAGACAATGGGGTGTTGCCTTTTCACTCCCCTGGGCATTTGCATTTCAGGCTGCCCCACTCTGTACACAGCACACTTGGGGCTTTATTCTTTGAGGGCTGGATTCTGGCTGTTCACAGTGGGATCACTTGAATGCTTGTGCCTGCCTGCCTAATGTATGTTAATTGAAGGACTTTTGTGTCTCAACATCTTTACTAATATTAATGGAATGAGATTTTTAATGGACTTATACAAAATATGCTTGACCTAGCTTGAGCCCTCACTTTTGTTTTTATACTCTGCAGCACAGTGTGGCTTCTGACTAATTTCAGAACGTAATATTATATTCTGTGGCAGAGTACACAAACTAATGAAACATGGAGTACTCTTCAGACCTACATTTTCTTTGCCATGAGATATAGAATTTATATAACCCCAGATTGTAATCAGTTCTAAGTCATCAATTTAAAAAGAGGCTTTCTTTTTCTTTGTATGATTTTAAAAAGAGTTTTAAAATAATTCTTTCTTGACCACACCTGTCTTATCCTATGCACTCTTCTTTTTTTTTTTTAGGAAGAAGTTATCAAACTAGTAGGCCTTAAAATTAGGCTAGACTAAACCTCAAGAAATAGTTCAAATTAATATTGCTGTTAAAGTACAAGCTGGTCATGGTGAGGGCTACCTATAAATGCTGTAATGCAGCATCAGACAGGAAAGTTTGAACTTCTCTAATAAAGTAGCTACCCAGTGCCATTTCTTGTTAGCCCTTGACAGAAACCTATGTTACTTGTTTTGTTAGATGCAAATATAAATTAAATGTTAAAATAACAGTCTTGGACAGACACAGGACAGTCTAGGACAGAGATTATTTTTGTTTTGCAGCCTGCTGTGGATGATTATGGCATATACAAGAAAAATCCTTCTGTCACATTTTCACTTTTTTGTTACATTTTCTGATAAAGAATAATTCCTTTTAGGCTGCTCTACATTTCATTGTTTGCAATAAACATCTCTGCAAGCTCTGTGGAGACCAGTCTGCCACAACAGGAGCTCTGGGCTTGCTCTGTCAGCTGGTTCTCTCCATGCTGGAGGCCATATGGATATTTTTTCACACGACATCACATATTGGTGGTTGGATTGTTATCCTACCCCAAGCGGCAAAAGCTTGAGCAAAGGGGCAGGAAAAAAGAGTTTCCAAGCTGAGATAGCAGCGAGCTGCTGATGTCTGCTGATTCCTGCAGCCCTGTCCCTCTCATTGACAGGTGCTTGCTGGTTGATGGGCTTCATCTAAAGCTTCTTGTGGTAAGCAAAAAGTTTTCTGCTGACTGCTTTGGATCTGAACCTGGCCTTGGGAAGTGCCTTTTATTCCTTCCTACATCATCTTGGCCCTTGAGTCAGTAGGCACATCAGTTTTTTGGGATGCACTGCTGCATTTGCTGTTTGGTTTAGCAAGATATTTTGAAAAGGGGAGGCACCACTGGCTCATCAGGAAAGTGAAACGTGTCTGTTGTTCCTGGCAGACCCCGAAATGCTGGTTGGACTTGCTCCAGGGTGGTGCTGTGTAATCAGATTTCACTGAATCAGAAGTTAGATGGAGGCAAACAGCGTGCTGGAGGGCAAACCCCATCTGCAGGCTGAGCCTTGCTGCTCTCATGGGCTGCTCACACCAGAGCAGCCAGCAGTGAGACATGGCAGGAGCTCAGGCACTTTCCAGAGGGTCAGCTGCTGCTACTGCTGCTAGAAAGTGCACCCAGGTGCTGGGCATGCAGCTGCCAGATAGGTTTCAGTGCCCTGGTGCCAAGTGCTGTCATTCCACTCTGCTGCCAGAGCATCCCCACCATGAGGAGCAAAGGAAATGCAATGGGCACCAGAAAATGCAAAGCCACAAGGAAATGTAAAGAGGTTGTTTGGCCTAACCCAAATCCCATCCTGATCAAGTCAAGTCTGGTGATGGGAATAAAAGAGAATGGTGCCTTTTGAGGCCTGTTGTCCTTGTTAGACAGGAGATGGACTTGGCAGGTTTTGAGCTGTGAAATTGTGAGGGAGTATTATCAGATGTCATCACAGAACACCTGTAGGAGACAAGACCTCATTCATTTCCTGCTCATGGTAAGAAAGCTGAGTAATTGCAGAGAGGGAAGCATGTTACAGAAATGGTTAATTGATTCCTGTGTTTACCAGAGAGGGCTGAGTGGTCATTTGAGCTGCCTGAGGCACAGAGCCCTGCAGGTCTGGGTAATGGAGACCATGCCTAATGCCAGGGACAGAGCAGGGTGCAGGTGGTGCCATGGCTGTGAGCATCAGGAAAATGCTGTGGTGACAAAGGTTTGTGTTTTCCATCAGTGGGATAGATGAAATCCCAAGGAAAGGACAATTTGGGCCAGCAGCTGAATCAGAGAGGGCTGATATATCACCATATATTACCAGTTAAAGCTATGAAAAAAAATGTGCCAGACTGTGTTCTTGGCCTCTGAGTACTGCACTGATTCTGTTTACAGGTTCCCAGCTTTTGGATTATAGTGCTATCAGAAGTTTATTTTTGTTTTAATTTTCCAAGCATTTCTTGAAAATTAGCTTTCTGGTGCTCAGAACAGCACCACAACACTAAATTAGTTGCAAATAGCTCGAGGGCTGAGGGAATGGTATATTTTTTTGTTGTGGCTGTTCACATGATTTATTTAGTCATTTGAAAGACTACAGTTTGGGAAAGTCAGGAACCCACTCTAATGTGAGAAACAAAACAGAAGGAAATGTTATTCATACAGAATGAAGGTCTGTCTTCTGCAAGCTAGCATCTGTGCAAAGCCAAGGTCCTTCTGCCTCCACAGCCCTACTCCTGTGTTAGGATTAGCAGAAGATGGGGAGGATTTCCCATTGGCAATGTTCCCTGCCCACCATCAGCCTGCTCAGAATGGTGCCCATATGTTCCTAAATATCTCCATGGATATTCCACATCCTTTAATGACAGCTTAGCCTTTGGACCTAAACGACAATAAAGAGGAAGAAGAATTTATACTGATTCATTCTTTTCCATACCAATGCCCTGAACTGGTGCCTATTCTTTATTAAATCTTTATCTTGTAACAGTCAGTGCAATTCAGTGTCCACTGCATCTGAACCATGAATATATTTGTTTTTCTATAAAGGTGCACATGATAATGCTGTTTATGGCTGTAGTATTTTCTGCTGTTCAATAACTTGTTCAGTCATTATTATTATTATGATTTAAAGCAACACTGTTGTGCTTCTTGCAGGAAAGGAATTGCATTTTAAAGGGAAGGTTGTTGTAGTTTGCCTTTAATTTTTGTAGTAAATGGAGGGTATAGGTTTATTGCAAAAGTTTATAATGTGGAGGATGCATGTGAATGAGTTTCACTGATGACTTCCTTTATTATTTGTTAAAATATGTTAAGGAGTAAGTCACTGGAAATCTGTAAAATATTTTATAAAATTAATTTGCTCTTGAAAACAAAACCAATTTTATTTCAGATTGGTGAATCTTGTAAGAATTAGGATAAATAATCTGAAAAATTATGATCAGTGTCCTATTTTAGTCCTTTTGAGGGGCTCAGTGGAGGTGCATAAAGAGAAGCCCTGGAGAGGGGTGATCAAATGTGAAATCTTGGGCTGAAACTATTCTGACAGGATGGGGAGTGTGGCTCAAACCCTCTCTTACCTTGCCAGTGCTCTTGTGTGTGCTCCCTCTCCCCAGCAAGATGCCTGACTGATTCACAGCAACTGATGGGCAGTTTAAAATTACAAAGCTTTCGGTTTCCTTGTTCCTGACAGATAAAGAGGGTGGGCATTTCCTGATTGTATGGTATACACTCAAAATATTTAAGTTCCCCATGGTGCTATTTGTGCCTAATTTACTTCTCTAGCACATTAACACTGCTGGTTTTCTGCAGGGGGAGGAGTGTGTGGTGTAACATGCTGTGAAGAGAGGAAATGTTTCACAAGAGCTCCTTCTGGCTTTTCCTCTGTTTGCCTTACCACCTGGAAAGAAGAAAAGGTGGAGGGGCTGACTGATGATCCAGATGGATTGCAGGAGCAGTCAGGTCTGTGGTCAGATGTGTTAAGCCGGGCAAATCCTCACTGGGAAGTGGCAGGATTGCACTTCAGTTCCTAAAGCATAGGGAACTTCCAGCAGGGAAGTGTGCAGGCATGAGGAGGGCTGAGCTGCCATCAGCCGGTAACCCTGGGGCAGGTGTGCCCCTTCTGAGGCCACTGAGCAGCCAGATTGTTTTGGGGAGAAGTTGGGGATACACCACTGTGAGGGGTGGTGCTGCAGCAGAGCAGACTCCATCTGAGTGTAATAAATCAGGGGCTGTGCAGGTCACACGGAGCTTGAGAGAGACTTGGAGTGGGAGGACCACATTCATCACTCTTCATGTTCACTTTTCTAGTTCTTGCCTATGAAAATTATCTCCTGTTTATGGGAGTTGGGTGCTTTGATGTACTAATTATTCCACTCATGTGGTACCTCTCAGCAGAGCAAGCTCTCCTGATTCCTGTTAAGGGCTCGGATGCAGGAGCAGCTGGGCTGTGCAGCACCTCTGTCACTGCAGGCTGGGCTGTGCAGCACCTCTGTCACTGCTGTGCAGCACCTCTGTCACTGCAGGCTGGGCTGTGCAGCACCTCTGTCACTGCTGTGCTGCCAGGATGGAGCAGGGAGCCCTGCCAGGCCCTGGGAGCAGGAGCTGCATGCAGACTGGAGTGTCTGTGGCTCTCACACACTCCCTGATGTCCCAGAGCCTCTGTGACCCCAGCAGCACATTCCTCTTCTCGGAGCTTTTTTCTTAACCTGTGCTTAACCTGACCTTTGCTTAACCTGCTGTTCAGTAGATTCATTGCAGAAACAAGGTCAGGCTGCTTAGGAAATTTTGCCTCCTAAATCTTCTGCTGATATAATTTTTTCAACCATCCCTTTGTAACTCTGCAGCATTCTGAGCTGTCAACAAATATCTCCCTTGTCTTCACTGTATCTTTATTTCAGTCAGAAGGCCTGTGGTGTTTAACATAGTGGCAACATCTGTTCAATAGATATTTTGTTATCTTGGACCAATTTCATACAAAGACTATCACATAGAATACAAAGTTGCCTTCAGGCACTACCTTCCCTCTTGCCACTTGCATTTTCCCCTTTCCTGAGATCTCAGAGAATATCACAGGGCTACCTTGAGCTTTGATCCAGAGACTACTTTGAGAGCCTCATATGTAAGGTATTGTGCTGAAAACACTCTTCTGAACAGATGCTTTTGTGAAGAAATACTGTTCACTTGCATGGAAACCCTGGCAAATGGTGCTTTGCTGACATAACACATAATTGAATGGATTTCTTCAGTGGAAAGACACAACTTAATGCTCCCACGCTGTCTTTTTTCCCACTGTTTTCTTAACACTCATCTCTGCTAAACAGTTTTATAATTGAGATGCTTGTACTAAAGTCTGATGATGGCAAAATCAGCGTAACCTTTCATGAGCAGTTTAGTTCTGCAGACCTGTTCAGGGGCTCCAAGTCAAGCATGGGGCTGAATGCCTGGAAGTCATTGTTTAACACCCAAATGTTTAATACCCAAATGCTGCTTTGTACCTGTGTGTTGGGCTCTGACCTTGGCACAGACAGCAGGGCAGGAGGTGTAGATTGATGCATTGGGTTAAAAAATGGATTTACCTCACCTTACCACAACCTGGGCCAGTATTAAGTAGTATTTCTGTGACCATTTTAAGACAGTTGTGGCATTATGTTTTATTTTATACCAAACCAGGACCTTGTTGTGGTGGGTTTTGCATGTCACCAGAGTTATTTCTACTACAGAGATTTAGAAAATAATACCAAAAATTATTTTGCATCAAACTTTCATTAATAAAATTATTAAAAGCTGGAAATCTGGCTGGATTTGTCACAGACTAGCAAAGTTTTTCACTTACTCCAGCAGAGCAGTTATAGCACGTTCACCCTTGGGCATCATTTCCTTAAAATAGAAGCTGAGGCTAATTTGTGGGAGAGGAGTGAATGAGTGCACAGCTTTAAAGCTGGCCCAAGGTGGGTGTAGAATGGCTGAGCAGTGCAGATTGGTGGCATTTGGCAACAAGGAGGGGAACAGAGACTCTCTGGACTCAGGATACACCTGGCAGTGTAATATGGTGAAAGCAGGTTTTGTGACTGCAAGCAGGGCCTGCAAATATGAGGCTTTTCCATGCCATGGAATGTAGATGTATCTTATTACATTTATCTTAGTAAATAACTATTTAAATGCCCATGTAAAGTAAGCCCTGAATGCTGAGGGTGTTTATATGGTCATGGAAGTGGAGTTGCCATTGTGCAGGTTTTTAATGTTATGGGAAACTGAGAAAAGGATGAAGTCTTATTTCAAGGTGGTGGATTTCTGGGATGCTGCTGCCTTGTTGTTTGGGTTTAATTGTGTGAATTACATTCAGTGTGTTACTGTTGTACCTTTTTGTGGTGGCAAGAAGAGATGCAGACACACCCAGGCTGCTGTTCTGCTTCAGAGAGATTACTGCAGCAAAAGGGCAGGGAATGGCATTGATGGTGCCCTGCTCTGCCTCTCACAGCGGTGCCAGCCTGGTGCAGAGGGGTGCAGAGGCTGTGTGGTGTTCCATCCCCAGCTGGGTGTGACACCGTGACACCAAGTGCCAGCCTTTCTCTAAGGGCATGTGGCAGTAGGAAACCCCATGGCACAGGAATTCCCAGTGATGAGCACAGCTCCAGCCCTCCAGAGCTGGCTGTGCTGAGAGTTTCTGCCCTAGGGCTGGGGCCACCTGCCATGAGCCTGTCCAGGATGTGTCTGGGGACAGATCTGTGTTTGGGGACGGTGTCTGTGAGCAGGGCAGTGCCAGCTGGGAGCCCTGTGAGGTGGCACACCCCTGGTGTGCTCTGCCTCTCTGTACTCCTGGATCCCAGCCCTGGCTGGGGGTGGCATCCTGAAGGCTGGGGCTGCAGCTTAGAGTAGAGAGGGTGGAAGAACTTTACCAGAACAACCCAGCCAGGGTCAAATGTGAGCCCTCACGAGTCCCTCATGAGCATTTTCTACATTGATTACAGAATCCTGCCTATTAAACTGATAAATAAGGAACAGAGAAGCTGAAATGCTGAAGAGCAGGGAGTGTAATCCAGATAACCCAGGCGCCAGCCTGACATTCTCACTCTTGGGCCATCTTTGCTTCTTGTTTTCCATCCCTTAATGTCCTAAGCTCTTTTGTTCCACTGCCTTTCTCCTTCCCACGTAGATATTTCAACATATGGATACGTCTGTGTATGTGGAATATCAGCAAAGCTGATACTCTGCTCCCTACAGAGTTCCTTGTGACCACTCTCTCATGTAACTAATCCATAGCAATGTATACTCCAACAAGGAAAATTAAAAGGTTGGGAAGCACTGACCTAACTTCTTAGTAAGCAATACAGCTGGCAATCAAATGTAACCCGAGCTCCTCGTTATTGGAGCTGCCTGAGCTATTCATAGCAAAGCAAAATTGCTATGGGAATTGAGCTGGATTTATTTTGTTTGAATGCAAATTATCCCAGGTCAGACAGGCTCAGATCTTCTGCCCCCTCAAATTCATTTGCATCAGCTCTGGCAGGGCAGAGCTGGTGTCTGGAGGATCTGCACTGGGGAAATGTGGGTATGGGTAGGGAGCCACCAGATGTGGAGAGGATTTGCTTGGGGCTTTGATGCAGTTGGGTGTAACTCATTGCAGCCCAGAGTCCCACCCAGGGGAAGGTTCTGCCATCAGGTAGCTCCAAGTGGTGTCTCAGTGCTTGGGAAAGTGTCTTCTCTCTCTATTGTCTGCAACCTCAACATGTAAGGGAGAGGGAATATTAAGCCTTGCCTAATTCTCACTTACAATTTGAAATGTTCTGAAGGGTCCAACTGCCAAAGTCCCATCATCACAGGAAAAGCTGTTTTTTTACAAAAAAAAAAAAAACCAACCCCACTCAACTTTGATTCTAGTATACATGATTAGAAGGGATAAAAAAAGCTTTTAAAAACTCAGCTGAAAATGGTCCAAGAAATCAGAAAGAAAATAAAACACTAAAGCCCTTTGGCATTATTTTAAAAAATCTCGTAATTTATAGTTGTGTTTCCTACAAGGCCTGATTCATGACTTTTAAAGTTTGGAGTTGCCTGTCTGATAGGGAGGAATGTTGCTGATCAGAAACACTCAAGCAAGCATCTGTTAATGCTAAGTACCTATGGAAAAGGAATTTCCAAGTATTGATTTTAGTAATATATCATCAGTTGTTTGGGTTTTTTTCGGTTTTTGGGGTTTTTTTTTAAACTGTTCATTTTCTGTGTCACTCTGCCCTAATCTTATTCGTTTTGCCTTTATTACCACTCCAGGAGCAGCAGCTTCATTAAGAAGGCATGCACTTTCTCTAGAATATTGGTCCATCTGAACTCCAGCCCTGTAAAACTGATTAGCTGTACACAAAGAGGGAGGAGAATCTTGCCAGAACATTTTCATTTCACCTAATCCTTTGTGCAGCATAAATAATTCATAGCAAACCCACCTCAGGGTGAAATGCTGCCCTGTCTGAAGATCTGGGCATCTCAAAGGCACATTTCAGATGTTTAAGAGGGATGTAAATGGTGGTTTTGTTTTGTGCTGTTACAGAGAATGGCAGGACAGAGAGAGCTGCATTTCCTGTGCTTTTGGAGGTTTCTAAAGGTAATCCTGCTCTCACCTGGAGTGTTCTCTGAAGCTGTGCACCTAGTTACAGGGGATGTTAGCTCAGGGGACACACTGAGCTGCCCTCTCAAGTCAGTTTTTCTGTTATTCTTGAGGTGCCCTAAGTAACTAATCAACTGTCAGCACACGACAAATAGTGGGCTGCCTCTTTTTAGGGAGAGTGAAGCATAAATGCACTCATTAAATAATCCTGCTGTTTCCCGTTTGCTTTGTGATGGATTTCAGAACTGTCATAACTAATAAAAGCTCTATATTTTATCTTACAGTTGCAGGGATTTGCTTAAACAGGCCATACCCAAGTGCTTGTACAGCTACCAAGGCCAAATTTGAGCTGTTGGTTTTAGCTAATTGCCTTCCAAAACCTTTCCAGGGAGCCAGAGAGCCCCACTGATGGAATTGTAAATGAAGCGATCCTGACTTGACTTGGTAAACCTCTGGCACTTCACTTTAATGTTATTGGTGTATAGTTAGTGTGGTTATGCTGTAGTTCGAATTAGTATTTTTCTTCTATTCATTTGTCATGCCTGCTCCTGGGGTGGTTTCTTTTTGGTTTTTGGCTTTTTTTTTAAACCCAAAACATGAGAAATGAGTGAGCTCACGTACTGACAAGCAAGTATTTAATCTGTGGCAAAGCAATCAACTTTGTGTTAGTTCTAGAATATCTCATTACCCTGCAATAAATACCAATTTAATACATTTAAATACCAATGTGACTGGTTCAATTACCATAAGTGGAGGAACAAATAAGAATATTTCCTTATTTGCCATATGCTGACAGGGGGTTGCATAAAGACATTTGAAACAAGCTCAGTCAACTGCAGAAATACAAAGGCACTATTCAGAGATAACTCTGGCTTTGTTCATATAGGAATAATTAAAGACATGCATTTTTTTTACCTTGTTTTAATTGCTGACTGTTCTGCATAGCACTTCTTTTGAGCAACCAAACAGAGTAGTCTTTCATGGCTAACTCAGGCTGGCAATTTAAACCTTGTACTCTCCTCCTGTCAGATCGTCAGGTAATAAAATACTATATTGTTAAGAACCCTTAACATTTTACATTGGCAAGAAATCTATATGATGTTAGAAAGCAGAATAATTGAGTTATTTTTCTGAGTCAGATTCTAAAGGAAAATGCCATCTGCTGACAATTCTCAAGTCAGAAAAGGCAACCAATGATTCTAATGCTGCTTTCATGATAAAAAATATTTTACTGTGTATAAGGGCCATTAACTTAACCTAAACATTTGGTGTGGTACAGAGCCAGGTATTCCAGTCTGGTGAAAATCAGTAAAGGTCTGCTGAGGTTATTCTCATCAGCCAAGGACCCAGTCCCATAAAACATCACTTTGTACTTCCCTGACTCTGGGGCCAGCATCAGGAACTGCCCATTTACAGGCTTGATGCTTTTCTGGAGGATGGGTGAATTTTTTTGGCAAACATAAAAGCTAGGGAAAAGTTTAGTTAACTGAAATTCTCTCTTCCCTTCAGTGTGTTCACATGCCTTTGTGCTGCCTGGTTTGGGATAGGATCAAAAATGAACATGCTCTGAGTTTTACTCGTGGGATTTCTGACTTCAATAATACATGCGTATTATTGGAAACCTCATGAGAGTCCATTCTCACAAGTTTCCCAGAACATTTTCTTTCCCAAATTGGTATAAAAGCACTCTGGAAATGCTTGCACAGACAATGTTCAGCTCAATGGGAGCTCCTGGGTGCTTAACACTCTGTAAAAGTCTGTCATTAATTTAACAATCTGTGTATGGATTTAGGGTCCAGGCTTTTCACGTTTTGTTGGTGGATCAGGGATTGTGTCTCTGTCACGGTGTCTCAGAAGCTTGTTCCATTGACCCAGTGCTTCAGGAAGGTGGGTGCACTCTGTGAGTGCCCTTCTCAGGGGGACAGAAAGAGGCAGAAATGCCCCTCAGCCTCGTGGCTGCTGCTGTCCCCTCTGCAGCTCCCTCCCAGAAAAGGGGCTGTGGGTCAGAGTGGAGAGGGGAGGAACTCCCTTAATTGCCATGATTTACTGCCATTGGCTTGGCTGCTTGCTCCTGATGCTTCCCAAGGGTAAAAATATCTTTCACCTCAGCAACACTTTCTGCAATTCAGCCCCTTTCTCCTTTCCAGATATGCTGCTTGTCATTTTTTTTTCTACCTAATTTCACATCTTAATTTGCTCATTTTGATTATATTTTCCAGAGCATTGACATTGTGACCCTAACTTGAGAGGGGCTCAATAAGCCATCTCTCAAAAAGTCAGTGAGTGCTATCGGGTATCTGCAGTTCCAGGTCAGGCTGTACTATCCTGCTGGCTAGAATTCTTGGAAGTAGTTTTGCTTATGACTGTAGTAAAGTTATAGTCCCACATATTTTTCAGACTACCAACTTAACCCATCCCAAGAGGTGAGTCTACTTCATTACACGTTCCCTAAAGAAACAAGCATTTATTATTTAAAATGCTTACATGATGCAGGAGTTCTCTGAGCAGCCTCGTGATGGTATTGGTTGAACACCCTTGCTTTGGAGGAAAGAGGAATTCATAAGATTAATGTTGGCAAACTTAACAGGACTTTTTTCTTCCTGGGATTCTTTGGCATAAGTGAGAAAATGATACATTCACCACATTTTCAAGGCTTAACCCAGAACATTGAAAGGAAAGGTAGCTGGCACTTTCCTTGCTGTCTTGACAGGGTTTTGTCTCTGCTGGTGCACAGGGACTGCCACCTCCTCACGGGTTTCTCCCTGGGGACATTTGAAGTGTTTCTGAAATCCCTGCTGCCCTGAACTCGCTGTTATGAAATGCTCAGCACAACGTGGATGTTGTGCTGTGTCCAGCGTGGATGCTGTGCTGTGTCCAACGTGGATGTTGTGCTGTGTCCAGCGTGGATGCTGTGCTGTGTCCAACGTGGATGTTGTGCTGTGTCCAGCGTGGATGCTGTGCTGTGTCCAGCGTGGATGTTGTGCTGTGTCCAGCGTGGATGCTGTGCTGTGTCCAACGTGGATGCTGTGCTGTGTCCAGCGTGGATGCTGTGCTGTGTCCAACGTGGATGCTGTGCTGTGTCCAACGTGGATGTTGTGCTGTGTCCAACGTGGATGTTGTGCTGTGCTTCTCTCAAAGCCAGGCTCTGAGCAGACCCGTGGCTCCTGGGCTGCCTTGCTCTGGCAAGCGTGTGTTCCAGGCAGGAGCAGAGGGATAGTGGCAAACACCAGGGTGGTTTCTGTGCTTGGTGAGGGCATTGCCATGATGTGCTCATGAAAGCCAAGGGAATGGCCTCCCTCACCTCCCCTGCGTCTGGGGTGGAGTGTGAGCAGAGTATGGGACTTAAAGGGAGACCTCTCTCCCCTTCTAGCACATGCTGCTGTATGTTGGTGTTCAAAAATGGGCATCTGCCCCATTCCAGAGACCAGTCTTGGCCAAAAGGCAACTTCTGGCTGTTGTCAGGGAGCTCTAAGCTGTGTGAACATCTTTGTGTTCTCTGGGTCTCTGCCATACCCTCTTTGGGCTTGCAAGCTGCCCTTGGTTCCATGTGTGAGATGGTCTGGCAGGCAGAACCCCAGGTGGGACAGCTGAGAGAGGGCAGTGTCTTCTCCAGCAATGGAAAGCTCTGGTGACAGAGCTGGGCCTTTTGTGCTTCCTTTGTGGTGCCAAAGCACTGAAGAAAGGTAAGGTGATTTCATGAGTTTTCTCTCTGCAAATTGAATGAGAAAAGACTCCAGGATGCTGTAACATGAGATGGCCCCAACCACACTGTGATGTGCATATTAGATTTCTAGGAATCTTTGGCCTCAGATGGTTTTAAATAACCAGCAACCATAGTTCATAGGTCATCTGCTCTCCTTAGTCTTTGTTTTTCAGGGAAGTTCTTAGTTTACATTTTTATGTGTTTTAAGTAGATCTTAGACTGTACTTTATGTCTCTGTACTTCACGTTCTGTAATTCTTTTTGGGATGTGTTTGAATCAATGATTTGGGTTTTTTTAGGAGCTGGACAGTTGGGAAATAACAGAAGTCTTGGATCAATGTCCACTGAAGTCTGTGGAAAGCTTTATGCCAATTTCAGTTGGCCTTCCTTCAAGCCTTTTAAAACTTTTCATGAATATTTGGAACTATTTTAATGGGTGTGAAATGATATTTAACTCTTCCCTTTTAGTGATTTTTCATCTTGAGCACACTCACATCCACATAATGGTATAGATTTCATGGATTTCTTTGGCCATTGTTTTAGTTAAGAACACAGTGGGTTTTTTAACACCTTATTTTATGTATATGCTTCTAACACTGAATAAGGCATTCTGGCTATGAGCAGTATTCCTTAGGAAATATGTGCATGCTTTTTCATACCTCATTTAGTTGAGATACTCTTGTTCTTGTGCAAACTGTAATTTAACTTCACATCAGTCAGTATTGAGTAGTTACGTTTAGGAGAGACACTGAAGTTAAATTATTCATCTGTTTTAATTCTCAGTTTCATTTTGTTAGGCTTTTATCTCATTATTTGCATCTGGTTTCTGAAACTCCTCTAACTTTAAAATGCATAAAGCTGTTGCCATCAGTTTAATTAGCATGTAATCAAAGTGCCTTGTATGAAAACAGAGAACCCTCAGACACGAGGCCTTTCCAGTCTGGAGTGAGGACTTGTCAGCTCTCAGCTTTCTTAAATTATGGGAGAGAAGTAGGAGTTCTGCAAATTCTTCACTCACTGTCACTGCTCTGCTTTTTATGGAGGGTCTGTGTTTTCTGGAGATGCTGAAACCCCAAAGTGAATTAGGTTTACAGGCTGGTAAGCTGCCAAAGGCTCCACTCCCAGTTTAAGAACACAGGGGAGCAAATGGGAGCAGCCTCTGCTGCTGCCATGAGATGTGTTAGGGACAGATATGTTAGTGATTCTGAAAATTCTTCCTTGTTGATTGAAAATCAGTGGAAAATCTACCTGATTTTATATAGTTGAGATGATCTTTTTCAGTGGTTTTAACAAATTCTCCTTATTTTTCAATTTGTAGTCTATGTTCAATTAAAAAATCCGTGAAGCAGACACCATGTTGTCATTGCCCTTGTACAAATCTCATTTTGAAATTCTTCTTCCTTTTGAAACACACCAAGAAAACAGAACAAGTTCCTTACCTTGGTGATTACAGCCAGATACTGAGGAATTTCACAGAGGTGTATTGGATCTGAAAATTCCTTCAGCCCAGAACTAAGCAAACATTTCAAAACAAATAACGAGAGGAGGAGGAATGTTGCCTTTTTATCTCTTCTCAACTTTTCCACAAACAAACTGCAAGTTCCTCTGAATTATTGATTCAAAATTATTTGCTAACCACACAGGTCAACTTGTGTCTTTCCATTTTCTTTCCAATGGCATGGAATATCCCTTCCAGAAGAATAGCAAATATGTGTTGTGAGGGAAGAAGAAAACAGCAAATTCCAACTGAGCAATCTCTTGGGTGTTCCTTCCCACCATATTCTCACAATTATTGCTATTATTAGTGATAGCCACAGTGGGATACAGAGGGAATAGACAGGAGTCCCTGGCCTTTTTCATGCTGTGTTGTCTAGACTTACAAGAATGTTAGATTTTGTCATCCTGCTTCCTCTCATGTTGTTATAATTGCAGAGAATCTGAAATAAAAATGGAATTTTGACCTATCTGACCCTCTCCTCATTGTGTCCTAAACCCATCGAGGTTAATGTAAAGTCATCCTTGATTCAGGGAAAATCACATGTAATGCATAAAGCTAAAGCAGAAAACCCAATTCAAAAATTTCCGCGACAGTTTTGACAGTATTTGTTCTGAAGTCTTTGAGCTGGATGAATACATTGAATCTAACTCACAATTATGGAGATGCATTTTGTTTCATGCATTTGTAGAAAAAAAAATCCCAGCATACCCAGGAGTACACAGTAACCAAAATCTGGCCTTCAAAAACTGGAATTCCTTCTTGGTGTAAAGCTAGAAAAGATGAATCTGTGCCTCTGAATGAAGATGGAAAAGAGTGAAAAGATGAATCTCCTGCCTCTGTGCCGTGGCATTTCTCAGCTGGCATGTGTGCCAGCCAGCACAGTGGAGCCATTGGCCAACTTTGCTTCACCCAACACTACAATTTCAGAACCTGCAGGAAAAGTGCCTGGCAGCTGTTGTCCCTCTGCCCCCTTTGCAGTGCTCCAGAGGACTGCAGCTCTGTCTGAAGCCAGGTCAGCATTCTCTGCATTGCTTTGGAATTCCCGAAGTGATTGATTCAATGTGAATGCTTGAAGCCATCCCATGCCTGGAAAAAATGGCAAATGGTGTGTGATTGAATGAGTGTCCAGACTGCTCTGTGGCACTTCTCCTTTCTTCTTGACAACTTCACAACTTCATAAAACTGGATGTTATCAAAAAGAAGGTATCTTTCATTCACACAGCATTTTTCAACTTGGAGGATGAGTTTGATGTAAAACCCAAAGAAAAAATGTCTTATTGGAGATTTAAGGTCATTTCTGTTGGAAAAAAGTGACTACATTTGTGAGGCACTCAGTCAGCTATTGCCTCTGTAAAGGTGCAGCAAAATAGAAGCAGGGCCCAGAATTCAGTCACTTCTTCCCCCACAACCATGAATTCTCAATCCACCCTTATAATGTTAAATATAGAAATGATGTTTGGGGCTGAGACTTCATGTGCATCAGGGGCAGTTTCTTTCTACCCCCTTTTTTTTCCATATGGTTCGAATCATTTACAAAATGAATCCTACAGGAATAATTTCAGATGTGGAAGCCTTTAAAATGGGGAAATAAGAACCAGATTCACTACATTTCTCTTTTCCAGCTTGAAAAAAAAATAAATCTCTCAGCAGTGCCCAATTATCAGTGCATTGAAGATAAAGATTGCCTCTCAGAACCACTTGTAAATTGTGTGATGACACACATCATAAGGATTAAAATATTGGTCATCTTCCCTACAGGAAAGTATTTTGTCATGACCAAATGTGATCTGACATTTGAAATATGCCAACTTATTGCAGTGAGCAGGCGAGTTAAATTCCTGTCAATTATTTAAAACCTGTCTTTTATTGATGGAGGCAACTTTAACCTTCTTTTAGAATGTTAAGTAGATACAGGCTGAGATACATAATTATGAATTCATGTTGAAGAGAGGAGAATGGGAAAATTGTGTATCAGAATATAATTGGTGTGAGACTACTACTACTACTACTACTATTATTATTATTATTATTATTATTATTATTATTACTATTATTATTACTATTATTATTATTATTACATTTCAGAGTGCAATTAGACCCTCTCAGTTCACAGTGTGGAATCTCTTCTATTGCCAAAACTGAGATCACGGTGGGACATTGTTAGCTCTGTTATTGGGTCCCTGTGAAAGGTGCTTATTTTGGGGAGTACTGCAAAGCTGCCTTTGATTTGGATCAGCAGAAAATAATTTCTGTGAAAAGAGTGGAGTAGATGACTATAGTCTGTTGAGGACCTGTAGATCTTTGATAAATATTTCCACCTGGAACAGACTTAAAATCAGTTTCTGCATTGGTTTAGTTAATGGTTAAAGCTGTGAAGATTCATATGTAACTTTCAATTTTCACTTGCTTTTCACTGTGTTGAGTTTTCCTCTTGGGACACAGTTCTTAAAGCACAGAAAATTCCACAAATCCTTAAAAAATACAGTGCTTACGTTAGGCATCCAAGCTGCTCTCCTTGTCATACCCATGGCATTCAGGCCCTGGGAGGTTGCTCTGAAGAAGAACATCCATTTCAGAAGGGAAGAGGTGAAACATGTGACGTGTCTGCATTTTCAAAGATATTTTTGAGGAAGGAGGTTGGAATCATGGTCTTGGAGGACTCAAGATGTGGGGCAAGATGGTTTGCAATTGATATTTGTTTGTCTGCACATATTTTTCTGAAGCCTAAGAGATATGTAGTCCTCGTGGGATGTCAGTTTTGGCAGGAGGGTGTTGGCACATGGTAGAGCCTCACTGATCCAAACCAAAAATCTGTATCTAGTATTACGTATATAATGTAATAGAATTACCTGATGAAACTTCTTTTTGGTTTTTGACTTGGTAAAAAAGGGTGTTTATTACAACATGTTTTACAAAACCAAGAAATGAAATAAAATCATAACTGATTAATGAGCTGCATGGAAATACTTCCTCAGTGCCACCCACATTTCCCTGGCCCTGATCCTGGAAACACTTCATCACATGTGCAGTTTTATGCACAGATCCTATGTGAAAACTACAGTGTAGTTTTCCCATACTTGTGTCTTTCAGAGATCCAGGAAGGAAAACAATCAGATGCTTGCCTTTACTGATTAGCTTTCCCTTGTAGGAGGGTATACATTTTACATTGTGTTTAAATTATGATTAAATTGCAGGGAGTTGATTACTGAATGATGGTCCTTAGATGTTCAGATGCTTCAGGTTTGTGCTGCTGACCTCTTATGTCATTTTCTACTTGGAATGCCCTCAAGTCTGGGACTCCTGTTTGGTAATACCTTGTTGTGAAAAAGCTGTGAAGCTTAATTCAAATATTTTCTTCTATGATATGTGCACCTATGAGAAGTTGTGTTTTCCAAAAGTGCTTCCTTTTTATGTATATCCTGTACACAAACAAACCTGTGTTGTGAAGAATAAGTTAATATTGCACATTAAATTATCCATGCTATTGTGTGAAGGTGCTGTGCTGCACATTTGTCATGGTTTTAATCATGACACCATCCCACAATCTCTCCGGTTTGTGTTTTTCCAAATGGCAAACCTGGTCATCTCCAAAAGGAAACAATGCATATTTAAATGAGAAGAATATCCAGATCATAACTTGAATAATCTGTAACTTGAGTAGCTAAGCAGTGTCAAGGTGCACGTTGTGGTCAGCGTGGGCTCTGCAGGAGGGTCGGTGGCTGTGAGCTGCCAGCCTGCTCTGTAACGCGTGATGCCGTGTCTCTTTGCAGTCGGGATTGATACGCACGCAGCAGATGGAGTTTCTGATCTCCCCGTTACCTCAGCGCCTGGCCCGGGAGCACAACTACACGTCCCCCGCCGGGCACCACCCGCACGTGCTGTACAAGAGGACGGCAGAGGGGCAGGTGCACGGGCCCCCAGCCCGGCCCCATCCCAAATCCATCCCCCGGGGCCGGCGCAGGACGCGCGCCCACCCTGCGCGCCCCAGCGCGTACCACCACGGACGGTTCCAAAAGCAGCATTTTTGTGGACGTCGCAAGAAATGTATGTAAGGAAACTTTCTCTCCTTTCTTGAGGTAGTGGCTGTTTCAGGCTGGGTCCTGTGGTGGTCCCAAGGGGTGCTTCATATCTCTTCACATCCTTTTGGGATGGAGGAGTAATAACTTTAAGTTATATATTTCTAACATGAAACGCATATGAGGAACTTGAGTTTTGCTCTAAGTTCATAGAACCACCTCTTTTATTAAGCCATCAGAATCACTGTTTAGTTTTTGTGTGCTTTGCCTAGATTGAAAGATCCCAGTGGTGATTTTTCCTTGCATTGACATACTTTTCAGTAAGCAATTCTGCACAGTGATGGATGCCAAGTCCCTGAACTTCTCTCTGTTAGACTGGGGATAAAAAATTAATTAGGCTTGAAGATGGAGAAAAAAGCTTCAAAATCATTAATTTCTGAGAGGATAGAGAAAAAGTATTTCAAAACTCACCATTTGATAATGAAATTTTCAGCAACTGAGGTCTTCAAAAAGAACCACCCATGTAAATTGTTTAAATAAGATTTTGGAGCCATGTCTTAAAAAATATATTGAAATATATTATCCTGCCAAGATCCATTCTGAGTCCGTCATTAGGCCCTCAAATTGCAGAACATTTTAGAGCCCCCTTGGACCTTATATCTGTACTTTTAGCATTCAGTTGAGTCTTTTTGAAAGCTGATCAGCTTCTGAGCTGAGTTTCTTAATGAGGGTTTCCAGGACTGCAAACAGTACTGAAAACAGTGCCTGAGTCCGCTTGTATTCTTCCAACTTCCTACAGAAGTTCTGAGAAAATGAGCAGCTTCCTTTTCCAAAGGTGTGTAAGGAAGAAGGAGAAAATAAATAGAAGGGAAGGAATGAGAAAGTAGTTAGTGGGAAGGTGGCTGGCTGAGACTGAGGGCTGAAAACAAATGGCTTGTTAAAATTTCAGAGATCCTCCCCCCAGGCTTAAAAGCCAAACCCTCACTGCCAAATGCACAAGGCTGTGATTCAACCTGTAAACATTTGCCTTCCACTGCAATCCCAAACTGCCTCATTACATCCTCCCTTTCCCTCCTGTCTGGTTTTCCTGCTGCAGAGCAGGGCTGATGGTGCTCTACACTGGCCTATTTTATTTGGATTGTCCACTGTGAGTGTGTGCTTTGTTTACTGCTCCTCCTGTGACTGCTTGTCCAAAATGAGAATTATCTATGTCCTCTTGAGCTTTTACACAGTGCTTATCCCCATAATAGAGGAGAGCATTTTGAACACTGTATTTGTATGACCTCCTGGGATGTGAGAAGATATTATTGTTATTCTTGTCTTATAAATGGGTCACAGACACAGGAGAGGTCAGAAGTAACCAGCGATTCTGGGAACCTAATTGAGAAACTGAATTTTCCTTAAAATACTTTGTGCTTTTGTAAGTCTACATGTATATCTATTTATTCAATAATTTCACTTACAGCTATGAGCTCTTAGCTGCATATTCAAGCAGGTTTCATGTTAAATGAAGAATATGCAGTTAGCATCCAACTGTGATGAATTTAGTAAAAGTGATTTACTCATTATTGTTTAGGAACTTGATGTCAGACACACTCTTAGGATCTGATTCAGCAAGATGGCATTTAAGTACCTTACCCACAAAAATCTTTCTTTTCACACCCTGTGGTCTTTCAGTTTGTGCTGTTCATACCTGTAACCTTTTTAGAGTAAGGAAGGAGTTCTAAAAAATAACAACTTATTTCCAGACCCAGTCATGGTTAATTTATAGAACAAATCAATCTCATGTTCACTGAATGAAATAAAAATAAAATCACATGCCATTGTTTAATTGAGTAGAGGAAAACATAGGATGCAGAAGAAATTACCCTAGTAAAGGAAGCCCTTTTTCTATGAGTATTTGGTACCTTTTTCTCCTTGCCTTATTTTTTTTCCCTCTTTTTAAGTTTTTACCTTTTTTTCCTGGTCTTATTCTGAGATCTGGAGTCATATAAATTTGAAATTTTCAGCGAAATCCAATCTGGTCACCTGGAATAAAGTTTCAGCTCCAATGAACAAAGGGATGGAGAATTCAGGCTGACAAAAGGGGATCCTCTGCTATTAACCCTGCCTAGTCAGGGTTAATTTATCCCAGCCTAAGAATGAAATCAAACTTGCTGAGCAGTAAGAGGAAAGAGCACATTGCCACTTGGGTGTCATAAAAATAACTTGTCCCATCAACTTGTACATATCATCTTTTAAAATTTCATGTGCAGAGACTTTGTAAGCACTAGAAAAGCCAGTTAATCATCTTCCAAGCTCTTTGTCACAACCTAAATTCTTTTAGATCATGAGAGTTAACTGGAATATAGTTAGTAAAACTTGCATGAAACTGCTGCTGCTGCTTAGGTTTTCTGAGTAGCAGTGAGGGTAAATTCAAGAGCAAGGCTTCTCTGCTTATGGATATATTCAAGAGCAAAACGTCTCTGCTCATGGATATGTGTGTCCAAAGCACTGGGGCTGTATTGCCTTGAAAACAGTCCCTGGGCACTGATGTGCCTTGAGCTGAGCCCTTCCCTCCTGGGTGAGGCCTGTCCTTGTGTCTTGATGTGCTTCCAGAATAGACAAGTTCTTTGATCTTGTAAAGGATGGTTGTGTATAATGAGTGATACACTTGAAAATCACCATAACCTGGTCCTTTGTATGTTGAATGCACATCAGAATGCTGAGTTCTTGAAAGCAGACCACTGTTGTGCATTCTGTGGTGTTCTTGATTCCCCAGCTTGGCAGGGTAGAAAGTAGGGTCTGCTTTAGCTCCCTGGAATAAATTTCTGATGAGGAACATGCAGGGTTTTTTCAATACCTGAGGCTCCCTCATTTGTCTTGTTATATCCTGTGTCAAAAAAACCCCAAAACATTATTATCCAAAGAGTTTGTTAAAGTGGCCTTTGAGTTAATTCTTGATGCAAAGGCAGTGTAGGTTGATGCAGAAGAGCCTGTGGATGGATAGCAGGAACACTGTAGGATGTGGGAGATGGATTTCTCTTCTCAATTTCTGGTTCCCTGAAGAACTAGAGCAGAAACCACTCTCCAGCTGTGCCACTGCCCGTGCTGCACCAGCACAAAGGACGAAAATGCTCCCTAGAGCTGGGATGTGCACTGCCTGTTGTCAAGCCATCCTTGGTGCTGCCTGACTCTATAAATACATTCCCAGCAGGAATAATCTGCTGGCAGTTTGTCATGGAAAGCCAGTGTCAGTCCCAATATTAGGCTGGCAGGAATTTTCTTGTGGTGTGCATCTGATTTCTGTACTGCCCATGGAGATCTGTTGTGGAAAGGACTTTTTTGCCAACCGCTATGTAAGTAGCACATGCCAAACACCTCAGGAAGTTATCAAAAGGACAGGAAAAATGCAGATACTCTGTTAAAAATTCTGTTGTATTTTTTTGCACAGATGCTACCATTTTATTAGATTAATTCCTTATTTTAAACTGCTTTTTGAATACGAATGTGGTTCTCCCATTTCCTTCTCTCCCTGTAGCAGTCCTTCCCTCAGGAATGAATCAGGTCTTTTTTAATAAATATGGAAGAACTCAGCCAGAAGTATTAAATCACATGCTATAAAAATAATCTAAGGCTTTAAACCTGTGATACTTCATTTTCTGATGAAACTGTTCATGGGTGATCTGAACTCTTTCCAAAACAGATTTATTTCCTTTTAGATGCACCCAAGCCACCCACAGAAGAGACCTACATTCGCTCAGATGAGTACGGGACTTCTGCGAGGTTCAAAAGATCATCTGCTAAAATTCAGAAAAATGGGAGTCTGAATGTCGAAACCCTTGTTGTGGCAGATAAAAAAATGTTGGAGAAACATGGCAAGGAAAATGTAACAACATATATCCTAACAGTCATGAACATGGTAAGGTGGGGTGTCACCAAGGTGTCTTTTCTCTGGGGAATATTGGTGTGTCAGAGCGGGATCTTTCATTAGACAAATACTGATAACAAAAAGAGCAGAGACACCTCATGCAAGCTTTTCTTCAAGCCTCATCTAATTTAGTACTATTACCAAAAAGCCTTTAAATACATGTCTTTAGAACATCACAGCTCTGACAACAGTACTGAAGAGTAAAGAAAAATAGTTAGAAGGTATTTAAAATGTTAAATTTTAAAATACTTCTTCTGTACTATAAAAAAAGGCAGATACTCTGAAATTGACACTTTCATTTAATATCATGAAGCTTTATCTGTTTCATCTCACATCTCCTAGAAACACTTATTTGAGAAAGCACAAATATATTTCTATAAAATTGATATCATTTGACTAGAAATACGTTTTCCTGCATGGCCTTACTCTTTACCTTTGTACTGCAAAACTTGAGCTTGGACTTTGGCCTTAATTGCACTTGATCCAGGAGAGCAAGGACAGATCAAAGCCCATTGAAGTCAATAGAAGGTTTTTAACTAAGTATAGTTTGGGACATAATTGCTTCTGGTTTGAGCTCTTTTGGGTTAATCCTACAAGGTATCTAACTCCATAAGTTAGAACTGAAAATTGAAGTCCAAGGTAATAACTCAGTACATATGTTTAATCTATTAAAAAAGGATTATGCATGTAGGTGATATTTCCTCTCCCATAATCATTGCAGGTCTCTAGTCTGTTTAAGGATGGAACAATTGGAAGTGATATAAACATTATTGTTGTGAGCCTGCTTCTTTTGGAACACGAGCCTGTAAGTTGTGTCAGAATTTTTGTCTGAGCTACTTCATTTGCTGCTGTTCATTGGGAGCACTGGGGGCTCCCACGTTGTGTGCAGGGAGGTTTCTTAAGGCATAGAGTGTGAGAACAAGATTAAAACTGCCAAAATCTCCAAAATGACACTTTCTGCTTTTCACTGCTTCTTGGGTTTTGATTCTAAATTCTTCATTTCATATAAATATTCTTTAGAAACATTGAAAAGCTTCCAGTAAGATAAAACCTAACATTTTTGAGTGTTTCCTTGAAGAGAAATGGCTGGAATGAGAAATCTATTTAATGAGTATTTAAATAAATGGAATAATTTTGAACTGGGCTTTCCAAGGTGCGGTGATCAGAAGTGGCAAGGAGTCAGAAGTCCCAAACTGAAGAAAACATGTAACAAAAGTTGGGAGCAGAGCCAATTCTTGTGTCAAGGGTGCTGAGACAAAAAAAGACAAAAATCACTTTTGCTGAAGTGAAACTTGTGAAGGGTTGAGCTGCTTGGATAATACTCTTCTTCCCCAGCAATTACAATACATTATAATCACAATATTGAATATGGCTTGGTGTTCAGCATTCTCAGAAATCAAATATATTTGTACACTAATTCCAGCCACCAGCTTTGGAAATATCTATGTTTCTGGGGAGAGGCCCAGTTTTGTTTTACAGTTGTAAGAAATTCCCTCATCAGCTGACTCAGCCATCACAGACAGTTAACATGGGAATACATAAGCTGATGTGGAACAAATATGAAATATTAGCTCCCCTCTCCCTAAGCAGCTGTTACTCTTTCAATCTCCTTTCTCACACACTGGAAACACCTTGTCTGTGTGTCTGTGTGTCCATCCCTCCCTGCAGGGCGGGCTGCTGATCAACCACCACGCTGACCAGTCCCTGAACAGCTTCTGCCAGTGGCAGTCTGCCCTGGTTGGGAAGAACGGGAAGCGCCACGATCACGCCATCCTCCTGACGGGCTTTGACATCTGCTCCTGGAAGAACGAGCCCTGTGACACTCTAGGTGTGACACCAAATCACGGGTGGGACACCTGGGGCTGCCCACAGCACGAGCTGAGAGCTGGTTTCAAATATAAATGTGCCCTGTGGCACTTTAGGTGTGACTCCAAAACACGGGTGGGAGACCTGGGGCTGCCCACAGCAGGAGCTGAGCTGGCTCCAAATAGAGAGTCCATTTTTGCACATTATGTGCCTTGTTGTTGGTCTTCTTGAAGAGGACAGGACAGTATTATTTCTGGATTGTCACCTCTTCAAGGAATATTTTTTATTTTGAGAATATTTCTCAATTTTTGTTTCTCTATTATTATTATTTATTATTATTTATTTCTCTGTTTATTATTATTTCTCTATTTATTATTATTTATTTCTCTACTTTTATTTCTCTATTTATATTTCTCTATTTTTATTTTCTTTCTGTGACTGCTTGCAGGTTTTTTTTTTTGCATGGGATTCCTCCCTAATTGAAGAGCAGTAAAGGCATGGTGGGGTGGGTTGGGGGGAGAATAATTTTTACAAATAAAGTGTAGTTGGAGAGGTTAGATTTGATTTATACTTTTTATATAGGAGTTCCTTAATTGTCAAATAAAAGTCTGCTGTAATTCCTCCATGATAAACCTGATGGAGTAGACAAGTGTCTCTATGTGCCAAAATAAACTGGCTTATTAGGACCAGTGCAGATGATATGTGAATTTGGAATTCTGTAGAGGAACAAGCTATTTTATTGCTTCCTTCCTTCCATTCCTCCAGGATTTGCACCCATCAGTGGCATGTGCAGCAAATACCGCAGCTGCACCATTAATGAGGACACAGGCCTTGGACTGGCTTTTACAATCGCTCATGAATCTGGACATAAGTAAGTTTCTTCTTCTGTAAACAAATATGTAAGTGAATTGAAACATTGCCTATTTAATATAAATCAGTTAAATATAGATCATTTGGATTGGCACATTCTAAATATAAATCATTTGGAAGCCCAAGGAGTGATAGTGAACAGGGTTCCATCCAGCTGGGGGCTGATCACCACTGGTGTTCTGCTGGGCTCAGAGCAAGCCAGGCCTCTTTAATACCTTTGAGATTCCCACACTGCTTCCATGTTCTGATAGGCAAATCCATTCTGGTATCCCTGTGGTTGCTCCAAAAAGAGAGGAGTTGCTGCAGGTTACTGCAGCTTCACTGGAGAGGGGTGATCTCTCTGAGTCTCTTGGAGGTCTCCTTTTCCCAGAAAATCCAGTTTTTCATAAAGAACTTTGAACCTGTCCTTTGTTCTCTCTACCTGTTTAATGAGTGATTTGCGTAAAACCCACCTTTGTATGGTTTCTGCCTTTCTGTATTTATGTCCATTGGATTTCCATTTGTTTTCTACTGTAGAAAGACTGTAGTTTTCTTAGAACATGGTGTCTCTCATACAAAACCAGTAATAATCTTTTGTGGAGCTTCAGCTATTCTTCAGGTTGTTGAATTAAATCTAAACAAGGGGATCAGATTTTGTTCTGCTGTTTTTTTCTCCCAATAATTTTGAATTACCTTTCCACAACTTTGTGCATGGTTTTGACTTCCAGTTTAGCACAGTTCAAGCTGGAGCCTGTCTCCCCACTGGCAGTAGAGAAGCAGAGTTTCTCTGTGTGGGACAAACCTAACATCAAGGCTTAGTTAAAAGGTCTTTATTTTTCAGCAACATAAATGCACAGAAAACCTTTGGAAAGCAGTGGTGCTGCATTCTGCGGATTGGTCAAGGCATGAAGCCTTCCCATTCTGCCTGGCTGCTTCAGCACTATTTAGTTTTCATTGCACTGATGTGCTCTGCAGTGCACACTATGACCTAATGTCTACATGAGTGACCCTTTCACAGGTTTCTGTGCATCTGAAGGGAAGCAAGGAATTAAAGAGTAATCCAGCTGCCACTGAGGCCTGTGGGAATTGTGCCAAAGCATTCAAAGAACCAGATATGCAATGTGAATATTGTGTGATCCTCCTGTCAAGCTAATGCAGTTTCACTGACCTCAGTACATTTTTAATGCCCTTCCATCAGTATTAGGAGAGAATCAGGCCCATAGCTTATTTTTCAAGAATGATCCCATTTAGTCTCTTGATGTTCTCTTCCCTTTTTATTTTTTCTTATTTGCTTTGGGAGAGTCAAATTGGAATTTTTTTTTTCCTTTTTCACCACCGCCTTTGATTCACATATTATTCCATCTTTCCTTGTTGTACTTCCATGCTCCTAATAAAATGCTTCTTATCTCTTGGGAAAAGCCTGTGCCAGACACAAAATGTCTTTATGATCATTTGTCATGTTCATGGTCCTGAGACTACCTGAAATGTGATGTGAGACAACAGAAGTTGGTTTCTGTGATACAGAGATCCTTGGAAGGAAAAAACCTGAACTGTGACAGCTTTGGGGGTGCTGAGGTGCACTGTGACTGTATTAACCAAAGATTTCACAGGGGGGAATATCACACTCTGTGATCCACTGAAAGATTCAGTGGTTAAACATTTTTCTGTTTTGTCAGACATTTTAATGATTTTCTAAAGTTTGTGTTTTTACCTGAAACCTTAACGGCTCCTCTGGGTGTTCAGAGCCCATTGTGTCAGTGGGATATAAACTGGGGATTCTCTGGCTGCAGAGCAGGGGAGCACAGTGTTTTATGAAGGGCTCTAAAACACTGGCTCAATTGGTACTTTTTTTGTCCATTTATAGGAAGAGCCATATATTTTAGGAAGTTTGGAGCCTCAGCTGGTGGCAACACATGCAGTAACTCTGATGAGCCTGTAATGATTTATAGCAGGAGAGGCTTGAGTCCAGTAAATGAGATATTCCCTGCACATGCACAGAGATTACATTTATAAAGTCGCCAGTGTTCTACAATATTGAAGTAACAGATGATGAAATTTCTATCCCAAACACATTGAAATTCACAGATGTCCCATACAGTCAGTAAAATCAGAACAGGGAAAGGAAAACCTCTAAAAATTATCTTTATTACATCAATAAAATCCCTATAATTTGTAATTATAATGTGATTTTTTTATTATTGCTTATTATTTTTTATATCATCCTAACCTCTCCTAGTGAAAGCAGGGCTTCCTGATGCTCAGACTGAGCAAAACACCCCATAAGAGGCAGTTTTCCTAGTAAGAGGCACTATTCCCATTAAACAGTTCCAGTCTAGACAAAATGACACTGTATAACAAAGGTGAGGAAACCAATGTGATTTGCCTGAGATAATATAGCAAGTTAGTGGCTAAAATTAGAAATAATAATATTTTTGTATTCATACTTCTGTATTCTATTCATTCACACCCATTTCCTTTGCTACAGCTGGAGCTCTGTAGCTCTTCCCCCTGCTCAGGAAGGCAGTTTTGGTGTGTAAAGCACATTCCTGTGGGTGGTGTTTCCCTGGATTGTGATCTCCACAGCGTTCATGTCAGCAGGCATTGTCCCTGCAGAGACAGAGTCACTCTGCTGTGCAGGTTTTAAGCTGACATATCCCTAGGAAAGGACAAGTGTGGCTGAACGCAGGATCTGTGGTGTCCATCCACCCCACCATGGAACTGCTCTGCTTTGGGAAATGGCTAAACTGGGAAACCCTGGCATAGGCTGCAGCTCCTCTGTGCACTGTCCTGTCACTGCCTCCCTGTGCAGCACCAGTGTGGCTCTTCCTGGGAGCCTGACCATCCTTTCCCATCAGTGTGTGATGACAAAAATTCCTGCTAATTAAAACTTATACCAATGCTAATTTGAATGGTGCATAAGTTTTCATCTCTTTGGAATGAACCGGATGAACTCCATCTTCCCTGTGGAGTTCAAGCATAAAGCTGTTACCCAGAAAGTGTTTCTTTACCCCCAAATTTTGTCTTGCTTCTGTTTAATCTAGAATTTCTCTCTCCCACCTGGTTCTCTTTCCAGCTTTGGGATGATTCATGATGGAGAAGGAAATGCTTGTAGAAAAGCTGAGGGAAATATTATGTCTCCCACACTCACTGGAAACAATGGAGTGTTTTCTTGGTCTGTGTGCAGCAGGCAGTATCTCAACAAATTTCTCAGGTAGGTCAGATGTAAATCTGGGCCAGTGCCAGGGAAGTGCAGCTTTAGAAACTGGGCTTGAATTCTTGAACAGCATAAAAATTACTGAAGTGTGAAATTCTCCTGCTTTAAAATGTGTTCAAACCCTTGCAGTGTGTGAGCCCACAGGCTCGGGCTGCTGCAGCAGTGAGGTGGTGTGGCCTGGAAGGGCTTTTTTGTCCTGCCTTGTTTCAAAAGCAGGAGCTTCACCCTCCAGGAATACCCTGCAGTAATGACTGGCATGTCATTCTTTCCCAGGCATTCCTGTCAGCAGCTGGGTTTATTAGAGAATGAGTAAGAAGCATACACAAAAGAGGGCAGACTCAGTGGTACCAAAGTCATTACAAAATGTAAATTAACATCAGTGGCCTTTCTCACTGGAGTTTCTCTCCTGATCTAGCTCATGTCATGAGTAAAGGCCATTTTACATTTTTCACATCCTGTTTCTGGGAGAAACAAAAAAGGAGAAATGGAAGGTTGTCAGTTTTTTTTCCCAGTGTGTTGTCATTACTCAGTGATGCCTTTAGAGGAACTGTTCTTCAATCACTGTTTAATTCATGATTACATTAATCTTTCCGTATTTTATTTTGTTATTCATGGGTAGACTATATAGAAATACTAGAAAATGTATAGGAGGTATTTTGAGCAAGAGCAACACAGGCATTTTAGATGTTAATTCCTCAGAGTGAGAAGCAAGCACGTCGGTAGTTATGTGGACCTGGTCCTTGAATTTCCAGTCAATATCTTTGAGTTGTAGCCAGAAAAGGGAAGGGAGTTCTGGGGCTTTTTTCATGCTGCAGTGATGGAATATATTTTTTGTATAGAAGTAAATTGCAAGCTTAAAAGCCCTCCATGCTGCCATATGGTCCCAGAGACTGACACTTGGAGGCAAATCCAGCATGGAGTGACCTTCTGTGCACAGGGGCTGCCAGGCAGAGAGGAAGGGGAGAAGGTGGAGCTGGGAGCTGTGCTCTGCCCAAACCAAAGCACACACCCTGCTGCAGCCTCCTGGAGCTCCACACAGGGCAAATGCTGCAATGGAACACTGTGCCTGCTGCTTCTGCTGGCTCCTCATTTGGGGAATCCACTGATGGGAAAGAAGCAGATAACTTGCTCTTGGTTATCCAGGAATACAGGGAGGCAAGGAATTTGGCATCATTCTTCCTTGTTGTCACAACAGTCCCAAAGCCTGGAAATTGCTGCTTCCTTAAAACTTTGCAGGTCAGGCTACCAACAAGATGTCAAGAACTTTTGGCTCCTGCACATAGATATTCTTGTTTCAGAGCATACCTCTAAAACTAGTTAAAGGCACTGTATACCATATTATGTATTTGTGCTGGTCTGTAGCAAATTAAAATATTTTGATGTCAAGATCATAGTCATGATTAATTTACCTTCTCATTATAGTACAGCTCAAGCTGCCTGCCTGATTGATGAACCTAAGCAAACAGGACAGTATAAATACCCTGACAAACTGCCAGGGCAGATCTATGATGCTGATACCCAGTGCAAATGGCAATTTGGAATGAAAGCAAAACTGTGCAACCTCAGCTTTGTAAAGGTACCTATCCATGCACTTTTGGGAATTTACAATGGCATGAGAGAACTGCAGTACACTGAAAAAAGTACAAGTACAGGGCTCTTCTGAGGCCTGAGCTATTTCTCTGCCTTATCTGGCTTGGCAATTTGCTTTGAAGGTACTTTGAAGGTACTGGCCTCTTTTGAGGAATATCCCAGCCCCAGGGGAGTTTCAGAAGGAAATGTGTTCCTTCCAGGAGTCATAAGGGGGGCACTTGAATCCACACGAGCCATGAACCCTTGCCTGCTGTGCTAAGGGAAATTAGCAGGCAGTGGAGTTTTGATCAAAGCTTGTGTGGGGTAAGAAGGACTCAGTTTCTTGTGTTTTGCTTTGATGACAGCAAAAAGTCTGGGAGAGATCTATGGGGTTATTTTAGAGCAATGAAATGTAACTTATACTCTTGACTTCATGATGAATGATTAATTTAGATTAACCTATTGTTTTAATGACTGTTACACTCCTTACTGGTCTCTTCAGAGAGGGCATTTTTAAAAATAAGCTGGAGTGAACACTCTGAAAAAAGATATGGTAATTTCTTTTACTCCTGTTATTTTCCTGAAATATTTTGATTTATTATATACTAACTACATTATTCAAGGGCTGGCAGCTGTGTTTCTTCCACAGCTAATAGACAAGGAAGAGGGAGTGAACAGCACTGTGCACAGACTGCCTTTCCAGATATCTTCTGTGGTTTAGAAAAATCTTGTCTCTTCACAGTGTTATAGTCCCTGCAGACACGATGAAATTTTAGCCATGAACATTTTAACACTGTTTGTATTCTATTATAATCTCACACTCAATATAATTTTAAGAAATATATAGTGAAATGGTGCATAAACAAGAAGGCACATCTGTGCTAGGAAACTTTAACCCAGGCTTTTCCAAATTCAGAAAAGTTTATTTATATGTCTTTTAAGGTAGCAAAAGCATGTTTCATTGGGTACTCTTTTTAAATACCAGGAAATAATGGAAATTATGAGCACTATAGTGAGTACTGTTCCCTTTCCAGGATATCTGCAAATCCCTTTGGTGTCACAAAGTGGGTCACAGGTGTGAGACAAAGTTCATGCCCGCAGCAGAAGGAACAGCTTGTGGTATAAGTATGGTAAGTTGTTTTATAAATAAAATATTGTCATCCTAACTTGAGTTCAGACTGTGTTTGGTCAAATACAAGGTCCCATCAAAAACAGTTTTAGCTAGATCACTCCAGATTTGCCATCCTAGGCTTTGTAAATGATTCCACTGTGATGCATACTCAGGATGTGGCCTCCCAGTGGTACCTGGCTGATGGCAGGGCCTGGTGCCTCTCCCAAGGAGCTGTGGGATCAGACATCTCTGGCAAATCTAAATCAGTAAGAAAATACATGAATTATAACAGGAGTTAGATCAATGTTTCCAATTTCACTCTGATATGAGCATATCTTAAGCCATACTATTTGCTGTGCAGACTAAGGCCATATTTTCATCAGAGATCACCACTAAAAGAGCTTATTTGTCTGAGTCAAACCTTCTAATTTACACTCATTTGTTTGTATTTACCCTCATTTTTTGCATTTATTTGAGTTGAACCTTCTAATTTATTCTCATCTATAGTTATGCAAAATATTTTCTTTACCTGAAAGATTTCTTCCAGCAGGACATTGTTTTGATTTTGAAGTTACTGACGAATATTCTATTTTGCTTTTTCTCTTTGTGCAATATTTCCAAATTGAATCATTGAATATTTCCAAATTGAATCATGAAAGGGAGACATGTTAGCAGAATTCTGGGAGGCTGTGTGTAAATTACACGGGAAGTGTTGAGGCTCTGCAGCTCAGGGTCATAAAGTAACATGGGTTTTTGGGGGAAGAGTAAGGTGAAAAAGCACTCTTCAAGAGCAAAGTTTTGAAAATTTGCTACCCCAGGGATCTTCAACTCAAAACTTGGAAAAATATTAGAACATTAGTTATGTGTGCCTCTGCAGAGTCCTTGTCCTGCTGCGCGCCGTTCATTGAGTTCAGTGGGTGACTGCGTTAGGATCAAGCATTAGAGCTTTTAAATTTTGGCTGATTTTTTTCCTTTTGTGCCTGTCCCAGGGTGTGCTGACTGTGTTTGTGTGCCTGTCTTGCAGTGGTGCCGCAGAGGACAGTGTGTGCAGTACGGGGAACACGGGCCCAAGCCCGTCCATGGCCAGTGGTCCGCCTGGTCCCAGTGGTCCGAGTGCACGCGCACCTGCGGAGGGGGCGTCACCTACCAGGAAAGACACTGCAATAATCCAAAGTAAGATATGGAAAGGTCGTGTTTGTGCTCTATTCATGTTCCTAGGGCAGGAAATGAGCACAGTCCCCATTTCTGCAGGGAATGTTTGTAAGGCTTTCTCCTGTGTCCAGTACGAGCACCCGTGGGTGGCAGACACTTCTGTGCCCCGGCACCAGAAAGCGGAGCCTGGCTGCAGACTGCTGCAGCTCCTCAACATCCCCACTTGCTTCCTTTATTTTGGGATGCTACAGTTTATCAAACACCTGCAGAAGTAAGGAAACACTGTATAGACACTTTTACATTGTACACTTTTACATTTTACATTTAAGGAAGCACCATACAGACATTTTTTACCCCTAACAGCCTAAGATCAAGAGAAAAAGATCTTAAAAACCATTAAGACTTCTCCTGAGATCACATTATCCAGGATGATAAGGACAGATGTCTTTGCATGTCTGTCATGTTCTTTGCATTCTTTTCTATTTCATGAGTCAAATGAAAGTTGCTGAACCCTGCAATTGTGTGCTAACTCATGAAACATTTTTTTATTTGCCTCTAATTAATACCTTATCTCTGTAAATACTATTCATTATAATAAGAAATTCAAAGTAGATTAAAAGTGTTAGCTGACCAGCATCTTTCCCAAGTACTCAACTCACTGCAGCTTACAAGAAAAGAAGGATTTCCCTGTTTTATTTCA
This sequence comes from Melozone crissalis, assembly GCF_028551555.1. NCBI lineage: Eukaryota > Metazoa > Chordata > Aves > Passeriformes > Passerellidae > Melozone > Melozone crissalis. The sequence goes on along the minus strand of NW_026535785.1, from coordinate 16,346,978 downwards.
TACACAAATTCAGCAGGCATAGACACATGTATTCCTCATTGCACACAGTAAAAGCAGCATTTAAACTGCAGTAATAAAAAACAGAGAAAATATGACACAGTTTATATGAGGCTGTAAAGAAGCCTCTCATCTACTATACAGGGCTGCAGTATAATATCCATGCTTCATATACTGTGTTATAGGAGAGTGTGAGTTAGTTAAAATAGTCTTTATTACCCTCAGCCAAGCCAATTTTGCAGATCCGCAGCAGAGTGTTTTGTCAACCTTTTTTGCCATTTCTCAGTTCATTTTAGTAAATAAAATTACTTGGATATTTTCCTTTGTTGAGCAGTTTAGCACAAGAATGCAGGGTCTCAGAGGCCATATGTATATATTTTGGTTTTCCTGCTGTGGTCCCTGCTTTTCTTGTTGAATGAGTATGGCTGCACATTGTTCTCTGCATTTATGCATAAGCTCCCCCTTGCTCTCCTTGTGTGACAGGAGAATGTCCAGTAGTGGAAATGGTTCCGTTTGGTGCATGGTGTGATTGATAAAGATTTCTGGGAGCTTCAAACAGAATCTCTTCAACATGAAGTGTGTCATCTGCTGTAGCATTCAGAACTTTCCTTCAGAGTGAACTGTCTGTTCTAATGAAGTAAGAATTGGTGTCAGATGTCACCAAGTCATCCTTGGTACCAGAGCTGGATCATGTTTTCATTAGATTTAATTCCATTGTTTTAGGGGTAATCCAGTTAGGGCAAAGAGAAAATGGTATCATTCTCTCCCAGAGTTACATTGATGGAATGACAGGAGTACAAATAAGCCACAAAACAGTGCACACATGTCCAGCTAGCTGTGTTTGACATCACAGCATTTTGTATAAATGTAGAATCAGAAGAAAAATAATATCATCTATTTTCAATGCCACACAGAATGATTTGAGGACTAGTCCCTGTTCATTGTTAACCTCTAAAAATTCAGAATAATGATTCCCTTCTTTCTGAATTTCTCAAACATATTTCAGATATTTATATATTTTGATACATAAATATATGTTATTTTATATGTTATATATTTATGTCACTTTTCCTAATCCAGATTTGTGTAGGAGCAGATATTTGTTTTGTTCAAAAGCTTGATAGATGATTTTGGATAGCAAAATTTTGAAAATGACAAAGAATGACATTTCTGAAAATTAGATTAGAACAAGGGTGTGGATCTGTGAAGAACTGACAGGACTCTAAAATGAAATCACAATGATTGACATCTTATGAACATTGAGGGAAATGTCTCAGTTTCTGGTGATTTAAAGGTGACCCACATTACCAGAAATTTAAGGGCAAGTGAGGAATATATCATGAGGCTGCTGTGTGTGAAAATCTTGTTACCTGTGTGAGTTTGTGAAATCCTCCTCTTGCAAATAATGTCCAACCAATTCAATTCCCGTCCTCCTGCCAATTTTCAGACAGCCCTTGTGACCACACCCAAGCAGCTCTGGGTATGGCTTTGGAGCTTTGCACAGCTCCCACTGGAGCTGTGCACAAATTCCCACTGAAAAACACCCAGGGGATCACCTGCCATCCACACAGCTGGGCAGATTTGCTAAAATCATTATGTTCCTGTAAATTGTCACAGTGTAATTTCATGGATCTGGTTTTCATACACCACAGCACTTTACAGTTGAGGTACTTTTCCAAGATAGAAATTGATTGCATAATTTAATCGTTTGGCTGGGAAAGAACCCGAAGAGTGCCCGAGAGATTTAAATGAGTACCTGAATCATATCTGTGGGACTGCATCCTACACCTCACAATAGTGCATTGTTCAGCACAGCAAAATGGAGTTGTAGGCATGTGTCCAGTCAAAAGACTGAACCAAAACTGCTTGAACACACTTTAAAAAGTCTTTTGTATATAACATCTGTAATGGTGATTACAGAAAATGTGAGATGTAAACTGATGCAACTTAATGATGCCATTTAAAATACTTCTAAAAAAACAAATACTGTGAAAGGCATTGTAGACCTTTCAGATTCATGCAGATTAATAAAGCTTTGTGATACTATCATAATATTGGCACAAGATCAGCAGAAGGGTTCTTACATGAAATTAAATGATTACAAAAAGTGAAAATGAGGAGTCTGGAATTTCAGAGTCTTAATTCATTTGGTATTGCATGAAATACTTTCCTCGATCACATGAATTTCAGGATTTCTCACTCTGTGTTATGTTGCAGTGAATGCCATGGTTTAGGAACTCTACCCTTAAAAGGGTACTCTAGAATTAATTTAAACTACTCTTGTAGCATTTTAGTGTTTGAGTCTTATATGGAGTAGAGTATTTACCATTTTGCACTCAGACTCCTTTTCCAAATTTATCTTTGGAGACTTTTTGTTGTTGGCCTTTCTCACCAAATTTCTCCCAATTATCCTCAGCCAGACCTGATGCAGGTCACCCTGTTTGTGTCAGTTCTGGAGGGGGTCACAGAGGGGTGAAAGCTTTGGGCTCTATCTGTACTGGGGAAACTGTACCACTACAGAAATACTGGAATGTCCTTTGTGCAGGGCACCCCATTCTAAGTGTGGATACACCAACAGCTTTCAGTCCCAAAACCTACTGGTGTTTCAAACATCCTGAAGAAAAGCATGATTTCCTCAGTGTGGATAAGAGTATTTCCACAGGAATTTGTATTTGTAGATCTCCATCTCTTTTCCTGTGAATTACTTAACTCCTACTGACATCTTGTTGGTAAAAATGAAGGTGGAGAAGTTTCCATCACTCTCAAGCCAACAGTTTCAGTAATGGGAATGTACTGTAATATTAAAATGCTGTAATGGAGCTGGGAAACAGAATGCCTCTTTCAGAGCTTTCTTAGTTTGGAAGAATTTTGTCCCATCCTTAAATGCAAGAGTGCGGCTGGAAATCACGATCTAGCCATAAATAATTCTATTATATTGCTTATTTGGTGGCATTTACTTGGAAGGAGGTCGCTTCTTTCCCTTACACTAAAGCAGATTTGTTCTCTGGGGTTGAAGGAGGTCAGAAATCCTCCATGTGCTGAAGCTGTAGAGAAAGTCTGTAGGGAATGGAGTCAGCACCCAATAGTTTGGCTGCCCTAACTCAAAGCTCTCACCAATTGCACAAAGTCAACATAAACACTCCCTGATTTCACTGATGTTCCATATCCTCCCTGCCCTTCACAGGCTGGATTGCCACCAGCTAGGACAGAAAATTTGGCTTTAAGACCTTCACCATCATATCCAGTATCAGTGTAGCTGGCAGGTGACCTCAGGAAAAGTCAATGGAAGTTGTTGTGGTTTTTTCCACAGCACTGGTGATTTAACGCAGTTTTAAACACTGTAACAGGTGGGTTTCCATCTCTTTCTCTGAAAGACTGTTTTGCAGCCCAGAATTCTGGAAAAGGCAGATATTGTGTAAGTAAAACATAAAAAAGGCAAGTACTAGCTTGGTTAGAGGGTTGGACATATGGGAGTTAAAGCTGATACCACAGCAAACAGAAGAAGCACCTGGATTTTATCCCCCATGTTGCACAGAGCTGTCTCCCTGCTACTCCAGGCATGAGCAAGTCAGGAGTTTCATGGGATCCTTGGATGTGGGGAATAGTTACAGCTTAGTGTTTAGGGATCTCAACAAACAATATGTTTCAATTGCACATTCTATACCCTCAGAATTTTAAATCTTTGCTTTTAGTTAATATATCACTGTTATTCAGTATGTTTTCTATTATTCTGGGTTTTTTCCTTAATGTGTGTATAATAGGGGCAAAGATGTCCACTCAAAGTTTATATCTTGTCCTTCAAGTATGTAAGTTCCCAAATTTTTAAAAAAGTCATTATATAAATAAGTGCAAGCATAACATTGGTACATTTCTTTTCACTTGATGCCAGGCATGTATAATACAACAAAGGATTGTTAGAATTTGTTATTTTGAAGACTTGGCTCAGTGCTTGCAGATGTGTATCTGAGCATTGTAAAACTGCACAAATGACATCAGTGAATTGCTAAGTTCAAAAGAGCAACTCTTGCATTTTACATTGTTTTACAATATCTGAGCACAAATCCAATGGTTAAAAAAATAATATTCTGATAATGTGAGGTATGAGCAAAGGAATAGAATATGGTCTTTCCATTCTGGACAAGATGGAGGGAAATGCCCAGGTGAGGTTTGCTGAAGTGGATGTGACATGTTTTAAATTACCTCAGAATTCCAGCACTTTTCTAAAGCAGAACAACTATGCACAGTCCCTGTTCCCTCTGACTATTTAAAAGCACATTTTTTCAAAATTATTTACAAAATAAATGAAAAAGCAAATGTAATCATTCATTCTCTTTGTGTTTGATCAGTGTTATGTTATCCTTTATTAACTCTAATTGTGATAGGTAATTCTTTGCACATGTTCATTCCTTGGTTACAGCAGAGTAAAAATAGCTGTATAACAAGGTTGAACCCAGCCAGTACCAAATAGCCCTATAAATTTAAATTAGTGCAAACATGACTCACCTCTAGATGGTTGCATCTTTGCTGAGTCTGCAGTGATCCAAGTAGATAATTCATGTCAACTGCTTTGCTTGGTTTTAGGAACCATGAAAATTAATGGCCCATATAAGAAATACTGATCTCCCAGGGCAGAATATCCTCTCCTGTTCCCTGTAGCCTCACACACGTGTAACATGCCAATCACACAAAAGGGAGGCTTTGCAAATTCACCTTTTTCTCTTTCCCTTGCAGGCCGCAGTACGGCGGGAAGTTCTGCCAGGGCTCGGGCCGTGTGTATCAGCTCTGCAATAAGCAGCCTTGCCCAGCAGGCAGCCTGGACTTCCGAGCCCTGCAGTGTGCAGAGTACAACAGCAAACCCTTCCGGGGCTGGTTCTACAAGTGGAAGCCCTACACCAAAGTGGAAGGTGAGAGTGGCCCTGCTTTCAGGGACAGGGAGCTCTGAGCGCCCATTCCCCTGTGTGCTCTGGGTGGGCATCACCCCCTGTGAGCATCACCCCTGTGAGCATCTCCCCCTGTGAGCATCACCCCTGTGAGCATCACCCCTGTGAGCATCACCCCTGTGAGCATCACCCCCTGTGAGCATCACCACCTGTGAGCATCACCCTCGGTGAGCATCACCCTCGGTGAGCATCACCCCTGTGAGCATCACCCCCTGTGAGCATCACCACCTGTGAGTATCCCCCCTGTGAGCATCACCCCCATTGAGCAACACCCTCTGTGAGCATCTCCCTCTGTGAGCATCACCCCTGTGAGCATCACCCCCTGTGAGCATCCCCCCTGTGAGCATCACCCCCTGTGAGCATCACCCCTGTGAGAATCACCCCTGTGAGCATCAATCTCTTTGAGCAACATCCTCTGTGAGCATCTCCCCTTGCGAGCATCTCCCCTTGTGAGCATCACCCCTTGTGAGCATCACCCTCTGTGAGCATCACCCCCTGTGAGCATCACCTCCATTGAGCAACACCCTCTGTAAGCATCACCCCTGTGAGCATCACCCCTGTGAGCATCATCCCCTGTGAACATCACCCCCATTGAGCATCACCCCCTGTGAGCATCACCCTCTGTGAGCATCACCCCTTGTGAGCATCACCTCTGTAAGCATCACCCCTGTGAGCATCACCCCTTGTAAGCATCACCTCCATTGAGCATGACCCCCTGTGAGCATCACCCCCATTGAGCAACACCCTCTGTGAGCATCACCCCTGTGAGCATCACCCTGTTAGCATCACCCCCTGTGAGCATCACCTCTGTAAGCATCACCCTGTGAGCAGACACAGGCTCCTGCTGGGGCTGGGTGAGATGTGTTTGCTGTCTGGCAGAGCTGGAGCCAGGCTGCTGTGGGATCCTGCCTGCAGGGACATGCAGGATTGATTTGGGCTGGGAATTGGAGTCCTTGTCCTCCCCGTGACTCCCCGGCTGCTGCCGCCCCTCTCTCTCTCTCATTTTATATTCCTTATTGCTTAGTCTGAAACCCAAGCAAAACAATTTCCACGCAATTTCCAGCATGGGAAATGTAAGCTTCCACAATAACACTACCAGAATCTTCCTTCTTTTGGAATGTTCTCAGATTTCAAAATGTAGCAGTAAATCAACCTTTTGACTTTTCTGCTGGTATGGTCCCATGAGAAGGGGAAATGCAAACAATGTACTGGCATACATTTTTTAAAGTCATCTTTTACTAAGAGATCTTTATCAAGTTCAGGTCTCAATAAGTATTTCTGTTATTTTGCTCAAGCGAGTTTATTTTTACTTTATGCATCTTAATTTTGCAAATATTTTGAATCAGTATTCACTTTTATCAGCTAAAACAAATATTTTCTCCAGTTTGAAAGCACTACTTGAATATAAGTGTCTGAATTTTCTCACATCATAGCTGCTTTGTTCAGCACATGAGCAAATTTGCTTTTGATGATAATGTATATAATTAAATGTATACATGCACAATCATTCATAGTATGATTATATTTTCTTCAAAAGTTTTTGTGGACATTTTCACGGGTATTTTAAAATATCCCAACAGGCCAATGAACAGAGGAAAGAAGTTTCACAGCATGTAGCAGTGGATGTTTATAATAGGGCAAAAAATACATCTTGTTTAATAGAAATTAAGGTGGCCTACACTGGTTTTAAAGGGAGGAGTAAAAAAGTTTAGTGTTTAGTAAAAAAGTCCTAAAATTAGGGACAAGGGGCGTAATTGTCAAAAGCAAGATGTCCCCAAGTGATTCTGAAGTTGAAAATGCCCATCCTTCCTCTCAGCTGCTTTGTAAAAGCTCCTCCAAGATCTACATTTGTCGTCCTGGAAACATGATCTGGTTTTCAAAATTGCCACAGATTATTTCCCTCTGTAGAAGGGACTACTGGAAATCCAGCTACTGATTTTACAATAAAAGGATTCTCTTTTGAATCCAATTTCATGTTCTTAAAAACGGTTTTATTTGTTGCACTTCAATTTGTATAAAAACTCTGCATTTCAGCAGTTGTGATAATATTTATAATTTCATGACTGTTTTTGTCTGTGCAGAATTCATCAACCCTTTATAAGCATAACACACCACCCTTGTGTAAGGACAAATTTGACAATGGTTGGGATTTGTTGGAGGAAAAATACTTTTGTTAGGGGGAAGTCTGGCTGCAGTTCTAAGTTTCAGCTGAACTGGTCATTTGTGCCATGTTATCTCTCTCCCAAATTTTAAATAAACTTCAGATAAAATTATTGCAGTCTCCCATTTATCTTAATAAAAATGAAATTTGAGCCTGTGAGGCAGTGGAACTGAAGGCAGGGCGCAGCAGCAGCAGGGCTAAGGCAATGCTTTTACACTGAGTTTGAATTCTTAATTCTTTGTGTGGACAAGCAAATTCATGTGTGCTTTTAATAAAGCATAATATAAAGTACTTTATTTAGCTATATTTCTATTTAGCTACATTCTGGTGTCCTAAGTTGTCATCATGCAGAGTTCATCCTTGTAGCTTATCTTCTAGAATACAGGAAGAAGCAACAGCCAAGATGCTTTTTATCTCTTTACCAGTGCAGGTCTGCTAATGCTTCCTTGTCTTTGTTTGTTTTCTCCCCAGAGCAAGACAGATGTAAATTGTATTGCACAGCTGAAGACTTTGACTTTTTCTTTGCAATGTCCAGCAAAGTGAAGGATGGAACTCTGTGTTCTCCAAATAACTATGATGTTTGTATTGATGGGATATGTGAAGTAAGATAAATTTAAGTTTCTTACAATCCTAATGTCTATCTTTTTTTTATTAGTGGACAATTGAGTCCTTTAGGGAAAATGCAGCTGTTTCTTCAAATTCCCTTTTGTCTGAGTCCTTCATTTGTGCCTTTTGGTTGCAGCAAGTAGGGTGTGATCATGGACTTGGTTCCAAAGCTGTGTTGGATGCTTGTGGAGTTTGTAAAGGAGATAATTCAACGTGCAAGTTCTTTAAAGGCCAATACTTGACCCAGCACAAAGCTAATGGTAAGGAAAACTGTTCCCCATGACCATCAACTCACTGCTCTGCTGTGTCCCCATGCAATTTTTACGACTCCTTACTCATTCAGGCAGTGGCTGAGGGTCCAGATGTGAGCAGAAAATCACAGGGAGAGTGAGAGGAGAGTTCACATTTCTCCTGTTTCTTGGTAACAAAAAGGCTCTGAGCATAAGTATTGGTCAGTTAAACAATTCTCTTTTTTCTTAAGGCACATTTTCCCTTTACACATGTGAATTTCCTCTGAAAAGAGATTTTAGGATTCAGGCAAGTGAAAAAATAGCTGTCAGCAGCTCTGACTGGGATGGGACTGTGGAACATATACAAAGTAATACACAGCATAATTCCAAACATGACAGTATTTCCATGTCCATTTTCAAATTAAGTAGTCTGGAAGCTGTTTCAGTGGAAGCTCCAGGCACTGGGAGGTGGACTTTTCCTTAGTGGACTGTCACAGACTTCTTGGGAAATAATCTCACCACGCTGCAGTTTTTCAGGCATAAAACTCAGATAAGATTTCAGTATGCACAGGGGTATTTTGAGCATCTCTTTGCTGTTGGTCACAAGACATGTCCTTACTGCAGTAATATAGGCCAGGAAATTGTCCAGGATGTAGTACTGGAGCCCTGGCTGGCAGCAGGGAGATCCTCTTTAATAACCCTCTTCAAAAGGGTTATTAAAGCTTTCACAAGGGCTTTGTGAAGACTGCATCCCAGTGCACCTCACCTCACAGCCCTTGTGCTTGGCAGTAGTACCTTCAACTATTGCAGGGAACTACAGCAAAAGCTGCAGTGGAGCCACCATTTTTTAGTGTGTTCTGAATTTTTCTAAGGTGAACTTGCTTTTTCTTGCCTTTAATCACTAGGAAAAATTTCAGGAATTTAAATACCTCAGAGTCACTCTGATAACAGCCTGCATGGGGCGGGTCGGGGTGGGATGTTACAATCAGAACTGCCTTTTCCTGGTGAAAATGGGCTAACTTGGTGGGTCAGCTGTGTATCTTCTGAAGCGTGCTGATTTTCCAAGGGGCTCAGGGGGATGAGCCAGCTCTGTGCGTGCCAGCTGCCAACCCATTGCTGCCTCCTCTCCTTGCAGACTACTACGCGGTGGTGACGGTGCCGGCGGGCGCGCGCAGCATCCAGCTGCAGGAGCTGCACGTCTCCCCCAGCTACCTAGCCGTGCGCAGCCTGGCCAGCAGGTACTACCTGACAGGAGACTGGACCATCGACTGGCCTGGGAAGTTCCCTTTTGCTGGGACGGTTTTTGATTACCAGCGCTCCTTTAACCAGCCCGAGAGTCTCTACGCGGCAGGACCCACTAATGAGACGCTGGTCTTTGAAGTAAGCCTGGCTTCTGTTTGTTCCTGCCCTGATGTCCATTACAGAATTGGTGACGACAGCTTCAGCTCTGCACTGGGGCTCTCAGAGAGATTAACGAATAGTGTTGAGTCATGATAGCATTCAGACTTAATTGTGTGGTCAATCATGCTGGATTGAAAGGCCTTTCGCTGCTTTACCGAGGTCTGAGGTTTACTAAACTGTCATAAATTCAGTGAAAAGGAAGATGCATCAAACACCCTATAGCAGAATTTCTGAGTTGCACGGTGGTGATGGAGATTATGAATGCGTCCCATACACAGTATGCAGTAAAATCCAATTGTCACAGTGGTCACGAGGCTTGCAGGATGAAGAGAGAGACGAGAATGTTGACCTCATGTTCAGAAGGCCTGATTCACTATTTTATGATATATATTACATTATGACTATACTAAAAGAAATAGAAGGAAAAGTTCTCAGAAGGCTAGCTAAGCTAAGAATAGAAAAGAATCAATAACAAAGGTCTGTGTTCCAGCAGAGAGTGAGACCCAGCTCTGCCGTGAGTGGTCAGTAAATCCAAACATCCACAGGAGACCAATCACGGATCCACCTGTTGCATTCCACAGCAGCAGATAATCATTGTTTACATTTTGTTGCTGAGGCCACAGCTTCTCAGAAGGGAGAAAAATCCTAAAGAAAGGATTTTTCACAAAAGATGTCTGTGACATCCAATAATGTAAAAGTTAAAGGCACCATTATATCAATGCTCAGTGTTTATAGGTTCAAATGATGCTTCTGAAACTGCAGGTGAGTGGAGCCATTTTCACATCCACCTTGGAAAGCAGTCAAAATACCACACACAGGTTCCTGTAGAATGAATTTCTGTTGGTTCAGTTATTCTATTATATCTGTTTATCTCACAATCAAATTTGTGTCACCTGCTTTGTTTGCCAGATGTCCTGTGTTGCAACTATTGTAAGCAGAAAGGAAACTTGGTAATTACATGGTTAGTTCAAGTTTTACAATTTTGAAATTGGCATTTGCCACTGCTATTCTGAGAAAAACCTCTTTCTGCATTAGGTTGCTTAGCTAGATTTTCTTCTAAAATTCATTGGAATATCTGAGGGGCCATTTCTGGCTGAATCATCCAGGGCCTTGCTTCCTGTTAGCTCCATTAATTTTCCCTTTTCAGCTCTAGCAGCTTTTTGGCTTTGTAACTCAGCTGTTGGGTCTGTTTTGGTGAACCCTTTCTTCCCTGTGAGAAGGAAGGATCCCTCCCCAGCAGGGATTCAGTTCCTTCCCACACCTTCCAGCAGCACTCTGGAACATGCAGTGCCCCCGGGGAGCTTGGCACTGGTTGCTGTGCCCATTGGCCATGGCAGCATCCTGCTGTCCTTGTCCCCACCTCATATCCCAGCTGTGCTGTGCCCCCTGGCCATGGCAGCATCCTGCTGTCCTTGTCCTGATATCCCAGTGCCCCCTGGCCATGGCAGCATCCTGCTGTCCTTGTCCCCATCCCATATCCCAAGCTTTGGGATCGCCTCCCTCGCCCAGCTTGGGCCTGTTAAACCAAGAAAGAGCGAGCACAGACTGGGACATGAAGTGTTTTCTTCAAGGGTTATTAAAGCTTTCACAAGTGTCCAGAGGAGTATTTGGAATGCTGAAGAGCTTTGCTGCTCTTCCTGCTGGCTGAGTGATGGACTGAAACATGTCCTTAGGAAATACTGAAGGCCCTGGAGCATGGGCAGGTTAGACCTCTGTAGAGTGAACACAAGTTTTAGAACAGGCAGTTTGACATGGGCTAAGGGTTTGTCTCTCCACAAATTGCCATCATAATTCACAATGGCTTTTGCATCATTTTTCTTCATTGAAGAATTTTCATTTTGGATGTGTGTGCTCACAGGGATCTTCCTTTAGTCCAATCAGTTTGGTCTCCAAGGCTCCAGACATGCTTCCCTCCCTGCAAACCATCTGCCTTGCACCAAAACCACCACACTTACAAATACTGTGAAATGTTAAGCTGAACTCCCAGGAATCTTATTTGTCATAACCCAAAGTAGATTTCAGCTCTATTACTATTATTGTAGAGTTGAAGTATGAATAATAAATTGCCTGCAGGAAGACTTGGCTGCATATCAGGCACATACTTTGCAGAATAAAGATTAAAGAAAAGAAATTAATGCCAAATAACACTTCTATTTTCATCCTTTCAAATTATGCTAAACAGTTTTATTAAGATGTAACATTTAACTGGAGGCTGTTGCTCCTTTCAGAGCTTATTTAAGCTTCCCTCATATTTTTATTGAAATACCTACACCACTGGTGGCTGGGGATTCTAATGACTAAAAATGTTACATGTTCCCCAATTACGCATATCTATGAACTGGATTTAAGATGGTTTTTTCCCCCTTTAATAATTTAGGCAAAATTCAGCAAGCTCAATTTTGAAAAAAAAACCCAGAAATTTCTGTTCAGAGATCTGCATTATTTATAACTTACCAGTAACTCTAAGAAGCAAAAATGACAGAAAACTGAAGAAATATGTTTTGAGAAACAAAATTGCTGAATGTCTGCTTGCAGCCATAATAGTGAAACAAAACCTGCTTCAGCTCTAAATACCAGAAACTGACAGTAGGCTGAAAAAAGGGAATGTTTAAGCATACTACAGTGTAGCTTTGTTTTCATTTTTATCTCACCTACAATTTTCAAAGAAGCACACAAAACTGTTCCGCTGCAATTTTTCATTCAACTAAATTAGTTTTGTGTAAGATAAGGTTTTCCAGGGTTTGGACCTCAACTTCTTCCTGTAATCTTTAGATTTTTCTTTTAATTAGGCTGCATTCAAAAGAAATTTAATACTTTTTTTTCTAGATTAGGGCTGTTGTTTTTCTTCCAAAATAATCCAGTGTGAGCCCTAGTAAAATGGTGCACTGCAGGTATTGAGGATGTGGATAAGTTGTATGTATAATACAGGAGCTTTTATTATTCAGGTGGGCTGAAAATGGAAGGTTTTGCAGCTGTATTTATTGCTCTTCACCTATGAATGAATGCCAGATTAACACAGCTCGTGCCCATTTCATTCTGCAGTTAAAATTTTGGTAGAGATTTGTGTGGTGGCTGAAATGGTCCAGGTTTTTGCCTTTGTTTCTGCATGCAGAGCGGGCTGCAGGTATCCAGGAAGCTCAGGCTGTGCACGTCCTCTGAGCAACATTCCCAGGAGAGGATGGGACCAGACAGGTCTGGCAAGTCTGTGCTCAAGGCAATCACTTCCTTTGAAACGCAGTCATCCTCCAAAACATTTTCTGGAAAGAGACAACTGAAGCATGTCTTGAGAGAGCAGAAGGAGATGCAAATAAGAAAAAAAAAAACCTTTACATTTCCCATTGCCTTGCACAGCACAAGTTCAGCCTTGCAGTTCTATGAGATGTGGTGTATTTATATTTTATTGTACAGTGTGTTCCTATTCATCTGCTTTTCTGTCAGGGTTCTCAATAGTTCAGCTGAGCACGTTTCATTTCATCAGACATTGCAGTCCTCAACACTATTCAAAAATGGGTGAGAGACCACAAAAAGATATAGAGTGCTCTTCTTATTTACCCTAGAATTTCACCAAACCCTCCCCTCTATATCTATACTTCTATATATTATAGATATGTAATTATGGGAATGAATCATACTAAAAAAGACAAAGAGTAGTGACTCTGTAATTTAACTGGGTTGTGGGAGAAAAAGTACAAACTGTAGTGGCCAGATATTTCCTGGAGAGGAGAACATTGTGAGATGGATGTGGAATTAATATGCATGACTAGTATTTCCTGCTGGAAGGGTGAATGCATGAAGAGGTTTTGGGATTCATCAGGATCCCTTCTGGATTGTTCAGGAATTGATTTCACAGACAGGGGGAAGGGAAAACCCAGAAAACTGGTGTCCTTCAGAATTTGTGTATCAGTGTCCTTCTGAAGTTAACATTACTGATATTTTTGGTGATTATAGGTTTTCAAAAGCCAGTAAAAGCTGAAATGAAAAATATTAATGGATTCAGAAGACAGAAGCTGAAATGGCCCAATTTAGATGACATGAAATAATGGTCACTGGTCAGAGGGGTAGAAATATGGTAGAAGCTAATCTAGGATGAGAATTGATACCAGCTTTTTAAAATATAGTTTTTGTAGCATATTTGTCTCATCTTAAACAGTTTTTTAATTTTTAATTTCTTTTTTAAAATTTTTTATGTAGCTGAATACCTTCAGCTCATTTATCGGTTATTTAGACCTAGGTAATCCAAGGTCAGTTCTTCCTGTTTAAAGACCTTTTCAATGTTTTTATGCTAACTGAAAGATATCTAACTTGAGGAGAAACCGTCATTATATTTATCATTAATTATCTAGCTTTGCAAACAAGGGCTGCCAGTGGGCACCACCAGCTGCTGCAAATCCTTTGGAGAAGGAGAGTTCCCACAGGGCTCTGTCACCTGTGGTGTTCACTGGGTACACCCATTTGGTGGAATATTCAGTCCCCCTCCATAACTCACTCAAATGCTGAGAAAGATTCTGAAAGGGCACAAGAAAACAAAACTTTATGTGGGCATGAAACAGGCTGCACGGCCAGGGATTGAGGAACTAATTTAAAAACATGTGAGTTTTGTAATTTTGTGTTCCATTCTGTCAATAAGCAGATGAAGGAAGAATTGACTGTTTTGAGAAGTGAAATACAACTGGAGAAAGCAAAGTTTTCCAGGATGAGACAGGATGAGAATCCTCCCTGAAGTTTACCTCAAACTTGGTGAAACATTAAATCAAGAAATTGTGACATCTTTGTGAAATAAAGAGAATTTATTTTAACATCAATAAGTAACAGATGGAAAGGATGCTTTGTAAAGAGGCAGACCTCCACAGGAAGAGAAGGTGAATGGAGCTTCAAGGCAGGAATACATCTAATTAAATCCAGTAAATCACTTCCTCTTTATCAATAGGGGAAAACAGGAGAAGGGAGGCCAGGTGGAATGGCTTTGCTGATGATGTAGCTGCCACTGGGAGAAAGCCAAGTTGCAGTTATAAAGGATTACATTTATTATTAGCTACTAGATGATAAATTTGTACTGATTTCCCCTGAAGAGAAAGTAGGCTAAAGGGACCTAAGATGTACTTATAAGATACAGATGTTGACTCAATACAATGGATAAAAGGGTTCTCCTGTAGTGAGGAGAGATTAGCTGGACTGCATCCCTGAAGGTTGTACATTTAGCATGTGAACAGTGAAAAAATGGAGCATAATAACAATGGAAGATAAATTTGAAACAGCTGAAGTAGAAATGAGATCATATAGGACCCTTTCAAGGATACTTCTTTTCTTTTTTTTTTCCTTTTAATGACCTTAGTGGACTTGAAAAACAGTAGTTTGTCATAAGCTTTTAGTTAGGACTGTGTTTAAAGTTATTTTAGAAGTACTGAAGAGATAAAACCCCTTTTGTTTTAAGGTTTGGCTTAAGTACCCAGTGGGTAATTCTTCCTTTACTGCTTTCCAAACAGGTGTTCTCCCATTTTCCTTTGAAGCCTTGGTTCTGCCACTGACAAGGATCCCATCCAATTACTGCCCATCGAGGACAACAGACTAGTTTTAAAACTTGTTTTAAACACTTTTCCACCAGAACCATATGCAGCATGCTTAAATATACCAGAATAAATTCATATAAATCCATGGAATTAACCCTGATTGAACAGAGAAATCAGAATGTGGCTTAGGATATTGGATGTTACAATATTTATTAAGCAGCATGGAGATCCCCAGTGGATGAGAGCTGCAGGTCTCAAGCAGAGCACAGCCAGGCACGTGTCCTCACAGAGACTTCTCTGTCTGCCCTCCCTGCAGGCTGGTACATCCCCCTAAAGAAATTATCCAAGGCCTCCAAAGCCTTGGGATAAATGGGAATGAGCCAAGAAGTGTAGATGATGTTTGCAATGTAGATGCAGCTTGAGGATGCAGATCAAAGGCACTGTGGATGCTGCATTCAGAGTTTGGGCTCTTGCCCACTTTGTGAATTGGGCCCATGCAGATGAAAATAGTTCTTTTTACCTGGATTTTTTTCCTCTGTGCTCAGCTTCTCCCTGTAAGTAATTTGTAAATGTCTATTAGTCCTCCATAGAGATAAGAGAGATTTTTTTCAGCATGTTACAAGCCAGGCATTGGTATTCTTTCTATACATGGAACAAAACATGGTGGAAGGAATAGGAACTTCGCTTGTATCAATTAATCTCTCTTAATTCAGTGTGCTGCTAGTAACTTCACATGCACATCTTACAATAAAAAACTACTGGAAAGCACCAAGTCAATCATAGCAAAGCAATGTTAGTAGACTCTTTAAAAATCTGACCTGCAAAATAGAGTATTATATTGGAAACTTAGGATGGCCACAAGAAAAAAAAATCTCAAATAAAGGAGCAGATGCACAGCTAATGTAGAGAATTATTCAAAATTAACAGCAAAAGGAAAAGGTTCTTTCCTCAGGAGAGTTCAATTTATCCATTGTTTTAACATTTAGTGCCGTAAGCTAAAGGCACAGCTCCTTTCCTTCGGAATGGATCCAGCAGATTCCAGCCACAGAGCTGTGGTTTTCCAGCTCAAGAAGCTGTAAATTTTATAACTCTGCGCCCTGCGGTCAGAGCTGCTGAGTGCTGTGTCTGAAGTCAGGTGGTTGGTGTGTTAAAGGTAGACATTAAACAGTTCTGTTGAGGAACTGGAAATGTTTAAGGAGGTTGTTTGCCAGCTGTAAATTTGGGAGCAAATGCCAGCTGGCTGAAAAGATGCTGGAATGAGTCCAGTTAAGTAGACTAGCGCTGGAGGTATTTCCAAATTTGTAGGTCTGATAACTTGGCTGAATACGCAGACTTCAGTTATTGGGTTGTTAAGAAGGGGCTTTATAATGAATGTTTGAAAATACGATAGAAAACCTTTTATATGCTCGTTACTTTGGCAAAATTGCAACTTTGCAATGGTATTGCACTCCTGATGAAAACTCAGTCAGACATTATACACCATACTATTTTTCAGCTGAGCACCAGGGATGTCAAAGCATATGTTTTTTGTGCCCTGCAATATTTGTGTCTCCAATACTGCTCCATAGTTTGATTTTGCCCTATTCCTGCATGTTTGGGATGATACAGGAGGAGAGACAGGGATGCTGCTCTGCTTGGTAAACATTGCCTCTCGTTGCCTGCTGGGTGGGAAGGGGCTCTGGCTTTGGCTTCTGGCCAGGAAATGGAGAGGAAGTTCCCTTCTCCAGCCTGTTAGGATTGTGGATACTTCCCAGTGTGCAAGGAGGGGCTGTAGCCCAAGGTATTGGAATGTGTATGGCCCAGCTTGCCTGGTGTGCAGGATTTACCCCCAGGCACCCACCCAGCTGTGAGCTCCCTGCACCATTGCCTGCTCTCTGAAGGGAAGGATTCTCACAGGGCTTGTTCCCACTTGTCCCAGACCATCCCCTTCACTCTGCCAAAGCACCAGCGAAGAATTGCTCTAACAGGAGTAAAACTGCCACTCTTACCTTCTCATCTTCCCCCCTTCCTGCCCTGAACTCTGTGTTCAGAATGCATTCCATCTGTTCCTTGCCTCCAGTGTCACAAAGAGTACTTTCAGAAGACAAATGTTCGGTCTAATACTCCAAGATATTTTTATTAGAAAAGTTTTAAACTTTGCTGCTTTTTGGCCACTGGCACAGCACAGTTTTATGACAGTTGTCAGAGTCAAATGAGATGAGGACTAACCCTTACACGAGGTTTTGTGGTATGGACAAAACCTCCTCCGTCTTTGACAAAACTTATTAAAAGGCTAGACAGAATTTCAGCCTCTGCTCTTGAAGGAACACAGAGCACCCACTGAAATGGGAGAAAGTGTTTCTGGCTGCCTAAGATGCCGGGATCTGTGCTAATGCCTTAGACTTGGAGGATGAGTAAATGTAAATTAAAATATTTTGAGGTCTGGTCTGTAAGAAGAAGCAAGGAAGGCATTGTTTTAAATGAAGAATAGTGTTAGAGGGCTCAGTTCTTACTACAGTTAACACACTGCATTTTTTTCTGAAGCACATGTTCTGAAGCTTTATGCTTCAGATATTTGTCTCAATTTGTCCTTGAGAGGAGTGAGCACATTGTTGCAACCTGTTTTATCTGTAATGCCAGCAGACTTGGAGTTCAATATTCAAACTCTAGAGCAGCTGTTTTAACAGCTGGACTTTTTGCTGTCAGCAGTCTGACAGATTTGTGAAAATAAAAACGTTACTTTGGCAAAATTGCAGCTTTGCAATAGCATTGTGTTCCTGATGAAAACTCAGTCAAACATTATATATCCTACAGTATTTTTCAGAAGAGATGTTTCCCTTCATCTGAAGGGGCTATTAAATCTTATCACATTTACATCAGATAATCATGAATAACCAAGGGAAGAAGAAAAGTCCCCAAAAAAGTGAGAATGGTTTGAGTGGAGCACAGCAGCTGGGGTGCAGGAGCACACCCTGAGGAAGGAGCCTGGAGTGAAATACAGAGGCTTTGGGAGCTGCTCATTAGTGAGCCCCATGTGCTGGGGGCACTGGGCACTGGGGAGGTGTCCTGGGGAGCCACTAAGAGATCCCGAGGTCTGGGGTGCATCTGTGCAGGGCACAGAGGGGTTGCACAGCAGCCTCAGTTCTCTGTTCCCTAATTCCAGAGTATTCCATTTGAATCCTGTTCTTCTAAAATAGTTGTGATATATACTTGCATCTATAACTCATCCCTAAAGCAGATCTGGTATTCCTATTCCTACCAAGAATTTTCATTCAAAAGAGAGGTCAGCGATCACTCTCAGATCTATTTCTTCCATAACCTCACTGTTATTCTAAGGTGCTCATAAAATTAAGCTTGGATGGCTGAAAAATTCACATGAAATACTGGATTTACCTGTGCTTGAAGGAGTTTCTAATATGAATCCTCCCAGGGAAAGGCACATACTCTTCCATTCACTTGGAACTATTTGCCTTTTGCAGCCCTAATTGCTGTTTTCTCAGTTTGGATCATTATTGAGGTTCCCTGGCTGAAATAAAATCTTTGGCTACTAAGAATAGAAATTATAGCACTCATTTTTTTCTTTCTTCTAGAAAAGTAAACACTGTGCAGTCCAGATCCTTCATGTGTTCAACATTATTGAGCTGCAGGTTATGTAAATTTGGTCTGAATTTTCACCGTCATGGGCAATTTCTGTGTTCCAATAGGTACATTTGCAGAATACCTTAAAACCCTTGGCTACACTTCAAAATGTTATTAGATTTCTCAGTCTTAACATAAATGCAAGTTTGTTGCTATTTTATGAAACCAGTCTCTACAGAGATCAGTTCCACTTGTATGGATTGCTTAAGTTCTCAGGTCAGATATTATGCAAACTTCACTGATAAGTTATTAATATTTTGAATGACAATTATTAAACATAGACTTGAATTGTACTTGAAATGCTAATGCTTATCAAGAACTAAATTTAGGAACAGAGGTTAACTGCACCTGCTCTTTATGTTACTGTGACAGGATCCATATTGGTGGAGAGTTAAAAGTCATTAGAGCTCTGTAACTGTAAAGTCCCACACTGATTCTACTAAGTGTGGATATGAATGCACTTTGCTGCCAAAAGTTTCTAAAATAAATTTCGTTAAGTAGAAATTTCTCCCCAAATTTAGGTATGTGTCAGATGTTCGTGCATCTTGCAGTGATTATAAGTCAATCTTGAAATTAATACAGTGAATGAAAACTGCAATATAATTCACCACTAAAATAGTACACCCTTGAGAGCTGGGCTCCCTGAGTTAGATGACAGAAATTGTTATTATAGTCAGTAATCACACTTTCTATAAATTTTCCAACACATTATGCTGAAATAGTGAATAAAATATTCACTATTGGAAAACAGGATTTTTCCAACCCTTTTTTGCTCTGTAGACACCCAAGGACAGGTTCTCTCCTGCACTGAAATTTTATCAGCTTCAATCACCATGAGTAAAATTCCAGCTGAGGGTCTTACAAACAAAATTTATCCCCAGTCTGCATAGAAAGAGCTTTTTTACAAGAAAGTGGGTTGTGTTTGATACCCTTAGCCCCAAGAACTGAGGAAGCAATCTCCAGCCCCACAGATGCTGCTTTGCTCAAGCTTCTGCCAGGAAAGCATCTGAGTCCTGCTTGGTGGGCAAAGGCTTCCTCCTTGCTAGATGTTGCATCCAGGGATAAAATAAAGGGATAAAAGGGAAGGCCTTGTAAACCAGGCTCAGGCCTGCTTAATAGAAAAGGACTGTGGGAAAGTGACTCAGCTGAATTTGGGGTAGAAAAACAAGTTATATAACCATTAGGTGTTCACATCATGGTGTATGGTGGTTGGTTGAATTATGTATGTTATGATTTCAAGCTGTGTAACTGAGAAAGGCCTGGTTTTTGCAATAAAGCAGCTCTTCTTTGCCTGGGGACTCTGTGTCACCAGGGACCCTCACCCACAGCCAGAAGGATCAGCCAGGGCTTTGCTCACTGAAGAGAGGAGATGTCTCCCATGCCCAGATGCCAAACCCCTGTGCTGCAGTGCCCCAGGCAGAGTCCAGCCCTGCTCAGAGGGTGATGCTCTGGGGGTGATGTTCCACCTCTGCTGCCCTGACCCAGCCAGGTGCCCCCAATTGTCAGGAGGGGGTTCTGTTTCTGCACCCTCTCTTTCAGACCTGCAGGTGTTTTTCCAGGCAATGATTTGCTGTTTAGGAATTGCTTTGATGGTCTCTCCTTTGAGCCTCCTGAAAATCCTCTCACAAGCATGCTTTGTGTCTGTATATTTTGTGTGGATCTTGTTTAGTTCATCTTCCTTCAGACTAAGAATCCTTTCTTTTACCTCCTCCCCACCATTTTTTTTTAAAACAACCCCCAAATATCCCTCTACAGATCCTGTTACAAGGCAAAAACCCTGGGATTTCTTGGGAATACACATTTGCCAAAAGCAGCATTGAGAACAAGACATCTGTCAGGAAGCACAGCTACTCCTGGGTGACAGTGCAGTCTGAGTGCTCAGCGACCTGTGGTGGTGGTAGGTGACTCTCCCATTGCCAAGCCTCTTCTTTTTCATTCTTTTTAAAGCATCTCAAAGCTTTCCAGCTGCCTTTGATTTTGCAAATATATATTGATACATACAGGGGTTTACACTGAACACCTGCTCCTTAATTTTATCTGATAACTTAGAGGAAATAACTTGGTATGGCCTTCAGAGTAAAAAAGAGTCATGCCAGTGAGTCAGTCTTTTTTGTTTAGGTCAAACCATATGCATATCATATCTCCCTGTTGAAGTAATGTGGAAATTATTTATGCACTTTGATTTCCTCTTTTCTTGCACAGACATCTATTTGTTTTTATAAATCCTGCATGTTTTGTCAGTGAAAGTAAATCTGGGATGTTATGAAAGCACAAAGCTGGCATGTGGGAAGTCTGTAATACCAAAGGATACGACTGGGCACTGAAGGAAATGCTCCTGTATTGGCAAAAAAGTTCAGGTGAAATTCAGGAATACCTTGCTGGTACAGTGTCAGAACTTCACAGCATCTCAGTAAATGGTTTATGGAAGAAAGATCCACCAGGAGCCCAGTAGCTATAAAATATGACAGCTGTATTTTCTTCCTTCCCTTTAAAAGGCTGCAGCATGCATATAAAAATGATGAAAACAGTCTTGTTTCCAAATTTGATTCACTGTGCCCAATGAACCATGTGTGAGGTGAATGATAGATCTCAGTTAAAAGATAAATCTATAAAATCATTTAGGGCATTTCTGTAATTGTCCTGCTGCTGACACTTGACTGAGTCTAAGGTGCAGGTACCTGCAGAACTCTGGAGTCTGTAGAGATTCACTGTACAAAGAATGTTTATTTATTATTTACAGAATGTTTATTTGTAGTTTTCAAGTGTGTGAGGAGGGCTCTAAGCAAGCACTGCTAGTGTCTGCAGGGAATCAGGACTTGAATAAATACTAATTTTTGCTGGGGGAACACTCTTCAAATCTGTTGTTTAAGCTCAAATGTTTTATCTGACTTCAGTAGTATCTGTGCTACAGAGAGGGAAATCAATGCTAAGAACTTGTTGCCACATAAACCCATATTTTATTTAGTTCGAGTCAGTGGATTTGTAGCAAGGATGAGTTTAGACTTGTTTAGTTAAAATTGTTCCCTACTACTTTTTTCCCTGACATTTCAAATACAGGTTTGTTACAGTGTTTTCTTTTCTGACACTTCCACAGGACACATTACAGCAAAAGCAATTTGTTTGGAAGATCACCGTGCACGAGTCAACGCCTCCTTCTGTGGCCCAAGGACAAAGCCTTTGACTGAAACCAAGCCGTGCAACACAAACCCCTGCCCAGCCTAGTGAGTTCTCTGGGGTTTTGTGCCTGCTGGCTGTGCCACGGAGGGAATCCCCTCAGGGGGAATTGTTTGCTGCTGGATGGGGAATTGTTTGCCGGGTGCTCTGGGACCCAGGAATTGTTGAGGATGTTCTGCCCAAGGCTCCCAGTGGGATTTTGGGTCTGGTGCCTAAAGCAAAGCTCCTGAGGGCTCTGTCCCTGTGCTGGGGTGACAAGGGCACATCCAGCTTTCTCAGGGCTCCTTCTGCCACCTTTCCTCATCTTGAATCACTAAGCCCATTTCCTGAGTAAAGTGCTACTCCCTGCGTGGAAGCTCGGCCCCATGACTCGCATTCCACATATTAGATTAGGTTAAAAGAGTCTTGTGCAGTGTAATTAGTGATTTTTGGACAAAATGTCCCACAGAGTATTGTGATGCACAAAGAGGACTATCTGAATCAAATGAGCTGTCAGCAAATCTTCTGGTGCCCACAAAAATATATATGGAGGCATTGCCTTTGTGAACAATCTTACTTTCTAAAAGAGGTAATAAAGGCAAGATGCAAAGGGAGACATTGACATATAGATAAGCACTTAGAACCCAGCTGGTCTAAATCAATTTAAAAAGCAAGGGAGTTAACACTGATTTATAGTAGCTGATGTAGGGGTCCTTTGGAAAAAAAAAAGTTCTGTGCTTATATAATTAAACACAGTATTATGTGGCTTAGGATAAAAATGGATAGATTAAAGGACACTGTGGCCATCTTTCTTCCATTGGTTATTTCACTTTTGGATTCCTGAGTTTGCAACCTCAGCATTATTTAAATTTTATATTAAAGATCAGAAGAGCTCCATGATGTTGGATTTGCTATTTCAGCCTCCAAAACAGGAGATTTTATAAAGGAATATGCTGAAAAAATTAAGAGTGTTTCAGTCTCAGTGGGAAGTAAATACACTTGAAGGTGCATTGAAGCAGAAGAAATGGAGGAAGGGTCCAGACCTGGCATCATCTGCTGGTTTTACTCTGGGATGATAAAAGCAACAGTAAAAGCAGTTGGCTAAGCCTGCTCCCATAGTTCATAAAATATCCCATTTAATGATGTTTAATAGGAAGCATTCCTCATCCCTCCCAGTCTAGGAGAGCATGGTGGGTCAAAGCAAAAAGATGCATATGTTCTGTAGTGACTTTGGTTTTACTTTAAAAATCCATACTTTGCAATATGTTGAACATACTGAAAAATAGTTCAGTAATAGTTTGGAATTTCCTGCAAATTTAAAGAGTACAGCAGAGTACACCAAACCCAAATGCCAAATTACACACTATGACCACAAAAGGATAGAGATAAGGTTTAAATAATGATACCTTGTGACATGAGAGCCCCATGTTACTGCTTCAGCAGTTTCTTTAGACTGCGTTTAGCCACATGATTTTCTCAATACCAATTTTAAGTAATCTTTGTAGCCAAACACAATGTTTGCATGTGCAACTTATCTTCTGCCAGGACTATTTTTATCCAATGAACAGCCAATTGTATTGTCTGTGATGTCTGCAGGACTCTAAGTTCTTTCTGCTTACCTTTGTTTTGATGTGGCATCATTATTCTATAAAGCTCCACCCAAAACAGATTCACTTATATTGACCACACACAAAATTTCTATTTCTGATAACCTGAGATCCTGATGTCTTTTGAACATCCTCTGATATATATTTACCATGAAAATGCTGAATTTTCATTTTGACACACAGTGCAATGTTTTCATACTGAAATCACAGCTATTCTATGATTTACTACTTTAAAACAAAATTAATGAGTTGAACTATAAAATGAGTACAAAAAGAAAACATGTAAAAGCCCCAAGCACCTCTAGGGAAAAATAGTTCAACTCACTAATTAATTATTCTTAAAATCCTTAGGACAGATTAATGCATGGAGGATCTACATGTAGGACCATGCCTTAAATTAACAGGTTGCCATTCAGCTGAGTGAAACTGTGCCAGGATATCTCTGCTGAGGAATCTGCCCAGAAACTCACAGCATGTAATATTTCCCATAAACCCAAAACTGCCAACAGAAAAAAAATAGCAAAAATAGGATTAATAAATACCATGGAGGAAACAAAAGAATGCTTAACAGCCAGCAAATAAAGCAAACCCAAACACACCAGGCAGAACAGGCAGGGGAAGGAGGTGACAGATGAGATACAAGTGTGTCAGTTTGGGGATGTAAAAGAGGCTCCAGACTTGTGAAGGTCAGTGAGGAATAATTGCTGCATAAGAACAAAGGCTGATTAGTCTGAGTGGGCCCAAACTGCTGTCCCACACAGAAAGGCACCAGCTCTGCACACTGCTGTTGTTGGATTTCAGAGCTGCCAAATCTGGTCATAATTATTTAGTTATTTGAACTAATGAAAGATACTCTTGGATCACAGCCCAGATAATCTTGGAAAATGGAAGTTTACTAGAGGACATTAAAGTAAGTTTTCTGCCCTCTGCTCTGTGAAGAGGGGAACTTTCTGGGCAGTTATGGTGAATAAACTCTTAAAATGAACACTTTTGGTCACTCTATCAATGGCCATTGTCAGGAACATCAAGGCAAACTAATTAGAAGTTGTAAAATGGATTAAAACTCTTTTCTCAGAAGTTTTTAGTTCAATGGTCCAAATATTTATAAATCAGACAAAAAGGAAACTTCTGACATGTTCTGGAATTACATAACGACTGACTTTTCACATTAATATTTCTTTGTCCTTAAATTAGTGCCTTTTACATTTCTCACTACTTTTGGCAGTTTCTGAAGTTGCTAGATACTGAGAGCTGGGATTTCTTCTATTCCCAAAGACATTTTTCAAAAATAGGCTTTTTATAAATTTTTTACAATTAAAATTAGCTTTGTTTTCAAGCAGCTGTGAATAGACAGGCAAATGCGACCCTGTGCATCTTTCACACAGGATGAAGAAAGCTTTCTTGTCACTAAAGTTTTATGTAAGCAGCTATTCCAGTGTTCACAGGATTGATGCTGTGAGAAACTGTGGAAGCAGGATCGGCCAAGTGGTCAAATGTGAGACAAGAACCTTTTCCATGACATAAATTACTAAAAATTCGTCAAACTGTTTAAAAATCTTCAGTTTAATTTCAGTGCTGGGTCTTTGAATAAGAGTTCTCAGTGAGTAATCATTTAGTCATTCATAATTTCTTCTGCTTTTTCACTTCTGTTTTCCTATCTGGCTGTGATTATGGTCTTACACTGGAAGCCTTCAAGGACAAAGACACTTGGTTGCATGTTTGCAAAGTGTCCCACAATGCCTGGGGACCCTCAGAGCTTCAAGAATAGAAATAGTGAGCAGCTCCTGGCATTTCAAAACTGAACTTAGCCCAAGCAGTTGGCAATAACTCCTCAGACTTTGTGTCACTTGAGGGACATGGCGTGTAAACTGCAGTGTCCCGTGCCTGAGCACACATTGCCCAACAGCTTGTGCTGGTTAAATTACCTCTGTTTTATTTAGATTCTGCATCAAATGTCTGCCAGATTTATTAGTCTAAGGATTTGTAAATCATTGAGTTAGAGAATCATAAAGTCACAGCGTGCTTTGGGGCAGAAGGGACCTTAAAGCCCATCCAGTGCCACCCCTGCCATGGCAGGGACACCTCCCACTGTCCCAGGCTGCTCCAGCCCCAGTGTCCAACCTGGCCTTGGGCACTGCCAGGGATCCAGGGGCAGCCCCAGCTGCTCTGGGCACCCTGTGCCTCCCCCACCCTCACAGGGAACAATTTCTTTCCTTATATCCAATCTAAACCTGCCCTCCTTCAGCTTAAAGCCATTGCCCCTTTCCCTTGTGCATTCCCTTGTGAAAAGTGCCTCTCCAGCTCTCTTCCAGGCTTCCCTCAGGTACTGGAGGGATGCACTTGGGACACCCTGGAGCCTCTGTTTTTCCAACCTGAACAGCCCCAGTTCTCTCAGCCTTTCAGAGCCTTTTCATTTCCTCAGGACATCAGGGACAGCCCTGCTCCTTTTAGCAAGCAAGTTCTTTTGGATGAATACCTGTAGGGCCAGTAGATTTTGACAGAAATGCCAACATTTGTCCCCCTGTGTGAGTGGAGTGTATCTCAGCACAAACACAGTCGTACATACTCAACTAAATTCTATCTTATCTAATTCTAACTTATCTAATTCTATCTTCTAAGTACTCCACCTGCCTCAATAGCAGCATCTCTTTCAGTCCCTGTGGAACTCAGGATTCCAGGTCAGATTCATAGGCAAGCTGGTTCTAGTGGGTAAAAGCTGTAAATAAACAATACTTGTTTTTCTAGTTGAGTGACTTGTATTTCATCCCTAGCAGAAAGTTCCATGCTTTGAAAATAGATCATGTAACTGCAGCTTTTTGATTGCTTGAACAGATACCAGTACACCAGGAGATAGGCTGAGCAGGATCCCTGGATAATTCACATTTGATAGGTGGCTTTTTTTATTAATTTTCTACAGCTAATTGCACTCCTGTTTTTCTAACACACGTTTCCTCCTTTAAGCTGGTCAGCAGGTGAATGGAGCACATGCAGCAAGTCTTGTGGAGGGGGACAGCAAAGTCGTCTCATTCAGTGTGTCCAGAAAAGGGCTTTCCAAAGAGAGGAGGTGGTGGCGCATTCCCTGTGTCCTGTCAGCACCCCAGCACAGGTGCAAGTGTGCAGTGCTCAGGACTGCCCACCCGAATGGAGCCCTGGCCCATGGTCTCAGGTAATTCGGAGAAAAACTTACATTTTTGTCTGCTGGCATAAGGAAAACACTGCAAAAAATTCTCCCCCAAAACAACAGAGCAAACTTTGTGGAGATCAGTGCTTTGCATGTGGTTTTTTTTACTTGAAGATAATATGTAAGCTATGTTTGTATAAACATGTAAACTAAATGTGCATTGTAACCAGTCTTCAGAGGAGCTGGCACATGAGGGCTTGCCAGAAGTGGGCACGTGGTGTTCTTTTAGGTACATACAAACAGATGGAAAATTCTTTCTGGGTTCATAATTTAAGGCTCTATCCCCAACAACCCTCTATGAGATTACTTCCCAAGCAGTATTGACTTCTCTTAGAGATGGCAGGCAGTCAGGGAATGAAGAATATTTGGGGTTAGAGTTGCGTATTAATGCACATGTGTGTATGGATTGTGGATTGATAAATTTGTGATTTAGACATTGACTTCTGTGCTTATGCCTTTGTTAGAGTAGCTCTCCTGTAAGCAGTGCTGCTGCAGCTATTGCCATGAGGGCAAATTCCTTTGTGCATACCCTGCTTCACACACCTGACAGGGAAACACCTGAGCTAAAAACACACAAAACTCAGCTCTGCTCCATCTTTCACTGCTGTTGATGCTGTTCATGTAAGGATAAATGAAATTATCCTTCAAATAAATCACACATCTGGGTTTTAAGAGAGAGCTCACAGTACCCTTATAAAAGGATCTGCATTGATTTTATTTTTCTGTCTTCATTTAGTGAGATTCAAGTAATACATTTTTCAGCTAATTGAAATCCACTAAATTGAATTTAGTGGATTTCAGTTAGCTGAAAAATGTATTACTTATGTGTTTTGTTCTTGGTGCTGTCACTCTTCAGGTGTTCAAGAACATCTTGACCTCAGCACCCCCAGCTGAGCACAAAGTGCCCTGTAATGTTCTGTAACAGATGAGTAACTATTCAGTAGTCCAGCACAGCTCTCAAAAAAGGACTTTTTCTTCCAGCGTGTCTGAAGAAAACCTGAGTGTAGCAGAAGATTTTATAAAACAGGTCTTCAAATACATTCACACTTACAAACTTCCTTTCTTCTAAGGCAAATAAATAAATAAACAAACAAATAAATAAGACCATTACAAAAAAATCTGTTTTCCTTCTCTTTAAGAGGTGTAAAATTCAAGTTGCAATTCTCAAATAAGGCCATAAAAATTAAGTTCACCAGTCCTGCTGAATATAGTGAACAGGCCTATTGCACAAGTTAGTAAAGGTTTTAATATTCATCTGAAAACTGTAATATTACAGACTTAAATGTGGTAAGAAGAAAAAAAATGTAAAATCATAGAATCATAGAATGGTTTAGGCTGGAAGGGGCCTTAAAGCCCATCCAGTGCCACCCCAGCTATGGCAGGGACACCTTCCACTGTCCCAGGCTGCTCCAGCCCCAGTGTCCAGCCTGGCCTTGGGCACTGCCAGGGATCCAGGGGCAGCCCCAGCTGCTCTGGGCACCCTGTGCCAGGGCCTGCCCACTCTCAGAGGAGGAATTTCTTCCTAACATCTAATCCAAACCCAGGCTCTCTGCAGAAATCAGTGTCGTTTTAAATGAAAAGATCATTTTGTTTGGGGAAGGATTAAACCCACAGATTTTCAGCATGCAGATATTTGTTACACCTTCAGCACAATGGTGCTTTCATGAAATCTTTTAAAGACGTTTGTAATTTGATACACTGAGTGGTTCTGCCTTGGAACATGCCCCATAATTATTAGTAGAAAGGACAGCTAGAAGAGGATGCAAGAAGGTAGGAAGCTGGCAGCATTATTTCAGGGCTCTTTGCTTCATTTCCTCACAAATGGCTCAGTCAGGCATTTTGTTGTATGAAAGGCAGTGCAAACCACAGCATGTCTGTTCCACTGAACCACGGCTCATTGCAGAACCAATGCATATTTATCCTGGTGACTCCTGCAGCTGGCAACTAAAGTATCTCCTTAAGCACTGTCTGTATCAGATTCTGTCTCCTTTGGTGGAGTTATGTATCAATTCCCTGGGCAGTTTCCTCTGCCTCGGTCTCATCCCTCTAGGCCAAGGTGAGGACAAAATGACAAATAGCTGAGAGCATCTTGCCATGGAAGATTCTGTGGAGGGAGCTTAGGACCAGCTTTCAACTATGCTGAGCAGGGAAAAAGCATTTTGCTCACAAAAGCATTTTGCTCACAAGTCCAACTTACCTCATCTATGGAAAAGAGATTACTTGTCTGTTCTACATGGGGGCTGAGAGAGTTCACAGCTTACATTTAAGAAAGAACTTAGGACAATGTTTTAGAAGTGGCACACAGATGTTGCTGTTACTTATTTACCAACAGAATTTCAGGTTTACTTATATCATGATGGCAGCTGTACAGCACATTAGCCATGTTTTCTGTGCTCTGCTGGAAAATGCAAGTGATGCCAGCTTTCATTTCCTCCAGTTCAAAGAAGTGTTTCTTTAAAGAAGTGTTTCTTTCCATCACAGTGCTCCAAGACTTGTGGGAGAGGTATTAAGAAACGGGATGTCTACTGCAAGAGTCCTGGTTCTCCCAAGGTGAAAATCTTGCCTGAAAGCATGTGCAGCACAGAGCCTAAGCCTGAGTCCCAGCAGACCTGTGTGCTCGGCCGCTGTCCCAAAAACGACCGGCTCCAGTGGGTGATTTCTTCCTGGAGTGAGGTAAAGTGCTGCAGTTTCATGGCTCACTGCCTGCCCTGGCTGCTCTTGGCAATGCTGGCTCAGGGACACACAAACCGTGGGGAGAAAAGACAGCTGAGCTGTGGTTTGAAAATCAGGTATTCCAGGTGAGGAGCTTTAAACCCCAGATGGAGATGGAGGGACCCAATGTCTTTGTTAATCACTGTCTGGGGTTCATATTTCAGTTTACCCTTTACGGAGCATGGGCTTTGTGGGATTAGTTCTGTGATGCTTTTACAATGCACAATTTGGGGTGTCTGACCCATCCCAAGTTCCCCTTTATCTGCCTGTGTTTGTAAGGCTGTAGAAGCTGTGCTTTGCCTCTGCAGTGCTCAGCCTCCTGCGGGCCCGGCCTGCGGCAGCGAGAACTCAAATGTGGAGAGAAGAGCATCCACGGGAAATTGGTCACCTTCCCCCAGAGGAGATGCAGGAACATCAAGAAACCAAACACCAGCCTGGAGGAAGCTTGTAACAAGGGAGCCTGTCCATCACAGACGCTGTATAACATGGTGTCTGGCTGGTACTCCTCGCCCTGGCAGCAGGTAGGAATGGGCAATCAGAGGTGGCATGGCACAGAGGAGCTGCCTCCAGTGCTCACAGGCCCCAGGTGCCTCCTGCACGGGGCCACACCACTCAGCCCCTGAGATGGGATGCAGCTGCTCCACATCCATCATGTACTTTGGTGCAGCTCAGTGCTTTGTCCTGAAAATGAAGAATGTCACTTAAAAATGTTATTCATGCTTGAGAGGCACTACATTCCACACCCCTTTTCCAACACTTTCTTCTCAGTCTTCTTCAAAGTGCACTGTGCTTGAACTACTGCATATCTCTATGCACAGTGTATTTGAGCATCTGCACAGATTGCCTGGAATTCCCTAAATACTATGATTAATTGTGGGATCAGTCTGTATTTGTTTCTACATTCTTGCAAACAAGCTTCTGTATTTCTGGAACTTATCTACTTTATGAGTCATATATCAATGAGACATGCACCCATTTAATAATATTTACATGAAACAATGTATGCCTGACAATTGCAATCAGATGAAAATGATCACATTTATCTTAAAGACAACTTTTCATGAAACACATACAAGTAAAAGGCTTATTAATTTTAAAATACTTCATAGCTCTTCCTGCAAACCCATAGTGGTTTTCCCCAGATACTGCCATAATTATGGTTCTGATGGGATTTTTATCTGTGTTCAGGCAGCAGGGTTGGGCCCAGAGGCTTAGAGATCAAAAAAATCCATGCAAACAATCAGGAACAGGTTTCTAAAATGTTCAGTTTCTGTCTTGATGTCTAAGTAAGGAACCAGATTTTCAGCTGAGTCCTTAAATAACCACAAGACACGCACGCCTTTGAAAAGTTGGTCCTGATGGGGCTTGGTGGACAGCAGCACACCTGATCCTGACCTCTCTTGCTTTGAAAGTCTCATATGAGGCCCTTGAAAGCTCTCCCTTTGGCTTTCAGGGCTCTCAGAGTCTCTGCAATGCAGCCAAGGTTTTGTTTTCCCTCTGCCCAGTGCACGGTGACCTGCGGCGGGGGAGTGCAGACGCGGAGCGTGCAGTGCCTGCGCCAGGGCAGGCCGGCTGCTGGCTGCCTGCCCCAGCAGAAACCAGCTGTCCTGAGAGCCTGCAACACCAACTTCTGCCCAGTCCCCGTGAAAAGAGGTAAAACTCAGCTCAAGATGCTGCAGCAGGCTTGTTGCTTAGAGTTCTATACCCAGCAAACATCACCTTTTCGCTACACCACTGATCTGGCCTGTTCCTTCATAGCTATTTTGTTCCTAGACTTCCACATTTACAGTAACTCTCTGATATTAACAGCATCTCTTCTTCACCAAGTGAGCCCTCTTAAAGCAGACTTGGGAGTACAACTGGTACTGGAGATTTTTTAAAAAAGCATATGTTAAAAGAAGTATGTGAAAAAGTCTTGCTGTTTGGTTCTGAACTGCACCTTTATTAGTCTCTTGTTGAAAAACACAAGCATTCTATGCTGGTACTGCTTTTGATGAATAATAGCCACTTTGGAACTAAACAATAAGAATTTGCCATATATTTTCAGTCTTCCAGACCTCACCCAGCTCCTGGGACTCCAAAATTGCTTTACCTAGAATGTCCATCTTATTGCTTCTGAGCAGTGCATGGCATGCAGTCAGGGAACATGAAATTAGGGTCTCTCTCCACTTTCATGTCCACTCTATCTCTCCACCTCTTCAGTGTGAGAAGGGAGGGGGGAGCAAGGGATTTTGTGCCACATGGAATGAGGGAAGGGGATTTCTCTCAGCACCACCACAGACAAAGAGTGGTGCATTACCCTGTTCCAGAGATTTGCTTACAGGGTGGTTACTGTTTGTGACTCTTTCCTAACTGCATGAAAAATGCTCATGGAGGTCCATGTTTGTCCCACATAATCTGGTTATGCTAAAGCACTTTAAATTGTGACTTTCAAAATCCTGCACATTAATTGACCTTTTTAAAACTGGGAGCTGAAAGCAACCTCTATAAAATCTAGGCTGGACTGCGTGAGGAAGGTGGTAATGGAGCTGGGAGCAGAGGTCAAGCTCTGGCCCTGCATCTTGTAAACTGACATTAGCCAACCACCCCCATGTCTGCCCAATTCCTGGCATTCCCTGTGCACAAACCCCCTGTGAAACCCAGTGAGATCCTAACAGACCTTTCTGCTGCATCAGCCTGAGACATGCAGGCTATCACACTCATCTATCAGGGGACCTGAATCCAAACAAGGATATGGAGATGAAATGGTCCTAAAAGGGATAAGTAAATAGTTCTGCTGTTTTTATCAGTAAATGTTCCTAACACTTCAAATTAACATTCCTAAAAGGTTCTGCTGTACTTCAGAGTTTCTGTATAGCTTCCTTTTCTGTTAGGATATAGCAAGGACTTTTCTTTCACCTCTGTTTTCCCCTGCTATATTTCATGTCTGAAATACTGTCTGTTATTAATTTTGGCCTTGGCCTGCTTCTCTCTCTCCTCACATCTGCAGGAGCCCTTTCCCCTTTATTATACCTGGGTCATCAGGCTCTAGAGATCAATTATCTCCTCGCTGGTCTCTAACTTTCTGTCTAAAGCAGGAAAAAGAGAGGAAACCAGCTGGGCTGGAATCACATTGAAGCAAATCAGTCTCTATTATCAGCCATGCAGCTCCAGCTCAGTGATCACAGGCAAGAAATTAATGTTTCAAGGAGAGTTTGCACACTTTCCTAGACAAACTGGGTCATTTCCATCCCTCTCTAGATGCAGTTACGGTCACCGTAACTCGAAGTAAATCCAGCTGCTTCAAATGAATGAAAATCTAAACAACTTATAAATACTTGGGTAAATAGAAATAAGGACCTGACTGCCTGATCCCCACCCACTGAATTTTATGGGACTCTTTGTGTTCCTTCCAACAGTCCTTGGATTAGGTCCCAATTTCAGCCATACCTCTGCAATATTAGCATTGCCCTCTGATCTTCAAAGGGGACATAAAGATTTATTAACGTGGCTTCCTTAGTGCTTATACTTTTTTTTTAACAGTAATTTCCAATTTTTTTGAATTCACCCTTTCATGGCCGGAGAGCTCCTTCATCCCTTCATCAGAACAGCTTTCCTTCCTTGGTGTAGTGTGTGCTTTTCATCTCTTGTCTGCTTTGGGCCCTCCCAAATTCTGTCTGGTGGCAGCGGGTGAAGGAATGGGGAGTCTGGTGCTGAACTCCCAGCTGGATCCCTCCTGACACTCCATGCAGAACAGAAAGGCAGTGCAGTGGAGTGGGAAGGTTGCAGTCCAGTCCTGACCTCCCCAGGTCCTGTTCAAGAACAGTATTTTCTTTCCCTACCATTAAAGCTTAAAGGCTAGCAAATGTTTTTAAAACCTGAGGAAAAATGGCATTTAAAAAGAATTATTAGTAAATTATTTTCTTTTTCACTCAAATAAATTTTAGAGTGATAAAGGCATAAAATATCTTCTTTGTCATCATACAAAAGGGAATAAAAAATGAGCAGTGGTGATTAAACCAAAGAAGTTGCTATAGAGAGATGGAGATGCCTCCTGGTCCAGGGAACATGCAGAAGTTGTCTGTGCTCTGTGAGGGAGCATTTATCTACTGTGACTCAGTAACTGATCTAAGAATGCAGACAGTGGTGGGTAGATTTTTGTTCAGTCTCCTTGTAAATTCCTTTTATTGACCATGTAAACAGTAGTTCTGAGAGCTGAACAAAATCTTTACCCATGCTTGCAGGAGATTTCAGTTTAGCTATAAATTTTGCTAAACCCCATTGAGTCTTACTGCTCTCTCAGACATGGTGAATTTGTTTATAAATCACCCATATGAATCATCACTCTCCTCTTTTAAAGAAACATAAAGCATCCACTGCAAAACGAGAGAGGAGCAGCTACGAGGTGTTTTTAAAGCCATGGAGCTGTGTGTATAAATGATATCTTCACATAAATTGAAGAGTAACAGGATTTTAATTGAAAAATATAATTTGGCTGTATTTGTAAAGAAAAGCTGGGCTTTTGAGAACTAACCATGGTTAACAAGTCTCTTCTCCCATTGCAGTTAATTAAGATTTTGCTAACATGGCATAGTCGAGACCCTAAAAGCTAAATCATGACACCTAACTGAAGTGTCTGAGCAAAGAGATTTCTGAGGTTCCCTGCAGAGAAAAGGGAGAGAAAGAAGTGTCTCCAGAAAGTGCAGGAATACAAGCACAGAGCAGAGCACTTTGTGCAGGGCCCAGGCATTCCCAGTTCCGTGAGGTCTGTGTGCAGGTGAACTCCACGTGATGATGATGATGATGATGATGATGATGATGATGATGATGATGATGATGATGGCAGCCAGCAACTGGTACCAAATATGGAGCAGGCTCATTTGTATGAGTACCTGGGTTTGGAGCAGCTGTAATTAGAGATGTAAACACAGATGGCCTTTTTTATCCTCTAATGTGGAGCTTCCTCCTGTCTTCCTGAGCTACAAAGTGTGATCCAAATTTTTTAATTCCTTCAGCTTTTGACTCCCCTATAATATTAGTTCTATCTCGATCAAGTCAACAAATCTCTTGGCAAAAATTTAATGGCTCTTAAAATAAAGCAAGAAACTAATATTTTTGAGATTAAAGCTCATTCATGTTTCTTCTCCTTTGAATCAAGTCACCCATCATGTTTTTAATATTACCAAAGGCATACAAGGGTGTGGGACAATTGCCGACTTGCAGACTTGCTAAAGCACAGCCTTACCATATTGCTTGGGTTTCTCTCCTTCAGATGATCCTTCTTGTGTGGATTTCTTCACTTGGTGTCATCTGGTGCCCCAGCATGGTGTCTGTAACCACAAATTTTATGGCAAGCAATGTTGTAAATCATGTACGAAGAAGAACTGAGAGCAGCGTGTTATCTGAACCCTTCAGCAACAGGATTCTCTTCTTCAATTTATGTTGGATTTATCTCTGCTTTGAGGCAAGACATGGTGCCACATAAACCACTGATGGGAGAGACATTTTTTCTAAGGGAATGTCTGAGGTACAGTAATTGTTGGATTTATGTTGAAAAAGGAATGTTTCTTTCTTATTTTTTCTTAATTTGCTGACCTCACTAAAGCACAGGGTACTATGGATCACTTGAACACTGAGACTCAAGGGGAAGTTCTTTCTTTAAAAGTGTCATTTTGCACTGTCACATGTTACGAGGAAGAAATTAAGGCAAGGGAGCCTTTTCTGGCTGATTTACCAGAATGCAAAGCAGGAGAGCTTGGCAGCTGAGGAGGAGGCAGCAGGACAGAGCACACACCATCAGAAGTGTGTCCTTTGCTATTTTTTGTGACTGTTGTCCCAGGGTGAGGAAGCTGTTTGCTGCCCTGGAGGGACATCCATGGCTGAGGGCTGGAGAAGGCAGTGTCACACGTGTGGCCACCAGAAGTTAACAGTGCACTACAAAGATATTATGGTGCTTCTCTACCAGACTTGCTGCTGGAAAAGCAAGTTGTGCATCATGCTAATGTTTTTATAATTTTTGAAGAATTCATTTTCTGCTTTGTGTAGAAACTCAGAGGTGGTTAACTAGTAACTTGAAATGTATTCCTAGAAATGTGCAGCAGTAGAATATTTGGACTTTTAATATTGCTGTGTTACAAGTAAAATAGAATTGCATATTTCAACTAACTCAAGGAACTCAGATTGATTGAGCTCAATGGTTATGTTTTCAACTTTCTAAGCTCATTAGATATGTAATTTTAAAATTTAAACTTGATATTTTAAAGTAGTTTTGTTTCAGAAGCTAGATTGTTTGAATGCCAAGATACTGAAGAATGTCTTCCTTCTAATCTCAAATCTCTCTGCAAATTTTGATTCATCCATTACCCAACGCAAATAACAAGAATACTGCAGTCCATTAATTCAGGCTGAACTTCTCTAAAAAGTTATTTATTCACATTACATAAAAAAAAAAAGGCATGAAAAGATAAGTGGATTATTCACTCTTACCAAATAAAAGTCAATTCTATTTTTATACACCCTCCTAATACTTGTATTTAGTTCAGAATCTACCAGCCAACTAAAGAATTGTAAAAATGCTGATATTTGTGGCCGTTCGGTATCGAGCTGTTTGATGGCACCATGTATCAAATGGTGCCATTCAGAACATTTCTGCCTTGAAAAAACCCCAACATATTTGCCAAACCCATTCCGAGACAGAGCTGTGTCCTACTGTAATTTTCTGGGGAGTGCCTATGAGGGACATATTTATCTAATTCCACCCAATCCCACAACTTTTTTTGATGAATGTAGTTCAGTTTGAGTGTTTTTTTAAAGTATGGTTTCAGTGTAGGATTAGCCAGCTCAGCACTAATGCCAGACAGTGGTCACTTAAAATTAGCAGTTCCTTCTGAAACAATTTAAATTAAAAACATGTATTCTGTGTTACTTTAGGAAATGATTGGAAACATATCTCAACCTACACTGCTCTGTCTTGATATTGGACATTGTGTAATTATAACCTTTTTTCTAGGAAAACTAAGATGTTGGTTTTGTTTTGTTTTTATAATTGTGTCCTTTTTATTATTTGATGTAAAATAATTAATTTATTAATGCATAGCTTTTCCTTTATATTTCTTTGCTCACTTCCCTAAGTGAGAACTGAGGAAAGAAAAATGGTAGTGTCACAAAGTATGAATTATGGTGTAAAAAAGCAAAAACTATAAGTGTAATATTTAATTATTTTATAAGCTTTGTAATAAAATACTCTAACTGTTTCATTATATTTGGAATTGTAAAATTCATGAATAAAATATGGAGGTTATAAGTAAATATCAAGTGTTACAAGTGCTGTGTGCATTCCCTTGCATCTTTGTTGGTTGTCCCATAAGGAGAAGGTTATCCTGTTTTTCTGCTGCTGTGTAATTGGGAAATTGGGCCCAAAAAGGCAAAACGGAGCAAAACTTCATGGTTTTATTTGTATGACAACACAAAAGCTAAAATACACAACAATACATGTGCAAGACAAACCTGAGCTGTTGCTCCTCTCAGCAAAGACAGTGGGAATTTGTGTATCCCAGAACCAGCAGGATTCCTCCCTGTCTTTATCTGCAAGGTGGTATTCGAGATAAGGAGCCTCACTCAGCACAGCAGGAGGTTTTACAGCCTCTCCCATCTGCCTGGGGATACTCGATTTTTCTATAACTGGCTAAGAACCTTCCAAGCCAATCCCTAGGAGGGAGGGTATAATTTCACTGATCGTTTCAGATATATTCTCCAGCATATATTGGTGCTTTTCCCTTCATTCACAATCACTCAGTGCTCTCACAAGTGCCAGATATCCAGAGGGCTGTTGATAGAAATACTGAGATGCCTCTGACACACAGTACAATCCAGTAAGCAATAATAGATCAGTCTGCTCCTGAAGGACTCCCAGCAAGAGATCTTTGGAATGGGATTTGGACTAGTGATTTAAGTAATTAATATGCCCACACAGGAATTCAGACTATAAACTGCTTAGTGTTTGGGGCTAGAATTTTGGAATCCAAATGAACCGATGGTTGTCAGTGAATTACAGTGTTGGAGGGGGATGTTGAAAGAGGAAATATTGCATAAAGATGTGCTATTGTGTGCTTGGATCCCCCCCAAGTCCACAACTGCTTTATTGCTGAGCCCTTACGACAATATTTGGTACACAAAGCTTGGCAGTTTTCTGGAAGTGTATTGCTGCAAGGCTCACTTTATAAAGCAGAATGGGGTCTTTTCACAAAGGAATAGCTCAATTTCCTGTGGTCAGATTTCATCACTCAGGTAAAGGATTCATCTGCCCAAAACTCAAACAGATATTTAATGAATAGCTTGATTGTGTAAATCAAACTCAACTCTCTCAGATGCCCAGAAGACATGAAATGCTGGAGACAGATTAATGTTTCACTGCATGTGGTTTTATGGTAACATGATCCATATCCCATATTTCCTTTATTTTTCAGCAAATCCTATTCAAAAGCATCAAGAAAATAAATTAACATTATGATTTCTATTGTAATTGAAGTGCAGCCTTACAGAGTCACTGAGATGCCACTGTGTTCAGGGCTGTGTGCACAGGTCAGGAGGAGCTCAGAGTCCTTAGGGTGCCACAAGAAACTGAGGAAAAGATCATGTTCATAGGGAGCTCATGGTGATTAGGAGAAAAAGTGCTGCTGGTGGCTCACTGTCTGTGTGGACAGTGCAGGACATCTCCAAGGCAGCTCTGTGCAGGTGAGATCTGAAGGAACAGTACTGAGGGACTTTATCCTGACACTGCTTTGAAAGCAAAAATGAGGCATGTTCAGTGCTGAGTCCTAACCAAGATAGGGACTGTCCCAAGAGGAGGGAAATCCATGTGGATCACTCACCTGCCAGTTACTGGGGACTGAGAAGTGAGGATCTGGAAAAGCAGTAAACCTCCTTCTTGCTGAAAAAGTCCTGAAATAAGGGGATGCATCTTCCAGGAGATGCTTTAAATTCCTCCCCAGGCACTACTGTATGAACATCAGCCAAGCCAAGCTGACCTCCCTGCCTGCTTCCTGCTCACTGGGCACCACCACTGTGGGTATTCTTCCTCCCCTGCTCTTCAGGACAGACCTAGGTCCAGGCTGGGCTGGAATGTGTCCTTTGATGCAGATCACACTCTGGAGCCCTTCCCCTTCCCACGAGCACAGTCTGTGGCAGAGGGGCAGTGGGACCAAGCTGATCCTCAGCCCTGCAAAGGTTACTGACAGCATCTGCCTGGCAGTGCCATGGGGAAGCCACAGCCCCTGCTGGAGCACAGGGAATCAGAAACACACTCTGGCCTTCCAGCAGCCAGCACACACCAGGCAGGGCTGAGGGAAGGGGAGAAAACATCTGCCAGCTGGGCTGAGCTACAGGCAAAATCTGAATTCCTCAATTCACAATATGTAGTAACATCAAATGCAGTATTCCTTATGTTCCCTGAAGAAAAACATCTATTATGGGGCCTATGCTTCAATCTAGTAAATATTTTATGTACTTTCCATTCAATAATAAGAATTATTCAGTCATGAACAGAACCTGTTTTATAATTTCTGGATTCTGCCAATGGAGGCAGGAACCTTCAGCTAAGTTCTAACTTCCAGGCTTACTTTGTAAGCATTAAAGCAAGCTATACATGTCAGCCTCAACACTGCTGTGTGCCTACTGCAAAAAATGACAGATCTTTAGCATCCCTTGGGCTGCCAAACATTAATTATGTTCTGTTATGATAATGTTCACTAATCCTTTCATAATAACATAGCAAAGCTGACCAAAAAAAAAAAACATTAAAGAGGACTATAAATGGATTTTTATGAGAAATATTTACTACTGAAGCTCTTCTCTGTGGAGACCAAAGAGACTTTGGAGGAAAGCACACACAAGGATTTTGGTTTTTGGGACCTTCTCAAATCATCACATCTGAATTTTGTCTGTCTGATAGCACAAACTGAAGGGATTCTCTCCAAAGGAGGAATGACCTACCAACACTCTGCTTCCATGGAAATAATTGTCCTCTACTGAGGACCATCTATGTCACCCTACTGTCTCTGTTTAGATTAGTTGAAAAGAGTCGGGATATCTATTAAAGGAATTTTCACTTTCAAAGACCTTAACTGTACAGCTCTCTCCATTGATATTTTAAGTGGATCAGAACATTTCACTCTTAGAGAATCTGCCTGTCAGCAGAAAGCTCATCAGCTCAGGTTTTGTAAAAATAAACTGCAGATGCCAAGTTGCTAGAACTTCCATGAGCCTGCGCTTTGCTGGTGTATGAGGAAAAATCAACCAACACAGACAGTAACAAGCTGTAAACACAGCTCTCTCCCATTAAATATAGGATATACTACATGAAACTGTAGCATTTCCCACAACTTAACTTGGAAGGGTTTGGTGTCCACTTCCAAACTACTAGTTGCAAACCCAAAATTGTGTATAAAAAAACTGGAACATCTCATTTGAAAAGCATCCAGCTATTGACTGAGGCTGTCAGGGGGTTTGTGTGACCATGTCAGACAAACCTGAGCTGGCCTCATGTCCTGTGGCCACTTAACATCTAATGCTGACTTTTTATTTTGTTGTTTCTCAGTTGGAATGGGACTTTTAATGAAAAACCATGAACTTGGTATAAGGTTATTGCTCAGGTAAAATCAGGCGTCAGGATTAGCCTGCTGATCTCCATGTCCAGCAGAGCTGTGTGACATTTGGCACATGGACTGGGGAGCAGAGCAGTGCAGCTCCCACAGGCTGGTACAAGCACTGAGCTCTCTAAGACATGCTGTACATCTGTCCCACTCATCAGCTGTTTCATTTGCTCCTTAGCACAGTGAGTCTACCCTAGAATTTGCACATTGTTGAGAATCCTGCCCAGCTTCACCAGCCTTGCTACTAAAGAGTAAGGCAGAGTAAGGTAATAGTAAGGTAGTGGTATGAACAGTGAGGCAGAGCTAAAGCACCTGTGCCTTCATGCCTCAGTGCAGGTTGGGTGAGAGCACCAGGGAAAAATCTCCACCAGAGGATACAGAAGTTCTCAGAACTGCTATCCCTGCCTTGCTCAGTGGGCAGTCATCCCCCCAAGTCCTGTCACCCCAGGCCCTTGCCCAAAGTCTCCTTCCAACTCTCTTGCAGCCCTTCAGGTACTGGAAAGCCTCAATAGGATCATCCCAGAGAGATTCTGGGTATTGGTGCATGTGTTTTAACCTCTTCTAGAATCTCCTGTGGATTTGAATCTTTGACCTGCTGCATTGACTCTCCTGTAGGGTGGCAGATGGTGTTTTTGCAAGTTCTTTGCTTGCACTGAGGAAGGGAAAGGAGACCTGGAACAGAAGAGTGGATCCTATCTAAATTCATTCTTTTTATTCTACACCTGTGACATAGCAGCTTGCTGTGGTCAGAGACTGGATTTGCTAAAACCAGTGATCCCCTTCATCATTTAACCACCTCTCTCTAGATCACAGTATCCAGTATCCCCTTTGGTTAAATGGTTCATTTTATTTAGGGCAGGAACAACTCACACCTCATGTCTGTATAAGGGCAAGTGCTGTGGGTCCTGGTGTTAATGTGTGATCATCCTGCTGGCAGCCCTGATCTGATGAGAGATCGTGACTTAGAGGGAGACTAAAACTCTTCTTCTAGCTCAGAGATTCCTCTAATCAGGCCAGTTTTAGAAACAGCTCTTCAAATTCATCCACATACATATATATACAAGATATAATACAAGATACATTACAGACTGCTTATCTAGATCTTGTTTTATGTAAGGAACAAAATTAAGGTGGAAAAAACATCCAAACTATTCTTTATGTGCTATGTCTTCTAATCAGGAAACAGCCAGACTGAAGTAATTCCCCAGCTTCCTAGATTGCACAATCCCACTTTGCCCAACAAGAGAGTGCTGCAAGAACCAGGTTGTTCTTGGTGCTGGCTTTTGTAGACGTTCTTCCCTGAACTTCTCATTAACCTTCTGAACCTCATGCCTACTGGATGGACCCCAGCCAGCATCCTCCACTACCAAAGGACTCCCTGAAAGGAGAGTTTACACCTCAGGTTCCAAACTGATTTACTGAGGCACACTAACAACACAGAAGAGGAAGGCAAACAGTGGATTTGCCTTTTCAAAAACAGCAGTTGATTAAAAAAATAAAGTACCAATAATGTGAGAATCATACTGTCCTGAAACCTTCAGACATTTTGGCACATAGCTCTGTCTCTCTCGGACAATTGCATTCCCTTTTTCACTGCTTCCCTCCTCCTGTTCCAGAGCTCCCCCCTGAAGCCATTGGGGGTTGAGAGCAGAGTGGGTTGTGAAGTGTCCTGGGATAATCCACTTTGACAGGGAACTGCACTGATTAAAAGTTATTGCTTTGGAACAGCAAAGCTCCCACTGCTGTCCACGCAAAAGTTGCTGCTTTCTATTTAAACCTTAACCATCACATCTAATCAAGAGAAAATAAGGACCTTTTTATGAATTCCATAAGAAAAATTCCCCTCAGGTGTAGGTTGCACGGTTTGATCAGCTCCAGTATCATGTTTTAGCGTTTCATATTAATCCAGCCGACTCTGAGCCAAGAATTTAACTTTCAAACTTGCCTGACGGCCAGGCAAAAACATTTTGGCAATTTGTTATTATTTCAGCTAAATTTGAAATATGCAAATTAAGATTTATGGCAAATGAGGGCTTAAAACTATGCATTTATCTCCACGTGGAAAAGGTATTGTGTAACTGCAAGGTGCCAAAAAATACCAGAGCTGGGCAGAGAACAAGCGAATTACAACTCCCAGAAGGCACTGGAGAGTTGTACATCAGCATTTGGTGTCCTGATGACAGGAAACAAACTATTTCACAGTCTGAGATTTTCTGGAAGATATGGAGTAGACCCAGCCCTCAGACTAAGTATCTCATGTCACCGTTTCCAACTGAAAACTGTTAAAGTGTCAGGTAAATCTGGGTCTTTCAACAAGGCCGAACTAAAAGAAGAATTATTGTTTCATGGAATGTAAGTATCCTGTTAAAAACACAGTGATGGGAACAAACTGATCAAGTACAGATAACATTTTTATTCCTTTCTTTTCTCCCATCCTCTCCCTCATTTCTCCATGCATAAGCAATTAAGATCATTCCCATGTGCCAATTCAGCTCTGCTGCAATCCCAGTAAGGCAAAGAGACAAAGACACTGCCAATTCCCTGCCTCCTCTTCCTGGGCTAGTCCAGAGGAGCACAAACCATGCAAGTCAGATCCAGAGGTGCTCTGGAGACATGCATTCGTTGCTGTGTGGTCTAATTCCCTGCTCTATACTCTGTGGAACTGAAGACAATAGGATGACACATGGACTGGAGATAGATCCGTGCATATTTTCCTTCACAAGTCAGGGTTTCCAATGAAAAGCATTGGAAAACTGAAATGCATTCCCAAAGTTCAGCTCAGCCTGAGCCTCGGGGTCCAATTTTCATCTTAATCAGAAATAATTTCCCTTAGGTTAAAGGATTCAT
Organism: Melozone crissalis; assembly: GCF_028551555.1. Classification (NCBI taxonomy): domain Eukaryota; kingdom Metazoa; phylum Chordata; class Aves; order Passeriformes; family Passerellidae; genus Melozone; species Melozone crissalis. The sequence goes on along the minus strand of NW_026535785.1, from coordinate 16,304,390 downwards.
AACCACACAGCATCATCAGTGCACACAGGCCAGACTTAAGCCACATCTGGCAACAAGGGCTTGAACATCAAGAACATCAAGAATGTTCACTGACCAGCACAGATCTTTTCTCAGTCTGTCCTCTCACATGCAAACCAGAATTTCCAGATTCTGGAAGCTGATTTTCCTCACTGTCCTAGTTTACTGGAAGAAAAAAGCAGCCTTCATTATGCACCTTATTCCCTATTTTTACCTAACTCCTAGAAATACCTCATAGAATTCAAAAAATTGTGAGGAACTCATTCAAGCAAGGCTTGAACTTGGTTGACATAAATACATAATTCTGCCTTGGAGAACAAAACTGGTTTAATCCAAGGGATCTGGTGCCCAGGGCGTGTGGGGCTGGGTTTCCTGAGCCCTGCCCTGGCAGTGGCAGCCGGTGCCTGCTGTGGCTGGGGAGAGGGAGCTCTCCAGTGCCCCAGAGGGAAATGCAGCAAGAACAGAGCAGGGCACAGCCCATGTGTGTTCTTAGACAGCCACCTAGTGAGTTTAGCGAGAAACTAACAGCTCCAAGGAAATGCTGTGAATTCTAACAGAGGCCGGAGTTACTCTACAAATACAGTGCTAAAACACTGCCAAAACTTTGCCATGAGTGCAGAGGGGCTTTGCCTCAGTCAGGGCAGTAGCAGAGCAGAAGGGTGCTCTAGTTACTGAGCTGTGAGACAAGATTTATCATCTCTGTGATTCTTGAAGGTAATGTTGGGGGGAGTATTGAAATAGCAGAGCAACCCCACCACGGGAATGATGAAGCGTCTGACTGCAAGGCTGATGGAATGCTGAACACTCACTTTATGAGAACTATACTTTGTTACAATAATACTATATTACATTAAAGAGAAATACTCTACTCTACTCTACTTTACTCTACTCTACTCTACTCTACTCTACTCTACTCTACTAATCATACTTACTTACTAACTTCTAACTAACTGAAGAACTCGTGACCATCTGCAGACCAGACAGGTGACACAGCTTGGACCCGACAGGCTAATTAACATAAACAATGTCCACCAGAATCCAACCTTCCCAACACATTCCACTGGTACAAAACACCAGGAGCAAGCAGAGATAAAAATTGTTTTCCCTTCTGTGCTTTTCCAGGAAAAAATCCTGAGAGAGAGAATTATGTCTTTCTCTGTTCAGAGAATGTGAATGCCACAGGGGAGAGTTCAAGCACTGAAAAACATGCCTAATGTTTAAGTGAATTTCAGAATTTTGTTCAGAACAAGTATATGTGTGTGGTTTTATTTATAGGCATGTGTGTGTGTACGTATATGTATGTGTATATATATATATATATATATACACACACACCCCTCACCTTTTTCTTATATACCCATTGCTAAATCAAAACATTTCTATTGACTGAAAACAGGACATGATGGACATCATGCAATTTTAAAAAAAGGGCAAAGTCTGGAGGGATAGAGAGATTCATAGAATCATTAATGTTGGAAAAGACCTCTAAGAACACCAAATCCTTCTGTCAGCTCAGCACCACCACCATGTTCACCATTAAACCATGTCATCAAGTGCTGGATCCACAAGCTTTTTAATCCTTCCAGGGATGGTGACACCAGCAGTGTACCTGGGGATTGGCACAGAGAGCCTGCTTCATTACTGGTGTGTGTTGGGCCACTTCTGCTAAGCCAAATTTGTCCGTTAGTGTGAAATTAGCAGGAAGTCTTTCAAGAAAGAAAAGAGAACCTGTGAACCCAGTTCACCTCAAAACGAGCACTTGTATTTGCTTGCTCTGTGTGCTGAATTCCAGCTCTGTGGGGGGGGGGGGAAAGGGGGGGTGGGGGAGCCATCAATCGTAAGGATCTACAGAAAAAACAGTCAGGTATGATTTTTGGAGTTTGCTTTTGGAAATTACCCCAGGGAGATGTCTGATAAAGCTACACACTTACTGTCTCATGCTCTGGGCATTCACAGAGCCACAACACGCAAATTTATCCCTGTGCTAGAAGGACACAGAATGTGTGGAATTATAATGAAGCAGCCAGAGCCAGCACCTCATCAGTCCAGTGGTTACCTATTAACCACTGCTTGCTAAATTGCCTCTTGCTATGAAGTTCCCAGATGGTCTCTAGTTATAAATGGGATCACTGAAAGGAAAGTTCAAAAAAATAATCTGAAACAAAAAATTTAGATACTAGTGGAAAACCTTGTCAAAATTGTGGTTCTCCAAAGTTCCATCCAGTTTCAGGATGCCGTAGATTGGGTGCAAGGGGGTGAGTAGGTCACAGAAAAGACCTACTCACCATCACAGAAATGATGATACTCTGTTTGGGATGCTGTAGAATTTCTACTTAGATATTTATTGCCTCCTAAAACTCTACCAAAACAGAGAACTGCCTGGGCTGCAGATCATGTCAGTCCTGATCCACTGCTGCAGACTTGGCCATACAGTTTCTTTGTTCTTATGGACATGAAGTGTTTGTAATCCCCAAGCCTAACAATGTAATAACATATTAAAAATAGCTATGAATGTGTTTTGAATTCCTCTTAGAAACATCAGCTCTACATGCCTAATTAAATATCCTTGACACACACAAAAAATAATTGCAAGGAAAAGAAACCTCTCTCATGAGGGCCAGATGATTTTAATTAGGTCTCGCTCAAAATCTTCCTCAGCTCACACAGCTCAGCTCTCAAAAAACACTCAGTCACACTGAGGTGCCATGCTGTGCTCCCCTCCTTTCCCTTTCACACTGCTTGCTGCTCCTGTGTCCCACTTTCTCCCTCTTCCGTAAGAATTTGCTGTCCTGCAGCCCTCAGAGCTCTGGTTCTGAGTGCCCCAGGCATGTGGGGCTGTGGTCATTTACTGATTTCTTACTTTCCATACCCCAGAGAGCTGCTCTGCACATATGGTGTGATTCTGTAGGAGCTGCACATATGCACAGAGGTTCCACACCAAATCTGTGGAGGAGCAGAAACAGGACTTATTTATTCATTCCAGAGAAGAGTTACAGCCCCTTTATCATAACTCCCACAGCCAGCAGCAGGTCTGCTCTTGGCCCAGCAAGTGGGATGTGAACTCAGATCTCTCTGCCTTCCTTGGAGTGCAAGAGGGGCTAAATCCTGATGGCAGCTCAGCAGAGCCCAAGGGCATTCCCAGATGAAAGGTGCCTCCACCCCAGCTGCAGAGGTCCTGAAAAATTCAGGCTGCTGCCTCCTCAAACATCCTTCTTCCTCTCCTCTGTACCCAGGGAAGGATTTGCTGCCATGGTGCTCTGTGACAGTGCTCAGACAAGAGACAGACACTTTGCAGTGTCTCACTTAGAGCACAGATATTTAAGGTGCTGGCACCAAAGAATTGGGGCATCTCTAAAGCACAGTCCTCCACCTCCTCAGTTCCTAGCCACAGATATTAATAGTTTACAGTAAATTACTCCTTGAGAATTGAAATTATGTGGACACCCAGTTTGCTCTAAGGAATTATTTACAAATACTAGAATTATTTAATCCACTTCAGCACAACAGATATTGGTTGTCATAGTTAGCAAAGTCCTGCAGTTCTTTCTTGTGGGATTTCTCCTTTCTTGACTCTGGCCATTTTTAAGACTGGGCTCTTGATTTGATATTTTTTATGTGTGTTCTATGGATTTAAACATCATTAAGTGTCACAAACCTCAATCTGGTCCTGAATGGCTTGAGTTCACTGCAATGTTTTATGTGACATCTCAAGGGGTCATTCTAGATCTTGCAAAGACTTTTGAATTATTTTTTGCTTGTTGGTTGGTTTCTAAATGCCAGATCAGGGAGTCTGGAAAATTGTAACTTACAATATTAAGCTCCAGCTGTTGAACAGACTTACAGCCCATAAACCTTCTGAAATGTCTCCACTGCAGTGTCATCCTTCTCCTGCACCTGAGGTCACCCACAAGTGTCCCCCAAATGGCCACTGCTTCCCAGCACTTCCCTGCTGCTGGAATTCAGCACTTGCAGGTGCTGCCTGTGACATTTGGGCCTGAACTTCTGCCAGTCACTTCCACAGCCTCTGAGGTTTCCAGCTCGGTGCTGGGAGTTCTCTTCCCCCACTCTGGGTTTTTTTGCTTATTTTTTATCTTGTTTCTGATACTGCAAGGAATTTTATCCAGCAATATGCATCCACCTATTGTTAAAATACAACGTTCTTTAAATGGACAGTCTCCACAGCCTTCATGATTCCTCCTGTTCAGTACACATATTCACACAGAACTTATTAGCAAAATTCACAAGACTTTCTCTTTCTTTATGAGAAAAGCAATGACATTAGATTAAGAGTGGTATTAAATTTGTCCAAAGAGGCAGAGCTGCTCAGTGCTGCTGTATTAAGGCAGTGTCATACAAGTGATCACAGCTATCAAAGTTCTCAGACCTGCAGCAGTTCCTCTGGCTCTGAAGCCATGGCTGCACTGAGATTCCTGTCTGCACAGATCATTCTTGCTGTTATTCACCTGAAGCACGAGTAAAATTCATGCCAGTCAGACCATGAAGAAGATATTGCTTCTTAGGAATGTATAAAATATATTTCAAATATATTTCCTCTACGTTAAATGTGCAAATACGTTTTTCTCTCAGGTATGTATGACACTAATTTCTACACTGTGTATTTAAAATCTTTTCAGTAATGATCCCTAGAAAAGTCTTCCCAAGTACCTAATCCCTGGAGTAGTGTGTCTGTGTGCTCCCAATATGTATCTAGAGGTCTCTGAGAGTGTGGGAGCCCTGCTCCCGACAGACCCCTGCTCTGGTGGAACATCTCTCTGTGAAGCCTGATTCAGAGCTTGTTGTTTTTCTTCCTCCATCATCTTCTGTTCTCACACAACCTTGTCACCAGAATCACCTCATGGAATGCCCCTTAATGGCCATAACACATTACAGAATTACAAGAATGTAAGACAATTTGTAAGATTTTGCAGAATCAAAGCTTGTGGAAACAATGGTGATAGGTTCAGGCATAGCTGCAGTTTTGTTCTAGGGCTTCTGTTAATTTGACAATTTGTTCAATACCATTGCTCCTCTGTATGAAGTGAAAGATCTTGTCAGGGAGGGAAAGGATCCAAGGAACTGAAAGCCAATCAGCTTTGTGTACCCTTGGAAAAATAGCAGACTTCTCATATGAATAACCATTAAGCTGCATCCATTTTTCTGTGGTTTGAAAATAAGGCAGGACTTGATTGAATATCTTTGTGATTATGGGTTTAACCTTTAATGATTCAGAGCAAACATATCTCTCCAGGGTCCTGTAATTTATAAAGAGATGTTCCATCATCTCCTGTGAACAACCCCTGTAGAGTGAAATTTGGTATCCCCCAAAGCCTCTAGAAAATACCCTGAGCAGACTGGCAAAACTACAGCCATGAACTCTCCTGCATAGGAGAGTTTGGTGGATTTTGTTTCTTCCCAGATTTTAACTAGAGAACATTCTTTTATAAGTCTTCATTGACCTTTCATAACCCTGAGTTTGGATTATATTATTGTTTCTATCCCGGATGAACTAACTGCAGGTTTATTCTTTAATTTTAAGGGCAGGCAAGAACATGGGAATACAACTGAAGCTGCTGGGAACTTGAAGCATGGAAATACTAGAAATTCACCTCTGATGTCAGAATGAAGCCATTTTAAAGGAATCACATTGCACATGGACAGAACACTCTAAGCCAAGACTAAAAAATTAAACATTTACTGGCAATTCTTTTACTATGCTTTAATTTTTTCAAATCTGACATACTGACAGCCTGTGGCAGAGTAACCAATGGTAGCAGGAAAGCATATGGCTTTTTTTGTTTGTGTTGTCCTGTGAACACGAGATACACAAGAACACAAATATAATTAAGATTTGCCTGAGTTTTTTGACAAATTCACTCGAGCTGCACCAACCACACCAATGCAGCATGTGCTGGGAAGAGGTGATCTGCAAGCAGGACATGCCTGAGGGGCAAAGCCATATCAAAAACACAAGAAACAAATCCTTACATTTGCTGGATGACTTGCTAGAAAAAAAACCTGATTTGTTCCATTTTCATGAAAATAACCTCTGAGACATGAAGCTGTCACAGTTTTCATAAACAGGAGGAAGGATGACCCACCTGAGAAGCTCAGATAGAGCTGCTGTTTCCTCCCACAGCCTGCAGGAGTGGTGTGCTTGCACTGATAAAATGCAGTGCTCAGAGGACAGAGCCAATGAACCCCATTACTGAGCCTGCAGATGGCATTTCTCTCTGTCAGTGTTGCTCAACGCTGAGCCTACCTAGTATTGAAGAAAGTCTCATATTTTGGTGAGGTAAAAAAAGAATCCCAACCTCTGTCTCCATTTTCACAGATTTAAGAGATTCAAATTCAAGCCGTCTGTGAAATTTCAGAGAAGTAGAAAAACTTCCCACAGCTCATCTAGAACTTAAAAGAGGCATTTGCTCATTCCATTGATGTTTTACAGTCTCCATGTGAGACAATTCCCTCCAGTGATCTCCCCCAGCGGTCCTAATTTCAGCAGTGAATTGTTGTATCACAGAAACCAACCTCATGGGGAGATGTAGAATAACTTCTGGAGAAAGTCTTATGTCACATGCAAAATCTTTGGAAGCAAGTGACAGGTTTTAGGTTATTACAAAAGGAATGATAAATCCTTCCTTTATACACTTTTTGGACACTATCAGAAGAAATGCTATAAACAACCACCCTCAGAAGTGTGCTATCCTCACTGCTCAGTAGCAGTTAGCTGTAAAGTTTTTACCTTTTTTCCCCTTGTTGCTATAATTGCACATCAGGAGGGCTGTGGAACAGAGCTGCAAAAGGCTGACACTAGCAGGCCCTGAGAACATGGGAACAAAGACCTCATTGAGGTGCTGTGTAAGAGGAACTGGGGAAAGGTGGGGCTGGAAAAGCACATCATGGGACACAGGTATGGAACCATGAGACAATTGTTCTGGTAGATCTGAGTGGCATGAGCTGCCTGCTGGATTAAAATGTGTCACTGGAAACCCCAGCAGAGCAGAGTCTGTGCCAGGCACACCAGGAGGGCTGGCTTTGGTTCTGGTCTGGAGAGGAGATGCTCTGGTTACAGACAGACACTTCTGGGGACTCTTTTCTGAAGGGCAAATACACACCAGAAGTACCTTTGGATTAATTCAGGTCATGGTGGAATAATCAGGATGATCCACAGGGGAAACCTTGCATGAAAGATGGCAAAATTCTTCAATTAATGACTTTATCTTTCTGCCTGTGAGATCACTGTAGCTCCCCCCAAGCCTCTGAAAGCACTAGAGATGTACACACAGCAGCTGCACTGCTATGAGAAGCAGGATCCTTGTCTCCTTCCATAACTCCTTCAGTGTATTTGTGAGCTGCCTTCACCAGCAGCATCTTCTCTGAGTTAATAAAAACTGAAGCAAGTTTATAAGTGTTATCACCACCAAAAGGTGTTTAATGAAAGTGCCTTCTCTAGCCTGTGACCAATCCCAGTAATCCCACTGCTTCCCCGGACCAGGCACTGCACAATGCATAAATGAGCAAGTGCATTTATAAAGTTTGCCTCAAGGTTTTCAGCATGTGTGGATCTACTCATGTGCTTAAGAAAAAATAATCCAACAAGGAAAAGAATGAATGCATATTTAAAATTGCCCTTCTGGAATTAGCTCAGCCTATTTGTAAGAATTCTTGCAACTTAGCACATGCTTCATCTTCAGCTCAGAGTGTTAGCCAAATAATAATCGGCACTCAGCAAGAATTAGAAAGCCAGTTTGTCACAGTGAGGTCATGGGGAAGATTATTCCTGCTTTATGACTCCATTTTTAATAAATATTCCATAGCCTGTCATGAAAAGGATGTAGAACATATTTATACTTCCAACCTCCCTTTTCACATAAAATTTATCAACTTCTCTGGTAAATTCAATAGGAGCCTATTCCCTTTTGTTCCTTTTTACATGCCTCTTGCTCAGGAGAATCAATAATCTACATCAGAGTGCAACAAAGATCTTGTCTGCCTTTGAAAGTTAATGTGGCACAAATCTAGATTAGGAAAGGTATTTAGGTATTTCTTTTTCAGGTAGAATATAACTGCATATATCTTCTTCTCAGAGTAAAGTCAAACATCTGATGCACTCACCTCATATTTAGGCTGCTTATTACCATCAGTTTAGGTATAAAGACTCAATTTCACAACATCATCTTACTCCTGTCCAAGTATTTACTGCCAGATAAATGTGGGCTTGGGAAATCAGCCTACATGGCAGTGTAATGCCTTTGTCCTCCTCCTTCAGAAACACTTGGAGGAAAATCCAGTGCATTTCTCAGAACAGAAACATTCTCTTCTCCAAAAAAGGCAACAGGAAACGTGAGCTGTGTCTCACTACGTGACAATGAGACATTTGAGTCTTCACAGCAAGCAACCAGTGCAACCCTGGCTCCAACAGGACCATCCCACACCCAGATGGTCAGAGTGCAGCAGAATTTATACAAATTTCTCTATGTCCTCAGATTCCCTAAGGAAATCTGTCAAAGTAGCTGGTTGTGGTATTTTTACACAGACCAGGGGCTCCTCACACCGGGCATACCCTGGAGAATATTTGGAGAACAGTACGTGCCAATGCCAATCTCCTGCCTGGTGTTGCCAGTTTTGGAAGACAGGTTGGAAAAAAGCTCGAGGTTCCTTTCTTTTTTACTCTGTACATATTAGCAGACTGTGGCGATGACACAGTTTAAAAAATAAAATAGCAAAATAAATCAGATTGAGGAATGTGTTATAATTCAAGACCCAGACCAATGAAACGTCATAAAAAGGCAGAAAAGAAAACATGTCAGCTAAGATTTCAACAGAATGGTGTCTTAGATAAACTTAGAGCATGGAATTGATCAGAAAACAGGAAAAGCATTTATTTACAAGGCATGAAGACACACTTGGTACCTGTGTCCACTCTAAATATATAATGAATATTTAAATGCACGTTGTTGAAACAAATTGAGTACAGACAGTTATTTCTTTTAACAAAACATATGGAAACGATCATGAAGGAGTTAATCATTCCAGGAAAAGCTTCAAGGAACTTCCAGTGGTACTACAACAAAATAATTGCTTAGAGAGGAAAAAAAAAGGAGAAAAAAACTCAAACACAGCAATTTTTTTTCTAGTAAGAAAGTTTCTAAACCTACTTTTTTGCTCCCATAATTCTTAAGCATACATCTTCACTGAAGTCTGTAAAGTCTTCTTGCATGAAGAAGATTTCTTAAGTTAGTGAAAAATGATAATAAAAAAGCTAGTAACATAATTTAAACTTCACAAAGATACATATATTTTTTTTAGATGGTAAATGAGAGGTTTGAGAAACAAACCTGAGAGAAATAACTTGCATATGAATTTTTTTCCACACCAGCATAGCAGTTGCTGCAAGGGTTGTGTGGCATATCACAGGTGAGCTGATTCAATGTCTGCCCAACATGTACATAGATATCTATATAAAAATGTTTCATAAAGCCTTTTTATTTGTTCAATTAATATCCACTCTGCTACTTTTATCCAAGAAGGATAAAAAATACCTAATGATATTGACAGTCACTGTTCTAGGCCATATTAATAAAAACAAATGAGTAGAGGGATGGTTCACTACACAGTATTCATTATAACTGCTGTACAGAGGGAGAGAACCATCCAGAAACTGTGATAAGGTTGCCCAGCAGCACCAGGTGTGTGTAACTCCAGGCAATGCAACTCCAGCACGTTGTGAGGACACAAAAAACTCAAATAACTTATTTAAAGTAGCTGCAGAGATTGCAAGCCCAAAACTTCCCCTTCACAGAAATGTTGTAAACCCTTTCATGCTCCCTGTCCTAAGAGATCAGATGACACAGATATGCCCAAGTAAAAATGCTTAAACTGACACCTGCTGCTGTTTGAGCAATGTACAGATTGCTAAAAACAACTGTAAATGACAGAAACAAAACAAATAAGAGCCACAGATAAGACAGATAAGACCTAATCATATTTATTATCAAGAGAGAGGCTTCAGACACCAATCACACAAACTGGATTCCTTCCAAACAGTGCCTGAGAAAGCTTAAAAAAAACCCCAAACAACCAAAACCTAAATGACCAAACTAGACATAAAGGATCATTCTGTCTCATTTGTGTAGCCTGCAGTTCACAAGAACAACAAGTAAAGATCATGTTTCAAACCTTAGGTCATTTCCAATGGCACACAACTCGCAGGGGTCCATCCAATTGCTTAGAAAACAAAATACTCCTAGTTAGATAAAAACCTGACATCTTGTTATACATGTCAACAGCCATGAGTCCACTTTGGTCAACAGTAAATGTGGACCAACAAAGAATTAACACAGTTAGGGTCACTGAATGAATGTAAAAATCCATCTTGCCCTGTGAGAACTGCACAATAAAAGTTACATTTTTTCATCAGTTCTGGGTACTTTGTCGTGGTTCATGTGATGACTTTTGTCAACACTAGACAAAATATTAATTTGTGAAGATATGTCTAATTAAGCAAGTTCACATTTTAAGAATTTTTTGATTGCAAGAGGAATGGCAAACTAGAATCTGCATCACTTAAAATGTGTTTTATACTGAGCTTAATCTTCTTGCACTCTCTTTTTCCTGCATGATGTTCTCCATCTCTTGAAGCGGCTATTACAGAACTTACTTGTCTCTGAGAAAGTGTTAGATGCCAAACTAAGCAACATGTCTGGAACACAGCAATCATTTTATCCAGCCTCCTCAAGTGCTTTGCCATCCTTAGAGCCATTCTTCCAGCTTTCCACAGCTTTGCTTCAGTCTGCAGTTCTGCTAAGGACTGTCCTCACCATTATGCCAAATTCCAGTTCTCTGCACAGTATTATCACAAACACAATATTAGCACTTAAAACTCAATTGCAAGAAATAGATAAATCCCACACTAGAGGTGGATAAATACTATATGGACTTCAGTGAGCTCCTAGGATCATAACTTTATGAATAAACAGCTCTTTTCAGTAACTGCACAGCCTGTTTCTTTCCATCCCTTAAACCAAATGAACATTAGAATGGTTTCTCTATTCCTTAAGAATATGGATTTATTTGTTTCCATTAAAAAAAAATATTCCCAACTTCAAGTTGGTCACAGTGCCAACAATCACCTGAATGCAAACAGCTGAGCCTCAAGCCAGATCTGGGAAATGTGTCTCAAATAATCAGTTTATAAGTGTTTTAAGACAACAAAGATTGTTTAAATACTTTTGATAATTTTAGATAGGCATTAAAATAGTGTTACTATAACAAAAAACCTGCTTATTTTTCTGAAATGAAACACCAAGAACTGAGAAAACCACCTCAAAACATGAGCAAGACAGTTTTCAGAGAGTCTTTAAGAGAACAGTTGTGACATTTCCATTCAAAGCAAAAATCAACTTCAAACAAAAAAAATTATAACTTTTATTTCAGTCTGCATTTTTAAAGAAATTTTCAACCTTTACCCAGAAACACAAAGAATTCCCACTGAACAGGTCTCCTTTCTAAAAATTTGGAGTTAAGCACTTACCATAGCAGTTATACCACTCTATTAAAATGAGTAATGACAGGTGAAATTGGTAATCATGTTTGCACTTCAAACCACAGAACAAACTTCATATTTTTGTTTAATTCAAGCAGTTACTCTTAGTGCACTCATGAGCAGACACCAAACTCGTAAATGTTTGATTCTGTGAAGCAAATAACAGCAAAATAAGCCTGACTACAATTTAATTACAATGGTGAAATGGCTCCAAAGGAAGAACAGTGGTCTGCTGTGGCAAACCACAGACCAGGGGAATCCACAGGAGAATTTAACTCAGTGCAAATCACCCAGCTGAAAAGGGCAAAGCTGAGGATGTCTTCAAGGAATACACAGCTAACAGCTACAGAAAGTTGTTGGTTCATTTTTCAAGTGAATATGAGTATGTTTAACTGCTGCATAAAGAAAAAAAATATATGATCCAGCTGCAGTTTTATGGTTCTTCTCCAGGGCAGGATGATACATTTGTAGAATCCAATGAAAATGGTTGTTTTCCTTTGCCTACAGAAAGAACGTGGTTGGTTTGCTTGTCTGATGTTTGGTGGTTTCTGTAGTTTTCTTTTTCCTTCCTCCCCTATTCCCTTTCTTTTAAGTGGAGAGATCAAATTTAGATGGATGTTTTATTGGAACTCATAGGGCTTGGCTCAAACGCCAACCGCTGGCTCTCGCTCATTACTGAAATGGTTCATTATTCACTCAGTCTGATTCTATTCAAATCCTGGCAAGTTAATATTCCACTTTACAGTTTATCACCTGCTATCAGAGCTCTGGTGCCTCCTTAAAGCTCCCAGGGTCTCCTTCAGTCCCAGGGGACTGCAGCACCTCCTCTCTCACTTCTTCTGTGCTGCCTTTAATTCTCCATACACAGAAACACAACCCACCTCTGCAATCACAGCTTTCAACTTCAAGTTGGTTTTATTTTTCTTTTACATGCTTTGGAACCTTTTTTTTTACTCATATCACAAGGCTATCTGGAGTGATAAGTCCTGTGATTCCACTCACCACGATTTGTTGTATACCTGTGTGCTTCATCCCTCTTGTTTATGATGAGGTGAGCAACATAAAATTTTATCTTATAAAACAAATCCAGTCAAAGAGTCAGGTCTGTCAAGAAGGGGCTTTACTGACTTGCAGAGACCTGGCAATACATGCTGAGTGTAAAATATTTCACAGGAAACAGCTAAAAGTTCTTTTGCATGGTAGTTGTCCTTGTTCTGGGTTTTCTGACACGTAACTAAATTTCACCTTACCAGCATTATTTTAATAATCTGTGCTGTTGTTCTTTTGCACAATATATTTCTTAAATTCCCTCTGCATTATCTGCAGGAAGGTGAACACACACAATGTTCCTACAAAAACCTTTGCTGAGGTCTCTACTGTCCCCAAAGCTTTAGTGCCACCAATGTTACTCTGGTAAGTAAATGTGCACTTGTTTCCTTGGAACACCATTCCCAACCTCATCCCAGGATAGCACAGCATAACCCTCTCCATCAAGGAAAAGCTAGGGCCCCTGTCAGGGAGCTTTGCTTTAGGGCACTGAAGCATATTTTCTCCACCAAACCTGTCAAATTGTGTTCTTTATACTCCAGCTTGTTTTTTTTCATTTCCTGTGCTTTAAAAATACCCAAGTAGATTTCCAAGCTTCTCTGCAATTGTTTCAGATCTATATGGGGTGAAAAAGCAATCCATGCTCCTATGGAACAGTGCTAATACAGTGACTATTCTACACATTTACTATCTAATACATAAAATTGTTGTTTTGTCTGTTCCCTATGTAAAATGTACCTCATGTCAGAGAGCCAATGACATTGGAAAATCCTTCCCAGCCCATGGAGTCCCAGCTGTGCCCGATGCCCACCTTGTCCCCAGCCCAGAGCCCTGAGTGCCACCTCCAGCCCTTCCTGGGACACCTGCAGGGATGGGCACTCCAAAGCTCCCTGGGCAGCCCCTGCCAAGGCCTGAGCAGCCTTTCCATGGGCAAATTCCTGCTGGTGCCCACCCTGAGCCCAGCCTGAGGCCGTTCCCTCTGCTCCTGTCCCTGTTCCTGGGAGCACAGCCCGACCCTCCGGCTGTCCCCTCCTGGCAGGGAGTTGTGCAGAGCCACAAGGGCCCCCTGAGCCTCCTTTGCTCCAGGCTGAGCCCCTTCCCAGCTCCCTCAGCCCCTGCTGGCGCTCCAGCCAGGGTAGCTTTGTATAGCACATATATAGTGCTATACAAAGAGCAGGGTATAGACCTGCCAAAGGTGCCTTTATCACCACATTTTAAACTTTCATAAATACAGAAAGACTCTGCAGAAAGCACTAAAGTCAAGTCAGCAGCCAAAGCGCCAATGTCCTGCGCACAGCAGCGCGGCCCGGCCCGGCCCCAGGCTCGGTGCCGCGGTTGCCCGGTAACCGCGCCCGGGCCCTCAGCGTCTGTGACGGCGCCGCGGCCTCAGCGCCCGCAGCCGCCCTGATGCTCATTCGCACTTGGCTTTTCGCCACGTGAACTGTTCGCAGAGATTGGTCTCTACGAGTACTATGATTTCGTGGAGAATTGGTCTCTGTGAGCGACTCAGAAACTTACAAAACATTCGTCTTTGTGAGGGACTACTAAATTCACAGAACATTGGTTTCTGTGAGGGAGTCCTGAACTGCCAAAGCATTGGTCTTTAGTTTTCTTTGAAGGTAAAGACTGACTCAAGTTGTACTTTCTGGTTTTGTCACATCTGTGCTCTGAAAGAGAATGCCAAAGGGAAATACAGGATGGGATAATGCCAGTCTTCAGTTCGGTGGCATGTACAGCTGAGGGGATGAACAATAAATGGTCTGCTGATGGTGCTTTTTTCTCACCGAAGAAATGCAATATTTCCTAAATATACTAGTCTATACATTTTTTCCCATAGTATTTATTTAAACTACTACTATAGGTGAATGAGTTCTGTTCAAGTTTCAGTGGGTTGTTATGATCTGGTTATTAAAATTATTAAGTAGATGCCCCTGAAATAAGGTGCAAAATGGGACCATGTGCCAAAGTCAATAGTTTGGACTTTATGGAATAGTAAACGTGAGGAAGAGAGAGGGAGAAAGAAATAGAAAAAGGAGGGGGGAGGGAGGGGGCTGGGAGGAGGGGAAGAAAGATATTGACAGAGACAGATTTAGTAGAAAATATCACCATTCCATGGATCCCATCCCATCCCATTCAGTCCTCTTCTGGTCTTCTCTGTGGTGAGGTCTCACAAAATGTGAGACTCCAATGGGTTAATGCAGATTTGGCAAGGTGGGACTGCCCAGGTACCTCCCTGGGATGGGGCAAGTTTGGCTCTGTCTCTTACTACTCTCAAATAATATAAAATCTTTAGCACCAGTATGTCCTTTGAGTCTGCCATGAATTGGGTTGTGGATTTTCAGATCTGTTGTGTTTCTCTGCATGCCATGCAGTCATCTGGTGCAAGGCCTCAGGAATGGCTCTGGGGGCACTTTGGAGGTCTTTGCTGGGTTATGACACCCCCTCAGCTGCCCCTCATGGGAATGTCCCCTGGATGTGGCCTTCTGGGGCTGGGGGCTTTTAGAGCTGAGCCAGTTTGTCTGAGGGAGGATGGGTGTCCACTGCCCCTTACCAGAGGTTGTGTTTCATCCCCAAAATTTCCTCCTTCCCCCTCTGTTGATGGGAAGTTTGTGTGCAAACCTGGCCTCAGCAGATGAGTCTGTGGCTATGACTTCCCCAGCCTGAAGGCAGACAGAGCTGATTTTCAGGACAGCTGCTGGATTTGACTTTAGTGGGGATATATTTTTCTCCCTCAGCCTTGTTCACTTCTCCCCAGACCTGAGCTAACAGGACAATAGTGTCACATTTATTTTGCCTCAAGTTCCCTTAGGCAGCTTAACTCCCAGTGCCAAGTTCCAGTCAGGAGGCATTTTCAGGGAAGGGTGCATTTGGGGGGGTCTCAGCTTCTTTATTCAATTCTGTCACAATGGGCAAAAAGTCCTTTATAGCAATATTTAAGGCATTAGCCATAACATTCTAGTCTCTCACAAGTCCTGTGAGGAGCAGCTGAGAGAGCAGAGGTCATTTAGCCTAAAGAAGAGAAAGTCCATTCAAGCTGTTTTTAAATAATATTTAAGCTACAGTTTTGTTTGTTCTAAGCATTATTAATGTTCAGCATTTTAGCTCCAGGTTTCAGTACAATCAATCTTTAAATTGCCAAGGTAGCCATACAGTTGCAATAAAGTCCAACTTGAGGCCTAACAACACTAGCTACTTCTGCCTAATGAGCACTTAGCTGCTTTCAAATCATATAAAACCTTTAGCACCAGTATATCCCTTGAGTCTGCCATGAATTGGGTTCTGGATTTTCAGAGTTCCCTTGTTGTTCCTTCCAGTTTTGTTGAGGCATCGTCGATAATCTGTGACGTCATCCTTTCAAAATGGCGTATGGATTCCGGGGAAGGATACCGAAGCCTCCTTTTTTATTCAGGGACAAAATGAACCCCGATATTGTGAGTAGCCCCTGGGGCTGTGTTAAGGCTGGAAACTGCCCTGCTGTCCCTGCTCTCCCTGCCCCTGTTGTCCAGCAGTGCTCTGAAGCTGCAGAGCCCCTCCCCAGCCCTTTGTGCCGTGCTCCTGTTGCTGGGGGCTATCCTGGTGCAGTAGGGAACACTGTGGGATGTGTCAGGGACAGCCCAGCACCTTGCCTGGCTGTGCCAGCAGAGCCAAGTGAAACCAATGTACAGCTGAAGCCCTGAGCATGGGCTTTTTTCCTTCCCCTTTGCCACAGCCATTCCTTCTGTCAGGCTGGGCACTCACCTGTGCTGCTCTGACCATCCTGCCCTTGGGCACCCAGGCACGTGAGGGGGAAAGCTCAAACTCTGCCCAAAGCCTTGAGAGCCATGGCTGGTCCCAGCTGGAAGAGCTCCCAAGGCAGCTGTTCTCTCCCAGCTCCTGGGTGGGCACAGATGCAGCCCTGCAGGCAGCGCTGGATGGAGCCAGGGCCACAAAGGTCCCTTGCTGTCTGCAGCTCACTTGGCTGAAGATGCCCCACTGCTGAGGCTCTGCCAAGGAGATCCCTCTGTTTTCTTCTGTCCAGGGCTCTTGTCAGCCCAGACAGAGAAAACCAATGCTAATTGACAGAGAGAGCTAAAACTTGGACACATGCCTGAGCACCTCACTCTTGGTACAGCTTTTCCTGCTTGCTTCTCTTGGACTCAGCCAGCAGTGCTATCTCCTGGCTGTGAGTTTTGAGTGTTGTGCAGGGATGGAGTTTGGGCACTTCTGAGAGCTCCTCCCTACTCTCTGAAAAGGTCACTGCCTCAATCCAGGGAAAAGTAAGAGGAAACAAATGCCCAAAGGGCAGAAATCCCCAACCATGTCCCATCAAATCACAGAGAGACTCATGGGACACAGCCATGTGGCTGGAGTATGTGTATTGCACTCTGTATTATTAATTTATTGGTGCTAAGTATTTCAGCAGGAAACTTCCAGGGCTTCCAGAACTGTGCTAGTGGCTGTGATCACAAATTATTCATCAGTGCCACTTGTTCAAGGAAAGCCTTTCTGAACAAGCACATCTCTGACGTTCTTGCTGGTTTTTGTTGGGGTTTTTTTGTTTGTTTGTTTTTTTGGGGTTTTTCTGCCTTTCAGCCGCATCGCTCGAATTACGAGAGGGATCAGATAATCAAGATGAGGAAGGACTTCGGCATTACCTGGCGTTATCTGCCTGGTCTTCTCAAACTTCTAGAAATGGATGATGGTATTCCAAAGGTAGCCTTTTCCTGCTCTTTTCCTTTCTGTTTCACATGAAGTTTGAAGAGAGTGTGTACTTGTGACAGGCTCACCTCCAGCAAAATACCTCAGTCTCCAGGTCCTGTTGTCATTGCAAACTGCTGGCAGTGGTGGACTGGGAGTCCTGATCTGCACTAAGCCAACACAACTGACCTCTGCTGAAGCTGCTGGGCTGTGCTGGAGTGTAGCTGCCATTGCTAAAACCATGGGGGGAAGGCTGGGGACACAAAAGGAGCCACCTCTTGCTTTGTTTGGTGTGGTCACCATCAAATGCTTGGGGGTCACAGGATTCTCTCCACAGTGGCAGCGTTGGCCTTTGAAGGCTAAGGATCTGAAACAATTACTTCAGATTTAGCAAAACAATTTTCATTACTGCTTTGGGTTGGAACAATGTGTTGGACCCTAATGAGGTGTTAGATTTTTCAGGCTGCCAGATGTACAGGGCACTCACCTCCCCTTCCCTCTTATCCTCCTTCCTTTTTGGTCAGGTCAGGTTGTCAACCCCATCCCTGTCCCAGCTCACAGAAACACCCAACAAACCAACCTGAACAAATCCAAACTACAAACAACTCATAGAACCAACAAATTCCATTCTTTCACTTAAAAACCTTTTGGCTTCAGCCAAATATCACCTCATCTCTCACACCTCCTCTAGTACTGTTCTCTTCTTACTGATGCCTAAGTTCTAGATCAAAACAGGTATTTGCAGTTGTGTGGGCCTTGGTTTCTCTGTCTCAGAGTAAAGGATACCCCAAAACTGAATCTGATGTAAATTAGTGGGTTTTACTTACTCCATGAGTGCTCAGTCAGTGCTCCAGTGGGCACAGGGCTGTGCTTAAGGAAAGTGCTGCCTGGCATTCTGGAGAAGGAAAGCTGGAGAAATAAAAAGAGCAACTTAGCTTGAGCCTGCTCCAAGCAGATCAAGCAGTTCTTGATCAGCTCAGAGCAGAGGTGGGCGAGCCACTGTTTGCCCAGTGTGGGCAGGGCAGACGTGCTCCCCAAGAGTCTGTGCTTCACTGGGGAGCAGTGTAAGGGATCCTTCATGAACCTTCCTCCCAGCAGCTGAACCTCGCCCTGCTCTCTCTCGCCTCTCCAGCCACCTCCCCCAAAACGGAACGTGTTGGCGGTTTCCCCACGAGAGCTGGTATTTCACAACTTCGTCGCTCATGGGGTCTCTGAAATGGTGCTGTCTCTCATTAATCAGGACAAGGTAAGTGCTGGCACCTGGAGCTTTAACACTGTGCTGGAAGAGGAGAGTGCTGTCCTTCCCCGAGTGTGCAGCAAAGCAAGTTATCTGCTGCAGCACATCCAGAAGAAAATGTCTCAGCACCTTTGCTCTGCAAGATTGTGGAAATCTTCCTGTGCTGGGAACTGTCCCCTGATTTTGGCCATGCATTGATGGTATCTATCCCAAAAGAGTTTCCTGCCCTTGAAAGCTGGATTGATAGGAATGTTGGGGCCTGTACAGTTCCTACCTGCTCTCGAGCTTTGCCTTGAGTCTATACCATATCCTGTGTTTCCTTGGTTAATCTTGGCTCCTGGTAGGAATCTCTGCCCCTCTCAGACCGTTTGGCTCCCTTTGTGCAGCTCACAGTCAGCTCAGGGGCTCAGTCTTCTCCACTTTATGCTGGAATCCCTTCTCATTAACGGCACTGGCACTGCAGGAAACGTATTCTGGAAGAGCCCTGCAATCAGACGGATGGAGCAGAAGCAGTGGGAGCCTTTAGGTGCCACTTCAGGCTCCTGCTAAGTTTCATTCAGCTCTGCTCAGCTTTTCCAAAAGCAACAGGTGCTCTGCTTTCCCTTTGGAGAACCACAGCACATCCAGCGCTCCTGGAGGTTTCCACCTTCAGTTGTGATTGTTTTGCAGTTTCCCAAGAGAGTTGAGAGGGAAAAAGTTGAAAAATGTCTCCAGCTGTGTTCCAGTGTAAAGGGGAAAACGAAGACCATTGGAATTTCAGTCAGGGAAACATTTCTCAAATGAGCCTTGTGCCAAGAGTGGGCTGGTGGGAAGAGACAAAAATCATCTGGTTTAGACTTTTTGAGAGCATTTTGGTGTTCAGGTATTGATGATACCTGTGTACTAGCAAATGCATATTTGCTGTGTCTGTGAATCCCAGAGGGCAGAACCTGGCCTGCTGGCTGCAGGCAGGAATGCCCAGCAGCCCAGCTTGCCTGCACAGGCAGCAGGAAGCCCTGGAGAGGCAAGATTGGCTTTTCATACTGGACCCACACTGTCAGTCAGTGCTGGCCATGTTTCTCCAGGCAGAAAATGCCTTTGAAGCCCACAGTCAATAGGCACAGCCTGTGTGTGTTTCCATCACTTTTGGCAAGCTGATTGCTCTCATGGTTTTATGATTCTTCCTTGCTGCTTTACTGCCCATTTAAATTCTCTTTGCCATCTCCTTGTTTTAGGGATTGTCTTGCTGTGTTCCTTCTTTTGCTTTTCAGGTTTACTTTTATTCCCAGGAAGGCCACAATGGTTTGGTCTCCTCCCTTACTGCTCTTCCTGCAAGACTCTATCCCCAGAACATCCCTACCCAAACCAGACCTGCTAGAAGGGAATTTTTTCCTTCCCCCAGGACAATTTGATGTTTTGCTTTCAGGTAGCACATTCCCCCCTGGAACACGACTGCATGGCTGTGTGCAGGCAGAAGCCAGCAGGTTTTCTGGCCTTGTGGAATATGCAGATGACTTGGTTCAGGTGCTCTGTCTCCATCCTGCTGGTGCTGACCTGCTTGGCCCTTCCTTCCCCACCAGGCACTGCCCAAGTGCCCCAGGCCACAATGCTGGAGCCAGACAGGAGGGATTCAGGCTCACCCTTGTGAATGATGTGCCTGTGCCTGCACAGCTGAAAGTGCTTTGGGAAAGGGGCCAAGGAGGGATGTCACCAGGGCACGGACAGGGCTCCTCTAGTCCTGTTTCCACAAGTGGCAAAGTCATCATTTCCTGTCTTTGCTGCAGATTGCTCGGATGGTGAAGGTTTCCATGGAGAGCAGCCCTTATTTCCAGCTGGCATGCCCCAGTGATGTGTACCACATCGTGCCACCGGGCGCCTCTGCCCCTGTGCGCATCCGCTTCACCCCCGACGAGAACAAGGTGAGGCTGGAGGGGCCAAAGCACACAATGATCTCCACAGCCATCGTTTTCCCTGCACTCTGGCTCCAGCCCATTGCATGCTGTGAGCTGGGCTCCAGGCCTGGGCAGGCAGCCTGCAGCAGCCAGTCACACCTTGGCACTGCTGACAGGCTCTGCTTCCCCTCCCTGCACATCCCTGAGCATTGCCAAGGGAAGATGCACAGGGAACAGGATGAAAATGACAGAGAGGTGTTGACAGATGTTCGGCCATCTCTAGGTACAGTGGAAGGGGTTTCATTATTATGGAAAACACTTGAGGGACAAAGAGGTCAGAGAGCTTTCCTCCTTCCTGACTGCCAACAGCTTCCCTGCCTCACCCTGGGCTGGAGCAAAGATGGTGCTTTTCCACCCCTCTGTTCTCCAGCCTTGCAGCTGTGCTGTCCCAGAGCACAAGTGAGCCTGGCACAGCTGCAGGGCCAGGGCAGAGGACGTGCTGTGCCCGTGAGCCCGGCCTGGCACAGGCACACTGGGCTCTGGGTGCCCTTGGTCAGCAGCAGGTTGCTGAGCTGCAGGGACTTGGACACCTGCCTGAAGGAGCTGGTGTAGGGCAGGTACAAGCTGCAGGCAGAGCTGTGGGCCCAGAGCCCGTGGCAGTGACACTGCTGGGGCTCTGTCTTCATGCCTGGCAGTGTGCTTGCTCTGTCAGCTGGCACCCATTCCGTGCCAAAGGTGCTTCTGCATGGAGGTTTGAACAGCATTGCTGAGGCCCTGGCAAGTCTGATCTCAGTGCTGGCATCTGGAGGCTTCTGGCATACAGAAGGGTTTAGGACATGGCATGGAAGGGAGGAAGCCTTGCAGGCAAACAAAGAGAGGCTCTTTCCAACAGCATCCTGCAACCTCTTAGCACTGTTCTTCTCCTGACTTGGCTGGAGAGGCAAAGTTAGAGGGGAGTTCTGAGCCAACTGATGTTTCTGCACCAGGCCGGAGGTGCAGGATCTCTTTGAGTGCAGCAGTTTTCTCATCTTCCTTTTGCTGCTTAGAGTCAGTTTAACACTTTGTCCTATTCTCAGACAGTGGGAATATAGAAACCTGAAGAGGAATGTCCTGTGCTCCCTAGCTCCATGTTCCTTAGAAGGAACTTAGGAATTACTTAACATCATTAAAATTTGTGAATGAAAATTATGGTGGCCTAGGGCAGTTCTCCGTATGACCCAAGTGACACAATACCTTAATGCCACTGGGATAGCTTTTGCAAAGTGCACTGGTGCCTTTAAAATGTGACTTTGTAGTAGAACTCAGTGTTCATTTTAGGGTGGAATAGGTAAATTGATGCCATGGATAAGTTACAGGAAATGGTTTTTCTTCTGCCATGGGGATGGCACTAAATGCCCTGTGCTGAGCCAGTTTCTTTTCCTGCAGAATTATTCCCATGAGATCACCTGCATCACTGCCAAGGAGAAGATAGTTGTGCCAATTCGGGCCATTTTTGCCCGAGCCATCCTGGACTTCCCTGCCCAGGTGGACTTCTCAGAGTGTCCGGTCAAGTACACGACCCAGAAGACTCTGCTGGTTCGCAATGTTGGAAACCGGACAGCTCATTACCAGCTGAGCACCCAGAGGTGAGGCAGCTCATCTGTCCTTGTGCAAAGGATATCTGTCACCTTTGGGTGATGGCAGAGTTGGGAAAGAGCAGCAAAAGGAACCAGAGCATCAGAGCTGCAGCCCTGGCTGGAAGTGAGCAGGCAAGCCCTGAAGTCACCCCCAGGAATGTTATTCCCGTCCTGCCATCAGAGGGCAGGAATATGTAACATGGGGCAGCAGTGGGAATGGAATGGAATGGAATGTAGTGCTGAAGTGTGGCCATGGATTCCCTTGACTGGCAGCTTCTCTGTTCTGGTGGAATTTCTGGCAAAAGAATAAGAAGAAAATCCTGTGCCTTGCCCCCAGCAGGCACT
This sequence comes from Melozone crissalis, assembly GCF_028551555.1. Taxonomy (NCBI): domain Eukaryota; kingdom Metazoa; phylum Chordata; class Aves; order Passeriformes; family Passerellidae; genus Melozone; species Melozone crissalis. Next base: position 16,282,034 of record NW_026535785.1, on the reverse strand, counting down.
GATCCCCCGAGCCCCAGCAGGGACCTGCAGCAGTGCTGGCATCAGCCCCGGGGCAGATGCAGGAGCACGTGCACCAATCTGGCTCTGGGGCTGCTGGGGCCTTGTCTTTCCTCCCCTCCCTCCAAAGTCTCATGTCCAGCACATGAACATTGCTGGCCCAAGGCTTCTCCATCAGCCAGTGATGTTCTCACCAGTGGGAATGGGAACAGCTCAGCCCATCATTGCAGCAAGAGGTCCTTCATGAGCTGAACCTGAAGCAAGTGACATGAAAAAAGCTCAGCTTGCCAGATGTTCTCTTTATTTTTGTGTGTGATGCATTCATCACCAAACTCCCCAGAATACACTTTTAAGTGACAGATTGACCACCAGCAAAGCACCAAGGCCAGGAACTTTTGTTTCCTCAGTGGGGCTGTAGAAGAGCACAAAGCCCAGCAGCTGCTGGGCAGGAGCACATTTCCCCTGAGCTGTCCCTGAGCATCAAAGCACGCAGTCTTGTGCTTGTCAGGCAAGAGCTCTTTACCTGGTGACCAATCCTGATTGCTCCTGTTAAATCCAAAGTGCACCAACACATTTGCATTAACATTTCCAACACGTTGAACAGAGTTTCTCTGCTGGGCCAAGCAAACATTACCAGCCTGCATGACAAGCCACAGCCCCAGACTGCATTGCTGGTAAACACACAGAAACCTCCTGTTCTGCTTCCCTGATGTGCTCCTGCTCATGGTGCTTCATTTAGCTGGGATGGGATCCTTCAGCCTGTAAATGGCATCCTCCTTTTGGCTTTCCATGTCACTCTATTGCTCTAATCTGCATTTGCACTCTTTCAGAGCTTTGACTGCTCCTTTTCTTAGAGCAGCTTTCATTGAAATGCTGATAAAATGTGCCCGTTTTAGGCTAGATCAGGATGTTTTCAAGGCAAAATAAACCAAAGAACCACACTGCAAATTCAACTGTAACTATTCCTTGGTCTTCAAGGAAAAGTTCCTTCTCTCTGTCTGATTCCTAGGCTGTAATATCCCAGGACAGGTAGTGCCCTAACATTTCCATCTCCTGAGAGGAGGTTTATAGGCAGCAGGAAAAGAGAAACTCCTGAGGCAGTCAGTGTCAAGTTGTGCATGCAGATAGCTCTGAACCCTCTCTGTGCTCTTCACAAACCCATTCTCTGATGGGATTGCTGGCAGTGGGACCCTTGAGTCGCACTGCAGAGAGCTGGATGCAGAGTATGGGGGAGATGAGGTCATTTTACCCCCAGGATCTTGTGAGGGCTGGATCTCCTCAGCAGTGGCTCAGTGGCTGTTTCTGACCCTGTCTGTTCTGCCTTCTGCTGCCTGTGCTTGGTTTGCTCCCTGCTTGCCCAAAGGAGCTGCAGTGCAGAAGGAATCTCATGGCCAGGTGTCCCCCCAGCCCTGACCCCTCTCTTTGTCTTGCAGTCCTTTCTCTGTGGTGCCGACCTCAGGAATTCTGGGCGCTGGTGACGCCATGCGGGTGAAAGTGAGATTTCACGCGCTGACCAACGGGGACTATTTTGGGTCCCTGGCAGTGTGCTGCAACCCAGGTGAGTGCTGGGCCCTGCATGGGCACAGGACAGTTCTCCACCATGGCTCCCTGTTGTCCCTCCCCCTGCATTCCCTCTAGAGGTGCCTCCCCTGTTCAGCTTTACCCCAAAGAAAACTGAAAACTCCTTGGTGTTCAGGGGCTTGAGAAAGTGGATCCCCTCTAGCGGGCAAAGATTTTTGACTCCTGTTTTGCTGGGAGTTGCTGAGTGGAGGAAGGAGGATCCCTGATGCTCCACTACCATGTGGCTATGCCTGGTGAAGTTTTATTTTATTCCCGGGCAGTGCTGTATTTGAGGTCTCCATCAGACTCTCTCCAATGCAATGGATTTCTTGCACACCTCTATCCCATATGCTGCTTCTCCACTGGCTCGTCACACATCCTTTTTCTATGGGACCCTTACACATATATGTAGTTTTTGTCTAATAACATTTTCAGGCCCTCAAGTTCCTGTTTGGTGACAAATCAAGACAAATTTTTCCCTGTGCCCATTTCCCAGGCTGTTCATGTTGTTACAAACCTCTCACATTTATCTCCCATTTGATTTCTAGACTGAGGAATCCCATTTCAGTGTTAATGTAGAAGCTGCTCTGTACTTACTAATCTTTCCTTTGTCCCTTTTTTATTTGATGTGCAATGGTTCAGCTTGGTTTTTAAGATCAGAACAATGTAAAATATTTCAAGACTGATGTGGCTGTGGGTTTGGACAGGGAGATGATGATGATTTTCATGGTGTTCATTTTAGAGTGGTTTGTCATATTGCAGAGCCAGGCTGGTTGTGTTTCCTGACCTGTGTCCCCTCCTGCTGTGGGCTGTCACTTCACTTGTTCCTCTGGGCCTCCTTTTGCTGCCCACCTGCCCCCAGGCATATTTGCTGGTCAGCAACAAGGGATCCAAGGGATCAGGAGAGACAGGAGTCTCGTGGGATGCCCAGGGAGAGCCTGGGCAAGGCAGGACTGAACAGGGCTCCTCAGCCCTGTCACCTGAAGGACCTGGATGCAGAAATCCCAGTGATCTGAGTGGGTCACCAGAGCACACTGACCAATCTCACTGTCCATACTGTCACCTTGGGGCCAAATCTCTACAGACACACTCAGAAATAAGGGGTGTAAGGAGCTGCCCAGGACATCCTCACACTCTGCACACAGAACTGTCAGGATGTGACAAATGGACTGATCCAAAGAACTGCTCATTCAGATAAAAACTGGGACACCTTCTTCTGTGCCTTGTGGTTTGTTCTGTTCCTTGTGCTTCCATCAGCCAGTGAGCTGAGCAAAGACTCCTCTTTGCTTTGTTCCAGGTGAAGAAAGTATCCAGATAAAGCTCCATGGAGATGCTGTAGAACTCGATATTGTGTTGAGCACAGATTCCGTGGAGGCTGGCAAGACTTTCATCACCAAGTCATATCAGACAACAGTGGTCATCAAAAACAGGAGTAACATCACAGCACACTTCCAGTGGAAGGCTCTTCCTTCTGAGGAAGATGACAACGAAGAGAAGAGGAGGTTGGTTTGGAAGATACATTTCAGTGAGATATATGGCCCAAGACTGAAACTAACGTGTGGCCTCAGGGGGGTGTTGGTGCTTTTGAATGGTTTAGGCCAAGTAAACCATCCCTGGCACTAGGGTGTGTGTCCCTGGGCTTCAGGAGCTCAGCACTCAGCATTCCAGTTCCTTTTATACTCCAACCAGAAATGGCATTTTGGGAAGGAAAGGTTGATTGCAATGACTTGATTTCCTCAGGTTCTAATTGGGCTCTTGTCTCTCTAATCTTCTTCCTACATGACCTGGCAACATTCCTAAATATTTCCTGAGTTGCCAGCCCCTCTTTCCAAAGGTGATACACCCTCTTTGTTTCCTTTAGTTCCTTCAGAAGCTCCTTTCCCATCCAGGCCCGTTGTCTTCACTCTCAGCTTGCCCTGTCAGTGTGTCATTCAGCACACAGGGACAGTCTGTTCCTGTGCCTTCAAGACTTCTTTCTTGAAGTATGTCCATGCTTCCTTTGTTTTAAGATCTGTTTCCCAAGGTACTCTCCAAATCAGTCTCTTGAACAGGCTGAATCTGCCCTCCAGAAGTCCAGAGTGGAAGTTTTGTTGATGCCTGTCCTTGTTTCACCAAATATTGAGGACTCTATTATTTCACAGTTATTGTACCCCAGACAGTGGTGAGCAGATGAAGTTCATTTAGTTATTAGGGAATTTCCTGGTGATATCCAGTACCCGGACCTCAGGGAGCCAGCAGACTGGCTGGATCCAGAAGACACCCAGGGCCATCAGTTCCCCTTAGAAGGGAGTCACCTACTACCACTACCCTTCTTTTTTTTTTCTTTTCTTCTTAATACTTGAGGCTGTGATCTGCTGACAGACAAAGTGCAACTGAGAGACTCTCCAGACAGAATTTTTTTCTTTAGTGCCATCTGCCAGACCTTCTGGATCCAGGGCCTCATACCTATTCTGTGAGGACACCTGGGTAGGTGGTAGGGGTCAGGAAGGAATTTTATTACCTCCCCAGGAGAGATTAATTTCTATTCCCCACTGTCTTTTAGGTCTCCTCCTTTTGCCTCATCACAGGAAAGGCAGGGCTCCTCTGACTCCTGCTGAGTTTTTCTCAGGGTTAGAAGAGTGTAGCTCCACCAGTTTATTTCTGTTTTGCTCTCCCAAATTCTCCTCAGCTTTTCATTTCTTCCTTCAGCTCTGCCACCGGACAGAGCAGATCATTCACCTGCTGACACCACACACAGATGTCTTTTGCACTAACCTCTGATATTAACCCAGGTTCAGACCCTCCCTGCAGCCAGGGGCCTGGACAGCTGTGTCCTTCCTGGGAGGTTCTGTTTGAGTTAGTACACTCTTGCTGGCGGCAGCAGCAGCAACGGCTTTTCATCATTTGTAAAACATTGCTGGGGAAAAAAAAAAGGCAGAAAGAAGAAATGAAAAAAAAAGGCAAGCACCTCACAACCAGCCAAAAGACACAAAAGACACAAGGTGGATGGCTGGCTGCACCCTTTTTGCTCAGCCTGATTGTGCCAACTGCCATGCAAAACCTGAAAAACTGTGCAAACTGCCGTGCCCAAATTGCCATGGCAAGCCCCTGTTTACTGCGGGCCAGGTCGCTCACACTCCCCAGAGCCATTTTGCATCACCTACAAAGGACCAGGAGATCGACCCTTGCCCGCTTGAATGGCTGGTGAGATGATCATTTAGTGCCCTGGGCTTCTTGATTTTCCTCTGTTCTCTCTCTACTTCACATATAAGCTCTGTGTGTATAGAGAAAATCCCTTTACCTTCTCCAGCTACCTCCCTGGACTGTTTATTTCCATTTTTTCCTACTTGCCTGCCTCAGCCTGAACTCCACGTGATCCACTTTTCCCTCAGAAGCAACTAAGTTTTCCCAAAGTAAACTTACACCTGGTTTTGGTTTTGTGGATTTTTGTCCAATTACATCTGTTTTCATGCTCGTTTGTGTCCTAGACTGTCACCAGGACATTTTGTTCTTCTTACTTCCAGTCTTCAGGATGCTTTTAGCTCCAAGGCCACTGTCCTGCTGTCAGAGAAGCTTTTGAGATCTCAGAGCAGAGAGGACATTTTTAGAAGAGGAGATAGTGTAGGATCCTTTCCCTCTCAGGATATTTACTACCATGCACTGGGATGGGACCCAAAAAGCTCTGGATCATGAAACTCCAGGAGTTTGCTGTCTCCCTCCTGCAAAACAAAGTCCCTTCCCCTCTCAGAGCCTCTGTTTTCATGCATATAAAACCTGCAATGTCACTGAAGGGATGCAGTGTCTGAATTCATCAATTTCCTTGGGAAGTGCTCTGGGATGCTCTTGGGAAAGGCAGAGTAGGGAACAGGGCAGGTTCAAAATGGAAGAAACAAAGAGAGATGCTGGTAACACATAGCTGCAACCCAGCTTCATCTCCTCTTCCCAGGGAAGTGCTGCAGTGGGTGCTCTGTGACCTTTATCTGCATCCCCCGAACAGCTCAGTGGGAGGAAAAGCCAGCTGAGGTGGTCGGTGGATTCTGCCTCAGTTTTGGCAGAGGCTTTGAGCCAGGAGGTTTCTCTGGAGGGATGCTGGCTTTGGAAACCTCTCCTGAGCTTGCAAGTGTGGGCTGAAACTCCCTGCTGTGCCAATGAACAGCAAGTTATCCTCTGATCCATGTGGGACCCTTGTGGCTTGGGCTCAGACTTTGCTGGGGAGCTGCTGCTGCTCCTCCCCAAGTGCTTTGCTCTCCTGCACTCCCACTTCTCTCTGCAAATATGTGGCTCATGAAACCATCTGCTGGCCTTGTCTCTCCCTGTGGCTGCAGGCAGAGTCTTTTCCTGCACCCCTCAGATGAGGAGTGGCTGGAAAACTTCATGGAGGAGAAAGAAGTAGAGAAGGAGCAGGGCTTTTGTGAAGATCACACTACCCTCCTGAGAAGCAGGGTCCAGGAGATCAAGGCACAGGCGCAAAAAGACCCCCTGCTCTTCTCCAATGACTTTTTTTTCATTGAGCCAATGGTAAGTGACAGCTGAGAACCTAATTTTCTTCCTCCTCCTCTTCCTCTTCCTCCTCCCAAGCACCCTTTCCCCGGCTGCAGTCACTGGGCAGATCCTCAGCTGGCCCCATGTGCTGGCAGGGAGCACATGGAGTGGAGTGGCTGCAGAGCTCCCTGCTCAAAGCATTTCTGCCCTGCAGGCTCAAGGCAGGGCTTGGAGCCTGACAAAGCCCAGCTCTGCTGCCAGGCTGGAGCTCAAGGCCCTGCCTGCGTGTCCTTGCAGTGTCCCAGGGAGCAGTTCCTGTAGGCAGGGGCTCCCCTCACACGTGGGGCTCAGCAGAGGCTGTTGGAGCACTGCCAGCTCACACACTGACCTGAAGCTTGCAATGGTTCCCTGGCAAAAGGAGGCCAAATTCAGCCCAATGTTAATGACAGAAATGCCAATACCCTCCGGTAACCATGCCTTGCACTGTTTCTGAGTGTCCCTTCCAGTGTCATCTGTGAGCCTGGACACAAGGGTGGAAGGCTGAAATGGGCCTTTGGAGTTCTCCTGCACACAGGGACAGAAAACCTCTTCCTTTTCTGGTGATGCAAGCAAACTGCCACGTGCTCCCATCAACCAGAGCCTTGATTCTGAGTACTGGCATTGTGAGAGATGATGAATGCCTGGTGCCTGCACAGAGCAAAATCCCTTCTCATCTTGGAGTGAAGCCCAGAGTAATCCCAACCTCTGCTTTCTTTCAAAACAGCTTAACTAACATCTGTATTTCAAGGAAGGGGATCATGTTCTCTTCTTGGTTACTCCTATGGCCCATCTAAGGCCAAGAGCCACCAGTGCACAGTGGAAGTTACATCCCATGGAGCTGACAGCAGCATGATGGGACCAAGAGCTTGTGTCAGAGCAGCAGGAATATTGTGGAGAGTGGGAGCTGATCAGCTGAGCATTGAGAGCTTCCAGCGCTGTGTTGAGCTGGGTTGGGAGGCTTTCCTTGGTTGCTTGTGTTGTTCACTCATCACTGATGCTCTCAATCAAGGCTTGCAGGCCTGTGGTTGGAAACAAGAAATGTGAAGTTTGAAGAGCAATGTTTTGCTGTCTCTTTCCGTTGTAGGAGGGAGAAATTAGGCCACATTGTTCGGCAAAAATCAAGGTGACCTTCGAACCCATGGAAGCAATGGAGTATGGAGGTGTGGCTTACTGCAGCATCTCAGGTGCAGCTCCTTTGCCCTGCTTCTCTCCCTCTCAGTGAAGCCATGGTGCCAGCCTGAGCCCACTGGGCTCCCATGGAACTGCTGGGAAGAGTCCTTGGTCAGCAGGGCAGTGCTGGCACATCCCCACTGGCCCTGCAGCTTCCAGGGAGTCTCCTGTGCAAGGCCAGGGCTCAGAATGCTGTGTCTGCCTGACTGATCCCAGAACAGCCCAGGCAATGCAGGGAGAGGTTTCATGCCATGGCTTTGCCAGCATTTCCTCAAAGGCCAGAGAGCTCCAGAGCAGAACAGCTTTAGTGAACAAGCACTAAGCCCCTGCAGGCCCCTGGCCTCCAGGATGGGTCCATTTGCCATGGATCCATCATCAGGTGGTAGGAGCTGAGTTAGAAATGGGCTCGCTGAGCCTGGATCACCTCCCAGTGCCCAGACAGCAGCACAGCAGAGGTGGCTGAGCCCCACTGAGCCCAGGCTGATTGTAGAAGGAGCACCCTTGGCCAGCCCCTGCTTCTCTCCCTGTGTGGGAGTTGTCACCTTGCAGCTCTCAGTCTGTGGAAACAGAACACAGTGCTGAGTGGCAGAAGGGGAGCACTGGGGCAACAAAGGCCTGTGCTCCTGGGCCAGGTAGTTTGGGAATTGCCAAACTCTTCATGAGCTTTGTGCCTTCACTGAAGGGAGTTCAAAGCTCCTCTAGGTGTATAGGAAGGAAACCACAGAATCACAGTATGTTAAGGGTGGAGTGGACCTTAAAGATCATCAAGTCCCAAGGCCCCTGCCATGGGCAGGGACACCTCCCCCTAGACCAGGTAGCTCCAAGCCCCATCCAGCCTGGCTTGGAACACTTGCAGGGCTGGAACCTCCACAACTTTCCTGGGGAACCTGCTCCAGTGTCTCACCACCCTCACAGTAAAAAATTTCTTCCTAATATCTAAACTAAATTTCCTTTCTTTCCATTTCTACCCAGTACTGCTTGGCCTGTCACTACAGGACACCAGAGATGTTTTAAACTGAGCAGACTGGTGGCTCAAATTGGAAACTAGTCCAAGAAATGGGTTAGAAATTAGAAGTCAGCCCCAAAGGGCTTCCCTCTCTCCTGAGGGAAGAGAACAGTCCATATCGGCTCCTACAGCATCAGGAGCTGACTGCATCCAGCTCAGTCAGGGACAAGCACTGAGGCAGCCTGGAAAATCCAGTGGAACAGAGGGAATGATTGTACTGAAACGGACATCTCTCCCCAGGCCGTGAGAGCAGGATGCCCCTGTACCTCAGAGGGGAAGGTCAAGGACCCTTGCTTGAACTCAGCTCTCCTACGCTGAACCTTGGCAAGATTTTTATCCACACCTGCTATGCCCATGAGGTGAGCAGCAGGGCTTGGGATGGATCCTGATGGCTCCTGAGGCAGCAGCAAGCCTGGTGGAGCTGTGGAATTCCTGCCAACCTGGGCACTTGTGAGCAGGGAATATTTGATGTACTGCTCAAATCTGAGGGGTCACAAAGGTGTGTCTGTTGTTCCTGAAGCCTCAGTTCCTGCTTTTGGGCAGCCTTCCTTAGGGATCAGCTGGGAGGCTTCCTGCAAAACAACCCCTTGGCACATGAAACCAACACTGCCTCAAAAAGCTGCATGTTCAGAGGCTTTTGTGGCAGTGCCAGACACAAGGCCCCTTTGGACTGGGCTCTGCAGAAGCAGCTGCAACAAACTGGCTGCCTTGGGCTTCAGCCCACTGCAAACAGCTTCCAGTCAAGTGTCCCTGCCTATTCCTGGAAGTCACAGGAAAGCCATCCAGCCTCCTGGCTCAGTGCTGGCCCTTGCAAAGAGCTTGGGAGTTCTTTCCCTTGCTGACCAGTCCCTCACCACACTTCAGCCTTGGTGCATCTCTGGCTCTAGAAGGAGAAAAGTGTTCCTGGGAATAAAGCAAAAAATTTTTCTATCTATTTTCCTCGCCCCCAGTAGTGTCAAGTTTGCAAAAAAATCATGAGAGCAACTGAAAGAGGTAGAAAAGGAGGCCCTACGTCATGCCGGACACTTTCAAAAGCGTGGCTGGGGAAGGGAAAGACACGCTGAGTTTTCTTACCAAAAGATGGTGCTGTGTGTACATTTTGATGCTGATGCCTCATTCTCAATGAATTGTTTTCATGGTCTGGGAAAAGGTGAATGAGTAGATGGTGCTGTTGGAGCTGTGCTCACTGGGGCAGCAGCAGCTCTGGGCTGATTCACTACGCAGCTGCAATGACCCCACTCAGGGCTCTCTGGGCCAGCTCTCAATGAGCTTGGTGCTGCTGAGCAGAGGGGCACTGCTCTGTGTCCATGGGATAAGCCCAGGGTGACTGCAGTTCTGTGGAGTTGCCACTGCTTTGCATGAAAACCCAAAGGCAGAACTTGTCCTGTTGTATATTTTGACTTCTGCCATTCAGCACCACAAAGCATCTTCTGCCTTTTCTGGGTGCTCATTGCATCATTAGACAATAACTCACAAGAAGGGAAGATTCCACATGTATTTCCATTTTGCTTTCTTGCTTCTGCAGGTGGAACTGATTAACCAAGGAGCTCTTGATGCTCCTTTCACCTATATCCCTTCAACCACAGAGGTAGACTTCCATTTCAAGATTAAGCCCGAGCGGGGCATCATTCCAGCAGGTGGGACCCAGACTATTCGGGTCTCCTTCCATACCAACGTGTTGGGGTGGTTTGAGGAAGAATTTCAATTCAGTGTGACTGAATCTCCTACACCTGTGATCCTGACCATCAAGTAAGGACCCTGGGAGCTGGGTGGGCACATCTGTAGCTGTCTCTGGGACATCCCCCACCTACCTCATTCTGGGGTCGAGCAGAGAAAAAAGGTGTTGCCTGAGGTGTGAATCTCTGCTGTGATCCTGGCATTGCCTTAGTGTGAGGCTGCCTGCTGCCCTGTGTGGTACCCAGGAGCTGCAATGACTCCTCCCTGCGGGGATCTCCCTCTGCCTTGGGCCATGGCAGGCAGTGGGATGGATCAGCTTTGGGCAGCAGCTGCTCTGGGATGTCCCACCTGAACACCCAGCAAGGCTCCCAGGGTTTTGGAGATGGGCCAGCCTGGGTGATTCTGCAGCAGCAGCAGCAGTGTTTGTAAAACCTTGTGTGAATACTCCATGCCAGATGGGCAGCAGCAGCCTCAGCTCCCCTCTCCCAGCCATGCTGTGGGGACAAGCTGTGCTCCCAGCTCCTGTGCACAGAGGGCTCTGGTGCCTCCTTTGCACAGCCAGCAAAGGGCTGATGTGGGAGTCAGGAACTGTGCAGCAGGAACTGTGCCAAGGACTTGGGCACCATCCCGTGGGCTGGTGCCATGGCAAGAGACAATCCTGGCCCAGCCAAAGGGAGAAGGGCGGATCATAGGGGAGGCCGAGCTCAGTGCTCAGCACCACAGCAGCGTGAGGGCTTGTCCCTGCCAGCCTGAGCCATGTGCTGCTGGGATAATGGAGTGGAAGCAGGAGAGCTGATGCTGGCTGCTCTGCAGCTTTGGAGCTGGGCTGCTGCTCTTGGGAGGCACTGGCTCAAGGCAGTCAAGAAATGAAAACAACCTGAATTTGATTATACCAATAAGATAAGGGAGATGGACAAAAAGGAACAAGGAAGTTATTACTTAGCAAGAGAAAAGTGGTGAGTAAGTCTGCCCATAGTGGAGAAACAATGATGCTGGCTTTGTTTTTGGAGGAAAAGTGCTGCTTTTTTAGTTTGGAAATCAAGAGGGAACCTTTCACCATCAAATAATTGATTTTCCTCTGTCCCTCCCCCAAACTGGTCATGGGATGTTTCTGCATAAGCAGCTTTCTCCTTGAGCAAGGGCAGGTGTCTCTTGTTGAGATGTGCAGAGCAGAGCCAGGGGCAGTCCTGTGAGTACAACACAAGGCACAGTTCACTGCTCCTTGATTTTGAACCAAAAGGCAGAGTGGGCGTTGATTGGCATCAATACATGAAATCAACTGGTGAGTGTTGTGCAGCTTCAAGTGCTGATTTCAGAGGGTGTTGGTGGCTTTTGGAGTGTGTCTGCTGAGTTCAAGGACAGGTGAGGTGCTGTGCTAGATTCAGGACAGCCTTGTTGGGTTGTTGCAGCTATTGCTCTTGGCTGTGCCAGCTGTACACTGCTGACAAGCTGGTCCTTTCCTCTAGGATTCATCTGTGCCCTGGGTAGAACTGTTGCTGCTCTTTTCAGAGGATGTTTGGGGCTCCCCTGCATTCATGTCTCAGAACTCTGTCTGTAATGATTGTGTGGGTCAAACTCTCCTGAGAAAGCTTCTCTATGGGAACAGCAGTTCCAGCTAAGTAGCAAAGCAGGGAACCTGTGGCTGCAAAGGCTGCTTACAGAAGTTTGTGGGGACACCTTGATGTCCATCCCATTGCAGCTGGGGAAACTGAGGCACAGAGCCATGTTGGGGTGTGTGTTCAGGGTCCTTCATGGGACCACCAGCATCCTGGGGGCTTCTCCTGCCTGCCCATCAGTGGCTGTTGGCTGCTGCCACTTGGCTTGAGCTGCCTCCTGTGCCCAGGGCCCTGTGCTGAGCACACGGGGCTGTGTTGGTTGGGAACCCAGGGTGCCCTGAGCCCAGGTTTTGTGTCCCCGAGCCACGACAGCCGGACCTTTGCAATGCCTTTAACCGAGCCATTTCCTGCTCTGTCCTCGCCATCCAGGGGCAGCGTCACTGGACCGGATTTATACTTCGACGTCCCTGACCTCGACTTCGGGGAGATCTCCTTTGGTGAGTGTTCCCTGGGCTGGGACACAGTGTCAGGGATCTGTGCCTTCCAACATAAAAGCACCCCTCACTCATGGTCTGCCACAGCAGCCTCTTCAGGCTGTGAACTGCAGGGCTGCTGCTGCCTCGGGGGGCATTTTGCCATTGAGAGATCGAATAGAACCACAGAATAGAAAGTCAGTATTTTCTGGTGCCTCTGTCCTGCTTTAAAAGACAGATGTCTGCCAAGAAAGGTGGGAATCTTCTTAAATGGAAAGATGACGCCCCTCCCTCCAAATTATTATACCCTTGAAATTACAGGGCTCCCAGGCAAAACTACGGGAAAAGGAATAAGAGTTCTTTCCTCAACTATATCAGGACAGCACAGACAAGAAGCACGGCGTTTCCCAGCCGCCAAGTCCCGTTTTCCCCCTTTGGTGTAGTTGTGATCACAGCAAGAGGAGCTGTGGGCTCTGGCAGGGCAGGGAAGGAAGGAGGGAGGGAAGGACGGAAATGCTCCTTTTGCAAACTCCCAAAGGGCAGGGGGATGTGGGCAGTGCCGAGCAGCAGCAGGCAGGAGCGGGGCAGGCAGGCAGGGTCGATGCCCGCGCTGAGCTGCCGCCAGGGCAGCCCCGGGGCCAAGCACAAACCTCCCGCAGCAGCACCGGCCGAGCTTCGATCCCCGAGCGGGAGGAAGGGAAGCTCCGCTCCCCGCCCAACCTCAGCTCCGACTGCACAGCCTCAACTCCCAAAAAAACCCGAACGAAAAGCCCAGCCCAGGGCCAAAACCCCTATCCCCCTTCCCAGACCAAGGGCAACATTCACTACCAAGCCTAAACCCAGAACAATGAAATTCATGATCTTTTGAAGGAAACTCATTGCCTTTCCTGAGCTCCTTCTTCCCCAGCCTGCATCACCAACAAGGCGCTTGTCAAGTTGCATTTTGAAGAAATGAAACAAGAAAGGCAACAGATAGATAGAAATATGGTTCTGAAACAGGAGATTCATCCTGCTGAATCCAATTTCATTCCTAAGGTCTCTTCAGTTGAAGGCAGCTGTTGTATCTTTGCTTCTTTTCAGCTATTGACTGTTGTCTGCATGTGCTGACCTCAGTCTCATTTGAGGTTTTGACATCTGGGTTTGTCCTTTTTGTGCCTCTCTTGCCTCCCTGCTGGAGTCCCTGCTGGAGCTGGCAGAGATCACTGTTGATGGGCACAGAGAAGCTCTGGGCTGCACCTGCAGTTGTTTTTTCTCCCCATCTGTGTTGCAGAGACTCTTGGTGAGCAGGCCTGGGGAGAATTCTCCTCCCCACAGAGCTGGCCAGCCCGGCCAGATGTGCACTGCAGAGCAGGCTGTGGCTGTTCTCCGGGCTCTGCAGGACATCCCCACCATGAGTGGCTGTATCTCTGCAAATCTCAGAGCTAAAGTGGGGATCCCCTTGCAGGCACAATCACAGCGAGCAGCATGGCTGTGATGTCCCTGTTTGCTGGGTGAGGTGGGACCTGGTTCCTAATTGCTAATCTCAAAGCAAGGCTGGGGTTTGCCCCCAGTTCAGTGGGCTCTGAGCTGTCACGTGCTCAGTCTGTTTGGCCCAAACCAAGAGATGCTTTAAGGGTCCTGCAGAGAGAAACTGCATTAAGTGCATCACATTCTAGTTCCTGATTCCATCCTCACTTTCTTTTGCTGTAGCTTCTTCTCAATGACAACTCACTGTTTATGTATCTTGAAAATGGTGAGAGTGTTGGCAGACTTACCAGGGAATTTTACAGCTTGAATTCTCAGAGTAAATGCTTGGTCTGGGTGCACACTCATCACTGAGAGAACCGGTGCTGGTTTGGGGCAGGTGAGGGAGCTCCTCCCCATCACAAAGAGAGAAGCTTGCAGTGTTCAGCAGGGTTAGGAGTGGGTATTTTCAAGGCTGCAGTCTGCAGTCAGTGGCAAAGGGAACTAAGTGACAATTAATTCCACATGCAGCTTCTTGGTGTGCTGTAGTTCGGATAATAAAGAGCTCAACTCCAATCACACTTTCATCCTGCCAGGATATTCCCACCAGGAGTCATGCCATGATGAGTGCCTAAATGGATATTTGTGTCCTTTCCTAGGCTTTCCCTGCAGCAAGAGCATTTGCCTCACTAACAACTCCGTGGTGCCCGTGACGTTCAAGCTCCGCATGTCGGAGGATGGCATGCAGCCGGCTGTGAGCAGCTTTGATCAAGTACGCAAAGAAGGTGACCCATCCTGGGACAAGGGAATTCAATTCTGTATGGAGCCAAGGGAGTTCACAATGAATCCCAGCCAAGGAACCATCGTCCCCCAGGGACACCAGCATATTCAGGTATGGGAAGAATCCAGCCACAGACGCTTCAGCACCAGGGCTGAAGCTTCACTGGAGTGTGGGAGGGCTGTAGCTCTGGTGCCAGCTTTGAGCATCCTGGGAGTGAGAGATCTGCACTGCTGGGAGGCCTCTGCTGGCTGGGTTACTTGGGATGTTCCTCAGGGAGCACTGTTTTGTTTCCAAAATAATACACTGAGATCAATACCATATAGTCAAGTCCTGAAGCCATTCTTGTGTTTTTGAGAGCAATTTCTTTGATTGCACATGAGCAGAGCAAGGATGAGGGCAGAAGGTGTCTGTTAGGGAGATGTAATTGTATAAAGCAGTTAGCTTTTCTTCTTGGTCTCATTTCTCCTCTCCTGGGGAGCAGAATGATTTGTGTTCACTGCAGGGATCTCCAGTGGAGACAAAACATTCTGCAGCCCTGAACTGCCCAGCACCTGCTGGGCCACTCTTTGCCCTCAGCCTCCTGCTGTAAAGCTGAACTCACTGTGTTCAAGTCAGATTTCCTCTGCATTTATGTCATTGTAGTCAGATGAGAAATTGGCCCCTTAATTTGAATACAGTGGTGTGTAGAGCTTTAGTCTAATGTTTTAATGAAGCTGACCTATGCTGTGATAGCAAGGTGTGTTTGGCAAATCTGGTATTGCCAGAAGGCTTTTGCTACTCTAAGACTGTGCTCTACACATGAACCAGCAGAAGAATTAAGGCCAAATCCTCCCTCAAGAACTGGAGGATATCACATGTGAGTAATGAGCTTTTGTAAGGAAGAATTTACTTTTCTTTTTTCCACCAGGTGACCCTCTGTTCCAACACCGTGACGAGATTCAAACGGAGATTGCTGGTGGACCTGGAGGGTATTGCTAAGGAAGTGGCATCAGTGTTCATCATAGCCAGGTACCTTCCCCTTCCCCCAGGCACTGCCTTGCACAGGCTTTGCTGGCTGCAGCTCCCAAGGAGAAGTGCTGGTTAATGCCCTCATGTTGTGCCAGCTGGACATGAGAACAGCAGTGCTTGGACAGCAGCCTGTGGTGAAAAGCACCTCTGCTCACAGCCCAGCATGGTCCTGGGCCCTTTTCTAAAGGGACCAGGAACGATATCATTTATTGGCCTGGGTGTTGGTGCTTGAGATGGAACAAATTTCCTGAGGGCCCCCTCTCCTTCTTCTTGCAAGAGATGGAGTTGTGCTGGTTGTAGCCACCGTGCATTGGTTTGGGACACACCAGGCAGCCTGCTGAGAGTCAGGCTCTGGTTCTGTTCATGAGGGCACATGACAGGGGAAAGTGGCTCCCAGCAAGAGTGGTAAGGGCAGGGTCTTACGAGGGGAAAGCAGCCCTTGATGTGGCAGGTCAGCTCCAGTTTTTCTCCTTCCCTGTGCTTCCCATTTTGAGCTTTAGTGTTCTCAGACTTAAACCAAAAGTCGTTCTTGCTGCCGCAGAATTTCACCCTGCTGTGCTGCTGTGGGTGTCAGTTTAATGCCAAGAGGGATGCAGTTCCCTGGTGCTGTTCCCTCTCCCAGGCAGAGGCAGTCAGTGCCTGGGCTGCCATTTTGTCAAGCAAATGGATCTGGGGCCAGTCAGTGCCCGGAGCTGTGGAGTGAAGGAGCAAGGGAGCTGCAGGGCCTGGGAGGGGGTGGGTGATCAGCCCCTCTGTGGGGCAGCTGGTGTCTCGTGCCCTCCAAGGCTGGGGCCAACAGCTGAGTTCTCGGGCAGGGCAACAGCACCATTGGAGAGAAGGGAGTCATTTTTACTGAGACACTAGAGTTGTGTGTTCCTTGAGCCTTAGTGAGCACTGGTCCTTGTTGGGAAGGCTCCCCCAGAGCTCGTGGATCACCGGGACTGTTACAGGAGTCCTTGCAAACCTTCTTGGGTAAAGGAGGGGCTGAGGCAGCTGTGGGGCAAAGTGCTCTGCCTGGGGCACTTGGCAGCCTCTGGGTGCTGCCTCTCAGGGTTTGCCCCTCCTTGACAAGACATGTTGGAGTGGGAAGAGGTAGAAGGCAATTTATCACTGTAGGGCTGTTAAAGGCCCATTTGACAGTGACCAATGTGTTCTGCTCCATTTCACAATCTTTGGGGGTAAATGTTCTCCATTCTCTCAGTATCTCTGATTCCCTTGGGGTCATCTTTTTGCCCAGATGTGTCGTTCCTGAGCTGAATGTGTTCCCCATAATCCTGCCGTACCGTGAGTGCCTCCTGAAGGTGCCATATGAGAGGAAGCTCTTTGTTACGAATTCCACCAGCCTTCCTGGCTGCTACGGGCTTATTCCCCAGGTTTGGCATCACATCCACCTGCTCCTGTCAAATATTATTGGGGAGATTATTAGGGGAAAAAAGGGTTTGGATAAGACCTTGCTGGTTTCTATTCAGTCCTAAAGATCTGCTAAGAACAGGATCCTACCTGAATGCAAACTTTAGGATGCAGTTTAAGGAAACAGTTTATGTTCTAGTCTTCAGGGTGTTTTCTTGTGGGAGATCTTAGACGGTTGTGAAAAGCTGCTGCATCCACAGACACCAGTGCCTGTGCTGGCAGCCTCCTTGCAGGATCCCCTGGGAGTGCTAAGCCTACAATTCTTGCAGCTTGTTTGTGCCTTTTACCTTTGTCCTGAGGAGTTTTAAACATGTGTGTATGTTTAAAACATACACACATGTTGCGGTGGATGTTAAGGAGTCTAAAGATTCTTCAGAGGTCCCTCTGAAGTTGCATTTCATTCTGTCCCTTCCAGAAACGCGAGGAGGATTCTCCTGTGCTCTACAGCAGCCCCAAGCCCTGTGGGATTGTCCAGCCTTACAGCACTGCAGAAATCCCAGTTATAATCGAAGTGCAGACAGTGGGCGAGCATCGCACCAACATTCTTGTCGGCGTGTTCGGGGATGCGAGACACCCACGGGTGAGTGCAAGGGGAGATGTGAGCCTCTGTGCAACTGCTCCTGGAATGGTGCACAGGGGACAGGGATTCTGCCAGGGAAAACAGCCACAGGCTGCTGTGGAGAAGGACAGGAGGGATGGGTGGCACAAACAGCCCGTGCCTCATAGGCGGTGATCTCAGTGTCTGACACAGAAGGTAGTTCATCTAAGCTGGAATTGAGGGTAGTTTTAGTTAATTAATCTTTAAAATGCTGTTAACTTTGGAAACATCTGTTTTAAAATATCATCTCTCTGAGCACAAAAGATGTCAGAAGACTTCTGGGAACCTTGAGCTTTCTGTAAAAGAAAGGAAAGCTGGCATTTGAAGAGTGGTTGCAAGGATTTAAACTTATATTAAAACATAATGAAATGATGATGCCAAATTCCCTGGATGGCACCAAACATCTGAACCTGGGCCATTGTGGCACTGCATGTAAATCAGTGAACAGGAAGGACAGGCAATGCAATCTGTGCCAGGGAGCCTGAAGTTTGACAAAACAGTTGCTTTCAACTATCAGGCTGCTTACCTTAAAGAGGAGGGTTTCTCCCCACCAGAATAGCCAGTTGTTTAACTGTCAGCCTGGTCTTAACTAGAGATTTCTTGCAAAGCTTTTACCTTTGGGCCAATAATTTGTAGTTTGAAAGGTTCTCTTACCTTAATCCTTTTAAATTTGGAGGTGAACCTGTATTTTTCTTTTTCTTTTCCCACAGAAGCCCAGCATTTCAGCTGGAGTGTGGTAGCTATCCCTAAAGCAATAACTTGAGCAGGGTTGAGCTGTTTAAGCTTTTTTAAGTTTCCCTGTTGTGGTTTGTTTTGGGTGGTTTTTTAATCTTTCTTGCCTGCTTCCTGGAACAGGGAGTAGAATTACAGAGCACTGGATGGCTGGATGAAATCTACCCAAGTCCAACTCTGTTAGAGTTTGGCAGGATCCCAGCTCTACAACCTGCTTCACAAAGCTTTACCCTCTTCAGTGAATGTCTCGTCCCTGTAGCCTTCAGGGTAGACATTGTAAGTATCTGTGGGGCTGTTTTCCAGGGAAATGGACTGGTCAGTAGCAGCCATGACTTGGTTTTTAAATGCAAGATTTCCATATTGCCCTGTGTGAGAGGAGGCAAGATACTCCAATATTCCCTCTGAGCGAGGCAAGAGGAACCTGGCTCTGGAGTGGTTTTAGCTGGGGCACCCCTCAGTGAAGACAGGTGTAAAGATGTTGGAGCAGAAATTAATCTGGGTTGTGTTGACAAGTTCTCCCCTAATTTTATCTTTTGTCTTTAGCTGTGTGTGTCACATTTTGGAGCTCCGAGATTAAGAGAAACCTGTGATCCTTTGCTCCCCAGAGCATGGATTTCACTGTGGTTTCCCTGTCCCATCTGCATTTGCTTTGTGCCAAACTGCTGTTAATAGTAGAGAGCAGGGTGTGAGGTCTGTCCTCAGACTGCTGGTGGGGAGGCAATTTTCACACCTGCTGGGGGTCAAGCCATCTGGGCTGTCCACACAAAGACAAGTGTGGGGGTTGTGCACCCCCAGCCTGTGATCTCTGTGCTATTGAAGAGCATCTTTGGGGAGCAGCTGCAGAGAAAGGCTGTTTAAGGTGTGGGGGCTGCCTTGGGCAGAAGGAGCTGGGGCTGCTCCCCTGGCAGGGGGAGCAGGGCTGGTGCAGCCAGGAAGGGCTTGTAGGCTGGGCCTGGGGCTGGCTGGGATGTCTGCTGGAGGGGGAGATCTGTGAGGGGCTTGAGGTTTGTTCTTCTTCATGCTGGGTGTGTTGAACTTGTGGAGCTGGATAAAACCTGATGCTACGGACTTGTTTGGTCTGTGGATAAAGCATCAGGCCATGTGGGAGAGTCCAGCCACAGCCTCCTGGGCCAAGGAGGAGGGGTGTGAATTTTCCTCTTGCTGCTTTCCCAGATGTTTGGGAGATAAATGTTATTCTGAAGTGAGGGTTTTTTTCCAGGGCAGCTTTCTCTGACTCCACAATGGAGTTCTGCTTTCAGCCTCTGCAGGGAGCAGTGCACCTTGGCTGGGTGCTCATGGTGTGTAAAGGTTGGGTTTCACGTGCTCCTGCCAGGGCCAGACCTGCAGAGCTGTGTCTGTACAGCTGTGCTGGTGCAAGGCCTTTCCCCCTCCTTTGGGCACCTTCCAGCTCCCTTGCTCAGTCCATGAAGTCCATGAGAAAGCAGATGACAAGAGTTCTTGGGAAGAGTGGGCCATGCCCACAGAGCACATGTTGTCCAGTTTTCTTTCTGCTTCCTGCTTTCCTGCTCTGCTAGAAGCATGTAGAGGTGACTTTTCCAAAGCAGAGGGCCCTGGGGCACCTCTCTACAGCTGATGATTGGTGGGGAGTGAGGGCTTCAGTCCTTCAGGGGGTGTTGAGAAGCACTGATGGCCCCTTGGGAAAGAATCGTTTGGTGTTGGGGTTTTGCTTACCTGGTTTTGCAGAGATACATTCTTCAGGCTCTCAGCAGTGTCCTCCAGCCATGTGGTTTCTGCAGTGGGATTTGAGCAGTCCTGACTTCCTCTGGCCTTGAGCCTTTGTGAGAGGCCAGGAGAGAGAAAGCAGCTTTCCTTGGCCCACACTGCAGAGAAAGACTGGGGAAGGAACACTCTCCTGAGGATAAGCATCCCTTGGGTTGGGCAAAACGGGGTTAATTGGGTGAGTCCCTAAAAGGAGGGGAAAATACAGGTTGTATGAACTCTGCTGTTGCTCAGTACTGTAGCTTAACTTCAGGGAGATTAAGCCTTCAGGATTTGTATCTTCCCCTCTTTAGTCTTTCCTTTTCTTATATCCCACAAGACACCAGGGTGTATGGTTTCCATCCTAAATGCATATTATGCTTGTCTTACAGCTTTCCAAATCCTACTGCTTTGTTGTTGAACCCAGTGAAGGAGTGATCCCTGCTAGGGGTGAGGTTCCTGTCACTGTCACAGCAACCCTGGATGACACTGTGGGTTTTGAGGAGTCTGTCCAGCTGTTCATTATGAACAGCCTTTGGAGCACCGTCTTTCTCCAGGCTTTTGGCATTGGCACTACAATTGTCATAGATGAACCATTCGCCCCAGAGCTCAACTTGGGATACCAATTCAGGTAGGAGATCTCTCCACTCCCACCTCTCCTCCTATCTCAACAAGGAGCAGTTTTTCTGTAGTCCTTCAGGCAAGATCTTCTTCAGTGTTCAAAGCCCTGACTGCTTCCCTAAAGGCAGAGATTCCTTTACAAACATGTGATGGGCAGTTGAGAGTTGTTAGACACCCTCAAAAGCCACTGAAAGGGAAACCAGTTGCTAAATTGCCACAAATTGTCTTTAGTTCCAATACATTGATGTCCTGGCTTGATCAAGTAATGATCTCACAGGCTGCCCCAGAACAAAAGGTTCCTGAAATGGTGCCCAGATGAGGCAGTCCCTCCATGTGGCTGAGGGACCAAAGGAATGAAGATCCTTTCTCTTGCCCTTGCCCTTGCCCTTGCCCTTTCTCAGTGGCACCTCCCAGGCAAGCAGGGGCCCTGGGAACAAAGAGACAGGAGGGTGACAACCCCCACCAGGAAGGCAGGAGCCCACAGAGCAGTTCCAGAGGCAGAGCTGCCAGCAGAGTTTGCAAAGTTCACTTCCAAACAGTTTCTAATTGCAAAATGAAGTTTCTACAAATGGCTCCCAGTGCAGAGCCAAGGCTGATATGAATGAGAGAGGCTCTGCTCCCCTGGTTTCCTCTCCTGGAGCAGGCAGATGATTTTTGCCAGCTAGCTGGGATCATCCAGAAACTGCCTCTGAGGCAGCTTTTAGGAATGTCTGCAATCCTGCCCCCACACACAAGGTCCCCAAGGGCAGCATCTCAAAGATTCAGTTTCAGTTTTGGGCACAGATTAACACAAACTACAGCAACAGTATGAATCACCCCAGAACAAACATTTTGGGGGAAAACACCACGTCCTGTTATCCTCACCTGGAAAATGTTACATTACCGTTATAAACATATTTATCTTTGCAATAATGACATCAGAAGGGCAGCTTATCCCACACTACTTCTGGTCCACATTAAGAGCTGGAGATGAAGACAGTCTCCAAGCAATTAACACCTCCGGTTGCTCACTGGGAGCAATCTGATGACCAGGGAAATAGCTACTCCCATACTATTTTCCATCCTGCCTTCTATTCCAGCCTGGTGCCCTGTATTCGTCAGTTCAAAGTAACAAACAAGGGCCGCCGTTACCATCAGCTCTTCTGGAGTGCAGAATGCTACAGCCCACCTGAGGAGGAGGCCCAGAGTGTCTCAGCCCTCAGTAGCCCCCAGGATGATTCCCAGAAGCCCAAACGTGCCAAGCCTGCGTTTAGGGTGAAGTCACCAGCGATGGGCCTGGCGCGAGGCCAGTCTGAGGACATGGTGCTGCGAGGCTTCTCCCGCATCCCACAGGTGAGATCCCCTCCTCTGGGCTTGTTCCACCGTCCCTTGACGTTTGCCTGGGGAGATGAGCAGGGGCCTTCACAAAACTGATTTAAGGCTACACGTTTCTGTGGCAGCACCAGTTGCTTTCCCTGCTGGCCACCATCAGACCAGCTGAGAATTTATTGTGATTCCACAGCTACCAAAACCCAGTGCTGATCCCAAAGCAGGGGTGGAAGGAAATATTGCTCTTTTGGGGCAAACAGTGTTGCATGCTGAGTCAGCAGAGAAGGGCAGAGAAATAAGTTCCACTTAGACTAGGAGCCCAAAAAGAAAGTGAATTAAACAAGTGCCAAGTGGTTTATCTGGGGTGAGCACGGAGTAAAACAAAAGCCATGTTGAGGGAGGGGGTTTCTCACAAGTGCCTTTTGTGGTTATTGGGGTGCAGTGTCACAGACAATTGAGCACAGGAAGAAAAGGGGGCAGTGACTGTAACTGTGGCAGGAATAGGGCCCATGGTGGGTGCAGAGCCAATGCAGGGCATTTGCAGGGAGCCTTGCCACTACCCACTGGTGACAAGTGACTCTTGCTTGCAGGAGGTGCAGGATTATGTGTACTGTGATACTCTCATTGGGACAGCCCTCAAGAAGGAGAGGATAATAGAAACAATCATCACCTGTGAGTTTATTCACCCCTCTATAGAAGTATCAGCCAGAGAATTCTCTTTCTATGTGGAGAAGGTAAGTCTGGATTGCATGCTGGCATTTACCAGCATGGCTGAGGGGGGTGTGTGCTTGTGTTGAAGCCCCTCTTTACCCTTCCTGAGGCACTTTGTATAGTGAGTGAAGATGCTTTTAGAGATGAGACTGGTGTTTGACTTCCCCAAAGTAAAAGTGCAGTTCCAGCTGCAGTGCCAAGGAGATGGTGGCCACTTCCAGAGAAATGCCAGTTTCTGTGCTCACTGTAAAGGGAGGCTTTTGAGGACCCTCCAAGGCACGGTGATGTCTGTACACTGATGCTGGAGGGAAGCTGGGAAATCTGGAGATTCCTGTGAATTCCTCAGGCTGACAAGGAAAAACCCAACATTTCCTGTGTCTCTTTGCCTTCTCTGCTGTTGGCATGGATGCTTGATGGTACAGCTGTATGGTATAGCTCTGTGCATTTCCCTAAGCCTCCTCTGCTTCAAAGGATCCCCAGGCATCCTGCAACTGCAGTGATGATAACACTGAGGCAGAGCAGGTGCCCTTTAGTCTCTGGATCCCAACTCCAGCATCATCTTTCTGCCTCCTGCAAGTTGTGTGAAAAAGAGAAGATGGTTAATGATTTGGTTTCTGTAGTTTCAGGCCTTTCCTCTGGTTCCCAGGCTTCCAGTGAAGTACAGAATCCCTGGAACAGGCAGTTCAGATGTAATTTAGAAGCTTTTCAGCTCTCCCTGATTCTGCCTGGGTTCTGCTCGATGCCACACACACAAACTGATTTATTGCATTCTATGGCACAGCACCTGTTTGGTGCCAGTACGTGCAGAAGTTGTTTCCCAAAGTCTCTGGTTTCTCTAAACCATGCAGGAAGCCCAGCACAATGCACAGACAGGAAGGAAGAGCCCAGGCTGCTCAGAGCTTTGAGACCACAGACACCTTGTGCCTGTAGCAGGGGCTGCAGGATACGTGGTGCAGACAAAGTGCTTTTGGAGGCTGCTAGAGCCAGGAAGGTTGTGAGAAATGACTGTCTGTGAGTGAAGATCCTCTAGTGCTGTTCTGCCCAATAGAGAGACAAAACTGGAGACAAATGGCCTGGATTCACTTTCTGCTTTAGATCTTGTTCAAGCAGCCACCTCCTCTCAGGGGCCTATTCCCTCATCTGTACTTGGGAGTGTTTCTCTGTCCTCCAGAGGATGCTGTGGTTTCTAAACATGAAAAGCATCTGCTGTCAGGAAAAACCTCCTGGAAGGGTAGACACAAATAGAAATTGTAAATAGAAATGAATGCACTCCTGAGGCTGAAAAATGTGAGCTGCAGCAGAAGCAGAAAGAGGTCTGTGTCTAGTTGAGGCTGTTTTTCCCTGTCTCCTGTTTCCATAGAAACCCAGTGATGTCCTGAGGCTGCAGTACCAGCCTTTGTCTTTAAAAAACACCTGCCTGCTGCCACTGGACCTCATGCTGGACTTGGAGCAGCCGTTCCAGGTCTGTGATGAGGAGAAGCAGCCCCTCCCAGTTGGCCAGGTGAGCAGCCCTGGACTCCCCCAGTGGGGTCTGGAGAGGAGGGATGTGATGGTGCCTTTCTATTGGGAGCTCCTTGAGTCTAGAAGATAATTCTGTAGCATCAGCAGTGGGCTGGCCTGGGCTGCATCAGCAAAGCTGCTGAAAGAATCAAAATCTCATCTGAATTGAGAAGATCCATCCTGGCTTTAAGGCACAGGGAGAAGGGAGCAGGCAGCTGGGTCTGGGCAAGGCATGCAGTAAAGGTGTCTCCTGGAAAGCATGCCAGCTCTCCAGCAGCCACCCCCTTGGACTGGGGCTGAGCACAGCAACGGGAGCCTGAGGGATCCTGGACTGGACTGTGGTGCCTGCAGTCAGACCCCTGCTGTAGAGAGATGAACCATGAACTGAGGAGCCCATGCTGGGCTCACTTGGAGCATTTACTGTTTGCTGCTGTCAGGCCTTGGGACATCATCCCACAGGTGATTAATTACTGCTCATCTCCTTGCAGCCTGTGAGAGTGGATGTAGGGGAGACCTGCCATCTCTACATCGTGTTTGACCCAGCTTATGAACTGGATTTTAAGAGCTGGAAAGAAGAGAAGGTTCTGAAGATAGACATGGTCAGGGGCCATCCTTTTGTGGAGCGTATCAGCCTTCAGGGAGAAGTGCACTTCCCAAATCTCCAAATGCAGCCCAGCTCCCTGGAGTTTGGCTGCATCAGGGTTGGCACTGAAGAAGTGCGTTTCCTGGAGATGAGCAACTGCAGCCCACTGCCCGTCCAGTACCACTGGTCATTCCAGTCCGACAGCGAGGTGACCAGGTTTAGGTATGTGCACTTTGCCCTCCCCCTCAAGCTCTTCTTGCTGGAGTCCTGTTTGTACTTGGCAAAGAACAAAGCTGTTTGCCTGGGGTCTGACAAATGACACTGAGCAGCTGTGTGCTCAGGCTGGATGCTCAGGGAATAGGTTTTCCACCAGTTTGATGCTGCATAGCCCCCAGAGTGGTTTCCTTTGGGAAGGAAAGCTGGGGTGAAAGCTGCTTTCTCAGACCTCTGTGGCCTGAGGCCGTGTCCACCTTGATGAAGGGCTCCTAGTCCCAGCTTCCACAGTGCTGCTGGAGGCCTTTCTGGCCCCTCTGCTTTGGGACGGGTCCTCTCTGCAGGAGCTGCTCTCTGCTCCTTGCCTTCCTCCTTTGCATTGTGCTGGAGGATGCTCAGAAGGTCCCAAGACCAGAGAAAGAGCCACTTAGCACCAGGGCTGATGCTGAACATCTTGTTACCTTCCCTTTCCTTCTTTGCTGAGACAACTCCTTTAGTGCCAGGACGATTTCTTTCCCAGGGGTCGGCTTTCAGTGGACACCTTGGAGTCTTCACTTCCATTTTTTTGTGACACTTATTACTCATTTTGACTTTTCCACCCTGCAACATGTCCCTTGTGGGTTCTGAATTGCTTGACAGCAGGGCTTGTTCATCACATCATTTCCTATCCCTGCCTTCCAGAGAGTTTCTATTTTAGAGTGAAAAATGTCATTGTCTGGGCGCCATGGTCCTGGGAAGTTGCCTCAAACCATTCATTAAAACTAAAGACAATGGAGTACATGATTAGGATCTCTTGGGGGTTATGATGAGAGAGCCAGAAATGAAACCCAGCCTTAGATAGCAAGCTACAAAGCTGAAGACAGTGATTCTTTGGGGAGCAGGTCATTACAGGCCCTTGTCTGGGAATGGAGCATCCAGGTGGTGTTTGACTGTGGGGAGCACTTGCAGCTCAGCAGGGTGACAGGCAGGCACGGTTTGACTGTGTCCCTCACGTGGCATTAGAAACACAAGCAGAGTTACCCTGAGCACCTGCTTCAATTAAAAGTGGGGATTATGACCTGAGTCACCTGGGAGGGTTGGAAAATGTCAACCAACTCCCCACCAGTGTCAGGGAAGCATTCCTGCGAAATCCCTGGTGGAGCTGCAGAGTTTCTGGCATTGGGCACTGGGCGGGCTGTGCTGGCTCATCAGTGGCTGGCTCTGCCCCTCGGTGCCTCAGATCTCACCTTTTTGCTTGCCTTCTCTGTCTTTTCCACTCCCACTGTGCTTTTTGCATCCCCACAAGATGTTAATCCCTGTCCTCTGCAGTTCCTCAAGGGAAGCAGTTGCAGCTGCTGCAGCACCTCAGTGTCATCCGTGGGCTGCCTTTAGAACAGATCTGCTCCAGCCTGGAGTGGGAAGGGCTGGATCAAACCATTTCTCAGTTCAACATTCCAGCAGCCACCCAGGGGCTGCATCCTGACCATGAGCTGCTCGTGCAGCTGTTCCTCCCTCCCCTGCAGATCCCTGTTCATAGTTATATTATTTTCCAGAGATGAGCTTTACCCACCTAAATTCAAACCCCAACCACCAAAGGGGAAGGCAACCTATTTTGTTCACCCGGTAACTCGATGGAGACACTTCAGGATGAGATGTGTGGAGACAGCCAGAATGCTGAAAACAATGCAGGATTTTAACCAATCTTTAAGTGACAAGGTAGATTTTCTTGTACATCTACTGCTTGTGTTTCCTCCCCAGCCTGCCACCACCAAGTCATGCTCGTGCCGACCTCCCTTTTTGCTGCCCTGCTGTCCTGTACCCTGACAGTGGGCTGGGCAGCAGGGCCAGTGGCTGGACATGGGCTCTGTGGCAGGGAGAAATAGGAGAGTTTTCCTTGGAGAAGCTCACTCAGATCCTACAGACCTGTGTTGAGTGTGGGATTTTTTGCCTTCACAATATAAGATGAGGCTTTTATCTGCATCATCATGGTAAGGCCTCCAGCTTCCTTCCCAGAGCCAGCTGGGATGATCCTGATCTCCATGGAGACTCTTCCCAAGGCAGCCAGACTCCTGTTTGCAGGGCTCTGCTTTCACCCAGAGCTGCTATTGCACTGCTGGCCCTGAAGCTGTCTTACAAACTGAGACTTTACAAAGTGGCTATCTCTTCCTCCTAGCATTGAAAATGGCTTGTTTTTCAGGTGCAAGCAGCACAACTTCCTGAATACCCTCGCCTCCAAGTGGGGTTTGAGGGAGTCACTTGCTCCGTGGATGAACCGCAGACTTCCCTCGAAGCGCAGGAGGTAAGAGGGAATGTGTCTCACTAGCACACTGTCAGTGTGGCAAGCAGGGCTGCAGCTCCCAGTGCCACTGGGGGCCCTCAGCATTGGCCACAGAGAGGCCTCCCATCCCTGCAGGCCCATCACAAAGTGCTGCTGGAGCAGCTGGTAGTTGGAGAGGCTGTGCAGGACACCTTGTAGGGCTGCCCAAGGACACTTTGCAGCACCTATGGAGGGCACTGCTCTCCCTGGAACTCCTCAGGTGGCCCATAGGAAATTTTTGCAGGAGCTTTTGCTGTAGCATCTTGAGAAAGCAGCATTTAAATCAGAGAGAGGGGAAGAGCCGCAGGAGTCAGATGAGCTGGGCTGGAGTCCTTTGCTCAGCTCCAAGAGCTCTCACTCTGAGTCTCCTCCTTTTCTAAAAGCAGTAAGAAATGCTTTTTAAAGGCAAGTTGTGCATCAGAGAGAATTTCTACTGCCAGGAGACATCCCAGTTCACTTTCCTGTAATGTACTAATTAATGCATTGATCTGTGAGGGTGGGAGAAGATTTTCCCCATGGTCTCTCCACTGGTCAGTGGCAGGGATGCAGGATGAGATGAGGGTGATTCTGGCAGTGTTTGGGGAATAGGCCCCTCCAGGTACAGCTGCACTTTGCTCCAAGATGCTCTTCTGCATCCATTGCCATGCTTAACAGCTCAATCTCTCCTGTCTTCCATCCAGGCTTTCAGTATCCTGCCAGTGTCAGGTGTGCTGCAGCCAGGAGAGAGCCAGCAGGTCTCCTTCACCTTCTGTGGCCACCTCAACACCATCGCCGATGTCACGGCGCTGTGCCACGTGGAGGGAGGCCCCACCTACGAGGTGCTGGTGACCGGGGAGATCTCACATCTCAGCTACCTCGTGAGGCCCCAGGAGATCAACTGTGGCTTACAGGTACCACACACATCCCTGGCACAGCTCCTTGCCTTGGCACCACGGCCAGCGGGTTCCTGCCCACCTCGCTCCAGGGCTCCCTGCCCTTCCCAGCCCCTTTGTTGGCTCTGGGACTTGGAAGTCCAACCTTTGAGGGACACATCTGGCATCCAAGCTGCTTTAAAATGGCCATCTCCAACCCTCTCCACAATGCTGGGAATGCCTCTTTTTCAGGGTACCTAACACTGCCTCCTGGGGCAGGCAGGGGCCCAGTGGGGATGCTCTGAGGGGTGTGTCTCTGAGACATCCCTCTGCTGGTCCACTCCTAAAGCCTGACCTCCAAGGAGATGCTCTTGTCTAAAGCTCTTGCTTAATCCACACAATGATCAAGGAAAGAAGTTGGGCTTCCAGTCACTACAGTTGGAGAGACTGTCCCAGAATAATCCCCACTTCACTCTCTTCCAGTCAAAAGCCCACAGATATTCCCAGCTGCTGGCTCTGTCTGTGTTGCCCTGGGTGACTCCCTTGTTGCATCCATGTTGCTTGCCAATACTTGCATGCAGGTGCCTTTTCTTCTGGAATGCCTCAGTGCTGTCTCTGTTTCTCTTGTGACCCCTCAGAGGGCAGAGGAGGGCCTGTGTCCCCTGGTTCATTTATTGTTGCCCCTCACGTGGTTGTTACCACAGCTCTGTGTGCTGCCAGAGCTCCCTGGTGCTGTGCAGGTGCCCTGTGCCTGGGGGTTCCCCGGGTTCCCAAGTGCCCCTGTCTCCTCCCTGGTCCCTGCTCCCATGATGTGTCTGCTTTCAAACCCAGGAGGGAGAAAGGAGATTCTCAGCAGCAGGCCCACGTCTGTAACTTCCCTCTCCTGTGCCTTCTCTTCAGATGTTTAATGAAATTCGTCACAGCAATGTCACCCTGGTGAATGGTGGCAAGATTGAACTCAACTGGGTGCTAAACCCTAGCCCTGCAGATAAGCGTCTGCCTGGTGTGTTTCTGGTCAACCCCACCACTGTAAGTAGCACAAGTGACTGAGCCCAGCCCTGTGTCAGGTGGCCCAGGAGAGTGTGAAAGGAAAAAAGAAAGGGGGGAGGTGGGGAAGGGGGAAAAAAGTCAGAGGGGAAAAGCCCAAACCCAGCCATGAGAGAGACAGGGCTGTAAGCAATTTCTGCTGGGGCCAGAGAAGGTCAAACAAGTGCTCTCCTGACAGACTCCCCCAGGGCCTTGGCTGGTGGGTGGCTCTGCTGTCAGAGGCGACACCGGCGGGAGGCACAGGTGTGTGGGTCACTGTCCTGTCCTGCTGTAAGGGGAGCAGAGGAGAATTCTTTTTGATAGATTTCTCAGATGAAAATAAGGCACAAACGCAGCAAGTGTTGTATCTGAAAACTGTTTGTTGATAAAGAAAGGGCATGGTCCCAACCAGAGGGGGGACAGAAAAGAGAGAAAATGAGAAATGGAGAGAGCAACAGTGGACAGGGACAAAGCGTCACTGCTAGAGCCCTGAGGCGCTGTGTCGGGTCCTGCTCAGCAGATGGAGCGTGTGCAGTTGTCCTAGTCCTGGTCATTTGTAACTTTTCAACATATTCAACAGGTTTCCATTCCTTCATTGGTTAAATGTTAATATTGCAACAACTCTTCACCAACATTGCTAACACAACACAACATTCTCATTAAAAGAGCTGTAAACTTTAGCAAAACTTCTTTTACAAAAGTCATCATTATAAAACTCATCGTATTTACTCTAACAATTGTGAAAGCTAATACTGTAATATATTTATCATGAAGGTGATGTGGTCTGATGGTTTCTTCTAGATGAGAACCTGTCCCCCGAGCCATCCCCCATCAAACACTCTGATGCATTCCCTCCCTCTTCTCCCGTCCCTGCAGGGTTCCCTTGCACCTGGCAAGAAGCAAGTGCTGAAATTCTCTTACATGCCAGGATTACCAGGAGCCTTCAGCAGGACTTACCAGCTTAAAGTGGGTGACCTGGAACCAGAAAATATTTGCCTGAAAGGAGAAGCATCCTTTCCCATGATCAGTCTGGACCTGCCCTGGAACATCAGAGGTGGGCACTGCCTGTCTGCCCCCAGGAAGGGCCCCTCTGGTTTTGTTCCCTACCGTGTGCCCATAGGGCAGCTCATGGCAACCTCCACCGAGCCTGGAGGGTTGCAGGACTCCCAGATCAAGTCAAGCCCCCTGGTTGCTTCATGAGTCTTGAGCAGAGGATGCCATGTGGACTTTGTCCCAGGAACCAACCTGCAGAGCCTGCCAGCTCATCTGGCAGGGTCCTGAAGGACGATGGCTAGAGTGAAAGGCTTGGGAAAGCTGTAAGAGAGGCTGGCAGGGCTTCTGGCAGGGTTGGGTCTGTGTGACATTGCAGGGGATGAGATTCAGGGAGGAGCAGCAGCATCCACTTTCCATGGATGTCTTGAGGGATTTCTTTCTGGAAGAAACCAATGTTGGGAGGCAGGAACTTCCCAGCTTAAATAGGACTGGCACTTTGCTCACCCTTCTCTTTGTGGATGCTTTCTTCCTTCAGGAAATGAAAAATATGAGAAGACACTGAAACGGCTCGTAAAACGCCGGCAAATATTCGATCCCAGCTATAAATCAGTTGTTCTGAAGAAGCCTCAGAGCCCAAAGACTGAGACCTTGAAGACTCGGGACCTGCAGCCCAGCGTGCTTGCCTCTGGCACTGTAGTAAGAACAGCTGCAGCCCCGTTTGGCACAGGCCACCCTCTCCATGTCACCTGAGCCCCTTGCAGCCCACAGCAGCTTCCTGGTGCCCTGATGACACTTGGGACCTCCCTGCCCACTGACAACCTTGTGTCACCTCAGCATTGCCCCTAGGGCTGCCACGCTGGTCATGGTCTCCTCTGGGGCTGCACCAGCTTCCTGGCTGCCCCAGGGAGAGATGCTGAAGGCCATGCTCCAGGGATGGAGTTGATGGTGCTTTGAAGGAGATGCAGGTCATTGCTGGGCAGTTCATTGTTCCCAACCCTTGCCCTGCCAGATTTACAGACCTTAACAGCAGCTGCCAGATTGTGCTCTGGGGCTGTGCTGGAGGTGCTCATCTCCACGAGGCACCAGCTTGGTGCCAGTTCCCTTTCAAGACAGCTTCTGTCCAAGCTGCCTTGGTACAGGCTGGGGGCAGGCAAGTATCTGGAGCTCTGGAAGGTTCCTGGCTTGTCTGTCTGCCTGGCCAGATCAGCTTTGCTAACAGTGTCTGGGCAGGCAAAGATGCTGGAGTTACTTCCCTGGAGATGAGGTCCTGGCTAAGAGAGCAGGAGGTGTCACAGGCACTGAGCAGCCAGACAGGAGGACCCCACACCCCCTCCCAACAAGAGTGGGCTGGGATCCTTTCTCAGGTGCAAGCTGGGCTTTGGGAAGGACCTTTGCTAACCAGCCACTGTCTTCCCTTTCTTCAGTCAGACACTCAGCTGCAGATAAAGATGATGAGGATGCTGATAGAGAAACCTTTTGTAGAACTGCAGCAAATTCTTCCATCCCATCCCCTGAAGAGCAGGTTCCCTGACAAGGAGCTGTGCCAGAGTCTTGTCAAGTGAGTAGGGACGCCCACCCCATGTCCAGGTGCCCCTGGGTGGGAACACCCAGCCATGTCCCCTTCTCCTGAGAGCTCCCTGTGTCTGCAGAGCTGGCAACAGCCTGGACTCCAGAAAGGCTCTGGTCCTGGTGGCTGTGACACGCTGCATGTGAGCAGCGGAGTGTCCTCCCTTCCCTAGCACCACGCTGAGCTTTGCACTGCTCAGCTCCCCACAGGTGTGGGGTTCTGTCCCTAGAGCTGGGGGACCCAGTGCAGACCTTCTAGCCCTTCCAGACAGCATAGATTCTGTCCCTGCTGCCTAGCTCTGAAAGAGACAACTCCCAGCTGAGGTCTTGCTTCCAACTAACAGCTGGGCAGCTGTGACACTGAACAAAAGGAGAAGGGAACTGCACGTGTCAGCAAACCCTTTAAAACCCAACATCAGATGGTTTGGATCCTGGTGGGGTGGCAGGGCTTATCTAGGTGACTTGGCCTGTCCCTTTGCACCATCATGATGCAGCACAAGCACGGGAGCTTCAATTCAGGAAGGAGATGCTCTGCAGAGTAGCTCATGTGGTCTGGTTGCAGAGCAATGAAGATTTCCTGTGCAGGCAAACCTTATTCCTAGACTCCCAAGCAATTTCAGGCTCAGGCTGTACACCAGGCTAGGCAGTTCCACTGAGAGCAGTGGAGGCCCAGTGGACTCACCTAGACTGGCTTTTCATGGCAGACGAACTGTGGCCAGTGTCCATTTTAAACTAATTTTATTTTCAGGTACCATTAGTAGCTGATCAAACCTAGGACCTGCACTCCTCCTGACTTCCCAAAGTTATTGCCAGGTGGTGAAGCTATAGGTTTCATGGGCTTGAGCTGAGTTTTGACAGCAGTGAATAGAGAAATAGCCACTTTATTTGTATCCTCCATCCACTTGGATGTGTAGCCAGGCTGTGGTTTAAGGACTGTCCTTATTCCTTGCAGAGTTGAGCTGCTCGAGTATGTCCTGGACATGGGCCCTGTCCTTAAGGGTTACACTGAGTCACACTCTCTGAAGATCACCAACCCTGGGCAGATCCATGTGTCCTTCCAGATCGATGTATCTGTCCTGCAGGACACAGGTAAGCAGTGCTGGAGACACTTCCTGTGCCCTTGAAGGAGGTGTCTCAGACAGATTAGCTTAAGCCCCTGAACCTGGGGAGGTTTCTGAGCTTTTTCTTCTCAGTGCCCCTGCTGGGAGCTGTAGAGGCAGAACTCTCCTGGCCAGCCATGCCCAGGGACCTGGCCTGCCTGTGACTGCCCTAACGCTTCAGTGCAGGGGCCAATGGTGACCATCACCTTGGTCACCTCAGCATCTTCCACCCTTGGCTCCCACGAGCAGCAAGTTTCTTTGGACACTCTGTGGGCTTGTTTTGCCAACCAGTGGGGTCTGCTGTATTTTGGAAGTGCTTTGTTTGGAGTTCACACAGGTTCACAGCACCTGTATTCAGCCTTTACTGAGGAAGCAGCCTGTGAGATCCTCTGGTGGATCAAAAGAGGTTTCCAAAAGAGGCCTTGAGGCAAGGCTGCCCTTCCATCACACAGTGGCTCACTGTGTCTGAAGGGTGTTCAGGTGCACTCTTAAGATTTTGTCCAGGTTACAGCACAGCGTGGGGCTTTTGCCACACCTTCTCAGCCAGGACACCTGTAAGGCCTAAATGCTTGTACACATTTTGTGTTTTGTGTGTATCTCAGCTGCTTTGTGTTCATCTGTTCAAGGTTTCAGTGTGAGCCTGGACCAGATGATTTGCCTGCCCCCCAACAACAGCGTGGACTTCGACGTGCGCTTTGAAAGTGCCCACAAGCCATATGGTGACGTGGAAGTGGTGCTGCCCATAGAGGTACCACAGCTCTCGGGGCAGGCAGCAGGCTGGGCACAGCAGCAGATGTCACCTGCACGCTCTGCTGAATTCTCTGTCCTTCTCCAGGTGATAGAAGGCCCTATGTACAGCATCCGCATCCGTGCCACTGTGTTGGAACTGTCACTCACCCTCTCCAAGAACAGATTGCAGTTCTCTGACATCCTTGTTGGGGACTGCCAGGTTGAGACCATCCGACTCTTCAACTGGTTCCGAGTACCCTGCAAATGGTTCATTGCTTCCAACAAGCCTGCTCTGAGGGTAAAGCACAGGCGACATTGAACACAGAACTTGGTTGGGTTTTCTTTGTGACTCTTGCCCTTTCTGCTCTGTGGCTGCTTGAGCACTTGGGTCTACAGTGTGTTTGAGGAAACTTCTGAGGGTCTAGATCAAGGCTGGTTTGCCTTAACCTGTTCCATTAGCTGATGCTTTGCTTTGCTGCCATCTTCACCCATTCCTCCTCCTCCTCTGAGGACAGTAGTTCCCTATCTGCCTGCCCTGTCTGCAGGGCTTCCCTCCAGCTCTGGGCTTTGGGGCCACACCTGGTTTGGCTGTGGGTGCTCTCAGCACCATGTCTGTGTCTCAGAACACGAGGAGACCTCACATTATTGATTTCTGTGCCCAGAACAATCAGCACGAGCCTTGTCCCTTTGACGTGACACCCTCCAAAGGAACCCTTGATCCAGGAAAGTGGCAGAACTTGCATATCCAGTTTACACCTGAGGAGGAGGTGAGATTGGCGGGTGTCAGCCCAGGAGGCCTGTCAGGGCTATCTGGAAATGAGGGCCTGGTGCAGAGAGTGTGGTAGGAGCTCTGCCATTACAGGGAGCTTTCTGCAAACCCCGTACTCCGTGTGGCTCAGTTCACCCCACAGAGCACTCCCATGAGATGTGCTTTGAAATGCCCACAGGGAGCTTGCACAGAGAGCACCAGGGCTCTGAGGCTGCCTCTTGGCACATGGGGGGGATGTGCCCAACTCCCCTCAGCCTGCCCCTTGCCTGGCTGTATTTGCAGCTGTGACACTCAGTGCAGAGCAGCTGCCCACTCACAGAGGATAATCCTGGAATGGCCCATCCTGCTGCAGGACTGCCAGACCAAACAGCCACCACCCACCTTCCTGGGCACGGCAGGACAGTCACCTGTAGTGGGGTGCTGCCAGCAGTCCCTGGGGCTCTGGCCTGCCTGCACATTCCTGTGCAGCTGGGGATTCAGCTCAAAGGACAAAGCATTCCCAAAAGTGGTTTGCCTGTGGCTGCTGGGTCTTGGAAAGTGGCAGTGTGTACCAGCATGGACACAAGTGCTTCTGTGCCCACACACACTCCCAGGGATCTTTTAATTGCTCAAGAAATGTAACCATCTTGTGTCTGGCTTGGACCAGAGCCAAACACTAAGCAGAGAAGATGACCCTTATTTCTGGCCAGCAAGAGTTCATTTGCCTCTCTCCTGGAGCTGGTGTTTGCCTGATGCAGCAGTGCCAGGACTGTGTCTGGACACTGTAACCCTGAGGGCCTTTCCCATGAGCACTGCACTCCTGCATGACTAGGTGAAAATGTCTGACAGGCCATTGTACATCCATCTGATACCCAGTTACAGTGCACACCAGCATTCATCCCAGTTACTCAGACCCAGACTACTACAGATGCTCTAGTCCCTAGCATAAGTAAATATCTGGTTTCCATTCACCTTGGAGGGACTGATAACACCCTGACCTTGGGGCTAGCATTGCTGTATTTGGGGTCCTGTCATCTGAGACTTCATGGATGAGTTTTCTGCGCTTTCCTCTTTTCAGAGGTCTTACAAGAATGAGCTGGAGCTTATCATTTGTGGGAGCAGCAATCGCTTAAAGCTGCACCTCTCAGGACAAGGTCTGGAGCCACGGTTGGAGTTCAGGCCCCCAGCACTAAAGATGGGATGGATGCTGGTGGACAGCGATGGGGTGGAGGCCACAGTGGTGGTGAAGAACCCATGCAACTTCCCCATTGAGTTTTACTCCCTGGATTTTGATGAGCAGTACCTTGAGGAGGAGAAGGTGAGAAGTCTGGTCCCCATGTACACGCTGCCCAAGCTTCACAGCACTCCAGCATTCCCAGGCTTGTGCCAGGGAGATGGAGGCAATCCTCAGGGCAAAGCCAGCTCTGCTGACATGCTGTGGGAGGACCTAAACTAAATAGTTTGTGTTGTTGGGAGGAAGGGAGGAGACAGAAAATGGGTTTGTTGAGTCTGTGTGATGGAAGGCAAGAAAAGGAATCTTGCTTATGGCTTCTCTTCCCTCCACACACAGATCCTGCGGATGGCAGTGGGGTCTGAGTACCAAAAGAGATTTTTTCTGCCTCCACGTGCCGTGGGTGAGACACTGCCTCCAGAGGTGCTGCAGGACCATGGAGCACAGTGGAGGCCAAAGGCTCAAGAGGCAGAGCTCAAGGCCAGGGCTGAGGCTGAGGCCAAGGCCATGGGCAAGGCAGCAGCAGGTCAGAAAACAGTGAGGGTTTGGTGGTGTCTGTTTTGCCTGTGGTCACAGCAGGGACTCCAGCCCGTACACCCTGAACTCTCTGTCACCTTGCTCTCCAGGGAAAGCCCGTGCTTTTAGCAGCTGCCTGTTCCCCAGCTTGGTGGAGGAACTCTTGGCTGAAGGGCTGTGGCATCCTCTTCCAATCCTGAGTGCAGCCAAAGCAAGCTCCTCTCTGCCTGCCATAGACTGGGGAAATAATCAGGATATTTCCTTGTGTCCCTTAGCCACAAAGACTAGGGCTGGATGAGTTCCTCAGCCAATAGGACCAGGTCTAATATCACTGGCTCTTTTATATTTGCACCTTCCTAGCAGCAAAAGAACAATCTCATCTTGCTTTCACCGAGTCTCCTTTCCTGGGATCTGAGGGGATGGGGAGGATGGTGAGGATCAAAGGTAGGCAGGAGGCTGACTTTTCCCCCTGGTTTTGCACTGCAGCACGTCACAGAGCTGTCCCATTCTGTCCTGAGTCCATGGTGAAAGAGGCTGGGAATCCTGTCTCTCGGGCTGTCCTGCGCCACCTGGGCATTGACCCGGACTCAAGGAGGTGCGAGGCACAGCCCCACCAAGGAGGGATGGTTGTCATCATCCATGGGCCGCCCCGGGCAGGTACGTGAGCTGCAGCCCAGGGCTGCAGGGAGAGGGACAAGCAGGGGGAACACATCCTGGTGGGCCACGGTGCTTAAGGCAAGTCCTCAGCTGAACGGGAGGTGGAGATGATCCACTTGGCTCTAGAATTCAGAGTTTGTATCCACGCTGCAGCTGCCTCCCTCATGGCCTCCCCTGGAGGGACACTTGCTTTCCCACTGTCATTTTAACTTTGAAATTTGTTGGAGGTTTTCCAGGGCCTGTCCCTGCAATGCCTCCTGTGCCCGTGTTACCAAGCAGTCCTCCTCTCTCTCTCAGGAAAGACAGAGATAGCAGCAGGCCTGTGTCAGTATTACGACGCTGCTTACGTGTCCATCGACACCGTGGTGAAAGAGGCCATGGCCAAGGACAGGAGCCCAGCGGGGCTCCGTGCCCGGGAGCTCTGCACCCAGGCTGCCCTGGAGCTGGAAGGCAAAGACGAAGGTGATGCTGGTAAGGAGAAATGCTGGTAAGAACCCAGGGCCAGTACTTGAGAAACCCACCACCACTGTCCACTTCTGCTTACTCAGAGCAGCAGTTTTTCAGTCCTTGGGTTTCTCTTAGGGAACACGGGTGAAGTGCATCACTGGCTTGCCAAAAAAATGAAATCAATTTTAAGGGCTCAGAAAAAGGTTCTTTTATAGCCCCCTTTGCTGCCTTTCTTGCACATGTTCGTTTTTCTAGGGGTACCAACTGCCCAGGAAGTTTCATAAAAGTCTCCAGTCTCACATGGAGAACAGCCCAACGAGCTGTGTAACCTGGCAGTGGGCATAGGTAAATCTCTGGAGAAAAGAGCTCATCTAGGGCTGGTAAAGCATGCCTTTCTCTTTCCCAACTATTTTATATTTCCTCAAAGCTGAATTGAGCCTTCTTCTTATGGGCAGCAGGCAGAACTGCTGCCCACCTGAACAAGGAAAAAGCCTTCTGAAGTGGCTCATTGAGCACAAGAGGACTGACTATGCATGTAACCTTGCAAACGAGAGGAAGGGAAGGACAGCCTCCCAGAGGAATTTCCAATGAGAGACATGCTCCAGATGAGCTCTTTTCTCCAGAGAGTTACCTATGGCCACTGTCAGGTTACAGCTCGTTGGGCTGTTCTCCATGTGAGACTGGAGACTTTTATGAAACTTCCTGGGCAGTTGGTGCTTGAGCTCTGCAGGGTGAGGCCAGACCTGGCTCGGTGCAGGGGGAAGTTTTGCAGTGCTCAGTTTTGAACCTGGCTGGGTTGGGAGCTGGTGGAAGGAAGAAGAGTCTGGGTCCCAGCTGGGCTTTTCCCACAAGGAGGATTTAGCTTCAGTGGAGATGGGTGATGCAAGTGTGGCAGGGCTGCAGGTCTCCACATGGGAATGCAGGATGGGTGCAGTGTATGGAAACAATGCTCCTGGAGGACAAATCTCTGGCTTGATCTGCAGGGGAACTGCTGTGTGAGCAGCGTCACCTGCATGCACAGTTGTTAGGAGGGACATAGTGCTGGCTTTAAAATCAAGTATGGGATGGTGTGCTTTACCATGTTGGTAAGAGAAGCAGGGAAGGAGCTGCTTCTGGGAAACAGTGCTGCCAGTGCCCAGCAGACTGGGGAAAAGAGCCATGTTCCTTCCCAAGGCTGTGCCCATTGCAGTCAAAGGTGCCTGCTTGCTTTACAAAGCCCCCCTGAACCATCTGTTCCCTGTACAGATAAAAAATCTCAGACCAAGAATAAACGAGCCTCTGGGGAAAAAATCAACAAGAATGTCAAAGAAAAGACCCCTCCATCACAAAAGAAGGAGTCAGCCAGCAAACTTGGTAAACATGACATCAAGGTAAACATGATCTGCCCTGGTTGATGCCTGGGACCTTTGCATTGTCTTTGAGATGGGCAGGGGCCGCTTGCATTGTAGGCTCTGTGGGTCTATGTGCCATGACTTGGGCTGGGAATGTGCTCTGGCAGACAGCTCCACTGGCTCTCAGTGGTTTGCTGGCAAAGTGCAGTCCTGGCTAGTGTGGCTGCAGGCAGTGAGCAAAGTGCTGGGAGGCTGCACTGGGGCTTGCAAGGTTGGGTCTCTGCTGGCCAAGGGATGGGCCCTCCAGAACCGTCCCCTGGAGCCCCCAGCCTGCACTGCAGGGTTGTTCTAGTCTCCATTAGTGAGGAACCCCAGCTCCAAGCCCAGCAGTGGGAGTTGTTCAGGGCTTTCCACCGTGGTTTCTTTTCCTTACAATGGTTCCCATTGCAGTTCACAGTTTCCACTGCTCCTGCGCCCCAGCAGCTGAACATCGTCAGCAGTCGTGGGAAAGAGCTGAACTGCTTGAGCTGTGTGCTGCCCGAGGAGCTGCTGGTGGACATCCTCAGTGAGAGGCTGCAGGTGTGTGGGGTGGGGGAAAAGGAGACATTCCTGCTCCGGAGAGAAGGCACTGAGGTACGACTCAGAGAGGAGGAGGAGGAGCAGCTCTGTACATGCTGCTCGAGGATCCTGGGCTGTGTGCAGGGAACCCTGGGGGAAGCTGCAGCTGCCCTTAGTTGGCAGAGCCTAAAGACAGGTCCCAGCTGCTCTTAGCTACTGCACTTGGAACAAGGATAGCTGGTGCCCTGGGACATCTGGGATTACTGTCCAGCTGTGAGGCCCCTGCGTGCAATGGCTGACTTACTCTTCCCTTTATTCACAGCGTAAAGACTGCTCCAAGGGAGTGGTCTTTGATGGCTTGGAGAGCCTCTTTGCAAGCAGCCTGGAATCTTCCCTACTCTGTGTACTCAAAGCTGTCAAGAATCGTTGTCATATCTTCATGGTGAACCTGCATGAGGATTATGATTCTTGGAAAGCCAGGGAGGAAGCTGAAAGAAAAAGGAAGGAAGCTGAAACAGAGAAGGAAGGTGAAATATCTCCATCCCTCTCAAATCTTTTCTCTCAAGCCCTCACCCTTATCTCTGTGTATCTGGCTTTGCAGCAGAGCTTGTAAGAAATGTTTTTATTAATCTTTCTGCCTTCTGCCTCAGTGTAACCAGCACTCATCTCAGAGTTGCAGGAGATCTGAGGTTTTAAGACTCACCTTAATCTCTAACATTAAAGCTTGGGCACAAGTGCCAGCTGCTGTAGCTCAGTGACAAACAACTGTCCTCAGCCTTGGTGCACTTAAGGCAGGCAAAGCACAGGACCTCACTGCCCGGCCATAGCTTGGGAGATTGAATTCTGGAGCAGGCATATGAGCTCCCCAATATCTCCTGGGATGATAGGCTGGGTCAGGAAAAGCTGTGAATCCTTGCAGCTGCCCCAGAGCACCCAGCTCTGCTTGCAGTCACTCATGGTTTCTCCTCTGGTTTGTGCTAAAGAAATGCAGCGGGAAAAAGCTCTGCAGAGGAAAGCAGAACGTATCTTGCAAATAGATGAGGATGAGTATGATGCTCTCCCTAAGGAGAAGAAAGCAGAAGTGGATAAAATAATCCTGGAAAGGAAGCGCATACGGAGGAAAAAGTGAGTAAGCCTTCCATGGGTTACTGCTCTTCCATGGGTTGTTGTCCCTGGAGGGCTTCCCTGCTCCAAGGACTCTGAGCTCAGAGGTGCTGCAGAGCAAAGGCCAGAAGCAGCACAGGGATGGCCACTCTGAGCTCCCTGGCTCCCAAGAGAGGAAGGACCTTCTTCTGTTGAGACAGAAGATCTTCTTCTCTATTTGAGTGGTGAGCCCTCCTGCCTTAGATGCTGCCTGCAGGGAGCTGGGCTCTGGGCTTGCCTTGGCACTGCCTCTAGAGGTGTCTTTAGGTCCATGGTGTTGAGTTGCACCTTCTTCATCATGTCCCTTCACCAAAACAGTGGGACTGTGGTATGGGCAGGTGTGGGGCACAGAGCAAACCTTGCTTTGGGTCCTGGTCCTGCCACAGCATTGCAAGTCCTTGCAATGCTGATCTGCCAGGGTTCTCCTTATGGTGGGACAGCACCCATGAAAGCTCATGTCCTTTAGGCTCCCCTTCAGCTGCAGCAGTAGGCAAGCCCAGGAGAAGCTCTGCTCCAGCAAGGCAGCCCAGCTCAGGACACATAGGCAAAGTGTGGAGCTGAGAGTGGAGGCTGCTTAAAGCAAGGCTGTGCATCAGGACTTCCTTCAGCCCAGGCTGAATTTGGTTTCATGGAGAGGAGACAGATGAGGCTGCTTCAGATGGTTTTCATGGCAGACAGCACTGGTTTGCTTGGTCACAGCTGGGTTCCAGCAGCAAATCTGGCTGACAAGAGCCTGTCTTGCAGGAGAGGAGTTCCAGCAGCCTTTGCTTTCTGACTGATAGGATTATTGTCATTAAGGAGCAGGCTGTACCCTGAGGGGTGCTGAATGAGCTGAGTAAGAATTGTAGGAGAGATAAGCAGATGTTAGCCATCTGTGCTCTGCTTTAAACTGGGAAATTAAGAGACAAAGAGCGTTTTCAGGCATCAGCACAGAGAGCTGGTGGATCAGCCTTTGGCAGGGGCTGGAGGGGTCTGGCTGTGCCTTAAGAGGGAGCTTGCACAGCCAAGACCTTATGATGGCATGGTTCAGGTTTGGCTGGTCCTGGAAGTCCCCTTCCACCAATGCCCTCACTTGGGATGTTCCCAGCCTCTGTGGGTTGAGGAAAATTTACGGAAATGGTCTGGTGGTTCTGCCTGGCCTCAGGGTCAAGGAATGAAGTGCAGGGCAGCCAGGACTGGTGAGCTCAAGTTTCTGGTGGTGACTCTCAGCGATGTTTTCTGTTTTGTTGGCTGAAGGGAGCTGAAGCGGCTGGCTCAAAAGCGTGAGGAGGAGGCAAAAGCCTTAGAGGAGGAGGAGAGGCAGAAGGAGGAAGAAAGGCGGAAGGAGGAAGAGAAGCGGAAGAAGGACAAGAAGGGTGTCTCTGTGGGGAAGCAACCTCCGAAACCAGAGAAGGGGGAAACCAAACCCCCAGAGAAGGGGGAAACCAAATCACCAGAGAAAAAACCTATGTCTCCAGAGAAGGAAACCAAAATCCTGGAGAAGGAAACCAAACCCTCAGAGAAGAAGGAAATCAAAGCCCCAGAAAAGAAGGAGGAAACCAAAGCCCCAGAAAAGAAGGAGGAAACCAAAATCCCGGAGAAGGAAACCAAAATCCCAGAGAAGGAAACCAAACCCTCAGAGAAGAAGGAAACCAAAATCCCAGAAAAGAAGAAAACCAAAATCCCAGAAAAGA
Source organism: Melozone crissalis (assembly GCF_028551555.1). Taxonomy (NCBI): domain Eukaryota; kingdom Metazoa; phylum Chordata; class Aves; order Passeriformes; family Passerellidae; genus Melozone; species Melozone crissalis. The sequence continues at coordinate 16,240,603 of NW_026535785.1, read as the reverse complement.
AGAAAACCAAAGCCCCAAAGAAGGAAGCCAAAATCTCAGAAAAGAAGGAAAGTAAAGTCCCAGAGAAGATGGAAACCAAAATCCCAGAAAAGAAGGAAACCAAACCCCCAGAGAAGAAGGAAACCAAAATCCTAGAGATTAAGAGAACCAAAATCCCAGAGAAGTTGAAATACAAAGCCCCAAAATTGTGCAAAATCATAATCCCAGAAAAGGGGGAACCCAAAGTCCCGAAGAAGGGGGAACACAAAGTTCCAAAGCAGGGAGAAACCAAAGCCCCAAAGAAGGGGGGAACTGAAATCCCAGAGGACCCAGCTGAGATGGAGAACTTGATCCTGAGGTTTCAGATTTATGATTCATCACAGCAGAATGTTGCACAGGTTTTCTCCTGCTGGGACAGGGTTCAGGGTACCGTGCAGTTACCTGTGATCCAAAAGGGAAAGTCTCCAGCTGAAAACAAAGGTCAGAAGACCAATAAGCCTCAGGAGAAGGTGGAGAAGAAGCCTGAACAAAAAAGTGGAGACCAAAGAAGTCTTCAGTCATCTCAGCTGGGGACGCGAAGCGAAGCTGCCGAAGGAGCAGTCGGAGACGAGCACATTGGGGTGCCGTGCCTGGACATTGAGGTCTCAGATCCAAAGGCCATGATTGGGCAGATCCTGAGGGATGGGAAGCTGCCAACGGAAGACCAGGTAAAACCTTGCAAGGCTCAGATCTTGAGCTTGCTGTGGTCTTGGGCCCTGGAGCATTGCGTTCCCCCAGGTGATAATGGCACAGAGCCATGTCCAGGTCCCTGATGGTATTCCACAAAGACTCTATCATCCGTGTGGATGGGGAGGTTGTCACCATCCCTCAGATGGGCAGGAAGTGGGAGGGCTCTGTGTACAAGTATCCCATCTGTTCAGAGTTTCCCATCCCGGAAATCATAAACCCTCCCAGGACATGGCCATTGTTTTCTTCAGCTGAGTCACTCTCCCAGTCCTGCTTGTAGCTCTTGTGTCTGCTCTGGAGCCTGCTCACCCCACTGGGCATAACAAAGCACTCGTATTTCATGTAAATTAAAAACCCCATTGCCAAAAGCTCAGTGCCTTCACAGAAGGAGTTGTGAGGATGAAGGTGGCAGAAGTATAAACAGGATTTTCTCTTCTGTTTTAGCTGCTGAAACATCTGGGACTGCATCCTGATGGCCCCCCCCTTCCCCCTGCTGCTGTGCTCTCCATAGTCGAGTACCCAGAGGAGAGGCTGGGCTCTGCAGAGCGTGTGGAGCCCTTCAGCATTGTGGCACCAGAAGGTGCTGCTATAGAAGAGGATCTGGTGGGTGCTCCAGTGGTGCTGGCACTGAAGGTGCCAGGGCAGGGACCAGGCTAGACGGGGACAGGCGGGACAGGTTGAATGGAAAGGGAGCATTGTGGAGTGGCAGTGAAGATGTGATGGGGTCCCTTGTCTGCAGGTCTCCTTTCTGTCAGGGATGGGACAAAAGAGACTGTTCTGCTGGAGACAGAGCAGTTCTGTAAGACAAGAGGGGGAAAAAGCACTTAAAACCATGAACTTCCTTTGAGGAGAGGGTCCTGAGTGAGCAGGGGTGTCCTAGGCAAAACAAACACCAATAAGGGAGACCAAGTCCATGGGCAGGTGGACTTATTTATTTTTTCTCTCTTCCGTTGGTGAACAAACCCCCCTTTTGCTTTCCAGGATGGGGATGTCTCAGGGCTCACCTCTCTCTCCCTCTTCTCTCTCTCCTTAGCCCAAGGCCCCAGATCCAGATGTGAAGGGCAGTTCTTCCAAGGGCCATCCAAAGACAGGTAAAGCAACCAGCAGAGACAGCTCTGCCAAGGAGAAGCATATCTCCACACAGAGAGCAGAAAGTCCCCGGGATTCCTCTGCAACAGGATCCAAAAGTACAGTGGGAAGTGCCTCAGTCCCCACAGAATTCCTCAGGTGAGCTGCACGGGAGGAGGTGATGCCTCTGCTTCTTGGTCCTCTTGCCAAACAAGGTCCATCGTCCCCAGCTCCACAGTGACCCCGTGCCAGTGCTGGGGGATGGCGAGTGCACCCTCCTTGTTCTGTTGGCTCCTCAGCAATGTCTGAAGCCTCCTCTTAAATTGCCAGGCTGAAACGGTACCGGTGGATAGTGCCTGCCCATGGTGAGGTGGAACTGAAGGTCAACTTCTCTGCCAAAAAGCCAGGGAGGTTTGAGCAGACACTGAGGTTTGAGCTCGTGCAGTCAAAGCGCCAGTACGAGCTGCCCTGCTGTGGCACCGGCCTGTACCCCAGCATCAGCCAGAACCCACGGTAAGGCTGGGCCCTGGCAGCCTCCCACAGCACAGCTGCCCTGAACTCACAGCCAGGCTGCCCCTTGGGGCTTCTGGCCTGGGCAGATCGTGCTGCCTGAGGCTGCCCAGCCCCTCTTCCTGTGCTGGGAGCTGGGAAGGCAGATGGTACCTCAGCCACCAGGAAGGGTTATGGCTTTCTGACTGCATTTCCTACTTGGAGCATCTCATAGCTCCTCCTTCCCCACTTTCTCTGCCCAGGGTGGTGTTTCCACAGTGCAGGAAAACCATGAAGGAAGACGAAGTCATCTTCAAGGAATACGTTGAGAGCACAAAGCAATTCCACTTTGGACCGCTGCTGTGTGGGAAATCAAGAGAGTGGTATGTGCTCCCTGCCGGGCCTTGTACTTTTCTGGACGTGCCTGGAGAGACATGCTGTCCTGGTGGCACAATCCCATCAGAGTCCTGGGTTTGAAGGACCAAAGACACGTGGGCTTGAAGACACATGGGTTTGAAGGACCACAGATGTGTGAACTTGAGCAGATAAGAGGCAAATGAGCCTTGGAGGAGCTGCTCTGCCTACCCAGTGGGTGCCTTGGTGGCCGCCTTGGTGGCCAGAGCCGCGTGCTGCTGCGAGTCCAAAGGTGACTTGGGGGGCAACTTTTGTGTCCCCCCACATGTCAGCTTCAACCCATAGGAAATGAACTTTATGGTGGTTTTTGAAGTGCTTTGAGCTCTGCAGGTAGCCTGATGTAGCAATTATTCTGTAGATGGTTTTGTAAACCTTTCATTAATCTCTAATTATTAATAAGATTTTATGATTGACCTGCCAATAGGTGTCGAGGGGAACACACAGCAGGAATTACATTTTCCTGCAATGACATTGCGTGCTCACTGCTGGATAAAATCTGCATAAACACACTGTCATTGAAGCTATTGTGTACTTCTACTTTTACTGTCACTTAAAAAAAAATAAAAATTTAACATTAAGTTCTTATTTCCATGGGAGCTCTGGAGGGCTAGGTCTCTTTTGACAGCCCAAGGAAATGAAACTGAAATACTACAATCTTTTGCCAGGTTGATGGATGGTCTGGGATCTCTCTTTGCCTCTTTAACCCCTTCTCCAAATTCTTCTCTCTAACTTTCACTCCAAAGTCATTTCCACACCTAAGAGAAGGATCATTTGTTATCTTTTTGCATTCCTCTTAGGAATTGATGCTTTATGTTTCTTTCTCAGACTCTGAGCTAACCCATGAAATCCAAAGTACCTTCATGACTTTTATGAAAGAGATTAGCTAAACTCCTTTTCCAAAGGCCTTTCCTTATACCCTGCAGGGAAGGCATCCCAAGAAAGAGGGGGGAAAAACCCATGTGTCTGGTGTGCTGTTATTTTTCTAGGCACCCTTGAATTAACGTTTTGTTAAAAACTCTTGAAGTGGCCTGAGCATGATCAGGCTTCTGGGCTGGAGGCACCAAGTCCAGGGGAAGGCATCAGAGTTAGGCAGGGATGAGCACACGCCCATGCCCCTGACTGGGATCCATTTCCCTCGCTTGTCTGTTAGAGCAGGGTCTCCCAGCACCACTTCCTCGGGTGCATACGGTGCTCTCCTCGGTGTGTGGCAAAGGCAACAGTCTCCTCTGCAGCCTTTTCCTCTTTTGTGGACAGGTACAAGACCCAGAACGGTCCCAGAAACACAGAGAAGCTAACCATCCTCAACATCTCCCCCATGGTCATAGAGGTCCAGTTCTCTTTTGAGAGAGATCGGAAAACAAGGACCTTTGTTGTGGACCCTCGCCGCATGACCCTGAAACCAAAGGAGAAGCAGGTAGGAGAAGGGCAGGTAGAGCAGGCACTGTAGAAGTGCCCAGGGGCTGCTCCTCCTGCTCACACTCAGAGCTCCTTTAATTTCTTCCTGTGGGGCCGTGTCCAGGAGCTGACCATTTGGGCATACCCCACTTCCCTTGGCTTCCTGGAAGACAAGCTCATCTGCAGCATTGAGAAGAACCCGGAGCCAGTGGTCTTCAGCCTGTGCTGCTATGGGGTGCATGTGAAGCTGGAGGTCAGCCCCCCAGAGCTCTCTTTTGACAAGCTGCTTCTGCACAGGTCAGTGATCCCACAAGCACTCCAAGACTTGTGACAAAGAGAAAACGTTTGACTCTGGTTTCTGGGGCATGGATGGAGCTGCTCCAAGTTGCATTCAGTGGCGAGGCTGGTGTGACCATCCAGCAACTGATGCCAAGTGCCTTCCCTTCCTCTCTCTGCAGGACTGACAGCAGGACCTTGGTCCTGAAAAACAACAGCCTGCTGCCCATGGCCTGGCAGCTCAATGGGCTGGATTACCTTGCTGAGAACTTCTCCTTGTCACAAGATAATGGCATCCTTGACCCCTCCTCAGAGCTGGAAGTGACAGTGCATTTCAAGGCTGAGCAGATTGGCATAATTGAGAAGATCCTCCGACTAGAGGTGAGAGGAACTGAGCTCTGCCTGGCAGAGCAGGGCACAGTGAGCAGCCATGTGCTCCTAGGGACAGAGTCATGAAGAGCTGCACCTGCCAGACACGAGGGTGCTGTGACCCCAACTTCTGCCTCTGCACAGCATTTGCCAGAACATGCAGTGCATCCACATCCCCCCAGATAGCAGACACTGCATCCTGAGCCTCCACCACAACCACCTTGTCCCTGTGAATGGCTGAAGGCTGTTGTCTGGTTGTACAGACTGTAGTGTGATCTCTACGTTCCTCCTGGGCTTTGTCTGAAGCCCTTGCATAGTGCAACAAACTCTCCCCCTGGGATTTTGTTCCCCATGGTTTAGGGGCTGCATTTCAGACAGGGTGCTAGGTGATTGGAGAGGGTTATCAATGCCACCTGCTCTGAGACACCTCACACTTTTTGTGGTTGTTCTTACACCCCTGTGCCTCTCAAGGAGGCTTTAGCAGCAGCATTCCCTGCTGCAGGAGTGCAGAGTTGGGCTGATAGGGTTTTTACTGCAGCAGAATCTCACTGGGGCAGCCCCTGAGAGGAACAGGTTAGCAAAGCTTGGGAGTCCACCAACGCTTGTGAAGCCAGGGAGGCCATAGGGGAAGCAGCCAGCAGAGACAAGGACTTTTCAAAAGAATAATCTGAACAGTGTTTGTTTCTTGCTGCCTCAGGTTTCAGATATAGAAAATGTCCTAGGGGTTGTCCACACTGAAAACATCAAAATCTCTGCAGAGGTCTACGATGTTTCTCTGACCATTGACTTCGTACCTGAAGGTCAGTGGATGCCTCCTAAGCAAAGCAGTCCAGGTGCACTGCATTACCTTGGGAGGTGGGCAGCCAAAGCACTGGGATGGGATGGGATGGGATGGGATGGGATGGGATGGGATACAAGGATGGCATGGACACATAAAGCATGTACCCTGCAACCTGCATGAAATAAAGGGCTCTGACAGCCTTAAGTCTCTCCCCTCTGAACTTTGAAGTGTGCAGCTTCATGTGCAGATTGGATTTGGGGGCTTTGAAACAACAGTGACATGAACAGGCAGTTGGCAATGCCCACAGGCGCGGCACAGCAAATAAAGCAATTGGATTTGTGCTTGGGAGCGAGGAAATGGAAGGCGAGCTCTTTAGCTACTAAGCCTGCAGATATTTTAAGTGTGAAGAGAAAGGGCAGCTGGAAAACACTTTCAGGAACAGAAACTTGCTGGAAGGGGGTTTGCACCAAGATCTCCATGTAGCTTGTGGCCTGTTGTATTCTGCAGCAGCTCACAAATACTATGTTTGATCTCACTCTTGGGTTTTCTGCAGGTCCAGAAGGAAGCTTGGAATTTGGAACCATTAATGTCATGGATAACGTGAAGAAAATCCTATGTCTAAAGAACAAAGGAGTATACAACATTGAGTACAGGTGAGTCCTGCTGCCTGGTAGGGAGCATTTCCTTGGGTTCCCAGGCCTGCATGCTCTGTCAATGGCTAGAACCATTTCCATGCTGGCTACCTCATGGTAAATACAAAACCTGGACTCTCTAATCTCCATTATTCTACCAGAGAATCCAGCCACAAACCAGCAGTTCTTCACAGCTCAGCAGGAACCCAAAGGAGAGCCCCAGAAATTTCAGCCACTGGAATGCTGAGATTCATTGCCTTTCTTTGATGGTCACCTCCTTTCCCTTTCTGAGACTCTGTAAGGAAGGGAATGAAAAATGTTGGTGTCAAGGTTTCTTGCAGTAACCTCATGATTGTCTGCACTCTCTGTCAAGATCCAAGATTCCTGAGCAGAGCTGGACTCTCCCTTTTTTTTCTGGTCCTATGCAAAGTCCTGGCTGTGCTGGTGGCACCTGTACTTTTAACTGCAGAGATCTCCATTCCTTCCCTTTCTCCCCAGGTTCATGCTGAAGGGTGCAGGTCCCAGGATGCGAGACGCGGCATCCCACTTCACTGTTGCGCCTCAGTCGGGCGTGCTGATTGCCTCCCAGCCTGCTGTGAATGTTGAGATGCTCTTCCACCCCACCAGTGAAATACTCCTCAAGAACAGACCCATCCTGTACTGCCAGGTGAGCTGCCTGGGCCAGGCTGTGTTATCACACGGTGCTTTGGGAGTGTAAACAGGATAGATGTCTAATGGAAGGAGGCCTTTAACTGGAGAATCCTCTCTCCTACATGCACAAAGTCTTTCAACACCATTTGGGAGGCTTCCTAAGTGGAGCTGAGAATGTGACTCTGGAGGAGGTGCTTAAACAGGGAGGGGTAAACTGGAGGCTGGGGAGGGAGCCTGGGGACTGGGGTAGAGGCTGGCCTCTTTGCATTGTTTACCTGCCCTTCCTGTGGACACAGGTGACAGATGCCAGATTAGGTCGAGGAGGCCAGGTTGTGGCTGACATCCCACTGAAGGTGTCGGCCAAAGCCGTGTACAGCAAGTACAGCATTGAGCCTGCCTCACCCATCAACTTTGGGGCCATGATCAAGGGCACCAAGAAGAGCCAGACTGTGGTGCTGGAGAACAAAGGCATGCTCCACTTCAAATTCTGCATCCGCCAACCACCCGAGGATGCATCTACATCAGAAAGGAAAAGGTACGAGCAGCCCTGACCACCCTTCCTGTCTGAGGAGGCACCACCCCACGGCTGGTATGTGGCAGGCAGCCAGGGGACCTGGGCTGTTGTGGCTGATGTGCATTTGCATCCCTGGCTTGAGGAGAGGGAGCAAAAAAAGGCCTGGGTATCCACATGTGTAGTATGAAGCTGGTGGTAGAGCTGCTCAGTCCAGCAGGTGCTCTCAATGGGTGCTGCTGGCTGCTCTCTGGGAGCCAGCAGGAGCACAAGGCTTTCCTCTGTGAGCAGGAAGGCCAGCTTCGGCCTCAGAGAAAGGCAGGGGAGCTCAGATGACAGATACCTCTGCTTTCTCCTCTCAGCTCAAAGGAAGGGGAATCTGCTCCATTGGCTGCTAGGCTCTCAACAGCAAGGAAATCAAGCTCCTTCACACAGGTGGGTGACTCCTGCTGCCCAGCAGTGCTGCTGCAGGGGATGTGAGAAGATGCTGCTGTGCCCAGGCTGGGGCTCATCGCCACAGGGTGGGATGTGGTCTGCAAGACCATTATCTGCTCAGTCCCACTGACAGTCCTGTAGTCTGGCTCTGACCTGGAGTTGTGGGGTCAACAGAGGGGAGCAGGTCCTGTGTTTGGTAGCTGCAAGCCAGCATAGGTCTGTGAACACCTCAGAAGCAAAAACATCCCCCACTGAACTCCCAGTCCACAGAGCTCAGACAACATTGCTTTTTCTTCTTTGCAGTCCCCTACCTCTCTCCCATCATTTCTCAGAGGTAGTTCTGCTCTCCTCTGTTACCTCTGGAGATTGAAGGAGCACAGCTACCACCTTAATTCTTTACACTTAAATTCCTTTCTCTCTGCCCCCTGGGACAGATCTGTAGCTCTTCTTGGCTTGTTGCTCCCAGCCTGGGGCTGCCTTTGGGCCATGAAGTCATCCTTCCCTGCCCTGGGACTGGACATACTCTTTGGTGGGGTGCTCAAGGCACAGCTATCAGCCATCAACCTCTCCTGGAACTGTTTCTGCAGAGTCACCTCAATCTTGGCATGTTCACGGTGTCCCCCTGCTCCGGCTCCATCGGTCCGTGGGGCCAGCAGAAGATCACAGTGGACTGCTTCGCGGGGCAGGAGGGGAAATGTGAGGAGCAGCTCTACATTGACATCCCGGGCAGAGACCCCAAGGAGAATCCCCTGGGCATTCCCTTCACCCTGATTGCCGAGTCCTGCCTCCCAGGTACCTACTGGCCACAGTGCCCTTGGTCACACCTGCTGCTGAGCAGCACCTCAGTGCCACAGTGCCGGATTATTCCAACCAGCGCCCGGCACCGACAGCACGGGTGGGCTGCCCCAGAAAGCTGCCCAATCCGGGCTGCAGCTGCAGGGCACGGCCGCTCTACGGCTGCCATGGACTGCAGACTGTGCCAGGGTAGGGACAAGGATCAGGGAGAGGCCCTCTGTATGGTTCCCAAAGAAGTTGACTCCCGCAGGTTCAGTGACAGAAAGGGCAAACTCAAATGCATACATCAGATGATAAGGGGGAGGAAGTCTCAGGGGAGCATACAATCTTAGACCAATAGGGAGAAATTGGGGGTGGAATACAAGGCGGGGAATACAGTGTTTAAACCAATAAGGGGCTGCAGGGGAGGAGAATAATTTAAACAAATCAGTGGGGTTTCAAAGGATGCAAGTTTGATAGGGAAGTGTCTAGAGAAAGAGGCAGGCTTGGGGAGGGATAGACATTCAATAGGAGGAGGAAGAGGGAACAGAGGGGCAGATCTTTGGAGAGATGGGCAGCCAGGGCAAACCCAATAACACAGGGCAGAAAGGAACAATCCATCAAGAATAAAATATGCTATGACAGTACAAATTAAGAAAGATTACAAAACTGACTGCTAGAAATGCATTACAATTAAAAAACACAATGCTACACCTCAACTTGCTGCTTGGATAGAGAGGCATGCTAGCCCTGGTGTCCCAGCTTAAAATCCTCAGAGGTTCCAGCCCTCTTCAAGTCCACCAGTGGACTCACGCCTCCCAGGCTGAGAGGGATGCATGGAAGGATAAAAGGAAAGCAATGCTCTCTAAGACTGAGGTGGACTGGGCTCCATCCTCACAGCCAGTTCCCCCAGCCAAGGCTGGGTTTAGCAGTCACCCGGGCAGAAAGGGCTTATCAAGCCTTCTGAGAGACCAGCAGGGTCCAGATAAACTCATCAGGGAGGCTTCTCCATGTTCATCCCTCTGGTGTGTCCCCAGGACTTGCTGAGGACGTGCTGTTAATCTTCGAGGAGTACCCGATCTGCAGCAGCACCGACCTCGACCGCAAGATGCAGTCGGTGAAAGGCACGGGCCTGTTCGTCAGAGATGAGAACAGGTTCATCTTCAACAAGGTTCTGGTTGGCCAAGAGGCAGAAGCTCATTTCAGTATCTACAGTGCAAGCAGCCTGCCGTGTGATGTGGTCCTCTCCATCAAACCCCTGCCTGGAGAGGTAAGAGCAGGAGGCCAAGGTGGTGGTTGCCCTCTAAAGGCCGGGTGAGAGCCTCTTTTGTTCTCCAGGTGCATTGCTTCCTGTGGCCCAGACTAGTCTTGATCAGTGCAGGTCAAACTGCAGGGGAGAGCAGCAGAGGCAGGGAACAGTTGTGTGGAATTCTGCATGTCTCGGGCAAGGTTTTGGCTCACACCTCTGGGTCTTCAGAGGGAGAAGTGAATCCTTCTGAACCTCTCCTGGAAGCACACGCAGAGAGGGGCTCTTATGAGCTGACATGCCAGGGCTCAAAGCACAGCATTTCCTCAGGCTCCCTGGCTTTTCCTTCTCTTTGAAGGCCAGTTCTGGGTTAGTTGCAGGATCTTCCATGCAGTGCCCATCTCCCATATAGGCTGGGGCAGCTGCCAGCACTCCAAATACACAATGCTTTAGCACAAGGTCAGGGAAGGAGGGAGGAAGACACAATGTCTGGGGCTGTTCTCAGTAATGCATTTATGTATAAAACTGTGTCATCTTGAAAGGTGTTTTCTCCTAACACTGCTCTCTGGATTCCCCCAAGGAACAAATCCCTATCAACAACGTTTTCAAGTTGGATCCAGTCAAGATGTCCATTCCTGGCTCATCCTATGCTGTTGCTACAGTGACCTTCACCCCGCCAGATGAGCAGAACTACAACTGCACCTTCAAGGCTTCCCTTGTCATCCCCAAAGGGTAACTGACCCTGTGAAATATTCGGGAGGCCTCACTGATAGCTGCCTCTCCCCTGGAAAGGCACAGACCTCTTGTTAGCTCTAATGCTTTCAGTAGCCTCAGGAAGAATACTTGGCATGAGATGATCTGGGAGGCAGTAACTCTTAGATAGAGCAGAAAAATGAGGCTGATGGTTTAGCCTGTATGAGGAACTAAGAAGACAGGCAAATATTAGGTAGCCAACTGGAAGTTACTGAGATGTGCTGCAGCTGAGCTGGGGGTTCCAAGGACAAAGGCTTGGATGAAGCAGTTTCTGTACCAGCAAGTCAGCAGTCACACTTTCCTCTTTGTTTCTGTAAAATTAGGTGATCCTCTGTGATTCCCTGGCATTCATTAAGCTGTTTTATGTGAGTGATTGGAGCTGGTATGAAAGAGGAGTCTGGTTCCTCTGCTCTGGGACCTGTGTACTGGGGCTTTGGCCTGCTCTTCCTCAACCCTTTAGTGGCTGAATTGGAACAAGAGAAGTCTAATTGCTAATAAGCAATTGCTTTTTTACTGTTCATGGAAATGATCTTTACTGATGGTGATGATGATGTGTTTTTGCCTTCTTGCTTTTGTACTGCCTTCATGCTGTGCTTTTGCTTGTTGCATAAGTTCATCTCAGTGCAGCCAGGGGATTTGCCATATCTCATCTGGTGCCTCATTATTTACCTGCTGTACTGCATGATTCAATTAAATGAAATTATTTTTAACTGTTATTGTGGAAGGCTCTGGCTCTTTGGAGCAGATTCCTCTTGTGAATGGCCCTGAATGGATTGGGAAGAAGCTGGTGGGGGGCCGTGTTGTGGGGTACAGGAGCACCAGGCAGGGAAAACGCTGTGGCCCTTGCTGCTTTGCCTGCCTAGTGAGAAATGCGTTAGTGCCAGCCGAAATTGTTTCTGTGCCTCTTCTGCAGCCCTGTGAAAATTAAACCCCAAACCGTGACCTTCACCATCAGTGGGAAGGCGCACGAGGCGCAGCTGACGGTCGTGTGCCCCAGCGCTCGCAGCAAGAGGGGAACGGCCGTGCTGCGCTTCAAGAGGCGCCGTGTGGGGACATCCCAGAAGCTGCCCCTGGTCGTCCGGAACGATGGCATCATACCTCTCAAGGTGGGGAGGACCTGCTCAAGGAATGGTCTGGTGTGGGAACGAGCGCTTGTGGCACAGGGGAAGGGTCCCAGAAAACACGGCAGACCTGGGAAGAGGTGTCAGAAATTCTTTTGAAGCAAGTGACTGACATCTGTTCTCCAAGAAGGGAATTCTTGGAAATTTTCCATCCAGTCTTTCTTCTTTAAGTTGAACACAAGAAAGGTTGTGGAGTATTTTCCCCCCGTCTCTCAGGTCACCTTTTGTTCTCATGGACATGTGTGATTTTCTAGTTCCATTACATTGTATTTGATCCCAGTTTACTACATTTGAAGTAGACTTAGATGTGGTTTAATTACATTCTGCTCATTATTTTCTGTCCTGTTTGGTTCTCTGTCAGTTCTACCCAGATGCCTCTGAACGCCCTTTTTTCTTGTCTGGTTTGACTTCACTTTTGTGCTAAGTGCTGTTAGTAGTGGGAGAGGTGCTGGGCTGCCATGTGGGACCAGCAGCACTGTGGTGTCAGTCCCTGTGCCACCCTGTACTCACACCAGCATCATTGTGCTCTGGTTTCCCTTTTCTCAGTTTATGTTACGCCTGGAGCACGAGTACGGAGCGTTCTTCTTGAAGGGCAGGGCCTCCACACTCGAGGTATTCCGCACTGAAGATGAGGACTCCCTCATAAATGGTAAATTCATTACCTGTGAAATGTGATCATGCAAAGAGGGAAAACTCAGCCAAGCCTGCTCTTGGCTTCTCCGAGCAGCAGCCAGATGTTAGGCACAGTTTTGTTCCCTGGGCTCTCTGTCCCCCAAGCTTTTCTTGGGGCCTTTTTGCAGGGTTTCCTCCTAGCAAGTTGTAGGAAGTTCTTCTGTTCTAGATGTGGGGCGTTGAGTTGTGGGGGACTGTCACTACCACAGTGGACCCTCTGAGGTATTTGCTGCATGTAGGAAGGTACCAACCTGAACAGACACAGCCCTTGAGCACACAGCCAGCCAGCAGAAGCCAAAAGCACTCTTTGGCTCAGCTTTGCATATGGCTGGAGCTGGCTGGAAGCAGATGGAATGAGGGCTGGGCATCAGCCTGAGATTAAGCTGCTTAAGTGGTGATGTGTCTGGAGGTGGCATAGGCACAAGGTGTCTTGTGAACATAGGAAGAAGGTCTGGAACTACTGGGGGTAGAACCTGTGCTTAGAAGGCAGCTGGCTTCAACCTCTTATTCCTCATATCTCCTATGGAAATATTTCCTCTGTACAGCTGTATCACCTAACTCTGATTTCCATTGCTGTGCAGGGAGCAAGCCCACAAAGCCTTTCTTCCTTCTGCGTCACGGGGAATCAGCAGAGTTTGATGTCATTTTCAAACCCACCCTGGCTCAACGTCTGGAAGGGGAGATTCATCTGTTGGTGGCGGACGCCTGCTCTAACAAGATCCTAGTAGAGCTGGTGGGTGAAGGCCACAGAGACAGATTCATCTTCAGAGGACTAAAGGAAGACATAGAGGAAAGGGATGCTAAGAGCAGCCTGAATAAAGACATCATTGATGGTAAGAGAGGAGAGGCTGCCAAGGTGGAGCAAGGAGGAGGACAATGTCTGATCATGTGTGTCCTCCCTCTAGCCAGGCCTGGTCTGTCACCCACGGGACTTGGTGGCCTGTGGGCGTGGCAGCCATGCATGCAGAGCAGTGTGTGCTGTGCTGCCCGTTGCTGGCTTAAGGATGTGTCAGGGTGTTTCCCTGGAAGTGGTGGGATGGGGAACTCCCTCCAGAGGGAGGAAGGCTTGGAGCAAGGAAGCACTGAACGTGCAGGTGTCTGTGCACGTGAGGGGGTGTGTGGAGCTCCCTGCATGCTGAGATCTCTTGCTCTCCTCCTTTACAGCTATCAGAGTGAATCACATGGACTTTGGGCACTGTCCTGTCGGGAAGTGCTGCCGCAGGACCTTCGCCATCAGGAACCGCACCCGGCACCAGTTCCTGCGCTTTGAGTGGGAGGCAGACGGCCCATTCCACATCTCCCCCAAGGTGAGCGTGGACTGCTCTGCCTTTCCCCACTGCTCAGGCCCTGCCCTGGTGTTCCCAGGAGCTGGCAGGGAGTCCTCACATGCCACTGATAGCCTGTTCCAGTGCCATGTAGGAGATGCAGTCCCTGGCTTGGCTGGGCCAAGGCTGCCAGCCTTGCAGCAAAGGCTTCATGTTATGGCAGGTGGCACCTTCTGTTCACACTTTTGTCTATCAGACTTTGCATAAATCCACTCTGAGGTGCAGATTCCTGGCACAGCTGCTTACCACATCAGTTCCTTTTGCTGGAAGTCCTGCCCTTGGCAGTGCTTCAAGTTTGGTCTTGACTCCCTGATTCCCCCTAGGTGGGACACCTCCGTCCTCGCCGTTCCAAGAAGATCAGAGTGTCCTTCAAATCAAATGTCCCAGTCACCTACAGGAGGCACCTTGTGAAATGTAAGGTGACCAAAATCGAGTTTCAGCTGCCACCAAGGAAGGTTCCGGACTGGGATGACCAACAGTGCATTGTCACGTGGAAGAGTACCCCCAGGAAAGACCCAGGAGACAAATTCTATAAAATGCAGAAGGTAAGAAGCAAAATGGCAAAAAAAGCCAACCCAGCTTTTACAAAAAGAACCACCATAACACCATCACTGCTGGCTGTGCAGCTCCTGCTTCCTCTGACATCAGACAGCTGTGAGGTTCACCAGCAGTGCAGTCCAGGGCAGAGGTGGATGCACAGTGACTGGATGCACTCACACAAGAGGGGAAGCCTTTGGACAAGAGACCTTTAGCCACACAAACCATCAGTCTGTGCCACAAGCACAAGTGTTGCAGCCCATGTTGAATGAGGGACAATGTTTTATGATTTTATCCCATTTTATGGTGTTAGAAATGTCTTCGTCTCATTTGGTGCCTTTTCACCAACAAGGAGTTAAGTCTGCTGCACTCTGTCTCTTCTTTTGAAGCAGAGAGAAATCCACTTCTCCTGCATATGCTGGTGAAGTCCAAGTTTTGTCTGCATGGATACCAGAGAATTTGGTTGTAGTCTCTGTATTGTGTGGGATATCTCATCATGGAGTAGCTCAGGCACTGTGTGACAGTATGGAGGAGTCAGAGAAGGATCATCTCCAGAGACTCCGGGTTTTATTTTCATTATTGCCACGCAAACTCATCTTGGGTGAAGGTTCATTCTGAGTTTCTAGATCATTTTAAGGCTTCTAAACCATCCTCTTTTCTATCAGAACATCTGCAGTTGGAGACTTTCCTAGTGAGATCTCTCACATCCCAAAATGCCCATCCCCAGCTCCCAGCAGTGTGGCTGTTGCTCCACACAAGAAATCTGGAAAGCACTTTCTCCTAAGATAAGGAAAAGGTGCTTTCTAGAATTCTTCAGTCTTGGGGTTCTTCATCTACAGAGCTCCAGCAGGGGAACTTAAACCAAATTTTGAGACCTGCTGGATTTATAGGGGACAGGAAAAGAGTCAGTCCCTCTGCAAGGTTGAAGTACAGGGACTGGAACACAGCTATAGTCTCCGTGGGGATATTAACAGCTGTGGTAGTGACTGCTTGGATCAGTGGGTAGAAACAACTACTGTAGCAGAGCAGTCCCAATTTTGTCATCTTTCCAGGGAAGTAAAAGTGAATGGTCCTTTCTAGTCCCGCTGTGAGGCTGACCTTGGAGGCCAGAAGATTCCCTTCCAGGCCTGACCTTCTGGGCTCTGCTCAGTGACTCCTCCCTCCTGTGTTTGCAGGTGGTCGAGCCAGTCCCAGAAACGGATCACACTGAGGTGGAGGGTAGCACCCAGGAGGCCGAGGTGCGCCTCAGTGCTGCTGTGGCCTACACCCAGCTGAAGACGAACACCATCGTGGTTCAGTTCAAGAACACCTTGCCCTTCCACACAAGGACAGCCACGTGAGTGCTGGAGGCCAGGCACTGCTCCTCCTGGGAGCAGGAGCTGCCTTTGCCCAGGGCTGGCCCAGTGCCTGCTTGCCACAACTCTGCCCCAGCCCCAACCAGCACAGGCCCATTGTCGTGCACACAAGGCCAAGCAGGAGATGGTGGTCAGGAGAGCCTCAGTGCTGCCAGACCTTTCTGCTGAGAGCAGCCATGGGTTTGCTCTCACTGCATGTCACCTGTCCTCATCTGCTCAGGAATAAGTTTGCAGTCAAACCAAGACCTAAAGTCCAGAGTAAGCCCCTTAGCTTCCATGTCCTGGGCACCATGTTGGCCCTTTCCTCTCAAAGATCCAGACTTGGAAATACTGTTTAGGGCCACCCAGGACAGCAGTCTGAGCAGCAGGGTTGCCTGGGGAAGAAGGTGCTCCTCAGCAGAAAGTGATACCAGGAGTTCCTAAGACAATGTTACTGTACTAATTGCTTTATATTTATTGGACATTTTTTTTTTATTCCTCCTTCTTGCTTTTCAGTTTCAGAATTCACAACACAGGGAAGGTACCTCTGGAATACTACTGGGAGGAACCTACAGCTAGTAAACCAGTGAAGAAGGGATACTCGGTCGCTCTGATGCGTAAGGGCATTTCACCCCAAAACATGAATTGCTTTTTCATCCTTGTCCACACGTCCACTTTCATCAGCATCTTCCCAGCCGCAGCTGGAGAGTTTTCACCTTGTCCCTCTCTGCCTTTCAGCCTTTTCTGTTCTTGCTCTGCCCCTTCTGCTCTGCAAAGGAGCTGAGCCAGGCTCTGGGGAGAGCCACGTGCTGGGTCAGGACTGGGAAGGGGGACATCAGGTCATCTCTTTGAGAAGTCTGAGACTGGGAAAAGCAGTGGTGTAACGAGTGACCTGCCCTGGAGCCACTGTCTGTGTGCAGTTCCTCACTCCAGGGCAAATGCAAAGTCACTGTCTAAAAGCAACTCTCCTGCTTTGGCACAGGAATGTGTGCTGCAGGCAGAGACGCTGCTCCCAGACACTATTTCCTGCTAGAATAAAGGACTTGGCCAGAGATGCTCCAAGTGCATCCCAGCTCTCTTCCACCTACGTGCAGCAGGAGGCGGAGTTGCTGGGAACACAGGTCTTTGAAAGGTGTTCTCTTGCTCCCTTGCAGGTCGGCTCCTCTCTTCTAAAATTATAAAGCATCGCAGAAAGCTGCTGCGACGTTACTGGCGGCGGCTGGCCCGTCCTCCTAAAGTGCGGCGGCGGCGGCGGCGGCGGCTGCGGTGGCCTCTCACGAATGAGGACTTTGCCCAGTGGTGGTGCCAGCTGGTGCGGTTGGATCCCGACCTATTGCTGGGTCCTGGGGAGGAGCAGGATTCCAAGCAGAAGCAGGATTCCAAGCAGCAGCAGAAGGTTTCCAAGCAGCAGCAGCAGGAGGATTCCAAGCAGCAGCAGCAGCAGGATTCCAAGGAGCAGCAGCAGCAGGATTCCAAGCAGCAGCAGCAGCAGGATTCCAAGCAGCAGCAGCAGCAGGATTCCAAGGAGCAGCAGCAGCAGGATTCCAAGCAGCAGCAGGGTTCCAAGCAGCAGCAGCAGGATTCCAAGCAGCAGCAGCAGCAGGATTCCAAGCAGCAGCAGAGTTCCAAGCAGCAGCAGCAGCAGGGTTCCAAGCAGCAGCAGAGTTCCAAGCAGCAGCAGCAGGATTCCAAGCAGCAGCAGCAGCAGGGTTCCAAGCAGCAGCAGCAAGGTTCCAAGCAGCAGCAGCAGGATTCCAAGCAGCAGCAGCAGGATTCCAAGCAGCAGCAGCAGCAAGGTTCCAAGCAGCAGCAGCAGGGTTCCAAGCAGCAGCAGCAGCAGCAGGATTCCAAGCAGCAGCAGCAGCAGGGTTCCAAGCAGCAGCAGCAGGATTCCAAGCAGCAGCAGCAGGATTCCAAGCAGCAGCAAGGTTCCAAACAGCAGCAGCAGGATTCCAAGCAGCAGCAGCCTTCTAAGCAGCAGCAGCAGCTTTCTGAGAAGGAGCAGCTGGATTCCAAGCAGAAGAAGAGTTCCAAGAAGCAGAGCCGCTCCAAGGAACAGCACCTCCCTGAGCAGCAGCAGCCCGAGGAGCAGCAGCCTGAGCAGCAGCAGCCCGAGGAGCAGCAGCCCGAGCAGCAGCAGCCCGAGGAGCAGCAGCCCGAGCAGCCAGCCCCTTCCAAGAAGAAGAAAAAGACAAAGCACGTCTCTCTGCAGCATAGCAGTTCCTCCATGGAAATCTTCCCAGATCTGACCGATGAAACACCGGCGGCACTGTTCTCCATCGACCCCTACCGCGGCACCCTCGCTCCTGGCCAGATGCAGACCTTCCACGTGCGCTTCGCCCCGAAGGCTGTGGGCAAGTTTAAGACCATCATGGTGTGCAGGTGGGAAACGTCTCCACCAACTCACGCTACCGATGGGTGTCACTGAATCACAGGGTGGGACAGAGTGGAAGGGACCACAGTAGGTCATCTGGTCCCACTTCCCTGCTCAGGTGGGGTCGTCGCTGAGCACAGGGTTGTGTCCAGAGGGCTCTGGAATAATTCCAGTGAGGGACACTCCACACTCTCTCTGGGCAAGCTGTCACCTACACAGGAAAGAAGTTCTTCCTCAAGTTCAGGTGGAATTTCCTGTTCAGGTTCTGCCATTGCCTCTTGTCCTATTGCTGGGCATCACCAAGCACAGCCTGGTTCATCCCCCCTAACACCCTCCCTTCAGTCCCTCTGACTGGGATGGGGAGGTGGGCATGGAGTCAGGCAGCCCCAGAGAGGCAGCAGAAACACCCACAGGAGCACAGAAAGATCTGTGGAAGGCCAGATCATCTGGCCTTGGAAGGGAGGCACTGGGAAAAGACACCGTATGAAACATCACGCTCCCGGAAGGTTGCAAAATCTGGAATGAGAGATCTGGGCACCAGCCAGTCCCTAGCTCTGGTTCCTTTGGGGACAAGCAAGGCCTGCTTCTCTACATGGAACCCTGTGTGCTGTAGGTGGTTCCCAGGCACTTAACAGGTCATGGTCCTGCCCTTGCACCTCTGTGCAGTGAGTGCAGTTATTTAATGTGCTGCTCACTGCTTGCACAGAGAGAGGATGCAACACTGTGTGCTTTGCAAGGAGGCAGAAAAGCAGCTGGCTGTAAATGTTCCTCTGGCTAACACCAGTCCCCTTCTTCCTAGGATTCCTAAGCTGAGGCCAAGTCAGAAGAAGGTGCGGCTGATTTTGAGAGGCAGGGCCCGGGACAAGAAGAAGATGAGGTTTGGTAAACCCAAACGCTCGGCGTTACGGCAGGCAGAGGAGAGCCCGAAGCCCAAGAAGAAGGTGCACTGGAAACTGCCCCCTGAGTGAGAGCGTTTGTGTCAGCTGGAGCCTCCACAGGAGCCAGCAGCACCGTGCCTTCTGCTGCTGGTGGTCTCCCACCCTTCACCAGAGACCTCCGCAGCTACCCTTCCAGTGAACGCCTCTAGCTTATCTTTTAGTTACCTAAGTTAATTCACTAACTGTTGTTTAATTGTTGATTAAACAACTGGCAATAAATCGTTAGTTGTCAGCTTGTCTTGGTTGGAAAGACAGGTGTCTGCAGGACCTCTCTGGAATGGAAAATGTGACCCCCTTCCCTCCAAATTATTGTAACTGAAATTAAGGGGCTTTCAGGCAAAGATATGGGAAAAGGAGTAACAGTTCTTTACTAGCGTGTAAGGCAAACAAAAACAACACTGGCAGCAACAACAAACAGAACCAGATACCCAACCACGGCCTTCCCTTCGCTGCAGGCACTTCCCCTTTGCTGTAGTTCTGGTCACAGCTGGGCAGGGAAGGGAGGCAGCTAATGAATAAAGCAATTACTGAAGAAATTTTAATTAAGCTACACCAAGGAATACGCTGGCGAGCTCAAGCACTGTGTGATCAATTCGGAAGAACTTATTGCTGTGAGGGAGTCTATACAGGAATCAAACAGAGACTGAACAATGCTCAATTTGTTAAAAGGTAAATAAGAAGGTGATGAGAAAACACCCTGGTGAGGGAAGAGCCCTAGCCCTTAGACGCTTTCAAAATATGCAAATAAATTACACTGAGTTCCCCAGAATACAGAGGTGGAAATACCTTCTTGTAATAGTTGATCACCTCACCCACGGGGTAGAAGCCTTTCCTACCTCAACTGCAACTGCCTCCAAAGTGGCTAAGATGCTATTAGAACAAACCATTCCCAGATATGGCATAGTGAAAGAATAGACTCAGATAAGGGAACGCACTTGAGAAATTTTACATTCTATATGTGTGGAATTAGACATAAATTGGAGATTTCATACCCCGTGGCACCCTCAAGGCTCTGGATGTGTGCAGAGAATGAATGCTATCCTTAAGAACCATATTACCAAATTAATGGTTGAAAGCAGATTAGCATTATTAGAGATCAGAACTGCTCCAAGAAAGGGCAGAGGAGTTTCTCCCAGTGAAATGTTACTTGGGTTACCTTATCTGGGAAGGGAGGAGGGGTTGCCAATGGCTGAAACTAATGACTCGGCTCTCAGAAATTATTTGCAGGCAATTGTACTCTCTCTCATGGATCTTAGAAGAAAAGAGTTGTAACCCCAAACATCACCTCTAGACTTTCACATACACCAGGTAAAACCAGGAGATTGGGTTCTAATAAACTTGGAATGATGATGCCTTAACAGCAGCATGGGAAGGTCCCTTTCAGGTACTTTTAACAACTGAAACAATTACCAGGACTGCAGAAAAGCTCTCACGCCTCTCAAGTCAAAGGGCCAGTGGAAGCTCCTCCCCAAACTTGTGCAGTGGTACAAGGAAGTGACCCTTAAAAGTTAATCTTCAAAAGATGATTTAATAGTGAACAGTCAAGGGCAAGACTGGACTGACCTCTGTATTTGCCACCTGAGAGCCTTTTGCTCCTCTGTGGGCTGCAACCCCTTGGGCGTTGAGCAGTGGGAATATAAGGCAAACCAGACTTTGACAAAAGAGGAATAGGAGATTATGTTCTAAGCCTCTGCAAATTGCTGGATGGAGTGTCATGGCTTCTATGCTTCACCTCTACATCCCTGCAGTGTGCTGTTCTAGTGCACAGAGCTCAGGAAACAGGTATGGATACCGAGGAAGGCAACCTTTGGTGCTACAGTCACCATCTGAGGTTTGCATCATCCCAGCAAGCACAGATGGAACTGCTGATGGCAGACACTGCACACAAGCGTATCTACATCCTGCTTTGCTTGAGTTGGAGGAGAACTATGGACAGCAACCAGAACTGACAAATCAGGAACTTTTAAATAGACTGAATTTAACACTGACCTCAGAAAAGACTGATTAATCTTATTTATAACTGCTTCACAAAAGGAGCCAGTTAGTGCTGACCAGACAGGGTAATTAAATCAAGGGGTTCAGCAATAAAAGGATAATAAAAGGAAAGGGTGGATTGTGAGAGATGAGGTGAGATTTTGCTGAAGCCAAAAGGTTGTTAGGTTAAAGAATGAAAGGTGTTGTTTGGATTGTTTGAATTCGTTCTGGTTGGTTCAGTGTTGGTGCTGGAACACCATGACCTTCCCTGTGTGCATGTGCTTATTTATTATATTAAGAAGAAATAGCCACTGGTGTCCCTCTGAGGGAATGAGGGAAGATGACCCTTTACTACATGGGCCAGAGAAGTCAGCACTTGGGTTTCTCTGCTGAAAAAGACAAATCCTCTCTGCACCCTTGGCAGCTCCAGCTGTTTATCCGCAGTGAATTTAATCTTAGTTTTACATGAGATGTGGTCATGTGTACTCGGGAGAACTGAAAACTGCTGCAGGACTGAGGAAGGGCCAGGACATGTCTACTGTGGTACATAGAGTTGGTCACACATCCCACCTCAGGCTGCTGCCACTGGAACCCCTCAGCCTCTGACTGAGACTGCTGGTCATGAGCTTCCCAGGAGCTTGGTTTAACCCTTTCCCAGAAATGGCTTTTCCTTTAAATACTGCAGTTGGAAATCAGAGAAAGATCTGTATGGGGCCTGCATCCTGCTAAGGGGCGTCCTCATGCTATGGAAACACTTCAGCAGGACAGAGGGGTTTGTTTATTAACTCCGGGATAGAAGCAGCAGTTTTTAGCCTGGATGTGTCAGCCGAGGAATCAGGAACTGCCGCACGATGGCATTGTCCGCTGCAGAGAGAGGCAGAGGCTCTTCCAGCTCAGAAATCTTCGCAGGAGCCTTCCCTGCGGACAGAGCACGGTGTGAGCTCCTCACACTCGTGTTCAGGATAAGGTTACGCTGCCACTAGACTGGACTAACCCTCTCAAAATGGCTTTTTCCTGATGGAGGAATCTCTCTGTTCCCAGCTCCTGGCTGAGGTGTTTGAGCACAACAATCAGAGCCTGGCAGGGTTCTGCTCTTGCGCTGCAGTGTTGCATGAGGGGTGTCGCCTTACACTGAGGGAAACTGTGAGCAGCTCTTTGAGAATTAGTCAGTCAGGAACGAAATTAAGTCAGCTGAGACAAACAGTTATTGGTAATGAAAAAAGCAAAGACTTACTCTACTAAGGATGGCTAGAAAAGACAGAGCAAGAGGAAGAAAAATGGGAAAGGAGTTGGTGGGGGGAGAGACAGAGGCCTGGCTTAGGGGTAGGGCTGGCTGGACACAGGTGGCTCAGGGACGCAGGTGGCTCAGGGACACCGAGATGAAGCAGGCAGGGCATTGGTCAGGGATGCAGGGAGACAGGACAGATGTGAGGGTGAGCAAGGTCCAGCAAGGGCCTCAGCAGGCCAGAGTCAAAGCAGAAACAAGACATAAAAGGCCCCCAGACTCAAAAAGCAAGTTTGGAAAAAACCCCATGGCTTGCGTTGCAGTTATTTTCATGGCCCTGTCTCCTCCCAAAGCCTGCCTGCTGACAGGAGACCACTGGCCCAGTCCAATGCCCCAGTGCAGCCCCTCAGCAGAGACCTTTAGCCATGGATTGCAAAGTGTCTCTGGGGTACAGTGCCTTCGGGGCTCCCCTGCTGACAGCCTGTCCCCTGTGACACATGAACTGGCTGCCAGGAAAAGCCTCCCCAGCTACAAGGCTTTCCTCCATCTTCTCCTTGGTGCCTCCTGGACAGGGCACATGTATAACCCATTCCCCATATGCCTCTGACAACCAGGGTTGAGACAAGTCACAAGTAAATTGGCTCCTCAGACAGGATAATATGCTGTCACTGGTTTTGACACCAATGTGTCTGTGCCACAGTTTCCCAATTAAAGGCCTCAATTTTCTCTTGTTTTAATGATTTAAGGTTACCTCCTCCCTTTTGACTTCAGTTATTCCCTGTCTGATGTTGCTTGCCAGCACCAGGAGATGTGATCACTGTACCTGTCCATGAGAATCTTTGATAGAATTCTTGGCAGCTCCCTCTAAATCTCGCCAAGACTTGGTTCTGTGTTTATCTGAGGAGGGCTGAGGTGCCCTGGTTCACGTCTGCCTGCTCATCCAGGGAGCTGTCTGATGGTTGTGCTGTTCAGTTGTTTCTGCAGAGCTTTTGAAGTCTGCTGCAGGCCTCAGCCTCCATAGCCCTGAAGCTGGAGCACGACTGGAAGATGTGTATTCTGTGTCCCTGATGCTTTTCGCCCGTGGTTCCTCAGCCCACTGAACACTTAAAAGATTTCTTTCCTGTCCTAAAGGAATGTTTTATTTGGATAGGGCGCACACTTTCAAAAGTAGCTCACAAACCTGTTTGAACAGCTTCACATAAATTTCTTTTTGATGTGCTTTCTTTCCATGAGCCGATACCAGATTCTTTTCTTTAGGTGTGTTTGTAGGGCACTGTCTTTTGTCTCCCTTTCTTCATGTTCCTACCCACGCTTCTCTCTCAAAATAGAGAAGGTTCAACACCCCTGCCACCACCACCTTGTTAAAATAAAAGAAATAACCCGTAATGTCGACTTTCTGGAGCAGTGTTCAGCTTTTTCTAGGTTATAATTAAGCTTCTATTTTAACTTGATTAACCCAACAGTAAATTTAACTTTTCTAAACTGAAAAAATTAAAAGCTTGAATTAAAGATCTGAAAGTAGTATAAGCCTCTTCCATCTTCCTCCTATGGGAGTGACTTCAAGGTGATTAGAGATCCAGCCTCTTAGTGCAGAAATTCCTTTTTGGACTACACATGCTTTACAATCCCACTGATTTCAAGGTCTCTGGGGAAACTTGGGTGACATTCAGCAAAAATAATTCTGATGCTGCAGCTCAACCGAGATAGTGTTGGTATTTGGATCTGATTTAGTAACATAATCCCCCTTCTTCAGCTGAGATTCCAGATACTAGTCAGCATCTCCATGTTTAAAGAGAGGTGCTGGCTCATTACCTGCCATGAAAGGACATTGCTTAATTCATTATTGAAATATGAAGCCAGAAGGTTTCTATATATTTTTCTTATGTGGGGAAAAAAATCTCTTTTTGCAGTGCAAAATACCAATACCCCTAGAAACCTCTGTTTCCTTTGTCCTACTTCACATCCCATGTTACTTCTTCCTAACTTTTATTTTTGGCTGTAGATATAAACTGCATTTTGAGTTATTTCCTCAAGTACTAAGGCAAGTGCCAGCACTTGAACTGTGATTTTACATAGACACTCCTTCTGCGTTCCAAACTCTTGCCTAAAATGGTTTCCAGCTTTTAATTTAAATCATCTGATAAATTGACCAGCTAGACTCTATATATAGCTAGAATTTATAATAACCTCAGAGTAAGGGGAAATCAAACTGCATGCTCAGGAAGTAGTTGTGGCCCTTCCATTTTGCCCTGAAAGAAAAAAGAATTTTCCAAAGTGCCCAAGTTTTCTTGCAGGTTTTCTTACACTGGATAAAAAAGATGAAGCAAATGATAGTTTACATGGTTACCCAAGAATGTTATGTCATACAGGGAGATAGCAGGTGTGATCTAAACTCCCACAGAAGAAGATAATTTCATGAGGACTTTAAAGCCCTCTACTGGTGTCTCAAAAAGACAGAAACTCTTGAAACACGCAGAGATCACCATCAGGCAGTGCCAGGACATTGTGGCAGTAAGCAGTCCTCATTTTCACCCCTTAATTGGGACTTCAAAGTCTTATGTGGCCAAGTTCTGCCATTCATCTTTAAATACCTTCTCTGATCACTTGTTCATGATAGTTCACAACTTAGCAATATTCTAATCCATCTGCACAATTTCTAGAGAGAGGAGAATAAGAATGCTGCCCCTATACAACAAGATGTGTTTGCCACAATGAAAGAAGTCTGAGAATGCTCTATGGGCTCTCACCTCCTGGCCTTCTCTCCTCAGAATTTCCAAACACACTGACAGACCCTGGAGTTTATTGGACCAGATCTGATTTCTCAAAAGATTGGAGCACTGAAGAATCATTTTTCTTGGTTGCAGCATGAAAGATTTGCTATGCAGCTTTTACATTAATTTTGTCTCCAGAAATCACCTTTATCTAACATTTAGCTGATTATTGGTGAAAAGCACACCTGAAATTATTCTAATTCTTCTTCAAAGTCCCTAAATTACGTCCAGGTGTTAGAAACATAAATTACTTTTTGGTAGTATTGCTTTGTTAAGTCTAGGGCTTGACAGGCTTCAGTGATCTCAGAGCTGGGGGAGGTTAGCAAAGCTTGGGAAGAAGGATGTGATTCTGATAGCAGGCACAGAGAATGCAGAATTTGCAGGCCACAAGGACACTTTGCAAAACTCCCAAGATAAGGAGGAAACTGACAAAGTCAACTCAGCAACCATGCTAAAATCATCTCCAGCTGGGTAGAAGGCAGTTCAGCCAGGGGAATATTGCAACCACCACTTCACAGCCACTGACCCAAGAAACCCAGTGTCTGAAAAGAGAAAGACTGAGCATGGGATTAATTAGCATGGGAAGCCAAAGAGCCATTTAACCAATCAAAGGCAGAATACCAGTTAATAAGAGAACCAGGTAGCTTTTAGCCAGGGAATGCTGATACCTTTGTTTACTAAAACAGTGTGATGGTCAGAGAGCCAGCCTCTTGTGGCTTACCCCCCAGCTCCCTACGTTGCACAAACTACAGCAGAAAATAGAAATACCTCACCTTGGTGCGTGAATTGGCACCGTGCAGTGGGCAGCGAGCCCACACTGGGGCTTCTCTCACTGGGGTGAGAGAAGAAACAGAATGGCACAGTCAGTCCTCTTGTGTAGTCACACTGCTGACAGCAAATGGTCCAATTTCAGACCACAATGCCTTTTTTCCATTATCTTCCAGTACAGTGAACTACAGCTACAGATGGATTAAGTACATAGAATCACAGCATCATAGAATGGTTTGGGTTGGAAGGGGCTTTGAAGGTTACCTCGTTCCAACCCCCTGCCATGCGCAGAGACATCTTCCACTATGCCAGGGTGCTCCAAGCCCTGTCCAACCTGACCTTGGAAACTTCCAGGGTGGGGCAGCCACAGCTTCTCTGGGCAACCTGTGCCAGGACCTCACACTCACAGTAAACGATTAATTCCTAATATTAATTCTAAATCTGCTCTCTGTCAGTTTGAAGCCATTTCCCCTTGTCACTCCAGGCTCTTGCAAACAGTCTCTCTCCATCTTCATTGGAGCTCCTCCAGGTACTGGAGAGATCCACTTGGTTAGCCCTGAAGCTTCTCTTCTCCAGACTGAATAATCCTAATTCTCTCAGCCTTCACAAAGTCATAAAACTGCAACACTTATCCTAGTGTTATTATAAATACCTCATACCGTGCCATTATCAATAGTATAAGCATACCCAAAGAACTTTACTAGTATGCTTAACTATAAAATAAGGAACCACTACTCTAGGTGAATAAAGCATTAGGATTTTTCAGGCCCATTTCCTAATTTATGAGTTTACTTATTAAAATCAGTATAAAAAGAAGACATGTTTTGGTTTTGGTTCTCCTGTGGGTTAACTCTGACAGGCAGATAAACTCCACACATTCATCTCTCCTCTGCAGTGGAGTAGGGCAGAGAGTTAGAAGGACAACACTGAGAAAACTCAGATAGAGACAGATTAGTAAGTGAGGCAAAGCTTTATGTGCAAGCAAAGGAAAATAATGAATTTATTCTCTGCTTCCTAGGCAGATGTCTGGCCACTTCCAGGAAAGTGAGGCCTCAGCCATAACTCCAAATGTCCCCTTTCCTCCTTCTTTCCCCCAGCAGTGCTTGCTCAGCAAGATGCCATGTGGAAGAGGATTCGCCTTCCATCTGCTGGGCTGCCCCAGCTGTGTCCCCTCCCAGCTCCCTGTGCACCTCCTTGCTGCTGGGCTGGTGAGAGAAGCAGAAAAGGCCTTGGCACTGTGTAAACACTGCTCAGCAATAACAAAAACACTGGTGTGTTATCAGCACCGTTGAGGTTGTAAATCCAAAACACGGCATCACACCAGCCACTGTGGAGAAAAATAACTCCATTGCAATAAAACAGAATACAGGTTCTGAACCTTGCCTGCAAACTCAAATGCATTTATTCAGTGAAAATCCCTGTTTCTACCAGCCCAAGTGAGATGCAACCTAGAAGCTATGTAATGAACAGTTCCATTAGCATCTTAAGAGGGCTCAGAGGAAACCAATCTCCTAATAAGCTGGTGTTTATGTTTGGTTTTATGGGTATTTCTTTTTCCTCCATAGGGAGAGTAGAAAAAACACAGGGAGAGTAGAAGAGAATACAGCAGCATGCTCAGCTGGTTTATTAAATCAATGAGTTAGAAAGCAGTAAGTAGCTATGGAACTGAGGAAAAGAGAAAAGAGAATATTAATAGACCATGATAAAACACTCCACAGAAAACACAGTTATGCTAAAGAGTATCCTTTTCCTTTCTGCAAAAGGCCCATCACAGAGGGCATAACCAGGGTGGTACAGAAAGCTGCATCAAGAGCTTGTGGGGGGAAAGAGTTCTTTGTGTTGTAATGCCTATGGAAATTCTGTGCAGTGTCAGAGCTCTTGCAAGAGCTTTAAACTGGTACAATGCCTTCAGGTTTAAATTCAAGCTAGGTGCATCCCTGCTCCCAGAGCAGCAACCTTAAGTCACTGCTCTTGGACTGCAGCTTCAGAAACAGGCAAAACAGACCTCAGCTTAGAAAACCTAAAAGCTCATTTTCAGTGCCTTGAGCAGATTCAGGAGCCACCTGTATTATACATGTAAATACTAAACACGAAAAAAACAGGAGCCTCAAAAAGGCAAACCAGCTTGGTAATTTGTAGAGAGTGACTTTGATCAAAATTAAAATGTGTTAATCATCTGAAGATGACATTCACATTGTTCCTGGTGATCATGAGCACTGTACTGCAACAGTGGATAACAATTGGACATAGCCAGTAGGATAACTGGATATGCTTTTCAAACTTATTCTTAGTATTCATTGAATTATTCATTGAATTCTCATCCTTCTGTACACTTCAGCTCTGCTGTAAACTTCAGAGATGTTTTCTTCACAAGGTTCTAACAAGTTACTCTGGATCCATAATTGCTGAGACCAAATGGAGTCCAAATGCCAAGTGGGATTACTCTTTCTCAAAGCCTGGAGTCACACAGAATGAAGCAATAATTAAATAATTGTGTGCCTCCCATACACATAACAGTCCAGTTACTGACCATGTGCAATCATTTTTTACTTTTGCTACAAATTACCTAAAAGAATAAGCTACAAATAATATCTTGAACCTGTTTAAATTCAGGGGTGGCATTGCAATACCCTAAAAAATTCTAAAGGTACCTAGTGCTGTTGCAGTAATACACGAAAACTGTTAGTTTGTATTACCAGTGTTATTCATATTAAGTCAAAATGGCTCAACTCGGCTTTACAAAGCAGGAAACAAGTCATGGAGAGTTGAAATGATGGGGTTGGGACAGTGTAGCCAGTCTGCTTTTTGTGAGAGATGCTCTAAAGCAGTGGCAGTAATAATGTACTCATCTCCTGTAACTTTGCTCTTTGTGATCTATTATCCACCTCTGCAAATTTTTCTGACCTGTTTTTCCTACGTTTCCTCAGTTGAGTACCAAAAGAAAATACAGAACTTCAATGTTACTACCAAAATAATGTTTGTTTTTCAAAATAAAAAAATACGCAGAACTTTTAGAAAACACAAGAGAAGTGTTGGGATGTATAAAGAGTACAAGATATTGTACAATATTTTTACATTATCCTACATCAGCCAAATAAATGGATAGTAGGGCTTGAGGAACAAGGATATAAATGAAGTTTTGTTAAAAGGGCTTATTTTGGTCTCTAAGTGATAACTGTCATCACCATGATGTAAATACTTCACAATCTATTTAAATTTTCTTAAGTTGTATTATTCCTGATCAGCTATGATTTATTTAATTTCTGTTGTACTCATCACTGAATTATCTGAGCACAATCTCTGAACAAGACAAATGGTAAAGTAGCAAAGGGCTGCAATAACTGAGCAGCCAACAGGATAAATCATATATTGGCTTTGCCAAATCCTCTGTGAGTGCTTTCATTTCTTTTCCTCCTTGGTTTAAAATGCAACATATTTTCATTACTGCTGATGATGCCAAGGAGCTCTAAACTGCATCTGCTGAAGGGAACTGTACAGTTCTTTTTAGTGCCTATGATCAGAGAATTGCTTCATTGCTGCTATGATTCATATAGAGCTTCACCAGCAAGAGAAAGCCCCTGGCTAAAATAAAATAATACAATTAGTTTAATGTAAATCAACCTTAGGAAATGGAGGTCTCTCATTTTTAAAAAGCCCAAACAAATAAATCTAGCATCCTGTACTCTTGGAGATTCCTTTGGAAATATCTTCGTTAATAGATTCTGCGCAGGGATGCAGGTGGGAAAAGACACTAAATCAATTTTCCTATTGATAAGAGATGTTGTGGACTACAGGGCATCACAACAGCTTAAACAGGTGTTGTGCACATGTTTTCAAAATATAATTGCTTTCAGATTTTTTTTTGGCACTAGACAGAATTCAGTGACAATAGACTATAAAAAAAACAATGTTTTGGAGCTCAATGTAATCAAAACTGCCTTGATAATGCATTGAGGCAGCCAGAACATACATCACTAGGATTTTCTAATTTAATTTATAACTACTAGAAAAATAAATAATTCAGCCTAACAGAAATGTTTATAATACTTTATTCTAACAACAAAACATGATTTATGCTCCAGAGAAAATTACTGAAATAAAAATTGCATTCTAACTGAGGATTTGTTTTTGCCATTTATGGGTTACTTCTCCTTTGAGCAAAGTAATTAGCCCTTATTCAGGTCTTCTTGTTCCTGTTAAGAATAGAAACTGATACAAAGACATCAAGTCCTTCTTGAACACAAACCTCATTGTTCTCCCAAAAGAAAGTGGTGTCAAGTACGTCAGGAGTATCTGGGGAATATTTCTTTGGCACAATGGTCCAAGGATTGTTTGGTTTGCTTTAGTTTGGTTTGGTTTCCTCTCCACACAGCATCAAACCTTGCATTTAACTCATCTACTTCAGTTTTTTGATCAGCCTTCCATTGGGTCTGTGTTTCCAGTAGCAATTCTGGAATTCTTCTGAGTCTGTGTTTTCCAGTAGCAGCTTCAAATTCTTCCTCTAACTTCTGTCAGATGTTTGGCAATGCTGCAGTCAGATTTATCCTGAATGGCTGCTCCACACCATGAAATTCAGGCCTGAACCCTCAAAACAATCTGATGTAGTCATATATAGGTTCCTTTGCTGAACAAAGGAACTTTATGTTCTGAAAGTAAAATATCTGAATCGGGAGGAAATGTTGACTGTGACTGCCAGCATTTATCCACAAGTACACTGCTCCATTTCCCTTCCTTTCTGCACTGCATTTTAAACATCACTTTCTCAAAGAAGAGATATCCCCAGCTTGACCAGAAGGTACAGAAGGTGATGAAAGAACTCTTAATTCCCTTCTGCCCAGGTTCTCACAGCATGTTCATTAATATTGTCACTGCTTGTCTATATTCATCAAATCAAGTTCTGTGTTTTCACTTTTGTAGGTCCAATCTACCAGCTGCTGAAGTCAGTTGAAAGCCACCATGCTTTTACTGAAGGCTTAAGTGATACGAATGGCCATCCTGCAGACTCTTTCTAGGGGGGTTAAATTTACAGTCAATTGTCAGAATAAATCCTGCTTTTACATCAGTGTATGCTTCTGTACTGCATCATCAAATATTCTTAAAGAGGTGCTCAGGAATTAAATCAAACTAATGGAATCATGATTATGCAAAAATATCTGCTATACCTTACTTTGGTTGCCACACCCGACCTATGCAATGACTGGTCCTACCATACATCATATTTCTACGAAATGGCCATCCTTCAACATTTTGACCTGCAAACAGTACCCAGTTAAGGTATTTAGGATAAATTACTTTTGGTTCAGGACCAAGGGGTAATAGAGATCGCTTTAAATCAATATGGGGAGGTTTAATTAGAAGACTCACAAACCATTGCAAAACAAATGCAGTTTGAAGGCCCAAATTCACCTCCTTGGCTGTTGCAGACTGCTGGAGTGATGCGAGTGAGCTGTCCCCAAGTCTCTTCATCATTCTGCATGTCACTTAGTTGCCATATGTTATCTGTTTTACTTTCCCCAGTCACTCTCTGCTTCACCATTCATTTGAGTTAGAACTGTAGCAAGATGCCAGCAGAGTGAATCATTTGGAGACAAGTGCATGTTATTCTTTATTCAGCTGCTGCCTGCCTGCTCATGCATTCAAATGGCCAGATCTAAAGTGACAGAACCTTGTATTGCCCATTACAGCACTGAATTAGCCAAGTGCAGGGAGCAGGGAGGGGATATTCATGATATTACCAGGGGAGCAAGGGAGAAAAAAAGGTTCCTGATCTTTAAAACAGTTGGATCTCTCCACACACTGATACTTAGAAGGAAGTGAATGGCATTGCTTTACTATGTCACACATAAAATTCTTGATGGTGTTAATGAGCTGGTTCTGAGTCTTTGTCAAAACAATATCTTAAGGACAACTTAAGTGGTGTTTGAGGCACCAGACTTCACTTTTGATAAAATCTGCTTGAACTTCTTGAGGTAATGGACCTAGTGAAACTTCCCTGAGGCTAGTACTACTTCTCCTTTGCTCCTAACATGTATTTATTTATTGCTTGATATATGGCAGGCTTAGATGACATTCTCAGAAATGGCCGTTTAAAAATATGTGATCTAAAAGTTTTCACAGACTACAGAGAAAAAAAAAAAACAAAATTGCAAAGGAATATGAAAATTCTCTTCATTCCTCCACTGTCTCACTTTACTGTTAATGAAAGTTAACAGTACATTACATGTTATAGCTAAGATTTTTCCAACATTTTTTGCTTCCTTCAAATATTTGAACACTGAATACATGACCCAGGATTAAATAAATGCACTTTGTGAAATTAAGGAGTATTGATGAACTCAGACCACTACAACTCCACAGCCTAAAGAGAGGGTGGTCATAATCCCCAACAGATGACAGGGAGGTCCTGAAGCTTCTTAAGGACTTAAGAGCTGCTGCAGGTGGGGGTGGTTTGATGGGAGAACTGTGCCTACAGGGAGGTCTGCAGGACCACTCACTATACACACAGCATGATGCTGCAATGAATTCTGGAACTCCATAAATACATGCATCATTTTAGGCTGATTTACTCAAACCATGGGGCCATACACAAATTGGTACAGAGATCCAATACTGAACTCAACACTCAGACACTCCATCAACATCCATGGAACCACAGCTAGTGACCCCCAAAATCCATGCTCAGCTGGCCCAGGGGAGGCTGCAGGCACTGACCCTCATTAACACAGAGCTAATGACTGATGTCCAAGCCTCTTCAGGGACCCAAACCAAGACAGTCCCAGGGGGCTCTGGTGGGTGGATGCCTTGCAGGACACCCTGTGCTCATATTAAAGGATTTAGCCTCTTGTTGTTGTACTGTTGTTATTACATTCTTAAAGAGTCCATACCTTCTCTCGACATCCCTTGTGGCTGCATGTTCTCCATCACATCGGGGTCACCAGTTGTTGCTACCTTGTTGTTATTATCATATTTCTAGAGTCCCATACTGTTGTTATTATATTCTTAAAGTCCATAACTTCTAGCTGGTTTTCTACCATGCAGTTCTTCGCTGTAGCACAGTTCCTCATGATTTCCACAGGGGTTCCTCCAGGGCTCTCGACCCACCCATTTTATCCCAGCCATCTTTACGAGCCACAGCTGCTGCCCAACTAAGGACTTCGCAGCTGTGACTCATTTAGAATAGCTAGGACCCACTTATCAAATACATAGGACTCTCACTACAGCTTCCCACAGGAACCAGCAAAGACCAGCACTGGTCACCAGATAAAGATCTGTTGTATAAAGGCTTAAAAGTGCTCTACAGCAGACTCTCAAGCTTGTGTTTCTTGCTGCAAAGGTGTGTGTCAGTCATGAGGCAGCTGCCTGCATGCATGGTTCTTCTGACCAAGAGTGCTCACTGAGCTGGGCCTGAGAAGACCTGAGAAGGTGTGACTCTGCACACTGGGCTCCCCAGGGAGGATCAAGACCCGGGCACCTCGAGTGGGGATTTAATCCACCATGCCATGAGCTCTGGGGCACAGAGGGTGGCGGGTCCAATCAGACAGCCTGGCCTCACACTCAGCTCAGCGGGCTTCAGGCTCTGCGCTGGCCTAAGGCGACAGTGGGGCTGTTCAGCCTGGAGAAGGACAGACTCACTCAGGGCTGATCTTATCCCTCTCTTCAACTACCTGGAAGGAGGGTGGAGCCAGGTGGGGATCGGGCTCTTCTCCCAGGTAACAAGTGACAGGACTTACTAAAGCTGCACGAGAGGAAGTTGAGGCTGGACATCGGGAATCATTTCTTCACAGAAAGATGATTAGACATTTGAATGGACTGACCAGGGAGGTAGTGGAGTCCCCATCCCTGGAGGTGTTTAGTGACTGGACGTGGCTCTGAGCGCCACGATGACAAGGTGGAGATGGGTGACAAGGGCGGACTGTGTGATCTCAGAGGTCCTCTCAGCCCTGGTTCTGTGGTTGCTGCCGGGGGCCGCTGCGGGCGCTGCCCGTGCCGGGCGCCGCGGGGGCGGAGGGCGCTGCGCAGCCAGTGCAGTGCGGCGGGCGGGCCCCGGCGGCTCCGCGGCCATTCCGCACGGCGGCACCGGCCTCGCAGGCGGCACCGCGGGAGCCGCCGCAGCCCCGCCATGGCCAAGGAGGGAGCGCAGCGAGCCGAGGAGACGGAGCAGATGATCGACAAGGAGGGCGGCAGGGAGGCGAACGAGGGCGGCGCGGGCGGCAGCCTGCGCGCCGGGGACGCCAAGGAGATGCGAGCCGTGGTGCTGTCCGCCTTCGGGGGGCTCAACAAGCTCCGCGTGTCCAAGAAAGCCATGCCGGAGCCGCAGGAGGGCGAGCTGAAGATCCGCGTCAAAGCCTGGTCCAGTATCGCCCCTCGCCCTCTCCTTCCCCGGGGGTGCGGGCGGGTGCGGGACCCGCGGGGCCGGGCATCCATCCCTGCGCTCGGAGCGGGTGCGAGTCCCGCAGAACCCCGGGGCCGGGCATCCATCCCTGCGCTCGGAGCGGGTCCCGCGGTGCCCCGGGGCCGGGCATCCATCCCTGCGCTCGGAGCGGGTCCCGCGGTGCCCCGGGGCCGGGCATCCATCCCTGCGCTCGGAGCGGGTCCCGCGGTGCCCCGGGGCCGGGCATCCCTCCGCTCGGAGCGCTCCCTGCGAGCAGCCCCGGCTCCGGCTCCGGCTTCCCTCACCTGTGGCTTCCCCGCGGGGCAGCCCCGCTCCCGGCCCGTCCCTGCCCGGCTCAGACCCGAGCCCGGGTTCCCGGTGCAGGGAGGCAGCGGGCTTCGTGCGCGCTCGGCAGCGGTGCGAAGGGGGAGGAAATTGTCAGTGGTATTTCACGCTACCAGCTAGGAGAAGGAGGGGGGAAAGCCTGGCCAAGTGCATTCGGGGTTTGGGTTTCTGCGAGAAATGTGGATGCCAGATTGTGCGTGTTGCTCAGCACCTGTCTCTTTCCCTTCTGACACACTGGCTGTTGTTTTTCTCCCGGGAATCACTTACTTAAGTCAGCATCCTTTTTCATCGGAGCTGCTGTGGCAGCGTGGCCAAAGCTCGGGATGATTTCCCAGTGCTAGTCCCTGTGTCCAGGTGACGAGTGGCTACTGTCTGGCAGCATCCTGAAACGTGCTTTCCTAGATGGCCTTTTTTTCTCTCTTTTTTTATTTTTTTCTTTCTTTTTTTTTTTTTCCACAGACAAGCAGAGCAGACTCTTCTTTCTAGATTGCTGCTTAGTGCACATGTTTCTTCGTGAAAATATGATTAATTTTTTTGAGTGACAGAAGCCACATTAGGATCTTACTACACAACTTGATGTTTACCAAAGACTGAATTAATTTTGCCTAGGCAAGGATTTATCTTCTGTTGTCCTTTTCTGCTGTATGAAAACATGGTGCTTCTGGAAGATAAATTCCAAGGTGAAGGCCAAGTTGTTTACTTTAGAAGGAACTTGTGTTAAAAATGTTACTGGTATGGAGGAGTGAGCTTGTTTTGAATCATGTATCAGTGGATCTACTTCAGATTTGGAATATCCTGGTAGGTTAAGGTAGCTGAGTGTCTTGACCTGTTCAGATGCTGTACTTTCCATCCTGTTCTTAATGGGGCTCATAAAGTTTGTGACCATTGTGAGTATTCCCCCTACCGACGTGTTGCCTATGAAAAATAGTGATACCCATTAGTGTGCATGAGTACTAGTAAATAATGGGCTGGGATTTTTTGCATTCACATTTGGTATTGGGTTGGGTTTTTTTTCTCTCTACTAGCCACAATGCGAAATGCAAGAAATTCTGTGCTAAGTGAATAGAATTAATGGTTCTTGTTTCCTGCATGTTTTTTCCCAGCTATTGGGCTAACAAAAGTTAACATGCAAAACTAAAAATGTTATTAGCACATGGATATATTCCTCTAAATGTGTCAGGGATTTACAGCATTTTCCAGTACCTGTATGAATTCCACTTTCATGAAACCAGTAGCTGTGCATGTGTCACAAATAGCAAGCTACCTGCACGAGAACACTTGGCTGTAAAATGGAATTGTGCAGCCACAGCTGCAGCTGCTCTCCAGGGCTGCAGTGTCTGTAGGGCTGTGTGAGTTGCAATTGTGCTGTTTGACATCAGCAGAGCTGCTCAGCTGCTCCACAGGTAACTGCTGGGTTGCACAATGCCCCCTGTGTTTTGGGAGCTCCCCTTCGTGCTGCCTGCAGGCTGGAGAGCATCTGCCTGTCATTCCTGACTGGGAATGGCCACAGGGCTGAAATGTCACCAGGTCACCAAACTGCGCTTCCAGGCAAGGCAAAATCAATTTGCTGATCCTCTTGATGATGGACTTGGGAGACAGAGTGAGAAAGGGGCTGGCTTTGCCCAGGGCAGCGTGCACAGGTTGATGTGGGCAGTGCTGAGCACACACAGGATGGGTTGTTCCAGTCATCAATACTTCTTACAAAACATGTGTTCTGTCAAATCAGTTTTGTAGTTGACCACCACTAGAGATGATTATTATTATTATTTTTTGACTCAACAAATTGATGGAGGAAGATAAGCTTTATTTTAAGAAGGATGTGCACATGCTTGATAAATAATATACACCAGTAGAACAAGTTCTGTGTGGTCTCTGAATTCCCAATTGAATCACATGTTTAGACCCCTTAAGCTGTGTGTGTACACTTCGTAGTATGGCACTAGAAATGGAGGATATGCTGCTATTAGCAATAAGCCAGATGAATAATTCTTTTGAAGGTCTGGAATATCAGTGATCCAATTGAAAATGTGTCAGCTGAGATGAGTCATGTGTTAGGCTCATTCAGTGACTAAGAAATGGAACAGCCATCAATGTCCAAGCTGAGTCACAGCTTCTGCATATTTCCTGAAATCATTTCTGATTGATAATGATGAAGCTGTTGAAACTCCTGTGTTTGTTTGTGTTGTAATTTGCAGGCAGCAGAATGTTGGGATGCAGAGTGATGAAAAGATGAGACAAGTAGCTGGAGTGAACGGAAGCTGTATTTCAGATGGGTTGTGTGAATAAGCAATGGTGTGCCATGATTACCTCCCTCTGTTGTTCTTTTTTCTCTTATAATTATTTCTTCCCTGTACTGCTGTACATGTGCATTATGAGGAATGAGGCAGAAGTGACCCTTCTGACTTCGTGACTGTGAGATAAAGGCACTTTTAAAAAACTGGAGCAGATAGAAGAAATCCTGAGTGTAACAGAGTAGTGGAAGAGAATCAGTGTTGCTCCTAAAGGCAGTCTGTTCATATGGTCCTGGTTTCTGCATAAAAAGCATGAGACCTGATAATTTTAAACCTTTCCTTTATGTATAGACATGGTTGGTTTTGTTTGGTTTTTTTTATTTATTTTTAAGATTGGGCGGTTTGCTGGCTGTGGTTAAGAGGAAGGATTTTAAGAATGCAAAACTCAATGGTCCTCTTGTTTGCTCTGTGGCTTTTCATTAATTTCAGTAATTAATTTTAGTGGATTTTTACAGTGAAATAAGAAAGACAGATCAAAAGCAGCATCTCTCCAAACCGTGTCATGGAGTGTTCTGCATGATTTGGCATTTTGAAATGGAAGGTATTGGGCATCCTCAGGTGTGTGGGATGGAACAAGGAGAAACAAATTGACTGTTGCTTTCCACACTTAAGAAAAGGGAAATAAAAATGCAGCAAAACTAAACCACAAGTATAGACAATAATATTCAAGGTCCTCAAAAGGACCTGGTGTAAAGGTAGAGTATTGCAGACTGAGAAAGTCCAGATTCAGATTCAAGGATAATTCCATTTTTGATAAAGTCTGCCTCCAGTAATGCACAGTTAATCCAGTCTGTGCAGGTCACAGAGACATCCCTGCTCTGTCACAATTATCAAGATCAGTACATTGACCCTATGTCAATGTACTGATCTTGATAATTCATATCCTTCCCTATTTTCATTTGCATCCAGCTCTTGATTTAGGATTAAAAACATGCTGTGTACTGTTTGTCACTGGATTGCTTTGCATTTACACTTCTCTCTCTGCATATGCCCTTACTAAAGTTCAGGAGTCATTTTGTCTGCACACCAGAGCAGGCTATCCTGGTTTGCAGTGGTACAAGAAATAAATTATACTTAATCCCTAAACCTACCACTTTTCATGAGACATATTTTCTTGTGTTGCGTGCAGTCAAACTTTTCCTGAGTGTGCTGTTGATTGAATCCCAGTGAAAGAGCTGGGTGTCTTGGGTGTAGTTAAAAAAACTTGCCATCCATCTTTACGCCCCCTTGGTTATTCTAAGGAAAGAAAAAAAAAAAAAAGCTGAGTTGACCAATACACCATAATCATACTTTCAGATCTACTGATCTTCAAATTTCTCAGGTAAAATAAAACTTCTGTCCTTCCTTCAACATGGAGAGGAACAGGAATAAAGGCCTGTATGAGGGAAGTAGGGATGCCACAACATTTAAGAATAAAGGAGGTGAAAGTGAATGAAGAAGAAATTCTCTATAAAGTGACTAGAAAGTATTAGAAAGCCTGGTCAATACTCCATGGTTCAAATAATAATTAAAAAAATAAGAACACATGACTTGATTATTGTTTACCTTGTGTTTTGTTTTTTCTTCCCTTATCACACCTGTTCTAGTGTGAGGCCTTGTAAGTTCATTGCAATAGAGATGAACTCCCAATATAATTTTGCTGCCCTTTGTCCACCTTTGGAGAAAAAACAGATGAAAAAGAAATGGAGCTAGGACAGAACAGAACTGCCAGTGTTATGTCATTAGATGCAGAACTGAACACGTGCCTTTTCAAAAACTGACAATTTTCTTCATGAGAAGGAATCTATTTGTGATCAGTGTCATGAGCAAAGAGCAATGGCCTCTGCATATCCACCTGTCTCCTTCTTGCCTACTTGTTATGACACCACAGGGTGTGTTGTGCCCAGGTTCCCCCATCACAGCCTTGCCTCCAGCTGCCTTTTCTTGCCGGAATGCAGGGAAAAGTTAACTTTTTGTAAAACACTTGCAGTGTGGAACGATGCATCTAAAAGACCATTGCTGAAATTAATGTACACAGACAGTGGTTGCCACCATCAGTGCTGTGGGGTTTCTGGGTTTGTGGTTTGTTTTGGAATTTTTGTCTGTTTGTTTGTTCCTCTTCTCCAAACAATGGCTGCCTTGCAGGCATTTTGCTGTTTGGAATTTCTCTTTCATATCAACATCACAGTGGTGATGTAGGAGTGGTCTTACCCACTGGAGAAGATGAGGTCTTTCCAAAATAATTTCAAATTTGCCAGCTTAACTGTGTGAAAACCCCTCTGAACCTTCCATATGGTTGATATGGTAAGCTTTGTGTATGAGTATGGT
Organism: Melozone crissalis; assembly: GCF_028551555.1. Lineage (NCBI taxonomy): Eukaryota > Metazoa > Chordata > Aves > Passeriformes > Passerellidae > Melozone > Melozone crissalis. Next base: position 16,201,751 of record NW_026535785.1, on the reverse strand, counting down.
GAAAGTTGTGGGTTCAGGTTGCTCTAAACCCTCCACCACAATTCTGAGTGCTGTCATTTGGTGGGATCTCCTTCCCCCTCCCCAGTGACCTACATCCCATGAATCCATGCTGTTGTGCTGGGTGTCTGCTCTGCCGGTTAATTTGTTGGGTCTGTTCAGTCTGTCTGTGTCTTGATTAGTATCTGACTAAGGCTGCATCTCATAAATCCTTGTGCCCATCAGTGATGTGATGTATCCAGGCAGTTGCTGGTGTCACATGTGTGAGCAGGACTGGCTGTGTGCTTGGCTAACCATAAAAACAGGGCTGTGTTTTGGAGCAGTGGATTAATGCTGAAGTGTATTTCAGCTAGTTAGGAGTTTTAAAGTTTTAACTATGGCATTAAGGTCAGTAATCAATATATGCACATAGTAGATAAGTGGTGCCTTTTTGCTTTCTTTTTCTTTTTCTTTTTTTTTTTTTTTTTTCCCTGTGGCTGCCCAGAAAACCACAAATTTTTCCTTAATGAAATTGCATACAAAAGACAATGCAAAAGTGCTTTAGGATTTTTGCAAAGCTGAGACTGCAAGGAAAGACCTGTATTTTTTTCTGAGCATCAAACCTGAGGACTTCAAAGACCTTAATAACTTTTGAAAAAATGTACAAGCATGATCCAGGAAGGAACAGTTTTAAAACAAAAGCCTATCTGGTGCTTAGCAAGTTCATGCCCGAGTTTGGAATCCTGCCTGAGACAAACCCAAGATGCATTCCTGGGGTCACATCAAAGGTTAGGACAGTTAGACCATGTAGCTCCTAGCCCAGAATAACTATAATGAGTGAGGCTTGGGGTTTTCTTCTTAAATTGGCCTGGCTTTCCTTGCCAGCTGGTATTGCATTGGTAGCAATCAGTGTTTCAGTGTATTGAATTCTGACATGCCCTGGGTGACTGCTGAGCAGTCTGGGGCTGCTGTGCTGTCCTGGCATGTGCACCCAATGCCACCATCCCAAGGGTGGGAATGTCTGCTGGCTCCCAGTGACCCTGCAGAGCCCAGCTCTTAATGCTGCCCTGGAGTTTTCTGGCTGTGCCATCACTCAAGGCTTCCTCCTCTGCTTTGATCTGTGGTAATAGTCTTGATTTGATTTTTTTTCCTGTGTTTTACAGTGGTTTGAACTTTATTGATTTGATGGTGCGACAGGGGAATATTGACAACCCTCCTAAGACTCCACTTGTTCCTGGCTTTGAATGTTCTGGAATTGTAGAAGCTCTTGGAGACAGCGTGAAAGGATTTGAGGTAATATTTTTTTTTTAAATTTTCAAAGTGAGAGTTATGAGTCTCATATAAATAATCACCAGTTTCTAATCCCTTCTGCTCTGCCAGTGACAGCAGCCTTCACCACCCTGTTGAGATTCGAAAGGTCAGTTTTTCCTTGCTGCTTCCCAAGCGTGAGAATGCCCTCTTGAATTAGTTTCTGAATCCACCACTGTCATCTCCTTCAAATGCTTCCTGAAAGTCACTTGTGCCATGTGCACATCCTGATGGCTAAATTGGAACTGGAAAGCAGGAGTGATGTCCTTTAATGAAATGAAAGAAATTAAGTTAACTTGTTAAGTTTCCTTTCTTGGCCATGTTTCCTGTCATCACTGCTCTTTTACTCAAAGCCCAGGTGCTGCTGATTCTGGTTCCAGCTTTTGATCTCGAGTTAACAGAGCCCTGTTTACAGTAAGCATTGCTTCTTACAACTGTGTGCATTAATGACGTGCAGATTAAATTAGAATTTCCATTCTGGATATAGGACTTAGTCTGATTGCTCAGGAAAAATATAAATTTCACCTCACAGGTTCTTATAAATGACAGATAGTTGATGTATATAGCAAAGTTGTCATAAGTGGTTATGGACTCTGGTATCTCTTATGGCATATAAGCAGCATTTTGTTCTGCCTCCTGTTCTGTTATTGATGCTAAACATCTATGTTCACTGCAAATTTGCATTTTATTACCTAAGTAGGTTGAAAATTTTGGAAATAAATCCTGAGTTAATACCTGTCAATCCTATCTCAGTTATTTGCAGAGCCAGTCATGTCAAAAGGTAATCAAGTTTTCTGAATTCTTATTATATCTAGATCTTAAGAAGATATAAATATTTTTATCTAAAGACAAAATTTTTCTCTTCTCAAACAGCTGGATGAAAATCTGTCAGTTGGATGAAGATAATGGTCAGTTTAGTTTCAACTATGGTTTCAGTGGTGAAATCTTCTTAGGGGATTTGTCTCAGTTCCTTTCCTGCCCCATCTCTGCCTTGAAACAAGTTGCAGTCTTTCAATGTATTTTGCTACAAACCACAATTGAATTATAATTTTTCTGTTTGAAAACCTTTTCTGCTCCAGTAGCTGTGCTCTAGCATCTGTACTTCATAGCTGTGCTCCGTATCAAAGAATATCCTCTGAAAGTAGAATATTCTCTAGAAGGCCTCTGCTCCACATCAGCACTCTCATTTTAAAAATTCTTGCTGTTTTTAAAGGGCATCCTAGGGCTACAGATATGGTGCTTGTTTGAATAACCCTGCACCTGAGTGAATAAGTGAATATAACCGTGTCTCTTTTTAGGGTGACACCTTTGTTCTGACTGTGGAGCACCCTTGTGCACTGGTGTACTCCTGTCATTGAAACCAGCCCTGGAATTTCATTTTTCACACACAGCCATGGTTGTGTTTGGGTGCTCTAGAAAAGGGCCCACACTCACAGTGACTGCTGTGCATGGGCATGAGTCCATCAGTGGGAGAACTTGCTGTGAGGATGATGGAAGAACCTTCTCTTGGTTTCTTTATGGAGTTCTTGCACAGAGTAGGGGCTCACCAGATGCTTGGTGTCTCCCTGACATAGATTGTTACCTCTATCCACAGTAATGGCAAAGACTGCACACCCTGTATCTTCTGCACCCTGTGTCTTCTGACCTCCTTTCCCTGGGTAGATCTCTTCCAGTTCAAGCCCTCCTAAAATAGGTGCAATGCCTATTCCTTCCCCATTCAAAGAAAAAGCTGCTTTCTGATGGTAACAGCTGTATCAGGCTTGGTCTCTCTCCAGTTTTGGGCATGATTCTTAAGAAATGAGGTCTAATCTGACTAGGCTCTGAATAGTGTCTGTGGTAAAATGTGGTATTTAATGTTACCAAGAAGTGCCTTGGGAATCACCAAGAGGAGCTTCTCCGCATTCTTTTTGGTAATCATTTGTGATTTATGGCAAGGATATAGGGCATATTAACATCTGCACTAATGAATCCTAGCAGACTTTCTATTTTAGATGCTTCTCTAAGAGCAAAAGGGAGCCACAGAGTGATTACCAGCAAGGCATTGTTAATTTGAATGTTTTTCAAAAGGAGGAGGCATTTCAGTGAAATTGGAATGACAGCTCTGTTTCAGCATTCTCACTCTAAAAGAGACAACCCTTCAGAACTGTCAGCAGCCCCTTAGCGTGGAGCAAACCTGCAATATCCCACAGCAGAAGTGATGACTCAGGAGACCAAAATGTGCTTGTGCTGTAAACGTTTGCCTGAAGGCAAAAGTGTTGTGCTTTACTCCATACCTGTAGTTCCTGAGGCATTAGAGAGCATTGGTAGAGTGTGAGAGAGTATCAGGCAGATGAGCAAAGTTATTTTAGAGGGACAGCTGCTTTAGTTTTAGTTAAAACACAAAGGCCTGGAGTTGATGCTCTTCCTGTCTCATCCTGTGGCTCCACTGCAGAGCTCCTTTCATGTTAAGGATGTTTTGGTTGGTGTATTCTAGAAAGGCAGAGGGTCTAAGGCAAGGTAAAAGATGCCATGGGGTTCCTGGTGGTGAGGAATTATTGAGTTTGTAAGAGTTGTGCCTGTGAAGATTTTAATACACACTGGCCACACATCTGCTCAGTGGGGCTGTCCCTTGTAGACCCAGCAGCCCAATTTCTGCTTTCAGGTGAGTGTTGCTGTCCAAGTCTGTTGTGCCTCAGATTTTATGAGCTGAGACCATTAGCAGATAGCAGCTAATGTTTGTTACTCTTGTCCATCTGAGGAGAGTCAGTGTCTCTGCTTTAGAAACCTGCAGCTGCCATGAAGGCGCATACAAACAATGGAGCCTGATGTGCCTGGACCTCTGAAGGGCTCCTAGGAGCAGCCAACTGTATCTAATATTTACAGAAAGCCTTTTTTTATCCATATTGAATTGTGCTTTCACTACCATATATTTTCAGAAGAAACTGAGCAGAGAAATGTTGCATTGAAAGATAATATTTCACTGCTCCTTTAAATCTTGTCAAATTCACTTTGTAGATTTAACAGTGCCTTAAAATCCAAAGGTATATTTTTGCTGTTTAAGGTGGCTTATTTGAAGTTGTGGAACTAAATTCTGCTCTGACACATGGCTGTGGAGATTACAAACATGCCTATATCTTGGTGGAATCAGTTAACAAGATGATAAAAACAGAGAGTGGGTACAGATGGTGTTATCTTCTGAATGAGAGCTTTTGCCACCCTTTCATGTGCTCCATCTACCAGAGCACAAGGCCTTCCCTTCTCAATGCACAGAGAGGAGAAGTAGCTCTAAATTAGTGTGAGAATTGAGAAAATAAAGTGAAAATTATCGTAGGTATAATTTTCTTTATTCCACACTTCTCACCAATATAATTACAACCTTTCCCCCTCATCTCTTTCTCTTTAGCAAAATTATTGCTAAGAATGCTGTTTTCATTCTTTACATTTGTTATTTGGGAGCTCTGCTAGTAAAAGATGATCTTATTAGTGATGACAGAAGACTGCTCTATCAGAGAAGAGTGGAGGGAAAAAAAAGTAAAAAAGTAAAAAAGGAAGAGTTGACTTTAACTTCTTTTGCTTATTTTTGTTGACATTAAAACCAGTAAAAGCCTAAAGCTGAACAGCTTAATGGCTATTTTTCCAAAGATGTGAGCACCACTTTCCTCAGTCAGGCAGTGACCCACACCTTGAACAGGGGATTTGCAGCTCTCACAGTTTGCTCTCTGCAGTCTCAATTGCAGTCAGATCCTCAACGTTGTTTTCTTCCTTGTTTGCAGATTGGAGACCGAGTCATGGCTTTTGTGAACTACAACGCCTGGGCTGAAGTCGTGTGCACCCCAGTAGAGTTTGTCTACAAGATCCCAGATGACATGACTTTTTCTGAGGCTGCTGCATTTCCCATGAACTTTGTAACTGCCTACATGATGCTCTTTGAGGTTGCTAACCTGAGGGAAGGCATGTCTGTGCTGGTTCACTCAGCAGGAGGAGGGGTGGTAAGTTGGAACTTCTCTTCCTTTCCTGTCCCTGAGTAACTGAAATCTGATGGATCCTCATTCCTGAAATGAGCCAGAACCTGCAGTTGGATGTGATGTTCCTCTGTGTGAGGGATTGCACTGGGAGGAAATGCATCTTTCTTCCCATCAAGATGCTGATGGGAATGGTTGGTAGGAGCTTTTGGTGAAATAAAAATGTTATGGCTCTAGACTCTATGAAAAGAAATCTCATGGAAAAGCCTCTAATCGGTTGTCAGCAGATCAAGGACCAAGCATTGTCTCAAATATTGCATTCCTGGAATTACACATGTTGTACTTCTATGTTAAAGGGAGTAGTGAAAAGAATAAGCTCCCTGCAAAAGGTATTTATATGTAACCATAATCCTCTTTATAGTAAATGTCCCTCTTGGAACACTCCTGCACATACAGTGTGTGAGTGTGTGTGGTGCTTTCATTGTGAAAGATTTTCTTTTCCCCTTCTTGTAGAGGGATTGAAAGCAGTGAAAAGTTGTCATGTGAACCCTGAGGAAAAGGTAGAAATATGAAATTGCAGCCAGTGGTGGCTGCTGCATGTTGTAGGTTGGATCATTCCTGAGGAGGCATTGTGTGGCACAGGCAAAGGGTGAATTTGTGGGAATACCAGGTCACACAGTGGAATAGAGAGTCAGCATTTTGTGCCCTCAGTTCTTTGAAGTATCTTTTAGGAAAAATCTTTCTTTTGAAGGCATTAAAGTTTTGTGCAAAACATTGAAACATTGTCATATTGACCGGGGAGTTTGTTTACGTTTGAAATTATGCAGTCCTTTTTCATAAGACAGATTTTATGAGCTGACACCATTAGCAGACAGCAGCCTTTGAAACTGGAGTACCTTTTCTGTGTTCTTGTTATGCCTTATTTATGCTAAAATAATGTTCTGTTTTCTGCTGAGGTCTGGTGGGCAGCCCCAAACACAGCAGCCTTAATTCTGTGCCCTTAGCCCTTCTTTCAGGTTCTCATATAAATGAGGGCTGTAATCAAAGGAATAAATTCATGAGTTCCCTGTACAAGGTATTTTTAGGCAGCCATAATCCCAGTGGCAGTGAAGGGTCTGTCCTGTTGGATGCTGGTGTAAATGAATGGAATTTATAATCATATTACAAAGCACAGCCCGGCACAGAGGCTGGGGCTGGCTGTTGTTCTGTAGGGTTCAATCTCCTCCTGTGGAATTCAGGGCTGCTAAAGCAACATGAGGCCACACATTCAGGGGAATATTCCACAGCCATCAGAGTCTCAGCTGTAGCTCTAAGGGCATTTGCCCTGGCACTGTACAGACCCTGTGTGGGCTGAGCATACAGAATTAGCCCCAAAGCAGTCCCTGCACGTAGCTGTGTATCTAGAGAAGTTGAACCCCTCCTCCTTTTTCAGATTCCTGTGTTTCTTTCTCTTTCTGATCTCACTCACCTCTGTTATTTCCTCCTCCTTTTCCTGAAGGAAGGTGATGCTCTGTTAATGTCAGTTCTCACATCCCTTCTGCTCTGGTGTTCCTGGAAGGAGCTGCTGGCTTCCTCTCTCATCCCAGCTCTTCCAGGGGCAGCTTTTGGCTGGTCCTCTGCTGCGGCTGCTCCAAACCTTCTCTGGGAGAAGCTAGAGGAAGGATGGGTCGTGCTTGGCTGCCAGGAGAACAAGGAGACATCAGATCCATCACTTGCTAAGCAGTTAAATGAAGCAGAGTTCCCAAGGGAAAGGGCAGACACGCAGGAAGAGCAGCCAGGCTGGCAGTGAGGGATGCAGGGCTGTGCGGGATCCAGGGGGACTGTGAGGAAGAGGGGACAGGGCTGGCCAGCCTGCAAGCCAGGGTGCTGATCACTGTCCCAGGGCAGAGATCCTCACACAGCTCTTGTTTCTTCTAAGGGAAGAGCATGGAGAGCAAGAATTGGAAATTTTCCCATTGCTTGATAGGTTTACCAAGTAAAATATCATTCTGAAGATGTGTGGATTTTTTTTCTTTCTGCTAAGCAGACATAAAGATTTCAGAGGGGTCTGTGTTATTCTAATAATCTGTCTGTTAATCCTTTGAAAAATCTGACAGCTTCAGATCGAGCACATCATTCCCACAAAGGTCTTTGTTAATGAACAGAAAACTGGCACTGAAGCTGCTATAAAAGAGTTATTTTTGTGCTGTTGCTTTAATAGATAGAATGCCCTTCCCCACTTTCAGCAAATCTGTCCAGTTGGTTTCTAAATGTCAGAGAAATTCCAGAACACTTTAATGAGACAATAGGCTCCCTGTGGGACTAGAAGTTTCTAATTGTTCATTTCTCATTATGCAAGATCATTATTTTAGCTGCTTCAGGCAGTTTATGAAAAAGAACTTGTTGCTTTGAAAATGTTTGTGAGGTTCTTTGTTCTGGCCACTCAGTCCTCTTTAGGAGGATCCTGCAGCTTTTTCAATAAGTGGAGACAGGGAAAATTCTCTAGGACCTTTACTCTTGTGTATTGTCTCAGTTTATTTATGTGGCTTTCTTTTGTTGATAGATACTTTTGGTAGTGAGGTAACTATAGCAATTGTCTTCTCATCTGTGCCTGGAGTGTGATTTGTAGCTTTAATGTCTGCCAGGATGCTTTAGATAAATCAGTTTATTTATTCCAGAAGTTCCAGGGGACAGCAGAAGATTAGGGAGAGAAAAAGGAAATATACCAACATAACCTGCCTTGGGAAAGGTCTCATGTGGTGTTGGGAGGTCCCCCAGGACGGGGTGAGAGATGAGAGTTTGACTCCGTCTTCTCAGAAGGCTGATGTATTATGATATATGATATTATGATACTATGATGATATGATATGATATGATATGATACGATATGATACGATATACTAAAACTGAACTAAAGAAAGAGAGAGGATACATCAGAAGGCTAGAAATGAATGAATAATAAAATCTGTGACTGACCAGAGTCCTGACACAGCTGGACTGAGATTGCCCATTAAATCAACACAATTCACATGGACCCAATCAAAGATGCACCTGTTGGTGAGCAACCTCCAGACCACATTCCAAAGCAATCAAATAATGATTGTTTTCATTTCTGTTCTGAGGCTTCTCAGCTTCTCAGGAGAAAAATCCTGAACACAGAAGATTTTTCAGGAAAGGGGCTGCTGTGGCTCTCCTGGCTCTTGTTTCCCCCTTGGGGCAGGGGCAGTGAAGAGAGATTGACTCTCAGCTCCCATCCTGGGCAGGGAAGGAGGCTGGGGATGTTTCAGGAGCCTCCTCAGAGAGCACAGGGCAGGCTCACAGTGGCATTCCATGATTCCATTGGGCTCTGACAAGAGATGAACACGAATTTTCAGGTCCTGCTGCTGACTCAGATCTAACAAAGTTCCCATTTGCTCCCCTTTCAGGCCTCTGCTTGGCAGGATGCTTGGAACTTCTGATTAAAGTGTTAAATTGAGTAGCAGGGCAGTTCAGTAAGTAACAAAAAATAGAATTGTCTCCTACAAATAGAGTTTAAATGCTTTAAGCTGCAGAAATGTTCAAGTGCCCTTCTGAACTGCTTGCTAAATCAGGGAGAAAGCCAGCTAACACTAAACATCATAAATACACATTAATGCTCAAAAAAATGACTTTGCAAGAACATACTACTTACTCTAGGACATCTATTGGTCTGGCTTAACTGAATAACACTGCAATTAATGTTTGAAATGACTGTAAGACAATGGAAGAGCAGCTCCCTTCACAAATACACTCCCACATCTCTTTGAAGTGAAGCAAAGTGACAACTGAAGAAATTACCCCAAAAAACCTGAGCAGCAGTGTGCATCCTGCTGGGACTGCTCTGCCCCAAGAGACAATTAGTTCTTTAAAATAAAGACAGATCTCTATGTCAGTGCATTCAGTGCAAGTCACAGCACAGGCTTGTATGAGATTATAAAGTTTTGCTCACAATTATTTATGTGAACTGTTGAATTAGTATAAATACAGGGCTGTTGTAGTAAAAAAAATCAAAAAAACCATGATGCTTTTCTCCTTGAGCTTCAATAAATCCAGTTCCCATTTCTGTGACATCTACCTGGAAAATTAATTCCTCCAGGGCTTTATATTTATGAGAGAGAGCCATTATGTCCATTTGCTTGTTTGTTTGTTCTTCATGTACTTCCTATTCTGACTACTTAGAGCACAAAGCTTTGGTTATTTACCAAGATTTTGTAAACACCAGTCTCATCACTTAACCCCTCAGACTCAAGGCAGAATTATTAGCCAATTCTTTAGCAGTTTGATCTTGCAGATGCTAAAATAATCCACCTTCCATGCAGGAGCATTGGCTGCTTCTCCTGAAGCTGCTGTCTGACCTTTCCTTTCAGGCTCAGCAGCAAAGGAAGTGCAAGCAGAGTAAGTTACAGATGCAGCTCTCATGTTTGAATTTGAAGGGTAAATCTGACTTGGCAACAGATTTAGGCCATCCTGGCAGGATTTGTTACTGCTTGGCAGGAGCCCTCTTTTTTATTGTGTCTCCCCTGCATAAATTGCAAATATTTGAGGATGCGTTCCCAGCTGAATCACTGAAGTGGTGATATTTTATCTGACAAAGAGCTGGCATTTCTTAGTGAATCTAGTCACCTGCTACCACAGACAGCATATAGGAACCCTTGCAAGAGAATGATCTAATTTCTTCCTGGAAAAAACACCTCAGTGTTTATCTATTCAGATTCTCTCCACTCTGACTTACCCAGTGACAAAACTTTCCAGGCTTTATTCATGGCCAGTTCTTTTAGAGTTAATGTATCTTTTATTTAATGATGTTATCCATTAATTAAAATTAGGTCCTCTTTCTTCTCAGGTCACTTCTTTTAGATCTTTTTGGTAGGATATATCTGTTTACAGCTACAACAAGCTCAGCATGAAATCTGTCCTTGGCCTGTATTTTTCAGGCTGCAGGCAGGTTTGTTTGCTCATATACTTTTTTTTTGTGAGGTTAGATGTGTGTTTCCTGGGTCATCCTGCAGGCAGATGTGGATGTGTTTCCTGGGCTCTGAGCAGCAATAAGATGGTAGGAGAGCCAGATCCTGTTAAAACAGATCTCACAGCATTCCTGATCCTTTTAAATATTGCATGGGTAGGCTGCTCTGTCTGCACTTAGCAGGGAGGAGCACATTAAACATCACTGCTGTGTTTGAGTCAGAGCTCCCTGAATGTGAGGAGTTGGAATTGACTCTCCTGTGCTGGTCCAGGCCAGCCCACTGTGCCAGGGATTAATCCAGCCCACCTTGCTGACACCTTCACCTGCTACCAGGGCTGCACTTGCTGTTTTTATATTAGCAGTTCAGAGCTGTTCTGCACTCGATGAAGAGCTTTCCTCTTGTTTCATCTCCAGCATCCAAGGAAGGGATAAATCAGCTCACACGCTGTGTCACCCTGTCTGGGCTGCTCCAGGTGCCCAGCTGCTGGAGCCAGGCAGGGCAGTGCAGTCTGAGCTGCTGGTGAAGGCTTTGAGGCCATGGATGTGCTCCCTCAGCAGCACCAGAGAGTCCTGGTGCCACGGCCCAGCCCATTTCCAGACACTGCCTCAGAGCACACTCTGCTCATCAAACACAGAACCCAGCCAGCCATGCACAGAGAGCAATTTCCCCGAGCAGAGCAAGCTGCAGCCTTTGAGAGCCTTTCTGTTTGCCTCTCTCAGCCCTGCACTGCAGAGGACGTGTCCTGTCCCAGGTCCCAGGCAGTGCTCAGCTCTCCCCTGGCTGCTCTGCCTGTGCAGGTGGAATTTTGGCAGAGTTTTGCTGGGGTGGCTCCGTGAGCTGCAGGGGATTTGTGCCAGATGCAGACCCAGCCCTGAGGTTTTGATGCAGCTCAGCTGCACAATTTTGCAGAGGAGTAAGAAAAACACCCCCTGCTAATTGTTGCAGAAAATGTTTTGAGGGTGAGAGAGATCATTATCTCAGGGTCACTCTCCCCCTGCCTCCAATCCAAAACTCATCTGTGCTGTGCTGAGTGTAGCAGATGCTGCCTTATGCTTGCCCAATAATCACATTTTAGTTTGTCCACTCTGCAATGTTCACCCAGTGTTTGGTTTCCAATTTCCCCTGCTGTAATTTGGAAATGACACCTTCAGGAGATGAAATGTTGTGTATCAGACTCCACCTAACACCAGAGAAGAGTTTTCCTGATGCCACAAGATCAGTAGATGATTCCCCTTGCATTCTCTTTCTGTGTTTGAGTATTTCACAGCACCTTCAGGTATGCTTAGGTGGAATGACAGCATTTTGGAACTTGGATTCTTCTCACATCCAGTTCCAGACAAGTTTCTTGCGCAAGATTAGGCCTGAATGCTCTTTTAAAAATGCTGTAGCACCTTTAGGCTGCAGAAATATATCACAGAAATGGTAATTCTTTACTGATGCAGTTTTGCAGGGTGGTATCTTTTACATGGTTTATTCTCTCCTGCTCCCAGGCTGCCCTCAGTTTACACATCAGCAAAAAGATGCTTTCTTGAAAGGATTCTTCCCCATCCCTGCTATAATTCAGTGCGCAGCTGGCACATCAGGCTGGTGGCATTAGATCAGACCCTTTTGGAAAGCCACTCACTTGTACACCTTATTTATATTTCATCCAGCATTATGTTTGTGTTAAAAAGGTAATTAGATCAGTAAGTTTCATTCTGTTCATGCTTTCTATATTGACTTTTAAATATCGATGACTTCTTTTCTTTGAAATTGTTGAAATGCACTAAACAGTCTGTTTCATTGTTACTACCTAGAAAACTGCTTTGCCATTCTTTTAGGTGATTATCTTGCTATGAGAAGTTTCCACTCCTGCAGGCTTAGACTTGGGTTTTAAAGCAATGGAATGTGAAGAATTTTTTTTTCCTGGATCTAAAACTACTGTAAGGCTATAAATTTATATTAATTTCTCTAATAATCATATGTGTAGATTAGGTTCAACATACTGGTTTTATGAATTCACAGGATACCTTGAAAAGGAATCCGTCAAGCAGACTGTGAAGCTGGGGAGGCACATCCAGCATTAGCAGACATCCTTCATTCCACAAGCTATTAATTTCTTTAATCTCAGCTATTCAATCCAAGCTATTAATTTCTCTAAGGTTCCACCACATGATGTTCTGCCTCACTGGAAGTGTTCAAAAAATGTGTGGATGTGGCACTTCAGGATGACTTAGTGATAAAACATGGAGATGGTGCTGAGCTGGTGGCTGGACTTGATGGTCTTAAAGGTCTTTTCCATCAGGAATGACTCTGTGATTCTGTGATAAGTAGAATATAAAATATATGAGTATATTAAAGGCGATTAATTCCACTTTAAGGGAATATTGTGTAACCATGTCTATCCCTTCAGTGAATCACCTGATTTATTTTCTGTTCCCAAAGGCTGCGAAATTCCATTAAAGGTAACATTAATTGTCCAACTGGTAATTATTTTTTGCTATTAAAACTTAATAGTTTTCCTAGTAAGAAAGCAAGAATCTGGTCAGTACTTCTGTGTAGAAATTGGCATTGTAGATGAAAAAATTAGATATGTGAAGAATATTTTTCAACCCATGCTTGTGTAATTTAGCTCCCTCTTGGAAGGTTTTTGGAGTTCATGCGCCATTTCTGCTCTCATGGTTCTTGCTCCCAAAGCCAGAGAGGCTGATAGCAGAGTTGGTGTGGTTTTGCTTGGGCAGGGAGGAGACAGAAAAGCCTCGTGTCCCTGTTTGCCACAGGGCAGTGGTCAGGATCCAAGTGACAGGACAGGGCTTCAGCAGAAAAACCCTTTGTGGATGCTTCATTTGTAAATCATGGCTATTCTGAGCACTGGTCTCAGTATTTGCAATTAAAATGTGTAACCTGGTGACTAATCCAGAGGCAGCTGCATGATTTGAGGGATTAGAAAGGAGATTTAAGAATGACTTGCATAGCCACAGTGCTGTTTGGCAGCTCAGCTGAATTCCACAGAAATTAGGGAAATGGTTGAGTTCATGGGTTGAGTTCAGTTCTCCTGTTTTGATGGGGAAAGCATGAACAGTCCAATATCAGCCTTTTTTCCTAGATTTCTGATAGAGAGGCTAAAAATACTTTGCACAGAAATAAGTAAGAGTCAACTTCAAATCAAGACTTCAGAAAACTGCAGAAGAGTGTTTTGTGGAATTCCTTCAAAACACTTCATCCAATTATAAAAGAACTGGTCATATGAGTCAGTTGTAGGCTTCAAATACCTACAGAAAGCTGGAAGGTATTCCCAGCTGATCTGGGATTTTAGATAAGCTTATCTCTGTGGGGAGGGAGAGGTGTACTATGGAGTTTGAGTCAGGAGGAGAATAGGTTATTCACATCCCAGTGTTTTTGTGCATTTTCCTATTCATCTGACTGTCAGTTTGTTAAATGTTAATCGTCTTCTACAGGATAAAAATCAACATGCTTTCTTCTTGAATGTTTGACCTTTTAAACATTCAGTGGGTTTGATTCAGGATATATTCATTAGCCCTTCTCTGCCCAAGTTAGATTGAAAATGCAGAAAACTAATTAGAGAATAGATCAATAATGTCAGAATTTCATTCAACTACCATGCATTATAAATTACTGATTTATCTAAATCACTGTGGGTGTTGGGTTTCTGCGAGACACAGAAAGTGAGAAAAGAGGATTGCTTATGAAAATTCCTAAGAAAAGAACAGCTACAAAATCCCCATTTTTTTTCTTTTAATTCTATATTTCATTATTTGTGGAGGCTAAAATCTGGGAATGGTTTAGAATGAGATGGTAAGTAATAGAGAAATTAAATATGAGAACAGTGAAACATTTTCTTCTCCCTGAAAACATTACATCTTTCAAGATGAGGCCCCTCAGGACTGGATTTTCCTATGATTTTTGAGAGATTAGGGATTCCAACCCAGGAAAATGATGGATAATTTTAAAAAGAAGAGGTAATTTTTGATTTGGGGTTGGATTTACCATGACAGGAGTAAGCATCATTACCTGTGAGCCTCTCTGAGCTGCTGGACAATCTGCTGTGGTGCTCCATCCCTCATTTGCAAAGCAGGAATGAGAATGATCCCTTCTCTTGCTCTCTTTTCTGTGTCTGTTTGCTGTCTAGAGGATCCCCTAAGCTGTGCCTTGCTGAGCAGGCATTTCCTGAGTAACCCAGCAGGAAACCACTCTGAAATTCCTGGGTGCCACCATACATAAATAATGACCTTGCCCTCTCTGGTGATACTCAGCTTGGAGTTACATTCAGCAGAATGCATGAGGATGCCAAGACCTCCAGGGTGTGCAGGGTTAGCTAATTATCCTGCTCTAAATAAAACCCAAGTGCTAATTACTGGGATGTACAACTAATAATCAGGGTTTCTGGTTGGAGGGAACAGAAATGTGTTTGTCCCTGGGTGGTTTTACTAGTCATGCATACAGTTTACAAATGACAATCTTTAGGCTGTAGATGTAAGTAAGAGTCTGCTGAATTCCATCTCACAGGTTTTTTAGAATGACAGTGCCTTTTTTTAACTTCTGGGTATATTCATTTAACTGTGCTGGCTCCAGTGGAATAATGTGGTTGCAAGAGCTAGGGTGTGGCAACCAAACATCTGGTTTCCTTTTGTTGGTGTTTTAAGAGTAAAAAAACCTAGGGTCATAGTAAGATGACCTTTTAGGATGGTTTTTGAAATCTAGATGGCTCAGATGTTAAGCTTTCCTTCTTCCAACCTCATGAAATTAGAAGTTAAAATTCAATAAAGGCCTTCTGGGGCCCAAAACTGGAAACTCAAAGTACAGACATCAGATTGCACAAATTCTTCAATGCCCCAAGTGCTGCCTAAAGACTGGCATAGCATCTGATGGACCCCACTGGGTATCTGCCCAGACCAGGAGGAAGAATGATTTTCCTGGACATGCTCTGGGCTGTTTTATCCCTTTTGCTGTTGATCAATTTTTTCTGGGGCCCTGCCTAAGCAGACCTCTCTTAGTGTGACTGGGGGCTATTCCTGCATTTTGAATAATCAGTATTATTGCTGTTATCAATAAGAGGTAAAGCAGATTTTCCTTATAATGCAGCACTTGTTACAGCAACTTGCTGTTTCCCACTGAGACCATAAGGAGACATGATCCTACTGTATTAGGACTGCTTTGTCTTCAGAATATCCTTGTGATTTAGGTGTCTTCTTTCCTGTGGCTGAACTGCATTTCAGTGGAAATAAACTGGTTTGGGAAGTGCTTGCACATGCTTGGTCTCGGGTTTTGCTGTGTCAGGAGTGAATGGGCAGCTGCAAACTCTGTCAACCAATTTCCATGCCAGTGAACTAACATAATAATGTGTTTGCAGGGTCAAGCTGTTGCTCAGCTCTGTTCAACCATTCCCAATGTTACTGTTTTTGGAACAGCTTCATCTTTCAAACATGAAGCAATCAAAAACTCGGTAACTCACCTGTTTGACAGGAACGCAGACTATGTCCAAGAAGTAAAAAGGTAATCTTGTGTTTTCCTGAGTCAGGTCTGTATGGTATCTGGTAAAATACTCTGAAAGGCACCAGGCTGATCATATTTATAGGAAGATACTACATTTGTGAGTTTGGGAGCTGTAGTTTGTTCCAGTTATTCCATCTGTCCACTAGGGACAGGATAGTAAGCATCTCCCTGTGTCTTCAGAAGCAACATGAAATTTTTCAATCCCTGTCCCTATTTGGACATCTGTTGTGAGCAAAGTGAATTAACTGAAAGAAATTTAAAGGTCTTAACAGAAGGATGTCCTTTACCTTCATTTGCATATATACTTGTTTACGGTAATGCACCAAATAAGATGTTTTCAGTGAATTTTTAAGGTATCCACGTTTTGGAGTTCTCTGGTGTGCTTTTATCTGCCTGGGTTTTTATCCTCTGCCAGGGATTGATATCAGAGCACATGATGTCTGCTTTAATTTCAGAGCCTTAGATTTTGTTTGTTTGCATTCAGATTAAAATCATCCTGTTGCCTTTTGAAGTCATGGTGCGTGTTTCTGTTTATGTGCTTTCAAACACTTTGTTTTTCACTTTGTGTAGCTGTTGATACTGGTGTTGGTGGAGGTGGCAGAACTTCTCTCTGGGCTGTTAGCACTGCAGGCTGTATTGCAGGAGGAATCAGGGTGGGTACAAGAGATAAAAAACCATGGGTGTAACAAGGTTAGATTAAACAAGGCGATGTTAGTTTGTGCTTCTTTCCTGGCACAGAGGTGTTTAATATCAGCTCAGTGAGAAGTCCTGATTGCAAGGCAGAAGTGGCACCCTGTAGAATGTGCCAGTACCCTGATTTGTTACTCAGATCCTTCCATTTTCCTTTACATTGAGAAGACTTTTAATAAACCTACAGCAGTAATTCTGAGAATGCTGCTGTGACAGATTCTCCCTTGGCAGTGGCAAATCTCTTGGCCAGGGGAATGGTGGAGATGTTTGGTTTGATGGATATTAGCTGTGTGCTGTGTCCTCCTTAAAGTGTTCACTTCTTAAAAGTCTGGGAGCAGAAGAGGATGGAGCTGTGATGGAGAAGGGACAGTGGTAGGAACCTGCTTTATTGCAGGCCACTGGGGCATTCAGCAGGGAGAAAACTCAAAAAACAGAACAAAACCAAAGCAACCACCAAATACTCCAAGAAAAAAAAAAAAAAAAAAACAAAAATCCTTAAGAGATGTTATGAATGTGGAAATGTTCATAGGGGATGAGGAGTCAGTTCAACTAGGGAAGCCACCAAAAGCTGTTTCATTGTAAAATTTTTATTCCTTTACAGTGGAGGCTCATCCAGTGGCCTGAATAGAAGCAATTTATTCTCCCAAATGTGGCAGTAGTACCAGGGAGTGAAGTTGCCTGGTTTTGCTGCTGTTTGTAACCAGTGGATATGTGGGTCTCACCTTTGTTTTGTGAGGAAGCTGAAAGATGCATTACAAGCCTAAATCAGGATATTCAATGTATTTTTCTTCTTCTCCAGCATCATATTGACACTGCATTGACAGAGCTGTTGGAAAGTTATAAATATGCAAACTGTTTATTGGAACAGTACAGAATGGTCTGATTGTAACACTTGGGCTGGATTTCTAGCTCTTGGAGACTTCTCTTTATGCTTGATTTAAGTCTTAGCTGATATCTAGTTGATAAAATATCTGAAGAAGAAGACTCTGCAAATAACTTTATGAGTAACTTTGTATGAAAAGAAATTAGGATAAGATCTGTTTCCTCACAAGTTCAGAAAAATAATATTAGATGTGAATAAGAAAATTATCCTTTTTCTCTATTCACAAAACAAGCATTCCCTGATATTTGCATTCAGTCAAAAAGAACTTTGTATCTGTTGCCTGTCTTTTGATAATGTAATTTTACTGAAAGCCTTGAAAAATGGGGAACAAGATGGTTTCCCCCTCTTTAATGCCTAAGGGACATGGGTTGGCTAGCCTGAAAAACCTGCACTGTGCCACTGAATGAGTCTCAAATGTATTTTGATGAGGGCATTTTGTTGACAACCAGTCCTGTGTATCTTACTGCAAAGTAAGAGATTTTTCCTTGTTTTAGAATCTCAGCAGATGGAGTAGATATTGTTTTGGACTGTCTTTGTGGAGAAAATACTGGGAAAGGCCTCAGTCTTCTCAAACCACTTGGGACTTACATTTTATATGGTGAGTGAAAGAAAAGCAGGTACACATTTCAAAACTAAAGCTTTGCAGAGCTTAAAAGCATCCATACCCTTTCTTCCAAAACTAGTGATTGACATGCTCAGTTTGATCATTTCCAATCAAGAGTTTTAGTGAAGCTGACCATGGACTAAATTATTGATAAATAAATGGTAATACAAAAAAAAAAAGCTTTAAAATAATATTTAGAAAAGTAAATCCAAAATTGAAAGTGAACCTACAGTACAGATGGTTAAGCATCGTTGGGTGATACAGGAGAAGGTTGGTAGAAAGGTTGGGTCTCTCTTTCTGGCCAAGGAAACTTCAGTGTAGTTTTTGTGAGAGAGAAGCTTGAAGGACAATTTCAGGAAGAATGCTGTTGGGAAGGGATGAAGCTGAAGGGATTGCTGTGTTTATGGAAAGGGATGAAGCTGAAGGGATTGCTGTGTTTATGTTTATGCTCACAATCCATGAGCAGTGCTGTGTTTATGGGAAGATGCCCACCAGAACCTAACCTGTCCCCAGCTTGATAGATTGTCAGTGTCCACTCAGAATTCCTGTAAGCCTGGAGGGCTTTGTTGCCTTGGCCTCTTTGTTATTTTTTTTATTGTCAGAATATTTCTACTAAGCTCTTTTATACCTGGGCATGTTTTTTTCTTAAATATGAATCATAGAGATGATTTTACATGTACTAAATGGTCTGCTGTAGCTTGTAATAATAACTTGTGTGTGAATGTGCTCATCTTTTACAGGTTCATCTAACATGGTTACTGGGGAGACAAAAAGCTTCTTCAGTTTTGCAAAATCAGTAAGTGTCTCTGTGATGATGCTCTTTCCTCTAACTTTGGTCTTTTCTGTGGCATTTTCATCTGCATCATTTTCATTTATCTCTGCTGAGATGTTCTTCTGATGTTGTGGTTTTGTGCCATGTTTCCTTCTGGCAGCACAGCTGGACCAGAACTGGATCTGTGTGCATTTCACATTGCCATTGGAATTGTCTGTGACACACAGAGCTCTTACACAGCTAAGTTTAGACTGCAGTATTTATTTACTTGTGGCAAAATATCACATCCATGGGTATGATTAACTGTACCCTGAAGGTTTCTTGTATCTGCAAACACTGTCAGGACCATGCAGTGAATTAAAGGAGATGTACCTCTTAAATGGGCCTGTGCCCAGTCAATTCCAGATTTTCAGAGGTTTGTTTCATACAGAAAAGCATTTTTCAGTTCTCCATGTTCAAGTGGCATCAAAGAGATGATGATGTGGCATTTGTTTCCTAATTGATGATGTCAACAAATTCAAAGTTCAATTTCTTTTTCTTCAGCTTACTACAACAACAGAAATCTTTGCAGAAATCCTAGAGATCAAAAGCAGGACAAATAAATCATATAAACACCCAGCAGGAAACAAGTTAACCAGGAGTGAAAGCAATTCCTTTATACAGGAAAAACATAGGGAAAAGTCTTTTCTGAACATCTGTCCTAAGATCTTTTTGCCAAAATCTCATTTAGAGCTTCCAGCAACGACCCCTTCCCAGGAGGAATTGGCTGCAAAAGTCTCTGTAGCTGAAAACAAGAGAAGCCAGAGCAAGGAGTCGTTCTGTGCCTCCTACATTGTCTTAATGGTTGTAGTGGGAGGATCCCTGTCATTGTCACACACTTGTGACCAAAAACAGGATAATCATTGCTATGCAGCCTTTTAACTGGGAATGTAAGAATATCCAGATGCATTTAATGTGTAGGGTAGGTTGGCCCAATGAAATGAATTTCAGTTGAAGTATTTTTTCAGATAGTATTGGTGTTTATTGACAGAATAAATATGAATAAATTGAAGGAATAAAAAAGCCATACGAATTTGGTATACAATTATAACCAGTTACTTTATGTAATTATGTTGCAAAATGAACTCATAAAAATTGTATGAAAATTCTAATTAAAAATTTACCCATTCAGATGAAATTTGCAGGGAAGTGGCATCTCTCACTCTCAATGATGCTCTTGGGCTAAATGAAATAAAATCCTTTCATCAGACACTGAGGTATGCCCAAGTGTCATAAGCATAATAATGGATGTAAAGTAACAGGCAGTGCCTGGTTCCCTTGGTTCTGAGCAGAGTCAGGGCCAGGAGTTGCCATGAACATCTGGGCACTCCAGGGGCTGTTTGGGGAGAGCTGAAGGGGGAAGGAAATCCAAACTCCTCGCTGCCAGACCCTCCTACAAACCCAGATGTGTTCCCATCCCTCTCACACCCTGAGCTCCTCCAGCACCAGTTTGTGTTTTATTCCTGCTTGTCAGTCAGCTGCACCCTCCCTTTCCTCATCCTTGAATCAAACCCTTGCTGCTTCTCCTGGCTGCTCTTCATGAGTCATTTACCACATCTGCACAGGCAGCTTGCTTGTGAACTTCCCTGCACAATTCTAGAAAAATGTTTTTCTAACCATGCTGTTGTTTTTTGGTTCCCAGTGGTGGCAGGTTGAGAAAGTAAATCCCATCAAGCTGTATGAGGAGAACAAAGTCATTGCTGGGTTTTCCCTCTTGAATCTACTCTTCAAACAGAATCGAGGTGGCCTGGTCAAGGGTGTGATGGACAAACTCCTAAATCTATATAACAGTAAGAAGATCAAGCCTGTGGTTGATTCATTATGGGCTTTGGAAGAGGTAGGAGTCCTCATTTTGAAATTTCTGAAAAATTATCACTTTTAGAGGTAAAATCATATTGAAACATGTTTTCTAGTTATTAATGTGTTCTGCTTTTTAGTGTGTGCCTAAGCTGCCTCTAGAGCCCCTGCTATTTGTAAGATCCAAGATCCAGAATTACCCGGATATTTCTCTACTAAGTATATATTTATTGAAAATGCTAATGATAAATGTGTTTTTTCAGCCTTAGAAAACTTTCTTTTTCCTAAGTGCATGAAGCACGTGACTAACAAGTGCAGAGTGAAACGCAAACAGTGGAATTGAAAACAAGTTGGATTTTTTTCCCTCAGAATGCATTTTAATACAGAAGCTTTAGTTTCAGTGCCACAGTTGTGCTAGCAAACCTTGGAAGTTTGCAGGTTTTCTGGCAGTTATTGAAAATATGTCAAAGACAAATCAGAACTCTAAGTGTAAGTTGCAGTTGTGGACTGTGGATTTCTTATGGTTCTTTTTTAAATTCCTCTAATTGCACAGCTCTCCTTAAGGACATGCAAAGAAAGCAAGCTGCTGCCATCCTGGGCAGTTACAAACCCCTTGTCAAAACTATAACATTTATAGTTATGCTGATGAAGGAAGAGAAGTATTTTTGGAGGTGTGAACAGACATTACCATATGAAGAAACCACACAATTATAGAGCAGCAGCAGGTTAATACTCATGGTTTCTGTGTCTGTGGGGTGCACTGAGCCTGGCACATCACTTGGGCTGTGTCTGTGAGGGCTCTGCTGAGTGGGGTTGTGTCTGTAGTGTTGGATTTCACTGCTCAGAGGGTGTTGCAACAAAATCCTGTCTGTGGTGGAGCACAGTAGGTGGTGTTACCGTGAGGGAATAGTAACCACCAGCAGGCTCAGTCCATGAGCAGTGCTGTGTTTTACTGAGATTGTGGCTGTGTTTTACCAGGGTTGTGAGCTGTTTGCTGAGCCCAGCGTGTCCTGTGCTGTCCCTGCAAGTGCCCCAGTGCATCCCAAGCTGCCTCCTCATGTGGCAGAGCTGCAAAGGGCCCAGCCCCTGTGGTGGCAGCTTCCCCAGGAGCCTCCTTTTCCTCTGAAAGGTCTGCCTGGGGCCACAGTGTCACCAAGAGCACCCAGGGACACTGGGGACACTGAGGGCTCTCCTTGGCACCCACCTGCTCAAGGAATGGCAGATGTTGTGATAAAGAGCAGCTGCCCAGGCAAGACCAAATCCTGTGCTGCTGCATGAAAGGGAGAGCCCTTTGCAGAGTAGCATGAACCAGAAATGGGATCAGATTTATGGTTTTGATGTGTCTTTTTGAACTTAATTATTAAGTAAGCTTATGAAGGAGCTTAAAAATGTAAGTGGCACAGGTCTCTAGACAGGCATTCTGCAATTTCTTTGTTCATGTAAAATACATACTTTTCACGTACTGGTGAGTAAGAGAAGGATAATTAAAATAATAACAATAGCTTAAAGAATACTTGATTGAGGACATGCCATAACATGAAAAATTACACATGGCAGGCTGATCTCAATAGTCAGCATGATGGGAATTTGTTGGGAGACTTCTGTTTGATAACATTTCATCTAACATTTGGCAGTAGCATGCTCCATCCCCACCAGTAGATTGTGATATGTGTAAATACATCTGTTGTAAAGCACAGTCTGAAACTCCAGCTCATTTGTCACACCTGCTGGCTTTCCATGAGCTGTCTGGAATTGGCAGAGGAATTGTCTGGCTGTACCTTAAGGGATTTGGTAGTGCAAGAGTTGTTTATTTGATTGCAAACTATTACTGAAATATTACTCATCCAGGGCATTATCATTTTTGGGGTGTATTTTTGTGGTCATGAAAATAGTGTAGGGCAGACTCTCAAGTTAATATGATACACAGAAAACGTGTCATAGCTGAGGACTAAATGGAACTAGACTGAAGAAAGGTTGGTGCATTTCTGTTCTGTTTTGGTAGGTTTTTATTTTTAATTCCAGAGCTTGAGCATCTCCTTTCAGAGGTGGACATTTGATTGGTTTTCACTTCTTGTTGGGTAAGCTTGATGAGCTCCAAATGTCCACTTTCATTTACCCTCTCCCAGTATGGTTTATTAGAGACTAAACCAGTATATGACCAACTTTTATCAAGTTTCCTAAGGAAACTGCCTGACCCATCAGAGCACTGAGAATGTGCATTAACTAGAGAGTGGCAGAAAGGGGGACTCCCTACATGGCATTTGAAAATGAATGCCTGATTAGTTTTCTGTGGAGGAATATTGCCTTTTCCAGAGCCCCATGGGGGAGTTCATGTGTCCCCTGTCTAGCACTTCTACCCTAGAGGTTAACTTGAATCCAGTCAGAGATATTCAAAATGAAAATATTGTAAGGAAAATTCTCAAAGGAGCCTTCAGCATGGGACACCTTTCCAAATGTTTTATTTTAAATACCTGAATGTACCATCACATGCATAATAGGTTTGATCTCTGTATGAAAGGCATCTCCCCAGCACATCCCTTCAGTTCTCTTTATTCACTCTCCATCTGCATTTGTTTCCAAGTATTCCTTTGTGAAAATATCAATTCACAAATTAATGCAGGGTATAAAGCCAACCTGGCAGACACCTGGTTTTGTTCCAGAGCTGTATCACAGTACAAATGCTGCTCTTTTCAGTCCTGTATCAGTTTCCATCCATGTGTCAGAGCAGAGGACAATGAGTTATATGCACAGGAGTGTTCCCCTTTGCTGCTCAAGGCTGGTTTCCTTGCATGATGACCCCAAAGCTGAGGACTTTATGTTCCAGTGCATGAGAACAGCCAGAGACAGGCTTTGTGTCAGGTTACATTGGTCTTCATGAAGTGTAAAAAAAATACTTCATTCTTCTAAAAGCCTGGTATGGTTCCTTGAACAGCATTTATTTCTTAGTAATTTCTGCAGGAGCACACAGTTTGAATTTTAAAGAATATACTGGTGAGAGAATATTGTAATGGCAATTTCAAGTGGCAATAATACAGAGCTTAGAGAAAGTTATTAGATTCCCATTTGCCTATTATGCAGCCTGTGTTAATGATGTCCAGTTGATTGTCAAATTATTTTATAGCTAGAACTGCTCAGAAATTATTAGATGGACTTAATTTGATGATGTTCCTGTTGAAGCATGAAGGTTTGCCTGGGTGTCCATGAGATCATTCTCATTAGGATATAAACCCTTCAGGTGTTGGGTTGCAGTGGCCTTTGCTTTAGGGTAAGCATTGCCCTCCCTCTGCAGTGCAGGCTTGAGCAGATTTGCCACCTGACTGAAAAGAGGAACTTAGAAGTGGCTCAGTTTTCCTCAGTGCGTCAGATTACTGCTGACACAAGGGAGCTCTGGATCCAGACTCTTGACTGCTGTTGTGGAGCAAAACTATTTGTATTGCTGTGTTAGCTGCTGCTGTTTGTTTGGGAAGGGTAATTTTAATCTCAAACTTACATCCATAAATCTCAGTAAAGCCAAGTCTTGTCTCAAGTAGGCAATTAGAACCACTTTATTGTGGAAAAGTAAGAAGGATTTAACTAAAAGTGACAGTAACAAAATCCGCAGATACTTTAAAATGGAAATACAACTTGGGAATTGCTCATCATGAGATGAATGAAGTCATACAATAAATTAGCTGCTGGTGAGATATCTTGCTGCTTTGCAACTATTTGTTTATGCATTCAAGTGTTTAAAGGATGAGATGATTTGTAGGGGCACATGCTTAAAATGCTGCTCTGTAGTAAAAAGCTGATTGTCTGGTAGGATTGCATTTCATTACAAATAGAGTTTAAAACAGAATTTGTATTCAGCAAATATTTTTGATCTTTTTAGTTGTTTCTTGGTTAGTGCCTGTTTACCACTCGTCTTCATTCTGATTAATTTGTACTGTGCATTTATGCATTAGCATTCTCCTGAGGGCCTGGGAGTATTTGGCTTTACACAGTAGTCAATTAGTAAGCAGGATGAAAACTGGCGGTTCTCAAAAAAATCTAGTGTGTTGAATAAAAACATGCACGTTGCACTTTTCTATTAAAATTCTGTGGTTTTCATCTCTTTAGAGTTGCAAAAGAAAATTTATGTTCAAGGTAGATTGACACAGAAGTTATGTATGCCTTTTTGGTGATTTACAGCAGTCAAAGTTAGCACTGAGAATGTGTAGAAAAAACCCTACAAATTCTTGCACAGGAACTGCCAGTCATGGTCAAAGTCATCAAAATATCTGGGGCACCTTTCCCTGTACCTGAAGCTGCTTGTTTCAGAAGGGACTCTCAGCAGTCAGAAAGTTTTCAGACTTGGGCATTTTGATCCATGTGGGTGAGGAGTGAGAGTATGGAAGAACATCCTGCCCACAGGTCTGTCCCAAAGGATTCTCTGCATTCCTCAATCTCAGAGGGTTTGAGGCAGTGCCTGCCATGGAGGCACTGCCTCATGGATGGCACCAAAGGCTCCTGTCCCTTAGGGTCAGCAAGAGTGATAGACACTGAAACCTGTGCAATAGAGCTGTTACTTACTCTTAAAAAGTAAGGGGGGAATGTGATCATGCCCTGGTACAAAGTATGCATGTCACCAGGTGTCACTGGTTTGTAGTGATAATACAAAAAATGCCTTTAGCAGCACCTCACTTAGTGAACAGTCATGTCAAAACCATAACCCAGACCATGGAGTACACCATGACACTCACCTGTGATCAAAATCAGTGGAATTGAGCACTAAATATTACAGATCATGATAAGACTGTCAGAGAGCTCAAGTGACTGTGCCTAGTGGTCAGTACATAAAATATTTTTAACTGGAAAGAGCCCTGCACCTTAATTTAGTTTGTAATGAACACTGCACTGAGTCACTGGGGGGTTTTTTTGGCTGAATAATTATGAGAGATCTCCCTGTGAGGTTTGTATTATTTTTCCTTTGTGTGCAAATAACACTGATAGATAATGCAGAGAACAGCTACATGTGAGAACAGCAACATATGAGAAAATGTGCCTTTTAAAGGAATTACTGTATCAGTAGGTCTGGCTGTAAATACAGTGATTATCTAAGTGAGATTTCCTGCTCTTGAAGCTTTTTTCTGGTAGCTTGCTAAGGAAACCCAAGCTGTGTTTAAGAACCTGAAGCTAAAGGAGTGCAGCTGATCACATTCCAGTGACATTATAGAATACCTGCTGGTACAAAAATTTCCTGTAAAAGGCACATTTCATTATAGGTAGCTGTTCTCACACTCTGTTCTCTGCATTAGCTATCAGTGTTGTTAGCTGGCAAAGAGTAGGAACCCTACTTTAGGATTACAGCTTTATTGAGTTCCAATCCAGTGACAAGACCTGGATGAAGGAACATTTTCCATACAGAATTTATGGCACGTTTTGGGAAGGGCAAAGCAATCACAATATGTCTGGTTTTAGCACTGCTCACTGGCTTCAAAAGATTCAGGTACTGTAGACCCCTGTTTTTCCACTGAACTCATCCTCTCCTATAAATTACCACCTCAGTGCAGGCTGTTAAATATCAGCAGTATCATTATTTGAGAGGCAGGGGGATGGGAAATCTCAAACCCATGATAGCAGAATAATAACAGTGAACCCCCTAAAGGAGAGACTTTAATTTCATCAAAAGATATTTACGTATTTCTGTGATCTTGGCTTCAGGGCAAAAAGTCTGCCATGTATCACTGGAGTGAGACCTAGAGAAAATTGACCCATTAGTTACTTTTAATGTAGAAAGAGTGCAATCTAATAATACCAGATTGGGCTGGTATCTTGTTAGGAATACTAAATACCATCCCAGGTCTTTAATTTTTTTTCTAATGGTTACAATGTCATAATAATGTGTGCAGGTTTTTTTGTCTTTCCTGCTTGATGAAAACATTCTCCAGCAGAACAAATTATGCCTGTTTTGAAGTCAAGGATTTCTACAGTGTTTATTCTTCAGGGTATACAAAACAACAGAGTATCAGAACAAAAGGGGAAGTAAATTTATAACCAAAGTAATAACCCACTCTGAAATACAGAAAAGATTAATTTTTTCATAAGCATAAAACAATTTACTTTGCAGTCCTGTGGTGTCGGAGGAGGGAAGTGCAGCTCATTCTGTGAAACCTCCCACAAGCTTGGCAGTGTCTGTGCTGTGCTTGCTGCTCCAGCACCACAGAGCACACTCTGCTTGTTTTGAGTATTTCTCTGACAGAACAACTTCTTTGCAGTTGTTCATGAGCAGCTTTCCCGATGGGCAGGTGTTACCTCTGCAGATATCCTGGCCTCTGATGCTGCCTTGGATCTCTCTTTGTTCTTCATCTGACTGGATGAAATAAATACTTGTAGCTCAAAGTAAATTTAAATGCTTTATCTGTTCATCACCATTGTTTCCTTGTACACACACAGGTCTAACACAAGCTTAGTACAAGATATCAAAGCACACAAAAATGCATGGAGCTGTGTCTTACTGATGTAACGGGCTTGAAAATGGAGATGTGGGGAAAGCAGACTGAGGAACAAAACTTGAATAATTCAGGGCAGCTTGACTCTGTGTTCACAAACAAATTATACACAGAATTATACACAGAGGCCAAATCTCTTTCAAAGATACTTGAAGGAAAGACCATATCTTTTAAATGTGGGGAATCTCAGACTCATGGAAAGGTTTGGGTTGATACAAGACTTTAAAGCTCATCTCACTTCACCCCCAGCCATGGGCAGGGACCCCTCCCACTGTCCCAGGCTGCTCCAGCCCCAGTGTCCAGCCTGGCCTTGGGCACTGCCAGGGATCCAGGGGCAGCCCCAGCTGCTCTGGGCACCCTGTGCCAGGGCCTGCCCACCCTGCCAGGGAACAATTCCTCATTGCCAAGATCCCACCCAGCCCTGCCCTCTGGCACTGGGAGCCATTCCCTGGCTCCTGTCCCTGCATTCCTAGTCCCCAGCCCCTCTCCAGCTCTCTTGGAGCCCCTTCAGGCACTGGAAGAGGCTCTGAGCTCTCCCTGGAGCCTCCTCTTCTCCAGGCTAAGGGGAAAGCTATTCCACCTGAATTTTACCTTGCTAACTTTAAACACAACGAACATAAATTCTAAAGGAATGAAAACTGGGCCATGAGTAAGGTGATGTATAATTTAGGCTTGGCAAAGATTTTTTTCCCAAGATGTCTATCTGAAATAAATATTAATTAAAACTCCAAATTATTTTGTTGCTCTGTGCTTAGATGAATGAAACATATCTTGGAAGTATTGGAGATTAATTAGTTATTGCGATTTTTTTCCCCTCTAAAACATTCTGTATAGCTGAGTATGGGAACTTTGCTGCTCTTGGGTGAATTATTAAGTTCCTACAAAGTGCCTATAAAATTTCATTTGCTTTTCTTATGCTTTTAATTCTGTTTAACAAGACTTCATGTTACTTCATAATTCATTCTACCCTTCCTACCCCTATCAGGAAGCAATAGCATAACCCAGCAGTCTTTTAGATTCCCCCACTGTTGATGGCAATGGTTATGATTTCATTAAAAACCAGGGATAGAAACAAGACAAGGCTTTGATACAGGCATGGTGGCTCTGTAATAAGGCCTCAGATACATGACATTAACTGTGATTACCACAAAATCTGATTGGGTAAATGAGCTGTTTTAGGAAACTCAGACTTGTTAAGTATGTAAGCAGAAGTCAATTCTTTTCAATTGCTGTATATTATTCATAAACACTGTATGCAATTCAAGCTACATGAAAGGAATTTAATTAGACAAGTAATTTATTTCTGCTCTATGCTTTCTAGCATTTCTTTTACAGCCTCTGAAATTTAGCTTGTGTTCTCTAGCCTGCCAGTTAAATACCTGTATTTAAACAACAACATAGAGTCTTCAGAATGTTCCTTTGTGCACAGTGAGCATATCTGTGCTGCAGTACCCATTTAGTAGATAAATAACCGGAGATGGTGGATGTCGTTGCCTGCCTGGTGCCATGCAGCACAGCAGTGGAAAGATCATGGATCAGCCTGGAAATCTCTAATTGCCAGAGAATTCTGTAATTCTGGCCTGTCCCAGCCATAGCCCTGGGCTGTGCCTCAGCATCTCCTGGAGCCTTCTGTGGCTCAGTGCCTTAATGGGGCTCTGATGGACGGAGGTGTGAGTTCTACCAGAGGTCAGTGAGCTCCTTCCTTCCAGGGAAATGGCATTTCCTCGCACTGGAATGAAGTGGCACACAGGGAAATGTGTTTTGGCAGCGTTTCTGATGAGCATTGATCCTGTGCTCACATTTGCTGTTGCAAAGGTTAGAAGCTGACCAGCCTGAGACTGAACCTCTCTATTAGCATAAATACAGCCTGCAGCCACAGCTCTTTCCTGATCTACTTAGTGAGCACTCTGCTGAGAATTAATTAGTTCTGGAGACACAGAGGCAGAAAACACTTGGTGGAAGGCATGAGACACGGGTTGAAAGTGCACTGGTGAGTCATGGTTGTGTTTCTGGGGCAGGCCAGGCTGTCACTGCTGCTCGCCCTTGAGTGCCTCAACAGCTCCTGCAGCTGCAGGGAAAGGGGAATAAAAAGTAGATGTTGTTCCTGATGGATAGTGCAAGGGCAGGGGAAAATAGGCAGGGAAATAATATAGGAATCATTGATGGATTCCTCTGAAGAAAAAGTGTGCACTATTAAAGATAAACTAGTCACATGCTTGCAGTTAATTAAATTAGCAACAGGAGGCTATATGGGGAGAGCTGCTTTGCCATTTATTAGAAAAATAAGGACAAAGCTGTTATATTGAGCAAGCTGCTGATTAATTACTGTTAAGAAGCAGTATTTTACAGGAGTAGTCTGAAACATATTAGCTGGCTTCTAAGTAATAAATTGGCACACATTCCTTATGTATGGAGCTGAACTGGTGATGCTTCTCCCCTGCAAGGAAATAGATACCTGGTTAGGGAAAGCTTTACTGTGGACATCAGTGACACCAACATTTTTGCATAGCCCCAGAAAATAGAGTTTATTTCTTCTGTCTTTATTTTGTGTATTTGGCTTTAACACAGTTGTTTTACACTTCATTTTTGCTGTCTGTGTCATGAAGTGTAAGCACTTCTCAAGGGTGTCATGAGATCATTTCCCTATTCAAAAACAATTTCTACACTCTCCCTGAAGTATCAGAGAACAAAAGCTACTTGCTTTTATACCCCTGATCCAAGTGTGCTTCAATCCTTTCCTTTTTATTTCTGCCTGATAATGCAAGGAAATATCTGCCTGACTTCTTCCAGTCTTGCATGTGGATGAAATATATGCCAATATATTATTGCATCCACCAGAAGAAATAGTTTCAAATGGATTCTAAGAGAAAGTTTACTGTGTCTCCTGCTCCACAGAGCTGATAGGGGCACTAATTGGCAAGGAATTCTGCAGGGTTGGAACAATGAGTGTTCGCTGTCACTCAGAAATAATTGCTGGATGCTGTGAGTGAGACTCACTAAAAAAAAACAGGCAATAGGCGGAAAATATTAGAAAGAAAGTTTTCAAAGCCACATTTAGATGCGCTTTCACTCTTGTGCTGGGCTCTGATAATGTCTGTGTAGTTTCAGCCACAGAGCCTGTGAACAGAACCTTGGATTTCCCTCTGTCAAAAAATTCTGCTCAGGCTCCTTTGTTAATTAGTTGGGTGTTAGGAAGGAAAGCTCCTGGTCACTGAAGTTAGGCTGGCAGGGAGTGCTAATGTGAGAAATTCAGCTTTTCTCCAGGGACAGCATGAATCACAAATCTGAGGTTTGTGTTAGCAATTCCTCCTGGTTGTTTACATTCTCTGAGAAACTCCTTTTAGTCTGCATTCAAATTAAAGAAAAACCTATTTTCACAGATGCTAAGGATTAAAAAAAAAAAAAATAGAAATAATGCAGTCTACTCGGTGATGTTGAGAGAATTGAGAGTGTCATCTGTATGTCTGGCACAACAGAGAATACAAACAAGTTGGATTCCTCCTGCCTTTGAAATATTTCCATTTTCAGACTGATGTTTTTGGGTCAGGTTTTGGCCTTTTGATTTGCAAAAAAATAATCAGATTAATTATTTTTTTGTTTTTCTGGATGTAATCTATGAGTCTCTTACTCCATTAATCAATGAATGCCCAGAAATCCACTTAAGAAGTTGCTGAAAAGAGTAAAAAGGGAAGTGGGATATAAGAATAATGAAAATATCTCTCTGTATATTTAAATCTGATGGGTCCATTTTGTCTAAATGATTCTGCACTGGCAGCATCATCTCTGAGGCCACTTCTGTTGACTGGCAGGGAGCAGAAAGGTTAACAGAGCAGAAGGAAAATTCATTCCCTGCTGCATTGCTGTGGTGAGAAACAGCAGCACAGGCTGTGCCTGGAGCATTTCTGCTGTAAATTCCAGCTCACATCTTTCAGCTTTGAGGAATTTTGGGTGCTTGGCCTATAAAGAGAGAACATTGACATCAGCTTTTAGCTGCTGCAGAAGGATGTTTAGATGTTAATGGATACTGAACTCTGGTACAGTAAATTAAATTGAATGGGGCTTTTTGGTTTTAGAAATGCCTTTCTTAGGTGAGCATTCTAGCTCATTTCCTGGGATCAGCTTATGGGTGTATCCATGTAACAGTGGCCGAAGAAAAAGTAAATTATTAGTTCCAGCAGCAGAGCCAATTCTGTCTCTCAGCAGCTGATCATATTAATGACTAGTTTTGGCAGACTGGTAGAAATTTTGGAAATCTCTTGAGCATTAGCACAAAATTACTCTCCAGGGTTATTTTAATTTATTTTTTCTTTGGTATTAGTGGTTTGATTGGGTTACTAGATTGCCTTTATTGCAAAAAAATATAGGTTTTGTGTTCTGTTTCACATAACTTTGCTAAGATCCAAAAAAGGCATCAAAAATCAAAACTATCAAAATAACACTTCATTTTAGTGCATAACAATTGTTAATCAAGATAATTGTTCTCACCTAATGATAATGGCTCATATATTCTTTTCACTCATTTTAAACACAGATGAATTTTAAAAGCAAAATTACTCTTGGGCATAAAGATATCTCTTAGCATAATATAATCTAAATTTAATGTGATAATTGAGAGTTCTATGTGGTATTGCAGCTTAGTAATAATATTATTGCTGATTACAGATAATGATTTAAATTTACACTGAGGCAGTGAAGCAGATACATTGTCAATACTAAAAGACTCCTAAATATACATTAACCAGTTGGGAATGATTGAACATAAAGGCATTTTATAGGGAAAAAACTCTGTGTTATGAGCACTGACTTTGAGAAAACAATACTGAGAGGAAGCAATGCAATTTTAGATTTTCAAATGAGCTCTGATTTTCCAGAGTTCTGATTGTACAGAAAATGATAGTTGGAGTATCAAAGCTCGGGCTTTGAAGGCGGTGTTACAGTGTAATATGTGTTACAGTGCTCACATCTGAAAATGTTGGGCCATACCTGTGAGAAATGAAGCCTCACACATCACAGGCAGCTCCAAATCTTTGTTTAAATAAATTCAGTTTAGTAGAATAGTGACTGTGTAAAAGTGAATTCCTGACCACCACCAAATATCCACCACCTTGACAAGAACGTGAGGGCTTTTTCTGTTTTGTGCTGTGATCGTGTCCTGGCTAAAATATCTTAAAGATCCTAAACTTTCCCGAGCAAGTTCTTCAGCAGCTGTAACACAATCCTGTATCTTTCCCTTCAATCTGAAGTGTGATGGTGTTCACAGGGATTTTCAGATTGGGGAAGGGATGAGGATCTGACTGCATGTTTCAGAAGGCTGATTTTTTATTTTATGATATATATTACATTAAAACTATACTAAAAGAATAGAAGAAAATGTTTCATCAGAAGGCTAGCTAAGAATAGAATAAGAAGGAATGATGACAAAAGCTTATGTCTCGGACAGAGACTTTGAGACAGCTGACTGCGATTGGCCATTAATTAGAAACAACCACATGAGACCAATCACAGATGCACCTGTTGCATTCCACAGCAGCAGATAATCATTGTTTACATTTTGTTCCTGAGGCCTCCCAGCTTCTCAGGAGGAAAAATCCTAAGGAAAGGATTTTCCATAAAAGATGTCTGCAACACTGAAGGAAGCATAGTTCTCAGAGTTCCTGCAGTTAAACCTGTTTGCAGTTAAGCACAACGTGTGTTACTGAGGTTCTGCCCATTCCCTGCATTGCTGGGGACCATGCACAAACCTGGAAATTGCACAGAATTGGAGGAGAAGCTGCCTGGGCTGCAGCAGGGATGTTCTGTCACACTCGTGCTCAGCTCTGTGCTGCCCATTCTGAGCTGGGCCAGGGGGATGCTGAGCTCAATCAGTGCTCACACACCAGCCTCACACTTGCTGTAAGCTAAATCAATTTTATTGCAGTCACACTGATACAATGCTAACAGGGAGTTAAGGTCTTTAATACAGCCTTAGAATGAGACATTTTTTTAACAGTGCCAAGAGAAATACTAAGTAATAAAGCAAATAGAACTGCAATATATATTGTAAAACTGTCAACCAGCAAACAAGATAAATTCAAATACCTTTCATCTTGCCTGGATGAATTATTTCAATCTTGCTGTAAAGTGATGTAGCTCAAACTGAGGATAAGCATGAATCACTCTATCATAACAACTGTATTACAGTTTAATACAACAGAGGGTTTTGGTTTTGTTCAGTTTTAATGAAGTTACAGAGTGGCACCCAATGGTAAGATCTGACTTGGCAAGCTTTTTGAATGATTGAAAAACACTGTGATAAGGTACAAAAAATTAGGTTGGCAATCCTCATGGCACTACTTCCTGTAACAAAAAAAAATTACACAAGGAAATCAAAAGACAAGTATTTTCTTATTTGTATCAGTAGGGACCTTTGGTATTTACCTTGATGAGTTTCAGGGATTTACATAATTAGTTTACTGATTAGGGATAGATTTTACTGAAGATAATCCATTGTTACAAAATAACACAGAGATAGTTTTCAAAGTCACAGCATTATGTGTTCTGCTAATCTGATCCCAGTAGGTGGATTTTTACATGAAGCTTCTCAGACTTTAGAAATTAGAGTGTCAAGACTTTTTACTGATTACCATCTGGAAGATTGAATGTTTACTGTATTTTGTAATCACTAAGTTTAGTTCGCATGGTTTTGGAGTAGTGATTCTGGAATAAAGCAAGTTTCTGCTCCTTAGTAGTAATAAAGGAAGACTTAAAATTTTTTTTAATAAATGGATAAATCATATAGGATTTTGTCATCGTTCTATTAATGATTTTAATATCCCATATTGTGAAATAAGTTGATCAAAAGAGAGCTTAAGGACACATCTGAGGAATATGTAATAGAAGGTCTGTGGGTGAAAAATACTTGACTCATTTGAATCATTTAGAAAGTAAGATGCAAGGTTACAGAGGCTTCCAAAGAAGAGGTTAAAGAGGCTTCCATGGCTATTCCAAAGCCATGCTGGTCACAGGTTTTGTGCCAGACTTTCAAAAAAATTC
Source organism: Melozone crissalis (assembly GCF_028551555.1). Lineage (NCBI taxonomy): Eukaryota > Metazoa > Chordata > Aves > Passeriformes > Passerellidae > Melozone > Melozone crissalis. The sequence continues at coordinate 16,167,788 of NW_026535785.1, read as the reverse complement.
ACCTGCCATTTGGGAAAGGTGCAGGACAAGGACATGTTTTCAAGGGAAGTTAGAGAGAAAAGGGAAACTACTCTCATGCAGGTTGTGGTGCTTGAAGTGTGGCTTCAAAAGTGTTGATGAGAAATGCAAGAAAAATTGTTGGTGCTGGTAAGAGACAGAAAAACCTCTGATAGACTGTAGAAATGAGTTTTGTGTGAAGATCCAGTTATTGGATAGTGGCTCTAGTGAATCACAGAACTGGAATAAACCTGACAGACAAGTCAGGTGGAACTAATACAAACCATCAGCATGGAGTGCTGGTAAAATAATAGGAGATATAAAAGGACATGGCTTGTGGAAGGTTTTCTGTAGTTTTGCATCTTCCTGAAAGAAAGACAATCCTCTCTAGTGAAGTACCTACAATGAAATACCTCCTCTATATAAAATAAATTCTTTTGTTGTGAATAGACAGAGATTTGAGTAAACAGATGCTGATGAAAGCTTGGAAAGCAGCAAGAAAGTAATAACCTGTGGAGTTTTGGTTTTGTTGTACCCAGAAGGGGCTTGGAAGGGCTTTTGGTCCAAACATAAAACTAAAAAGAAATATGTTTTTTACACCATAGTAGCAAGGAATTGATAGTACAAATTATCTTATGCTTACAGGCACAAGCCCAAAGGGCATGTAGAGATCTGTGTCGGAGACATCCTTTCATGAAAAATCATTTCTTTAGGATTTTTCCTCCTGAGAAGCTGAGAGGCCTCAGGAACAAAATGCAAACAATGGTTATCTGCTGCTGTGGAATGCAACAGGTGCATCTGTGATTGGTCTCATGTGGTTGTTTCTAATTAATGGCCAATCACAGTCAGCTGGCTCCAACTCTCTGTCCGAGACACAAGCTTTTGTTACCATCCTTTTCCTTTCTATTCTTAGCTTAGCTAGCCTTCTGATTAAACCTTTTCTTCTATTTTTAGTATAGTTTTAATGTAATATATATCATAAAATAATAAATCAAGCCTTCTGAAACATGGAGTCTGATCCTCATCTCTTCCCTCATCCAAGAACCCCAGTGAACACCATCACAGATCTGCATCACAAGGAGCTCAGAGCCTCAGGCTTTCATCCACACCACTGTGCAGCTGCTGAGAGGACAAGGACTGCTGGTTTGAGAGAGACAATGAAAGGAGCAGCACCTGGAAGAGGCACTCTGAGTTTTTCCCTTACATTAATTGACCGCAGTACCAGAGCAGCGGGGGTGTGGTGGGAAGGGCCCCTGAGCCTGCTGGCACACAGCAATGTTCCTGTGCAGCTCCAGAAGGGCTGGAGGATCCTTCCCTTGTGTGGGGAGGGCTCTGCTGGATTCCCACAGGAGGGAGCCAGGCAGGGCTGCTGCTGCAGGGCTGTGCAGGGGACAGCAGCAGCTCTGCCCTTCCCAGCCCAGGCATTGCTATTCAGAAGCAACACAGCTCCACAAAAAGCAGAGGGCTCAGGATCAGGTCTGCATGGTCTGGGGGTGCAGGATCAGGAGAGTTTAATGACATTCATAACTGCTGGAGCTGAGGGCAAGAGAGCAAATAAGATCATCTTGTGGGTTGGTGCAGTTTTTCTCTAGATGATTTTCATAGAGATCACAGGGCAACATTGCTGAGAGTTTAAAACCTGATGGTATGGAGCTTTATAGTCAGTAACAGCATAAGATGTCTTTTTTTTTTTTTTTGACTGCATAGTGATGAATTTAATAAAGTTTATTTCCTGCCATAATTTATTATAGCAGATTGTGATGGAGTACAGGAATACAGCAAACTGAGCATCATGTATTAATCCAATTTAGGCAGCACACTGCTGCACCCTGACACAGTACAGAGGGTCTCTTTTCCCTGTGGCTGCCAAAATTCATTTGCAGCTGAAGGAATCTTCCCCACCATAAGAGCTGCAGCTGCAGACCAGCCTCTCTGAATTCCCCAAGCCTCAGGGGTGTCTGGGGCATCCCTGTGTGCACACCTGGCTGCAGTTTAATACAAGATGCATTCATGCCAGAAAGGTACCATGAAAGGGACCAGTTCTGAGCTCCTCTGCTTGTGGCTCTGATGTGCTCAAAACCATTTTCCTGGCATTGGGACCATGCTTTTGTAATTTCTACCATCACTTCCAATGGTTCAGCCAGTCCTGGGGAGCCAGTGGCTCACAGCAATAGAGTAGGAATTCTGGCTTTGTTGCTGCTCTAAAAGAAATACCAGTGCAGGACCATAAAGCTGCATCCTGATTCACAGGATGTGTCTTTTCTCAAGCTCAAATGTGTTCCAGGGATTTCATCACCAAATTTCTACCCCACAGAAACAACTTTTGATTCTGAAAGGAATAGGGTATAATTTTCTATAGTAATGCAGGAAAAATATTACTTTCTTCAAGCTTATCATAATAATAAGTGTTGCTGAGAAAAGATGTGCCAGTGTAAATCAAATTGAGTGTCCATTGTGGCTCTATGCAGTTTCTGAGATAATGCACAGTCCCACAGAAATGTCCATTCTATAGCACTTTGCTGCAAATAAGTTTGTTTTCAGCTATCAGTGCTGAATGCCCCTGAGCTGTTCTAACCTGCTGGAATTCCCTGTGTTGATGGATCAAATTTCAGGCTCTTCTCCTCTTTTATCATGTAGAAAAGCTCCCACCAAACTGATAATCTAGGCACTGCTCTTTAGTACTTCTAAATATTTGATTTGTTGTTGATTCTGCCTTTTTTTCCTGCTTTATCCCTGTTGACTCTGTAAGTAAAGGCGGGCGAGATTTGGCTCAGTTATTCTGTAATTACAAGGCTTTAAATCTCTTTTTCTTTGAATTTTACTGAGACAAAACAAATACTCATTGACGTCAGCAGGAGCTTGCAGGAATAGGGAAGGGGTGCAAACAGCAGAGCTCTGCAGCTGCAGCTCTCCATCCAGAAGATGTATCACTTAATAGGTATCTTCAGCAGCCAAGGGAGGACTCTCAGTTTGCCTGTAGCATCAGTTTTTATTCCTTTGACATTTTTCTCATCTTGGGTCTGGTTTTAGTCTTGCTGCCATGGCAACACACAGAGAGGCTAAAAGGTACTCCGGAGAAAAGGTCTCTCCTCACTGGCAGGCAGCAGAAGGGAATAGAGGCCATTGCTGCTGTTGGCAGCTGCAAACAGCGCTGGAGGGATGAAAGGGATACAGAAAGTGTTTTCTGTTTGCACATTTGCAGGCAAAACCTTTGGTGCAAAAGTTCAGTGTGGCAGGGCATGAACAGAGGTGTTGGATAAAATCATTTCTGCTTTCAGATGGCTTTGAGCAGGACAGGACACGACATGATGTGACATGACATGGAAACAGACTTCATGATCCAAGTTTTACCTGTAGGAAAAACACTAATCAGCTCAAAATCATTGCTAGTGATACTGAATTTTTGCATTTTGATTGTATCCTTGTTTTCTGCATGCCCATGTAGGCGTTTATGAAAATTGGGCCCCACATACCCCGAGTTTGATGTGTCTTCTTACATATGCTCAGTGCTCAATTTCTGCATCTTAAGAGCTGGCTGCATTCACCACAGGCAGGAATAGAGCCTATTCAAAATCCTGTAAATATTATGCTGCTTTTCCATCTGCCATGCAAGCTGCTGCATACCCTCAGCCTCCAGGAGAACAGAGTCTGGGAGGTCTCTTCAGAATTAATGGAGCAGGTGAGGCAGGAGAATCCAGGCTGGCTGCAGATGTGGGACTGCCAGCCTCCCATGTACCCAGCTCCCACACAAACAGGTAATTGAAGGATTTTGTCGCGGCAGATAAAGCAGTTTAACATTAGAAGCACTTTTCTGCTGGCTAGTCTGCTACACAGAGCAAGGGAAATATTCCTGTCAGGAATGCAGATCATTCCCAGGGAAGTGTGCTGTGCTGAATACAGGTTATTCCATTGCTCTCAAGGGAAATAATCCCCCACAGCAAAGGATGGCTTTGTCCAAATTACTGTGTCTGGGAGGATAACTGTCACTAATCACACAGGAAAACTATTTTTTTTTAACAAAAGCTTGTACAGAAGGCAGCCTGAGAAAGGGAAGTACTGCACACTCACTTAAAAACATAAAGACAAAAAGGCTTTGAAAAAAACCAGCATGTTTCCCACTGAAATTTTACCACACAACATCATCTTGTATAAACATGAGAGAGACATTTCAAGATTATCAAGGAGAAAACAACAGGGTTGAATTTTGACAGATACCTGTTTTGGGAGGAGAAGGGAGTTGTGAGCAGAGGAGCCAGTGGCTGCTGACACGTGTGTGTCCTGGCTGCCCAGGGAGCTGTGGTGCTGTGCTGCACTAATCGCACACCGTGGCTGTCCCCTCCCTGAGCCCAGGGCTGCCCAGCAGGGCTGGCAGGCTGCACAGGGACATTTCCATTTCCCTCTGCTGCAAAGGGACATTTCCATTTCCCAGGCACATTTCCATTTCCCTCTGCTACACAGGGACATTTCCATTTCCATTTCCATTTCCCTCTGCCCAGTGCTCCCCTGCCCTGCCAGCCTGGCAGGGGCTGCAGGGAGTGGAGCACCCTCAGAGCTGCCAGCAGGTTCAGGTGCTGCTGCCCTTGGTTCCTGCAGCCTCTTCCCTGCCACAGACCAGACAGACAAAACCCACAAGTCAGATGATGGGGTTTTTCTTTGCACTGTTAGTTTTAAAAGCCATATATACCAAAAACATAAAAGGAAACTCTTCTCCTGGTCTGAGAAGTGCATCTGCAATTAGAATGCAGCTCACAAAGCATATTAAAGACAGCATAGCTTTGTAATAGAACACAGCAGTGAGCCTGATAAAAATTATTCTGCTCTATAGCACTAATGAAAGCTGTAGTATTAAAGCTTGGCTTATGTGGGATCTCAGCTAGAATCAACTGCAGAATGCATCTTTTTTTCTTCATTACTGTCTAGAAATAATGCTTAAATAATTATTCTTGATATTATTGTTTGTAATTCTAATGGAGGTAGCTCTGGGCTCAGTGCAGTAGTGCCAGTTACGAGCAGCAACAGAACAGAGTCAGCCCTGGAATGAAAAATGGGCATGTTTTTAATTCAGATTATTTTTTCATAAATGCGAAGGAGATTTGGATCATTACCTGTGACACTTGGGTTGCCAAAGTAACCTTGCCTAGCCAGCTGATGTTTGCACAGCTCATGGCACTGTCACCATGGAGACCTGTCCATGTGATTTTGCAGGATGATGCAGTTGCGGGCATCTCAGAGAGGAATTAATTGTTGGTGAGCAATGCTCGTGCAGACAGCCCTGCCCTGGCAGGCAGAGCCTGCACTCAAACACCAGCTCAACCCTTCTTTTGTGTTTTAGCTGCTAGAGAGGAGCAGGGCAGGGGTTACAGGAGGGAGCTCTCTGGGCTGCCCTAAGGCAAACACTGAGTTCTCCTGATGGAAAGTTCATGCTCAGAGTGGGAGGAGTGGTCAGAGAGTGCTGATCTGTGTAAAAGCCATGCTTGAATGATAATATTCATTTACAGAACATTTGTTTGAGTGCTTGAAGGCTATGGAACACTCCAGGTTTCCTTTTTCTCCTTCCAGTACCTGCTCTCCCTCATTCATGTGCAACCTGGTGATGTCAGGGAAATTCCACCAGTAGAGCAGGGGCTGAAATCTGTCTGTATATACAGGATATTCAAAATTCTCCTCCAAAAGTAGCTATCATGCTGTGCATTCCATTCTGACCTCTGTTAAACATCACAATGGGACTGTGAAGTGCAGTTTGGATCTGTTTTGCACGATACCAAACCAAAGACCACACAAGCATTTTGATAAGAGATATGGTTCTGTTTCTGATGGTTAAGCAGGCTAAAGGGTGCTCCCTCCTTCCTCCCCATATTCTCTGGAGAACAGAAGTCAGCCAGGCTGAAGATGAAATCATTATGCTGAGGTGAAATGCTTTGTTCCACCTCTTTTACTCAATTATGAATGTGCTGGATGACGACAGCAGGTCAGAAGGTGCTGCTGCTATTTCTGGTGCTGCAGCTGTGGTGAGCAGGCTGCAGCAGGAGCAGGTGGGGGTTCTGTGACATGACAAAAATCCCTCAATGAGACACAGACCAGGGTTCAGAATCTGCCCAAGAGCCAGGATTGAATGGGTGAGAGAGGAGGGCAGTGTCACTGGGTTTGGGGCACGCAGTGACATTGACATTGGGGAACTGCTGTGAAGAGTCCCTGGAGCAATAGCTTTGGGAAATTCTGTGTTGGACACTCTCTTTTATGAAAAAAACCACCCAAAAACGGATGTTTAAAAATAATACTGGGCAGAAGTGCTCACAGGAGGGGGTGTGGGCAGAAGGGACTTGGGTTGGTGTCCAGATGCAGGGAGTGAATGTTGCTCCTTTTGTTTTTGCTTTTGGTCTGAAGAATCAGCTGAAGGATTAAAGAGGGGGGGGTGTAGCTGGAAAAGCAGGGCTTTACGCTGATGTGTGCAGCACAGCTTAAAATTTATGAGGGGATTATTTCATGGCTAGAAGGGAGCAGTCATGACATGCTGGAAGGCTTGGACATTTTCAGTGTGTAAGCAGAGGATGAAAGGTGATTCTTTGAGATGATGTATAAAAATAAACAGTTATCTTGAACCTAAAGGTGTGGAACTAATGAGAGGGAAAATTGCAATTTTAGATCATAAGCTGAGCTGATGCTCTGCTTCACTGTGCCTGTCTGGTACTGAGGGATGTTTCCTTTGGGTGCTGATAACCTTTCTGACAGCTCGTGATGATACAGTGTTGGAATGACTGGGGAGTTTTACAGATTACACTGAGATAATTGAATTAATATCACTCCTGGTTTGGATTAAATTTGTAATCTTAGCATAAGATTCTTTAGCCTTTCATATCATGACCTGATTTATCAAAAGGGGAGTGAAAGATTCCTTTATTGTGGGTAGAAATCCTTTCCAATACCTCAGGGAATAACATTGTCATCAGAGGGCCTCAAGAAAAGAAAGGGCAAAGCCCACTGCCAATAAACCTGCCTTAGCTGACAGTGAGAGGTAAAGAAGCTGCCTGCAAAAATGGAACAGTAATCTGTAGATGGGAGTTTGTGCAACAGACTGCATCCAGCCTCATGCAGCTAAAGGAAATCCACTCTTCTCCTGCACCAGTGTCTTTCAAGGGCTTTTTTTTCCTGAAGCTAATGTAGAACTTCACTAAAAAAAAAAAAAAAAATCAATAAAATTAATCACATTCCTGAGCTAAACAGCTTCATGTAGGATGATGAAAACATTGTGCTGTGACATTTCCACTAGGAAGGCATGTTGCCTTCATTGTTTCTCCCTCCTAAAATCCACATTACTTTTGTGGGCCTGGAGCCCCCAGTGTGTTATGCTGGCAGAGCCAGTGGTTTCATGATCCAGATTCCCAGCCTCTTTCATTTTACTCCTGAGACTGGTTCCTTGTAGGAGCCAAATACAGAAATGGATCATTATGTTGAAAATAACATCCGAAGGCTTGAAAATAGCATCCATTTCTTAGGTAGGCTGCATTTCTCTTTCACACTGAGAAATGGTGCAGCAGATAATTAGTAATACATTTTCCACTTAAATTTCCCTGTATTTATAAAGCAGTAGACTGCTCTTGCTATGTTCTACCAGCAAAATGAAGTTCCAGAGCCAACTGAATGTCAGCAAGAATTTATGAATATGTCAGTAGAGATTACTGTTGGCTCTTGATTTTGAATGCAAGCAGACAACAAAATTAGTTTGGTAGTAAAATGGGTAAGTGGGGGCCTGACTATAGCAATACAAAGTTGGAGCATAATTGCTTGTTTCAGGCATGTATTACTTATAGAGGATCAGACTCGCACCCAGGAAAGTGTCTCTATTCAGGAACTTTCCAAAGGAAAAGGAACCAGGACAGCAGAGGTGGAGACCTGAAATGAAAGACTTAAGATGAAAAAACAGACAAGAAATCTGTCCCAGTTACTGACTCCACCTGGGAAAACTAAAAACAAACAAGAGAAATCCAAGGAGAACATAGGGAAAAAAAGGAGAATTAAGGCAGATGTATAGTATGTATTTCAGGGGAAAAAAAGAGTCTTTTAGTTGATTTTAAATGGACTGGTTTTACACCCTGGCATCAAAAGCTGTGGAAAAGCAGAGTAATCAGAAGCTGGCTGCAAATATCCAGATACAATGCCAGCATGTTATATTAGTTGTTCTGTTTGGAATAGACCTTGGTTTTCATTGATTTAGCATTGCAGGTAATGTTTAAGTAAAAATTGTGTAGTGCCTGCTATTTTTAATTTCAATAGGAAAACCTTTTTTTGTCTGGTCAGAGTGGTTACAGGTAATAACATGCTTAATTTGGAGCTTTTTTAGCCTATATTTCTCAAAGAGAAATTATTGCAAATTAGTCAGGAACACTGACAGAGACTTCATTAAACTTCTCTAAGTCACTTGTGGGTATATTGTGATTCCTGAAAGCTGGTTTCTTACTTGCTATGGTAGTGCTTCACTGTCTGCTATTATTAGTACTTTACTATGTAGAAGGAAGAAACTGACATCATTATTATTCTCTTTTTTCTGTGCAAGCTTGTATTTGACTTAGAAGGAAAATTGCTGTCAGCTCACTAAAGACAGAATAACTGCAATAAAATCATGCCATGCTCCCAGCGCATTCACAGGTGCTGTGTTCAGGAGTGGGAGATAGTTTATGACTGTTACTGTAGAGGATTCCCTTTTGCTTTCCATGAAATAAAAACTTTGCAAATCATTAACTGAAGAGAAATTGAAATGTGGGTTTTCTTCAGAGATATATCAATATATATATCAATGTATATCAATTCAGTGTATCACTGCCAGGACCAGTGGTCCACTAATGTGTAATAGTTGTGGTTCCATTGCAGAGCTTGATAGAAATTGTGTCAGTCTGGGGGCTCTCTAGGCTAAAACCTGTATTTTGGCACTAGGTCAGACACAGACCCTCTCAGGGCTGGGCCATCCTTAAAGCAAGCACAGGACAATGGAATTCTGTCCTTTATTCCAGTGGAAACTCCTCATATCAGTAAACACCTCTTTACACTGTTTCTAATACAAGACCCCTCTGAGGATGATACTGCACAAGAATAATTTAAATTAACTCATCCACATGAACAAAAGTAAATTCCATTTACTTGGCCTTGAGCTGACAAATGCAAACAATATAGCAACCAATGTGGAATAATTGGTGAAAAGAGATGCAGGGATTCTTCATACAGAATGCTGTAAGAAGAGGGAAACCCTTGTGATTCTTTCTGCTGGAAGGGATGTTTATTTTGAATCAAACTTCAGCCACTTCAGGGAACCTCCAGAAAATTCCAGAATTTCTACATGCCTCCCTGTACAATCAGTTAAGCCTGGGTCGGGTTTTAACCAAGTACAGAGGGCTGCACTGTCTTCATTAGGAATATGCAAACACTGAGGCACAAACTCACAGAAGCTCCTCCCTCTGTGAAAGGCACAGAAAAAAAACCTAAAAGTTTCCCCATAGCCTGTGCAGAACAATTGAACCATACTTGCACAGCAAAGAAGGTTTTCAATCCTCTCTGTCCCCTATAGGAGAAGAGGGAATGGTTTTAATAGGCACCTTGGGAAACAAGTAGTTGCAGTCTTGGTTGAACAAGTGGACTGCTAGCAGCCATAAACATAAAATTACTCATTTCTAAAATAGCTCATGGTCTCTTAGCTCAGACATCGTGTGCTGAATGGCATTGCACTAGGACAGAGCTGGACTGCCTGGCTAGGTAAGTTGCAAATAGCACTAAAAGGCACAGATGTTGTATCAGCTTTAGAAATCCTTCTCAATGTTTTTATATATTTTAATAGCTCCATCTGGATTCCATAGCCACTATTATTGTTACAAGTTTTATTGTTCCCTGTGCCTCTGCCTGCTGTTTGCATTTGCAAGTTCCTTACAAGTGTCTTGGAAACAACTCCTGAACCTTTCTCCAGGGGCTTCAATTTGATATTGTGAAAAAAGCAGCGAAAGCACATTTTCTCAAATTTGCCTTGCTAAATACGATGTGCTACAAATTAAAATAAATGTTGCATGCCCTGCTTTCCACATGATGTTCTGGTTATAAATTTCAGTGGACAGGCAAGTGTGTTTGCTGATTTCTCCAATTCTGTTGTTTATTCTGTGCTGTAACCTCCTAAAAGCTTGATTTGGGTAATAACAGACATAAAAATTTTACAGCTGCTGCTTCTCCAGCATCAGGTTTGGATAAATAAATATTACCCACAGTGCAGAGCTAGTCTGACAGGATAGTCGAGTGTTGTTTATGCTCTAAGGTAGCTTCATAAAAGGTATTGTGATTTTGTGGACCACCCTTGAGGTCAGCCTGCTATCCTGTGGGATTCATAAGATTGTGTTTGTGTTTTCTGAGGTGAATTTACAATAATGTCCTAAACTAAAAAGCCATTGCTTTTTTTCTTTTGTGCAAAAAGTGCAATTTTTCTTTTGTTCTACTAGAATTTTTCTTAAGTCTGGTATTTAATAATTGAGGGAACACCTCTAAAATTCAAGGAGCAATTCTGAGTTCACTGCAGTCAGCTTCCCAAGTAAGGCAGACAGATGGGAAAGACATTTTGTGCTGTGCCCAGCATCCATTCAATTTAATTGGAAGTTGAATGCTGTATAATCTTTAAAAATCACATACCTCCTCCTGTATTAGACATTCAGGGAATATTCTGGGGGCCTGGACCCCAATTCAGGCTTTTAAATGTACTGTGGGACCCATCAGGTCCCAGCTCAGCATTTTCTTTCAAACATAAATGCCATTATTCTTAAAATATTCAATAGAACTATGTCACAGGTGCTAAATCCTATTAACATAAAACTCATTTTTGTCTCAACTGACCCTGTTATTCTGGCAAAGAGCGGCATGATGAGGATATGGGAGACCCTTTATGGGCACATTTTCAGTTCCTGAAGTTTCCCATGGTGAAAGTGAGGAAACTCTTGACATCTTCCAATTTTTAGTGATTTATAGAACCACAGATTGGAAGAGACCTTAAAGCTCATCTCATTCCAACCCCCTGCCATGGCAGGGACACCTTCCACTGTCCCAGGCTGTTCCCAGCCCCAGTGTCCATCCTGGCCTTGGGCACTGCCAGGGATCCAGGGCCAGCCCCAGCTGCTCTGGGCACCCTGTGACCCAGCAGTGGTCTGTGTGCTGCACATTAAACATTCAGTGCACCACACTCACACACAAATTCAGTTTATCAACAATGAGCTCTCCTGAGCTGGGAAAGTTCATACATCACAACAAGCTTCTCTGCAGTGCGCTTGTAAGAAGAGGTTCTTGTGCCTTTCTCACAGGCACTAATTGCAGCCAGCTGTTAAACAGATGGGTTTGGTGCTGTGGTAGGACACCAGATATTTAACATTTTTATTTAAAAAATAAGGAAAAAAGTGACCAAAAAAAAGGAAATAAATGTTTACCTACAGCAAGACCCACAGTATTGCATTAATCCCAGCCATAGCCTGGGCATGGCATTTCCTCTGCGGTAACCCATAAGAAATTGAAAAACATCATAGGTCAATTAGATAAATGCTTCATACTTTCAGTGAAAGTAGGATGTCTTGATAAATAATCTGCAAAGATGGACTGCAATGAACACCCCTTTAGAATTACCTCCCTGAGCCTGTGTTTCTCCCTGCACCTCAGCTATCCATCACTTTGGTTCTGCATTAACCTTATGGATGTGTTCTGCTATTCATAGACTGTCCTCAGGCTCACATCCCATTTTGGCAAACACAATGCAAAAGCCAGGCCTTACAAACTCACTGAAAATGTTTAACTCTTGGTCTTTTCTTAAGCAGCTCCTTGAGTGACCTTGCACAGAGCACGCCCTAAGTGTTTCACTGGTTTTGGAAGGGAGGGACCCAGGGTTCTCCCAGGGTGTGACTGAAAATTATCAACAGTAATCTTTCTTTCAGGTGAAGGAGGCCATGCAGAGAATCCATGACCGAGGAAATATAGGAAAACTCATTCTGGATGTGGAGAAAGCACCCACTCCCCTGGTGAGTCCCAGGCACAGACATGATGTACAGCCAGGCGTGGTACAGCCTGGCAGTGACTGCTGGACACATGTCCCTTTTTGACACTGATTTCTTCTAAATCTGTAGCACCCAAATACCACCAGTAACCATAAATTCTGCATTTAACCCCAGTGAAATGTACTGGCTGAAGTGCCAGCTGTTACTTCTCTCTACTAAATCACTCCCTGCTTCTCCAAAAACGTGCCAGCAAGTGTTGGGCTGGGGTAAAACTGCCACATCTCTTTCTGCCCTTGTGAGGTAAACAAACAAACACTGCTCACACTAAAAAATTCCTGTATTAATAGGTGGATTGAACAGGAAAAAAACCCAGTCAATACTGCTGCAGTGGGCAAACTTAAAAGTGGTTTCTGATTCCCACAGTAAAGTTAGAGTATACTTTTGGTAGGAATTTAATTTGTGTAATATATGAAGTATAACATATAAATATGTCCAGAAATATCCTGAAGGAGGATAGTAGTGATGGAGCTCTGGTCCACTAGATTTGGAGCACTTAGGATGGTCCAGAAACCTTTCAGAGAGCAGTGCTAAATGAAAGCCAGGCTCTCCTGAACATTCACTGATGGTGGAGGAAAGAGCAGTGAAGAAGGTAATGCAAACCTGACTTTAATAGACAATCAATAGTGATGTGTGAAGTTTGCTTTCAGACCTGAGAAACTTCTTGTTTTAAAAGAAAAGGAAAGAACTAGACCTAGAGTTAAGCTCTTACTCACTCTAAAACTGCCCCCCCAGTCTCATACAAACTCCCTGCAAGGAAAAGAAAGGCTTTGAGGACCTCACATATGGAGCAATACACTTTTATCAAAGGCTGTTAACTCAAATATATGGGTAACTTCAAAGCAATGGTTTTTCTGCATTAAAAATTGAGATTTTTATTTCCACCAGAGGCTAATAATCAATCAGGGAAGGAACATCATTGCATTTCTCTTTAAAAAGTAAATGGTTCCCCTGCTTATTTGGTTTTGAAGTAGTTATGAGCTAATACAAGAATCTTCTTGTGTCCTAAGAGAGGACTAATAATAATGATAATAATATAATCAATCAGGGAAGGAACATCATTGCATTTCTCTTTAGAAGGAAATGGGTCCCTTGCTTATTTGGTTTGAAGTAGTTATAAGCTAATACAAGAATCTTCTTGTGTCCTAAGAGAGGTAACGTGGGTGTATAAGAAAATCCAGTCACACCAATGTGTGCTGTTAAACATTACCCCCATCCAGTGAACCAGACTCTTGTGCCTCCACAGACCTGTCACACTGACAGGCTGAAGTGCTGCAGGGTCCTGCACCAGCTTGTAATAAATATTTCCAGGTGAAAAAAACCACTGTGTACTCCTTAAATGCTGTTCTGAGCTACAGATTCCTGCAATTGCCTACTGCCTGTGCAGGCATCTTCAGTAAAATATGAAAATGCGGTTTCTTCCCACTCCTGTATGATCTGGGATCTGCACTCTGTCGTGGGTGTATCCTGCCAGCATCTAGATCTGGAAAGTTTCATTGGTTTTTAACGTACAAAAGAAAGGAAATTGCCCCCTGAGTTTGCACACTGTCTCAGATGGGGCCATCCATTAGAGCAGGTACAGGAGCTGTAACCCAGAGGTGCCAGGATCTGTGAACTTCCTACACAGCTGTGTTTCCTACCCAAGGCCCTTACTATCAGTTTACTACAAGAGCACAGAGCAGTGTCCTCGTGTGCAGCTGTCCTCCAGACAGCCTTCTGTTAGGAAATGGAGCTGTGAGCCGTGGGGGAGCAGCTGGCAGGCTTGGCTGGAAGTGTGCAGAGGCCGTGCACAGGCAGAACGCTCATTCTCCTGTGGCAGCCCTCTCTCCTTGAGTTTCCAAAGTCCCTTTGTGCAGCGAATCCAGGTGAAATGAGGAGGAGCCAAGGGGTGAGGAAGGTGCAGTGATGTCCTTGATGTTTCGTGGTGCAGATGGCCAATGACAGCACGGAGACGAGCGAGGCTGGCGAGGAGGAGGAGGACCACGAGGGCGACAACGAGAACAAGGAGCGCATGCCCTTCATCCAGTAGCAGCCAGAGCTGGGCAGGCAGCAGGAGCTGAGAGGAGAAGGGGACGAGGCTGGGAAATCTCTTCTGTGCATCAGTGAACAAATGCTGTAGTACAGTGTGTGTTGTATTTGTTTGCAGTCAGCTGAGCTATGAGCTGTTGATCATTGTTGTTTTGAACTCAAGTGCCATTCTCATCCAGTGCAGTATTACCACGTTTCTGTGTAATGCCCGGTTACCCTGTAGGAGTCCCATGGATTTTTCTGTTCTTGTTTGAAAGCCTTATTAACTTACTGTGTAATTTTAGATGGGCATCTTTCTCATGCAAATTCCGACATCTTGCATAAAGTTATTTGGGAGGTTTGGGCTTTTTTTTTTTGCAAGTTGGAAACAGTAAAAATAAAAAAAAAAATCCCTACTTGCTGTCTGAAAGATTCTAGTAACTGGAGGGATAATTTTCTGTTTCTGGATTTTCAGTGTTAAAATGATTTTCCTTTAATGAACCACAAATAAAAGTTGCAACAAAGATTAATTTTTATTTTCCTCAGTCATACTTCATCTTTTCACAAGCAATCCTATCTTCATTTTCAAAAGTACCTCATCTAGAATCATGGAATCTGAAATTGTGCAAGAAATCATTAATTGAGAGGCTTTGATCAACATCTTCTGGTAAGGACATACTGACTCATATATCAAATTCAAACCAATTTTAAATTTCATTTTTAAATTGCATTGGTAAGGATCACTTATCAGGATGTGGAAAGAAATTTGGTGATGGATTTTATTGCTCTGAAATTGCTAATGTGTAGTCAACTGTCAGGCTGGAGCTGAACTCCTGCAGAAGTTAACCCTGTAAAAAATGAGGTTTAGGCCTTAATCCCACCACAAATCATGTACAGGGATAACTTCTATCTAAGTGAATTGTTCTATCAAAAGCTCTGCTCCTTATGTACAGTTACATTTATAATTATTTACGGGATCAAGTATTCAAAGACCAGCTAGTCTTATCTACCTCCCACTAGTGGAAACTATATCTAAACATGAAAAAAGTAAATATTTTTTTTCCACGTCCTTCCCCTATCCAAACAGCAGCTACTCAGGTCCTCAACTGTCTTGTTAAAACAGTTATTTTAAAATTACTGTGATCACATACAGTAGAAATGCTGAAGGACTGGAAGAGACCTTGCATAATGCCTACAGCTTCAAATAAATGTTTATTTTTTCAAAAGAAGGTATTTACCCAAACATGATTAGCTGTTAGCCCAAATCTACAAGTAGCATGTTATGATAGAAGCTAAAAATTAATACAGAAAAATGAAAAGTGGGGGCTTCTCAGGGTTTTCTCAGTGTGAGAGGACTTCTGGGTCTGGATGACTTTTATGTGTGGTTTTAGAAGATTCTCGTTAGGTTTTTTCTGTTTGTTTGGTTTTGCTGCCTGAGTATTAATGTCCATCTCTTTACACTGTGCTCATGAAGTCGCTGTCAGATAATTGTGCAGATGGTTCATTCTGAAGGAGTTCCCCTTGGGTCAAACAAATTCAAAAATAACAACAAGAAATAACTGTGGGGAAAAATGCCAAAAAGCTGTTGAACTATTGATCCAACCAGAACTTCATTTTTCTCTTCACTTCATTATAGTTGAGTTTATTTTCAAGCTGGACTTTCCTCTACTTCCAGTGCCATTTTGGGCCCAAACAGGGACTTTATCCACAGAAGAAAATATGTATTCAGCGAGAGTTTTCCATTTATTGGGCTTGCCAGTTGGACTTTTAAGAAGGGCCATTAGGTTTTCATGACTCATCAGCTGACAGCAGTAGGAAACATGCCCAATTTTGTTTTGCAGCTAGTGTAATGATGTTGTCCTGCAACAGACCTTAACATAACTAGGAATTTTGATTTGATGCCAAAGTGAGCAATATTGCTGGTGACCTTCGAGCTGGCAGTAAGTGGCATTCTCAAGGCCTTAAATTAGTAGGGCAAGCAGAATAGCAAACCCATTCTTCTGTTCTAAACCACAGTCTGGTGGGCTCTGCTTCTAAATTACCCTGCAAGACAAATATGGGTGATCTTGGTCATGGCCACAGACACCACAGGGACAACAGTCACATAATTTTTGGCTAGTTCTTTCTGGTTTTGTTAGCAAGGCAAAAAATACTCTTCATGCTAATTCATACCAATTTTAGGGCCATTTTCTGGTCAGCAGAATATCAGGTAATTGCAGTGAGTACAAAGGAGTGCTGCTGGAAGTACCTGAGTGCAGTGCAGCTGAGTGTGACCATCAGCAAGCTGAACTCTGCTCTGTGCTTTGCTTGAATCAATAGAGCATGGAGAGAGGGTGCTGCTGATATTAATGGAAGTTTTCCAGGCACCCATTCTGGAAGCAGGGTGTGTGCTAGCAGAATTTGGCCCGCAAGCCCTAAGTACCTTTCAGGAGACCACAAGCAGTAGTGTCACACTGGCTGGGGTGGAGGCTGTGCTGGTCAAACTGGTGAAGCCAAGGCTTGTCACTGACCAAGTCTTACTGTAGCAGAAATGAAGGGTTGTGATTACTACTGACAGTGTTGTTTAAACAACTCTGAGACAATTGGATAGTTTCTTCAAGTGAAACAAATTATTTCTCAATTTGCCTTAAAGGAACTGTGAAAGCTTCTTTAACTTAAGCCTGATTGAAGTGAACTGAAACACTGTTTAATTGTATTTGTTGCTTTAGAGCTTTTGTTATATTGTGCCTACAAAGCAAATTATGTTTACACAAAAATATAAATAAAATGTTCAGCATAGCATTATCCTTGGTCTCTATGTTTTATTCTAGTATTATTGTCACTTCAGGGAACTGACTTGGAACTGCTTAAGAGGAAAATGTGAGGGGGTCTTATTTTCCACTTTGGTCACTGTGGGATATACAAATAATTTATTTTGACTACTACAGAGTAAATGGAGGTTATTAAAACTGCTGTGTGCTATTTTACAGACCATTAACAATGTAGATCTAAAATTTGGAATGTCACAGTCTAAGAAATTCAAAACATTATATGGACACCTTTTACTAAGTGTTTAGGGAAGTGTATTTTGAGACAAAGAGAAAGCAGGACTCAGACTGCCACAAAAGTTACCCTCAGAGAGATAGCTCCTTTCAGAAATTAGAACTCCCTAATGGAATAATCTTAAAATAGAATCCAAAAGCCATCATAACTTACAGAAAGCAGGAGGACATGACTGAGTTTTGAATCCCACTCTCCTGGGCCTCGGTTTCAACCCAGGGTTCCATGTCTTTGGAACTTAATTATTAACTGGTGATGGTTACCAAGCCCTACAGTCATCTCCAGCCTGCGCTGGAGTTCATGGCTTTAAAGGTCTCCCTACACAAGGCAAAGAAGTGAATGAACTTCAGTTTAATATCTAAACAAAGAGGGAGT
Organism: Melozone crissalis; assembly: GCF_028551555.1. Classification (NCBI taxonomy): domain Eukaryota; kingdom Metazoa; phylum Chordata; class Aves; order Passeriformes; family Passerellidae; genus Melozone; species Melozone crissalis. The sequence goes on along the minus strand of NW_026535785.1, from coordinate 16,150,314 downwards.
GCTGGCTTTGGTTCATTTTAGTCATGCAGGACACATTCCAAAGCCTGTGATGTCCCTGGAAAATCTCACTTCAGTAGTTACCAAATCTGCTCTATAATCTCAAAGCTCATAGGAACTGTGAAGAGTAAATTTCTGCCCTCTGTTTTTAAGCTTTAATAAGCCAGTAATGATCAGTGCATCCATAATCATGGGGTCAGCATGAGGCTGAAAGCAAACAGCCATAGCCTTTTGCAAATTCTCTGTGATTACCACCAAAGCTCTGCCTTTGCCACCTTTCCCTCTGGGCCACCTGTCACACTCTACCACAAAGCAGGCAGGTTGCCTTTGTGCAGCATCTGCATGAATGCATAAATACACCTCACCCTCCATTTGGTGCTTCCCCTCTCATTTTCTGGGAGCTCAGTGTTCCTCCTGATTGGGATTGTCAGGACAGATTCTCCCAGTTTGTCCATGATTTCCAGCATAGCCTCAAGCACCAGGAGAACTGTGCAGGACTCCGTCCCCTGGCAGCGCTGGGGTCCCTTGCTGTGAGCCAGTGCTTGGTTCCACTGTAGAAAGAGCCAGAGCAGAGCAGACACTCTGACAGCTGTGTGGAGCAAAGCACCTTTCTCCCAGGGAACTCGTGGCAGCCAGGCAAACGTGGAAAAACTGGGAGAATCTGTTCTGACAAACCCAATCAGGAGGAACACTGAGCTCCCAGAAAATGAGAGGGCCATGAGAGCTCTGCCAGCTCCCACCAGCACTCTGCAGGAGCTGCCAGGCACTGGGGAACAGTGCAGGTGAGGAGGAGTGAGAGGATGAACGAGGGGGAAAATGAATTGTGTGCTCTGCCCAAGAGAACAAGGTAGGAGGATTTGAGGCATGTTTTGATTCATGTGTCTGCTTGGAGGCCTTTCTCTGAAGGGGTTCCACAGTCCCTGCAATACTCAATCATCATGGTTGCTCTCTGGTTACACTTCAGGTGTTGGGAGAGTAGCTAAGAATTGGAAAAGTACAAGGCCGTGGCTAATTCCAAGTTCTGAACCTGCAAGATAGCGTGTCCTTGGGCCTAGCTGTAGTATGATAACAAATAGTGAAAGAGACATGAGAAAAGAGAGATGTAACCCCTAAGGAATGGGGAAGAGCTGATGTTGTGGTGTGGCCAATGGACGGTGTAAATTACAGAATATTCACGAGCTTATTACTTGCTGTAAAAGTGTCTGATGCTTTCTTCAATAAACAGAGCTTGCTGAACACCCATATTGAGGGTCTCGAGCCTTCCCTGCACTGAGACAAATGGCTCATTCTGCAACATACAGGAATTATTTTTTTTTTACCTTCTGAAGGATATGGGTCACATCCACTTCCATTCCCCATAAAGAGACACAGAAACTCCAGGTAGACACAACACATGTGGATTAACCCTTCTCATAGGGAAAGCTTTCTTCTCACTTATGGGAACTGCAGGCATTTTGGGCAGGATGAGGGAAAATAGGGAAGGAACAAGCACTGACAGCCCTCATAGTGATTGTCCTGTCTCTTAAAAACTGCTACACCTGCCATCATGTAAGATCAGCTTTCATTTAGGAAGGAACAGCCTGCACAGTTGGTAAAAGCTTTAAAACTGTCTCAAATGAAACACAATCTAAAAAATCAAAGGAAGATTCTTTCAGCTTCTGAAGCCTCATGATGATTAATGCTTGATACAGATACCACCATTCCCACTGGGCACTCAGGGATTAAATGGGGTTCAATTAAGAGATGCCACTGGCACTTGTTAGTTTAGGACCAGCAGCTCCCAGACACTGAAAAGGGGATGGGGTGTGTGACTGAGGGAGGGCTGCAGGGGTAGGGACTTGCTTCTTTTCCTTCAGAGATTAGGAGGGCTTTGATGTGTCTGGAAGAGTTTTTTTTTCCTTTCACAGTGACCAGGCTGAGATGTTACAATTAGCCCAAAAGAAGTGGGAAAAGTTCTGAAGGAAAATCTGTTTTACTGAGAGTGCTGAAGGGTTGGGGAGTAGGAGTTGAGCATTTCCCTGGGGCAGGTTTGCTCCTAGAACCACAGGGGTGAAACACCTGGGCCTGCCATGCCCAGAGCTCTGCAATGTGACCCTCCTGCCCAGCCCAGCTGCTCTGCCAGTCCTGCTCCATCAGCCTCCAGCTCTGTGCTGCTGGAAGCGCCTCTGCTGTGCCTCTGCTAGAGCTGGAGATGGGCCGTGTTCTGCCAGCCACTGCCAAACATCACCTCCCTGAGAAGCTGCAGTACGAACCCTGCTGTGCCTGTCTGCTGGGAATCTGTGGAAATGTGTTTCCATGAGAGCTGGGGCTCTCTGTGTCATGCAGCAGGACATGATGCAGCATCCTCCTGGCCTGGAAGAGCACAGTGAGATGGCAGAGATGCTGGATGCATTATCTGGGGTAAGGATTTCTCTCCTTGGCTGGCCAGGTGACAAGCTAATAACCAAACATTTGTAAAGGCTGGCGTGCCAGGTTTGCTGAGCAGTGGCTGCTGTGTCTTCTGTTGTGACAGGCATTCTGTGGCCTGGAGCCTGTGAGATCAGTGATGTTTTCCAGAGGCTTCTAGGAGAAAACATTTCTTTTGTTGCTAATGCAGAAGAGAGATGATGATGATAAGTGAAGTGCTTTTCTAAGTCAGTTTGACTTGGCAGATTATTTTTCTGTTTCTCAGCTGCTGTTTTTTTTCCTCCTAGTGTCTGCATTTCATATTAGAAATATTTTCCCACTGTAAAAAAAATGAAGTCTCCTGCAACTCACCATGTATCTCTTTGCTTGTACAAAAACCATCCCTTTGAGTTTCTGAACCATTTCTGCTGTAGAAAGGAAACATAAAATTATTTGTCCAATGCTGTAATACTGCCATTTGGTTTAAGGATTTATAGTTCTTTGGCATTCTATTCTCCATTTATCAAAGGAACCCTGATTTTGGAAGCTTTGCCTGCATGGCTTACAGCTGTGTCTCAAATCATACCTGCTCCAAAACAGTGGAGGTGCACAGAATCATGTTCTAAATGCCCTCTGCTAGGGCCCAGCCAGGAAAGCTCTATAAAAATATAGGGGTTTGAGAGAAAATAATCAAAATTTTCCTTGCTTTCCCATCAGATAACTCAGAGCACTGAATGTGGCCATTAAAGAATTTTCTGCCAGTTTCTGGATCATTCTCTCCATGCTCATCAGGATGCCTCTGGTGAGGGCATCCCAGGGAAAGGGAGACCCCCAAACCCAGCAAGTGCCTGGATTCAGAGGAGGCTGCAGCTCCAGCCCCTCTGGCTGATCCTCCCTGGTGAGTAGAGCTGAGTTTGTTCCATCTGAGGATCAGCTGGGAAATGGTATTGCAGAGAGGGATGGAAAACATGCTGAAGTCTGATTGCCAAGGGATGCTGAACCCACAGAGCAGGGGGTGTTTGGCAGGGGGGCACTGGAGAGGGCAGTGCCAGGCTCAGGGCTGCAGATTTACACAGGGTAAATCTTTAAGGTAAATCTTTAGGGTCTCACTTAAATGATTGATCTGGAGCCCCTCAACCAAACCTGCTGGGTGCCACTGGTTGTCCTGCACCACACTTGCTCTTTCCACACACCAAATGTCCCAATTTCAATACTGTATTTCTTCCAGCACATTCCCTGAGGTGTTGGTGTAGCTGCATAGAGCATGCATAATATGGTTCATGTGAGATCTTAGATCTGTGTTTTTGTTCAACATGTCAGCTGTGGATAAAGACATTACAGGGTTCTGTTCACTAATCAACCAGCAAAACAGGAAAATAAAAGGGTAATTGTTGCAAGCTTCCTTCCTTATTTTCATTATGATGGCAAGCTCAGCTCAGGCTGGAATCTCACAGGTTTCATGCCCCTGGCTTTGATAGGGACAGCATCACTGATTAGTCCTCTAAATGAATCCACTCATAGCTACAGCATTAAAAATTCAGCAAGCAATATTTATGTCCCTGCTGTAGCTTATTTGGTGGGGGGAAAACCCACAAGATTCTTTTTTAAATCCTTGCTCAACTCTCCATGTTAAAATACACATTGCTAAACCCAATTATCTTGCTTGAGGATGCAGTATTGGTTTATACTTGGTGGGTTTGAGCCACTGGGGCAAGTAAATGATCTGAAATGTAAAATCCTCACTGTCAGAGGACCTCAGCTGTGGATCCTTGCTCTGGGATGGACCAAGAGCACATACATCCCCTGTGCTGGGGATGTACCTTGTCACTTTGTTACATGTTCTATTTATTCCATGCAGAGCCCATAGTATTGTTATATAAAGCACTATTGACAAAAGCAGGACAAAGTATTCCCAATTCCTTAGTACATTTCTCCAGCATTGAAACCCCAGCTGTACAGACATGAGTGACCTGATGGGTGTCTGTCTGCAGCTGCTCTTCCAAGAGTAGAAACACCTGGAAAATGTAAAATCAGCCTGAGCCTGATGCTTCACTGGGTAACACTGGTATGAGGCTGTAGAGCAAAGGGGATCTACCCTGAGCATTGAACAGGCAGAGGAGAGCCTGCTCTTTTCTCTTTTTGGATAAGCAATATAAAATCGGAGCTGTCCTGATCATTCCTAGGGCACTGAAGACACCTGCTGGAAATGGGAATAAACTGCAGTAAGAATGTGCATGACAGAACGAATAAGGAACACTTCTGAGAAGTTTATATTTACACAGTGCCTAAATTGTTCAGCAAATGCTACAATATTTTCCATTTGAAAGTATTATTTAAACACATTGGAATAAATAGCCTGCTCATTCCTGCTGTTCTTGTTGCCACTGAGGAACAACATTTCAGCTTCTAAAACCTGCAAGTCTGAATGCAGTCTCTGAATTCCCTTCATCCCTGATGTGTGAGGTTGTGCCACAGTCATACATGGACAATAAGTGGTATAATGTGCTGGCACTGGGTTCCAGCTTTAAATGGATATAAGATGTTTCCAGCTTTAAATAGATGTAAGTTGTTTGTATCTGGATACAGAACAGCTCACAAATCTCTTTCCATCTTTACATACAAATCTTGATTCCAAACCAATTTCATACAAATCCTGTTGTGACTCCGGGTTCTTTTGGAAGCGATGCCTCAGGTTTTAGATTTTCTATTTTTCAGATTCTGTGCTGCTTTACTGTGTAGTTCTGAGTTTCATATCAGGGGGATGGTGAGCTCTCTGCACAGAGTAGGGAGACAAAACAATTCCTGCTCCAGCTGGGCACCAAGGACAAATGATCCAAATCTCAGCCCAAGAGCACAAACACCGTGGGCTGGAGAGAGAAAAACAAGCAGGATGGGACTGCATGGGCTAAAGCTGGAATGGGACAATGAACTGCAAGATGCAAATGGAGCAGAACTGATCACAGTGACAGACCCCCTGACCAGTCATGCATTTTGGGACCATTTACATTCTGTAAATGTTTCCATTTTAGAGAATGGCGCTTTATTTGGGGTACATCCCAAGCTTTCCAAGCCTGGGGCCTGGCATAGGAGCTGATTATGCCTGTGCATGGATGGGGGCAGTGCTGCTCCTGAACCACAGTGAAGCAGGGTCCGCTGCTTGCAGATCCTGTGACTCAAGCTTTGCTTTGGCAAGGCAGAAAACCCCAGCCCTTGAGGAGAACCTCCAAGCCCTTGGTGAGGTGCAGCCACCAAAGGCAGACATGAGCACACTCCTGACAGTCTGAATTTCCATCCTGATGAGGAAAATCCAACAAACATCTACATACCCCAAAATATAATCCCTGCTCTGCCCAGCCCTCCTGGCAGGGCTGTCTGGAGAGTTTCACGGGGCCCAAACCAAGGCTTTGTGCAAATCAGTTTGTCTGGCACACGTAAGGATGAGCAGAACCTGCTGAGATCATGTTCATGTCAGGCTGGAAAACCTCATATTAGGGCAGCTATGATGATCAAAGCCAAAACATTTAAAGGGAGAAATTAAATGCCCAGGATGTCTTCAGGTCATTTCCAGGAAGGTAAAAATGCAGCACGCATTACAAGAGAAAAAATAGCACAACAGGTAATTTGTGTTTACAAAAGAGAAAGAGATACATTCTCACACATATCCTGAGGGCTAAAAGAGCTGAGCTGCTGCCAGGAATTTCCAGCATGGAAACTCTGCCAAGTCCACAGGAGTAGCATTTTAAAGGACACCATTCAACTCTTCTATTTGCACCTGGACTGCAAAGAAACTGATTTAAATTTTCTCCTAGACTCCCTTATCTTTAGAGACACCAGAGCCAGCTGATCTGTAAAAGGTCCCTTTTTTGGGAGGGATTGTGGTTTGCTCTCTGTGCTCATTTCCCATATCCAGCAAAATATTTATCTCTAAATAAGCACCTATTTCTTTGGGATCCTTCCTGACTCAAAAACCAGGCAATGACAGGCAGAAAAACACTGTGCACCTTCTTATCTTTGCAGCTAAAGGCCTGAAGGAAAAAAGATTTGTCAGCTCTGTCATTCCTTTGAGGTACCTGAACACCATCAGAAAGGACCTGTGCCAGTGCAGAGTGCATTGGACAGGAAACCTAAAGAAGAGCTCAGTGGCTTTTCCCTCCTTGCTTTGTGCATGTTTGGTGAATCTCTTCTGCATTCTGACCTCTCTGGCCTGGATCAGCTGTGTTTTCTCTGTTGTAAATCCACATCCAGTGTCATTGCAAGGGAATGACAGGAATACAGGTGAGATGATTTGGTCACATAGACAAGATTATGCTATTTATCTTATTTGTGTGGTAGATGTAAGAGAAGCCTTTCTGCTGCATTTCACAAACCATTTCCCCTCCTCTCTGCTTGCTGAGACCAGCTGTGAGATGCTTTGTGACAAAGACCCCAAAATAAGGGATACAAAAAGCATTTATTCCAGAAGCTCAAAATACTGCCCTGATTCATCTTTTCAGTTCACATACACTATTATATCTCAATTTTTTTTTTTGACTTGTATTTACAGCATGGCAATTGAAAAGCACCTGTAGGACCTGTAGGCAGTAACAGCTCAAATACCACATTGAGTAGCAGATTTATTGATCAATAAGGAACAGGCCACAGTGCCAAGGTGAGGCATGTGATTGGGAGAGCAGAATCACATATCTAAAGAAGACATGACTGTCCTCATTTCAAAGCTCACTGACACTCAGTGCAGGTCACTGGTGGGCAGCCTGGTCCTGCAATAAACCTGGAATCACCTTTAATTCTGTTAGACAGAGCAAATCACTTGTACCCAGCAAATTTCCTTTCAAAACACCAAATTAGCATGACAGAAAAAAACTTGAATCAATGGTAAAACCTCAAATTGTCTTTAGTAAGTTTCAAAAAACCTCACATACCATAAGGCTAGCCCTTCACTTCTCTAAACACAGTTTGTTTGTACAAATTGCCCCAAAATAACTTTGGTGTTGGGATGTCAGCCATGATCCTGCCTCATGCCTCTCAGGACTGAGATCAAATCCTTAAGAAAGGCTTTGCAAGATTTTCAAGGCCAAAGAAACCAAGCATACAGTAATTTTCCAAGCACTACATAATGCTTGACTAGGAGGGTTTGAAAAATTTACTACCTGAAATTGAAACAAATAAAAATCAAGCAATGGGTCCCATTTACCCAAGGCAGTCATAAAACCTGATGTATTGGAGGTGATAAGCCTTTTACTAACCTTTGTGTTAAACCTTTTACTGACCTTTCTGTTACCTACTTTTATTGACCATCCTGGCTCTTCAGATTGCCTCAGTTGCAATTCCTCAGTCTGGCAACAGCTCTGATGTTTTCATTTTCTCTTTATAGTCTCAGTAGAAGGGGCAAGTAATTACTCACCTACTCACCAAATAAATGGCTTCATTTTCCTAAAGCTGAGCTGAATTTTCTAGAACTGAAATGCTGCAAGAACAACAGTTTGCTCTGATTCCAGGAGCAGACAGAGCCCATCCATTTCCCATTTGGTGAAACATCCCACAGCACAGATAGCTCTGGAGCACAAGGGGACTGTAGGTTTCAGTAAAACACAGACAATCTACTGGCAGTGCGTGAGCAGTTCACTTCCCAACAGACTGCAGCACTAAATCTTTTTTAAAGCTATTTTTTACAAGTGCTGCTGGACATCTGCAGCCAGACCTATTTCAGGAGCTCAGCATCCAGTCCTCATCCCACACTGGCTTCTCATACTCTGTGCCCCATTGCATGTTCTTTCCATAAACCCAGGGGTGGCTGAGAATGGAGAGGAAAAAACAGCTGCATGAAGGCTTTTCCTGAGCCAGTTTAGAGGAACATATAAAGGTAGAACTGTCTCTGAAGGGAACAGGGTTTTACCTTGAAGAGTCTCTGTGGAGAAACTGAAAAAAGCCTTTTACCAAAGGATGTTTATGCTCTGAATGGTCTGGTTGTCTGAAAGCAAATGGAATGAGGTGGGGAGATGGGAGCCAGAACCCCAGTGCCACTGCAGCACAGCAACTCTGGCTTTTGCAAGATGTTCCTTATCAGACAGGGCACTTTGAGAGGGCCTCAATGTGAGTTAAGCACTTCAAGAGATACCACAATTCTGTCTGCATGCACAAGCTCTACTGTAGTGGTGTAAATAAAAAAAAACAGAGTCCCATCCTAGTCTGGATGCAGCTCTAAAGCAATGAGAATTGCTTTATATTAAATATTTATATAGGATATATAATTATTTATAAATATTTGTATTTATAAATATATATTATATATGCTAAAAATATTTATATTTATATAGTATATTCTGATAAGGAAAGTGGAATAATTAGTTTCAGGAAAAATTACTTCTATCAGTGTATAATTGTGTTCACTCCTTGGGCTATATTATATTGCTGTAACTGTGCCAGTAAAAGAAAAATTCGACTTCCAAATGACATTATAATGCTGATTTCAAGCCCGTTCACAGCCCAGGTACTCACTTCAGGGAGTGTGTCACTCTGTGTGCCTCCATTTCCTGCTTCCTCACAGCAGCCCTGCAAGGCTACATCTTCTCAGCAACATATTTTGGCTTTTCTCTGGCTCTCCTGCTCACACACTATACCCAGGAAGTTAAACCTGCTTCCCCAGCTGCTACAGGTTAGTTGGTCATAAATGTGGAAACTCTCCTTGGGTACTCCAGAGGAATCCTAGCCCCTATATCCTTGTGGTCTATCCCAGTAGCTGCAAGGGAAGGTTTGTGATTCACTTTTTGGGAGTGAAGTCCAGCAGAACTAGTTGTGGACTGGAAAACTGCTCAGAGAAAATACTGAATAAGGGAGATTAAGCTTTCAAAACAGAATTTCAACTCTGTTTTTGCAAGGACATTACACGGTGTACTCCAAAAAGTAGTTTTTCACCCAGGCTCTTGGCCAAGAACTGTCAGAATACCAAATCCGTGTTTTCTTTATCCCTCTGTTTCTAGTGACTTGTGTGCTGCCCCAGCAGAGTACAGATCTTTCTCTGTCAGCCCTGTTTCACAGGAAGAAAAGGAGCCTGTGTTAGCAAGCACAGGTTCCCTGGGGCAGGAACAAATCCATCCTGGTGCTGAGACCTTGGGCACAAACACTAAAGGGCCTGTTGACCCAGCTACTGCTCCAGCCCCTCCCAAAGCCTGGGGGACAGCTCCAGAGCTTTGCAGCTCCCATACCAGGCAATCTGAAATTAGCACAGTTTAATTTGTCAGGTTGAAAGCGGCAGTGGTTCAGGATCAGCTTCATGTGCAATGCCACAAGATCTGAACAGGCACCAAGTGAAAAACTAACTGGAGGCAGTTATTGATTCAGCCATCTGCCCTTAATTAACTTATATTGATGCCCCAAAACCATTGGGATAAAGTATGGATCAGGCCTGAACTTAGGGCTTGTTCTAAAGGACAGATTAATTCTTGAACTAGACCCTTGCAAAGCTCCTGATTTTCCTCTCTGCCAACTCACATTTCAGCTCTGGAGTGCTGGTAGGATTGCCAGCCCTTTCCACATTTACCATGGACTGAAATTTGCAGCTGTGTGAGATGTTTGGGGCAGTTTTGGGTGGGTGGGACTCACAACAGCCATCTCTGATGTGCTGTGCTCCAAAACAGCTCTGAGGGCTGAGCAATGTTGATCCAGAAGTTTCCCTACACAATCTGTGTTAATACTTCAATATTTTGGAGCAGGACCACTAGAACTAAGTTTGATCATATCAGGATGCATTTATGGAAAGTTTCTTAGCTAATGGGTAAGAAATGTTTGCTAATTGCAAACTATGAGAATGCAGGGAGTTGTTTAAAGATGTCCAGTACAGACAGGGCAGGTGTGGTTCACACTGAAAGTACTGAAGTGCCTCAGTGGGGGTTGGAAAAAGCCAACAAGTGTTCATGCAGTACACCAGCATGTTCCTAAATCCCAGATTTTTGAAAATAAAGTAGTAAATCCCTTGATCTTACTGTCCTGATTTAAAAATGTCAGCAATGTGAGCAGAATGTAATCAAGGCAAAGAGACATGGCAAAGGGATGCCAGGAAGAACAGCTCTGAAGGACATGAACTGCACCAGCCAGCACCCAGCAATGGCTCTGGTGTCCACATTTTAATCAAACCCTCTTTTAATGGGGGAAAAAGGAAAAAAGTGAGATGGATGGGAATATTTTTTGTGACAATTTCATTTGTTCACCAAAATCAGAGAGAAGTTCTACTTCATATAGCAATCCCAATTAAAGGCAGCCCCACAGAAGCCCCCACAGAGCCCAAGAGCAAATGAAAGAGATTCAAACTCAGAGAGTTCTCCAGACTCCAGGGAGACACTGTGCTGCTTCAAGAGCCTTGTGCTTTCCTCTGACTCTACAATCAGAACTTGGGAACCCTTGGGAGATCACTGCTACCTTTTGTTCCCTTTACTAAACCCTGCTGATTGCTGTTCTCAACCAGAAATGCAGTCATACCTATCAGGCATTAATCAACTCTTCATAAATCAATAAATGCACTCCTCACGTGATGTGATTTTAATGTATTTATCCTCGGTGTGGGTCTGTAGTTGCAGTGCTTGCATTTACTGAGGGAGCAGCATCCTGGCAGTGCTTCAGTGGAAGGTGGTGGCCATGTCCTGATTTAACTAGGCTGGGGCAGAGCCGTGCTGGGCCAGGCCCTGGCGCTTGTGGAATCCTCTGGCTGCCCCTCCTGGAGGCTGGCAGAGCTCAGGCACCGTCTGCTCCTCCCCATTTCTGGCTCCGGGGTTAAGCTCACGGTGAGGCAATCAGGGCAGTGCTCAGGGCTGGGACAGCTGAGCTCAGAATGGAAACAGCACTTTCAGATGGGATGGCAGAACAAGGGGGTGTCTTGTGCTAGGGCCAGCTCAGGCATCAAACACATTTCATAAGCACGGAGAGCAGCCCAGGCTGCCAGCACACCTTATAAAGCTGAGCCCAGGCAGTCCCTGCTGAGATGGCTCTGGGTGGCCTCTCTCAGAGCTGCTGAAGGGAATCTCCTCAAGATCCTTCCTAGGGTCTTTCAAAGAGACATGGCACAAACTGGACTTTGGATTTTTCTACTCATAAGCTTACTACTGCTGGACCAGACCATCAGCCAGGCTTCCAAATTCAAAGCCAGGAAGCACAGCAAACGTAGAGTGAAAGGTACTGGGTCTGAACTGGGAGGAGGGATTGAACCTTATAGACTATGCAAATTTACTGTGTACTTTAAACAGCACTGCATGAACCAGAAACTAGCATTACACTAATGTTTATTTATAAAGAACACTTGAGTCTATATCATATCTGTCTTTTAAATATTTTTATGTGAGCTAGCAAAGCCACAAATAAGGTGCCAGAATGAATTATGAAAATAGAGCCATATAACAGCTGCAAATATACTGCTCTGCTCTGGCTGTTCACCTCTGTCAACATTATTTAGAACTCACAGGTACAGCTGAGAGAGGACTCTGGCTGATCATTCTTAGTAATGTCGCTATATTGGCTAAGATCAGAAAAATTCAAATTTGTGTATATGGGGGAAACAAGCAGAAGTATTCAGGCTCCAAGGATTATTGTTCAGATTTTTGCACCATTTCCTAATGTTAACAGAATGTCTGTCTACTCTTTGTGGAAAATTACTCCACTTGTATGAAAAGCACTGTGAAATGGCAAGTCAAACTAATTAGCAGGTCAACATCAATGAATTAGCAGAAGAAAAAGCATCAGTAACCACAGCAAAGCTTAAGAGTAAATAAAAAACCACAGAATGTCGTTTAGAAATGTCTGTGTATTTAATTTAAATATGTATTTCTAATAAAAGCAGGTATGATGGAGGCTCACTGATGGCAAGTATTTGAACTCCTATTTAATTTAAAAAAATGTGGCTTTGATAAAGCCATTATACAAGAAGATTGAGCTGCTCTGGAGCCACACAGTTTAAGAACTTCCTTCTCCTTTGGGATCTCTAGGGTTTTAAGTTTAGGGGTCCTAAGGACAGGCTGATTATACATTTTTTTGTGCTAGCACTGATTGGAGAACAGAGAATTCTGCCTTGGGGAAGAAGGGAGCCCTGAAAGATATTATGATGATTTTAAAAAAATGGGAAAGACAACATGAAAATGGAGTTAGGGGCAAATTATCTTTTTTTCTTGTGCCATCATATTCTTGGTGCTTTTTTAAGTGCTACAAAATTCTGATTCAGAGTGATTTTGTGTGACTGAAGTCCCCAGGCCCCCTCTGTACTGAGGGACAAAGGCTAACACTGGCAAGTAGAGACTGCAGCTCAGCAAGCACACCTGCAACATTCAGACTGTCAGGTTGGGCTTTATTTATCATTCCTCCATGTGCTAAAACAAGAGTTGTGTGAAACTTTCATGCTTATATAAATAACATTGCTCTGAAGAAACACAACTTGTGTCCTGCTATTTTTTGTATATCATGTCATACATCAGAATGTAGTTTCAAAAGAAAAAGGGACATTTTCTGTAAATTACGTACCAGCTCACTAAATAATGATTAGCTGCAAACAATGGTTTTCAAACAGTTTTTAGGGCAACATCCATTATAAAATATGAGAAGGAAAGGTAAAGGTGGGTTCCTCATGTTTTTTATAGAAATCCTAGAGGAATATTTTCATGAAGGACAAATCTTTAAAAATAATCAAAAAGCATTTTAGCAATGCAGCAATATCAGCATGATCTTTTGAAATAACTTTTAACATGTAATTTTAATTTTTTTTTAATGTGTGCATATTTGTTAATCTATATATATTCTTTTTGTGTAAGAAAAAGATGACCTGAAGACCCAGATTGACAAACTGTGGCGAGAAGTAAATGCTCTGAAGGAAATACAAGCACTCCAGTCAGGTAAAGCAGCTCATGCTGGTCAGTGGCTTCCAAAAGTTCTCACTGCCTCTCTTCTTCACCCCCACCCCTCTCTTTAAGGGGATTTTATGACTGAGGGGTGCAGCTCCATAAAACCATGGTGTGCCATAGCTTTACCAGACAAGTGTGGAAGGAAACAATCAAGTAAAATCAGGGAATGAGTGGTGATTCTTTACAGAGAGCAAGAATTACTTTTGTCTTTGCTATGCACAACTTGAAGCTCTGAGTTTTGTGTCACCAAAGGCTGCACAGTGAGGGTTCCTGGGTCTGGGAGTTCAGGTGGTCAGTGAGTTAAGTGCCCAGCTTTGATATGAACATATATTCAAATGTGAATGTTGCCATAAAATTTTAAAGTTATATCCACTGTGAGTTCAGAAATGTTCAGGACCAATGTGCAGAGTCCTTTAAGTATTTCAATAACCAGATGGAAATTTCCAAACAAAATAAGAAGGGTAAATACACATGTACCTACTAGACAGTTGTGCTTTTTCACAGCTGTTGACATAAAACCTGGCATTTAAACATGTACAAGAAGACATTACAGAGGAAATTACATCATTCTCATGAAACAGAATGTATTTTCCTTGAGGTTGGTAATATCTGGGTTGTTCAGTTTTATGTCTTGGGTTACATAGAGCTTTTGGGGCTCTACAAAATATTTTTATTTCAAATGTCTTATAAGAAGGCTTCAGAAGTTTCTTAAAAGAGGGAGCCTGTTCTAGACAAGTAACTCTTGTTTAAAAGTAATTCTTGTGTTGCTTCCAGAAGGAGTTTGAGAGGAAGCATGCAGTGGCTTAGAAATGAAACCAGAACTGGGAGACTTTCTCTCCTCAAAACTTATTTTGAGCTTTATTCTAAATTTATAACCCACACTGTGCAACTGGAATCCAAATCTGGTAAAAAGACACCTATCACCCCCTTAGATCTGACTGTCTTTGTAAATGTCCTTGTAACAACTGAAAAAGGGAGCTCAATTTTTGGCTTATGAACATTTCCAAGACACAACATAAAAATCTGATTTCTTCTTTTGCTTGAACTTCCTGAGCCTCCTTTCTACATAGAGTGAAACATGAAATGCTGCCACACATCATTTTTCAGCACATCTTCCCTCCCTAAAGACATCCAGTTCTTATCATTGCTGAAGTCTCTCTGATCTTTCCCGTAAATATAAATTTGTTAAAGAGTTCCACATTTAATAAATAGGTTCATTACTCAGGCCATTGGAAGGATTAAAATTTGAAGGTTAAACCCTAACAGAAAGTTATGACTCTGAAAATGCAGCTAAGGAATGCAGTGAATACTACAACTGGAAATACTAAAAACTTGAGACAAAGGATGTGGTCCAAAGTGACTTCCATATCCTATTGATCAGACACATAATTATTTTTTTACAAGAAGAGGATGACAGGAATTAAAAACAGATTATAGAAATATCAGGACAGAAGATGTACATAAGTACAAGATGATCTTAAGCAATAAATGAAATAATCTGCAAGTAATAATATGCAGGATTCTAACACTAATTGTTACAGGAGTCTGTTCCAGGCCTTTGGTACCTTCCTCAGCTCCGAAGAAACACTCCACCAAGGAGGGTTCACCTTGCCATCATTATTTTTCTTGGGAGAATCAGTTTTTCACAAATCTGCATTAGGAGAGCAGGAAGGCCAAGTTTAAGGATTCCCTCCTGTGTTCCTGCCCCCACAGACCTCGGGCTGGAACAGCCCCAGCAGCAGCTCTGCAAGGCAGCTCCAGCGACAGAGCAGCTGCCAGATTAACCCTCTGGTCCATTCCGACTTTACATCAAGACTTCCCCAGCAGAAGTAAAAGCAAACAGATTTATAAATTCAAATATTTAGAAAACTGGATCCAGACTATTGTGTAAGCTCAGTAATAAGTGTGCACTTTTTTAGTGCACTTTTAGATTTAAGTCACTTTACCACATTTGGATTTAGAGTTTGAAGGGGAAGACTTTGCTGGAAAGAAAATAAATAAATTCCAAGGGAGGTGAATATCCAATCTTCTACAGGTAGAATTACACTTTTAGTAATCACTCAGAGATTTGTATTACGAATTTCAAATCAATATTTTCCTGGTGAACAGGACACATTTAATACAGCACATTTCTGTCCTGCCTTTGCTTGCTGGAGACTGAGCTTAGATAAGATGTGAAAATTTACTTTACTTAAATATCACCAATATTAAAAGATATCTAGATCTGTCTCTGCTATAAAGTCAAGTACAGATTTCCCAATAACCAAATTATCTGGCAACAAAACTAGCCTCATCCATTCTACCAGTCTCAGGACTGCTGAAATAAGGTAGAAAACATGTGAAAGCAGCACTCTTTGGTAAAAGGGGCACTGAGGACAGGCCTGGGTTATATTTCAGCAGTCTGTTCCCAAGGGCACGCTGATGTGCTGGCTGCACACAGTGTCCTACATGAACTGGCGCACCAGCAGGTAAGCCTGACCTTACTCCAAATTTAGGGCCCACTCTGTGGAGTCAACTTTTCACTTGCTGAAAGCTTTTCACTTGCTGAAGGATTTGTCTGCTCAAGTTCCAAGGTGCTTTTGGAAAATATTCATTTGGAGAACCATCACTGAAAGCTGAGGCCCAGCCTGGTACTGACTGTGCAAACCGCTGTCTGTTCACAGTGTGCCTTCGTGGTACCAAGGCCCACAAGAAGTGCTACCTCATGTCAGAAGGCCCCAAGCACTTCCACGAGGCCAATGAGGACTGCATAGCCAAGGGGGGGACGCTGGCCATCCCCAGGAACAACGAGGAAACGAACATCCTTCGCGATTATGGCAGGAAAAGCGCGGCCGGTGTGTCTGAGTTCTGGCTGGGCGTCACCGACATGGCCCACGAGGGCAGGTTTGTGGATGTCAATGGCATGGCTCTGCTCTACTCCAACTGGGACCGTGCCCAGCCCAATGGGGGCAAGAGGGAAAACTGTGTCTTCCTGTCTCAGGCAGCCCAGGGCAAGTGGGTGGATGAGGTGTGCCGCACTGCCAAGAGATACGTTTGTGAATTCCTGATCCCATAATCACAAACCAGGCCATGTTTTGGGTTATCAACACACACTTTTGCTTAGTAACCCCTCCCACTTAGAGAGTGGTGAGTTAAAGCTATCCCTCTCCTGCCTTGAACTCACTCTTTCCTGAAACACAAGTTTTCTCTGTTAATTTATTTTCTATTCATATGCTAAAAATGTTTAGTGAGTACTCTCATTATGTACAGGGATATATATTATGTTTTGGCCTATATTGTATCATATTTTGTCATATTACTTCAGCCTGATGTTTGGGCTCCTTCACCTCCTATTTCTGCACTTTAATTAGAAAATACTGCTGCATGGTAACCCTTTCTAGTATGAGCAGAAGGGATTCTCTCTGTTCTAAAGTTTAAGAGGGACTCTGGGATTATGTGAGCTCCTGTGAAAAACAAAGATCATCCTTTACAAAGTATAATTGGAATAATCTGTGGCCAAGAGTTTTACCTATGGTTAAGAATGCTGTATGAAACAGAAAAATCTGGTGTTAATTGTTTAACTACATGCAGTTCACAGTGATACACTGCTGGAAAAGGGGGAGTAGCTGTTTTAAAACATCAGTTAGTCTAGACATGTTTGCCTCTAAATGTCTCAATTACGGTTAAATATTAGATGTCATTTGGAACATTCCCATAGAGGAAACCAGCCTGGGACCAGATCACGCTCTGCTGTGTGAAGCCTTGCTAAGCCTTGTCTCCTGCGGGCTCAGACAGGCTCTGCCATTCACAGGGAGCTCCAGAAAGCTCCAGGAGGGAGACAGGAGCTCCCTCCTGGCACAGCATTCCCTCCTCTCCCATGGGAAGGGCAGCACACCCCAGGGACACAGCAGAGTGTGGCCAGACCACATGCAAATCTTCCAATTCAACACCTGGCATTTGAAAATGAAGTAAAATGTGCTGGCTGCTTTTGGCTGGTCAGAACTTCACAACAGAGATTTGCCTTCATGTCATAAATAGCAGTTTCTCTCATTTTGTTTAAATATTGAAATATATTGCTGCTTGGAGGATAATTCCTATTTCTTACCTATTAAACCTGCACGATTTTCTTAAATTATGCAATAAATCTGCAATTACCATTATTTATTTGTTGTAGTATTTTTGACAGCTTATGCACCCCTGTGAAGGCCATTCTTTCTTAGAACTTTTCTTGAGGATTCAAAAAGGATACTTTTTTCTACTATTGTACTCACAGGATCAAATTTGGATCCTTGCTGTATAATACAGCCCAAAAGCTCTATAAGATCTATCTACTCAAGGCCTCTGCAATGTGTTGTGTTTAAATTCATTTTCCATCACTTAATGTATTTGTAAAATAATTTGATGCTGAATTCTCTCATTTACTCCTGAGTCGAAATAGAGCAGCAAAAAGGGCCCAAATATATGCAATTTTCTTTCAAAATCTACCAGCATTTGCTATGGTTGAGATAAAAATTTTTGTACACTATTAAAGGTCTGTATGGCTTCTTTACCTCTGATTTGTCTGAAGTAAGTCAGTATCTCAGCATATCCCTACAGCTACAGTCAAAGTGAAAATTTACCACAAATTCTACACCTTGTGTAACTGGCACAGGACTACATTTTCATGGGCTGTTTTGCTGGTGTGCCCATTCTAAAAAACATAAGCCACTACATGGAGTTTCTCTACAAGGTATAGAATTATCACATAAAAATCTTTTTTTAAAAAAATGCTTTCTGGTTGATCCTGTAAGAAAACATTCCTCATGTTAAGATTGGCAATAAAAGCAATCCTGTGACAGTGGATGGTGCTTGTGGAGAATCCAGCTGAGTTCCTGGGATCAGCCCTGATTACACTGCAGAACCCTGGAATGCACATGGAGGTCTTGAGATCAGAGACAGGTAATGAAGAAAACATCTTCATCTTCCCTTTCTATCCTCTGCTGTAGAAACACTGTGATAAACAGAAGACAATGCACTCATAGAAATTTTATAAGCATATAAACCTTCTCAGAATTTTACCTGCACAGCATTATATTTTTATATATAAAAAATATTAAATATGTTTGCCAATATATGGTAATTAAGTAGCATCCACTGGATCTTGCTAACATACATGGGGTGTTGGGAGACTTGCCTACCAGAGACAAGCTTTGCTGTCTTTTTTCAAAATTTTAAACCCAGATTTTTCAGTCTTCATTAGATGCCCTATGAAACTTGAAATTCTGCTAGTGTTAAAATAAAATGAGATGGTTTCAGAATGTCAGAACTGTACCTGTTCCCACATGTGTATGTTCAGTAATGTTAATGACTACAGCCTAAGTCCATGAGGGCACTTCTAGGAAGGGTTAATGAAGAAGTTGCTAATAGCACCACCCTACCTGAGCAGTGCATACCATAAATCACTGTACCTCAACCTAAACTCTGATGGTTTGCCAGACACCACCAAGCAGGCTGCAAAATGGTCTCTCCCCTTTCAAAAAATCAATCCTATGCACACTACCAAACAATCAAGGCAAAATAAAGAGAGATCTGTTACTATGAATAATAAAAATATAATAAACTCATATGAAACACATTATGGCAATGAGGTACAAAATACTCCATTTCCACAAGACCAGGCAATCAGCATTTTGCTCAGGATAGTAGGTGGCCCTTGGTTTTCAGAAAGGTTGAGAAGTACTCTAAGCCCAACAGAAAACAGCTTTTTCTAGCTATAAGCAATTTATTGGTTGGCTGGTCCAAGTAATAACTATTTACTAAGGAATACATTAAGCACTCTGTAACCTTTAACAAATTATTTATAAGTGCTAATTAATGAAAACCATCCTTTTGTTAGCATGCTGTCAGCATGATTAATCTGTTCTTAGTGTCACGAAAGACAGATGCCCCCAATAGTCTCATTTGGCTTTCTTGGCAAGTGGGAATAAGTAGGAGTGAATAAACAAGGTTACACAGGAAACACTGATTAGAAGGAAATGATTACCATATGAATTGGGTAATTCTGCTGAAATATTGAGGGAAGGTGACCAGAATAGAATGTTCTGGAGACTCCGCCAGGTTTCTTTCCCAGGCGCTGAGTTTGTAGTGTTGCATTGAAAGAAGAGAAAAAGGCCTTTGGTGAATGGGCAGGGAAATGTCAAGCTTTACTCAAGGTACAGATGTTCTTCATTATGCAGGGTACAAAGAAATCTTGGAGAAAGAAGCTCATTAGCAGAGCTGGGTGAAGAATGGATTGTCTGGTTTTGTGGTCAAACAAAAAGAAAATAAAATCGACCATAAGTCTCCCTTAGCTTACATGTCAACAAGATAGTATTAAAAGGTGATTTTAATACCTTTTTTTTTGTCATGATACAATAAACTTTGTCGCAGTGAAGAACCCCTGCTTCTCTTACCTGTGTTTCTTGCCACCCCCCTGCTTGGCAGAGTATTTACACTGACAGGCACCTCTGCTTCCCTCTTGTGTCAGGAAACAGGGCAGGGTCCTCATTCTTCTGTCAGATCAAGACACAGCTGACTTTTATTGAGGAAAAATGAAATAGTGCCTAACCAAGCTCTTCGCCCAGAGGGAGGACACTTGATGCTAGGAGTTAATGAATCATGTGAAAAACATTCAGGAATATGATCTTTAGCTGAGATCTGCTTTTTAACACTCTTACATGCTACATTTGAGTATTCCAACTAGTCCCTGAATATTGTAGCAGAGGATCCCCATTAGATGATTGTGCGTAGCTTAGGGCTACAAAAGTGTGTGCTTGGAGGTATTTATTAACATACTTTGGGAGTTTCTTGTTACCATCAAAGACAGAATAATTGTCAAGAGTTTTATCAGTTTGATCAAAGAGTTAAAAGGCTGGATTCTCTCCAACAATGGAATAGGGGTCCACATAGAAATGCTTGTGCCAAGAAAAGCAATTTAGAAGTGAGTAATGAGAGCACATTGTTAACCATTACTCTTAAAAGATATATTTTTCATTTTTAAAGGCTGCACAAGCACAGATTATTTTTGGAAGTAACTCTCCCTTTGGTCCCTCTTCAAACCCAGAGAAAATATATATATTCTCATTCAGTAAGAAAAGGTCAACACCTTAAATCAAACGTGTGCAATCAAAGCAAGACTTTCAAGGGAGCTCATGACCAGGTTTTAAGGAGTATAATCTGACCCACGACCCAAGGTCCAACAGTGTTCAACACTCAATAATTGAGCCCTTTTAAAAGTCCAGCTACTTGGTGCCAACATGATATTCTAGGCATTGGAAATTTTTCTCTCTGATGGAGCCATACCAATGCACTGTGTTTTCCAGGTCATTATGTACCAGCTGAAATGAAATCCAATGCAGCCATTAATTTGCACTTCCACAAATACTTCTTTTTTTTCTTTTTAGATCATCTCTAAATTAAGTTAGTAGATTAGGCAATTGTGACTGGTTTTTTTTTTATTACTGAATTACAGGATCAGTAGATATCAGGAATGTAAATTACTGTAATGGTAGCCTTTTACTGAATTCAAACTGATTTTCAGGCAGAACAAGAATTAGCTGGAGGTCCATGAAATAGTCCACTGAATTGTTAGCAACATGCATAGGGGAAGAATTCCCACAGTCTTACCAAGGAAACAAAATTATGACTGCAAAGCAGATGTGATGTGTTTTACTGGCACCACAGAGATTCAGAGAAAGATGGAAAGAAAAGCAAGATCAACAGATAATTGTGCACAGTGATCCAAAGGGAAACAAGAGGGGGTGTAGAATGACCTATGGTAATTTTTTATGCAAATGCATTACTTAAATGATTTGAAAATACAAGGTGGATTCAAATCCTCACAAGTGAAATGTCACTATGTCAGTTGTTAATGGCAAAATCAGAATCAGGTCAAGATTTTTCAGAGTATTTAAAAATAAGTTTACTGCAGTCCATACTGCACTAACTTCTCTAAGTCTTGTTTTCCTTGACCTAATGCTGCTGCTAGCCTGTGGAAAAATAAAAGCTCCACTGAAGTGTTTTTGCAGAATTTAACAGAAATATTGTTTTTCTTTGTAATGGTAAAGAAAAATCACTAGGATGCTACCAATTTACCAGGATATGGAGCTGACAAGCACATCCCATGCTATGTTACCTGATTTTGTCTCAAACTGCTCCAAACTGAGACTTGACAGGGTTTTGTGTTGTCAGTGGGTAGTGAAGCCAAACTGAACACACAGCTGAGGCTGCTGTGAAACCCAACTGCAAGCTGCACTCTTGAAAGCAGACAGCAAGCAGAAATGGTGTCAGATAAACCCTGACAGCTCTTCCAAATGGTTACATGAAAACTTGTAGTGATCTTAAGTCTGGTTGTGTTAATTGGTAACCCTAAGTGCATTAGGGTCTTTCAGAGGAGGGGAGAAATTCTGATAATATACAACAAATATTATGATATTTCTCTATTGTGATTTCTTCATTACTTGGTGGGTTTGTAAATGAAGTTGTATGGGTTTTTTTCCCCAGAATATTTTCATGTGTAAACTACCATCTTCAAAGAGAAATGTGTCATAAAGGAAAGTATTCTGCACTGTTGGCTGGGCACCTGCTGAAGGGCTTTTGAAAATCAAAATGGATAAAAATGGTTTGTTAAAGAATTGAAATACAAAGGGCAGAGACAGGGAGCTGTCAGACTGCTTCTAGTCCTCGGGATCCACATTCTCAAAACAATTTTGCCATGTATGAGATAACTCCTGCAGGAGGGATTCCAAAGTGTCTAAAGTGTTAAAAAAAAATTAATTACAAACAAGCTACAAGAGGATCCAAGAGCCCAGACTGTGCCAATTCAGTGCTTGCTGTCAGTGAAAAGTGAACTGAGGTGAACCCAGGTAATGTCTGAGACTTTGCCTGGTGCTACAGGAACTACACTGCAGAAAATCTCCTGAGCTTCGGGGGCACTTGGAGAAGCAAAGCAGCAGCAGGATGGAAAGTCAGGGCTGTGGCTTCTGAGACATCCACTGAGACTCCAAAGGGTCTAAGGGCATTGAACTCTGGTCAGAAACACCCCATTACCTGCTGAGGCAGAGCAGACAGTGAGGTGGGCACTAGCCCAGGGTACTCCAGGAGTGAAAGACTTCTACTATTCACTACTTTCACTATTTCACCTCAGAGCAGGTGAGTTCAGAGCCCCCAGGGGCAGCAGCCCAGCTCTCCTCAGGGATGGCTGGGGAGCTGAGCTGCTGGAACCCCATGCAGGGAATACAGCATGCCCAGCACCTCACAGGATGCACTGGCTGCTGCTCCTGCAGGGACAGGCTTTGCTTCTCCAGGGGCACAGCCTGCTTCTAACAGCTTCCAACCCAGCAGCACCCCAAACCAGAAATAACCCCTAGACCTTGGCTGAATCACCCAAATCTGGGAACAAAGCCCAAAACCAGATGCACCCCACACCTGGCAGCACCCCCCAAACCCAGCAGCACACATCTGACACACACAGAAACACCCCCAAACCCTGAAGTTTCCCCCTAGTTGGCAGCACTCACCACATCCCCAAAACCTGTTGACAATCTCCAAACCCATAAACACCCCCAAGCCCAGGGACACATCTTACACCCACCAGCAGTCCTGTGCATCCAGGAAGAACCACAAGACATCACCGCACCAGGTCCCTTCCCCCAGGGCAGGGAGCACCCCAAAGCTGGCAGCACTGCCCAGCAGGCTGAGGCTGTGCCATGCCTCAAAACTGCTCCAGCCTCAGACTTGACAGGGTTTTGTGTTGTCAGTAGGTAGTGAAGCCAAACTCTGAACTCACAGCTGAGGCTGTGCCATGTCCCCCAGCCAGACTCCCAGTCCAGCCAGGACAGGGAAGGCACTGTCAGTCCCAGGGAAGCAGAGAATCCAATGGTTCCATGCCCTAATATTGACCTCGAGAAAGGCAGAGGAGGATGGCTGACAAATGACAGTGGGGTCACCCGGTGCAGATGAGAAGACTTTACTGAGCTGGGTGAGAGGGGCCCAGCCCCGGGGCCTGCACACGGCTGCTCCGGGGCTGGATTTCGGGGCGGCTGTAGGGCTTCCTGTCCCGCCGCTCCTGCCGCAGGACGTGCCGGGTCCGGATGGGCCCGAAGTGGGAGCAGCCCTCCCTCCTCACGGCCCTGGCGCAAGGGGAGCGGCCCCAGGCAGGGTCCTGCCGCACCATTGCCGATGGCCAGGGCGGTGGTGAGAGCCTGGAGAGCCTCTGCCCAGCCAGAGGGAGCAGCAGGACACGGGCGAGGCCTCAGAGCCCTGCAATGCCCTCCTCCCTCACAGCCCCGGCAAGCGCCTTCCTCGGCAGCCCCCCCTGTCACCTGTGCAGGTCACAGTGACACTCAACATCCTTCCAACACTGCCTCGGGTAATGATGTCACAGTGGCTGCTGTGACACGGCCACTGCCCATCTGTGTGCACACAGTGCCCCCAGTCTGCGACAGCTCCAGTTTGAATTTATTTTATCGATTCCTTGTTAAGTGGTTTGTTCTGTTTGTACCCCCATGTTCTCCCTGAGCTGGCTCACCCCTGGGTTTTACCCTCCCTCAATGCTGTCCCTTATCCCATTCCCTGCCCCTCCTTCCAGCTCTTTCCCTGCCTGTCAAGGCAATCCAGCCCCTTTTGTTCCCGAACCTTCCCTGCCACTGTCACCTTGGGATAATCCCTGACTACACCATCTCTTTGGAATTCCCCTGTTCCTGGAGACCGCATTGGCCCATGTGAGCCATCCTCTTCACCCCCTACCCCAAGTGGCCCCAGACACTTGATGTAATCCCCTCACTGCTCCCCTGAGGAATCCCTATTCATTTGCTGTTTGTATCCACCCCCTTTAAAAAACTGTACAAAAGCCCTTGCACAATAGTGCTCAATGCTCTTTCATCCTGCGTGGTGTTTGCTGGGTCCCCAGGACGGAGGGAGGAATTGAGGAATCTGACTCCATGTTCTTAGAAGGCTAACTCATTATTTTATGATACTATATTATATTAAAGAATGCTATACTAAGCTATACTAAAGAATAGAGAAACAATACAGACAGAAGGCTACAAAGAATGATAATGTAAAACTTGTGACTGACTCCTCAGAGTCCGACACAGCTGATGATGATTGGTCATAAAGTAAAAACAATTCACACAAAACCAAACATGCACCTGTTGGTAAACAATCTCCAGACCACATTCCAAAGCAGCATAACACAGGAGCAGCAAAATGAGATAATGTTTTCATTTTTCTCTGAGGCTTCTCAGCTTCCCAGGAGAACAAATGCTGGCGAAGGGATTTTTCAGAAAATACGACAGTAACAGCCCTGCTCTCTTCACCTGGAGTAAATCCATCCCTGTGAAACCTCAAGACAGACAGCCTCCTCCTTTATCCTCTGCCTGGTCCCTGTCGTGGCTTATCTCTTGCACCATAGAGCAAAGTGCTCTAAGGATTCTGCCTCTGGTAAATGCCCACCCTGAGGCAGTTCCCCACTCCGGGCACAGTGCTGGTGTTTCAAGGGCCAGCCTGGGCTCCAGTGGGCTGTCAGGACAGGAGGCGTGTGCTGGCAGGGACCGTGGCGATGTTGGGCACGGCTTAGTGGGGAGCACAGGGACAGCTGTGCGGGATGAGAGAGCTCTTAGAGGGGGGACCGGCATGTACCAAGCAGGCAACTAGGAACCTTGAAAATGTTGGGGCTTGGTGATGTCAGGAAAATCCACAAACACCAGAAGTTTACATCCAAAAAGGAAACTGACTTTTTTCTTCAACTTTTTTCAAATAAAGGAAGACGTTTCCTCTGTCTGGGTTTCGGAGGACAGTGCCTTCCTTTATCCCAAACTCCTGGCAGCATGTTGCTCTGCTGCTCTCTTCCTTTCCCTGTTGGCCGAGGTACTAGCAAGGTACAGCCTTCCCAACTGCCTACCCCATATTCCCCCTTGAACCTACTGTTCTACCCCAAAGTTCAGAAGTTCAGGCTTGTTGAGATCCCCTTATCTACCTCAGGATCCAGGGCCCGATAACAAACCTGCTGCCCAAAGTCACTGGAGACATTAAGACCCATTTCAAAGACGTTAACACCCATAATACCCATCCAAGTATTTACAAACACTAGGAAAGGTGTGTGCTACCCATGACACGGAAGTGTGCCATGGGCCCATGCAGGCAAATAAATTCCCCGTGCTTGGTAAGCTTGAGGGTCAGCAGCTCTGTGCGAGTGGCGACATGCCGCTGTCGCGACAGGGCTGGGGCGGCTCAGGCTGGGGCGGCTCCGGACACGCGGCAGGGGAGGCTCAGGGAGCGCCGGCGACACGCGGACGCGGCCAGTACCAGCCCCAAGCGTGACTGAGGTCCCCGCCCGAGGACTGCGTGGTGCCCGGAGCCGCGAAGGCCGTGTCGAGCTCCGCCCCAGGACCAGCACCCCCGAAGCGGCCGTGGTCCAGAGCCGGCACCCCCCAGTCCGGCGGTGCTCCAGGCCCGGCACCCCCGAACCGGGCCGAGCTCCAGGGCCCGGAACCCCGCCCGGCCCGGCAGCAGCAACGCGGCGGGCGCCGCTGCGGTACCGGACAAAACCACAGGGCGGCAGCACCCGCTTTGAGGCGCCCGACGCTTAGGCTGTTAACTCCGCAAAACCGCTGCCAAGGTTCTTTAATTACCACAGAAGGATCTTCTTGCAATTTCAAGCAGAGTTTTTGTTAATGTATATGTACAAAAGTTGTATTTGTACTTTCAAACCCGATCGATCTAGGAAGTGTTGACTATTTAAAACCCACATATATAATAACGAATAAAAGGCTATTTTAAAATCGATTTATAATAAAAATGAGAAACCTTAGTTTTTTTCACCTCTCCCTCCTATGAACTGTCAGGCATTTTGGGGCTACAACTTCCTTTTTTGACAGACTCTGCATGACACCCCTTTCCTCACCTGCTTCTCCACCCTCTCACTCCCTCCCACTGACATCAGGGTGCCCTTTGCATGCATGTATATGTATGGCTAAACCCACTTTTTGCTTCTACTTCAAAGAAGAGGCCTTGTTTTTTTGAACAAAAACTAGAGGTAACTTACACCTCTTAAATAACCCACTAGAGACTGATCTACCAGCCCCCAAAAAAAAATCCCCAAAAAAACTCCAAACACCTTACATTGTAGTTAGGTATTAAACAAGTCAAAGAAGAACAGAACTGAGAGAAGGCAAACATCTGCCTTCTGGTTTTTTCAAGTAGGTAATTTCTGTTGTCATCAGAATGCAGAGCAAGACCAGAAATAGATTACATCAGCTCTTAAGTGTTTTTACTCCAGGTACTGCTTTGCCAGTACCTCTTCTCAGGTGAAGGTTGTAATTAAGCACAGTGCCTTTAGAACCTGACTGCAACTAACATTTTTAATTAACAATTACATGAACAAGCCACAATTACATCAACTATCAACAATTACATCAACTGTTTAATTCACAATAACACAATTCTTGTCAGAGGGGAAAGGAATTTCTCTCTGAGTTACTCATCACTTTCTGTATCGCTGTCTTCTGAGGACTCAAACCACTCCTCAGATCCTGCAGGAGGGTAGTTCAGTTTTCCAGAACCTGCAAGTGATTAACAAGGTGTAACATCTATAAACCAGGAAAAAAGGAGCTCCAGAACAAATATATGGTACTATTCAATCCAACCCAGCAAGCCCCAAATGCTTTTGACTACAAACTGGACCAAAACACTCAGAACCAATTCTATCTGCCCTTAGTCTGTGCTGACAGAACAGTGCCCTGCTGCCTCTAGTTTGCTCCAGAGGTCC
Source organism: Melozone crissalis (assembly GCF_028551555.1). NCBI lineage: Eukaryota > Metazoa > Chordata > Aves > Passeriformes > Passerellidae > Melozone > Melozone crissalis. The sequence goes on along the minus strand of NW_026535785.1, from coordinate 16,123,293 downwards.
CCTCAGCTCTTTTTAAAGAATCTGAGTAACCTGCTGGAAAAAATTAGTATTTCAGATGAAGGCAATGCAAAGAGAGAATGCTGATCATTTTAGGTTATCAACTCAGATTCATACAATCCTTACCAACTGTAAAAGGCCTTTCATCTTCAGACTCTTGCCAGCATTCAAAATCCAAGGACACATGAACGTTCTGTTGACAAAACCAGAGTTTGAAACACCTGCTCTGATGCATAGAAAACATGCTCAGAACATTCAGTAACTCTCAAATTAATTTTCACTTCACCTTGTTCTTCAGTAACTTGCACCATGTTCCTTTCTTCTCTTTTACCAGTAAAATCACAGCCTCTGTATCCTTAACCACACATGTGGACTTCTCTGCAATTACTGACTGATACAGCTCCAGGTCAGCCACGTAACGTTTCCCTTCTGAATAAGCACTGCAATATACAGTAAGTTTAAAAACACTAAATCCAAACAGAGACATTTTTCTGATTATACCAAAGTTTCTTAAACCTACCTGAAAGTCACCTTTTCTCTACAGAACTCACATCTACTCTCAGTTGCCCTCAGTATCTGTACCTTCAGTGTCACACTCACATCATCTTGAAACCACTTGATTAGTGGATGACAGCTGAAAGAAAGTTCATTTTATAGGTGTTTTCCAAAGCAGAAAAGCACTGAGGTTTAGCCAAGCTGTCTCACACAGAGCCAGAATTTGCCCACCAAGTCACAACTCAGTCAAGAGGCCTGGGCCATGGAGACCTGACACCAGCACAACATGGGAATGAATCACTATTTTCTTACCCCTTCTGCTGATGCACAGTAGAGTCTTCTGCTTCCTTTGTTTGAATTACATAATCTAAAAAGACATCAAAAAACATCTTTTATACTTCCTTATACTACAGAAACCAGATACTTCCAGAATTTCCCTATACTATCACAAAAATAACTTGCTAGTAACCAAATTACTGTCTTTGTCTTTTATATTGTGTACTTCCTATCCTGAATGATTTCATGAAGTTAACAATTCAACTAAAAATTTTAATTATCAAAAATACTCTAGTTGGTGTTACAAGATTTAAAAACACCTAACCAAACATGCTATTTTCCAGGTCAGGTAAAGGTTTTCTCCAGTTTCAAAACATTATTTGACACCTGAAACAGTTCAGGGAATTAGTGGGGAGTTTCAGGAATGAAATGATTAATGGTGGTGTCAACACCACAGCTCAAAACATGGCATCAGTGTGACTATTAATAGGGGAAACAAACCTTCTACAGTAAGCACTTCAGTCTTTTTATCTGCTAGAACTTCCTTACCTTCCACTCATGTGTCAGCTCCTAGCAGGTAATCCTGTCCCCCTCCTGCTATGCCTAAGCATTTCTAAACCTCTACTGACAGAAAAGTAAACACATCCTTGAGATTAGATGAAAAAGAAATGAGGGGGAGCAACATTTCTGCCATTCTCAGTCTTGGGAAAAAATTACCCTGAGAACAACTTTATTTCAACAGATTTCAATTCCCTTCAATCCTGTGGCCTTGGACAGCAGAGCTCTTGTCCCCTTTACAGCAGAGATGTCCTGCTCACATGTTCCATTCACAGCCAAAGAATTCCAAGCTCTCAAGGACAGAGCATCCCCCAGACAGCCACACAGAGTAGCAAGAGTCACTCTCAGCATCTCCTGACTGCTCACTGAAGGCAGCTCTGGCTGGCTGCAAACAGCAGCCACATGGTGCTGCTCTGTGCACCCAGAGCAGTCTGCAGCTGCCAGGGTGACTGTTAGGTTGGTATCAAGAGGTTGGTATCAACTTGAACTCACATTTGAAAACTTGAATTCACATTTGAAAACTTGTGGAAAGAACTGAAGACTTACTCCTTGGAGGAGTCACAGGACTGTTACAGCTTTCAGCAGAATTTTCCTGTGTCAGTGGATCCTGTGGTCTGGGCACCTCCTCTAGATCAGTTGTGTCCTCTTCTGTGCTTCTGAACACAGGACAAAGCAGTTTTAAAAGAAAACCCACAAATGACAGCTTCACCTTCCTTTGCCTTCCCCTACTTTAATCTGTACCTTATTAGCAAGGCCTGTACTGCAGTTCCCAATTTTTCAACAGTAGTCTCAGGCTCAGCAGGTCTGTAAAAAAATGATCCAAGGAGTTGCATTACATATATTTCAGCACACAGCATCACAGTAAAGCTGTCTGGTCCCTAGCATTAAATGCCTTGGTAATGACATGGAGGATCCTAAAGCTCCTTTCCCAAGATAAAGGAATAAATACCAACAGGTTGTGCCTGAGATATCAGATACTGACTGACTGGTAAGCACCCAAACCAGCTACTGAGCATCATAAACTGGAATCTGAATTCAGACTCTGTACTAGCTATGAAGTTCGTAAGTTAAGAGTTACAGAGTTAGGAAAGTCACTAACTTGCCTGTCTGCATCAAATTCCAGGTTAGTATTTCCTAGAATTAGAATTTTCTTTTCCTTGGTGTTATGGGGCTAAAGAGTAGTTAATGGGAGGTAGACACATTGCAAACACAACTGTTCCTGCATTTAAACGAACATCACTGCCAGTAATATTATTCATGTTCAGTTAAATACAGTTTTTCTCTTAATAAAATGTAAGCTGAAAAAAAAAGTTGGTAACACTTACAAAGGCTCCAAGCTCTGTCCATGATCCACAACTGGTATCTGTGTGCACAGCTTCTGAATTTCTCCTACATGTTCAGGATTGTCAGTTCCCAAACCCATTGACAGAATCTCAGACCGAATGTTGTACTCATTGATCCACATCCTCATCGTGGGAATATGGGTAACCCCAACCTTGAATTACACGACAAAATAAAGGGAAAGCACAGCTCCTCAATGGTCCCCCTCCAACTCACAGCTGCTCTTTTAGTCAGACTTCAAACGTAGCCCTACTGACTTACGCCTACAGGCAATTTGGTTTTCCTGATTTTCAGACAGGAACCTCCCCATGTTCAATAGATGATAATGGCTGCAGTAACTGGCTGTGTGCCCTAACAGAACCAGGATGGCACTTAGGTAAACAGTGCCAGCCCTGACCATGGGACAGCCATAACAGACCTCAGGCAGTACAGAACTGAGTCCCATGCATCCTGAGAACAGCTGAGGGGGTGGGGGACACAATAAAAACCCCAAAGCCTAGAAACTGCTGAAAGGTTGAGCTACACCATACGGGAACTGAAAAGAATGACTTCCAGATAATTTTCTCTTTCCAATCCAATTTTCACTTGACTCACTCCACAAAATCAAGGAGTCTGCTGATGCTAATGGATGTGAAACTGAAAACAAGAAAACTCCAAGAACAAGAGCAGCCATTTTTCCTGTTATGATCAAGGAAATGAAGGAGCAAAGTTTTGACCTTTTTTTATTTGCAGAAAAATGTAGATTAAAACCAACTACAAAGTAGTGTAAGGGCTGTAAGAGTAGAATTAAGAATTTGTAAACAAAATAAATTAAGTCTACTTCTGCGGAACTGATTTCACAAGACAAACTACTGAACACCAGCACCTCCCAAATACACTTTTTTTACTACCTTTGTGGAACAGTCCTGGACCATGTGCAGATATACTACGACTTCCCAGTGCTGCTATTCTGTACCTACCATTGGGTCAACCCAAACTGTCCTTCCCAAGGTTTGCACCACTTTTGCATGATGAACTTTTCCTTTAATTTTGTGATTGATGTGATCAGTCACCTAGGAAAAACAACTTATCACAGCACTTGAGATGTATGGATACCAACACAGCTTTACAGTCACTTTAACTACAATGGAACAACATCTTCTGAGCTTAACAATGAAAAGGGTATTGAACAAATACAGTTTTGAGTAAACCAGTGGCACACTTTAACTTAACTCTAAGTTAGAACAGTACAAGCCTTCAAGGATAATGAAAGATCACTCAAACACAGATCAATTCAGAGAAGCTACACATCCCGTGTTCCTCCCCCAGAATCCAAAGCAGTGAGAACCTAGTCTAAAAAAAAGACATTTAAATCAGAAGAAAAAAAAATCCCATTAAGTCCCCCGTATTATTTCATAGAAAAATAAAAAAAGAAAATTTGCCTTCTTAGAACCTGCCCCAATTGCAGGTAGTGTCAATACTAGTAAGCAATGCAGTTTGGTACCCAAGCTTACAGTTTGTAACTGTTTTCCCATAGAAAACAGAAAGAGAAGGTAAAGAATGTAAAGGAGATAGCATGCAAAACCAGCTTATTACCTTTGGATTCCATTCAACTTCATTATCTATGGGTTTTACCCTACAAACTATAATTTCCACAGCCTGAGGTGGCAGATGCTGAAACTTGACAGGCAAGTGAAGCAGCTGATCACTATTCACTTGACTTGTCCTGCCTTCATCTATGTATTTAATTGTGACCTTACAGGCATTTTCTTCATCTTTTGCTGGAGTCTCTACCACCTGAACCCTTCATACAGCAGGAAAAGAAACAGAGAATTATTATTCATGTAACCAGGTGTGCACGACATTTTTTAATACTGCTCTCATTTTAAAACTGATATTCCTCCAAGCCCACTCTGTAACCAAGTGCATGTGTGGGGAACCATCTTGTTTGCCATTCATGAGCTCAGAGTAGGCAAGAGCTTTTTAAAAGCATTATTGGCATAGCAGTGGTTTTTTTGCTGCTTTTGAGGACTTTTTCTTTACCCAACAGTCAAATTTTTTTAAAATCTTTGCATAAATACATGCACATGAATCAAGTAAAAAGCCAACAAAATTTTACCTGTGGCAAACGGCTCCCTCACGTAACCCATACAACACTGACTTCTCCACAGCAGTCACAGAAATCCTGTGTCCTGGTACCTTGAAGTAATCATTCATTTCTTTAGCAAGAGCTGTATACTGGTCCTTTTCTTTCCTGACTATTTGACCAAAGTACTTTGTTGCATGTACAATGAAGAGAGGCAGAATCTGAAAGGATCAAACACATCCGCAGAAAGGAGGGGTGGGTGATTTCTCAAAGCAATGAAATTTAAGTGATTTAAGTCTTTATATACAGATCACATACCTCTTTCCAGCCCCAAAAGGTGACAGATGTTGTACACACGTAGTTCAGAAAACACTGAGTTGTTATTATTCTCAATCCTAGCTGGCCACAGTTCAGTCAGCAGGACAGCAATGTATGGAACAGGAGCTGTTGTGTCAGGTGATGATATTCCACCTCAGTGAACACCAGTGAGTTCTCACAATTGTCTGCCAGGCTATTAACCACTCACATGTTCTGCACCACTCCAGCTCTGCTCTGAACACTCCCCAGCCTTACAGGGAGAACTGACTGCTTTTTTTGCACCAAAAGGACTTAAATAAAAGCCTACAAACACACAGCTGTGCACACCAATGTGTAAAATGCTGCTTTGAGAGCACCTCAGCTAAAGCCCAAATCTCAAATTGAGCTGGAGACACAAACTCTTACTGGGACATGAAGAATCACTGTAGCAAAGTCAACCCTGTAGCCATGAAGGTTTCATGGATGTGGAACTGCTGAAAAAGAAGTCTAACTAAAACAGCACCCTACAGCAAAAATCTTCCAAAGCACTGATATTTCTGAAGGAAATAACTCAAATGTTCTACCTACAAGACAGGAGCTCCCCATTTCTTGGGCATACTATAAATGAAGATACATTCTCTAACCCCAAGACCAAAAAATGCTCAGTTTTCAGCCAGTTTGCACAAACATGTCCACTAAGAAAAAAATCCTTCCACTTCAACTTCTCCTCACTCCCACAGATTACTCTGTGTTGCCTCTACAAGAAGTGCAAGTTTCTATAAGCTTCCATCTTTGTTAATCTTGATATACAGTCTCAAATTATAAAAGGAATGAATACACAGAACACAAATCCTCTTCCCAAAAAATGTCAATCTTCCAAACAGGAAAAAAACCTGAGGTAAACTCAGAATTGCCTACAAAACACAACACAAAGAACATCTGACACACTGATTTATGCAAGGGAGAGTACATTAATCCTACTGCAGTAGGGTTAATGGAATAAAAAACAGTAAGTAACATGCTAAGTAGCTGTTTAAGACCTATTTCTCTTGGTACCCAAGCCCAAGGAAAACTGTAACTTACTGTCACACGTTCAGGTGTTTCTATCATTTCAGCTGCAATATTCTGGGCCATGTCTACTGATAAATTAATTTGATGACGATCTGGACACTCTGTTCTGTTCCTACATTTAAAAAAACCACAACAAGTTTAGGAAAAAGTTCTTTGCTTTCAGTTGTAAACTCCTGTTAAGTGACTTGCAACAGGCAACAGAAAAAAATCAGGAGCAAAACCCCTTTAAGATAGAAGCATCCAACAGGAAAATTAATCAAGGAATCAGCAGCAATCAAACAAAACACTGACACTCTCTTACCTGCAAATCCCAAAGGTTTTCAGAGAAGCACACAGGGGTCTTGAAAATTTCTCCTCTTCCTCAGATTCCTGCACCCTGGCAGTCAAATCATAGAGTTCTTCTGGAATTTCAGCTTCTGCATGCTTTAAGTAGTAGAAAATCTCAGGTGCATGACAGGAACTGTCCTCTGTCAGCAGAATGATTGACTTGGCCTTCGTGTCTTCCTGATCTACAGCAGAATCCTAGAAATAAAGAATAATATTTGAGGAAACGTTTATGTATCCATCAGTAACAACCCAGTGTGGCACTACCCAGTCAAGGTTCACCCAGACCTTTATGCCAGGGCAGAAGTTGTCACTCATGCTTTGCAGGCGCTGCCCGAAGACTGCTGGAGATGGGAAACTGCAATGGATCACCCAAGTTGCATCTGTGATTCCCAGGGAGGGCAGGCAGTCATCTGTTAAAACTAAGCACAAGTTTCACAGATATGTAACTGTAGTAACTCAAACATGGGAAGCATCACGTCACACACACCACAGATGATATCCATCTCTCAACTGGAAGATGGATTTTATCCCAATACATTTCTATAAGGCTTTTTATTTCCCCAGTCAATAAATCTCATCAGCATATAGCAGACACAGCATTTCATGCCAAGCTCACAGGACTCTCCATTTCCTGTCAGCACCACAGAATACAGAGAATTGAGCACCACTCAGTAATTCACAGGAGTAAGACAGCAGACAGCTGAAATACAGCAGGAGTTCACACAGATCTGTGCAGAGCTAAGTCCACTTTCTTGTTTTTATATAACATAAAGAACAAACTGAGTTTGAAAATGGATCAAGGTCTTTGTTAGTGCAAAAAATTTGAAGAATAACCATAATGGAAGTTAAAGAAAATCATTACAATAAATCTTTGTAGTTTGGAAATTATTTCAGACTTTGTATCTCCTCTGCAGCAGAGGAAATTGTAAAATGATGGAAAATCTTCAAATACATTCATAGTTCTTTAAACTAAGCAGGGAAAACAGGAACAGGAGAAAAGAAAAAAAAAACGCAAAAAAATAAGAGCCTGTAGCATTAAGAAGTAAACGAATTCATAGGGATCTGCCCCTGTGGAAGTGTGAGATAACCCAGTGTAAGCACTTGGTGCAGATCTCAGCTCTGCATTAAGATACAATCCCAACCAGACAGAGAATCCTCACCTAACACAGCAGGAGTGCCAGAACTGTGCATTTTTCTCCACCTCTCCAAGACACACTCAGCATTACACTTGCTCTCTTTATGCTTTTTCAAGGAAACTATTGAGTTGCTCTTCAGTGCCTGCATGGCAAAGTAAAAAGTTACACATTCCTGCAATGCTGTAGTACTTGCTCCTATCAAGTCTAAGAGGCAGCATCTCTTACCAGAATTTAGCACATCTTACTGTAGAGATACAATGAAAGAACTAATGAAATTTAGGTTGCTTATATGAAAGAAGAACATATTAATGGAGATAAGGTTCATTAATTTCCTGTATAAAAAGAAAAATACAAGCTCATGTTCTCATGTTTTAATACATTAGACAGACATTTAAGAAAACAAAAATGTCAAGCTTTTCCCCTCATTAATGTGTTCTCTCTGATTCCATGATCTAACAACATGCAGATTCATGTTTCAGTCTCTCAGAACAAACATTCTTCATCACGTGAACTCTTGAAATATTTTCATAGGCCACGTAAAAGATCTGAAGTTGGTCTGCAAAGAGTTCTTGTCCAACAAGAATTACTATGAAGAGATTCAATCCTCCTTTAACATCAACAAGCACTTTTTTTGAAGTGGTGGCAGGGTTGGTTTTGAAACGCTTGAACCCTCAAATATTCAAGGGAAATGTGTTAGAAAGTTACAATCCCAAACCAGATTTGCTTCCATTAACAATCACCAAAGAATAAACATTCCAGATGCACCACTATTTACATCAGAAATGAATCCTTTAAGTATCACATGATCTATGTCAGCTATTTGTTGACAGTCAGTCTGGGGTTACTTTTAGCAGGCATGATTAACTTCCAAATTCACATCCCACCTTTATTCTCAGAAGCCAAGATATTTTGTTATCAACTTAAAAAAAAACCCTGCTTATCTAAGTTTAAATGCTTTCTTACCTTATAAATCATCTCTACTTCAGTTACTGAGTCAGTGAAGACCAGCACTTTCTGAAGATTCTTCTGGGTAAAATCCAAGATTTTGAGTAACTCAGCAGTTCTGTTGCTGCTTATGCAGGGCTGCACCACCTAAAAGCAAATACAAAACAGAGAGCTGCTACTTCATATAACCCATACATATTTTACCATGTAATTCTTCCTAATCCTAACCTCGATGCATGCACACATTGACACTTTCAGTTCTGCTCAATCATTAAGGCTTTTCACTAAAACTTGGGGGTTTTCAGTTTCTTACATGCCATGGGTATCTACTTTTGGAGATTTCCCAACATTCAAAATCCACAAATGATGCCATGCTGAGACATGCTGTAATTCAAATCAAACTTAAACCATTTTGTGTTACTCCTCAGGGCTATACCACATTGACTGGAAACTAAATTAAAAGATACCTAAGAATATGTAATAGGCCTTCTAGAAATGTGAGGTCAAGAGTTTGGTATTGGGTGAAAGCAGCAAACCAAATGCTTTACTTGATCTGCCTTGGCACTCCTTACCTTGTAGTTCTGCCAGCCTCAGCTAACAACTGCAAACACATTCTGGTCAAGAATTCTACTGTTTGCAAATACACCTCAAATTTAGACTCATTTGCACTAACCACAAAATAGTCAAGGGACTGTCTTCATTTCAGTCCTATAAAAGCAAGTAAGAGACCTGCAGCTTGTTCAGTGACTCACCTGCACATGATTTCTAACTTCAGCTCACACTGGGAGGCAGCACTGCAGCACCCCCTGCTTCCAATAAACCAGCACCAGCCACATATCCAAGCAGTGACACAGTTTCCTAAGTTTTACCTGTTGCACATTTCCAAAGATGGCAGCCTCTTCAATAACAGTTATCACAATGTGAGGATCATTCATGAACTCCTTTATCAAGGGTGTGATATGTTTATTCCACTGAGTTCCCACAGCAATGATCTGATGTGGTAGATTCCCCCGTGGCCGAGCAGTGGCCCTCTTGTAACAATCCAGTATGGTAAACACCTAGGAAGGAAAGAGATTTTTTTTTTTCCTCTCCTCTCATAATATTCCAGCAAAACCAGAAAAAAACAGAGTTTGAGAACATTGTTTTTCCCAGTCACAAAGCCATTACCACAGCAAACTGCAAGTCTCATCCCTCAAAAGAACAGTTTGGTATGTACACTTTTATCCTATTCTCTGCATGACTTCTGAAGCAAAAGAAAGCAACAAAACAGCATATCCATGTGCATGCAGGATTCTGTCCAGAGAAGATGGAAATCTCAAGAAGATGATGTGTTGAAATTTGCAGTATAAAAAGCCTCCACAAAGACTGGAGAGGGCAGAGACATTCAGCAAAAACTAGGTGATAACTACAAGACAAGCCCAACCTGCCAACACAGTAATTTGTAAATACAAAAATAAAAAGTAAAATAAAAAAAGGGGTTCACAATAAACCCACTTCCAGGGTTTTTTTCCTCAGTGTGTGCCACTGTTCCAGACTCATGCACAACTGGAACAGCATTTTGCCAAGTGGCTGTGTAAGCCATTTATTTACCTGTTCAGAAGTGTCAGAGAACAGCACCTCGATCTCATCAAGAACAAGATGGCAAAGCCTACACAAGAGGCCAGGGTTATGTTCCAGCAGTCTCAGGAGGTTGTATGGTGTAGTCACTACTACTTCACCTACAAGGTAAAGACTGTTACTATTAACTTACTACTTTGAAGAGTATTACTGTGACAACAATGGACATGTCAGCTTTATTTAAAAATTATCGCATTTGTATTTCAGATTCATCATTCATCATCTCAAAACTGGGGAGTCTGTTTTTCTACTCCTGCAAGTTTTCCAAGACATGAGTGGGTGAGGCTCTAATATTTTGAAATCCAGTGAAATGTCTGAAGGTTAGCAAGTTTACAAAGCAGGATGGCATCTCATTTTCCAGTAAGGTACTGGAAGTAGAGGTAATAACTTCAGAACCAAACAGCCAGAAAGGAAATATTTATAAATATATGCAAGAGCAATTTCAGGAAAGTTCAGTTTCAAGAGCAGAATAAAGCACACATTGCAGCTTAGGAACTTACACAGATGTGTGTGCATGTGTATCTATCTACACATAGAAATAAAACCACACAAATCTTCACTGGTGCAATTACACCAACAGCTCTGCTGCTTAAAGGCCTGAATTCACCTGCCACACTCAAGCTTGAATGATGGATGAAAAAATACCAACTGCTGAAATGGAGTTTTACACAATTCTTTATAGTTCTGTCCATAGCTCTTAATCCCCTGGCACAACCAAAGCCACTTTTGAAAATGAAGGTATCAAACAAAGGTACCAAACCAGAACACACCTAAATGTTTTCAGTACATATATCCAGGCAGGGCAAGTCTCCCAACAGCTTTTTCATTATTTCTATGCTGCTTCTCTGTGGAGCACCCTGAGCATGCCACCGAGTTAGATACAATAAATGCTCAGTACTTTGTGTAACAGCAAATTGCAAACCACCATTTAAACAAGTAAATCAAGAACCTGAGAAGGAGAAATTGTTCTTTCACATGCTCCTGCAATTAAGGCAGCCCACACTGCCTTCAGGCATAACAAAGATGATGACAAAGTGTTCTTACAGCCTCGGATTTCCATTTGGCTGGCTGCTTCCTTGTTCTGCCCAAGGGTTATCAGCATGGGATGAAGGTGTCTGCAGCCCTTCCTGTATGTTTTCAGCAGGTCAAAAACAAGCTGTGCCTTCTTCCATCCAGGACATAAAATCAGCGCTAGTGGCTACATACACAGGTACAAAAATTGACAACATTTGTCAGACAGAAGTACAGAACCTTAAGAATCTTGTCTTCCTAGGGTTGTAGTGGGCCATTTTCAGAGGTCCCTTACAACCTCAGTAATGCTATGATCTAACAGAAGCTAGAAAATGCATTGTAGTATTTGAAACAGCTAATACCAATTTTAGTTTAATAAGTATATATTACTCATGCAGAAACAAAGCTCCATTGTGTATTTAAGTGCCAGGGCATGAACCACTTGGTGGGGATTGCTTTAAAAGTAAGTTTGAGACTTGCCCCATTCACAGAGCCCACCCAAGGCCTCACAGAAACTGGCAGGCATCATGAAGATACACTGAGATGACATTAATGTATACATTCCAAACATTCAGACTAGTAACAGGTTCTCTGGTCCAACATATACATACCCCACTCATGTTTGGCAAGGCTTGGTAGTGACTTTCCTGCAGCAGTGTAAGAACTGGTGGAATATATAACAAGGGATCATTTCCCTCATGGGAGATGGCAACGACATCACAGCCCCCAGCCACTGGTGGCCAACAGTAGGACTGGGTGAAGGAAGGGCCTGAAAACTTGTTCCAAGCAAGTTCCTACAGAAACAGAAATCAAGAATTTTCCCCTAAATCAGTGTACTTAAACAACAACAGAACAAGACAAAGTGTAACAACAAGTGATTTAAAAGCTTTTGACCATTACATAATAAATGTCCTTAATAGATAATATGAAAAACCATCTACTGGGCTCAGCTGTAACATTACTGTTTTAAAATTTAAATCCACTTGAAGCAGTGACTAATATATCAGAAAAAATGTGTAAAATTGTTACAGCATTTCTCCAAATCTTCATTTATTCAACCATATGAACCTTGTACATTACTCAATCAAACTAAGGTATTACTGTAATATTTACTATGGTAATTTGAGGTATGAAACTTGTCTTAAAAAGATAATCAATGTAGTATCATCACCTCTACCTTTTTCAGACCATCAGAAAGTGGTGCTGCTTCCAAAACTGATGATGGTTCAATTTTCTTGCTTAGGAACACAAAGTTTTTTTCTTTCCCAACATCTTGTAAACTCTAAAACCATGAGACAAATAGATGATAATGGCAATACTTAACAAAAGGAGTTTACAAAACTCAGAAGCATTCACTGTATTTAAAAAAAAAGGAATTTTGATGTAAATGAATCAAATTCTAAATTAAATTTAAACATGCTTTGTACATACTGATAGGTTACACAGACCAAGGGTGAGATAAAAACTGTTAATTATTATTCTTGAAGGAAGAAACATGGTCTTAAGTGTCTTAAACCCCTCAGGAGATGCAGTGGACACTCTGGGTACAGCTGGCACTCGGTCCCACAAGGAGCAGCACGAGGCAGGGACAGCAGTCACAGTGCAGATGGCAGCTTCTCTCCATTGCTCCTTCTCTCCTCTCTGCTCCAATGCAGGTCCTCCACAGACTGAAATCCCCTCAGAAACACCTGCATGGAGCTCCCTCTACTCCTCTGACCCTGGCATTGACTGTTTCTCACATTTTTTTGTTCCCTTCCCTGTGTTTTACACTTTCTTAAATGCAGGGAGGCACCCCCAACTCGGCTGGCTCAGCTCTGGCCTGCAGAGGCCAATGCAGGAGCAGTCAGCCCCTGATCTCCTTCCACAAAGACCCAATGCTACCAAAGCCAGAATGTTTGCAGCACAAGACAAATTAAATAAAAGTAATGTTTGAAATACCTGTTGGTCATCTTCAGCTGTGTGTGTCTGAAAGGAACTGGAATTTAGGAACTGTGGAATCCTGAGAAACAGAGATATTAAAAACAACATAAATTCAAAAGAAAAACATCATTTATAAATACCACCAGTACTTCCCAAGTGTCATGAAGCAATTCACTTCAAGTATTTCTGACATATCTATGCCAATGAGAAAAATCCTCAATACAACAGCAGAAATCAAAACACACCCCTGGGAAAGCAAAATTTAGTGAAAATAATCTTTCAGAATATTTTTCAAAATTAAGTTCCCTGACATTAGAAGAAAAATAAACTGGACTGTAGAAAAAAAAAAGACTTCTTAAAGTTCCAAAACATAGAACAACTCATCTTTGCATCAGCTAGAAACTGACAGAAGAAACACTCCTGAGGTTTACTTCATATGCATCAACTGACCTGCAGCACAGTGAAAGCACTGCACAAACTGACCCACTCATATTTCATTAAATCCAAAAACTTTATAAATCACACCAAAAATAAAATAAAGCAAATTAACACACTTAGTGTGTAGAAAAATACCTCCCCACCACATGCCTGTTGTCAAGCTGCTGTTTAGAAATAACTGGTATTTTTCCAGGCTAACTCCTTCCCCAAAAGCACGTGTATGGAGCTTCCCTTCCCCTCTGCCCTTTAGAGGCCCAAGAACAGTAACTGCAAACACACTACAGCTCCCAACTGTCTGATGACAGAATCATTCTGAATATTGAACAAACTGCACCACACCTCTCTGTCTGAACTGCTTTATCTTCCTTGGAAGGCAAATCTGGCACCGTGCTGACCACCTAGAAATGAAACACATTTTAAGCACTATGATACTGTTCAAAAGTAATATTTAGAACACAAAGTTGAACGTGTTTTTCTCATGTGGGATTCTCCAAATATTTTGCAGTATTCTTTTCCAAATTCAAAGTTGCTTTGACTAAGGCAACAATTTTGATGAAACAAGCTTCAGGAAACTGTCTAAAAATAACAAGCTGGGTGACTACAGCACTCCTAATCTGGCCTATGTATGTTTATGTTAGCTTGCATTTCACAATTCATTACAAAATGTAATACTTACAGGCACTGTATTGTCATTTAGATCTGTGTGGGACCTTTGGGATGGCTTTTTAGGAACAGAATTACAACCAGCAAAACCTAAAAGGTAAATAAAATGGAGATAGCCATTTCTGATTATCTGAACACACAAAAAGCCAGAGATGGACACCATGTGCTCCGGTCACTGTGATCCAAGACAGGACATTCCCATTCCCCACATCCAACTAAACACACCAAGTGCTGCATGCAGGACTGTCCCCCCAGCTGTGGGTCCCACCTGGCCCAAGATGTGGTGACACCTCCTCCCCAAAGGGCAGTTTTGGCCTGGCAAGAAACGTAGGACCAACAAACTCCACTGGAACACCCTCAGCATTTAAGGACACTTCATCATCAGAAACATCTGAGGAACTCCCTGCAGTCCCTTCATCTTCCTTGTAATGAGCAAAGTGCTTTGCAACCAGATCATCATTAACACAGATCTATAAAAAAACCCAAACAAGATCTTTTTTATTCAGTGTCAACAAGCAGTAAGCTACACCAACACATATTTGTTTAAAATTTATGTGAAGATTTAAACAAAAGCAGTACTTTTAATTATGATAAAAACCCCAAACAAAATCCAACTAAACAGAACCCCAGACATAAGAAATACCAACGAATGCTTTCTGTCAAATACTAGTTCTAAAAAAAGCAAAGTCCTATCTTCATGTATATTCTTTCAACAGGTGTTAATTACTGAGTTCCAGGTTTCTGGCCAAAATTCTGTACTGAATTAACTCTTTCTATGAGCCTTGAAAGAACCTTCTGATCCAGTGAAGCCTCTATTTCTTTTAGATTCAGCACACATCAAAATCTGGCAAAAAAAGAGGCAGTATTAGGCCTAAAACAACTTCTATCTACTATACAGCTGTGTAAGTCTGGCAGTAGCTACAGCAGAGATTTGACACAAGTTACACATTTTGGCAAGTGGAACTAGACTTGGTATTTTTTCCAGCTCCTGGAGGACTCATCTGTATGCAAGAGTGTGAAATTTTATTTATTTTTACAGTATGATGCAGCTGCCTTACTGAAACATCTTCAAACATGATACCACACGACGTACACCAAATAACGCACACAGTTATCCACTTAAATACTGGCTGGACTTCATTTGCTTGTCAATGATGAAAAAAAAAAAAGGTTAATGCAGAGAAAAATACAAGTTCTGCCTCTTGGAATTTCTCCAGAGGCTTACAATGAACATCATGTAATAAAAACCTCCAATAAGTTAATGATTTAGCTTCTACTGTATCTGAAAAAAACTTGAAAGCCATGCTTTCCAATCTTAAACTAATAGCAAAGTACACTAATAGAGTTGG
Source organism: Melozone crissalis (assembly GCF_028551555.1). NCBI lineage: Eukaryota > Metazoa > Chordata > Aves > Passeriformes > Passerellidae > Melozone > Melozone crissalis. The sequence goes on along the minus strand of NW_026535785.1, from coordinate 16,107,787 downwards.
AAATACGAAAGTATCTTACCTTTTCATCTTTTATAGACACAAAAAGGAACACCTCTAACACTTTATCTTCTACTGTCTGTATTGTGGCTTTAACCTCGGTAGCCTCTAAATGCAGTAATGAACACAAGAAAAAAGATTAGACCCCATCACACTGTCAGCATTCTTTACCTGCACTGAGACAGACAAAATCAGGCATCACAATTAAAAAGGTGTAACACTTGTTATTGCACCTAAGTGAAATGAGGAATTTAGCAATAAAAACTTAAAAGCTCCAAAAAGGAACTCATCGTTAGTCTTTGGAGGAGGTCTGATTAATGATCAGATTAATGATCTCTGGAGACAAACCATTCTTAGTTCTACACTGAAAGTCTTGGTTTGCTCTTAGACTCTGACAGTCTGGGGCACCAGCACGTGCTTTTCAAGTGAGACATTTCCTTTTCGTGAAAGAAATTGTATTTGCACATCTGTACAGCTTTGTTACACTTCATTTGGGCAAACACAGTTAATCCAAGTCCTGAAGCACCTCTGTACATGCAGGACAGCTGTGATGCACATTCAGTCTCATGCTGAATACACAGAATGGGTCCAATGTTCAAAACAAATGTGACATGAATGCTCCCTCAGTCAGCCTAATCTAGCCTAAACACAATTTAACTACCAAAATTTATGCAGCATGGAAGCCCAGAGTTCCCAAAATACAGCTCCAAGTACTTGTGCCTTAGTCACATCATACTTAGGCAGCTCCTTTCTCATTTTTTTTAACTTACAGCATTTATAAATATAATCAAGCATACTCAACTATAATCAACTTGTACACAAGTACTACATTTCTCTAACAACTGATTTTTCCCAAAACTGAAGTGTTATTTACCTTCAAGAAGCTTTCGGAAATGCTGAATGGCAGCAGTATCCCATCTTTTGGCTGGTCTAGGAAAATAAACACAACCAGTTTTTCCAGATTATCAAACATGAAAACAGTAATTAAAAAAAAAAAATTCTATACAAGCACAAAGCTCTAAATCATGGAAATTCTTACGAAGTGCACAGCTACACAAATCAGCAGAATCTGATTACTCAACACATCACTTTAGTTTGGTAATATTGTTCCAGTTCACCAGTACTATGAATTGATCAAAATTAAAAGATGTTTTTTCAAAGTATCATAGCTTGCACTAAATATAAGATATGAAGAAATCACAGATTCATTTAGGTTGGAAAAAAACCCCAGGATCCAACCACTAACTCAACACTACCAAGGCCACCACTCAACAATGTCCCTTAGTGCCACATCTATACACCTTTTAAATCCCTCCAGGGTTAGTGACTCCAGCAGTTCCCTGGAGAGCTTTGTCCTCTCAGCTGGAAGAGAGTTGATTTTCCTCTTAGTAGCTGGTACAGTTCTGTGTTCTACGCTTACTGTGAGAATACTGCAGGTTTCCCCTTGAAATATAATCCCTCCTAAAAACTTCTACACTGAACCCTCCCACTTCAGAAATGCACAAACAGAAGGTATTTCCTAGCTCTCCTTACCCTATTTTGGCAGTGTTTTCACAGTAGTCAATATGCAGTGTCAGTGGCTTCGTGCAGTGCAGCCGGCACTTCTTTGCTCTGTGTGGGATCTTTGCAAATGCTCCTGGTAAAACTCGAATGCTGCAAAACAAAGTGGAAATTATCTCATTTTACAGGGCAGAATTTGTTCTCCAGAAGTCACTGGTCTCACAAACCACCTCCTGTTACCCTGAATTTACAGTTCTTCCAAGAGTTTGGATCCCACTGGCTCCCTCTTTGAAACTACTTACTCTAAGAGGTGCCATCAGGACCAACAGGTCAATGGGATTGCTGTTCTATTCATTATTAATACATATTCTAGTTACCTGGAATCTTTCTGATCTGATCCTTTGCCACTGCAGCAAGTCTTCTTGCTACTCATCGTCTAAGTATCTTCATGGTATTTTACCCATTATCAAGATATCTTCATGGTACTTAACCCACTATCAAGTTGTTTTCCAACAAAGCAACAGTTGTTTTTCAACAAATCAACAGTCAACTTAAAACATTATTTATTTTAAAATACTTTAAGATCTAATTTTGTGGAATACTACCAAAACCAATTTGGTGAAGTTTCTTGTGCTCCAAGTTGCATATTTTAATAGACAAACTTTAAGAGCTGGACTAGCTTGCTCTGAAACACAAGAATATATTTTTCAAGATGTTAAAAACACAAGGTTTTACACTCATTTCATCAAGAGCTCAGAACCTGTGAAAAACTCACCTTTTTTGACACCATGGCAACACAAACTGTCAGCTCTTAGTAAACAAGCTGTTCAACTGCAGTGGGAAAACCCCCACATATTTCTGTTTAGACCTCAAAAGCTGTTGCAGTAAGTGAAACCCTGCTTCTGTAGATGGTTTTTATGCCTAAACTTCATTGGCCACAATATTTTTTTTTGTATATACCAAATTACTAAAGAAGAACAGAATATAAAGGTAAGTTTTAACTAGCAATCACACATCTCAATCACAACAGACTGACACTTCTATTCTAAATCTTCAAAAAAGCAAAACCTAAAACGGAAAGCATCTTTATCACAAAACAAGGACTGGTTTGCACTTAGTGTATCATTTGGTGAGCAGGTTCTTGTGGACGCAACCTACACCTCAATTAACTAAAAAAATATTAACAGCAGCTGTATCTACTAACAAACGTATTACATGTGATATATTAACAAATACATGGCAATAACAAAAACACATACCTCTTTGATGGAACATAGCAGTACTTGGCATAATCCACGAGGAAACAGCTGAGCTGGTAACCATCTGCCTGGCACCACACTGACTGCACCAGAGCCCTGCACCAGCACTTCAGCTCCTCACTGAAAACCACATAAACCTGAGCAGAGACAAAGAACAAGACAGCAGCTTCTTTCACATGGCCCCAGTCACACTCAAAGGCAAGGAAACAGTATTTATCACACAGCCTTCCATTTTCTTAGCAAAATGCAAACCTTATAGCTCACAGTTAGAAGGCTTACAGATGAGAAAACACAACTCACAGAGATGCTATTATCTGTTTTTGTGTGTAGAATTAAAAAAAACCCAAACTAACATATACTTGATTCTTCACCACCAAACAGGTTCAAATAAGAGATTATTTCTATGTAGAGCAATGATCTTACCTGGCCTTTTTTTATCTCCTCTTGTTTTACTTCATCTGTATCTTTGTAACAGGTATAAAACTGTTCCATTTCAGCATTCAGGTTTTCATACACAGTTTCACCAACTACACCAGGCACAGGTTCTTTCACAGCAATCCAAAAGCAACTTGGATCCTCAGCCTGGGCCAAGGAGCAGAGAATACATAATACTGACTTTTAAGAGTATCTGAGCAGATGTAAAAATAAAACTTGATTTTCACAGGGCGTCTTCAAAATTATGGTGACTGACATTGAGATACAGAATGTTAATACGTGAAACATCTTTCACCTTCACAGCATTAGTTCATGAAATGGCTTCTCAGCTTCCAACTTTCTCGAGCACTGCAACAAACACCATGGGGGGGGGGTCTACAAGGGAGCAGTATTATCTAAAAAGTTGGTTAAACCAAACAGTGGAAAAAGTGCAAAGACAAAGGTTTTTACTTGCACATGAAGTCCTCAGGCCTGGAGAATATCAGAGCAGGAAATCCCATCTATTATGCTTACTGCTGTTGATTGTCTCTTTTGAGCAGCAGAATTTGTGCAGAGGTAATACAGGTGTTTGGAGAGGCTTGGAGGCACTCTCATGGACATGCTGAGCTACATGTTGGGAGAAAGATCAAAGCTCAGAGATCATAAAAAGCACAGGGCAGCTCACAGGGTTCCTGATGAATCCTGCTGGGATGGGCCGAGCCGCCAGTGTCCACCTGGGTGTGCCCCAGATCCTCCAATTAAATAAATTTACTCTCTTTATTTCAGCTGTGGTTTTGTGGTTTTTCTGGCTGCCTGCCCGTATTAATTCACACTCCAACTCACACATTTTACAACAAAAACAATAAAATAAAACCTAAAACAAACCCAAATATGACTCCACAAGTGCAAAGAAATGCTGGTGAATGGAAATACACAGGCGACATCTTTTTTGTAAATGTGACCTCAAGAAAATCACATGGAAACAGACATCAATCCTTTAGATTAAAAATAACGAACAGCATACCTTTAATACTGCGACTTCCATGTTTACCTCCTGTGTCTCCCTTATCACTACTGTAAAAGAAAAACATTTGATGAACCATTCTGATCCCCATTTTTTTCAAAGCCTATTTGAAGATCACACACCTAAAGCAAACCTATAAATTTTTACTACTCATGTCAGAAGTACTAGTTTAAACAACCTATTGTTATGAATTACACATTTCAAAAGGTTCAAACCAGCTTTCTTAATGAGGGACTATGTTAATTACAATCCATGCTGCATCTCCTCCATTCAAAGGCCAGCAGAAATAGGCTGATCACAGACAAGTGCGGTTACAACCTACCTACACGATCAAATGAACAGGAACACCAGAAGAGAATATTTACAACTTTAAAAAAATCCCTCAGCCTAATACAAAAGAGGAATCCAAAACTTAGCAAACAAGTTTAATATCACAGATTTTTATTAGTATTTCACACTACGTCTGTCTGCAGTGGTACATACCAGACCGAGGAGTTACAACAGAATAATGAAACTTCCAGCAAATAACTGGCAATTCATTTTGGCACAAACCAAAACACCGTGGAATCACATCGTGGTATCATCACCGCAGAGTCTAGCTTACAACTTACAAGAATTTACAATTGAAGTAGATGCCTAATTAAATATTTCAGAAAAGGAAAGTGAGTACATTGTCCTTCCATTTCCAAAACTACTGCTGAACAAGCCAGAATCCAGCAGCAAGAGAGCTACCCTAAGGTGACACACGGCGACAAGCGGTAAGCGACAGCAGCGACCATTCCCATTCAACATGACAATGGAACAGCCGAAACGATTGCAGAAGCTTCACCCAAGATCGCTTAACACAAACAAAGCTCCTGAGTTACGCACTTGTTTCGTACCCTGCACCGTTATACTGCACCAAGAGATTATCAGCGCTGCCTTCGATATTTAATGTAGACTTTTCTTTCAGCAGTAACAAGCGAAGGCCATAAATAACTTCAGCTGAAGTCTCAGGTTAATTTGTGCAAACCCACTAAATAGCGCACAAACGTGGCAGGGTTGAAGCACAGCCACACACAGGACTAGCTCTCCCAACCCGCTCCAAGTAACATTCCCGCTTTGTTAAGAACCGAGAAGGGAAACAAACGCTTGCTAAAATCCCACACCTACCACGAGACAGTACTTAACCTGTAAAAATGCTGTGCATTACTAAAACCCTCGCCCCACCTGCTGCACTAACACAGACCTAGGGAAGGCAGAAGGAATCTCTGCAGCCATCCCGGGGCGTGCAGACACTCCCGGACACGCAGCCCTTTATCTCTCTGCCAGCCGAGCTCCACCAAACCCCTGCTCACCCGGGAGGCGCGGAGCGAGGAACAGCGCCTTCAGAAACACCTTCTTCGCTTTACTCCCAATTCCCAGTCCCCATTTCCCCCTGTCCTGCCACAACTCCACGCTCTTTCCCGTAGGAACGAGCCCACTCACCGCGTCCTCCAGCAGCGGCCCGGCCGCACAGCCGCCCGCTTCCCGCGGAACCTTCCAGAATCCGCAGCGCTCCCGCCCCCAGAGCTGCCCTGGGGCGGGTCGGAGCCCAGAACAACCCATCCCCGGCTCCATGGGATGCCCTGCCACTCCCCGCGGAACCTTCCAGAACCCGCAGCGCTGCCGCCCCCAGAGCCGCCCTGGGGCGGGTCGGAGCCCAGAACAGCCCATCCCCGGCTCCACAAGCCGCTCTGCTGCCCGCGGAACCTTCCAGAACCCGCAGCGCTGCCGCCCCCACAACCGCCCCGGGGCGGGTCAGAGCCCAGAACCGCCCATCCCCGGCTCCTCAGGCCCGGGTTGTGGCCAATGGCAACGCCAACTATTCTCGGCCGTAAAAAACACCTCAAACGCTGCGGGAAATCTCACAAAGCGCAGGGAAGTCCGTCGTCTTGCTTTTTGTATAAAATGGGAACCAAACTCATAGCGGAAGAATGAAAGCCTTTGTTACTGCAAGCAACTTGAAATCAAGAATATTCTACTAGGATTTGAGGGAAATTATTACAATGAACCTCTGGGATTTGGAATTTATTTCAGTCTTAAAGTCTCTGTAGTAAGGCAATGGTGAAGTAGTGGTAGTTCTTTGGAAACACTGGTAGTTCTTAACTAATGGAGGGACAACAACCACAGGGAAAAAATGAAAACAAAACAGGTGTAGCACCAAGAAGTAAATGGGTAAGTGGAAAGAGCTCATAGGCATCTGCCTCTGTGGAAGTGGTGAAATAATAGTGTAAGTCCTTTGTGTAGTTCTTAGCTCTGCAGGAAGACAACTCCAAACAGAGGGAGAGCCCTCACCTAACACAAGTGCCCAAACTGCATTTTTCTACACGCCTGGCATCACCCCTGCACACCTCCCCTGCCCACATTCCCATATCCTCACTCTTGCTGTGCTCGAGTGCTAAATGATTTATCAAAAACATTTTCTCATAATACTTTCTACCATAAAAGTAAACTGGTAGAATAACCATGAGGCAGAACAATAAAAGAAATCCTTTGTGTATTTCAATTTGTCATTTCAAGGGATATGGTCCAGATGAATAAAATAATAAAGTGAAGTTTCTGGGAGAGCACACTGTCACTTGTTGAAGGCATTACTGGATGAGAACTGGAAACTGCCCTCGGGGATAAAGGAGCAGGAGAGAAGAGAGCTGGCAGCTCTTTAAGCATCTTTTCCTTGAAGCACAAAAACTCCTTGATTCTCATGTGTAAGAAATCAGGCAGGAGACCAAAGAAGCAGAGTAAAACCCTTCTGTCTGACTGGAGTTCAAGAAAGAAATGAACTGGCACTGGAAGCAGGGATACATATCCATAGGGGAGAATATAGGAATGGTGCATGGGGATATAGGAGTGGGATCAGGAGAGCTAAGGCACAACTGGAGCTGAATGTGGCAAGGGATCTGAAGAAAAAAACCAAAAAACTCCCAGAGATATTTTGATTAGAAAAGGAGAACTTAAACAAATGTATATCCCTACCCCAATGCTTCAGTAATAATGCACATAAAGAGAGATGACAGGGTTTCTTTGACATTTGATTTTATGGCTCAGTTTTTGCTGCAGTCATGCTGCCCATATTTTCCATGTCCTTGAACTTCAAGGTGAGGAAATTAAGTGCTTTTTGTTGTAGGAGAAAACCAAGTTCAATATCTGAGAAGCCTGAACATAGACAAGTGCTTGGGACTTGATAAGATGCATCCTGGGGTCCTGGGGCACTCTCCATTGCATTGGAGAAGTCAGGGCAGGCAGGTGAAGTCTCCAGTGACAGGAGGAAGGGAATGTCACACCCAGCCAGAATATTCAGGTGTTCTACTGCACAATACCCAGTGCTCTGCTTACGTGCTCATTGTTCAGCACAGTTTGCAAACCTCAACAAGGTCTGCAAAACCAGCACCAGCCTGGGTATGTTCTGAGGGAGAAGAGAAAGACACACCTTTTTTTCAGCGTTTTTTAATCCAAATGAATGCTACAAACCAATTTAATCTAATTGTAGCAACAGGTTTTAATTGAAACAGAGAACAAAACCTGGAACAAAGCTTTCTGAACAACTTTACTGACTAATCTGAAGTCATCATTCATTATCCTTCCAGATAATTTACAAAACTGCTCCATTGACTCCACTTATTGAACAAAAGAAAAGACAAAATCAAACCAAACATTAAGCAGCAATCTTTCCTCTGAAGTTCTTAAATCTCAGTTAAATTAGTAAAGTAGTTAAGAAGCAAAAAGTGGGATGTTGGAATATGGAAGTGGGTATATCAGGGAGGAATATTATTCCCTCAGGTTGTTGATATCTTTTTGGAGCTAAAAAATTACACTTTTTATTTTTTTAAATTGCTTACAGCTTGAAGATAAAAAAATATATTGATAAAAAGAATGCACTCAATTCCATAGATGACTTCCTTTAAGCTAAGTCTACCTTTGAAAATGGTAGTTTTGAATTATTACCATTAGTAGAAAGAATTTAAGTATATAAAATATAAAAATTAACTTTATAATATTCTTTTTAAAAGTGCATTATAGTTAATTTATGTATATATCTATATCTATACATACATTGCTTGTCCCCAAAATGAAAGAAAGAATAAAATGGGAAATGTTAACAAATATGGAATGGGAGATTTTGTCCATTTCTAACATTACAGTTATCTAGTGGATAACTTTGGGAAGCATAATAAAAGAATCCTTCAACTCTTCTCTTCTTGTTCTAATCATAATATAGATATATATATATAAATTTTCAATGAGAAGAAGACCTTTGTGACTCAACAGTGGCACAAGTGCTCTGTTTTTAAAGACTCAAGAAATTAGATACACATAGATGTGACTCCACACACATACAGATATAATGCTTTGGCAGGACAGAGAAATATTTTCATGACTATTTGGCAACAGTTAAAAAGCACCAAAACCATAGTGAGCATATATGCAATTAAAAATATTCTAGATTTAAACCCAAGACATATTATAATCTGCTGTTGTAATCTGAATTATCACACTTTATCATCAGTGGATTTATATGCTTATATTTTGCTTGAATATTAACATAAATAGCAAGATTGTTGATGTCTTTCATTACCATCCTGTGAAATACCCCACCCTCTTTCATGAGATCTTCAACCTTCTTATCTGTTGACATATTAATTTTCTTTTCTCCAGTATAATCTGGATCCTCTGGATATAACTCATCTCCTGGGGGTAGAAAAAAAGATTTAGTTATAGATAGCCAACCTTATTTTTCAGCCTTTTCACAGGCAATTTTTTTAGGATTTATCAGTATATGTAAATCAGTGGAAATTTATTTTTCAATGCAAAGTAAATTGCCTCTAAACATCTTCAGATTTAAAGACAGAATCATAAATTTCTGAAGTATGTCCATGACACTGCAGTGCACATTGAATGTTCCAGAGCTCCTGATAATATGCTATTAATATGCTGTAATGACAGCCTGGGCAGACAAGAGTGTATATAATAGGTGGAGCACAGGACAAGCACTTCTTCATGGGTATAAAGATAGGACTAAGAACAGAAATGTATTTTGTTCTATTTTGTTAATGTAAATAATTGATTTGTCATATCAAGGCATTATACTCTTGTGCAAGACTGACAATGAACCCTAAATACAGAAATCCTAGAGGTCAATTGTGATCAAAAGAAAAAAAAAAAGGAAAGCATAATGAAAAACAAACTAAGAAAAGCAGAAAATAATAAATAGTATACACAGCTTTTCTTAATGCTGCATGTACATGATTATGAAATGAGAGAGACTTAAGCAGGAGAAAGGGCAGGAGGAAGATGGCTGAGTGCATGGTTTTAGTCTAGTGCCTTATCACTGCAGCTGGGAGGTGTGAAACTGCAGCTGTGCTGGATTCCCATCTCCTCACAAAGTGATACCTGAAGTAAAGGAGAATTCCCACTGAAAAGGACTAAAGGAAGGAGTTTTTAAACATCCTTCAGATTACACAAAGTTGAAATGCTGGAATTTCTTCACAAATACACATATGATGACAATGGTGAGGCAATGAGATTAGGAGTAACTGAGAAATAACTGTGCTGTCTGATGCCCTGGCTTGTCTCTGACTGCAGCCACCGTCACAACTATAGCAAACAAGGTGGAAACAGCATGCAGTAACTTGACTTAAAGAGTATTTTCCTTCAGTTAAGGATGGTTTATGCCATGTGGCTTCAGCACACAGCATTCAGGGGATGCTGTGCATTCAGGAGAAGCCTCCAGTGTGTCCTTACCCGGCAGCAGCTGGATGGCTCCATCTGCAGCACTCAGCATCACGGGCATCCAGCGCTCACAGCCCTCCAGAGCCCGTGCAGAGCTGAACTGCTGCAGCTCCTCGAGGGAAGAGAAGTTGCACAGCCTGCAGAATTCATAAAACTGAGGTGGAGGAAACCAGATCTCCTGAGACTTAAAGCGTTCGATGGCTTCTGCAGGTGACGACCACTGGAAGATGAAAACAAGTCTTGAAATAATAGTGTCAGCAGCAGATAGGAAGTCTGAATAAACTGAAAAGTCATTTAGCAAGGAAGTCCATACAGCAAAGGAGCTTGCAATGGACCATATTTCTGAATATAATAAAAAACATGTATAAACTACACCAAAGTAACAACAAAGACATTCTTAAAACTGAAAAATAAACAATCGATAAAAACTACTTATTTTTTCCCAATAAAAGTAATTTTTTATTTTACACACAGACATGCCAGGATTAAAAACTGACATTTGTTTTAGGGGCATGACTGAAAGTTTACTGAAACCAACAGAAAACATTAAACTTGCTCTTGCCAGAAGCTGCCACTGATGCTTTGAGATTTAAAAGTACCTCTAAACATCTGCTCCTTAGAAGCATTGTTTTCAGAGCATGAACACCCAGCTATTCATCATAATTCTGCATGTTTAAAACTACTGGTAATCTTGATTTCATCTCACATGGTGGATTTAATAATATATGCATAATTGTTTGCAGTAGATTTATGGTATTATTAACAAAATTACAACATGAGCTCTTGAAAGTAAGGTTTCAGGTACTTTTAAATTTCTGTAGCAGAATTTGTTAAACAAATAAGTACAGGAACATCAGAAATACCAAAATTTTAAGTAGGCTTTTACAGAACTGTCTGGTTTCTTATCTACTTCTAACTTGTAATCAAACTTTCCAGAATCCTAGAAAAACTTAAGGACTCTCATGTACCTGACATTAGAGCTTCTTCATGAAGTTTGTTACTTTTACACACTCAATTAAAAAAGAAAGGTTAAAAAAATAAAAAGTCAAAATTTTTACTGGACTATTTCAACAAGTTTGCATATTACTTAAAATATTCCAAGTAACTCCAAAAGACAAAAATTGCTAGCATCTCATGCAATGCTGGAATATACCTGGATATACTACATGGATCTCTCCCAGAATCCTGAGGAGGTGTGACAACCCTGCTATATTGCAGGAATGAATGTAAAAAAAATTGTATTTGTCAACTGCCTTGGAAAGAGACAGTAATTCACGGTGAAAGGGACCTGATGTGACACGGATCATGTCAACAACCTCACAAAAAACCCTCTGGTGATGGTGGCAGCTCCAGGAGTCAGGGGAGAGGGTGCAGGTAAAAATCTCTTCCCTTGCCTCAAGGAGCTTTATGAGGAGGACTTGGACTGATCTGGAGATGCGACAATAGTGTGGAGACCTCACAGCACCTTCCAGTATCTGAGGGGACGGCAGGGAAGCTGGAAAGGGACTCTGTCAGGAACTGTAGTGCCAGGACAAGGAGTACAATAGGTACAAATCGAAAGAGAGGACTGTTAGATTAGATATTAGAAGGCAGTTTTTTTACTGTAAGGGTGGTGGGACCCTGCAAAGGGTACCCAGAGAAGCTGTGGGTGCCCCTGGATCCCTGGAAGTGTGCAAGGCCAGGTTTGACAGTGGGGCTTGGAGCAACCTGTTCTGGTGGAAGGTGTCCTGCCCATGGCGGGGGTGGGACACGATGACCTTTAAGGTCCGTTCCAACTCCTATCATTTTATGATTCTACGCCTGTTCGAAGTGTAAAAGGGCACAGTCTCGGCGGAGCCAGGAGCTCGGGCAGGAGCGGCCGCTCCCATCTCAACACCCGCCGGGCCGGGCTGTGCTGCATGCCGGGCACCCCGGCCCCTCTTACCAGGACGGCTGTCACCTCTTGGTCATCCTGCGAGACGTGTGGCGGCCGCTGCTGCAGGCAGCACAGGTAGAAAGCCGTGTCATAGCGGCGGCCGCCGGGGCCGGCCCTGCCCACGGGCGTCAGCCAGTTGCTCCACTCGTGCAGCGCCCAGATGTTGGGCGCGCAGCCCAGGTGCCGGCACAGCCGCAGGAAGCAGGACGCGTCCGCCCGCACCCGGCGCCGCCACTCTCGGAGTTCGGCGGCGGGCGGCAGGCGCTCGGCGGGCAGCGGCGGGGCCGGCCCGCGCCCCGGCACCAGCAGCAGGATCCCCGCCTCCTCGAAGGTCTCCCTGAGAGCGCAGATGCGGAAGGCGACTTCCCCCGGCAGCTGCGAGCCCAGGCTCTCCCGGTCGGTGGCGAAGATCGGGGCGCGGCTGCAGCCGGGCGGCGGCGGCTTCACGGCGCCCAGCCCGCAGTGCGGCGAGGCGGGCAGCAGCCCTAGCCACTCGGCGGAGAAATCCGCCGGTTCCGCCAGCCCGCCCGGGAACACGTGGGCGCCGGGCATGAAGCCGCTGCGGGAGCTCCGGCGCAGCAGCAGCAGCTCGTAGTCGAAGGGGCCGAGCGGCGAGCGCGGCGGCCGGCCCGGCGTGCCCGCCGCCAGCAGCAGCGTGGCCGCCTCCCGCCAGTGCCGCAGCCGCGGGTTCATCTTGGCCAGGCGGAGGGCGGCGGGGCTCCCGCGGCGGGGCGGGCCGGCACCGCCGCCTGCGCCCCCGGAGGAGCCACTGCAGCCGCGGGGCGGGCCTGCGCCGGGGGAGGCCCGCGGGAGGCGGGACAGCGCCGGCATGCCTCGGCCCCCCTCAGCCCTAAGCCGGTAAGTAGCGGGTGTCCTCAGGGGGCGAGGGCTTAAGGAAATACAGCGGGTTTAAGGCAGCGATGGCCGGGAGAAACGAGGCGATGGCTTTAAGTGGTTTGGGAAGCTGTGGCTTGGGCTGGCTCGCCCTTGCTGAGGGCTCGGAGCACGGAGCGCATTCACAGCACCGCAAGGTGTAAATGTGCAGGAGCTGCCCGGGAGCCCACAGCCGCCCTGAGCGCGGGGAAGGGTCTGGTGGCAGCCCCGGGAGTCAGCGCGGGGTCAGCAGCCAAGGACTCGGATTTGTGTGGCAGTGCTGCTGCTGACCCGCCAGCTGGCCCCGCGGAAATCTCCTTATCTCAATGCCACAGCAAGCCACGCTGACAGCAAAAGTCATTTTAGGTCTGTAGTTAAACGTGACGTTTGCCAAGTTGTCTGAATTTTTTCTAGTGCATTCCAGACGGGAAGAGTATGTAGAGTTTCAGCTTATCATTACAGAGCTCTTCCTGTTTTGAGGTGTTTAAGTACCTTGTTAGCTGAAAAACAAGTATTCAGCAAGGTAGCAAAACCTTGAAAGGTTCTTTGAACCTTTAGGAAACATTTTATTTTGTTAATTGATTTTGATTCCTCAATTTTCTTTAATTTGTAAGAAATTTAAGCAGAAAAAAGGTGATGACACAGGTTGAGAAGTTTTGAGAGGAATGGTATTTACATGTAACATGGAAAATCCTTCTCCCATCCGTGATCCTTTTCTTGCCAGATTGCATTTGGCAAATACCCGCGTACCTGTACATGCTTCTGACAACCTCTCTATTTGATTTTGTATTTGAGCTTGTACTTGATGCCTGAGATGTGTGTCACTGGAACTGCAGTGAAGTTTAGAAGCAGCTGGAGCAGTGGGATGTTGGATCATGTCAATTGACAAATCCAAAGATGACCTTGAGGTGTGCCCAGACACAGCTGGGCCATGAGCTCACCCTGGTGCCTGGCTGCAGTGGGCAGGGCAGGTCAGCCAAGGCAGCTGAGGCTGCTAAAAGGAATGGCCAGGCAATAGACAAGCCTGCTTCCCTCTCCTTCCCTTGCTTATCACTGAATATACAAGCAAAGCCAATGATATCTGTTAACCTGAGCAGCCCTTTCCTCACTACTTAAATCCTTTTTGCTCACCAGTTATGCAGTTGAAGCACAAGGTTCATTAATTTGTTGTTTTCTACTAAGGTACTTTGAATCTAAAACCATGACATTCATCTTGATATTTCTTTGCCTCTTGCACTCTTTGTGTATTTAACTATTTCACTGTGTTAAGCATACATCTTGTTAGGAATGTGCTTTGCCTAAAAGCTGCTTTACTGGTGAAATATTAATAAACTACTGAGGTTTTTTAAGATTTAACATCCAATGAGCCTGATGGCAGATCAAAAAGATTTAGGGTCCATTATGTCAGATCATTTCAGCATAAAGACATTTTAAGTAGAAAGTACTCATGTACCAATAATGAATGGTGTCACTTTCAAATCAGATATAATACCCACACATATACAAAACTGTCTTAGTATGGCAGAAATGTGATATCTGATATCTGGAACATAATTTCAGAACATATCTAGGAAAATCTGAAACCAGAGAATAGCAGTGATTATAGTGTTAAGTTTCTAATTGGAATATTGGTTTGGGTTTTTTTGTCTTGCACAGTCTAAAGGCTCCCAAGTACTGGTATGTATGTAAAGGATACCCTGGCATATGAAGCACAGGATCATAAAATGGTCTGGGTTGGAAGAGACCTTAAAGATCACCTGGTTTCCCCCTGCCATGGGCAGGGGCACCTTCCACTATCCCAGGTTGTGCCAAGCTCCATCAGATCTGGCCTTGGGCACATCCAGGGATCCAGGGGCAGCCACAGCTGCTCTGGGCAACCTGTTCCAGTGCCTCACTGCCCTCACAGGGAATGATTTCTTCCCAATATTCCACTCTCAGTCAGTGCGAAGCCATTCCCCCTTGTCACTCCAGGCCCTTGTTAATTGTTTCTCTTCACCTTTCTTGCAGGCTTCCTTCAGGCACAGGAAGGGCACAGTTAGGTCACCCCAAAGCTATCACATTTGCAGGCTGAACAATCCCAATTCTCTCAGCCTTTCCTCCTAGCAGAGGTGCTTTATCCCCCTGATTAAAACTCCCCTGGTTTCATTGGCACCCCCTGGTATTAAACCTCGTGGGTCTGGTTCCCAAGGCATTCCTGCAGGGCAGTGCAGATGGGATGTGTGGCTGGCACGGTGCTGTGGCCTCAGACCCCAGAGAATGCCAGGGCTGGTGGTACAGCTCTGTTCAGGACTGAGCTCAGCATCCTGAGCAGTTCCTTGGGCCCAAACACAGCCAGGTGCAAGCTAAGGTAAACTTTCTTCCCTGCTCCATTTGCTGCCTTTTTCCACACAGTTCTGCAGTAGAAGTCACCTGAAAAGAAGGTTCCATTCCTTACCTGAGGGTCAGCAGATTCACCCTATTGCTGGCAGGTTTTTTGACTTCTTTCAGAATTGTCTTAGGAAGATTATTTCAGTATCCATTCACTGCAAAGCTGAAGTCATCTCGTGTGAAATTCCAGGAGAGTTTGAGTCTCTACCTGACCCAGTTATCAGGGCTGGAGGTTGCAGGGGGTTCTGAGCACTCAGAAACTCTGTGAGCAAAGATAAAGGATGCAAAGGGATGTTCTGCCCCCTTCCAGTTTCTTGCTAAGAAAGGCAGAAGATCAGCTCTTGGAGTGTGTATCTGCCCCCTCAAAGCCGTAGCTGACCTGCTGGAGGTAGCTCACATGAATATAGAATAACTCTTAAAGGCAAATTAGGTGTAAGGTTATCTACAGAGCATATTTCTTCATCTCCAACTTAGATGAGTTTTTCTTCAATATATTCTGCTAGAATGCAGCGCTTACCTCTCTTTTACTTAGAATATGCTATAGCTTTATGAGTGATTTCAGGAAAAAAAAAAGAGAAAATCTGAGAAAATCTATCACTAATCCTAAACCAAGCACACCAGTTTGTGACATTGCTGTGTGGAAGGATTCCAGTACAAGGACATGATGCTTCTAGGGCCAGTTGTAGGCTGGGAATCCAGGGCACTTCAGTGTGAAGAGAACTCTCCCCATAGCAAGAATTAGCTAGATACATGTGTGAGAGTAGAGAAAGAGTCAGAGGTCCCCTCCAAATGAAATTATTTAAAAAAAAAAAAGGTGTTTTTGCTAAAAAGTAAAGATTTCAGCTGTCTTTCTAGTTTCTTGTATGCCAGAATATAAAACTGTGTACTTACTGGGCCCCAAATAATTTTGTATTTCAGGTTGTTTTCAAAACCAGATTGTATTGTATTGAAAAAGAAACCCTTCTGAGTGATGCAAAAATTACATAAAATAAAATACCATAAAATTATTGCACTGATAAGAATTCTTTGTGGCATCATGTTTCAGCAATGCAGGGGTTACTTCAACATTTTTCTCTACAGTTCAGCTACTGCTTACAAGAAAAAGTTTAAAAAAAAAGGTTTAGGTCACTAGATATATGGAAATTAATCTCAAATTAATTTTCTGGGGTTTTTTTCTGTGTGATTACACTACTTAGCAATCAAATTACTTCATTCCTTCTGTTACATCATTGCACAAATTATTTTGCCCAGACAGGTCAGTGCAGATTTCACCACTGTAATAATTAATTTCAGATGAAAAACAAGGTCCATCAACATTTCATCATTTAGTTTAGTTTCCATGCTATCCTGGAGTTGGAGATGATTATACTGAGTCAGGTTTAGTTCAGTTTAGATGCATCTTTGTCCCCATGCAGATGCAGTGTCTACAATAATGAGTTGTGACAACTTCAACTATAAAAAAATGCTGAGATTTCTCTAGGTTTGTCTACTGCTTCTCAAACTGGCTTATTTTACATATTGTAGAATCACAGAGTCATTTAGGTTGGGAAAAAACCCCAAGATCATTGAGTCCAACCACTAAACCCAGCACTGCCAAGTCCAGCACTAAGCCATGTCCCCAAGTGCCCCATCTACACATCTTTTAATTGCCTCCAGCTATTTCAAATGGTATTTCAAATACCTCCAGGTCACTTCAAAATGACATGCTAAAGCTTTTAGATTGTTTAGCTCATATAATATCAACAAATAGGCAGACTTAATAATTAATATGAAAAGTAAATAGATTATTCACTGTATTGTTTCCATATTGTGAATAAATGTCACATGTAGGAAATGCAGGTTTATGATTATAACATCATTATATAGAGTAAAAAGAAAAATAGAAAAAAACCCAGCTAACCTCGTACAAAGTATGATATTCCAACAAATTAGGCAGATGGGAAAACTAGGTTACAGATAATATTAACAACTGGAACTGTTCTACTTCCATCATCTAATCATCATCAACAGGCACCAAATGGATTACACATTTTATGGAAATGGAAATTATGGTTCCAATTCTGCAGCTTTTAGTTATGTGAATGGTTTTCACACATGTAATTTCTTGCCAGACTGAGTACTGGTGGCTTGTTTGAGGAATCATTTGGAGCACACCTTCCAAGACCCAGAATTCAAATGTGTATATCTTAAGTTACACCTGCAGTTAGCATATTAGATTTAGTTGCTAAGGGAGTATCATGTTTGCTGTCTCTGGCAGTCCTCAGTCATTTTATATGGTATAAATAGTTAAGTATTTTCTTTTGCCTTTTTTTTCCTATTTCCCCATTCTTGTGGTTTTTTTCCTCCCCAAAGTTTATGCTATTTCTGTATAGATTTTTCTGGATCACACAAAGAAATTGCATTTAATTATTTTTTCCCAAGACAATTGCAGATGACTGTAAGGTAGGAGGTTTATTATTCTTTCAAAAGCCCCATGATTTTTAAAGTCAGTTGTTTGGCTGTGTGGTTTCTTAGTGCTGTGGCACATCAGTGAGTTCAACTGTGTGTGTTACTTGAACATTTATTTGTGTGTGAGACAGACCTGACTGACCAGAGACTGCAGTGTAATTTCATGCACAGTGGAAATGATCAAAACAACAGAGCACATTTATACCACAGCTGTGACTTCATTTCTGTGCAGCTGAATTATACCTAGCTCTGAGATTATTTGTGAGTTTGTTTAATTTGGTGGAGATTTAAGTATATGATAAATAATGCCATGCAATGCAGCGTAAATAAAACATACAGTCCAAGGAAAGAGAACAAAACAAAAACCCACCTGACCCTGTGGAGGGCTGAGAAGTCAGTTTCTGTCTCTCTGGTAAATCACAGTAGATATTCTCACAAATGGCTGGAACTGAGAAATAAACAGAATTGCCTTTGGTGAGTGGCCTCTGTGGGTGGCGGTTTCAGAGAGGTTGTGATGGGATTTGTGTTTGCAGTCACATTGCTTCCAGCATGGAGCACTCGTGCTTGGCTGCCTGAGAGGCTCCACCAGAGCCCTGGTGCTGGCTCAATGCCCTGGGATTTTTCACCTTTGCACAGGTTCTGCAGAGGCAGCTGCTAAAGCCACATCCCAGCTGCACCCTGTAGCACAGCAGTGAGCTGTGAGGATGGGGATGGAATCTAGCCATGTGGCACTGCCTTCCTCCAGGAGAAAGTCATTGTAGTGTGGAGCTGGGGGAGAGAAGGATTGTCTTCTGTAAAATGGATAACAGCATGTAGCACATTAAAATAGTTTTACTCTTACTCTCTGAGACATAATAAGAGAATGGAGTCAGTTCCACTCAGGGATATTTTATATCCTCTGTCCCACTGGGCATAAGATATTCCTTTGCTGTAGTTTAACTTTGGGATGCTGCTGTACATAACAAAAAGCAAACTTTGGTATTTACTACATACATCCATCTCCTTTCATATTTTTGTTGTTCCCTAAACACATATGGATAATTTCATATGAAAGACATTATTTTCTAGTCCCACTTTTATTGTACACTTACTGTAGCAAATGCTGCTCACGTGTGAACTATTTTGTCCAGATCTCTTCCTGTATTAAAAGACTTACATAATCGTATTGAGAGAAAGCACTTAGAGATCTGTAATCCACTGGTCTTACTGAATGACTTTTTACATAATGAAAATCTGTGAAGGGTAAATATGTTGACTAGGAGTTCCATTAGCACTTAAATAGAAGGTATTTCTGGAAAGCAAACATAAACAACACAAACCTTCCAGAGAAGGAAAAGCAAGCCTGTAACCAATCCTCTCTACAAACAATAAGCACATGTTTAATTTTTAATCTGAAAGCTAATTACATCAGTCATTTAGTCCAGTTTTAAATAATTGCATTACTGTAAAAAACATTTTCGTACTTACATGAAGAATTTTGAAACTAATTTTATTTTATATTCATAGTGCTGAAATTTGATGTTACATTGCTTGCAACATCAAGAGAAACACTTTAATTATGGTCCTGTATTTCTAAACTAGAAAAAAGGGTAATGGGTTTTTATGGTGATAGACTGGAAATCCTGGAATGAAATTACAAATTGCTGCATTTAACAGACTCAGTTCTGATGGTTTGATACAACTGTTGATCATTGTTGCTACCAATAGCACAGGACCAAGTTTCACACTCCTTAGGTTGTGTAAATCTTTGCTAAAGTAAATGCCAGCTTTGCTGGCTGAAAGAGACAGTTTGCATCCTAACACAAGGAGATTCCAACTGTTTGTCCAGCCTAGTCTGGTTTTCAGGTTGTCCAAGCCAATGGTTCTGTACTTAACTCTGGACATCCAGGGCTGAAGGCAGAATCATCTGTTAGCCTAAATGTTATTGTAGCTGTTTCCTAGGGCAGCATTTCCTGGCTTTCCAGACTGCTGCTTCCCTGGCAGTGTAAGCTGCATCACAATTCAGCTTTGGGAGCTTGAGAAGGCTGTGTTGATGTTTACAAAACTAATGAGAGGGCTTAGCACGTTACTTTTAATACTGTGGTTGAAACAGGAACTGTAGTTTAGAAAAGTCTAGTACAGATAAGCTATATTAATATTCCAGCTTTTCAAAGGGTCATAGAATGGTTTAAAATGGAAGAGACCTTAAAGATCATCTGGTTTCTACCCCTGCCATGGGCAGGGACACCTTCCACCAGACCAGATTGTGCCAAGCCCTGTCCAGCCTGGCCTGGAATGTTTCCAGGGATGGGGCAGCCACAGCTTCTGTGGGCACCCTGTGCCAGGGCCTCACTGCCCTCACGGGGAACATTTTATTCCCAGCATCTCATCTGAACCAGCTCTGTCAGTGGGAAGCCATTCCCCCGTGTGACTCCATCCCTTGTGAATAAGCTCTCTCCATCTTTCTTGCAAGCTCCCTTCAGGCACTGGAAGGGCACAATTAGGTCACCCCAAAGTTTGTCTTCTGCAGGCTGAACAGTCCCAATTCTCCCAGCCTTTCCTCACAGCAGAGGTGCTTTATCCCTGTGATACCTTTGTGACCTCCTCTGGACCTGCTCTGACAGATTTTGTTTTATTTGAATTACTACTGCAAGCAAACCAGTAAGTTATAAGGAAGTACTTTATTTTAAGTTAAATAAATAGTGACAGTAACAGGTTTGCATTATTCAAAGTGTAGAAAATACCACCCATGCACAGGCAAAACCAGTGTAATTCAAGTCAGGAGTAAGATTTTACCATACAGCAAATTTAATATGTGTATTCTGTGAATAAAGACAAAAGAGCTGAAGTAGATCAACACTGATATTAAGCAATGACCATCTTTTCTTGTACTATAATTACATTCTCACCAATCAATATGAGAGTATGTGCTTTTTTATCGTGCTGTTTCAATATAGAGTATTTTAAAGTATGAATTCCCATTTTTCATTTACAAAGCAGCATTTCCAGTCTCCTTCCAGTTGCATTCCAGTAGGGGGGAAAATGAAGACTGCAAATCTATATCTCTATTTCTTAATTTAAAGGAAGCTTCTGTACTTTTGGACAATGGAGGTTTCATTTAGTTTTGGTTTTGTGCAGTGTCGTGCCAAACTCTGTCACGTGGAACAAACACGTGTAGGAGATGAGTGGCAGCACTTTATCCATGTAGACAGTGCCAATCCTCTGTTAGAATTCTACTTAATCTATTAATTTCAGATAGATAGGCTAAATATAAGATGATACAGATTTTTAGGAACATACTAATGATGAATTAATTTGCAGCCAGCTTTGTCTTAAGATTTGAAAATTCTTTTCCAAGGCCAATCCTTTAAGTAGTAATTCTGTACATATTCATAATAATGCAAGACTTCATACTTATAGGCTATTTATATGAATTCTTTGAGTCCTATATAAAAAATCCAAGTAAAAAACCAAAACTGCAATGGACTGAAAACATAACAGTTTACCAACCCGCTGAGGCTTGCTTTCAAAGATGACTTATTCTTAAAAATTCTTCTACACAACTAAGCATGAATAAACTGTTTATCTATGGTTAGGTGTGTGGAAGATACTGAGATAAAAGATAATGAATGTTGTCTTTGTTACCATTTACTTAGCCACCAGAAAACAGACTTGCTTTCATGACTTGGGGGTTTGAGAACATGTGGTTAAATGGTCTGATTTCACAAGGTTGATGGAGTTTTCAGGAAGCACAGAACAGAGCCCAATGGCTTCTCTACCTTCCTGTGAACTGAGAGTGCAAAAAGTGAAAACATCCACAGGTCCTTAATGACAAGAGGTGGCAATACAATAGGTACATTCTTCTGCAGCTTTTACTGTATTTTCCTTAAATATGTTTACTTATTGTGATTGTGAAGGAGATCATCCAATTTAAATGAACAGTCAGCAATTCCAGCTTGTCTAGGCAGGCTGGAACTGTAGCACCGATAAATACAGACCTGGCTTTGTTAGAAAGCTGTCAGGGATCTCTACAGACAGAGAATAACTACATTTAAACCATATTCTATGGTATGAGTGAGACACAACAGAAAGGAATGTGGAGTTGTCTTGGAACACTCTGAATTCCTGAGAGAATGGAGTTAGACTGGACCAATGTACAGAGCTCACATTATCCTTCAAAATGAGGATAATCTACAGCTTTGAATTCAGGCCTCTGCCTTCTATTTTTTCCTCACCTACAAGTGACTAGATTCAAATATACTTCCCCCCCATAAATCCAGTTAAGTTTTAAAGATTAAACTGTTTGCTGCAGTTTCTTGAAGTATGTTTAGTTCTTAACTCAAAAATATTAAAAAAT
This sequence comes from Melozone crissalis, assembly GCF_028551555.1. Lineage (NCBI taxonomy): Eukaryota > Metazoa > Chordata > Aves > Passeriformes > Passerellidae > Melozone > Melozone crissalis. Next base: position 16,085,906 of record NW_026535785.1, on the reverse strand, counting down.
ATGCATGTTGTCAATTTTATTTAACAAGAATGAAGACTGTTCACAAAACATGTCTGATTATTACTGATTATTTTTGATAATGTTCCTGTAATAACCAAGAAAGAAAAATAATTTCTTAAACCCGCAGTATTTTGGGGTCTTTATATTTGGCTGTGGAGTGCCCCATACACCTATGGCACTGTAGCACATGTACCAAGCATTCCTGAACAGACAGTGTGTGTTCACAGCACGAGAAGGTATTTCCAGAAGTAAATAATAAATACCATAACACATAAATCTTTTTTATAAAATATTGTACAGCTTCTCTGCTAAGTATGTTCCCACAGTTTTATGTTTAAATGTTGACAATTCCACAGGGAAGAACTAGAAAGTTTAATGCTGTTGTATTTCCCTTCCAGAATTGTAATTTTATCAAATGGAACCAATCCTACAGGCTTCCCGTTTCCCAGATGATTAATCAGAAATGACTGAGATATGAAACTGAGACACATTTTTAACTTTGTCTGGATTTCTGCTGTTTGGGAGCTTGCAGAAATGTGGCTGTACACATACAACCATCAGTCCCTCTGTGTCAACAGGAGAGGGGATCCCATTGGGAAAGTCTGCTTTAACTTCACATCATTTCTTTTTGCTACAATCTATTTTCCCATGTTACTGCATCTGCTGTGGGTAGATTCATTGCTCCTGTTTTCATAATTAATCACAGAGTACAAATTGCTGCTTCAGAAAGAAAAATTAAAATCAGTAGCAAGAATCAGTCTTCCTGCAGGGAAAGCTAAAATCGTGGTAAATGTGAATGAAAACCATGAGGCTTGCTAGTATTTTTCTGAATATGCAACTCTCCCTTTTTTCTCTCTGGATTTGGAAAGCGATTAGTCATTGACATGTGCTGTGCCAATTCATGCAACTGGGTTCCGTACACTCCAGTCGAAATCAACAAACAGTACTTGGTATCAAACATCGTTCTGTTTTCTCCCCCCTCCCCAACCATTAACTTATTTAAAATAGAGCTGGGTTACATTCTTGTATTGGGGTTTTCATCCTTAGCCCTTTCCTCTGCTCAAGAAATACGTTTTGTATTTGATGAATTCTATTCACTTGGTCAGACAAAACACCCATGTTAGCCATCAAATTTATGTTACCCTCCTATACTGTAAACAGTGACCAGCAGCAAACACCAGAGCCTAGTGAAGAACAAAAACCACAGGCTTCTGAGAATATTGACCTATTAATAGCAGGCAAATCCCTGTTACAGCCAGTAGTGATAATACCCTGGTACTTCGCTTAACTGTTCCAAGTCCAGTAAACGAAGACATTCTATTCTGCAGGCTGATTTGCATCCCTTTTCTTCAAAAAGCATAGAAGAAACAAATAGTGCATTTTAGGCTATCCAGAGGCAAAAGTTCGGCTTTGTTCTTTCAAGTGCTCGTTTAAAATTCTCAGTTGATCCAAGTAACACACTTTGGAAGTGAAGGTGAGGCATGAAACACTCCAGAGACAGGCTGGAGAGGGGTCGGTCGCTCGTGTCAGAGCTTGCACCACCCTAAGACAGTTTTACCACGCACACTGCCAGGACAATAGCGATAATGAGCACAGCAGTGAAAATAATCCCAGCTAGAACCTTGCTGATATCGCAGAAGGATTTATTTTCCTCCACAGAGATCATGCCAATAGAGGAAGCGCCCACGCTGATGGTGGATTTCAGTTCAGCCCCTGGGTCTTGCTTAGCCTCTACTGTCCACTGGGGGACATTGACCTTCATCTCCATCTCGTACATCATCTCTCCTACCTGGTTGATCTCGTTCTCGAGGTCTTTCAAATCCACCACGTCTATGTTGTGCTCAGCCTCGTATTTCATGTTCTGGACGCTCATGGCGCGGGCGGCCACGCCGGAGGTTCCCCCGCTCATGCCCGTCTGGATCAAGTGCTTTTTGGGGACGTTCAGAGGGAACTCGTGGCCCAGCTCCAGGGCTCTCCTCATATCGATCTCCAGGATCTCTAGGCACGTGGAGAAAATCACCCATAGCCTCTCGAACTCGGCTTTATCTTCCTTACTCACGCTTTTGTCCTTCAGGACCGTGGTGAGCTTGTTCCTGTTGGCCACCGCCAGCTCCTGAGCTTTCTGCCGGGTTTTCTTGAGCTCCTCCCGCAGGTTCTGGGAGTCCGAGGTGCCGCCGATGGTCAGCACCATGTGCCGGTAGCAGGCGGTCACCTTGTTGAGCGCGTCCAGCAGCGCCTTGCACTCCTCCTTCACCATGGTGGCGGCGGGGGCCGTGCCCGGTGCCGCCCTGCCCGGTGCCGCCCTGCCTTACCCGGTGCCGGGCCCCGGGCGCTGCCACAGCCGGGCGCTACCAGCACACATGGCAAGCGCTGCCTGCGGATCGCGCCTGCATCCAGCGCCCCCTTCCCCGCTGTTCAGGCGGCTCCGGGAGCCCGGGCGGGCGGCGGGGAGCCCGGGCGGGTAGGCAGCATCGCTCCCCGCGCCCCCGCCGCCTGCAGCGCCGCCGGGGCGGCTCGGTCCGCGCCGCGCTCAGCGGGGCGCTGCTGTTTGAAAAGTGCCCAACGCCAAGGATGGAGGAGAAAAAAATAAGAAATCAAAAAAGCCAAGGCTAAAGCTCTGGGGAGCGGCAGCCGGGCAGCCGGCGGTCCCCGCCGCCGCCACTTAACTCGCCCCAGCTGGGCGCCCGCGCGGTCACATGGGGGGGGAGCGCCCGGCCCGGCCCTATAAGCCCTCGCAGGCTCCGCCTCCGCAGGCAGCGATTCCGCCGTGCTCCAGGCTCTTCGCCCGCTCCCTCCCGCCTCTGCCCAGCCATTGGCTTCGTGCGGCCGCGCCGGGCCCGCCCTGGACCCCGGTAGGGCTTGGCCGGGGCGCGGAGCGGCGGGGGAGGCGGGCGGCAGCGGCTCTGCGGCCGGGGAGCCGGGAGGAGGTGGTGTCGGTGTGAGTAGCGCTCTCGCCCCGGGCAGCCTGCGGCTCCTGCTGGGACCGTCCCGCCGGGATGGGAGCGGGGAGCGCTGCCGGTCCGCCGTGCCGTGCTGTGCCGTGTCCCGGGGACTGCTCGGCCGCAGCCTGAGCGGTGACGGGGCCGTGCTCGGCCTTTGCCCGGGCCGGAGTGCGGCGGGGTCGGGCCGTGCGGACACATGGCCTGGTCAGTGACTGCCGCGGCAGGGCCGGTCCTCGCCGCCTTGAGCCCCGCTGTGCACGGCGGGTCGGCCTTGCCCGGCCCCCCGGTGTCCCGTGTGTCGCAGACCCGCCGGGACCCGGCCGGGCAAGGAGCTCGCTGCTGTTGTCATCCTTAGGAAGGGCCGGTGTGCGGTCCGGGGCACCTGCAGTTAGCTCAAGTCAGGCCACAGCACGTCAGGGATCTCAGGACACACAGCAGATGTCACTGTCAGCAGCGATGCTCCGCCGGCTGCCCTCGGCAATGTGCTGGGTATGGTACGGCACGGTGAGCCCCGGTGGGCGCTAGGCCGTTCTCGGTGTGCAGCCAGCAGCAAGGAGGTGATGTGTGTGCTGCTCAGTGACCTGAGCTCTGCTGGCCCTGGCACCTGGTGTGTCTGCTCAAGTGTGCTTCTGGAGAGCTTGCTTGCCCCAACATATGCTACCACATAGGCCCCAGCGTTTGTGGGGAGCTGAGTGGTTTTGTGATGCTACAGTGGCCTGAAAAAGCTGTGAAGCCACAAGAGTCCCACAAGAAGGGAGCATGACCCAGTCCCTTATCTTTTATCACTGCCTTTGCAGGGCAGTGTGTGTTGTGAGCAAGATAGTTTGCTAAGAGGAACAGAGTCCAGGCAAACTGGCTTTCTGCTGCTGAACCCAGCTTGAAGAGTCTTGTCTAGCTTGTGTTCCTCTTTCTGGATTTTGGTAGCTTGGACTCCACTGACTGGGGATTTTTTGTTTGTTTTATCTTGCTTTTATTTTGGCCCTAGTTCCAAAGGCTATGTAGCTTCTGCTGCAGGTTACTTACTACCTGTGGAAGAAATGCCTCTTAACTTTGTGTAGATTATCTAGTTACTACCAACTAAACTGAGTAGCTCTGCCAATTTGCATGGTGGTAGCCTAGAAGAAGCAAATCAGTCATGCCTGTTCTTTGTAGGAATAAAGAAACACAGGATGATTTTGATCTGATTGTAAGTGAAGTCTTGTAATTGCCTAATCATTGTCAGGTGGAAAAAGGATTAGGTCTGGGTTTGAAGCTGGAGTCCTATGTGATGTAAGCGTTAAGCTTATTGCTGACTAAATTATGCATATTTGTGTCTGTTTTAGCTATTTTTAAAGTCTGCCACAGAGCACTAAAGTTATGTGAGAATCTGGAAGCCACTTCTGCAGATGTGTCTGGGAAGGGGAGAGAGAGAAGATTGGTTCAGAAACATGTGACTATTTAAATCTGAAGGTAGCAGCAGTCATAATCTGTATCAAGTAATACCTATGTACATCTTTAGGTGTGTCATGTGGGAAGAGCCTGTTATTTAGATTGCTTCTAATTTAAGTTCAGCTGCATGCAGTTATACAACTTGCTTATGTTGTGGGAACTCTTAAAATTAATTTGTTTGTCAGTCAGGCACAATGTTCTGAAAATCCAAATCTTGATACTGCTTTCAAACAAGATGCTGACTAGCAAAAATACTGTCCTGGGAAAACTATTAGGATGGAGGTAAAAATCCTTAGAACTGACTTAGGAAGCAGCATAATGAGTAGTAGAATAAATGTATTTCCTGGTTCTGTGGCAAGGCTTTCTTGCACTAGATGTTAATGATAATATTCTTTCTGTGCAGAACTCTTAAAGCTGTTTGCAAAGTACTCTGTGATGCATCTTGAACATTACTAATTAAATGCTATAGTCTCATTTTAATACTTTTAAGTAGAATTTTAGGTAAATGCAGATTTATTTTGCTTTAATGGTTGGTAAGCCTTGTCTGAGGGACTTGCTTTTAAAGTAAGCTCATATACTAAGTTGGGTCTGTAGACTGCTATGGCTTGGCAAAGTTTGAAGCCACTATGAGATGAAGAAGGAAAGTAAGGATGAAATACAGTGAAAATAAAATGTGACATCAGCCACTTCTCTCTCCCTGATCACTGATAAATTGTGAATTCTTTGAATTCTGTGGTTTGCTTTTTGCTTGTAGAGGTGAGAGGATTTGATCCATATGAAGAATCTTAATTTATATTTTGGGGGAATGTTAGACTGATACTTCTGTATCATGATGTTTACTTTCAGGAAGCTCTTAATTAGCTTGGGCTGTTATGTGTTGCATTGTGTAGTATTTATAACACAGTAGTGGTTAAAATAATTTATTTTGCTTGTTAGAGCTTACCTGCTGAATTTTCCAGCCTTCTAACCCTTGCACTGGTGCCTAAATAAATAAAACATTTGGCTTAAGCAAACCTCTGTGTATTTCAGCTCCATAAGAATTTACCCCCTGCCTCCACCAAAGAAGGGGAGGGAAGTACCGAAGTACTGAAACCTCTGAGAGCCTGAGGAGGTGGTGACATTAATACAGCTCACTGGTGTTTGAAGGAAGCATCCTTGTTTGAGAAGCTGTTGTGGAAACTTTGTGTTTGCTGTTAATGTTCTCCCTCTAATGTTCCTTGTAACTCTTGGTGGTTCACTGAACAGCCCTTGCACTTTGTTCTAGGGCTTGCTTGGAGCAGCTCAGGGCTGCCCATCAGAGAATGAAATGTAGCTCAGCAGTGGAGGCAAGGAGTGAAACTTCTTTGCAGCCACTTTGGTGGACTTCTACAGCTGTGAGAATTGGGAATCTAGGGTCTGCCCTCTTGTGAAAAGAGGATGCAGCTGCTTCCTGGTGCTTGGCTAATGACAAGCAAGGTGTTTTTGAATGTGTTGGAGTAACTGGGTACAAGTGGGAAGCTTGGCTGTTGAAGGATCCACACACATTGAAATGTGCTTCCTCTGGAGAAAAGGAACAAGTGATGGGGGAGACTGAAACCCCAAAGTCTGGGACAAGTAAGGATGTGCCCATGTCAAACAATAGTCCAAATGCACTGCTAAAATATAAAGGATGACTCCTCTCACCACTTCTCACGTGTGAGAACTCAGTTCTGGAGTTGGAGGTGGGGCTCATGAGAAGCTGCACAAGGATCTGGTACAATCCTGTGTGCTCAGTCCTGTCCAAGGAGTGGAGCAGTGGTAGCAGGGCCAGAGCTGTTAGGCTTAGAAAAGGCTTGGGAGCTCTTGGGGAGAGGCAAAACCCAAGCCATGAGATTTGTGCCAGCTCTTAACCCTGCAGTGGAAGAAATGTGTGCCTGGGAGGAGATGCTGAGAGAAATTAGCATCTTCCTGGAGTGCTTGTGACCCTTCCTTTCCAGACTCTGTTCCATTGCTGTCAGGCTGATGTTGTGGGATAACAAAACTTAGTTTTTCACTGGTTGCTAGTAAGCCTTGAGCTGACTGATGGGAATTTACCACTCACCACTCTATCATCTGGTAATTTGAAGGTGCTACTATTGCATACTTCTGTTTCACAGAAGTCAGTACAAGCTGAACCTGAATCTAGAAGGGGTGGGAATAGATTTACTTATTTATTCCCTCGTGGTGACCAAGGCATACTGGAATGTGTCAGGTGTTTTTCACAGGATGCTCAACACTCATCCTTTAGAGTTTTCAAATGCTCAGAAAAAGAAATTATCTTCTGTTTTTACTTTGAGGTGAATGCTGATGTAGGGCTAAAGTTCACATGGTAACTTTTGCCCAGAAGCAGAGTAACCAAGGAGTAATAGTGCTGTAAAACAGGAACTGCTGTGGTAACTTGAGTTTTTGGACTGAGTCTATTTAAATTCCACTGTTAGATTCCTGTTTGCTTGTCAAGAGCTGTAAGACATGCTTACCTTTGGCTGTTCCTTCTACCAAGTGCTGCTCTTAAGGTGTGTGAGGGAAGTGCTTCTGTTAAAAAAAACCCCATAAGTTACAACTGAGGAGCAATTGCTTCCTTCTACTTTTGTGTTTTTGTGGATTTTGTGGGGTTTTTTGAGGAGCTGTGTCGTTTTGCTAGAATGATACATTTCTGATAAAGTTTGTATTGTATTTATCTGCTACTCTGAGATAAAATTTTTTTAGTTAGGTAATGAGTTGGTCCTCATTTACAAAGCCTTAGTTGTTCCTGTTGTAGCTGTTGGGAGCTAAGGTGAAGTTGGTGTTATCATATGAAACTTGACAATATTGATACAATAAAATTGAGTGAATTTATGCTTCTTGCCATGCTATTGGATCTGGTTTTGAAGGTTTTGGAGAACTTGGCATTCTGCTCCCTTGAAGCTGGATGTGTGTGGAGAGGACACTGAGGTACTTGGTGTTAGTGTCCCAGTGCAACATCCCAACTTGCTGTCCTGGAGACAACTGAGGTTACTGAACTTGGCTAAGAATTTTTACTGATTTTAGTAGCTGTTTTTACTTTCTAATAATACTAATAAGCTAATAACTTAGTTCTGCTAAATTATTATTAAAATGCCATGGTGAAAACACAGAATATTGTGCTGCTCAGCATTGACTATGTAGTGTTTGTATACCCCATCCCTCATGCTGGTATGAAAGGTGTTTTCTCTGCATAATGTTCTGTTTAGTCTTTAGTAGGGATGTAGCAGAAGATGAGGCTAAGGTTTGAGTAAGTAGTTGTACAAGTTGAATGTGGACAGGAGGTAACTGCTAAGTAACAATGCAAATACAGTGACATCATCCACTTTGATGGCTGTTTCTCTAAATTTCAAAGTACTTCTTAAAAGGAACTGAAACTTGCAAGCTCTGGAAGAGGTTCCTTACTTGTCCATCTCTAAAGGAAAACACCATCAATGAGAAAATGAACTCTCAGAATTTATTCCTATTCACTGTTTTCCCTACCAAAGGTAATTAGGCCTCACTTCAGTGTTTTAGAGAAATCAGTGGTATGCTTAGGTTGCATGTTTTTCACTTGAGCTCTCCTTTGTGCCATAGCTATATTGTTAAAATTATCACTCAGCTTTTGATCTAGAAAGGATCAGTCTGTTGTAAGATTATGATTATAGTTCTTTTTTAAACTGTAACATAATGCTTATTAGATTGTCTGATCCAGCTAGCTTCTGTTCTTCCAGCAATTTGAGCTATTTCTGTGTTTACAGGCATGAAGCCATACACTGAAGTGATTCTGTTTAAACCTTTTATATAACATTAGTGCTTGAGTATTGCTTTACTGCTCAGCATGATAGAATTTGGTAAACTTCATAGTGCATATAGCTGGTGAGAGTTTTTAATGAGCATTCTGTTAAGCATTAATCACTTCTGGTAATGTATATAAGGCTTTGTGCATTTTCTGTTTTTACTGTAAAGCTAAAGCTGTCCAAGGTGCAGCTACAATAGTAAATCTGTATCACCCCCAAGTTAAATTAGGTTGAAGCTGGGTGTTGTGTTCTGCCAACAAACTCTTAATGGAGAATTCTAATGTGTTCCTAGAATTATAGCAATGCATTAGCCAGTATTTTCAGATGCATTTAACTTTTGGGGTGGAAAGAAATTGGCTTAATCTCAAAAAAATGCCTGAGCTTTGGGGAAGCTTTAATGTACTCTCTTGAATCTGTAGACTAAATTCCTTTGGTATGGTTTTTCTTGATGACTTAAATTGCTTCTACATCCACACTTCTGTGTCTCTGGAGAATGCTGTGGGAAGGTGATGGAGGGCTAAGTGAATACACTAACTAAACTGCTTGGGGTAATAAGTATGCCACCTGTTGTTGTTCATAGCCACGTTTTAATCAGATGTGATACCTAACCCCTAACGAGACACTGAACAGCTGCAGGGGTGAGGGAGAGGAGAAGGGAAGGAAATTAAAGTTGTGATTCTCAAAACAGTACCAGTGTGGCCAGTGGGGGTTGTTTCCTGCTGTGCAGAACATGCATGTGAGGAGCAGTGCAGAGCTCCCATCTGCTCTGCTCAAGGAGGGTGACAAACTAGAAATTTACCTTCCTTCCTGGGGTGGAGCACATCTATGGCACCTTAGGGGCTTTACAGTTACTGAAATCCAGAATTTAATGTTTGAATGCAGTTTCTTTTCACTCCTTGCTGGAGTTCCAAGTGTGATTCAGCCCTGTCAGTAGTTTTGTAATAAATGAATCTGTGGCTGCAGCTAACAATCTGTGGCTGCACATCACTAAGTTACTTGTGGTGTGTAACTCATGAACTGGAAATTGAAGATTATAATCTTCAAGCTCTTCCTATGATGGTCCATCTTTAATGATTCTTAAAGCACTCCAGTTGTTCATGTTTTATTTTTTTTTCAGATACAGAAAGTGTTTTAAGAGGACAGACAGACAGCAAGCTTAATGAGGTCAGGCCTTCTGTGGGAGCTTCTCGTGCTCACATCAATTTCTTACACCTTTTATGCCAGGGAATGAAGTGTTACTTTAAATGTTGGTTGGGGGTTTTTTTTGATGATGAGGAGGATTTATGGTATGTGTTCTCTTCCCCTCCTGCTATGGGAAGAAGTCTTTGGACTTGAAGATTTATTAGGCTGAAAGACTGGCAATAAAGCTGTTGGAGACATTTGTGCTCTGCAGTTTTAGCACTGCAGTCTGATGCTTGGTTGCCTCCTTGTGTCAATATGCCTTTTCCCCTGGCAGTGTGTGGTGTGCTAACAGCTTCTCCATTGCTGTCTTGGGGAGGATCTCAGCAGTCTCATCATCTGCTGCTTGGGCAGATACACAAATGCACCAAACTAAAGGCAGATGAAACTGCCTCAGTGGGACAGCTGCGTTAATGAAAGCTTGGTTTGGAAAGTGTCTCAAAAGGCCAAATCATCCACCCTCCCAGCTTTATGTCCACTATCACCTCTAGTAGAGGTTTGTCTGACACATTCTTGGAGATTTACAACATGAGAGACTTGATAGCTTTGCCAAGCAATCTAAACCATGTGCTTACCTTCCCTTTTGGAAGCTTTTCCTGATCTGTAACCTGAGCCTGTTTTCTTCAGTTAAGGCCTACTTCTTAGATGTGGGAAAAAATGCCCTTCACTGAAACCTTGATCCACCTGTGGGGAAAAAAAATCCTTACCTGCTTCATGCACTTTTAGTTATAAGCGTCACTGCCTTCCATGGATGGGATTCTGCCTACAGGGCTCCTTTGCCTTTCTTACTTCAGGCCAGTTTATCTGCTGTGATGAGGACAGGAACATCCAAAACCATCCCTAAAAAACCCCATGTAGGATTCTCAAGTCTTGCTGTGGCAAACTATTGTGCAGGTTGCACATGTATGTACATACAGCCCTGCTCAGTGCTTGACTTATAACTGAAAACAATTCAGTGTATATACTAATTTGTCACTGAGTCATGTTTGGACTGCAAGCTGCAGTCATTCAGACTTAGTTGGAGTTGTGGCCTAGCCAGATGTTCAGCAGGCAGGTTTTCTGTAGCTAACTAGTCCTGCCCATGAAGTCTCAGCCCTGCTGTTGTGTGGATCAGCAATCTGTGTTCCTGCAGCAGACCTGGACAGGGCTTATGCTGCCTCTTCTCTTCCCTCTGTGCTGGCTGAGGAAGGAGCCACAGCTTGGACTTGGATTGCAGCTAAATGCCAAGAAACCTTCATAGTAATCATGTGGTGGAATTACTGGTGATCATCCTGTTTACCCAGACACTGTGGCAGGACAGATCAGGGATTATAGAATTGGTTGGTCTGAGTTGGAAGGGACCTTAAAGCCCATCTTGTTCCAGCCCTGGCTGTGGGCAGGGACACCTTCTACCAGAGCTGTCCAGCCTGGCCTTGGACACTCCAGGGATCGGGCAGCCACAGCTTCTGTGCCAGGGCCTCGGCACCCTCACAGGGAAGAATTTCTTCTGTGCATTTAACACAAATCACCCTCTTTTAGTGGGAGGCTCTTGCCCTTGTCCTGTCACTTCAGTTCCTTGTCAGAAGTCTCTCTACAGCCAGTTTAGGTACTGGTGTGCAGCAAGGTCACCCTGGAGCCTTCTCTTCTCCAGGCAGAGCCCCCCACCTCTCTCAGCCTGTCTCCAGAGCTTGAAGCATCTTTGTGTCCCTCCTCTGGACTTGCTGCAGCAGCTCCATGTCCTTGTGCTGGGAGCCCAGGCCTGGAGGCAGCTCTGCAGGAGGGGTCTCACTGAGCAGGGCACAGGGACAGATTCCCCTCCCCTGACCTGCTGCTCATGCAGGGGGATGAGCCCAGGACATGGGTTGTTTTGGGGCTTCAAATGCAGATTGCTTGTGTTGAGCCCATAATAAGCTGGACTTTTTATAGGTTCACAGTCTTTAATTACTCAACTTGGTTGGTGTTCTGAAGATGTTAATGAGCAAACATTTTCTTCCTCACTGTATTAGCAAACTGTATGGCTGTGCTGATATGGGAGCCCTGGATAAGAAGTCTTTCATGGAAGCTCTTTGTGTTACTGTATGCTTTGAAAGCAGAGGGACCATTTTGTCTGGCATTGTGCAGGAAAGCTGCTTGAGGCACTTACCTGCCACTGCCAGACTTCAGTGGTTCAGGCTGAGGTTGTCCAAGCTCTAGGTAACTGGTGATAAATTTATAGTGGAAATGACTTCTACTTTAACTGGTGGTGTTTGTGTTTAACTCTTTAAGGGGACTCTGCTTGTGCCTGGTCAGGGGATGGACCAGAGCCCAGCTCAGTTAGCAGGCTGCAGATCAGCTGATAGCATGGCTGAAACTCAAAGGCTATCTGGAATCCATGGGAATTGGGTGTATATTTTTCCACCCCCTTGAACAGTGAGCTCACACTGAGGAAATGATGTGCTAAGAATAATTCTGCTTTGGAGGTACTGATTGTGTAAGGGTGGTGTGCTCAAATTCAAGTCTCTAGCTGTGCTCACCCTTTCTTGCTAGATACAGCTGAAATTGCATGAGGAAATTCAACTTCTGTTGATTACTAAGGAAACCTGCATGAGGGGAAAGATAGAATAAGCTTGTTATTTAAGCATTTTTATGTCTGTTAATCTCAATTCTTGTTAAAAAAATAAATTCTGAAGTTACTCTAGGAGGGACCTGTTAGGGTTTTTCCTGCCCTTGTGTATGATATGTTACAGAGAATTGGAATTGAGAAAGCAAGGAGGTGAAGGTCTGATTCCTTAGGGATCATCTTCTCCAGGGCACTGTGACACCTGGTGACAGCATTTCCAATGTTTACAGGTTGGATTTTCACTCTCCAGTTGCTCTTTTGCTCTGTTTAGCCAAATGTTACTCAGCAGCCTGACCTCAAATCACTGAGAGTCTTTTCATGGGAGTAGAGATGACCACAAATTATGATAAATTTCACGGTGGCTTTTTAATTATGGCATGGATATTCGTATCTCCTTGGTGTGCCTCTAACTTTGCCTGGAAAGTTGAGGATTGCCTTACATGAGGGTTTCTGTTACACTGTCTGAGTGTCTCATTGGTGTGTGTGAGCAATCCTTATACAGGTGAATATTAAGACTTACATGAGCACAGAGCAAAAGCATCAATGTCCTGTGGTGCAGTAGAATCTGCTGTGAAAAGGCTGTTAATTTATCTCTTGGCTTTAGATCTCAGCAGGAGAAGCTAGTTTGTATATCAAAGTGGTAATAATTTTGATCTTAACTTCTCTCTGATATTCACAGTTAGACTCCAATACCTGGAAGGCCTAAGGAGACATTGAGGAGGACTGTGTGATTGGAAATGTATAATCATGAAAAATATTCTGTCTGAATAACTTCTTATCCTAGTTTAGCAATGTCATTGGCTGCTTACATCAAGGCCTGAAACTGCTTTTCCCTTTTGTACAAGGAGAATCAAACTGCCCCTAGGTATTCCCAAATATTATGTTTTAACAGATACCATGTATGATACATCAGCCATTCTCCATTTGTATTTTAGAACATCTCCTTGGAATATCTGAAGTCCATATGGCTATGTATGATGAAGATATCTTGAAAAATCCCTTTTATTTGGCCATTCAGAAGCGCCGTCCTGACCTATGCAGCAAAGTTGCAGAACTCCATGGTATTGTAAGTATGAAAAAGTATATTTAAAAGCTGCCTGGTGAATAGTAGCTGTTTGAACTTATATTTTATGTCTGCTATGAAACATGTAAAGATTATTTCAAGCCTACAAAACTTGGAAATGAAGCAGAACCATTTTTAGTTTAAGCTGCACGTTATTTACTAATATGGACCTCTTGATATATTGCAAGATAGTAAAAAGCTAAGGTTGGTGTTGTTTCTGAACACTACAGGAACCTGATTTTCTTTTCTGTGAACTGAAGTTACATATTTTCCCACAAGTTTATAACTTAAATGAGATTGACCTTTTGAGATGCCTGGTGGACAAGCAGTTACTCATTTGACAGCATTTTACATAGCAAAATAAAGCTATTAAACTGACCTGGAATAAAAACTTCAGTCCTTAATATTTACTAATCTGAGTGTTTTGCAATTAATTTTCATTCACATTTAAGTGTGTAGAGACTCCATTAAACATGGAAATTATTGTCACCTTTTGATAAAATTTGTTTCTTTCTAATTAGGAATTTGCCCCAAATTGCCAATCTGCTGGCCTAAACCCAAGATATTTATCCTAGACCTTTTTCTGATGGATTTTTATTTGAGTTTGAAAATATACTTCACTTTTTTATTAGCTGCTTAATTTTTAGTCATCTGTTGTCATTTTAAATTATTTGTGACTGGTGCTAAGTAACTAAAGATTTCATTTACTTCCCTTAGTATTATTTGCTTCAGTTGCATGTCAGCCTTTTCCAGATAAGTTACTAAGTGAGATTTCTGGGTTAATTATCAGGCTGTGTGTCTAGTGATAACCTCTCCTTTTTTTAAAAATGAAAGCACCTATAGTTCCTATATGTTTGCTGTAAATATTTAAAAGCCTGATTTAATTGGTTGCCTCATAAGGACAAAAGGTATTGATAAACAGCTGGCAATACACAGCATTTCTCTCTTTAACATGATTTAACTTCTTTTAGGTGCTAGTTCCATGCAAAGGAAGCCTTTCAAGCAACAGTCTTTCTACCTGCCAGTTTGAATCTTATGTTCTGAAGCCTCTGGAAGAAAATTTTCAAACCTTAAATGGAAAGGTATTTCTGTTTGATATCTGAATGTGGCTTGGGGACACTCCAGGGAGTGATTCACTGCTGCTGTGAGTGATTGTGTGAACTGATGGTTACAGACAAGGCAAGCAGGGCTGACACTGCATAGGATCCAGGGTTTTCATTTCTAATTTTGCAGTACAGGCTGAGAACTTGGGCATACAGCTTGCACTAGAGATAGTTTGCAGGCTGCCATCAGGATTTCCAGATGTCCTCACTGGAGCTGCTGGGGAAAGAAAGCCAGGTGTGAGAAATGCACACAAGGTGTGAGGTATTTTTCTGAGCCTGGGATTAAGTCCTGTTCTTAAGCTGCTGGGGTTTTTAAATTTCCTTTCTGCTAAAAGTGCTCTAAAATCTGCAAACAAGACCTTGGTGATTGTCTGAAACCTCCTCCAGCAGTAGACTTGTAAAACAAATTTCTGTAAGCAAGGTTCAGCCAGCCACTGCCCAATGAAGGAGCCTTTGTTTCAGTGTCAACACAGCATGAAAATGTGAAATTTCTCCAATTTGGAGCTTTCTCACCTTGCAAATTTCTCTTCTCCCCCTTTGAAATGTGACTATACAAGGCAGAAGCCAAAGAGCACTTTTTTTTCTAGTAGTTTCACACTTGTTCTGCTTTGTCTTGTTTCAGGAGATCTTCATTCAAGGCAACCTCATCATTCTAGGAGCTGGTTTTAATTACACTCTCTCAGTACCTGTTCTCTTTGAGGAAACCTTTTACAATGAAAAAGAAGAAAGCTTTAGTATATTGTGCATAGCTCATCCACTGGAAAAAACAGAAAGCTCGAGTATGTATTGGTGGCTGCATATTTTCAGTTTGGTGGCTGCCTTGGCACAGTGAGCCAATTAGCGTTTGTGTTTAATAAATGTGTTCATTCTGGAAAGTGTTGGCTTGGTTAAAAACCCTTGGCCTTTATGAGCTTGCTGGGCCAGATATTGGTGTGCTGCTGCAGAGAAATGCCAAGTTGCTCCCAGCAAAACTAGTGCTGAGAATGGGGCATAAATCCTGTAGAATTAAGAATTATCTGTGGAATACTTAATCCAGCATGATTTTTCTTAGCTGTGCTCAATTTATTGCTGACTGCTTAAAAAAGGGATTTAATCCTGAATGTTGTCATATGTGTCTTGAGATGCAAGGTGGATGCACAAAAAACTGGAGAGGTAAATTCTTTCATGATTACTTTGCAGGGGGATAGAGGTTGTCTGGCAGAGTTGGGTAGCAGTCTGCTGATGGTGGCCCCATTTATGAAGTGGAATGTCTCAATTTTTGTCCTGCACTAAAAGTGTTCCTGAGGGCTGTGACTCTTTCCAAGACTGCAGTCAGTACTGTGAATGTTAACAGCATGTCCTTGTGAACTTGTATAACAATCAATGTTTACTAATTAACAACAGAAGCTCCTTAAGAAGCTTAGAAGCTTCAGCTTTTTCTGAAGTAAAAACATTAGTCTTCCTAAATAAATAAAAATATGTAAAACAAGTGAATGTAAAGAGAGGTAGTACTAGGGTAGTGTGAAAGTATTATTGTGAGGGAAGTATGGAAGGCTTTAGAAAAACAAAACAACCCCACTGCCATTCTTATAGCCTTAAATTCTGTATGTGTTAATGTATATCTCAAAAATTATTCATGTGATACTCTTTATAGCCATTATGTAATATAGTCATATCACAGTCTTTCAGAAGTGAATGAGTTTCTAATTTCAAAAGTAATTTGAAAATAATGATTTAAGCCTCTTATTAGCTGGCTGCCTTTGATTGAAGATGAAAGATTTGCCTAGAAATGCTTTTTGGAGAAACAGCATAATTTCTAAGTGAGGGATTCAGTTGTTTTAGTCAGGAAAAAAAGTGGATTTGCTTTAATGTTGCTTCATGTAACTTTGCTCTCCCATTCAGAGAAAGCATGTCTAAATAAAGAATAGCTTATGTAAAAGTCCACGATGGGATTTTTGCAGCTCACTTAAAGCACCCTGACTTCCTGCACGGTCACTCTGTCAACACTCTAATGTGCTTTTCTTCTGCTTCCAAGCTTGACTTACACAACTCATAAGCTGAGTGCATGTGGTAAGAAATGATCCCAGTGTGAAAAAAAAAAAAAAAAATAAGGGAAATCTGTGTTAGCTATTCCAAATAAACACTTGACATAGAAAGCAGGGGAGCCTGCTCAAATGTGACTTCTTAAATTCTTTAATTAAAGGCAATGTGTCTTGTTAAAGGTGCAGTCAGCTGAGTTCATGTTTCAGTGTACACAAGCTGGCTGTATATGTAGGGACCAAATGCATACATATATTAAACCTGTGTATTAATTCTTGGCTTTTGTTTTAGGTGAATCTACAGCTTCATCAAACTCCTATTCTCTTAAGAACATTGAAGATGTTAGAGAGTTCTTGGGAAGGCACTGTGAGAGATTTGATAAATACATAGCATCTTTCTATAGAACATTTAAAGAGCACGAGAGGAAAAGCCTGCGCCACTACATAGTCAGTATCTTCCTTCCTGATGTCTAATGTGCTAAATATAATTAGCTGCACTGGTGCTGTTATCTTTGCCTTATTGAGCTTTTCTGTGTCAGAGCAGCCTAGAGTTGTGAAGGGGGAGGAGGGAGAAGTGGTAATTTACATTTAAGAATTTCACTATCTGGACTGTTTAGTAAATGCAGTTATTATTGCTGAAACTCTTACCATACTGTACACTTCTGAGACAGGGAAGAACTTACATTACTTATTTAGGCTTTGCTCCTTCAAGTCCCATTAACCTGAACCTGATGGCTTTTATCTTTTCTCTCTCCTAGGATTCTGTCAATGCACTTTATACCAAATGTCTGCAGCATCTTTTGAGAGATTCGCACTTGGTAAAGACTTACTCCCCTAAATGCATAGTCCAGTGTTACTTAGGCAATAAATTATCTGACTTTCTCTTGCTGTTTATGGCTTTGCTTTTCTAGAAGATGCTTGCAAAGCAAGAAGAGCAGATGAATCTGATCAAACAAGCAGTTGAAGTAAGCATCTGAAATGAAGGAAAATAATTAGCAAGCTGTTTTTAATTCTCCCTTTCATGCCTAAAATACTGTTTTTTTCCTACAGATGTATATCCATCATGCTATTTATGACCTAATCTTCAAGTATGTGGGGACAATTGAGGCAAGCGAGGTAAGTTTCTTTGATTGCTCCATACTACTGATACTCATCTAAGGCATTTGAAAAACCTGTTGCCTTTCTATTAATTAGGATGCTGATTTTAATAAAATCACGAGGAGCCTTCAAGACCTGCAGCAAAAAGACATTGGAGTGAAGCCTGAGTTCAGGTGAGAGAGATGACTGTGGATTCTTGAAGAGTCACTGAGATCCTGTCTTAAATAGAATCATGCCAGCCAAAAAGTGTTTTCCTTCAGATACTAGCAAGTTTTTTTTATACTTTCATTTGAGATGTAAAATCAAAGCTTTGCAAGTGTCATAGGAGGACAGTCTGTGCATTGATTGTTGACTCCTTTACTTTTATATTTTTAAGCCATCTAGAGGATACAGAAATGCAGGTGCACTTGGAGTAGAAGTGGGCATATTTTGGAACCATTCTTTAACTCAGCTCTGTATAGGTTAAAACTTGGGCTTTGGACATCCTGCAGAGGAACTCTGTATGCTAATCATTCCTTTCTAATTATTTTGTAGTTTTAATATACCACGTGCAAAGCGGGAGCTGGGCCAGTTGAACAAATGCACTTCCCCTCAACAGAAGCTGCTTTGTCTGCGTAAAGTTGTACAAATTATTATGCAGTCTCCAAGCCAAAGAGGTCAGTAATTAGTCAATTCATAATTTTAAACTTAACCAGCACACACAGAGCACTTCAGTATATAAACAACTGTTTGGGTAACTCTTGGGGATCAAACACAGCTGAGCTGGAGTCTCTAAGGTCTCTGAACAAGGCAGAAGGGAAGGGAAGTGAGGTAGGTGTGTCAGCACTGGTTCCTGTGGGCTGGGGTGGGGTACTGGGTTAGCTTGTGTATGTTTTACCTTGGACATGTAGGAAGCTCATATCTGCCAGGACACTGAGGGTGATCCATTTTAAACACTGGAGATTGTTGCTGGATCATTCTTGTGTATTTGTCCATGTTTCTCTTAACATCTTGAAATTGAGACTCTTGAGATGCATCTTTTGCAAAATGCACTGTTGGTTGGGGCCACACAAATGTGCTGCTGTGGATTGCAGACATGATTGTGTGATACAAAAGCACAGTCCTCTTAACCTGGCACTTTATCTAGCTTTAAAAGAGAAGGTACTTCTACAAAGCAAATAGAGTAGCACAGCGAACTCATGCTTTCCCTACTTCATCTCTTCTCTAGGAAGACTGCTGGGTTATGGAAAAATGTATCAGCTGTGAGCATAGTCTTTGCCCTCAAGAATTTCAGAAATCTTGAGCTAATGCTCTGGCCCTTGCTGTGTGGGAAGGGAGGGATTCTAGTCAAATATTGCAGTGTGTACTGCACAAACTGCATCTGTGTGTTGGCTCCTGGCAGACTGTTTCAGTGAGAGATTTGAGAACATTTGGAGGCCTGCCCTGGGCTCTCCATGCCTTCTCTACTAGTAGAGCTGACCCTTAGTCTTAAGAAGCAGAATTTTAGAGTTACTACTCTTGATTTGAACCATGACATGACTAATACCAAATGTGAATTCTTTTTTTTAGTTAACATGGAAACCATGTGTGCAGATGATCTTCTCTCTGTTTTGCTGTATTTGCTTGTAAAAACAGAAATCCCAAACTGGTATGTAACTGTTCTAGCTATATAGAACTTGTGTAGTGCTGCTATAGAGACAAATGTTTCTGAACACACAGTAATAACTTCCTGAAAGTGTAAGAGGTCCTGTTGAAATGCAGAAAATGTTTTATAGGATAAATAACAGAGATGTGTTATATGTAACTAAATGAAAGAGCAATCAGGGATGCGCCTTTGTTTTGATTCTCAGCCTAAAAAATGTTGTAGTGGGAGGCCATCTCTCAACCAAATCTATGTGTCAATACAGCCTTCACAGATTGGTTCTTTCATCTGTGTTGGGAGCTGTGACACCTTTATGCTTGTCAAGATTTGGTGCATTTCTTACAGAGAAACTAGATGTGAATGTTTCATTACTTCCTGCTAGCTTGTGCCATTGTGTCTCCTCATTTCCAGTAAGAGTCTGTCTAAACCTTCCAGCTGTAGCTGAACTGATTGTCTGTGCTGTTCTGTCCTGGATCTCTGAGATCAGCATTTGGCCTTTAACTTGTAGCTATCACTGTGGTGCTTATGGTGCTGGAAGCATTGCTTCACTCACTTCAAAGATGTTCATCTCCCATTATTGCCCTTATCCTTCCATTCCTTCCATCTAGTTGATAACTCCTCATTGAATATTTAAGAGATCAGTAGAGTCACTCTCCAAGCTCAGAACAGCCATCTTGCTGGCCTAACAAGCTTTGTAGAAGTTTTTTCCCAACTCACCCCATTGTCTGCCTGGATTGCCTCAGGTGAGCTGCAATATGCCATGCTAGTGTCTCAGTTTCAGTGATTCACAACTTTAATTTTTTCCTTTTCAGGATGGCCAACCTGAGTTACATAAAGAACTTCAGGCTGTGCAGCTCAGTGAAGGATGAGCTGGGGTACTGCCTGACCTCCATCGAGGCTGCCATCGAGTACATCCGCCAGGGCAACCTCTCGGACAGACCCACAGTAAGCTACTCAGAGTCTGTCACATGCCTGCTTGATACACTGTAGTACCTTTGTGGGTGTTAGTCCTGCCAGGGGATACAAGTAACTAACTCAAGAATTTCCTTCTTTTGCTTAAAAAAATGAGTAGAGGTGACTACCTGAAGCAAATGCTAAATTTACCTAAATTATTATAATGAAGTCCTATAAACCAGAAAAACAATATTTTTGTTCATTGCATACTTCTTGAGGAAGTACTTAAATGTCAAGTCTGCCTCTTTATATGGTTAGAGGAGAAATGGCAGCACTGTTTTCTACAGATGAGTCTCCAGTATGTTTATGTCCTGTACTCCACCATGATTATGGAAATGCAGTACTTGGGAGGAGGCACAGCTTAAATTTTTGTGTAATGTAAAAAAGCTTAGCTATGCTAGCAGAATGGAGATAGCAGTGTAATTTAGAATTTTTCAGTAGATCTTCATAGTGGAAGAATTCCATGTGTTTGCAGTGTGGGTTCCAGTGCTGCTCTGAGCTGATGGCTTAGGGGGTGCAGGGCTGTGATAAGGTGCTGTTTGAAGGTCAGTTTGGCTCTTGGGATCTCTGACCTAGCAGGGGCAGGAAATCTGTGGATGCATGAGAGATTTCCTCCTGGACCTAGACCTGCTGTCCATCTGGTCACATCCCTGCAGGCCAGTCAAGGGTGATGCTGATGTGACTTTAGAGACTTCTGTAATTTAAGAACTTTGTAGATTTAGTCAAGGAATCCAGTCTTACCACTCCTGTAAAATTTTCTACTGTTGTAAAACTAGGTTTTCCTGAGCTGATGTGGACATCAAAAGGAGTGAACGTGGGACCAGAGTGAATTCAGTGTGTCTCAGTCTGCCCAACTGCAAAGCACTGGAGTCTAACTGCAGGGGCCAGAACAATGGTTCAGTGTGCAGGGCTTGGGATGGGACAACCTGGGGCACAGACTTAAGAAGCACTTAATGTAACATTTTGGCCTCTTGATATTTCTGGTTTTGTCCTTTTCTGGGATTTTTCCATGAACTTGTATGAGTTTGTTTTGTACACTCAAAAAAAACCCCCAAAAAACAAATCAACACTTCCATATTGTGCAAAGAGAGTGGTATTTCTTGTCTGTAATTGAATTATATTAAAAAAAATAAAAATGTTAGTTTAAAAGAAACAACCTGCTATATGATTTTGCTTCCTGCAGTCACTTGGCTGTCATTCACAATTAATACACAAAGAGCAAAGCTGGTGCTCTGAAAGGAAACTGAAACCAAAGTAGAATCATCTTCTACAACAATACCAGCAAACTAAGATAGAATATGATGCTCTTGAATTTCTAGAATAAAGACTGTTTCCTAATAAATGTCTGCTCCTATCCCTTTTGCTGTAGTTGAGGATAGCAGTTTTTATACTGGGATTGCACTCAAATGTTGTACCTTAAGTGCCACTTCCATTAAGGTAGAATAGGTTGGGAGGCACCCGTCTTGAAAGACAAACTGTATATTTGAGAATCTAAATGAGGAATTCAGTGTCTGCACCATGGGAAGAGCAAGCCATTAGTGTTTCTGCCCATACTTCAGCTGGATCAGCTCCAGACCCAGAGAACTTTATCACTTCAGGGTGAATGTGCAGCACCAAGTCCTCTTGCATTTCCTTTCCTTGGAGTCAGCGTGGCTGGAAGGCAGCAGAGCCCTGAGGATGAAATGAGGGACAGGTGGAAAGGAAACAGCCAGAGCACCCTTTGCTCCTGGGCAGGAGAAGGTGGCACACAATGAAAAGAGACTGAGGTGGAAATGGAAGAAGAGTAGGGAGGAGTTGGAGGAGCATTGCTCTCCCTTCATGAAGTTCCCAGTTGAGAGTTGTCCTTTTCTCTCTGGTAAAGGGGATGAACTTTGAAGCAGCAGCTGTCATCTTGCTGCCCTGTGATTTCCTTCTCCAGATTGTGCTGGAAGGGGTGTGGGATTGAAGTGAGCAGGAGCATTGCTGTGCCCTGGGGCTTCATTACAGCCCCTTATGTG
Source organism: Melozone crissalis (assembly GCF_028551555.1). Classification (NCBI taxonomy): domain Eukaryota; kingdom Metazoa; phylum Chordata; class Aves; order Passeriformes; family Passerellidae; genus Melozone; species Melozone crissalis. The sequence continues at coordinate 16,064,149 of NW_026535785.1, read as the reverse complement.
GTTATGCTTAATTTTATAGCTGGCTTCAGATGGAGCTGCTGGCAGCTGAATGCTGCTGTCCAATCCCTAATGAAGATTACTGCAGAAAGAAACTCAGCAGGGGACTAATGTACCCTGAGGGATAATGGGCACATTCTCACCCTCCTGTCAGTAAGTGAAATGCACTCAGGACGTTCTTGCCAAATCCCTCCACCCAAGGTCATGCAAGTCCTTGTGAGACACTTTGTGGGGAAGAGAGGAGCCTGTAAAGCATGAGAGAGTCAATTTTATTTTCTGAATTGTCAACATTATTCAATTAGAATTCCTGTTAATAAGTGTTGGATACCAGCTCATTCCTTTGCTCAGCTAATGTGTAGTAAGACTCTCAAGTTCAGAGGGTTCAAGTGAGGTATAAAAAAATAGGGAGTCAGAGCCAGCCATGAGGGAATAGGCAGCATTTTGTTTCATGTGTGGGAAGAGCTTCAGATGGGACATGATCCTTACTTCCCCTCCTCACCAAACACTTCACTACCCTTAGTTTGTGCTCAAGAGTTCCTTTTCTAGCTTCTGCCACCTGTATTTTCTCCAAGTTATCAGTTGTAATCAGGGGGAATGACTTGGGATAGATGATTACAAAGGAGCACTCTCATAGATACAAATACTTTCTTTTTCTGCACATTGTAGTATTAGATTAAAAAGGTCATTAATGTTTGAGTGTGTATTTTCTAGGCAACATACCCTTAAAATACCTGAAAGTCTCACTCCAAGCAATCTATTTTTAAAAGAAATACAAATTCTTGGGCTGTGAGTAAAGCTGATACAAGTGGATTCTGACTTTGAAAGCCCAAACTTGGTTAATCCTTCAGTGAATATTTGATTCTTGTCATTCTATATTTCACTATTGAAGCTATGTGGTTTCACCTGGGCTCTTTTTATTCTGTTTATATAATAAATATGTAATACTGCTACATTAGGGTTGCTGTCTCATATGACTCTTAAAATAATGATTCCACTTGGGGAATGCTTCCCTTGAAGACACACACTGTGGAAGGAGCAGTTCTAAAATGGCAGTATTTCTTGCTAGTGGTTACTTAGATTCTCCACAGTGAAAGTATGAAGCTGTCTGTGAGCATCCATGCCAGAAATTCTGAGTAGGGATTAGGGAAGTTATTCCTGTTCAGAGTGAAGAATCTATCTAAGGAGACCAGTGTTACATGCCTTGCAATTCTGAGAAGATATGCTTGGGTATCCTTAGTTAAAGTACAGAGATTTGAAAAGATTGGTGAATGTTTGTCACCTTCATGTATCTAAATACAAACAACTTCCTGTCAAGTACAGAGAAAAACTTTCATCTCCAGACCTCACAAACATGTTTTAATGACGTTATTTGCTGAACTCTTAAGGGTTTTTTGGGCAGCTTTATGAGAGGCATCTGTGTTGATTTTGAAACATGAATAGTCTTAATTTCTAGAAAGTCTGAATCAACTAATGTTGTTTATTTGCAGTTTATGAGGCTCAAATTTCATGCTGACTTTCTAATGTAAGAGTGGAGTCAGACTGGTTTTACTCATTTACATCTGGTCTTGATAGACTTTAATTGCAAAAGCCATAGCCCAGATCCTAAACCATTGAAGTTTGCCTGATACATGGGTGTGTGTCTTAAATGCAGTGGTTTTCTGTTTTATGGAGGCTGAAGTCTTTCCATTTCTGGAGAGCCATTATCCTGCAACAGCACCACTGCCAACCACAAGCAGCTGTGGATCAGAACCAACCACATGCAGAAGTTTCCATCTGCATTCTTAGGAAGTGTTTTCCTTGGGTTGTTGTTTTATTTCATGGGAGAGTCAGTAGTGCCACCTCAAAATCCACCTCCACTTAGTAATTTTCACCTGGCTTTAGAGGCATTTATATTCTTTAGTGCATCCTGAAGTGTATCTTCAGCTGTCTCCAAGGGCTGATGCTAGGTTGCAGCTGTATCTGCCTGGCTCAGACCAAGTAGGAAATTGCACAGATGGATCTGCTGCAGAGCAATGCTTTGCCTACTGCAATCTTCTATTTTTCAGCCAACAGCAGAGAGTTAAGAATTCTTTGAGTCAGAGTTGTATCTGGGTCGTCTTTTTTAGTAGCCATCAGTAGACATATTTCATGTGAATTTCCCTAATTTCTCCTCTTGAGAAAGCTGTGTTCTACCTCTTACAGTTCATGCTTTCTTTGATATGTATTTTTTAATTTTGCTGTGTTCTTTTTTAGATGGCACTGCCATAATTTCATTAATGTTAATTCACAGTGAATTTCAGTAAAGAAATATTCTGGTAAACATTATTATTTCTATGGGTGCCCAGTCTTTTAAGTCTCAAAATCTTAAAAGTGAAATTGATTCAGATTTCCCATGTGTCTGATAATTCATGCATAGTAAATACATGTTTCATATTTTTAAAAGTTAATTCCCTGTTAAGGTTCTGCCCTTTTCCTACAGATGACTGTATAAATAATCAATCTATCTGTTTTATTTTCAGGAATCTGAGAGTCTGTGTGACAAGCTGCTCTTAAGACAAAGGATGAACTTGTTGTCCCAGATGTCTGCTGCACCAATAGACTGCTTATTTAAGGTTAATAACTTTTATGGCAGAATATGTATGTATTTGCACATTTCATGTTTATATCCCTCCCTTTCTGCAGTTTTCTGGAATGTAATGAAGGGTTAATTACATTAGTACTGTGAAATGTTCTTTAGTAGATGCTAAAAGTGTCTTTTGAACAGAGTACATCTCTGTGCCAAAGCCTTGCTAACATAATATAATCTTATGGATTTCAGTATGTCTTATATGAAATATAGAAGCAAATGAGGATGAAATGCTACTGCTGTTGGTATTGTGTGGCCCATTTAAATCACAGATGTGACACTGCTTGTGTCTCCCAGCTTTTAGTGCTTCAAATTGGAAGAGCTTTCTGAAATAATTTAGATGTAGTCACCTGACAGCTACTTCATATTATCTGTTAATCTCATACTGTCATTCTAAAAGAATTTTGCTTATACAAGGACACAAAGCAGAGCTTCTAATTATATGTTCACAGCTTATGGCTGGAGACTTAGTAATTTTATAGACATGTTTTTGCACAGAGGGAGCTCAATTTCATGATTGAGTCTAAAGGGGACAATAGGAATTGTTTTAATTTTTTTATAGAAAGTGAAGTAAGCCAAGAACAGTTTCTTTTTAATAGTGAATGCCTATTAGGGGGTTTTGTGCTGTGACATTGTTCATTTCTGCTTTCTAATGCTTGAATACGTCTTTCATAATCGAGTCCTTTCATTTTGTGCTTCAGTAAATTACTCTTGGCATTTTGTCTTAAAAGGAGGCCTTTTATATTGGTTTCTCATTCTCTCTTCTCTTGTTTTTTGTAGCACATTGCTTCAGGTGATCAGGAGGAGGTGGAGCGGCTGCTCAGTCAAGGTGACAGTGATAAGGACACTGTACAGAAAATGTGTCACCCGCTGTGTTACTGTGACAAATGCGAGAAGCTGGTTTCTGGGTGAGCACCCTTCACCCCATAGATGCACAGAAAGCTGTGTAGAAGCCTTTATCTAAGATTTCCTTCAGGAAGTATGCTGCTTTTGGTTATAGAGGAATTTGGGAGCACTTGAGGATGTAGTGGAGAGCATGTGGGTGTGTGTGGTTTGAAGTAACAGAAGAAATATTGGGAACATACAGAATTCTTTGGAACCCACCCATTCTGTGATGGAGCCTGTGTGGGCTTTGGTAAACATGGTGTTTCTTCTGTTGAATCAAACTTACAGATCTGGGACTAACCCACTTCTCTTAACAAAATGTAAAGTTCTCTGTGGAATAATTTGTCAATGTAAAAGGATAAAAAGTTCCAAAATAATTTTTTTGCCATCCTTGGCAGCTTTTCCCTTTCTCTCCTCCTTCCTGCCACCACCTGGGTAATTAAGCTGCTTTCAAACCATTGTGTTTTAAAGGAAACTGAACGACCCTTCCATTATCACCCCCTTTTCCCGAGATGACCGGGGGTACACTCCACTTCATATAGCTGCTATTTGTGGTGAGTGGGCTTGCTGTTCTTCACCAGTGTTTCCTCCTCCTTTTGCTTTTGTGTCTTTATGTCAGTCTGTTTCCCACCTTTGTATTAAAGTTGGAATTCTGCATTAAGTTGTTTTTTTGCTTCTTTGCTATTGAAACTTTGCTGTTTCTATCTGAGCACAGACTGAAGTTGTAGTGTATTCTTTTAAGCTCAGTTTCTTATGGCTGAGTTAATCTTTGGGTTTTGACTCTATTTTTGCCATAGTGGTTACCACAGTGGTGCTTTCTTCAGCTTTGAAAAAAGTAAAGATTGTCCTCAGAAATCAGTCTTGTTTTAAAGGACTGGCAGATTGAGAAACAACTTTTCTCTTTCCTGTAGTTGGCTATGCATTGTAGAGCTGTAACACCTATATTATAATGGTCATTATGTAATTGATTTTCTTTTTATTAGAAGCTGTATTATTTTCTTAGTGGGTGGTTTCTTATCTATAATTTCCTTTCTTGTTATTATATTGAATCCAAATATTTTATTTTGTTACTTGTAGAATACAAATATAGCTTGCTTTTAGCTGGAGGTTCTTTTATGGGGCTTTGAAATATCTGCCACAAAAAAACCCTAAATACCAAGGCAGTGAATATGCAGTATATAGAAACATAGTATGCAGAAACGCAGGGTCTCTTGGTTTATAGTCACTGTTTGAATTTGATAAGTAGCAGTGTTCTTGTACAAAGTTTACACCTTTCTTTGCATGCTTATTTTCCAAGGTCAGACTTCCTTAGTGGATTTACTGGTAGCCAAAGGAGCCATTGTCAATGCCACAGATTACCACGGTTCAACTCCCCTTCACCTCGCCTGTCAGAAGGGATATCAGAATGTTACAGTAAGCACAACACCTAACCTAAATAATAAATACATGCCTCTTACTAAGCTCTGCTACTGTTACTGCCATTTAGATCTTCTGGGGAGCTTTTACCAGAGCTGTGTAAGCTGTCAGAATGGAGGATCTTCCGTCATTGGAGTTTGCAAGATATTTTATTTTTTCTCCTACTGGAATGTTTTCAGCCATTGGTAATAACCAGCTGGCAGCTCTGCATAATTCATCCACTTTATTAACCCAAATGTCCAATACATAATGCAGATGGAGAGCAACTCTGCTCTTGCTTGAGACAGAACAACCATTGCAGCCATTGGGCTGAGTTAAATGCTTCACACTGTGTTTAGGATAGACTGTGTAACTACAGTAATTATTGTCTGCTGGAATTTAATGTATGTGATATTCTTCAATTAGCATTGTTGAAATAAAGTTGTCTTCACTTGCCTAGGCTCTTGAAATGTGAGGTAGATGATGTAGTGAATATATTGCACTGTTTGCTGCAGTAGAGATTTCATTTTTTTCAGTTAAAATTCTGAATATGTAAGAGCCTTTGTGATTCTCAGGGTAGGGCACAAACAGTGCTGCAGTGCCAAGAGGGTGGTGTCTGAAACAGGAGGCAGAGCTAGTGTCTCATGGAGTGCTTCATCATGCCAGACCCCTAAAGGAATCTGCAGAGCAATAATTGTTTGTACATTAATTTTTTAGCTACTTAAATGTCTACTTTTGCTTTTCTTTTAAGCTGCTCTTATTGCACTACAAGGCAAGTACTGATGTTCAGGACAATAATGGAAATACTCCACTTCATTTAGCCTGCACTTACGGTCATGAGGATGTAAGTAATTGTTTTGTATCAAACCAAATGGGCATTCTAATGCAATGGAATTAAACTGATGCAAATTAGCACTAAACTTATATATTTTAAATAGTAAATAAAAATATTTGAAGGCTAAATTGTTTAATGCTCTAAATGAGGACTTTATTTGGTAGTTTGTAGCAATTTTTAATATGACTTCACATTAAAGATAGCAGTGCTTTGCAAATCTAATTGTTTAACTCTATTTAATGACACTGAACTACTGAAGCCTTCTCTTTAGGTAATGGCTTACATAAGCAGCAATAAAAACAAACCTTTCAGGATTGTGCCTGTTGTCTGAGCTGAGACACAACACCATAATTTATTGATAGCTTTCCTTTTTTTCCCAGTGTGTCAAGGCTTTGGTGTACTATGATGTGCACTCCTGCAGACTGGATATTGGCAATGAGAAGGGAGACACTCCTCTGCACATTGCTGCTCGCTGGGGCTACCAGGGCATCATTGAGGTGCTCTTGCAAAATGGGGCAAACCCAGAAATTCAGAACAGGATGAAAGAGACTTGCCTGCAGTGTGCATTGAATTCCAAGGTATTCCTCTTCGTCTTCCAGCCTGATTTCTTTCTGATGCAACACCACAGAGGTGGAGATGTTCACTGCTAAGAGGGTTTCACTATTAAAGAGAAAATGTGTGTTTCACTCTTAGGAAAAAGGGTCCCATTTTAATTCCAGCAGTGGGAATACACTCTGTGGGATAGAACATGAACTTGTAAATGGTTACTTCTAATCTGCCTAGTCATATTCTGTTCCTAATTATTAGGTTGTCAGCTCATTTGTGTTTCAGTCAGTAGATTCCTCTATGAGTGGAGTTACATTGGTTCTCTCTAATATTTTTGTGCAGATTTTGTCATTGATGGAAGCAAACTACCTAACATTTGAAAGAGGACAGAGTGCTTCTGAGGTAACAGCCCATGCAAGCTAAATTGTTACTTGTCTATGCTTAACCACCTTTATTTGATATTTCACCTTTTCTGGTTGGTTGGTTGTTTGATTTATTGATTTTTTATTTGTTTTTTTCCAACTGTAAGTCACCACTTAGGTCTCCTCAGCACTCAACAGAAACTTTCAGCAGAGGATCATCTGTCTCAAGCCTGTCATCAGCATCAACTGATATTAGGCAAGAAGAAGCAAAAAACAGTTATAAAGAGGTAAGATTGAGGTATAGGTTTTGACAGTAAGCAAAGTGAAGGAAGCTAGAAGAGTGATAATTTGCCACAGTGTTTTAAACTGCTTCTTCAGGAATAGCCTCCTGTCTGGTTTGGAAAATGGTAACTGCTGCCCTCAGGGGCTTTGTCATCTCAGTGCTTATTTTTGTATGGCTTCAACTGCTCTGTTGGTTATTTCTGGGGGAAAATTGACACCATCTCTGAAGTAGTTGTTCATATTTATTGAAGTTAACTATGTAATTTAGAATTTGTTGAGGTTTACCAAAGTACAGTAGCAGTCAGTGCCCCAAGGCCCTGGCTGTCCCATCCAGTAATTAAGTGCCAATGATAGCTTAGAAAATCTGTCAGAGAAAAGAGACTTGTACAGCCATGCTGGCCAACAACAAACTGGAAGGTTAAGACATAAGACATGCTTTCAAATAGGTATGGGAATCAATTTTGTAACGAGTGAAGGACTACAGATATATTAAATATCTTGCATGTGTGTGTTTGCTGATTTTGCTCTGTCCACACCAGATGGCATCCTCTGAATTTTTTCCTGTGGGATCTCAGATCCACACTTGTTACCCCTTCCCAAGTCTCTCATATCACCACTGATTCTGATGCTTCTTTTTGTTTTTCCTAGTCTGTCTTTTCATTATTTTTTTCCAAACTGACCTCCTAAGTATGTTTGTTTCTCTCAACATCACCACTACATTCAAATTCTTCCTTTTCCTGGTATTAAAAGCTTCTTTTCTTGCCAGAAGTTTCAGTTCTCTAAGAATATTGAAGAAACACAAAGATGCAAATTTTGACTGTCAATATGATTTCACATTTGAATTGCTCTGTGAGAGGCTCAGTGTAGGGCTGGACCTCCCTGTTTGTACAGAGTCAAGCACTTTAAATAAGTTCTCCTCGTAGATTGAGGATTTATTTTTCTTTGAAGGAACAAATTTATCACACCCAAGTGCTAAGACTGTAGTTCAAACCAGGGAAAAAGATTACAAACTGCTTACACCTGAGGTCCTTGGGGTTAATGACCTTCTCTGTAATCCAGCTTTAGCTGATTTCTGTTTGCCAGGTTTCACCTGGGCTCCCTGCTCAAAGGGGCAAGAGCCTGATGCTGAGAGAGCTCCATGAAGGAAACACCACTGGAAGTAATGGGAAACTGATACAGTCAGTTTTCCAGATTTCAAGGTTTGCACCTTGGATTAAGGGGATCCAGTCAGATCTTGATTAATTAATACTGAATTAAACTCTTAAATGAGCCAGTCACAATGGCTTGTTTATTATGACTTAGAAGAGAGCGAGTGAAAGAGCCAGGATTGTAAATTGGGACCTGCACAGTTTCTGTTCAGCAGCTGAAAAACTGGCCATGCAGGTGAATTGTAATAGATTTGTTTCTTCTATTTTTACATTTAAAGGAAGGTTCTGTTCCATGCAAGAGTGAGAAAACAGACTGGAAAGATGGGGAAATGCATGTAGCAGACATTTTGCCCTAAGTACTCTTCATAAATTATCTATAAGCTGCATAACAAATGTAGCACTGCAGGGGCCTGAGACAGCTTTTAGTACTTTAAGAAAGTTTTTATTTTTGGAAAGAAATTATCAGAGCTTGTGGAACACTGCTGTTACTGTGAGGCATCTTGTATGGCAGAAGGTGACTCCTGAAAAATCCTGAAGACCTCTACATTCTCCAGTGGCATTATCCTGTATGATCAGGGGAAGTTTAGGGGAGGCACAGACCTCCCTAGTGTATATAGTCCATTTTAGCTGTATATGTGGAGAGATTGGGATTCAGCCAAGTTCTGGAAGAAGTTGTCTTCACTTCTGACATCTATTGCCCCTCCTCAGTCAGTGGAGGGAAATTCACTTCAGGGAGGAATTAATCTCAGACATGCTTAGTTTGACCTGAGTTGCACTCAGGTGTTATTTGTTGACTGTATTCTGTTCTGTAGTTACCAGAGAGGAAGTTTAAAAATAAATGCCTGTCTGAGGTTTAGACAGCTGACTTTCAGACATTGAAAGTTAGGAGAAAAAAAAAAAATCAAAGAATCATAGATTCTGCCCAGAATGACCAATTTATGACTCCAAGGACCTTCATCCTGTATTAGAAAGGTGGTAATAAACCCAAACTTAGCAGTGTTCCTAAGAGATAAAAATGGAGAGATTTAATCTGGCCTCTGGTCTTTCAGGTGTTTGTGTCTGTTCTTCATCTAAAACCCTGAAGAAAGAGATCAGAGCAATAGAACACAAATTTCAGTCTTCTTCTTTGTTTGCCTTGCCAAACATCACTGTCACACTCAGCAAGGTGGTGATTTCCATATGAAGATGGAAATGTGACTGAAGCTGTCACTCCATGACAGCTTGCAAGGTGTTCCTCACTATAGAAACAAGTGTGTTTATCCATTAGCATCTTCAGTGATTGTAGCACAGTGCTGGAATAATTTGATATAATGCTAAAACAGACTTTCACAAAGCTTATTAAATGATTCTTGACACTCTGCAGAGGCAGGGGAATTGTGAGAGGACTGATGGACTCTCCCTGCCCTTTTACTGGCACCTTTCCCATTCTATCAGGTTGGATCTCAACTCCTTCATGTGAGAGTAGAGACTTAGAGAAGAGAAGAGACAAGTTAATCTCCTTCTCCTGCTTTCACAAGCAGCCTGAGGGCTCAGGGGAATGGCACCAGTGCTCTTCAGAGCTCCTTCCACCTCTTCTTCCCTCACATGTCTGTTCCCCTGCAGAGCTGTGGACAGGCAAGCACCTTCCTTCCCCAGCACTGGGGCCCTGGCCTCACCTTACACTGAAGTGGGCTAATTCTGGTCCCAATGTGTACCCTTTAGTATTTATACTTTTCCAGATTTTAAGTAAGAAAACAAATTTCATATTTACAGTCAAGTTGGATTTGTGAATGTTTGGTTTTAGTGCAGGATTAAACCAGTTATCTGCAGCTGTAAAGGTAACAATTGGAAAGCATCTTTTTCATCTTAAACTGTTGTTTCTCAAATAGCTTTGTGTTCCTGTAATTACACTGTTCACTCTAATTATAGAGATGGGCACAGGAGTAGTGTGTTCAGGTTTTTGGGAGGCACTGGTACAATATTTTGGGAGCTGTGTGCTGGATAATGAGAGCAGCACAGAGCAGCTCAGCAAGAGTGCAGCCAGTGTTGGTGTATATTAGGGCAGGAATTTGCCTTGAGCAGGCATTTTTAACATTAGGTTCACACAGAAATGCACAGGGCAGTTGCTGCTGGAGCAGCATCATCAGATATATCAGCTTACATGGCTTTGTTTATGGGTGGGCCACATATCCTCAATTTAGATAAATACTGTTTAACTGAGCAGGTCAGAGATTATCAAATGGCCACAGGCCTTGTACAGATTCTCTATTTCATAAAGGAGGAAGGTTTTTTCTTTAAAACTTTATCAATAAATATGAAATGGGCCAGCAGTAATCCTACTGCATGAGCTTAGGAGGTTAGCAAAGGACACAGGATTTTCTGTGTTCTGCTTAATGCCCATACCAGCAAAGCAAATAAATAATTTTCTTCATATATAGGTGGAAAAACTCCTGAGAGCAGTGGCTGATGGAGACCTGGAAATGGTGAGTAGTAATGTGGCTATTGAATATTATTGAATTCCATTTATCTCACTCAAATTGAGGAAGTTGCTTGTAAGTAGTATCAAGTGGAGAATGCTTTGGGTAATAATCTCATGTAAAGAGGAAATTCAGGTGACACAGAGATGCTATTTGTGGGGCACACAACAGCATGGAGTTTAGATTTCACATGGATAGCTGATGATATAATAATGCCAGTTTCAGATGTGATGTTCTGTAATTTGTGGTACCACCTGTCTTGACTATTCTTTTATTTATTGTTGCCTTTATTCCTTAAAAAATGAGATACTGCCAGTGTCATTCTACTGAAAAATTGAAGATTACATGGGAATCTTTAGGAGTTTTGCTTTTGGAAATGTGTGTAAGGCTATAGATTTCTTGCTTTTCTTGTAGTTCACAGCAAAAAACCATAAAGCTGTGTGAGAGTGCAAGTTTAATCTGCTGGGTGCATGTTCTGAACAACCTGTTTGGGTTTGGTTTGTACCAGGAGTAGCAAATACCAACGAAGCCTCATAGAGTCATCAGAAAATAGAAAACTCATGTCACAAAGTATGTGCCATGTTAATACTGTTTCTCTTATGTTTTATTCCACTGAGATGATGGAAATAATTTATCTGCTGATAGAGCAAAGAACTGTTCAGTTGTTGAGTACATTTCATTATCCTAGTTTACAGTGTGATTTAATATAAGTAATTATTTCCAAGCCAGCCCTTAAGTAATTTCCAGAAGCAGTAACATGTGCAGTGCTGGTATTTGCCATTCTCCTGGCCAGTGGTAAATGTGCATGTATTACAGTTCACTTTTCACCCACTTTGTGAAAATCTAAACTTCATCAAGAAAATTAAATGCAGTGCTATAACTTGCTGGGAAATTAGTATCTAGCACTGCTCAATAGATACCAGCAACGAAAATCATATAGAAAAAAATCATGTAGAAATCCAGTCTGTGCATTCAGATGACAGAATTACTTTCTCTTATGTGGCTTTACTTTCCTCATTACTGAAGTTCATGTGAAGCTGTTCAGAAAACAAGAATCATCCAGCTGGATTACAAAGGTTACAGATTGCATATCTGTTAAAAAACCACAAGTATTTAAAAACTCTGACCTTGTTCTGACAGCCTGAAGTCTGTCTGCATAGGAGCAGCCACAGCAGCCAGGTCATTAGGGCTGCTCGAGGTGTTTGCTGTGACAGCCAACTGAGCTTTGCAAGGAGGAGGCATTAAAAAATGCTGTGAAACTGGAAGATTAAAAAAAAAAACAACACATTATTATATGATTGGTGTTGTCTCAGCACAGCTAGTGGATTTGGTGCTCTCCTACCCAGTCTGTCCAGTGGGAAGGATATGTGCAAATCTACCACAGAAAAACCAAATCTCTTGTCTGCAGTGAGTGCTGTGGAGCAGCTGAAATGTTGGAATGAGGGTACAGAGACCCAGAGTGCTCAGCTGAGTATTCCAAAGTAACCCAGCAGTGTAAAGAACCTTTCAGATGACAAATTACCTGGTGAATGGAACTGGGCAATCTCCTGAGGTGGTTCACTGTGTGTCTGCTTGAAAGCACAGTTAATATTCTGACAAAAAAATACCTTTAAACCAAGAAGAATGGCCACTGCACTGTAATTATAAAGAGATGGGCACAGGAGTGTGTTCAGGTTTTTGGGAAGCACTGGTATCAATATTTTGGGAGCTGTGCACTGGATAATGAGAGCAGCAGTATTTGGCTGTCCCAGGAGGAGGAGGAAATCAATTGTGAGAGTCTTGGTGAGGGTGCAGGGAAAGGGGGGAGTGAAGTGACAGTTCTGCTTATTTTAGACATGTACAAATGTGGCAAGTAGTAAAGCTATGCTGAACTGGCCTTCCATGAACAGGCAGGCTTGAGAGAATATTTCCTTTGTTCCAGAGAACAACATGGAGTTTGCAGGGAAAGCAAACAAAATATTCTGTAAAAAATACAATATCCCTTTTCAGGTTCTATTATGTCATCATTCAGAATCAGGTACAGGGCCCTTCCTGGCTTCCCAGGATTTGTTGTAGCTGCATGTGTTTAAGTGGCTGAGACATGGGTGTGTTGTTTTCCCAGAGCTCAGTGGTGAGGAGCAGAACCTGTGACAAGTGTGAGAGTAAACAGAGTGGGAGGAATGTCTCAGAAATCCCACTGTCCCCATTCCCTGCAGCTGCAGAGCTCTTGGCTTGGTCCAGTAGTAATGGAGGCTTATACACTCACTGCTAATTCTAAAATGTCTTTAGTGAAATTAGATTAATGAATTTCAAGGTAAAAATGTACTGCTTAAACATTTTTTTTAATTGAATGAAATGTAAGGTAAAATTTAAATGCCCTAAGCATCACTGCTTGCAGATTGCACATGAATGCCCTGAGCCCTAAGGCTTTACTGAAGGGCCCCTCTCTCAAAAATGAGGCACTGCACATTGAGGAAAAGTCAAACTGTCCAAGCCCTAAGTGACAGACCTAAGGAAAGTCAGTGCCCCTGCAAAGTTTTGGCTATCATTAAATGTTGTCATCCTTGTCATTCCTTATGTTCTTTAAAGCAAAAGATGAAGCAAAATTCACATTGATATGAGCTGGCACAAATCATCTGAGCTGCAAGGATGTGGAGTGTTTGAGAGTGGGTGAGCACTGCAGTTGTGATTAGGCAGCAGGAAGTCATTTATAATTCACTTCACTGTACTTGGAGAACTTCCTAGCTGCTTTGTCAACAATAACACTTGATTTTTTAATTTGCCTGTGGGCAGCTGATGGCAGGAGGTAGCTGTGTGCTCTCCCTGAGAGAGTCACAAGTGTGTGTTTGTCAAATTTGACTTGTCCACATGTGCAGATCTGGTAGGACATGGAACTTTGGGACTCTAAAGAAGGATTTTCTTTTTATGCCAGGTCCGTTATCTCTTGGAATGGGTGGAAGAAGACTTGGAAGATGAGGATGACACAGCCAGTACATCAAAACCAGAATTCTGCCATCCATTATGCCAGTGCTCAAAATGTGGGCCAGCACAAAAGGTTGGAATATTCATTCTGTAAAAATAATAATTTATATTCTTGTAATGTAAGTTTTTGCTTCAGGGAAATAACATTCATATTGCCCAGCACCTCTGTCTCTCTTCTAAAAATAACTATATACAGATTTTCAGACTTCATCTGATGGTATGAAATTGGTTTTTTTTAATGGAATTGTTGAAAATGTTGGATACAGGAACAGTGTTCATGGACTTGCACAATGTCTAAAGGATTGAGAAAGCTTCACAGTTTGTTTTTAGGATATGTGGAGTGCTGTCAGGAAGGTTTGGGCCACTTTGAATAAACATTCATTCTTTTCTAAGCCTCTGATTCTCCTCAGTTTACACTGCTACTGGCACAGCATATCTACTTACCTGTTAGTAATCAGTTCAGCAAGGAATACCTGCTAATCCCAGAATCCATGTAATGCTGATAAAGTCTTTTTTTAATTGCATGGCATCTTTTCTACCAGCCATATCTAAAGCCTCTTCAGAGATCTGAAATAATCACAAAGATTTTCTTTTCAGTTGCAAAGATTTCCTTTCCCCTAAATTACCACACTCTGTAGAATAGAATGAGGCTTTGCAGTAGACTCTTTCTGTGGGTTTTTTGGTTTGTTGTTTTTTGCTTTGGGTTTTTTTTTTTTTGGTGGTTTTTTTTTTTGTTTTTGTTTTTGGGTTTTTTTTGTTTTTTTGTGTGTGTGTGTATGTGGTTCTGGTTTGGGTTTTTTTGTTGTTGTTTTGCATAAGGAACAATCCCAGCTCTTTGGAAATAGAAATTCCATACCTTACCTTGCAGGAGGTGTCTGAAGGGATAAATCATTGCAAAATAAACCTAAGTACAAATTTTCACTTTATTGGCTGCTTTGGGGCTAACAGGACTGTGAGATGGCTGAACTTCTGAATTCCCCACTGCCACCACACGTTTATTTTGTGCAGTCTTAGAGTGTTCTGTTGTCCTCGAAGGCTGCACATTCACACTGTGCTGTGTTCTCTGGTAAGGGTTGTCCCTGTGCCCTGAGGACAGGGATCAAGTGCTGAAGATGCCAGAGCTGGAGTCCATAAAGCTCATTTTATTGCTGGCAGGGAGGGGAATGGCATCTGCTGTGGAATTTACTTGTCTGCTGAGTGAGAAGAAGAAGGAACTTGTTAATTAATCCTAACCCTGTGCTAGGCAGGCACACGGATAAAGCACAGGATGAAAGAAAGGCTGTGCACCACTGCAAATGTCAGGCAGGCACAGATTGCAAGAGGAGTGAAAGAGGATGTTCTGTACAGCTGGGTAAACTGTCCTCCACATGCTTTCCTTATCCTGACTCCCCAGGGGAGTCTGTTCTCTGGGCCACTCTTGCTTCCAGGTGAATTAAATTAAATTAATTTTAGTTTGTATCCTTATTACTCCAAGCTTCATGTAGCATTGAGGTGTTTATTGTCTGTTTCAAAGAGCATAAATATCTGTATAAATCAAAATAACTCATTAACACTGCCTCATATCCAGTATGAGCATCCTAGCAGCTGTATAAAAACTTTCAGTTTTACCTCTCTCTCAAACTGTGCTGCTTTAGCCTCTTTTTAATACTGTGAATACTTTGTCTAGAATTGCTCTCCATGAAGTTATCATGTTGAAAGAAAAGAGGTAACAATAAAAGTAATTTTCTGTTGAAAAATACTGCCAAGCTGCTCTTCTTCACTGACTTTTTCTGAAGGCCTCAAATTAGGCTCCAGCAGAATTCTTGTAATGCCCATCTGCCCGTTTTATAAGAACTTAGCAGGTATTTGGCTACTTCATTGATTAAAACAAAGCCTGATTATAGTTTCATTGTGTGTTTTCCTCAACAGAAGTTTTCCAAGATCTGTGCCAACGGGCTGGGGGTGAATGTGTCCAACCAGGATGGTTTCACCCCCCTGCACATGGCTGCTCTGCACGGGCACAGCGAGCTGGCATCGCTGCTGCTGCGCCACGGTGCCAGTGCCAGCGCCAGGAACACACAGCTGGCATCTCCCCTGCACCTGGCCTGCCAGAGGGGGCACTCCCAGGTAACCCTGCCTGCCACTGAGCTCCCTGGCACCTGGCACCATGGAAAGCTGCCTGGGGAAACGAGCAACCACACTAAGCCAGGAGCAGAGAAAATGAGTTTGGCGGTTCTGGTTTTTGTTTTCAGCGTCTAAAATCTCCAGATGGAAAGGGGAACTTTGAGCTGAAATCGTTTCAGAAGACACCTTTTCTTTAGGAAAGCATATATGACTTTTATATATAAGCATACATGACTTAAAATACTGGTTTAATGCAAGGGGTGCAAAAACCTTCATTGTATTTCAAATGCTTTAAACATGCCTTGTGCAGCTGAATCTTCTGTGTATGTTCCTCTGTACTTTCTTCTCTGGGTTATGTTTGTGTCTTGGTATCTTCAGTAGCCACAGTACTAAATACTGTGGATTCAACTGTTACTGTAGATTCAACTCCTCACTTAGATCATGAGGCAAGTGCAGCTTTGAGGCAGCAGATAATTCATCCCTCACTTCAAGTCAGGGAAGCAAAAGCAGTGAAGGAGAAGCATGAGCCCATGGGGGGTGGATGTCAATACAGGAGAGAGAGTAAATGAGACAGGAAAATAACAAACAGTTTGAAAAAGCAGGGGGAAAAAGGCAAATGGAAAGATGAAGAAAAGCAGAAAATTAGGAAAATTAGAAAAGCGGAAAATTATTTAAAAATAAGGAGCTGAAGACTGCAGGAGGGAAAAGAAAAGGTTGTTGGAAGTGATAGGAAGACAAAGTACTAGGGAAGCAAGAAAAATCAAGAATACAACTCAGAGTTGTAGGCTAATTTATGGGATAGTTGTAGATTAGTTCATGGGGTAATTACAGTATAAAGAACTCCTTCCAGGTGTTGTGATGAGTTTGGAAAAGGGTGCTGCTGCTCTGGTGGTTTGATTTTGATGTTTTGTTAAGTTACTGGTTATATTTGTTTTTCACCCACCTTGAGTTTTATTTTCTGGCCTTTCTTGTAGTTCCTTACATTTTTCTTTTTAAAAGTGGGTGTTAAAAAATGAAAATTAGTTTCATACTCAGTTACTCAGTACTCACACTCAGTAAGACTGAAGTTGTTATTTCTTTCAATAGGTGGTAAAGTGTCTGATGGATTACAATGCAAAACAAAATAAAAAGGATATATATGGAAATACTCCCTTAATTTATGCATGCTTGAATGGTCACTATGAGACTACTGCCCTGTTGCTGCAGGTAAGATCACTGCAGAGTGTTCTGCTGGTATTTCTCATGTGATTTTTGTGCTTACCCAGTACTCAGGATCAGTATTTTTAGTTATGCTTTTCTCTGTCAGAGATGTTAGATAAATTTTAGATGAATATTACCTTGCTATTAGATAAATATTACCTTGCTATTGTACGGGTAGCTGTTTTTATGGAACTTCTGTGTGGCAGGTGGCAGGGATTCTGTCACATCGGGTTGGGGGTTTCTAAAGTATGTCTAAAGCTTGGAGTATGTTCTTGTGGCTCTTGGCGCAGCTGCCCCGGGCCCTGTGCAGCTCTGGGGCTGCTGCTCCTTTCTAACCCGCTCTCCTTTGCTGTGCAGCACGGAGCCTCGGTGAACCTCTCCGGCAGCAGGGGCAGCACGGCTCTGCACGAGGCCGCGGCGGGCGGCAGCGAGGCGCTGGTGGCGTTGCTGCTGCGGCACGGGGCCCTGCGGCACCTGCGCGACGAGCGCGGCTGCACCGCTGCCGACTGCGCCGAGCCCGTGAGTGCTGCAGGGCTGCCAGGGGAAAGGGCCCTGTGCTGGCACTGCAGGGCTGCACACACTGAGCTGCACCAGCTCGTGGGGGTATAAACACTGACATGCTGCTCCTTGTGCAGCCTGGCGATGGGGCCTGTGAAGCCGGTTGGGTTTCCAGAATAAGTTATCCTAGACTAAAAGGATGGGTCCAGAAAGAGTGGAAGCACAGACCTAAATAAAATGAACATTAACATCTCTGTAATGGCAGAGAGAGCAGAAGTTGGATGTAGGCAAATGAACACCTTGTACTAATCAGTTGCTCAGGCAGCAGTGTTCGTTGCCCTACCCATTATCTTCTGTCCTTCAAGGCTTTTGATTTCTTTTATCTTGCAATAGATCACTCTGACCTTCCCCTTTATTAATAGCAATAACATTATATGTAATATTAAATGATACAGAATTATTTCACTCTTTAAAGGACTCCTTAATATGCTTAAATGGCCTCTGAGATGTAGCTTAATGACCACAAAATTCTGTACTGAATCAATTTTGGTATGTATGTTACCATTTAAACTGAAATTGGCTTAACCATAAGTAATACAGCTTAAAATAAGAGGTCAGGACTCCAACATCATCACTGCATTACAGTGTAACTTGTGGAACGCTGTTTTTGCCCTACTCAGAATGATATAATTTTGTTTGTATAATGAGTTCTTTTATGTGTGTTCTATTGATTCATAGAAGCATTAATTAACATGCTCTGCATAGACTGAAATACTAAAATGTACTGTTGTTTTTCTTTTTCTTTAATAATGGTGAAAATGGAAACCCTTAAAATCAAGAACTCAAACATCATGAAGTTGCTAGAAGCAGCACCAAGCTGTCTCCCCACATCAGCAGAGGGAGAGAAGGAGAGTGAGCAGCATGTTACTGGCAAGATAAGGAAAAAAGGTACCTATGATATTTCCACTGGTGTGAGTAAAAAGGGATTTAGGAATTCACTGGTGACTATATAAAATATTTTATGTAATTGCTATACATACAATAATAGAACAATTATTTTTCATATTTATGATAGGTAACACCTAAAACACTGTAACTAAATGCAGCAGACTTTGTATTCTACTCATGACATTGCTTTAAACTTAGTTTTCACCTACTTTGGGGTACGTGTGTGAATTTTACCTACAAAAACATTTCAAGGTGAAAACACACCACATTTGAGATTATATAACTAGCCATGTAGGAGCTGTGCATATCAGTGCAAAGCAAAACAGATTTAAGTGACTGTTGGGTGTCATTTATATGACAATTATATTGTCATATAAATGACACCCAACAGTCACTTAAACATTTATATTGCCCTAAAACAGGTCAGGGAGTGACTCTTCATTATTACTGTCATGTTTTGGGACAGAAATGAGAGCTGCAGAGGTGACTGTGAACCTTCCAGCCCAGTTTGCAGAGGGCTTTGAGCAAGTGGCAGGAGGGGCAGTGACAGCACAGCTGGGCTGCAGCAGGGCCCTGGTGCCTTGGGAAGGATGAGTTACCATCCCTTTGCTACCTTTTATCTTGCAGTTTAAACTCTGACCTTCCCCTTTTTTAATAGCAATAACATTATAAGTTGTATTCAATGATGCAAAGTTATTTCACTCCTTAAAGGATTTGACACATGGCCCTATCTTAATGTGCCTAAGCAGCCTCTGAGATGGAGCTTAAGGAGATTCTCCCTCCTCACCTCTCACCCCCAGCTTCTGATCTGCCTTATCCACTGCTCCCATTATGCTGCCTCAGAAGTTTTTCAGGTGAATTTTCAAGTTCACTGCCCTGGGGATGTAAGAAATGCTGTGCTCCCTGAGCTGGACAGCTCAGCAAAGGACCTGATGCCACCAGGGCTGTAGAAAGAAAACAGGGAGGCTACAAAGCAGGAATCAGGGTAGATGAGGAGTGTGATTGCCCATTTCAGCACCCATGAGTTTTCAAAGTAACTCTTGCTTCCTTCCCTCAGAAAGATTGTGAATGTCTGCTTAATAGAAAATCACAATTAATCACAGTGTGCTGACACCTAAAATTGAGAATAGTTCTTCCAATATTTTGAATAGTTCTAAAAGAGCAATAGAAGATATGAGTAATACTAATGAAGAGGTGGTTTAGCATCTGTGTGTTAATTCAGATTGGTAAAAACTGGAATTCAGGGCCTCAAAGTCCAGAATTACAGTCTCTTCAGAAGCTTGGCCAGTTTTATCTGAGGAAGAATGGTTATATCTGCAACTTAAATTTTTAAAAATTTCCAAAGATAAATCACCACTTTAATTCAAGTTAGCACTGTTATAGTTTTATGTTCAATTTCAAATCAGAATTGTGTTTTTTAATTCCTAAGTGAGACTGAGTTGTAATTTTAGCTGCCTATTCTCTTAAACCCCCAGTGCATCCTAAGCCCTGTGAGAAAGCCGATGATCCCATAAGCAGACAACTCCAACTGCTCCAATCAATTCACAGATTTAACAAGTAAGCACAGAGGCTTGCTCAGAGTGGGTTTGTGTTCCCATAAGCAGAGGAGAAGTGCAGCTGCTAGCAAAGGCCCAGAGTGGGTCAGGGCTGGTTACACCTGGCATGGTGGTGTGCCAGTGGGTGTTAATCCTGCAGGGCTGGCACAGTCACATCCCCAGGCAGATGTTCTGGGCATGACAGGCTCACTGGGGTGGAGAGGGAGGGCTTGGAAATGTATCTAAAATTGGGATTGCACTAATACTTGGTGTACCATCAGTTAAGCATTTCAGAGCCAGACTGCTTATAATACTGTAGTGGTGTTCACTCCTTGGTTGGGTTTTGCTCAGTATCTTTTTAAACCCTTATGTATACTCCATAGTAAAATACAGGGAATACAAGCAGGCTGCAGTTCTGGAGAGGATGTGTTGTCAGGGAGCTGCCTGTCTCTGGTGAGACAGTTCCACCTCGTGGAGCTTCTGAGAGAGGCTTTTATGAAAGGCTTATGCAAAGACATGTAATTTCTTTGATTTCTTTAAAATTTTCTTTAGAGAAAAACACCTACGGAGAACAATAACAAGAGATAAAAGTGTCCCTAATTTTGACTATCACTTACTGCACCAGGTAAGTGGAAATACTTGCTCAGATTATTCTTATATTACAGCAATGTTTGTTTGCTCTGCTGTCACTCTGGGTACATGTAAGAGAAAGTTTACTAGTGGTGATCATTGAATCACAGAGGTTTTGACCTGTTTGCCAAATTGATCGTTTCATCATTGTTCAAACTTCAGTGGTGCTTCTATGACACCTCTTGAACACTTCTTTCTTTTGAATCTCTTAAACCTCTTACTGCAGGTTTCAACTCTGTCTTATTTTCTGTGTCCTGTGCACCAAAACCTAAAACTGAAAAGCTCTGCAGCTTCTTGGAGCTGTATCTTGCTTTGGCAAGAGAGATATTTTTCAGTAGATTGAAATTGGGGTTTGCTTTCTAAGAGACTATTTGCAAGGGTTGACAGCAAGCTGCATTTGCGTTGGCAGCTGTGACACAAATATATGTGATAGATTCAGCTTTGCTTGGGATGCAGTGACACCCACACCAGCTGCTGGATGCTGCCTTCCCCAGAGCTTGTGCTCTTCCTCCTCCTTTGCACTGGCTGTGACTCTCCTTGCATCTTCTGCTAGGCCATTTCAGAACACTCAATCAACAGAAAAAGGACCTGTCCAAAACAAAACAGTTTTTACCAGGTTAGTCCAGCAGCTGCCCATCATTAGACTGACACAGCTTGGAAAGGCAGACTCTGCAGCTCTTGTCCTTCTGGAAAATGGAATTCTCTTCCTTTTCCTACAGCCCTTAAAAGGCTGAGTATTTGCCAAAAGCCTTGAGAACACTAAATTAATTCTATAAAGCTGTAATATTTTATTAATTCTTTCTAAATGATAATATTCCACTGCTTAACCTGGGATTTACATTTTATAACTGGATCACTGAAGGCAGTATGTCATTTCAGTACACAGGTGTCAGAAAACTAATATGTGACCCTGATACAGAGCACTCCAGCCCTGTTCTGTGGTTGTGAGTTCATACAGCTGTGGCTGAACTAATTCATGAGTCCCTACAGCTCTGAATTGTTAGTGGATTTAAAATTTTTGTGGATTTAAATAACCTCTGTCTGCAGCTTTTTCAAGACTGTTGCCATTATTTCAGTAAAAAAGCTACTTTCTCCTTTTGTTCTTGTCTTAGAAGATCTGTCATTAGCATGCTTGCATTCTCTTTATTTCTTCTGGTTATTTTAACATTTGCAGAGTGGCAGTAATCCAGACCAGCCATCCACTCTGTGCAGCAGAAACAGGAGGAGGTGTGGAAATGGAAGATATGAATAGTGGGATGACCGGAAAGAGGCACTAAGGGGCTGGGGAGGGTGGGTGTCTCTACCCTGACAGGTGACCTCTGGAAGCAGGGAACACTAAAACTGCCTTTGCCTTCAGCAGTACCTGGGTCACCCTGTCTGTTGCTACTGCCATTTTTCTTAATAGTAAAAGAAATGGCTGTGAATTTCAAGTGCATTGAGACTTGCATTACAAATGGTGTTTAGAAGAGCTGGGATGCTGTTGGGATAGTGAGGGGAAAATAAGTTTTGGAATGTCTGTTTTCAGGTCTGGTACTGATGTGTGTGTAGCCTGGGGCAGGCTGGCCTCTTGTTTTCTCAAATGTAGCCCAAATAGAATTACTCTCTTACAAAGTATGCTATTTTAACCTTGGCTGTGTTCTCAGTGTCATGAAATTCATGTGATAATAATGTTCAAGAAACAATATATTAATGTTCCTTCTTAAGAAAGCAGATGCTTTTAACGTACCATTTCTCTCTCCTCACAGATGGCTATTAAAAGCTTTGATAAAAGCAAATTGAAATCTTTTGGAATGCTGGAGCAGAGCACAGCTCAGGTCACGGACTCGGGGTGCAGCGGTGAGTTTGTGGAGGATGATGATGACACGGCAGCTCCTCCCCGGAGTAAATTACTGCAGCGCAGGCACACGGTCACTGTGCCACTGCCGGCAGAGGGCAGCGACAGCGACAGCGGCTCCTGCCACAGCCCCGGCGGCTCCTGCAGCCCGGCGGCCCCAGCGGTGCCGCAGTCCCCGCACTGGCAGGGCTCGGGTTCTCACCACTGAAGGGAAGCACGGAGCTGAAGCCCGGAGCTGAGGAAGCTGGTGCTGTGAATTTCAGTGGCCCTTCACTGTGTGTTACTGTCGGTGACATTGACACCCCCAGCTCAGAGCAGGCGCAGGCTCTGCAGCACAGCTGGAATGTTCTGGCACCTGGGGCCTGGCTCCTCTGTTCGTGTTGGAGGTGACCACACAGCCAGATCATTACTGATCTCACTAACAGGGATGGAATGGGGTAAAGACAGCAAATTACTTTCCTATTATTATTAAAAAGTTCTATGTAACAGTAAACCAAATGAAACCCTGTATTGTATTTTTCAGCCACCCACTTTGTTTTAAAAGTCTTTGAATAATTTTTGCATTTTCAGTTTTTATCACTACATTCAGAATTAAATATAAATATATTTATATATATAAAACGATATATTGGATAACAAGGTATTTATTGCCAGAGGTAATTGAAAGTCTCTATTTTTATTGTAATGTTACAACCATTATAGTGTATATTTGTGTATATTTCAGTAGCTGGGCAAACAACAGTCCATAACATCTGCATTACCAATGTGAAGGGATGTGATCCTTGCTAATATCTCAGCAACGCTCCCCTGTACTGGAGCTGCAAGATCAAGTTCTTACAGAGGAGCCAAGATACTGGGGAAAAGTGGAGAGCCCTTGACAAAGCTCAACTTTGGGCCTGCTGTTCACAGCATAATAAAAAAGCAGAAGCACAAGGTGCTGCTTGTGTTTTATTGTAGCATGCATTTAAGTTGCTTTTCCCCTCCTCCAAAGGAAGTAACGCAAAAATGCACAATTACTCATGATTCTGATCCTGGGCAACATCCACAGACAAAACTGCTCCAGAGCCTGCTCTGGGCTGCTATTAAAGAGGTGAAATTGCCATTGTGAAAGTACTTCTCACCCCAGTGAGCACTGGCTGCAATAGGCCAGATCCTGCCCCATTGCCAGGGGGGATCACTGAGGAACTGAAAGCTGAGGGAACCACCCAGGGGCTGCTGAGATCTGAAGTTCATTTTCTACTGTTCAGTTATGGGAGGCCAATCTGTAAATAGCACAAGCCAGGTTTTGCTGTGTAGGATTTTTTTATTCTTGGCTCATCACATCCAGCTTACATTTTATTTCATGAACTATTTGTATACATAATTCTCTTTCTTTTAACTGTGGTATTAGTAAATTACCTGGCAAAATACAAAGCTGGAAGATAGAGTGCTGGGTTTTTCAGATAACTTTTTAATCTAAGAGGTAAAATGTCAAATGACATTTGGATTTGAGGGTAATGTGTTTATTTTTCTAATAATTTATGAGTTCATCTGATTTTCTGATGTGCCTTGGATTTGTGCCAAATGATGGAAAGAAAAACTAGTAAACGAACTCTTGAAAATGCTGTTTCCTTTGAGTGCTTTTGTCCAAGCATTGAGTCCATTAAAGATTTTCTTGCTTGGCTTTGTAGGCATTTGAAGACTTTACCTTGTGTTTATTCCTGGACTTTCCTTCCTCCTGCATTTACAGATAATTTTATTAGATTTTTATGCATAGAGGTGTACAAAACAGAACTGTTAGTGAAACTCAGCATTTTCACATAACCTCCTTTTCTAGCTCTATGTTCAAATTTTAAAAAAAATGTTCAGCTATTACAAGTCAAAAGCCACAAAAGGAAAGAGGTAAAACAGGTTTTTCCTTCATGTGACACTATAAAGATGAGTCAGAGTAAGTCATTAGTCCTTACCTGTGGCAAGAATAATCCAGATATTTAAGATCTAGGAGACTATTATAAATCTGATTTCCAAATAACAGAATGAGAATTTTGCTTGTGTTTTATTGTAGCATGCATTTAACTAAATGAATTATTCTTCAGATTTCTCAACCATATAGATAAGAAAAATCAGTTCACCAAACTTTGGCTTCACTCAGTAGGGGTTGTAAGTCTGAAGAAATTTGGCACACTCAGGGTATCACTAAAGCTAAGGCATCCTAATCACAAACACAGAGAAGCAAAGTGCACAGTCTAAACCAAATGAAACAAAAATAACAAATGTTTCATATTTTAACCACATTCAGACAAGATGAAAAACACACCCACTAGTGCTCACTTGAAACCAGTTTATTCTGTTCCAAAAAACAGTGCAGTTGGAATCATACACGATCCTGTTAAATTATGTCAGATAGGGGGGTTGTGGTGGGAGAGTTTATCAGCACATTACAGTATTCATCCTACTGATTTCCATAACCATATTCTTGAATAAAAGTACAGCACAAGTTCAGTTTCACTTTAAGCATGCAGGAGTTGCAGAGTTTAGGAAAATGGTCTGTGTTTTTTTTCCAGGTAAGAAAGTCTCCAGCCATCTGATAAAAGTGGAGGTAGTTGTAAGAATACACGATAGCAGGTGTGTGAACAGTGCTGTGTGTGACACAGGTAACTTGCTTTGTGTGAAAGCCCAGGAACTGACAGGGGAACAGTTCTGCTGTTTGCTGGTAACGTTTCTCTACACAGACTGCCTGACAGGAGTCCCTGAGCCAAACACTATTTGGATGCCTTCATTTTTAAATTTCCAGTAAGGCCTTGGGAGCCAGTGGCTGCTGGGCAGGCATCCTTCAGGGGCTCAGGGAATCTCCTTTCCAACACTTCTGTGCCAGTCTGGACACACTTTAACTCTGAGTGCCTGTGCCCTGTCTCACCTGGCTCCTGGGTTTGCACTCTCCAGTAACAGCAAGTTAAGTGTGTGCAGTGGCTGAAAGCAGAGCTTACAGTGAGGAAGGGGCAACAAAACACTCATGCTAATGAAGCCATGGGGAACCCCACACTGCTCAGGCCTCTTATACTACAAAACTTGAAGTTATAAAATCCCCCTTCTCAGATTTATTTTACAAGTTATTTGTTGGCCTTTTATAATAATAAAAAAAAAGTCAAGAAGCGTAAACATTTTCAGATCCTGCATTCTGCCTGCTAACAGCATTTTCCAGGCTATTGTTTGGCAGCCTTACAGTAGTATTAATAATCATCCTCTTCATCAGAATCCAAGACTTTCCTTCTGTTGAACTAGAATGAAATAAAGTGAGAATTGAAGGGTGATGGTGGATGCAGGCTGGCACAAGCCTTTCCCAGTCCATGCCCGTGGCAATGAAGGCCCTGCCTGGCACAGGGCACAGGGCAGAGCTGGCCAGGCTGGCACACACCAGGCTGGCCCCAGAGTGCTCTGATGGAACCCAGCAGGGCAGGGCAGGAGGTGCAAATCCAAACTTCCACCCTGAACTGTCCCACAGTGCAATTCTGCTGCTCTACTTTATACAACGTTACATTTAGGAAACAAAACTCACCTTCACTGTTGTTTTCTTTTCTGTTTGCTGACTCACTTTTTCAAGAATTTCTATCAAACCTTGTTCTGATACCTAGGAAAGTCAAACAAAATGTGGATAAACACACTCTGAGAGTATCAAACTGAATTGCCATTTCTTTTCTTACAAAAGCTTTTTGATGGAATTACATAGTCCTTAAAGGAATTTTAATAGTCTTTAGGAGCTATTTACAGTTAATTTAACTTATATCTATTATAAACATATTTTTGTAGAGTTAATTTGGTTTAAAAATAAATATATGTGAGAAAGAATTAGGAAACATACTCACCTTTCCAGCTAGCTGTCCAAATCTTGCCATCTGTATAAGATAATTCTCTACTGCTTTTGCTTTGTCTGGTTTCACAAGTGCTAAATTGCTTACTGCAACAAAAACAGGCTCTGTTCATTTGGGGTTAGAACATTCTCCAGTACCTTCACTAGTAACAAAAAAGTGACACATGTCCCTAGGAAACAATCTTCTTCATGCCAGGGTCATGAAATAAATTGAAAAAGGCATTTTCATTTATGCCAGGTACAAGACAGTTACATTTCTTACTTTTAAATATTTGCTCCTCATTAAACAACTTTGACTCTCCATATAATTCCTTCTACTAATTTAAATAAAACCCAAAACATGAACATATTCAGATACTCATCAGCCTCTCCCTGCTAATCACTGATTAACCAACTGAAAAGCTGCAAGTTTTATCTTCTCAGCAAAAGCAGTATTTTTCTAGTCTGGCCTCTGTACAACACTTCTGAGGAGTCACTTAGCTGAGTATTTTTTATGAGGAAGTTACTTGGATACTCACATCTTGCACGAGCTGCTTGATCAAGAACTTGAGCTAAAATAGTATTCCTTATCTCTGCCTCTCTGTAAGGGAAAGTGAGGCACACATGAAAAGTGGGATTTCAAACACCTGAAATAACATGCACAGAACAGCAAAGCACAGAAGATTTTTGATTCATGGAAGTGCTTCTTGAGGTCACTTCAAACCTCTCATTTACATGATAGCTTTTACAGCATTTCCTGTCCTGGGAATGTCCTTTCCTTATGGACATTTCCCATTTCCCATCACTGAATTACACAGCTGGAACATCTTCCAAGAAATCAAGGTGGAGTTTCATCCTTACACCTTCTCACTGCTCATGATGACATTTTAAAAGACAAAAGCTGTGCTACCCTTTAGAGCCTGCATTTATCCATGTGGAATTCACTCCATGGTAGAATAGGCACAAGGAATTGTCCATGCAATTCCAAATCCAAAGCAAAGCTCATTTGTGTATTTAGAACTTTCACATGGAGACTTCACTAAGTCTCCACATATTTATAATATTTGATATAAATATCTGCAAAACTGCAGCTTTAGTTTATGAAAGTTTAGTTCATACAGGCTTGGACTGTGCACAGTCAGCTCTTCACACACCTGTTTACAATTTTCCCCTTAGCACAAATACTGAACTGTTCCCCCACTGAGCTTCCAGAAAAATAATTTTGCTTCAGCTTTTTAAGTGGAATAGTATCCCAGAAAAATCCAATCAACTGGGAAAGGCTCTTCCCCCTGCAATAGCAGCCAAACCCGACCCAAACTCAGCACTGACCAAAAGCACCGGTTTGGGAGGAGCTCTGCCAGCCTGCAGGACTTGGATGATAAACTCCCACCAGCCCTGAGGAGCCAAGGTGACAGTGGCAGGGGTGATGCTCCCCAGGGCACCCTGCTGCATCCCTGCAGCTCAGGAGGTCACTGAACTCACACAAGGGCCAAGGGACATGAGCTGCTGCTGCTTCCTCATCAGCCCTCCCACCCCAGCAGGGCTCAGGCACTGTGGGCATGGCATGGCAGCCACACCTGCAGCAGATCTTTGATCCATTTCAGCTCCTTTGGGGGTGGTTCTCCCAGCAACAAAACAAATAGTTAAAGATGATGAGATGCAAGACCAAAATTCAACAGTGTCATTCATACCTCTGCTTTGCTTCCTGTTGTGATGGATCAGCAGAAGGATCCTGAAGGAGATCAGAGCAAATATCACAACCCAGAGTCATTCCACACAGGACAGAAAGTTCAAATATTCCAGCAGTGTTGATGGAAGATAAAGCTGCCTGCTAAACCTGCTGCCCATGGATGAGATCCTGGAAATGGGAATCTGCTGCCCTAGCACATAAATGTGCCACCCTCTGCTCTCCTCACAGCCAGTCCTGGCAGCAGTGGGGGAGCTGCTCCTGGGGCTGGGGCAGGGAGAGCCTTCCCTTGGCTCCAGGGTAACAGGCTGCCCAGAGCCCAGGAAAGGGACAGAAGCATTACAGACCCATTGGAGTAAGTTAAGGATAAGTAAAATGAAACAGAACACATTCTCAGCATGGCAGCTGAAATCCCAGAATCACAGAATCATGGAATATCCTGAGCTGGAAGAACCCACAAGGATCATCAGGTTTAATTCCTGAAACCAATGAAAAGTTAATGAGGGGGTTCTACAAGAGCTGGTTCCTGCATTAAACACTAATACATATGAAAAACAAAATGGGGCAAATTTCCAAGTCGCTATTACTGGTGACTTTTTAGAAACAAGTAACAAAAAACCAAAAAAAACTGAACTTTATATGGAATCAACACCTCAGATGTTACAGGTAACAATTAAAGGTGTGAAAGGATGGAAAACCACACGGACAGGAAATGGGGATGGCTGGAGGCAGAGTTCCTTCACAGGAACAACAAAATTGACACTTCATATAAATCCATACATGGATTGTATCAGAGGATGGTGTCCAACTCCTTTCAGTGGTGCCCAGCAGAGGACAAGGAGCAGTGGCCATAAACTAAAACACAAGTTTTACTTCAACACGAGGAAGAACTTCTTTCCAGGGAGGGTGGCAGAGCACTGGAGCAGCAGCCCAGGGAGGGAGTGGAGTCTCCGTCTCTGGAGACATTCCAAACCCACCTGGACATGCTCCTGTGTCAGCTGCTCCAGGTGACCCTGCCCTGCTGAGAGCTGGACTGGATGATTTCTAGAAGTTCCTTACAGCCCTAACAATTCTGTGATTCTGTGATTCAGCTCTGAAAACTGACATGGCTGGAAAGGCTAGGGAGGCAATCCATGGAACAGTGAGTGGTCGGGGGCGGGCACGTTCCTATACCGAACCTCCCGGGGCAGGGGCGGAGGGAGGCGGCGGGGCCGGGGCTGCGCTCGGCGCCGCTTCCAGCCAAAGCTCGGGCACGGCCGGGCCTCTTCCCGCTTCCCCCGGCCTCGCACCCGCCCCTGCTCTTCCCCTCCGGCCCCCGAGAGGCGCCGAAAGCGCTGCGGGCGGAGGGGCAGGCGCTGCCTCAGCCCGTGCTCGGCCCTGATCCCCCCGCCCCCTCACCCCGTGCTCGACCCCGATCCCCCCGTCCCTTCAGCCCGTGCTCGACCCCGATCCCGCCGTCCCCTCACCCCGTGCTCGGCCCTGATCTCGCCCGTCCCCTCACCCCGTGCTCGGCCCTGATCCCCCCGTTCCCTCACCCCGTGCTCGGCCCTGATCTCGCCCAGCCGCCGCTGCCGCAGCGCCTCCAGCTCCTCGTCCGCCATGGCTGAGGCCGCCCGCTCCAGGCGCTGCCAATCCACCGCCGAACGCCGTCCCGTCCTGCCGCGCCCTCGCCAGGCGAAGCCAATCCACCGCCTATGCTCGAGCCCGCGGAGCAGGGCCGGGTCACTGGAACAGGGGACACAGGGACACGTCCGGGTGTGTTTGGGATGTGTCCAGACAGAGAGGGGGTCTCCACACCTCTCTGGCAGCTCTGCCACCCGCAGTGTAAAGAAGCTCTTCCTCATACTGATGTGGGATCTGTGTTTTAGATCACCGGTATTGCTTCTCGCCCTGTCTCTGGGCTCCACTGAACAGAGCCTGGCCCCATGTCGTATGGACTGGTGAGATCCCTCTCACTCTTCCCCAGGCTCACGTGTCACAGTCCCTCCTCATCACAAAGATGCTCCAGATCCTTCCTCATCTTTATGGTCTCTGCTGGATCCTCTCCAGCAGCTCCTTGCCCTTCCTGAGCTGCCGGCGGGACCGGGACGGGGCCAGCCCGGAGTGCGCTGTGTGTGAGGGAACAGCGGGACCGGTCCGGAGTGCGCTGTGTGTGAGGGCACAGCAGAACGGGACCAGCCGGGAGTGCGCTGTGTGTGAGGGCACAGCGGGACGGGACCAGCCCGGAGTGCGCTGTGTGTGAGGGCACAGCGGGACCGGTCCGGAGTGCGCTGTGTGTGAGGGCACAGCGGGGCCAGCCGGGAGTGCGCTGTGTGTGAGGGCACAGCAGAACGGGACCAGCCGGGAGTGCGCTGTGTGTGAGGGCACAGCGGGACGGGACCAGCCCGGAGTGCGCTGTGTGGGAGGGCACAGCGGGGCCAGCACGGAGTGCGCTGTGTGGGAGGGCACAGCTGGACGGCGCCATCCCGGAGTGTGTGAGGGAACAGCGAGACGGGCACGGTCCTGCTGGGCTGCTGGAACACCGAGGCTCTGCCGTGTCCCTTTTTGCCAGTGACTGCTACAAATCTCACCATGGACTGGTGGTGACCTGGGCTCTGAGTCTGCCACGGGCCCTCCGACTTCCCCTAAAAAGCAGTGGGGACGCGATTCGGTGGATCATCCCACGGGAGCAGCAGCGAGTGGCGCTGCCCCCAGCTCTGCTCTGCTTTCTGGGGGTCCCCAAAAATGCCTCGTTGTGCTGAGCCCCCCTCTCCGCAGCTCGGTCCACAGTCTGCAATGGGGACTAAATCCTGACCTGCAGCCACAGCCCTGTCTCTGGAATCAAATAGAAAAAAAAACCCCGCACTCCCCCAAAAAGCTGACAAAGGTACTGGCCTTCATCAGACTGGGTACAAAGACACTTTAATAGCGTCAAAATAGCAATGCAGCTATTACTGGCACTCTCATTTAATAGCTTCAATCACGTTTAAAAAGGAACTTCCACACCTCAAATTTCAGCCTTTGTTGTTGATTGGTCACACTCTTATTACAGGCTATAGGTTTTCCATTCGTACTTTAAGATTTAATTTGCCTGAAGAAAAACCCCAAAAGCTGCTCTGTAAGGATGAATAAGCCACAGCTCCCTTACCACAGGGAAAATAAATATTTTTTTACCAAGTATTTCTAGTCTAGTTTTAAACAGTAACAAAATGTGTCAAGTGCTTACTTCTTTAACAACTTTGGCAGCGAATGCAGACAAAATTAGCAGAGTGGAGTTAATTTATTTTGGATTTTTCCATGTCGCACCTTCCAGATGGACCACAGGAGCCCATCCGTCCTGCCTGAAACCCTCGCATCCACCCTCGTGTTCTGAGAAGCATGTTCAGACCGATTGAAAATCTGGGGTGTTTCGGCTATTTAGCGGTTCAGAAGGTAGGATTTGGTTTGTCCTTCCCCTTGGGCAGCAGAGGGAGCCCTTGTTCTACACAACAATAAAGGTGCTCATCGTTAAACCAGAAAACAAAACAAGAAATTGTTTGGGTTATTTTGGGGGGTTTTTTGTTAGGTGTTTTTTGTTCTGGGTTTTTTTTTTTTTGTTGTTGTTGTTGGTTTTTTTTTGTTTTGTTTTGTTTTTGCCGCGCAGTATGTTCTCCCAGATGAAGCTTTAATCTATATCGTACATCTCTGCTGCTGTAAATTCATGCTCCATTATGCCACCATATGCTGGGCTTCGCTCAGAGAAAGCTGCAGTAATCCTAATACTTCATCTCGCTTTATAGACATTTGTGTTGCGGCTTTCACTGCATATTGTTTGCTCACACACTTAAAGGTTATGTCTTAATAAGTTGTTCTGGGTGAGTTTATTAGCAGGGAGCTGGCAGCTGATGAGTTTTTGTGTTTTGAGAAGGTGTCGTAGTTATTGCCAATTACGATGTGAGGCTCAGGGAGCAAAAGAGTTTTTGGTTCATTAAAGAAATCTGGAGGCAACAGTGCTTTAAGCTGTGTGTTGTTTTTGGCTCCTCAGATGCCTGGTTTGTTTTTCAGCTGCTCCCAGGTACAGATCATTCCCTCTGCAAACAGGGCAGCTCTAACTGCACAAGCATGGAAGGCTGGACCAAGGCTTTTCAGAGTCAGTTGAACCATTTATTCTGTTCAGGACCTTTAGCTGTAATGCAGAAATAGTGGATTCCTGAAAATTCTCAACATTTTTGATATATCCACAGAATTCTGTCATTTGTATTGATGAAGGATGATAAACAGAAAAGAGATGCTTTAAAATGACTGTTTCTTCTATTTTTTAAACTTATACTCTGTATTATTTAGGAATGTCAGCTGTCAAAAATGCTCAGTATGTATTGGTCTGCAAGTAATAATGCCCTATGTGTAGATTAGTAATTCAGCACAGTTCTCAGGACTACTTGAGATATGTGAAAATCTCCAGGAGATCACTTTCAATAAGCAGGATCCTTCACAAGTCCTTTGAGGCCCAATTTCAAACACTAGAGGGATCAAGAAAAGCTGCTGATTTTTCCCCCAGGTTTTAATCACTATAAATGGTGTCTTTATTTAAGTAATGCTCACACTGACATTGTTATCACCCTTGGAATGACACCATATTGGAGTCATAACAGAATGCATGAAAAAAGTCATGAACAAAATGTCCCATTCCTCAAGCAATTGTAAATAAAGCAAAATCTTGATGGTTGTGACAGCACTCTGCACACTCTGTGTTTGGCACTTCTGCTTGGAAGATACACTGGAAATCCTCACTTGATGAAATCCTTGCTTAGTCATCTCTGGCCTAAATTAAAATTTTAAGAAAAATTATTAACAGAAACATTGCTATAAAAATTGGCAGACATTGCAATGTCTTCAAAATAAACATTGCAAGATTTTTCCACCTTACAGAAGCTGAAGATACTATAAGAAAAGTAATGTTAAAAAAAAAGAAAATTGAATTGTATTTGATGAGAAAGAAATTAAGAAAAATTTACAGCAAGAGTAGAAATTACAATATTCAATAATTAACAGTGGTTTTAAAGCATCTAATTAGTAATTATGCAATAACACTGTGCCTGTTCCAAATCTTACTGAAGCCATAGAAGATTTCCCCTTTCATTTCCATTGTCCCATAAACAAACACACCAATGCAGAGAAGGATTATTTACGTTGCAACACTCTGAATGGTGCCTCAGCAGTGGGCTCTAATAAATAAATAAATGTGTCCTGAGAATCATTGTGCCCAGGCTGGATCATGGCTTTACAAAGAGTTGTATGCAATAATAGCAAAATAGAGTAGAATGGATTTGGAAATAGAATGATGTCCATGTGTGAAGAGATCTCAGATTGTAAAAGACAGGAGTGAGAAAAGGAAAAATATTACTCTTTACAGTTTTATTGACAGACTTTAAAATTACATTTATTTTCAAAGACTAAATAGCAAATGTTTTTTTTGGAACATAATCCATATATTGCCATCAGATGTGAGGAGCACATTCAGGTGTTTCCTTATGCTATATATATATATATATATTTATATATTTTATATATATATATTTAAAGTGGATACAGAAGCTGTGATTGTATCTTACAGATTTCAGCAGGAACTGAATTGGGGTTTAAGTGCAACCTGCAAACTACTTGAGTTCATGTGTGATTTTCAGTCCACTGAAATAACTATATATATATATACATATATATATATATATATATATATGTGCATATTTCCTATTTTAGTTTTGTCATCACTCATGGATTTGCTCTGCTACACAGCTGTCCATAGTTATTTTAACCTGGCTGAAGCCATTAATGGGATTTCTATTGCTATATAGATATGTGCTCTGACATCCTAATTTTTTAGAAACATCTGGTTTGAGGTTTTTGTTGCATTAATAAGAAATAGAACATTAAAGCCTTTGAATTTTTTGGCTAAAATCTTATACTTCAGGTTGTTAATTCTCCTTCTGTGTGTTGTACTTGTCCCATGGGAAGCAGCTGTGTGTAATGGGCTGGAGCACAGCAAAGCAAATGAAACAGGAACTCTGCATTATCAGCACATACATGAAGTGAGACTGGGCTGTGGCTTAAGCCAGTTCCTGGTTTTCTTTTGGAATTGTGATATTTTCCTCTGACAATATTTACTATATTGTTAAATTCCAATAGGATTAATCACTTAGTCACTTGTTTGTTGGTTTGGTTAATGAGGAATGTTGACTGCATTGCTTTACTGTCCCTTCTTAAAGACTTTTTCCCCATATTTCAGGTTCAGAGTAGGAATTAACTTGAATGGGAAAGCTGTAACTGTATTAACAGTTTAGAACCATTGCATTCAGCTGAGCAGGTTCAGCACTGCCTGTAAGAGATCAGAATTGTCTTTCTTCCTTAGCTCTCCTTGCAGCTGTACGTTGCTTGTTCTGAAACACGTTTCCCAGCTCCCCAAAACATTTGAACTATGAATTACAGGGAATTGACAATTTGGAATTATCCCTCTAAGTTAAAAGGAAAGCAGTTGCTGTTTCCAGTAGTATTATTTTATTTGATGTAGTACACAGATCTAGTAGTACATAGATACACTAGTAGTACACAGATACACATAGATCTAGTACATAGATATCTAGTACAATTAGATACTCTCAGTTTTAAAGAAGTGTTCATTTAGGAGTTTTATACCTGTCCCTACATATAGATGTGGAAGTGTGCCCTTGTTGTCCACAAGAATTACTTTTGCTTTAAAAAAAATCAAAATCATCTGAAATTAACCCTTCCATATTCTTTAAACTACATTAATTTGAAGCATTGCTCTATTAAAAGATATTACTGTGTAAAAAAGAGATGCACTAAGCCAGCAGTTCTCTCCTGGTAGTAACAGACATGAACTAGTGCTGGTTTTTACTTATTTTTGGAAATGACACAGGTATGAGATGCACTAGGTTATTTTTGTTTTCACTGTTAAGTATTTATTGCATTCCAACTATGAAATTTTGCTGTAGCCTATGGAAAAATGTCTGCTTTAAAAGGTCTGCAACACGATTGGTTTCAATTATTTATTTAGGAGACCATGGGATAAAAGAAGCACATTGATATTGAAGTTTCCCACTTTATCTCACTGTTTCCCCTTTTAGCTGCTGTTTCAATGAGATAAAAAGAGAGACAGAGGAATAAATGGAGGGCAGATTGCACAGAAAGCTAGAGGGGGTGATTGAAAGACTAGAACAGGGAGAGAAAAGGTGAGACTGGGGTAAAAAGAAGTGCTTGCTCACGTTTTGCTTTTGTCATTTGCCTTTGCTGAAGTCAAGGTGTGCTGAGAAGTCACACCTCAGCTGACCTTGCAGAGCTTTGGCTCTTCCACAATGCTGAGAGCTGTTATGGGAGAGAGGAGTGGAGTCAGACAGAATGGAATATCCTGAGTGTGTTGTGAGAAAAGCAAGGATCCGCTGCCTGAGCCCTGCTTCACCTGCACTTATTTCCAACAGCACTAAACAAGAGGTAGAATGATAGCCTTCAACTTTTATCAGTAC
Source organism: Melozone crissalis (assembly GCF_028551555.1). Taxonomy (NCBI): domain Eukaryota; kingdom Metazoa; phylum Chordata; class Aves; order Passeriformes; family Passerellidae; genus Melozone; species Melozone crissalis. The sequence continues at coordinate 16,028,920 of NW_026535785.1, read as the reverse complement.
ACATTCATATCAAAGGCTGCTTTTACTGCTCTGCCTATGGTCTAGGGTTAGGGTTATGAAAACCACAAAGCCCAGAGTCCCAGGCACACTGCAGCTGAAAAAGGCATCCCAAGGGGAACACAAAACTGTCGCAACATGGCTCCCTCCACAGCTTTTTCCTGGGAATCAACCTTAGACTAAAGCAGTGTTTGCCGCCTAGAGTTAGGGTTCCAGCTAGGGTTAGGATTTGAAACCAGAAAACCCAGAGCCCCAGGCATACTGCAGCTGAGAAAGGCATCTCATGGGGAACAAAAACTTGCCACAACATGGCTTCCACCACAGCGTTTTGATTGGAACCAGCCTTAGAATGAGTGGCCAGCTGGCACCTGAAATTCTGCATTGTACAGGATGCCTCAAAACCCAAGGTGGCACCAGTGCCAACTCGGGCAGGTTTGACAGTACCAAGTGGCTCCTGCAATCTGCCCTCAGGAACCTGGTTTGGTGAGTTTTGTTTCCCAGGGAAAAGGGCCAGCATTGGTGATCAGGTGTCTGTGGCCCAGAGTGGCCGGCTGGCTCCTGAAATTCCGCATTGCACAGGATGCCTCAAAAACCCAAGGTGGCACCAGTGCCAACTCAGGCTGATTTGAAAGTGCCTTGTGGCTCCTGCAATCTGCCCTCAGGAACCTGGTTTGGTGAGTTTTGTTTCCCAGGGAAAAGGGTCAATGTTGGTGTTCAGGGCCTTGTGGCCTGGAGTGACTGGCTGGCTCCTGAAATCCCGCATCGCGCAGGTGCCTCCCAGACCCAAGATGGCACCAGAGCCAAGTCAGGCTGGTTTGAATGTGCCTCATGGCTCCTGCAATCTGCCATTAGGAACCTGGCCTGGTGAGTTTTGTTTGCCAGGGAAAAAGGCTGGAGTTTGTGTTCACTTTCCTGCGCTGCTAAGTGCCTGGCTGTCTGCTGGGGTTCTGAAATCCAAGTCACCTCTGCCTCCTCTCTCTTTCCTCACCCCCACCAATGACCCCCTGCAGCAGCATGTGGGCACCCAAACAGGAGCTTTGGGGTGCCACACAGACATTGCAGGCTGAGAGGCAAAGATGGGGGCCAGTTACAGGTGGAGAGCTGACACTGAGGGTTAGGGGTGCAAAGGACACTGGGTACCAGGTAGGGTTAGGGTACAGGTTCCACCCTAATGGTGGGACAGCCCCAGAACCCTCCCAGCAGGGGCAGGCAGTTACCCCAATTAATAGGTAGAGATGATGTTTGGAGGCCACAGAGTTACAGGTAAGGGTTAAGCAGTTTTTTAGGGGATTTTTTTAGGGTTTTTTCAGGGATTTTTTAGGATATTTTAAGGGTTTTTTTTTCCAGGAATTTTTTAGGAATTCTCTTGGAATGTTTAGGATACCTTTAGGGCTTTTAATATAAATTTTAGGATGTTTTAAGGGCTGTCTTACTACTAATTGGAATTGTTAGGGTTGGGTTTGGGTGTTCTTGGGGCTTTTTTTAGGACTACTTAAAAGTTTTTAGGGCTTTTTGAGGACTAGGGTATTCTAGGATTTTTGAGGGAATTTTTAAGCTTTTTTAGGGTCTTATCAGGGCATTTGAAAGATTTTAGGTGTATTCTCAGAACTCTTTTAGGACTCTTTAGAGATTTTTTAAAGGTTCTTTGGGGATTTTTAGGGGTGTTTTAAGGGCTTTTTAAAAGTAGGGAGACACTAAATACACTAAAAAACATATTTTTAGTGTATTTAGTATCTCCCTACTTTTTTTTTTTAGTGTATTAGACACTAAATACACTAAAAACATATTTTTAGTGTATTTTGAGGCTCTTTTTAGGTTTTTGTGGGGCGTTTAGGACACTTTGAAAACTAGAGCTTTTTTAGGGCATTGATAGGGTTTTTTAGAGTCCTTTCATGGCATGACAGAGGCTGAGGGGCAGCTTGAGGAGCACTGTGGGGGTTTGAGGGGGGCAGAGGCTGGGAGCTGAGGGAGGAGCAGGGAGAGGGGACAGTGGGTGACACACAGAGATGCTGAGGGTGGCAGGGGCAGCTGGAGGGTGACACTGAGAAGCTGGGGCTGAGGGGCAAAGGAGAGGGATTAAGGGTGACACACAGGAGCTGAGGGGCAGCTGAGAGGGGCCTTGAGGGGCACAGGGGGGGCTTGAGGGTGACAGAGCCTGAGGGGCAGAGGGAGGGCTTGAGGGGTAAAGGGAGAGGGCTTGAGGGCTGGGCAGTGCACTGGAGATCAGGGCTGCAGGGAACAGCTTAGGGGGCAAGTCAGGGTACAGGTGCAGCACCCCCCAGCCCAGCCAGCCCCCCTAAGAACAGCCTTTCCCCCAAGAGCAGCACAACACAGCAACCCTGACAGTGACACCAGACTGGAACCCACCCAATGAGACAGGACAGCAACCCTCACACCAGGACAATGACAGAACTCTCAGAGCACATCAAGATCCATGGCAGAAAGGTAGGGAAGACATCTCAGGGTTAGAGAGCAACAGGTGGGGCTTGGAGCTTGAGCAGTTTTTTTTCAGGACTTTTCCACTGCTTCAAAGGATATGTAGGGGATTCTTGAAGGCTTCTTAGGCTTTTTTTGGCTTAGCCTTAGCCTAAGGCACTGTTTACTGCCTAGGGTTAGGGTTACACCTAGAGTTAGGGTTTTGAAAACCACAAAGCCCAGAGCTCCAGGCACACTGCAGCTGCAAAAGGCATCCCAAGGGGAACACAGAACAGCCAAAAGATCTTCCTCCATGGCTTTCTTGTTTTAACAGTCTTAGACCACAAGAGTGAGGAAGCTTTCACAGAGGTATTTTGCCTCACTGATCCCTTGGCTGTACAAACAATATTTTCTCTGTATCCCCTTTACAGCAGCCATAAGCTTTGGTTCCTAAATTTTCAGCATTAATACGCTTGGGTATTTTTAACATGTAAGTGCACAAAACAGACATTAGATAAATCAGAACATTTGTTTAGGTTTGGTTCACTGTTGCACTTCTTGAATTTTCAAAGATGAAGGTGAGATAATTACTTTGAAGGTGGTTTCTCCCCTTGTTGGTAATACATTAGTCTTTATCACTGAGTAAACCAGAATATTTCTTACAATAACTGTTCTGATTGCCACCCTTGCTAATTGTGATGTACTGTATAAGGCACCTCAAATGAACCAGACTGTTCTGTGACATTGTACTGTCACAGTGTTTGGAGTTATGTAAACAAATGTCATTTTCAAAGGATTGTTTATAGAAACCTCCTGTATGTACCTTTCTGTTAAATGTGCTGATGTGTAATACTTTACAGTTTGCTTCCTCCTGCCTGGGAGCAAACCCCTCTCAAGCCCAGGCAGTCTCTGTGGAGGAGGGTTGCACTGGACACTGGATCTGGGTCAGTCCATCTGTGGCTTTCAGAGCTGCTGCCCTTGGCAGATGTGGGCTCCCTGATTTTGTAGCAGTTGTCTGCTCCAGACCCTGGGAGCCTTCACATCCCAAGCCACAGGGCTGCAGTCCAGTGATGTCCTCCCAGAGCTGGGCAATCTGGAATGCCAGATTCTCAGCAGCCCTTTAGGCCAGATGCTGAGCAGTTCACAGCAAGCCTGCCTGGCTTCTGCTGAAAGCTGGGCAGAATGGAACCAGATACATTTTCTTTGCCAAATCTGCACATTCTGACCATGTAATTTGTTCTTCTGATATGTTCTGCTGAGTCAAAAATAATTTGGGTTTCACACATAGAGAAACATGATGACCAAAACAAAAGATACTGAAGTAGTGGAGAATTACACTTGTGAATAGGAAAGACAAGCAAGAATGAATGGGTTCTTTATATTTATTGCAAGATACAAATAATTGAAAAAAATCAGAACAAGATTTACTAAGATTTAGTGTTTGGCATATATATTTGTTGTATTTTATGTGTTGAATGTGAAAACAGCAGTCTGCTTCTCACAGACATTTTGTTAAGGCAGTATGGGGGTGGAACACAGTCTTGAGAAAAATTAGCATTTAGAGAATAGGATAAAGTCATGCAAAAATTTTTTTTTTTAAATATTTTTTCTGTGTTAGTCACAAGTCAAAAAAACTTTATCATGTAAAGACTTAGGGGCTTAAGAAAAGCTTTTCTGTAAAGGTTTTCAAACTGTTTAGGAACATTATTAATGATGTGCTTCTACTGGTAAGCAGTAAGGAACCAGCCAGGGAAAACAGAGAATACCTTTAGAGTGTGACTAGAGTGACAATTGATGGTGGCTGTCTTGTCAGAGTTCAGCACATCTCAGGTTTCCCTTTTTGCTGTGGTAGTACAGCTGATTTAATGTGATTATAAGTCATGCAGGAGGTGTTTCCAGCTGTATATGTATGTTATTGTAATTAAAACATTTGCTCTAACCTTGGACTTGTACATAGCACACCATGCTAACAGCAGAAAGGGTCTTCCAGCTGGTTGAAATAAACTGGAAAGTAATTGTTATAAAATAATGAAAGATACTGAAAAAGTCACTAGCTTTTCCCTTTTGGAGGAAGAACTCAGCTTTTAGCATGACAGAAGGTGTTTCTTGCACTTATTTCAGCACTAGATTCCAAGAAAAAATTGTGACTTATAGACAGAAAGCTGCATAAAGAACTAGCAAGGATTACACAACAACAGCTGTACTTCTGAATAATTTAGGTTTAATTTGCAAAATTATACAGGAAAGGATTAGGACTTGTACTTGCATTTGGGAAAATGGAGCTACAAGTGTTGCTATGAAAAGTGGCAATGTACAAAGCACCTCAAAGTGCACTGGGGCTGTTGTGTCACTCTGGGCTGGCTCCTGCAGACCTGCTTGCCAGGACACTTGTAGAATCCTGCCTGGGGAGTAAATAGTGCAGGAAGAGCTTCCCTTGGCTGCACATGCAGCAGAGCAGAGCCCTTCCTGAGGGTTTAAACTTGTGCTTGAGAGGAATGTCTGGCAGGTGCACCTGGTGCCACACACAACATCTTGCTCTGGAGGGGTCAATTAATTCTGTTAGGATTATATATATATTTACAGTTATTTATAGTAAAAGATCTTAGGGGACTTCCAGCCCCTCTCTTCTCCAGGAAAGCCAGCTATTGAGTATGTGGCAGTCAAGAGCACTCACTGCTTCAGGCATATTCTCCTTTTGATCAAAAGCAAAGTTGATTGTCCCACTTTTCCCAAAGCCATCCTGCTCTTCAGCTACAAGGTGTATGTAACCCAGGGAGAATGTCTTGTTCTTCTCTCCTGCCTCAATATTGGCACTGCAGTCCCAGAAGGTTAAGGCAAGATTTTCCTCAGAATGTTTCCTGCTCATATTTCAGAGGAATTCTGATTTCTAAACGGCAAATTCTCCATCAAATGCTTGTCATGATGTTTCTGCAAAAAAAATTTATGTTTATATATAAATCACTAACATGAATTCATAACATTGACAGAGATTACGATTTTGTCTTGGCTTTGCCATCACCTGGTCACATAGATGAACCTCAGTAAGCAACAGGTTGGTTTAGTTTGATGTTGTGTGTGACCAGGAGAGATCTGTGGTGATGTGAAATCTCTGGAAACAATGCTCACCTGCACTCCAGGTTTGCAAGAATCTGCAGCCCCTGAGCCTGGGCAGGAGATTTACTCTCAGGTATGTAGGTGTACCCTGAGGGTTGTAAATCCTGAATTTTACAGAGAGAAAAGAGGGAAACTTCAAGTTACTGCAATAAAAGATGCACACATGTAATTCAAGGTAGGACCAAAAAATCTCTTGCTTTATTGCAAGAACTGGTGCATTTTGACAAATCCAGATTTAGAGGTAACAGAAATAAAAGATTTTGTAAATGGGAGGATGGTCTGGAGCATTGAGAGAACCCTGATGGGACTGCAGAGAGTGCTGTCCAGCAGTCAGGGAAAGGAAGCAAATGATATATAAATGATATATTCTAGATCTCAACAGACTTGTGAAGTAGAAGACCTGAGGAGCTTGTGCTGTAAAGGCACCGTGGTCAGGAGTTCTGGAGGTGGGCTGAAATCAGAAGGACTCTGACTATTCAACATCCAGGGCACCAATTCAGATTCCCACTGATTTGCAGAGCTGGTAACAGGATTAGAGAGTCTCAAGTATTTCTCCATGATTACCATAGGGCAGTGAACTATAAAACAACATACTTTTATTTTTTAATAAACAATGGTATAAGGTCTCTATTTTTTTCTAAAAAACCTTGTGCAATCTTCCAGTTTCCTGTCTATATGCTGATTAGGATAACATAGTTTGAGTTCTGCATTTGAAATCATAATTGGCTCATCTTTAGTCTGTTAAAACCACATATGTGTTTAAATTGAACTTCTGATGCAGAAGTGAAAGACCTTGCAAAATATAGCACTGTTCCTGGTATGTTTTTACAGAGGTAAATCCTAGTGGATGTAGAAAACACAACTCACTAAAATGCTCTCACAAAATGTTTTCATCAAAATTTGATGAAATACTAATTGTAGATTCCTTGTAGTATCCTACTTGCTAGGAAACTCTTGGGAAATCCTTTTATCTTGAAGCCACATAAATCTTTGTGACCAAATTATGGGTTCTTCCTATCCCATTCCATTCTTTATTGCCCCTTGCTCTGTACTCATGCACAAGTGTAAAATTTTCTACTTTAAGGCCAAAAAAGAGCCCCCACAAAAGCACTGAAGATAACATCCCATATAGGAGGTGCTTTTATAGAGACATTTCAATGTGAGGCATAAGTGGAGAGATTGTGTGAAGCTGATGATTTGTTTCTCCCTAATTGCTTGCAGGATGAATGGAGAAGGTCCCTCTCTGTTGAGCGCTTGGATTTTTTATTCTGTCTCCCATAGGCTTCCTACTTGATCCTGGACTGCCAATTCCCCCAAAAGACAACCAGTTTCTCCAAAAGGCTTACAGGAAAGCACAATTTTGTGTCCATGAACTTTTTCACAGTCTTGAGTGGTATACATAAGGGAAATGCACTGTTTTATGAGAAATGTAGACATTATTCATACTCCTGAAATTTGAGTAATGTGACCAATACAGAGTATCTTTTATTATTTTGCTGTTCTTTAATCTCAGAACGATTCTTAATCTTAAATGATTCACGTACTGCATAAACACAGCCAATACCCATTTTGTATTGTTTTGGACTTTATTCTTGAAAGCACTGATCTGTTTTGAAGAGGAATTGCATAATCTAGTGACTTTTTCCACAACATCCCTGATTTATGTAGTCATAACATGGCGAAATTTACTTTTATTGAGTTTTTAGTTTTACTCTAAAAATCCAAACAGGCAAATAAATGTTGGGTTATATTTCTCTCTGGTTATCACCAGAATCATTCTTTAGTCAAGCTACATTTCATCAAGAATTTGTTTACCTTCATAAATCCGGAGATATAAGGGAGCTGATTAATTGTGACCAAAGATGTGACTTCAGGTCAGTGACAGCCCTCAAGTACAAGCTGAGAGCAAAACTGGCATACCTACAATAGGTAGCTGTCTAGAAATCAGCAATTAAATGTTTTCAGGGGGCACCGGGGTGCTAGGAGAGCTTGCTTGACATGTGAGAGACTGCAGGACATCACCTGTGCGCTGCTGCCCGCGGCTGCCGGAGGAGGAGAAGCGAGCGGCGGCGTGTTCCATCAGCGGCATCGTTCGGGCAGTGCCCGGCGGGGACATCCCGCGGCCGGCGCACGGGACGCTTCGCTCCGAGCGCTCCCGGAGCGGGGGAAGGCAGGGCGGGGGCGGGAGCGGCCCCGTGTGCCCCGGCCCCTCCCCGCCCGCCCACTGCGGGGAGCGGCAGCGAGGCCGGGCAGCGCGGGGAGCGCCGCGCACCCGCCCGCCCGCAGCCGCCGCTCGCAGCCGGCATGGGCCCCCGCGGAGCGCGGCGCGCCGCCGGCTGCCTGCTGCTCTGCTGGGCTCTGGCCGCCGCCCGCGCCGCCCCGCGCAGGACACCCTCGTTCGACGGGCACGTCGCGGAGAACCGGCCGGCGGGCACGCGGGTGCGCGGGCTCAGCATCCCCCTGACGCGGCTGGGGCCCGAGCCCTGGTGCGCCAAGGTGCAGGGGCGCCGCTGGCACCTGCAGCTGCTGGGCGAGGGACACTCGCACTTCCAGGTGTCGCTGGACGCGCGCACGGCCCGCGTGTGGCTGCGCACCCGCCGCCCGCTGGACCGCGAGGCGCGGGCGCTCTACTCGCTCCGCCTGGGGCTGTGCTGCAAGCGCTGCGCGCCCCAGGGCGCCGCGCCCGCCGAGCTGGCCGCGCTCACCGTGCGCGTCCTGGACGACAACGACAACGCGCCGCGCTTCGTGGGGCCCGGCTCCGCGCAGCTCCGCGTGGAGGAGACGCTGGCGCTCAAGTCCCAGGTGTGGCAGGCGCGGGCCGAGGACGCGGACGCGGGCGCCAACGCGGAGCTGCGCTACTTCGCCCTCCCGCGCAGCGCGCACTTCTTCGTGGTGCCGCGCAGCGGCCGCGTGGTGCTGGTGAGCTCCCTGCTCCACCTGCGCGCTCCCATCCCGCTGCGCGTCTACGCGCGGGACCGCGGCCGGCCCGCGCTGCTCAGCGAGCCCCTGGAGCTGGAGGTGCTGCCGCAGCCCAAGCGCCTCCCGCCGCCGCCGCCCCGCCGCCGCCGGGCCGCGCTGCCGCCCGCCGCGCCCCTGGCGCTCGCCCTGCCCGAGGACGCCCGGCCGGGCACCCGCCTGGCCACCCTGGCCCCGGCGCGCTTCGCCTCCGCCTGGTTCGAGCTGCTGTCGCCGCCCGTCGAGGAGTCGCCGGTGAGCGTGGAGCGAGAGAGCGGCGAGGTGACGCTGCGCGCCGCCCTGGACAGGGAGGCGGTGGCCGCCTGGGAACTCGTCGTCCGCGTCCAGGAGCGCCGAGGTGCGTGTTAGGCAAAGTCTTAGACGGAGCAGTGGTCTGGTCCCATCGGGGAGTCTGAGGACAGCTTGTCTCCAGGTGACAACAGTTTGTCTCCAGGTGACTGCAGACAAAGCACCTAACGGTGCTTTAGCATCAGGTGTCATATGCAGTGTTGTGGAATGTACTTTTGGTCTTTTAAATCTGTAAACTATTAGCATTAAAAACACCAGAAGTGACAAGAGGCACTATGTAGCTTAGGAAAAGTGGACTGTACAGCTGTGTGAAAATGTTTGGAAGTAGTAAGGTGTTTAGCAGAATTTAAGTGTTTCACCGGTTAGAATTCTTAATTGTTAGTGAGTGGTTGAGACACAGTACAGGGGTTTGTTATTAAAATATTCTCTATAGCGCTTATCCTGTAAGTGCCTAATTTGCAGCATGCAGCTGAAGCCATTGAGTTTTGAGTCATTATTAAAGTTGAGTGTGTTTGACTCACAAGCATGATGTGGGGTTTTGCAGGACTGGAGCCCTTGTGTTTAGGTAGCTGCTCTTTTTAAAAAATACCTCAGGAGTTCAATGTACACCATTAAAATGGCATGTCTGTGACTTATACTGTCATTTTTCACAAGCTCTTACTCAAATTAAATAGAATAGCTAATTTCATTTGCTGATTACATATGTTGCTTTTTAAAATTCTCTTTTCCTTTTAAATTGTGATGTTGGTTAATATTTTTCACCTATGAAAATACAGATTAGTTTAAGTATATTTTTAATTTATGAATGGTGGATATCTCTGCCCATTCGCCATGTCGCTTTTTTAATTTTTATGTTACTTGCGATTGTAGCAATATTGCAGAGATTGCCCAGAACGAGTATTCTGGAGAAAATCTTATCAGAAGACATGAGTTGGTTGGCCTGATTTCATCTTGGAAAGGTTCAGGAAGGGTTTGGCTCGATGAGACTTTTAGTGCCTGTGAGAACGATGAAGTGCTCGGCAGTGCAGCTGCTCAGGGTGATTTCCCTCAGCCACAGAGCAGCGCGGGCGGGAGAGATGAAAAGCTTCCCACGCGATTGCTCCCTTATCTCGCTGCCTCTGGCTGAGGGGCAGCCCATAGGAGTGAGGCAGTTTATTCCTCGGTGCCTGGCAATCCCTGAGGATGCCTGCAGGGCTCTAATTAGCGCCGGCAGTTTCGGTGACACGGATCCTTCCCCCTGTGAAGCGAGGCTACCCCAGCAGCTCCTTTCGCTCGGGTCCTGAGGAGCGGCTCTCAGATCCTCCTCGCCTCCTCCCTGGGGTTTTGTCGCGCCTGTCGCTGTCGCGTGTTGGTGTCAGTCACTCGCACTGGCTTTGTGCTGTGTTCCAGCCTGAGCTTTGGCTGCAGACCAAGAGCTTGACAGACCAATTTCCAAACCGCAGCACTTTGTGCGTCCTACCCCCGCTAGTCACTCTTGAGCAAGGCCGCCTGCCGAGGGGAATGTCATTGCTCCGAGGCAGTGACAGAACCCATCGGGTCAATCCGAGCGTGCTGCTGGGCTGTTCACCACTCTGTCATGTAGCTCAAGTTCCAGCCCTTTGCTGGTGTCAGTTCCCTCTGTCAGGATCAAGAAGATGTTGTTGAAGCAGTGGTAGCTAACCTTGCCCCGGGTTACTGCTGGTCTCACCTTTGTGATCGTTTTTTCCCTTACCTAGTCTGAATATAGAAGTCTGAGATTGCCTGGAACAGAGCTTGTCATTCTGTCATGCCCGAGATTTCACTTCCAGGGCAAGGCTTGCTAATAGAGTTTTAAAAAGTCTGAAACAAGTTTTAACTTAATTTCAGGGATTTTTTTTTTTAGTCATCATATAGTTTCACTAAGTAGTTTGGAGCATTTTCCACTAGCCTAATGTATTAGTGCTGGTAATATGTACTAGTAAGAGAATAAATCTCTAAGAAATACGTGACCAAGTTCTGACTCAGAGATTAGTTAGACAGCAATTAATTGTGGACAGTCCAAATGCCATACCTTAGGTAGTGATGATTTTAAGTTTCTTGGTTTAAATGAGACCAAATTCAAAATACATCTTAATACTACTGTTTTAATCAGTTAAAGGTTAATAAAGACTTGGTACTATCAAAACTCTTTCAAGTTGCAGAATGCTTTCATACTCATTTTATAGGAGTTAAAATACATTTAACATAATACTTTGAAGCAGATTTAGAAAGTTCTGTCTCTCTGCTTACTCACAGTCCAAACTGCAGTAATCTGTAGAAATAAAACCAAAAGGAAGGGATAGGAGAAAAGATGTCTAGCATAATTATGTGTTTTTCTTAGTCTGAAATAGGTGCAGAATATTGCAAAAGCTCCAGGAGAAAACACAGTATTTACAAAGTGAACTTTTAGGATGAATTCAAGTGTGGAGATGGCTACACTGACTTTTGTTGTGAATAAAAGTGCAAGTTCAGGTTCTTCCTCCAGTTTATTTACTTTGCTTTTAGCATTTGTGGTCACTTATTTTACATGACACATAACCATAAACATTTCAGGAGCTGTGGGTTTCTAGTATTAGGGCTTATGATATCAGGTGTCTATTTATTGTCAAGTGGTATAAAGTTCTATTAATTTCTTCAATATTTTTTTTCACTTTCCACTCTTCTTGCTGCCTGGTAACTGTGTACTGAAATGAACCAATAATTAATTCTGTCATTACTCTTCTTTAACCCAGGCAATGATGTTGAGGATAAGACAAGATGTTTAAATACTTTAGCATATAAAGTCTACCCTCTTTTCCTTTATCTTTTTTGTGTAGTTTATTGAGATTCATTTGTAGTGTGCACTTCATTACTTACAGCAGCAAGAAGTGCTTAAAAGCATTGTGCCACAAGTGATCCTAATGCATCTCTGGGCACAACTGTAGTTTTGGTTTGTTTTTTTCTTTTTTGGCTGATGGACCATTCTCAAATTAGTAGCAAGAAGATGGCTATATGGTAATAAAGCAACATTGAACAGTTTATTCCTAGTTTGTGACAGCCCCCACTCTTTAGCTCATAAATGGGGCTGTGTAGATGTCCTTTGCCTGAATTCAGTTTTCTTCAAGTGGCATGTAACAGGCTGTATGTTTGTTTATTTTCCCCCTTTAGCTAAAAGAGAATTTGGAATATTTTTCTGTTTACTTCCTCTCAGTTCTGTCCTGGATAATCAGCACAGCAGTGTGTGCAGGGCTGGGGTTCCAGATGCAGCCAGACCTTTAGTATCTCAATATCCAGGTATCTCCCACATGTTGATGACAAGGAGGGGTTTTCTCTCCCTGAGTTGCATTTTGTTGAAGGTATGAGCTAAGGGAGCTCACTCCCTTGGCCTGGCAGATACCTACCAGTGTAACACACTCACTCACACTGCCTGGGTATCTCTTGGTAGACCACAGGCTTTGTGCTGGTGTATGTTCACCCATGTCAGGGGTAGATTTGAGGGGGTTTTGCAGTCTGAAGAACTTTTCAGCATCCAGGGTAGAGGTTTTTTGGCAAAGCTGCAGTTGAGCTCTAAGATTTTTGTTAGTGATGTGCACCAATCACTACCATAATTATTATCATTACCAGTGCATTGCATGCTGAGGTTGCTTTGTGACCGGACATATTTTGGTTATCAATGTCATGGTTTTATTTTAATGTAGATGCCTGAAAAAAATCCTTTTTTTATCCTTTGAAATAACAATTTGGTCTGTTTTACTGCTACAGTAAAATTAACTGCGATCTGTAGAGGAAATACTATGTTACTAGTTCTGTTTATTCATTGTGTTATTCATTCTCTCTTTTTTTGATACATTGTAGATTTAGTTTTATCATACTTTTTGTTTTCTGGAGGCAGTAATTAGTCACTAAAAAGTAGCAACAGAAAAATGTGGACTTTTTTAATGGAATGGGTTTTGTTTGGTTTCTGTTTTTTGTTGGAGGTTTTTTTTTGTTTGTTTGTTGTGGGTTTGTTTTGGGTTTTTTTTAATGGAATGGGTTCTCCTGCGCCTGTGGAGGAGTTTCAGGGCCTGGACAAGAGAGGACATAGTGCCTTGGTTGGTATTTTCAGCTTCAGGTGAGCTCTTACCCTATCTAAACTTGAACAGTGCCAGGCTGGGATCTTCCACAACCTCCCTGAGACACCTCTTCAAGTCTCTCACCAGTCTCACAGTAAAAGATTCCTTCCTTACATCCTAACCTAAATTTCCTCTCTTCCAATTTGTACCCATGACTCCTTTTCTTGTCACTGCAATTCCTGACAAAGGGTGTCCCTCTGGCTTCCCTGCAAGCTCCTTCAGATACTGGAAGGTGCTGTGAGGTTCTGCCTTGGCACCAGACAGAAAAATCAATCTAAAAGCTGAAAACACTTGAAATTGAAGAATGGCCTGGCATTCTTTATGTTTTTTGTAATTAGCAAACATTTCATCCAAATGAAAATAAACCAAAACACAAACGTTACAATCTCAAACCAAAGGGAAACACCAGGAACACCCTATGCATTAGTTTGTGCCATGAAATGCTAAAGAGAATGCCAGAATTTCAGGGCTTAACGTGTTTTTTGGCACATGGTCCTTGAGGAGGAGTTTCCTCTGGTGACCCCACTGATCACTCAGCCCTGGGTTAAATTCTTCAGTTAACCTTGCCTGGAAGGACTGATGGTTATGCTCACATTTTTTGGTGGCATTTCAGGATTTTATGCCATTCAATTTATTGGGACACAATTTACTCTTTGCAAATGCATAATGCTGTTTTAAGTTTTTACTCAGTGAGCAGAAGGTAAAATTTCTTAGACTGTCATACACATTAATATTTCAACATGGGGTAGCATTTAATTTGAGAAGGAGCCATTATTATTCCATTAGTGCTTGGGGGAAGTGCATTAAAGATCCCACCTCTCTAATCCTGCTGTCTCAAGCTCCCTTGACCTTACTTGATCCATGAGCTTTAGCTTTGTAATCTCCTGTCATTCATTTTTTCTCATCAGGGGATTCACTGAGGGTGATGTTTGACATGCCTTCCAACAGTTCGCAGCATCTCTTGTATGTTAAATATATTTATCCTGTTTAAATCAACATAGAGAGTGGAGATCCCAATTTTGGTAATATTTTCACCTTGAAGGATTTTGTGCTTGGAAGTCAAGGATCATCTGTTTTAATTTTATCTGAGGCCTCAGTCCCTTACTAGCTGTATTGATTCTGGGGGGATCATCCCTAAGAATTAAGTAGCTTCTGGGTGATGTTTTGCCTTTTACATTTCTTATTACCTCTTTCATGAATTACAGCTGTCAACAGTTACACTTCAAGCTGAGCTTAAGTTGAAATCATCATCTATTATCCAGCAGATGGGTTTCAAAACAGAAGTGGGTTTCATGCACTTAAGCTAAAAAGAAGTGTTCTGTGAGCATTCAGGACAGCTCTGGGTGTTTACAGGCTTGGAATGTTACTGATCTGTGGCAGAAAGGAATGTCTGAGGAAGCTGTGGAGCACCATCTTGGTGTTTGATCAGTCTGAATATTTTGAAATTTCCTGCTTTTTATTCCAAGCAGTCAGATTAAAAATATCTTTCTGAGACTGCTGTGACTTGAACACCAAAGCTGTTTAGATCTTCTGGCTGTTTATCATCTCAAACATTCAGTTTCTACAAAAGAAATGAACTTCCTTTTTTCTCAAAATCCAACTAAATTTCAGCACAAATTTGACAATTTGATAGAACAAATAAATTATAGAACATCCAGGCCAGGCTGGATGGGGCCTGGAGCAGCTTGGTTTAGTGGGAGGTGTCCCTGCCCATGGCAGGGGGTTGGAATGAGATGAGCTCTAAGTCCTTTCCAACCCAAACCATTCTATGACTCCACAGTGATCCAAGGATGTTCAGCAGGCTCTGTTGGTGAAGCTACTGATTGTGGTGGCATTTTTACCTTTTTTTTTTCCTTTTTTAAACTTTTTTCCTCCTTGTCCATGAAAGACTAAGGAAAAACAAGCTGGATTTTCCCCAAGAAACTCTTAGGAAGATTTCATGAGAACTTCCCATCTCACAGTGCCACAGTGGCAGCTCCTGCTTTAGCCAAGTCCTCTACTTAGGATAATGCTTTTTGCAATCAATAGTAATTCATTAAGACACATGTTTTGTTATTTAAGGATGTCTCTTGTGATTATTAATTTGCAGTCATTATTTCACATCTGGGCACGCTTGGTTTCCCCGACTGCCACCCTCAGAAGATTGATGCCACACTGGCAGTCCCTGATAACATGGTCATCACCTTAATGCCTTTTAATTGATTATTTATGCTAATATCCTTTCTGCCTGATCATTGAGCTCCTCTGGTGCTTTGTTTACTTTTGTTTTCTGGTTTGCTTTAACTTCTGTTTTAAAAGCTGTATGATGGTAAGGAGCAGAGACATGCCAGGCTGTCATTATTCTGTCTGCAAAAGAGCTGAGGCATATTAGGAGAGAACATGGGCTGTCCCCAGCTTGAGCCCATCAAAGTTATCTCTTTAGAAGGTTTATGTTTTATGAATGAGCAAACTACTGTACTTAAAAGTAGCCCATCATATACCTCAGGAATTTTCAGAAATGACAGTAGAGAAATGTTTGTGCATAATTGTCCTATTTTTTGAAGGATATACAGTAGGACTGGGTACAATAACCAGTAGCTTTTATCTCATGTTATGGTATGAAAATAGGAAAAGAGATTTCTCCTGATTGCAGCTAAAGGCTTAGGGCATTAAGATTTTTTTTCTGAAGATGTGTTTTCCCAAACTCTATACTGAGTAGATATTTTACATGAAGACATATTATAGAGTGAGGTTTTAAAATAACACAATATGATATTTGCAGAGGGTCTTCAAAACTTCAACATCCTCTCAACCAACTCCAAACATTTAACTTGGAGTAACCCAAATAAAACCCCCAAGTTTTCAGAAAACATTTGTCTATTTAGGGTAAAAAGTGGGAGCAACCTAAAAAAAAACCCACAAGCCATAAAGAAAAATACCAGCTTGAATACTTAATTTACTGATGGATTTAGGGCAGTATGTAATAGCAGTAGTAACCTCAAGGCTTGCAAGACTTTTAACACTCTCATAATCTTCTTTTAAAAGTAAATTGTAATGACCTGAAAATGCCAGGAGCAGCCTAGCTTCTCACCCATTGTGGTTTAATCATGATAATATAATACCTCTTCCCTCAGAACATTCAAGGAATGTATAATGTTTGTCCACAATTGCAGAGACATGTTCAGTCAACTACATATTCTCTATTGTCAGATTTTTAAAAATCAGAATGTCTGGCATTGTCAGTTTTATCAATTACACTGATGCAGAGAAGCCTACATTTTGCATGAATATAAGGATTTTATTTCCAAGTCTCGTCTTAGAGAATTATCCATTGGATTTTTGAGAGAAAAGACAGTCATATAATCCTAATGCAATCAGAAGTCTGAGAATACATAGGATTTCACAGATTGACAGCATCTTTTAAAATGACATGGTGAAAAGAGATGGGTTTAGAGGCAGCTCTGACCTACAGTGTTTGAAACTGCAGTCAGCTTCAGCAGGCTTGATTTTCAGGGCTTGGTTTAACCAGAAGAGCCCACAGAAGTTGCTGTTAACTGAATGATTAAGTATTAAATCCTTTGCCTTCTTCCTGCCACCTTTGGTGTAACTTCATTGGTAGGTGAGGGAATATTTTTTCCAGTTGCTGTCTGAAATGTCAGGATGTATCAGTTTGCAATATCTCACTGCAATCCAATGAGCCTTTATAACCAGCTGCAACAGCAGGTCGGAGCAACTGGTTTGTGTTAGTTTATGTTAAAATCCCTTCCCAGAAAACTAATGGTGAACATCACAGAAGAGATTTTTCAAATAAGCCTGGATTCAGTAAAGCTGTAAAAACCTAAAGTAGAAGAGAATCATGATCCCATCAAGATACCTGCTTGCTTTTTGTAATTTTCAGTATGTTCTTCCATTTTGACAAGTCTTTAATTTGAACTGTCCCAAAAAGTTCATGATTTGGAGAGGGCTTTCCCTTCCTAAGTTCCTCTGTATATCTTAAATTTGATGTGGGAAGTGTAACCCAGTCTTCATAGTGTATGAGTATTAAGGCTTTTTCCTGTTTTGTTTGGTTGTTGCTATTGCAGTTTAAATATTTTAGAGACTTTCCCTATTTTTTACTGACTCATCACCATTTATTTCCATTTTTACTATGATTAAACTTCCCAGCAAGTTATTTAATTTTTTGTTTGTTTTTCTTTTTTTCCCCCAAGGGATGAAAATGATGACTGATGATCTATAATATATTTCCTGTGAGCAGAAAGGTGGCCAGCTAGTGTATTACCTCACTTAATGTGGTTGGATTTCAGAGCAAGGCAGTATAATAAATCCTTCTGTTTATCAGTTTTCAACCACAGGTAGGCATGAAAAATAAGCAATTACAGATAGATACCTATGATGAAGTTTCAGCAGTGGATTATGAAGATTGATTTTGCTGATAGGGAATGAATTTCAGTGCTACAGCTTTTGTCAGTAATATGAAGTTAAAAGGAAGTAATTCCAACTGGAGGGAATATCAGAGAGGAAAAAAGCAGACTTCAGGATGAGCTGCCCTAAGAAGGATTTTTGATGATACACGAATTGACTCTAATAGGGAATTAAGCAGCTAAAGTAGGAAAAACCTCTGGACTAGAGTTTATAATTTTAGTTTTAGTTTCCTGTATAAATTGAAAAGAGAGCTGTGGAGGGGGCTTAGATTTGATACTGCAAAGGGCAAATAAGTGGTGTTTGCAAATATGTGGGAAAAGCAATCTGCTTATAGAACCTGTTTTTGCTATTTTCCATGCTGAAGAAAAATAAGAGGAAATATACTTTCTGATTAAATAAAAAGATGATTTTACCATTTTGAATAGGAAGCATTATTTTCTCTATGACTTTTAAAAATACTCATTTTTGACATAAGATATTCCAGTGTTATGTTACTGTCATGTTCATGAGCAGCAAGGGCCATTTTGTGTTTTATCTCCTCTTGCTCAGTATCTGTGAGAAAGCAATTTAAATTTTTCTGTTGTCTGAAGCTAGGGAAGAAAATCTGTCAAATGCAAAATCTGTGTATGCCAACATTCTAATTAGCAGAACCATTCTTTGAGAAGGATTTCTTTTGAATGGATGACATTGTGTAAGCTATCTATGGTGTGCCTGCCTTGAAAGTCAAACATCTAGCATTTAATATTGAGACAGCTGTAATTGCTATTGTGTTACACAAGAGTTTGGAAATTCTTTTTGGGAAAATGGAGCCTGGGTCAGATTTCTGACTTAGGATCTCAGTAGTGGCTGACTTGCACTGCTGGATGTAGTGGCAGATATCTCCACTGCTTGTCAGGGCCTGGTATTGGGAACAGATCATTTCAGTAGAACCTCTCTGTGTGTTTGTAGGACTTAACCCAAATCCACAGAGGATTATCAGTTTTAAGCTGTTTCTGCTAAGATTTGAGTGGAATTGTAACATATTATTTTCTTCTATAACATAGCAATATTACTGCACATATAGTACTAATAAACTACCTTAACCGTAATATATGAATGCAGATTCATGTTCATGCACTGTTACTTTTATAAACTGATGTAAATATATAATTAATATATCTGTAAGGTACATAAGGGGGATGTTTTGATGGACAGAGGCATTGAGACACCTGAACTGTAGGGAGGTGTATAGTTCTAAAATTTCTATCCATCCACTGTCTTAAAGCACAAAAAATTTTCATAAGTAAGGGAGAAAATTAATTTTATGTGCCTTCTTCAAAATAAGTTGAAAATCTGGTTTAAGGTCTGTTCTGCAGGCAAGCAGCTGTGTCAGTTACAAAACACAAGAGACTGCCTTTTGTGTGTGTCATGGTAATTACAGCCAAGCAAAAACCTGGAAATACTTGCTGTGCTAATTAGAATGTGGAGTTATGCTTAAAAAAATCATGTACTTTGAAATCCTGAATGCATTGTCCTGCTGGACATCCACATGTTACCCAGACATTATTGTTGCTGTCAGTCTCCTCATCACATTGGCTGTCCTCTGGCAAGCTCTGTCCCATCATGCTTCGCTGGGCACCCTGATGTTGTTTCCACAAGTTGTCAGGTCACATTTGGAGGTCTCTGCAGAGAGGTCCAGTCCTGGTCGGTGTTTCTGCTGCAGTTTTGCCATTGATATATGGTATGCAGTCAAGGGAAAGCTTACTTGCAGTCATTTTCCTCCAGACTGCCTTTATCTGGGAAATCATGATGATTTATTCAGCATTTTTTCTTATGAATCAGATTGTCTGTGGTTGATGGAGGAGGATAATATACCAATAAGAGCTGTGGAGTCATATGCAGTGGAAATGGATGCTGGTCAAGAGAGGCACTTAAATGTCTCTTCCATTACATGCACTGCAGTTCCTGCTGACTGTCCTGACTGTCCCAACAACATTCTTTAGGTTATTCACGTGTTTCAGAAGTAACCAACACATTGCTGAAAGCTTTGGTCTTGCCAAGATGTCAGAATTACTCTAAGATCTCTTAAGTGCTAAAATACAAGTAGCTGGAGGAATGTGCCCAAGTCCTTTGAGTTTTTGAATAATAAAGTTTGCTAGAGCATGTGAGGATTAAGCTTGGTGCTTATGCACTTCTGCACAGTTTTCTTACAACTGTTTCTCAGTTACAAATATGTTCTAAGTATCAGCATATTGATTTTCAGTGAATTGGCACTGGTTAAGTGATGAAAGTGGGATTTGTAATCAGATTTATTAATGCTTCTTCAATAAAAATGAATTATTCTTAAATTGGGACTTACTTTCGGACAGAGGGATGCATAATACATGCATGTTGGGAACTCTAGTAGGACTTGAACCTGAGTTCAGGGGCTGATTAGGAGAATGATTTCCAGACAGCAGAGACAAACATCAGTAACCTTTCCACTCCTAGCAGGGTTACCAAGGTAGCATTCAAATCCTCAGTAGGTCTTGCTATTATGGGGGCAGATTTTCAGAGGTTCTTAACCCAGCTTCTAATTTAGGGCTGCTACTTTAAGCCCACAGTGTGCCCAGGCAAACTAGGCTAATGTGGGTATGTACAAACTTGGGGCAGCTTCCACCAGAGCTGTTCTTTTGAGGAGAGACAGGCAACTTTGACATTAACTTCTGCCTTTTGCAGCTTCTCTGTTTGGACACCTTTTAATTAAAATCTTAGGAGTGTTCAAGCAGTCATTATTGCATTTGGCACTTATCATGTACAGCTCACCCTGCTGTGTGCTGCTGTGGTGTATTTTAGCTTTGGATCAATGTCCAGCACATTCCCTCCTCTGCATTTTCTTCAGGTGTCTTGGATTGGCTGACCTGGGACTTTTGGGACACACATTCTGACATGAGAACACAAATATTTAAAACACATCTGGTACTATTTAGTATGGTAGTGAGAAATAATATACATGCTGCTGCTTTTGACATATTTGAGGGTTTTTTAAAGGTTTTTCAGCTTCTTGTGGCTTTTTTTTTTGTGCTACACCCAGGAGAAAGCAAAGCAGCAGCTTTCAGAGTCTGTCTGAATGCTGAAGGGAATTGCACCTGGGTGACTGCAAGGGAAGTGCAACAGCAGAATGGGCAACAGTGCTCTCACCTCAGTTGGTGTGTGGTGAGGCAGTTTGTCTTTAGAAACTTTGGCTTCACAGGCACTGTTTTAAAGAACTTCTGTCTACAGAGGCTGAATTGAGCATCCTCTCACTGGGCCTCCCAACACTTCTGTCTGCAGAGGTACAGATACCTTACACAAAGGGGGTCCCATAGTCAGGAAGGCTTTGCAAGACTTGCATGTACATGGAAACTGGGAATTTTGCTATGAAAATGTCAGAACACATGTTGCATGTATCCATGTTCTACAGTGGTGCATGTTTAATGGACAAACCCCATGCAGCTTCTTTTTCAGGAAACTGATCATTTCTGTAATTTGCTGTTTAATAAATTAGATATTGAGTTTTGCTGTAGGCACTGGTTTTTGGTTTTTTTTGTGCTACTGTAAAACTGATATTCTATTCCCTAGAACATTAGATTCTGGGTACAGGGTATAATTATAAAGAAATTAATTTGGCTTTAACAAGTTACTGTCAATATACATTTTGTTGCTCTTAAGAGAAACAAAAAAAGGTCATGTACTCACTTTAAAGGTTTAAAATACAGATGAATTAATACAATTTTACAAGGTGAACTCAAGACAGCCTCAGTGATTATCCTGGGTGACTGCTGATTTTTTCTGTTAAGAGAATTTTCTGGGTAAAAATAGATGTACTCAAAGGTCATGATGGATTAAGTCTCAGGAATCTAAACTAAGAAACTTCTGTCTGACTTTGCCAGTCACAACACCAAGGAGTTTTCTTTACAACAGCCCACGAGCTGCTTGTTCACAGATGGCAGACCCTGGTGTGCTGTGCTAAACTTGCCACGTGCCAGCAGACAGGAACTCCTGAGTGTGGAAAGCTGAGGCTGCAGGAGGTGCTCCTGTGGGAGTGAAGGGAGATGTCTGTACCTCACACAAAGGGACAGATTTTAGTTGGAATAGGGATGGTTTTTGTAGAAGGATGTCACACTGCAGTAGAGAGGGAGAATGAGTACAGCAGTTCAGCCTAAGTGAACTTCCTGAGAGAACAGGCTTCCTTAGCATTGTCTGCAAGGTTAGATATTTTGGCAGCACTTTCTACTTCAATATATCCTTAAATACTAAGGTCTTTGTATTATTAATCAGCTTTAAATTAAAACTGGTAGTTTTAGATGTTCCTTTTAGCATGTTGTTTCAATTCCCATAGAGCTGTTTTGAAAATAAATGCTTGTCTGTATGTTTTCATGTATGTATAAATAATAAATCAACACTGAAATCAAGTATTAACACCATCAACTTTAGAAACTCTTCACATCCATTATTAAGCTTGTGGCTAAGTGATGCTGTCGGTGTAGATGGCAGCTTTGGCCCGGGCCATGTTCAAGGCTGGAGCACAGTGCAGTGCCAGTGCAGTGGTGCTGCCTTTGGAGGCACAACCATGCTCCCAGATATTACTGATAATTATCAGTTAAAAAAAGCCCTTTGCTCCATCAGTGTCTCAAGTGTCCCTTCTGCCACCTTTTCAGCAATACCTGGCTGATACTTATTACTTGTTAGGAGCTCTGCTATTTCATGAGTTAATTTAATAATGGTAAAAGTATAATAAATATTTTTCCCCAATTTTTAAGGATCTTAAGGTGTTGATTTTTGGAAAATTTTTGATTTCCATTTTGTGGTGATTTGTTCTTCTGGATTTTGATTGGTATTTAATAATATTTCAACTTAAATAGGAGTGAAAACTATGTTAGGATTTCAGTGAACTTTATAGAAGGGCAAATCATTGGTTAGAGTAGATTAGAATTTTTTGGCAACAAGTATTTAACTTTCAAAATTCAGAGTTGCTGTAACTTTGCATGAACAAAGCATTTGATGCTTTTTTTTTTCCTTCTTCAGAAAGAGAAAACACTTTTTAGAAAAAAGGTATTTAAAGTTTGAAAATTTAAGAATGTATGACGTTTCCTAGGAAGAGATCTCAGAAGAATGTGATGTGTGTGGCCCCAGTCTTGCAGTGCTTGTGCTGGTTATTTCTTCCCCACATTGTTCCTGGGTGCTGTTCATTCCAGAAGAACTTCAGACTGCAGGTGTTTCTGGACTGTGTGCCAGCAGCATTGCAGGAGGTGCACACTCAGGTCCTGAGAGGTTCCTGTTACCCTCAGTGCCATGAAGGAGCTGTCCAATGATTTCTCCTTTTGCTGTGCCCTTTAGGGAAGGACTGGTACCTGGTGCACGTGTCACTTACTGTGACAGACGTGAATGACAACGTCCCTGAGTGGGCCATGGAGCCCTTCCCCTTCCTGGCTGTGGTTTCCCCCGAGGCTGCAGGAGGCACTGAGGTGTACAAGCTGCTTGCTGTGGATGCAGATGAAGGGATCCATGGAACTGTGGAATATTTCCTCTTGGAAGGTAAATTTTAACCCTCCCATTCCCTGAGTATCATGCTTCACTATTGTGACTTTTTTATCCTCAGTTTAATTTTCCCTTCCTCCTGCGAGAGGTCCATAAACCTTCAGCTCTAGGTGTGAGAAAAATCCACTTTTATTGATGCATGCATATATTTCTTTGCAAAGTTGAGTTCTTGTCAAAATATATCCCTGGGTATGATGGGGAGAGGAGCAGTCAGTAATCCAAGGCTTTGGCAAGGGGTGGCAATGGGGACTGTATTTATGAGAGTCTGTGGAGGAGTAGTTTGTTGGGTGGAGAGGAGGGTTAATGTTCCTGTTCCTTGTGGCAGTCATGCTTCTGGTTCATTTGTAAAGAACTTTTAAAGGGCTGTGCTGTGCAAAGGTTGTACAGACTCAGTGATAATATTTTGTGTGTCTCCTTTTAAGAAACTTTAGTAATAATTCAAAAGTGTCTGAGCAGATGAGGAGCAGCAATACCCCTCCAGTGGAGTATTTTCTGGTAAGGGACACTTGGGGTCAAGCAACAGCAAAGTTTTGAAGGATAAAAGAAATATGGAGAGAGACTATTCAGAAGAGCCTGGAGTGACAGGACAAGGGGGAATGGCTTAAACTGACAGAGAGTAGGTTTAGGTGGGATATTGGGAAGAAATTACTCCCTGTGAGGGTGAGGATGCCCAGCTACAGAAGCTGTGGCTGCCCCTGGATCCCTGGAAGTGTCCAAGGCCAGGTTGGACAGGGCTTGGAGCAGGCTGGTCTTGTAAGAAGTGCCCCTGCCCATGGTAGGGGGCAGAATGAGATGGACTTTCAGGTCCCTCCCAATCCAAACTATTTTATAATTCAGTGATAAAGAAGAGTGATAATTGTCCAGAGAGTAAAAAAGAATTTTGAAATGCGGTCATGAGTGATGAATGTAATGACTGATATGTAAGTTCTAAACAAACTTTTCAACCTTAGTGTGCATGCTGATCCTAAGCCAAAGCCAACTTGGGAATTAGCACTGTATTCTCCTAATTGTAATCAAATAAAAACACTCTAATAGATGACAATTTGTGGACATGTTCCTTTCAGGTGGTGAAGACAGATTTGA
The DNA here is from genome assembly GCF_028551555.1 of Melozone crissalis. NCBI lineage: Eukaryota > Metazoa > Chordata > Aves > Passeriformes > Passerellidae > Melozone > Melozone crissalis. Next base: position 16,005,020 of record NW_026535785.1, on the reverse strand, counting down.
AGTTGAGAAGGACACTGGCTGGATTAAAACCACAGGTTTGCCACTGGTGAGGGACAAGGAGTATTTGCTGACTGTACTGGCAGCAGACAAGCTTGGCAGCAGAGGGTCCCCAGCCTCTGTGTCTGTCATTGCTGGATTCCGGCCGCCGCAGTTCACCAACATCTCGTACTGTGTGTACGTTCCTGAGAGCACCCTGCCAGGAGAAGTGTAAGTAACAGCTCACAGCAGGGCAGGGAGCTTGTGTCCTGCTTTGGACTTCTCTCTGATCTCCCCAAAGCCTTGGTATGTTTGTGAATCATAAATAAATACTGTGAGAAGCAATTCAGGTCTCTTAATAGAAGTGATCCCAACACAGTTTGGTGTTGTACTGTTTTAGTCACCCTTTTACAGGGAGGGGTGCTATTGAATAGTTGTGCTTTCTTACTTTTTGAAATGATATGGAAAGGATTAGAAGTTGATTGTTTCTTAACTTTCAAACAAAATGAAGAATAGAAATTAGTACTGTTACATCATGAAGAAAGATATCCTGTGTGAAAGAATACATTAACTTTACTTGTCAAATTTGGAGAAGTGCCTCCACTCCCAAGAGAAAATTGGAAAAACCAAGATTCTTTATCCTGTCTTCATCACAATGACAAACTGAGCTAAAATGAAGATGCCACAGAACTTGCTATTTTATTTCTCCACCCTTTGTATCTCCATGTCAATTGAAATATCACAGAAAATGTTAGTAACATAAGTCCATCTGAATGCTCAGTCCCTTCTTTTCCAAACTGTTTTTTTTTTTTCTTACAACAAACATTTTCTCTTCCACTTGAATAGAGAATACTTTTGTCCAGTCAATGTGTTCCTTCTGTGGCAGTTCAAATATTATTAATATTATATTATCTGTGGTGCTAATGTTCAGTCTGGAGCATTCAGTTTTACAGTGTCCAAATAACCAAGGACTGTTAAGATTTAAAACAAAATCTTAGTAGATAACAAGGTTTTTTTTTTAAAGCTGCAATAAAGTTAAATTGCACGGGCATAAAAGAAATGGAATAACTGCAAAATACTATAATGTCCAACTGGTACCTGTTGTATTGGGTTCAATAATGTTTAGAATTAAAAATAAAATTATTCAAAACTTTTTTAGCACTATTACAAATAGGTTTGCACACCTTAGGTGATAGTAGATTAGTCAGCTGATCAAATGACTTGGCAATATCCAAAAAGAATGAAGTATTTTGTGTGGTTATTGCATCTACAAAGGCTTGAATATACACAATGAAAGTGTGAAAGTTGTTTCTGTAATGTGTTTTCCAGAAATAGCCATGAAAATCCATCTGGAATCCTAAAATTCTCTTATTTAAATTGGGCCAATTACTCAAGTATGAAGGTGTAGTGGTTTTAGTTTGCCAAACCAGAGCAGAGTTGCTGTCATGCACTGAACTTCTGGGTTTAGGATTTCCTAATTAGAGCCTGATTTAAGGCTGCTGCTGAGCAGAGGATCATTACCAAACCTTTCCCTTCCTTTGGTCTGCCTGTCACACCAATGAGCTACAGCTGCACAGGCAGCCTGAGCTGAGCAGGTACAAAGACAAAAAAGTTTTCAGTTGGGTTGTTAAATGTGCTCCCAGCATGGCCTTGAGATTTTCAGTGCTGGCAGGAGAGGAGAGGTGGCTTGAACATGCAGCCAGGGCAGGGAGATGGAAGGAGAGCAAAATAATTCCTATGGGCAGGAATGCAGTCATGCACCAGCTGAAACTGCCTGTGAGACCTCAGCCCAGGAAAATACAGGAGAAAACTGAAGAGAGATGATGACCCACAGCAGTGCTGTCCATTGGTTCAGTAGTGCACCAGAGGGAAGTGAGGCACAGCAGGATGGCAGTGCAGGGGGGGGAAAAGGAGTTTGCACAAAATGAGTTTGTGTGTTTCTGACTGTAATTGCCACATGATCATGTTGGTGTGTTCTCCTGGGAGATGGAATTCTTTTTCCTAAGAAACTTGCATGTTAAAGCAAAAGAACTTGAGGAGTTAATTTTCTGGTTTAAATATTTTAAAAATATTTAGTTTTAAATTTCTTCTTTTAGTTCTTATTGTGGGTGTTTCCACTTGAAGGCTTTAAATTCATTGCACTTCAGTGGAAAAAAGATAGTGTCAGATGAGCTAAAAATATATGTCCAGTGTAAGCTGTAACACACACTGCTGTTAGGGCCTGGCTTTTATCCTTTTGCTGTTATCTATTGGAACTTTAGGATGGTATGACTGCAGCAAACTTACTGTGCTGTTATTAAAACAAATCTTTTTCATCTTGCTTTATCTTTTAGTTTCCTGCCTGAAAACCATCACTACCACAGAAGGAAGTTGAAGTAGGCAAATTCAGTTGCAGCAAAATTTAAATCCTCTGTTCCTGCATTTTTAATCCTTACTGTGTTCTGCTTCCAAGAATCTTTATCTGTTTAACCCCAAGGTGATAGAAGCTCTGTGTAACAAAATGCTTGAATTTGGTGTTTAGATACAGCTGTCACTGCCTTCATTGAGGATACCTCTGAGCAGACCTGCAGGCTTGCACCATCACTACTGATATGCATTGCTTTTGTCATATTTTTCAGAATGTCGTGTTATGTCCTTGAGTCCTCTCTTTTTATTTCTTTTAATGCAGCTTTCTTACAGTCACTGCTGTGTCCTATCAAAAGGAATCCCTGAGCTACAGTTTGCTCACTAATCCTGGGGCTCTGTTCAGCATTGATGGGGCCACAGGAGAGCTCAGTCTAACTCGGAGTGTGGATTATGAAGGAGACCCCCACCAGTTCCTCCTTTTGGTCAGGGCAGAGGAGAGTGAGGAGCAGTTCAGCACTGCTGCTGAGGTAGGTGTTCCCCTCCAGCAGCCTGGCTGCAGTTCCACTTTCCTTCATCCTTTGGGATCTGGACAGATCCACCAGGAGCTCCCATTTCCCCATGCTGGCTGTTCTGCTGTCCATTTCAAAAGTCTTTCTGTCTCTGGGGAGATGTTGAGGAGTGGTTTAGGTGCTCTTGGATTTCCCTCTTGCAGATGCTCTAAAGGCCGTTTCTGAGGGATCAGTATGCCATCCCATCATGGATCCCAAGTCTTACCTGGTAACACATGGAAATGGGTGTGGCCAAGAGTTTTTGCCTTACTCTGCTTTAATCAAGCATGAGGTACATTTGTGATTATTCCACTCTAAAGCAAAGGCAGGACAAAGAATTACTTGTTTTGTATCAAGAACACAAAGTGAACTCATAAAAGAAGAAAGTAATAAAAATTCACTGATATTAAAAGCTGATGGTTTGTGGTATTTTAGAAAGCTGTTTGACAGCAAAAATATTTCTTAATATAGTTATTACAGTTATTTGAATTCAGAGATTCACTGAGCTAGGAAAAGCATACTATGTGAGTTTGTTCCTGCTGCAGGAAATAAGAGAGGGAGCTGGAGACAGAACTACTAGGATGAAGTGTGAGGACACAGAGAGACAGGAAGCAGTGTGCCAGTGTAGCAAACACTGGCTCTGGCACACCAGAGCCTGATGGTTTCAGTTGACCCTTGTGTACTGCAGGATGAAGAATGGTAAAATATGACTCAAAAGAGGATTATGAGATGATTTTACAAATATATTTAGCCTAGAGGTAGTTCAACTTGTACCTGCTTTACACTGATACAACCGCAATAGTTGAGAGAGCAACTCTAGTTCATGCACAGCTGCTCTGCAAGGGTCATGGAATACAGCTCTGCTTGGTGCTCTGTAATGCAGAATGCCTCCAATGACTGCATAAAGTGCAGCATGAGCCACTAGAAAAGCTCCTTTACACACTCCTTACAGTTGGGAGTGTAAACTGTGGACTCATATTTGACACAGGAATAAGAAAGCATTTGTAAAGATGTTAGAGGCAAAATTGTATCTTCTACTTGGTTTCCCAGAACCATAGAATATCCAGAGTTGGAAGGGACCCACAAGGATTGAGTCCAGCTCCTGGCCCTGCACAGACACCCCAACAATCCCACCCTGTGCCTCAGAGCATTGTCCAAGCACTCCTTGAGCCCTGTCAGGCTTGGGGCTGTGATCACTTCCCTGGAGATCAGTTCCACTTATATCTGATTTGTGCTGCTGTAATTAAATTCAGAACTTGGCCTTAGAGATTTATAATGCTAAAATGTAATATGCTTGGCAGTAGAGTTTTTAGTGTTACAAATCACAGAAGTGTTGCAAGATAAGATAATGGAAAAAGGGTGCTTGGCAAGCAGATGGTGCATTTTCCTTTAAACTAGTAATAAGGAATAATCAATGGAGATGAAGGGTGAGTGGAAAACATTGCTGCAGGGTCAGGGACTTGGCAATTGCTAGTATGGAATGTAATATTTCAGTGGCACTCAGCAGAAAAAGAGCAATCTAAGAAAAATGTCTCATCCTATAGCTGCTGAAGACTTCAAGGATGTTTTTGGGAAATCCTTCCATGTGGTATTTCCATAGCAGTGAGGTTGTTCCCTTGATTCACTTTGCTGTTTAACATTCCCCTCCTCCCCATTTAGGTTTTGGTTGTAATCACAGATGTGAATGACTGTGCCCCCGAATTTCACCAGTCGATTTACAGCAAAGTTGGTGTTCCTGAAACAGTTCCTATGACAACTGCACTTCTCCAAGGTTGGTGCTCCTGGAGCCATTTATTATGTTCACTGTATTTTTCTCCCTTGCACCACTTAGAATTCAGTTCAGAAAGCAAAATTACTTGTCCCAGCGTGGGTTGTTGCAGCTCTCTGAAGGCAAATGACACCTTGTAGATTCGTGTCAGAGTTATTTACTGGTGCCACAGCCCAAACAATTCTGGGGGACAGGAATGCAAAGGAAACAGATTTTCTTTGTGGAATTTTGAAGTATCAGAACTTTGTTGTGGCCGGTATTACAGCAGCAGGCTCATAGTAGCAGTCTTGCCACATTTCTTGAAGGAAGAGAGTGATCCTGGAGTTATGGACACCTCAGCTCTCCTTCTGTGCCTGTCTCAGAGTCCTGTGTGGGCTTGCTGTAGGAGTTCTGCTCTTTTACATTAACAGCCTCTTGCACACTTTAACTGTTCTGTGTGAGGTTTTGTTTGGATGCTTGACAAGACTTTGCTTCTTCCCAGGGAGACCAAGAACTTGAGCTTCAAGTAGTGGTGCTCTGTAAAGTGTAGCAAGAAAACAAATTTGTGTCTATTAAGCAGATGTACAAGGGCCTTGTATTAGTCTTTAACCCTTACATAAACTTTCTCTAAATCTTGAGGGGGGGAAAAAGGAAATTAAACTGCTGGAAAACTGCTTTTCCCTAGTAAACAGGCTTTTATAACCTCCTATTGTTCTGCTTAGTGATTTATCCTGGACTAATGGTAGCTTATTCATTACTGGTCTGGTAACTGTGCTTTTAGCTTAGATTTTTGTAGATTATGAATAGGATCTGACAAACACATAATGGGCATCAGTTGAATAATATATGTAAATATCCCATCTTTAATTTCCCAGTGTGTGATCTGAGTGATTTTGAGTCAGCACTGTAGGTCAGGTGAACATGAGAATATACTTCTCTATGTGAGAATGCATTCTTGATGGCACAGGACTCTTTACCAAAGTCAAGATCTAGCATCTAAATTCTCCCAGGGACTTAACTTTTGGGTTTTTAAATTACCTATTTTTGCATCTGATTCTTGGCTGTTTAGATGGCCTGGAAAGGCCCGGGGTGGCCTTGGACAGCCCGCGCTTCAAAGGACGAGAAGGGACTTCAGATCTTTTCTCGGTCTTTATTAATTGTTTATCTAAAAGATTTTCCCTCTGCCCGACAGAGGTCTGCTCAGCAGTCAGCCATGAGCACACACTGAGAGCCTCTGGGGCGGTCACCTATCTTTATACTCGGAGTTATGTATACAATATTTATCAGTTTTCCCCAATACCTTCTATCCTTATTAACCAGTGCACTTTTAGTAATAACCAATCCCAAAGTGCCAACATCACCACAGAAGATGGAGGCCAAGAAGAAGAAGAAGAACAGGACACGCCCCAATTCCTCCATCTTACTTCTTTAGACCCCCCTGTACAGAAATCTTAAACCCTGTGTTTCACTCTAACTAACTTATCCCTTCACCATTGACCCCAGTGAAATCCTCCTATCCTCATACTGATGTCGTCTCCCATGTAGGATCAAAGTCCAGCCACCAGACACTTCTGGCAACATTCCAGGACTCCCGAGCCCCCCAGGGGTGGTCTCGGTCACTCTGCACCTCAGTCCTGAGAGGCTGAGATCCCACATTTTTGAGTAAGGGTTAGTTCACTAAAAAGCACAAGGGACAGCAGAGTTCTTGACTGATTTCAAGCACCACATGCCAAGGCAAATCCTTTCACAGTACCAGTAAATGCACTTACCATTCCAATTCACTAACTTGGATCTACTCAATGTCTTTCTCTCCTCTTCTGCCAGTGACAGCCACTGACTGTGACTCCAAGGAGAATGCCCAGCTGCTGTATTACACTCTGAGCCAAGATTTCAGCATTACCTCTCATGGCACTGTTTTCCCAGCCACAAGGTTGGACTATGAGCGCCCCAACCACCTCTATGAGTTCATCATTATGGCTGTGGATCAGGGGGAAGAGCCCAGGACTGGCACAGCAACTGTTAGGATCCATGTCTCCAATGTGAATGATGAAGCACCTGAGTTTTCTCAGACTATGTAAATACATATTCCTCAGACTCTGTTATCTTTTACTGTTGCTTTTTGTGTTTTGGTTGCATGGCTGATCACAGAATGGAAATTGGCTTTGGTTCAATCCAAGCTGAGAGCTGGTCTGACAATTGTGGGGTGATATTTTGACTCTGAAATTTGTAACAAAAAAAAAGGTAGCATATAAACAATATATCTTATTACATTTTTATTTATTATTATTTATTATATCTCTTTAATGCACTTTTATTTTTTCCAGTGTGTACTGAAAGATATGGGACAATAATTTCAGATCATACAGTTCAGGAGCACCCCTCCACCACCAAAGGAAATCAGGCAGAAAAAACAGGCAACAGAATTGTTGCCATCAGCCCTCATCTAGAGACATGGGGGAATTCTGCCTTTTAATTAGGCAGTTTAAACTTAGAGTCAGCAGTCTGCATCCCTGGTTTATAGCTGTCAAAAATGCTTAGATGACACAATGCTAAATGGCAACTGAATTACAAAACCCACAAGATAAGTACCATTAAGTGGAGTTCACTTAATTTCACTTTCCATCCTCTACAAATTGTATGTATATATTTTTTTCTTCTAAATACATGTGAGCACTTTTCTTCCATAGCTGGGACTCAGCAGCATCCAAAGCAATGCCAAAAGTGCTAAAGACTTGCACTGAGGCTTAGTAATGGAATTTCCAGTCAGTTTCTGCACCGAATTCTACTCTTAAAAGTAGAAGATGCCCAGAACAAAACCAAAGCAAAGATTTCAGTGATGTTAAGCTTGGGGTTTAGCTGAACAAAGCATCAAAGCTTTCTGACAGACCTTGTTTTATGTGCAGATAACCTCTGGCTTCAAAATCTTGTGCCTCTCTTTCTTTTCTAAACATTGCGGAAGAGATATGACTTGGAAAATTTGATCTTTTGGAATTTATTATTGCATTTATCTATGTTTTCAAATAAACCAGGTTATGTTTCTCACTCTTCCTATTTTTCATTTAATTTATTTTACTTTTCAGAGATATTGAACATTTATCTGCATCTGTTCCTAATATTTTAATCAGAAGCCAGTGATACTGTTTAAAATGCTGTAAACATCTCTAACAAATTGGAAACAGAAAACAAAGTTTAAAAAAAAATCCCTGCCAGCTCTTTTACTTAAAGTTTACTGAAGAATAGGATTAAAATTAATATTATTTGAAATTACCAAACCTTCACAAGAAGCTTTTCTGTTCTCTGTGCAGTAGCAGGGAAACTACTGTTGTGTGTATGTGTAGATAGGCATTGGAATTGAATTTATCCCCTGGAATACAAATTATCTCAAGGTTTTGGTTAACTAGGCTTTAATTTTTCTTTATCTTTCCTGTTATAAAAAAAAAATCCTCAACCCAGAGGTAAATTTCAGACAGAACTTAGCTGAAATTTTCCATGAATTGGAATCATTGTGAACAAATGTAAATTGGGGCCTGTCGAGAGACTGTTTGCAGTTAATGCTGTGCTCTGTGGCAGGCTAATACAAATCTAGGTGATGATGTTGTCCTTCTAGCCCTTTGCTCAAACAGATTTACAGCCCAGTATAAACCCATGATTCCTTGCCATGGGCTCTCTTTCATCACAGTTATTCTTTAGCTCAGTTAGGAAATGCTTAAGGCTACCACTCTCTTTCATGCTGTCAGTTTTTACTTTCTCTTTTTGAAGAGATCTCTTCTGAACTCCACTCTCCCTGCATTTCTTGTAAAAAATTATCAGTATTATTGTTCATTTGCTTTTGAGATGCACAGTTAAGACAGTGTCTTCAGGTTTGTGACTGAGCTAAACCAGAATGATTTACCTCTTACTCCATTGCATATAAAACTGGGGGAAAAAAATAAGCTGTTTCTGTGGAGGTTTCATAGAAAACACACAAATCTCTACAACAAAAGTGAAGGAAAAGGTTTCCTGTGCATCCATTTTCTTTTCCTTTTAATTTTTTGCTGTTCTCAGCATCTGGCCAGTGTGTCCATGAGCACTAACCCAGTGGTGCATCTGTGTTCTGGTGGATGCAGCCAGTTGCAGTTCCTCTTACAGCTGAGCTTTGGGATATCTCCTGTGGGCAGCCCTGGTGGGTGCTTAGTCTGCCACTGCTCAATGCAGGCAGATAAAATAATAAATATTTGGGACTTTGCTAAAGCAGGGGGCTTTTCTACTCCAGAGAGCATTAAGCTTAGGCTGATAATGCCTCTTAAGAGCTTACAATGTCAGTGATGTGTCTGGACTTGAGCAGAGATTTTTGTAAAACTGACATTATGCACATATCCTCCACATCTCACCCTCATCTTAGTCCTGCTGGGGCAAGGACTGCACTGAAAGTCCTTTGAGGGCTTCTGTCAGAAAGTGCTGTGATGGGAACTGCTTTAACTTAGCAAATTTAACTTGGAGTCTGTGCATCAGGAAGCTCATTTTTTAAAATAAATAAAACCCAAGTGAATTCTTCATTTAGCACAAGTCTGGTTGCACAGCTCATCTTCAAGGCTGTTGAAAGTTTGGAGGGAAATATGGGAGTAACAACAGAAGGATGTGGATGGCTGGATAGATCATCAATGCTATCATTTCACTGCTTAACAAAAAAGCAACATGTCAGTATAATTCTACTAGAAAATTACAAATTCCTGCAGTGCCCTTTGAACCGCTAGTTAGTAGGTGTTGTAAAGCTTAGTTCTGTACATATTATACCCTGGTTAAATTCATAAATGTGCTGTTGTCTGGGTTTTTTAACAGCTACAGGAGCTTTGTTTCTGAAGATGCAGGCCCAAACACACTGATTGCCACAGTTAATGCTGTTGATCCTGATGGAGATGGTGTGACATATGATATTCTGTCTGGGAATGAGAGAGGGAACTTTGTTATTGACCCTAAGAAAGGTAATTGTGTGTTAGCTCTTTGCTGCTGTGGTCATAATGTTGGTTCTGTTGTGATGCACCTTGAATTTGGCCCTATTATCTGGATAAACTGAATGGCATATGCTATCTTTGAAGCTTAATTTTAAAAAGTGCAAGGGAAGAATGCCTATACTTTCTTATAAAGATAAAAAATTGTATAATTTCCTCAAATCTGTGTATAATTGACCTCTCTTACCTGTTCAGTCTTTGCTTTCAGTTAGTAACTTAATAGAGGGCATTATTATAGATAACAGGTCTCTTAAGAAACAGTAAATTAACAGAGAATGTTATTATTGATAACAGGATGACATTCCAAAATGTCAGGCAAGTATCTGAATAGAATTTAATATAAGAAACTGGACATCTGGGATTTTAAATGAGGCTTTTCTCACCCCATGCTTGTGTCAATGTCCTGATTATGCTGGTGAGAGCAAACATTTCTTGGCTGGACTTATCTGTGCTGTGTTGACACAAAATGAAGTGTTTGTAGGTGGAATGAGACTACCACTGTTTTATTTATATAAAATCTGAACTAACCAAGTATATTTTTCATTTAAGATTAATCATTCACATGACCAGTGTTGTTTAGCCAAGAACACTGCATGCATGAGAAAAAAAGATGTGTGGAGGATACTTTACAGCTTAAGGCATTTGTTCTGAAATGCCAATTTTTCCATCTTTTAAAGTTCTTTTCAATAGTCACATATTTTCAAAACAAGAGAAGAAAAAAGGTTCCCACCACATTGGTGTCCTCATTAGGAAAAAAAAAGTAAATAAGTTCACAAACACCAACATCTGAGTAGGTTGGCATATCCCTTTAAATTAATAGGATTTATTTGCTGTTGATTGCTTGAAAAAACAGAAGAGGATGTTTTGAGATTGAAACAGGCAAACAAATTGAAATCCCATTGAAGGATTGAAGTAACTTAATTAACTTCAGTTAAACTACTTTGTATTTTGAACTGCAATCAAAATCTGAACTTAGATTTTCCAAAGCAGGAGCATTGAATGCATAGGAAGGAGCAAGCTGCCCTTAGTTATTCCTTCCCTTTACTTCATAGAGTTCACTTAACATGAAATTTTAATTTCAATGCAATCATGGTTTTTGCAATATTAATGTTAGATTCTGAAACATTCCCAAAAATACAGTCTGCAGGTAACTTGCAAGCATTGAATCATGACCCTGAGTTTACTGTGAGCTCCTTCACTTCCTTTCTGACTTAAAAATAGAGTTGCAGGTTCCAAGAGTTAAATTTCTACAGATGCTTTGGCACCTGAAGAGGAACAAAGGTTTTGAGTGTGTTTAAAAGCTACAGCATTAATATACATGACACTTCTGAAGACCTTTTTTGTGAGAAACAGATTTTTTTGGTCAAAGCATTTCAACATTTGATTGATAGCATCTCTTGGGATTAGCTCCACAGTTTTAATATAGAAAATCATGTATACATGATTTTCTATATTAAAGTACAGTTATACTTTTTTGCCAATTAATTCTATAGTATTTGAAACTTAACTTTAGGAACATTAGCATTTTTACCAAAACACTTTTAGGCTGTTGTTGCTGAATAAACCAGTAAAGGTTTATAGAGTGGCTTACAGCAGTTTCTTTTCAGGAATGATGTCAGGGGAATAGTCTGTACCTTCTTGTAGAAATGTGGAGGTACAGTGGAGAAGTGTCAAAGATAAGTGCTGCAGCTAAAACAATACATTTTCAAGCAAATTTAGTGTCATTGATGCTGTGAAAATACTCTGCTGTGATGACAATTGTGATTATTCCTGATGAATAACAGATGTGATGCATGGTGGAGCAAAAGAATGGCAGCCCCTCTCTGCAGGATCTCAGGCACCTGTGGCCCCTTCTTCAATGCAGCACCTCTTTCTGGCAGTGCCTGTGTGTCCCACCCAGCAGGCTGTGTCCTGGGGGAATTCTGAGAGCACAGCAGAGATTTCTCAGCCTGTGCCTCTGGAGCTCAGTGCTGCTGTGTCTGAGCTGCAGGAAGGTAAACTTGAAGGAGTCTCAGCTGAGCTGTCCATGGCAGCTGCAGATTGATGAAAGCCATTATGTGCAGGGCAGCTGAGCTGTGGCTGCGGGCTCAGTGTGCTCTGTAGGCAAACCTGCAGACAAACCTGTTGTGATGTCTTTATTTTGCTTTAATGTGGGACTGCAGTAAAAACACTGTCGTTAAATTAAACAGCACAGCCTTTTGCTTTATTGGTGAATAGGAAAGCCAGAATGCTTTGTTGTCATGTTCATTAGTGAGGATAATGGGAATGGGTTAATGCAGCAAAACCCACAACCTGTTGTTTTTACAGGGCTGGTTAGACTTCGTGCAAGCCCATTTCCTGAGCTGCAGGGGACAGAATATGTGCTGAATGTCACAGCTACTGATGATAATGCCTCTGGAGGGCCCCATCCTCTCACAAGTACTGCCCAGGTTGTTGTGAAAATCGATGATGTCAACAACAACAAACCTGTCTTTCAGAAGGTAAATATATGAGCCTCTGGCATTTGTACTGGACTGTGTAAAATGTTTTAGCAGTGTTGGCACTGCAGGTGTGCAGCAGGTGAGCTGGTCAGGAGGTGCTCTGCTTCCCTCTGGGTCCTGTCTTCTCCTCCTTTTCCATCCCTCCCTAAGGCTTTCAGGGTCTGTTCTGCTCTTGTGGCAGCACAGCTCCTGTGAGCTCCTGTCTGTTCCCTGAGCATCCCTCATCCCTGGCATTTCAGAGGGTGAGGCCAAGTGAAACACTTCTGGAGATCCCATGTGAGCAGGAGTCCACAGGGATAGCTGCCTGTGCCATGGGCTTGTTCCAGAACACCTCTCTAAATTACACAAGTTTCCTTTGCTGATTGTGTGTCTGCAACTAAAGAGAGAAGAATGAGAGTTTTAGCTTAAACAGTGAAGTACTGTAAAAAATCAATGTTTCAATTTGGTTTCAGAATGTTAATTCATATTAAAGATCTGTTTTCTATATTCAGGTGTGGTACTGATGGCTCAGATGTTGATGAGCAATGTTGCATATTTTGAAAAGTCAGCAACTATTCATGTCAGTCTTAGAAATTCTCAGTAGCCTCTCCTTGACAAAATTACTTTGTGTAGAAATCCCTTTTTGAGCAAAACAGTTCTGTGGTTTGGGCAAGTGTGTGCCCTCTTTTTTATTAGACCTTTGCTAATATAAAAAAATATTTGCATTTGGAAGCAACTTTAACTTTTTCTCCAAATATTTGCATTAGCTGGAGATGCTCAGTGGTCTCATGTTTTGTGTTGTTTGTATAACTACAAAATACCAAGGGAAATTTAAATTAGTTGTGCTAAGATAAAGCTTTAACAGCTGTGCATGGCAGTGCAAGTGTAGCTAAATAATTATTTTTTCCTCTGCTAGTATACCTTTGAATCAAATGGCAAGGGAAGTCCTGGATTTTTCTCTTTTTAAAATTGTTCTTTCTTTCTTTTCCTCCCCTCTCTTAGTGCCAGTATTATCGGGAACATGCTTCTGTCCTGGAAAATCAGCCTTCAGGGACTGTTGTTCTGCAGGTTGAAGCCACTGATGCTGATGAAGGGGTCAATGGAATAGTGAAATATGGCTTGATGCACAGAGATGGTGTCCTACCAGCATTTAGCATCCACCCTGACACAGGTAAAGCAAATGTCAGTGCTGAAAATGGCACAGAGAAACCACCTTGTGACGCTGTTGGGGAAAAGGCTTAGATAAAATCAGGCTTCATGTTTTTCATTCAGTGTTTTGACTGCAGACCAAATGCAAACTGTATTAACTGCATGAACAAGCCTTCCATGAAATTAAGTTTCAAACATGTTCAGTACTGAACTAAAGCTGATGCTTTCCTTGAAATGTGGAAGTTCTGCTTTGTGAAGTAACTTGTGTGATTTTGTAACTAGATTTAAAAACCCAAACAAACCTATTTTAAGTGTACATTACCTTGCAACATTGCTAATGGCATATAAGTGATTTATCCAAATGACAGCAGTCCTACAAACAGCAAAGGAATTAAATCTTAGAAGGCCAAAACTAAGTTCAGGCTGAATTTCTGGAGGATAAAAGATATGAAACATTCCTTTACTGTACTTACTGCTCTTCAAAAAAAAAATTTTTTTGAGAAACTCATTCTCTTACTTTGTACTTACCTCCATTTTCTTAACTTAAATTACACTTCCATTCTAATTCAAATTCCTCTCATGTGTGGATGCAAATGTAACTAAAGTTTGAGTCTGTCTGAGCAGTAAAATGTCAGCTGTTACAATTGTTAAATCTCAGGATTGGATCCTTGAACCTGATATTATAGGTGTACTTAATCTACTGCATTGTTTCCCAATGTATTGACAGAAAAAAAAACATCTGCTTGAAGAATGTTGCCAGATGCACAGAATTTTAACTCTTTGATATTTAATTTGTTTTCAGGAGTTCTGACAACTGTTCAGGTATTTGATCGAGAAAAGCAGAGGGAATATCCCATCACTGTGACAGCAACAGATCAGGCAGCGGAGCCACTCATTGGGATATGTCAGATCAATATTGTCATCCTGGACCAAAATGACAATGACCCCAGATTTGAAAACACCCACTATGAATGTAATTGAGAGTCATTGGATAGAGTTTCAGTGCCCTGAGTGTGAGCGTACCCCATGTCTCCGATTTTTGGGTTTTTGCCTGTCCTGGCAGTAGAACATGTGACAAATTTGATGCATCCAGAGATGCACTTTGCTTATTTATTGCAGAGCTGTTACTCACTGTAATATGTGTTATGTAACATGTACAGCCTTGGCTCATAGGCCTGCATTATGGGAAAGTTCCTTGAAACAATAGCCATGTCATTCATACAGAGCAATTATTCTCTGGGTTAAAATACAGTTAAAAGAAGTATCTTATAAGAAATAAGAATTCCAGGTTATGAATGGGGTAATATGAAGTTTAGATATGATCTGTAGCTCTGGAGTGATAGCAGCTCTTTAAAACACTCAGTGTATGTGGCTATTGTTACAAGGAAGAGAAAATTATACTAGAGTAATAATGTATGGCATTTATTTCTTAATGAGTTACTAAAATGTCCATGGTAGTTTAGCAAATTGATGATCAATTTGAACTATCCTTCCCTTCCATCAGATTTCCTTAGAGAGGACACAAGAGTTGGGACCAGCTTCCTGCGTGTTGCAGCCCGTGATGATGACCACAGCTCAAATGCTGCCATCACATATTCCATAGCAAGTGATGAACCAAATTATTTACAGATTAATCCTACCACAGGCTGGGTGTTTGTGAACCAACCCATATCTCAGGTGTGGTGCTCACTTTCCTTTTTAAGCTGACTTTTTCAATATATCATAGGAGGGACTGAAGTCATGAGTTTGAGTTACCCCTCAGGTTAAAGGATCAATACATCTATTTAAATTAAACATGAGCCTAAGGCTTTTAGCTGCTCATTGCATATGAGCAAGGCTTGCTTTCAGCCAGGAAGCAGCAGCCCCAGCGCTGCCTCTGAGACTTGCTGTGCCCATTTCCCTGGCTCTGGCATGTGGATTCCAAGGGCTGGAGGGCTGAGGTCAGAAACAGAGGAGCAAGGACTCAGGTGTAGCGCTTTGTTGTGCTTACAGGCATTAAGTCTAGACACAAACCTGAATGGGAAGAAGTGTGAAATGTTGGTCCTGATACAGATTCCCAACTTGACGTATGTCAGTTGTGGTGCATTAAGCATAGCTGTCCCTCAGGAAGGTGAAAGCACAATTCATGTAGTTATCTAAAAGTGATCAGTTTCAGCTACTTCTAAATAATGACACAAGCAGTTTGATATTTTAAGGTTTTAAAATAATTTGTTTTGAAATTGAACTATTGTTGTAGATGTCATTCTTTAAATAGATACTTTTAATATTGAAATTGAACTTCCAAATAACTGACCCACAAAAGTTTGGTGAAGGTGTATCCTTTTAATATATTTTCTTTAATGAATCTAAGAACCCTACAGACCTAATAACAAGAACTGTTAATAGGTAAGCTGAAGAACTCAGGGTCTCCACAAAGTGGGTTTTTTGGTTCTGTTTGGTTTTAAATTTTGTGTGACATTTGATTAGGTTTATTGAGACATATAGCAAAATCTTCCAACCCTCTTAAGTAAATAGAATTTTTCATCAAATTTACACCTAGTTCATATTTTTACTTCATCTTCAGATCTTTTCCTTCTGTGAAGGTTATTTTTAAGTGTACCTTTAATTGTGTGTATTAATTTATTTTGGAGGCCTGCTCAAAACCTTCTGTAATGAAACCTTTTTTACTGTTCAGAAGTCATCTATAATTCGAGAGATTACTGCTACAGATGGAGGCAACAGGAGCAGTAAAGTTGAACTTGCTGTAACTGTAACCAGTGCAAAAAACCAACCTCCACAGTGGGAAAGAGACAGCTATGAAGTTGTTATTCCAGAGAACACGACACGGGATGCCTCAATTTTGGTAAGGTTGTTTGTCTGTCTGTAGCTCTCAGGCTGCAGAGTAATTGAACATTGTTTATTTGCCTAAATAGTGAGCTTTTATAGGAGTTTTGTGTTTTGTAGCTGAATATCTGGGAGAATGAAAGCACAAAAGCTTTTAGAAATGTTGCTGTACTTGCAGAAGGGTTGATTACCCACACTTTTTGAACTGTGCAGACAATCAAAGCAACTTCTCCCCTTGGAGATCCCCGTGTCACTTACAACCTGGAAGAGGGGCTTGTCCCAGAGACCAACATGCCAGTGCGTTTCTACCTGACTCCAAACAGACACGATGGCTCTGCTTCCATCCTGGTAGCTGAGCCCCTGGATTATGAAACAACAAAGAGCTTCCAGCTGCGGGTGCGAGCTCAGAACGTGGCTGCAGTTCCTCTGGCAGCATTCACCACGGTCCATGTCAATGTCACAGGTGTGTCAGCTGCTCAGTGGTGCCACAGTATAATCCTGCACTGTTTGCCTTTAAAGTTTTATAGTTTTCTCTCTGTGTGCTCTTTTTGATGTTCTAGATGTCAATGACAATGTCCCATTCTTCACTTCATCCATTTATGAAGCCTCAGTAACAGAGGGAGCTGAGGTGGGGACGTTTGTCACTCAGGTGTCTGCCACTGACCTCGACCTTGGTCAGCATGGGGAGGTAAGAAAGTGGGCACCTTCCTCTCCCCTGATGGAAGCTGTGCAATGGCTTCTGCAGGAGCAATGGCTAAATACTCTAGAAATCTTCAGCCTAGAAAAGGGATGACTAATAGGGAAATGTAGAATGAAATAAAGTAGATAATTATATGCTTCTCTGTGTTGCCAGGTGAAAAATGCAACTAAAACTAGTAGGTGTGAGGCAGAAAACAAAGAGGAAATATTTACACAGCCTGTAGCTTAGTTGAAATGCTTGCTGTAGAATTCCTTTGTGTGGAAAATTCTGCATAGACCTACAATGAGATTGGATAAATGGATGGAAGAAAAGCTGTGTTAAAAGCTTCTGTGAGTTGGAAATAATTGGCAATACTGCAAACTGAGTCCTTACAAAATATGGCAAGTTAACACCCAAAGAGGATGTATTCCTCGGTGATTAAACAAATTGAAAATAGATACATCCTTAGAACAAGAGTGCAAACTGAAGTCAAGTCACAAAACCATGCAGATAATAGAGGGTAGAACGTGGTCTGTGGTCCTGAGCAGGTTCAAATGCAGCTCACCTGTGGATGTTGTAGAAATACTTGGGAACTTCAGCTGAACTTTAGTCCTGCAGCACAAGTGAAATCATGCTAGTGAAATCAGGAGCTGATTAGACAAATTATTTTCCTTACAGATCAGCAGTCAAGGAAGTTAATTGGCTTTAGACCAGATTGCTGAAGCTGCAGTTTTACCCAGCTTCCTTGGCCTGATCAAGTACTTGGACATGGGACAGTTCTTCCTCTCTTTAAGTGCTATTCTAGTTGTTACCTATTCATCAACAGGAAAGTATCTATTAACAACTTCTTTTCAATCCTGTAGATAACTTACTCCCTGTTACATGACAGTGGCAGAGACTACACCTGTTTTCGCTTGGACCCCCAGACAGGCTCCATTTACACCACCTCAGTGTTTGACAGAGAGGAGAAGGGCTCCTACCTCCTGGAAGTCAAGTCAGTGGATGGCTCTGAGTCAGCTCGACCTGGAAAGCATGGGAAGCCAAACTCTGGTAAGGGACAGATGGCTGTCCTAAGTGTGATATTACTTGGATTGTGTCTGAAAACAGAAGCTCTGGAATACAAGATTAAATGGTAATTTCCTTTTTTTTTCATGTCTTGTGGAAGAGTGCCTGTTCTGATTTCGTGGTGGCTTTTTTACTGTTTAGCTGTGCAACAGTTGTGTCAGAGCTGAAAGATAAGCTTTGCATGATGCTCAAGCAAACTTTTTGTTCTGGAATTAAAAAAAAAAAACAAAAAAACATATAGACCTTCATATTTAGAGTTTAGAGAGTGTTTTCTAGCTGGCAAAGATGTGCCATTATCTGTAGGATGCAAATCTTTGGGCAGGGCAAGTGTTTCTCAAAGCACTGCATATGTGTATGGTATTCAGTTAAAAGTAATTATGGAGCAGGAATATGCAAGATAGAAAATCATTTTTTCAACTGATCGCCCTGCTTAAATAAAAAGTTAAAATTTTGTGGCTTCAGAACAAAAAAATTATGACTAAACACTGTACAACTATCCTATTAGGCATCAATGACTCAATTATTCATGTAGTATGTGTTTGAACAATTTGGATGTGACATTTATTTGATACCCAAGTGCTTTTGAGTATTGTTGGTATACAAGCAGCCCACAACCCTAAGGGTTTGTTCCTGTGTTTCCTGCACATTTGTCCTACTGAAGGTGCAGGCAGACAGGTGAAGGGATTGCAGGTGACAGCAGTGGCACAGCTGGGGTTGTGTGTGGCTCTTGTCCCTGCAGACACGGCGTACGTGCGCGTGTCCGTCAGCGACGTCAACGACAACCAGCCCGTGTTCGCGCAGAGCGTCTACGAGCTGAGCGTGGACGAGGACCAGGATGTGGGCTCCACCATCCTCACAGTCACTGCCAACGATGAGGATGAAGGTAAAGCACTGCAATCCCCCCCCAGCTCTCTCCAAAATATGGATCAGTTTCAATAATCTCCGCACTCCAAGGCGTAGTTGGTGGTGTGAGAAAAGGGAATGTCCTTCTGTCCCCAGATTTTAAAACTTCTTTAAGCGTGCACTGCTCAGGCATGAACATTAGTTCATAACTGTGAGCTCTGAGATACAATCTCTTATTTCAGGAGACATGCACTAATGTGAGATGATAGGAGATAATTTCTGTGCCCACAGATACAAATTTTTTATAGATCAGATAATTTTCTTACAAATAAGTGCCAATAAAAATGTCCTGGTTAGCTATAATAAGTCAGGCTTCATTTCAGTGAGATTCATTTGCTTCCTCTATGATGGACAGTATAGTTTGTGTTTGCTTTGTTTGTTTGTTTTATTTTAATCTAGACTTCCTAAATGCATATGATGAATTTTAGCTACACTATTTTATCCACAAATCAGCCAGAAATTCAGCCACTAATCATGTAAAAGTACATAACCAGTGCTTATAAAAGGGAAAGGGATCAGTAAATGCTTCCATCTTTTGACCTTGTAGCACTGCTAATTCAGCTTCCCTATATGGTGAAACACTGCTTTTTTTTTTGCTGTTGCACAAGTCCCAAGGACTGTTCTCTGTGTGTCTGTAAAATGCAAGGAAATCCTGACCGCGCTGGATTCCTCCCACTCTGTAGGAGGCTGAGGCAAATGTGGTGAAGATGTGCTGCAGAAGGATTTGCTACTCAAGGAACTTTTAGTTTGGGACTTAGGCTGCCTGTGAATCTGCCCTGTAGTGTTGGACAGGGGACCTGATGTGACGGATATATGGCACTTCATCTCTGCCCTCTAAATAAAGTTAAAACAGAATTATTACTTTATTGCATAGACACATTTTGTAGAGACAAACTCCAGTTAGACACACCAGAACTGAAAATGCTGCTTAGTAATCTGACATCTGCATGTTTTAAAAGACCACAAAAATGATAAAATAAAAATAATACCACTAATCAGTTATTGTGTGATTTGTACTTCATCTCACCATCAGCCTACTTCAAGAAATGTGTGTTTTCTGACACTGTTGGTAATTGACAGGAACAAATGCTAAACTACGGTATCAGATCACAGCTGGAAACACAGGAGGGGTGCTGGATGTAGATCCAGAAACAGGAGCCATTGTCATTGCCCAGCCACTGGACTATGAAGAAACAAAAATGTATGAGATCCACTTGTTGGCCTCTGATGGGAAATGGGAGGATTATGCAGTTATCATCATCAACATCATGAATAAGAATGATGAGGCTCCAGTTTTTTCTATCAATGAATACTATGGAAGTATAATTGAGGAACTGGATTCGCTGCCAGTCTTTGTACTTCAGGTAGTGTATGCAGTTCCACAGATTATAATATTTCAATGAGAAAGCACAGATTACTGTGGTACAATTATGTTAAAAATAACTCAGCACATAGATATTAATGAAGTTTATTTTGACTTAAGTTTTTTTATCACTGAAGAGAAGAAATGGACTTTTGTGGGAGAAAAAAAAATGGGGATTATAAGTGGGATAAACAGGATAGATCATTTGTTAATCCTGAAAAGCAAATAATGGACAACTTAAAGTAGCTATCAGAATGTAATATTTAAATTACCTGTATGAATATGAAGAATATAATATTATTTTAGTATTTAAATTGTTAACATTGTTAAAAATGCATATTTATCTGCCCTGAATTGTCCCTGGATTTGCTATTTCCTGGCATGCACATGTTATTACCAAGTCATACACTTTTGCTTGAACTCCTTTAGACTGGAGCAGCATATAGGATGTGATGCAGTCACTGCATATTTCACACTTCCTGTGTTTGGTTTTTTTGTTTTTCAAAACTATTGCAGGTTATGGCCAGTGATCCTGATAGTGGTGTTGATGGAGGAGATTTGAGATATTCCTTGCACGGGTATGGTGCAGGTGACATTTTCACAATAGATGAGAAAACAGGCAGCATTTACTCCCACAAGAGGCTGGACCGGGAAGAGAGAGCCCTGTGGAGGTTCATTGTGCTGGCCACTGATGAAGGTGGAGGAGGACTCACAGGCTTTGCTGATGTGATCATCAACGTGTGGGATATAAATGACAATGCACCCACGTTCACATGCATGCCTGATGACTGCAATGGGAATGTCTTTGAAAACTCTCCTGCAGACACCTTGGTCATGGAGATGGCTGCAGTGGATCGTGATGACCCGAACGTTGGTGTGAACGCTGTCCTGACCTACAGGATAACAGAGAATGTGAAGAACGAGTTTGGTACTGACATGTTTAACATCAATCCCAGTACTGGCACCATCCACGTGGCAGGGGGGCTGCTAGACAGGGAGAGGACTGAAAGTTACTTCCTTACTGTTGAAGCAAGAGATGGCGGAGGGCTAACAGGAACTGGCACTGCCACTGTCTGGGTTGCAGATGTCAATGATAATGTTCCCAAATTCACAAAGAAGCTGTGGCAGGCAGCAATTCCTGAGAACAGTGCCATCGACTCAGAAGTCCTGCAGGTGTGTGCTACAGATGCAGACATTGGGGAAAATGCAGACTTAATGTTCAGTATCATTGGGGGAGACCCAGATGAGAAGTTCTACATTGAGAATGACAAAGAATGGCAATGTGGCACTGTTCGACTGAAAAAGAAGTTAGATTTTGAGAATGCCCGTGAAAGACAGTTTAATCTTACTGTTACTGTGGAAGACCTGGATTTTTCCAGTGTTGCAGTGTGCCTGATTGAAGTTGAAGACTCAAATGACCACAGCCCAGCTTTCCCTTCTCAGTTTATTCAGACAAACCCTGTGTTTGAAGATGTGCCTGTAGGTACTACAGTAACCACAGTGAGGGCTACAGACAAGGACTCTGATTTGAATGGGAAGATTATCTATTCTATAAAGTCAGACTCAGACCCTTTGAGACAGTTTGTGGTTAACCAGTTTGGTCACGTGGTTGTGGCAAGCACACTTGATCGTGAGGCCGTTCAGAAATACGCTTTGATTGTCCAAGCTGCAGACCAGGGGACGCCTGCCCGCACTGGAAGTGTCACAGTGTTAATTAACTTGCTTGATATTAATGACAATGGACCAAGGTTTGAAGCACCATACATGCCTGTAGTTTGGGAAAATACAATGAAGCCTGAGGTAGTGCATATGAACCATACCTCAAAGCTGCTTCATGCATTTGATCCAGATGCTGAGGAAAATGGGCCCCCCTTTACCTTTTCATTGCCACCAGAATATAAGAATTCCTTGGACTTTTCTCTTACTGACAACAGAAATAACACAGCAACTATAACAGCTTTGAGGTCCTTTGACAGAGAAAAGCAGAAGGTGTTTCACCTGCCAATAATTATAACAGATAGTGGGATTCCAGCCATGAGCTCCACAACCACCCTGACGATAACAATTGGTGATGAGAACGACAACTGCCATGAGTCTGGCCACAAGGAGGTCTATGTGTACAGCTACAAAGGTAAGTGCTAGCTGGATGTGAGATCAGATTCATGAAATAGTGGAGTTTTACACTTAATTTCTTTCTTGTAGTCTGTTAATTTGTTTCTTTAATGGTTTGCATACTTCAAAACTGCAGCTGCTGTTCTGTAAACTACTAAGTAAGGTGGAGTAAATGAACTATATTTCACTTAGTCCACTTGTTAAACTTAGACCTTAGTGTGTAGAAGATTGTCTACCTAAGAACTGTTAGCTGCAAACAGGTATATATTGAACTTGCAGTAAAAGCAGTGTTTTTATAAATCCATAAGATCTATTTTCCATTAGTGAGTGTTCACCTCCAGAAGGTATTTTGCAGTTACATTTTCTGAGTTTAGTATGCCTAAATTACAAAAAAGATGTGACCAGATCATACTGTAGAAATGAGAGAATGAAGCATCCAGGTTGGCTTGGCTCCAGATTTGAACCTTAAAAATCTCCCATGTTGCTGAACATGGATTATGGATTTCAAAAGTCTCTTTCCCTGGATTTGCTCCTCTAGCTGTTTTAGAAAAAATAGTTGTAAATTCCACTTCACTTCTGTGCCAGCCTCCAAGGGCCTGGAAAAATCACCAAGACCTGGCCCAGCTTGGTGTCTTCCTGCCCTTTTCCTTTTCCCAATCATGTCCTTCTCTCCCAGCTGTACCCTATCAGATGCTCTCCCTCTTTTGCTGGGTTCCACTTGTGTGCTCTTCAAAATAACAGAGTAGCCATGAAACATTTGGAGTTAACTCCTGATGTGGTGATTTTTAATTTTTCTTTTGCCTGAGAGTTTTTTAGAGAGTTGTATTTATGTATTCTAGTGCTGTTTTGTGCTGTTTGCAGCTTTTCTTCTTTCATGTGGCATCTCCAGTGTGCTCACATTTCCAGAACTGGCAGAAATCATATGACAGGCTATGCATTGTTTTAAGAATCTTGGATCATAACCATCACTAAATCGAGCAGGAGTCTGAAAATAATAAATGCAGTAATGAATGTCACAGAATATAAAGTGCACTGAAAAGCAAAAATTAAATGCAGATTTATTATAATTTATCTCAACAGGAAAATGGTCAACAACAGTGCTTGGGGAAGTGTTTGCACCAGATCAGGATGACTGGGACAATAAAACATTTCTCTCTGAAGGAAAACTGCTCAAGTGAGGATTGTATTTCTGTCAAAATGAGTAATATTTATGCTTCTGTAATTATTTTCTCACCATGTATTTCTCTGTGTTCAGGATGTGCATAAAGCCAGGGTTATTGAATGTATTAAGGGATGTACCTTTTGAATATTCTTTTTCTTTTTCACTTGAGTTCCTAGGTATTGAGAAATTTTTGCATTAAATATTTTTTCCAAGACAATGCAGGATCACACCATGATGTTGATTTTTAGTCAGATGTCATAGTTAATTTACTTTAAAATGCACATTCTGTAAGCTCCAATTTAAAAATAGACAGAGTCCTAATGCTTGCTTTCAGATGTTAGGGTTGTTGGAATACAAATCCTGAATTTAAAAGCAAAGAATGGAGTAATTTCATCAAAAGTGGAAGGGAATTTGGTGCTCTCCTTTGATGGCTAAATTTACAATTGCATGTGAAAACCATGACTCAGATTAGTGGAGGGTTTTGTTCTGTTAATTGAAATGTTGAATTGGACCCTTAATTCCTACTTAGATATTATTTGTTCATATCATAAAGTGAGATGGTTTATGGTATAACTGTATGCTGTCTGAAAGGGAAAAAAATGGATGTGAAAGTGAATTTTAGTCTGTGCTATGACTAAAAGTGTAAAGCTTTATGCGGCCCAGAATTAAAGACTTTCTGTCCATCAGCAGCCCCTGGGCCTGTGTCCATGCTAAGAGGTCACTGTTCCATGACAGTGGAATGACCAATAATGGTCATGGAATATTTCCATAACTGCTGGTTGCTGGTCCTTTGAGATGTCCAATGAAGATGCTCTGAGAGACTTTCTACAGACTTACCCTGTTCCAGATAGAGCTGTGAGAGCATGGAATGATCAGAGTGGGTTTGTTTTTACCCCTTTTACTGACCTCAGAGGCTTGCCCATGATGACTGTGCTGAACCACCTGGTTCAACTACACATTGCTTTTGTTCAAATCTGGGAGAGGCTGAGTGGCAGGAACATCTCTTTATAAGATCTGCAGATTGTCATTTCTCAGTTAAGGTGGCTGAGCTGCCTTTCTGAGGTTGTTGGCTAATTCCCATAAGTTTTGGCCCTACACCCTTCACAATAACCTTTAAGCCCTTCTGAATTATGTTAATGAATAAAATGAGTCCTCGACTTTGATTTGTTAAGATTTTCTAATTGAAGGTTTCTGTCTAGATTTTTCAGATTAAATCAGAGGACTGGGTCTTTGCTGATGGTGGATAACACTCCTCAGGGAATATACAACTTAAAAGTTAGAGTTTCTGATGGAATTTGCCCTGATGTTATATCTACAGTACAAATCCATGTCAGAGACCTGGAAAATGAAGCCATACAAAACTCAGCCACTGTGCGTTTCTCAGGTTGGTTTTGTTTTCTGGTGAGGGTTTAGATCAGCTGCTTCTCTAACTCAATGTTTACAGGGTGTAGGTATTATTACATCAATATTTGATTTGCTTATCACTGTAGGCTACTTTCTGGTATGTTTCCATATTGTTAAATAAGAAATAAATTGAGAAATTAACCCATAAGCTCCCAGGTGTTCAGGTTTGTCTATTTTTGAATCCCCTGACCAGGTATCACAGCAGAGGAGTTCATAAGGAGAGATGAACATGGCAAAACGAGACATGGAGAGTTCAAGGAGTTCCTTGCAAAGCTGTTGCCTGCCAAGCTGAGTGATGTGATTGTGTTCAGTGTGATGGGCAGGGATGGACCACAGACAGATGTGAGGTTTGCAGTCCGTGCTGGCTCAGCCTATCACACACCTGAGAAGCTGCATGCGGAGATGGCAGCGTTCAAAACTGAGGTTGGTTCTCACCTGTGCAACTCGGCCAAACACTGAGATTGCAGGGTGTACATCCCAAACCTCGGTGGAAAACTACACTGCATCTACAGATAAGGGTTTTATTGCTTCACTCAGGACACAAACAAGTGTTTAATTCAGGATTTCTCCCTTTTTAGTGCCATGCATACTGGTATGGTGTGGTTGTACTAACTTCTGGTTCAATGAATAGTCACTGGAGAGCTGCAGAATAATGGGGCTGCAGTGCTGCCATGGGGCAGATAGTGTGTTTTCTCCAGTCAGTGTTTCATTGTGTCATCCCCAAATCCCCACATCAGCTTGTGTTTGGACACTTAGAGTGGAGGCTTGATGTCACCCTAACAGAAATTCTGCAGTACAAAGAGGTGACACTTCAGAGGAAAAGTCCTGCTGGAAGGAATGTGTGGCTTAGGGAACAGTTGCAACAGGTAAGTGAGATGGAGACAACCAATCCTGTTGTTGCATTTATCTCACCAAAGGACAGCTTCAAATACAAAGTGACACTGTCCCCCAACTTCTTTTACTGTTTTCAAGGAAAATATTTTTGTATGGAAGATGTTTTCCTCCCCTTCTTGGTGTTCCCCAGCTGTCCTGCTTTCTAACTCAGTTACAGACACAGTCTGTCTTGGCCATGGCTGTATTTTTCTGTAGCCCTGCACAAAGGCAAAGTGACTCTGCTCAGCTTTTCACTTGCCCTGGCCATATTTGGGTTTTATACATGGTACATCATATGGATGATTTTTCCAAAGAGAAAACACCACTTTCCACCTGTGTGAGTATGGTGGAGTCTGCCTGAGTCTGGGAACCAAACAGGGCTGTCTTAACTTACTACCTGCCTCCTCCTTGGTGTATCTTGAATGGCTCTGTGGGTTATGAGAGCCTTCAGAGTGACCAAATAGGGAATGCCAGAGACAGAGAATATTCATGAAGGGTAATGACTGCTTCTTTTGCATATTTATTGAATTACTGCTACAATAAGATAGAAAATACTATAGATTTCAAATATTATCTGCCATAATACATGACACCTGAATTCATCAAAGTGGTAACAAGGGGATTGCTTCACGTATTTTAATGAAAAAATATGTTTTTGTTAATTATATACCACCTTTCAATATTTAATGAATAGTTCTAGTGAGTAATCACTAATAGTTTACAGAAAACCAATCATAGCTGGAGAATTCCTCCAGTAGTTTTTCTATGTGTATAACTATAAATACAGAAAATAAGTAATTAGCACTGGAATTATTCATTGAATTTCTACATAAATAATATGTTTGCATTACCTCCTGGGGATATAGTTTTACAACAGCAATTTTTATTTAGCAAAAAAATAATCCATCCTAATACTTTAAAGGAGCCAAGGTTGTTTTTATACAGTTTTTCAATAACAGTATTACATAGATGTCTAAATGTGCATTACAGACTCTCCAGTGACGGTGATAAACGTGGGCAGCAGACACAGACCTGCATTGACAGGATGCATCATGTAATTACAAAGTATACTCTGTGCCTTTGGGGCAGGGCATCAATACTTGTTATGATATTTGAGAATATAGAGACAAAGCATTATAAAGATCAAAGTTCTTACACTGGTGAACTGAGATGTCTACACAAATGAGAAAAAAATAGAAGCACTTGAGTATTTATGTATTTGTTTTGATCTTTCCAAAGCTTATTTTTAAGATATTTGTCATATGTTTTACCATTTGGGAAAAAAACCTCCACATTCAAGCTCCAGTGTTGTTAGTTTTACATTTTTATACCTTGCTCATTTGTGTACCACTGTGAGAGTAGTGAGGTCTTTTACCTCACTAACCCAAACTCAGGTTTTGGGTACACATTTCAGTGTATTTGAATCATCAAATACAGATGAAATTCTGAAGCTTTATAACAGACACCTATGCAAAATTCCCAAATAAGTGGAAGGAACAAACTGTGATAATTTAGGGGTGCAGGCTGAAGGACAAAAAGCCAGGACTGATGACAGCTCTGTTCTGGCCTCTTACTGTGAGCTCCCTTCCCTCCCTCTCTGCCAGTGCTTCCTTGCTCCATTTGGAGTGGAAGTTGTGCTCTCAGAGTCACTATTCCTGCATTACCAGTCCTGTGGTTACACTGAGGCTCTTTATATTTGGTACTTGGCCTTTCAGGTGCAAGCCAAATTAACAATAAAAACAGTGAACCAACAAAGATGAATGTAGCATAGAGTACAGTATCCAGTATGCTGAACTGTGTTTTGTTGCAGACAGCTTGACATGAAATGTAAATTTATGGGACACAAATCATTAGACTAAATCCAAGTTGCTACAAAGTTGTCTTGTCAGGTCACTGTCTGTGGACATGATTATTGAAAGCAGCTCAGCTGTTTGTTTATTCTTTTGAGTGAGAGAATGTAAGGAATGATATCTGAGAGTTGCTGCTGAGGAAGGTTTTATCCTGGCTTGAGCTGAAACACTCCTGTTGCTGCTGTTGAAGTGCAGAGAGGTGTGATGCAGATGCTGCAGCTCAGAAGGTGGAGTTTCACTGCTCTCAGAGCTTTGGAAATAATGTTATTAGACCAGTACAGATGGTCTAATAATGTCTAATAATGGTCTTGGAAATAATGTTGTTAGACCAGTACATGTTCACACTGTCACGTCAGTGATCAAGTTTTTAGGAAATGCCACTGCTGTAATTTTTTAATGAAATGTTTCCTGAATTTTTCAAATTATTTTTCTTGCCTACATAATCAGGGATGTTACTAAGTAATGCTCAAGAAACAAAACCCTGCATTAAGTCTCTGGTGGCTCCGATTTTTCAGAATTGAGGCAAAAGCCTTCATTAGGATAACAGTGGTGCTGTCTTTTCTCTCAGATGCAGTCAGCTCTGAAACTGAACATTTCCCAGATCGACGTTGACGAGTGCAGGAGTGCCAACTGCAGTGAGGGCTGTACAAACCACCTGAGTGTGAGTGACATCCCCACAGTGCTGGACACGGGGAGCGTGTCCTTTGTGTCCCTGAGCACCTCCAGCCACGGGCTGTGCTCCTGCTCCGCCCGCGAGCGCCTGCACCAGCCCTGCTCCTCCTACCCCCGCAGCCCCTGCCTCAACGGGGGCCTTTGTGTCGACACTCTGAACGGCTACAGGTGAGCCAGCCTGCTCTGCACATCATTTCTGCCCTCTGGTTTTAAGGTGCTGAGTGGTACCTGCCTCAAATAACCATAAATGTGCATCTGACTGGAGAAGAAACAGAAAAACCCCACCCGTGCATTGGGGTGTGAACCTGACAGCAACAGGGGCTTCCTGATGGCCCCGATGGGGCTGTGGTCCCAAAAAGTGCATGAGGAACAAAGAAAACCCTGGGGAACACAGAATTAACACTTGTCATTTGTTAAGAGCACCTAATTCAGGATGAAGGCATGTGCACCCTGTTTTTTTTCTCTTTTCCAGCAGAGTAATAATAAAAGTGAGTATCAATGGTAGCAGCAGGGATGTAGGAGTGAAATATAGTTCAAACAATGGGTAATAAGGAGCCTAAAAAGCATTAGATTGTAAACTTGCTTTATTATAGCATCACCTGGCATGCAGCAGTATTCCCTTAGTGAAATTAATTCCAGCTAGGAATTAACCTCCCCAAGGTTACTCTGTAATAAATTGATGTTTGGTGTTCTGTGTTACTTAGGAAAAAAAGTTTGTTGTTCTCAAAAACTTGGCCTCAAAAATACTTTTTGTTTGAGGGAGTTAGTATAAGGAACAAAAATACTTTGTACTCTTAGAGCATTTTAAGAATTGCCAAACAAACCTAAGATTCCGCTAAAATCTTTGTTTTGCTGATTTTTTAACTGTGATTGAAGTTCTGCATTTGCTGAACCAAAAAAAAAAGCTGAACATGGAGGAATTTTGACTATTTCTTTTGTTTTTGGTCTTTCAGATGTCTTTGTCCTGCTTCCTTTCATGGACCAGACTGCCAGCAGACGAAGCACAGTTTCCATGGAAATGGTTATGCATGGTTTCGTCCCATCAGACCTTGTTTTGAAAGCTCACTCTCTCTAGAGTTTATTACTGTGGTTCCAGATGGACTTTTACTATATAGTGGCCCTTTATCAAATCCAGAACCTGGGAGCACAGAAAACTTCATTGCAATAGGTACTTCTGCAAAAGGATGTGGGAAAATTAAATGTCTTTTGGGAATGGATTGTTTGTGACCACTGTAACAATTAGACTATGGATTCTGTCTTTCCACTTAATGAGGTAATTTATTTTGTGGTGTAAAAATATTTTGAAGCATTTCCTAACAAGTCTTTCTCCTTTGATGTCTATTTTTGTAGCCTGCACCTCTGGCTTTGGGCTCATCACAGAATTGTAGAAATGAAGGGGAAAGCAAAACAGATGGATATATATAAAAAAAGAACCTGCCTAGAAAAACTGTAGTGCTGTAAAGGAATTTAGGTGCTTTGAAGATAGGTATTACACGAGTAGTGCAGTCTTAGTTGGATGTCATTCTTAGCTAGTTTGGTGAGAAAAAAATCCACTTAAACTCCCTTTGGTCTTGGGGCAATTTTGCAGATTTTTTTAAACTGGCAATGATGTGATGGGTGAATCCAGCCCCACCTGCCATTGTGGGAAGATTCATCTACAAGTAGAAGTCAATGCTTTATGTTGACACATATTTAAAAGGTTACTGCTGCTTATTTTTTGTGAATTAACACACAAGATGAACAGTATGGCTGGCATTTTATATTCTCCTGATTAATTGAAAGGTCATGTGGTTGAATAGTTAATAATTTACCCCCCTTTTTTTTTGCCTTGCTTTGCAGTTACTTGTAAATTTGAGTAGAAGATGGAAAAGAAGAAACCTGCATATATTAATTGTTTTAGAGCATCATAAAATTGCAGATTGCTTCTCAGGAATTAGTTTCAGTGTTTTGACAGAGAAGTGGAATAATCTGAAGTGTATAAGTAAACAATATTCTGAATGAGTACTTCTGCTTAATAGAAGACATAGGGTATAATTCTAGTTATTTCTGTAGTGACCCCCCTGTATGTGACTAGCAATAACCAGTAAATCAGTACAGTCACTAACTGCTGAGATACCAAAAGTGACATTTTGTAGCTGAATTTAATTTCTTGTTCATATTGTATTAGAACTCTCTAGTGGTGTTCCTGTGCTGAAGATGAGCCATGGCTCAGGTTCTGTGGTGCTGCAGTTTCCAAGTCATCTGAATGTAGCAGACAAGAAGTGGCATCGACTGGAAGTCAGAACTAATGGTCAGGTCAGTTATTGGATTTTTTTTTTCATATCAGGATATTAATATTTCTAAAAATATTTCCCTGTGCAGATACAGGAGGGTAGAAAGAACAGACTTTCAATAAAGAACAGACAATAGCTATTGTCCTAACTGCTTGTGTAGGTTTGATGAGTAATAGAAATTTTGGGACAGCCTCATTGTGAATTCATATCCACTGATGTTGTAATCCATATTCTGTTATCTTTACCTTTTCTAAGCTCTGCTGCAGCACATGTAGAATGTGGCCACTGAAATCCATTACTTAGGAACAAAAAGCAGATATTTATTTACTTGCAAATGCAGTTAGAGGTCTTGTGCAAGTGGTTGAAATACTCAGAAGCACAAATAAAGTTGAGAAGTTCCTACTTTGCTAAATGGTTCCATTTTGGCTTTACTGGTTATTGCAAGATGAACAGAACAGGGAACCCCCCAGCCCTTTCTGGATGACAGTGTGCAGGAAGCTGAGGCTGGGTGCAGCAGGGCCAGCTCAGTGTGTGTTGTGCAGGCTGTCAGGTTCACTCTGGATCGCTGCAGCGCCACCGTGCTCTCCGAGATCGAAGGCGTTGGCCGCTGGCTCTCCACCGAGGATCGCACGGACTGTGAAGTCCTGGGTTCTGTTCCACGGACAGCAAGGTACATTCCTGCAGCTTCCCTGGCAGGCACTTGGTTCTAAGGCCTGTGAACGTTTGACCTGTTAGACTGAAGGCGAGTTATTGATGGCTAGGAGCATAAAAAGCATTTCCCCTTTTCTCAGGTCTTCTAGCCCAAGCCTGGACCTCAAAGAACTAAATAAATTTTAAGGAACCAGTCTTCCACTGAGTAGTGTTGCAGTACTAACTGATAGCCCCAAAACTCTGTGGCTGTTACTGGAGCTTTTGTGGGTCCTGTGTACCACCCTCCACCCACAGGATTTCTCTTGTTTATCAACTCACTGTGAGCCTGCTCTTCAAAACCTCACAAATTTAGGCCAGTTGACATCAGAGTCCTGGGTACAGTTGGTGCCTCACACTGCAGGGTGGACAAGGAGCAGGGGGGTACAGTCCAGAGAAGAGCAATGACTGATCAGCTCACCCTAAGAGTAAGAATCAAGAATGAAGGAATTGAGGTCAGTTAACAGAAAGAAGGGAGAACTAAGGAGAGATATGATAAGTCTCAGTGTGTACAAAAGAATGGTACAAAGAGGATTTAGACAATCTCTTCTGTGCAGGGCCTAAAGTTACAGTGAGGAATATTCAGGTTATATTTTAGGGAAACCTTTGTACTAACAAAGACACTTTAGCTGTGGAATAGATAGTCCAAGCAAGCTTTCTGATGAGCATTGGGATTAAGCCTTGTCCACAGCTGCATGGAGCTCTCCTGGTCATGAAAGGAGCACAAAAAAAGGGAAAAGTATAAGGATAAATGGAAACAAAAGAAATGACTTGATAACTCTGGGAAAAAGAAAGTATGAGGACTAAAATGCATGGAGTTCTTTGGCTTGGAGAGATGATTATGAGACAGTGCAGAGCTTGGACATGTTTACCATGCCTTTTACACCACATGGACCCAACTTTTAGATTTCTGAGTTTTGTCATACACAGAACAGCCTTTGTTGTAGTATTCCTACAGCATAGGATGCCTGTGTACACACAGAGCACTTGAAGGAGAATATGGTGTCTAGAATATCACAGCTGTTTCTGACCTGAATGCAAACATACCCAAAATGTAATAGTGCCCCACAGTTAAACTTACAGCAGGTTTCACTGTCATGTTTAAAAAAATACACTTTATTTTAAAAGGCTTTATTTCAGAAGGAGAAGATAAAGTAATTGCATTCTAGTTATGTTTAAAAGTCTTTGTTATTTGGAAAAGCCATGTATTTATTTATTTATTTATTTATTTGTCTGCCTATGTTTGAAGGTAGATGCCCATCTATTTTCATTATTGATATGATTTTTAAAGGTATTTGAATGTGAACCATGTTCTGCAGCTGGGTGGTGTGAAGGAGTCCATACCCTACTCCTACCCACAACTGCTACACAAACATTTTTCTGGTTGCTTGCGCAATTTCATCTTGGATACTCAGGTAAGAGCAGAGTAATGTTTGCTTTAGCAGAGAAGAAAACTTCTTTATTCAACTTTTGGGAGATTGATATTGTACATGAAACTTCTGCTTCCACCAATGTATTAAATGCCCACATGCATCAGTGTAAAATACAAGAAAATTCTGGGTTTTCCTGTGATAATTAGAATAAGTACCTTGAAAAGTTATTTCTCAATAGAAGGAGATGTATTAGTGAGCAGGAACTGTGTGTTTGTTTATCCCCTGTTTCATGCAGCTGTTTTCCAAGCTTCTTTGTGCATTCAGGGAACTTCTGAATGGCAATTGTATAATGGTATATTTATGCCAGCTGTCTGCTTTGTTAGGAAGTATTAGGGATTTTTTGTTTTCATAGTCAGTTGAGTTTATTCAAAGGCAAAAGATGGTCCTGATAAAATCAGCTGAAGTCTGAATGTCAAAAAGCAAACTTAGCAACTTAAGCAATGCAGATGAGTAGCACACAGTGAAGTGGTGCAGCTATTTCTGTTTAAAAATGAAACATGTTTCTCAAATACTATTTTTGTGTCATGAATTGTCTTTTGAAGGTATACGACCTTCAGTCTCCTGCAGAGTCCCTGAACAGCTTCCCTGGCTGCTCCCTGACGGATGGGAGCTGTGAGACCATGGGATCTTCCTCCTGTGGTGCCCATGGGAGGTGCCTTGGGGACTGGGGCTCCTTTGCGTGTCACTGTTTGCCAGGCTACCACGGCTATCGCTGTGATAAAGGTGAACCTGCTTTTCTGCTTCCTTAGTGTAGGCTGCTAAATCTTACAGTACAGGAAACTTCAAGTATTTGCAGGTAATGATTGTTGAGGTGGCTTTACATTACATGCTGTAAAGCCATGTTGCAGTGTAGTTGCCTGTGATTGTTGACAATTTCTTTTCTAATTCCTTTTGAGAAATTGCTTTCTCAGTGCAGGATCATTTCTTTAAACCTGAGAGTGTTTGTGCAATGACTGTATAATGACATGGCTGCATGACAAAAAAATTGTGAGAAAGTATTTTATTTTGCTACAGTTGTTTGATTTGCATCTGTTTACACTTTCAGAAATATCTAATAGCCTAAAAAATATGAGTGTGCCAGTACCACTTTCTGTGCAGAATAAGAACCATGCAACTGGAATTAGAAATCTCTGCTCTTTTGCTGTCAGGAAGAGACTCTGCTGGCCTAAGGATCTATGCTTTGGGAATAGTAGGATTTTTAGTTCTCATAGAGCCAAAGTTTGCAGCAGAAAGACAATTATAAAATAGCAGCTTGTGAAATTTGATGGTGGTACTTGGTCTCCAGTCTATTCTCTTGGTCAGAGGTGCTGCTTCCCTGCTGTCATCCCATGTGAGCATTGTAAGGAGGAGTATTAGCAAGATCTAGTTGGGTGGGAGAACACCTCTTTACAGAGGAAAATGAAGTGTGAGAGTGACTGGAGAAGCTGTGGAAATAAATACAGGAGTGTGTCTCAGAGGACAAATTGTCTCACACATCCACACTGTGCATTGCAATTGTGCATCGCAATTGTTCCTTTCGACTCTCATTATGACATTAGGGCAATAGCAATGTTTCCCTCTCCCCAGGAGCTGGTTTAAAGGTTTCTCTCCCTTGCAGTGGCCAAGGAGTACAGGTTTGAGGCGGGCAGCCACATCCGCTACCAGCTGCCTGTCAGCGTGTCTGCGCGCAGGACGCTGCTGCAGGCCCTGGTGCGCACGCGGCAGCGCGACGGCGTCATCGCCTCCGTGCTGTCCCGCGCCAGGGACGAGCACATCACCCTGCAGGTGAGGCCACCACCCACACAGTGACAGGGACACCAGAGCCACACACAGCTCAGAGACACACTCACTCAACAGGTGGAAACAGGACAAAGGCCTTATGCTGAGCACCAGAGTCTGGGATTGGTTTTATGGATAGACACATCTGATCCTTTACTCGAGATACTGACCACTCAGCTGTGGTATCCCATTGGGTTTCAATGCCCACATCAATACAGAATCTGTAAAGAACAGGATGAATGGGGTGTGTACCTGCTGTCCTTGTGAACCATGTGGCCAATTCTGTGTAGTTCAGACTGCCAAGCAAGGTGCCTGTGGCAGTTCTAATCATGTCAGGCTCTGAGAGTGACAACCTTCTCATTTTATACACACCACTGAACAAGTCACCTCTTCAGCCATGTTGGTTTGAGCTGTGACTGTAGCTGTGATACACCCGACTCTCAACTATTAGAAGAACCCCATAAATTTATGCAAGAGAGATCAGAGTAAAATTACTCCTAAGGTGACTTAGATACTACTGTGAGTATATTGCTACCACATTTAGGTTGTCTAATTCAGTAGTATTGGTATTTCTGTATTACACCTAAATGTGTAGTGGTATTGGTATTTCTGTATTACACCTAAATGTGTAGTGGTATTGGTATTTCTGTATTACACCTAAATGGGCAGTGTAAACATACCCTAAATTTAAGCAAATACTGTAAGATTGAAGTTACAGGTCAATAGAAAATGCCAGGCAATGACTTTTCTTTTGTTTCTTGCTATTTGTTAATTATCCACAAGGTTGTTCAGGGATTCTTAGTGGTCTCATACAATCTGGGTGATGGAAACTATTCTGTAAGCCTTCCCTCCTACCACATTGATAATGGTGAATGGCATCACATCACACTGGAGAGAAATGAAAATGAATTTACTCTTCGCCTTTATGAAGGAGGTGGCAAGAGAGAGATTACTAAAGCAGCAGGAATATACAAAGAGATTGTCATTGACCCCAGCAGCTTGGTCCTTGGAAACACCTACCCATTCAGTCAAAACAGGAGTTTTCAAGGTAGGAATTCTCAATCTCACTGTTCATAATACGGACCTGTAAAAATAAAAAAATAGTGCAGGAAACTTTCTTGTTTATGTAGAGGCAAAGTACACAGATTTCCTGCATGACACTTTGCAACAGGGATGGATAAGCTGTTCTGACCAGAAGGTGCAGCAGGGAATTGCCTGCAAATACACCTGGCTACTGGACCTGGAACAATGATGGTCACCTCCTGCCTTGGCTGCAGAGTTGGTACCTGGAGATCCAGAAGCTTCTCACAGACAGACTGTGCATGGCTCCCTGCCTTGGATAGGCAGAGCTGGTTCAGTGCATGGTTCTGTCTGGTCCATTTGCCAGCTCTCCTTCCCTCGCAAACACATCTGTTCCTATGCTAAAAGCAATTTTTCCATCTTATATGTGCATTGCATAGCACCCACCAAACCCCGGTTTATTACCTTGCTATTACTGGATTTTACACTCTGTCAAAGCATTAACTAAAATTAGAAATAGTTTATTGAATTAGAGCTAAAAATCTGAATTTTTAGCAACTGAGTGGATAAGGTCACAGTGTGTATTAAGAGCAAATCAGTTTCTGGCCTGGAAACTGAGTAATTCCACAAAGGAGAAATATAAAGAACTGGAAGTTTGGGATATCCATGGCAGCTCTTTGCTCTGATCTCAGCTGGAAGTTTGGCCTTTGCTTAAACCCACAGTGCAAGTAAAGCAAATCAGCTTTTATTGCCAAGGAACACACATCAGTGCTGGTTAAACCTGCCTGGTGTCTATGGGTCACCTCTCTCCCATGCCCTTCACCTCTTTAACCAGGTCCTAGCAAATCCATTCAAAGCAAGCTGGTCATCTTTTCACCACACAAAAGTACTTCAATGAGTAATACAAAGGTGCCTGGAGAGAAATTAAATAGAGTAATAATTTACAACTTAAATGTATCACAAATTATTTAGAAAAAGATTGTTTTCTATTGCTTTACTAGAAGTATTCCAATAAAGTTTATGATATGGATTAGGGAGCATATTTTGAATTTTTTATTTATGGGAGTAATAGTGTTTGTTTTGAAGTAAATAAAGAAGTCAAATGGTTGCAGGAAGATAATTTTAATTAGGATTATTAATGTTGCTGTTAAGTAGCTGAAACTTTAAGGACTTCAAAGTCATAAAATGTACTTAATTAATCAAAGTGTATGTTTTCATGCTGAGGCATCTCGTGCATACAAAGTGAATGTCACACATCTTCAGTACAAATTTTCTATCCCTGATTGAAGACTCTCTCACCATTATTTGTCAACCCTGTGTTCAGCACAGTCCCAAACACAGCCCCACACCAGCCCCTGCAAAGAGAATTAAGCCTGTCACAGCCAAAATCAGCACAGACCTGCAGCAGCACTTGATTCTCATGGAAAGCGCTGGGAATCTTGATCTAAAACTTCAGCAAATTCAGTCCAAAACTGAAGGACAATGCTATGAGAGTTTAAGTGAATTCAGTCCTGGATTTAAACTTGGATAGCCTGTGTCCTTTGTTAAGCATAAACTGCCAAATCTTACAGCTGCTTCAAATGGTTCTTACAGCCTGCTGAATGGTTTTTAAAACTGTCTCTTTGTGCCTTCCTGTAGGATGTATGAAGGATGTCAGATTTAACAACTACAGAATCCCTCTGGACACTCACGGGAAGGAGCTGGTGTCAGTACTGAGTGCCCAAGGCATCAAAGAAGGCTGTTCTTCGGAGGCCTGTAGGAATAACCCTTGCAACCAAGAATTTATTTGTATTGATTTGTGGATGATGCATGAATGCAGGTAATTGGTGGAAATAGAAGCACAAAACCCTTCAGAATGAGGTGGGAAAGGGTGCATGTTGAAGTGTGCAGCTTGAAGGCTGGCACTGGCAATCTCATCAAATCCCTGGAGCCACAGTGGCACACAAGGCTGGACACCTGCACAGTGAGCAGGATACTGTGTCCTTAGAGACACCAGCACAGCTGATGTAATCAGCCTGGCTCCAGGGATTGTGGAGCAAATTCAGCTGCCTGTCTAATGGAAAACATTTAAAGAGCAGCAGCACATCCAGAATGCTTGTAAACCCTGGAAGCAGGACAGCCGGGTGTGTGAGCTGGAGTGGCACAGTTCCCTGGCTGTGCTGTGAAGCTTGTTTGCTGTGCAGTGTCAATGCCTGCTCTTGTGAGGATCTGATTTCCTGCACTGCCCCAGGCTGCTGCCTCTGTTCCCTCCCAGGCTCCTCCAGCTGCTTTGGGAACACCACACTATTGAGCTCAGATTCCTGTGCTTGTGCCTGGGGTCAGGACAACACTAATTCCTGTGGTGTGCAAATGAACACTTTACTTACACACACCTTAATGTTTGCACACTCTCCTGACTGTCACTGTCCACACAAATGGAGTTCTCTAACTCTGGAGACTCAAAGAACTTAGCACAGCTTGTCCTGCCTTGCCAGAACTGCAGAGGCAAACCCAGCTGGCTGTCACAAGGATAATCTTTCAGAAAGCAGTGGAAATACCTGAGTTCTGAAAGCCCAGATATAAGGGTCTGAAGTTGTAGAGCTCACGCTTACGGCTGCCTCAGGACAGCTATAACCTGTCATGATTTCACACAACTTAGTCCCAGTAGTGCTTTGGAAACTGTGCCAAAAGTGTCAGCAGAGTGTGTTTTAAACCCTCAGTGCTGCCTGTCACGGCTGTTCCCTCTCACAATAACCATTCTGCCATTGTGCCCCGATGTGTGCAGCTGCCCTGCAGGACACATGATCCTGGAGAACGCCTCGGGCCGGCAGTGCGTGTACACGGCGTGCGCCGAGCGGCCCTGCAACGACGGCACCTGCGTGTCCCTGTCCCCCAGCACCTTCCAGTGCCACTGCCCCGACGGCTACAGCGGGCGCCACTGCGAGGTCACGCTGGCCATCTTCCACAGGGACACCGGCCTCAGCTTCACCTCCCTCTTCGCCATCTGCGTCTGCTTCCTGGCACTCCTAGGTAGCTACGGCAACTACGTCCTGTACTACCTGTGGTGAGGCACGTGTCCACCTGTCCTGAGCGGCCATTGCTTCATCTCCTGCTGGAAATCCCCAGGGAGACCCAACTCTGCCTTCGTTCCCTTGCCCTCATCCCGTCACTGATTTCTCATCCTTCTGTGCATCCATTGCTAAGTGAATCAACATTTGTGAGCTGTGGAAGGTCTCTGCAGTTTTGTTTTCTTCACATTTTCACGTCATTGCTGAGGAACTGTTCACATGCATAATTGGAAGCAAATGCAATTAAACAGCAAGAGTGGAAATCAGATAAACATTGTTTAAAATACTGCTGAGTATAAAACAGATTTTTCAGTCTAGGAGAAACTTCTTGTCTGATAGGAATACACTGGTAAGGAAGGAGCAAACTTTGCATCTTGCCAGTTGTGTCCCAGCTCCTAAACAGCTGGTTTTGTTTTCCTCAGCCATGTCCAGGCTTAGGTATTTGATCTAAAGAGGAAAACCAGAAGGATGTTACTAGGAGAAAGGATCACATCTTGGAGTCTTGTTTATTCAAATGTTATGAAGTTTGCCTGAGTAAAGACATAGGGTTTTTCTCCTGGCTGTTAGCATTGAGGCAGTTTTGTTCAAAAGTTGCAGTAAGAGTATGAAAATACCATAGTTTTCCCCAACTCTGCTAGATACTATGTTTGCCATGCAAACATGAGCAGCAAATTTGTGGGAAGCTAAGTGGTATTGCAGCTCTTGGAATCCCAGATAGCTGAGGTTGATAATAGATCTCTATGTTAGAGGAGTGCAGGGCATGATCTCTGTGTACCCCAGTTTCAGTCCCAAGGCCATTTAGATGCTGCTGCACAGAACTGCTGCCACGTAGATGTTCCATAAGAGATTATAGTTTCTTTAGTTCACTGCACTGCTAATTTATGGTACTCAATGCTTTGAGGTCCTACTCTGAGCTTTTATTGATTTTTATAGAGTTGGTAGCAGAGTGATACACAATTTCTATTTACAGAATGTTCAGTATCTGATGTTGAAGCTTGTCAGTTGTGTAAATGCACTTCGGCATTTAAGGAAAATGTTTAAATTAATGAATGCTAAGGCAAAATGTGCCTGATTCTTGTTTTCTAGTAAAACATCTAAAAGTAATTTCCTCTTCTGTCTTGTGTCTTCTTGTGTTTCATTTGTGTGTAATTGTGTCATGTTACTGTCAACATGTTATTTCTTCTTTGTCCCCCTCTGTAACGCATTTTCTGTGACAAAGTTCAACTCCACACAGGACAGAGACAGGTCAGAGACATCACTTAGTCTTTAACCAACTTCGAGTTGAGCTTTAAAGGGTGCTGCAAAATGCTCTTTAAAGGCTGTTTTCCTTCTGTGTTTGATGTTCACCACACTGGACAGTGCAAAGCCCAGGCATTTGCTGGGAAGCCCCTGCTGTGCACGGGGGTTCTGGTGCCTGCATCACCTGTGCTCTGCTCCTGTGTCCCCACAGCCCTGCTCAGTGCTGCCTTCCTCTGGGCTCACTGGAGAACGCGCAAGGCTCTGCACGGAGGCGTTTACCACGGATCTGCTCATCCCGAGGATCTGGAGGACATCAGGGAAAACATCCTCAACTACAACGAAGAAGGGGGTGGGGAGCAAGATGAAGTAAGGATCACTGTTATGTTACAATTAAGAGGGGACCAGTGGCTCACTGTGCTAAGGAAAATGCATTTTGTGCTCTGTCTTCAGTCTTTGTTCTGCTGATTCAGCCCTGCAAGGGCCAAATGAATTATTTGGATGAGGGTGCATGTTTCCTAAGCAGAGATAAGTGCCTATCCATTTTTAATTTGTCTTAGAGCCAGTGATCCTGAGTCCACATTGATAGCAGCCTGTAGGATGGGTTTAGCAGCAGGGAACAGCTGCTGGGTTTGGTTTTGGGGCTCAGGAGTTCTCAGGGCTTATTCCTGCTGGAGCTCCAAGGGCTTGGAAGAGCCTGGTGTGAGTGTTGCTCATGGCCAGGCTTTTCCAGACCCTGCTCCCAACAGCAGGTGTTCACACCTCCCTTGCTGGGAAGGGGAGGTGCTGCATTGGCTCCTCTGAGGCCCTGGAGCATGTGGTGGTTGGGGAAGAACCTCTCTGCATTTTTGTGTTTAGAGAAAAATACACCACTGAACACAAGCTGTTTATACTTAGAGCAGAGCAGATTATGCCCAAAGCAGGTATTATTAACATTCCTGCTGGCTGTTCTAAGGTTTTCATGTGTCAGTGAGAGGCAGAGCTTGGAAGGAAAACAGTGAATATTATAAACAAGTACTCTTAATAGATTATTTATTGACCTATAGATGAGTTCTATATTTATATAAGGCAGGAAATGTCATTGCCAACTGATCATTTAATGGATTCAGGGGGTGGTGTGACTCTGCAGAGGTAATAATAGTCATGGTACCACTGTGAAAGCCAAAAAAAGTCTGATTTAAAAATATTCTCACTTGCAGAGTATCCTTATTTTCCTGGTGAATTAGTGGGAACGTAATAAACACAGACATTTCCCATGTGATAACATAGACAGCTCTAAAGCCTGTTTTCCTTAATCAGATTAACTTCCTCTGCAATATTTTGCAATTTTACACCCAGAAGGTCTCTTTGAGGAAATCTACAGTTACTGTATGACATGTTTAATTACTTTTGGAGAGTTCTTAAAATGCACTTCTTATTTTAAGCATTGGAACCAAATTAGTGACTTGATGATCTCCATCTGAGGTTATTATTCTGCCTGAAGAAACAGTGCTTGGAGTGAAGCCTCTCTGGGTTCTGTGTACTCTTCCTAAATTATTCAGATTTAACAGTTGCTGAGACTGTTTTAAGGTAAAACCTAGTTGTTTGTCTAGATTTAAAAACCCCAAACAAACCAGCCCCAAAATACCTAGAATTACACCACCTTAGTTGTGTTCTAATGTTACTTCAACAAAAGGATCCTGCTTGCATAAGAGAGTTTCATTTTTGTAATGTTTGTGGATGGTAGGGCTATGAGGACAAGGGGTTGTCATATGAAGGAGTTTCTGTATCTGAAATAAATAAAGTTTCCCCCCAGAGAAATTAGGAGTTTATAAAAATTGCAGGAGGTCAGTGCATTGTTGATTACAGACTGAACTCAGCTGACCACCAGATGTTGTTAAAAACCAGCTCTGGACTCAGAGGCAAGGCTTGAGCTGGGTTTGTGGATGGCCAGCCAAGAAGGGTTTATTATCAGAAGAAATGTGTCATTTTAATGAACAATTAGTAGCAGTGAAGAATGCTTTTATTATCACCCAGTTCAATGAGGGGAGGATCATCAAGTCTGCATTGGAACAACTCCCACTTGTGCACGATGCAAAGCTGCTCCAAGTCATGGATTCTCCTGGTACCCCTGCTCAGAGTGGGGCTGGACTGGGGCTTGCACTAAGTCAGGACATGCCTAAGGCAGGGATCTGGGCTGCAGGTCTTGGTGTACATCACCAGCTCTCCTAAGTCTCTGGAGGAATGGGAATAAGCAGCTCCTGTCCCAAACCCCATCCTGCCACTTAGGCAGCTTCTTGATTGCAGGTGAGGGGAATTTAAGTTGTTCTCAGCCTCCAGGGGAAATTCAGCAAAGCTCACTGAGATTACCTTGGTTAATCTCATGATTATGCACAATGCCACATGCTGGACAGCTAAAGAAATCTTTGGGGAAGTGCTGATTCCACACCTCTGTCACGGGTGGCTCCTGTTACCATGAACAGTATTAGCAACAGAAATAATTATTTCTTTGCTCTAATGAATTCTGTCCTCCTCCACCTGTCTGCATTCTGCTTTGGCCTGTAAATCAGTCCAGGGATGCAACCTTTGGTTGTAGGGAGGCAAAGGATGCTGGGGACAAGACTTGTTCATTGCAGGTGGCACAAAGATTCTGATCACTGAATGCCATTAACTGCTGGCATTGGCAGCTTTGTGCCAGAGGCTGTGGCACAATTCCCAGACAGCATTTCCTGCACTGAGCTGGGAGGGAATTAGTGACTTTTTTGGGAGTTAGTAGTTTTTGGCTTTTACACTTGTGCCACTGCCATGTAACATAATTAGGCATTATTCCAGAGACTGGTAAAATTTTATCAGAAATCACAGTTCATTTTTTAACTACTACAGCAGAAAGATTTCTTTACCATGCTGTTTGTGAATAACATGCTGTTTCTTACGTCTTCTGCTACACTTGTGGGATCAGTGTCCAGTCACGATAAGACACTTTGAATTTCAGAACAAAAGCTGGGGTGTTTCTGTCACGTTTATTTAGCTTTTGGATGAAATCAGACTCGATTCTGAGCGTGCCCGCAGCAGTGCAGAGTGCACAGGTGTTCCTCAGGCTTCCTCAGGTGCATGGCAGGTGCCAGAGCTGGCAGAACCCCCAGCCCTTCAGGTGCTCACAGCGGACAGACTGACTTGCCATCATTCCTTCTCTATTCCCACCGGAACACGAACTGTGGGACCTACAGAGAGTATTAACTCGCTGTGCCCCGTCTCTCCCCGCAGGACGCCTACAACATGGCAGAGCTGCAGGTGTCCATCCAAGGCAGCCC
The DNA here is from genome assembly GCF_028551555.1 of Melozone crissalis. Taxonomy (NCBI): domain Eukaryota; kingdom Metazoa; phylum Chordata; class Aves; order Passeriformes; family Passerellidae; genus Melozone; species Melozone crissalis. The sequence goes on along the minus strand of NW_026535785.1, from coordinate 15,962,157 downwards.
GGCGTACTCCGCGCACAGGAGGAAGGAGCCGCCGGCCGCCGTGAGGGCGCGGCGCGGGCCCGGGGGGGGCGCGGCGCTGGGCCGGGCGCTGCCCGCGCTGCTGAGGGAGGCCGAGAGCCGCGCCCCGGGCCCGCCGCAGGACTCGCTGCGCGTCTTCTGCACCGAGGGCGCCGGCTCCAGCGCCGGCAGCCTCAGCTCCCTCAGCTCCCTCAGCTCCGCGGGGCTGGGCGGCGGCGCCGGCGAGGACATCCACGAGTGGGGACCCAAGTTCGAGAAACTGAGGGAGCTGTACTCGCACAGAGAGGCGGGAGACCTGTAGCTCCCCAAGGCTGCTCTTTGCAGGTCTGGAGGCAGAGGTGAGGCACGGTTTTTTATATTCCTGCTCTGTATTACCCCCACACGGCCTTTTTTCCTTGTTACAACAGAGATTCAGATTCCCACTAAGGAGGCACATTGGTTTTTTATAGTCCTGCTCTGTATTTCCCACACCCGGCCTTTTTTCCTTGCTACAACAGGGATTCAGATTCCCACTAAGGAGGCACATTGGGCAGCAAAGGTGGGTAGGGGCTCACCTTGCCACATGCTGGACATCTGCATTTTGGTGTATAAACCAAATGGGAGGAATAAAGAGAGAATCTAGGGTATGCAGTTATTCACATACTGTGGTTAAGAAGTACAGGTCTTTTTTATCACTGAAGTAAGTCAGGACTCTTGAGGGATCCAGTGCACACGGCCTGAGGTGAGCTGGAGCTGAGGGAAGCATGCTGGATGTGCTCCTTCTGGTGCTTTGAAAGTTATTTGAAGAAAAAAACACCTTGTCTTTTTGTCATATAATGAAGTCCATGGTGTATTATATCTCTCTTGTTTCCCACAGTGCCCAGTGACAGCCCTGCTCACTGATCACAGTGCAGGTGCCAGTCCAGGGGTACAGGAAAAGGAAAGAAGCAGAAGGATAACTGGAACTTCACTTATACTGTGCTGAAATCCCTTTATGCTGCCATACAAAGGCAGAAACTGGATTTAGGCATAACACATGAACCCAGCTGCTCACAACTACATAATTTTCCTAAGGAAAAGGCCAGGTGTGCTGGCTACATGCCTCAAAGGGGGCTGGTCAGGAATTTCAGTAGCAAACACCACAGTACATCACAATCTCTCATTCCTAATGAGCTGCTAAACTGAGCCTAAACCAGCCTGAACTGTGCCATTTACATCTACAACTGTGTCCCTCATGTTTCCTTAAATTTCCTTTGATGGAATCATTGCAGGACATATCTGGGGACAGAGAAACACAGGGAAAAACTAACAGCAGTAGCAGGGGATGGAATGCTATGCTCTAAATTAATCAGTCCCTTTTGGAAACCATTTAATGTCCAACTGCTATGCCTGACTTTTCTTAAACTTGACAATGTTTGGAAAAGGTGCCACTAAATTAATTTTAATTATTATTTTTTTTTAATTGAGACCACTTGTACAGATAAATGGAGTACAATGCAGCAAAACCTAAATCTTAAGCTGTGCTGTTTCTTCTATGTATCATATGTGTATTATATCTATTATAATATGTAAACTATCTGTAATATGTACATTATATATTATGAGCTAATAATAGGAATATATCCTAGTTTCTAATAATGTTTCATTAAAACAAAGCATGAAACAATGTATTGTAACAGACACTGAAACTGCTTTGCTCAGTAGCTTGTTTTGGGAGGTCTGGCTTTTATTTTTATACATCTATTAAAACCCTTAAGTAGGTGAATGCTGTGTGCAGGCCAGCTCAGTTTGCATGTTTCCCAAATGAGAAATGTTCACACAGTACCTTGTTCTCATGTGCACTTGTGCCACTCTCTGGAAAAGCCTGAGTGCACCATTAAGCACTGTTACACACTGCAGGTGCTGGGCATTGTCCTCTGGAAAACCTAAACCCAGTTTTTACTCACACCCAATGGTTTTGGTTCACAGACAGTACAGTCTCTGTGATTTTGTGATTTTACTGACCCAGTTATTTGCCTGGGAGGAAACCTCGGCTGAAACATCTTGCAGTGTTCACCAGGCCAGTCTGCCAGCTCCTGTATTCCATCATCTCAGCAGTCACAAACAGGGTATGCAAAATGAACTAAATATATATAATATGCACAAAAATCTGTTCTTTCCTGAAGCAGCAATAAGTTTGTCTTCATACCTTGTGTTCTTCCCATACCTATGGACATGCTGGTGCTTTGGCTGGTTTTAATTTAATTTAGCCTGTAAGCTGCTTGGGGCCAACACTGTCTTTGTTTGCCTGTGGAGTGTCCTGCCTATCTCAGGCACCATATTAATAATAAACCAGCCTTCTGTCCCGGGTGTCTGTGCCTTGTTTGTGTTTAAGGATCACTGAAGAGTGGACTCTGCTGAATTATTTCTCTCTCAGCTGTGATCAGATGTGAGTCATGGGTGCTGTGCTGCCTGAAAAGCTGCTGCTGGTGGGCTCAGGATGCAGTTACCCCCCCAAAAACCACTCTGGGTTTCCCCAGGGGAACAAGACCTCACCAAAGCTCTTCCTCCACCCCTGAGGAACTGGGTGAGAGTGACAACAAGCACAAGCGGTGCCCAGGAACCCTAAAGGTGACAAACATGGGGCACACAGAGCACAGAGATGTTCAGGTGTCTCAGTTCCAAATGTTGCTGCCCTGCTCTGTAACCAAACATGGAAACACCCCCAGAGCCTCAGAGCTGCCTCTGCACTGTGAGCCCCACCTTGCACAGAACATGAGAGACTGAAACAAAGGGCAGGAAACATTTCCAAACTCCTCCAGGAGCTCCTGTCGATACAATCTCAGTAATAGGACACACTCATTTGCAGCTGTCATGCCCTATTAAAGCCTACTCTTCCTCTTTCCAGAGATAACTAATTAGTTCACTTAATTTATCTGTTTTAATTTGCATGCTGCTCTTTTAATTACTGTGCAATTGCTGAAATCGTATCCTCGGTTGTTCTGCATTTGCACAGGCACACACAAATATTTCAGTGCCTCTGCAGGAAGGCTTATCCCAGCACTGCCCTGGCTCCCAGGGAGAACAGCTGGCTTTCACAGAAAGCTCTGGGTCAGGGGGGAAGGAAAAATATTGAATAAAAAACCCCATTGGGTCCCTAGGTAGTGGGATTTGCAGTAATCTAGTACTTTTATTAATCTTCTTCCATGTTCTTTACAGACTTTAAACATATAGTAAGAACATTTTATTTAGCATAAAATGTTTGTAAAGGTCTGAAATTTAAATAATCATGTGGATATTAGTATTTAATCTGGCTGCCTGTCAACTACATTAATCTTGGTGTTCTTCCCCTGTTAAAATAACATTCCAAGTACATAACATGGAGCCAAGCCACAGGAAAGCTGATTGCCCTTAGGTCTGACCTACTGACCAGCAGGTTTAGGAGGGAAAACAGGGCTCTAAAGAAGCAGGATTAGGTGGGCAGAAGAAAGTTGAGCATTTTCTTAATTACAAGAATGCTAAAACCCATGGCCATCTCCTGGGGATTTACAGGAGGAGGTTCCCTGGAGCACAGAATCCCCTCTCGTGTGGCTCACATCCCATCAATTACATTAATCTCTAATTAATGCTGGTGACAAACTCCCCCAGCCCCCTTTAGACCAGTCCTGTACGTGGGCAGTTTTATCTCCAGCCCTGCATTTCCTGCAGCTCCTGCCACAAGAGTCACATCAGGACATCCTCCTGCACACAGAAATGTGCTCTGCACCCCCAAAGAATGCACCTTTCTGCTACAGTGTGGAAACAAGCAGGTCCCTGGTGGTCCAAGCATTTCATATATGATTTTATAGTGATATAATACACATAACAAAGAAAGAAATAATATTTATTTACATGGATATACTGCCTCAGTCTACTGACCTTACTGGAGCTGACATGCATGGGGTGATGACTGATAAAAATTATGGCTGTACCTTTAGCTTCTAACAAAGGAAGCCCAGCAAGCTGTTAAAACACAAAGGTGATTCCAAAAGTCAGTGCTATACACAATATAATGAGCTTGAGAAACCAAAACTTGCTTGGGAAAAATATTTTGCTTTCCTCCATATGGACTGAAACAAAGCTGATTCCCAAACCAGGTCTCTCTCAGCCCATCCCAACATATAAACAAGCAAAAAAAGTGACTTTCAAATTACACAATTTTATTTAGTATACAATAATCATTACATCTCTTTACAACAACATATTATAAAATAACTATGTTAGATCCCACCAGCAGAACACTGAAACAAGAAATTAAAATACACTTCTGGATCTCAAAGGCTTTTCTCTCCTAAAAAAGTCCTGGCTCCTTGACAGCATTTTGTCTCTGCAATCTAAAAAGCAGTAATTGGTACCACAATGCCACTGACCACATGCAGCACAGAGTCCTTGTGGCCACCAAGGAGCAGCCAGGAGCAGCCTGGGGAACCTCAGGAATGGAGGTGCAGCTTCTGCCCAGGCCTGGCTCAAACAGGGCACGAGGAGCTGGGACCTGCCCTCTTGGATTTACTGTCTGAATAACCCTTAGTGTCAAACCTTTCTGATTATCTCTCATAATGCATCTTTGTGTATAAAAAACCCCAAACAAACCAGATTGCACTTGGTAGTGTCCATGAAAAGGTTAAATTTCTCCTTTGGCAATATTAGAAACTGCATTTTTGAAATTGTTTAAAAATAATGACTGCTCCAGTCAGGACTTCTTAGTCTCAGCTGTTACTAGAAGTAAATTGTGAAGACAACAGGCGATCCCTGGGCCTGGGAATCCCTCCCTCCACCAAAGGGAAGCCCCTCCACCTCTCCAGAGAGATCCAGCTGCATCCTAGAACAAGCCTTACAGCCCAGACATCTTTCACCTTCTGTGTGCTTGTTTTCTGTTATGAAGGCACTCACTGAGGGATTCACTGACCCAGGCTTGCAGCAAGAACCATGCATCATTACAGGCCTAATTAAAGTTTTAATACTGATTAAAATGTTTTATTATTGTATTATGTTAAACTGCAGTGGTCTCCAACCTCATTAAAGGATACAGGCTAGGAATTACTCAGGAGTTTCAGCTGCTCAGTGTAACCACCCAGCTCCTGTCAGCATGTGATTTAACACAGCCTTCTGTGCCACAGAGAAAGGCAGAAGGATGTTGAACATTGTTTAATGAGTATTTACTGAATATAAAATTGTTTGAGCATCTGACATAACCATCTCCATCTCTTTGGTAATTTACCTTGGTACAGCTGAAAGGGAAAACACTTAAATCATTTGGAATTGGAGCCCAGCTCAGTTGTGACAGCTAATCTCATTACACATCTTGATTAAATTAAATGGGGAGTGTGCTATCTGTAGCACTTTAAGTTTCCCATCATTAGAAATTAATTGCAGTGGTAATTACTATAAGTGAGTTATTTGCACAGGCCACAGACAGTCTTACAGGTGTTCAAATGTTAATTCAACCTGGGCCTAGAGGCACTTCATTATTACAATTCTGTTTTTCTTAACAAACAAATGAGCCTAGTGGATGTCTTATTCAAGATGGAGAGTACTGTGAGGCTTCCAAATTTGATTTTTGATTTCAATCTAAAACCAAAGCAGTGCTAAAAACACAGCAAAAGTTATATGGTACCTTCAGAACATTTAGAAATCCGATACAAAGCACAAAGTTCAGGCTGGTAAAAAGACAAAAAGTACAAACAAACCACAAAATTCTCAGCATTGAGGTTTGGCTTCACTTAATCTTCCACATCATTTTAAAATACTGGTAGTCTCTGTTTTAGGCTAAAGAAAAAGGACACAGTGATTTTGTGCTAAAATGTAGAGCTTTGTGTCTGAAATAATACAAAACAAAGCTCTACCATCTGAATGTATTTGAAATACTGGTTTCCTGCTGCTTTAGAGATGAGTTTTTCTTTTGTCCAATTTTGCTATCCTAGTGGGATTCATACAAGGAGAAAAAGGATCCCCTGTAGCTCAGAAAGTATATACAGGAAAGTGTTCTGAGAATCCAAACTGAGAAATTTGGACTTTTGTTTGTTCTGAGTATTTTACAAGGATACAAACATGCAACATGTATCAAGCATGCTCCAGCCTTTTTTCTCACTAAAAACACATAACACTCCATCATTAAACACTTAATGTTATAAACCAGTTTGTTCCTGATCACTAAAAATGCTGGACCAAAGATTATTTTTCTTCAACATTGTTTCCTTAATCCACACTCACTGATTCTGCAATCACACTCACAAAATTGGAAACTCATATCCACATACATTCCCAAAGAATTAAAAAAAGAGGCACTGAAAGAGCACAGGGATCTGTCAAAAAGGATCAGACTGTAAGAGAAAACTTCATTTTGTGACTATGTTTAGGATTCACAAAGGCAATGCTTACCCAGGGCAGGAGCAGCATGGGCTGCTCTCACTGAATTTCTACCATTTGTGAGGAAAATCTGAACTGCTGAGCAGATTCACAGGCTGGCACTCAGCAGTGCTCCTACTGCTGCCCTTATCTTCCAATCAGTTAAACTGGGAAACAATTACAACCTAACTATTCTGAGGGTCAGAATTTAAATCAAAATGGTCCCTGCTAGCATTTATTTATGAAAATGTTGGCAACATCAATAATGTTATCAAAATTAAACTGTCTAAAAAAAGAATCACAGTAATTAAACAAAACCATCAGTGTAAAATGTCTTACAAATGTAACCTGTGTGTAAACTTCATCTGCATTTCCTAATGTGGTCCTAGCAGTCATGGTTGGAAATGTTATTTATGCTTGGCAAGTTTGTAAACGTGGAATGTTTTGTTCTGAAACACCCTGGTGAAGTGCATGGTGTAAGAAGGAAGGTTTTTTTTAATTTCCTCACAGAAGCGAGGATACAACGAAGGTTTCAAATCAGGTTCATTCTCTCCCAAGCCATCCATGATCTGCAATGAAATGGAACAGATGGGTGAAATTTCTTCAGCCAACTCACAGTTCCAGGCAATAACAAGTTCATAAAAACCTTAACAATACATTCACTAGGTCAGGCTGGCCAGGTTTGTTCACAGTACGAAACAAGTGGGAGGAAGAAAACAGCTTTAAAGCAGTAAGACTTATTGTCTCTAAATGGATGAAGCTGCTTTGTCAGAGGTCCAGGTCTGCTTGGGCTTGTGCAGCCCCAGAACTGCCTGAGAACTCCCCTGACACTGAGTGGTAACAGAACCACACCTCGGGGAACTGAAGCTCTGAAGTGATTTACTGAAGGGAGGCTGCTCTGTGTGCTCCTTACCTGCAGCTCTTCAGGAAGTGATTACTGACCCAGCTCAGGCTGAAATTCCACTTTTTTTATTCCCAAATACCCTTAAGAGCAAGCAGTGTTAAAGTGGCCATTTTGAGGTTATCTAAAGGCCCCAGCAGGTTTTCCTTCCCACAGTGCACAGCTGTGTTTCAGAGCCAGGGCAAGCTCTGGCTTGTCCCTCGCTCCGTGTGTCACACTCACGTGGCCGTTGGCGACGTCGAGCAGGTCGCGCAGGCGGCAGCCGCGGCTGTGGCGCCTCTCATAGCAGATGCTGTCCTCCAGGATCACGTAGTCCGTGCCAAAGGAGCGCAGGATGCCGTGCACCTCCCCTGGGGAGCGCTTGGCATAGATCTGGTAGATCTGCACAACAGGGGAGCTCAGCTCCAGCACACACAGCACACACATCACAGCACAGCACAGCACACACAGCACAGCACAGCACACACAGCACAGACAGCACAGCACACACAGCACAGCACGCACAGCACACACAGCACACACAGCACACACAGCACAGACAGCACAGACAGCACAGCACACACAGCACAGCACACACAGCACACACAGCACAGCACACACAGCACAGCACACACAGCACACACATCACAGCACAGCACAGCACACACACACAGCACAGCACACACAGCACAGCACACACAGCACACACAGCACACACAGCACAGACAGCACAGCACACACAGCACAGCACACACAGCACACACAGCACAGCACACACAGCACAGCACACACATCACAGCACACACAGCACAGCACACACAGCACACACACACAGCACAGCACACACAGCACAGCACACACAGCACAGCACACACAGCACAGCACAGCACAGCACACACAGCACACACAGCACAGCACACACAGCACAGCACACACAGCACGCACAGCACAGCACGCACAGCACAGCACACACAGCACACACAGCACACACACACAGCACAGCACACACAGCACAGACAGCACAGCACACACAGCACAGCACACACAGCACACACAGCACAGCACGCACAGCACAGCACAGCACGCACAGCACAGCACACACAGCACACACAGCACACACAGCACACACAGCACAGCACACACAGCACACACAGCACAGCACACACAGCACACACAGCACACACAGCACAGCACACACAGCACACACAGCACACACAGCACACACAGCACACACAGCACACACAGCACAGCACACACAGCACACACAGCACAGCACGCACAGCACAGCACAGCACACACAGCACACACAGCACACACAGCACACACAGCACACACAGCACACACAGCACAGCACACACAGCACAGCACAGCACACACAGCACACACAGCACCCCTCACTGCTGCTCTGTTTGCTCTGAGCTCTATCTTGAGCCAAACAAAGAACTGGCACTGAGAAACTGTTACAGTGGTCAGAGGGGTCTTAGGATGAGGGAAGAGACGAGGATTTGACTCCATATTTCAGAAGGCTTGATTTATTATTTTATGATATATATAACACTAAAACTATACTAAAAGAATAGGGAAAAGGTTTCACTCAGAAGGCTAGCTAAGCTAAGAATAGAAAGAGAATGATGACAAGGCAGCTGTCTCAGACTCTCTATCCGAGCCAGCTGACTGTGATTGGCCATTAATTAGAAACAAGCACATAAGACCAATCACAGATGCACCTGTTGCATTCCACAGCAGCAGACAACCATTGTTTACATTTGTTCCTGAGGCCTCTCAGCTTCTCAGGAGGAAAAAATCCTAAAGAAAGGATTTTCATGAAAAGATGTCTGCGACAAGAAACCATGTGAATTAAATATTATAGAAACAACCTATAAATGCTTTATTCAGTAAAATCCCCATGTGGAGATGTGCGTTATGGTGAGGATGCTGCTGGGGTACACATCACTGGATGGTGCTGTCAGGCTTTGCGAATGTCTCAAGTGCAGAGAGGGTAGGTGAAAACAGTCTCCCAGCAGGGTGGTTTCTATATCAATGCTTGTGCTGCTCTGGGAACTGAAGGGAGTATCAGGGAATGCTCCATGTAGGTTTAACAGCCCAAGTGGGCACCAGGATCTACTGATGCCACAGTAGCCAAAGCAGTGCCCTTGGGGCTAGCTGGGCACAGAGCTGCTCAGACACTCAGCTGCTGCCAGAAGTGAGTCAGGAGATCCCAAAGCAGTTAAATCCTGGGTCTGTGCCTTACAGTGAGTTATCCATGAGTAAAGCACACAATGCCTTTTGCAGTGTGCCATGAGGACATTACTGTGTTCTGGAGTGGAGTCAGTGACATGGGCAAGGATTACTATAAAAAATCAGAAATCTCTTACCTGCTTTGTTCTCTCTCTCAGATTCTTATCCTCATAGTGGGGGTGGTTGGTTAAGGTCCGTCCAGTGCACAGTTTGACTCCTGCCAACAGCTGCATGCTCCCAGCAAACACTGCTGTGTTGGGAGTGTTTGACCTAAACAAATGTTGATAAGTCTGAGGAAGTCTCTGCAGGGGCATTTTTGCAATGCTTGGGACAGATCAGAAGGAAAAAAAAGACTGCAAAAGTATTTTTCTGCTTCTCCTCTATTCAAGGAGCAAACTGTTCAAGCAACTGTTTGCTTCAAATGCCAAGTGGATAAATTATGATAACACTCAACTGCAAATAAAAAATTTACTAAGCACTATGAGGAAATCTAGGGAAAACATGATCCTAACAATTTCAAACTATTTCTGCATTTCATATCTATCTCAGGTTCATAACGCCTCTGAATATTTGTAGGTTTCTATATTCTATTTATTTTAATATTTCAAGAAACTTACTGTGACTTAAGTTTCAGTCTGATAAATATAAGGTACTTTACATAAAATGAATTATTTAATCTCAGTGGTAAAACTCTCTGTTCTTGTCCTGGCATTCACCATTTACTTGGAACAAAAACTTTGTTCCATGAGACATTACTCTTCCTATTCTGACAGCTGTGGGAGAGAAACTATGAAAAAGGAAATTCCAGTAGCAAAAAAGCTGGGGCAGGGGGATGCAGAAGATGTCAGAACAGTGCTGTCACTTATTTTACTGTAACCTTTGAAATTCCAAATAGCAGTCCTGGTATCTCAAGATCACTCAAGTACCAATAATGAAAATAATTATTTTGCTCACCTTCTTCCCAACAAGTTTACAATCTAAAATATTTGCAAAGACACAACAGAAGGGCAGAGCAAAAAGAAAGAGTAAAAATGCCAGGCCATGGACACTCCTGTAATCAGGCTAATTGGAACTGGCCAGAGTATGCTGAAGTGTCTTCTAGTGCTTAGCAGGCACATAACCATGCAAGGGTCTGGGAAGACTAAACCAACAGAAAGCAGCACACATCAAATCAACTAAAATGGAATTAGAATGTGAATAGGTGCCTAACATCCCCATGCACACACTAAAGTACTGCAGTAACTGTGACACTTTGGGGTGCACTTCAGGGAGCCTTGGAAACTGCAGCTACACACTCAGTCATCTTTAAGCTCCATGATCAGCTTGAAAATGTTGAGACAAGGATTAAATTTTATTATCGCCTTTCAAGAGATTATGCTTAGCAAATGAATTAATAATTACAAATCCTTCCTAAAAAATCTTGTGCTGGTACATTAATCTCATCTAGGAAGGCCAGTATTTTAATAGGTCAGTTTAACTTTCCTGATAGACCAGTCCTTCAGCACTTTATAAAACCAATTTCATTTTAAAGCCTGAAAATATTTAATCTGTTAAGAAATTATTTATTACTTAAAATATTCAAAGCCACGAGTGTCGTGAAGTACATGTTCCATTAAAATAAATTAATTCCTGTTAGAATTTAGTACTATGCAAATGGGGTGGCCCTGACAGGCTGTCAGGCAGGATTTCCCTGGAGCTGTGGGAAAGCACAAGTGTGCAGGACTGAGCTGCAAAGGACACGGGCTGGACTCACCGAGGGACTGGGAGAGCTCAGACACCCAAATAAAAATGATGATGCTTAAAGCAGCTTCAACATGTTCCTCTGTTTATGCCTGGGCCAGGCAACTTCTAATGTGACAAGTAGGTTTCTGTGGTTGTTCAAGATTAGTTCAAATTTTAAAATCTGTCTGGCCTTACCAGGGCAACCCTGCTCTTCTGATTGCAGATTTGCATTATAATGGGCTCTGCAGCAGATTCAAACTTTCTTAAACCCACTCACACAGCCCCTCCCAACAAGGACCAGAGGCAAAACCACAGGATAAAAATCAAACAAACAAAAAAGCCAAACCATCCTGCAGGCTCTTTAAAAAGAAAGCTAAAGGTGATTGTGCCCTTTATTAATAACCTACTGGTAAAAATGCTTGTCAAAAATGTAGAATCACAGAACACAGTGAGTTGGAGGGGACCCACAGGGTTCATCCAGTCCAATCCCTGTCCCAATGCCCCCTGTCCATCCCTGGTGTCCAAACCCTTCTGGAGCTCTGGCAGCCTCAGGGCTGTGCCCATTCCCTGGCAGTGCCAGCACCTCTGGGGGAAGCAGAACCTTTCCCTGATCACAGCCTGAGCCTGCTCTGGTCACAGGGAGCAGAGCTTGGAGCTGCAGCCCCCAGGGCATCTCCCCTCAGAAAATGGATCATGCAGAGGATTCAGGGCTCCATTCCTCCCCTTTCCAAGAGCATTCACTCCTGCCCAGAAGGGGTGAAATACAGCTGAGTTGCATCTTTACTAGACAGAAGGAGTTTTGCCAGCACTTCCTGCTCTCCCTGTCCCTTGCAGACAGTCAAGTGACCCTTGCTTGCTTTTCAAACAACTGCCTTAAGTGCTTTGGTCGGGGTGGAGTTTAAGATCTGGTGTTCCAGGTAAAGGCAGATGTTTCCCTGAGATTTACAGGTCTGAAGTCCTAGGAAATGATTCTCCTTCAGACACATCACTGTGCATGTTTTACTGGGCAGCTCAGGTGTTCCAGAGCAGCAGGAGATACTGAAACCCCTCTTTCCCTGTGCTGCAGTGGCACTGCCAGGAGCACCAGTGCTGGATTTCAGTGCCAGGGCAGAGAGCTGGGAGGTGACCTTGGGAGGTGACACAGAGCCCCAGGCAGTGTCTGCCCTGTCCAATTCCCTCCCCATGAGCTCTTGTGGGTGCCCCTGCTGAGTTCTGGGGACACAGGAGCCCTGAGGAGCATTCCCAGGGCCAGCATGGCTCCTGCAAGCCAGGGATGCTCCTGCCTGAGCCAGGCACTTGCAGCCAGGGCACCTCCTGTGCTGCAAACCCTGAGTGACACTTCTCTATTACTCTAAAACCAAACCATTTTTACAACTGTCTCAGCAAATGATGTATAAAATGAAAGGATAATTTGTTTTTATAGCTCTCTGCCAAGCTCCATACCACACTGCCCAACCTGCAAACAATTTATTCTCTAGGAAATGTCACTAAATAATGACAAGGACTTACAGGTCAAACTGATTTACATTATATAATTTAAATGCCATTCCAAGCAGACCTGATGGCATTTTGAACAAATAATCTCATTTATTTTTGAAGCTCTAAGCTTTCAACAAGTTAATTACAGCTGAGCTAATGGGTAAACTAAGCACTATATTATAGTGTAGGAACCTTTTCTTTACCTTACACTTAAGAATTTAGAGAATTATATAAATACGAAAGAATAACTCATTAAAAATAAAAGGGTTTTACAGGAAGCACTTGCACAGCCTCTGAAAGTGGTAGTAATTCTTTCTCTTAAAATACTAAAGAATTATTGTGTCGTGGTTTTAGGAAGCACTAAGGAAGAAATGGCCAACATTGCAATTACAGGTTATATCATCAGAAATAAAATGGCTATTTCTGGTAGAAATCCTCCAGACTTGAGCCTTGGAGTTGACTTTCAAAGCCATAAAATCTAACAAGTCACAGATTATTCCTTTACTAGTGCCTGAGTATGGTATGAATCAACAAAGTGAAAGGATTTGAGAAAAGGAGATTCTGAAGAATATGCCATGATAGATTTTTCTTTTTCTTTAAAAGAAAATCTTTTTATTTGCAGAATGCAATATTAAAACATCACAGATTTAGCTGCAGATGATAGGCAGTAAAGCATATTCAGGCATACTGTCATGGTTCTTTTTTTTCCCTCTGGTTTGGAAAGACTGAAAATTGCAAAAATGGAAACGGACAGTCACAAAGAAAGAGCAACAAGATGTGAATCCCAGCTTCAATTTTATGCATGCAGATTATGCTCACATAAAGGAGTGCACCTACACAGCTGCTATAAACCTATTTGTCAGCACTCCCAGGTTCATGCCTGAAATTTACTCACATGTCTGTCCAACAAAAGCCCAAGAATTTAAGAACAATAATTTTAAAAAAAAGTGTAATATTGCCTTTAAAGTCTGGAACACAAGTTGATTTCAGTGTGATTACCCTTGAAAATCAGGAATGTAAGTAATAGAGTTAAACTTTAGAGCTGGCTTGAAATTAAAATATAGACATTAACATAAATTAGTATAAATTACTAAGAAAGAACTGCCATTGAAACATGGGTGTTTTATTTGCATAAGCTGAGGAAGTTTTTGGAAATTTGTGGGGTTTCCACTAATATAAAAATTTGCCTGTTTGTCCCCACACCTGGTTCAGGTACAGCTGACATCCAACCATGCTCTGCTCAATCTCAGTCTCAGTTAACTTTTCCATTGTTTTTGGCTGTTGCCCAAGATTTTTAAGAACTTTTTCTGTGAGTTTTGGCAACTGCTACTGATATATTGCACAACTGTAGACAGATTTCCCCTTTAAAGGCAGAAGTCATTGCTTCTTTAGCACTTACCAGGAGTAAACAGAGAGGGAAGTTCACGCTATTGATTTGCTCATTCTACTGATATTCTTCCCCATCTCACAAATGAGCATGTTGTTCCTGTTGTCTTAGGGAGAAAGACCAAAACTAAGAATCTTAATGTACCTCCCAGCTGGGAACAGAACTGTGAACTATCCCTGGAGCATTGGATTCTTGACTTTTTTGTTGAAAAAAAGCTAAGAAAATGAGACGGTGGGTAGGAAAAAAAGCAGAAGACTGGGATATGCAAGATCATTATGGAAAAACTTGTGCTCTGCAATTGTACAGATACAAAGCAGTAGATCTTCCTGAAAATGCTGTGGCAATTTTAGTGAGGGGAAGAGTAAGAAATGCATCTGCAGACACTTCACAGGGGACAGACTAATAGCTGGCCATTATTCAGATTGTATATTTGGACAACTTAATATGCATTTAGAACTATGCAGACAGAAGGGTTTTCTTGTTGTGGAGAGATTGCAAGACAGATGAGTTATTCCTAATTCACTGCTATATACATGACAAATTAGAGCTTTTCATACTGAGTTTTAATAATGAATGATTAGTTCCTGACACCAGCCTTGACAGGTCATTAACTACAGCACAACCATCAAGTGTTGGTAAAGTAAAAGTGTTCTCTTACACATCAAACTTAACAAAATCTGTCCCACTTTGAGAAACTTACCATAAATTTTGTTGACTGGTATTTAAAGCACAGATAATTAACTCTTCTTCACAGGAATAATATTTCTAAATACAATAAATTCCAAGTAAAAAAATGCCCCTCTGTAATTGTCTGTCATGACTTGGAATGAAGAGATGACAAGGACCAGTTTAGCATTCTCAGCATTAAGAACACATGAAAAATTATTCTCACTGGAGCCAGTCAAATCCAGTTCATGGCTGGGAATAACTCCACATGCATATTTTATGTATAAATCTATATATAACTCTATATATTGCACACAGGAGACCTGAACTATCAGACATTTACCATCTTTTAATAAAACAGTAGTGCTAAATGGAACTGGCTGGTAAACATTAGTCACAAAAACATGTCAATAAGGCTGCAAAGATTCTAAATGATGGGAAAAATCATGGCCTGCTTTCAAAATAAGTCAGTGAAGGCTTGTAATATATTTTACTTCTAAATTACTCCTTCTAGTTTATGGATTAAAGAAATACAACATTATGGAGTGTAAATATGTTGCTATGGGGAGAACAGGCTGGGTGACTGGTTTCACTGAAGTTCATTGCATATGAAGGAAATACTCCAAGGAAATACTTCAAACAGTTCAATATTTAATGTTGTATATTCAGATTTACTTTCAAAATGTTTTCCTCGATAACATGAAACCAATTTTCTTTTTTTAAAATAATTGCTGGAGTTGCAAATAAATACAAGTCCCAGGAATATCCCTGTTCAGAAACTTAACCTGGAAGTTTTTAGTGGCTGCTCTATGCTAATAGAGAACATATCCCTGCAGTTCACAGCCCTCCAGAGAACATCCTACCTGGCCTTTTATCGCAGCATCTCCTACATGAAGTATTCCAAACTGTTTCCACCTAAAAAACACCTTCCTATGCTCTGTGAGAAAGCAGAACTGATGAGGTGGGGCTGGAATGATTAACTCACACTCCTGACAGACTGCACCTATGCTTAGCTGTAACAAGTTCAAGTTCAATTAAAAAGATTTTGTTTGCAGTTTGAACACATGCTGGGATTAATTCTAACAAGCAGAAACAACTTAGATTGTTTTCAAGTCCCACAAACAGAGTGCAGAGTACGAATTTTCCAAGCTTTTTAACATTTACAGAGTTGGGAACGACAGGTTGGGTGGGGGCTGGAGAATAAAATCATTTCACTGCAGAGGTCTATTCATGTAAAGTAGCTATAATATGATGAGAGAAGCTTGACACCTCCAAATTCACCTCTTTTGGCCGGGAGAACTGTGTCCTTGTGGGAGCAAAGGGATCAGCTGGTGCCCTGCTGCACACGGAACACAGCAGTGACACTGAGCCCCAGCATGGAGCTGCTCTCCACAGCTGCTCACAGCCAACCTGCTGATAACCCGCTCACCCTGACTATCCTCATGGGTCACCAGAGTTCACTGCTGAGCTGGGACAAATAAGGAGAACACTATAACTAAGAACATTAGATCTACATAAATAGCATTTAACTGAAATAGAGAAAAAATCCTCTTACTTAATCCAGTTCATCAGCTCCACAGTGTCTGGGTCATAGAATTCTCTCAGCTCTGACAGTTCATCCATTATTCCTGGCCAGAACTAAAATGGAAACAAAATAGAACAACCTGAAGACAGAATGACCCAAACAAGTTTTGGATGCTGAAATGTATTATTTCCTCTTAGCTGGCAAATAATCTTGTCCAGTTCATGGGCAAATTCCAAGACACAAGAGTATCTATCTACCCTGCCTAGGAGGGAGAGGGGGCTGTCACTGCAGGATGAACACACAGTTTCAGAGTGGAGATCTGCAGCTCCTGCCAGATGACCAACAGGACCAGAACTGCCCATTGTCAATGATGACAAGACAAGGAAAGGCCCCAGGAATTAACCTTAAGTTTGGAAAGGAAATTTAATACTAAATCAAAAAAGGTAGGAAATCTGTATCAGAAGACTATTAGATGTGCTGCAGATGCTATTAATGGTATTTCAGAAGTCTGAATTAAAAGAGAACCACTGAAGGCAAAAATAAAACTGTGACTGAATGACAACAACAAATAGGCCATCAGGAGAAAGCATTTAAAAATTTACTATAGACAAAGAATACATAAATCAAATCCAGAGGAGAGAAAAAAGGATGGAAACTGATTCTGAAAAGCTTAACCCTCCTGTCCAAAAAGCTAAGGGAACAATGATTTATTTAAGAGTTTATTGTTTAAGCCAGTGAATATTTCAGGGCAGCAGGGAGCAATTAAGGAAGATAATGACAATGCTAATGACAGATTGCTGTGCATCAGTCTTTACTACAGAGGATGCTATGCAAAAACCTATTCCAAACCTGCTTGCTTTAGATAAGAAGGACTGAAAGGTTTGAAAATTGAAATGCTACAGGACAAAGTCTAAGAAAACTCACCTGATTATCTAAAAAGCCATTAATCATCCCATTTTAATGCTCATCCAAGAGTTCAGAAGCAATTTGAATGTGGTGCTGCTGAGCCCCTTAGCAAACACAGGCATTCCTTCACTAAAACTGTAATTACATGGCAGGCCTGGGGGCAGGAGGTGTAACTGGGCCAATTGAGAGTCTCACCAGTGTACCTGCTTGCTTAAAACACTTGTTCCAGTGCTCCTGGCACCTCCCAGGTGGAGCCATGGCAGCATCACAGCTGTGGGGAAGCTCTAGGAAGTACAACAGTACAACAGATGTATTTCTGCTCTTCAGAAGCTCTCCCAGAGATTAGTAAATCCAGCTGTTGTGAAAGGAGATTGTGGAGTCTCATCATGAATCAAAATTGCCTCTCTTCATTACTGAAATGCCCTGGATAGCTGCACATTCTGAGAGCTTGGTGTTCTTCAGGGGAGACAGAAGGAATGGGCTCTGCTTTGCTTTTCAGTGCACCCTGCCCTGTAACCTCCTGAGGAACCAGTGGCTGTTCCACCAGTGCCACAGCTCCCTGCTCACTGCTGGGGCTGTTCCATGGCATTCCCTCTGTAAAGGTTTCTTAAGTCACAATACTGCAAGTTTTGAGTGAGTACAAGCACTTTCCACTGGAGGAAAATTTTGGTCATGGGGCTTGCTATTACTGAATTGAAAAATTTCCAGGTAGTGTTACATTTGATTGGCAGAACCAAGAGAAAAGTAAGGTACTTGAGGAGTTCCAAACACAAGATAATGCCAAATAAAAAGTAAAGCATATGAAAATATGGACCAATAACAGTGACAGAACTTTGTCTTGTACATCAAGTATATGTCAGATTGAGAAAAAGTCTGGTGACACCAGGAGAGGGTAAAAAGAACAGATGGAGCACATAAGGGATGTACCAAACTGCTCAGAAGAGAGAGGGAAATGTGAAAGAGGTTTCCAACTTGTAACAGTGCTTGTCTCTGGAGCTAAAGTCTTCAGGAAAAGAAACCAGTTGTCAAGTGGCTTAAATTAGCCCTGAACTGAAGCTGTTCATACACCAAAGACTGCTCAGATCATGGGTATTTGCTGTAGTATTTGCTGTAACAAATGTCCATGTTTGAAGCAAAAGGACTTGGCCATGATGAAGATAAAAATGCAGCTGCAGAAGTAATAGGAATAGAGTGTTCACTCTTAGAGAGAAATCAAGATTATTTGACAATCCTTGGAATTAGAATGCTCAAGCTCAGAAACTCACCTTAAGTACCAACAATTTATTCAAAATTACTGGCATGCAAACACAAATTGATGAGCATTATTATGAAGTTAAAATACAAAATATAGATAAAGGTGAAACCTACCTAAAAAGTGTAAAAAGTGAAACATAAATACTACTTGGTACTGCTTTATGCATGTGTTGTGTTATCTGCAGCACAGCTAAAGTAGGCATGGAAATACTTCAGAATTTTCACTTTATCTGAAAGATGTTTGCACTGTAATAATGAAAATCACATGAAAACAGGAATACAGATGTCTTACAGGTCTCAAAACCTGTGCCTGAAATCTGAAAGAAATCCAGCATTGTAGCTGCATCTGCATCTCAATAAATTATTGTTCAAGTGATGTATTTGGGGCTGTAGTAACCACATGCCTCAAAAGAGGCTTTCATTGGCTTATTCAGGATTAGGTTAATAATCCCATAAAAGTCCTATTTTGAGGAACTGCACTGAAGAACAGTTCTGACAAATGTAACAGATAATGAAACACCAAACTGCCTCCCTACAAATTCAAGAGAAGCAGCCCTGATGGCCAGGTAACTTTGTGGTGTACAGAGAAACTGCCCCTGCAATCTGAGCAGTCAGTGACTCAACAGAGAAATTACTGTCTGGAAAATAAAAAGATAAGTACATCTCTGTTCCAAAAATCTCCTTCCACTGCCTGTTTGTAAGGTGTTAGAGAGAGAATATAAAAGCACATTCTCCCAGAAGCAATGGGTCCTTTCTGGATCTCTGTAAGAATTCCTGTCTGACCACGCCAGGGCACCTGGGACAGGAGCCTTGTGGGTCCCTTGCAGCTCACAATATTCTGTGATTCCCTCAGGCTTCTCATCAACTCTTTCAGCTTTGCAGGAAAGACCCACAGAGAGATCCTCTCTTCTGGTAGCTCAACTGCAAGAACTGACTCAGGACAAAAAAACAACAGAGGGGTGACGAATTTCTCATTCCTACTGTGAAATTTGAAAAAGAATATTTTTAATGTCAATAAAAATTATTTCCTCTATTTAGAAGAAACATGAAAATGATTCTTTTCAGGCAGACTGAGCACAACTAATGACTGCTCTAAAGCCCATGAAATCAGTGTTTTCTATTGACTTCAGAATTGAATCTGACAGAATTTAGGAACTTTACATCTGCTCATGAAGAGTGGGAGGAAAATTATTCCTAGTGATCTGTCACATTAGACTATCAGAATGTCATGCTCCTGGTATCCCCATGTCAGAAGGAATGACATTTTCTCTGTCATATTCAGAGATGATGAAAATAGCAAATGACTTCCTAACCATCACATGGGTGGACAAAAAGAGTCCTCTAACAGAACAATAAGACAATTTAAGTGGAAAACAGTATGTTTTTACTTTTTGTTTCAGTTTTAGAGGGGGGAACACAATACTGGAGTGAACTCTATTAGCAGCTTTCTTAACTGCCTCACTACTGCCTTTTGAACTGCAACAATGAAATGAATCTTGCCTTTTTCTGAAGGGAATTATTTAACAGATGTATCTTCATCTCAGACTAGTTATTGCAGAAACAACTTCTGCATCAAAGCAGACTCTGAAATTTTTGTCTTTGTGACTACAGATGAAAAGAATGGTTTGCCCATTAAATCAGTGCTCTAAATCTCACTGCTATGACACACTGATAATCTTGCACATGTTATTGGCTTAGGTATGTTTGATGCATTTACATTTAAGTGTTTGACAATAATAATATTCTGTTTCTGGAACAAACAGAAGACAAAGCAGGTACTTGACCATTTAATAATTCTGTACCTTAAAACATATGAGATGAGACACAGCAGTAGAGATTACTATTATTTCTGCTCCTACAATAAATCATGACACAATGTGACAATCTGCATTTTATCCACAACTTAGTTAAAACCAAAAGAGACAACTCTCCAGAAAATTATGCCTTTAAATAACACCTGCTATTACACATACAATCAGATAAACATTTGTATCTATGAACAACTATTTTGGATCAAATTAGCCCAACTGATCCTTCACAGACAATTCCATAGGCACAGCTATCCTCATTTTAAAAATTCAGTTACAATTCTTGTATGTAGTTACTAATAAGACAACTCTTCTAGGAGAAAGGAAAAATTTCATGCAACTAAAATATGCCAAAACATTGAGAAAAAAATTTCTTACCTTAAATGAAATGTACAGTAATGTAATTATTGGTACAGAATACTTAATCACCTGTGTCTATGAGAAATTGAAAAAAAAAATTGGTTATTTTGATGATACATTTAATAGGCTTAATTTTTAATGTATTGATATCTGAAATATTTAACATGTAGTGGAATTTAAGAGATTGAATTTTAAGCCCATATTCTGATTTTATCTTCAAGTAAAACCCTAATTACAGACTCATCACAAAAGATGGATTTATATCTTTAAATCTATATTCTACAAGGTGGAAAACACTGTCACTCAATATAATTGACTGCAAAGGTCCCCTCAGACTGCTGATAATTTCTTAATATGGAGATTTTTTTAGTAAAATTATGGCCGTTTTTCATAGCCACATCTATATTGCCATCTAGTGTGTTCCAATGGAATTGTTTAATATAGAAACCACCAGAAAATCCATTTTACTGACTAAATTTATACAAACATCCAGCAGAGACACCTGGTTTGAGAGAACTACAAGCAATAAATCAGCCCTGAGCCTTGACTTGGTTCAGATGCAGCCCAAAGCCCAGTGGATGAAAGGCTGAGTACAGAGCTCACCCTCTGGGGTGTGTAGAGATGGAGACACTTGAGGATGAGTTTCCAAACCTCTGCACTGCACAGGCCAAAGGATGCAAACACACACATGTGGGATGTCCAGAGGTACTTCATCCTGGAAGAACACAAACTTTTCATGATCACTGGGAGCTCTGCAAAGCTGCTTGTGAGAGCAGTTTGTGTCTAGAGAAATTCTGAACAGTTTTCTTGGACTTTCATGCCTTTGAAATAACTGAGTACAGGACTGACACTGCACTTTGCTGTGCACTCTTGAGAACATCTCAGTTCCCAAACTTCCATTCTTTCTGGCAGAATTTTGGGAAATGCCTCAGTTTACAAGTAGAAACACATCAGGGAGAGAAAGAATGTTCATGATCCTATCAGTTTGTGGTCAACATATTTTACACTCTTATAAAAATACACTCAATCATCTGAACAAGCCCTTAGAATAAAAAAAAAAAAATATACCTCATTGTGCTTAATGCCAGACATCCAAAAAGAACTGTGTGAACCAAGCTGTAGGCAGCCTCAGGCTTCAGTGTCACTGTGTATTCTTCCATTTTGTCCTTCAAATGGACTTGATTTGAACCACTAATTGAAGAAAAAAAGTGTTATATTAAGTTCTATAACATATTTCATATAATTATCTGCATTTTAAAAAGTACAGAATCTTTCTGGGGCCACAAACAACAACCACTGCTATAAGCCCACAACCTTCTAGGATCTAATTTAGCCTGGACACCAACTTGATGCAGCGTCAGGTATTTCTTTTCATGTGTAGATTTCTGGAAATGCAATGGGTTTAAATGAGCTGGATTAGAATAAGATAAAAGTCTTTAGAGCAAGGCAAGCTTGGTTTCTTGTTGGAAGCAGCTACTCCCATGTTCAGAGGGCTTTTGATGAGTGAAGAATTTAGAATTTAACTGTGATTTGTGGGGTTGCGCTGGTCTGTCTGGATGTTACCAAAGTCATAGATTGGAAGCAGAGTTAGGGAAAATGAGCCCTGAAAGATGTGGTTATTGCTTGAGGTGTCAAGCCTTGTGGAGGGTCCTTCAAAAACACTAAGAAGCTGCTTCAGTTTGTGGGGTATTCCTATTTTCTTCAGAGCAGGGAATAAGTGAGATAAAAGCATTAAAAATTAGGGACATGTCTGGGATTACATCTAGGGTGGCAGAAAATAAGAGCTGCAGAATCTTTATTTTTAAAACTGACTGATCCAGTAAGTTTTTAAAGAGGCTGGTTGAATAGTACCAAAATTCCCTCAGGCTTCTCATCAACTCTTTCAGCTTTGCAGAAAAGTCCCACAGAGAAATCCACTTTTCTGGTAGCATTTACAGATGACCGACATTTGACAATTACTATTGCAATATGTAATTGTCATATCACAGTTTTGGAACATCTTGGATCCTCTCCCTTTCTCTTGCTCTCTCTCCTTTTTATCCAGTCTTCCCTAAAATCTCTGATACTGACACTAATCATGTGACACTCCTTGGATTTTTGCTTAACCAGGTTTTATATGATCCCTTCTACCTTTTGCCCAGGTTGTGCAAGTAAAACTGAGAGCTCTATATGGAACCTTATTTTCTGGAATAACATTTCTGTCTGATTTTCTTCTGTGTTCTGTAGATAGCTCAGAATCCCACAGATTAGCTCTGGGAACTGCCAGCAGTTCTGCAGTTACAGCTCCTGCCCCTTCACACAGACCACAAAGCTCAGCACAGACTTTTCCAGCTCATTTCTGGGCAGGTAACACCCAGGGAAATCTGGGTTGTTTTGAGGGTAACACCTGGGAAATCTGTGATTTGGAGTGCTTTGCACAGGGAAAACGGGATGAACTAAAGAAACTAACAATGTTCTAGATAAAAACACCCTTCCCCTGCTTCTCCTCATCCCAAAAACCCCAACCAACGTTATACATACTGCAAAACTTCATCATCAAAAGCTTGAATGAATCTAGGGAAGGCTGTTCCTTTGGTTACATTTTTAGCTTCAACAGGAAGTACTTGTTCTGCCTGATTTCTCTCTCCTACACCCCACTCCTCAGTAGCTGTGCAAAGCAATCCTGCATTTGCTGCTGTGTTCACCTGCCAGTTCCTCACCAGCTGAAGAAAATAAAATTGATAAAAATGTGAATTTTCCTAAAGCTGTACTTACCTGAGGTTCCGAAAGGCAACAATTACAGCTGCTGCTGTCAGAAGGAAGAGAACAAATCCATAGACGTAAAACAGTAAGGTACTGGAGAGTCTTGAGAAAGTATTTAAAGGTAATAAACCAAAGGCTTCTTCACAAAGATACAGGTTAGCATCAAAATCTCTAAAAAAAAAAAAAAAGCACCTTTGTCCATCATGTATTTCATAACTTGATGTCAAAAAGGATCAAAGTTTCCTTTCTTCTCAAGAAATTATATAGTCACACTTGTGCAGATTATTCTTAGGGCAAGTATGACATAAACATGAGGTGAAACTGTGATTTATTGAACACATTTGAAACAGGAACAACCTGAAGGCTTCAATTAAAGAAGTCAAACAAAAAAGCAAAACTGCAGCTAAATCATACCTTGTTGCTCCAAATCCAAATTTTGCTTTCAGGAATTTGAATATATGCTCATCTGATTCAAGATTAAGAATTTTCTATAAAGGGGGGAAGAGAAAGGAAATTATATTTTAAATATCAAAAATGTCACACAGTAAAGAGCAGTTTTTTCATTTAAATGAAACTGTGAAGCAACACAGGCTTTACTAAGATGGGTGCTTTGCAATCAAAGAAGCATTCAGTTTTAACTGCATGCTTTGAAAAGAAAATTTAGTGAAACACTTTGCAAATGCTCAACAGTATAGATCTACAACTGACATAAAATTACAGGTGACCTTCAACACCAATTATTTGGTGTTAATTTATGAAGTTTTCAAATCCATGTACCAAAGATTAGCAAAATTATCTTTAATTTCTAAAATGCAGTTTCTGAGATGCAGAGAAATCTCACAGCAGTTTTTGTTTAATGATATTCCTGTAGATGGTTAACAAATAGTTTTTAACATAATACAATGTGTAATTTTTGATATTAAAAATTATTTGCCTACCTTAATGAATTTATTTATTAGGAGAGTCAAGCACAAGACTAGTAGAACATGGAGGATAAGTTTCCCAAGCCTATTAAGCAAGCCACCCTTTTTTAGGTTTTTCTACAAAGAAGAAAATATTAGTATTTCAGTTCTTTTTTTATTTTAATGTATTTGGAACAAAAGCATCACAGGCTATTTGCAACAGCTCCTCTGCTAGTCCTGAGCAGCACCAACTTTGCATTAGGGTCATTTATGCAAAAACAGACACAGAACCAAGTACCCAGAATAAAGATAAACTTCTTGCACAAAACTGAAGGGACGATGCCATAAAAGCTTTGATGGGGCAGAGTTTTGGAAGCAGCCAAACAGCCTTTCTTTGGCAGCAGCCCTGGTGTACTTACAGAACTCATTCCCTAATTTCCACAATCCTGTGTGCCTTTTGAAATACCTACTCATTACACCTTCCACTAAACATGGCAAAGGGATCTTCTGGCTCTGTCACTTGATAGCATTTTGAGCAATTCTCCAGTTTCAAGCTCCAGATCCAGATAAGCTGCTCACAGTTAACTGGGAGTAGGTGCAGAAAATAGGAATGGCCCTGTAAATGCCTTAATGGAGTCAGAGGCTGTCACCAATGCCAGAATCAGAAAAAAAAAGAACTGTAACTACATTAAAAAAACCCCTAATCTTTGAAAGAACAGTGGATTTCAGGAAGCTGAACTCGACATGAGCCCAGCTGTCCAAGTTGTTACAGATTATTTTTTGGAGGCAGATCCATAAATTCAAGCCAAGTCCTGCTGAAACAGGTGTAAAGTCCATTTATGCAAACTTTTTTTCAGGATCCAAAATGCAGCTTGCACAATCATTAATGTTAATAGCAATCATGGAATTATGATGTCTGATGTGCTTGGTTAAGCTGCAGTTAGTGTAATGGAATTCATTATTTGATCAGGCAATGTTTGGGTTGCTATATGCTATAGTAATTCCTTTTAATTAATATTACTAAATGAAAATTATAATGCATCTAAATTACTCATTCACACACACACACACATAAAAATACTCTTTATTTAGTACTACAGAAATATTTTGGTACCTACCTGGATTGTCCTTGCTATTAAGACAGAAACATTAAAACTTATAAGTAATGATCCAAGAATCATAGAATTGAAGAACTGTAGGACACAGACCAGCAGTAACCCAGAAATCTGAATGATATAGAGCCATGTAACCTGTAACAATAATGAGATTTTTATGCCTACAAAACTTTACAGTCATAGGTGCTTTTCTCTCAATATGCTTTATAATTTATTTCA
This sequence comes from Melozone crissalis, assembly GCF_028551555.1. Lineage (NCBI taxonomy): Eukaryota > Metazoa > Chordata > Aves > Passeriformes > Passerellidae > Melozone > Melozone crissalis. The sequence continues at coordinate 15,936,594 of NW_026535785.1, read as the reverse complement.
ACATCAATTATTTTGCAAATAATGTATCATCTTGCAGTGAATCACTACATTTAAAGCCATTACTGCATTCTTTTTATATTTATGTCCTGAACTACTTAGGTTAATATTTTATGCCCATTTTATACTTAAGGAAGCCTGATCCTATAATCAAGCAGATTAACTGCTGATTATAGATGATTATAACTGCAGTGTGAGGAAAATATTAATTACTTAATATTTGGAAGATGGTTTTATTTTCTGTAGTCCAAGAAGTGTTTCTGTAGCCTCTGTGATGTCTTTATGACTGAAGAGTTATGGCTCAGTGCAGTTCAGCAGTTCAACATCACCTACCTTCTCAAACTTTCCAGTAATGGTTCAGTATAGTCCCTTTTGGGTTATGCTAAACTCTTATCAGAGTTCAGCTCAATGTAAGCACTAAACCTCAGCTGATTTTCTACAGTGGTACCAAAATACACATTTTACCTCACATAAAGATCCCAAGTTCAGTCTTGTGTTACAGCAGTGGTGTAAATCAGTATCAGAGAGCCCAACAAACTCCATCAGTTCTAAGTAGTTATTTTTTGAAAATGAGTACAGACACAGTGGTGTGGTGAGTCTGTGTTGGAATAACTCAGCATGAAGCTGGGCATTTGCTGACTTTTAAGGCAGCTGCCCAGTGACATTAAATGTTGACTTTAGCTTGCAGCTGCTGATATAATAAAGAGTTAAGAAACTTAAGTAAGCCACATTTATCTTGATATGCAGGCCCTATACTCCTTTTCTGTTAAATTAATACAATCAGTAAAGTTCAAGTCTGCTTCAAATTGAAAATGAATTTACATGAATTACTCTTCATCCTCCTGTAACCTTAACTAAAGTTAGAACCTTTCTCAACCAGTGCAAGCTTTCACCATGCCTAAAATGATCTTGGTAGAATTTCACAGCTATGTTAATGTCAAAGACAGTGTTTTCATCTTCTACAGTACATTTCTGTTTCATAAGATTGACTGCCAATGATCCCTGACCTTCTTAGTAAGACTTGTTTTATTTTCTGGCTTATCCAGCTCAGCAACACAGCAGGGGCAATGCTGTTATTTTGTGGTGAAGTCAATGCAGGCAAGACAACAATTGTTTCTGCCCAGCAACCTGGTGTTCTGCATCCTCCCCCTGTGCACAGAGCTTGGCCCCAAATGAGGATGCACAATGCTTGAGGCAAAATTCATACACTGCTTTGACTGCAGCTTGCACAAAGATTCCCTGTGGTACTTTTTCCTTCTGGCAACTTTGAGAGGCCATGCTAAAGCTGTGGTATCAGATCAACTGTTTGGATGGTGTTTGGAAGTGTCAAATAGTGTCTAAACAAAAGCAGACAAAAATTAAATAGACATGAACTAGGCTCAAGTGAACAAAAACCAGAAATGGTGTTGTTTCCTTCATTCACTTTTAGACTGCAGGGTTTATACACTGGGATTGATTCAAGGCACAAGGCACACAGCACAATCTGTATTACTCTGGCCATTCAGGCCACTGGTTAGGAAAACACCTTCAAAACTGTTGGCTTTGTGAAGGCAAAGAAACAAAAGTAGGTTCTTTCCAAAAAGAAATTTACCTTTGCTGTGGGAATCATGTCCAAGGAGTCCAGTATGAACAATGCCAGTGCTTGTATCAGCATCATGAACTGGTTAAATTGCCAAGTCAGGCTAAAGAGAAACGTTGCTATGAATACAGCCATGAGTGTGAGCCTCTGCAAGGAGGGAACAAAGTTTTATTTTATAGTTTTCTTGGTTAAAACACAAAAAATCAAGCAAAAAAACCCAACCCAAACAAACCAAACCAAAGCCCATCTTAATCTGGTTTTATTTTATATCAATTTTAAAACACTGAATTTTCTAACTGCAATAACAGCTTAGAAGATAACAAATATTTTATTAGAGTTACAAATTCTTGACTTATGCCTGTGTTTTATCACTGTAACACCATCTGCAAGAAAACAGGGAGATCTTGGATAGTTTCAGCCCCCAGATTAAAATGCAATACCTGTTTTACTGTGGTATAAATAGCAGTTAGTTGATCAAAATGAGGAGTGGTAACTTAAGAACTCTTGGCCAAAGAAACTGTATCAGCCCTTTGCTTGAGGACAGTTCTCTGTTCCTGAGTTTACTGTGTCCCACTTGTCAGAAATACTCACCTCTTGAGCAGGCTGTAAATGAGCTCTGAGCAGGTATGTGATGGCTGCTATCTGAACAGCAAAGAAAGGCAGTGCCCAGTTCTCCCTTAAAGGAATGGTGAATTCTACCCTTGTGGTATCTACTCTGTACAAAACAGAGAGTTTCACAAATTTAAAATCAAACAAATACTTGGTGACAGACAGCTTGCAATTTCAGGCATCTTTGTGCTATTTTAACTCCTTATTGATAAAAATGGAGGCTCTACACTCCAGTTCTTTCAACACACCTGGCTCTGAAAATAAATCACTGTGAAGGTTCTGCAAGTTATCCATTGTTTCTGCATCTCAAATGATGGACTTCAGCTTCACTAACTAAAAAAAAATATACTATGGATTACATCTTACTTATGTATGGGTAATTTAGAAATGACAAATACACCCCAAACTAAAAGCACTAACAAAATCCAGCTTGTGGATTTCCACACCACAGGTCATGTTACTTCATTTTCTGGTTTGCAAATGCACATACAAGAACATAAACAGAATATAATTTTCACTGTGATCCCAATGACTTGAGCATGAAGACAGTTTGCTTATGAGCTTTGGGTCATTTTTTGAAGCTTTTGAACATAAGAAGTATGTGAGGGAAGAATTCCCCAAGGAATGGTCATTTGCAAAACCTGATTGAAAAGTTAAAAACACAGAATAATTCTCTTTCTCCCAGTGTAGAGAAAATATTTGCTAAAACAATAATTCTCTTTCTCCCAGTGTAGAGAAAATATTTGCTAAAGCAGCAAGTAAGCAACAAATCTGAAACATGCTTAGCTGGAGGAAGAATGTGTCTAAATGGAATTACTCAGCAGCCTCAGATGTAATTAATCTGGACAGAAAGTCTTTATCCAAATCCATTCTATGCACTTATTATACTGCATAAAGTAAACAAGCTCTCACTGTTCACCAATTATTAGAAAGATGGACAAATTTGCTCCAGATATTCTGTAAATGGAAGAGATGACCTCATGAAAGAAATGTGTGAAATACTGTACATTGCATGTGGCTTTTAATTCCTTTTATATTTGGAGAAAGAAACACCCTGCCTCCATACACCTGTAATTATTCTGTAGTGAATGTGCTGGCAGATAAATTCCTTTAGAGCTGCTCATTAACATATCAAACACTTCTGGTAGAACCAAGACTGTACTTTTAATTTCTTGAGTAATTTACAGGAAACAGCCAATGTCACCAGTCTTAGCTTTGTGCCAGAGGCTTCATTCTGGCATAAAGCCAGTTCTTAGGGTTTCATCTCCAAACTGGTCACTCTTCAAGTGATAAAGCACTGCAACAGCCCAATTACCATGGCTTTTCTCTAAGGCCTAGTGCAGGAGGTGGCTACAGGAATGAGGGGAGAGAGAAGCTGAACTTGAGCTGAGGCTGTGCAAGGAACCCCTGAGGCAGGTGTGGGGCAGTGAGGAGACACCTGAAGGGCTTTCCTGCAGATGTCTTTGCCACCTGAGAGATCCTAGGCTGGAGAAGACAGGGAACATCACCTGGAGCTCCAGACACATATGAAAGATATACTCCACTTGAAGAGATCACTTTAAGACAAAATTTCCTACTCAAACTTCCAGAACCTTTAAAAACCCAGTCTGATACGTCAGTTCATTTCTGATTATTTTCTAATTATTTTTTGTTATTTAAAAATTCTTTCCATTTTCTGGCTAACTGGAGAGAGGCCTTTTACTTTCATGTTTTGTCCAATGAATCATGTAGTTAAAGCTTTAATGCCTTACCTTTGAAACTAGGCAAAATATTAGAAAGATTAAATGTTTCATCTCACTTACCTGTTCGTAATATACCAGCAAGCTGCCAACAACCCTGAAAGCCATGTTCCACTAAGAAGCCAGCTTGTTACATACAGAGCAATGACATAAACTGCCTGAAGTCCAAACAAAGTGTAGATATAAAAATAAACAGGCTCTAGGTATTGCTGTAAAACACAAGAATACTGATGTTGACATTAAAACACTCACAGGGGGGGATTATACTTAGTATGAATTAGGTTTTGCTTTTACAAATTAAAAAGGTATCAGGAATATTTCTAATTAGAAAATATCTACAAAGGGGAGCTAGGATTCACTGCAATCTTCATAATGCACTTACAATCTAAAGCCAGAAATAAATGCCTACCTGAATTGGAAGAATCCTATACAGAATGCTGAGAAACACCTCCTGGTAAACATTCATTCTTTCAAGTATGTTAATTGTCCTCACAGATTCAGTTTTATTGTCATATACTAAACCATGTAAACCTTAATGATAAAGAGAAATTGAAATAGGAGATTGTCATTTTCCCCCTCCATCTTCATTTGAACAGTGAATAACTTTTTCAAAGGTATTTTAGGATCTCTCATCAGAAACTGCAAACTTTGAGTCAACGATTCAGAACATATTACCTCTGAATCAACATGACCTTCTGAGGTCTTCAGCTTCCCTGCTTCAAATGTGACTCACAGTGCTAATTCAAGTACTATATATTTAGTAGTGTATAAAACATTTATTTTTACACTTCCATCCCCAGCATAGAATCTGTGGTACATTCTGGATCCTGAGAACTGTTCTTGGCACTACTTTAATCACAGGTGAAGTCATTATTGAAAAATGTGTAGTATAAGCAAAATTGCTAAAGAGCAACAGCTAAATGTCTAGAAAACACGAGACTGTCTGAGAAAGCCCCATCACTGTGTATGATTTCCTTGGAAGCTGCTCCTTGTGTCACTTACTGTCCAGGAATACAGCAAAAAGCATTGCCCCTTCCCAGAAATAGCTCCTACCTCAAATTAAACAAGAGAAGAATAAAAATGAAAGTAATAAACTGTATAAACTGAATAAACCAGCAAGCTGAAACCTGAGCAGATATGAAAGTTGTCTCTTAAAGTGATTGCCTTCATCAGCATGGGAAGGTGTGGCACAGAAATCAATGCATCATTGTGAAATTTATTATGTCCATAACTTAGTGGCTCCCTGGCATAAGAACAGAATAAATCTGTCTCCAGTACATTGTTACACTATCTTTCATAGTTATGGTGTGCCTTGTTCTCAATTATATTTGGAAAAAAAGCCCCAACCAAGCCTACAAATAGTCAGCTGCAAAACTTACTTTACAGTTTACAATACCTTGCTGAATGGATGCAGCCTGAATCATCTGTTTGTAGTACGAATAATAAAGTCCACACTCAGTTCTGAATGAAATTTCCCTTTCGACCTCCTGCAAGTGAAGTTCAACAGGAAATTCATTTTCCATTTGCTTTTCACCATCATCCAAAGCTGCCTTCAACTCCAATTCCTGCAGCACCAGAGAAACTGACCTCCAGAGAGGCTTCAGTCCTTGGGTTTCACATCCTAAGCAACTCGGTTCAACCAAAGGTGAACACACAGGGACAAATCAGGGTGAGAGGCAATGGGGGTAAATGACTTTTAACTGGGGAAATGTACAAGCTGGGGTGTAAATGACTCTTTAACTGGGGAAATGTACAAGCTCTTTGTGATTCTGATCTGCTGCTTGGAAATACTGTGGGCATTTCACTATTTCTTTGCAATATGACAAATTTAGATTGGCCCAGTGGCCCACAGCTGGGCTGTAAAGCTGCACATCCCTGCTTTGAGCATTTAACCTTTTCTCCCAGATGCAGTTATCCCACTGTGCTCCATGGCTGTGCCAGCTCAAGGCTCAATTAATTCAGTGCTCTGAGGGGGCTGCACCATGATGTCAAGGATATTTCAGCTGGCAGGGGATGCTGCTGCCCACTTGTTCAACACTGCTTCTTGCAGAAGCCAGCTGCCATCACTCATTCCTAAGCTACAGCTGAAAGGAAAAGGGACTCTCTACTTGGCTTTAGGGCTAGGTGAACTTCTTATTTCTACTCAAAAATGTTCAAATCATTTAAACTAGGTACACTTCAAACCAGGTACATTTCAAACTATGCCTTTTTCTTAGCCAATATTGCAGCAGATGGGGTCTAGTAAGATCTGAAAGCTCTTTGCTTTGGAATGCATTTCCTTTTGTTACCTCATTAGTTGTGAAGACCTAATGAAATTTAACAAATCCACAGCTTTGGGCAACTACATTAAAACAAAGAAGGCATGAACAACCAATCTGATGAGAACTAACAATTGTCTTATACAGAATTGTTCTATTATTAGTGATCTTTTTAGTAGTTTGTATAATAACATCCCAGCAAATGTATCTCCTAAGCAGTAAGTTAGAAAAGGTCTCTATCTTGTTAGAAAGTTTAAACTGAGATTTGAAAATCCAGTGAAATCCCTGTATGTGGTATATGCAAGTCACTAAAAAACTTGTGTGATTTATAAAAATAACCTTATGAATTCATCTTTCTGTACAAAAGAATGTTACTGAAATAACAGAATATTACTTTTTCAGAGACTTTTATGAATGCCAATCTTGTTTATGCAAGCTTGCACAGATCCCCAAGACTTTCAACCTTCTCATACAATCCCAACTATTACACTGGAGAAGAATCAAATCTATTTCAGAGCTAACATAAAGCTTGACAAAAACCCATGTTCTTCTCTCCTCTGCTGCCCAGTGCAGGTTCATATCTCAAAGCATGTGTTTTATTGAAGTCACTTGTTGACAAAGCAATATTAGTTCTGGTCTGAGAAAAGTCAATAGATAAAACCACAAGTGATTTAATCTAAGTTCTCAATTAAACTCTCCAGCTGCCCTGTGACATATAAATCATCATCACACCAAAAGCCACACACTTAGCACACTGAGAGTGCTGGATTTTAAACAAGCTCTACTTTCAAGTTCATCACTACTGGAAAGTTTTCTAATACCAAAAAGTGGCTGACTCTTAAATGCTCATAAAGGCAAAAAAAAGGGAATGCTAACATTTGGAATTTATTAAGGGGGAGAAAGGAGTCACAGAGGGGGATCTAATTAGCAAAAATGCATTCAAACATGATTAATTTGTAATCCTGGCACCAGCTGTATTCAACCAAATGCTATACTTTATGAGACAAACTCTAGTGAGTTTTACATCTGTTTCATGCTAAGATAACATCTGTTTGATTCACTGAAAATACTTTTCCAGTTCTACAGCAATTTATACTTTTCCCAGCCTTCCATGTCAATAAAAACATACAGACTTATGGGTAAACACTGTGAGAGCACATGCTTATCTGTCTGTATCTTCACTTTGTGAGGTGGTAACAAAGAAGTTATCACTGTTCCAAGGGAAAAATAAAGAACACATTCCTCTGGGACACACAGAGAGCTGCTTATTATTTCAATTTATGCAATTGCAGCCTCATAATATTAAGCATTCACAACCAAATACAAAGGACTTTCTCTCAAGGGCAGTGCAAAATTTTAGAGCTTATGATTTCTCAAACTCCTTAAACAAGTCCTTCAGAATGCTGAGCAAGCAGCCAAAGACTGAGTTGAGTTTTTCTATAAATAATGAGCATAAATAAAGCTCCGATTACTTTTCTTTTTTTGAGATTGCTAAAACAAAATTTGTGTAATTGAAACTATTTATTAGTATTTCAATTTAAGACCAGGGAGATTTGAACATTTTCTCAACACACAGCTGTTGTCAATGTTCCCAGTTGAGAACAAGCCTTCAGCAAATGTATTTAATCCTTTGAAAGCCCTCCTGGATGGTAACCTAAAGCCCATCTCTTGGAGTGGTGTGCTCCAGATCAGATCTGACCCAGAGTAAAAGCACCTCTAGCACCTTGACAGGCACCTCTGTGCCAAAGAACTGCCCAAAAGAACTGCATGCCCTCCTTCCCTTCATGCCTGAGCATTCCCTCTGTGCAGTTCTCATCACCTGTTTCCCTGCTTTTCTTCATGCAGTCATTTTGTCTGGGGCTGGAAGGGACCTGAAAGCCCTTCAGTGCCACCCCCTGCACCATCCCAGGTGCTCCAAGCACCAATGTCCAACCTGGCCTTGGACATTTCCAGGGATCCAGGGGCAGCCACAGATTCTCTGGGCAATGATCTTTGGTTTGCATTCAAAATGTAGAAAGGGAGAATATGAGCAGTTCACAGACTAAATCCTGGCACTCCTATCCTGAAAGACTTACAATCTTCTATTTTCATTCCTGACTTCCTGCAAGCAGCAATTTTATTAAAAGAAAAATCAATACCAGTGTCTAAACTCTTACTCAGAAGGGATGAAGAAGAAATGAATGCTCTGAAGTTTATCTGTTTTTCTCACAGTATTAATTTGCTACGTGGCCTTGGCTTATTCCTGTTCAAAGTGTCTTCAGAATCTGCAGTTGAACAAGCAATGGCTGACAGGAGAAATGGCCCCTCATTTTGCTATTTGCACAGCAGATTCTGTTCCCAAAAGATGCTACACTGGAGGGGCAGCCACTAAACTGCTACTGAAAATCACTGAAAATAGACAAGCCATTTCAGATGTGTTATGCCAGAACATTTACAGAAAACTGAGAAAGGATTTTTGGATAAGAAATCTGTTTTGACTTCCACCATCACAAACAGAAATGTTTGTTGGTTTAATGTATATGAGAAGAGATTCAAAATTTTTTTCTCAAAAATTAGTTGATCAATTTAAGTGATTGTAACCTGTGATCCCTGCTGGAAGGGGACACAAACACAGCTCCTGACTAGGTATCATGATATGCTGAATCTTTTCTGTTTCTTGTATTTTGGACATTCTTTCAGGAGGTCTTGAAATTAAAAAAAAAAAGGAACAACTATGTATTTCCTTCATTGCATAAACCACTCTTCAGGATGTGCTTTTTCAGTTTTTCTGCTAAGAAAACAATGGTACATCTTTCTCCTGTGACCATGGCTAATGGATAATAGCAGGCACATTTAGCAGCAAACAAGAACAAGGCTCACACACAGAGCAGCAGCTGAAATCAATGCACTGTTGAAAGCAATATTCAAAATACAGCACAACAGTTGAACAAGGACCAGACAGTTTTTCTACTTGGGTGAACCATTGCTGGAAGACACCCAAATCTGAACTGGCTTTTGATGAATTGCAACTGAAATTACAGAAAGGCAATCACTGCAAGTGTGTGTGCAAGTCCTGACTCCAATTATTTAGGAGTTAGGAATCATGACTTTGCATAATAAACTCTTTTTACTTCCCATTTCTGCCTACTTTTTAAACATGCAGTTGTGGTGTTCATGTATCAGTGGGGTCTTCAGAACAAAAATTCCACCTTTTGCACCTAAAAGGTGTTGGTACAAATATCTGCCTGGTGCAGAAGTGTCAGGAAAACACTGCAGATCTTCTTCAAATAAAAGAGTACTTTCATATGAAAGAAAAGACGACAGAACAGGTCTCCCATTACATCTCTGCAATAATTAAGTTGCTACACAGATCCTTTTGGGCATGAATTCTTATCATCTGACTAATTGTAGCTTATTGGATGAAAGGAAAAAAGTTCAGGGGAATAATAACTGTTACATAATTTTTGTATCAGATTTCAACAACATAAATCCTCAAATTTGCCCCATTTACAGCCAATTCAGAGTGACTGAAGTCAGTAGTTTAAAATGCATAGAAATAGAAGTGATTTAGAATGTTTCTTTTTTATGTTGCATAGCAGTGATGTTGCTCTACAGTATTTCACAGGCAGAGGGGTTAATAAAACACTGGATGTGCATTTGTAATGCACCTATTTATTCTATGTTATGTTTAATGAAAATATAACAAAATGAGATTACCTCTGTATTTCACTAAGGCAGGCAATAATTGTGGGGCAAGGATTAGACTGCAGCTCTCCCTTCTGAGAATCTGGGCAGGGGTATGGACTAAAATAAAACTTACACTTTTCAAACTTTTGGAAAGTTCAGTTGATACCTGCAAAAGCTTTGGCCAAACTATAAAATGTTAGAGAAGAAAGCACCTTTTCCACTTATTTTCCATGTGATTTTTGAGGGTCTTATCTTTCTTAGTATAAAGTATGTGCTTTAATGAAAAGACTAGCCTTTTGAGAATTGCTGGAAGACACGGACACATCCCTGGAGAGACCACACTCCTACACAGGCACAGAGACAGCTGTGGATTGTTTTACAGATATTGGGATGAACCTTCCTGCCTCAGCTTTGCAGCAAAGTTCAGACTCTCCATATGCACTTTTCTCTTCCCCTGCCACTCCTAAAGCAGAACTTTGTTTGAAGTGAGCAGTGTGCAATCCCCACATGCATGCTCTGGTGAGATCACATCCCTCTGAAGAAGGGACACTGTGAGACCAGGCAGTGTCTGCAGCTCTTTCTCCTTTACCCTGCTGCCAGCTGAACTTGATGCTTTTAGAATCTTCCCATCAAACTGGCTGAAATTGCTCTTGTTGCAGTGTTACCAGCTATCCATCACCTCCATGGGGTGAAAGAACAGCTACAAAGACAACAGAATCCAGACTCCAAAAAACTAGAGGGGTTTACTTCAGTTCTGATATCTAGTGGCATTCTAGTGTACTTAAAATGAAACCAGTAATCATCAAATAAAACAACTGTTTCACACATTGAGGGAACAACTTAATTATAACTACAGAGCTGCTTATTTCAGTCAACTCTGTGCTCCTCTGGGTCAGCCTGACAGAATAAAAAAGATGCATCCATTCTGTTCATACATTGCCACAAGCCCATGCCTGCCTGCACTTGGAAATATTCAACACCTTGAAATTATTCACTACTTGCTTTTGGAAGGAAAAGGCAAACCCAAGGTGTACCTTCAATATATTGAGCACAACCTCTCTATATAATCAAGGGAAGAAAAGGGTGGGCACAACACAGTGTTATAGGTATAATACAACAGCAATTGTTGCAGGAAATGCAAATTATTTGCATTAGGGGAATATAAATGTTTCTGGGTCACAAAAAGTGTAGTATAGAAAAGACATATTGCAAGGCAAGTATTCCAGTTAAATAAATGTATTCCAAGTTAAATAAATGTACTCTTTGAACAATACACTACACAGACCTAGCAGAATGGATTTGAGGCATTTGAAAGGGAAATGACTCACCTGTTCTTTTCTCTGGTTAAATTTAGCTGTGGGTACAGCTGCATTATTTTCTCTGCAGTGATTCTATGAAAGAACTAGTCAGTCCTGGGTCTTGGGAATGATGGGGTTGGCATTAGTGAATGGCAGAAATGTGTGTTGAGGTTTGCACGTTCAGAATGACATTATATAACATTAGTTTTGTCCCTAAACTGTATTACAGAATAATATTACAACAGTGGAAATACAATTCAGGAACCGTGTGCCAAGATTTTGCATACTTTTAACTGTTGGTTTTTATTTAAATTTTAGATTGCTTTGGATAAAAGTAAGATGATTATAGAAAAAGATATAGCAAAATGTTGAAATTCTATTGTAGATAAAGATCAATTTTTGGAAGAACCATAGCTACAACTCAAACAGGAGCTCTCTAGCAGTATTTTTAGAGAAAAAATTGGGGACAGGTATTTATAGAACTGATGAAGTATGGTGGGAAGGGAAGCACAGCTTTTTTTAAATGGAATTTTTAAAAATGAAATATTCTGGTCTTGAGCAGGTTGCAAGACAAGTACCCAAAAAAATGAAATTTCATAATGCTCATATTAATGCTGCACAAAACTAGGATGAAACTAGGAAAATGATTGTTACCTTGATATTGGAAAACCACAGGTCATTTTCATGCAGTGTAGCTACATAAACAGAAGTAAGGAGTCCAAGAGAGATGGCAACAATTCCACCAACAGTTACTGAGAGTATGTTCCGGAGCTTTCCACCTGGAGGATCTTGGAAGAAAAATATTTCAGTCTGTAAGTGTGAAACATCCATTGCCTAGGTTAGCACAGTTTACATTCTGCAGGTTACAGGACACCTGGTTTTAACACATCTTTTGTTTTTATTTTCCCATATTAGAAAATCAGAGTATTTTATTTACATACCAAGTGAAATAAAGTGTGCCTTAATTGGTATACTTTAAATTTAAGGACACCATGATCCTATACAAGTTTAGCTCCATGCCATAACTAATCTGTAAATCTGAATTGAAATATCTTCCAGATCTTTTTAAATTCAAGCAATACAGCATGACTGATGACAAAGCAAGAAATTCACAAGAAAGGTCTAAAAATAGCTGCCTTTTTGGGGGGGGGGTTGCTCAGTTTTTGTAAAAAACAACAGTGAAGGTTCTGAAGCCTCAGTAAATACTCACAAAGAGACTGAAGGGCAGCCAAAGCAGCCTTTGATGGTGGTGCCATGCTCTGAATTGCAGATGGGCTCCTGGAGCAAGGGCAGGGATGAGGTGATGGCAAAAAAAGGATGTGTGACCCTCCAGGCCTTCCCTGTGCACTGACATTCCTGGGGCTTTTGTATTTTTAGTGTTAATGTAAGGATTAATATGGATTTGAGATCTGGAATTGTATATTTGAAATGGCTATTTCATACTGTGTGTGACATCTGCTTAAGGGTTCCAACTGCAATTCCCTGGAACTGAGGGCTGGGCTGCAGGAGAGCTATGAGCTCTTATTCTTTTTGTACATAGCCTAAGTGAGTTTGTGCAGAAACAGCAACAGAACTTTCCTTTCATCTGCCCAAATGCAGAGAAACATTTAGAATTTAGATCAAAATAGCCCTTAAAATAAATTAATCTAAAAATGTCCCCAAAAAACCAAGGAACTCTGTCAGCTCTAAAGCTCTAATTCCATACGAAAGTTTACCTAACCAGTTAAATTCAAATTTTATATGCAACCTGCCTATTTATAAGTACATTTCATCAGTTCTCTTCAATCCTTTTATGTTACCAATGATTTGGACTGGGATTCTTTGAAGAACTTTGGATGGCTCCAAAGTATCCAGCTGATAGCGTGTCACCAATAATATATTGAAACAATTGTTCTCACCAATTTAAATTAAGATTTTAAAACAGAGATAAGATTGACATGCAGCAATCTGCATGAAACCCTCTGTCTCATGCAATTAATTTTGGTGATATTCAATTATGGAAATGCATTTGTCACATGCCTAGCTCTGAGCTGTGCTTAGGACAGATCAAAACCAAAACACCACTAAAAAGCCATAATGTCACTTTGTTTTTCATTACCCACCAGGCAGAATTTTCCCATCAGGCTTCACATTTGTCTCCTCTGAAGGCTGATCTTCAGCTGCTTCTGTGCCTTTTCCAACCCTTCTCTGTCTCACGGTTGTCATGGTGTCAGTCACTTTAATTCATTATTCTTCAGCCTGACTCCTAAATGGACACACACAAGCAATGCATCTTCCTACCCAAGCAGTCACTTGATACTGTATGAAACATGTGAAAATAAAACCACATTTACTGACATCACAGACTTTGACTTCTACAACTCTACTGTACATAAAGGCTGTCTTACCAAAATGCAAGGTTTTTCTTTAAATCTGTACCACTCAGCAAATTATAGAAAATATTATTTTAGAATTATAAAGACTAACGTTCACCATTTTACATACTCTTGAACAGGTTTTCAGAATGATTTGTTCTTTTGACTGCCCTCACTTTTTTAGCCCTTGACTCAACATGCCCAACAGGCTCCCCTTTTTGAAAAAGTCTGAGCCCTTCAAAGAAAAATTAGTTTGTTCAGCCTAAAATATGAAGCCAGTCATTTAAATCCTGACTTTCGGGAAACACCCAAAAAAGGGGGTCAAAAATGCAAAAATGGTGCCAGAGAACACCTGTGTTACAAAAAACTAGAAACGGCATTAAAAGAACACTCGATGTTTTCCACGCCGTAGAACTGAGACCATCACAAGCGCAAAAGCTCTTGCAGTCCCAGCCCTGTCAGTGCCAGGTGCTCTCGGCTCGGGGCGCCGCTGTCACCGGGCACGGGCGGGCATTGCCATCCCTCCATCCCTCCCTCCCCGAGGCATCGCCCGCTCCATCCCGGCAGCAACAGCTGCTCCCGGTGCCGGATCCGAGCCGGCAGCCGCGGGCAGCGCCGCAGGATAGCGGCGCCTCAGCCGCACAACTTTGTGTGCAGCTCCGGCAGCGGGTGAGCCTCGCCGGCCCCTCACACACCTGGGGAACACGCGGGGAGCCGCGCGGGCTCCCGCTCTGGAGGAGCGGCTCTGTGGCACTCCTGACCATTCATTAATTCATTAACAAAGGCAAGGTGCTCATCCCCGCCCCGCCCGCGGCGCCGCCGCTCCTCGCATGCCGCTGCCGCAGGGCTCGGCTCGGCCGGGCGGGCAGCTCGCAGCCGGCCCCGCCGCCGCGGAGAGCCGGGCCCGGGGCAGGGCAGGGCCGGGCCCGGGGCTCCCGCGGCCTGCGCGGCCCCGCCGGCTCCCCCCGCCCGCTGCCCGGCCCCGGTACCTGCGGCCGCTGCTGCCGGCGCTGCTCCGGGAGCCGCCCGGGCCCCGCCGCGGGCACGGACGGGAAAGCGAAGGGAAAGGGGAAGGGAAAGGGGAAGGGGCGGGCGCGGCGCCGGGCGCTCGGCCCTACCGGGCGGAGACCGAGAGCCGGGGCGGGCACAGGCGCCCGTCACAGGCCCGGCCCCCGCCCCGGCTGCCGCTCCATTGCCGTTCGAACGGGCCAGGGCGGGCTGCGGCGGAAATCCGGCACAGCGGGCACGGCCGGCGCTCCGAGCACCGCATCCCCGCGGGAACGGGGCTGCGGGGCCGCTCCCCCAGGGTCGCGCTGTCGGAGGATGCTCTGCTCAAATAGCGCCCTAGAATTTACTGGTAGTGTTTTTTAAAATGTGTTTCTCACCGCCCCTCTCCCCCCCGATATAGTTCCCTATGTGTGTGATTTTAAAATTGAAGTTAGAGCTGAGTGTTCTGTTCAAGGCATTATACGCTCCCCTGTATTTCTTGCTTAACTGCCTCATAAACGTTTAGAGGGGAAAAGACCTTTTGTAGCTGGAAGATAACGGCAATGCCAGACTTTGTTCTACTTAATGGGAACAACCTACCCCTGCAGTAAGTCTTGATTGTAAGGTTTATTTGCGCTGTCTTTAGTAATTGTAGAAAAAGCCATGCCCCATGAAGCTGTAACCAACAAACCAGCTCCAGGTCCTATCACAGGAGGCTGATTTCCCAAAAATCCACACAAATTCTGTGGAATTGCCAGGGAGAGAATTCACTGCTTCAGGACAATATTTAGTTGATTTTCCATCACAACTTTTTAGTACAGTAGTACTTTTACTTACTTTTACTTTTTTTTTTTTTTTTTTCCACTCTCATTCCACAACCTTGGTTCATTGAAAAACTTAGTATTTCGAATAGGAAGAGCCATGAAATTCACAGAAAGCATGCTCAGAGACAGCAAGAAAATGATGTACTAATCATCCTGGTCATTCTGAACTTTGAAGCCATTGACACTAGAAATCAGGAAATTTTTCAGTATCTGCTCTGCTTGCTTATTTTGTTTTGTAAGCACTTTTTAGAACCAACAGAATTATCTTCCTCTGATCAAGTCTTCCAAATATTTAAGCATTTCTACTGTAAGTCAATTTACAGCCATACTTATTTTGGTTTTTTTTGGGCAATAAGGCATGTCATACATTTGTGGGAATGCTTATACTAAGAATGAAATCTAAATAAATACGTGCCTTACCATGGGCAATAGATTTACCTTCCTTTTGTCACTGCCACATCCTAGGTGTCATGTGTTTGTTGAAATGAACACATTGTATACCAACAAGAAATTTTACAGTGTAGATAAACACCTTGAGTGCCTGCAGGTTTTTGTGCAAAGCAGATAATGTACTTACATTTCTAAGAAGGGCATGCTGTGGAAGATATTTCCTGGAATAACAGTTCTACTTCTCCACTACTTGTAAAGAGGCCAATGAAAAGTAAATTCTACAAAAACAAGCAGTTACTGAAATGGTTTAGAAAACATAATCAGTGAAGAGCTTTAGAAATCCCAGAGAAAGGGAGAGTTGTCTTAATTCTCCCGTGTTTTATGACCCCATGCATGGATGTAATGGATTTGTAATGTTTCAAATATGAGAATCCAGAAGAACTAAAGATCTTCCAGATGGATATTAATATCATTAATATCTAAAACTTGTATTATAAAATGTAAATTAAAAGTCACCAAATTGTAGCTTGCAATCAGTAATACTGATGATTATATCATAACTGTATTGGTATAATACTGTTGCAATGCTGGCTTCTTACTTGCCAAAGTAACAAAAGGAAATTTAACAATATTCTGTTTGCCCATTCTCTTCCAACTAGATCACAGTAGCGGGGTGTTCATGTTGGCACCAAATTAGCCATAATCCCAGCAAATGCCAAACATCTACAAACAGGAAATGGTTGGAAGAAACTTTAAATTCAGTTTATTTGCGTTTTCTCTTGGATTGTACTCTGGAAAGAGCTACCATGAGCTGGAAAAGTAGGAGGACTCAAGTTCTGCCCCAGTAAATTTTAAGTCTGCAGTGTTTTGAGTTCTGTTCAGCAGCCTTGTGGTTTGTGGCAAACTTGCCAAATTTCTGGGTTCTCACTTTTCCCAACTTTTAAAGCTTTTCAGGCTCCTGAAGTTTTTGCTTTTGGGCAAAAAAAAAAAAAAAAAAAAAAAAAAAAAAAAAAAAAATCTTGGCTTGAGCAATTGTGGATTTCATTAGCCAGGTAATCTTAGGTCAGGTCTAATGGTGTATCTCCCCTTCCTTTGTGTGACAGCTCTCCAAACCTGCCTCGAGGGATGCAGAACAGAGGCTCCCTGTGGTGCATCAGCTCTCTGCAGCAATTCCAGCCCTGAACACTTGCCAGAGATCTGGGACAGTGACTGAATCCCAGTGCTGTGTGCCAGGGCTCAGGCTCCTTTCCTCCCAGTTCCCAGGGCTGTTCCAACCCTCACAGGACCCTCGGTGCCCAGTCCCCCCGTGGTCACTCATGGCCAGGTCATTTAGGGGGGAGAAGCTCCTGAGGAGGCTCCTGGGCTTTGTTCAGCTGAACAAGGAAGGTGTTTTAGCCCAGTGAACAGGATAATACCTGGACAGTGCATCCTACTACAAAGAGCTTTTTCCCCAGGTTTTGCATTAGAGAAAATGTGAAAAAGCTGCCTAACACAGCATTCTGTAGTGTTGCATCTAAAGCCATTTGTAGTTCCAGCCTTTATTTCAACAGATTAGGCCCAAGGCCCTAATAATAACAATGAGAAAATGGTAAGATTGCTTGTTTATGTAACTGATACCAGCAGTGGGTATCCTGCCCAAACTCTCTCTTTTCTCCCCAGCAACACCAAGTGACTTTATTTTTTCCTGAGAAAGATGGGAAGAAAAGCTCCAGCAAGGCCAAGAAATATGCTGTATATTTAAAAATAGGTTTCAAGATATGTTTTAGCTTATGTGGTGGAAAAGCAGAAGTCAATCACCTGAAAAAAAGCTGATTAAGGCTTTCACTCTTATTTAAATTAGGGAAAAAATTCCTACTAGTTTCATTATGAATTTTGAATTTGCAGTTCTTCAGCATGGTGCCACCCTAACTGTATGCAGGCTTACAAATATTTTGACTTAATAGTTTCATATTTCCTCACCACAGTTACTTTGATAAAACTTGTATTAGCAGTATTTAAACTAGTAATAACATCTAATACTAATAATTTCATATGACAGTAAGAAATGGCAGTAAAGTATTTCAAATACTTTTTGTCTCAACAGATTTCCCTCTCTCTAAACACTGGTTCAGTGTTTGGATTTTCTATATTCATATTTCATAGAGGCCAAATAAAAGTGACTAAACAGTTTAACAAAAAAAGTTTATTACCAAAATACAATATTAAAGTCAATACGTGACAAACTCCTGTAAAGCAAAATAAATTATTCTACCATTGTACAGTATTCCAGAAGGTAGTTAAAGTGGTACTACAGACTTTGCTTCATCCTTCCAAAGAGTTGCCTATCAGGAACACAATCCTAGAGAGAGCTTAAGGCATGCAGCTTAATGTGCTGGATAACTTTATAAAACAAAACTCATCCTATTTAATAAGATACAGTATCAGAATTAACTGCAGTCTTTACATGTCAGTTTTCTAAATTTTTTTATACTTTGGCTATAAAAGCAGTGCCATAGTGTTACAATACCTTTTCTTAAAAAAATACATGTACCCATGTCCATGAATATCAAATGCAAATGTAAATTTCTATTAAATATATCTTAACAAATGTTACTTTGAGCACCAACTGTACATTTCTTCAAATGATTAAATAAGTGCTTATGAAAGAGGAAATTACAAGAACTCTGACTGAATCCCACTCTATTTTTCCAGGTCAAGCATAAATCAGGAAGATGAAATATGCACCCATTTTTCAGTACAGCCAAGTGTGAATGAAGTTTGCTCTTTAGTGGAAGTACAGGCATTGCAAACAAAGCTGCAAGGTACAGTTTGTATCACAGAATAAAATCTAATTTAAACAAACAGCACATGAATAGCTGATATAGCTGATTTTGTCTCTGAAGAGACAAAAATAGTTTAAAAGCTTAAAGAAAGGGGAAATTTGCAGTGTCAGTGACTCTGAAATGTGCTTAAAACCCTTTACAAAACATGCAACCAGGCCAGCCATACACTTTTGAAAGCAGATAACCTGAGAAACAATTTGCTTTCAGAAAAACCAAGCCCATAATTATTTCACATGCAGGACTTCTGACAAAGTCCCTGAATTGTGAGTGGGTAACTAATTGCAAGCAGCATGGAGACAGCTAAAAAAAGTAAATCTCTGTGCATATGGGAGAGAATTCTTTGTTGGCATTTGTCAGGACTGATAATGGTTTATAGAGGCAAGTAGCTTTCTGTTTTATAGGAACACATGGTCAAAAAGAACAGAGCAATGAGATGGCAAAGAACAACTGTGAACAGCCCCATCCTGCTGAGGGATGTGTGACACTGACTCCTGGGGCACTGCACAGAACGCTGCTCCACACACCAGAGCTGCTCTTCTGCATTCAAGGTTATTGCCTCCTGAAATTTTGGTTCATTGCCATCTCCTTTTTAGCTTATGAATGCAAGTTTTTCCTTTTTTATCTTTCACTAGCTGAGCAACTTTGACAGAATTACACAAAAATAACAGTGTGGTAAACATTGTTTCTGTGAATACTGACTGGTAGTTCAGCATTAGTAGGGATCTCACTGTCCTTTAATTTTTCAATCAAATGGGACTTCTGAGTGAGAAAGCTGAGATATAATCCAGATGATGTAGTATTTTCACATTAATTCTATACTCAAGGTATAATAGCAGTGTCAGTAAGACAATATGAATACCCCATTTAAAGTTCATTATCTCCTCTGGAATTTGGGATCATGTAAATAAATAATGTGTTTATCAAATGTAAAATCCAACTGTAGGAATATGAAAAATAACTATTAACTGAAAATAATGTATAATTAACTTCAAATACATATTTAAAGTATCTCAAAAATTCAACCCAAAAATGCTTTGACCTTATATCCAGACTAATTCTTCAAGTCAAATGTGTATGTGCTGCTATCTAATTTATAAACAAAATAATACCTATTTAACCTAGAAGAAGAAGTCAAATTGAGGAAATTTCTTGAAAACAAGTATCAAATACACTTGAAGTCTTAGTGCTTTTACCCTGGCCTCTGCATTTTGTGCTGCTTCATGAAGCTGTGACTTCTGCTACTGTTGTCTTTTCCTGGTTGCCATTTCCAGGCAGTGCTAGCACAATACAGACACTCCATGTGCCAGCCTCTCACATTTACAGCTGCAGCTGATTGCTGCTGCTTGAAGGGTGTAAATAAAGGAAGAAACCACTGTTTTCCTAAGAGTAAGGAACTTTATAAACACTGAGCTACCAAAGATCAGGTCACTGCATGCCCGTGTCAGCACCAGGCAAGCTGCTGTGCATCTGCCATTCATCAGAAGCAGGAATACATGCCTGAACTAGGAAGTGTAAATCTGGCTGCCAAAGGGCTTCTTTGGAAGTGATACTACACTTAATGAATCTTTCAAAGAAATTAAGTAGCCAACTTAATAACCTCAACAAAGTTGCCAGGAAACTAGCCAGTGTAATAATATTCCACATTGATATACAGATGAGTATCTTCCACTGCCAACTGCTGGAACTGTAAAAATAACAAACCAAAAAAACTCCACACTAATTTCAGAAGCTGAAGGTTTTGAAAGGGTGAGATTTCTATGTTTTCTTAGACAACAAAGTAATCTCTAATTCCTTTTATCAATCCATACTATAGGCACTAGTAAAATTTATTCAGTAAGCGACTGGATGCAGTTTTGGCTTAAGAAATTGTTTGCCATTTCTTTTTTTAAATATGATTTTCTACAGGAAGATTATCGTTCAGCTCATTATTTCCACAGTTGCAGCTCTGACAGACAAGTGGGAAATTTGGCCAGCCAGTGGCATTTCAAAGAATGCCAAAGCACGTAGGCGTTTCTGAAAATCCCAATTTGTGCTCACCTACATCTTTTGGAATCTACATAGATTTCATCTACATCACTTTGTGGCAATTATTGTTAAAATCATGTTCTCATCAAAAACACTGCTCATCCATACTGCAAAACAATCACCAAAAATGGAAAGTGACATTATAAGCTTTTCTTTTTTTATAAGCTTCATGGTGTCAAGAAAAAACAACAGGTTATTGTTATAAAAATAATCTGTTACATACTATGAGTTGAAAAGATAGGAGTTTTGTACTTAGGATCCAATCAAACAAATAGTTATTAACAGAATGTTTCTAGGCCCTTCACCTCCTGCTGCTGTAAATCAATGGAAAGGATGGCAGTCTTTGTTGGAAAATGACTTGGGAGTTTGTAAAGCCTTAAAAATAGACTGGGAAAAACAGAACTCCTGTGTGTGAACACAACACACACACGCCCTGGCCACCTCCCCTCTGCCCACCTCCCAGGCAGGGGGGTTTACCAGATCACTCTGTAACAGTTCTATGTGATCTGCTGCCAGATCAGCTTTCAAAAAAGAGGGTAAAAACCTTCTTTGCTGAATTACATGGAAAACAACAAAGAGGGAGGAAGAAAAAAGCTTTTCAAGTGATTCAAAGCTTTCACACCTTTGGGTTTTAAAGTACTGTGCTAATGCATTATTACTGACTAGTACCTGATAGGAAATGAAAAAACCAACAATCCTACATTCTTGGCACCATATAAAGAAGTAACAGGTTAAAATGGATCCTTCTATTCTCCACACCTTGTATTTATCTCCTAAATGATTCATCAGTCCCTGGTTCAAACACTGTACTCCTACTGAAACAAGAACTCAGGATGGGAAATCAAGTTTTGCTTGCAATTCTTCTCTTTAGCAAGTTTCTCAGGCAAAAAATAGCAAAAAAAGAAAATATTCACTCTAGGAAATCCTCTCTGAACTTACTGCTTCACCTAGTTTGTATTCTGAGTCGTGCTGTGGTCCTTGTTTAGAATGATGTTTATGATTTCACCCTCATGTTCTTTCATATGATCCAGCAGATTTTCTTTGTTGGTAGACTCAAAACCACAAATGCAGCAGCAGAAGAGAAGAACACAGTATTCTGTGCCAAGATGGGGTAGAGTGGAGTTCTTTTCTAAACTGCATGAGGTATTCATCAAGGTAGGTTTTTCATTTTCATCAGAACCTGAAATTTCATTTGTAGTCTGGTTAATGGACTCTGTAAAAGACACCAGGTTGTCTGAACTTCCTAGTATAGGTACTGTACTTTCATCTGTGCCTTCTAATAAGGTCTTGTCAGTGAGTTGTCCTTGAAACCTGAAATAATAATAAAAACCAAAACAAATATTACAATATACAGCTGTTCCTTTTAGATAGGAACTTTATTTTGGGTCAGGGTTGGGTTTTTTTAAAGATAATAGATGTGACAGTAAATCAGACATACCTACTGCTTTGTGAAATTGCATCATTAATAGCTTTGTTCACTTGTTCATAGTTGTAATTTTGGTCACTTGCATGTTTCCACATGTGGGACTTCAGGGATGGAGGATGGCTACATACATATCCACAGAGAGAACATCTGGGGAAAAATGGAGAAGGAAAAGAGAAACATTTCAAAGTCAATTTTATTAGTTTAGTAATGGTTTAGTTCTTCCACAAGGATGAGTAAGCAGAGAGATCCATGTGAACCTTCTTCTTGGTCCCATTTTCAGTTTCATAACTGGGTCAAGTTAGTTTGCCAAGTTGCATCCTGAAATATAAGACTATTTTTAGGAGCTGAGAACATTCTAATTTTTTTTTCATTTCCTAAACAACTGAACTGAAATCTTATCTTTTTGGCCTGATAAAACTGTTCAAACACTGCAGAAATGCAGTACTTCTGCTGAGTGCAGAAACAGGGCATCTTGCAGGAGGTGGTGAGCTCTCTCTGCCCCTGCTCTGAACCAAGCAGGAACTGTGTAATTAGCACTAATTTATGTCAACTGAACTAAATAAATCTTTCCTGGTACAGCAGGTATTAGTTTATTATGGATCACAGAGTTCCTGAAGTTGGAAGGAACCTCTTGAGGGTGCACAGTCCAGTCCAGCCCCTCAGGCAGGATCAGCAGGCTGCTGAGGGCAGTGCCAGATTCTGAACAGATTCACAGATCAGGATTCACACGGGTGATCATTTTCCCCATAGAGTTTTCCATCAGCTCTGGTACCACAAGACTAAATTTTCTATTTCCCTGTAAAACATCATCTTATGCAGTAAAGAACAAAACCCTGAATAATAAATCCTATTGACAGGGAGATGTAGTGGATATTTATGGACAGAAATAACCCAAGGCTGATCAAATCCTGTATAACCCTTTTCATGCACAAATATACATCAGAGGAGGTTCTTGATGTGCTTTTTAAGATGACAAATTAGTCACCTCAGCATGAAGGAGATGAGTGATACTGCATGACATCATTTCAGAGCAGGATCTGTCTTTTTGTCTTTTGGATAAAAAAGCCCTTTTGCTCAGCTGCCTGGGAAGGCTTCAGTTCCCCAAATCCCATGGAAAAGATCAGAATCAATTGAAGGTGACCTTGTGCTAATAAATGATAACCAGGAAAGCAGCTCTGCTCAAGCAATGTGATCCCAGTGTGTTACTATGATGAGTCTGTTAAAATTACCCCAATGCAAGTCAGTTTTTGTAGTTTTTAAGACCCTTTCAGAAATGTAACCTGGAAACACAAGAAGGCCTACATAAAACCACATTATACACTACAATTCAGTAAGGCTTTATGACTTTTCCTAATGACAGTATAGTCCTTAAATGGCCTGCAAATAATCATACACAGAAAACAACCTCTGCTCAGCAGAAGATTGCAGAGAACAGCAAAATTCTCCCAAATGAGGTGAAAGCACAGCACATTACCTTGCTTGTGGAGCAAGGTAATTCTGTCCTGCTGGGGAACAACAGGTGTGTTCTTCTAGCTCACTCTTCCCAAGGATCCTATTTGTCTCTTTTCCTTCTAATTTGGTGCCTCACAAAGAAAATGGATGCTTTCAAAGATAGGTGAGTCTATTCTCAGATTGGGAATCCTGATATCTCTAATGAGGCTGTTACAAAATACATCATTGGATAAAAGGCAGACCTTATAGTTAATTTATAGATAAAATTAGGCCAAAATAATTTTTTTGTAAAACCCAAAGATCAACAAATAATCTTAATTTCATTTAATGTGCCACTAGTCTCACCATACATTTGATTTTCTGTGCCACTAACACTGATTGTGTTCCCAAATCACTGATCAAGCAATGAAGCCACAGCCCAGTGTCCATTTTTAGTCCCTTTTAAATACTCTCATTTTTTGAAGCTCATTAATTTACTCAGGTGATTTACTAATACAATTTACTTTGCTGAGAACAGTATCTTTTGAGCCAAATACTTTTGACTACTTTAGCATACAGTTGAAATCGGACACAGAAATCCAACAGCTTTTAGTATGCTGCACTACAGTTAATGATCACATACTTACAGTATATGCAACTTTCTCAGAGAAACAAAATTATTTACCACTGAGTTTCGTAGTAGAAGCCTTTCAATTCCATAGCATGACCTGCCCTACTGCTTGATTAGTGCTGAATTATGAAACTTCACTGTTCAGGTGTATTCTACATTGATACACTGAGGAAACAATTCTCTTGCAGCTCTGGATAGACTAATTCCTTGGGGATCAGGGACCAAAGTGTGGAGGTTTCCAGTAATCCCTGGTAATACCAGGAGCAATACTGTGGGAAGTATGACAGCTGAGCAAATACAACTTAATGCTTCTAGGAACATTTGGGAAAAATGAAGTGGAAGTACTTTTAAATTGTAGAAGCAGCTTTTCTTGAGAAGAAACCTCTATATGAGTGTGCTTTATTTAGACTTTTCATATTGCCCTTAAAATCTTCCACTGAGAAATATTCAGAATATTCACAATTTTCTTTCCTTTCCCTTCCCAACTTCTATGTTTTGTTACAAACTAGTAGTAGACAACTACACACATTTGTACCAACTTTCACATATCTATAAATCCCCCCTATCTATGGACAGACTGTAAGGGACACTCACCCCTTAATGGCTATTCATAATAAATCTTAACTAGGTGATGCCAGCCTGGATTCTAACTGACATGTACATGCAAAGGCTGTGCCTAGACTGGGATACTAAAGAAAGCCAGGGAATGTTCCTGGATACTGGAATTTACCTGTCTATAATGTTAAATGTTAGAGGTGCCATGGCATGGTTTTGGCTCATACAATCTCCTAAACAACTCCAGGTAATTAACATGGTGCAGAAACTACTTGCAATGGGCAGTGTGTGTGCAACCACCACATTCTGCAAAGCAAAAGCTGAACCAGAGGGAAGTCATGGACATGTTTAATCAGCCTGGGAACGCCATGGCAAATGCATCAAAAAACCCCAAACAAATCTGTGGACCAAAGAATGACTCTAGGAGGGAAGGGAACAGGATCTGAACACTGCTTTAAGAGCCCCATTACATACTTGAACTGTTCCAAGAGCTGCACTGCCTGATGCTCCTGGGGGTGCTGCCTCATGTGGCACTTCAAGCTATTCATATTTGTGGTGGCGAAGTCACACACGCGACATCTGAAGAGACAACAACAAGTGACTGCTCTGACCATTCCCTGCTGGCACTGCTCCAAACCCCAGCAGCTCCCAGACTGCAAAGGTGCCTGGAAAGGCTGCAGCTGAGGACTAACCATATCTGCAGAACTCCAAGGTATGACATGAATCACTGTTGGGCAGTGAGAATCTTTTGCAGCCCAAAAAAGCCTGCACCTTTCAGCAGGCATCACCAGGCTTACAGATTGTGCTTCTTCCTGAAATCTCCCTCGAGCCCCTCTCCTGATGTGGGTAAGCAGCACTAAGAGCAAGGGAGGGGAGGGTGCAGGTGGCTGGGTGCAGCCCTTCCAAAGGCATAATGTGACCCTCAGAGCTGCAGGGGAGACAATGTGCTCTACTTAATGCACCAGCAATGTTCTCAGGACATTGTAAAAGCCAAACCAGTAATAAAACACCAAGTTTCAGGGATTTATTGCTGAAAAAGAAGTCAATGACAAGATCAACATATTCAAATTTAAGTGCCCTAAGCATATCACATCATGCCATTCAATTTTTTTCTTTTTACTTCTGCCACAATATCTTTGTATAAAACCAATACATAGAACAGTCTGGATCTAAACTCAGATAGATCCATGGATTTAGATCCCAAAGTATTACACAAATTCCTTATTCATAAATATCAATATACTATCACACAACCTTCCTGTACCTACCATATTAAAACAGAAACCATCAAGCTCAGCTAAAATTCTTACGTATTTGTTTGAACTTTAGGTCCTTTTTTTTTTTTCAAATGGTAAAATGTCCAGTTAGAAAGTCTGTTCTATAGTGTGAAACAGTTTGAGACTGCAGCATACTTAGCCTGAGAATACTCACTTTATTTTTGAAAGGATTTAATTGTGCAGTATTAAAATCCAGAACATATCAAATCTACAGAAACATATCCTTCAAGGCTCAACACCTTAGTTTCCAGGAAGTTTTGTCAAACAAATCTAAAGTATGTTTACAGCTCTCAAAAAGGCAGCAATGCAGTAGGTTGCTGTTTGACACTATGGAAGGCTTGAGGAATTCATGTTTCAGAAGAAGAAATACCATAAATACTGGATCATTATGGTGTTCAGATGTGGCTCAAGTATCCTGCCAGGTTTTCAGATTTGTCTAAGGGGTTTATGAAAAAATAATAAGAGAAGCAAGGCAGATGGGTTGATTTGTATTTAGTATGCAGCAGTCTGTATCACCAGTGGAAAATTTCCAAGGGTTCCTAAATCAAAACAGGCTGCTAACACCAATTTGAAAACTACCACGTACAAGACACTCTACAGTATCTGCTGCTCCAACCCCACTAAGTAATAAATAATGGTAACAGTGAAGGTTCTGAGGAGAAAACGATCTATTTGTATTCCACACTTGCTGTCTGAATAAACATCTTGTGAATTTTTGCTGGTGTTATGGGATATCATTATAATGCACAAATCAAAATACAACACATCTTCAGGGTTTATTTATCCAAAAGAGAAAGTTCCTGGCTTGGCTCAGCCTTTCAAGGTGTTGAGTTCCCAGAATTTACACTAAAGACAGGACTTGACATTAAAGATCAGCTCAAAAAAATCTACTGACTCAGATCTACTTTCTAGCCACTAGAGAGGGACAGAGATCCACACTGTATAAGCACAGATTGAATCTGGGGCAATTTATGCAGCAACCAATAGAAAAAATAGAGAATTTATTTTTTTGCTGGGGACCTCAACAGTAGTATTACATGTGATTTTAGGTACCCAAGTTCCTATATAAATCCATATGATACCCCTGTAGAAAAGTTATAAAATATGATCCTAAGTGAGTATGTTACTATTGTTAGAAACCAGTGATAAAGATGAGGCACTTGGTGACAAGGGCAGCATTTCCCCACACTCTGTAGCAGCTGATGTATAAAGCAGTAATATGACAATGGAGAACATTTTGCAATAAAGCAAATCCAAAATGAAGTTAGGTGTGCAAGGGTTTTGAGAAATATATTATTACTGTTGGCCAAAGTCCAGTATTATAACAAAATTATCTTCCTCTCCACATGTGAAAGCTTCAAACTGAAAACACGCAGAAGACTGCCACAGCAAAAGATGCATTCTGGAAAAATTAGCAAATCTTAATTACATAGTTTGAGTGAGGCAGCAAGTGTGTCTCCCTCAGTAATTTGCAGTCCAACAGTGTAACTGCAGCTCCTTTCCCAGGGCAGGAGCAGCAGTGCCCTGGCAGGCTGAGGCTGGCACTCACCTGTAGGGCTTGTCCGAGCTGTGGATGCGGCGGTGGTTGCGCACCCCCACGTACGTGGTGCTCGTGTAGTCACACACGTCACACCTGAACAGCTTCTGGGAGGAACACTTGCTTCCTGTTGGAACAAAAGGCATTACTTTAGAGAGCTGCACTCAGCCTTGTAAGGAACTCTCAGATTATAATTTCATCACAACTGAATTATGAAACACAAATTTATATTTAAAGTAACAGTTTTGAATGTCGATAAAGAAATATTTAATACTTTTAAAGTATTAAGTAACACAGCAGACACAGAGGTAATAAAGGTATGGTTCATTTTACCATTCTGTTCTGCCATTTACAGGAATTATTCAAATTTTAGGAAAACATTATTTTTCTAAATGTGGACATTTCTCTTCTCCCTGCAGTTGGGTGAAGCCCTGTATTACAGCAAAAGGTGATAATATGTGGGACTGCTGAACCCAGCAGTTTCAGCGCTTTGCAGAATGCATCAAATCAAAGGAACAGACTGGGACTGAGAATGGATGAGTGTGACCGTGGTCACAAGGGTTTTCAGGATGAGAGAGAGATGAGAATGTTGGTTCTATGATCAGAAGGCTTGATTTATTATTTTATGATATATATATTACATTATGACTATACTAAAAGGAAATAGAAGGAAAGGTCTCAGAAGGCTGGTTAAGCTAATAATAGAAAAGAATCAATAACAAAGGAGCTCTCTCCGACTCTGAGAGAGCTGAGTCCTTGATTGGCCATTAATTGTAAACATCCAAGATGGGCCAATCACAGGTGCACCTGCTGCATTCCACAGCAGCAGGTAACCACTGTTTACATTCTTTTTCTGGGGCCTCGGCTTCCCAGAAGGGAAAATCCTAAAGAAAGGATTTTTATGAAAAGATGTCTGCGACAGATGAGTTTCAAACTGGCAAACACAGAAAAGAAAAGCAAAAGACCTCCCAAAGCCTCTAAATCCTCTTTATCATCCAACATACACTCACACTTTATGAAAGATAAGAGATGATAAAAAAATAGATATTGACCAGATGTCTTAATAAATAATTTGGAACTTATCCAAATTACTAAAAAGCAATTGTAACAAAAGTAATTTTTTTCCTTCCAGAATGAAAAAGACTCTTGAAAAATTAATGGTTGCAGAGACAAAGGCCAATGACTCCTTACACAGGGAAATGTGTGCCCACCAGTGCACAGTTGGGATATTTTTGAGACATAAGTGTGTGCACTTTAACAGCCCTGTTCCTGTTCCCTCACTGAATAATGGGACTGATTTGGGTTAAGAGATTAACATTTGGGAAGAGGGATGGCATTTTTTATGCAGGTAATTTTCCCATTCCAGCCTATCATGCTGTACCTCATGTACTTTTTTTTTAGGCCGAATTTTCTCTTTATCAAAACAATTAAGAGTCATAATGGTAAAACTCTTTTAAAGAGAGATTTCTTTCCCACAGGCAGGCACTGAATTATGCCAAAAAGGGTTCTAGATATATTATTCTGATGAATACAGTCACACAGCTTCAATATAAGGAAAAATTACAACTAATTAAACTTTCACTTCAAAATTTAGCACTTTTGGTTCAAGATGCAAAGTAATTAGGTAAGGCTGATAACCCCAGAGGGTTATTGAGAAGAATATATAGTATATCATATAAAATAAAATAGCAGTCTGAATGCAAAGATAGGGCAGTAAAATTGGAATATTTGTGTGTACCAAGATAACCACAAATATATTTCCTATATTTCATTTAAAACATGACACACTTCTCACTCTTTAACGCTCTTATAAGAAAAAATATGGAAGTAATACACAGCAGGCACTCTTTGCAAGTCAATCTTAAAGCAAAATATACTGGAATTTTTCCTAAAAAATGCCCAAAATTTATTAGATTTGTTTTTCATTTCATGTAAAAATTATCAGAACAATCCTAATTATTTACTTGAAGACTTTGGAATTTATATTTCTGCATTATTCTTTTTGAAAACACATTCATGTAGAAGACCTCAATGGATCAAGGACACTCACTGGGCTGCAGATCCATGGGAGAGCAGGGGCTGTGCTTTGCTTGAAGGGGTTTTCCATCTTAAATTCTGCAGCTTTAGAATGAACTGCTTCCAAATGTATTTTCTGTTACAAATCTGGTATTTCAGTGGGCAGGCAGTTTAAAACCAACAGTATCTAATGAGATTTTTAAAGCATTATGCAAACATATTTGCCACAGCATAGTTCTAAGATGTTCACACCCAGCAGCACACACTTAGGAGCAATTATTTATACCAATCACTACTTTATATTTATTCCTTCCAGAAAATGCACATAAATTATAATACATCACATACTCTCTTGCTGTTACAAAATAGCATTTGTGTCCCTCATCCCCTCAACTGGCTTATTTCTTGTGGGTTTGGGGCTTGTTTTGCTTTCTGGATGGAGAATATCAGGTCTCCTACAAGTGAATATGGAAATGCCAGATCTTTGCTGCAGCAGCAGTAACAGGTGCTCCTCTAATGCTGCTTATTACCCTATTCCTTCATTATTAGACATTTACAGTCTGATCATACCCAGTGTCATAATGCTCCTTTTAATTTATTGTACAACCATGATGAATAAAGAGACTTTTAGGACTAACCATTTCATAAACAAGAAATGAAACTGTTCCAGCTCAGGCATCTTTCACATAAACAGATGCTGTGCCATAAACTTCTTTGTTTTGTGTGGCTTTATAGGGATGACATCTGTTTGACAAGAGATTGCTGTACTGCAGTGGTGCTGCAATTTGATTATAAATTGGTTCTGAAATAATTTAAGCATTCCACAGTATGAGTTAATAAAAGTTTAAAAGGAGAACTGTTTTCATTCAAGCCACATTACTAAATTACATGTGGGGTAAACAATTAAAGTGCTTAGCTGGAACACTTGTATAAGGTAATAATAAGAAAAAATATTTATAAAACATTTCTAAATTAATTGAAAGCAGGCAGATTTCTTGAACAGAGGCTTCCCTTTCATGGAAGCTAAAGTACAAAATCAGGATATAAACTGTAAAACAACCTCATTAAACATACTAATTTCAAAAGCAGATAGGACTATTGATTTTCACATTACCAGGAGTTGAGCTCAAAAAGTACAGTATTTCTCCAAACCTGAAACTTTCAGGCATTGCAAGGTAGTTACTCCTGTATCAGGACATCTTTAGGAACACTGGTTTACAGCACACAAAACACTGCCAGAAGTAACAGTCCAAGCTGTGCTTGTAGATATTTGTACCCTACAAAAGGAACAATGTTTTATTTCCTATCCCTGCCATTAAACATTTATGCTACTGCTCCTGCAGAAATCCCCCAGTATGTAATAGAAAATGTTCCCACTCCCAGCAGAGCCTCCCTGGCCATTTCCCTGTCTCCCCCTGGCTCTCAATGGCTCTCTCAGGCTTAGGTCCTGGGATGGACTGAGCACTCCAGATCAATTTCCTGAGTTTAAATGCCTTCTGCATTGATGAGAGCAAAAAGGAGCTGGGAAGGGTCACTCGACCTGTGGTTGAAAAAGTAATTAACTTTTAACTCATATACTGAAAGCCAGAAAAGGAGGCAGTGTGAGCTGAGAGAGCAGCAGGCAAAGCTGGGAACTCATTCTGGTCTGACATGTTCCAAGTTGTTTTGGGCAAACCATTGCCCATCCACCCTGGCTCCTGGTGGTCAGAGCCTTTTTTCACAAGAAATTGCATCCATTTCAACAACTTTTGCACTCACTGAGCAGCTGTAGAGGAAAGGGTAGAACCCAGAAATTACCACAGCAACCTAAGTACTATTAGAGTGCACATTTTGCTGTCTAAACAAACGAGAGAGCACAGATAGGACAGAAAAGAGCTTTGTGCACAAAATGGGAATACTTCAGCTCACAGTTGTTTAGAGACTATCTAATTACTAGTATTTATCCATAATGCTCTAAAATTGCAAAATGCTAATAATTACAGTCTTGCCTTCAAAATAAAAATGCTGTAAATATTTTCAGTAGCTGTAACTCACCAGAGAAGAGGATGCATTCACACTGCAATGATAGACAGTGGCTTTCCAGGACACACAAGGGATTTTAAGGCCACATTTTCTCCTAAACTTCAGAATTTGGTTATTTTTTCCCCCTATTTAATTACCTTAATGCATCAAGGGTTTGTTTGGCTTGTTTTTGTTTTGTTCTTTTGTTGCTGTTTATGTTTTGCAAACAAACCCAATTAAATTAGAAGCAGATACACAATTAAACAAACATGAGGCTCTAAGCAACCAGGTCTAGTGGGAGCTGCCCCTGCCCATGGCAGGGCTTGGAAAGAGAGGAGCTTTAAAGTCCCTTCCAGCCCAAACCATTCTATGTCTCTATGAAAATGCATACCTACTGTTACCCAGGCAACTCTTACAGATACAGGTTGCATATTTACAATGTCTTACATTTGCCTCACTAGGGCCAAAATAAATGACTCATTCTGGACATTACCATAATTAAACAGAGATTTCTAAACTCAGAAAGGGATGGCATTGTATGCATATGCTGACAGTAAACTACATTACCATAGTGATTTTAAAAAATAGGCTTTCTTTTGTTTAGGTCATTTAGGAAGGAAAAAAAATTTTCTTCTTAAAAATCCAGAATAATATTGCATATGAGTTGTTTGTCACAAGAAGGGTTTAATTACTGGGGCTAAAAATATATCAGCTAACAACAAATGCCACCTCAAGACTGACTATGGTAAATTCTGCCCTCTGGAAAGAACACGCATTTAAGGTTATGAACAGGCATGGAAGCATTTCAGCACAAGAGATCTTAAAACCAGTTACACAAATACAGCAAACAAGTAATGTTACGAGTGAGTTTTTGTAATTTCAAGTGTAAATATAAACAGTACCTTCTCTATCATCTGCTTCATTGGAAACTATGAGTTTGTTAGCTGAGGCTGTGGAGAAGAGATCAGGAAGACTGTGTTGTTCTCTTTCATGGTTTCGCAGCTGGCTCTGAAAAAACAGTTCCTAATGTTAAAAAATACATTACAAACATACAGTGACAAACACACAGACTTGGGATATTGCAATCATCTGTGACATTGTTACTCAAGCTTTAATGACAACTGGTCTGAAATGCATGTTAATGTATATACAGATTGTCCCTTAGGTAATTTTACTACAAACAAAACAAGTAAATATCATGGATTAGTAACATAAAGGACTGGTGAGAGTGATTGAGAGGATTCTATGATTTGTGTTTATTTAGAAAATAGATTTCCTTCTTTCCCCATTGCCACAGACAAGTGGCCACAGTTCTTCCTCCAAAATTACTGTACTCCAAAAGCAGTATGAGATTAGAGGCTTGTGTGAAAATTACCTCAATTTTCATATTACTGACTGACTTAAGAATACACCAGTTCTGTTTCTACTTGCTTGAGGAGGAGAAAAGAGAGCCTTTTGCTACCCTATCTGTGTATTTTTTCAAACTAGGACTAAATGACAATAAATATGGGAAAATTTGCATGACCAGTGCTTCCAAGAGGTCCAGCTGTACAGCTGGGTACTGATGCAATCTGTTCTATATTCCTGACTACTGAGCTGAGTGCATAGGAACTCACTCACTAATGCTTAAAATAGCAGTTAGAAAAAGGGCAGAAATGTATTATTCTGCTCTGGTTGTAATCTTTCAAATCTAAGTTCTACAGAACATCCAGAGCAACAAAACAGCGGAAAAAATACAAAAATTCTGCTTCAATGTTACCCCCAAGTGCCACACTCACAAGAGGAAGGCATGTTTGAGCATTCTTTTAAAATTTCAGCTATTAAGTTCTTGGATGTTTCCATTTCTTCCTGCAGTTGCTATGTGTGGGCAGAAAAACAACACGGTATTATTATGTCCGTAATACAGTTCTCAGGAAAAAAGTTCTGCGAGGAAAAAGCAAGGCTATTTCAGTGGGTAAAGCAGAATAATTACAGGTGGACTGTATATTCAGCATGTGCTGCTGGCAATAATCCCTAACAGTAATTACAACAAAGCCAGGATGTCAGACTGAGATAAGTTAGAAAGAGGGATTGGAGCCGGCCCTGAGCCTGCAAGGGCTCCCTGGTGGTCAGAAGCCTAAGATGGGAAATGCCAAGTCATGGTGAATGGGCTAGAAGCCCCTCTTCTGCCTTTGGACCCCTGCTAATCTCTCTGTAATCTATAGGTCACTTTCCTCTAACCCTTGCTACTGGACAATTTCTGTACCCCATGTGAAGAGCAGCTTTTGCCCAGCTCAGGCAGAAGAGCTGTCACTGGGAACCTCCACAGAAGAATCAATAAAGATGCTCCTGTGGAACCCCACACAGACTTCTCCTCTCTCTCACTGGTGTGCCTGCCTAGCACCTAGCAAGCTGAAGAACTGAAATCACAATGAGCTGATAACCCTAAAGAGCTGATATCACTTAAGTTTGCTAAGGTTGCCTGTGGCTAAGAACTGCTTGGGAGCTTGGTCTGTCCTGAACTGCGCTATCTGAACCCCGTGCAGCCTGCTGGGGACACCCCAAACCCCAGGAAGGTTGCAATAAGGATCACCAGTCATGAAGAAAGCAGCGAAAGAGGGTATTTAGGGATTGCAGAGAGGCTGTACCTTGTAGTGGAAGGACTCGTCGCACTGCTTGCACTGGTACATGCGGGCCTTGCAGTGGTTGATCATGTGGCTCTCCAGGCCCTTGCTGTCGCCGGCGATGTGCTCGCAGATGGGGCACTGGTAGGGCTGGCGCTGGCGGTGCACGCGCAGGTGCTGCTTGATGTAGCCCTTGTTGCCGCTGCTGTAGTGGCACAGGCGGCAGCGGTACGGCCGCTCGGCGCTGGGGATGAACTCCACCAGGCTGCTCCCCGCCCCCGCCGCGTCCCCCCCGCCCTGGCACTGCGCGTTGTCCTGCAGCTCCTTCAGGATGTCATCGTCGGAGGCGTTCTGGTCTGTCCTCTCCTTCAGCTTTTCAATGACGGTGAGCAGTGACATGCTGATGCCCATTTTAATTGGTGTTTCTGATAACTCTGGTCTGTCTTTCTTTATCTCAACTATTGCACATTCACTTTGGTTTAAGCCGTCGAACTCCTCTGAAGGATCCTTAAGTGAGGACACCACTTTGGAATGAGCCATGCATGGGCCATCAGCTCCTCCCTGGCCTGCACCTGCATCCACAGCATCTTCTCCAGTCAGAGCCCTGAGGCTGGACCGTGTTAGTTCTGCAGCTCTGATTGGCATTGTAACAAGAGCTTCTGCTGCTAAGGAGTGCAGTCTCAAAGATTCTGAATTTGTCCTCCTTCGTGCAGGAGGCACATTTTCGTCAGCTGTTACATTTTTATTAGCGCTTAATTCGTTATCTTTCTTCTCAGTGTTATTCCACTCTATTATTACTTCCTGAATCGCATCTGAATGATAAACTTCAGCAGGTTCTTCACAGGTAACAGATGACTCCTCTGAGATAAATTTTTTTTCCGTTTCAATGTCAGTGTTCATTAAGAATGGCTTTTGTAAAACACTTTCTTCAGCACCTGGCAAACGCTCTACTATGACATTAACGTGACCCTTTTTATTTGGACTACAACTGATGATTTTCTGTGCTGATGAAAGCAGGCTGTCAGTTATCATATTATCTGGTTCTGTATCTGATACAGTCTCCTCTACAACCTCTGTAGTAGGAGAATGCACCACAGGGTCACTTAATATCTCTTCCTCTTTTACATTTGTTCCTACAGGCGATTTACACGACAGCTGCTCAGAATTGCAAATCTGAAGCTGAAGAGAAGGCTCACTATGGATATCAAGTTCACTGTTTTCTAAAGAGAGGACAACTGTATCCACACTCTGAGGTGTGTGAGCTACAACTGTCTCTGACAAGCTGGTGTTTTCATTTTCTTCCTCAAAGATGGGGTAGGAGCAATCAACCTCCCCCGCGTGTTTCCAAGCGTGTGTTTTCAACATCCTCTGCTGCCCACAGGTGTACCTGCAGATTAAACACCTGTACATGCCATACTGCTCGTAGGTGTACCACTTCCTCCTGCCCATTTCAGGCACAGAAGCAGACTGAGCTGGATCCTTACATTCCACATTTCCTGTCTGATCAGTCCCTGATTTCACATTTCCTTCCACTGGCCCTTGCAGAAATGAGCTGGTGACATTGACACACTGCTGCGCTTTTGTCTGGATGCTGTTTTTACCACCATTCTCGTGGTGATTTTGGAAGTGGGATTCAAGTTCTTCTTGGCTTTTGGAGGCAAAATGACATTCTGAGCACATTAATATCACTTCATTTTTCTGCCCATGTTGTTTTATATGTTCTTGCAGAGTTAAAAGCGAAGGTGACAGAAAATTACAGAGACCACACTGATAGCATGTCACCTTTTTTTTGCTTGGTGGAAGACATTCAGTCACAATATAATCTGCTTGCAACTCTTCAGTCTTTTTAGTAGCAATCACAGAGAGCTCGATGGCTTTAGCTGGGATTTCACAGAGCTCAGCTGCGTCCAAGGACTGCACAGAGGCGTCGGCATGGGAACGTTTCTTCCCTATTAAAAGGCACCTTTGTGACTTCTCACTTTCAACTATTTTGCTCAGCTTCTGGATCACGTGGATCAGGGGGTCAGTTTTACATTTTCTCTGCTCTTCGCTGCTCTGCAGTGTTGGGCCAATGACTGTTTCAGAAATCAGCACAGCCTCCTGCTCCCCAATATTTGGCATCAATACTGCAATGCTGCTTCCTTCTTCCATAATACCTAGGAGGGTTACAAAAATACCTGGGGGTTACAAAAATAAAGATTTATACCTGCACAATAATGAAAACACAGCCCAGTGCTATTTACATTGCTCTCTCTACCAAACAGGAAAGCCCAATTCCACTAAACTAATAAAAATTTTCAGAATGGCTACAGAAATAGCCAAAGATATTGGGGACATTTAGTGATGCTTTTCAATGCAGCTGCACAAAATAATTCCAAAAGAGCCTCTAACAGGCTGCCTCCAAGTTGTACAAGGGTAAGACAAGTATTTTCAAGTGTAAGCTGAAGAAAAGTGTTACAGCTATTCTCTTTTTCCTTACAAGCACTACACATTTAAATGCTCAACATTAAAATATCAATTGACAATAACTGGTATATTGATATTTAAAAGCACAGTAGAATATGAAAATATATTCCTAATGTACTTTGATGCATTGATGCTCCTAAAGCAAATGACAATTTGCAGCAATATCATTTACAAAAAATAAGCAGTTTTTTCCTTGAAATGTTAAAAGAAGGTAATTCTGCCATTTACTTGCATTAGTAATTTCACTATGACTATTTTAAAGACCATTCAAATGTCAAATCATACTTCTCATTATAAATGTCATTTTCTAGAAAACTTACTAATTGCAGCTACAATTTCTTAATTGCAGGAAAATCAAATGGTACTAAAGTTATAAAGAGCACTTCTTTTCTGTTTCGAGGGAAAGCTACAGGCAGTTACTATTTCCAATTACCCCTCCTTTAAAAATATCAAACCATAAGCCACAGGCAATAATGTGCAGTGTTTGAGGTCAAATTAGAAGCCAATATACAAAAATGTACATGAAAACATACTTTGTGATGTGGGCAGAGCTGTGGGGTGAGGGGTGAAGGAGCTGGACAAAAGGTCTTACATTCAAATTTACTTCTCTAAAAATGTCTAGAAATACCCTATTCAATGCTTATACATACACACACACATATATTTTATACAAAGTTCTTATATGCTACATATAAAACTGAGAACATAAAGAGATGAGGGATATTTATCAGTCATCCTTGAAAAATTATGCCAAGTAAATTCATGTGGATTTTTTTTTTTTGCAAGAAAGATACAGAGGCCAAAAAAGAATTTCCAGAATTGGTCCTAAAAACCCATGAAATCCACTAACTTCTACTTGTGGATTTAGTGTAGAGAATGCACAGACACATGAGAGCAGGGTCTGTGGTGCCCCTTTCCCATTACAGAAAAATTCTGGGCAGAACTACATAAATTACCTTACCTGCCATTCAGCTTACAGTTCAGGTTATCATCAGAGCTATCAATATAAGCAATGCTAATTTTTTAGTATCATCTGCACCTCATGTTAAATACTTCAAGTTGAAAGCTATTATTTGAAAACCCTAATTCAGTTCTATAAAAACACTTTGGTGTTTGTTTCAAACTGCCTGTAACATGTTTTGAAACCATTGTGAGAAGTGAACAAACCTGCTTTTTCCCCTGAACACAGATTTAACGAATGCTCAAAGCAGTAATGTCTACTTGAAATATTTTCAAATTGAAAATGAGTTAAGGAAAATTGATGCTACCTTAAATTACCCTTGGTACTTTAAAAACTTTTTAAGTAATGCTAAATTGGCAAATATTTTCTCTACCTGGAAGCAAGATAACAACTAAGATGAAAAATCACTAACAGAAGATCATAAAGGAAATATGCTGCCATGTACTGTTGCTATATCAAAAAGGCAAACAGAGAGAGGACCTGCACCTGTATTATCTGGGATGCTTGGAGCCGATTCCTGTTACTAGGTGCATAACTACAGTATATATGTGTTATGCCACTCTGCGCTTAGAGTTCAATTCTTACTGCTGCAGACTTTGGTTTTTAGAGGGATGGTAAGAACTGCACACAAATTATCACAGATTAAGTTGGAAGAGACCCACAAGGATCAGCGAGTCCAGCTCCTGTCCCCGCACAGCACCAGCCCCAAGAGTCACACGTGCCCGAGGGCGCTGTCCAAACACCCACACAGTAATTACACAGCGATGTCTGGGATGCCAAAGGACGGGAGGGAAGATGCAGCCCCGAGCAAACGCCTGCGAGCTGCCCATTCCAGCCCAGCCCAACCCCTGGGCCGAGCAGGGCGAACGCCTCCAGGGCAGGAAGAGCCGAGCACGCTTCGCCCAGCCTGTCTGGCAGAGGGCGGTGCGATGGTATCGCGGCCCCCGAGGGCAGGGAATGTCCCCGGCCGGCCGCCACCCTCCCCGGGACGGCCGAGCCGCGCTGCCCGCCCCGCTCCGAGCCCGCAGGCGCCGCTCCGGCAGCGCTCCGGCCGCGGGGCAGCGGCAACCCAGAGGCCCAGAGCAGCGAGGAGCAGGCCCGCCGGGGCGGCCAGGAGGGGTGAGGGAAGGAGGGAACGGAGGCAGCTCCGGGCCCGGGAAGGCTCCGCCGGGAGCCGCTGCCGCCCGCGGCTCCGCACATGGGCTGCGGCGCGGCGCCCCGGGGCCGGCTCGCCACCGCCGCGCCTGGCGCCCTGCCTTGCGCCCGGCCACCGGCCGCTGCCCGCCCGCCGCCACCGCTGCCGCCTGCGGGCCCCGGGCCGGGCCGCGCCGCCGCTCGCCGGCACTAACGGGGAAAGCCCCGTGAGCCTCACCTGCGGCCGCCGCTTCAAGATGGCGACGATGGAGCCTCTGTCACGTGACTCGCGGGCCCGTGTCAGGTGACCGGCGGGGGGCGCTGCCGCCGCGTCAGCGCCGCCTCCCGTTACCATGGAGACGGGGAGGGACAGGGATACGGCCGGGGGACACGGGACGGGGCCCGAATGTCTGTCTGTCTGTCTGTCTGTCTGTGTGTGTGTGTGTGTGTGTGTGTGTGTGTGTGTGTGTGATACAGGGCCGGGGGACACGGGACAGGGCACAGGAGGGTGCCTGTGTGTGTGTGTGTGTGTGTGTGTGTGTGTGTGTGTGTATGTGTTTGTATGTGTGACATAGGGCCGAGACACGGGGACAGGGGACAGGACAGTGTGTGTGAATATGACCGTGTCACCGTGCACGGGCAGCAGTGTGAGCCAGGACGGTGTGTCCCGTCCCGGCGGGGCAGTGTCGCAGCCCTGCTGTCCCCGAGCCCCGGGCTGGCCGGTGCCGCTGAGGCTCGCTCGGGCTCCGGGCGCTCCCTGAGGGCTCGCTCGGGCTCCGGGCGCTCCCCGCAGCTCTCGGGACGGCTCCGGGCGCTCCAGCCCAGCGCCCTCCACATCCCCAGAGCCAGGGCCACGCTGGGAGCGCCACACGTTCCAAAACCCGGAGAATCTCACAAAAGGTGTTTTTCTCCCAGCACGGTTTTCGATGGTAAACACCTGCAGTTAAAAACTCCCCAACCTCCAGGTTTTGGGTATTAAGCTGTCAAGAAGGTTTAGCAGTTTGAAGTGGGCAGAAATTGAGAGTTTACATACACACTGCTTGTCGGGGCTACCTTGGCAGCTAAGTACCAGCGATGGTACATGTGAGATATTTCATACAGACTGAAAAGTCAGGGGAATGGTGAGCTTCAAAAGTGGCTGGGTGATGGCAAGTAAAATCCAATCTTCATTTCCAGAACAGAGACTGAAGTGTATTGATGTGGAGATTTGGATTTGGAGGGATCTGGTAAAATTGTAGGAACTTTTTGCAATGATTGAACTTTTTGTTAATGATTGTATATTGTTTCATAGACTTATGGTCTTTCTGAAGTATATGATCTTTCTAAAATATTGTCAAATCAGATATTATTGAAGAGATGGATTTGACCATCCTTTCAATAGGCACCTCTAATTTTACTTTTCCCCTTTGACTCCTTGAATTATGAAGCTCTGTTTAATTATATAAAGTTTTAGAC
Organism: Melozone crissalis; assembly: GCF_028551555.1. Lineage (NCBI taxonomy): Eukaryota > Metazoa > Chordata > Aves > Passeriformes > Passerellidae > Melozone > Melozone crissalis. The sequence goes on along the minus strand of NW_026535785.1, from coordinate 15,896,553 downwards.
AATTCAAGTAATATCCTAGAATCTCTAACTTGGTTAAAAAAATGGTAAGCCTTTGATACAACTTTGTTATAAAAAATAAATTGCTGTCAGGAAAATGCAAGGGTACAAACTATCTCCTTAACACCTATTGAATGCATTTAACTTTAAAAAATTAAAGTAAAAACATTTAAAAAATTAAAGTAAAACTTTAAGCTGTATAGTATTCAGAGTGTCAAAGATAGTAATAATAATCACGGCAACTTGTTTCAGCTTTTCCTGCCATATTAAGTAGAGCCTTTTAATAGAAAATTATTATTTTTCGTGTACCCTGTTCTTTTAAAAGCTTTGTTTCCACGTGTGTATATTACAGGTTAATTAATAAGTCACCTGAATTGAATCACTCTTGTAGATACAGGATTCTCACTCTTCTTTTTTCAACCAAAATATGCTAGGGTCTGATAGATCTGAATTAAAAATGCTGGGGTGATAATGAGTAATCACCTCCATAGACTCTGTTATTCTTCTTTGCTGTAATTAAACCTGGACTAAGTTAAAGATTTCATTCTCTGTGCAGATATGAATGTACCAAAAGACAGATTTAGATTTTACACTTTTACATTAGTTTGAAAGGCTTCTTAACTCACAAAGCTATTTTCCTGTTTTTCATTTTCATTGCTTTCAAGTTGAAGGAGACATGAAACCAAATGAAATCTGGATAAGGCGCCTCTCCCTGAGCAGTAGAGATGAAGCTCTTGTTTTGAGGATAATATGTTCAGAGTGTTGATGTTTTTGTAAAAGTTTATAGCAAATTGCTTCCTAAGTACAGTAAATATGTACAGAATGTCGGTGGCATGAGTTTTATGGTAAACATTACAAGCTTAATTTAAAAGAGTAACACATAGCCTAGAAACGCCAGGTGAATTTCGAGCTACATCAGCAAAGATGCAATCTGGAAGTGAAAACATGCAAAGTGTGCACAGGTTTTTGTGTGCACTTTTAAAATAACAGAAATCTACAGGTAGCAACTTTCCTATAAGGTGCCTGTTTATTCTTTGTGGCCTCAGTCTTGAAACTCTTTTTCAGTCCTCAAATGAACAATTAGGCTTGTTTTCATTAATGATTTGTACCAGCAATGAGTTATATAATTGTCAATGAAAAATCCAATTTAGCCCGTGAGTTTTGTACATTTTCATGCCTGGCAGTTCCCAAACCATTCCAAAAGCTTTGTAATTTTCACATTATTATAATGTATTATGTAAGTGGAGTCCCTGACTGTATTGAGTGGGCATTAAATAAACTGATTTGTGTAGAAGAGAAGTGAACCTTGCATGGAGCCCTGGTGGGAAGGGAGGCTTTGGGTTGTGCATCCCTTCCTGGGTGAACACTGCCAGGAGTGCTCTGTGAGCACTTGGAGTGGCATGAGGAGAAGGAGAATTTTAATGTAATATTTCATCTAAATTTCAGTTCTTGGTAGCCTGGAGTTGACCTTTATAGTGAGGTAGATCCACCATAAAAAGATGAATTTGCCATTGCATTACAATATGATTGGCAAGTAGGGAATGTTCTGCTATCTTTATAAACTAACTACCACACAGAAGCCTGGATTTAGTTTTTTAAATTCTTTTTGGCAGACAGGATGTGTTTCATATTGTTTGTATCTGCTCATAGCTGTCCTGTTTCTGGGTAAAAAAAGAAGTTTAGAGTGCATAAAATACAACTCACTATCACATGAAAAATGAAATATTTGGTTCCTCAGAAAATTTGGAAGAATTTTCACATTTTCACATAGGATACAAGTATTGTACAGGTACTTTGATTTATCAGACCAGCATTGTGGGAACCCTAATTGTGTAATGGAGTCTTAGGGACATTTTGACCCTCTAAATACAGAAGTTTGCAAAGGTGATGCATAATCTAGGAAAATGCAGAGAGTGTGAGAAGAATGGTAAGAACATGAATTAGGAAAAATGATATTGTGTTATTTGTTTATGAAATAGGACTACATTGTATTCTGAGAGAAAATCCTGCCGGTGGATTGAGAATTGTTAGGAGTAGAGAAATTATGCAGGGAAGAATGAACACTGTGTCTCTGCGTTTAGACAATATTATAGAACATGATAGACATAGATGGATAATAAATAGTATAAAGGAAATAAATTGCACTTTAAATATGCTTCTCCTACCATTAGACTAATTAGTTATTCAGGGGAGTTGAATGATGGTTGCACTTTCAAAACAGGTACAGGGAGTTTTAGATTTCTTTTTTTTTTTTCTTGTATAAGTGTAATAAACCTCTGGAACTCATTGCTACAATAGATGGTAGAAAACAAAACTTTGCAAGAATTAAAATGAGTATTTAAAACCAAGTTTTTGTCCATAATTAAAGAACATGTAAAAGTGTTCCAGATAGAAGCAGAGATGTAAATATTGAAATAACATTTCAGTACTATTCAATATATTTAGATTGTTATATGAAATAACATTTTTAGCATTGAGGCTAGCGTTGATGGGAGTTAGGAAGGACCTTTCCTTGGGACAGGTGTGTATGTTTTGTGCTCTAAGGTTTAGAGTGCAATTTCCTTCGGGCTGGTTGTGCTTCTCTGCTGCCCAACCTCACACACAGCCCTTTGGTGTAGTTAGCCTTAGTTATCTTTTTGTTACAGCCTCAGAGTTCTTTGTGCCTTGGCAGTGAGGCATTAAAGCTGAGCAGAATTTATATTACTTAGATGGTTTATTTTGTTTTACACTGCCTTTTCTGCTGTGAATTAGGAAAGTTCTGTGTTAAGTGATATTTCAGCTGCAACAATGACATCTAGGGGCTGATTTATATTAATTTAATTTAGATTCATATCTCCTAGTTTTGAGAAGATGGTTACTAATATGTTTACTAAATCTAAATTATTAGTATTAGCTAAAAAGCTGTGAATCTGATATATGTCATATATTCAGAGAATAACCATGACATTTTTAACTTCTTATCTTTTTGTCTTTTGTTTCCCCTTGATCTGTCTTTTAATTATTTTAGTACTGCTACCACTGCAAATCAGTGAATCTCTCATTACTTTAGACCTTGTATTTTTCCATGACACGTTATCAAATGATGAGATTTTTTCACTCTGTACTTTAGGTGTACTTTTCTGTGAATTAAAGGGAAAACACTTTGCCTCTGCTTTCCTCCATGACTTATTCTGTCTCCTAGAATCACATCTACTTGATTTTGTACAGCAAATGAGACCAAAAATCCCTGTATTCAATCCCCTGCTTCCCCAGCTTTATGGGAGTGTAGACATAGGATTGAGTCCAGATTTAAACCCTGTGATTCAGGGCCACCTCTAAGCTCTATGTAAATCTAATTTTATGTGTGCAAGTAAGTGTATACGTAAAATACGTAATTGCAATTTAGAGATGATTTAACAGCATCTGTCCTGTTATTGGCAAACTTACTCTCATTCCCTTGAATCTTAGTTATTTGACCATAAGTCACTTATTTGGAATTGCTTTTTACAGAAAAAAAATTCTATATTTCTTTCTCATCTGCTTCTTTACTTATATTTACAACTTTTTCTCAGGAATAAGAGAATGTTATTTTTTTCCCCCAAAATTCTCCTCATGCTATTCTGTGGAATATAATTACTATTTTCAACATACTCCCTTCTCATTGGTCTTGAGCAGAAGAGGCAAGCAGGTGAGTTGAAAAGTGAAGCATTGTGGAAAACTTCACTTTGGCTCAAGGCAAGGTGCTAAAATGTTCTCTGCAGTAAATAAGGAGTTTTTTTTAAATACAGCTATACCAAAAGCAACTTATATAACTTATCATTTATATAGAAGTTACACTAGCACAGCAATGCTTTTCACAGTTGCTGTATCTGTTGGTTTCATCCATGAAGGAAGTGAAAGCTTATTTCTGCCAGTGATGCTGGCAAAACATAATTAGAACTGCATTCTGTGTTCAATCTTACATAAAAATGTCACCCAAAATCACATTCCTAACTGCTCTGAGTTTGTTGGGAGATGATTTTGATGGACTTGGTCAAAGTACTGCCTTGGCACATCTGTCTCTTGTTGGAAGGTGTGCAGTGAGTGGAGAGCAGGATAAACCTGGGCTGCAGTGAGCGTGAGGGAGCAACGACCTTACTGCCACCTTGTTCTTCTTCTTGGAGGGGGCAATGATAAACTTGCAGATTCTTAAGAGTGTTTTGCCACTGTCTGCCCCTCTCAGGGCTTCTCACAGCCCTCAGGACAGGCAGTTCCCTTACACCTGGGTTAATATAAAGTGTGGTCTGTGTACCTACACTGAGATCTGTTTGAAATTAGTAAAATCATAGATTTTGTATGGGATTTTACTGCTGAATTGGCCATGGAGAAACTCCACTTAGAATAGGGACAAATTTTATTTATCTAAAGAGAAAATACCAAGGCAGTGCACAGAGACTTGCCACATGATGTACTATATTGCAATGTCCAGTATTTTTTCCCTTTATATCACTTTGCACAGATACTGATATTTTTGCCAGCTCTTACTCCAAACTGTGCTTTAGGTTTGTAATCCAACTGAGGGAGTGCAGAATGGGATTTATTACTGTCACTTGGAGCAGGGGGAGTCGTATGCACAAAAGACTCCAACAGCAGTGACAGCAAAGCACCACTCTTTTTGTCTTGTTCTAGTCAGAGAAAATACAGAAGTACCTTTTGCATTCTTAAGAGAAATTCTCAGAATGTGAAGTGTTGCATTAGAGCAGGTACATAGTGATCCCAGTTGCTACATTTGCCATTCAGAAATGCCCCAGTGGCTGTGCTCAGTGTATATTTACATATCCAGGAGATTCATTTGTGAGTGATAAGCTGCAGTGAGCCTGGAATCAGATCATGCATTACATAAATTAATATTTCACCTGTAAAAGGAGATTCCCTAAAAAGAATTGGACTCCCTGGAGTTCTAATATAGCTTATAGTGCCATAATTGATTCAATTGGTGATTTTTTTTACAGTTGTAGTTAAAAGGCATTACTTTTCCCTCCTTGTTAAATTGCTCAGTGTGGACTAAAATACCCTAATTTCTGGTGTAAGCAAGAAATTCTGGTGTAAGCAAGAAATCTAGAGTATGTACTACATGCTAGCTTCCAAAAGATAAAATAGCACCAAAAATTTGGAAACTCTGGTATATCTATGACTTAATTTCAGTATTAATTACCAATGATGGACAGAATCAAAGTGTTAAAACTTTCTGCTCAGCATGGAAATGAGATAGTTTAAATCAAGAAATAAGAAATGCCTTTGGGTACTTCTCATATCATTAAAGGGAATCATGGACCAGTCCTCTGTCCTTCAGTGAGCGGTCCTGACAACTTTCCTTGCAGGTTGATCTCCTGCAGACTTTTTTACTTGAATTGCAATCTGTTTTTTGCCAAATGGGATTAGATAGAGTTTTTAAATCAGGCACAGAGCTGCTTGAGGTGGGTTTTAAGCAGTAGATTGTAATTTTTGAGTGTGACATTTTTCAGATAACTTCAGGGTAGCAGTCACATTAACTTAACCATGATAAATTTTACAAAATTTATATAAGTGACCACATATTTGTCATGTGGGTGATGGTGTGAGGCTTTTCCTATGCTTCTGTAGAACTTTTAGGAGTACAAACATATTATTTCTGAGCATCCATAGAAACACAGAGTACTGCAGATATTTTATAGTAAAGATGTGGTTCTTCATTGAAATATTCATTTGCTTTACAGAATCATAAAAAGGAAAATTTGCACAACTTTCCTATTTGGGCTACAAAACTTACTATGCACTTGTCCCCTCAAAATCTCTGTCAAGATACTGACATAAATGTGACAAAATGGAGTTATTCATCCTATTGTGATGTTTATCTGAAAGCTAAAAAAACAACAAACAAACATACAAACAAACAAACCAACCAACCAACAAACAAACATTAACCCTGAAAAGGTAATGGACTGAAACTCCTTTGCAATTTAGCTAAGTTTAAATTCTCATTGAAGTGTAAAATTAGGACTGCATGGTTTGGCTCACTTTATGAACATTCCTTGGCATCCAAAGTTTGTTTTTGCCTCTACCCCTCAGCACTGTGCCTGCCTGCAGGTCCTGTCTGTGTGTCTGTGCCTGTGCTTCCATGTACACAGAGGCAGAAAATCAGTTTTTCATTACAAATATGCACATGGAATCTGCACATAGTGAGCATCAAACAACTTTATGAGAACAAAGGAGCTGTTCATTCTTAGTTATTCAATCTTCCTACTGTTTATTAGATAGGAGGAGACCAAAATGAACCATCACAGTTTTCTGTAGTGACCTTGAGGTGGCAGCAGCATTACATTCAATTTTGCCATGCACCAAGTCCATTAAAGGTGAAAGTAAAAGTTGCAATAAATCAAAATAATACTGATTGTTATAATTTTATTACCAGAGCATTAAGTCAATAAAACTTATCTGAAATGTCATTTGCATTGTATACAATTTTTACTAGTTATCAAGTATGTTTTAAAAGCATGTTTAAAGCAACCAAATGAAGAGATTGGTGATAAATTGTTGAAAATCTGGGATTTGTCTAATGATGTAGTAAAACTAAAGTCTGTTTTGATCTCTTGTATTGTAAAAGATTGTTTCTGAAAGCATTTGTTAGTACAATAATGTCTTGTGTTTTGACTAACTATATTTAATGTCCTAATGTCTGATTAAATATTTTTCTGCAACTTGTCAGGTCTTTTTTCATTCATGAGTTTATGTAGGAAGGTCATCTAATTATATGACACCCTTTCAGTGAAGGAGAATGTGTTTGTTTCTTTTAATAATGAGGAATAATGAAACTTATTTATGTTGGAAGTCAGGGAAATTTATTGGAGAATTACAACATGAGAAACATGAAAATTAAAAAACCCTTTTAATAGCATATTCATTACTGAGAAGCTTACAGGTAATGAAATAGTTGTGTGAAAGCCAGGGTGCTGGGTGATATAACTCTGCTCATGGCAGCTTTCAGGCCAGGGTTATTTTGCATTTCCATGCTGTCAATTACTGTTAGGTTACCAAATTATGATTAGGTAATTAGTCAAATAGGAGGCACTGGGAGAAAAGGAATTGACAAACTTGTGAGCCAACTTTGGGCTGGGAAGGCAGCTGGGGTGTTGGGATTTTGGGGTGTTGGGATGCTGGGGTGTTGGGATGTTGGGATATCAGGGTGTTGGGATGTTGAGCTGTTGGGCGTTGAGATGCTGTGGGGGCATCAGGAGCTGCTGCTTTGCAAGACCAGCCCAAACCTGAACTAGAATCCAAATTACATTTCTGTTATCCAGTGAAATGATGGGGAAGCAGCAACACTCAGAAGTCTTTTCCCTGACAAATGGAGAAAAATAATGATAGTGGTGTGTTTATATCAGTTAAAATCTGGTGTGAAGGAATCCTTTATGTAACAGATGCTAAAGGAGTCCCAATGATTGCTTAAAGATTGCTTATGTAATACATAAAATAATTCCATGTAATTCAATGAAAAATAAGATTAACTTTTTCATTTAAGTTTTAAATTTATCCAGTCTGTATTTTGAAGTTTTAAGATATGACCTTTTAACCTATTTAACCTTATATTAATTTTTTTTCCACTTGTTTTGTTTGTTGACAACTTCTTCAACTAAGCAAACAAAAGTATTAAATATAAACAAGTATAGAAGTATGTAAACAAAAATGTAAGTTGAATTATAGTTCTACAATAGAGTTTTACTAAGTTTAAAAAACAGAGAATCACAAACCACAAGGCAACAGAGATTTCAACACACAAATGTTGTTTGGGCTGTGCCAGGGTTGCTGGAGCCAATATAAATCCTGTTACTTCTCTAAGACACAGATCTGCTCTGTGCTGTCATCTTCTCTTTGTCACACTTCACTGTTTCTTGAACAAACTTCTTCAGTTCAAGTGCCTGAAAAAGATGGAGAGAGACTTTTTACAAGGCCACATAGTGATAGGACAAGGGGGAGTGGATTTAAAGCCCAGGGCAGGGCTGGATGGGACCTTGGCAATGAGGAATTGTTCCCTGGCAGGGTGGGCAGCCCTGGCACAGGGTGCCCAGAGCAGCTGGGGCTGCCCCTGGATCCCTGGCAGTGCCCAAGGCCAGGCTGGACACTGGAGCAGCCTGGGACAGTGGGAGGTGTCCCTGCCATGGCAGGGGTGGAATGGGATGAGCTTTAAGGTCCCTTCCAGGTTTTTCAAAGTTTCCAAAGATGTGAATGCAGTGAGTGCCAAAAAAGCAACATAACTGAGATTACAGCAGTACTCCTGGGGGAATGTAATTCACTGTGAGCCTATTTCCTCTTTCTTCCTGATTTTAACCTTGTGGCTCTTTATCATCAAAATATATTTACCTCAGAAATAAAAGTAAGGGAGTAAATATGTATGAGCTGAACATAGTTAACATAGTTAAGCATAAATTAAATGAGTAATTTCACAGAATCGTATAGAAAGGATGTTTAGAGGGTAACCCTTATCTCTGGTTGGCAGGGACCTTGATTATCAGTATTCCAAAAGGGAGATGTGCTTTTTATTTTTCTTTAGACCAATATAAACACATTTTCTTGGAGAAATATAAAAATAGTTGTGACAGTGGGGTCTCTTTGTAAGTATACAAAGTCCAAATAAACAGATTGCTCTCAACTCCAATTGGAGAACAATCTACTCTAGATGTGGTGGGATATTCTGGGACCAATATTTTAGGTTTTATTCAAATATTAGTGTAACATTTGCCTAATGCTCTGCACTAATGTTAAGCAAGATCTTGTTGTCCTGAAATCACAATATTGTTGTGATTGTACCATTGTCTTAATGGTACCACTGTTAAACTAAAATGGAAGGTACCTGGTGTGATCCATCTCTTTGGTTAAGCTGTACAATATCTGATAAAGGGTATTTTATTATTTTGTGGAGTAATTTGTATAGCAAAGAATAAATTGCAAACTGTTCAGCAAGCAATACTACCATTCAGCAAAATCCCATTACCTAGAACATTAAAACAATCATTCTAAAACATGATCTATAATGATTTGAACATGTTTGTAAAAAATAGATGACCACTGTACATTTACAGTTGACACAGAGGTCCCTAATGTCAAGAAAGCACTCTTGACCTTGATGGGTGGTTGCAATTCCATTTAAATCAATTGCCAATACAAGTCAAATGAAGTTCTTATGGCTGTCTAGTGTGCACTTCACTGTTCTTCTGACATTATTGTTCTACTCCAAGTCATTCTTCAATCTTAACAGCTGAGAGGGACCTGCATTCTGCAGCTTTATGGGGAAAGAGCACTAAGTTCTACTTCTCTGTGTTTTGAAAGCTTCTGCTCTTTTCACAGTTTCCAAGCTGAGCAAACCACATAGTGTTCTGCATAAAACACAGTACGTGGTCTGCTGCTGCAGAGCCAGGTGTTTGTTGCAGTGAGTACAAAATGCATTTTCACTGCCCACCCTTTTACTGTCCTTGATTTAATTGACTACCCTGACAGCTGGAGAATTTGTTAATTTAGTTTATTAGAAGCTTTCACTATATTGAACATTTAGAACATGGTATTTCCTAAACATTATGATGGTGAATGATAGTGATTACAACTTTTGAGGTGTTTTGTGCTGTGGAAGAAAAAGAGGCACAATAACTCAGAAAAAAGAAGTTGAACATTTATCCTGTGTATGTACCTGTTTGGATACTTATTTTTTCAAAGGATTTTGTTAAAATTGGAAATGGATATATGAAAAGTGCTATGAACTTGTTAAAAATTTTGCTTAGGAAAGAAAATCCTTGGCTGTACAGAACTTTCTAAAAATACCTGGGTTAGTGTTATTAACTTACTTGTAATTTATTTGCTCTTCTAAATGAATTTAAGTGTCCACCTTTTAACAAGTGGGAGTATTAAAGGCTGACATCATGGCCCAGAGTTTACATGAATTTAAAAAGGCAAGCACAGCTACTTTCTCTAGGACAGAAAATACAAACTGTGGCTAATCCTCTCCAGTCCCCACCCCCAATCTCTTTCATGAGTAGTCCAAGCTTCCAAAAGATCCCATATTAATGAGAATAATGGAAAAACTCAACTGAACTCATATTTTTGCATTAGATACATATAACAGCTAATAAGAATTGGTAATGAAAAAAGTGCTTCTGGTTGCCAGTGAAACCTGGCTGGGATAGTATTAAGAAGATGCTGCAATTAATGTAAAACTAATCACCAGTCTTCCATGGGGAAATGCAAATTACAAGTTGTTAGAAGGCCTGTTTTGTTCCATAGGACTTGTATTGCTGCTAATCCACTTAGCAGCACACATGTTCCTCTGTTGAGGTGTTCTGAAATGAAAGTTTTGAAGTATTATTCCTATTTTAGAGATTCCATACGTTTATTTAGAGTCTATATTTTGATTCTTCTGTTTTTACTAAACATGTAAGTATATTTCCCTGCTCTTTTTTTGCCAGACCCATGGGCTGAGGTCAAAGTAAGTGGCTCTATTTTGTTCATTCTCCTAAGATCCTGGAAACTGTACTGTACAAAGCCATTGAAGTAACCACTTGGCACACAGTAAATGTGGTACATATTCTGTCTGTGCAGTTCAAACTCCAGGATTCTGCTGTATCTGATGTTCTTTTCTTCTGCTGGTGAGCAGGAATAGCTGCACATACCCTGCATTTTTCCCTGTCATTTTCAGGGTTGAACACAAGGTGAAACAAACTTTTGTGCTTTGTGTTTTGTTTCATTCATTCATTTGAAGGTGCTCCCAGACAATGACTCCTGGCAGTGCCTGTGTGTTCTGGCAGTCAGCAGGAGGAAATGTGTCAGCCACAGCTGGGCTGTTCCTCAGCACAGGGATTGTCCCCAAGCCTGGTGTGCAAATCCTTCAGTTCTGATGAGCAGCTGTGCTGGATAAAGAGGTGCAGATGTCCTTACAGCACCCGGAGTATTGTGGGAAGATGTGCTTGAGGAAGGACCCTGAACTACATTTACCACCTTTGAAACAAATGACAAGTCCTAACATCTGTCTTTAATTCTCTGGAGAAGCAAGGTCAGGTTGAGTGTAGAAAGGAAGAGCATTGGAATAGTTGTGCTTGCCCTTACAAATCCAGTTTTGATGCCAGAGTAAATACCTTTGCTTTCAATTAATTATGAACGAATAATTTCTTTCAGGCAAGTTTAGCATGTGACATAAGTAAATCTTGTGTATAAAAGGCAATGTTATTAAAATCAAATGTTTGGCAAATATTTTGGCCAAAAGTAAGCACAGTTTGGTCAGTGTTTGTTTCTTCACCAGATATTGGTTTCTTCACCAGATATTATGGTTTGTTGCCACTTTGAAGCTAAAGAGCAAAACCACAGAAGCTTATGAAACTTCTTGTTTTCTCTATACAATTGAATGTTTGACCTTTGATCATACAACGTAGTCCTTTCAGACATTGAAGATTTTGATCCAGGTATGCAACCAACAGGAACAACTTCCAGAAAAAGAAATAATTTTGGTTTGTGCAGCCCTTTTACTCTGACATGAAAGCTATTTCTGAAAAAATCCCAGCCATCTGGTACTTTATTGTTTGATATCAGTGGCGGAATAATGTCCGATTTTAATATCAGACTCTTGGCTATGCACTGCACTAATTTGTTCTGTGACATCAATGAATCAAAGTAGAGTTCCTGATAGAAGAACATCAAAAGGAAATTAATCTCCCTGTGATAGTACTAATAATTTCAGAATGGACGTGTTTTGCTCAATTATGGTACCCATTGAGAGCTGTGTTTTGTGGACTGTTAGATCAATATCACAACTGCTACACAAACTGAGGGTGTGAGAATCAGACTGGTGCTCCTCAGGAGCCTCCTGTGTCTTTACTAATGGACAAAAATCTACTGTAGATTCTTGGTAGAATTTTATGGTTACCTAAGGAAAGGAGATGTGAATGTGTGAACTCAATGGGGAAGGTGGAAAATAGAAAAAACCCCATCAGTTTCCCATATGTTGGGCAGGATGGTGGGCCTGGCATTACAGGTAGCATTTACAGAGTTTGTATCCAGCTGTGTGATTCTGAAAAAAATTAGTGGGAATGGAGGCTAATTGTGTAGCAGACAGGAGGTGTCATAAGGTTATTCAGCATATATCTCCTGAAAATATGGTTATGAATTATTGTATTAGTTTTATTTTTTGGTTGTTTTTATATAAACCCTGTCAGGTTAATACAAGGTTTATTGGAAAGCACGTTTCTTTACATATATCCATACAATTTCACATCTTTCCCTATAAATAGATAGATACAGGATTTGACACAATAAAAGAAATTGAGCATTTTTAGATACAGATCCTTCCAAGTGCTTACTCAATTCAAGGGTAGAAGAAAGGGTTACTGCAGTCAAGCATGCTTGTTGTAGCTGCACAGCATGATACCCACAGACAGACTGGGACTATATTTAGGGTTCTGGTCGTGTGCTGAGAATAGAACTAAGTGAGTACAGAGGCCCAAATGTGTCACTGAAATAAATATTGGCAGAATGGATGTGTGATCAAAATATCCAAATATATCAGGGACTGACTGCAGAACTTAGAGACAAGAATAGCCCAGGTAGGGATAAGAGTTCAAATAAATCTAGTATTCCCTCTTCTTTATGTTTACCACTTTTTTTGTTGTATTCCCCCCTCAGCTGGCCGTCAGAGGTGGTGTTCATCAGCCTGGGGTTGACCTTGTCCTGCAGCCAGCCTTGGGGGTCACAGCAAGGACTGGGGGATCTCTTACCTGTAGCTGTCCTGGCCAGATCAGACCTGAATTGGGGAAAATTAATTTAATTTATTGCCAAATGAAACAGATTTGAATGGTGAGAAACAGAGACAAAATAAAAACACCCCCTGCCTCTGCTCCCCTCCTCTCCTTCCTAGGCTCAGCTTCCCTCCTCCCAATCTCCTCTGCCCACCCCAGCCCCAGCCAGGGGCTCCTCCAGGCTCAATGGGCTCTCTCAGGGCTGCTCTTCTGTTCTCACTCCTGCTTTCCATCCTGCTTTTCCTCACCCCTCCCCTCAGGCCAGGCAGTTTTTCCTTTCCCAGATGTGTTCCCAGGGGTGCTGAGGGCTCAGCTGTGCCCCGTGCTGGGGCAGCTGTGGAGGTGGCAGTGCCAGCCCCTGGGCACAGAGCACTGATCAGCTTTACACTAATCAGCTCTTAATTTCTTTATTCCTGTAGGACTGCTGCTGACATGAATGAGCTTGGGCTCTGTCTACAAGGATGCAGTGACTTTTTTTAGGATTCTATAAGGTTCTTAACAAGACTGACATTCCTTGTTCCAGATCAGCAGTGTGAGAGTGAGGACTTTGCTGCAGTGACTGAGATAACATCAGATGCTTTTCCAGCCTCTCTTTCCATCTGAAATGCTGCAATAACGTCTTGTATTAAAGACAGCAGATGAATAATTAGACAGTACCATAGAAAGGCTTCTACTGAGTAGGAATGTTGAGAGGACAAAAACAAGTCCAGCCACCATCATCTCATCTCTGGCCTCCTCTTCACCACCTCTTTTGCTTTCCCCTCTGCCCAAGCTGGAGTTTTCAAAGGGAAACCAACCTAAACAGGATTTGATAATGTGGCATTTGAAGGAACTGTCAGAAATTCACAGCAGATGTGCTGCTGGGATTGCCTTTGCCTGGTTCTAGTGATGAAGAAAACAATGACAGGAAAACAGAGGTGATCCCCCTGTAGTGTTGAACAAGGGCTATTTCCCAATTGCTGTCATGGAAATTAAAGGAAAATTTCACAGTTTTTCTGGTAGATATTAGGGCATAGAAAAAATTGTCTCTCTGATTTTGCACACAAGTCCCAAGAATCTACTTTACCTGTAAAATTCAGATTTTCTTTTTCTCTTTCTTCACACGTATAAATGTTCTAAATAGCATAGACCTAAATAGCAAAGACTGTCAGCAAGTTATCAGAATGAGAGGTGCTGTCCCACAGCAGTCTTGCGAATTCACATTCCATGTTTCTTTGTTTCTCTCCTCCAGGCTGATAATGTGCTTTTGGAGAACAAACTCACCCACTTCCCCTGGAAATGTAGTTCAGAAAACTTTCCTCTTCTCCAACATTTATATAAATTCAAATCTGGAAAGCAATGAACTCTAAATATGTTTTTAAGTGAAGAAATACTTAGGCAGTATTTGTGAGCATGGAAACTGTATCTGCCATTTGTGCTAACAGCTTATCTTCTTTATAAGAGCAGGTTAAGATAGCACTACAGATAAGCATGTGGAGTTTCTGTCCATTCAGGTTCACTAGAAATCTGCACTGTCAACTGAAAAATTTAGGTTATTAACTACATAATGCATTGTAACTATATGTGCAATGGTTATCTGTTTACCAGCTCTCTGCTTTTCCAAAGTCCTTCTACAAAATATTTTTACAGAGACACAACACGCCGTGTTTGGATGGAGTCCTGCAGGGAGAGATGCAATTAAGAATGTTATGCAATAATACATTGTTTTTCTTACACGTAATGGATTTGTGAGCATTCTACATGCAGGCAAAAGTGCTGAGCTCAGTAATTCAGGTCTTTACATCTCAGTACCATACTGGCTGCTTCTGCAGTTTTAGCACAAAAGTAGCAGTCCCAAAACCAGTATTAATGATAGGAAATTGAAAATAGTTCAGGAATTTTTTTTGTAGAAAAATATTGAGACTATTGCCATCTAAAGGTTTGCCAGATATTAGTTACATTTTCCCTTTTTAATAAAGATGGCTTATTTATGGAAAAAATCTCTAAAAGAGTGGTGATGGAGCAGAAATAAGCTTGGTTTTTGACATGGAAATGCAACATCATTGTCAGTTAATGCTTCTTCATAAACCATAAAAAATAATGATGATTGTCAGTTAATACTTCTTCATAAACTATAAAAAATAATGTAGTCCAACTTTAACAAAAGGGAAACAACTGGTTACCAGTTGTTTTCCTTTTGTTAAAGCTGGACTTCACATTTTTTGTCATTTGTCCAGGAGTTTTTTGAGTTTCCCAAATGCTGGACTTCCTAAACAATCTTTTTTGTTCTTTTTTTGGGCACTTCTACAGTTGTATAAATTTAAGATGAAGAATATATTTTAAAAATATCTACCCTAGATTGTTGTTTTCCTAATAACACAACTTCTATTTTCTTCTTACTAATATTAAGAAGAATTCCATTTAATTTTCTCCAAAACTGGATCACCTAATTAAACTGAAAAGGTAAAATCCTTGCATTATAATACTGAATTCAGTAGTTCAGTAGGAAAAAAAATAAAAATCCAGTGAATGAGATTTTAATACTCTGATAAATCATAGCAATACCTTTTATTGCTCGATTAATTTAATACTATGTACTGTAAGTAATAATTAATAGCAATGCAGTCTCCCTACCTTGTCTGCTGTTACCATCATGACCCTTGGTAATGCTGCTGAAACATTTTAAACCTTTTGAACCCTAAATGTGGGTGGATGTCTTTCATGGGAAGTAACACAAAGTTTCAGAAGTTAACTATTGAGGTTTTGTGCATGAAACTTGTACCTGTTAGGTAGCAGTGAAAAATTTATAAAGAAATATCTGATTACTGAGAAAATACATTTTGTTGTGTATGTGTTTACACAAATAAGATTGTATTGTTTTTTAAGAAAAAAAGGAAAGAGCAGAATATATTCAGTTATAGGAATTTGTGTCTTGTTATGCAAAAATGCTCCGCCAACCTGTCTAAATTAAAATTTTGTGGAAATGAAACATAGTAATATTCCCCTTGCATTTACCTTTTGGAATTTACCAGTGATCAGACTAATTCACAGAGTACCTGCAAAATATTTTCCTCTTACAGACAACTTGGATGTCTGTGTTGAATTCCTGAGTGCTCACTGACTCTTTTGTTTGAATTCTGGGTGGTGGTTTGCTTTCTTTGCTTTAAATCAAGAAGAACCCCCTAGAATACACCTTTGCAGCTAATCCAGAAGTTAAGGATAACCCTGAATTTTTAGATTTCTCCATTTTAGGCAGGGCCCCAAATCAGCAGTGGATAGCCAGGGAATTCTGTCATGTCACTGCAGGTGTAGTCACACAATGTGTGACTGCTGAAACATTTACCTGTGATTGCAAGTTAAATATGTAACTAAAATTAATTTTAGACCACCTGTAATCTCCTTACAGTGTTGTGGAAGTCAGATTTAGAGGGATGGCTGATAAATTGCTTTTCATGTGAAGCCTTTTAAAAGAGGTTTTGCTCACTGTGGTGAGTACACACAGAACTCAGGAGTGTCAGCCTCTTGTAATCTGTATTTCATTTGCCTGTAATCTCTATTTCATTTGCTTTCTGCTTGTCTTTTTGTGATAGCTGTGGTTTGTGAGCCAGGATTTTACTCCTGTGCAGCCATTTCAGTAAGTACAGTGGTATGTTGTTAATTGATGAGTTAATTATAGCTCATGTTGATCTTGAGTTGTATTTTGAAGCTGTGTGAGAGGAACCTGTTCATTTCCTGGGGTCACCTGTCTGTGAAGGTGGCCATGAGTTATCTGCTTTTCTTAGCACTGTTTCCTTGTGCTGTACTCTTGGATATTAATTTGCAATATATGCAGCATTAGTAAGCAAGTTCTAATTCCAGAGTTGCCAGCTCCCTGATGAACAGAGGTGAAATCTCCTCTCAGGACAAGAGATCAGTAAACTCTGTGAAGGAAAACTCTGTTTGCTCTACTTTTGTGGAAGTTTCACTGAGGTGAAGGCTGTGACTGGAAAGACACAAACTAAGATGACAGAAGTAATTCATAAACATCCCACCCTGATGTATTCTAGATAGATTTATCGTAAGCTGCTGAAGTGGAGTTTCACCTAAGACAATGGTGAAGTCCTGTGCAGAATCAGGGCCTCAAAATTCTGAATAACTTGCAATTTCTATTGTGGTTATAACATTTGGCTGGTTGGAAGCTACCATAGCTCTAGGAACTAGGCAGGATAGTGTGTAGGGGGAGGATCTTCATAAGGAAACAATGACTCTGTCTTCTGGCTGAAATGAGAAACGGAAGAATTTTTGATTGAGGTAGAAAATACTAAAAAGTGTCTCAGAATTAGCATTCAGAAAATGAAATGCAGATCCCAGTAGCAAATAAATACTCCATTAGTTCCTGTATCATTAACTTTTCTTTTTGACTGCAACAAGTTTCATATGCTAAAGAATATTGTAAGTACATCTTGAAAAAGACATCTTTATTACCTTCACGTTATACACGACAAGCTGGTTCAAATAATTTTTGAGAGCAAGGATGTTATCCTGAAAACAATGTAGAAATTTTGTTGATGCTGTGGATTATTGATTGACAACAGATGGCAGTATAGCAGGTGTATTTACCTTGTTATGAACAAATGCCAGTGTATGAGACATGGCTGAAATTTATAAAAAGGCAGTTGGGAGCCTAGTTCACTTCTTTTAGATTATTTAGTCACTCCAGGAAATGCTATCCCTTTGTTAGGAATTGACTTGTGTCAGGAAGATGTGGGATAATAAAAGGTGGATTGAATTCTGCAGGTCAGTTTCTCACTCACTCTGGGCTGCTGCAGAGAGGGAAGAAGCCTCCAGCCCACCTGAGGTGCTCTGAGCTGTCCTTTCTTTTCCTCCTCATCTCTGTGTTCAGTCCAGCCTTATCACAGAGAGGATGTGTCCCAGTTTATTTTGTGGTGTTCTAATTTTGATATCTTAGCTGGAAATGCCTATTTCATCATGTGGAAGCCTGAGATAGAGTTGAGAGTTTTCTCTAAATTGTTTCTACTGTGGATTTTTATACACATCTTAAAGAGACACCTCTTTCAAGCTGCACTTGCCCTTCATGTGCTTGAGAATATCAACACTCATCATCTCAAAATCACAAAATATTTGAAGAAACTATGAGAAAAGTAAATGAGCAAAGAAAGACTTTCTTGAGACTTTCTTTTAGACTTTCTTTAGACTTTCTTTTACAGATGTGATTTTACAAATAATTTTTTATATTGGTTCCCATCAATTTTTAAGAAGATTTGAATGTCTGTAGGAAATTAAACCTACCAAACTACATTGTAGCTGTATACCAATTTCAGTGGATCTAAAATGTGACAGTAAGGATTATTTGTATGCATTCAGCTTCATGTACATGTCTAAACAACAATCCTATTTCGAGTGTCTTGTAACCTATGTGTGCAGTTGGCCAAGCAGTTAAAGTGTTCATGTGCATTATTTTTGCCTGATGGAGTGCAGTGCAGTAAGTGCACCCAAAAGGACCATACTGCTCACTCCTCTTGTGCTGGGGAGAGCAGCAGGGACTGCCGATTTAGGGCTGTGAGCAAACCAGTGCTGTGCTAGGGTGGAAGGAAGCATATGAATCATAAATGTAGCATGCTTCACCTGTTTTGTTGCTAGCTTTATGATTTCATGCTGCTTAAGCATTATGATTTTGTGATTGAACTGTCTGTTTTCCTCCCTTGCAGAGTAATAAGATGACATTGAAGAAAACCCTCCTATTTGGGTTGTAGCATGTGCAAATATATCAACATTGGATCTGAATCCCTGAATTAGCCCTGATTTGCCCTCTATTCTTTTCAGTTTGTGAGTTTGCACTGTCTTCTAAATTACTGCATGGTACTTTGAAGAGTAACAAGAATCAAGAAGTTTTAGAGAGCTTGACTCCCATTTTATTGTTTGTACACCACAGTTGATAAGTTAGTTGGTCATTGAAACTCTATTTTATTTTTTTTCTTGCCATTTTGTCTCTGCTTATTACATGGGCCAAGGAAGAGATAAATCTGAATTTTTCTCAGCAGAAGATATCATTGTTCCAGAAGATATTTCTGTGCTTTCTCAAAGAAAAAATGGAAGTTTTGTTTTGAATTCTGAGGAAGCAAGATCAAACTCTCAGTCAGTTTAGACATAAGAAATGAACAAAGGGATTTGACACAATAACATGTCATTCAGGTTGTTCAGGTTACACTTTTATTTGAGTGTGTTCTCCTCTTCTTATGAATAATTTATTTATTTTTTGTCAATGTAATGGTTTGTGCCTTGGATTTTTATAGCAAATTTGCATTTTTGATGCTGCTATTAGACAGGAGTAAGAGAGCTTGATAACAGTGGAGAGTTTGGGTGCAAACATGTTAGAAAGAGAAGGGATGAAAGTTCTGTTGGGGCTATAGCTTTACAGCCATTACTTACAGGAATATTCCAGAACAATGACCACTGCATTTCTGATAAAAAACCTAATTATATTGGTTTAAAGAATTTTTTTAAAAAACATTGCATTTTATGTTCTTTTTGTTTCCCTTTGTATTCTGAAACTTTTGGCTTGGAACTTGCAGTGTGTTCTCATAATTACTGAATGTTAGGAGCATAATTTAAAAAGAAAAAAAGAGATTTTAAAAATATAATAATACAGCTGCAGGAGTGGTTAGATGAGGAGAAATACCAAGTAACAGGAGACTTGTGAAAAATCATAAGTGTCGCCAAAGCAGTAACAAGTGAGACAGATATAAATCAAAATAAGCGTTCATTGTGTTCTGCTTAGTTTCCCATTCACCTTCTTGGAAAATAATGCCATTATGTTTCCATTCTGGTGGATTCTTCCATATGCATTGCTAAGTGAGCTGAAAGCAGAATGCTGGAGCAAAAACAGCAGTTCTGAAGTTCTCTGAACTGTGCTGTCTTAATCAGTGGCAGATTTCTCTTTGTTTTGCCTGGAAATGGGATGGTCCTACATATTATTTCTTCAGTAACCTTGACAGTGAATTACTTCTGAAGAAATACTGATCCAATTTACTGGTAAGTCTGCCAAAGTAGAGAACAGTTGTAATCAGCGGTAGAATGAAGGTCACAGTGGAAAGATCTCCTAAGTTCAGTTCATCTCACACTTTGAGATGTTGGAGCTCTGCACCCCTGCACACCTCCAGCAGCAGCTGCCTGAAAGACAAATATGCTCAGGAACATGGAATGAGCCCCCTTGGTAAGAAGGTAAAAGTTTGTGGAAGAAGTAGCCAGAAGCAAAAACAGGTTTTGAAAAATAAAATCAAAGCGTTTGAACATACACCTTCCCCCCAAATGTCAAAAGAAGATGAAATAATAAGGAAATTATATCTGTTTTTAAAATAGTATTTTAAATAATGTGGAGGCTCCTGTT
The DNA here is from genome assembly GCF_028551555.1 of Melozone crissalis. Lineage (NCBI taxonomy): Eukaryota > Metazoa > Chordata > Aves > Passeriformes > Passerellidae > Melozone > Melozone crissalis. The sequence goes on along the minus strand of NW_026535785.1, from coordinate 15,876,423 downwards.
AAGTCCTCTCAACTTTGAGCTATATATCCTCATGTGATATAGTGAATTCTGTCTGATGAAGGCTGTAGACAATGCTGTTCCAGCCCTTTGCTCAGGAAAACCACACAGATGTCCATAGGTCAGGGTGTTGTGTTTTCCATGGATCTGTCACCTGTCTCCTGAAGAGGCTTTACCCTGTGGTTAGAAAAGAGATGTCTGTGGGGAAACTGAGGAGGAACAGGTTTTTGGGATGTGTTAATCTATGAGAAGTTTGTAGCAAAGCTCAGAATAAACTCCAGAGTTCCTGCTCTCTGTTCTTCACATAAAAGACTGAACATCTTAGTACTTTCTATAAAATTATTAAGTTTCGGAAGAGGAAAATGGTGTAGAAAAAAATATCTTGCATGGTGATATCCCCTGTGGAAAATGCATTCCAAAGTAGATGTTTAATTCAAGGCAACACCTTGAAATCTTGAATAAAGGTAGGACTATGCATAAGAGTTTACATGATATAATAATAGAAAGTGAAGACTAGAAAATGAAAAAATATTATAAAACAAGGTGTTTCTGGTAGAATTGCAGACTTTCAGATGAAATAATTATAGTCTTGATTTTTTTTTTGTCATGGTAAAACATAGAAATCCTTGTATTCCCTGTATATGTGATAATCCAAATTCCTATAACTGCCTCTATGAGAAAGGGAATCTGAATACCTGAGCACTGCAATATCTCTGGTTGCTGAAAGGTTCTGTTCACAAAGGAGCTCTAATGCTAAAAAAGGCAAAAAAGTCAACAAAAAAAACCCCACACAATTAGATCAGGTACAGAGGAAATCAGTTCTATAGGCTTGAGACTTTCATGCACTGAATGCTATTTGCTATCTATGCTATTAGACAATTTCAACCATTCCTTTAGTCCTTCAATTGCTACTAAAATCAGTTTATAAGGTAATGAGACACAAATGATGCTTTCTGTATGAGCTATGCTTTGTTGAGATAAAATAATGATATGTTAATTATATATTTCAATAGAAGTAACCATGTCTGTGAAAGTACTGCATAGATGCACATTTGAAATAGAAATGGCAGGGGAAAAAAAGAAAGCATAGAAAAGAAAGGAGACATCAACAACAACAACAACATAAAAAGGCAAAATAGCAAAGCAGCTGCTTACAACTACCTGAAGGAAAGATTATCTCTTATCCTAGTTTCCTCTTACTGAGGGAAATGTGATGTGATCAGGTCACTGCATGTAAAATGCTGTAAGAATGTGATCTGTACTTCATCATTATAAAATTCAAACATTCTTGAACCTTTTATTCCGCCCTGTTCATATTTATCTTTTTGGTCCTGCCTTCATTGGGTACCACATTTGTATTGATAAATGGTAGGTGCTTGGAGATGTATTGATGGGCTGAAGACAGTTCAAAATGCAGAGTGCTGTGGCTTTGCATATCATTACACCTAGCTGGGTCTTTGCCTCTTGAAAGCTGTCGATTTGTGCATTATTGCTATTCAGGCTGATAAATGACAGTAATTGTTCTTAAGTTGAAGAGCTGGCTTAATGTGCTGACTTGCTTGGGAATTCTGAGCACCAGGGTTAAACTGGTGCTCCACTGCTTCTAACAAAATGGTCCTTTCCAGCTCAGAATAGATACTTAATTGAATTACTTTAGCCTTCATGCATTTTGCAGCTTTGCATTTGAAGAAAAAAATATTCATAACAAGATCAGGGAATTTAGAGTGTTCATAGGGAGGTCAGGCTTGGTATGTGCCCCCACTTCAAGGCACCTGCTCCCAGTGGTGCTACCACAATTAAAAAAAAAAAAAAGTTGAGAGGGAGAATATGTTAGTCCTATAACAACACTGAGAAAGACATAAAAAACTAGATGGAGATGTATCACTATTATTTTTTTCTACTGTCCCAGTGGCAGAACTTAGTAAGACACGCTTATAAAGATGAAATACAGATTATTTGGTATGATTTTTAAAAACAATGTTTATTCATGTGTAGTAGCACTGATTTTTCAGGTAACTTAGTTTAGGAGAAGGGTCTTAAAGACTCTGTTAATTTTTTTCAAGTTGAGATTTTTTTTTCAGGGATAAATCAAGAAGAATTCCTCATGAAATATGGATATGTTTTCTTAAACAATGCTCACAGAATTCAAACTAGAATTCAAGATTTTCAGAAACTGAGTATGACTTGGTTTGACTTGTTCACATTTGGCACTGTTTATGTGTGGTGCTGTACAAATTAAGGTTCACAATCCAAACAATTCAGTGTCTCAGAGATTCAGTGCTTAGGCCAATTTGTTTTAAACAGTTTCTATACAGTTCTTTTGGGTGGCAGCTCTGCATTTCCACATTGACACAAAAAAAAATCAAATCAGACTGAAAAAATCGAGCTGTTAAAAAAGAAAACACAAAGATTCAGAGTGGAGTTTATTTACTGCATTGGGATTCTCTATGATGACTTATTTGTTTCTCATGTAAATTTTGAGTGGGATCAACCCCTTTCACATGAGCTATATAAAATGTTTCCTTTTACCTACAAAGATAATATAGTTATTAAAGGGTTTCTGTAGTTCCAGGTGTTGTATTTGGGATTTCCTGGGTCAGCATTTTAAAGGTATAGATTGTTCATTCAGGGAGAGTTTTAGTCACAAGGCTATTGCAAGATTCTTGTCTTCATATTTATAACTGCTGGAGCTTCAGTGCCTGGTGAAGCAAAAGGTATGAAAGCACTGGAAAATAATTCATTATTTGTTTAGTCATAGCAAACAGGAGTCCTTTCCTGCAGTCTTAAAAAGGGAGATTATATTCTGACATTATCAGAAAAGCATATCTTTTCCTTTTACAAAGGCTCTTGGCTGTTACCTGATGTAACTCAAGGTTATTTTTCATTCAGATACTTTCCTCAGAGCTGTGTTTTTAAATCAGTCACCTACATCTACCAAGTGATCATGGACAAAGTGCCATGGGTTGATGTTTGGGAGCACTGCAGACATTTCCTGGGCATGCAGATGTGCTCAGGAAGCACCTTCAGCTGATCCCAGAGTGTTCCTAGAGCTGACAATTGAGCAGGGAGGCACGGAGGGTTATGCTGCTCATTCACTACCTGCTATTTTGGATTACCAAACCTTTGGAGAATATTTATCCTGTTTACAGTCATTGAATGTTGGGGTTAATCTGCTGAATGTAAAAGGAATACTTGATTACATAAGCTGGAAAACTTTCCAGTTTTTTTCCCCGCTCCTTTGCTGCAATATGAATTTCTTGGCTCTACAGATCCTTGTGAGTGTACTGAGCTAAAATTCATTTAAGGCACTGCTTAATTGCTATTTCCTCCATTCCATGCCTGAAATACATTTCCCAGTAAGGACACACTTGTTACCTGACTATAACAGTCTGGAAAATGTAGATTTTCCTCACTTATCTGCTTTAAAATTGAACAAATAATAATTCCTTACTTTTGTAATAGGAAAACAGCATTAACTGAGTTCACAGGAAGGTGGATTTCGTAGGCCTTGTGTGGATACTGTATTTAGTCTCAGTTTTATTCAACCACTTTTCCTGACTGAGCTCATTTTTTGTTATTCATGAACCCTAAAGCCATTGCAGCATAAACCTTAATGGATGCTATCTTTCACATGCTGATCTTCACATGCCCAGTTTTCTTGCAAGGTGTCTGATTGAAGGTTAAAGAATATTGTGACTCAAGCATGTATTTTATTTTTCTTAATCTACTTTTCTCCAGTTCTTTAGATCTTTGCTATTCAAGTCAGGATAAAGAAGATAATAGGAAAGTTCAGCTCATAGAAGAACTTTGGAAATACATAACTCAGAAATGTTGTGCTAGTGAGCACATTTAATATTTGTATAATAATTTTACATAAATGGTAATATGTCTGTTCCTCATCCCCAGGAATTAATTTTTATTTTAAAGAAAAATTCCTGATCTTTTTAGTTCCATGAGAAATTTAAAACCTAGACCTACTGTTATGGATTAGTTTCTGTCAGTGTTATTAGTGCACTCTATATATTGGCCTTGTAAAGCACAGAATGTTTCTCTGCTGAAGACCAGCAGATGCCATCTTTCAGAATCTATGGGCTGAAGTAACATTTGTGAACTGCTTTATTCAGCCAGCTGGGATCATGACTATTCTAAATTTAGAGATCTGTGAGTGATTACATTTTAGGTCTCTTGATTTACAGACTAAGTCAGGCACTGTGTAACCCAGACTCCATCCCTAATTCCAGTATAACATGGAGAAAAGAGCCTGTTTGTTTTAAGGAGCATCTGCAAGCTCCACTGAAGTAAAATCCCAAAGAGATGGACAGGTATGAAAATTTGAAACTTTAAATATTTGGGAATATTTGATTCCTTTGCTGGATGTGAATTCCTTACAATTTGGTTTAGAATGAAATTTAGTTTCTCTTAATTGAAGTGTTAGTGATGTGCTATAGGAAGGAGAAAAGTGAGTATTTTGAACAAGAAGGTGAATTTATATTTTTCTCTCCGTTCTCTCATCATTCTTTTTATAGGATCATTGAAAGAGTTACAAGACTGTGGCCTTGCATCATGCTGAATGAAGAATTACCCTTTCCAGCTGGTTGACTGGCAGCTGACCTGATGAAAATTCCCTGTAGTGGCTTCATTCCCTCTGTCTGACTTCATTCAGCTCCTCAGGTGGTTGGGCTGGAAGTTTGGACTAATCATGGCTGGTTCTGTATTTGCCATGAAACCAGGCTGCTCATGCCTGGCCTTGCTTCTTTTCTCCTTCTGGGCATAACTTCTCTTTGCAGATGTTAATGGGATCCAGCAGAAGATAGCTAATGCAGATATTTCATGGTTGAAAAGGATGGAGAGGGTTTTGCTGCTGTTTTTTACTTCCCTGTGTTCATGGGTGTGCTGTATGTGGATGTGCCAGTATCAATTTCTGTTGTGTATTCAGTGCTCTCTCCAAATCAGAGCTCCACAACTTTATTTGGCAAGGTAAAGCCATTTCATGTAAATGGTAAAAAGGTGCCCACACAAATGGTAAAAAGGTGCCCACAATCTTACCACAATTGACGAACTCCTTCTTGCAGGAAGGAAAAGGAAGGCAAGTTAATTGTTGCACAGAATAAAAAACATATTCTTCAGAAAAAAACATCTACCAGAAGCTGGAGTGGAGTAGATCTTGAGGCAAAATTCCTATTTAAAGCTGATTTAAATTTTATGCCCTATGCAATGTATTCTGTGGAGCAATGTTTTCTTCTAAAAGGATGGACTCCTGTGCTGTAGGCATGCAACTATTATTAGAGCAACATATGCATCACCCTTAATTTAAGTTTGCGCAACCTTTCCAATTAAAAAAAAATGGTTTTCAGTGTCTTGAAAATTTGTCAAATATCACATATTTTTATGGGCAAAAACTTGCGAGTTCATGAAATTACTGTTTCAACTAACATGTTTTAGTTTTTAAGAACTAGAAGTGTTTTTGAGAACTAGATTACAGGAAATGTGCTGTTGGCTAATGTTCAATATTCTTGCAGCTGGTTTTGGAAGCTTTGACTTTCTTTGCTATAGGTCTACAGCAGGAGGGCACATTTGTTTGTTTTGCATTTTGGTGACCACATTAAACAACCCCAATCATCACTTGGATATGTTTACAGGTGTTCATTAGAAAGTTCTAACTCAAGGGGTGAGTTTGTCAGGGTCAAGATTTCTGCTTTGGAAAATGCTACATTAAATTGAAATTACATCTTGACAGCGCTCTCCTGCAATTTTAATATTTGTTCATGAAGCACTGTGGCTGATAGGAACAAGTTCAGTTTTGTGAAAGCATTAAGGATTAATTAGTAATTTGGAAGTTGTCCCAGCAGTGTTTTCTCCAGGTCCCTTTTTGGCTGTGGCTGCAGGAGCTGTGGGGCTCTGCCATGGGTTTCACCTGCAGGGCCAATCTGGCTGATGGGACCCAGCTGGGTCAGGGCACAGCAGAAAGGTTTCAGGTGAAATCAATTAACCCAGGTGCAACCTCACACAACCTTAACACCGAGACAGAACTCCCAACCTCCAAATCCCCCTTCCCAACTCCTCTCCCCTGCCCATCTGTCCCACAGCTGCTGCAGAGCCCCGTTAGGATAACTGGGTGCACCTGGTGCCCATCCCCAAAGCACCTGGGACGGGGTTTATAAAGGTGTGGCTCACTCTGGGCAGCTCTTTGTGCTCCTGTCCCTCTACCTGTCTGTGGAAAACAGCCAGTCCTTCCTGATGGAACAGGTGTGTGCATGGAGCTCATGAATATGTGTGGCAATATAAAAATCATCCACTTTTTGAGACAGATTTGGAGAGGAGTGTTTGATACAATGGTGTTTAGTTGGTGAGTTAGATGAGTTAGACTTGTACTTGTCTTTGAAAATTTCTATGGAAGCTATGGCAAAGTGATCTGAAAGCTATGGCAGAGAGGTTTAGAGAGGAGTGTTTGATACAATGGTGTTTATTTGGTGATGTTTATTTCGTTTTACTTGTCTTTGAAAATTTCTATAAAAGCTATGGCAGAGAGGTTTAGAGAGGAGTGTTTGATACAATGGTGTTTGTTTGCCGATGTATTTGTGGTTTTGGTTGCCTTTGAGAACTTCTATGGAAGCTATGGCAGAGTGAGCTGCAGTTTTCAGAATGAAGTACTGTTAAAGCAAAAAGCGGGCAAAAATGTCAGCTCTTTAGCTAGAAAGGCCTTGTTAAAACAGGTTATGTATTTGGATAAAGCAACCAAAAGAAAATGGAGTTGAATTTGCAAATTTGCAGCCCTTTAAAATAGATTGCATATTTTAAGCAGGAGAATTCAGGTAAATGTAAAAGGGTGCAAACACTTCCCTTCTGGTTGCTATTTTTAAGAAGTACATATAGTGTGTGTTTCACAAAGGGATGTTTTTAAAACTTTCCCTGTTGCATGCTCAGTCTCTAAGAAAGTTTTCTTCTTTGCAGAAATTAGCTAAGAGCTGCTGGAAGAAAAATTTGCTTAAGATATAATCTTTAAATGTTGAAACTCTTTTCTTCATGTTATTAAGGTTCTACAAATGCTTTAGATTCACTTCTGTGGGACTTCTGATAATACAAATAAAACAAGTGAATCTCTCACACTAAAATACCTCTTCATAAACTTTGAAATCTGTGCTAACTGCATGGGGGTTTTTTTTGGTTTTTCCCTAAGGTGCTTGGAAGATATTTTTGTGGAGTTAAAATTGTTTACAGGTTGGGCTTGTTTTTTTTTTTTGTTCACAGTGATTATCATGCAATTGATTTGTGTGTCTCCTTAAAAAAAAGTTAATACAAGCAAGAGTTACCAATACTAACAAAGATATTAGAGATTTTAAGGCAGTGGATTTTTTAAAATAATGTTTGGCCTTTTAAATTTTATTTTTTAATTTCTCAGTGGGCAGGAAAGTAGATATGTGTTTCCTTTTGTGTCCTTGCAGAGCTCCTGCATTGAATGTGAGCTTTTGTGTTGTTTTTGAATGATGCAGAAAAGTGATACGTGGTTTTCTACAGCAATGCACTTGGATTTTGAATGCATAATGGCTGTTGTGTAAGAAAACAAAGCTGGGGAAAGTTTTGTGTGTGTTCCTATGTTTTTTTTCCCTTGATTTGTAAATTAAATTGGGGTGTAAAAGAAATACTCAGAATCCACTTCTGAGCAAACACCTGGTGTCTTGTTAACTGCAGCCTGACTGTCTCTGGGAGAAAACCATGGGCAGAGAGGTTTCTTTCTGACTGTGGGCAAACCCAAGAACTAGCAAAGAAAATGTTCTTCTTCTCTGAAATGATATCTGGGGAATTATTCTATGACAGGGAATCTGCACTACTTAGGCTGTGAATGGACTTGCATTTGAATCCTGAATTTCTTAATTTGGCAACATGCAGTGTTTTCCCCTTTCATCCTAAGGCAGAAATATGTTTTGTGCCAATTTCCCATTAATGAGAGAATGAGCTATATTGGCTTCAGTTGGTCAATTGATTTCTTTTGACAGAAAAGGGAAATATTTAGGATGCAATGAATAGTCATGTTTGACTCTACCAACCAGATGTTTGCTCCTGGAGGCTTTGCTGTACACAAAGCCAGAGGATTAAAGTAACAAACTGATAAATCTATAAGTGTTTCCAGAATGAGGACTTTTCAATTTATCTTCTTGTCTGCAAGATTTCTGCCTGCACCAGCTTGTACTCCAGGATCCCAGCTCATTTCCTGTCCTTGGGTTTTGGAGTTGTTTCTGTATTCGACTTTGTTTCCAGGAAAACACAACAAATCTGTGATCATTACAGCATGTCATAGTAATTAATAACCTTTGGTTTCTCTTTGTGGAGCAGACCTGATTGTTTTAAAGGATATTTTAATCTAAAATCAAGGAGTAGAGAGATAAGGGAGCATTAGTTTGTTTTGTTGTAACAGATGTGTTTCTTGCCAAGACTGACCAAGTGGCTGAAATAGCTTCATTATTTTAGATGGATAGCTAATTACTGTCCTTTTTTTATTATTCCTATTTCTGTCCTTCATGTGGTGGTTGTGAATTAGCTTTGTGCCATTTTCTAAAGTATCAGGCATTTTTATACATTTGGTATATTGAATGGCAAATGCTTGATGTAAAGTCTGCAGTTTTACTCCATAACCAGATTGTAAAATATGAACTGAATTAATCATAACTGCAAAGAGTAATGGCACATTTTCTCTTATTTTATCTTTACTGCCTTTCAGATCATGGTTTAAAACCTTCTACATCTGGTGCACAGAATGAGGCAGCAGCTTTGGTAGTGGATAGCAAGAGGCAAAGGTCAAACCAGAGGCTGCACAAATATTGTGCACTGGATTTATTGTTTTAATTAAGAGTGTGGCAGTTCATCATAAACTGTTTATGGTGTTTTTGCACAGTGCAGCATTTTGAAATCAACTGTTTTAATGAAAACATAATGTCATATCTGTCAAAGTTCTAAATATTTTGAAAGTGAAATATGAAAACAAGAACTTTAATTCTAGGTTTACTGGGATTAGCTCTTGGAATTGTTTTAAAATCCCTTATGTGTCATATCACAGGTAGCATAGTTCTGCTTTAGAAAGGAAATGGAAAATACTGTGTGGAGCTTATTTAATTGTGAAAAAAACAAGGTGAGGGTTAATGTATTGAAAGACAAAGCTGTTAGGATTTGCATTGGAATGCCAGAATTAAGACAAAAACAGAGATAAGGCATTTCCTTTTCCCTAAGCAGTATGTTAATGCTGTATCCTGATTGTGTGTTAAAAAAACAACCAAAGATGACCCAACAAATAACCCCAAACTGAGTGAATCCTTAAACCTGGAAAGAAAGAAATATGCTGTGGGTCATATGATGCTGTAATGTATTATCATCAGGGTCTTTGTAACTAATTATTTACAAGACCTAATGTGGAATTCCTTTCTGTGGAATTTTTAGGCTGAATGTTTCATAGTCTAACAAATTTCTGCTGCTGTTCTGTATTCATGTAGAGATGTAAGGCAATTTTTTGTTACATTTTTTGTGTAGTCTGATAAAATATTTGTATAATCTGAAAATTATATTTTTGTAGTACTCTCCTTGGAAAATAGAAATTAAGTCTGTCATTAGATGCTAGGCCACAGTAGTTGACTGAGCAGGGTAATGTATGTTACATTTTGTGCTATACTTGGTCAAGTTTCATATATATCGTATTCCACGTTATTTTATTAAATTTAATATCTGCACTTCCTATTACCAGACATGCCTCTCATTCAAAGCACAGAGGCACAGTTCTCTAATCAGAAGTGACAAGCTATATACTTTCTTTCAGCCATTATTCGGTAGCCTAGAGCAAGGAGCTATGTTTCCTTGAAAATGTTTTGAATTGGGTTATTTTTATTGAAGTATTAAAGTAATTCTTCAGATTTTAGGCTATTATTTAAGTACTTTTGGGAGAATGCAATAACCTCTGGATTCTGTAGCCTTTGTTATGTTAACAGTTGTAGCTGCTAAATGTATCTTTTTAATGCTTGTTATGTAAGTGTCTGGAAAAATCATTGGACTGATAGAAACTAACAATATTTAGGAAATAAACAAGATTAGTTGACTAAATTAGTTTACTTTTGAAGTATAATATCAAAATGACTTTCTATTTAAATACACCAATAGATTCTTGTCACCATACCTTCACCAAGAAATGGCGCAACATAAAGTTCATATTTGGCAGATATATTCTGAGATTATGAAAATTATACTTTCCTGTCTGAAGGCAATGTGTTGCTTTTGATGGTGTTGGTTAAAGCCCTCTGCAGAAATTCCTAAATTTAGGTTTGGTGAATATATGTGTTGAAGGGAACCTTCTGGAACCTTTGCAGATGTTGTGCATTGTTTACAGACAGAAAGAGTGAAAGTGTCAGAATAGGTGGGGTAGGTTTGGTACTGAGGGAGGCAGGAGCAGGGTGTCTTTGTAGCCTTTCTGAAATAGGAAATATCAGGGAGAATCAAGGCAAAAGGGCTTTACTGGGGGTGCAGGAGCTGAGGTCCAGGTGTTTTCTGGAAGGTGATCTCTGTGCATCAAACATCCCTCCTGTGTGTTGTGTGTGCATTCACAGGGGGATGGATGGTGAGGTTCCAGAGGAGCTGGCAGTGCTGGCTGGAATTGTGTGGAGGGATCCAGTGTTGGTAGAGGATCTCCCCGACATCAAGAGAAAATTCCAGCCTTTGATAAATAAAGACAGTGAGTGTTGTGGTGTAGATGTACATGTGAGAGAAGGATGATGTGGAGAAAGTAACTCTGGTCTTGAATGAAGATCTTGTTCTTACTTGCAAACATTAAGGGCACAATTCAAAATATTTTCCTAGAAACAATTTCATTAAAAAAACTTGCCAGTTGTAGGCATTATTCATAGCTTGTTCCGGCTGTAGTGTTTGGGTTTTTTTTATGAGTATGTTTTAACTTCTGAGAGCTTTCTTTTGTCAGTCTGCAGAATTTATAGTGCTTGTCATGGTATTAAACATCAACTTTGTCCATCAGTGTTCTGTACAGTTTTGGTCTGTTTAAACATGCAGGGACTAAATCAGAATTTCTGACCAGGACTGTCCTAGATCTAAGCACAGTCTCATGTGTGAATTATCAATTCAAAGGGTTGTGTTACTGTCTAATTCAGATGAATGAAAGTGTAGGAGATCCACAGGCAGTGCAGCCCATGCTAAGGATGGAAAAGGAAAAACAAAGTACTCATGAACATGTTAAAGGGAAAACAGGAAGGCAATGTGAGAAATACCTATACTGAAAACAGGATTAAGCTCCATTACATTACCAGGCCCAGTGGCTGTGTATGTAGTTTTGATTAAGTAATTATGTGCACACTGTATTATTTGATTTGCAAATGCAAACTGCGTCACCATCACAAAAGTCTGGGACATTTCTGTGGAAAATATGGCCCTAAATAGACTTTCAGAATAACATTTCTTACACTTTGGTGGAATTAGAATTAAAAATCAACTATATAATGAATTTTTGAAATGAATTTATCCCTAGTTGAAATACAAAAAGGAGAAATATTAATGTGGTTAATATTAAAATAAATGAAATGGGTGAGAACTGATGTGAACCAGTTGAGTAAAAACCCATGAGAGATGACTGAAACATGCTAGAAATTAAAATATTAATTCTAATAATAACCAGCCCTGCACACAGAGAATGAAAACATCAACAGAGTAATGACATTACATGCCTTAAATATTTCATAAGATGCCTAGCAATACTTGGGAAAGATACAGAGTGGCAGTAGAGGGCTTCAGTAGAAATGTAGGTATGCAGGGAGTTCTGACCTAGGAGAAGATGGGAGGGAAGGATTTAATCCTGGCCCTGTCCTTACCTGTGGCTCACACCCAGGGTTGGACACAAAGTTGAACCACCCATAGGTCTGACCCTGTGAGCTCAGCTTGACCTGCCCCATCCTTAGGGATGGGATGGGGATGTGCCCATGGGATAAGAGTGTGCAAGCAGCTGGGGGATGCTCCTGGGTCCCTCCTTGGCTTTGGCCGACTGTGGCTGCATTTGCTCGGCACTTCTGGAGCCAAGGGCTGCGTTTGGCATTTCATGGCTGATTTTAACTGGCTTTTTTCACTGCTTGAAGTGACTCAGCCAGCTGGATCTGACCTGGGAATGGCTTGGTGCAGTGTTGTGGTTCTTGTAAGTTGGAATAAGTAGAGATTCCTTTTGGCCTTGAAAACCTATGGAGCTTCTTCAGATATGTGGTCTGCAAGACAACTAATGAATGTCAGAACTCATTTGGCTCTCTGTTAAAGTGACCTGATACAGAATTCACTTAAAGATGTAAAAAATGTCATTAATATGTACAACTTGACTAGGTTTAATTTTCAGAACCTATTTTTTGGAGTCACAGTTGTGTAAAATTTGGAAATATGTCAGTTACTTGCTGGAGCAACATAAGAATAGTGCAGTATTTCAATGATATTATATGAACATTAGGAATTCTTCATATTTCAACTTGTAAGTCCTGAATTTAAAAAAAAAATACTTCTACACATAGAATCCATGCTGTCCCTAATGTGCACTGGGGAGAAAAAACAAAAAAAATCATATTCCCTTTAACTTCCTACTCCTGCTTTCTGCACAAGTTTTTGTAACCTGCTCATCACTCATTACAGTTTCACTTGTAGGAAAAAAACTGTTAATGTTAACCTGGATGTAAAGGTAGAAATGGCAAGAGGATATGTAAATGGGATCAAATGTCCAGTGTGTTCAAAACAAAAGCCATTTGTCCCCTGGGACAAGTATTTATCCCCAAATGGGACAGGTAAAACAGTATTTGAGGATCTTGTGTTTAATATGAGTGGAAAAACAGGAAAATGGAAGAAACAGTGAAAAAAATTGCATGGGAAACAGACCTCAAACTTTCCCCTTAATTTTTCTTAAATGAGTATCTGTTTATTATTAAATGGTATTGTATAGTGACTATTAAAATTTATTTTGGTAAATAGTGCTGTCATATGGCAGTTTAAATGCTACATTTTTAACAAATGTATAAATTAGCACTCTTAATGAAAAGCCATAGCTTGATAGGCCAATTTCTATAGTCTTAAGGCAAAACCCCCATATATTTATTGTAATAATCTACAGCAAGATAAAATGAATATAAATATCTGAAAATATATTAAGATATATATTTTTATATTGGACGTTAGTGCTATATACAAAATATATTGGGAATGTGTTTAAAAATATTTCAAACATTGTTGACCTTTCTTATATAATACCAAGCTCAGGGAAATATATTTGCATAGATTTAGTAATATATTGTAAATAACTACATGGGACAGTGCACATTTTTCCTTAAGATGCAGCATTATAAGCAAGACATTAAATTATGCCTATCAGACAAAGCAGCAGAATCTCAACATTTTTTTATAGCACATTCTATTGGGAAGACATCTCTGCTTCTAAAAAGCACATGCATTAACTGCCTGATTCATGTGGTGACATGTGGCATATCCAAATGTGTTATGGATCTCCCAGGAATAAAAACAACATAGCAAAATCATCACCTTGGGATGTTCATTGAGTGAATATTTTACAGACATACTCCTTTTATATTTATATAATAATTTAGTGTTATGACAATTTTTTTAGCAGTGTTGGCAGTTTTTCTTTTTTATAATGGTATTATATTTGTGAGCCTATTAAGTGCACATGGGCTAAACTAGAGAAAAAAGTATTTTTCATAATTCCTTAGGGTGCTTGTAGCACAAGAACCATATTGGTATAGAAAAATGTTAATAAAAGGTCAAGCAGAACTTTCCAATGTTTATCATGATAGCAATAGCAATTTGGGGCTTTTTTGAATTGTATATTGAAGAAGCAGATTTATGGAGTGTATAGAGAGGAAGCTGTACCTGCTGTACTTGGTGCTTGAAGTCCTTATTAAGAGGCACATCTACCTTCTAAAAATGATAAAAGCAAATATTTTCTACCATTTTTCCTTTTAAATATCTGGAAATTGGTGTGAAATTGTACAAGATGAGTTGCAGCAGTTGTTTTTTTGGCTGTATCTGTGTTACAACTCTGAGCTCTGGAGTTGAGCACGGTGTTCACGTTGTGCAGTCACTTTTGCTGCTCCAGAGAGTTGGCATCAAAATGGGAACAAAGCTTCTGGTAGAGTGAATCCAAGCACAAGAGATAGGAAATGCTAGCTTATTTAGGGATTTGTCTGTCTGTCCTGGCGCGCCTCAGATTTCAGTTTGCACTGAAGCAAGGACCTGGCCAGGCTGTTGCCATCAACTCTTGATTCTACTGCAGCCATGTAAGAGTCTGAGCTCAAATTCTGATTTAATGATTCTTGTGCAGCATTTCTTTTTGCAGAGGTACAGTGATTTGTTTAGTTATAGGCCAGATATGTCTATTTAGAGTGTGCAGTTTATATAATGCCTGTCCATATTTATCCAACAAAGCTGCAATAGTAAAAGGTGCATGATTTGGCTGCCTGTGAACAGGATGAAAGGTGGCTGATTCCAATTTCATTGGTCTCTTGTCTGGTGTTTTTTCAAACTGAAATGGGTCTGCTCTTGCACCCTTGAAGTCTATGGGATTTTATTTATTTTTTATAAAGGATATTTAAATGCTAGCTGTGATGAGATTGACTCTGGTGTGAATGTGTAGATGTGCCTTTACACTCTTGCTGTGAGATTTCAGCCCCTCAGTTTTTACCAACTCTCCAGTGAAGGAGGAGTAAGCAAATTTGTGTGCTGCTGCTTTGTGCATTAATTTGCTTGAGTGTCTGTGTCCCAAAACAAATGAAGTGATTTCTTTCATTGTCCTCTTGCTGACAAGGGTGGGCTGTAACCTCCTATTGTCACACCTGGCAGCTGGGTCAGGAATAACTGCAAGAGCTCCAAAATCCTGACCAGCTCAGAAGGTTTGGCTGATCTAAAAATCAGTGCAAGCATCTTCAGGCCCAGTGTTGTGACAATACTAATTTCCAGATAACTTTCAGTTTCTCCTTCAACAGATAAAACTTTACTGTTTATGTACAGGTCTACGTACAGTGCATAAATCTTATTAAATTTTCTGAACTAGATACTCCTCTACCTGTTTTATATAATGCAAAAATAATTTTCCTCAATTGCTTTGTAAATCTTTCTCTGGTAGTATGGGATGCTTTAATTATATGCAAGTTACAACAATGTTGAAATACTGGCCATAGACAAATATTGCATCTCCTGAAAACAGAAATGTGTTTTCTGTGCAAAAGTGTAGATAAAGGCTATTTTCTTGAAATTGATCCAAGCTGGCTCCACAGGAACAGAAGCATGAGCATCCAAAGTAGCTGTAACAGCAGGAAATTCACTTTTCATTGCCATTTTGCTGTATCCCTTGTGAAAAGGGTTGAAAATAGTGCAGGGAAACTACAGGAAATCTATATCAAATTTTCTTAGAGATCCATGTTATTGTTTAGCAATTTTCCATTGTATCATATTAGCATTGTATTTAGTATTTCTTTTGGGCAGAGTCAGTAGGGATGATTTTTTTATGATATCAAAATGATATTAAGAATTAATAACGAAGTGTTAATGAAGAGCAAATGATTTTGGTAAAATAAGTATCAGGTTTGCCAGTACAAACTGATCTATAATATGCTGCTTAATATCTGGTTATTCATGGGGTCCATTTTTATCATATGGTCTAGAAAAAAATATTTGTGTCCATACAGCATTAAAAGAAAAAAAAATCTTGCAAAAATATTTCCTTTCTTTGTGTAACAGCAAGGCTTCCCTGGGAGCTTTTCTGTGCAGTGAAATTGTGATGCTTTTCACATGTATAGAGATCCTTTTGTAGGTAGACCTGAAATAGCTGGGGAGTTGGTGAACTAAACTGTGTGAAACCCTCACAGTGGGAAGATGAAACATCCTGAACATGGGCAGGATAATAAAGCATTTGTATTACTATGATGTAGGGGAATAGGAGATTCTGTAACTTCAGATGTCTTAGAGCAATGTGGACAGAGATTGGCACTCAAATTTTGCCTGCCTCCAGAATAAATACCTTTGAAATTGTCAATCCATTTTCTAATTCTGAAATGTTTGAGTTTGACACTGTAGTTTGGAGTTTGACTGTAGGTGCTGGTTCCCAGCTACACCAGGAGTGTTGAGGCACGGCCTGAAGCCTAAATTGATAAAATGCTTCTGGATTTTCAGGCTGGGCTCTGTGCTGGCACTGCCAGCTTGGGCAGTGGGGCCAGGGGAGAAAAGGATGGGAGCCAAGGAGGCTGTGGGATGAACAGGAAAGAAGTTTGGTCATGAGGAAGAGAAGGAGGTGCAGGTGATGAAACCCATTCCAAAATGAAAACTCGTGACCAAGGAGCAGCTTCACTCTATGTAACATGCAACATGAGACCTGACATGAGTTACTTCTTAGATAAACTAGGTAATTTTTAGGTTATTTTTCTAAAATTAAACTCTTGGAATTTTACATCTAGGTTTTGTCTCTGCTTTAACTGTTACGTGCAACTCTCTCTGGAAGGAAGGTGGGAGTAAAGCCAGAGCAGAGCCTTGGCTGCAGGGACTGTCTGGGGGGGAACAGAACTCCCAGAGCCAGGGCAGGGCCATTCCTGCCTCTGCTGTGCCCCTTCCTGAGGAGGGGAGCACAGCTCTGACAGCGGCTCTGGGTTTTGTCCATCAAACCCAGGAGCAGCAGCAGTTTGGACACAGGCAGTCAGTGCTGTTATGGGCACTGAGGTTTTTGTGGTACAACTTCCTTTAGATGTTGTCATTCACTTTTCATGCTATGTGACCTTAATTGAAGATCTTTATCACTTTTCAAGGATTTGTGTACTCCTTCCTCTTCTTGTTTCTGTTTGAATTTTGAGTGCATAAGATTGCTCCCATCTTTTGTTGGCTACTTTTCCAGAAATATCCAATGTATCCTGTGAGCCTGAGGTTTAAAAAGTGGCATAAAATCAGGTCTGGGAACTGTGAAATACACATGATCTCTTTTTGTTTTTTTTTTTTTTTTTAAGACACAGTTGCCAAATTTTGAGAAGGTCCTAGAGATGGTGCCATGAGCTGCCCAAACAGATAAAAATGTCCATTACTATATCAATGGCACAGTGTTTGTGCTCCATTTATGTTCCTGTAACTATCTAGGATGCTCTTCCTGTGTAATTTTGGGGACACAGGGAAATTGCTATTGCTGCCTCGGGAAGGGTTATTCAAAGCTGAGGAGTTTGTGTCATCCATATGAACTAAAAATGAGTGCATTGCCTTGCTATCCACAAAGAGCTGCAAATGGGCTCTTATAAGAGCATAAATGAGAATTAGACATCTGTGACCTGTTCAGTTACCTGGGAGGAGCTCACTGCCATTTCTGCCTTTGACCACTTCCAGGGTGTGTGTCTTGTTTGGGCATCAATGAGAATTGTAAGGTATTTTATTAAACAAGAAAATGGAAGGATGAAACCATTCCAGGAGACATATTCAAATTTCTGAAATTCTGCTCATATTTTGGTTTTCACCCAACACAGTTTTTAATTTGTTACAGCATTTTCCTCTTAAAAAACACAATTTTAATGGGTAACTTTTTATATTAAAAAAAATAGTGTTCATGGAGTTTCACGCTAATAACTACATTACTGTAAAATGGATAATATTAGATTTATAACATGAAATTAATTGTCCAAAAGATGACATTGACCTTCATTTGAATAGCAGAATTTTGCTCTTTATTTTTACAAAATCTCTTATCTGATGTAAAAACACATTTTTTTTTTTTTTTCAAATGCCACTTTTGCTAATACAGTTAACAAAACTCTTGAGCAATTTGTTATAGGAGTAGAAATTTTGGGCAGGTGCCTAAAACCTTGCTGAGATAAACCTTTACAAAAACCTTGCAGAGACGAACCTTTACCAAAACCTTTGCTGTTTATATGGCAATACTGGAGGACTGTACCGTTATTCAATACATTTATTAGTTTTAAGAATGTTACTTTAGAGAGTTGCTGTACGGGTTTGTGGTCACCAAAACCTTTTCTGTTTATATGCCAATACTGGAGGACTTTTCTGTTTATATGGCCATACTGGAGGACTGTACGGTTATTCAATACATTTATTAGTTTTAAGAATGTTACTTTAGAGAGATTTGTGGTCACCAAAACATTTTCTGTTTATATGGCAATACTGGATGAGGACTGTATAGTTATTTAATACATTTATTAGTGTTAAGAACGTTACTTTAGAGAGTTGCTGTACAGGTTTGTGGAGAGCAGCACCTGTGGCTGTTGCTGAAGAAAACTTCAAGAGAGCAGGCGGCGGTGCCAGTACCTGGGGGTGGGCACCTTTCGGGGTGCTGAGGTGCCCCGAGCCCGTTTTTAGCTCCGATTCCCGCCGCTGGCACCGGGAAATGGGGAATTTTGCCGCGGGTGCAGTACCGGGGGCGGCCGGGCGGTGGCAGCAGAGCCCCGCGCAGCCCCGCGCGCGTGCCCGGCCGCGGGAGCGCGCACGGCCGCGGTGCCCGGTGGCGCGGGAGGGAAATGAAAACAATTGTTCATGGGGGAAATTTATGTGCTTCATCTGGCTCCATGATTTCCACAGTTGTACCAGTGCCACTTAGGGACCGCGATTGCGTTTTACATCTTTAGGCTACGACGAAGTAGCTTTTCCATCTGCCGTGAAGCCTCTAATAATGCCTGTCTCGCTGTGTTTTTGTAGTACAGTGTTTCATTTGAATAGCAGACTTCTTCGGCTCTTTGTTTAATAAATGCCTTTCATCTGATGTAAAAACCCCACTTTTTTTTTAAGGATATTTTCCTTTTATCCTTGGCGAGCAGAGGATTCCGATTTCTTTTCTCCTGTTACGTGCTGGGTACAAATTCATTTAAGCACCTGAAGTAGGGGAATCCAGTTGAGTTCCAGATGGAAGTGTTCCCTGGATGTTATGGAAAGGATCTGTGAATTTATCCTGTCGTAGGTCTGACACTATTCATCCTCTTCCATGCTTTATTTATTCACATACTCCCATTAAAATCAATGGGATTATTTGTGCAAGGCAAGTTGGAGTAAGGTTTTAATTCAAGTGACTTTTTTTTTCCTCACTGTGACTTTGTCGTGTTTCAACTTCTGTAATGATTAAGCCTATAATATTTCCTGATTTTAACACTGCTTTTCTGAATTTTGTTAGTTTAAAATCTTTTCATATCAGTACACTTGTGCAAATCTACCTACAAATAAATTCTTCTACCTACAAATAAATTCTTCTTTCACCACTGTTTTGCAGGATCTTAGCATTGGCAGTTTTATCAAAGTGCATTCTAAGGTTCCTATAACTGCATTATAAATTGCCTTACCCTTTATTTCACTTAAAATTTCTAGAAAGGAAAATTATTTGCTTCATCTTTGCAGTTTACAGTGGGGATATAGCCACACACTAGATTCTGATTGTTCAATGAGAAGTTTCTGTCCTTATCTCAGACAATTCTGGTGGCTTACTGATAATTTTTAGATGATGTTTAAACAAAATACAAGCAATTTGTTTGCCTAACTGACCCAGGTGAAGAGGTGGCACAACTATTGCAGTATCAGAGTGTTTGGAATTTGCATGTCATAAAACTCAGGAATGCATGACTCCTCTTAATAGTAAATGGCATTTCTTTACAAACACTGGTGCTTGTAGCAATATTTATCAGTAGATAATTTTCAGAGATACTATGGGCATGTGCATAGTAACTTTGGTAATAAACGTTCTGAAGTACTGTGATCTCTGATGGATTTTATTTTGTTCTGTACTGATTGCATTTGTAATGCTTTACAGGTAGGAAACAGAGCCAGATTAGAGTTCACAAGAAGCTTTGCCTTTTATTTTTGTATATATTTTACAAGCAGATTTGATTTCTCTATTTATCTGTATTAGGATATGTAAGCAAAAAAAAAGGGTGCAAAATCCTGTTGCATAAAAATGCAAAATATATCTTGTTGTTAATGCCCAACACAAGCACCTTAGGGTTTGAGAACCTATATTGAATTTATTTTTGTGCCTGTCCTTTTGTTTCTGTAGAAGGGATGTGTTTGAAATGCCTTTACTGTAGTTCTTTGCCTAATTTGAGAGAACATTCACTTGAAAAAAAGCAAAGTTTTTAAGTTACTGAAAAGAAACACCAATCTCCTTTTAAAGCCACTGGGTTCTTTCTCAGCTAATTAGAATTTACCCTTTTTCCCAGCAGTCTTGCAATTGAATTATTCAAAATTGCATTTCTTTATTGCAAGTTACCAAATTCCAAAGTGAGAAAATACTAAGATAATGAACAAATATTTGTGACAAATTATTACCAGTTCTGTCTAAGAGAAACAATATTAAGATTAGTAAATATGAGAGAATATCTTCTACTAGAAGTGGACAGAAGATGGTTTGATGCTGAAATCTGATTTGCTTTTGAGCAGGTGAGTATTGATAGTGGGAAACAGATATTTGTGGGTTGTGCCAAAATAATGGGAGGCTGAAATGCTTCTATGTTTTTTTGTTGCTGTTTTCAGTGAACACAAAATGATAAAAGAAGTAAAGAATGTGAAATATTTTACTAATTTTATTTGCATTTAACTTTTAAAAAATCTTATTGCTTGAAACCGAAGTTAACTTTTTAAATTATTTATGTTAGCAATAATGCATGTTTCTGTTATTGAACTATATCTCTATGGTTCATCTAGTGAACAAAATCCTCCCTCAGCTAATTATAACTTACAGTATTTTCCCAGCAGTCTTACAATCAAATTATTCAAAATTGCATTTCTTTATTGCATATTGCTAAAACCCAAGACAAGCAGACATCAAGATAATAAACAATTATTTATTGCAAATTATTACCTAATATATAAGATTAACAGCTTGTAACTATTAAGATTAATACATGTGGTAAACTGTATTTATTATACTTATTTTGTAGCAAATATCTTTGTATAAAACATATGTTTATGTATTGCAATTAATGAGAAAAAGTGTAAGATTAACAATTTAAGCTGTGTTTTGTTCTTAGATTTATGCACACTGTAAAATTTATTTATTGCACTTATTAAAAGTATTTAATGATGGACTTCTCAAGCTATATTTTTAATGTGCAAATATGAACTAAAGGAGTGTTAAATTACAAAATGGAAAATTATAACTGAAGTAAAAGTATCTAACTATTTTCTGCTATAAATCTACTTTAAAATGATCATCGTTGGAGTTACAGAATCCTTAAATTGTGGCCTTTATCGTCCATAATGAGTTGTGGTGAGTTTTCCTTTTTAAAGGCTTTTTTCATCATTAGAGCTAAACCCAACATCTTGCTCTTAAAGATGAATGTAGCTCACAGTATAAACATTGGAATCATATCTTTTTATGACGAGGAGTTAAAATACCATTTCAGAGAGGAGAGAGGGCGAGCAGAGGCAGAGCCAACTTGAGCAGTGCTGCAGGAAAAGCTGAATTTCCAGGCAGGGGCTCCTGAATTTCCAGGGAGAGGAGCTGCTGCTGCTCCAGGGCTGCACTGGTGTGCTCCAGCTCTCTCCTTCTCACCAAGCTGCCTTGCTCCAAGTCCTCCCAAACTGATTTTTCCCTTGGCAGAATTCTGATTTTTTTCAGCGTCTTTTATGCTTTCTTCGTTTTGCCAGGGATTTTTTAGTGCTTCAGCCTGTCCTAGATCAGGGTCTGGTGTAATATATTGCCTTTGCATTTTGTTGTTGGAAATACTGATATATAGCAAATATATTCAGATATGAGTTTCATTGATATAGACGTTATTTTGTGGGAAATAAATTGTTTTTCAGGGAAGGAATCTCCCAGCTGAAATTTATTTCTACTTCTGCTTTTTCCTGTGACTATGCTTAGTATGAGGCATTTAAAGTGTGCTTAATGATGGAATTATCAGAAACAAGTGATGTGATTTTATCAGGATTTTGTACTTAAGCGAATATGTACGTGAACAAGTTGGATAGGAAAAGAAACCACATTACATGTTTTTAAAATTTTGCATGAAGAGGATTGATTCTCCTTAAAGACTGTACACAGAGTATTTTAAAAAATATTAAACACAATTTGTATTTCACTGATTGTGTATTAGTATTAGATTATTTTTGTTAAAAAGCTTTCCAAAAACATCACAATATAAAGAGAAGGATTAATAGGAATGGCAAACTGGGTTTTTGAATTTTTGTTTTTTAGGTATTCTAAGCATTTATTCTGACTTGTAGGTTTAGCTTTCTATACTGGGTTTATACAACTTTACAGTGTCTATGTTGAAATATTGAGCTCTATAAGTGAGTTAAAAAAATAAGTTTTAAGTCAGGTGAAAATGTAATTAAGTTTCCTGATGATAACTAGTGATTTGATGGAATGAGAATCAAGTAAAATTATTTTTGTTAAAAGTAGGTGGAAACTTTGAACTGAAAATAAGGTCTGTGGGATTTGTTAAGCTTTCTGGAACATAAGGAAAAAATCTTACATTTTGCTTACAAAACTGATTTTGAGTTTTGTTTTAAGTGCATTAAACCACCGATGTACTGAGTTCTCCTTATTGCTGTGGGTGTTGCTCCTGCTTAAAAAAAAAATAATGTTTTTATCTAAATGCAATTTATTATTATAGAATCTATAAGATTTTTCAACCAAGTGCTAGTAGGATGAGCTGATTCTGTTTCTGTTGAAGTCAGAGGCTCTCTGAGATTTTTAAAAAATTCCTTATTTGTAATAGACAAAGATGAGTCTGGAAATGCCTATCAAGACATGCCACATACTCTGAGGGTATTTTAGAGGTTTATTTGCTTATTGTGGTGCCTCAGATCAAACCCAGTGACCTCAGTTTGCCAATTTTGCTGTGTGGCCAGCTGAAATTTCCTGAAGTGGGAACCAGTTCTGCAGTGCTCCCTCACACCTTCAGATTTATGATCATGAGACCAACTATTGCACAGCGGAGCGAAAGCCTTCCAGGACACTGTGACACTGTCCTCTTTGTGACATTGGCCACTGAAGGATTTACAGGGAAGCAGTGGAAGCTGCAGAGCACAAGAAGGGTTGTATTTTCCCAAATTTGTGCTCCCTGTTTCTGGAAGCTGGCAATTTATGACCTGGGGTTTTATGCTTCTGATGGTCCTGGTTTCTTGTCTCCAGTGCCCTTTTTAGTTCTGCTCCTCTCCTTGGAGAAATGCAGTTGGGTCTAAAGCTGCTGGTCTTGGGAATCTCTGCTCAGGGAGGGCAAAAGGCTCAAGAGCATCATAGAGCACCACAGTCCTGGTGGAAATGTCACAGCTGCCCTCTGCCTGGGTTCTGTGGCTGCTCAGAGGCTGGGCCCACAATTACTGAGCTATAATTAAGCTGTGATGCTCCTTTCCTTGTGTTCTCCTTGGCAGAGCTTGGGTTTGGTAGAGATGCTGAGCTTATGGTCAGTGAACAAGAAAGCTGCTTCCAGTGGGGGTCTCTGGCTTGGTCCTGGTGCTGAGCTCCTGCCTTTGGCTGGAGGAGCTCCACAAGATCTCACAGCATGAATTTTGTGATGCAGAGCTGAATAAAGCATTTCCAATGAAGTCACAGTTTCCACAAGTCCCCTGATTCTGTATTCATTATATCTGTTTTCTTTGAGATTTAACTTGACTGTGGCATTTCTGGAATTTTACTTAACTGAAGTGAGAACAAAACAACCAACTTTTGCAGCTGATCTGTGAAAAGCCATTATCATTAGGCCATCTGGAAAAAAGGCATTTTTAGCTCTTCAAGAGTGGCTAAGAGCTCGTTCTTGAAGAATAGATTTCCTGTGATTGCCACATGATAGTGACAGTGCAGTACAAAAAAAAAAAAGTGCTGAAACAAGAAGGGTTTTATAGCACCATTTATATTCTAGGTTTATTTCTGCAATAATTTAAACTTTTTCCTGCTTTGCAATTTCTTTGTGCTAGTAAAGGTTTTTACAGCTTTGGAGACAGTGCTACCTGCAATGTTAACTGTGACTGGATCACCCCAAAAACACAACAGCAGAAAAAACCTGGCTGCTTAAAATAGCATGAAGCTGAATGAATGAAACTTGCAGTTCATATAAAGCTTGAATTTTTTGTGACATCAGAACAGACAAAATAGAATTTGAGGGTGTTTTCCTGGAAGATGGTGTTTTATTTTCAGATGTTTGAATGTTTATTGCAATAGTCTCCAGGGATTTATTTTGAACATAAAAATGGGTATGTTTTTGATTGTGTGCTTTTAATTTGTGTGTTTTTGATTTTCATTTTTTTCCCTCAGCATCTCTTTTCCCTGCTAAGCACAATGTTTTTCCAGAGCTGAGTTTATGACAACAGGGGATGAATTTGGAAAATGTTTACAAGTTCTCGTGAGAGAATGCTTATTGATCAGGATTGTATTGTGTAGAAAATCCAGGCAAAACGTATGGCTCGGAAGTGTTTGGTTTCTTTAAAACCAGAAATTGTTTTAAAAGAAATCTCCAAACAAATTGCACTTGATTTAAAACTCTTTGGGAGAGAGTCCTCTTCAGTATTCCACAGATGTGGGACTGGAAAACTGGGAAATTGTGTGTTGATGGAAAAAAATTTAGAAAAGATGCTTTATTTGAGCAGGGTAAAGGATGTGTCCATATTTTCTGTCAAAAAATACTTGGCACTGGTGAGAGACCTTGAGGGCTTTTACCAGTTCTGGGCCTTTGATGGCTTGAGACACATGGAGGGGCTGAGGGAGCTGGCAAGGGGCTGGAGCCCCAGCAGGGGCTGAGGGAGCTGGGAAGGGGCTCAGCCTGGAGCAAAGGAGGCTCAGGGGGCCCTTGTGGCTCTGCACAACTCCCTGCCAGGAGGGGACAGCCGGAGGGTCGGGCTGTGCTCCCAGGAACAGGGACAGGAGCAGAGGGAACGGCCTCAGGCTGGGCTCAGGGTGGGCACCAGCAGGAATTTGCCCATGGAAAGGCTGCTCAGGCCTTGGCAGGGGCTGCCCAGGGAGCTTTGGAGTGCCCATCCCTGTAGGTGGCCCAGGAAGGGCTGGAGGTGGCACTCAGGGCTCTGGGCTGGGGACAAGGCGTGACTCTGATCTTTGTGGTCTTTTCCAGCCTCAGTTACTCTGTGACTCTATCAAAAGGATGGGTGTGCAAAACTAAATTCTTTTACTGAGGAGAAATGTTAACTAAGGATGGCCTGAACTTGGGTTGTGATGGTGGCTCTGTAAATGTCCCAGAATAGCCAAGAATAGACTGTGCAGTGAAGCTGTTTGTCCACATCAGGGTTTCAATGCTGGATTTGGGTGTAGTGCAGGCAGCAGGAGTGCACAGGGAGCAGTAAAGAAAAGGTTCAGCTCATTCTGCTGATTCTTTGTGCATCACTGCCCAGTACCACCCTGGGCACTCTGTGCTGCCAGCCAGCACTTCACCCCTTGTGTGGACACTAAACCAGAGTGGCCAGCTGGAGGGGATGGGGTGTTCTGTTTGTTTTCTGAGTGTGTTCCATACACACTTTCTTGTGCAGATGGTCTCTTGTTCTTTGGACATACTCATGAAGGAATAAACTGTTGCAGAATATTCTGCCCAACTGAGTCTATATCTGGATCCTAAACTTTTGCCATAGATTTTTGTAGTTCTAATTATGATGTTTTCCTCCTCCTTAGTTTATTTTTTTTCATTCCTAAATCACATGTATATTTTTAATATATGAGAAGTACTTTTAAATATTGCTTTTCCATATGCTGCTCTAAATGTATACATTCCCCATATTGCAGTGTTATTCAGTGGAATTTATCTGTACTTCAGGAAATCTCAGGCAGGACAGATGGAATTCTGAAGCCCTGCAAAGATACACACTTGCTCCCAAATGGTGATGGATATGAGTCAGGATTATGAACAAGAGGGAGCTTGGTCTGTAAAAGTGCAGATAATGAGACCCATGAAGGAAAATTTCCATTTAGATGATGTCCAGAATATGAAGATATCTGACAGATGTCTGATATGATGACAGAATTTTGGTGTGGTATTCTTTGGTCATAACTCTAGATTAATTACCACTGATCTCCAGTTTTAGTATGAGAGATGTTTTTTCGCTAATGTTAATAATGCCCAGATCCAGCACTGAATGAATATATATATTTGTATACATGTGTTTTAACTGAGAAGTGCAAGTTCTTTTTGATTATGTGGCTTATTTCTTTTTTATGCTTTCCAAAGCTCAAAATCATACAGGTTTCAGTGTCAGAAGCATGGGAGTGCTATTATTTCTTCAGTGAACACTAGGTCTCAAGGATAAACTTTTGTATTGGAATTTAATTTATTATTTCTCATCAGCAATAAAAGGGATTCAAGTAGATATTGAAATATATCAGGTAGATATTTCGATATCAGTAGATATTGAAATATTTTGTGGTTTACCCAATGATTTTCAGGTTTGATTTGGTGGATTTGTATTTAAGTTTTCTGTGCTATCTATTAGTATTTTCGAGTTTTCATTGGAACCTTGAAATACTCAGTGGGTACAACCACGCACATTGTTTAATATAAATGTTTAAAAATAGTCCTGAAATTTTGCTTTTAGAAGTCAGAAAACCTGCTTGTCTGCCACAGGCCCTGAAGATTGATTAAGAAACAAAGGATATTTGACAAGTTTATAAAATATAATTATTGCCCTGGGCAAATGAGTAAGTAGTATTTTGATTTGCATCTAGGCACTTTTGCAAACCTAGTTTAAATGTGAGGTGTTTTAAGGCAAAATATAAACCCCCTCACAGCAGTGAATGCATTCGGCTAGGAATATACAGCCAGAGATAATTCTGGATTTTTGAAAACCCTTGTATCTTAGGAGGAAAAATTTCCATATAGTTAATTTAATCAGTTGCTTACATCTTGTTCCCCATGTTTTAGGTAATTTGGTAGGTTCATGTATGATTTTGAGGCTGTGAAACATTCAAAGAATATTGATAAAACTTGAATTATTAGTAGTTGATTTGAAGGAAGAGATGCTTTTGATGTAGCAGCCTGGTAGGAGATTGGAGTCCAAGTGATTGTGTTGTGGTGTCCTTCAGCAGGAAGCAGCTGGGTTCAGATAAAATCTCTGCAAATTCTGTCCTCTAGGTGGTCTCACCATATACCTGAGTATTTTAGCTTCTACAGGTTTTGTTGGAAAAGTCAACTTTACTAGTTTTTTCGGTGTGGTCAGAAAAATGTAGCTATAAATTTCTGTTGGGTTTTGGAAGGACTGGAATAAGGTTATGGAGGTGTTAAGCTCAGATTCACTCTCTCTCATTATTGAGTAGATTCTGTTGGTAGATTACAAATGTTTGGTGGTGTGGGGCTTTTGCATGTATTTAAGGACTTCCACATGTATTTAAGGGTTTCTGTTTGCACGAGGATGAGTTATACTTAGCCTGGGAAAACACTCTGGTAAGAAAAAACTTGATGTCTTCATGACACCACAGATAACCTTGGAACCTTATGATCTGTTCTAATTATGCAGATCATTCTAATTCTGCCTAACTGAAAAAATGGCAT
Source organism: Melozone crissalis (assembly GCF_028551555.1). Classification (NCBI taxonomy): domain Eukaryota; kingdom Metazoa; phylum Chordata; class Aves; order Passeriformes; family Passerellidae; genus Melozone; species Melozone crissalis. The sequence continues at coordinate 15,848,950 of NW_026535785.1, read as the reverse complement.
TAGCATTTTAGGGTACACAAAGTAGGCCTTCCTGACTGCAGCTCTGCAGAGTTTTGGGGAGAAAATGAAGCAGTTCCTGTGTTCTGAGCTGGACCACACTGCAGCAGCACCGTGCACTGAAGCAGAGAGGAGCAGCAGTAAAAACACCCTTCTCCTTCCTGTGTAGTCAACAATGAAGGAAGTTGTTAATTATCAGCTATAGATTTGCTTCTCATTTCTCAAAGCTTACACTAGCTGGTAACTTTGATTATAGAGTATTTGGGGCTCTACATACATTGCCTCATTAGGGAGACAATAAACCAATTTTAATATGTCTCAGTCTGCTATTTTCAGATGAAACTGTCATCATGGGCCTTTTTTGTTACACTTCACAGCCTGGAATATTTTTTCCTTTAGTTTAGCATGTTTTTGTCTTCCTATATATTGTAGTGTAGGCATTAGCATTTGTGGCATTTCACTTAATGGCTGTGTACAATATGTCTTTGGGTAAAATACACAGCATATAATGCAAACTAAGCAGATATTGCACCTGAACTATATAAAAATGAGGTATCTTAGGAAGGGTATCTGAAAGGGCTCTGAGTTACTCCATTTTGTAGGCACAGTGGGCCATAAATGGTGTAAACATGGAATAACGAGAATTTATCACACTGGAGTTAAGAACCTATTTGGGTGAGGATTAATAAAATAGTTTAAACTATAAATAAAAGTATATATAAATAAAAGTATAATATATTATGCTTTTACAGTATATTATATATATTATATTTTATAGAAATTCTATAGTATTTTTATTATATTGTATTATATAAAATATTATATAATACTATATATTAATATAATTATATAATATATTAATGATATATAATAATTATAATTATATCATTAATATTAACTATAATTATAATTAATAATATGTTATGATATATATTATATGATATTATAGATTTATATTATAAAGATATATTATAGAGATAATTTATATTATAGAGATAATTTATATAATATTTTATATTTTATTTTATATTATATATGATACTTTTATTTGTATAATAAAACAAATAATATATATTTATAGATATTAAATATATAATATATATTATTATAGAAATAAAAAGTATAATATTTTAACATTAAAATATAGCTTGGTTTACAGCTCAGACCCAGAGCAGGATATAGATACTTACATATTGCCTTTTCTACTGGGTCTTGGCTTCCAGGAAATATTAATTTGTTGGAGAACTAGAAGGACAGGAGCCCTGCCTATAGAAAATGCCTGAACAGGTGATTCTTCCCCTGACACCCTCTGTTCTCCATGGACCTGTGTGGAGTTCTGTCAGCTGAGACTTGGATGTGACACACTGAAATAACTGAAATTTCAATTAGATTAATCCTGTCCTTCATGTCTCAAGTATTATTTTTGGGTCTCGTGTCTAGATCAGGGAGGTCAGAGCAAGCTGGTGGTTCCTGCTGGTGATTGATGCCATCCTCCTGGGATCACAAAGCACTGGTTGTTTGCCATACCTGGCAGCTCCTGCTAATTGCTCTGTTAATAAAGCACCACTGGATGCCAGAGGGCCCTGTTTACATGGCCAGCAGTAGGGGAGGAGGGTGATTTTAGCATTGCATGACATGGCTTTTTAATGATCACTGAAAACTCCCTTTTTGCTGCTGCTGGCCTGTCACTGCCATCAGGGGAGTTGAGCTGCTCTGTGGTTTGAATAGCCATGGGTAGCTGCATTACTGCTGGATTTTAGCTGCTCTTCACACTTAACATTAAACTCTTCAGAGAATTTGTGGTTTGTTTTTTTTTTTTTTTTTTTTTCCATTTGGCAAGTTGTGAAGAGACAAGTAATGGTGAGATTAGGAAAAAAGAATTCTGTTGCTCAGGCACAAATGCACGTGGCAGGAAATTCAGGAGCTGAAACCTGGGAGAGGAGTGGGTGGTGAGGTCCTTGCACCATCATTTCCCATGGAATTGCTGTGGTTGAGCGGCTGCCTTCAGCTTTCCTGCCACAATGGCTAAAAGAGAGAGGGCAGCCAGCAGGGGCCCAGCTGGACACTGCAATAATTTAAATACAAGCTTGCCATAATTTAAATACAAGCTTAAGTTTCTCTGAAGCTGTGATGTATAATCTGAGTGTATCTTAAACATTTGAAGGTTTTACAGCTCTATTTTGATGTCTAATTATGGACTTAGAAACTAATTTTAGGCACATGAACCTAAAAATGTATGCCTTAGTAATTCCAGTAAAATTTTCCTGAACTTTCTTGAAATACCTCTTGAAAATAAACTTATAGGCCATGACTGAGTAAATTACCTAAATGTGCTTTTGGGGAAACTTTTGCATACCTAAAGGTAATGAATAGTCAGGGATTATTTGTGTGTGTGATCATCTGCTCAAACACTGAGCCAGAGTTCAGGCTCTGAGGTGTTTGCATTCTGTTTCTTCTGGTGACACTTGTAAAGAAAATATAAAACCTGCAGCTGAAATCTCAGCAGCTGACCCTAAATAGAGCTCCTTTTATGCATTTACATGTAAGAGCTGAATTTTGTTATTAACAGACAGTGATTTACACTGATTTAAACCAGAGATAAGGATCAGTTCATTCTTATTTGACAGAGGTTACAGTGTTAAAAAATTTACAAGAACTGAAGCTGTTGGAGAAAAAGTGAATGGAAATAGGAATGGAAATTCTCTCTTATATTTAAAATACAACAGCCTTTTATCTAATTGAAAAGACATTATTAGTAATTATTTGAGTTGTGGAAGAAATGCAGCTGTGTTATATGTCCATTAAAAGATTATGGTTAGGTGCTAGGGATCTAGGGGCAAAAATATTGGTAAATTTTTAATTTTCTGATGCTTTTTTGGTAAAAAGCGTCATTTTCTTTTTGCATCAGTTTAAGGAGTCTGAGTGAATGTGAGCAGTTTATATTAGGAATTATAGCTGGAACAGAGAGTAAATTTTCCAGCATGGACACCTGCACAGAAGTATACAGTAATGCTCATTTCTAATATAACTTCTGGTTGCCAAAGGGAAGTAATTTTTACTAATAAAGGTCCTGTAATACCAATAAGATGTTCCACTACCTGGCTGGTAAGGGGATAATGCCAAAAGATCTAAAAAAAAACCCAAATTAGCACCAAAAATTTTTAATATTTCTGAATAAAAATATAGAGATGTCTAATTTCTGACTCCTCAATAGAAATTTGATTCTTTTGTATAGTCTTTGAATATATATATATATCTGAATTTTGAATACTTTTTTTTTTTGTGGAAACTAAACCAAACAACCTAAACTTTTGTTACATTTGCCAGTGGGTACAATTTTGGAATGCTGTACCACAGTTATTCTTCTATATTTATAATATATATCAATCTCTAAAAAAAAAAAAGTGGACAGTAAGTCATGGTTATTTAAGCAAGAGAGTAAACATCAGAATCATTGAACCAAAGAATTGTATTTTCTATTATATTTGCCCCGAAAATGGTTTCAGGTTTAAACATATACATTAAAAGATTGTGTCAATAAGTGCATGCTGACCTGAAAGAGAACTTCTTTTGTGCAATGAGTTCATCCATTTGGATGAGGTGAAATTTCATTAAATGTAGCATCCCTCCTTTGATTGCTTGAATCTTAATTATTATTACTGCTATTTCTATTATTATTCCTTCTCTTTCTCTCCAAAAGCAAATAGGATCAACACAGTTGGGTCCTGGGCATGCCAATAAATGTTGAGTACAGGAGCAAGGCTGGCACTTCTGCCTTGCATTCTGAATGTGCAAATACTGCACAAAATGCTCTGTTACTACTTCTACTATTTTTTAGCACAGAAAAGACTTCTCTGGTTTCAAATGCAGCATTTCCAGCTGTATTTGGTGAGCTTGTAGCCATAGCAGACAGATTTGAGAGCTCTTTGTGCATATGCACGATGCAGAAAACCCTTCTTGTGCTGTCATTGTCACTGCCTGGGACACAATTTCCTTCCTGGGTTGTGTTTCTCAGCTTAGAGTGCTTGAGGCTGCTAAACAGTGAACACAGCATTGCTGAAAGGCTGAAAAAAGCTTAGAGAGAAAGATGTGCAACTCCTGTAACTTGGGACAGAAGTTCCATCATGAAGCATTTATTTAAATATAGCTTGGACTCTGTGGAGGGAAAAGAAATCCATTCAGAAAAACTTTATATGACCTCAATGGGAAAAATATTTAACAGGATGGAAATAAGATTGTCTGATGGATCTGTTCTGACTAATTCCTGGCAGCACAGACATGAAAAACCCCACAACCAAACAATCCAAACAAAACTTGACCTGAAATTCTCATGGTGGTCCCTGCAACTGCCAGACCCTTTTACCCAGTGAAATTACTGAGAAGTTTTATATTCCTGAAGCAAGCAACTTCAGATATTGACAATTTAAATGAAAGATGGATTATGAGTCTGTGCACGTGTGCAGTTTAAATTGTGAGTTATGTAGAGTACAAAAAAGTGCTTTAGATGGTTCTGAGGGCACATGAATTTGCCTTATTTCCCCTCTAGATTAGAATTTGTAGTGTTGAGTCCTATCCTTGGAGAAAACATTCAGATCAAAGCAGGGAATACATGGACCATAGTTTTAAGATCATGCTATTGATTTGAGAATAGCCAGGTTTGTGGAAGTATTCCTACTCAACTTTTTTTAAAATGTAATTTACGTATTGTTTTTGTTAAGGTAAGTTTTCAAAGGCACCAGTGTTCTGGTCAAATCTGTATCATTTGAGACAGAATCGGCATAGTAGCAATGATGACAGTGCAGACCAAATAAGTAAAATGGCAAAACAAATCACTTGCACATACATCAGTAGCTGGACTTAAAATAGGAATTCGTGAACCTTCAAACTCTTTTAATAGATTAATATCAGTGGGATAATAATCTATTAATCTTCTCTACAGTACAGGAGGCTTCAATAGCAGTTATTACTGTAATCCCATGGTTAGACCTGTTTCCCCTTTGCCCTTTCCAAAAGGGTTTTAAGAAAATTCTTCTGTTTGAACATGCCATAAACATGAACTGTGGTTTATTATTACAGTATGGTACTTTTTGTAATGCCCTTTTTAAGGTTACCATGGCAGTGTAATACCAATCAGGGGTTGAGTTTTACATAGCTCCAGGTCTGAGGGGTCAGCTGAAACTAAAGAGACTCTTACTGCAAATTAGAAGGTGCCTTGGAGGTGGGCAAAGGGTTTTTAGGAAAAATGACATTGTTTAAAATTTCTTTCAGTTTGTTTAAAATTTCTTTCAGTTTGTTCTCGCAGATTATCTGTGGTTATAATCATTGCAGTGATAGAGAAAGTTTGAAAAAGTTGCTAAAACCAGGTTTCTTTAATAGAACTGTAGTAAAAAGGTCTGTAAATAATAACAATTACCCTATTACTAAAGAGGCCAGTGAAAAGCTGCCAGAGTCAGTGATGAAACATGGAATGATAAATGTCACTGACTTGGGCTGCTCTTTTCCTCCTGGTTGCTTTTCTTTCCATAGGTCCTGAAGTCAAACCTTAATTCTGTATCTCAACCTGAGCATGTATTGGCTCACCCCTTTTCACTCTGTCCTTATACAGCTTTTAGTAAATGTCTGACTGAAATGTTCTTGAGAAAAAAATTACCGTGTGTTTTTGTCAAGTAGTTGGCACATTTGAGCCCTGAAAGTTCATTTTTTTTCCAGATTAAACCATTAATTGGAAATAACCAGGAATATGTTTCACCTCACAACAAGATTTTGATATGTCTTTGACAGAATGAAGTGTGGGAAATAAATTAGGAAAGAGATGCCTAAATATGGAAGAATAATTGAAAAATAATATTCATGCTTTCCCCAGTAAAATAAACTTTTAAAAATCTGAGTCATTATTTTAAAGTAAGGAAATGCTCCTGTGTGGGTTGGTTTTGTTGGTGTTTTTGTGACACTTTGAGATTGTGTAAAGCATCTCCCCTTCCCCAGTAATAACAGGGCCCTAAACCAAGCACGGGAACTTTACATAACTCTGACCCAGGTGAATGAAAATTGAGTAAAGCTAAGTAGTGTTGGTGCCAAGCTGAGCTGCTCTGCTCAGATGAGAGTTAGGAAGGAAGTGAATGCTCCTGTCAGAAATGAATTTAGGTGCTCTAAGGATTCCCAGTTGGAGAAACCTGAGGAATGCAGTCACAAAAGGACAAATTCTGCCATTGCACCTCAGTTCAGAGGCAAACTAAAAACTTACTTCTGTCAGCAGCAATCCAGGAGGATTTGCAAACCTGACCTTTTAAAGAGATTTTGTCCATTGGGCTAAGTAATGTAGGAAATGATTATATCAAAAACTTTATTTCTCCTACAGGGGGACTTTCACGTGAATTTGCTTTTTCATATGTAGGTTTTAAAGTGCCACGTGTTCATTGCTTCTAAGGTTCTCCCAGCAGTCAGAGTGATGCAAGAGCTCATTTAAATTGTCTTATTCCCCCTGTTCTTGTTGTTGAAGCACAATGTTTCGTGTTTTTCACTGCTGGTCTGCCGGTTACTTGAAGATCTCTTGATTCTGGGAATGGCAGAATTCTGTTTAAAGCTGTTGATTAACATATATATATATATATTTTTTTTACTGTGTGCCAAAATAATTCTATTGTCTATTTCTACTATCTGTGTTATTTAAGGGTCTGTTCACATAATTATTTCATGCCGCAGTGCCTGAGGCAGGACCCAGTGTGTTGGAGGATATCCACATACCAAAAAATCCTTGCTTAAGGAGCTTGAGCAAGTGAGTTTTATTTTATCATTTTAATTGTCAGATAATAAAAATAAAAAATGATTTATTTTATCATTTTAATTGTCAGAGTGGAGCAAATGGATTTGGAGCAATGTATCCCTTATACCTGTGTTGTTTTCAGCCTTTTATTTTTATGAAGGGCACATGAGATGGCAGCAGCTGCTCTGGGCACTGCTCTCTGTGCCCTGGGCTTGTCCCCACCCTGGTGTGAGCCAGGTTTCCTCCAGGTGTGGAAATTGGGACCAACCTGGGCCAGGTGCTCAGGGGGAGGTGAAAGGGGAATGAAGGAGCTCGTGGAAGTTTGGAGATTCTCATCTTGAATTTCAGTTGTGCAATACAGTGTCTGAAAGCATGTACCTAGAGAAGATTGCTCTTGATTTAGAATCAACGTTTTGAATGTGAGTAGTCAAAAATAAATGTAAATATTTTTTCAAGCTGGGAGTCACAGCTTCCACCTATGACTGTCAGAGGACCCCATTTCCTGGACATCTTAGGATTTCTTTTTGCTTTTCATGATGGGCAAATAGTGAAAAGGAAGATCTTGACAAAATGGTTCTTTTTGTGGGAGAAATATAGGTTTATTCTTTGTTTTTTTTTTTTTTTTTTCCCTCTCAGAACTCTTCCAGTATTTATACCTAGTCTCCATGTTAAAAAAAAAAAAAAAAAAATCTTTATTCATGTGAAGAATTTCTGTGAGAAAAATCAGCAGTATCAGTGCTATCTGGCAGGTCTCTGCTCTGCAATTCTCCTGCAAGTCCTATTTTGAATTGGCAGTATCAGAAGAGATGACATTATCTTTCTATGGTTTTGAAAAAAGGAAACAAAAAGTGTCATCAGCGTGAAGGTGAACTTTGGTTGTGATGCCTGTAGGAGGAGTTTTCATGCCATTTTATCTTTGTTCAGCAACTCAGATTGTGCAAGAACTGTCTGAAGGCAGATCTGCCTGGCATGAGAGTGTAACAAATGGATATCTCATAATTCTGTTTTTTGTTTGGTTGTTTCCTTTTTCCAGCCAAAGAGTGTGGCTTCTTTCTGTAATGATTTTTTTTTTCTGTCCTGCTGAGATTCATAAATTTTACTAGTTTATTCAGAAAAAGCATTGGTACTGGTAGGAATAAACATCACTTTTGTGGTTGTTTACCCTGTTGTTCTTCATTAGAAATAACATCCCTTAAAGTCAATTTTTTTGGACTTTTTGCATGTAACATCCTCTTGCTAAAATGTGTTTTCACAGTCATGCAAACAGCATAAAAAAATATTTAATTTATATATTTAACTTTGTTAGGTAAGAATTGGGCAGTGTGGTCCTGTTGGCTTTAGTTCCTCATTCAGGAAACCCTGAGATGCCTTTGAGTGGGCTTTGGTTGATCTGTTGGGCAGGGTTGCAGAGCAGTGTCTCTGTGTGTGTGTGGAGGTTTTGCTCTCAGCTCTTGGCTTCTTCCCTGGTTTGTATTTGCCAGAGCTGAAGGGGCAGGGCAGGGCTGGGGGCACAGGAGAACTTTGCTGTGGCTCTGATGTCCTTGTAGAGCTTTGCTTGTGACAGCATTGTTACCTTCCCACTGAAAAGGTCTTGTCTCCCCAAAAGTTTGAGAAGACTTTTTGGTTAGGAGCATGAAATATTGCCATAAATCCCTTTGAGATTTAAATAGGGACCCACTTTTATTCAGTTCTGATTATAAATACATCCTGGGGAAAATTGATGAAGTCACTCCAACTGGATTTTGTCTTTGATTGGATGGACTAGGCAGAATGATACAGGATAAAAAAAAAATATACTTTATACCCTAAATGCTTATATGTATCAGATCTACTTTTATATCTGTGTTGTTGTATTTGTCTTTCATCTTTTATTCATGTCTCTTATACATGTGGATATAAACGTTTGTTGATTGCCATATCAAAAGGCAGAAGTAACATCATAACAGCCTGGATGATATGCACAGTAAGACTTTATGATACTCAGAAATTTGCAAGAATTATGCTCTTGATATTTCACTGCTTGAGCCTGGATCTTGTGTGTGAGATCACAACGACTTGCACAGCACAAAGGGGGCTGCTTTAGGAAGATGTTAGTTGAAGCCTTTCATGCTTTTCACTCTTGACAGTGATTCTAATGAAGATAATGAAGTGGCTGACAATAGAGTTTGGGAGAATGAAATATGATGGGAAAGAAAGTGCACAGTAGATGTAAAAATGGCAGCTCTATTTGGTAGGATGTGGGTAACCAAAAGAGTGATTTGGAGAGACAGATGATGTCTCAGAATCCCAAAGTCCTCAGATATCTCCTTATAGTTCTGTGACAAAACTCTGTTCTGTGTGTTTAAACTAAAACTACAGGCTTAAATCTCAGCAGGTCAGCTCTTTTTATCCTTTTAGAGTAGAGGGAAACAATTGCAATGCCCCTTCCTGCGTGGGACAGTGCAGAATTAAGAGCTACAATCATTGAACTTCCTGACTTCTGAGATCTGGAAGCTGTCAAGGTTAACCTCAGGGTTTATTTCCATTGTTTATGGAGGAGGAAGTGTCATTTCTCCACTGGGGGTAGGAGCTGAGGCAAGGTGAGCAACAGACACACCTTGGGGTTTCTGGGGTTTTTTTAGACTGTGAGAATTATTTTATTATACTTAATTGAGCAAATGTCTCAATAGATCAACCTATCAACCTTTGATAAGTATCTGCTATAATTAACAAAATTTTTTTTGAGGGGGGAAAAACCTAAAAATGTGGGTTGACAAAGCAAAGCAAGCAAAGTTTTTACTTTGAAGAGTGAATGAAGCAGAATTTTCCTTCATTCAAAGAAGTGTTATGTGTTCCAAACCAAAAATGTGTTTCCTTTTGTCCTGGAAACCCCTAATGCACAGGCAGGTGAAGTGTACAGGACCTTAAGTGCAGCTCCAAAAAATCAGATTGGGCCGGTTCAGTGGCACATCTGGGACTGCAGACAGGCCAGGGCACATTCTGGAGATTTTGGCATTGTGTAGGTGCTGTGGAGCCTGAAGCTGGACTGGAAAACCTCTGGGAGTGGTGACAGTGGGCACAGGAAAAGGAATCCAGCCTACTTTCAGATTCCAGATCCTTTGCAAAGCAAGTGGGGAACAAAAAATATTATTTTGTGTTCATAATGAGAGTGTGCCTTGGGACAGGAAGTCAGAAACCCAGACCTTCACTAGGTTGATTTTATTTTTACCAATATCATCTTTTGATGATAGAATACAGGTTTTATATACAGAATAGAATACAGGTTTTTTGGTATCTCCCCACCCCACAGTATTCTACTTTTGTGTGCTTTGAGCTTTAAGTGAATAGAATTTAGTTATTTCTGCTTCTAGTATAAAGATTTTACCCAGCTTGGTACTCTTCAAGGTTTTCAATCTGACTTTTGGTGAGAGGAACCAAAGTTGTATTTGGCATATATGGAAATCAAGCAGCTTGTATTTAGCCATTTAGTTTTTATAGCCAAAGATCTTGGTTTCTAATTCTAAAGTAAAACTGAAAACCATGGCATGGTTTCTCTCTTCTTCCCCCTTCATAGGTACATGTGTCTGTTATTTTAATCCTGATGTAGTTAAGTTGTAAATAATTCTGACTCAAGTAATGGTGAAATACTTTGATATTTGGGGATTTTTGTAGTAACTTATGTTGCTTCATAAATTGGTGGTCAAAGGTTTATCCAGTGAGTTCCCTGTTCAAGTTTCCCACTTTGCCAAGTCCTACAGGACAGATACTCCCTAACTTGTAAGTGAAAGCTCTCAGGGACACAAGCAAGAGAGGGTGACAATTTGTGACAGGACAGTGGCTTTGGGAGAGGGCTCAGGGCTGGTGCACGTCTGGAAAATACAGCCTTGCCTCAGAGCTGCAATCAATAATGCTGGCCCAGCAACCAGCCCCTGCTTGATCCCTCCCCAAATCAAAATTGGGATTCAAGTCCTGGTGCTGATCACACGATGCAGCCCCAGCTAAAGCTGCACAAATTGAGAGTAATGATCAAGGAACCCTCTTGTTCTGTGACTGAGAGCTTTGTGCTCCCTTTAACCTGGTCTTTTACTGACAAGGGTTCCTTTTATTGCCCATAAAATGCATGACTTCTGCTGAATCCAGAGGACAGGCTCTGCATTTCTGTGCGCACAAATGAGGGCAGTGAGAGTGACTCTGGGCAGAGAGCACCATCAGTTTATTTGCAAATGGAACCTGCAGTGGAGATCTGGGCTCTGGAGGCTGCTCAGGAGTTTGTCCTGACACACCTATTTCTGCCCAAGGCTTTTTGAGCCAGTTCCAGGTGTGTGTCCAACTCTCCTGCGTCCAGCTCTTGTCTCCAAGGCCAGCACTGCCCTGCCCAGCAGCCTGGTTGTGTTAGGGCTCACTTCTGTATAGCTCTGCTCTAGCTCCTCTGTACTGAACCCAATAAAATCAACAGGCATCCTTTGCTGTTGCTACTACTACCTTTTTAAAATAAAATTTTTGAAAAAAATAATTGAGGTACACAGATCTGGCTCATTGCTGGAGAAACAGACACTGATTTCCCCTCCCTTCCCTGCAATCCACACCCCCAGGATACCAAGACAGGTAATTGTCTTGGTACCTGAGATGTGTTCATACATGCAAAAAACTCTCACTGTTTAGTCTCTGGCAGAATAAATGGTGTACAGTGATTAAGAATTAATGGATTAATTCTTTCCTTTGAAATCTATGCTACATAGGGAAATATCCCATCTTTTAAAACTGATTTTAAGTAACAGACTTACCCTTAAATGTGGAAATATAGATAGATTTTTACAAGACTTATGAGTACTGGGAAAAATACTGATGTGTATTTTGCTAATTTTAAGAAATCTTTCTGGTTAGAATCTAGATCAGTGATATTTTCAATCCATTTTTTTTATTTAAGTAATTTGTTAATGCATTTGAAAAAATTTGAAGACATTTTCAAAGTTACATTGACTCCAAAATAGAGAACAGAAGCATAGAGGAATTGTTTTCTTTCCCTTGGGGTAACAGGGTCTCACTGAGTTTATGGAAGGCAAAATTGGCCTCTTTGGTCAAATACACTTTTTGATAATCCATCAGATATGAAAGGGAGTTCTGTGATATTCTCCAAAAGCTTGCAAAATGAGGCTTTATCAAATGGCAAAGTGAATTTCAAAAGCAATAATCTGCTTTCAGTGGCAACCTGGATTAATTAGGCTGTGAACTGACTTGAAACTCCTGGTGGCATAGAAGGAGCTGAATGCAGCTTCCAGCTGAAATTCTGTAGCAATTTTAAGGTACAGACTATTCTGCAGGAATGAATCACTATCTGCAGCATGTGGAATTATGCCTTCTGTCAGGTCCTGATCATTCTAAACATGAAAAGCTTTGCTATGCAGAGCAAATCCTGTGTGGCTGTAAAAGAGCAGGTATATGGCACGAGAGCAGCAAAGTGAAGGATGGGAGTGGTTGACAATTTCATGGCACAGCACCCACAAAATGGCTCAGTCATCACAGCTGGGAGTAACAAACAGGTGTGAGAGGAGCAAGGCTGGCATCAGAAAGGGTTTTGGGGATTAAGGAGCAAATACTGGGAGTTAATTATAACTTAGGAAAGTGCCATGCCAGTGGGAGCTGGTTAAGCTCAGCGTGCCCTGGAAGGATCTTGGGTTTGGTGCTGCCATTCCAAAGTCATCTCCTGGTCCAGGAATGATTTGTTCTCTCTGTGCTTTCTGAGCTGATCCCCTGGGCCTTTGCTGGTGTGTGTTGTGCTTCAGGGAGCTGCTCTGGGAGCAGGGCTGAGCACAGCAGGGCATTCTGAACCCCCTGGGGTGTCCAAAGCTGCGGTCACAAGTTTGGTGGTGGCTGCTCTCAGTTCAGCAGTGGGAGTTGGAATCTTGGTACAAACTGTGTCTGTTGTGATATAGTTAAATTTTCAATATGGCAGAACAGTTCAGAGTCTGCCTAAACTCTCTGCATGCTCCTTACCTGCTCTGGAGGAAAAGTTTGTGGAGGTCAGGACTGACCCATCAGAATGTGCACTCAAAGAAGCCAATCAGCAATCCTTTATTATTTATAGCACCATCATTCATAAATGTATTTAAGAAAATGGATGATCTATTCTCTACATGTTTCTTAAAGGGATTCCATTTTAGCTTCAATGGTAATTTTTACCTTTTCCAGTAGAATTTATTGACACAATGCCTAGCACAAGCCCTAGATTTTGCATCATCCTTTTGTCTGCAAGCATATTCACCAGCCGCTTAATTTGTCATAGCCCTGGAGGTATCAAAACTAATGAGCTTTGTTTGAATAGACTTTTTCCAGTTCATCTAGCACACTTTGGGGTAATCATTCAGTTTCTGTTTGCTTCTGATGTGAAGCATTGTGGGAAATATAAGAAAATAATGGTTTAAAAAAAGCAGTATAAATTGTTAACAGCCACATTCTCTGAAAAGCCCTAAAGATGTTATATTTTTAATTTCTCTATTTATTGAAGTATTGTGAGTACCTTAAGTACAATCATTACAAGATAATATCAAAGGAGAATCTGATAAAATGCTATTTTTCAATTAGCTCTGAGCTTAATACTTTGCTTTTTTTTAAGTATTTCACAGCTAACAAATCTTTAAACAATCTAACCTTTCAGGATTTGGAAGTGGACAAGATAATAACTATGAATACATAATACTGCAGCAGTGCTAAGGGTTTAAAAATCTATTACTGGGATTACGTACAGGAATACCTTTTATTGGTCAGACAATTGCATTTTCATTTTTATAAAGCATTTCCCTATACCCGGTATTATACCACAGAGATACACAAAAATGGAATACAGAGGTGTGCACTGCATAAGTAATTCCTGGAAGTGTCAGATGCTCTGTACAACATATGCTTTTGATCTCAAATTCCTGGGAAAATTTGTCCTTCTTGCTGATTAGGACAACATTTGCCTTATATGCTTTAGAACGATGTATCTTTAACTTGTAGCAAGTTTCAAATTATTGAATAAGGGATTTCAAATTATTTTTCAAGTTTGGGCAATGAGGAATGATTCCCTGGAACTTTTGATTAATTTCTTCTGAAAGGAAAAAAAAAGGTGATCCTGGTAGGCCAAGCTCTAAATTAAGCAGCTCAGTGAGTCATTATTTTCAACAGGGTATAATAAGCAACTGAAACTTAACTGTGTGCTAAGTGCATCAGTAAAGCATAACACTTCTAAATAATCCATTTCAGTCCAAAAAGGGCTGTTTCATATGAACAGTCACAGGACCTTTCAGTATATTTTCACATTTCTCATTAAAAGATGATTTGATGAAAAGCTTTTTCTGTGTAAGGCAGAGTGAGGAAGAGAAGGAATGGTAGGAGTTAGTGCTTTTTAAATCAATCTCCTTTGGAGCTTTTTGGTAGTGTCATATTAAGATGACTTGGAAAAAGCCACAAGCAGGAGAGAGCACAAAGTTAGTTAGCAACTCAGCCTACTAAAATTGAAGTAGGAGCTATGGCGAGGGTTGTACCTTTCTTTAGAACAGATAATTTTATATCAGTGCAGTGCACTATGGAGATACCCATGTTGCTTTTGAGTAAGACACCCTCAGTATCAGAAGCTGTTTTAGGTTGCTCCCCAGCTCCTGTTCCTGAGGTTTATTTTCCATCCCAGTTGGTGCAGGTGGAGTTTTCCAAAGGCAGCTGGGTAGGGGGACACAGTATGGGTGAATGAAGGTAATGTAGAATGCAATCTTATCCCCCAGTGAGTTGCAGCTGGACCCTATTACTAAAGATTAGGAGGAGCCTGATGTTAACAGGCCACACCTGTAGCCAATAAGAACAGCGGCATAAAAGAGTGGATTGGTGGGAAGAGGAGTCAGGTGGTTGCTGCAAGGTCCAAGAACAGTCAGTGCTTAGAGGAGCTGCCTGTGAGAAACATCCAGGAGGTATGAAACTCTGAGGCTATGGAATACTTGCACTTTAATGATAATAGAACTCTTGATATGTAAGACAACAGAACTCTTGATATATAAGACACCATATGTAAGATAATAAGAACTGTTGTAATATATAAGACAACAAATGGAGTATACAAGATGACACAACTGCAATGTTCCTGTGGCTGGGTTGGGTCTCCTGGCTTGGAGCCCTCCCAAGCTGCCCTGTGCTGTGCAGGCCTGCACTTAGTGACACAAATCAGTTTGCAATGCAGGGCTTCTGCGGGCTCCATGTGTGATATTGAGCTCTTAGGTGGCATTGACAAGCAGTGTTTGTCTTCTCAGAGATAGAGCTATAACTTCTGCCCGTTGCCTTCACTGTCCTATTGAGGCTTTCATCACTGCTGGATTGGATTGCTGCTGTGAAATCTCCCCTCTTGGAGGTCACTGGGCAGGCAGTTCAGAATACAGAATGTGAAATTTCTTGTGCGGATGGTCACGTCAGGTTCAACAAGTACAATGTTGCACATAGGTAAGGAAAAATGCTTTTGGTTTGTACGTTATTTTACATTCTGGCTATGCAGCACTTCCATCCCGTTATCCTGGCACTGTCCCTTTTCTTCCCTTACTGGTGCTTAAATGTTCAGGCCCAAGATGGGATTTTAGGTCACTCTCTGTTTACTGCAGCTTTTTTGAACCTTTTATTCTAAACAGTGACCTGCTCACAAATCTCAGTCATAGAAACAAGAGCTTAGAGGGGCTGCATTCAGAGTGGGCAAAAATGTGTTCAAAACTTCTTGAAGTGTTTTATCTTGGAAAAGTGCAATACTAGATCAAACGAACCAAAAAACCCCAAAGCAAACCAAACAAACCTAAAAAAAAACAAACTAAGAAAAAGGGGTTTTGAGGCAACAATATGCTTTGTGTTCAGTAATCTGTTTCAGGATTTTTTTTTCCCGCTCTTTTTCCCCCCAAACTCTGCTCCTTATTATAATCTTTTCCCCTCTCTTGTTTATTTTTGGTATTTTCTTCTTTTCACTTGCTTATTTATTTAGAATCTCTCTACTATGTCTGATATATTCTCAAGGATAGATTCATTCAGGTATTCCATGTGGTTTTTCATATTCCAAACTATTTATGTAATTTCTTGGGATTAAACTGCTGATTTATAGGTTGGGATATAAAGTGGAACTCCAAGTACAGGGTTATGAAACATGTCTTGAAAATACATCCATGTTATAAATAATAAAATAGTAGTTTTATGAGAAAGGGTGCTAAAATATTAAATGAGACTGTCTATTCTTTATCATGACATGTATTTAATGCACTTTTTATTGTCTCCACCACTTTTAAAAAAAAGCTTACTTCAAACTTTTAATTACAGCACAAGACCAGTTTTCTTCTTGTAATTGTAAATTTGGACTCTTTCTTTAGCTCCCAGTGTTCTGTTAATCTTTACACACTGGCTAAAATTGATGCAAAATTTTTGGGACCCCTGAAGGTATTGTTGAAGGTTTCAGACAGAGTTCTGTTACTTCCCCAGATGTTTTGCATAGAAAGAATGTGAAAGGTTCTGTGGTTTATAATTTGCCTGATTTGTAGGATGCTGTTGGGTTTCAGTGCTAGGCAGATAGTTCAGTTTATTGTAAAAAACTTATGTTTATTTCTAAAGCCCATGGCTGAGGTAAGAGCAGGACTGCTCCCAAGCAGAAGGACTTGTCCCCACTGTGACCTTGGGGGGATCTCTGTGGATGGGGAGTGGCTGATGCCCACAGCCACAGGGACCAAAAAACCAATGGATGGAGTGGAATCTGTCTCTGAAATGCTGAAAAAGCAAATCTGAGCTTTGCAGCAGTTAGACAGGAGATGGGAGGGAAGAATAAAGACTTCTGTGTTGCTTGTAGATAAACAGACCTGCAGCAGAGTAACTCTGTCATCAGAGTGTGCTTCTGAAAGAAAGAGCTGCTGCAGCTTTAGCTAAACACTCCAGGAAGGAAAAAGAAAAATAAATCACATTTAGAGAAGTGTGTACTCCGTGTGTTCAGGGAGTGCCAGGCAGTGTTGGGTCACACAAACATTTATTCCTCAGGAGAGCAGGGTGGCTGTGTGAAGTATTTACCTGTCCTTTAGGGCTGCAGGGGTCACTGTTTTTGTCAAGCACTTCCTCTACTCTTCCTCCACCTTTGGTGGATGATACCTGTGGCATTCAGTCTTTTGGGGTTTATTTTGGTAACTCTTGATTTTTTATTTTTTTTTTTTAGCAGTGAGTTCAGCTGTTGTTTTTGATACACTTGTGTAAACCTAAAGATGGGGGAACCTGAGGGGTTTGGCAGTCTGAAGTAGCTCATGTTCCTAACAGTTGCTGTACTGATGAGTTTTGAGCTGGTGTTTGAGTGCAGCAAACAAATTTGGTCAGATTGATTATCTGTCAGCTTATGTTAGAAATTTGGAATATCTCGTTTGGCATTTCTGGGACAAAATTGCTGAAAAGTGCTGGTGGATCCACCAAACCCTTTCTGATTAGAAGCTTGCTTTTCAGCAGTAACAGGAAAAAGTCCCCGAAAGGAACAAATTAAAGGCTGCACTTGACCTTAGGACTTTGCCTTGGCTGGAATTAGTACCTGGAGTAACTCTTTTTGCAATGATAGAATGGGGCAGACAAGATTAAAAAAATTTGATGATGAATTGTTTACAGTTCTATATGAGTCCCCTCTACTTTCAACATTTGTATTTCTTTGCTATAGAACAAGTTTTTGTATCAGCACCCTAGAATGTTTACATCTTCTGTTACTGGACAGTTCTGCCTCAGTCATGCTTTAATTTTATTTTTGTTCAGTGAATCAATTTCCACAGCTCTAAGTAGACGAAGTTGCTTTACTTTTAAAATATGTAAGGTCTTACAGACTTATAATGAAGGTTTTCTAATTAGTAGAGTGAGTTAATTCCAATTTTTAGAATAAGAAATGTATATATTTTTAGATATGCCATTGAAATCAGTGGAGGTACTATGAGTGATCCAGGTATGGGCTGCTTCCTGCTTTGTGTGTTTTAATGACTCAGGAGGGGAAAAGCACAGAACTGATGCAGAGGTGGAGCCCTGGAGCTGGAGATTGGATTGTTGCAAATTTGCACCTATACATTGGTGTGTAATACATGCTGGGGCAATTTTTATTTCACTTAAAGATGTAAAGCAGCATTGGATCATCCTTCAGAGCAGCCTGGAAAACTGGAATGTATTCATTGGAGGGAAGCAGCTGAAGAATGGCTGAAGGGAAACATTTATTTGTTTATTTCACTGTGAGATAGGAATGTTAGTTTGACATGGCAGTGGAATTAAATCCTGTAAAAAAGACACAGTTTTTATAGCACTATTGTTTAGCTGACAGAAATGTATCGAGTACAGTGGACACTGACTCACATTGGCAGGAATCAGCTTTAGGGAATTCTGCTTCACCAAACAGATCTCTTCACTGCTGATGTTTGACAGTATAGCCATTCAGAGGGACCAAAGATGAGAAATATGAAGAGGGAGGGATGCTTTAGAATAACTTCTTCATCTGGAAATGAAATCAGATATTAATTCTTAGAGAAACATAAAATTCAAAACCTCTGAAAAAAGGAAAAAATACAAATGTATTTTTCATGAAGTCTTGTGCTAAAACCTTGGAGGTCTTGCTTCATTCTAACATCTGAAGGAGAATATGAAATTTGTTGCTAGAAAATTATGTATCATTGTGGAACTCATATAAGATGCACTCAACAGTTAAATGGATTTTTTTTATCTGTAATTGTACAGAAGATTTATATAAATTACCTTATAAAAACATGGTAATAGAGGGAAGGAGTACCAAAAAGTAATAGCAGAATTGCCAGAAGACTTGAGAAAGCTTGAATAGTATGTCAGATGTATTCTGAGTTTTGATTATTCTACATGTGTTTTAAAAAACTCAAGCATGCATGGCAGCATGTATTGTGTAATTTCTGGTGCTAGAGGGAATGCTCAAGGAGGGGGGAATCCACTGGTCTATATTTGATGCAATTGTAATAAAATTAGTTTAGAGTTCCTGAATGTTTTTCAGCCTTTATTTTCTTGTATAACTTGAGACATTTTCTGAGTAAGTAAGATATAAGAATAAAAGTGAGCCTCCTAACAGTAATTTGTGAGCATGAGTGGGAAAGTTTCTGATAAAATACAGGTGTGACATAGCTGGGTTGTGGACAGTTGTTTTCTGTTCTTCTGCTATAAGAACTGATTGTGTGCTGGCTTTGTGTTATGCTGGCTTTGGGTTTCACATCAGTTTGACACAGTTTTGTCGTCCTCCCTTCAATTTGCCATTTCAGCAGTGGTTTTTAGCACTTAGTTTGGTTTTCTAGTAAGAAATAACAATGCTCCCCCTGTGCAGCTCGGCAGAGGGCATTAGCCAGAGCAGCAGAATGAAGTTCCTTTGGATCTTGCAGTGGAACAATTGATTGCCCTTCCAGTGCCTGTGGTGCTTCATTGAACAGTTACAGACAGATCCCTGACTGGTTCCACACCTGCTGAGGACACTGAGCCTCACAAGTGCCACCATTCCACCTTTGTGTCCCTTTTTCTGGAGAGCAGGCTGGAATGGTTTTTTAGTGAAGAGGGTTTGATATCTTGCTGCTGAAGGTGCCTTCTTTTGTTCATGCCAGAAAAACAGCACTGATTTGAAGAGGGGGAATATCAATGTTTGAATAATAATTTTGCACCTTTATGGATTTATCTGCTTAAGAGCCAGGGTTAGAATTGCCACCCGTGGGAGCTGGTTACCTCTGGAATTTGATGTGAATGTGTCCCATTCAACAGCTGACTTTTCTTCCCAGTTCATTGGGAATCCTTCATGGATTTCCTTTCTAGGTATGGGTACTGGGCATGTTATCCACTGAAAAAAGAATGGAGCAGCTGCCCTCCAGGCTGGAATGTGACCAAGTTATAGCAGTGCTGATGTTCATGGAGAGTACATGTGGGCCCAATCCTGTTTATGGTGTGGGTCAGATTGGGTTTGTTCTTGTGTGCAGGAGCTGTTTGGGGCTGTTTTGCTCATACTCACTTGGAAGGAAAGGGTATCAATACATCTTTACTGGAACTAGTAGGTAAAACACATAGGGGATTTTTTGTTTGTTTTAGTTAGTTGAATGTTTTTGTTTTTCTTTTATATATTTGAATTTAACCTGTAAGGATGTAAGGCCTTGTTTCTATTGAATTATGTTAAACTACACTGACATGTATATATTTTTTGACTATTGATATTCAAATTATGTCAAAAGAAAAAGATGGCCTTTGGCCATATATACATGTAAAGAAATATACTTGTAAAATAAGGCAAGTTTTTTTTTGGCAAAACTTGACTAGAAAATTAAAATTTGTTTGAAATAGTCTGAATGTGTTTAATTAGACAGTTCTAGATGCAGACAAGTGATTTGAAGTGTAATATTTTAGAGACCTTGGCAGTTTGGCCTTGGTTATCCTGCTGGAATGGCAGTGCTCAGATGTCACAATGGAATTTGATTTCAGGTACTTGGTTGGAGCTGAGGGATGTCACCCAGCCAGGTGTTCTGTAGTGTTTGTTTGGGGTAAGCTGCTCTGATCTAGGGGGGGTGGCATTAAATGGTCAATAAGGATATGAGCTGGCTGCCAGCAGCTCCATCAGTGAGGCTGGAGCTGGGCAATGGCAGGAGTGGAAATTGTGGCTGTGATGCACTCAGGTGCTGCAGGGATGCTCTCTCCTGGATGCTTGGCTGCAGCACACACTGTTACCAGTGTCTTCCAACTTGTATTTAAATGTGTACATACTCTTGATCCACATGGGTTTTTTGTTTGTATGTTTTTTCCCCCAGTTTGTCCTGGGGGAATCAGGATAAGCATTGAATCTACTTTTTTCCCCCACTTTTCTTTGTTATGCCATCTTGTTCATTCTCAGGTATGTTTTCATAGGGGAGTTTAAAATGGGCTTTCTGACACATGTATTCTTTACCTAATTCTGAACATGACATAAAAGGAATCTTTTTCTGCTACAGTAAATATTTTTGTAGTACAGCATGCTTATTTAATGTAAGTAGGTTTCTGTGATACCGTGCAAAATGGGCCCCGATTTTATTAGAGTAGCCTAAAGAACAGAATAAATCCTTTAAGCCAATTGTATAAAAATGCAAATTTAAGTCAAGCAATTAAAAACAGATAGAAATTAGAGATTTGGATTTTGCAGAGCAAGCTTTCCACAGCCACTGCCAGATTACTGTGCAATTTATCTGGATTCTGTCAGCGATAGTCAGACTAGATTTTGATAAAGAGCAGCAAATCTGTCCCTCCGTAGCTCCTGTGACTTGCCGCAAATTTCATTCAAGTTGAAGCGTCTGTACAATCCCTTGAATAATTTGGAGTTAATCATTTGTACTTCACAGCCTCTGATAGGCCTTAGACTTGGGGGGTGGGAACAGATTTGGCTTTTTAATCGCCTTGTATATTGTACAGCGTGAGATAAATGACACAGACTGTCTGAAATCTACATTCTTGCTTCTGATGCAAAACTGTAATTAATTTTGTGCAGTGTTTCAGAATTGATCGTGGTCACTTGAATTTCTAATTTTTCATTCACTTCAAAGACCTTTTTTTAAGAAGAATGCGCTTGGAGTGTGTGAATGCTCTCTGATGCTAGTGTACTAAATGAGTATTTTACGCCTCTTTTTCAATAAGGTGAAACAGAGGTCAAGGCGTGTGGCTCGTGTTTATCTCTGTCCCAGCCTGCTTCAGGATGTATTTTCTGACTTATAGGAAATGCAATCAAACTTAGGAAATTACATCTAAATACTTAGGCTGCAGTGTGTTCACTTCTGTGCCTTGTAGAAATCCAAAAGGCTTCTTTCAGAAATCCTTTTCAGTATAAAACAATTAAGCACAATTTAGGCAATAATTACCCTAATTAACTACACTATAATGTTTGGATTCAAGATTATAGAAACATTGTATCTGTTCTCTGCTGCAATAACAACAAGTCTTCCTAATTTCTCTGTATTGATAGTACTTGTATGTGCTTCTTTGTTTGGTATATTTCACTGTAAAAATATTTGTCAGTGAAAGATTGAACAATATGAATGAATTTGATTATGCCATTGTCAAAAACCCCATGCATCACAATTTCTTGTTTTTAATCACTACTGTAAACCTCACAGCCTGAGGGCATAGTTTTAATTTGGGTGCCTTACTAATGAAAAGAAAAAAATAATTGTTTTGCCTGGATTTAATAATAAGCAATAAAATCAGCCAACCAGATTTTACCTCTGCATTCAATCTCTTTTTTATTATAAAACATTTTTGTCCTTTTTTTTTAGATTACAGGCGTAGATACCGAACATTTTACTAATAAATATTTCAGTTTGCTTATGAAGGCTAATGCTGTCATCTGAATATGGAATTATATTTCTTTCATGCTTCATTATCATTTCATGGTAGTAATGACAGTGAGGCGATGGAATATTTACAGGCTTTTCAGAAGACATTTATCCAATACATTTCCCTGAAGGGCACCTAGGCTTAAAGATACATTATCCTTTTATAAAACACTGCCCAGAATCCCAATTTCTGAATCAACCAATCAGAACTTGTTTTGCAGCAGTTACTGCTAAAACCCTCCAGCCAGTCTCATATTAATCCTGTGAATCTGGGGGTGGAGGGCTGGGGAGAGGGGGAAGAGGGAGCACTCACTCCTTAATCATCAGGCTTCGTACTTTAAGTAAAATATGTTATTTCTTCTGTACTGATGCAGTTTTTCAAACCAGTGCTTGGAACATTTCATTGAGATTGGGTGGACTGCAGCAGTGAAGGCTAAGTGTTCAAATTTGGATGAATTTTTTAAATTTCAAATTTGTCAGGCTCACGTTGCATTAATTTATGATGTCTTTGTCTGTTGGAGCATTGCATGAGCGGATTCCTTGGATCTCTGTTCTGGTGCACAAACACATCCCAGGAATCCACCTTGGGTTAGAGCACTCGGGCATCCCTTCCATCTGTTGCTCAGGAGTTTGGGCTTTCTCTCAAAGTGCCCCTGTGCTGTGTGGAAGAAGCAGCACTTATTTGTGTCTAGGTAAGAGATCTTATTTTTAAACAAGAGAAGAAAGCAGAAGTTTTACACTGCTTTGACAGCAGTGTGTCAGTGATTAGTTTTTGGAAGAGGTAATGGAATCAGGATCTGCTGCTGCTGGCCCTCTATGCTTGCATGTGCCTATGCTGCATTTGGCAGAGCAGTAGGGAGATTTCTGTGGAGATTCCAGAACTCCTCCAGCTGAGGTGCTGCAGAGCTCTGTAGGAGCTGATGGACTGTGTGCCCTTTGTTGAAAAAGCTGAGGATCTCTGCTGTATTGCAATAAAAAAATGAAAATAAGTGATTTAGACATAACATGTGCTGCATTGAAATTAATACAGTGGCAAGATCCCTACAATGGCAGACCCTGGTGCTCAACAAACTCCAAGGTAGCCAAAGGTGAATTTTTTTTAGTGAAAGCTTCAGAACAGATCTTTATTAGAAAAAAATGCTGTGTAATAACAATGAAGAATTATCTCATCTGAGAGATGCACTTCCTGAGCTGCATGCAGCTTACATTATCCTCCTTCAAGTGTTGGTTTTAAATTTCTCTGTCCAGGGGTTCTGACTTACAGCTTCAAAATCCTGAGGTATTTTGAAATAATGCAATATTTGCCACTAAGCCAATTGGCACATACCATCTGTTACCACATGCATGTATCCAAGATAGTGCATTTTATCCCCAGAAGGGGTGTAGAAAATGCATGTCTGCCAAGAAAGTTGAGTGGCTGTGGTGAAGGAGTCTGAAGTTACATTTATGCTCTTTGGCAGTCAATCTCAGTGCCTCTGGTAGTCCTGTGAGCAGGCATTTCTTCTCCTTTTCTGTCTTTCCTAAAATGCAAGTTTTAAAATTCACATGGGCAAGTCACTTTGGGCATATTTTTACTGGGCTTGAGACTTGGTTCTCTTTTGACAACTTGATCTTCATTTTTGCATACAAATCTTGGAGCAAGAGCAATATGAAATAAATACCTGTGTATTTTCTGCTCTAACTGCTTGTTTTGTGCCTGAGAACAGATAATTAGAGATAAATGTGCTCAGATGTGCACCCGCATATCAATTTGGCTGCAAAAATAATTTCTGTTGTTCAGTTCTCTGTGTCTATCAATGTAACAGTCACTACACAAAGAGGATTTCCAGGTCTCAAGCCCCAGCTGTTGTTTAAATAAAAGCAAAATTCTATATACACAGAGTGAAGCTGTTAAGGTAAGACTAATAGACTCCCTCTGGATTAAAATATATGCATTTGATAAACTGACCACTGATTTGCAAATTAAAAGTGATTCTTGTGCTACAGTCAGCATAATGTAGAAGATTCTTTTGCTCCTGCGGTCACGGAGGATTTTTTTTCTCTCCATCAATATGGGTCCAGTCATGCCCAACACTGTTCTGGTAAAATGAGAATTCCCTGAGTCCCTTTTGCTGGCACTGAGCACTTCCACTTATTTTCACAACATTAGGGAAGAAGATGCCTGACGTGTTTGAGCAGAAATCAGTCTTGGTGGCTGTTAATCTCAATGAAACCACAAAGCTGTTCCACAATGCAATTAAATTCCCAGTTAACAATCTCATGTATATCTTCACTAATGCTGTTGTTTCCTTTGTAATCTCCACTGAAATGCTTTAATGATTTCTAATGACTTCTAGATCTAAAGCAAGATTGATCTTGTAGACTGTGCACACTTGTTGATGCTCTGTCTGAAGAGTGTAGATACAAACACAATGGTGAGTCACCATTGCGCACAGGCTGCTTGTGTTGGTTTTGGGAGTTTCAGTGCTGCTGACATCCCTCCCAGTGATAGCAAAGTTGGTGTTTTGCATGTCTGTCTTGGTCTGGAATGCCTGTGGCTGCAGTGGTTTGAGCCATTCACCTTTTGCTGCTGGATAACAGGTCTAGAGAGCGGTGGCTGTGCTGCTGTGTATCAGCATTGGCAGGAAACTGCTGGAGGGCTTTGGAGCAGTGTCGGAGCAGAACGTGCCGATGTGATCCTGGAATATGGATTCATAATGCTCATCCTGGCTGGAGAGAAATGTGTAGCTCAGTAGCAGTGGCAAATGGGAGGAGCTGGGCTAATCTTGAAAACCCAACTTCTACTCAGAGCCCCCGCCCTTCTCACAAACCCATAACCGAAATTATTGGGCTAAATCACAGTGCTCCCATTCAGGGTTTTGGGAGGTGCAGAAAAACCAGATTTCTGTGTACAATCATCTTCATAAATAGCCTCATATTTCATCCCTGTTGGTTATCCTCTCCCCTCAATCTGCAGAAATGTCTGTCCTTGAAGATTAGATGCTTGGAGATTAGATACTCTGGCTGCATGCAGATCCTGAGCTGCTGGAGTGGGAAGGATAGGCCTGCATGACAATTGCTCAATATATTAGATACATATAGGGTTCACTTAGTGTCAATATTTCTGAGAATTAATATTTGGAAGCATCAGCATGAGCTATTTGTAAGATCTTTCAGAAAAAGCCTTTCCTGCTTATGATTTACTTTGAAGAATAACACTCTCCTTCCAGAACTTGTTTCAGTAGGTTGGCTTTAAGAGCATCAAAGGAATGAGGCCTCTCTAAAGTGAATGCTAAACTGAAGATATATTTGATTACAAAGGAGATTGTGCATACCAGTAATTTGTATCTCTAAATAACCTCTCATGCAGTAGATTTACAGTTGGGATGTGTGAGGGGGTGTGCCTCATGCTGCAGGATCATAAAGCTTGTAGATAAAATGCAAGATATTACTGGAGCATGCCTTTCACCCTTGTGAGTGCCAGGTAGCTCATCCTACAATAAAGCACTTAAATTTTTTAAATTTTTTAAAATTTGTTTGGTTTTGATTTGGATTTTTTGCAAGCAAAAAGAGACCTCACCAAAATCATAACCAAATTAGTCAGGCAAAACATCCAGAGCAAACACATTTAAATTTAAACAACCAGGTTGAAACAATATTTAAAGAAAAAGTTTTTCTTAAAACAAAATTTTGCAATTGCAACTTAGTTCTTCCTGAATAAGGTAAAGATAACAAATAAGATCCAGTAATCCAAACTACTTTCAGTGTAGGTGAAAAAATGTTGCATTGCCATTAGCACAAAATTGTTCAAACACATTGATTACTTGCCCAGATCATTAGAGAGCCATGCAAAGAGAGGAAAAAAATTAGTAACTGTTATGGTGTTTTCAGCAGAAATATCTGTTGTGGGCTGTGAAAGCTATCACTCCATGCCTGCTGGATGCAATGGAATATCACTTGTTTTGGTGTCACTGCTCTGGCATTGCCTGTGTCCCGTTCTGGGTTGCTGCAACTTCCTCCCTCCCTCCCTCTGGATGAGCCCATTAGCAGGCATTGACTGCCCACTGTAATCTTGATTTCCTTTCTAGTTGCTGATAATAAGAAAAATGTTATAATTACACTAGACAGGTCTCTGAAATTGTGATTATCTAAGTAATAATCTTGCAGCACAGGCTTTCTTTGTTTTTAAGAGCCAAAGACTACTTTTCACCTTGTGATTAACCAGGAAAAGGGGGTAACATGGAGCAAATGCACATCCTGTCCCCATCCCTTAAGCCTCCTGCTAAATCCTAAGCAGCTGTGTATGACTGTTATTACTCAGGAGAATTTGAACTCATAACATTTGAGATGAAAAAAAGGACTCAAAGCTGCTCACCAATCGAGGATGAAACATTTCTGCTCTGTGAGAGTTGCCCCGACAGAGAATAAATCAGTAAATCATTAACCATGTTGTGTCCCCCCCTAAGTGTGCATCACTGTGCAGTGGTTTAGGACAAGCACAACCCCTTGTACACTCATTGTCCCTGCTATCTGATGCAGCACTTGCTTTAAAATCCACTTTGATCAGTGAACATTAAGCAAACTGTCGACAAAAGGTCATTTGGCCTCAGGGAGGAAATGGAAAATTTTATGTACAGAACACATTGCAGTGAGTACAGGGTCATTATAACTGTGAGAATAGCTGTTGTGGTTTTTGCTTTTTTATTTTTTTGGCTTGGCTACTATATGACTTTGAACTTGGCATGGAAGCAGGGGCTGCTGGAGCAAGAACTCCTCCCTCCAGTGATCACATGAGCCCCTGTGAATTCCTGACAGGGCCAGCACAGAGGCTTGTCCCACAGCAGATATCATATTTTGACATAGGACTTCAATTGCAAAATGTTGATGACCAGTGCAAATGTATTGATTTGAGTTTTTTCTCCCCCCCTCAATAGACCAAAGTGTTGTTTGCAGTTAGAAGAGGAGGAGAGAGCCAGTGAAACAGAGTTGAATCTACTTCTTAGAAGCCTGGGTTATCAAACTCATTAATCTACATGTCAAGAGGCTAGGAATGAATAATTGTGTGTAGAATTTATCTGCCAACATGATAGCTACTTTTCAGCTCTCTCTTCAGAGCTCTTTCATTGTGCTTGGCTTTATTATATGCTTTGTCTTTTCTATTTCTAGTCTGTTGGGGAGGTATAGAAATATGTACCTCAGCACTACAGAGGACAGTTGCTTTGAAACATGGCACTGGTTCGTTTTTTGCATGCACATTTTTTCTTACTTAGGTGTTTAAGCATCAGGGTAGCTTGCAAGGTTTACTCTTTGTTCACATATTAATTCTTAGCATTATGAACAATATTATACAAAAAGAAAAAAATCACCTTAAAGGTTACATCTTTGTGCTGTTTTTAACAGCTTTGTGGTCAATATTGGCTGCTTTATTAGAATAGTGTTCTTGTTAGTAAAGCTTATAAGTGATGGGATTTCAGGGCATTTTATAAAAATGTTGTTTCAGGAATCTCAGTAGGGTGAAGGTGTTCTCTCTATTATTTGCTGTATGGGTTTTCATTGGCACGAAGCACAAAATCCAAAACCAAAGCTGGTGTGGAGAGGGTGGTGGAAGGCAGCTTTGGTAGGGATGTGATGCTAATTTGAGTTCAGAATATAACTTTCTGTCTGAAAGAACATTGTCCCAGTTCTGATCTTGAGCTTATTTTATGCCATTTGGCAGTACAGTAGATAAAACACTTTCTCCAGGACTTCCTATTTTATTTATACCAAATCTGCATGCCTGGGTCTTGCTTACTGTGGGTGTTTTCAAGACAAAATGTTCACGTAATTCTGTTGCCAAAATTTAATTTCAGATCTGTAAAATCAAGCCGTGCTTGATTCTTGGAGAATTCCTGGGGGTGTGTGGTGTGTGTTATTTTTGTTTGTTTCTTCTTTACTAAGGCAAATGATGTATCAGAATTTTGTCAGCAATCAAAACCATTAGGCCAGACTAGTGTGTATCTGCTGATACCCAGGAATTCAGAGGCAGAAGTAATAATTATTGGTGCTCATAGCAAAAATTGTATCTGCTGCTAATCTCTTGTCTGAGCTCTCTCTGGGGCATCTGCCCTGTTTCCTGGCACAGCCAAAATGCTTCACAGAGATATTACCCACGTGGGGCATTTTCCCCCCTTTCCCCAGAAATCTGTGTGACACTGGTAGCAAAATTCAGGATTTGGCCCTTGTTACACTGGAATTACACCCTGTAAAGGTGACTGGTGAGAGGTAAATAGTGTATTTTTAAAGGGTCATGAACAATGCCTTCTCATATTTTCACAGTACCATTGGATGAAATGGAAATGTGTAATGAGAAAGGGAGGGAGCTTTCTGCTCAGTATGTGTATGGTGAGCCAGAACAATGTTTATTGTAACTGGATGAAGGTACTGCAAGTCTAAGTGGTTTCAACGATGTTTCCTTCATCCCAGGAGCATCTGAACCCAGCTTCTGCCTTGTCAGCCACATTTATGATGTGTTCATAATTAAATGTCCACGAAGCTCACAGCGTGCTGACCACAGAGGGGCCATAAGCAGTAAAGATAAATGAGAGAGAGAGATGTAATATTGCTTCACTTGTGGGTTCAGTCTGATGTTAAAGATTGTCAGTGATAATTATTAATATGTGACCTGGTTGAGTCTTTATGTGAACAATCACAATTTTAATAAAGTGGTAAACTCTGCTCTCTCTATGTAATCTCACTCTATATTTGACTTTTTTACAGTTAATTCTAGAATTTCAGAAAAAATTTCAGTAGTTAAAAAATAACATGGGAGTCTCTTAATGTGAATATGCTGCTACTGACATTTTTATTCAAAGCTGAAGTAAGACTAAAATTTGAAAGAAATTGAAAAGGAAAGCTGTAGTCTAAGTTGTGGGATGGATCAAATCTAGTCTGGTCAATTGTTTGTCACCTCAAATGAGTCACTGGCACCTTTCTTTGTTAATACCAGTAAAAAACACCTGGATGTGCTATTTGGTATTATAATCCCATATCTGTTTTCAGTTAAATTGCCAGTTTACTGCAGTGGATCCAGTCACCTGCTTGTTACCAAAAATAGCTGTGTTGTGCAGCTGCAAAAAATGTTTTGTTGTTGAATTGGGTGTTTAAAACTTGCCACTTATCATCTTTTGCTTATCTCTCTCAATTGTATTTATTAACAATTGAGCAGGAGATATATTCCAGTTTAGGAAATCAAAATAACATAGAAAATCATAAATTTGTAAAGAAATGTTGTCCTGTGACTGGCACACTGCTAAAAACTGCCTAATGAATATTTAAAATGTATTATCTCCCAGGTTTTCAAAATGTGATTGCAGGAGGAGTGCTGTTGTTTAGTTATATCAGGAATTAATGCTCCAACACAAAATTATTTTTGAAAAAGCAGTGAACATACAAAGGCAACAAGTTACTGTAGGTAATGCTGTTTTGGTGTTTGAAATTTGGAGCTGTAAGAATGCCAGATATTTACAGTGGTGCATCTGAATTTGATTTCTTTTTCTCCATCATTATAGAAGTGGAATGAAAAAATGTGAACTGCAGAAATCAGGTATTGAAATGTGTTTCAGAGCCAGTTATTTTTGTTATTTGAAAACAAATAATTTAGCAAATTTTCACACAAAAAGGTTATTTAATTTCCCACCAAGAAATGGATGTTATTTTGGAGTGTATATGTGTTTATTTTTCAAGGCTGTTTTACAGCTGGAATTCCCATTTACTTGGCAGTATTTTCATATGCAGGGCAGCTGCAGTTCCTGGTTAGCATTTACCTGGTTACCAATTACCCCCAGAGCTCCATAAATTCAGGATCTGATTCTGACACGTTCACAAATATTTCTTCTTCACTTTGTATCTCTTTTCTGAAAGGTAGATGGAAATTGTTCACCTGGTAGCTGTTAGTAGGTGGAACCAAATGAAGTATTAGGTGTGTTCCAGCATGCTCTTACTGAGGAATTTCATGGGTTTATTTGTGAAGTAAGATATTATTGTAGCCCTAGTTAAAGTAGGAGAAACTATTTCAGAATTTTTTTTATTTTAGTGGGGGAAGAAAGGTGAAAATTCTGTTTCCCTGAAATGACTGCAGGGTATAGTGTGAGCACAAAATCCTGCCAGACCATTTTTCTCTGCTAATACAGGTGCTTGGGCAGGAGCAACTCTGTGCTGTTCTGAAATGTGGCTGGATTGTGCTCTAAAAGGTTCAGTTTATTCCTGAATCCAACCATTTCTTCAACTCACCAGTGTATGCAAACTATTAATGATACTTAAGTGATGTGTACATCACAATGGATGCCACTTTTATGATGTTAATAAAAGTAATTATATGCACCAATATGGTAAAGGAAAAAGAGTAAAATTCAAGGAAATGTTTATTAAATGCAATCATTTATGGGAAACAAATGCTGTAGTGTTGTCTTTGTTTGGTTGATCAGCCCAAGCATTTTATCAAAGTTTGCCTGTCAGGCTTGCATGTCTTTGCGAGCCTAATTGACGCTAATAGACTTGAAAAGAGGAGGAGTAAACTTAGAACATAATGCACATATAAAGATCCAGAGAATTGGTAACTAGTTATAAATGCATCAAAGTGCTTTCAAATGAAAAGCTTAAACAAAGGAATAACATTTGGATAATAAAAAAGTCCATTACGCTTAAATGGCTATGAACAGGTAAAAAAAAAAAAAAAAAAGGTGTTCTGTCAAATCAATACTTGTAGTGCAAAATTAATCACACATTTGACAAGACATGATTCTGTGTTATTTCCACCTACTGTATCTGATTCCATCTGAACATCCATTATTAATAAAATAGTCTCTCTCAAGAAATTCATTATCCTAGAATAAATACTTTAATTTTTTTTTTGCTAAAGTGTAGATTTGAAATACTGTTGCCCAATTCATTCAGTACAGATATTTCTTGTGAATATTTTCCTCCATCTAACTTCAATAATTGTATCCTTCTCCCATTAATTCTGCTCACATGGCACTTATCTTTTTCTTATTTTACACGTGACTCTAGCTGTGAAACTGTGGCCTACATACAAGATGTCACTCATGATCATAGAGGCTGAGCACTCTTGAGTGTTTAGGACTAGATTATATCAATCTGTTTCCTACAGATTCATTTCTTCATTTATTTATTTTCTTTTTCATATATATGAGGATCCCAATAATTGACTACTGCTTTTGAATTCTACAAATAGGGAGTTTATGGAAAATGCTGTTAATGCTGTAAGTGGTGAGAACTCTGGCTGATGGGGGGACACAAAATAAAAAGGTCTAGTCTGGTTCTTGCTGAGGTAAATGAGAAATATTGAGGGGAGACGACAGTCACAACTGCTGGGATTGGGATGCTCAAGAGTTTTGAGAGACCAGGATTGATGGATTTGAGTTGATCCCCCAAAGATGGGATGGTAACCTCTTAACTACGTTGCAATGTTACAGTTTAAACCTATGTAGGAAAGTATTTTTTTTTGCTAACTTTTTATTTTATATCTTTTTTCCATAACCTTTTGAATCATTATTATAATAGCCAATTGTGATAACCTGCATTTCTGTCTTGCAGCTGAAGATTTGAAAATAAATTGCAAAGCTCTGACATTAGGTCAATATAACTATAGAATTTTTTTGCTGTTCTCTTGTGTGTAACTTTTAAAATCTGAAAAGAACTTCAAAGAACGCAAACATTTAGTGCTTACTTCTGAGAAATAAGTTATTTAAAATACAGTCATTCCATAGCTTTTGAAATCAGAGTTATTGGAATCCATTATTCAAATATGAAAGTTAATTGGACCATAGCTACATCAGTGGATTGCTACTCCTCCATTTTTTTGATTATTTGGGTAATAAAGTCTAATGACATAATGGAGCTACACTTTCCTTGAAACATATTAAGTTCTCATTGACAAACTTTAGAAGGAAAATGTGAGTGTTAAACTCCATTCCTTTGTAGTAGACATTTGCAGTTAGTTTTACATTATTTTATAATGTTGACAATTTTATGCTAGATATTCAGAATTCATTGAAATAATAGAGCATTGTTCATAAACCATATTTGCCTATGTCTTAGATAATGAAATATGATAATATACCTTGCAAGGCTACAATGTAATAAAAGAGTTCAAATTTGCCATATAAATGTAAAGGAGTAAATAAAATCACTGCAGGTGATGCACATTTTGTTCCCAGTACACATTATAGACAGTAAGCCAAGTGTTCATGGTGGAAGTTGTGCAAAGTGTCCAACTGAGTTAGGAAGTTTTACTGGCTTTTAAAACTGGGTTTTTTGATGGATTTAAAATTTAGACTGGTATTGGTACATGTGCCATGGACTACCAGCATTTAACTATCAAAATTGTTGGCCAACCATGTGCTACTAAAATGAAAAGCCTTCCTCTCTACTGTTGTGGCTATCTGATAGTTCTCTCTATGAAATCTTGAGGGCAAAAGGCTGAAATTAGGGCCTTGTTGAAGTTAATGGCATCTTCCTGACTTAGGTCAGGATGTAATATAGGGCCAACTTGAACTGCAATTTAAATTGGAACAGTTGGTGTCAAAATCAATAATTAAATGTACTTGGAAAAGAAAAGAAAATAAACCCAAACTAGCAGGTGTAAGCTGTCAGGAGGAGATGGCCACAGTGGCTGCAGCAAAGAACTGAGTGGAAATCGGTGTTTGGAGTGGCTTAGAGCCCTTGATCCCCCATGGCACTAAAAACGTGTAGGGTGTACAGGCAGTTGTGTTTCCTGTGCAGGAGGAAGTGCAGGTTGAGTACTGGATCCTTAAGAGAAAGAAAGAGAAGTTTTTGGATTCAAACTGCTTTCAGCCTCTGAGTGTTAGCTTGAGGAAATTTATTAGAGAAAGAAATGCCTTAAGTACTTTGATTATGCTAACTTTAGACAGACCCATTTTCCTGTGTATTGTTATCTAATGATTTCCCCCTCCTATTTTAATATTCATAAAGTATCTTTTTTTTTTTTTTTTGGTATGGCATTGGGTAGACTGCCACTTACTCAAATTCCAGAGATGGTTCAGTTGTAACACATACCAATTCTATAGACCTGTGAGTGTAGATGAAAGACATAAAATGTTTATTTTTAAGTAAATCTTTCTTGCTGCCCATGTGTAATTCTTGGACCAACTGCATGGAAATGCTTGTATGGCAAAGGAATCTCTTTCATCAAATTTTGGACCATATTCAGTAAAAGCAGAGGAGAGCTGTTCTGTGATGAGGTGAAGATGTTCACCCCCTTTTTTTCATGAGTGGTGAAAATGTCAGAAGCGTTTAGAATCCTTGAGCTGCTGAGTAAACACAAGTTCTTGACAAAGAACCAGACATTTAAAGGTGGGCTGACCTTTGGGGTTCTCTGAGTAATTGAGTGCTGCTTGCTTGGACCTCTCACTTAATCAGCCACGTGTTCTTTGGAAGCCTGAGAAGCACTGACTAAATTTACCTGACTTTTGTGTATATTGGGCAGAGAAAACACCATGGGCTGCTGTGTTGGAACTGGTAGAATCCTCATAAAAAGGAGTAATGTGCTCTTGGTGGCTGCCACTGCCCTTGTGATCCAGTGCTTTCTGAACAGATGGTTCATAGCATTGGGTGCCCATAAATGTCACCTTCTTCCTAAAGTCCAAAATAACGTAGACCTGGAGCAAAGTGTGAGGGGAGATTTGGGAATCTGATTTTACTCAGAGTGGCAGCCAGACAGGAATATTTTTCTTGCATTTTTAATACATTCATCAGAAGCCTTGATGTTGAATAATGGAATGAATTTGAAAAAAACCCTCATGCCCAGGTATTTTTTCAGCATTCAGGTTTTTTTTTTCATTTCTAAGAGCTGCACACATTGTGTGACCTCATGCAGAACTGATCAGAAATGAAGATTAACTATATTTTTAACGTAAAAAGTGAACTAAAATTGAGACTAATGTAAGAAGTTTGGATTTATAAACTGTATCTCCCATAAGTTGCGTGGTTGGAAAGAAGGATTAAGGAGCTTTTTGTTTAGGTTTTTGATGGCTTGTTGCTCTCATCAGAATTGTGATATATTCATTGTCTTTGCCTCATCTTGAATGAGAACACTCTACAAAACTTGTGCTTCTTATTGTCCTATTTTAAGCCTGTAAATTATGACAAAGAGTTTGATTTGGGTGCTCTAATTGTGTTTCCGTTTTGTTCTAGTGACAGAATAGAAGCAGATGTTGGGTTAAATGTAACTTTTCCCTTTTAGCACAAGGTTTTCTCTGTGCCTGCTCATCACGAGGGGTGTAGCAAATAACTCTTCTGTAGCTGGAATTTGATTAATATGGTGGTCATGCCCACTTTTCCCCCTGCTTGAATGTATTTGCTGTCATTATAAAAGGAGCTATAAATGGCATTGATCACAGCTGAAAACGTGGCTCCTCCTGGTGTTGCTCTGAATGGCAGTTGCAGAATGCTGTCTGTGGGGAAAGCTGCTGATTCTTGATTCATAAAGCTATTTTTCTTTGTTAGAGATAAGAAGAGCTCAAAGTGGAAATGGAACTAGTGCTAGAAAATGCCAAGGGAGTTTCTTGGTTCAGCTATTGGGAAGCTGACAGTTAAATATACTCTTGTCCTTTTCACTAAGTGTTATTATTACCTCTCTGTGCTCTGATGATTTCTGGAGTTACCAATGTGCTGCTAGGGTTGAAGCTGAGAACTATTATAAATTCTTACTCCAAAATATGATTTAATTTATTCATCAGAACAGATATTTCTTACTCGTCCTGCCACAAATGTTGAGGATTTGTGCCAAGCTTTGTTGCTTTGATCTTAAAATGATAAATAAAGAAGATATTTGTTAACTTTGGGTTTAGATAATAAGGCTTGAAAGTTTATTTTCTTTCTTGAGTGATTACATTTACCTTTTTCATTAAAAATTTGGCTTTGATATTTCAAGAAGCAGTTTTATTCCTGTAGGATCCCTCACTCTTTTTTCCATTGTCCTGTTAAGGTTCTATCAACCTGGCAGTTTGCCTGGATCTAGGAATGCAGGTAAGAAATAAGAAAAGAAATATCACTGTTCTGTCAAGCATGACATAGCTCAAATTTATTTGACTGAGGCGTGTGATGCATTAAATTCCTCTAGGAGAAGAGTTTCTCACTATTAATAAACATTAAACCAAATTTTGGTTATGTCCATGGCCTGTGTGAGCAGACCTTTGTATCCTGATTTTTCCTGCTGTGAGTTTGCAGTTCTCCATTCTGAAACGGAAGGATTGAATGTGATTTATTTCATGGGGATGTTTTATGCTTGCAAGAGATGAACAGATGTTTAGAAAACAAAGCTACTAGTCACTAGTTTTGTTACAGCTACCCTAGTAATCAATTGTATGAATTTTACAGCAGAGCTGCGTTGGAGTGAATGTTTCAGAGGCATTTCAATCAAAAGCAGTGCCATTCTGAGCTTGAAACATAGGCTTAGATTTATTTTTCTAGCAGTGCAATCCTCAAAGATTATACTTCATGCACCATTTTCATGCATGTCAACAACATCCCTTACAAAATACGAAGATGAGCGTTATTTCATGGAGGTGGCACAAAGTAATACAATAAAATGGATTTATTTCATCTTAATTTATTTAAAATGTGCATAGACTGAACTGAAGTAAAATCTGTGAGATGAAATATCTTGTTCACATGAATATATTGGGGTGGAAAAAAATCAGCATTGTTTTAACTTTGAAAAGAGAAGGGGGAGCATGTGGCCTGTTTTTACAGGCATGGTTGGGTATTGTTATTGTGATAGGTTTCACAGTGTTTGCATGGAGATTTAATTTTCCAGTGTCCAAAAGTACAGACCCACTGTGGTCTGAGCTGTCCTGCAGGCCCTGCTCGGCAATGCTCTCCTGTTATAAACCAGGACTTGTGCTGCTGGTTTGAGGCAGCACACTGACATTAACACACAGCCTCTGATAATTGAGGTTAAAGACAAAGCTTTCTCTTTAATATCACTAGCATTAAGCACAGTTCTGAGTATACAGCTGGACTGACCCAGTAGAACCTAAGTATATCTAAGTATAGCTTAGATATATTAAAATATATCTAAGCTATGATTAATCTCTGATTAAAAACTGAGCAGTCTGACAGCACAGTAAGGCTTAAGTAGATAAAAAGTATGGGTGTAGTATAACTTATTTTGTTCTGGGTAGTAACTTCTTACACAGGGTGGGCTGTGTTCCCTAGAGTGTACCTGAGCAGACCTTAGCTGAAGTTTCTCTAGAGCTGGTACTCTGCATTCACTTTGAGATGTGCTTAGTTTGTACTTTAGCAAATGCATCATCCCTCCATCTCCCCACGTACAGCTTTTCCATCTGCTGTTTCCTATTTTATCATATAAGGTGGATTAAAAGCCAGGCTGTTCAAATGATTGCTTTGTTTTTCAAATTGGTATGGCATTTTAAATGCCATAATTTTTTAAATTGGAAATTTGTGTTACTGTTCTTAAGATATCACTGATATTTTAAGCTGTCATGATACTAAATATAAAAAAAAAAGCAAAACAGAAAAACTTCACTAAATTATTGCATTGCAAGAACTTGGTTTCAAAGAAGTAACCGTGGTGATATCCCAAGGTTAGGAGGAAGCACTGATGCTTTATATTTTGTATTAAAAATAGTATTTAAACACTGCTTTTCATAGATGATAGCAGCACTGATGCATTTCAGATAATAGCTTTGGATTTGTGTTTGTCAGAGTTAGGCTGAAAAGCTTCAGTGCCCACAGAAGCAAATATAAACTGTTTATTTCTACCAGAGGTAAGTATAGACTTTGGCTCTGCCTCTGTCAGCCAAATCTTCCTGAGGAATGTCATCAGTCTCCAGAGGCTTTTATGGATCTCAAATTGCTTGAGTGCATTAAAGGGGCTTTAAAAGACAAGAGCTTCAGGTGGGTGGTTTATCTGCTTGCAGTGATACAGCAGCGAGCTGCTCTTGGTTACTTGCAGACCACAAGGGTCACACTGTGTCAGCAGATGTGGAAGTGGGAATGGCACTGAAATAAGCATTAACAGAGGGAAAAAATGGCATTATTATAGAATCAGAGTGTTAAAGGTTGAAAGGAACCTTAGAGATCACCTAGTCCCAGCCTCCTGCCACAAGCAGGGAGACCTCTCCCCCAGACCAGGTTCATCAGAGCCCTGTCCAGCCTGGCCTTGGGCACTTCCAGGGATGGGGCAGCCACAGCTGCTCTGAAGGGCCAGCAGAGATGAAAACTGCATCAGTGCAGCTCACCGATGTCCAAGAACCACAAACAAAAAGGATGTGCAAGTTGAGGGCACAATTTGAGAGTAAAACCATCAAATCTCTCTAGCCTTAGGATGACTGCCAGACAAGGTGTGCATTTATTAATACGTAATCACTCCCAAATTTGAAAAGCAACTTTTTAAATTTCCCCTGCAAATGCTGTGTTTAGTGTCCTACATAATAATGGGTGGCACCAGGCTGAGATTACCTCTCTTCATTTGAGGTAAACACAGAGAGTTCAGCAAGGTTTTTAGTGCTTGGATTGAAAGCTAGGATTGAATGTCTGTAAATGAGGACAAATATTAATTTGTTCTGAACTTAGTTTCATGGCTTCTGAGTGTAATTTTGTTTTGATGGTTCTGTAGCCTTGTGCATCTGGTAAGGTATTGATGGGGAAACATGAAGCACAGGGGAAAATGATAAAGTAGGTAGGAAAAAGTTACCTCTTGAGCCCTGTGCTCTTTGGAGTGGGCTGATCTTCAGAGGGCCATGTAGAGGTTACTGCTGAGATACCTTGGATCAGTGATGTGTGTAAAAATCAGTTCTGACATGAAGGAGAGTGATAAAATAATGACATTGTGCCAGACTGAGAAAACAGGAGCTGGGCATGGCCTTGTTGGTGAGAAGCTACGGAACTCCAGTTGGAGTGCAACACGTGGATGGGCTATTACTGGAGCAGCAAGGAATTCTGTGCTTATCCTGCATGTATGGGGGGTTTAGCTGGAGGGACTGAGCCCTGGGAGGATGCTTGCAATGCTTTGTAAGGATTGTGAAGCCCTGTGTCCTGCCCAGGCATGGATAGCAACATTCAATGCCCAACGCTATTCTTTGTAGCACAAAGATGGATTGATGTTGGTAAGATTGCTTTAGGTGGTTTAAAATGTTTAAAACTCCTCTCTGCCCTGGGCTCAGGGATTTCTCTGGGGTTGGGTGGTCACCTTGTGGAGGAGCAATGGGAAACGGGCAGGGAGTTCAAAGCCAGTGATTGGCACAACTTGAGCTCCCCTTGCTCTGGGGAGGGCTCTGAGCTGAGGTTACAGGAGCTTGACTGGAAACAAAAGCAGAAAAGAGGTGTTCTGTTATGGACTTGCCCACCTGGAGGCAGGGAGACACCAGCAAATACCAGGGAATAGCGTAAGGCCACGCAGGATTTCTCATCAGGTGCTTTGGATCTGGGTGATTTCTCAAGAGGAATATATACTTTTGGCCAAATAGCCTGCTAGTTCTGGAAAGATGCGAATGCCTCTTGCTGCTTGGTCTATTAATTTGCTGCATGAGAGCAAATGAGTAGATTATTCTGTCCTCTATGCATGAATTAACCTGTGAGAGGATAGTATAGATGATTGGTTTTAACCTGTTAGTGCCTGAAACACATTCAGAACAACTTCTGGATTTTCTGTCATCACCTTTCACATTTTTATGTCCTAAAGACTTATTGATGTTCAAACAAGTAATCTGTAAATTACTTTTTATTCTGAGTCTTTCATTTGAAATTTAAATATATACATGGCTAATATAGTAATGTAACAACATAACTTAAAAAGCAGTTCAATTTGTATTTGATGGAAATCCAAAAAATACACCATTTTGCAACTTCTGGAGATATCAACTTGGTATTCTGTCAAAATAAATATCTCATATATATTATTGTTGTATATTTAAAATAGGAAAATTTGAAATAGACATGAGTTCATATTTTAATTGAGTGTGCTAAAAATCATATGCCTCAATAACAAAAACCATACACCTTCAAAACAGATTAATAATTTTGTCACTGTTAGTGTGTCTTTGAGTAGATATTTCTGTATTGGCTTCAATATTGAGTTCAGTTCTGTTGACCTTAAAAAAAAAGAAATCTGAAGAATGAAACATGTCATATTGCTTTGAGAAGGCTCTTGAACTTTTTTTTCCCCCTCTTAATTCCAGAAAGAGATAATGTTACTGTGCTGTTTCAAAAATATAATGCAGAAGCAAGGAAAACTCTTAGGCTTAGGCTTGCTTCTGGAGTGGAATACAAAAAACATAACTGGGCATGAACAGGCCTTGGCAAAAACTTGTATTAGTTTTAGGGATTGTATTTTTTGCTGTCACTGAACTACAGGGACACTGGTTTAATGTGATGTATAGTGCAAAAAAAATTGTAGAGCTGCAGAGGGATGTTGGTTGCATAAATTCTTCTCTGATGTGTCTTGTGCACCCCATTTGGTGGTAGCAGCTATGGAAAAAACAGTTAATTTCCCAAGAGAAGGCAAACTATATGTGGCCAGTGACTAAAATATTTAATAGGGAGGTAGAGTAACGTGGAATCCACAGGCTATTGTGCTGCCCATTTTGTCACAGTCCTGACTCAACTTGGCTTTATGTTTTGTATAACACAATAACCAGAGGAATGTAATTAGGAATTCTCTCACCTAGTAAACTGAAATATCTTTTAGAGGAAAATATGGCAGAGGTAGTTCAAATATATTCTTTTTAATGGTGTCTATCAAATATTTTATTTTGATATTGTGCTTTGTCTTACCTTTAGGATAGCCTAATTTGTTTTCAGACCTGTTCAAGTATCAGTTATGTTGAAAGTGGATGGAATTCCAGTGTTTGCCATCTCATACCTCATGTTTACCATGCTCATGTATGGAATCAAAAGCTGTGGTTGTGTTTGCATGAGTGTACAGATGTATGTGATGCATGTGAAAACATCACATGCTCATTGATGTTGCTGCAATCTTAAAAGTAATACTGAGACTCCTGGAAATCTGGACAGAAATACTTTTCTGCAGTTAAGTTCAAGGCTCACAGGTGTCATGTTAAGATGCTCTGAAATTGAGTTTCTTGGCTCTTGGGTTAATTTTATAGGTTACATTCTCATTTGTGTTTTAAGGTACTGCTGACATTTCTGGGTTGCCTTCCCCTCTTACAAAAGGATTTTGTCTTTAAAAAATGATTAAATGTTATCAGGTGTTGTAAGGGAGAGAGGGTGGGGTTGGTTTGCACTCACCATTTTGTCCCTAAGCTGTGATTCTTGCCAACTTTGATATGCAAGCTCTGAGGCTGCTCCCCTCACTGTCAGCTTGTCACTCTGCAGGTTTTGTGCAGCAGAGCTGGTCCTCCATTACAGCTCACAAAGCATTTATCATGCAGGAGTGCTGCTATTATTACACAAAAACAGCCAAACACAGAGTTCAAGTTTTAATCAGGGATACATTTTGCTTACTAATAAAACTGTTGAAACTCCTAATAAAGACTTGTCTCTACCTGGCTTCCCTGTGTTTCTCCAGCTGCTTCTCAGACCTTATCCAATATTCCCTGTCAGTTTGTTCCCTGCTCCTAAGGATTGAGAGAGCATCTGAAGTCCTTTTCCTTCGACTCTCTCATCACCTTTGAGCATGACATGATTCAATTTCTGTGTACTGTGGCCTGGGATGTCAGGAAAAGCGAGGAAATACTAACAAGAAACTTCTTTTAAAGACTGAGATCTGTGCAAGCACTCTAGATATCATGCCAGTAGTTCAGCAGTTCTGCTTTTGCTAAAGTGGATGCTGTGTCTTGGGTATTTGTTTCTTTTTAACATTTGCATCAAAGGTTTTTCTTCATTCTATTTTCATTATCCTTATCTTTCATTCTGTTGTACAGACCATAAATTTTTGTTGTACTTAATTATAATCTTTATTTAGCATATTCAGTTTCACCAAGCATTCATGTGTCATGAACAGGCCTCAAAACTAATTTTTTTTCTGCTTTGGTATATGTAGAGGTGCATTTGAAACCTTGATTTCTCTCCAGCTGATTTTATGGTTTCTCTGCAGCTGATTTTTAAATTGAGACTATGAAAATGAGCAAGTTGTGGTTTTGCTTTTTTTTTTCTCCATAGGATTGTATCATTCAGAAAGTGGGGCTTTTCATGAAAAGGAAGAAAAAAAGGCATGAAATACTGTGAAATTAATAGATTTATAATATTTGTCAATACTGGGTGTTTTATTTATATGATTGGGCTAACACTTTACTGTAGAATTATAGTCTTGCTTCGCTTGTTTGGCTTTCCCCACTTGATCCTGAGCTTTACAGGGAATTTCTTTCTCTAAATCCCTGCTGAGGGTAGTCAGATGGCTCCTAGCACTGTTCTGTTGGTCTTTGTTTTGAATATTTAGTTTTCCTTTGAGAGCAGGGGTAATGTCCACTTGGCAGTGCACTTTCCTTAGCTTGTCTGGGTGTGTACCTGTTAAATACAGCACGAATGAAAGCACCAAGGTTTGGCTGTTCTTGACTTGTGGCTTCTCTGCCAGCTTCTCCTCTGCTGGCAAGGCCATTGACACGTGGTGGTCCGGGACCTTTCTTCAGCTGAGGTTCAGTCTTGGCCCCCTAAAAATTATGTAAGAAACTGGGATGCCTTTGAATGAACGTGCTGATTTCTAGAAAAAGGCATTTTCTTGGTTCCAATAAATGGTTATTGGACCATTTTCCTCAGTGAGTTGCTCCACACTCCACTGACAGTAATCCCAACTTGACATGAATCAACTTTGCCTTGTATCAGTTTTGCTGTTTCTGCAGTGTACAAATTATTGTCCTTCAGTATCAAACAATGCCTCACCTAAACTCTTTATCAGAACAAACATAAGCAAATCTTACCTGGTTTAAAGTTTAGCTTCTTTCTTTACCTTTTACATTACCCCAGGTTATTTATAGATTACCAGCTCACACTCCACACTTACCTAATTTTTGTAGGATTCCTTCCAGGACTTCATGACAATGGAACAACTTTTAGTGGTGGGTGACCTTCTTTAGCAGTAATTTCTTCCCTTGGGCATTGAAATCGATTTTCCTCCTCCTGACGCGTGAGGAGTCAAAATCTGTCCCGTGCCCTGCCTGTCCCACGAGCTTTTGGTGCCACTGCAGACAAATCATCTGCAGGCTGCAGCTCCTGGGGAATTCACTGTGGCAGCACCAGGGGCAGGAGAAGGATTTCAGGCAGCTTCCCTCTGTGCTGTGGCACAGTTTTGTTCAGAAACAGCACTCACCATGAGTTAGGTTCTCAGAGGTGGTTTGTTTGGAGTACTAAAGGCGGAATGACTCTGTGCCACTGCCAGAGTTCACCAGGCAGGGTCTCTGCCCACAGCCTGGGAGGGTGAGCCCTGGGCCATTGTCTGCTCACAGCTAGAAAATTCTAGCCTCTGTGTCTGTTTATATAAATATCTATATCTCTATAGAGAGAGGCTGCGCACACCTTCTTTGTCTGCATGCATGCATTCCTTTTATGATAGTATTGCATTCAGTAAATTTAAGTTCTGCAGTGAGTGCCTGCTGTAAGAAAGGCTGCAGTGGTACCAGCACACAGCCTGACAATGCCAGAGCTCCTTGAGTGGAGATGGTGCCATCTGTTCAAAGCAGCAGTTCAGCGTGTGGTGGTCTAGTGCAAGGATGGGTGAGAAGAGGAAGTTGTTATGCCCAGAAATTTGTTCCTGGCTACAGTTGAGGAGTGTTCAATATCTTTGATATGCAATGTGAAGAAAATGAGACATAATTTATCAATAAACTAGACAATTACATGTGCTTGTAGTTGCAAAAAGCTTCTGGGGATGTACTGAATCAGCTAAAATATTACAAGGGAACAGGCCAGTGTGTGTGACTGAGGAGACTTTGATTTTATTTCAGTTTTACATGAACAAAAGGTAAAGGGAAGGGATAGTAAACAAAATTTGATACTTTGGAAGATACCAAGAGAAAGTATTCGTTTAGTGGATTGTTTCTCTGAGGTTTGGCATTGTGAAACCTCAATTCTCCAGAGACCTTTCACCTGGCCATGGACACAGTGAGCATCAGTGAAATTGTATGTACATGGAGGAGCAAATTTTATAGCATGTGTGTGTTATCCCTGAATTCTGCACTCCTGTCTGCTTCACTCAGTAACTCAGTAAAACCAGCTGGAGGGTGAGAAATCACTTCTTGGGGAGCAGAGTGACTATGGATAGGCCAACTTGTAAGTAATAGTCACAGCTCTCTTTAAATTATGTGCATAATAGTTAGAAAAATGAGTATAAAATAAGCTGTGCACAGTCCCCTTAACTCTAAGCAGCAAAACTGAAAATATTTCAAAGGGAATAGCTGTCCTATTCAGCACAAATAAACATATATTGGTGAAATGTGTGTTTCCATTTAATCTCTGTATTGATCAGAACACAATTGATCAGCCAATATCCTGAAAACATTGAGAAGAAAAACAACAGGGAAAACACAAACTGTACTCTTCTGGCAT
The DNA here is from genome assembly GCF_028551555.1 of Melozone crissalis. Taxonomy (NCBI): domain Eukaryota; kingdom Metazoa; phylum Chordata; class Aves; order Passeriformes; family Passerellidae; genus Melozone; species Melozone crissalis. The sequence continues at coordinate 15,805,351 of NW_026535785.1, read as the reverse complement.
AAATTAACAAAAAAAAGTGTGATATAGATGTGATCTACATATATATTTCAGTAATAAAGATATGCCAGTGTAAGAAATGAATTATTTGTGCAGGCAAAACTCCTGTTAACAGGCAGTTAATGGAGAAGAAGGATAACAGAAGGGAGTTGGCAAGCTAAATGGGTGAATAACCTGTGTATAAGGTTTCATGATAAACGAATCTAAACAGCAGTCATTAAGTATCATTTTAACAAGATCTCAAGAACAACAGTATAAGCAATTGAAGAGGCAACAACCCATGGTGGGACTGTAGCATGGTTTTTCCTTCAGTGCCCCTGCTCACACACTAATTGTAATTGTCAGTAACAAGGTCCTGGGTGAGCAGGAGAGTTCCACCTTCATCTTTACAAGAATCTGTTGTGAAGGGGCAGCTATAGACAACTCCACAAAGGATGGGGAAGGAGGGAGGCAGGGAAAACTGCTGAAGCAGATGGCAAAAGAACTTCAGATGACTTCACAGAACTGAAATAATAGTATTAACACTGAGAGCCTTCTAGTCAGGAGGCGCATCTCTACTATCAAAAACAATTTTTCTGTTTCCTTTTGACAGTGCAAAATTTAAACCCAAATCTTCCCCATGGCAGAGGGTGCAGTGTGATGATCTTCAAAACCCCTTCCAACCCAGGTTTTCTATTATTCTGAACATTCTTCAATCCCATGTTTGACTTTTGAAGTTGATTTTTATGGGACAATATTGAAACAACCTTCTTGCATAGACATGCTGAGTTACTTCTTGTTTTATGAAGCTTCTAACCCAGGCTCTTTGCTAAAGGTGGAATAACTAAAATGTTGTCTTTTGAAGGACAGGGCTTTATTGTACCTATGAAAACGTGATAAAATCAATCATCCATAGGAGAAAGGATATTTAAGGATAAGAGAATGATAGCAGGCAAATTGAGTCAGTTGGGCAGTGTATTTTGAAAGTGATAAACTGTATATTGAAAACTTGGAAAGCTTCTTTAAAAACCATGTTATACCTATATTTTTAGGGGATCAAAGCCCTGGGAAAGGGGATTTCATACCAAGTTGTATGAATTTGGGAAAAAAAAATGCATCAAAGCAACATTGAAAAGGCACTTAGCTCATTCCTGGTGCAATGAGACACTGGTTGTGTGAGTTCTGCAACAAAGGATAGGCAAGGAATTTGGGAAAGAACATAAACCAAGAGAGGAATATGGGATAAAAACTCTTCTGCTGCTTAGAATGACAGAAACCAATGCTAGAATTCATGTGGGACAATGGTTTTAGTAGATGTTTTACTCATGCAGGTGGGTAACAAGAAGACCTAGAGCTGTTACTGTAAATTTCCAAGAAATATTTTGATTTCATTCCTCATTGGAAGATAACGAAATACTTAGGAAAAGGTTGTTTTCTATTGTATTCTATCATATTGAGAACTTTTATAAACATGAAATTATTTGTAAAGGCAAGTATCAGGGAAAGAATATTAGGCTAAATTGACCACTGAGGTCAATTATCACCTTTATATTGCTTCTATTATCACCTTGATGTTTACTGCCTGTGCAAGTTTTTCATGCTCTCCCTCCTTTTGATTTTTCTGTAACAACTCAGGACAAGCCAATCTTTTTGTAAATGCTTGAAAGGGAATTGTAATGGAGAGAGCCCTGCACAAAAGATATGAAGCTAAAGCAAAATGTTGAGTTTTGCTTAGTTGCTCTTTTTTAGTTTCCTTTTTTTCTGCTAATGAATATTCTTAGTGAGAAGAAATAGTATCCCCTAGAACTACACATGAGACTTCGTCCCTTTAGCTGAAGAAGGAATTAAATAAAGGAAGCCTTTCTGAAGGACCCTATGCTACTTATTTAGGTCATTTTAAACGTCAATATGAGTAAATGGGAGGTTATACATCATCCTTTCACTTTAAATTTACAGGCTGCAATGTGTAAATTTTGCCTTATGAGTTCCTTATAGCAGAGATTTAGGTTTTTCTGTCTTATAAAAAAAATTGAGTATGCCAATGTCTCTGGGAAATAACAAAAAACAAAAGAGGGTTTGTTTTGAAACCTAGAAAATAAATTTCAAAAGGAAGAAAAAATTGGATTATGATCCAAACATATTTTTCCTAATGTGATGGAAAAAGCCACTGGGTCTCTGAGTCTCCTATGGCCTGTATGTTGAGGGAAGCAGTGCCTGATTTCCTCAAATCACACCTTTGTACCTCAAATTTGAAATTAAATGTGGGGAGTATAAATCCAATGCAAACCATTTCAGCTTATCAGTACATAAAACCATCTTCTGTTTATTACAAGGAAAGGGTTTTAGGATTTTTTTTTAATTGAAATTATTTGGATCTGTAAAGAACTGCAAAACTTCTCCAGACCTACACCAGTTTCAATAAGTCTCTGTGGCTCTTCACAGTGCTGGGGCTGTGCTCTTCTAATGGAAGTAGCTGAATGAAGCTTTTTAATCTCTGTTGCATCCCCTTAGGTTAGATTATTGAATAGCTCCTGTGGTCTCATTTCTCTAGAATTGCAGTCAAGTTACAGCCATACAAGAAAGTTGTAATTTCTTGCAACTACCGTGGGTTTCTCCCTCCACCTCCAACCCCCTGCCCTCTTTCTCTTTTTTGCATCAGAATTTGGGATAGAAGAATATAGGTTAGCTGTAGGTTAGAAGTTGTGTGTGCATGCTGGGAAACCCATGGCCAAGTGAAAAGTAAGAGTGATGAATAAATTCATTTTAGCTGGAAAGGCAACCAGTGAGGCTGACAGTCTGGAGGGCATTGGTGTGCTGTGCTCTTGGAAATTCTCACCTCAGCCCTTATGATGGCAGCAGTTTGGCTTTTGCCACTCTGTGGGAAAAATAACTAGGGTAAAAATAGTTGATTTTATTTTCTTTTTAAATTTTTTTGTTTAAAACTTGCCTGAAATTTCACAAGACTGGTTAACTAGCTTTTTTTGGAACATTTCACATGGAAAAGTTATGATGCGGATCATGCTGTGGGGAAGTTGCTTCTAACAGGATTTCCTGCATGAAACAGAGGGGAAAACAATATACACAAAACCCCCCTGGAACCTCTTATTGTAGAAAACACATACATTTAGCTTTTGTTCGGCTTTTTAGATGTTCAATTACTTTCCCTGCAACAAACATTTTCAAAAGATTGTAACGTATAAAGAAATGATCATACAAGTAACTTGCTTGTTTTATGCAAAAACATGCTGTTTGTGTTTAAGTGACAGTAACCAATAATTGAATATATGTAAACACTATCAACAGGGAACTTAGAGTATCTTTGGAGTAGGCTAAAATTAGTTTTCATTACAACCTATTTGTAAATCATTTGAACCAAATATCTCAAGCTGAAAATGTAAATGTGTTTTTGTTTTTGCTGGAGAGATGAGGTCAGCAGAAGTCTGCAACAAATATGATTACTTGGGTGGAGGTGACATGATTTACTTAAATCAGGCAATTTCCCCATTAAAACATTGAAGCCTCAACTCGTAAAGAGGCTGCTTAGCAGATGCACTGTAATGTCTTCTTGGATTTGTTATATTAGGTGATTTGGAAAAAAAAGAACAATTATAAGAATGGATGTATTTCTATGTTGAGTGGGGGAAAAAATCCAGTTTTTACAGCAGGGAGCGGCTAATTTTCAGCAGATAAATTAAGCCTGCTTCATAAAAGCTTCTTTATAAATATTGTACAATTAAATATGTATGTATATTTAGATTTATGTTGCCAGGTTAGGACAATGCAAGGATGAATCATGTGAGTGGTCAATTTCTTACATTTCCCCACTTTCAATGCAGAAACAATTTTCTCCCTCCCTTTCTTCCCCACCCAATGGGAACAGCAGAGAGGCTTTAAACCCCTCAGTACAGGTGGAGTTTGGGGTTGTTGCTATTTTCCTTTTTTTCCCTCCCCCTATGCCACTTAAAATTAGGAAGGAGTATTAAATTGGCAAAATTTTATACTGCTGCTCTTGCTTCCCTCCAGTGTTACGAGCTGAGCCAGAGGCCAGGCCATAAAGTGTGATGGATTAGCCAGGACTGTGGTTACAGAGGAGGTGCCACATTTTCTGTGCATTGCATTGGGAGGCTGAAGCAGGAGGTGCAGAGCTGCATCTCCAGGGCTGAGCCCATGGGGCAGGGCCTGCCTTGGAGGAGGTTGCACTGAGACGTTTTCTGTGGGCTGTGTTGCTGCTGTGGCTGAAGCATCTTTTTGGTCCTGAGCGTTTGTGTCTGCAGTTGGAGCCTCAGGTGCTGCAGGTTCCAGGCCTTTGGTCTCACCCAGGGAATCATTGTTTATCTTGCTCTGCTGAGGAAGATGAGATTTGGTGGAGAGGTGAATTTTCTAATTAGGCCAACTAATGGTTTGTTTTATAGTGTGCTTTTTGGTCATTCCTGTGTTTCCTGCACTTAGAGTAAATCTGCTCCTTTATTTGCCATGGTGTGTTGGTGCATTTGCTCCAACTAAGAACTGGGACAGTGGCTCATGACTTCACTAAAAGCTTGTAGGATATTCAGATGGTAAATGCTTTTGGTCTGCACCATTATATTAGAAATTGCTATTCATTTTTTTCAGGTGAAGCAAAAACCCACCCCCATAAGCGTAAGTTTTGGGTACTGTGGTTCTGAAGTTGAAAATTCTCTCTGAGATTAGAACTTCTGATCTCCTGAGCCAGTTGTAAGAGCTGACTATAATGCTCTAGGCTAAAAAATACTCAGTAAAACCTGATTTTAATGTAATTAAGAGCTCATTTTAGGGCCTTATTTGGGTATTATTTTGCAATAGAGAGTGGTAAAAAGATGAAAATTACAAATTGATAAAATTTCACTCTGGTTATCATGTCACTGAGGTATTCCCTTCAAAGGGACCATGAAAATATGCATTAGTTGCACATAAGTGGGTCTTGGTCTCAGCCCCTGCTGCTTTGATTAGAGCTGGTGTAATTCCATCCTGCTTTTTTCAGAGGGACAGCGAGGTGCTGCAGAGGAAGGGGAGGTGGAGTTGCAGCAGACAGTTTTGAGAGAAGGATGAAGGGTTTGAAGGGTTTGAATGCCTACAATGAGGCATCAGTGCATGGCCTAAACATTCAGCTTTTACCCCACCTGAGAGTGCCTCTCCCAACACTGATGGCTGGGAGCAGCCCTCCAAAACCAGCAGTGCTCATTCAGTCTGACCTCTTCTCTCCCTGACACCGCATCCTACTGCAGCTAGAGACTGTCTGAAAAGCTACTACACCTTTGCTTTCTCAAAATGGTGCAAGGAATCTGGCAGATTTAATAATCTCCAGTTAAAGCAGTTTTTTTGACTTTGGGTGTAAGGGAACATAACTGGTTAATTTTGACAGTGAATGCCTACATGTAAGACCTCAGAATTCAAAATAATTCAAAGCAACCTTTTAACTTAAGCGAGTGCTAATTAAGAAATTTAAATATTTGGCTACTTCTGGAAGGGACACTATATAAAAACAGTGCAGAGCAACTTTTTTTTATGTCAGTTATAAAACCATAAAGGCAGGGAAGGAATAAATACACTGAAAGCACTGATTAATCCCCCTGTGTTGCAGCGCCACTTCATACTGTTGTAGTGTGGACCCTTTCCTCTGATATTACTCAAGAAATACAAACAAGAAGCATTTATTATCTCCCAAGTAGTGTGTGCTGTAGAGTGCTGAATAAGGAAGTGAGGTATTGCAGCTGTTATCTTCTGAACTAACTGCTACTGCGTGTTCCATGACCAGCCCTGGCAGGGTTTTTGTTCCCATGAATGAATAGGCCATAAATCTGTCGGGGCTGACACCAGCAGCACTGCTGGAGAGTGTAAAGGGAAAATTTGCAGAGGAATCTCGTGGTCTTTGCTTGCCTGGAAAATGAGTTCAATAAAATGGAGGTGATCAGTGCTTATTTATAGGCCAAGCTGATACATCCAGCATTGGCTGTCAGGGTTTAACTTAGTGTTTCCTCATTTATGCTCACTCTGTAAAGCAAAACATGGCACTGTAAAAAGCTTATATAATGCTGTTATACTGGGCTAGTCACTATTGTCGAAAATAGATAAAGCAAAATAAAGGGAGGAAAAGATAAAGGCACAGATAAAATGCACAGGAAGGCAATGGAAGAGGCTGGCCACTGCTGACATCCTGAGAAGGGATGTGGAGCTGCTCAGAATCATTTTGCTTGAACCCTAGATTGGAGGTGCTTGGCAATCACTGCTGTGTTAGAACAGCAGATAGATCCTGAGAACTCTGCTCTGCAAAGACAGCATGAGGATTTTATTGTAGTGGAGGCAAGGACTGCAAAGCTGTCTTTATTTTATGTAGAGTTCCTTCTAACACCAAATTGTAAGGTATGCTGGAACTGTACCTTAATGTGTATTCTGTTTTATGTGGGGGGCTTGTATATGGATTAGTGTGACACGAAGAAGTGTTTAAGTAGGAGAAATCTTTAATTGTAATTCACTGAAGAAAATTAAAAAAAAAATCTTTTAAAGCAAGTGTTAATAAAAGTCAGGTTCAAGCCACACCCAGAGCACAGCATAGCCTGCACTTAACAACTGTACCTGAACTGGGACTGGCTGGGTAAGTTTGACCTGTAAATAATTAAGATCTTCTATGACCAGCTGACCTGATGGGAAGTAGGAATGGCTCCAGGTAGCCATTTTGTAAAATTTGCTTTTCAGAGTAAGGGTAGCCATGGGCTTGGAGCCAGACTGGACTCTCTGTGACCAGAAGTGCAAAGAATCTGAAAATTAGAGTCACTGGAAAACTGCTGTGAAAGACAGTTTTTTGTCTCTCTCCTAATAATTTATCAATTGCTTTAAGCTTACTGCCTTATAGCTATACTTCTTGCTGTGTTCAAAGGAGTTAAAGTAAATCTACATGCTCATATTCTGTTCTTTGTGTCTAATGCACAAAGATTTGTAAACTGAGCTCTCTTGCCTTCTTTGATAGCAGTGACCTCTGCCTGAGAGCAGGGGAGAGGTGGAAAAGCTCCTCTGAGTAAATGAAGCTAATGCATGACCTAATGATGCACTGGGGACATGTGTTGTTGTTTTGAATAAGGACTTTAAAATGAAATTAACAGTATTGCAAGACTCTGAGACACTATTCTGTTAGTCTTAGGTCAGCTCCATTTCTGCAGCCCCAGCTCAGTTCTGAATGTGGTTGAAGGCCAGGTATGTCAGAACAGTAAATATTGTTTTCCTTCTGGCAGTGGAATTTTGCCATGAAATGAGAAGCAGAAGTGCAGTGAAATTTTTAATTTTTAATTGCTTCTTAATAATTTTCTCAGTGTGTGTATTCAATTAAATGAGCACTGTGAAAACCCAGAATTGCAGTATGTTTCTTTAAACTTGCAAATCCTGTTAGGTGTAGGTCCAGGTTACAAAATTGAACTGCCTTGCCTTGCATCTCTCTGTGGAAGCTAAAATATTTACTGCTTTTTCTCTTTTCTGGTGCTCCAAAATTTCTTTCAGTATCTCAATTAGTGCAAACTTATCAGAAAGAAAAGTACAATTTTCTTCTGTTATGAAATTGCTTATTATAGTAGTAATAGAATGTTTCAAAGACATTTTGGGCTATTTCAACATACAGAAGAGAGGCTTTGAAGGGAATTTCAAATAAGAATGCCAAATTAAGTGATAACACTCATTACTGGACTGTTTCACATATCATTCAGACCTACTCCAGGGACAATGCTTGAGTTATGTATAAAAATAATACTTGACCCTGAGTGACCTATTCCATTTCCAGTGTCTTGTATCCTGTGATTTAATGGATGATCCTGTAAATTTTCTTGGTAAACAAAAAAAAAATCCCAACAACTCAAAACACAATTGAGAGTGTTGTTACATCTTGTAATTCCAAGAAAATCTGGAATGTACGAGTGGTTTCTGGAAAGATCTTTCACTTCTATGTTACTGAATTATTAGCAGTGGGGTTTTTTTTGTACCAATAGCTAATGAAACATATGAATACTTTGCTAGTGTACAGTTGAAGAATGGGTGAATGGATTTTGTTAGCAGTGATCCTTCTGTTTCAGCTTTCAAAACAGATATGGAATGTTTACAATATGATTATTGGTTCATTTATTGGTTCATTTGTACGAGTGTTTTCCTTTCCCCAAAGTTAATAGATCCTAGGTCTAAATTTTTTTTTTTTTTTTTTTTTTTTTTTTTTTTTTTTTTTTTTTTTTGAAATGGGTGTCTGGATTATCTTTCATTTTGCCATGCAGCTCTTGTTCACTGGGGTGGGGATACTTTCTCCATAAAGAAAACAGGATTCTGCAGAGGAAAGTTAGAGTAGGTTGGATCACTCCCTCATTAGATTAAAATCCATGGAGACAAATGCTAAATGCGGGATTCTTTCCTGTTTGTGCTTTTTTCAGTCAGGCTTTGGAAGAAGTTACTGCAGTGAATGTCCATGTACAGGAGATGAGTTTGTCCTTCCCATAATAGAAAGATGCCAAAGTTTAGAATGCACTTCTGGGCATTGGTATTTGTAAAAATGGCAGACCAATACTTTCAGAAACAAAAATGAAGTTGTCTCCAAGTTGAGAATTATTTTTACTTGTGAATAAGTATGTGTACAGTTTTACTATTTCTTTAGAATGAAGCTGCACTGTCTACAGGTGCTACATTAAAAATGACTTTGGATCCAGAGTGCTGCAAGTGTAGAATATGGAATTACAAGAAGCAGCAAGTCAGCTGCCTGTGTTGAGGAAATCTTAAGAAGTGAGGAGGAAAGAGACTTTTTCCTAGTGTAACAGGAGTTGTGTAGTGATTATTAGTCACATCAGAGCATCAGAGTGGTACTCCTTAATTACCTACAGCTACAACTGCTTAATACAATAAATCACAGTGGAAAGCTGGTAGGTGATAATGACAGGCACCTGCTGATGGAGCCTGCAGTAATAAGGGTGCAGCATGTGCAGCTGCCTTTCTTTCAAAGGAATAAAGCAGGAGCAAGGGGAGGCAGAGGAAAGACCTCTGACAACAGACAGGTATCAAGGCTCAGGATGAATCTTACTGCAAAGTGCCAGACATTGTAGGGTTGATTTTTTTAATGTTTGTTTTTGGCTGAGAGAAATAAAGGGAAGGAGGCCAATGAAGTAAAAATGTTAATATTTAAAATATGTATTTTAGTTTTGGCACAACTGCAGTGCTTGAAAATAATTTTGTAGCTACTGTGAGCACGACTAAATGTAGGAGCATATAGTCAACAGTGTGCTTCTGAAAACACATGTGTGCCAGCAGAGCCTGTGGGTGGTGAACCCAAAAGGGAACGTTTGTGGGGCAAGGCAGGGTGGTACAGTCAAGTGGTCGTGGTCACAGAGCCTGGTTGAAAATCCTGGTAATCCATGAGTGCAGCACTCTGTGACTACATTAACACTTCACAATAAAGGATGGCAAGTGGGCAGATTTGCATGCAAATTAAATTTTCAACAATATTTCTGCATGCAACTTCCATTACAGTTGGGCAACTTTACACAATTGAAACTGATGACTAAGAAAAAGCATTTACAATTTAGAAAATTATGACAGCAATGCCTGTAATCACCCAGGTTAGCTGCTGAAGTGCCTCTAGGGGCTTGATTAGAAGGAGGAGAACCTTTAAGAGGCTGATGAGGAGGTATCAAGCACTGTGGATTGAAAGAGAGTGAGAGAAGCTGTTATAGCCTGGACTTGGTGAAACAAATCTAGGATGAGCCTATGTAATACAGACAACATCTAATCAGTGGAACAGGATTTGTTCAATCAAACCGTAAGGAGCTGTAAATAGTGTGGTACTTATATCAGAAAAGAGGCCACGTTTAACAAAATTATATGTGCAAGACAACATCAACTGCCCAATGGAAATAAAGGGTGGTTGGTGCAAGGAAAGGGATTCCATTTGTGGTTGTACCAGGTCCTGAGAAGTAAAGAGAGTCCACAACTCCCCCAGACCTTTCCAACATGTGTCCATGTATTTTTCACATTTGTAAACTGTTTGTTCTGTATTTCCATCACACACATTTGGCTTTGTGTGAGATCTGTGTAAAGGGGAGATGGATAATGCTGAGTAAAAACTCAGAATATACTGCCCTCTCCTGACAGCTGGGTCAACCCCAGAGCCTGCAAGTAAAATACTTGATGAATTTTTCTTACAAGAAAATTTGGTGCTTGATCCTTCAGCCTTTTGGTTATATAACTTAAAAATGTTCTTCCACTGCAAGTGGGGTTTTTGTCTTCCATCGTGAGAAAATTAATGAGAATATTATTATATTCTTTGATCATCAACTCTTCCAAAACATATCTTTATAACATTAAAAAATATTTCCCATATTGTCTGTTGTCAATTTACTTAATTTCAGAATTGGCTCACTACCAGCTTGTTGAACATACATAAAATAATGACTGAAACTGCTGCTGAAGTGATAATGAAATTAGTCCATGTCTTGTCCATAAACAGGTTAATTTTAGGGAGGGACACAATGACCAGTGATAGCTGAAAGTACCAAGAAGTGCACAGGAAGTTTTTAAACTGGGGATTGGATTGTAAATATTATATGGTAGAGGTTTGATTGGAAGTGAGTTGGCAGCCAAATAGTTTTTTTAAATATTAAGAGACCGCATAGGTTTTTTAAATATTATGCCCTTCCACATATTTGAAGCCAGGTTGCATTTTGTGAAATCCAGTTACAGAAAGTAGTAAATGTTTTTGTCTGATTTATCTCCCAACCTGTTCTTGGGCCATAGGTGAAAAAGACTGAGCATAAACCCTGCTGTTTTTTCCATCCAGTCTGAGAAGTTAGGTGATGAGGAAATGAAAATGTTCTTGTCAATTACTTGGAAAACCTCAGTGAAGCTTTCTTTGCCTTCAGCAGGATATGTCTGATGTCCCTTTGAGAGTCACTGGCCCTATTATTAATTTAGTCTTTTTTTTCTCCCCTTTCTCTGTCCCCTGCCCTGTATGGGGTTGTCTCTTCCATTTCTGCAGATTAAGAAGTTGTCAAGGAGTAGAAATTTCCATTTGGAGGTGACTGCATTCTTTTTGTCCTGTATAGAAGTCCACAGTACACAGTAAAGGAATAATTCTGCTTCATGCATTACATGTGTGCATTGTTTCTTAAAACTGCACAAGTAGAGGGTGTGGAGTCTCCCAAGCCTTTCTTTGTTCAGGGCTCACGATCTGATTTCCAGCAGAAAGCCACAGCAAACAGAAGCTCCAGAAAACAGAGCTGGTCAGTGTATCAGAACACTGAGGATTACTGAGGCTGGGAGGGGATTATGAGGAAAACTGAGTTTTCCCAAGAAGGGCAGAGTACAATGGAAAGATGTGCAGCAGCTCTGGTGTTTTTCAGCAGCTTGGAAAAGACAATTAATTGCTGGTGGAGCTCTCAGTGGACTGGATAAACTTGCACATGAACTTCTTCCAATGTGTTTGCTGAATTCAGAGCTTCTGTAATAGTTTTTTGCTTTGCCTCTTTTGCTGAATAGTAAACCATAAAATCCTGTCTTAGATTTTTTTTTTTTCATTTTTTGGTCACAGTTCTGTACTTTTTAAAGTGTGATTTTTAAAATATAAATTACCCACCACACTATGCCTGATCCCATGCTGCTGCTGTTGGTGCAATAGAAGCACGTGGATAAGCAATCTAAACCAGGAGTGTGTGCTTTTCCCAGCTAAGGGCTGTTGAGAGCACCTGCTCCCTCTTTCAGCTCTACTTCAGGATTGATGTTTGAATTCTGTTCCTAAGGACTGAATGTGTAATATTTTCTACAACAAACTGCCAAGCCTGCTTTAGTAGGCACTTAGCCACACCATCCCTGTCCTTACCCCATGCTGTCAAATTAATATTGTGCCTACATATTTATATATTTGTAGTGCTGCTAGGTAGTTGTACAAATGAAAGTTGTGCTTCAGGTGTTTTCATAACGAGTCTTATTAATCTAAAATATATATATATGCTAAGTTTTATATATATGTCCTGTGATATTGGTACTAATTTTGAAGTGATGGTGTTGGTGTTTTTCCCCAAAGGTGCTCTGTATGGACACAGAGGGAATGTGTGTTATAATTTTTATGTATTGCTTTTGGGCATATTTATGTTAAGGGTAAATAAATAATGCTTTCTTAATCTGGTACAGATTCTGCTCAATCTCAATCTGAGTTTCGCAGCTCAGAGGTCTGTGAGGGTGTCTCTGTTAGTATTGAGCTGGTGGAAAAGATGTTGATCCAGAATATAGAGCTGAGTTAGGTGAGAGTGACTGGTGGGAGTTGGCATAAACCCCATTTAGTCCCAAATTAAAATGTGTTTTTATTCAATTGGGCTCTGACACTACGGAAGTGTGCAGCAAACTTCTGTCCATTGGGATGAAGATAATGTTGACAGTAAGGAAAAGGACTTCCAAGAAATTCTAAGAAGTATTATGTGAATTAATGAAAAAAACATATTTCTCATTGTTAGATAATTGTGTTTTTTCAAGAGACCATCATTAATGATTCTGGTAACTAATTAACCACTTCTAGCAAACAGTGAGATGCTGGACTGCTGATGGGTCAGCATTAATAGAGTTAATTGTGAACTGCATGTGATAATGTGATTGGCCATGGCACACTTTTCACATTGAATTATTTGTGCAAATTTCACTGAGACACTGTGATATTGCTTATGCAAGTTCAGTGCAAGCAGCATATTTGTGCAAATACAGTTTAGGTGAAATTAAAAAGAAGATTTTTATTACTCATTCAGAGGAAAATTGATTGTCAGGTTTTATGAATCCTAAAATGTAGCCAAGATGAGAACAAAAAACACTTACTGAAAAGCTGGAACACTGATCAATGCAAGTGCTATATTTTAATCCACCACTAATAATTTTATTTAATTGTCTGAAGGCTTTTTTATATAAAGAGCTGGGCAGAAGAAAGGTGTCTCTGTGCTTCTCACTTTTATTACACATGTAAACAAACCATCATGAAATGAATAATACTTTAAATTAAATGGATATGAAATAGCTTTAACTCCTGATTAGTCCTTCTGAGCTCTTTCTAATAGATTAGCAAGTAATTGGCAGGGTAGCCCCATGTGATATTTCAGCTGTGTAACCACTGGATTGATACTATTAATGAAACTTCAGAATAAAGTCTTAAAAAGCATGGACAATACAACAAAAAAATACAGGAGTTATTCCTGATTTTCAGCCAAAAATCATAAAATGTCAGTCTCTGACTTGCTACTGTGATCAATTTGCATAGCAATGATTAAAAAAGTCTGGTTTTGCAACCTTTGTATGTAGAAAGGGGAATATTTTACAAAGCTTTGAGTGTCTTAGGTGCTCTACAGTCTTGTATTTTCCTTTTGCAATGCAACCTTGTCCTCACTGGGCACAAAGCTGAAGTGCTGAGAGCAGGTGAGATGGGGCTTCAAGATAAAAATAGAGGTTAAGCTGTAATTTGCCATCACAGAAGACAAAAATCTCTTGCCAAGGATGGATAAAAGCTTCCTAAACTCAACAGCTCAGCTTAAAACCCACCTGAGGTCCTGTGTCAGTGCATGGTGTTAACTTAAATGGCCTTGGAGTAACCTTCCTTCTCTGGTCCTGGTTCCAAATGTGTCCCCTTTGTTAGCTGAGATCATTTCCTCCTCCCTCACATGTGAGCAAGGTTTGCAGTAATAGATGGTTCCTGCTGAGAGTTTGCCAGGCAACACAACTCTCCAGGGAGGCTTAAAATGTCCTCCTCTTAAAAAATGTCCAATTTAACGACTGTGTTTAGGTGTTTGAGGCCATACAGTGTTTGCAACAACTATGATGGCTCTATTATGATAATGGAAGAAAGCTGCATTATGAAATAAATGCATTCTAGGTTTTCCTTGGCAACATAATGTAAGGATTGTTCTGCGTGTTGGTACTAAAGAATCAAAAACAGTTTAGTAAGTCGATGTGAACACTATTTCTTGTCGTGTGGTTAATGGATCTACTGTTGTATTTGTGTTCTTTCCAGCTCTGCTGCCTTACATCAATGAAAAATTATGTTTTTTCTTCAATGCCACAGCACTAGTCGTCTTTATATTCAATGCATTCCCCTTCAAATCTTTCAGTGTAAGATGTCTACCATTTTACTGGGTTAGAATCATTTTCCTGGTCATTTTCTTGGCAGTAGAAAAGGATCATCTTTCTTGGTTATTGATGTTGCATTTAATAAGCTCAGTTGAGTATAGTCATGTTGATGTCTAAACAAATGCACTGCTACTTTTTTCTCTTTTTCTTTTTTGTTTTTAGAGCTGGCTGTAAACACGGCAGTCTGTAATTACCCTGGTTATGTTTCTGGTTAAAGCAACAATTTTTTTTTGCCCTTATAGTATTTATACCCTTTCTAAGCCTTCTTCCCTTTCCCCAAAAGCTGTTGTTTATGTTTGGCTGGGCAGATTTAGGAAATGGTGGAAATTTTTATGATTAGCAGCTACAGTACATGAATATAGGCATTCTTCAGATTTAAAGAGGTCAAATTGATCTTTGTGTGTGTGTGACAGAATTTGTTCCTGGGGTGAGACTTTGAAGTAAAATTTCAAAGCATTGACTAGGGGTACAGCTCTGCAGCTTCTTACTGACTTTGTTCAGAGATCAGGAGCTAAAACTGCATGCTGCACTTTGAAAATTTACCCCTAAGTATTGAGTTCTACCTCAGAATAATTTTTTTCCAATAATTTAATAAACCCCTGAGAATGTGGTTTATAATGGAAATGCTGACATACTTAAACTTAATGCTAATCACTGGAAATTAGTAAGATCTTAAACAGAACTTGGGCAAAACCTGCAACTCATAAGTATCCTGTAGTTAATTAACAGGAAGTATTTCAGAAATGCATGATCCTCAGAAAACTCTGTTAGCAGTGGCCCTGTCAATAGCAATATCATATTTTGTTTTATTCCTCAGACTTGCCATTATCCCCCAGTTCATAGGAGGGTACTTAGGGCACCTGCAAACATATATGTGCTTTGTGGAATTGAGCCTGTCAAACTTGGAAGCTTGTGGTGAGGAACATTCACATGTAATCCCAATATGATGGATTATTTAATATAAAAGTGTCAACAAGATTAGTGCTGTTACAATCTTGTTTGTTTGAGTAGAACCTCAGGAAAGAACATCTTCCAGTCTACAAATTGTATTGACAATGTCCAGAACCAGTGATTTTGAGTTCCAGGCATGTTTGCTGTGTGACTTCCTCTCGCTTCTTCATATTTCTACCCCACATTTTTCCATGGTAAAATCACTGCCATGACCATCTATATAAATACATAGGGGTATTTATTATTTATTATAATGGGGGGGAATGTAAGGATCAGGAGATGGAAGAGGAGTTTTGATTACATGGGGTAGAGGTTGGGGAAACAGAAACCTAAATTTCTGAGCCCTGCAAAAAAACCTGGATTTCTTGCATGTTATGGTTGCTTTGTGCTGTGTGGGTGGTGGCTGTGTTTTGGTGTTTGGAAGGAGATTCACTGGGTGTAATTGTTGGCTGTGGGTCTGGTCACAGCTTTTTTTGTTCTCTATCCCATCTCCCCTATTGTGCTCCTCATACAGCAGACAGTGAATAGAAAATAGCAGTAGTGTCAGTATCCAAAGTTTTGTATTGTGGGTGGATAATCTCAAATCTTAGCGATCTAAATCAAAGCACAGTATATGAAATAGCATCTCCTTAGCAGAGCATTTCAAAGAAGAATTCGAAGGAGAATTATGTGCTTGACCTGTGGGTTTTTACAGATCTTATGGAAGGCAGTGTGGGAGCAAGCATGTAGGTAAATTTGGAAAAGGAGTGTTTTCCTTGTGTTCTCCTTTTAAAAACCTGTTCCCCAAATACTAATGTTTAATATTTTTAGTCACAATGGAACTCCTGGATGCCACAACCAATTTATACGATTTTCTGTAAGAAAAACAAACAAAAACTGTGCATCTGGACTGACAAGCTGTATGCCAAGATTCAGCCAGATGCAATTTGAAATGTCCAAGACATTAAACATGCCCTGAAATGGAGCTTTTAATGAAAGTGCCATCTCAGTCTCAGCTCTAGTGAATGCCAGTGTAATGCTGCAAGGAATTTATCATGCTAGGCCTTAACTCTAAGTAGGCTACACTAATCTAGGAGTAAATATACTGGGAGTGTGCAGAAGTTAATGCTTGGGAGGTGATATTTCCATCACATATCCTATCCTGCCTGCACACTTGTTAATAGTAATGTATTTCTGATAGCTACATAAATTTTACCAAACTTAAAGCAAAAAAAAAAAAGTAGAAAAAGAAGTTGTGTGCTTGGTATGCATTGTTTTGCTTCTTTCATTAATTCTTGCTGGAATTGTGGATGCTCAGATGAACAATAGAGTAGCCTGTAAAGATCAATACCAGATTGCTGATAGTGCCTATCTGTTCAGAGTAGATTATTTGATAAATGGTTTGGTCCATATGTTTTGACATTTGTTAGCTGTATAGCCCAGACCAACTGGTAGAACTGTAGTTTCATCATAAAGAGGAGGAGCAATGAATACAATATTTCCCTTTTTGTACAAAACTGATAGACTGTAGTTTTAAAGCTGTAAGTAGAAGATTTGAAGAGAAAAAAATAAACAAGCTCAAGATGTTAAGAATTCACATGTATTTTTCTTAAATTTTGTAATTAAGGTCTATGAATATAGTATATATTACTTGTGCTTTATGTCTTTGGGGTTGATGGGATTCAGAGCTCACAAAACTGTAGTCTAGCTGTTTTATATCAGTGCTCTGTACAGTGGATCAAACAGGTTCCTAGGAGAGAAATTCCTTCTGTGCTCCCCCCAAACTTGCCCTCATTTAAAAATCTGGGAACTTTAATGAAAGATATGTAGAGATGAGAACATCAAGAGCAGGCTCAAAAGTCAATGAACCTTCAGGCAAACATCTAGAACTTCACAAGAGCTCAGATTTCAATTCCTAGTATTTAGGTCAAAATTCTGTGTTAGTTTTTGCAAAATCTTTTTTCTTTTTCCCTCAAATTCCATATAACATTTGCTCAAGTGCTAAGTCCTGCAGTTGATATGCACTTAAACGAAAGAGATTTTCCATTTAAGTAGTTGCAGTCATCCAACTCTTCTCTTTTGTCCAGCCTCAGAGGAATAAACAAGTCTAAATGCAAAAATCATTCAGCAGTGTGTTCTGCAGACTGAGTTAAAAGAGCTTTTATAGTTAGTGTCTTTATTTCAAGCTGTTTATGTGAGAAATTTATTAATAAATATGTAAGTAAAGCAATAATTTAAAAATTGTACGTAAACTTTTAAGTGAAAAACCCAGTCAAATTTAAGGACTAGAAAATGCTTTTTTAGAAGTAATTTTCTGTCCTTGCACAGGTGAAAGGTAGTACTGAAATAGATATGGCAGGAAAAATACAGTGAAAAATTATACCTGACATGCTTCAACTTTGAAAAATATTTTAGAGCCTTAGAACAGGGGAAAAAAAAAAAAAAGTTTCTCTTCCTCTTCCCCCATTTTATGGCTCTGTTGGCTTCATGCCATGAGGACAAGGATGGTGTTGGCTCAAATGCCCCTGGTCTCTGGAGGTTCCTATGGGATGCAGTGCAGGCACGTGGCGAAGGGGATCTAAACCTTGATTAAACCTTGATCCTCCACCCCTGCCATGTGTGACAGGTCCTCCTGTGCCAGGAGCTCCTTGGGCTGCTGTGAGTGCTGCTGTCCCTGCTGGGATTAGCGAGATTCCCCCTGTCCATACCAGGACTGGTCCCTGCAGGGGAGTGAGGGGGAAATTGCGCAGGGGTGGTTCAGCACCTTGGGGATGCTCTGGTGTGGGACCTGGGTCTGGGTCTCTGAGAGAGTAAAATGAGCTGGTTTTAACCAAAATAAACTTCAAGGAAGAGAGGGAGAGGGATTAGAATTTCTGGGATGTTGGCTTGAGATCAATAAAGGAAGAGTTAGAGGCTGACAGTTTTCCTGCATAAAATGTAGAAGAACACAAAGGGACAGACAGTCTGAGCTGTAAGAGGTATTTCTGGGTAAATCCAGAGATAGATTTAACGTATTTAAATACTATCCTGTGAATATTAGTCTTTTCCTACTTATTTTGGACAACCAGGGGTAGCTTTCTATAGAATGGTGGAAAATGGGTGTCTCAGCAGGGGCTGGAGTGCTCACTGGAAGGTGCACATGTATTATTTGCTGTTTAAAGAATGGTGACATGGTGTTTTGCAATCTGCTATCAGAGGATAATATTTGTGCTGGTTTTTTTAAGAGTTGCAGGAAGAAAATGTTAAATGTCAGTTTCTCCTGTAAGTAATTGGCAGTAAGTAGATGTAAGATTCCTGAACCACTGCTCTCAGAATAATCTTAAAATAGCCACTTTCTTGTTTTCTATATATGAAACAGGTGTATTAACATATTAATGATCAGATGTTATATTTAGCTCTGCATTTTAAGAATCTTTAGCAACGTGGAAAAGGATGATTTGACAGGCTTAATTCAACACTGGGCAACAAATAAAGCTTATAATGAAATTAACATAAATCATTAGCATTAATCATTCAGCATTATTGATAGCCATATAAAGAAATGTATCACAGCCCTGGAAGTAAAGAAGAGAAGAGCAATGTTTCTTGCCAGCTGTCCTGATGAGCTATGAGCCCATATGGTAGTGGTACTGGCTTTCCTTTCTAATTTTCCTCCTCTGCTTGAGCTGTCAGGAGCCCCTTTCTCCCCTTTTCTTTTTCCACAGACTGCAGAGATAGCTTCTATCTAATTTTTTTGAAAATGCCAGCTTTTTAGAACAGGTCAGACTCCATCAACATCTGACTGTCACTAGCCATGTGACCAACATGAGCAAACTAGCTGGGTGACAATTAACATGCAGTCTACATTCATTGTTTTCAATTTGGTAACCTTCACTTCTGCTTACACTTTCATCAGCTCCAAGACCTAGTAAGAGTTTTCCTCATTGGGAAACAAAATATTCTTCAAGTAGCATCTTGAAACCCTTTATTGGGAAATGTGTGCATTTAAAATTTGATATAGAAAAAAATGAATAAATGCAGTTGTTCAGTCACTATTCCCTGGATAGCTTTTTCCTGCTTGTGTGCTGCCCTCCCTCCACACCCACCAGTCCTCTGTGTGTCCCCCCCCCACCCTTGTCCCCCAAAAAAGGTGAAAGAATTGAGGTTAAAATAATAAACACTGCTACTGCTGCTTGTCCTTTGAAGCATTTGAGAATCTGGGGTTACTCGGTCATCCTCATTTACCTGAAGCTGCGTAAAACATTAGGTGCATGTGGCTTCTGGGATTAAGGAGCAGGACTGACAGCATATCCCTAGAGCTCTAATCTCATAGGCACTGCATACTTTTTTTCATAGTTTTGGCATTTTCTCAAGTGTTAGACAAATCTTCATGATCAGCAGGGCTCAGGCTGAGTGCTGTGAGAACATGAGCAAAGTAGGTGCACTGGGGAGGTATCACAGAGGCAGAATCTTTGCATGGCAGTGATGAAAATTGCCTCCTTTTCTATTGTTTCATATCTTTACCTAGTCCCTTTCATTTCTTTGTGTTGTGTGAGCAATTGAAATAATTCTGGCTCTCATGAGCATCTCCATTTTCCTCGTTGGAAGGACAAATAAAATGGCTTCAAATTAGAGAACCATGCATATGCAAGCAATGTTTACATCTCTCTGTATTTTTTTTACCATTGGTTCCATTTACCTTTGAAACATCCAAGCACATGGATAATAAGCCTTTTTTATTCTTAATTCAAGTTCACAAAATATGTAAGGGATGTGGCTAAGCACTGTCAGAGCATTACAAGGTAGTACAGTACTGTCAGCTCTCCTTAAAATGCCTTTCTTTTTAAGTGTCCTGGTAAAAGGATCTGGTGTACTTAAATGTGTACTAAATTTAACTTACTGGACTTTCTGCTGAATAATTAAATATCATTTTTCAAAGAAGAAGTTTCTGCCATCTACTGCCATAAAATAGTCTTCCTTTTCGAGTTTGTTACCTGCAGAAGAGCATAAAGAAAACAGGTGTTGAAGGAAACATGTATGAACACAGAGAAGAACCCCACACTTGGTCACTCTTGGGCAATCATGTGTTCACCTCTTAAATTTGCATGGGGCCCTTATCTCCAGTGTAGAAATACACACCATTCCCTTATGCTCAAAGTCAGTGTTGCAGGGGAGCATAACAGCCGGGACTGGTATCCTATAGCACAGTGAATAGATCCTTTAATTTCATGGTTTAAAAAATACTTGAGTTGACCTCAGTATAATTCCTATATTTTAGTCATTTAGGTGTCATGGCTCAGTAATCATTCATTAACTATAGTGCTTTTCAAATGAAGAACTGAGATGAAAATTTTTCTTAATGATGACAAGTGATGTAATTTAGTTTTATTCTTATGTTATAGTGGTGCCCGCTAGCGCCGCTGTAGTTAAGGGTCTGTCAGTGGCTCCATTATAAACCCCTATTTTCAGAGGGTTTATAATTCAAAAATTGATTTTAGACTTAAAACTGCCACCCAAGGTCTAAGTCCTGGAGCTTGTTTTTATATACAAATTGGTATTTTGGGGAGAAGAGGAGGAAAGGTTAATGGTTACTCAGCTATAAGAGTAAGATTGAGGGTTTTCTCTTTTAGATTTGTATTTGTGCTTCTATCATACTAAAAAACACTTCATCCATCTCAGCACCAAGAAAAAAGGCCACTATCAAGTACTTTATGACTAAAGAAGGGCTGCAGATCTTATTAAGCACAGTGTAAGAATTGAATTGGGCTGAGGCTTGTAAAAGCAGGTCCATGGCTTTGAAAATCCCATGACATTTGATCAGAGGTCGAAATCTCTTTGAGAGTAGTTATTTAGGAGATTGGGGTAGCCGTGAATCAAGGCCTCCCCCTTCTCCACAGATGTGCTGCTTTGTCTTGTTGCCATCAAGAAGCTGCAACAAAACTGGTACTAATATCGTAAAGGCAATTTTCAAAGGAGTCTAAGGTACTTACCAGGCCCTAAATAGCATCTCTGGAATTGAGAATAGAAAAGTAAATACAGCAGTGGCTTGCTAAAAGCTCATGGGAGGCAAGGGAAATGAGTTGGTTCCTAGCTGGAACAAAATGAGGACTGTCCTGGTGGAAATGGGAGCTCCAGCAAGGAAAGCTCTGTGACTTGGCACATAGGGGTTGGCTGCTGAGAGCAGGGAAGGATGGGTCTGGAATTGCTCAGGACTCCTTGGAAAAGGGGGATCTACACATTGAGGGGATTCCAGGCCCAAGTGCCCCTCAGCTCCTTCTGATTTGTCTCTAGAACCACACTTCTGAGCTGAGAAGAAACAGGGTTGATTGGCTTTAAAGATGTCTGCTGGAAATGGCAGTGATGCCTCACTGGAATTAAGGTATTAAAGCTAATAATAAATTTAAAATAATGCCAAGAAATGCTGGAATTATCATGCATTTACTTTGGCTTACCTGATGGTCAAATATCATTCTGAGTCTTTACATATTACCTCATAAACATGAGAATTTAACAGGTGGCAGCAGAGCTTGGAAATATGAAGGTCTAGTGTTTTCATGCAAGATTTGCATTGGATTCTGGAGTGTAGTGGAATTTATGTGTAGGCTCACTACAGTTGCACATGTTTTTTCTTACCATGTAAGAAACAAAAGAACCAAGTTAAAAAAAAATCAAATAGTTGATTTCAGTTCTTCTCCAACAGAATTACTTATCCTGTGTTGATTGGAATTATTTATGATCAATGGTCCTTGATTTTGTTTCTGGTCCATGTCAGCTGTCAGAGGTGTTGCTCTCAATTATAGATGGAAATATTAGAATTGGCAGTGGTCAGGTATGCATATCTCTCCAAAGAGAAAAAGAAGCATGATAGATTTTGAAGATGTAAACTTTCAGACCAGTTTTGTGTTTTAGAGAGACAATGTAGTGGATGGTCTAAAACAGTGTCCTTCAAGCAGACCCATCTATTTAAATACCCACAATTATCCTTGGGGACAGTTGATCCTTTTGATCTTTAGTAGCAATAATTTTTACTCTTTTCTCATAATCATAAAATGAAAAATCTTAAAGTTACATAAATGTTAAAAATAATTTTTTTGATACTGAAAAATAAATAAACCTTCCAACTAGATCCAGAGGTATAAATACACAAGAAAAACTATTTTAATCTCATTCTCATCTCTAAGAGACTTTAGAGAAATTCTTTGTTTCTCCTGACAGCTTCTGGCATCTCATCACCCATTTCAATGTACTGTGCTGCAGAGAGGATACATTTCTGTGCAGATGTGTAGAAACTGGATATTTCAGGAGATCTGCTTAGTGCTGTATCATGTATAAATGCAGAGCTGTGTATGAGCCTTACATTAGGGAAAGGAGAAGAATAAAACATTCTCCTGTTCCTGATCCATGGCCAGCTCTGCCTCCTTGGCTGCTCATGCTGGGCTGCCTGCAGATCTGAGGGATGCAGAAGAGGGGAAATATGTGAGAGAACAGTTCAGGACTGGTGGTTAAAAGCAGGTGTAGTTGTGTAATGATAGATGCTAATGTAAATTTAGGTTTTCCTTTATTTTCTTTAAATTTCAGCTATTTATAAACCATGAAATTTAATGGAGCACTTTCTGCTGGTTTTGGTTACGGCTTTGTGAGCAGGTGTGTGCTGAAGCAGTGCATTATACATTTGCACTGTGAGTTTTACTGTGCATTTAAAAAAATATATATTTAAAATTACAGTACTTTTTGCACTGAAAAATTCCATTGGAAGTGTTTTGTGTTTCCCAGAATGGGATTAGCACTCCAAGGAAAGTAATCTCATATCATACCTACTAGAACTAAATTTAAGCTGCAGAGCGACATCTCCTCCTCTCACATGGAATTATGAAGGTTAAAATGAAACACAGCTCTTAATTCACCATAGGGTGTGAACTTGTATTACTGGCATGGAATTTTGATGGAGAAATAAATTATGAACTTGCAATTTTTTTTTTTGTTATTGATAAGAAAATATTTTATCATATAAAGATCCTTTATAGTGAAGAACATTATTTTACTATTTGTCACTGTGTTTTCAGCTAGCCCCATTATTTAAAACAAAGACACATCCATTCCAAAGGCTGAAATCCTTTTATCTTACCTTTCTTTTAGGGTAGTTGTGGTCGTATCTGAAAAACTTATGTAGCTATGGAAGTAGTACAACAAAAGTAATTTTTGCATAAGTTTTGCTAACTTTTGGGTAAGTTCTGCATTATGGAATCAAACTAGTTTTGCCAAAGAGTTTAGTGTTAATTTGTAACTAACCAGCCACCCCCAAAAAAACCTGATGATTATTTTTATCACAAGGGTGAGGGAAAAATGTAATTTTTCTTTTCTGGGAAAATAGATCAAGAGATGTTTCGTTTATTTATTATTTTTAAACCAGCCCTAGTGTGCAGCAGTACAAGTGACTAATGTATGGATGTGTGTAGATATTTGTCACCTCGAGTCCTCTGTGAGTGCAAGCAAAGACCTGCCCATTAATGTCTTTAGCAGATTTTTGCTTCTTTGGACATGTGTGTGGATCTCTGAACCCCTGCTGGGTGAGAAGGGGGTCAGTGCTGATGGCAGCAAAGCTTCTGACTGCTGCCCACCATCTGAACTCTCCCTTCATTGTGATCTTTAGGGATTTCACAAAGACTGTCTGTTGATGAAATACCTGGTAGGTTGTGGAAATTTCCCCAAACAGGGATAATATGTGACACTGAGGCACATACCAGCTTGTGAGAGTGATGCATTTAAATATTTGGCATATTGGAATGGATCTTTCTCCCTGATTCGTGTCTTGCCCTCTGGTTAAAACTAGAGTGGAAGATCAGGACAGGATGATACGGTAGAAGTTGCACTTGTTTTTAGGTTTTGGTTTTCTTTAGAGACATGTGTATTTCCTTAGGACCTGTTTTTTGTTGTAGGCAATGTAATTAATTACATCACATAATCAGATACATTTGCCATTTAGAGACTGTGGAGAAGGCTGTATTGAGGAAACAAGGTGTCTTAATTTGTGTGTTTTTATTTCCACCCATTTGCATAAGTGCAAGCAGCAGAAATTGTGCTGGCTGGGCAGGTGACCAGCAGTACTGGGGGTGGTTATAGATGATGCTTCCTTCTCTTCTGGTATATTTAGGTTTGATCAATTCTCTTCTGTGCTTCTTTACTAAAAAAGGGTATTGACTTCATCGTGATCTGACTTCAGTGCCCACCAAACCTATTTGCTGAGGAAAGGTACCTGCCCAGGAGCACATTTCACTGGTTTTCTGCAAGCAGCATTAGTGGCTTCCCAGTCCTCATCCACTCCTCAGTGCTGCTCCTGTGTGATGTTGGTGTGATTTGAGAGCAGTCCATCTGAGAAAGCATCACTGGTTTGGAATCAGCAAAAACACTGTTTAAAAATGCTGCCATCCACTTGTTTGATTTAGTGAGGTATTGGCATAATACTTTCCATATTAAGATCTTAATTTGCTTCTTCTCAGAACTAACAAAAAAAAAATCTTGTTGATGAAACAAAAGTATTTTAGGGTGTAATATGAAGTCACTGTTTTCCTTGAGCATTTAGGAAGTTTAGAGTAGCACTAGTGATTGGAGGAAGGTGTTCTCCTCAGTTGGTAGGTTTTCCAGTTTGGAATACATGAAATTCATGTTGAGAGAACATGCTTTGAGAAACTTCTTAAGGTGCTTTGGGTTGCAGACCAATTCTGCTTTTGTCTTGCTAATCTAAAAGCAGCATAAAGGATAGGCAAGGCTTTAGACCTCTGTCCCACCTGCTCTGCTCTGTGGTGTTTAAGCAGACCCAAAATGTGCCATTACAGCCATCGGAGCATGTGTACCCATTAAAGATTCTGGGAATGAATCATGGAGTTGTGAGTCCTGGAAATTGAGCGCTTAGACTTATCTTAAATACAAAAGTTTTATCACTGCATGTGTGGTCTGGTGGGAATAAACAACAGTAGCTACTCAGTGAATGCATTTGTGCTCTGGACTTTTCCTAATTATCAAACTGAATCAGCAATTTAAGATTCAACAATAAAGATGTCCAAATATTCAGATATCTGCTACCTGCTTCTACACATGGGTAACACCAAAAAACATGTGCTTTTCAGTGGCAAAATCACTGGAGAAGAAAAGCCTTTTTTTATTTTTCTTAAGGTTTAAAACCTCCAGGGCAGTTAGAAAACCATGTTTTTCATTGAACTGTGTCTCTTTGAAATTCACAAGGCTGACATGTCATTGGCATGACGTGTCTCAGTCCGTTACACAGAAATGCCACGTTACACCGTGTGACGTGACAGCCTGACAAAAAGGGACACGACGCACCAGCCCAATGGGATGTCAAGCCTGAGAAATTTAAGCCATGCTTTTGCTTAAAAAAACCACAGGGCATCGAGGGGGGCACGCTCCATGCTGATATCCAGTACTCTGCTGGATTTTACACTTTCTGAAAGGTTTTCTTGGTTCAGTCAGGCTTCCCTTGTGTTGGATAATAAACCATGCAAATTTAAGTTTCTGCTTTTTGTATATTTTATCCCGTGGCACCACACAGTCTTGGGTTCCTTCAGAATCCCTGGAAATCCTTTGCAGAAATTCTGTGTAGGCTTGGAGTGTTGTGACATGGGGGTTTGAGCTCCAGAAGTGCTTTGCTCTGCATTTGGGATTGCTGCATGCATAAACAAGGATTGTTCAAAGATCACAGAGATAACGTGACACGCTGTAAGTCACAGTTCAAAATCTGTGAAGGGTTTTAAAATTATTCTAGTCATGTTAGCCTTCAGAAAAAAAGGTCTGCTTAGAAGGAAGTGTACCCAGGGTAGGGCAAATGGAAGGGTGGGAGAGCTTAAATGAATTAAAAGATCATTAATAGACAATTGTTTTTTCCTGGGAAATGCTTTCCCTTGATACTTATTTTATTTAAGTAGCAGCAAAAGTATTCCAACAATCTCTAAAGAGTTTATGAACAATATACTTAATTACTATGAGTAATTTCAGAGCTAATTAACGTGATAAATCTCTATAGTGAAATATTCTTAGCTACTGATCAATGTGAGATAGATTGAAGTCAGTGCAGATGTGTCTTCCAGTTCATTTTACATTTGGTGTGGAGTGGTGAAAATGAGCATTCAGGCATATGTACACATCTTAGTTTAGAATTTGAATATTTGGGATTGCATCATGTACATATAATTTAATGCAGTCATTTATGTGCAGAGTTTGGCATGGATTTTTCTAATAGGTTGTAATAATGGATTGAAATCAAATAGACAAATTAAATTTAATATTCTTAAAAACCTGACATGATTTTTCATCTATTAAAAAAAATAATTCACTTATGGGCAAGGAGGAGTGCAAGAAATAAATTGCTGCATATATTTTTGTTAATTTCTTTGTGTTTTACATATTGTAAAAATTTTATGTGAGATAATCCACAGTTAAATTTGTTTCTTCTCACTTTCTAAACACATGGAATGAACTTTAACTGCAGAAGCATAAATCAGCTAAAGTACACTTTTGTAATGTTAGTGGGATGTGACCTTAAATGTGAGTGTTTTTGTAATTCCTGGTGGAAACAATATCCTTTCATCAATATGCTTGAAACTGATGAAAGGAGTTGGTCTGTAAGTGTAAATTTTGCTTTGCAGAAATATTTTCTATCTTTTTGCAAATAGACTTTCCTGAAATATGATTGGTTTCTGTTTGTGTGCACCTTTTCCATTGACTTAAGTGTGCTTTGGATTGCGTCCAAGAATATATTTTTCAGTGAGAAGTCTGGTTCTAGTTTAAGCCAGCAGTACTGGGGAGAATACTTTTTCTTCCTAAAATGTTCATACCCTGCTCCTAAGAGTGGGTGCAGTGTGTGAAAGTTGTCCATGGTGGATTCCACACCTTTAATCCCCAGTGTGAGGGCAGACAAAGCATCTGAGGTTGTGTTCTGGGGGTGTCTGATTGGGTCTGGTACTGAGATTTCCAACTCCCACCTCTGGGCTCCTACCAGTGGCCACAGTGAGAAAAATAAGGGGCAAAGAAAGGGGCTTGAGCACCAAACACTTCCCCTTTTTCCCCAGGGAATGGGGGAGAAACTTGAGGAGGAAAGGGGAACCAGGAGTGGGACCAAGAGCTTGCCAAGCAGAGCAATGGATGTTTGGTACCTGCTCTGCCTTTTTGCCACTGCATTAAAAATTACAGACAGGAATTACCTGTTCTGTGAAGCTGAGAGCCAGGATTTTGGTGAGGGAGCAATCTTTGCCCAAATGCATATGTGCATAGACTGACATATGGAACTGTAATACAGCAACCAGTGTGCAATTTCTGCGCAGAGAGCTGTAGAAAGGTGGTTGTAGAATTGTGAGTCTGGCTAACCAGTACTAAGTTGTTTAGATTATCTCTTTGCTGAAAAGATATCTGGGTTCTGTGGCTCAACTTGATACCACAAAAGTGAGGAGAGGAGCTCAGACTTTGTGCAATTATTTCTGCTTAATGTGGCTATAAAGGCTGTGCAGCTGCTACTGTGGGGCCTCTGGGCAGAAGGCTTCAAAACTAAGTTCAAAGCTACTAAAATTTTTCTTTTTAACACTTTATGCATGCAGGCTCATGTGGTAGTGCACCTATGTTCACATTCATTGAGAAATGAGAAAATTACACAGGTATCTATATTTTTTAAATGGAAGCGATGACTCTGATGTCGCAGTATTGCTGAAGCTGGACTTTGAAACACGGAACTGTTTTCAGCCAGATCCAGTTCTGCCATTCTCAACTCCTCAGTGTAGCTCAGCCTCTGAGCATAATGAACCTATTAGTATTTTATGAATTGAACTCTTTTTCTCTTGGGGGTGGGGAGGGCCTCCTGAGTATGTTAAGCAAAGCAGAATTCATGTGAATCATATGGCTGAATTACGGAACATCTACTCATGCCCTTGAACTTTATGATCTGCTGCAAAAGGCACGAACATTGTGAAGGTATGGACAAGGCAGGATCTGGGATCAGCACTCAATATGTCAAACATTAGTTAGAGCTGAAGAAATGCAAGTTTGTTGTGGAAACAAAGAGAAACACACAACAAAGTCTGCTGGAACTGAAGTTCCTGAGATAATCAGGAACCCTGCTTTGAGACTCTTATAATCACCTTTCAAAATAGATTGGCTAGAAGTTCTCTGGCATTTTTTATTTATTTTAAATTCTATCTGCTTGGAAAATCTAGACTCCATTTACCTTTAAATTTAATGTTGACAAATATTCCTGAAGCACGAGAAGGATCTGAAACTATGAAGCCTAATGATACTGCTTTGGATTTTAATGAAGACTTCTTTAATGACTGAAGATATGGCTTGATACTTCTGTTCTTCTGTTTTGGTTTTTTCCTTAAAGGTGTGTGTTAGCTGTTTCCCTCCTGCACTCCTGTTTTTGTTTATTTGGGGTTTTTTTTTTTGTTTTTTTTTTTTTTTTTTTTTGATTGCTTAGTTTCTGGTTTTGTTTTTTTGTTGTATGTGGGTGTTTTCTGTTTTTTTTTTTTCTGTTTTGGTTTTGGGTTTTTTTTTGTTTGCTTGGGTTTTTTTGGGGTTTTTTTGTTTGGTTGGTTTTTTTGACTTGTGTTCTTGTTGCTGCCAAATAAAATCCACTACAGCTGTTTTGGCAGAGGCTGTGCTATTTTGAGGACTTCAATTTTAGCCACATCCTATTTGTTATCATATTTTGAGGCATAAGATATACTTGGGGCTTTTTTGTCTGTGACTTTGGGAATTTTAACATTTTAAACAATATGTGTTCTTGGGTCTGAAGGACTGATGTTTTATTTTTATTATTCAGAGCCTTTAGCCTCCTTAACTTCTATTTACACAACATTATGCATGAAAATTGCAGATTCAAATGAAGGTGCTCTTTTTGCTGGACAAGGAAGCTTAAAATTTGCACTCTCCTTCATATAACACAGTGTGGCACATGATTTGAGCGGCTGCAAATTCTGCTTGAGTAGAAAAAAGCACAGGAACTTTAAAAGTGCACGTATGTTTTCCTAAATCCGCACAACACGACACGCTGTGAAGACAGCATTCAGCTGCATTTGCTCAGAGAGCACACTGATAGACAGATGGGCTTTGAGAACGGAAGTGACAAATGTCATAAATTTCTCTTAAAGAAAAGTGCTATCATTTCTGCTACTTGCTTACATATGTTTTCAAGCATGACTGTTTTAAGTGTTGCTAAGTTACGTCGCACTGATAATTCAGTTGCACCTTGGGGCTTTCAAGCAAGGGTTAAATTCTACAAGAATTGTGTTACTCTTGAGTTTTTCTACTGATTTGCACTCAGTGGATGCAGACAAAGCAAGATTGCTCAAGTGGCCCTACACTGGACAGATAATTACACTCTGAAAGAATACAGGTTGTCATGGTTTGTTTGGTCTGTTTGGCTTTTTTTAGTTTTCATTTGGAGCAGATTGCTATGAGTGTTGTCTATTTTGAAAAGGTTTTTCTGAGCGCAAGTACAACAGGCCCTTTTCTCACTTGCTATGAACTTCTCAGGAAGTTGGTTACTTCTCTTCTGACTGTTCCAGAGAGCATCCTAAAACATGCTGAAAGAACCTTGCCTACTCAATTGTATTTGCTCTGGGTTTCCTTTGTTAGGATTCCCTCCTTTATTAGAGGAGACCTTGTTCAAAAGAAAAAAATCCACCAGGAAACACCTCCCTTGTGTTATCTTCTCCCATTTCATAACTCAAATGTTAACGACTGAATTTCTCTTGAGCTCATAAGCCACCTGACCAAGTGCTGCCTCCTGCAGTGTGGGAGGGGAGCAAACAATGGAGCTGTCCTAGGATGAATTTTCCTTCAGGAAAGATCAGGTGGAAAGTTACTCAGGATGGCTGAACATGCCCAAGGCTCTGCTGGCTGCCACTCCTGAATGAAGGCTTGGGATTATGCAGCTGCATGTGTGTGTACTCACTGTGGTTGTGTTTAAAGTGGCGTTCCCATCTGGAACTGTCTGGATTTCTGTTCACTGTAGACTTGTGGTGATGTGATGGATCTTCCTATTCACACTGAGGAGTGTGTTAACTTTTCAAAATGAAAACTATTTTCTCCATCTGACTAGGAGTGTTTGCTGTGTTTCTAGAGTTAATTTGAGGCGAATGTAGATTAGCCCACCTAAACCAAGTGCCACCCAGGGAATGTTATGAATCTAGGCAATTGACATGAGACAAGTAAAAATGGGAATTATTTCTCTTTATATTACCTGAAGCATGCACAGGGCAAACAGCCAGGTTAGATGCTTCCTGTGATCATTACCCCTTTATGTCTGCAGTGAACAGTGCCTAGAGAGACTATTCTCTCTTGAATATGTACAACTTCCAAAGAGATAATATGGGATACTTGAATTTTACTAGGCTTTTGAATTTATGATTGAATTCTAGTGTTAGACATGGGAAAGAAATGCTATGTAGCCTGTGCTCCTTTAAAGTCATATTCAACTGTAAAATGCACAATTATGACAGTGGTCTGTCACATAGAAGAGATTTGGAAAAATAAAGAGCATTTGTTAATATGCTTTGGAATTATTTTTTAAAGTAATTTTGAAACTAAAGTGTGGTCAGATAATTACTACTAACCTTTGAAACATTTCCAAACATAATGTTATATTATGTAAGGCAGGAATAGTTTTAAGAAGGAATCCAGGGGCTTTCTACAGCTATTTACTGATGACAAAAGATAACTGAGAGATGGAAAATTTTAAATGTGCAGAAAATGTGTTCAAATACAATCCTTATGGACATCTTATTTCTCTTAAATTTGGTCCTACAGTATCATAGGCAATATATGATATCCTGTGGGATAATTAGCAGTGCTGATGTGCAGGGAATAAGCAAATTACCCAGTCCAGCATGGCTGTGATGTAGGCTGAGCAAGATGTTTATAGTCCTTGCAAGGGAAATGTGTTAAATGCAGGCTGGTTCTCATTTTAGGCATGGTGTTCCCTGGGTTTTTTCTCAGTAAAAGGCAGCATTGGCTAGGAGGTAACTGTAGTGCACCTGGCCTTGGTGTAAGTTAATTGTAGCTTCTGCTGAGGTGCTATCTGCATGGGTAGCTTGCTCTTTTTTTTTTGGTTGGGTTTTTTTTTGTTGTTGTGCAAGTGTGGAAGGCAAAAAGCTCAGGCGATGACATTACTGTCACCTGCTTAAAACAGTATGAAGTTCTTCAAGAATCGGCATAATCTCCAGGGCTCACTGTTTTCCATGAAAGCATTTATTTCAGTCAAAATACTTCACGTTCTTCTCTACACAGACATTTCAAGAAAAGTTAAAAACATGCCATTTTAAAGGGAAGCCTTACCTTTCTTTGCAGATGTACCTGCTTTTCAGTAGATTGTGCCATTGTGGAATGAAATCACAGACCTTATTAGGCAAAGAGGATTCACATGGAAGGTAAATACTAGAGATGCTTCTAATAAAAGTTGTAATTGAAACCGTTTTAGATTAGTGAACAAGACTTTCTGTTCACCTTCTTGATTTTTTATTTCATTGTTTTATCTAGCATCATCCTCAGCATCCTACCCTTTAGTTCTGTTTAAATTAAAACCAAGATAACATCTCCATATTTTTCCCCCTCCTGCTTTATTTTATTTTGTGTGATTTGCCCTCTCAGAGTGAGGGGAAACAATCTTGCCCATCTGCTTGTAAAAGCATGATGAATCTTTTGAATATGCGAATGTAAGATCTGTTGTTGGAGATGTCATGTTTCTCCCTCTGTTGTTAGCCGGGAGACAACACGGAATACCCTGATTTACCTGTGTAATCCCAGTGTGTCTCAGGTGCCAGGGCTTGCTGTTGAGATCAGCATGTCTCCTGTCAGAAATGGTTGGAGTGAGACAGGGACGGCACGACCACTGGGCGCAGAAAGCTGCAGAGGTCAGGTTTCAAGGACAGCCAGCGTGGCAGTGATGTGGCAGTGACAAGTTGTCAAGCGAGCAAATATGAAAGCGGGGCTGGGAGGGGAGGGAGAAGGAAAAAAATCTTGTCATTCCTGATGAAATATTCAGCGTAGCAGGTAGCACTGGGCTGAGTGGGTTGCGCTCGTGAGTTTGGGGATTGCTTGCAGTGGAGAGGGGTCCCGGGGTTCTGAGGGCTCTGAGCTGCCCTGATGGCTCTCCTCAAGAGATTCCCAGCACAAATTGGCTGCTTTAAATTTTTGATTAAGTATTGCACTCCTGTTTATGGGAGTAGCAACATCAGGCTTGGGTCAGACACCTTTTAGAGCCCTAAACTGCTGGTAAGTCATCCATATAGATCCTTGAGTGATTATGGAGTGATGCGTTATAGGGAAATTTGGGAAGGAAACTGTAACAGTGATGCCAGTTCTGAATAATCATAAATTATCATCGTTAACAACTCTGCTGTGGAATTTGTTGGTTTGTTTTCAGACACTTTTAATTTTATTTTGAATTTTTCATACCGTTCTGAGTTGAAACACTTCGTTTGTGCTTCTGTGTATTCCACAGTATATGAGATAATAGCACAGTTTATTTTTCCTTGAAACAGACTGCAGTAGTATGGTGACTTTTATCTCCTGGCATATTTGCAGAATTCTTGATATCAGTTTTCTTAATGGTAGTAGCTTTTCACTACATGCACATTGTTCCTTGGATCAGGAAGACTTTCCCCAGCCTACATATGTGTACATGCACACTAATCCTGCATCTTTATGCAGAATAAATGTTAATTTAAGCTTGATTAGTGTAATCTCATTAAGAATAAATACGACAAGAATGTCATGATTCCCAGAGAAGTCCTTGAAGGGCTTGCTGTAATATGAGGAAAAATGGTGTATTTCTCTGCTGCAAGTAGGTTTGCATGTTCTGCTATGTTGGATTTAGCAATCGTAGTTCTTTTTGTCAATGTGCACAACTGTTCTTAAATTAGTAAACACAATCCAATGCTTTATTGTGGATATACATGGAAAAATGCTTTAAATATGTCTTGTGTATTAAATTTCTTCAGGGTGTACTTTTAACTGCCATCAGTTACTTTTTAAGTTTAACTTTTCATTTCTTTACGTGAGGGAGCAGCTGCATATTCACAACTAGTGGTGCTGAAGGGAGGAATAGAAAGTTCTCTTTGCTATCCTACTATCTTCTTCCTATAAAAAGCAATTTAATTATTTTTTAATTCATCTGCAGCTGCTTAGGTTATAGTGGTGGTAGTGGAGGGATAGAAGGAATGAAAACACCCTAAATCCATAGTCAGTATTTAAAAATGGATAAATATTAGTTTTTAGCCTTACAGAAATATGCTTATTTGCTTGAGAAAATAGATGGAAGGAAAAAATCCTGAGGCAAAATGGTCTTGGAATGAAAAGAGAAAACAAATTTAACTGAAAACAAAACTATGAAAATGTTTAATGATTCAAAGTGGGTTTGTTTCCTGCAAGAGCAATATAGCTGCAGAATAACTGTGGGGAGTTTAAATACAAAAACAGACACCAGAGAAGTGACAGGAGTCAGTGCAGAGTGAAGGAGAGGAGGGTTTTTAAGCTGGGATCTCCTGCACCTGAGGGCTGGGGAGCATCAGCATCTTTGCCCCAGCAGAGCTCCACCAACCGCACTGGCAGCCAAAGCCGCGGTTTGGCAGGGGATGCTCGGAGCTGCAGCACTGCCATGTGCTCTCACTCCCTGCTGCTGCCTACTGCAGGTGATAGCACAAAGATATCAAAGACTTCTTGGTCAGTCTCCCTCTCCAGAGCGCCGTGACTTTCAAGTAAAACAACAACGAAAAAAAGCGCAAGAAGTTTTTGAGGTGGACTAAAGAAAAGACCCCAAATGATAAATGTTGAAATCCAGCAGAGAATTTGTTCAATATTGATAGCCTGGGTATGTGAGATGTTCTTTTCTCAGCATCAAGTTGGCATCTGAAGTGCTTGTAAAAGAGAATTTGGACTCTGATTTTTAAAATGCAGATTTCTAGGATTTTTCACTTGTAAACTTTCCTTGGAAATGTAAAGTCTTGCTTCCTGTTAGGAAGATTTTTTCAGCTATCACATTATGAAATATAAAGTTTTTCATTCCTTTCATTTCTAGAAAAGGAGGAACTGTGAAGGACACACACCTCTTCCTACAGAGGACTGCTCCTACCCCTTTGTACCCCCTCTATTTCACTGTTTGTTTGGGCACCCTGTAGGAAGGTGTACATTTGTGCATATTTCTTAAAAGTTGTGAGAACTACATCTTAATTAAGACTTACACATGTACTAACTGACCACTTGATTTTTGCTGTAATAAGGGCTGAAATTGATTTTAAATTTTTTTTTATTTATTTGACATTCAGAGCCTTTACACCACTCCCATTATGTTCTTGGGGATGTGGTGTAGTCTCTGGTCTTGTCTGAGAGTTAATGTGCTTCCAGTTTTGTTAGTTTGGCTCTTGCAGAGGAATAATTGAGTTCCTGCAGTTTCAGACACTCGTTCCTGGTGGGTTTTGCTGTCGCCCATCTTCACCTTGTGGAGAGTCTCTCACAAGCTTCTTTTTCTATGAATAAGTGATAAAGTGCCAGTCAGTGCTGTCTTTAGGGTCACTTTGGAATTCAGCTTTTTGAAAGGTGGCTGGTAAGGGATATTTTCATTCATATGGGAATGAAAAGTTGCTGCAGCAATCTCATGTGTATTTCTCCTGTGCCTGATGCAAGCAAAAATACTGGGAGAGACAGAAAACTCTGCTTGTCTGTAGCCTATTTACTTCTCTGTTTTTAGAAATCATGAATGTTTTGCAACCTTGTGAGTTTTACCTGAGAGAACTTACAAATCCTACCAGGTGTCTGTGTACATTGCACAGTGACTGCTCTGACATTTGTGTGGACAGGCACAGCAGTGATTGTTTTGTGCAATATTTGTAATTTCCTTATTTTAAGGCTCTGACTTGGTCAAGTATTTAAGCACATGCTCACTTACTTATGGCTGTTTTGCTTCACAACAATGAGCTTGTTTTGTGTGTTTTTTGGTGTGGTTTTTTTTTTTTTGGTTTTGTTTTTGGGTTTTTTTACACAGCTAAGAAATCAGATGCCTCTAAAAATTTAAATATAAGTCTGTAGGGAATTTGGCAAAACTGTCATTTCGCCAAATCCTGTTATTGCTCAGTGAGTATTGCTCAGCTCTTGTTTGAGTCATGTCTTACAGCAAAAAGACACCTTGTAGGTAATGTGTGTCCTGGCTTGCCAAGCTGCTTAAAAAATCTCTCGTTGTCTGCCCTGTAACATTCAGTAGTGTGTATTACTAATAGAATAAAATGAAAAATGTATTTCTTTAACACTGTCATCTCTCTCTCTGACATGCATCTTGAGATGATTTGCAAATGCTCAGTTGTGTAAGTGGTTTACAGAGGAAAATCAGTTAGCCTCTAATGTTATGCTGATGCATGGCCAGTTCCTTGAACCCATTAATGAACTAATCTCTGATACTCTAGTAAATGGTATTCTTGCATTTGGATACTGCACATTTTGTTTCAGGTAAAATCAACATTAAAATAAAAATTAAATGGATCATGGGCCTTATCCTACCTTTTTCTCATATGTCCTTTGAGAGAAATTAGGAAGTTTGCTATCCAAAGCAAAAATGTTGTGGAATCTTTTTCTTTTTTTCTGTGCTAAGACAAGATTAGTAAAATCTTTATTTTGCTTTTGGCTAGCCACTGAGCTAAACAACAACCTCTACACACAGAACAATCTTCTAAAACAATATACCAGGACACTTGTATTAGGCACAAGGTAATTTTTCTTTATTTCCCTTTCTATCATCACTGATTATGAAAATAGTTTTGTGTAAGTACAGATTCTCTCTCCCTTATAATCAGCTACCTCCTGCCCGATTCCTTAATTAATGACATAATTCAGTGTTCTGGACATCACAATCACTTCCAGCGTTGTGAAATATGATCGGAGCTGCCTGGAATGTGTGTAGTGAGCCCCCAAGCAAAGGTCGTGCCTCTGTTGTGTTTTCCTATCCACAGAAAAAAATATGCTCTCAATCTGGATGATTTTCATCTTTAGATTAAAGAACGAACAATTGAAAACCTCCAGAGAGAGAGGGAGAGAGTAAGTATAAAACTTCCTAGAAACAGCAAAAGCTCTGGTAATCTTCCTTCTGAAGCTGTCTCAGAAATCTGAGTGCCTGGCAGTACTGCCCACCACGGGACAGAGGTGGGGAATCAAATCTCCATGTGTCACTTGTCTCAATTTTGGGGTTTTTTGGTCTTTTTTTTTTTTTTTCTTGGTATCTGACAGGTCAGGACTGAGAAGTTCCAGTGTGTTTCACTTTGTAGTGTAAACCATTTATCAGCAGCTCTGTCTGTCAGTGTTGAACCCCAGCTCAGCACCACCAACTCCTCACTCCCTGCAGAGCTTGGGACAGGGAGAGGAGCAGAACAGGAAAATTGAGAGAGCTCCGGGGCTGAGGTAAAGACAGTGTAAAGGGTAAAGTAAAAGCCATACACACAAGCAAAGCAAGGATTTCATGCTCTGGGTGCCACGGGCAGCAGGCAGGTGTTCAGCCTTCCCCAGGAATTCTGGGCTGCATCCCACGCAGCAGGGGGTTGGGAAGGCAAACACACACAAACCCTCCCATGCTGTCCCCTCTCTCTGTCACCTCCTCACCCTGCATTTCCAGCATGGAGGTGGGGCTCAATGATCTTGGAGGTCCTTTCCAACCTAAATTATTTGATATGGTGTGAAATACACCTTGGGTCAGTTGGGGTCAGCAGTCCCAGCTGTGTCCCCTCCCAATCCCTGCTCCACCCCAATCCACTCACAGCTTGGGAAATGGCCTGGCCACTGTGTGAGCCCTGCCCAGCAATAATGGAATCATCTCTGTATTTTTGACACTGTTTTTAGCACAAATCCAAACCACAGCCCCACAGTGGCTATGAAGAGAATTAACTCTGTCCCAGCCAAAACCAGCACATTTTTGGCTTGTCTGTTCAAATACCAGGGGCAGGAAAGAGAGAGTAGTTTGTGCTTCACTCCACAGGTATTGACAACGAGCTGGAAGATCTGGGGTGTGTGTGAGGGGGGAAATCCAAACCCTGAAGTCATTCAGTATTTCAGTGGAGTTTATCTAAACCACATATATTTTCTAGAGTGCATCTTTTCTTCTAGTCTGTAGAGATTTTTCCAGTAGAGTTCCTGAATAATTTCCAGCGCTCCCCTAAAATTCCCCTAATCTGTCCTGTAGCTCTGCATCTTTCAGTCTCTGTCATATGGTGCTGTTGTTTCATTGCTGGTTGAGCGTGTGAATTCATGTATTTCCTCAGTGAAAAACCACCACAGACCTCCTGAGATTTTGCTTTGAATGCCAAGGTACTTTGCATACTGTCTGAGTTTCTTTTCCTTGGGACATGCAAAATGTACAGCTCGGGTTTAAACTGCCTCTGGTTTAGGTAAATCTTTTCACTTGCTGTATTGATGAGTTCGCTGTAGTGTCTGTTCACAAATCTAGCTGAAAATGCACAAATTTTATTCTAATCTGCCATAATTCCCCTTATCTTAATGCTTATTTTGATGAAGATGTGAAGGTGCATGATAGTAAACAACTCTCAAGAAAACATAGTCAGTTTGGATATATGTGGCATTGAATAACTTAAAAAGTTGTTAGTAAGCCTGGGGAATTCCTTAGAAAATGGCTTTTTAGTACTTTACCAAGTGTTTAGGTGCTCTTTCTTTTTTTTATATTTTAAATTTTTTCAGAGTTACTGTATTGGCTTTAAAACCTGGATGTCCCTAATTTAACATAACTGGTGAGAACAGAAAGTGAGCAAGATTTCATACAAGTCAATGGAAAGCTTCCAAACTGCCTTTTTTCCTTTCTTGAAATAGAAGTGCACACCCCACTGGGATGGGGTTTTTATTTCTGAGAGGGAAAAAGAAGACTTATGGTGAATGGATTCTCTCCTGGCTGGAAAAAAATATTTGCAATATTTCACACACTTCTTAAATATGTAAGAAGTATGTGAAGTATTATATCTATTAATATTTTAGTAATATATATATTAATATCCCCTGTCTATATAAATTGGGGATTTCCCCTTTCTGTCTACTCCTTTATTTTTCTGTCTACTTCAAGTCTCTGAACAGGTTTAGTTAATCACTGCTTATATCAATATGTAATTCAGATACGGTGGTTGCAAATTTTGATTCCCATTTCTTCTGAGTTGCTTGATGAGATCCAAGCAGCTGGGGAATGGTTCTGATAAAATTATACATCCAAAGTAGTGCAGGCAATGGAAATATTAATGAACGTGATTGTTTTGACACATAAGAATTAGAGCATGTTTAAATATTATACATAGTGTATGAACTGCTGGCACAAAATTAGAAACGTGAGATTTTTTTTGTCTAGCAAATACAGTTCAGCTTTAAGTTCTTCTCCGACTTAAAGAAGTCAGTTTACTTAAGTCAGATTTTGGGGCCTTTTAAAGTCTCTGTATTTGAGATTAAATGCAGCCAAAGAGGCTGCACCTAAGAGTGGTTTGGTGAACTCCAAAACTCTGTGGTGTTTAAATTCTAAAAACCAGGTTAATCTACCCTAATTTACTCTATGTTCCGTCTTCATGTTTATAAAATGGAATTTACTGTTGCTTTTTTAGCAGTGTTAAAATTTACACTTGGTAAATTCTATACTTCTGGCATAATTTATACTTTTTACTCTTTTGACCAATTGGGTGTTTTTTTTTTTGTTTTGTTTTGTTTTTTTTTTTTTTTTTGGTGTTCTAATGCAAATAACAGTAGAAATACAATGCATTTGTCTGGTGTCCTAAAATAAAATTCAAAATTTACAGGGTTATAAAATCATGGGTTAGGAAAGATTTAGAGGATCTTAAGCCAGGGCTATTTTCAGATGTTTGCATTGGGGTGCGTGGGATTTGCAGGATGTTTTATGCTAAGAGCTTTTCAAAGTGTTTGTTTAGCAATACTGTCTGTTGTGGTTTTTTCATGTTTTATAAACTGTCCTTGTTTTAAATGGCAAGATACCATCCCAAAATTTTAATGGCCAAATGTGTCCTAGAAAGTATTAAAATATTCAGCTGTGATGGGAACAGTCACTAGGCTGATCTTTTTACATTTGGGCTTCATTTTGGAATTCTGTTCCTTAGCTTTATTAATGGAGGCTTTTGGGATTTTTGAAAAGAATAATAGAGTTTGAGATATGGAAATGTGTGCTGAAAGGCTTGTTTTTTTAAGTAGGGAACTAAATATGTCTTAAAGGATAACTTTGTTTAAATTACTGAAATTATGAATAGTATATACTTGACCTGCTTTTAAAATTACTCATATTTCTTTATAATACCATGTAATTCATGCAGCTAATGTGTCCTGTTTTTGAAAATTGAAAAATCAAGTATATTCATCAGCCAGCTCACACTTCTATCTATAGGCACCTCTATGGAGAAGTGTCATTTTGGTATACTGATCATTCTGGGGTTAGACTGTGTGAATTCACTGATTAGAACTCTCTGAATTCCTGGTTCACTCAGATCTCTGAATGACAATGCAGTGTAGTTAGTAGAGATAAAAGTTCCTAGTAGAAAGTGGTCAAATAAACAAGGATGAAAGTTGCAATATAAAAATTTAAATTTCTTAAAGAATGTTATGTTTTTTTTTTCACTTTTATTAAAGTAAATAGAAATGGTTAATCAACTATCTATTCCAAAACCCATTGATTTTAAGCAACAGAGTTTCCCTCGTGTTCTGAGTCAAGTACAGACACCCTTATTCTAGTGATTATCCTGTATGCAAGCTCTGGTCCCAAATGCTGCACAGCCTAGGGCAGCTCTGTCAGGGTTCCACAGAGCTTTTGTGCTCTCTGGATGTGCCTCTTGGGCTGCTGCCTCTCAAGGAGGTATCTGGCATTCTGCTCAACAATTTGGAGAATTTGCATAGCCAGTAGTTAAGATGCTTTCTGCTGGTTTGTTTGATTGCCCAGATGATTACTTAACTTTTAATAACTCGATCAGCAAGGAATGGTCTTTGGAACCTTTTAAGGAGTCTGAAATTCAGCTTTCTTTGGCAGAATTTTTTAAATGTTGTGGCATGAAAAACATTTTTAGTTCAAGACATGACCACTGAAAGTTCCTTACTGAGCACTGGACAGTGACAAGTGGATGTGCCCAGGCCCAAAATATCCATGTAAAATACTTTGCAATATCTTTTAAAATTAATCTTTTCATCTTCCCTTTTCCTCCATAACTGCATGCTTTGTGAGGTGAAGTTTACCAGTAAATTCCACTAGAGGATGACTTACGTGCTTAATTAAGTCTCTGGATTATATCTTAGACTACACTCAATCTGTGTGGCAGATGCATGTCCTGAATTTCTGGTCCTCATTAGTAGTTCCAAAGAGAACTTGGTTGTTCAACTCCGTGGCTTTAGCTTGCAGGAGGAAAGGCTGAGGAAGGTGAGATGACCTTGGTTTTCATTGTAAGACAGATACTTAACTTAGAGTACTTAGTTTCTGGGTGCAGGTACTAATACTTATTGTGCAGGGATAAATAGTTTTGCAGCTTTCTCAGGTTCCTGCTGTTTCCTTGAGCTGGATGCTTGCTTGGTTTTGTTTTCTGTTTTAACCAGCTGTGCTGGGAAGGGGAGCAGTGAGTAGACCTGCAGAGATCAGCTGAACCTGACAGAATCTGAGAGTAAAACTGGCTGCCTGCAGAAGGTGCTGCTTGCAGGTGAGACTGTGGCTGTAGAGAAGATGCATCCAAGGTGTGACTGTGGCTCTGCAGAAGGTGCAGCCTGCAGGTGTGACTGTGGCTCTGCAGAAGGTGCATCCAAGGTGTGACTGTGGCTCTGCAGAAGGTGCAGCCTGCAGGTGTGACTGTGGCTCTGCAGAAGGTGCATACAAGGTGTGACTGTGGCTCTGCAGAAGGTGCAATCTGCAGGTGTGACTGTGCAGAAGGTTCAGTTTTCAGGTGAGACTGACTCTGCAGGTTTGACTCACCTCTGGCTTGACTTGGGAGAACTGGTTCTTTCCCTCATGTGAGTTCAGACCTAGGTGAGGTCACAAGGAGGTTTCATGGTGTTTAATGCACTGAACACACGCAGGTAATGGCTGTGTCTCAGAGTAAGGAATCCTCGTAAATCTCTCGATCTGCTCTCTGGTGCCACCCGTGGCATGGAGGGAGCCGTATGGTCCAGGGCCATGAGGCCAGGAGAGGAGTCTCTGTGCAGAAAGCAATTTTGCTCCTGAATTTTTGAAAGCTCTTGTTCTGGTGTGTTTTTCCCATTTCTGAGATAGCGCTAATCTGTTTAGTATCTCCCATTTCTTTGTTTAATGTCATCATGGTGTTCCTAAAATGGTATGTTTTGCCCCTTGGAAATATAGAAAATTCTTATTTCTTGTCTGTAATTAAAAACTCCAAACCAACAAGACCAACCAAACAATGCCAAAATCCTACAAAAAATCTAAACAACTACCCAAACACAGAAATACAGTGACTCATTTATACAGAAGTAATATTTTTTCTTTCTTTTTGATATATTTCTCCCTGTGGCATGTGTATGTGATACACTGAGGTTTGGGGTGGTTTGTTTTGTTGCTTACATTCAGGATAACTGCAGGCACTGATGTTAAGAATGAAGCTTGTTTGGTTTTTGTTTACATTCTTCTTATTAAATCTATTGGCTGTTTGTTTTCAGATTGGTTTCAGTTATTTACTGTTTTTCCTAAAATGATATTTTGATGCTCTTTTTCTCTCTGCTGTTGTTCTTGATGGTTTGGTATTTATTGGAATGCAGGAATCATGGTGAGGATATTGATCTGTGCTGGTCTTTTTTTTTCTTTCTTTCACATGGTCATTTAGATTGAGCCATCTGCTTGCCTAATAGTGGGAATGCTGAAGAAAGACATTTTCTTTGCAGCTCACATATGAATTGTACTTTTATATAGAGGTTATTCACTTGCAAATAAGAAGATTGAACTATGATTTGGTGGCATTATGTATAAAATCATGAAAACTAATGTTCCTCCAAAATATTTTCTTTGATGTTGATTCTTTGTCACTGCCCCACTATGGATTCAAACTGTGGCATATGGAGTACATATTTTCTGTAATCATTGCTGCAAGTGGGCAAGAGAAAGGACCATCTTTATTCTGCTAATTTTCTCACAGTTAATATGAGAAAAAAACTCTGATAAATGCCCTTCATCCAAGGGTCTGAAATACTTGGCAAAATGGCTTTGTGTGGCATTGTTGGTTAGGAGAGGGAGGAGGACTCATCTCCTGGAAATCTTGTGCATGCTGAGGACTCCAGTGAGCCTGCACAGGAATGCAAACAGAACCCACACAACCTGACCCCTGGGCCCCTCCCGCTTTAGAGAACTGAAATTTATTTTAAGCAAAATTTATGTAAAATAAATCCTCAACACTTGACAGTCTGAAACCAATAAAATATTTTGTGTCCACTCTGATTGAGTGATTAAGTGGGAAAATAGCACAGGTAGGAGGTGTTGTGGTGGATGTGGTTTAGTCTGATCTCCATTTAATTCCTGGTAGCCTGAACAGGTTCCTCTGTGCATTGGTCACAGAACTGGCTGTGGATTGTCACAATGGGGGCTCCAGCAGGTTCTCCAGAGAGGTGCCACAGACAAGTTTAATATTTGTGAAATGCAGGGGGGAGTAGACAGGGCAGAGGTAACAGGTCCTGCAGGACATTCCTGACTTCTCTAGGCTAAAACATGGGAGCTTCCTGGGTTTCTTTGAGAGTCTGGGGAGGGGAAGGCTTTGCTGACATTGTCTGGAGTAACCCCATTACCAAGCTCTAGGCTGGTAATTGTGCTCTCAGCAGGAAAATTTTCCCCTTTGACTGCAGGGGAAACCTGTGCAATCTGCCGCATGAGATGTGTGAGTTTGGATTGTCAGGAATATCAGTAATGCTGCTAAATGAAATCCTTCAGTAGTTTGAACATT
Organism: Melozone crissalis; assembly: GCF_028551555.1. NCBI lineage: Eukaryota > Metazoa > Chordata > Aves > Passeriformes > Passerellidae > Melozone > Melozone crissalis. The sequence continues at coordinate 15,762,389 of NW_026535785.1, read as the reverse complement.
ATGGGTAAATCTGGTTCACATTTAGCTTCCACTGAGCTATCTTTCTTACCTGTTTGCTGTCTCATTATTCCCTGGTAAACTCTGCAATTTCTAGCCCAGCACTTGGAACACTCCTTGGCCTGCAGCGTGGTTGTCTTAAAATTCATGTCCTTTAAATTTGTGTTCTCTGTAACATCTTAGCCCTCTTGCACGATGTTTCTCAAACTCTAGATTCCTTTCTGATGTCTCCAGTGGAAAAGGGTGGGAAAGCATGTCTGGGATTCCACTTCTGCAAATCCTTCTGCTTGTAGTTACTTCTGCAAGTAATCCCTTTGAAATCAATAGGGAACATTCCCAGTAGTAAAAGTTAAAGAGTCTGAAATGTCTTACACAATAAAGCCTAAGGCTGGGAAACACTGCAGAATGTTGTATGACTTCATTCCAAAGTGCATCACCACAAAAAGAAAGGAAAAAAAAGAAATCCCATCTTAAGTAACCACTAATGAACTTATGTGAGTGAGACAGTGAATAATTTTGGAGACCATTTGATTTTCTAGTTTTTGTTTAAAGTATCAAGAGGCTTTGTTAAAATTTCAGCTTAAATATTTCAACTTTGCAATAGTGCTTGTTTCAAGAGCACATGAGAAAATCAAGTCTGATCTGTGACGTATTCTAGGCAATGTTCTCTGCCCTCACTTATAATCTTCCATGGCCACTTCCCATCCTTTGGTTTTATTTCATTCCCTCCCAACCCTGTTGACAACCAGCTGTTCTGGTGAGTGTATAGCTGTGATATCTACTAGCATTCTTCTGGATTTAAAAAAAAATATGTAGAAAAGAAGTATTTGACAAATATACTGTTTTTAACCAAATATTGAAGTAAATAAGAGTATTTTGAAAAGCAACTCTGGGTCAGGACTTCAGTAGATTACAGCCTAATCAGCAAGGCCAAATTATGTCTGGAAGCACATTTGTAAATTTTGGTAGAAACTGCTCCCATGCATCTGGAGTTAAGAGTTTGACCTGATTTTTCACAGTAACAGGACGCAGGCAATATACCTCTTTCTTCTAATGACAAATTTTCAGAGGCCTCAAATTTTGGTTTAAAGTTTTCTCTTGAGTATAGAGGAAGCTTTTCATGCTGCTGGAGAAGAAACCATTTGATTATTCATGATGTGAAATCATAAGTGAAAATGCAAAAATCTCTTTCCAAATCCTCAAAAGCTGAATAATGACTCAGTATAAATGTTCATGTGCAGTGAATGGAAGCTGAAGTGTGTTGCTGAGAACATCTTTTGGATGGAAATGCTGATTTCTAGGTGGTGAAAGAATTCTGTGCAGCAACCCACAGTTCATGTTTGAGCCTGCATATTTTCATTTTACAGCTGTGAAGTAAACCTGAGAATTTGTAAAGTATAAAAGGAGAAAGTTCTACTCTGTTTTTAAGTAGTCATTTCTATAATGCCCAGTTGACAGCCCATAAAAATATAATACTATAAAACTGAGGTGGCAGATATGTATGAATGCCACTAAATACAATTTTATAATGAAATTTTTCTCTTATGAAGGTGAAACTTTTAGATCATATTAGAATTCTAAATTTTTTATGCATAGCAATCAAATGACCTCTCCATATTGCCACATAAAGTATAGATTTAAAGTTAAATGATCCAGTCAGTCATTTAGCATCTTCCTAGGCCATCTTTTTCCAATAACTAGAGTTGTTTACATATGATTCTGTTGTTTCTGTATTTGTATTACTTACATTTCAAGAATTGAAGAAAGAATGACACTTTTAAAAGCTGTTTTTAATAGCCTTTGTTTATTTTTAATACGTAGTGTTCCAGGCTCTTGCTCTAATGATTTTTTTCACACTGCATTGATAATTAAATTCATTCATTTTCCTAGCTGCACAATTCTTTTAAAATAAAAAGTTATGGGTAATAATACCTATTATGTTAAAAGTACAGAGGAGAAAAGGGCAGATCCATAGCTTTTAGTACAAGGAGAGCCAATGGATTTTGCAAGTTGCAGGTTTAAATCAAATCAGAAATCTCAAGTCCTTTCTCTACACTGCAGGATTGGTGAATCCCAAAGATCTGTGTTGTTTTTCCCATGCAATAGTGTGTGCTGTGTTTTCCCAGTAAAAAAGGAGCTGTGGCTATGTGGTGTGTGATCCATTGCAGGATATTTATTTATTTATAGTAATTTTAGAGATGGTGCTAAGTGTTGGTCCTCTTGGATGACTGGAAACTGTTTGTGTGTTTCTACCCCCTCACATCCACATGGTAGCAATAATCTTCACACCTCTTCCACTCCCCCTGCCAGAGTGATTTTGTGTCAATACATTGGGGAAAATGTTGTGAACATGTGAAACACTGGGAACAGAAGACGCATATAATAAAAAAATCACCCCATTCTGATCTTATTTAATGGCTTATAAAGCCACTGTAATTTTTATCTGTTTAATGAGATTTTAGATTTTGCAATTTTTAATTTATGCAAAAGGAGCTTACTTCTTAATTACTAATAGAGAAGACATTCTTAGCCTCATATTTATTTTTTTTTGTCATGTTTACAGAACTCAAGAAGAAAAAACATTATGTCCATTTGGTCAAACACATACTTTAATTGTATTTTGAAAAAAAATCAGTGCAAATGAGTTAAGAATTAAAAAAAATAAAATACATAATAATCTTATTTTATAAAATTTACTTTTTGAGCTGGAATATCACCAGTTTTCAAAAGCAATTCACAAAAAGTAATTTTGAACCAGTGATAAATAAAATGCTTGGATGAAAATTGAGAGAAATCTCAATCAATTTGTAGCTATTGCTTTATTGCTTTTCAGTGCCTGAACTCAGGCCCATGAATTCTTTTGGACTCAGTTGGGTGGAATTTTTTTATTCTTGCCTACTCCTGGGTACTTGGTCCTTGATATTTTGGGCATCTCTTCCTCTGAAATAGCTTTTCTCTTTTTTAAGCCCTCCTCTTCTCCTTTGTCTCTTTATATTTTGAATTTTGTGTTTCTTTTCTTGATTAAGCCTCAGTGTAAGTCAGTTAATTCTAAGGTTAATAGGGCTGGTGGAGCCATTGGAGTGGAGTCTTGAGGGGCCCTTGGTGGAGTTTCAACATTAAAATCTCCTTTGGGGGTTTTCCTTTCTAGCTGCTTTCCTGCAGGTGGATGGAAGGAATGAATGAATGCACAGCCACAGGTGTTCATCCCACCTCCCTCTCCTGTTGGAGGGCTGCTGGTGCACTTTTCTCCCAGCACTGTTCTATGAGCTTTAGGTGTTGACCATTGAGGATGAAAATATGCTTTGGCTGAAGACTGCTATGCAGCCTTATCTAATTTTATTAAATAAGAGTACAATGTCCCTGTTAGAGAGTAAAGATTTAAATTTTCTATTATTTCAGGAGTTGAAAATGTTTTGTTCCTGTCATTTTTTTTTCCTTAAAATGTGTCTGCTGCCTCTATTACCTGTAGAAATTCTCACCAGGCCTCTCATAATTTTTCATACCTGCATGTAATTAGTGTGCCTGGTTCTGCCTTGGGTGTCCGCAATTCACAAACTTGTTAAGAACAAATGAGTGACTTACAGGAGATCTGAGCAATAATCACTGGTCCCCAAGTTGAACGCCACACGACCTGTACCAGTGTCAGGTGCCAACACTGATGTATGTGAAAAGGCAAAGACTGAGATGCCATCTGAGACACTTGTCCTGTGCCAAGGAACAGGATGTTCTCCCCACTGTCTAAGGTCCATCACAGAGGGAGTCATGAGGGAGCCCTGATGATCTTTTTAACTCACCTGCTTATATGTGCTGCTACTATGATCTCCTGTCTCAATTATTTCTGCTAGACATGCCTGAGTGTTCTTTCAGAGCTGAAGACAAGGGTGTTACACTGAGCTCCTGCTCGTGTGTTGGTGGAGATAATGAACTCCCAGCTGCTGAATCTTTGAGTTTGTCAGAAGTTGTTAGTCAAATCCTGTAGGAGTACTGAAAGCATTCCTCATGGAAGTCTGGAATCAAAGTAGGTTTGAATCAGCATCATCAAGTTGGATGCGTGGCTCCTGTTTGGGCCCACTTCTAATGAAAAGCTCATGAATTAAAAAGAGTCAGCCAGAAAGGGAAAGGGCAGGTGAGAGGAACCAGGCTCAGGAACACTGAAAGTATCAAATCCAGTAAATTTTAGGCTAACTTTTAATAATCATGTTGCAAGGGACCTCGGATTATTAGGCAGTGTGATACTGAACAATTCTATTAATAGTGGCAATACAGGCTTTTCTGAATGACGCTTTGTAAATGAGTGAACTGAAGTGAATATCTGCCTGAAATCCTATGGGAATGTGACTTCTTGGGTAATTGTAACAGGGAATTTGAACTCTTTATTACAAAAGACTGACCACTTCGTAACAATTCCAAGCAGGCTTGAGGTTTGGCAGAAATCTCTGTATGAACTGTTTTATTTTGTAACTACATATTGTCCTTCAAAGGGTGAGAAACCTGGAAATTGCAAGTAATTTAATTACTGATTTTTTTCTCTAATGGCTGAAATTGGTACATACTCTTAGAGGGTCACTGTCCTGTGAATTTCCTTAATGATACCATATAAAAGGGATTTTGGTGCAAACATTAGGTAACAATTGAGGAAAAGCTGAGATATGCTTTGCAGTGAGAGGTGTCTGCTGGCTGCCTGAGGAGGATCCCTGCTCATTCAATGAACTGCTAAGGTCAGTCTCATGTGGAGGGAGAACTTGTGGCATCTAGACCATGTGTGTATATTTGTGCTTGTTTCAAAGTGTAGTTTACTGCTTTTTAAAGAATTACTAATTATTTGAAACAGTCTCCAAATACTGCCAAATCTCTTGATTCTGGTGTAGATGTGAGGAGCTATCTGTTCCCTTCTGCACCCTTTCCTGTAAGTGATGTTCATACAGTCTGTAAAGCTTGTTTGATCTAAACTTGTGACATCCTATTGTGGAATATGTTGAAGTTTTAGGGAGCTGGGACAGGGCTATGGCATTTAAAAATGAAATGCTGCTGCTTTCTCTGCCAAGTGAGAACCAAGGATCTGCCTCCTGCCGCAGGTGCATGGGTGGGAGAGAGGTCATAGCACAGTACTGGAAGGTCTCTTCTCTTCTCTGGAATTTTCCTGACAAAAAGAGCTTGGGGTATACTCATTTTCTTCCCCCTTTACACAGTTAAAAATGTTTTTGGAATGTGACATTGGCTCCTATTGAGGGAAAGGCTTAGGGGCCTCTGACCTCCTGCAGATCCTACCTGAGCCTTTAGGATCTGTTCAGGTGCAATCCTGAGCTTTCCTCCTGCAGATGTCCTGCCTTACAGGGGATTTTCACTTAAATACAGAGTTCCTTTCACAAAAGGAAGTATTTTCCCATTTTGAAGAGTCTGTGAAATCTGGACTACCAGAACCTTATTTCACACTATGCAAATATTCTTAAAAAACCTTCTTTAAGTTGGCTTTGCAGAAATGTATCAAGGCTTAAAGAAAAAGTGAACATACTGAAGAGTCCTTTGTGGATTTAACAAACCTCACTATATTTCTCAGGCAGAAATGTGATTTTGTGTTACAATACATTTGTGAAAACCCAATTTTGCTATTCAGCGTTGTGTTTATCCTAATAACTAGTTATTTCACTGGCTCCCTCAACAAAGAGAAATAAAAACCAAGAAGAAATTATCCAGTTGGTGGTAAAATCACAGTGTAGGCATACTTACAAGAGCAGAATTACTACAAGTCTTGTTTCTTTGATGAGGGAGTTTTGTAAATTAGCTCATTTTTGTATTCTTGCAACAGACACATGCAGAGAGCTCTACCCTGCATCCTTCCTGCATTAATAAATAATCATTCTGCATGTTTTTGGCTCTAATCACTTATGCAGACAAAGGCAACTTTAGCAGGAAAACGTTCCTGTGAAGGTGTTTGGGTAGCTGTGGCTGCAGGGGGAGATCTGTGTTCTGTGCCAGGTGCTCTCCTGTCCTGACACTGCTGGGGCTGACCTGAGCTCCTTGAGTTGGTGTTTCCGTGCATCTCTCCCTTCACTGTTGCTCAACTTTTCTTTGAATGTTGGTAAAAAGGGCAAAACCATCCCCCAGCAAATTACCCCACTTAAATCCAGTCTATGGCAGCATTGTCATTCCTTATGTCTGGAGTATTTTTGCAAAAGTTTAAAGAAATAATATGTTAATTTGCTTTATATTACTGTAATGCAGTGTACAAGAACAAGAGTGTATCAAATTCCTCACATTTAAAGTATCTGGCTAATAGGCTGTTAAAATGATTATTCCATTAAAATGTATGCCCAGTTAACAGTTCATGATTAGCATCCCATGTTTTATACTCAAATTTTATGCCCATATATATTTTTCAATGCTGTGTTATTGCTTATTTCAGCCTTGGAAATACTGCAAGTATGATTAGGAGACAGATAAATATTTTTTTTTCTAAGAAGCAACTGACTTTTGGAAATACGAAAAAGGCTTATCCTATTTCTTCATAATTCTAATGAAGGTGTACAATTGATAGCTGAATTTCTCCTATGAATATATTTCACTTCCATGCAGGCTGTTCCAAAAATACAGCTTCAGCTGTTTCAGAATACTTTAGAAATAAATTCCCTTCCCCAGTTTTGCATGATTTTTATACAATTAGGTCAAAGGAATTTTCAATTGAAAACAGTACTTTGTCATATTATCTACAACACATGTCTAGCAAATTTATAAATCCAGTGCTCATTTGAGTAAAGTTCCAAATCATAATGAATGGTTTAGACAGCAATATCATCAATTTCCTACAGGTGCAGCTGTGGAAATCAGTGGCTTCAATCAAAAGCCTCTGTCAAGTTTCACTGCACTGTCATTTTTTACATTCAGGTTTTGCTGAAATTAAAAAAAAAAGACCAATTCTGTAAATGTCTTTACATCCCTTCTACCTTTGGGTGGTGCTTTTGAGCAGTGCTGTGCAGTTGTTTCTGCTCAAAGAATTTAACAGCACTCATATTTTTACACTTTATACTAACACTGTATTTCTTTCGCGATATTATGGAGTTAAAATTGCACTGTGTGTTTTAACACACATTACAACAACCTCTTAAGGCAAAAAAGTAAATTCATGCAAATGAGTTATGGAAAGGGAAAACAATTGTGCTGCTTCATTCATTGCAGGGATAGTTATTGGGACCAGGCATTTTCCTTCTGCGGACTCTGTGCTTACTCTGTTCCATGCAAGTGTCCATGGATAAGTTATCTTTGAATACCAATCTTTAGAGGATTTATAAAAGGATATGCAGAAAGAATGCATGGTCTATAAAGCTTGCTTTAAGTCATTTCATTTTTTTCACTTATGTCTTTGAAATATTGTTGATACAGCTTGTTCCTGTTGCTTTGCTGGTAACTGAAAATTAGAATAAAGGAGAAACTTCATAGTACTGAGTTAGTGGGACACTTCCTAGTTTATAGTACTCCACATCCCATTGGCTTTCTGCAGCCTTGCTATATAAAACACTGCAATTAAAATCCAGTCACATTCAATAAAAGCACAATGCTGATCCTTTTGAACAATTCCCAGTAAAGAGCAGTGAATTTATACCCAGCTGACCCACTGGACCTTGTGGAGCCCGGGGCCTCTCCTGCCTTCAGGCACAAAAGGGAACAACCTGCACTTCCCATCAGACCAACCTGCAGGCTGACAGCTCTGCCTCTGGCGCCTGGGAAAACACTTGTTGCCAGCAAAATCTTTTTGTAAAGTTGTAGACATTTAAATCCTGAGGGGTTCCTGCTTTTTTCCCACTGGGTCGGTAGTTTGAGCTCTGTTAAATCTGAGGGATTGTCATTAGGCTGTGGAAATAAATTTTTGTTATTTTATTTTGCTAATGCTTTTTGACTTATTTGATATTTTTTTTTTTTTTTTCAAGTGCTTGTGTAGTTTCTGTTTCCATGCAGTGCTTGTGTAACTTTTTGACAGGAATTAAAAAAGTTTTAGGCTGTGAACATTTAAATGTTGTTGCAGATGGAAGAGTTGCCAAACTTTTTCTGGTTTAGGCTTCATTGTAAAGGCTATAAATTGTAAATTAGTGGGGTTTTTTTAGACAAACCTTTTATATATATAAAACTATGATAAATTTTTTATTAATTGGTGATGCTACCTTTCCAGTACTGGAGTAGGGTTCCTTTCTGTGTAAAGTTGAGGGCTGCCTGTGTCTCTACTCTTCACACCCTCCTGGAGAGAGCAGCCAGGCTCCTGTGATTCCACCTTGACTTTTAAACTGTCTGGACCACTGCAAAATTCCCCTTAATTAAAGGAAAAACTTTAAAAAGTAAAAGCCATTGGGTTTAGAGATTATAAACTTTTAGAATATTCAGTTTCTGCTCCGTTTTCCTGCAGCTAGGCAGTGATGGCAGCTTTACTCCAGGCTGCACGGAGAGATGAGCAGAAGCACCCAGGGCTGGGCACTGGTTCATCCATGCAAGGTTTGCAGGATGGGGCTCCCCTTTGCATCTCCAGTTCTGTAACATCAGTTCTGTAACATCTTCAGCACAGCAGTTCTTTGTTTTGTGGCCTTGCTGAATACAGTTTCATGTTAAATGATCTTGCCTGTTTGTCTTGTGTCATTCAGTAACAACCCTTTGAAATCTCTCTTAACTGCTTTTGGTTCTCTTTGTTACTTTGTTCAAGTTTAATCTGAAAATAATGTCTGAGTCCTTCATCCTCCCTAATGAGTTATGAGTCTTCTCTGACTCTTTTTTTTATGGTTAAAATATAAAGCATCTGTGTGCTGTAATTCTCTTAATACTTAAATAAATGATGTTTAAGAATATTAAGAAGTACATGGAAGAAAAATTTAGTGTCCATAAATCAATTAAACTAATGCATACAAAATAATCAGTAGTATATGGGGCCAGGCATTTCAAGCATTTATTTTTTTTTCTGAATATATGTTTATAATTCAGTATATCTCTCTTTTTCCTGTGCTGCACAGAGGTTTCTGTGCTAAACTGATGCTGTCTCAGTTAAGAGGCAATGAAGAGAGGTATTAATTAATTTTAAAGAAAAGGCGTTAATTTAATTTCTGAAAAACAGAAAACCAAAATAGCGAATTTCTCAAAGTACACATTCAAAGTATTTTGTTTGATAGGCTCTTTTTTGGGTGGGAAAAAGCCTCACTCCCTCTTTAACAGTGCAGCAACACCCAGGTATGCTGGGATATTAGCAAAAGTGTTGACCATGCAGAATGTGAGGAGACAAATGTCTCCTCATTGTGTGAAGCATGAAGGCCATGATAGATGATTTCAAACAACAAAGCGCAGTCACTGAGACAAAATTAGTGTTGTTTTAATTACCAGTGTCTGTAATGTTATCTATCCATAACTGTCTTGAAATAGACTGTCAACAGAAAGAACAGAAAGAGACTTGAGTTAATACTTCCATGTAGTGTTTCTTAAGTTGCAACTGTGTGCCTTTTTAAAAAGCCTTTAAAGCTTACTTTGAAACGTTTACTTGTAGCTTAAAACAAATAAAAAGTTCTGTACTTTAAGAAAAGTGTCATTTCGTCTTTCTAAGAAAAGATGTAAGCAGTTCCTAGTAAATGCTATTTGGAAGTCAGGGTAAGGGGTAGAAAATGGAACTTGGCCTGACATTTTTCAAGCAAAGTTGACACTCAGTGAGCTGTTTTTTGTCAGTCACAAATAGCATTATGACACTAATAGTAAAGAAGATTCCTTATTTCTGAAATATCCTTGAGTTGAGATGGGGTGTTCTTCATATATTAGTAAGTGTATATATTGTGAAGATGAAGCATTTCTTACTTTCTGGGCTTGCAGGAGATGAAAGATAGGCCAGCTTTTGAAAATGGTCTACATGGCACCTGCTACAAATGAGCAGGGAAAGCAATCGAGCTAATAGATTACAGTAATTATCCAATCTTTGGCTAGTTTGTATTGGCAAACTATAAATACAGTACACATTAGAACAAGGTGCTTACAGAATGTACATGAAAGGTCAATGTAATTTGCAAGTCGCTAGTCATTAGAATATGCTAAAAACCATTGCTTCAGGGCTCAGATTTTAATGATGAATACATTGATTATTAAGTAGCAGAGGAAAAATGTAGCAGAGCTACTGTAGTGTAATGATAGGTCGCTTTATTTTGGGAAGGAAATCAACTAAGCTTCAGAATGCATGCATTGAGAAATATAATTGCAGTGAGGAAAATTCCTCAGAGGAGCTTGGCACATATTAAAAGCAAAAACTTGAGACATGTTTGTGATAAGATTACTAATAAATCTCTGGTAAGTCTTAGACTCCTGACAATAACACAGCAACAGAGCACTTCATCTTCTCCATGCTTTAGAATTTAAGATCGGTCACAAACAATCTAAATTACGACTGATACTAGGCAGATGCAGTGCTGCGCTGTGTTGCTCATCATAAATCTCCTGTTCCTTATATGCAAATTAAACTCCATTTTAAAAGATAATTTTTCACATGGTGATCTCCTTTATTTGTGAAATACCAGCGATTCTTAATGTTTGGAAAGCCATCTCAGGAGTACAGTGTAACCATTGCTCAGGGAGAAGAGAGAAAGGAGGGAAGTTTGTTTGGAATAGTTTGGACATCAGTGCATGGGATATTTCAAATAACTTATTAAGTTAGACACAGCACTAACACTGTTTGTAGTTTAGCTGTGGCCTTGTTTTCTTCAACAGCTGCCTGAGTAACTTATCTTTGACTTGAAAATTCTGTCTTGTTTATATCAAATCTTCAAGGTTCTTTAACTCTTACAACAGTAGAACAGAATATAACCAAGCCGTGTAGACAAAAATGTTTGTCTTCATCAGCAAACAGTAACTCCCTTCAGCTCTTCATTTGCACCAGAAAGATTATCTCCCTTCAGTATTTTGAAAATACTTGTGTATGTTTTGCTGGTTTTCTGTGTCCTGTACAGATGCAGAATTATGGGAATGGCATATAGAGAATGTAGATTTAATTAATTGCTATACAGGTGTTATGTATTGTGGGAGTGAGCTCTGAAATGCAAGAAATTTTGCATATGGGGGAAAGGATTTTAAAAACTTTAAGAATTCTCTTAGAAAAATTATTTATAAGCTGTTTTCATGAAAAGACTTTAAATGCTTCTGTGAATCATGCCTTGTGTACTGTAAAGGGAAAGAAAGGTGTAACAGCAAAGTACAAAACTATTCTTTCACTTGACATGTTTGATAAGTCTTAAAAATAACTCATGCTAAATTGAATCAAGCTATATGTTGTACCATCTGAGACACGAGGAGAGAATGGATAGGATTGAGGAGCACTTAGCAGAACATTAATCAGATAGGCCACATTTTTTTTAGTATAACTAATTTTTGCTCCTTTGACATCACCAGTCTGCATCACTTAAAATTCTGATCTGGCTAAGATGGTTTGGTCTATGAATAATAGTTGATGTTGGTGTCAGCATGCTGAGTGTTCTGTATTTTTTAGGAATTGGAATAAATCCTGTCTCTTAATCATGTTTTTAGAACTCCACAAGTGATAGCTGCAGGTTAGGAAACTTTTTAAAGAGTAAAAAAAATGAAAGTATCTGTTGAAAAACAAATAAACAAACCCCTACTGTTGAAGTGAATTAGAATTATTCTTAAGTAACCAATATTAGGTCAGTAACCCAGTATAAGTTTTTATGTATTCAGATTATCATATATCCATAGATGTTTCTCACAGTGTGATGTCCCTGATCATGCTTCCAGTTTTTCTTTTGAAACTTGTTGGCAAATCCCTACTTCTGAAACAGCAAACAGTGCTGTAAAAAGATTAGATTATGCATACTTAAGAGTGTTTTTGGAAGCAAATACAGGCTCTTGGTCTCCCTGAGTGATTTTGTTGTTGACTGTCTGGCTGAGGTGGGTATGTGATTACAGTCACAGTAAATTTCACATTCAAAAGCAAATGAGCACTGGTTTTAGTTCCCTTGTTCCTTATTTGCCCTATTGAAACGGATACTCCTGTACCTAGTGCTGTGTAGTACAATGATGTGAATTCATCAAAACATGCATTAAGGGGCAACACTACACAAGGGTAAGGATATAAATATATTTTACAATTCTTAGCTTCCTAGCACAAGAATAGTTCATGAGTGAATCTAAATTTACAGTAGGTGCTTATCAAATGTGAAAATGCTTGCAAATCAGAAACAAACTTTGGGACTATAAACATATTTCAATGACAGTTCATGCAAAGAATATGTTTGATAGTAAGAAATAATGTTCTCTTTTAGTTTCTACATGAAGCAGGTTGACACATTATTGTATATGGAGAATTATAACACTTCTGAATCAGAGCACTGCACAAAAGCTTTAATCCTTTAATCAGAATGCTTATTATTAAGGAACATGTAATGGCATAAAATATTATTATTTATTTATAAAGCAAGAAAAGAGCATTATCAAGCATAAAGGGATAATAAAGAGAAGGTGTAGTTAAATCAGTTAAATCTTCCATACAGAAGTGACATAAGTACTATCAGTCTTCTATGTTTTTTAAAATATTTAATAGAAATATGGAAACATGCTAATTTCTTGCATAAAAAAAAGTTATCTGACTTTTGAAAGTAAGTTTTGAATACCACTGTGACCAAGTGGATTTTAAAATACTCGATAAAAATATTGAAATATGCTAATGAATTGCATAAAAGAAACTTATCTGACTTCTGAAAGTAAGTTCTGAATACCACTGTGACTTGTACATGTGTCCCATGTACGTGTGAGTTGGAATATTTCAGTCCACTAGAGTAGAACCCTATGAAATCTTTTGGGTTTGACTGTAGGATGCACTTGTACAGACAGTAATTGGCCTGTTACAGAGATATTAATTAACATGTTAGAAATGTTTTCTTTATTAATGAGAAATTCACACATACTATTTAAATTAATTTGTATAGTTTAAAATTAATTTATTGTGGCCTTCGATGACCTCAAATCTACTAAGACAAAGCTGGAGTATTGTACTAACTGTTAAACCATTCATTAAACATTTTATGCAAATAGTGTTTGTTTATAAACAAATTAACTGCAAGGATTTTCAAAACAGGTGCTGTGTTGTGAATGCGTACTAAATGATGTGGTACTGAAAGAATTAATTAGACCTTCAGATGTAATTAGTTGCAATAATTTGCGTGATTAGCGGCTTGGTTAAGAAGTAAGACACACACATTGTAATGCATGGAAGAGTCACTGCAGTAGCTTTGTCTTTCATACGGTGAAGATGAGATTTCCTCATGTTTAGGAAATTTTTCAAAAAATTGCTGACATAGCTGGAGTTAATTGCCAAGTATCCTGTAGGGGGTAACGTGGTTTTTTTTCCCTTGGCTTGGTGCAATGCATATGCATTGGAAGCAATACCATTTGTTTGTACCTCAATGAATTTTTAAAGCAGAAGGCTGTTAACCCTAGATCTTCAAGTCTCCAGAGGAAGAACTGATACTTAACATGTTCAGGGTTAAAAGATAGGCTGTGTAAGCCATATGAAACAGGTCCAGTCTTTCAAGATCAGGTCTAAATATTCATGTTATTTTTTCCCCTCTTGTAACCGTAGTTCTGATTTTTCTTCTTGTGTATCCAACAATGCAGTCAACCATTGGAAGTGCATGGAGAATGCCTTGGAAACTGGCATTAGTCAGAAGCAATTAAAAAGAAAGTCATGATTACTGATAGTTAATTTATGATGATCACATTCCTAGTTATAATAAATGTACAGTACCTTTGTGACTTGCAAGAAAGCTTTTTCCTCTTGACAATACCTCCATACCCAGTGACAATGTTAGAGAGTGGGTTTGAAATGAATTAATGTGGGGACTTGGTCTTTGTTTTACCTGCTTAGAAAAGGTGGATTGACAGTAAACCACAATAGATTCACCTTAGTGGTCACTGGTGGAGGTTGCTGTTGCTGTGCTATTTAAAAAAAAAGGCTGAAATTTTGCACCTTGAGGCATCAAGAATGCACAGATATTAAAGTAATGCACACTTGGACAGAATTTATTCTCTGTCAGAACCCTCTTATTAGTTAGAAACACATTTGGGGGCCTGCATGTGTATTCTGGAAGAACAGGTATGTTCTCTGGGAATCACATTGTCAGAAAAAGCAAATCTTTCTAGAAAAATTGAAGAAGAATATACAGAAGAATAAGAAACAAAGGAAGTTTATTAAATCAGTTATAAAATAAATAAGTGAAATTAGCAGTGTAGAAAATGTGAGGTGATGAGAGGCTTCTCAGAATAACAGACTTGCCTGTGGTGAGTGTTAGAAGCATTCCATAGGGGTGATGTTGAATGATCCAAGGAATTTGAATTTAAGTTTTTTTTAATAGAGGATTTTTTTGATCAGATTAAGCGATGGCAGTTTGTGAGATGAGATGTGGGGGAACTTTGTTTCATATCAGATGGAAGTGGTCTCATTGCACCTTGTTTGCTTTATGAATTAATGTAATGATCCTGAGGCGCAAGGTGGAGCAGACCTTGTTTGGAAGCTAAGCCTTGCTGCAGTCACCAAATTGTTTATGTTCTTTTAAGTTCTTGCCATATGATTTCCAGGAGTTTTTATGTAGCTGCAAATCTGACATAAGCAGCAAGGCCCAGCAGGAGATCTCTGGTTAAATGATGACCACAATGATGCTGTATTTGGATTAGTGACTGCAAAGTATTGGTGGTCACATATCTAAGAGAAAGTAAAACCTGAGCTTTTTATTGCAAACTCAGTGTGGAGCACAGTTTATCTTAGCACTGATGCAGACCATAAGTGCAGTGCATACTTCTTGCTACTTCTTTTCTCCAACAAAATAGCTGTTTACACTTTTAATTTACACTCTTAACTTTTTTTTCTTTTAAAAGCAAGAAAGGGAAATTGAATAAAATAAATATTAAAAATGACAAAAGAAGAACAAAAAGCATCATTAACTGCTGCACAGCTGCTGTGTGTCTGCTGTCATGGGGATTACCCTTAATTACTATGGATGAAGTTTGCTATCATTGGTTCTTTGGATGCCTCACAATTGGTTTATTTTTAAAGGAGTTCTTTCTATGTATGTTTTAATAGAATATGCAGCTGTTAAAGTTTCAAGGAAAGAAATCAGTGTTTTAGACTTGAAGAGCCTGAAAATCATTTAACAGAGCTAACACAGGGATCCACTCGAATGAATTTATTTTTTCCTTTCTGTAGTCTGTTTAATTCAGTGCTTTTAAGTGTGATGTTTACGAAGTAGTCTTTAAAATGGGCTCTTCTCTATTGTGTTTGAATTTGAACAAAATTTACATTTGTATGTCATCAGTAGTTGCAATGCATAGCTCAAGGCAATGAGGGATAGAAAGTCAAAGAATATGGGAAATTTGATTAAAATGAATGAGCAGTAGAAGGTCTTAAGGGTGGACATAGCTTACTTGTTGATTTATTTGTATTGTTTCTTGAGGCAAAAGAAGCTAATTCCATGGGATGTTTAGAAAATAGCTTTTAAGTATGAAAATAAAAAGGTGTTTAGGTCAATAAAATTAGGTTTTAGACAATGTAATCTGGAGACTTCCCTACTTCTGCATCTAAATCTGAGTCCTGCTTTGTAAAGGGGGCACAATGCTGAGGAGGTGAATGTTCTCTGTGAGAACCTTTCTCCAAAGAGTTTTCCCTTTACCGGTTATGATTTAGGCTCAGTTGGGTATTTAAAATGTTTTGGATCATTTTACTCACTAGGGTATGGATTGCTTGGTGAATAATTGCACAGTTTGCAAGACCCCCCTCGTTTTGCATTTTGAGGCCTGACTTTCCCTTTTGTCTCAGTGTTGTGAACAGTCCCCATTGCAACTTCTATACTTTTGAGTCTCCTTGACGGATTGATATAGGTGCTTTTTCCATGTTTCAAAAACTTTCTTGTCAACAAATTTTTTCCTTGGTATATCAGAACTGGAAATCTGAAATGCTTTGCCTGCTATTTTATTGCAGAAGTGCAGTTTTTGCAAGAGAATTTTAAATGAAAATTCATTTCAAGTGAAAATCTGAGGCAGAGGACCTATATTGCTGGTACTAGTGAAAATCCAGTTTATAGCTTAGTCAAATGAAAGATTCCTAAGTAATTTACCTCCCATAATAATTTTGAATTAAAAAAGATCAGTTAGCTGGTTTGTCACACCTTTATGAAAGGGCAATTTTTTTTCTAAACGAACAGAAAAAGAAACAATTGGAAGTATTTGAATGTTTATCAGTGGATATTTATTTCTGATATGGATATTATTTCTTCTTAGTCTCTTGTTGCATTCTAAAAATAAAGGACATGAAGAATGCAGGTGCCTAATGGACCTGGGAGATGTTTTTATAGATTCAGCTCTCCCAGTCCCCCTCCCCAACCCCATGAAATAAACAGCCCTAAGAATCTTAATGGTTGTGGTTGTTTGCCAAAGTTATTTGGGGAAATTTGAGAATTCTACTGTTTGTGAAGGAGCCAAAGTTATAACTCTGCCCAGATGAGCCCTTCCTGTTTCCATTTAATATTTAATGCCAAATAAAGATAGCTTAAAACGAAGCAAAGTTGATGCTAAACAAATAAAATTATTTTTGAAATATCCCCTCAAAACTATACATGATATCTAATACCAAAAATCTACAAATGAGCTGTTGAAGTTCTTACAGGAAGGATGATGATGAGTCTAGGATTTTACACTTCAAAGACAAGTTCAGCCTTGGAGTTGGGAAATCACTTCCTTATGTTGGTCTTCTGGTTTTGTATTTTTGCAGCAGAAAGTGCTTCTTCCACTGAAGGCTGCTCTCCCATCATGGTGAATATTGTACCACTCCCTGATCAGCCTCACTGAGTTTGGGAAAGGCAAAGAAGTGTTATTCCAAGGAGATGTGTGAAATATCCATTTATAAAGGGAGGAAGCTGAGTCAGAAAGCTGAACTGACTGGAGTAATTTCTTGCATTCAGGTTTAGAAGGTTGTACCACTGTCCTACATAGAGCAGTTAGAACTTTCATGTAGCCCAAACTGCTTTACATTCATGTACTGGTTCAGAATAGGACAATTTCATAATCTGAAATGTATCTGTGTGATTCTGTGTGGATGTTTCTTCTGCAATTTTTTTATTATTATTTCTGAAGGTCTAGGAGGACCCTACATGCCCAAATCCTCATATTATAGGCTGTCTAGATATTTTTTAATTTATCTTCTTCTGATTCTGTCATGAAACCTGGAATTCAGGTTTCAGAAGCTTAATTCCTAAGTCCAGACTTCTTTTCCTGCTGATTGCTAAAATACACAATTAACATGTGTAACAGTTCTCCATTACCAAGGAAATAAATTTTTGAAACTTAACGGTTTTTCCCTTAAATAAATTTGGTGACATTGAAGCTCTCTGAAAAATCTGTAATTTTCCAGCTACACTTTTGTTTGACTGAACTCCTTTTTAAGTGATCACTCTAATAACAGCCCTCACAACCTGGGCTTCTTTTTATATCACCAAATTATTGCCATAAAAAGAGACAATGACTAAAATCTAAACCATGTTTTTTCAACAGGAAATCAGTATCTCCAGTATAGTTTATATTCTATGTTTGTTCATTTTTGGTTGTGTCAGAAATACCAGTAACACATGCACAGAGGGAACTTCAATATTTCACTGGCAGGCATGAATGTAAAACTATCAGACCAAAGCAGCCTTTACCTCTCCTATTCAGATATTAATGTATAGAAAGTGATGGCCTTTGTGTGTTAGGCATTTTGTAAGCCAAGTGAGATGATTCATAATCTAATTTTATGAATTATAGTCCTTGAATTTGTAATTATGGTTACAGCTAAATTATTTTGCAGTGAATTTTTCCATTTAAAATGCTTAGCCCTGGGATGAAACTACTGTACAAATCACTTAGTAATACTGCTGTTCTTCATGTGCCTGTACATGTGACAATTGTTGAAATCCCTGTTCTGTTCCTATGAATTGTCATTTTATTGCACATTTCTCGCTTTATTGGGATTTTCCATAAATGTAGCATTTTATGCTCAGAAACCATCTGTAAACAACCCTGTAATTTTTAAACATACAAGGAAAGCTGCAGTCATATTTTTTTCAGTGCTCCTAAATGCCTGACTCTACACGGAGAACCTCAGCCTATCCTTCCTTTCCTTGGATGCCCTGGACTGCTGAAGGCAGCAACTTCACCAAGACTAAATGTCAGGAAATTATTGGCAGCAAACTACCAGCAGGTCGTTGGTATTTTAAATTTTATTTTGCTTGTAGTGAGATTCAGAATTGAAAAATCTTCAAGTGTAGTGACTGCTCAGTGTCAATTGTCCCCATTTGCTGTGTGGCTGAAGTATCAAGTTGTTTTTGGGAAATGTGGTTGCATTAGCTGAGGTGTAATTGCCAGCTGAACAAGCTTCTTGTGTGTAGGAATGGCAGGTTTTAGTTGGTCTAAATAAGGTTAAGTTTTAGATGGATTCTGTGAAATTGAAGTCTTGGCATCCCTACGAAGGCAAAGCTTCCCTGCCAGCTGGAGCCTGGGCAGGGAAGCCAAGGATCACTTTATGCCTTTGTCCATTTTACCTTTTCCTCAAATACCTGCAACAAATTGAAATACTGCAGCTTCTTGCAGTAGCTGGGGCTTTGTAACCACTAAGAGTTCATTTCACACAAGGCACACTTCTGTTTTCCAGTTTAGAAATACAGAGGATGGGAAAAACTGAGGTCAGCTCATCTTTATTCATATGGGTGGAACTCCCAGCTAACCAGGAATGATGGAAAAATTGAGGTATTATCAACTTTTTACTCAAGAATAGTGCTAGATACTTATGACTAGAGCAGTACATATAATTGACTTCCCCTTCTTAGCTGAATAAAGACTCAGAAATATATTTTGAGTGTTTTACAACGATTTTTAACCACAAATGTGGAATTGCTTAGTTTACTTTGATTCTTTTGCTTAAACATCCCAAATGGAAGCAATTTCACAATTTCAGTTTAAATTAAACTGCAGCTCTTTTTTGATCAAAAAAAAAAAAGCCCCCTTCATCCCTAGGCAAAGCAAAACAATTTGTAAAGTACCTGTCCATTATTCCTAATGCTTTCCATTAAATGTGGCAAAAAATGTGGCTTGTAAATATTAAGTGGAGATGTCTTTTTTAGTGTCTGAGCTGAACCCAGGGGTGCCTGTAAGCTGCTGGCTCATGTTTCACGTGCATTGTGACTCTGCAGAAGTTTTCCAGAATTCAGAGCTTTTGTGTTTTAAATTAATCTGTGACAAATAAGACCATGTAAATGCAAACCTGTCTGTAGTAAACCATAAATCCAGTATGAAACAGTGAATAAAATGACTCTCAAGCAGAGGAAAAAAATGAGAAGTATCATATTCTTCAGGGGAAATTTGGGAGGCAAAATAGAAGCACTCTAATTGGAATTCAGCCAATCTGCAGCTGAATAGTGTTTATTGTGAAAAATACATTGTCAACATCTGAATATTTATGATAGCAATACTAATGATTAAAAGAACCATGGAAATATTTAATGAGCCCAAGTCAGTGCAACCACAGTTTGTCTTACTGCAAGGTTGGCACTGTCAGCTGCAGCAACAGAATTGTCTGTTAACATTCTGAGCTGTTGGTTCAATGCAAACAAGGTAAAAACAATCTCTGGATATTGAAAAAATAGTGTTGGTGCAAAAAGATGATGTTTTATGTTGCCTCCATGCAAAGAGGTCCTGACCAGTTCTGACAGAGTAACAAAACCAAAACTGAAGTATTAGAGCTAAAGAGGTTTTTCTTAATTGACACGGATGTTTCTGATTTGAATTTTGAGCTAATTTGCTACATCAAAATGTATTTGTAAAAACTATTGCTAGACAGAATAATTCCAGGCTTTTCCTACATGTGCCGCATCAGACTTCCATTTCATTCTTGCTTTTAAACTTCTTTATTGTCATAAATGAAATATTTCAAAAAATGAACATAAATTCAGATTTGGCATAAGCCATGGTTAGTCCCATTGACTTTGGTAAGATTGCATGAGATTTCCATGGACAGAGCTGTGCCTGATGATAAATTCATCACATCCTATTTCTCTGTTTAGGTTCTTTAAAGTGAAGCCACTCTCAAAGTATTGGGTACCTCTGTTCTAACAGTATTGTGCTCAAAATTCAAGTGTGTGTTCCCCTGACAGACATTTTACATGCAAACAGTTTTGTACTGCTACAAATACTTAGTATCTTAGAAATGCAGTGTTTGCTGTGATGGCGATCACAATTTTTGTGAGCTGAATTTGCTCCAGCTGATAGAGAAATTATAGGCTACGATATGTGATCAAACAGCAATATGGAAAGCTTAAATAGAATGCGCCCTAAGGACAAAGGCTGGGTAAGACTATGGGGGATAGAATAAATGGGAGTTTTAGCAAAGCTATCTCTGATTCCAACAGATAAATTATGCTCTGCCTTTTTTGTATCTCTTTGGGACTGTACTACATAAATTATGACCAAGTATAATTTAGGCTTTCAGCCTATATTTCTGAACATCCATCTTGTACATTTTAAGTACAAAATTACCATTTTGCAGAAATATGAAATTGAGACAAATTTTTTTCATCTGTGCATTTAACTTCTGCATACTTGATAGCAGCCAAAGGGTTGGAGAGGACCTTGTTACTATCCAGAGGCTGATGTGGGCCAGCTGATTGCATAACTGTGTTAAGATCTACATAAACATGAAGTTTGGGTGACAGAAAAGTGTAGAATTTGTTATTATTTCTGAATAGTTTTTTGCTGGAGCTGTAAGTAATAAGTAACATGCTTTTCTGAATAAAAAGTAATTCTTTGTTAATCCAAATTCTTTACTTGTTATCAATTACATTTAAAAAGCAATATATAAAATTTCCTTTTGAAGTACACTTGCAGTTGTGTGACCTGAGCTTTGGCACACCTGGAGACCACGGGGTGCAGACCTTTAGGGCACTTCACAGTTTGCATGGGAAGGTCAATGTGTGTGTAGGAAAAAAGCAATGGATCCTAAGAGCCCTATTTTCTATCTCTCATTCCAGCACTGCATTCTGTAGCTTGAATTTCTGTATAAAATCAGCTGGGAGTTGTAGACTTCATTTGCAGTATGCAATGTTGTAACACTAGCTGGAACTCTGAAACTGGTAATAACTACATGGTGCATCCTGGTGAGGCTATGTGTCTTGCACAGGGATAGAACATAAAAAAAGGAAGAAACTCCTCTTTTAAAGCAGGTCAACTTGCAAGAAATGTATATTTTTGACAATGAAGCACAACTGAAAACTGACCCAAGTTAACTTTAAACACGCTATGAAGTCTTTCGATCCACAGAAATAGAGGACAGTCACTTTAAATCTGATGTAACTTTTTTCTGTATTTATTACAAGAAATATCCATCAAGTTTGCACAGTTGTGCACAAAAGGACTACATTTGTACTTTCCAAAGGTTTGAAACCATAAGACTTGCTAGGTGTGTGTAGCAAGGTGATTTTATTTGACTGGGTTTTGCATATATCTGATGATCATAGCTTTGGGAATTCAACATTAGCTTTCATGAGGTGGGAAAAATGAATAGAGAAAATGTCTGTTGTAGAAGTGAAGTGAGTAATAGTGCTGTAGAAGAAAAATCCCCCCTAAAACACAACAGGCCAGTTTTTCCTCAGTTACAGATTTCCTATCCATTAACTTGCTGCTGCTCATATGTACAGTGTTGGGCCATTGCAATGTTTACCTTTTTCTTTAATTGATATTCCATTTAAATCCACTGGTGTTCACTGGACTGCTGCTTTTCCCTGCTTTCTTCAGTAAGTAGAGGCAAAACTGAAACTCAAGCAGTAATGCTAATTGCTAATAAAGATTTTAATGGCAATCACTTTAACTGATGGCAGAGATTAGTCTGCTATCACAGACACCATCAGAGGCAGCACCAATGGCTCGTCACCTCACCTTCTGTGAGGAAAAAAGGTGTGTCTGTTATCTGTGTGAAATGGTGCAATGTTGGAGTTGGATTAGTGTGACAGTGTTGTAGATTCAATCACAATTTTCACCTGTTTTTCATTGGAAGAAAGTAAATTGAATAGGGGAATAACAGAAAGCAAAATGTCAATAGTGCTGTCCTCCATTGTTTAACCTTTTTCACCACCTTCTAAAGTAAAAATGGAACATAAAAATGGAGTTGTTTCCTGGTTCCTTCATTGAAATTTTAAAAAATACAGTCTTCATTATTTTTTTCACAGACAAGTGAATGAAATTGGAAAAGGAAATTGTTTAACTCTAGGACCACTGTCACCTTGCTGTTGCATGATTGTATTTTATGGGACAGGACTAAACATTTTTCTCTGAACTGTGCATTGCATCTTTAGTAATTACATTTACTTTGGTTACTCTGTCTCCTGAAGTTCTTTTGGTCAAAGACCCAATTGCTTAAGGATATTACTGTTGACATTATAGTATAATCTTAGTTTTTCAGGAGGTTATCTCCTCTCTTCCTTCACTAGTCAAGATTGTTCCCAAAATAATGTAACATCTACAGACCTTGTCATTGATTTTTGCCAATTATGGCTGGGAAGATGATCTTGTGTCAGAGGTCAGACTGTTCCAATGTGTGGTAGAAGAGGATGAAATGAATTCTGTTAAATATTACAAGCTCCTTTTGTTATTAACTATACCCTGTATTTTAATTTTTTGGCCATGGGCTTTTGAAACCAACATCTGAATGCAGAAGGAGGCCTGAGTTAGCTACAATAGGGTTAAATTCTATTTGACTTTTTAGAGAGTGATTTCATGTCCAGAGAGCCTTCAAATCAGGATGTGTAACATTTATCTGCCTAAAATTAAAAGGAAATGAAAGAGATTTATTAGGGCTTGTTTCTTGAAGATGGTTCTCCATTTTAGGATTGGTGAAATGATTGAGGATAAAAGGCTTTCATAACGATGCTGCAGTGTACAAATGAGCTCTCACCACAAGTGCTGCCCTAAATGCTGCTGACTTAAGGATAAAAGTACTAAGAAGGCAGGATGGCCTCTCTGCAGTTAAAGTTGTAACCAGGACCCTCTTCTGAAATTCAAATTTAACTGGTGTATTTAAGGCTGGGGTAATTGTCTGTATGTGAAATATTATATGTTTGGACTGAAGTTTAAGGAAGGAAATTTTAAAAATGGTCAAAGGAATTTTGAGGTACCAAGATAAAACTGGTGATGTGGGCAGAAATGCTGCAGTTTTTGAACGGAAGGAATCCAGAAAGGACAGAGTTGTTTTTAGAGAATGTGGGGAAAAAAACAGTATAAGTGAAGCTAGGGAGAAGTACGTGCATCTTTACCTTGAAAACCTTGTTTTTTTCTGACATTTTAGACATTCTGATGGGTTATAAATACCTTCTTAAGATGTGAAGGAGAAATTCAGCATTCAAAAAATCAGTAATACAAAAGTATATTGGGTACCTGAACGTCATAAATTTCACTCCCCTCACATAAATATGGATTATTTTTTTGTAAGTAATAAGAAAAGTATGTGCTTCATAATATCACTATTCCAGCCTAAAAAGAACTTCAATTTTGTCATTGGCTATTGTTTTTTAAGGGCTTCTTGATAAAAGACACACTGTAAAATATATTAATATCAGTTTCTTAGGCAAGAGCTCAAATTTTCATGTAATTTTATCAGAATTATCACATAATGATAGCAGGGATAGTTCTGTAATTTCTCCTGAACCACAGATTAGTGTTATAATTTATGTTTCCCAAGATAGAACCCCTTTTCCCAATTTCTACTTTTCTGGGCCAAATCAGCTGTTTAACTGCAATCTGAAGTTTTCAGGCACTAAGATGAAGGTACCAAAAGTGATGAAAAAATGAAATAGATTTTTCTGTGTACCATATGCCTTTCACTATTTGACAAAAACACCCCCCCCCCATTAGAGTTTGCTGCTCCAGCCCTGGGTGGGTTGGGTGAGGGCTGGAAGAGGAGCTGCTGTGGGGCCCTGGTGCAGATCAGGTTTGGGGCAGGCAGAGCTCTGAGCAGAACATGCTGGAGCGTGACCTGTAAAGGGCTGCTGCACGTGGTGTGTAAATTGGAAAATCCAGGTGCCAGGTGGTTTCAAAATCTGGGAAGAATGTAACAGTGGGTTAAAGGGTTCTGTCTCAATTGCTGTGTTACATGGAATTAGGGCCAGTGTATGACAATGTTTGTCATAAATTCCTTGGCTTTAATGACCTTCTAATTTTTTTCCCAATAATTTTATAATATATTGTGGCTAATATTGAGAATATATCCTCAGATACATACAGAGAGAGATGTTAAAGCAATCTTTTTTTTTCTTTTAGAGTTTTCAGTGAATTCATGAATGTGTGGGCTGTTTGCATTAATTAACATTGTTCTAGGTTCTATGGCTAGTATTTATGTGCTTTTTTGTGAATTTTTTGTTATTCACAAGTCAGTAATTAATTTGTGTGATTTGTCACTTTAGCATTGTTCTAGGTTCTATGGCTAGTGTTTGTGTGGCTTTTTTGTGATTTTTTTTTTTGCTATTCACAATTCAGTAATTAATTTGTGTGATTTGTTGCTCTTCCCTATTTGCTTTCTGACTAAATGTTACAGCATTTATTAATATGTGTACCCCTGAATGCCTTCCTGAGGGTTGGTCCTTTCTTGGTGTAGGCATTATTAGGAAGATGTACATGGGAAAAAAAGATATCTAAAGAATATTATGAATTCTTGAAACATTCAGGTTTAATTTTCTTCCAAAACATTCTAATTTTCTCCTAGTGACTAATTTAAATATATGATTATGATTCTAGCAGTTACCTCCATGTAAGTGCAGATGCAAAGATTCAAAGTCAAAGCATGAAAAAGAATAGTTAAGTTGTATCCTGAATGCCGATGTGACCTTTACTTGATGGCTAAAATGGTGACATCTTCATGGCTGAACACGATTTTTAAAAACAGAATTATAAACTTAAACTGTAGTAGTAGTTAAGTTCTTAAATTGCTTTAAAAAGGTAAACTGGACTTATTATTTCTTGATTTTTATTAATATAAAGGTATAATGTCAGTCTGGTAATGTAGGTCATGGTACCTCTGATAATTTTTGTGTATCAGGGCCTGGTCTATAGATGCAGTCTACACCTCTGAGTTTGTATTTGGGGGTGAAACTTGTGTATAACAGCACTGTTTTGTTTCAAAAGCCAGTAATCAAAAGGATTTTATTCCTGTAAATATCATGCAGCATAATTCTCAAATCCTTTTTTGTTTTTGCAACACTGTCTTCAGTTATGTCTTTTCCTCCCATTGTTCAATTATTATTGTTACTGTCATAAGGATGTCACTTAATGATCTGTGCTGTGTGATATGGCATGGCAATAACACATACTGTGTTCAGCAGGGTGTTCCTGTGGGATTTACAGTGTGTTTGGCAAAAAGTAGGTATGTTACACAATGAAAGATCAAAATTTCTACTGTTAAAAAGGTGGATTACGTATTGAAAAAGACTTAATATGAAAATGCTGAAAAAAACCCCAAGCTAGTGTGTCATGAGTGGCACCCACCTGGGATTTCTGAAGGAGAAAGGAGAAGGATTTCTGAAGGAGGAGGGCTTTGTAAGGAGCACAAATGAGGAGCTCCTGCTCATGAGCAGTGCTAACACTGAGTGCTGCTCCACTGAGGAGCAGGAGCTTTTGGGGTATGGGGTCCAAACCACAATCTCCTGTGATGTTCTGCAAGTTTCTGGGGCTGCTTTTATATCCCTGGAAGAGATCAGAGAGCCCCATGTGTTACATTGCTTATTCATTGGGCTAGTAATTTATTGGTCTTAAAATGATGAGCTTGATCTGGTCATCAGATTGATGATTTGCATGTGTATAGATAGATGTGTAAAGAGCTTCCTGCCTTTGCTTGGGATGAACAAAGAATTTTGAATAGTCTCTCTCGCTCTGCAGAGAAATTGCCATTGCCAATGAAGCAACTTCACAAATATGTTCGTGCTGTTTACTGAAGTTTGCTTTTGCTTGGTTTCTGCTAGTGGAACAGGGGAAAGTTGGCCCAGAAAACACTAATAGCAAGCGCCGAATCAGAATTTAAAAACTGCTTAAAAACGTGACTCTTCTGAAAATGCTCAGGAGCACAGTTTGTTCTGATGAGAATCTCAACAATTTCCTCATCTGTGCATGCTTTAAGTAAAGCTGAAAACTTAAGTAGCTCTAATAGTGTATCATGTACCATAAAATTGCTCTAGGCCCATTAAGTGGCGGCACTAAAAAATGCAAGAACTAAAATGGGGGAAACTCAAATTGGAGCCTAATAAAATATCACCCCGTGTTTGTTCCTTGTGTAGAACAATGACCTCTCATAAGCCATTGCTTTCTTACTTTTCTAAGGGTTACTCTGTTGCCTTGATTCCTTCCCTGATTATCTTGAAGCCTGTCAAGTTGGAAAGCTCTCCCCTCCCTTGCTCTTTCTTCCTAATAGACATGAAACAGTCCAGTCAATAATATTTTACTTGTCTTCCCACTGCGTGTCTCTTCCTCTGATCAGTTTAGGCGGGTTTGACTGCAAAGAGTCAGAAGGGAGGTTAAGATCTGAAAGTTCAGCCAAATGTTATCAGCCACAGAGATGTTGCTAAGGGAAAGGCCTTACAGCCCCTAAGACCGGAGCCAATAATAGCTGCACATAACTGATAACATCAACAGCTGTCAAAGATCCAGGCATTTGTGGTTCGTCTGTAAACTCAAACACCTGTATTCAGTCAAGCTTTGATTGTTATCCCCTCTTTTCCTGTCATTTTGATTCGTTCCTTGAAGGTGCTGCCAGGATATTCTAAGCTGCTAGTTGATTTATAAAGTGAAAGAGCCCTTCGAAAGTTTGGCACAGTTTGAAAAATCGACTGAGGCTCTCATTCATAGGGTGACAAGTTACTTTGACATTGATATTGACAGCATTCTTTTAATTAAGTTTTAGACGACGTAAGGCTGGGTTCAGATCCTTGAAAGCACGGGTTAAAAGTAGGATAACAGCTTCAGCATGTGTCACTTAGGAGAACATTATGTACTTTAAGACGGTTTCTTTTGTGATGAATTAGATCAAAGTGACTAATAAACATTCTCCATGAAAGCTCTTCAGAACACAGTATATACATGTTTGAGATATTTAAAAGATAGAGTTTCAAGGACCAGGCTGTAAACGAACCTAAAATAACTTAAATGGACAGCTGATACTGTTGTCTCACTATTATAAATTAATATGCAGCACAGAAAAAAAGGAGAATTTTTATGTTTAAAGGGAAGGTCATGGTAAATGATGCAAGGGTGTTTTTCCTTTACTGATCCTGTAGGGAGCTATGTAGAAATGTGTATACTACAAACTGACAGAATGTGCAGTTTTGAATAGCTGAACTAAAATGGTGGGATCAGATATACAAATTATATTTTTTTTATTTAACTCAAACTCCTGCAGTTCTATTGGCTTCTTCTGGCCTGTGCCTTCTGGTAAACTAAGGAGTATGGCTACATTCAAGTGCAGTGGAGTTTGGTGTTTTGGTTGTGTTCCAAAACTATTTTTTGTTTTTTTCTTTGGTCAATTCTTAAATGGTACAAGTTTCTTTCTTACTCATCTTCATTATTTGTGACTTTATCACAAAGAAGTGGAGACTGAGAAAAACATAATTTAAAAATAATTAATTGTACTTCTGTACTTCAATGCTTGTATTGAATTTTCCAGGAAAAACATTTCCAGTTAGTACTGGGTGCCTTCAGAACTGAAATATTTCCTTTTCAAAGAGATTGTGGTGATGAAAATTATATAAATGTTACCAAAACCAAAATCATGGGGGAGGTTGCATGGGCTGTTTTTGTGTCATTAACATGACTGGTTTTTGTCTGCAGTTTTAGAGGACCAGTCTTTGCAAACTGGGTTCAGAACATTAAATGAACTTGTGTGTGGGGCTCAGCACAGAGCTGAGAAACTTCTCTAAGTTAACAATCATAACTGAAATCATGCAGCTGCAAATTGCAAACTGATTTTCGTCAATTATTTCTAAAGAGAACAACAAAGAAAGTATAAGAGAGCAAGCTAATTCTTAGTCAAAAAGCTCTTTTCCTGAGATTCATTGTTATTCCTTAATTGGTGCCTCTTCTACCTCTGGAGTTGCAGGAATGCAGATGAAAACATAGGCTGGAATGTTGGGAACCTCAAAGTCAGTGAGACTGTGACAGGCTTAGAATTGAAGCTCTGCCTTTTGTTCTGGGTAGAAAACATCAATTAGCAGCTAAAAATCTTTTACATTCTGAAATTTAACCATGTGCAAGGCCAACCTTATTGTGATGCATCCCTGATGCTCCTGAAGGATTCTCCATTAGGGTGAATAACTAAGCTTAGATTTTTGTGTGTGAAATCATGAAAAAATGTGAACTAGGGAATGGAAAGAAAAGGATAAAAAATCTAGAGCTTTTAGTAAATCAAATCTTGATACTTAGCACCACTTAAGCCTAGGAAGCCAGACTCAGAATGATTTAATGGTGGAGGCAGACTCAGACTCACCTTTCTATGGTGTTGGGCAGTGCTGCTCATGTGGAATTGCTGCACAGCTCTTTCCTTCTTCTGCTGTTTCCTTTCTTTTCCTGCTGGTTCCCCTTGTTCCAGAGGGACAGTTTAGAGGCAAGCCCAGCTTGCTGATGCAATTTGTGACTGCAGCAAGAGTTGCAGTACTGGAAGATGACGTGAAAACTTTTTTTTTTGTTATTTTCTTTTATTTTTTCCCCTCTACACTTCCCTTATCATGAAAATACAGTGCACTATGGTTCCTGCAAGAGAGAGAAAAAGTGGAAAACATTTCTGCAACTCATACTTTAAAAAATACATTTCCGGAGAAAATATGTCAGGAAGTTTAAAGATACATGCAAAACTGTACTATTTTGTAACATGGATGCAATAAAAAGAAAGTAAAGGATAATTCCAGTGTAGTTTAGCAGATGTATCCCACCTGTTTACATTTATCTTTATGGAAAGATAAGTCCAGAACTGGGAGCTTGCACACTGTCACTGGCTCCTGTTGTACTGCAGCTGCCTGTCAGCTTATCATGCATATGGAAAGTGCCCATCAAGGTAAATTTAGGAATATTATCTCAACTCCTTATTTGTACTGTTGTTGGTGTTGTGGTTGTTTGTTTTTTTAATCCATAGTTGAAGGTGTTGAGTGGGATCTCAAACATATACCCTGATTTTCTTGAAATAACTGCCTTTGTTTCTATTTGTCAGTGAAAAAGAATGTAAAAAAATCTAAAACTGTAGATCAAAGTGATCTACAGTTACTACATATTATAACTACTGTAATTTTGTATAACTACTGTAACTGGATTTGGGTGCAGCAACAGCTCAGGCAGTGCTTTAAGAGTTTGAACGCTGACTTCAGGGAAGGTTTTTGAATTTCGGAGTTGGTCACATTCCCTAGGAGTTGGGGTCTTTGATATGGGAAAGATACCAGAAATATAACTGCAGTAGTATATAGCCATCCTTCAACCTTTGCAGCATGGAAATGTGTTCACAATACTTTTATCATCCTTTCCATAGAGGAATTAGTGTGACATCCCAGTAGCATAGACAATTGTCCTCAGTTAAAGCCTATATTTCCTGGGGAATGTGCAGTTTATTTCCAAACATACAGAAACCATCAACTGTGTGTCTGATTTTCTGAAATTGTGCTTAGATTCCTAAATGCTTTCGTTGCAAAAAATGTGAAGAGTTGTCAATTAAAGGGTGCTTTCCCCATTATATTTCTTAAAAGTTTACTTGCATCTTAATTTTGATACGTACTGGGACGCTTTTGAAGTGACTCAGTGACTGTATGAAGGACCAGAATGCAAGTTTGATATGCAGTTGGGATAATGAAAAAAATATAATTAAGATGAATCGAACTAGGTCATATGAACTAGGGTAGAGTAGTACCTTGGGATTTTTAGATTGCTGATAATATATTAACTATGTCTATCTGTACTCTGTTGTGAGGATTAGATTATATGGCTTTTTTAATATTTATTTTTGTTTTAAATTAAAATACTTTGTGAAATATGAATGTACTGAAATGATGCAAAAATAATTTCAAATGATTATATTTTCCTGTTTTATTTCATGTAAGTATTCCAATTATCCTCTTGCCCAATGCAGAAATGGTCAAAAACCAGTTTGAATCTTTCTTTGAAGTGATTTGATTGTGAGCTTACATTTTAAGCTTGGAAAGCTCAATCCTCAACCTTTCTATTCACCCAGCCCGTCTGTATTGTGCTCTTGAAAAAGAGAGTTTGTGAGATGGTGATGGAACTTGCAGCACAACCAGGAGCCAGGGTGGGTGCCAGGATGCTGCACGTGGCACCACGTCCCTGAGTTAAGGCAGCTCATTTGGACACCCATTTATTTAGCTGTTTATTTCTTAAGATCACTGGTTATTTATTTATAATTGGAACTTTTCAAAACAAAACGTTTTTGGAGAATGGCAGGTCTGTGGCATGAGGATGAGTTTCCAGCATTAATCTTACACACTCTGCATATGTGCTCTATAAACCAGAGACCTGAAATATTCCTGGGTCTCTTCAATGGGACATGTTAAATCTTCCCTGGGATTCCACTGAGCTGGGTGTTCAAATCCCACCATCTCCAATGTGAGAAAATATTCTTACATTGGTACATTGCAGCAGCTGGGCTGGTGCATTGGCAGAGATATTGGGTATTCATTTTTAATACATGGAATTTTTAATGTCCCATTTTCCATATATGATAAGTGAAAGAGGGAACTAAAGCATTTCAGTGGCCATAAGATGTATTTTTGGTAGGGCAAAGGTTAAATTTCACGGCTTCCTGCCTACCAGTCTCTATTCCTTTAAAATGATGATTTATTTGTAAGATGTTTTCCATCTTTCTAGCAATACACCAGTTGAAGTATGTGTGCATACTATTAATGTCTTATAGGGCACATATAAAATTCCAGGTAAGTGGGAATCATGTGACTGGCAAGGGGATGAAAGTTCTCTGCACCATTCTGCTTCAAAATAGAATTATTGTGCCACCTAATTTGTTGTTTTTCCTATTTCTTACAGAGAAAAAGAAAATTGCGTGACAAAGGTTAATATAACAATCTTCTCTTATTACAGTGATTTATGTATGCTGAGCATTAACAGCAGAATGTCATCCAGCTCTCCTTTAATTTGCAGACATCTGGATTTTTCTTTGTTGGGATCACAGTGGTAGATGACAAAGCTGCACTCTTGAGAAATAGGAGAGAACACTGTCATTCAGAGCTTGTTATTCCACAAACACTGAACTCTTAACAGTTATCTCTGGCAAGTCAGTGGACTTCAAAAATAGAGCTCTGTTTTTATCCAAATGATCCTCGCTAATGAAATACATGGGGAAGAATATTATATTCGTCTTAAAATTATTCTGATCCTATAATATGTCAAATGACTGTAGATAGTGGTTCAAACAACCTAGATGTGAATTCTCCTGCAATTTTAATTCAGAGGTGTCAATGCTGCAATTTGCAATGATTATGGTTTAAAGCAGCCAGTTTTGTTTCTTTCTGTAATATGAGATATAATTTATGTTTTAGAAACGTTTGAAAAGTGAAGGGCAGGGTAGTTTGATTAAGGTAAAATGCATTTTGACATGTTTGAATCAATTGTAATGAGAATTTTTCATTTTACTGGTGTTTTAACCCAGAATGATCTTGATGCTATGCAAAAGTATGACTTGTAAAAAACAGTATTTCATTACACTGGGTTTCACTGCTCCCTCTGTAGATCAGCCACCTCTGACATGAAATGCAGATTTCAAACATTGCACTTCAATGGAAAATGATCATTTGGCAAAAGGAATTTTCTTATCTCAGAAGCAAGGTGAGAATTTTGGTTTGCATTAAATAAATAAATGAGCTAAAATTTGAGTACGGTAAAAATGCTTACAGTAACCTCAAAATGTTTCTTAGCATTTTTAGCACCTTCACTCCTCAGTTATCATTCTTGTATCAACCATCGGGTTTGCTTTCTTCTCCTCAAGCTCATTTATGATATTTGATAAGGTAATAGTTTTTAAGTTGAAAAAGATCCTCTTCTTGAGGGACTGTCCACATCAATAATGCTGGTAACTGGCAAAGTATGGAGGGAAGAAATTATGATTCATATGTACATGATTCAGAAAATTAATTCCCCCAATTGCTCTCAGATGAGACAGTCTTATTTTGCAAGTTGTTTGCTGTTGGCCTTTTTTTGTTATTTATTTTAAATATTTTGTGGCTATGTTTAAAACTTGTCTGCTTTGCAATGTGAAATGAAGATTTGGTGCAGGAGAAAGTTGAGCAACTCCAAAGGCATCCTTTTCAAATGTGACTCAAATCTGAATCCCTTTTTGTGGGAATGAGTTTGGCTTTCAGAATGTTTTAGCCAGTGCTTAGCACCCAGGTAGTTTTGAGTTTGTGGTTCAATTCCTGTAGAAGACAGTGGCAATGACTGCACCAAAATCTTTCCAGCAAAACTCTTCCTGGTGCCATCACAGAGACTTTTAACGGAAGGAGGGAAAACTAATTTTTAAATTCCCCAAATTATTTTCTCTTTACCTTCTGGAAAGAGAAAGTTCCTGCCTTTTTGGGATCTACTTTAGCTTTGCACTACAGGTAGTGAGACATTGGTCTTCGTCTTTACTGAACAATGTTTCTTGGAGTAATATTTCTATTCTTTGATGGAATTAGTTCTCTGGTTTAATATGATTGCACAAAACCTCTCTGCTCAGATTAAACTGTATCTGAGAAACTCTTGAATTCAAAACTGACATTAAGTTAAAATAATGGTGATGAAGACCATAAGAAGCAGAGATATTTTTTTCTTCTAATTATTTTGCTGTGAGAAAAAAATCTCAACTTTTTTTCATAACAATGGTTGTAGTCAGGAACATGTTTTATAGCATAAATGAAAAGGTAAATTGGGGTGTAAGAAAAGAACCCAGACTGTTCTTCTCTTTGAAATAAAATCATTGTTCCAGGACATATGCTTCATATGTAGCTAATCTGTGCAATTGGCTACTGTTAATTATTTAGCACTCAGTGTGTGCTTTGCAAACATACAGCTTTATTAATCAAATCAGCGTTATTTTGTCCCCACACAAAACTTACTCTTTTCATCTATAGACCACTTAGGAAGAGGAAAAAAACCAAACTCACCTGGTGTTGCAAATGAAGACAGATAATTTAACAGCAAAATCAGCTTAGGAAAATGCAGCACCATGAAGTTCTGTATGAAATAACTACTTTTGGGAAAAAAAAGAAAAAAACCCCGGCAACTAAAGGGAGACACTCCCTCTGTGAAATGTAGGAATCCATCACTTAATGTGATGGATTTTTAAATTATCAGGTACACCTGATAGAAAAAAACCACTATGCTCTTATCCTTGTTTTTAAAGTTTTTCCTAGGGAAAAGTTATCTGAAAATCTTACCTGTGCTTCTCTGCTAAATTTTCCATGAGCATTTGAACCCAATACATGCACTGGCTGATTCAATATTGTTGAAAATCTGTTAGTTTAGTTAGTGGCAAACAGTACTTGTTTAATTTACTTTCTCTGTTTACTTGTAGCCCATTGCTGTCATGTGTGGGAAATCTGGGAAACTTTTTTTTCTTATTAGACAGTGAAGAAGGAATTACTTCTGACTGTCTTTAAGAAAACCATTATACTAACCTTAGGACTAAATAGAAATAAGAAATTAGAGAAGTTGCATCTGGTTTCATTCAAGAGAAGACTTTTTGTTGCATAAATAAATCTGGATGATGTTGCAACTTCTTTCTTCCTCATCATCAAGTATGAAGTTAACTTGCTGTGCCTGTCAATGCACAAAAGAGAGATTTTGCTGGCTGACAGTAGCCCCATTTCAGGAAAAAAGTAAGCAAGTCTGAACTCTCTCAGTTTGGGAAATGTGAAATAAAAAATATTTTTGTGAAACAACTCCTGATTTATCCCCCCCGTTCTCCCTGTGACCCTTCTTCCCTCTTGTCATAGTAAAATAAAGCCCTTTCCAGCCTAACGTCATGTTACAGCATTAGCGTGATTCCTTTAGTAATTAATAGAATTTAGGCTCCAGCGTGGTCAGTTTTGATTAAGCAAACATTAAATTAATTCAATCTGCACACACTTAACTCTGTTAGGGCTATTGAGGGGAGAGAGCATTTGGATGGACGGCGGGACGCATCTTCATCGGATTGCGCGGCACCTCCGAGTAGTTAACGGGGGGATCAATACAGCTCCTCCAGCTGTAATAAAATGGCTTCGACAAGCTCATCTGGGGCTGAGAACACAGTATACACATTGATTTCCTGGCCTGATATAACCCATTTACCTATTCAGCTAGTCCGTTAAGGAAGGTGTAAGGCTACAAAGGCCCAAGGGAGCAATGATGCCTGTAAGTAGGTTAGCAAATACTTGGAAATGTCTTAATTTGTTTTACAGTTACTACTTCAGGGAGATGCAATTTTTTGGTTTTCTTTTAAAGGAAAAAATTACATGTAATTTTTTTTGTTATTTTGTAATGGTTTTTAAGTTGGGAGGTGTAGGGTGCTCTTTGCCTAATTTCTGTCTTCATTGAGGTCCTCAGTGTTCTCAGGAGCTTGAGTATTTCTGGTCCCAAAACTGTGACTTCTCTCCCTTCCAGCTCTTTTACACATTATAAAGAACATGCCAAGCCAAAACTTATCCTTGATCATTCTCTACTTTTTCCTTCCCTTGGCTTTCTTTCTTGAGTCTGACAGAGAAAAAGGGATGGAAAGAGATTTTCTCTATGGGGGTTCATGAATCCTCATTACATTGGTCCAAGCTGAGTTCTTGCACTTCTGGTTATTTCTTTATTGTGACTTTCTGGAGTCCAAGTTGCAGAACTGGAAACTGGAAGGGTGATTCTAGTCCAGCTGTGCTACCAGACTGATGAATTCTGCTTTGCTCTGCCTGTGAGTCTCTGGCTACAGGAGAGGAGAAGCAACCAGGACTTGATGCTGGCTGCTGGCAAATAATGAATTTAAGTGTTCCAACCAAGGGTAGTGTCCTGTGAAGGCAGCCTATTAAGTGTCTTAGAGAACTGTCCAGTTCTACCCACTCACCACTTTTATACCATGTATGAAGAAACCAGTATAATTTCCAGTAGCATTTCTCATATTATTTCAAATGTTGTACCATCTAGAAATGAATAGCAAAGACTGATATTTTTGATACCATGTCCTAAAATACATGTCTAAGTATGTAAAAAAGCTGGGTTGTTTTCCATGTTTATTCATTTCTTTGCTCCCAAACTAATTTTTTTGTTTCTGTTTTGTTACTGGCTTGTTTTATGCACTCTGTGCTTCTGCACTGAGCGGATGGATACTCAAACCATTCATGAGGAAAGATATATTGAAAAAGACAGAATGGTAAAGCAGCTGATAGGCAGTTATTAGATTCAGATAAACTGTAATCTTAAGTCATCTTATGAGCATGCTAATTACACAATGACATTACCTACATAGAGTGCCATTGCTTTGTTAACATGTTATGCAAGGTCCTTTATTAACACTGCAAGAAAGGACTTCCTCTCATTAGATGGTTATGCAAAACTGTAATTATACTTGCCTGTGAAAAATGGTGAAGTTATGAAAGGCTTGCTTCTGGAGGGCTTTACTGCCCCCCCTTGCAGATCATAATCACTCTTTCTGTGGAGTGAGGGTGACACAATTTAAAGTAAGAAATTTGTTTCCATCTCAGGTTTAGAATTCAGTAATCTCTTTATCTTTCTGCTAAGAAAACTATCATCTGTGTTATTGTAATATTAAAATAATAATTCTGTGGTAACTCAGCATCTGTAATTTTGAAGAGAGATTTGGATGCTGTCACTGTGAAGAAAGTTAGGAGTGAATGACTCAATTTTAAAATTTCTTTATAATAGAAATAGAATATTTTGGATGTGATAATGTCTAGTGGTTTGAAATAATGCTTTTTTAAGATTGAAATGCACTTTTCTTGCTACTGAATGAACCTTTGCCTTTTTAGGTTTGTAAAAGTGTGATATGGTCCTCCTGTGAAAACCCTGCACTGTGCAAGAAATACCCCCAAGCTCTTCAGCAGTAAGGCCATCGTCCCCTCTCAAAAGCAGTATAACTGTAGATAGCCCTAAATAGACAAGAAGAGGGATTTCAGATCAATTTTCACCCTGTGTCACTATGGCCACAAAGCTTTCGCTGCGTCCTTTGAAAGGGTTTTTTGGAGAGTTCTTCATAAATTGAACATTTGCCCACACCTGGTTTTCCTGGGATCCATTCTAGAGACCAGGTGGTCAAAATGGCTTTTACAGTTTTGCAAGAGTGTGCTTGGATTTTATTTATTTATGTACTTTTTATTTTCCCTGTTTTTGTTTTCAGGAAAAGCCTGTGAAGCCTCTCTTCAAAGCTTTCTTTTTTGGAATTGTCATGCTAAAGGAGGATTTAATTAATGCTCTGTATGTGCATTTCCAATGGAAATGGTCACACTTGGGTAAGGAACACTTTGTGTCTATTCCAGTAGTATCTCAATATTTTAATAGATTTTTTTGTCCACATAAATTTTACACCTGTTATGAATATATTCCATGTCCTCAAAATCAAGCTATCTTAAATTTAATTATAGATTAATGGTCTTGGGTTTATTCTATCAAGTTTCAAAATTTAGTTGCAGCATTTTGTTTGAACCATGCATGGGTTTTATACTAATTATGTAAATCAGGAGCACTACTGCTTCTACTTTTACTTTATTAATTATGAGATGAAATTATGGTAATTGGAGTTTGAAGGTAGCACATTTAGAAATTTTCAATATTCTTGCAAGGCCAGTGAGCTGTACAATGAGGATATTTTGAGAAAAGCAGAGGAGTTCTTTGGTGTTGTAACTGAACAAGTTTTGTCCATATCTTACATGTCATTGACTTCAGGTGGGCAGGTGACCATTTCAAGCTGTAGGTCAGTGTCAGGGCTGGAGGCCTCTGCCAGGATTGTGGACAGTGTAGAGATAATTTCAGGGTACAAGACAGGCTTACTGGACAGTGAGCATCTGATGCTCCTTTCTTATTGTCCTAAAATGTAGAAGAAGTAAAATGGAATATAGCAGAAGAATATCCATTATATGAGATGCTAGGGAGAAGGCAATCAAGTGTGAAATGACAGCAGGAGAAGCCAAATGAGAAAGAGGCAACTGATGAAGAGTTAGTGGTACTGAGGAAATAATCTGGGTTGGGGCCTGGAGCAGACTAGAAAGTGTTATACCACTCAGTGCAAGTGGAAATGAACATTTCAGGAGAATTTAATTGTTGAGAGAGGAGAATATTGGTGCTGTGAAGTTTGGAAGTGTAAGTTGAGAAACTTGCTTTATGGGAGATGTTTGGTGGTCATTAGCAAAGCAGGAAAGGGAAATCAAGAGTGTGATAATACTGAACAATTCCATAATGAAGCAAAACGGCTGTAGAAAAATTCCTGGGATGTTCTCCTGGCAGCCTGGTGAAAATAATCTGAAAATAACAGAGAAGGTCTTGGATTAACTCACCTTGATAAACTACCCCACTGTTTAATAATAGAGCTCATGAAAGTCACTCAGGCTCTCACTTCTTTTCGTGCTTTCCCAATAAACATTTAGTTTACTGGCTTTAAACATCTAGGAGGATCATGTTTTCACATAATAGGGACCAACATTCTCAATTGTCAGTGGCAAAAGGGCACACTTATTTCAAGTGAGTGCAAGGGCTGCCTGAGACAAAATGGAAACGACACAGAACACTGATACTGCTGTGGCCTCCAGCAAATACAGGAGTCATACACCCAAACAGTGCATTGCTAAAGGCAACCAGCACAGCACTAGCACAAAAACTAATAGGCTGGA
This sequence comes from Melozone crissalis, assembly GCF_028551555.1. NCBI lineage: Eukaryota > Metazoa > Chordata > Aves > Passeriformes > Passerellidae > Melozone > Melozone crissalis. The sequence goes on along the minus strand of NW_026535785.1, from coordinate 15,724,485 downwards.
AAAAACCAGCACTAAGAATATCCCTAATGGCTTACAGGAATACACCTCACTTCGTGCCAGGGCCACGTGTAACAGGACAGGACTGAAAGAGAAACGCTAGAAGTGGGAAAAATTGGAGTGAAGAAGTTATTCCTAGAAATATGGCAAAGACAGAAAGGGCATGTGAACGTGTTTCTTCAACCTTGTTTTTAACTACATGGCAGTAACCACAACTCCTTTGTCTTTGAAGTTGTTGGGGATGTGAATAGCTTATTTAAACAAATACATTGAATATTAGCGATGAAAAGAAAGGAAAATTTTATGACAAGGTTAAAGGTTTGGACATATGAATGGCTTTAGTGTTCTGTGTGTGTAGTTTTTTCCTGGGCCATCAGGTTAAAACATCAATGAAAATTTAAAAAATGGCTGAAGTCCTTTCCTTTTGTAACTTGTCTTGTAATCTAATGTTATCATGGAAGATTCCATTGTTAGCCATCCTGGGTTTTAGAAAAGGACATCAGCACCATTTGAGGTAACAGATAGTAAAATAGTACTGCTTTTGCACCACAGAATCACCACATAATGGAAGACCTCAGGAGCTTGATATCTATTAAGAATGTTAGAAAATACTGAAAAAACAGTGCTGTTTAGCAGCAGGTCTTTGGAGCATTCTGAGAAGCAGAGGATAAGCTAAATTTTGCCTAGGTTTCAGTATATAAATTAGGTTATATTGCACGTGAGCTGCACAAGCATGGCTTTTATATCCGTCCATGCTCTGTTTTTTTGTGTGGAATGACTTTTGTGTGCAAGTTGCTATGGCTTGGTTCATTTAAATGTTTTACAAATCTTCACAGACCTTTTTGAACGATAATTTTTTAGGGCTGAGCTTACGATTTTCGTGGTTTAGAGCATTTTTGTGCATACTTAGCATGGTATACTCAGCCTTTGTGAGTCAGTGACTTAGATTGCAAATATAAGTGATTTAACTTCTGCTTGAATAGTACCCATCATATAAGCCAAGACATTCTTTTAATAAGTGAGACTAATAAATAAAGCACAAGGATTGGAGTCAGAGGGTCCAGAGCCCTGCCGTCAGTCTGACTCAACTCAAGCAATTACCTAAGTAATGCAGCAATAAACAAAAAGAAATCAAATGGATTTTTCACTTTGGAATTAAAAAAAAAATGTTTTGTTTCTTTTATCCTTGACTTCTAAGGCCACAGCCACACACAGAGCTAGGGCAGCAATTGCACCTCGCACTTCATAGAGCGAGGCATGCATACTGCCTGGGAAACAAAACATCTTACTTTAAATAAAAAAAGCAGTCTGAAAATTAATAGCAAGGAAAGTACATTTTCTTTCTTTCTTTCTTTCCTTCCTCCCTTCTTCCTCCTGAGCCCTACAATGTACAAAAGTGAAGCCATTATTATAAATCAAAAACAAAAAAATATTTCGAAGACAAAGAAAGGATTCAAAAAACTGAAGCACAAAAGAGTGAACTTCTCCATGCAAGGCAGTGATGCATGGACAGAGATGATATATTAATTTCTGTGAAAAAAAATCATATGTGAAGATTCATTCATCAAGAATATAAAAGTTTCAAGTCAAATATTCTGGTGTTAATTGTAACTTTGTGGTATGTTTTCATACAATTTTCTAAGTAGCTCCAGATCATGAATTCTGACTTGACTCTATGTTCTTCAACTTATTTTTGACTATGGAGGAGGGTTTTTTGGTTTTGATTTTTTTTTCTTTTTATTTTATTAAATTTGACCTTACTTACAAGTCCGTTGTTTTTTTTTTTTCCCGGAGAAGAGGAGAGAGAGGAAGGAAAGACCCTCTTGCTTTGCTCTCCGCAGTTAATTTGGAGTACTCTTGGTTGGCTGTGGTCCCTGGTATCTCCCATGGCCACAGTCTCAACGCTGAAAATATCTATGCAGCATTCTCATGGGTGGCAACTGGTCTTTTAAAGCACTTCAAGAAAAAAACTTCAAGTAGGAAGGCTTTTTTCACATTTCCCAAATTCATGTGTACTTTTCAAGTCTTAGTTTGCAAAAAATGTCCTTTTTTATGTGTTCTTTTAAAATCATAGTTTTAAAAAAATGGCCTTTTTTGATGTTTTTGCCAGGTCACAGGTCTGTGTATGGTATTACAGTAAAACAAGTTTGTGACTGACAGACCCTAGTGTGACATACAAATGTACCATATATTCTTTACATTTTCCTGAGCATGCAGCCTTATTTTTCCTCAAATTTTTGAAAAAACCCTGAGTTCTCCATTCTCCTTCTCTGTGTGTCAGAGATAGGACTGTTCTATTCAGGAAGATTTTTATGATTAAATACATAAGCAGAGATACAGGTAGCTGATAGGGGTAGCATGGTTATAACTGGATCATGGAAAACTGTTTTCCCAGTGTCTCTTTTCCAAACAGTGTCTATGGGAACAGGGAGCTTAATGAGCTGGTTGTGACACAGGATGCGTGGGCAGACCTTGCTGTTATCTGTTTGGTTCTGGAGAAACACTCAATCACAATTGAATGCAAGAATTGGCATTGGAAATTTGGCAGAAAGCAATACTGTCCTAATGGCAAGATTTAAAATGAGTATTTCAATTTTGGTGCCAGAATATAGTAACTAGTGGATGAAATTGCTCATAAAGCATTCAGCAGCCTCATTAAGATGGGTCATATTGTCTGCAGGCAGGAGTAGTCTTGGAAGATGAATCTTTCTCTGTCCTTAGAACTGTTGTTTAAAGAACAAAATCCAGCATCTGGTACTAATTTAAAGCCTTGTCCATGCTGTAGAATTAGAGTCTTAGCCAATTATTTGAAAGTTTTCATTTTGGTTTCTAATGGGTAATGGTACAGCTCATAGATGTCTTAGTAATTTAGGTGTGTACCACAAAGCCTGAGGTAATTGAGCCAGTTCTGAAAATGTGTGCTTGCCTTTAGGGGTATGAGTAGCAAAATGAACTGGAATGGGATTACTTTACTTTGGTGGTAAACACTCTTTCTCCCTAATTTGTGCTGAAATAATAATCTTGTCAGTTACATAGTTAGTAAAAATACTTCTAGTAATTTGCTTTATTGACATGAACAAAAAGAAAATGTAATTTTTGGTGGTGAAAAAGCATAACAGGGACTGTTTAACCATACTATCTCTTATAAAGCCTATCCATGTAAGTTTTAAATGCAAAGGTTATTTATCTGAAAGCTTAATGTGCCCTGTCCTGAGGAATATAAGTTCATAGCCTTCTCTTTCTGCCAGTGTCATGTTGCTCCATGGAGAAGTCTCTGGCGGTGAGTTTAAACAATTTCTTTTCTTTGCGAACTTTCCCACATAGTCATGGATCACTCTCCTAAAACCAATAATAGAAATTGAATATGTATGAGATGCCTGTTCGTCCCTTTTGCAGGGAGTTGTACGAGCAGAAGACATTGATATCTGGAGAGTATCAAAATTAATACGAGAAAAGCTCGGTTAAAATGTTTACTTAAAAATATTTCGGCAGCTTTTTGCTGAGCTGCCTCGCGGTCCCGCTGCAGCGCGAGCAGGGCTCTCGCACGCGCATTGAGATGTCATGCTGAGCTCCGCTGCGACGTTCTGGGGCTGCCTCAGAACCCCGCGCTGCTATTAGAGCTGAAAACATGTAATGCGTTATTTGGTTTGAAACCATAAAAATGATTTTTGTTTGTCATGCTCTGCTCTGCGTGGTCTCAAGGTACTTTGCTGTTTAACTCGAATTTCAAATCCTTATGGCATGCGGTGGAAATGTTACAGTCGTGGGTTTTTTTTCTCTCTTCTTCTTTTTCTTATCTACATAAACAACATAACTTTGTCAGAAAATTGAAAATGTGCACTTTGTCCCATCAGCTAAAATGGGCTGTCAGATAACGCTTTTTTTTCTCCATTGCATCAGATGAATGATGTAAATGGTTTTTGGCTTTGGAGTTTCTTGCAAGGCACTAGAGTAAATGATCAGAGTAGTAACATTTTTAACCTTATCTATCATACTGAAACATTTTTTCTGCCTCCAATAAAACATGTCAGAGTCGATTAAGGACATTCTTCAATGAGGTATAATTCACAGATTTTAGTAGCGAATCCAAGAGCACTGAAGTATTAAAGAGGCTGTGAATACTTAATTACGGATATGTTGCCATCCTACCTTTTACTGAATTCCCTTAACACTTTGGTGCTCTGTATCTGAAAATGCTCTTTTCCTCTGATGGTGAAGTAAAAGGAAAAGCCAGGTACAATGGCAGAGCATATGTCACATTGTATCTAGTGACAGAGCAGTGAGAGATACTGCTGTTCTAGTACATTCAGCTGTGCTTATCTGGTACATGAGTGCACATTACTTTCCATGGGCTTGGATCACTTTGGACAGTATCATTAAATGCCACGTCATTACCTGTTATGGAGTAGTGCTTTTGCTTGAAGTGCCTCCTGGGATACATGCAACAGTAGGAAGAATGATGGGTAAAGATGGAAGCAGCATTAAATTTTCAATGGAAACACTATTGACTTTGACTTTTCAGAAGCCTTATCTTTTAGATGGTGTTTGTCACAGGACCTGTAAAGCCGCGGATGTTCGTCAGTTGGAAGTTGCAGGCAGTTGAACGATATGGACAGGTGAAGGCTCCAGAGGGATCAGCTGGGCTAGCATCGAGCTGGAGGGGGTAAATTGAAGGTTTATTTATCCAATTCACTGTCAAGGTCAGCTTGCTGGAGAGCTGTCCTATGTGTGCTTACAAAATGCCAAAATCCTGGCAAATTGTCTGAAAGAGCCTCCAAATCACTGACCTTTGTACAACTCACATCAGCATGCCACTGTCTTTTAACAGTATCCTTAGAGTGCATCAAATAGTTTGTAAAATCAAGCTTTTAATGTCAGCAGAAGTAACTTTTTATTTTCAGCAATAAGGAAAAAATAAAAAATACCTAATGATGATAGAAAGAAACATATGAGATAGAGAAGCTGTTTCAGCCTAAATACATTTAGCATCTACTGCTTTTTCAGAGCATTCTTCAGAGCATGTTTTAGAGAGGCTGTTTCTTTTCCTCACCAGATAAAACATCTAAAACATTTGATTTTTTTTTTCTCTGTCAATATGTGGTCTTTAGCATACTTCTGTTTAAAAAATCTAGATTTGCCTTTAGCATTCTTTAAATTTCTCAGGTGAGTTGCTCAGATTTTCAGCTAATTAGGGCCTAATTTATTCTTTTAATTAGTTACAAGAGAGTTTTTAACTGTCCGGTTTCATGTATTTCTCATGTATCTGTGTTAGGTATCTGTTAGAAACAGGTCAATTTTTTTTTTTACTGATAACTAGGTATACCTTTAATTAGGTTATATGTATCCCTTTGGTAACTACGTAGTCTTTTGAAAGTGACTTAAAAAAATTATTTATATATATATATGAGTCTTTTTTCATATAAGGAGTATAAATCCCTGCATAATACCTACCCCTGGAATTTACACTGGGGAAAAAGTGGGATATACCTCAGTTGACTGGGAAGTATGTAACCCCCCCATTCCAAAGCCATTTAAATTGTCCATGCTTAACTGAAGTAGCATGAAAATAAAAACACAGCAGGTTTAACCATAATTGGCTTAGTCTTATAAAGGGCTAATGGCACATTTAGCTGTTTTAGTGAATGGTCTTTCACTTGCTTTGTAGTAGGTCTTGTTTCCATTTAAATATACAAGGCTCATCATAGCCAAGTGAAAGACTGATGTGTGTTGAGCTTTTGTTTTACATTTTGTTTTATGCTTTGCAGTGTGCTTCTGGGTATTTTCTCTCATTTTTTCTTTTCTTTCCCCCCCCCCCCCCCATTCATTACTGAGATACCCAAATAAGTGTTTTTGTGAATTCAATTTTGTAATTTTCTTTTTTCTTCACTTTTTGTTTGTTACCTCTGCGTGAAAACTCAATTTTCCAAGTGATGCAGCTCAACTTGCTTTTTTCCTAGAAAGGAATATTAGAACACACCACGCAGCTCTTGTGGCATGGGTGAAAATTATTGACTGGGAATGGATGAACTGGAAAATCAATTTTAGACCTATTTTGAGAGCCTCCATGTGGAACTCTCTTACTACTTTGAACTAATTTCTAATTATACTTGTCTGTTAATGCAGAGTTTTATCAAAATTTATTTCAATGTTTTGATACCCTGTTATTTATTTGTATTTTATTAGCATATATATGGATCTCTGAACATTTTCAGAGTTTGAAACTGAAATAGTTTTTGTAAGAACAAAGAAAAAATGAGCCCTTGAAGTTTCTTAACTACAGCACAAATATAAATTTTGGTGTATGTACAAGTTTGGAATACATGTAATTCCTATTAATTTTATGACTTGTGTGTAAATCATTGTTTAAGTACTTTTTAGACCATAGAGATTTTATATGATGGCTGCTGAGGGCTGCCTTTGAGCCATAATACATGATCACGTGAACCTGCTGTAGTTCACAGATCACTGCCTTGACAGAACTTTATTATTATTTAATATTTATGTTACAATATTGCCCAGAGTCCCCAGCCTTAGACAATGCCCTGTTACAGTGGGTATTGTACAAACATCCATGTAGACATGATCAATGTCTCAAGGAGCTCAGAGCTGTTGTAGTTATAAGGTCACACTGCAATGAAGTTCAAGTCTGCGTAAACTTTGTAAAAAAGTTTTGCAATATGCCAGCTTTGAAGTAGGAGAGATCAAATCAAAGAGAGTGGAGAGACAAGGATTCCACCTGTGTGACAAAGCAGAGCCTGCCTTTATTGTTAGTGAGTACACATTTAGCCAGAACGAAAGCAAGGCTGAATTACAATACAGTGCCCTGGGGCACATGGTGCATTTCAAATTCAGGCATTAGCCTATGTTTTATAAGCTTTATATTCCACTTTAATTGAAAATGGTGCATTTTCAGATTGAGATTTAGCAGATAAAAGAGGGAAAAGATATTTCCCAGATAGCAGGTCTAAATTTCATAACCATATCTCTGCACTCCCAGCAGTCATGGTTTGCATTAAAGGGTTAACAGGTATGATTTACATTGGGCTGGCCCAAAGAGAAAGTTTGTATTTTGAGTCTGTGCTAGAAATGTTGATCATGAAAATGGAGACATTATTGAACAGAGTTTGTGTCTCTATGTGCAGTTAAAGCCTTGCCTTTTCAGAAGGCATTAATTAGTAGAAAACAGATGCGGAGATACAGAGCTGCCATATTTCCTACTCTTCGAGTTTTGTCTTAATGCTTTCCTCTTGGTCTAGTCTTTAGATGCTGAGCAAGGAAGATTCCCTTTGGGGTTTTTATCTATCCATTTATTTATTTGTTTTTGCTATTGTTGAAACTTGCAGGATTTGGTAGAGCCTCCTTGGTGTCCTAATATTCCTCTAGCAGAGTGGGAAATTTCCCCTTTCAGGGAGAGCCATTTCTCATGAAGAAAATTGAATGTTTATGATGAAATAGAGAGGATTGCTTCTATTGTTCAAAAATAAATTCTTTTCTATTTCTTTTCTTTACACTAATCTATAAGTAATTACTATTCAGAACCTGAGACCTATGTCTCTAATTTAAGACCTACAACTTTTTGCAGTAATTCTTATACTGTAATATATGTAATTCTTATACTGTAAATATGTAATATTTTCGTGGCAAACAAAGTATGTTTAAGGAATCTTGGACTAGCAATATTATCATCTTTTAGGGGAGTCTTGGTTAAACAGAGGGAGGAAATTGCCTTGTAGTGTTCTCTGGATGTTGAAGGTGAATTATAGCAGCTCTGAGGATAACTTAGTTGGCTGCTTTCTTTTTTAGCCAACCAGCCATTGACTTCTGCACAAAAAAAATCATGTCTTTTTGAGCTCTTCCTCTTATTCTTGAAGACTCTTGATCATTCAGAGTTTGGTTCAGACTTCAGACACAAACATGGTTTCTGAAGGCAGTATTTTGCTGCAGGACATCTGATTGGCTTTGTTTACTGGATGTGGGATATGGGTTTTGGTAGGAAGAACTCAAGGGCAAGGAATGCTGGCAGAATACCCAGTCCTGCTCAGTTTGCTTGTGTCTGTTCACAGCTCTGAAATACTGGTTCAGCAGTCCATGTTATCACACAGCACGAGCCAAGTGTCCCCTTTACATGCATGATCCATGTGCTAATCTGTGGGAATGCACAGAAACTGCTGTGCCTGCCTGCTGACCACTATGGACTCTGCAACCCAGGAGTCTTATAAAAACAAGATATCTGAGCCATAGAGAATGATTGATAGTTTTTTCTTTTTCCTTTTTCCTGTGAAATGTTAGGATGCTTATTTTGTTTTCCCCTTAAATTTGGATGGAACAAGCTCCTTTGACATACCACACACTCCTCCTCTTGTGCTTGCTTCCCATGATTTTCTCCAAGTGCAATTCTGCTTTCACTGAGCTTGAAGCCCTCTTTCAACCATGGTGTTTAAAGCAGAAAGGCACTGTTGCTTATGAACCCTTCTCTTTTGCAATGACACCTTTTTTGGACTAGTGTTTGTACAGGAAAACGGCAGTACAATACCTAGACTAAGAAATTAATTCTATTCTGCAGCAGGCAGCAGTGCTCTGTGAGCTCTTGCCTCGGTGATTTCATCTTTGGGTGTTGATGGTGGTTTGAGCACCTCGGTGTGTGCTGTGATGATTGAGAGCACCCCTTGCTCCTTTGCTCAGGAGTCTGCAGAGGTTTGAATAACAGATTATGTAAGCACAATGGCTTTTAGAGAATGAGGACGTGGTAATGGGGCCATCATGAACGTGCTGAGGTATCTGTTCTAATAATGCACCATGAAATTAATATGTACCTGTGCAGTAGTTGCTGAGGGTGTCTGCTTCTTTGCAGATCAATTTGATATAGTGTTCTGTCTGTACAGAAATTGTGCAGTTCATTTTCTGTGGTTAAAAAAGCAGACATTCTGGATTATATGACAGAATTTGATGATTTTGATAATCCATTAACATTTAAAATAAGAGGAAAGTACAAAGCTGAAAAGAGACCTTAGTATGAATTTGAAGACATTTGATGAAAGGTCTAAATTTAATATTATATCTTATTATTGTCTGAGCCATCTGGGGTTTTCTTTGTAGCTTCCACATCACTGAATGTATTCTCATCATACCGGTCCATTTTTAAATATGCAATTTTATTTCAAGACAAATCTGCCAAATGTAGATATTAGACAATTACTGTTCAAGAATGTAGGAAATGGGAGAGATTACCTGCAATGATTATGGAATGTGAAGATCTTAATCTCTTGGGCTAAACAAGAAACAATGGATGCATTAGATCTTTAATGCACCAAAAAATAGATGTATTTGCAGATGAAGTTTTGGAGCTGAACTGGATCCATTTCATGTACCCAAAATTAGCATGATCCACTTCATACCCATGTGATGGATGTAGCAGTTTCTTTGTTATCAGAGAAAAAACTCCCAGACCACTGGGTGAAATACCATCAGTTAGTAGGGCCAAAAGGAGAAGTTGCCCTGTGTGCAGTGAATTTAGGTTTGTTGAAATGAGTTCACTGGACTGATGCTTTTATTGAAAAAACCAAAACCCCAACAGCAGCATGACCCCCCAAAAAGTGCCAACCCACCAGTTGTTGAGGAATCCATTGTGAGCAGGTGGAGTGTGGGTGTGGGCCCAGGCAAAGGCCTGTGACCTGCCAACCCTTTGGGTGCCAAAGGGCCCAGGGACCCTGGCACAGCTGGGAAAGGACACCAGAGCCAGTGCAGGAGCTGAGCAGGGAGATCCCAGAGCACAGAGCTTTAGACTGCAAGAGCATTAAAGCCCAGCAGTTCATTTTTGGGGTCCCTGCTCAGGGGCACCAGCTTGGGCTGTTTCTTGTTACTGCTCTGTCACTCCATTGTTTAAAGGATCCAGAGGTGTGAGACTCTGCTGTGGTGAACTGGGGTTGAGCTGGTGAGGAAGAAACCTTTAGGAAGCCTGTTCTCTGGGTGTGTGGAGCCCAGTGGGACCTGCTGGGGCACTGGAGCCACCCCGTGAGGGGCCCTCAGCTCCAGCAGTGACAGCCTGGGCTGGTGGGGCTGTGGTGACAGGGATGCTCCTTGATGTGTAGGCAGAATTATTACCTGACCTGGCTCCTAATCAGAGAAATTGTGCTGGGGAAAGTTTCCTGTTTGATCAGATGGACCTGTGTCTATTCACAGCATGGAACTGGGGCTGAAGGGGAAATAAATTCAAATCTTTAGGTGAAGAATCAGGATATGCATCTATCTATTTCTGATTTCAGGAAAAATCAAGCGGCAGATACATACACACTTTGAAAGACTACATGTTTTATGACACAGAGAGTCTCAGAAGAGACTATTTGAACATTATAACTTTATGCCTAACTGTGGTGCTGTCAAGACAAAGCATAATGTTTTCACATCTAAAATTTAACTACAGTGTATTTATTGTTTTTCTCAAGAACATTAAAGGAATCTTATCTGTCAGCATACAAGAGCAATGAATGAGCAACTTAAATTACAAGAGTAAATTAAATGTCAACTTTATTTCACCAAAACAGGCTGTTCTTTTCTCTTAGCAGAGGTTATAACCACTGTTCTGAAATATTTGCTGTAGAAAAATGATTGACAAGTGTGGACAGAAGTGTGTAAATGCAACAGGTTTTTAATTTACTTGATTATCATATTTATTGCAAGCATACGGGTAAGTTTGGAAAAATAACTTCATTGTTGTACTATGTGAGCTCAAATCCCCTGCATTCACTGTAGTTCCAAACTTTACTGCTCTCTCTGTTCTCATATTGGCCATGTTTTTGTAACTAGAGTATAGCTCTGTGTTTTATTTTATACTAGTAAATCACTGAGACCCAGTAAAAATGTAAAAAACCCTAATAGATAAAAGTGATATATACTTTTGGCTTAGAGTATATGATGTATTTCTCCAAAGTATTTTGAAGACCTCTTCAAATTCTGTGTCTGCTTGTAAATTGCCTGTTATTAAAATAACTCTTTTATCTGTAACGAAAAAGAAAGAAAAAGAAGTTATAAAATAATGGACATATTGCTGTTCAAACCTTCCTCACCTGTGTGTCTGCATTTGTTTGCTGGGCTTTGAGAAGAGAAATTTCTTGGAGCAAGCCTATATGCAGCTGTATACTGGGATTAGAGAGTTATAGTTCTTAGGGAAGGTTCAGAAAGACATAACAGATAAGTGAAATGTTATTTCACAAGGTCTGCTTCGTTGTGTGGGATATTTCTCCTTGACGGGAACATATAAAAGTGTTTATCTAATGTATCCACACTGTGTATAGTGAAAGAAAAGGGAGTAACAGGTCTTTATCAAAACTATTCATGTGGAAGGGTATGATGTAGCATAAACCAAAGGAGGAGTTTATTTGTGGCAAAATTATGGGCAACTCTCATGCCTTTCATCTCCAACAAATGCGCGTTTGCCTGCGTTGTGTTCATAACTGAGTGCTCTGCCTGCCTGGAATATGGACTCCTAGAATCAAACAACTTGAACTGGATGAAAAATGAGAGGGCTAAGAATTATGTTGCTGAAGCAAGGCAGTATTTATCCTTCTGGTCAGAGCTATATGAGAAAAGCCCTCAATCTGCAATTTTCAATCTATCTGTTCTGGGTGAAGATAAAAGAATTGCTAATTGAGTTTACAGTATGTAAGACTCTGGGCTGTGTAAGGCTAGGTTATCATTACCTCTGTGTTGTCAGTTGTAAATCTATCAGCTTCTGTGGTCTAGAAAGTCTCTTCCCATAAAATGATGGTCCAGTATTTTTTGAGCCAAGATGTTCTGTCTCCAGCATGTGTCAGAAATAGTGACATAAGACAGAAACTCTCATAATACTAGCCATGAACCGAAAGGAATGTGTCATGTTAACAACTTTGGAAAGACCCAGTTCTCATTGTAACTGCCTTCTAGCAGCTACATGGAAGAGAGGATAAAAATTATAAAATATAACCATGATGTATTTTCCTGATGAAGCAATAGTTTATAATGATAGTCACTATAAAGTTAATTTTTACTTGAACAGAGCTGAGCTTAATGGTTTTCAATTATACTAATTTGAGTCATGGGTTTAGTTCATGTGGATTTTGCAACCCCTGGGTTTTGCTTTTATGTCTTCTCCCTTAAATGCTTGGCTTCTTTTTTTGCATTTTGCCCTTCCCATTCTCTTTAGCAGGGAACATCAGGCAGTGATGAGATGGCTCCATCCCCTTCCATTTGCATCAGAACTTAATCTTCTGTGAGGAAGATGATTAAACATGTAATTTGAAAATAAGGTCTCATGTTCCAAACGATTTTGTCATCCGGCACATGGTCAAGGAAGAATGTCCAAGAGTATGTCACCTTCCCCTGACAGAGGTTGAAATCTTTATTTCACCGAAGTTTTCTAAGACACACTCTGCATTGGCAAGAAATTAGGCTCCTTATAAATGCATCAATTTAAATTGATTTGTGCTGAGGCCTCATATCTACAGTAAGTATGTTTTGTGATTTTGTACTTTAGACCATGGTTAGTGTGGCCACTGGAATCAAACATCCCCATCCTGTCTGCATTTGATGATGACTGAGAAACAGTTGTTGATTTGCACCTTTTACTTACATTGACTAATGGAGCACATCTGGTACACATCTGGTAGAGCTTCTGGTTTTTTGTTTTTTTGGCCTACAAAAGGAATCTGGAATCAGGTCATCATAACAGTTTTATTAACAAAGCCAAGTACAATAAGAGGGAATAAATTCACCCAAAGCTGTACCACTGTTCTGGACTGAGATGCTGGTGTAGGTACAGCCTATGACCAGTGCCATGGCCATGTGCCTGAACAGAGGGTGAGCAATTCTTTCTTACATCTTTTGCCTGTTACCCCTCTCTGACACTACAGCCAGAAATTCCTGTGTCATGCCTTTCTGATTGTTAATTCATTTGTATTATAAATCCCATGTCCTTTCTCCACTGTCTTGCTCCTTTTTAGTTTTTTCTTTCTGACTTCACCCCTGACCTCCCCCAGTGGAGGCTCCTGCAGGTTGTGTCTCTATATTTTTGTTCAAGCATGGAGTTGGCCAGTGTTGGCAACAAACCCAATGGTCACTGTTTTTCAGAGTGTAAGTTTCATTAAAGACAACTGATCCCCTCTAGGCCACCACCCATCATGCAATTTGAGGAACTGTGGTGTTCATCTACTGATTTACATGATCTCAGTCTGAGCTTTTCTTTTTATAAAGAAAGTGTTCAGAGGTGTGGAGCTAAAAGAAAAAGAAGGAAAGTCAGTCTCCCATACAGATGTGTCTGCAGAGACATGATCACTTACTTTGTGTGGGGAGGCTTTTTGTTGCTGTAAAAAGGAGGTCTGGTTAAGATCTCTGGTCAGGGGTGTCTGCAAATCTTAACCTCAGCTTTTGTCTTTGCATGTAACAAAAGCTTTCCAGTGGCATAACAACATCTACTGCATAGTTTCAGAAATTCATTTGCTGTTTGGTCTAATTTTTATTTCATGTTTCCTTAGAAGTATGCCTTTTGCCTCATAAAAAATGTTAATAAATTCTATCATTATAATTTGCTTTGATGGCATATTTAAGGGTATGTCCTCATGGAATGTCTCTTGGAGAGATGATACCCTGGAAAGAATATGTCTAGAATGGACAGTACTGTCTGACCTCATTAGCCAGCAGTCCAGGGAGCAATTGCAAAAGACCTAGATTGCAGTAAAACCTTGTTTCTCTCCAAGACAGGCAGTAGATTGTATGACTGGGGTGTCACCTTGGTTGTGTCCTGCAGCTTTCAATCTGCAACACATGGACAAGCCTTGAACAGGCACTGTGTCAAGCAAATAGCATCAGAGTTTGTCATGGGTGCCATGGTTTATTACTTTCTTGATGAAATGGGCATTTGTCCAGTGAGAACTTGACTTGTACCTCTGAATTATTTTGCCTGAACTATTTGAGTTACCATACCTGGTGCAAATTTGGGCTGAATTTGTGCTACAGGAGAAAGGCTCCACGTCTGTTTTTATGAAAGTGTAATCTTCAATCCATGGTTGGCTAAAACATTAGATGTGTTCACTGACCTCTTTGACATCAATAAGAATATAGTATCTAAATCAGTTAAGATTCCATTTATTCATATACATTATATGCATTTTAATATCGACAAGAGAAGACAGGTCTTATCATTAAAATGATCTTGGATGTAATGTTTTTAAATTGTTACCATAATAGTTCATGACATGCTGGATCTGTTTTGAATGCCACAAATCATAGCAACTGATGGTAAAGGAAAGAGCAGCAGTTAGAGAACTGTGAAAGAAATAAATAATTTTAAAAATAGGATAAATATTGTTTACTGTCAAAAAGAGGACAGGAATATGATACTTTTCAATTACTTTTTACCTGTTTCTTGAGTTTAACTGAGTTTCATATTGAAATACATTCATATTAACTGATGAAATGTGGTGGAGGGTGGGGTATTCTTTTGGGCTGCAGATTCCTCTAAAGTTGAGAACACATGGTAACTGTTGCTTTTGTTTTGTGAGGAGATCTTTTTGTCCTAACCCAACTCGTACTGTTTCCCTCCAAGATTTAGGCTTCCTCTCTTTAAAATGTGCATCATCTCCCTGATGAGCTGTATCTTTCAAAAGCACATTTACTTTTTGTTTGTAGCATTTCTTTGAATGATGTGGGTATTATAATCCAAAGCCAGTCCTATTTTCTTAAATATGATCTAACTCGTAATGCAGATCAATATGTATCAATATCACCTTATAAGACAAACTCTTTATATTTGGCTTTGAACTTCAAGGTATCCTTTTTACTGGGTGAAAGAACAAGCCAAGCAACTGGAATGTTATTAGTACATTTTTCAGTATTTTTTGGCTAAAACTTAACTTGAACTACACAGATAAAATGCTCTGATCATTTTAAATATTTATCTTGGTGTGTGAAGAAACCAAAGTTAGAAAAGAGATTTGGATTTTTGGTTGGTGCTTTGTTGTGGGTTTTTTTGTTGTTTGTTTTGTGTTGTTTTTTTTAGTAGCTGAAGGCAATTATATCTTTATTGACCCTCTGTGTTCACCCCCTCCTTCAATGTCAGGTACTTGCTTATTATTATCAACATGACATCTCCTTTCTTTGAAAGGTTGTCCGTCACACTTTGAATCACCTCTCTCCATAGTTACATTTTCTAATCAGTTCACATGATTGAGCCTACATCAAGTGATGCTTTACTTAATTCCTTTCCGTTTGTATGGTGTGATTCTTGGAGGGACTCTCGTCAAAATTTTGGAGGGCCCTGTCAGTTTGAAAAGAACATGACCTTTAAATTGTATCAGTATGTTTGCTGGTGCATAAGGGAAAGGAAAAGGTTTGTAGTGATGGAAAACCACTCTAAAAATGAAAAGTAATTCTCTCAGAAGCAACATGCATAGGAAGTTAATTTGTTTATATTTAACTGATTTAAAAAAAAAGACAGAATGAGGGAGACGTTCTTTGAGCAGCAAGAGGTCTGAACAGTGTGTCCTTAAATTTGGCTTTGAAAATGTTACCTATTGTTCTTGCTTTTCTGCATTTATAAGAATAGATAAAAGTAGAAATATTCAAATGCGACAGAATAAAGGTGTAATTCTTTGAAATTTTCAAAGCTGTTACTTTGCTGCATTTTCATAACTGTATCTGTGGCCATGGTATAATTAGTAATTGACAATGCTAATTATTGTACAGTCTGTCACAGACTAAAGTGGCAGAGGTAGATTTTATGTGGGTATAAATATGCATACATTTATGTGTGCGTGAGAGGATACTTCAAGTTAACACAGAATTTTGCATTGTGAGTGCAGGCAATCTGAAAACAAGGAAAATCCATCTGGAATGCCTAATGTGGATAGTTCAGGAATACAGTACAGAGTCACGCTGGTGGGGCTGAGTAATGCTGGGAACATAATAAAGTTTTGCAACCTTTATTAAGTATATAAACTGAAGATGATCAAATGCCATGCATAACTGAATCAGGGGTGTTGACTGTTCTCATCTCCTTTACTCTATGCTTTGAGGTAAATTGCTCTTAAGTAGTTTTTACAAATGTCAAAATGTGTACTTTCAGTGAAGCTGTTAAAGTCTGGTTTGCCATGCATTTATATATTATTATTATTATTATTACTTGATGTTGATGTCCAGAAGCTGTTTGTCCTCCAGCTTTTTTTTATATTTGTAGTGTTTTCAATCATATCACTATAGGTTCTTTGATATCTGATAAGGTATGAGGTCATTCTGAAAGTGTTCCCAAGGTCAGTAAAAAGATTTTTCTTTTCTTTTTGGATATGGTGTGCTCAAAAAATGTGTAGGAACTTGATTTTCTTTGAACTTTTCACCCTTCTGTCAACTTGGTTGAAATGAGCCTGTGGATTCAGAAGTTGTAGGGTGGAGATGCACAGGCAGGGTGTGATCACACAGAATTGCTGCAGTGAAGGTGTTTGTGCTGCTCCCTTGTCTCCTTAAGTCCCCTCCCACTCTTCAAATTTAATAGTGTTCTTACTGAATCCTAAGATGGATCTGGGCTTTCCCGCCTGAAGATCTTGTTTTCTGGTACTGGATCTCATTATTGCTTCAGGAAATCAACCCTGCTTGATCAAGCTGACAGAATCCAAGTTGACAGAGCTCTTGTTTTGGGTGTGGCTGGAAAGAAATGAACAGGTTAATCCTTACCGTGAATTTGCATTTAGACAGCACTGTGTGAGAGTCAAATTCTGGGGTTTTTTTTTTCTGATTTTCAGCCTAAGGGGTGGAAAAATGCACCCCAAAAGTTAATCACTTTCTACTTTTTCACTCTTCCCAAGAAATGTCCCAGTGTCACTCGAGCTCTGGGCTTGAATGCTTCCAGGCTCTGCCCCTTTAACACAGCAGCTGTGGCAGGTTCTGGGCCTCCAGAGCAGTGTTCACCTCTGAAATCTGCCCTGTCTCAGTTTAATTATTTGGCACGTTTCACTTTGCTAATGATGGAAAAGCTGTGGTTGTTTGTGTCTACAATTAGGGCTGTTCATAGAGTTTCAGATCTGTAGGTTTTTGCAGCAATAAGGTGTGCCAGCTTTTGTGCTGGAGTTGTGTAGTTCATGATATGCAAATTGCAGGTGGATATGACACTTGACAGTAGCACACGTGCTATGCAGCATTAGATTTCCCCATGCAAAATTTGGAATGATATCGTTTGTGGATTTGAGGTACAGAAGGAGATCAAGGAAGCTGAGGCTGGGGTACAGGCATGCATGTTATCTGCATTTCATAAAAGCATTTTGCATAGGATTTTATTTTAGCTTTTTGTGCTAATTCATATTTCATGATTCATTCATACATTTAACCCGTTAATGCAACGCTAACCTTTCTCTGATTGCTCAGATAAAAATGTTTTCTCTGTGTTTCAGAGAGTATGAAGCAAGGTGGCAGAATGATAAATACCAAAAGCAGGTCCCTGGGTTGGTAGCGATATTCAGTAGTGTATAACATGGCTTTCACTTACACACAGAAAGGTCATACATTTTCATCTGTGACGTCTCAGCGTTGCCTGAGACATGAACTTCACAAATATGTGAATCCACTGTATTCTACAGTTGTTTTCTTCTGGGCCATAACCTCTAGGTTTTAGTTACTGTAACTTGATGGAGCACCAGACTCCTGATATTGAGGACAAATCATGTTTGGCATCTCCTACTGGAAATCCCTCTTTTGATAGGGCACTTTGCTGCTTAGGATATGTGAAATCTCAGAAATCCTGCAAATCATATTCTGTGTTTGAAAACAAAACCAAAAGAACACATCACAAATTAAATATTAGAAATTAGGCCTTGACTGAGACAATGAACTTTTGAACTTTTGGTTTTGGACGACAGTTTTTGTTTTTTTGTCCAACCAGAGGTGAATTAGAAATGCTTAAATGGCATTATATCTTTTTAAAGAGCAAATAGAACACAAATTCTCTGCAGCCTTAAATACTAATAAATGTTTTTCTTTGTGCTCCCTTTTTTCCTCAGGAAGTTGATAATAAAAATGGTGCTTCACTTCATGGTCTTGTGGGGTATGACCTCAAAACATTTATTTGTTTATTTATTTATTTACTACCTCCCCCTTCCTCCCCCTTTCCTTTTTGACTCCTGCTCTAGCTAATTGCTCTCCTCTTTCCCGTGAAAGAATAAAATTGTGTGTTTTAACACATTCAGTCTCCTAAAAGCTAAGGGGCTCCCATTGTAATGCTTTTCTCACTTTCCCTCTTATGGGTATGTGAAATATAATTCCATATCTTGAATTGTCTAACACACAGAGTAATAGCCTATGTTCCTACAGCCCTATCAACTTGATTGGAATTTTCCACATGGAGCAAATGCAGTGCTGAGCCCCTTAGGAGCATCATGGGGACTAGATCCCAGAGTTCCAACCTGCTCCTTGCTTTTAATCACAGGCAGTATTCATTCAAAAGTCTCTCTTAAATTAATTGAGAGCGTTGCCTGAGAGGGGTTGAAGGATTGGGATCATTCTGAACAGCAGTGTAGTTGTGCTGTACTGTTAAAGGATGCCATGTCTTAAATATACTGGAAGTCATAAACACAGCATTATAATAAATTACAAAGCAGACTTTTGGAAGATTTGTTCTACCTTTCACAAAATGCAAATGTTTATTTTGCTTTCATTTCATCGCATTGTCTTTCATTTAAAAATTACAGCTTTACTACAGTGAGCTAATTTCATAATACTGTATTAACTTAATATTATATAAATTATGTTTGTCAGATTTGGGCATTGTTGTAGATATACAAAGCCCAAATTTACTACCAAGGCTCTCCAAACACATGTATTCATAATTTGCTACAATGAACCATATGCCACAATATAGTATTAAGGAATTACACATTCTAAAGCCAGGCGCAAATCCTGCTGCTCTTTCTGCAACTGTTCTAGGTACAAATAGAAACAATATATTTCTAGCCTTTTTTTCCCCCCCTTACTTGCAATTATGAGCAAAAAATGTTACAGCGTGGGAATATTTTAGCCACCTGCACTTTGTTGTTTGACTAATTTTTAGCTGGGTGTTGCTTTTGAACATTATTGAAAATATGCAGAGATTGCAGCAGTTCCTGGGTATATTTTCTCTGCAGACTATTATAACTTCAGGCCTGGAAGGAAAAGGTAATAGAAATTGGCACAAGGAATATTACAGAGTACAGAGAGCTATGGCTTTCTTTTAGTGGAGAATGGGAACGCTCCTGCCTAAGAGGTTTAATTGCAGCTGCCTGCAGTTTTGCATGTGGTGTTTTCCACTTGCAAGGTGTAAGGTTCTGCAGTGTAACCTGGCTCATTCTCTCCACTCAAACAAAGAGCAGAAATGCGCTCTGTGAAGGGAAGGGGAGAGCTTGTGCAATTGTGGAACATCTATAGGTTTTTAAACACACACTGTCTAATCAGCCTCTGACAGATCCATTGTAAATCAAAGGTCTGGTAAGTGGGGATGCC